>NC_143580.1:92792261-95303134 GCF_048544385.1 Mastigoproctus giganteus
CGTTTGGGTACAGACACATGCAGTTTATAAATACTCTATTATGCTGGCTGATGGTTTTCCACGCAGCTGGCTATAGTTCCACGACCCAATTTCTGACCATGCCTGATCTGGATTTCGTTTGATGTTTTGGTATTATTAGGCTTGTGGGTTCCATGTCTGGGTGATCTCGCTGGAGGTTTCTTGTATAGAGTTCATCCTGCTACATTTCTGGGGTCAGATCTTTATCGGTGTCGTAGATTACGATGCTCGGTCCTCTTCTTTTTGGTGGCGCTGCTTCCAGGCCAAGGGTTTGAATCTTTGGATTTGTAATTATCTTTTTAGCATCCTCTGCTGTCTGTGTCTCAATTATCACACCTATATTATGCGTTTTGCGGACCGACTTGATTTTAGTCATCTTTAGATCGCCTGCGAGGTTTGTAATGACAGTGCTTTTTACCTCTTCGTTTGTGGGATGTTTCTCTGTGGAGGTTTGTCGGAGGATGACCAAATATGGTGTTGGTAGGAGAGTTTTTCGCTTGGGTATGTTTTCTGCCGTTAACATTTGCGGTTCTTGTGTTTTGGTCCTCAGCGTGTCGGAGTAGGACGAGGTGCGCTGTGGCATTCCTTTCTCCCTTCCTTCCTGATAGGCTTTCAGTTTGGCGTTTGCGATTTCATACTTTGATTGACTGTCAAAAAGTATTGTCTCTAGTTTGCTCCATATGGTGACTATGTCGGGGTGAAGCACTGTTATTCTATTTATTTGTTCTTTGAAGAGTGTTTCGAGTGCCGTTCGGAGCACAAGTATTTGTTGGAGAACAGAGCCCTCAGGGATGTTAGGGTCTAGGACATGTTTGTCCTGTTTTTTACTATCACCTGCCAGGTCTATCTGTGGGAATGCAGGATCTTGCTGCTCTTTTTGCTCTGCCTGGCTACGCGTCTCCCTCTTGTTCTTGCGTTTTGGTGCTGGGGTGGCCTTCACCTTGTCTGGGCTTTCCTGCAAGTCCAAGCCGGCTGGATCGATTCCCGGTCCCATTTGGGCATCTGCAGGTGTTTTTTCCTTCAATATTTCTCGGATTTTCCGGATAAGCGGAGAAACTGCGGATTAGCGGGTGCTGGGTCAGCAGTTTGGAAGGACTGTCAAGATGATGATGAGTGGAAGTTACCACAAGTCTGTAGCTATAATAGTAGCTGAGTTACAGCTGGCATCAGATTTGGGCTATCCCTCACTGACACAGATGTGTGTGTCGGGGGGGGGGGACAGCCAAGTTAAAAAATGTTCCCAGAAGAACGGAGCAGATTTTTCTGGGGGTATTTAAGGGAGCTGGAGGCGTTCATCATCAGCCATTTTTAATCCACTGCAGGATGAAGGCCTCTCCAGCAACTTTCCAGTTCCTTCTGTTTTGAGCACTGGCCATCCATTTACTACCCACAAACTCAACTCATGAATTTCATCTATCCATCTCCGCCTTTGTCTTCCAGGTTTTCTTCTAGCTCCTCTTGGGTACCATTCTGTTATTTTCTTAGTCCATCTGTCATAATGTCTTCGAGATATGTGTCCTGCCCAAGACCATTTTAGTTCTTTAGTTTTGATAAGAATGTCCTTTACTTGAGTTTGCTGCCTAATCCATGTGTTTCTCTTCTTATCTAACAGTCTGATTCCCAATATAATTCGTTCCATTCTTCGCTGTGTAGTTCTCAGCTTCTCTTCCATTCTTTTGGTGAGTGCCCAAGTTTCACTTCCACAAGTCATGGTGGGGAGTATACATTGGTTCATTATTTTACGTTTCAGACAAACTAGGATATTGCTCTTCAGTATGTGACTATATTTCCTGAATGCTATCCATCCAAAATTTATTCTTCTCTTGACTTCCAGCTATTTATCATTATCAGGGCTAATAACTTGTCCTAGATAAGTATCTGACTCCACGTTTTCAATTGCTGCTCCTTCAATCATTATTTCTCTTTCTGTGCATACTTGTTCATCATTAGTTTTGTTTTAGCCATATTCATCTTTAGTCCAAAATCCTTACTAATTGTGCATAACTGATTAAGATTTTCCTCTAATTCTTTGGGATCATGGCTTATGACCACAATATCATCTGCAAATCGTAAATGGTTTAGGTACTCTCCGTTCACATTGACTCCTTTCTGCGACCAGTCTAATCTTCTGAAAGCTTCCTGAAGGGCAGCAGTAAACAGCTTCGGAGATATTGTGTCTCCATGTGGAACTCCTTTCTCAATTTTAAATATCCTACTGTCTTTGTCTAGTCTAAAAAAGGAGGTAGAACTCTCATATTTTCTTCAAAATCATAATATGCGGGGTATCTATGCCTTGTCTTTCCAGTGCCTGAAGCATTTCGTTATGATGTATGGAGTCAAATGCCTTTTCATAATCCATAAATGCCAGGCATAATGATGTTTTATATTCATTTGCTTTCTCCATTAGCTGTAATATTACTTGAAGGTGATCCATAGTTGAGAATCCTGTCCAAAAGCCAGCTTGCTCTTTCGGGTGTTCTCATCAAGTATTCTTTCTAATCTGTTAGTAATGACCCTTGTGAACAACTTGTAGATGTGGGATAAGAACATAATTGGTCTATAATTTCCAATTTCTGATTTATCTCCTTTCTTATGCAGCAAAACTATGATTGCATTATTCCACTGCTTAGGCGTCACACCTTTTCTAATACACTTTGTGAAGAGCCTTGCCAGTTTTTGTGTTATGTCTCTTCCTCCCAATTTTAACAACTCTACAGTAACTTCATCTTCCCCTGGGGCTTTCTGATTCTTCATTTTCTCACAATGCATGTTCTACCTCATCAGGAAGAATATCGGGTATGTCGTATGTGTTGCTACTTTGCAATCCATCTTCCCACTGCTGGCATCATTCCCCTGCTCCTTGTATAATTCTCAATAGGAGGCTTCTGCTATTTGAATTATGCCTTCTCTGCTGTTTATAAGTACAACATCGCTATTCTTCAGTTTCAGTATCATTTGTCTTTTTGTATTACTTCTACTGGCTGTTAATTTAAATTAACAGTTCATGGCTGTTAATTTAAATCCTTTGTTTTCCCTTAATGTTTGTTCTACTTTTCTTGTGTAAAATCTTCTTATGGCTTTGCATAACTCAATATACTCAATTTTCTCCCTGTCAGTGTTGTCCTTGCTCTTCATTTGACGTCTTCGATTCATCATAACAAGTGTTTCTTGACTAATTTTTTTCTTCTTTGGATTTCTTTTTCCCTATAGGTTTCTTGGGCTTTATCACTTCCAGAAAGTTGTAATATTCCTCGTCAATATCTTGGTCCTAAGCAGTCTGCAGAAGCTCAAACTTGTTTTTAAGTTCCAGTACATACTGCTTTTTCTCCTCCTCTGTTATCTCAAAAACCTTTGTATTATTTACTAGAGTCAGTTTTTTCCTTTCCTTTCCTACATTTATATCAAGTGTACATCTTTCCATTCTGTGATCACTTCCAACATTTACCTTATTCAAGGGCGCCTCCGTAGCCAGGTGGGAAGGAGCAATAGTTCGTAGCACACGTTTCTTGATTAGACCGGGGTTCGAGCCCGTCACCACCAAATACGGACGATGCGGAAAGGTCAGGGAATGACCACCGCATATTCCCGGAGCAATATGGCCTTAGTTGCTAATGCTCCTAAAAACCAAACAACAAACTTTATTCAGGACGGTAACATTATTCACAATATATCTTCTGTTAGTGAGGATGAAATCGATTTCATTAGTTGTTAATCCATTTGGACTCTTCCATGTCCACTTTCTGTTCACCCTTTTCTTGAAAAAAGTGTTCATTACTGACAGTCCTTGAGATTCTCCAAATTCGACAAGTTTTTCACCTCATTCATTTCTTTCACCAATTCCAAAATTTCCTATAGTTCCCCTTTCTGCGCCGTTTTGTCTTTTTCCAACCATAGCATTGAAGTAATAATAGTGTAGTGATAATAGTCCCCCATAATAATAGTGTAGTGGGTTTTCTGCCCATCTGGAATACTCAATTTCGGTGTGCATTTCTTCAACCTCTTCACCATCATGGCTCGGTGTTGGTGCATAAATCATTATAACCTTTAGCGTGTACCTCTTAGAAATCTTGAGTATTAGTCTTGACACCCTTGGTGATGTACTTTTGGATTTCAAAATGTTTTTTATATCTTTATGGATTAGAAAGCCAACTCCAACTTCGCTTCTTTCACTGTTTTCATTTGTGTACAGCAGATTTCCACTTGATAAACTTATAAGTGATTCATTTCTTCTTCTTGTTTCAGCCAAACCGATGATATTCCAATTCACATTTTCTAATTTCTTTTCCAGCTCTTGCATCCTGTCTTTACGGATGAGCGATCTTACGTTGTAACAGGCCAAGTTCAGTTTCCGTGCATGGCAGCCTGGTCGTACCCAGAGATTCTTAGCACCCTCTGCTTACACTCTGATCCTCTGGGTGCCGTAAGAGGAGGAGTGAGGACCATTTGTTTCTTCGTGATGTCATATGCTGGAGGGTTTGGTCTTTTCCTCTTCACGCTGAATAGGCGTTTTGATGAGAACCACTCTACACGTTCGTTGCCACTTAAGTGACGTAACAGGGCTTACCACCGAGAAGGTGTGCATGAGTGGATTTTAGGGAGGCAGGCCAACCGGACTTCTCCTAAATCTTCTGTATTAAGGAGATATTGAATCCATCAGTGTTTTAGGCTGAGTGTCTGATAACACACAGGATACCTGTTCCCCTCTAAGCCCCTGAAGGCGTTAGCGACACTTATATTTGCATAACTTAAATACCTTACAATTTGAAACCAAAAACCATGTAGAGGCTATGGTGGGGGGGGGGGGAGTCACTAAAAACATGTTTTTAAGTTCATTTTACACAATTGAAGTCACAGTTTGTTGGAACAGGCTTCCAGCTCGGGTTTACACTGGTGGCACCCTTCCCAGTCAAGTGCAGCGTACTAGCGTGGCCACGCTAGTACGTTATATCGGCGCCTTTCTGCCAGCCACATGGTGACCAGTGCAGTCTGGCAAACAAAGGATAAAGATACTAACGCTAGTAATCTGCTAAATTCCCAATAGAATGTTCAAAATTTCTTACCAGGAGATCCTCTAAACAGCATCTTTGAAGGAGACTACAATTTAAAACTTAAACTGTGGTTTAACCACATATTTAAACAGAACTTTTACGGAGCGTTGCGACACACGTCCACGATGGTTTGGCGGCCATATTTCTTCAACGTACTGTGTAACAACGTGGCGAAACTGAAGTTTATGAACGTCCATAATTCAGCTTTGCCTTAGAAGTTTGTCACAAAAATAACATCAGTCAACTCGCCAACCCAATAGAAATCCAGTGGACTTGATATTTTAACATAAATATCCAAATACACCACTAAATTTTAACATTTTGAAGAGCACTGAAAACACGTGCGTCAGGCCAGTAATTGCTCAGCGCCACCTCCTAACGCATAGCTGTTGTGATTTTTTAAATTTTTAGCTCCATTAGCGATGGATATAGAGGGGAGTCGACATGAAAATTACTCACATTTTCCTCACTGGTAACGCCATTTTTAAATCTTAAACCTACTTGTTGACTCTTTCAAAACAGTGTATAATAAGCTATAGGTTGTCGACAACATTTTTGCCCCCTCCCATTTCTCAGACAAATTTTTATCAACAATAATCAATATGGCGTTTTATTGGTCCACATCATGTACTAACCAATGCAAAATTTCAAGTCAATAGGTTGAATGGTTCCAGAGATACAATGTTGTGATAGACGGACGGACAATCGAGTGACATTATAAGGGTCAATCGTTAGACTACCTACCCTAAAAATGAGTACGAGTAGTTAATTTGACCAGTATTTGTTTGATTACATTTCTCTTGAAAGTTGTAAGCATTAAAAATATTTCTTCCATATTTTTCATTTACATATATAAATATATTTTAATACGACTGTGCTTTAGTCAATACATTTCCACTTTTTTTACAATCCTATTTTGCATTAATCAACATTCAATTTCCTTTCATTAGGGAAGATTTTGGTTGCTTATAAGTTTAATAATTTAACTGAGCAGTTAAAATTATAAACATGCAATTTAGCCTAGTAACTGATAGAATTAATGATATCTTAATTATGTGCATGAGGCAGCTATTAATATTAAGAAAGGCATTCCTCGGGGTGGCGTTATATCAACTAATACCTTTGATTAGATTTTGGAGCAATTCCTCCTCTTGTTACATTTGTTACAAACCTGAAACCACATGTTACATCTTATAATCAGCATAACAATACTAAAATCGACAAAAATCTCAAACCACAATTCATGCTCCTACTCTTACAATGGCAGGGCTATGATTAAGCCGTGCTAAGACTTCTCACGTGACCTTCACGATAAAATATTTATCGTGAAGGTCACCACATCTTTTCTTGAATGGTAAGGTAAGCAGTAGCCATTATCAATCCACTACACGATGGAAGCCTCCCCAGCAATTCATGTTGAGAGAAATGGATCATGATCTGCCACGCTTTGCCAGTGCGGTTTGGCAGATCGACCATATTTAGCAGTTAGCGGCTTGGATCCCGGTTTTCTCAAAGAGCGTGTGCACATGACCACTCCGCTACAGAGGTCTTGAATGGTGGCGTAGTATTTATACTACGCTTACCATTCAAGACCTCTGTGGGTCTCATCCCATACAGACTTTGGCCTAATTTGATGAGATTTTCGGTTTTCTAGAGAATTTTTGCTGTGTATGTAGAAAACAAAACAGCCGGCATGAAATAATAGGCTTCAATAATATTTCACTAATACGACAATACTATGTATCATCAGATGTCTGACACCGAACACTAATCCTCAAAGCTGTTGTTCTGGGCACCAGGTTGCTATCAAGAATAATAATGATTGAATATTGGATCCCGAGATGGCTAAACCTGTTAGATAAGAACCTCTTTACTATCTCCTGATCAGTAGTATAAACTGACTGGGCTTAATCTCCTTGAAGGTCATTATACTATACTTGAGCAAAACATTACCACTCTAGCGAAACTGCTCCGAAGAGGTAAAAAATAGATGTTCAGGAAAATCTCCCAAAATCCACAAACAGATATCTGTAGTCTTAACCTCACCATAATCTATGCATTCACTAATCTTAATTGCTTCAATGTCATGTTCCCAGAAAACACCATAAAATACTTTAATGAGTTTGAATCAGATCCAGAGAAACAATTTGAATGGATATAAAGCGTATAAGAAAAAAACTGCGAGAGAATCTACATCGCAAGTATTCAGAAACTCGTTATTAAAAATCGTAAGAGGAAATCTAGGCTCTTAACTTCTACCGACTTTAATGCCCTTTCCCTTAATCATTAAAATCACAGATAGTGTGCCAAGAACATCCAGATGGAGAAGAATGACAGAAGGCAAGCTAGCAACTTTGAAGGCTCATTATCAGCCCAAGGAAAGTAAAGATATCTATGTATCCAAATTGATAAAAAAAAATACAAGACAAGGAACTCTCTGTGTAACTAATCAAACAAAATACCTCCATTTTAAACATGTAAAGATACATATAAGGTAACGTTTTTCATGCCAAAACTGTACACGTGGGCTAATCCATAATTATTTGATTTAATTTAATTTATTCCCTTTAATGATATCTGTGATTGTACAAAAGTACAAGAAAACTCTTATTGAAACTTATTTGGTTAATTTTTGCTTTTCGCTCAGTTACATCAGTGTAATTTTTCCATTTTAATATCCATGGTTCCAATCTGTACAAATGTAAACATTTATATAAAATGCATGCTGAATGTTCCCTTTTCCTGGAAACCACATAAAACTGTCTAATGTATCATGTAACTACTCCATACGAACTTGTCTTGCCTCCTGATGAATTTTAGAAGCAACAAACTGCTTTGATAATAATAATAATAAGTTTCTTGAGCAATAATAATAGCCGGGCATAACAACCACCCCACTCGTCGCAGGGATGGGGGAAAAAATAAATAAGGAGAAGAAATGAACTGGTAATATTCTTCTTATTATTATTATAATTATTACAGAAAAAGCATACGTTCCAGATATTTTATGATTAATACTTTTTATTTACGAGTTATTCAGAATAATTGGCACCTAACTCCGGAACCCTTAAGAATATTATATGCTTTTTGTAATTATGCAGAAAGGTTATTTTTATAGGTAAATTTCTTTATTTAATAATAAACATAGTGAGGAGGAGATGCATAAATAGCTGTTGAGCGAATTTTCTGTATGATTTCAAAATTTTCCAAGAATATTACAAAATTTCAAAGTAACAATGAAACTTGGAGAATTTAGAAATGATAATACTCGTGGTTCTTTTCGACAGTGTGAACCTAGGATAACGTTATTGACCTAATTATTTATTTGATCAATTCAAAACCATAGTCTAACCCCTGAGCAGAAAGCTGCTAGCGGTTTTTGCATCAGTTGCAGGTCAATCTGAGTTACAATGAAAAATGATTAACTGCAGCCATTATCAACCCACTGCAGGATGGAAGCCTCCTCAATTCATGCTGAAGGAAATGGACCCTAATCTGCCACGCTGGTCCAGTGCGGGTTGGCAGATCGACCGTATTTAGCAGTCAGGGGCTTTAACCCCAGTACTAATCAAAGAGCGTGTGCTATCGCACTCCAGCTCCTGACTACTCGGTTACTTAGGCGACTTACAATATTGGGGTTATAGATTCAGAAGATAAATAGTCATTGTAAATCAATAACAAAAAATATTTTATATGAATTGCAGATGTCAGTAGGCCGACGGAAGAATATTCTCTGTCAATCAAGAATTAGCAGCAGTCCAGCACTTAGTAAAACTCTAAAAACTTCAATAAGATCCTGAAAAAGGTTCGGACGTTGATATATGTGAGGTTAAAGAGTAAGTTTTCTTTGTGAAAATATGCAGATTCTGGATTAGTAATTTTTTTTTTTTTTTATTTGGGTTATATTCATGTAGTTCGTGCCTGAATTGAATCGATCAGACTAAATTACTTGAGAATATGCGTTCAAGTCACAATACACATTTCTTTATTAGTTATAATTAAATACAGTATTCGTTTACTTAGAACTCTTCGAGAAGTGTTAGAAGCTTTCCTCATTTTAAGAAATACCCAAAATTAGTGCCCCAGAGTGTATTAATCTTTATACTTTTGACACTGGTCATAACATTTTTTTCTGGCCAAAAAACAGCCTTCTGGATCATGTTCAACATCAAATCCGTAACCTCCCTGACACATGGCTCATGTTATACCTCCCACTAATGATGTCTTTGCTGATCAGCGCTCGATCCTCAACCGAAGAACAAGTACCCCAAACAACCGCTAAATAACCCGGCTGGTGCTGGTATTTGCAGAAGGTACACGTCTGTGTTATTCTTTTAGTATACATTTTAGTATACTAAAATTATTAGTATACATCCATTTAGTCCCTCTGTTCAGAATAAATACTAGATTTTAGGTGATGTATATGTGTAATCTATTTAAGGTCTCTCAACTAATAACGAGTTTTTTTAAGTAATAAAAATGCAAATCTAAAATATATACAGTAATTTGTGCAGATCGCAATTTTCTCGAATCCCGTTGGTGCCATTGCCCAACACCAGTTCGATAGACATTTACAAGGGCTACGTTTAGAATAGAAATTCTAATCTTCCCCAGGTACTGAATCAATAATAGCTAATGATCTAGCAGTTCTTTCTATAGAAACTTTTGACTCTCCCGGTGTTCATCAACTCCTCCTTTCCAGAGATAGATAGTAACTAAGAATTAATTTCTGATATCATTTGCCCCTCCTTAGGAGTCGTTCCTTTTCTGAAGGAAGGGAAAGAATTTTAGGCTAGTACGTTTTTAGTTATACCGGCAACACTGTTGAGAGCAATAAACTTTTAAAAAGAAAGCAAGCTTATTCAGGATCAGCCAAAAAAAAAAAAAAAAAAAAGCACAACCACTACTCCCATTTCACCCCTCCGTTCGTTCGAAATACCTGTCCAGCTGAACCTTAAATTTGTTTAGGCTATCAACTTCAACAACAAGTGATGGAAGTCTATTCCACAAACCAACTGCCCGCTGGCTAAAGGCAAATTTCCGCACATCTATCCGACATCCGTCCTTCCTCAATTTGAATTTATGCCCTCTCAGGTGATTATTCTGAGCAAGAGGAAGAATCCCATCGGCAGTGAGCATGCTCAAGCCATTCAAAGCCTTATACACCTCTATCAGATCACCTCGCCGATGCCTAGTCTCCAGACTCTGTAATTTGCAAAACTTAAGCCTTTCTTCGTAAGAGCAACCCTTTGTTCCATTCAGTAATCTTGTTGCCCTTCTCTGTACTCGTTCCAGCAGCTCTACATCCTTCTTGAAATGAGTCCTCCAGACCTGTATACAGTACTCAAGGTGTGGCCTGACCAATGCCTTATACAAGGGAATAATCACATCCCTATCCCTGCTAGAAAAATTCCTGTATATCATTGACAAGATACCATGAGCTACTCTTGCCGCTCGTCTGCACTGCTCAGAGAACTTCATATCTGCCTGCAAAATTACCCCCAGGTCCTTTTCATTCTCTTCCACTGTCAGCGTAGTACCACAGAGTAGATACGTTGATCTGGGGTTACTGTTTACCATATGTAGTACTTATCATTTGTCAATGATAAACTTCATTTGCCACCTCTCAGCCCGCCTGCCAACCTTTCCAGATCCTGTTGCAGCAGCATAGCATCAGTAGTGTCCTTAACAACCCTGCCAACCTTTGTATCGTCTGCAAACTTGGACATTAAGCTTGATATACCATCATCTATATCATTTATAAATACAGAAAACAACAATGGACCCAACACTGAACCCCGAGGAACTCCACTAATAACATTAGTCCACGTTGAGCAGTGTCCATTGATTACCACTCTCTGTCTTCTGCCACTCAACCATCCCTTTATCCATAGCAGCAATTTGCCTCCAATGCTACACTGCTCCAATTTGTGCAGCAGTCTTCCATGCGCAACAGTATCAAAAGCCTTTCTAAGATCCAAATATATAATATCAAAGTTATTCCCTGCATCCAGTTCTTTTGGGACTACATCATAATATCCAATCAAATTGGTCAGACAAGACCTGCCCTTAACAAAACCATGCTGTGTCTGAGCTGTAACTGAATTCTTGTCCAGATGATCCTGCAGTGCTTCTTTAACCAGTGCCTCCATTAATTTTCCTGGAACCCAAGTTAAACTAACAGGTCTATAACTACTTGTGTCAGCCTTTGATCCTCCTATGTGAATTGGGGTTACATTTGCACATCTCCAGTCAATGGGTACCTCCTCTGAGTCCAAAGAAGCTCTCATAATTATGGCTAAAGGTTTGCTTACTTCCTTTGCTGCCTCCTTTAATATAACTGGATAGATCCCATCCACCCCGGGTGCCTTTTTTATGTTTTTCCTCAACAATTTCTCCTCCACTTTCCTCTCAGTTATTAGAAAATCATCTAGCTTACTGCAAATGTTTACTTCACCTACGATATTCCCCTTCCTGAATAACTCCTCATGTGTGAATTTAGATGCAAAATACTCGTTTAGATTGTTAGCCACCTGAGCAGGATCCTCAACTGTTGAAACCACCAACATCCAGTGGACCAATCTGATTCATCCCTTTCCTTCTTGAGTTTAAATAGGTAAAGAACTCTTTTTTGTTTTTCTTTGCATCCTTTGCCATGGATTTCTCATAATCTGCCTTTGCCTGCCTAATCTCCTTTGTGACTTGGTTACAGACCAACTTATATCTATCATAGGCTTCCATGTCACCCATTAATTTGTATGTATCCCATGCATTTTTCTTCTCTGCCATATGTCTCATTAGTTCATCTGACAACCATTTAGGCCTGAAACTTGAACACTATTTCTTGGTTGGTATGTAAAGCCTGGTAGCTTCCAAGATTAGTTCCTTGAATGCTTCCCATTTCGAATTTGCTGTTGGTAACATCATCAGTTGGTCCCACTGTATAGAATTTAAATACTGTTCAGCCCATCATAGTCGCCTTTACGAAAGCAAAAACCCTTCCCTTTACCCCTAATGGTAGTTACCTCCTTGAGTAAATCCCACTTCAGCACACTGTAATCACTGCCACCTAGTGGTTCCTTTATCTGCAGATTCTTAATGCATGAATAATCACTACTGATAATCAGATCAAGAGTGTTACTCCCTCTAGTTGCCTCCCGAACATGCTGGTGTAGAAAACAGTCATCCAATAAATCCACAAAAGCCTTGCTAGTGTGTGAGTGACCAACCCACAAATTCCAGTCAATATCTGCGAAATTAAAATCCCCGATTATAAGACTCTCTGATTTACTGGCCCATTGTATTTCCCTGTACAGTATCTTATTACTGTATACTCATCAGAGTCATTAGGCCTGTAGCACCCTCCTGCTCTCAATTTTGATTTACCCATGCTTATGTCACACCAAACTGACTCGACACTGCCCTGTCCATCGATGTCCACTGGCTTCACTTCCTTGGATTTTATGTGTTTTTTAATTAATAGCATAACCCCTCCTCCCTTCCTATCCTGTCTATCCTTTCTGTACACGTTGTACTCCCCAAATTCCAGTTCTGCATTCCTTATATATGTGTGACACCACGTCTCTGATGTCCCAACAATATCTGCCTTTGATGTTTTGAGCAATACCTCAAATTTATTTACGAAACTCCTAGCATTGGTGTACACGCAAGTATACATGCACCTGTTTCTATTCTTAGCTACCCTAATACAACCCATGTGTTTACTTGTACCGCAATGACTTCCAGCAGTCTCTGAAATATCCTGCATATTGTTTTTCAGGCTTCTGCTCATTCCAATAGAAGCAGTGCAAGAATCTCTTTCACCTCTGCCAGTGGCTACTGTTAATCTATTTGTCTTTGTCTCCCCCCAAGCTAGCAGTTTTCTGACCCACCTAACACTACCTCGATAGCATCAGCAAATATTCTTGCATATTCAGAGCCTTTTACAAGTACATGTCTCGGGGTAACCATGATTTTGACTACTAAATTTCATTGGACAATACAGTACTACAGTTAAACATAAAATAAGCTATAAAATGTTTTTATGTAAAATTAAATTAAAAAAGAACGGTTTCGTATAAAACTGTGATAACATCAAGATAAAAAAAGATACCTTTGGCTTGTTGAGCTGTAATTACAGTAAATCAAGTCAAGGCAACTACTACTTTACTGTACTGTGGTTACTTCTCTTGAAACATGAAATAATTCGGCTTTCTTCGAAAGAAAACCTATTTTAAGTACCAAATGTTTCACTAAAACTACCACGAACTTAAATCGAAGTTTGATCCAGATAAGCCGAAAGAGGAGTCAAAAAAAGAAAAGAAATATCGAACGTTTAACTAAATGTACCCAATTATGTCCTGTGGCGTCATTCGCTTTATCTTCTCCTTTATCTTTGTGCTTGTTTGGAATAGATGACACCGTACTTCGAGTTCTGTTTTTTTTTTTTTTTTCTTTTTCATTCTTTTTCTTAGAAAACTAAGTGCTGATAGGTAAAAAGAACATTGGTGTTTGCTCCAGCACACATTGCAGGGCTGTCCCCATTTTCAGTGTATAAGTGAATCAACGATTCGCATTGAGTTTAGGCCAACCTGAAAAATCGCTAATGTATTTGTTTTTACTCTTGCTTTTTGCCTCTTATTGATTGCCTGTTGAAACAAAAGTTCCTTTTATTTTCTTCGATTTTCAGAACAAAATAAAATGAACTTAATGGTCGAACCTGTTGTAAATAACGTACATTTGATACTTATGAGTTGGATTACTAAATTCTTATTTTAAGTCTTTTTGGACTGAGTCCAATTGGTCATCCCAAGTGGTCATTATTTAACCATAGCATTTTTCGATTTTCTTCTTTTAAAAATTCTAATGTGGTCCGTTATTTCCTTAAGAAAAATTAGGTTAACCACACATTAGCACAGTCCCGCTGCAATATAGCATAAATGCTCCAAAGAGGAATTAGTTTTTTTGTTTTTATTTATATCCTCTGTAATATTTTCACTGAAATTATCGAAAATAATAAATGCTAGAAGTGGAAAAAAAATTACCTCTTGATTTTAGCATTTCACTATTTGTCAATTGAACTAAGTGGAATATTCTGTTTGCTGCGTTCGCTATCCCCTTCCTTCACAGTTAAAGAATGATTCTTTGTCTCAAAGGTGTTATTCCCATATTATTAAAATTGGAAACGACCTTAAATTTAACTCTTTCTCAAACAGAAAATAATATTTTTTGTTGAGATGAAATGTTTTTAGACCGTTAGGCCATCCATCGCACAGTGCAATTTACTTTTGAATAATAGCGAGAATCTAAGTTCAGCTACTTAGTTCGTGGACAAGAAGTGGGAATTAAAGTTAAGAACTGGTATTCAATTTTAATAATAACGATTCCTCTAGCTAGTATAAGCTTCTTACATGCCTAATCTCGCAAATTAGTTTTTTTCTGGGTTGTTTGTGTGAAACGTACAGATATTGAATAGAAGCAGTTGGTTTGGATTGTCCATACGTGTTGCATGCACTTGCTCCGTACTGGTCACAAAAAATGCGAAATTCCTCAGTGCCCGCGAGAACTTAAAACCAGCAAAAAGTAATTCAAAATTGTACATTTTTTTTTATTCCACCTATAATTTCAATATTTTCTGAACTCATTTGTGAAAAATCCATGTTTTGAATTAAAACTCGTTTTAGACCTGCAGAAGAGCGGATGCAAATTTACAACCACGCCGTTCGGTTTGATTCGAGGAGAGCACGTCACAAATAGAGGCATCTCTCCATGGAACGTGCAGTGCGGGTGTATAACAGTTAGATTTCAGGCGATGCATCGGAATTGCGAAGCCAAAGAGCGTTACCGATTAGAGAAAAAAACACAAAGGTTATATTTAAAATTCAGTTTATTGTACATATTTACATGAGTACATCAAAACCAAAATGATTAAACTCAAACATATGACTACATGATCTAGTCTCATCTTCTTATGTATAAATATCTTAATCATGCATCAGTTAAAACCATTAATAACAAATACCAATCCCGTTCAATTCCCTTCTCCATATATTCAATCCTGCATCATTTAAGACATTAATAACAAAATATCAATCCCTTTATATTCCTTTCTACATATATTTGATCATGCATCACTTAAAACCATTAATAACAAAATATTAATCCCTTTCTATTCCTTTACAAAATTCAATACTTATTCATTTACTTATCACAATGATTATTAACAGGTATCACTCACTTCTAATTCTCATCCAAAACACATTTAATTGTAGCCTATCAAGCAATTATAAACAAGGCATCAATTACTTCAAATATTTTATATATATATGTATTCTCTTCCAAAATTATTTATATATCTATTAACTTATCCTGGGTAATGTCCTTCAGCACATATCCTAAAATAACCTATCCTTACAACTGAATAATTCTTATACACACATCTCACAGTGTTCTGTTAAAAGTTCTACCAATTCGGCTATCGGGATATCTACAGTCTTTTGTGTGATGGTGAGAATACTTAAGAGAACTAATCACTTACTTAGTTATCTTGTAGGGTTCTGCGGCATGTCCTTCATCTTTCTCGCGGTGAACATCAGGTCTATTCCATCTGGAAGGCAACTCACAAACCCTTGGAAGGTTCAACAGGAGTTATCAGATTTGTTTCCTGGGACTCGGGTTCCTTTGCTCCTTGAAAGTAATTCATTCCATCCTTTAGCATGTTTGTCTTCCCTTCTGTCCGGCTCCGGATTCTATCGGCTTCAGCTCCATTATCTCCTGGGCATCAGATATCTTGTTTATTAACACGGGAGTTGATTCCTTCTCAATTATTGTGCGAGATCCTACAATGAGCTAACTTCACCGTATTCTGCTTTCTCAACTATTTTAGTTGTCTACTGGTCGGGCTTCGGGCTTCCTTTATTGTCCAACGATTTTAATTTTTCTCTACGGCACATTTCTCCATCCTTTTCACTCCCTCATTCAAAAAAACTCTGTCCGCTACTGGCCTACTGACGGATTGACTAATTGACTGACTGCTACATCTTAACTTGATCCCCTTTCTTCTCTCAACACTAACTTATACTACAACTACTCAACTTACTGACACTGACTGACTATACCATCCTAAATTTTGTCAAAAACTTGCTCAACTCTGACAGAATAGCTCATTTCACTAACACTAACTAAAATCTCAACTTTTTGTGCTCCTAACTCATATTTCCTACCACGACAAAAACCTCAACTTTGTTTGTTCCTAACTCATATTTCTTTAACATGAAAAAAACCTCAACTTTGTTTGTTCCTAACTCATATTTCTTTAACATGACAAAAACCTCAACTTAGTGTGTGTTTCCAACCTTTTCACTCTACTTTTTGTTCATCTCCTCCGACATTTGGCTCCCGAGTTCGCCACGCCTATTACCAGTGACTTCTTCCAATCCTATATTCAACCTCAAATTCCTTCTAGTCTCATTTGTTAAAAAATCCTTATTCAGCCTGCCCGGTAGCACGTGTTCAATACACCCACTTTTACTATTATACTAGATCTGCTGCCATACTGTATGCCCTTAAATGTTTGCCGATTATCCAAAAAACAACTCTTCCCCTGTCATATAACGCCTTTGTCCCCGTAGCGTTCTAAAACCACGAAAATCACATCTCCTGACCACAGCACCTATATTTGGAAACTTATGTGCTGGTCAAGAAACCACTTCCTGTTTACGACCTGACTGTCCCTACTAAGTTCGACCCCGCATAAAGCTTAATTTGTCTGTTGTTGTTTGGACCCATGCCGCTTTACAGTAGTTTTCTACGTTTATTCCCCGCTTATAACGGAAGTTGATGGCTCGAACCCTGCTTTTATTTCTTACTACCCATTAAATTTATATTTCATGCTGAAAAATTCTTATTATTGAAATCAGACGATGTTACTTTCGTATTCACTAGCAACAAGAACTCCTATTTCTTAATTAATAAAACCAACTTATTATTATTTTTATTCTGTAAGATTTTGAATTTTACACTTCCACAACTGGAAGAGAAAACCATGCCATTAATGATGTAGTAATTGTGGAGGGAAACAACTTTATGCAGATAGACTGGCATTAAACACTTAACATAAGGGGGTGAATACAAATCATTGCAAGTGGTCTTACGTTATTAGAATATTTGTGCAACCTGGCTAATTCATAATGGCTATACCTGATGTTAACATTATAGGAAGAGATTCGCTTCCTTCAGCTCGTTTTCAGCGGCAATGAATCAAGGCTACACACCCCTCTTCCTATAAGCTGGAAATCAAAATGAACTTTCAGTGGAATCATGTGAGCTCTCTATCACCAAATGCTTTTCGTATAGCGTGCATCGAAATGTCTCACGTTACCATCATTGCCCTTCTCGCGATCATCATAGTTGCTGCTGTACGATATACTTGAAGGGAAATTAAGTAGTACTCATCCTGGATATTAATGCGTTAGTAGAAAGAACAAGTCGATGCAACTTGAAGTCGAAGCCATGTTATTTTCATTCGATAATAATGTATATTCATACATTATTAAAATCCTAGTTTTTGATTCTAGACATGAAAACAGTTAATGTGTTAAATATACTTGAATATATGAATATCTTTATTGCAGGCAGTGATTGGTTACATGATTGCCTGATGCAATAATACCCACAACAGCGACAATGCTAGGGGTTTAACATTAAATAACTTATACAGGAAAAATTACTTAAAACATATATTAGGACATAAAACATATATATTTACATATTTTACATATAAAATTAACATGTGAAATGAAGACACATGGAAAGCGATGAAAGGACGATGACAGTCACTCGGTTGAAGACGAAAGCTGGTCCCTGATGATGCGTCTTCTGTACGATTTGTCCTTTATGAACTTTTTGTAGTCCACATCTATCTCCTGGACGTTGTGGAGCATCTCCATAGGCAGGAATCTATCCCATATTCTGAGCCTCCACGCCACAGACTGCAGAGAGGGAGGGCTCTTAAGGGTTTTGGGGGGCGCTTCCAATTACACATCTGCCAAAAAATTGGCGTATTGACTTCTCCCGCTATCATTTTAATTGACACGAGCAAGCGGAGGGCAAATATTCGTTTGGAGACTTTCCTGTAATTTAGAAGTTGGGTGATATCTGAAGTATGTATGAGTGGTGGCAGCTTGTGCTTGAAGAGGACCCACCGAAGAAGCCAGTACTCATCAGATGCAATGGTTTTTAGCGTGGGTTTCGTTGCCGACGCCCAGATTTCTGACCCGTAGGTGATGGCTGGCTGCAGAAACCTGTATATGTATTGGAGCGTGTACTCAGGCTCTGTGACATGGAGGCGTTGTTTGGCAAGCCATCTTGCTCTGCAGATCTTGTTGTGAATGTCTGCAACATGGTGTTTAAAATTGAGTTTAGGGTCGAATATAACGCCGAGATCTGTGCTTGATGACTGCGGTGATGGGGATTCCGTGGATTTCCAGGTTTAGTTGCGTTGGGTTTGATTTGAGGGAAAATACCATTTGTGCAGATTTTTTTGGATTTATCTAATTGGACGAATCACATGATTTAAGTCATTGATGGATCATACTGTTATATTTAATTAGACTATTGTCACGTACCATTTTACGACAATGGACAAGATTGTCCATGGTTCTTAGCTTTACCGACGGACCCTCAAATTAAAATATTTTGTTTTATTGTTCTCCAAAGAATAGCGTTCAACAAACAAAATTATTTCTAACCCGGGTCAAAATTTGCCCTTCCATGTTTCAAATTAAACATTTCAAAATCTGATTGTGTGGATGAGAGTGCGTCGTCTGGTCCAGAGGGGAGGAAGTTTTTGTTTGTTGTTGTTGTTTGGAGCATTAGCAACTAAGGCCATATTGCTCCGGGGATATGCGGTGGTCATTCCCTGACCTTTCCGCATCCTCCTTATTTGGTGGCTCACGGGCTCGAACGAACTCCGGTCTAATCAAGAAGCATGTGCTACGCACTGCTGCTCTGCCCACCTGGCTACGGAGGCGCCAGGGGAGGAAGTAAACTTGCCTCTCAGAATTAGTGTGCTGGTTGAGCTCGTATTTCATTTTATTTTTTCGCCGAAAATGTGATCAATCATATAAACGATAATTTTCAGTGGTATAGAAGAATATGAAATAAACATCAAATATTAATGTTCCACTACCACTGATTTGTTGGGAAAAATTTGTATTTGCATATTCTATTTAAATTCCTTCATTCCATTTCGCATGACTTTATTGCTTTTTCTTTTAATATCGATTTCCTTTCTTTTTCTCTTTTCCCTGTTAATTAAAAAAAAATCCCTTTTTTGAAACTCATTTTAAGTACTCTGCTCTTCGTTTTACTCAACTTTGGGTAGTACAAAGTAGTTTCTCTTTTTTGTTTATCAGGCTATTGTACTACTAAAGCTTCTTTAATTTTCTTTTTAATTATTTCCTTTGTCCTTCCAGATAGTAATCGCGCATTTATTTTCGATTCTATTCTCACCAATTTCATAGGTGGTTCGAGCAACTTCCTTTCTGTCTGCTCAGTATTCTGAATTTTATTCTTATTGCGTAGTGTATTCCCAGTTGAACTGTAGATTTTTTTGTTCTTTTGCTAATGATATTAATGCCATCCCATCTAATGAGAAAGCCAAAGTAAAATATCTTTTGTCTGCATTGTCCGCGTATTGTTCGAACAAATATATTTCTCCAAACGAAAAAGAACTAAAAGATAATGGAGAATCTCTTTTCATTGTTTGCTATATCCGAGAAGATATATCCGAATAGAAGGTTTCGATGGCAGTAACTAACAAAACAAACTTTAATGAATGGAAACTTTCTTTTAGATTTCGGTGAGTTTAACAAACAAGATTAACTTGCTAGAAACTGTCCACTGAGTGTACAATGAGCATTGAAAGTCAGTGGACAGTTTAATAGAAACATAGCTTTTCTACAAGGGATTCGAAATTACTTGTCATTGCCACTTATATACGGTTCTGTATTGGATGCAGCCGAATTCCTCAATAATTTACAAGTTAAAATGGACAAGTAGCGTAGCGAACCTGATTTGAATGGGGAATTTCTACTAGGAACACAGAAGTCGGTGACAATATCACAGCAGCGACAACCATGATGAGTCCCTCTAGGTAAAAGAGTTCTAGATATGCAATTTCATACTGCATTATTTGTGAGTTTAAAGCTCTCCACCAGTTACTACCATTCTTGTTTAAGTACAACTATTTAAGAGATCATTAATTATGTACTTAATACTTAATGTGTATAACGGTATGACAAAATATAATGTAGTTCAATACACGCATACGCTTAACTTTGAATACACGATGTTTTACACAAAAAATAATAAAAACAACATATATATTTAATGCCATTCATATTTTTTTTTTCTGGCCACGTAATTTTATAATTAAGAATGTGGATAAAACTTCTAACAATTATGGATTTATTTGTAAAAGGTTCTATGCAGACACTCCAAAATTGGAATTATGCAATACCACAACTAATGAATTAAGGAAAATGCTTGTATTATTATCAAGAAGCTTTTGGCTAAGCAGAAAACCTTCGGTATGTATTGAACACTACAATAATAACTAACGGATATGTTAAGGGGTTATTGTATTTCATCTTCTCCTTTGTGTCGGTGGTAGCAGTGAATTGTTATGTAATATTCGACGTGATGGTTATTTTGGCAATGTATTATAACCCTTTATGGAATAAACATAACTCCACCTAAGTTATGGAGTTACGTTTGATAACATCACTGGAGAAATTGAAGGTTCGCTTGAAAACAAAATCTTTTGCACAATGTTAGGTTTTATTGTAGCTTCTTGAGCAGAAGTTACCAGTAGCCATTTTTGTCTGGTAATCAGTTATTTTAGATTACTTTTAATAATGCAAAGACTTTGTCATTCCTAATTTCAGAGCAAAGCAATGTATTCCTGGTACATTTTATTGTAATAAGATAAACCTTCTTAATCCAATCTCTTTGATCAAACTCTGACAAGTTCTTGATCGAGATTTCTCCACTGCTCTAAGGCATATTTAATAGCATGGTGTGAACTCTGGCTGTGAGATAATTTGTTTGTAGGAAGAATTTTGAAATTAAAAGTTATAAAGTAAATTTAGGGCTGTTTTGCAAATACCAACAAATTATTTGTATTTGAGTACTACAAATTATTTCCTTTATTCCCATGTTGTTATTGTAACCAGAAGAAACACTTATGTCATTTTTTTAAAATAATACTTGTGCGCTCAACACGAAAAATGGTAATCAGAAAGTTATAGCTGCACAGATTTTCCTTTTTTTTTTTCTTTTTTTTTTTTTTTTGCATGAGTGTGGGTACGTTTATAATGCCATTTGAAATAAATACGTTATTTAAAAAAACACACTTTTATTTATTAATAAAATATCAGCTTCGCATATTATATTTTGAAATTTGTTCTTTTAAATAGCTTAAACCACCATTTTCTTTGTCCAGGGTTTGCACGATAATTTTAATAAAGCTCACCTTTATATACACTTAAGGAAATAACCGAAAATCCCCTCGAATTGGGTCTGAGCGCCATTTCAGCAAGCAACTAAGCCACTGTGCTATTGACACTTTCTTGAGGATCCATTAATAGAACATATGCAGTATTACTTTTACTTGGACCGAACGAATTAACCTCATGCTATCCAATCCTTCACAACAGAGCGTTGTTCTGTTAATCAACTCTTTCACAAGCAGAGAAAAAAGTAGTGTAAACACCCTGTAATCCAAGTAAAAACCGAATGGCCTTAAAGCTACCAAATGTCAGCGATATTCCTTATATATAGATGGGATTTCCCTCAATGTGTGGGAAAATCTCATTCGCTTCCATCATTTCATCAAAGTGGGCTTGCTGCTATTGTTGACTTTCAGTGTAATAAAATTGTTTTAATTTTATTTTAGGTTACAGTTTTCTTCATCTTTCGACTGTTCATCAGTGAATAGCCACCTTTGTTTAGATTGTTAAAATCCCAATTCTTCCAACAGTCCATTTTTATATAAAAAAAAATGCATACACATACTGAACCAACACGCAATAAAAAGGTGATTTTTTTTTTTATCCATCTTTCAGTATTCTTGTACTATCTGCTAGTAACTTCCGTTCTTTCAGTCTTGATATCCAAAGTTTCTGTTGCATTGATAGACTTAAGTCACGTGCTTGTCATGAAGCTCACATTTTTCATTTAAGTGTGGTTCTTTTGCTACCCTGTGGGATGTAATTTGAATTTTTCAATTGGACCTTCTTCATCGGGACTAGAAAGGATTTTTCAGTTAGTTGGTGGTACAAGAGTAGGAAGATTTTCACTGTGCGAGGCTCGTTTACTTTGAAGAAGAAACGTTTGGATATTCTATAGCAGACTTCATTATGAATGGTTTGTAAACAGCACCCAGATGGCATTCAAAGTAGAGATAAGATGCATATTTTACCACTTTTCTTAAAGGTGCTCTGTGATTTTGATGAAACTGTCCACAAAAACTGGGCGCAAAAAAAGTTACCAAAGAATTCGCAACAGCAGTGGTGTTATCAGTATTGCCAGAGAAACGTTTTATATAAAGAAACCGAAAACCACTTTATATAAAAACAAAGATAATTAACACATAAGTAGTTGCTTCGAACTTGCATAGATGACATCTGAATAGCAGGCAAGGATTCACTAAACTAGATGTCTCATAATTTATGAAACTACCCCACCCTCCTCTGTATCACCCACATCTAGTAAACGGTATTAATTTTCTGGCGTCAAGAAAAAGTTGTTTTCCATAACTATGACGAGCTGTAAGATTTGTGTGTTTAATTTCGGAATTAACATAAGAAAATTACTTAGATTAGTTTTATAGGATTAAGAAAATTGTGTTAATCACTGTAATTGAATGCGCCTTAAGAGCTAATGAGTTATAATAATTACCAATCTCGCCTCGGTTATTAGGTAAGTAGCAAAAGCTAGGACTTAAACAAAATGTTTCATACTAATATCAATACATAAAGATTGCATTTCCTGAACCATAGGTATGCGTATCAAACAAAAATTATATGGTACAGTATTTGCATATTGATTTAGAGAGATAGCTTGAATGTTCTACCGCTATGATGATAAAATGTGGGGTCCAAGACAATACCACATAAGATTAAAGCTGTATTTATATAAGATGCTCTTATTTCATTTAACTTTTGCTTGTTGCTAGACATTTCTTCTTATCTGATGATGGTATCGGATATTTGTTCATTGCCTATTCTCAGTTTACAATACCGGAGTATGTACAGGGTGGTTATAATGCCCTTCCCAACTTTTAAAAATTAATAACTGGAAAAGTATAGATCGTATCGAAAAACGTTTTTTGTATTTTATCGGTATATGCGTCTATTTTGAACAATAAAGAATTAATTCGAAATTTAATTACCAGGTGTATCCTAAGAGTTAAATTGCGAAAAATATAACATATCGGTAAAATTTTAAGTAATCTTGAGTGATTATCAAATCTCCAAATGAAGACCTCGTCCCTTTTCCAACCAAGGCTGCCAATCTTCTGTCAATCTATTTTAGTTTCGTTAATCAAATCAACGCGGATGCTCACAATGAGAACATTTCCACTGCTTCAGTTGTCCTTGGCCTGGACGGAATTATTATTAGCAATAACCATATGGTGTATGGAAGCCTGTGGCTTATGTTGCACCTGCAGGAAAAAAAGGAATAAAATAATAAGAGGAAAATTAATAATAAAAGAAAATGAAATAAATAACTTATGCATTTCCTTCCTCCCGTAGGCAACTAACCTGCTGACCTTTGAATTTCCCCAAACTGTGAGCCTCCACCACCCATGTGGGTAACTTATTCCAGTAATTTTAACACGCTGACTACAATAAACTTCCTGAAATCCAGTCTAAACATCTCCACTCGTAACTTTAATTTACGGCACCTAGTTCTATGAATACTCATAGAACTAGTGGCCATAAATATGAGTATTCATTTATAAATGAATAAATGAATACTCATATTTATGGCTTAGATGGATAGCAGGATGGCATGAAGCCATCCTGCTATCCATCTAATCATTTTCCCTGTGATTCCAAATGCATAAATGTTCCGGCCTATTATCTGATAAGTCGGAACATTTGTGCTCTTCAACGGATTTTATTCAAATCTGAAAGACTTTCCGAGATACTCAACTAAAAGTCCTGGAGTTAGGACGAGCATTTTTAATGCCAGGTATGTGGAAAATAGCGAATAATAATTCGTTCTTCTGTGAAGGATTCTCGCAAGAGCGATTTGATTTTTTTTTTTGTCAATATGGGTAGGAGAAACCTTCCTGCATAAAAATTGTGCTTCTATGTAAGCAATGTTCATTATTCTTCACAGTATTCTAAGATATAATATATCATTACTTGTGCATTTCTTAAAATTGCTCTCGATTTGTAATATGGAAATAAAGACGGATCAATAATAGTTCCCTAAACCTATAACATTTTCTCTAACATAATTTGATATTTTGTGACTATCATAGATCCAAGGTTTTTCCAGGGGGAAACCTTGCCATCTCCGCCTGAGACCTGCTTTGCTGGACGAAAACCCCCCGGTTTTTCGTCCAGCAAAGCAGGCAACTCGACAAGAGAACACACGCAATTTTCAGATACAATACACATGGGTATATAATGAACTTTCCTGGTGACCCTAATGTTACCTTAGTTACCTTACTTTACCTGCTTGTGCTGCCCAAAGTAGGATAAAATATTTCTGGCAACAATGTTTACGTAGCATGGAATCGACCCACTAATATATATTCAGGTACGACAAATATCAAGGAGAATAAGAATATTTGTCGTACACATGTTTCATAACTACTCAACTTACATTCTTCTTAAAAAGGACAGCTTCATTATCCACATTAGTACTTATTAGTGATAAATGATGCAAGCTTATACAGCTTCAGCAAAAAAGAAGAAAGAGTGAAGTCTAGTCTTTCTCGTTGCTGCACCCGTATCGACATTCTGCCTCCTCCTTAACAATGAAGCTCCCAGACCATGGGAAGAGAATGGAGGATGACAGATCGTCCAGAGGAGCCGTGGAATGGATACCGTGGAGAAGGAAAAAGAGAAGTCCAAGAAGGACATGGATACAGTGTGGGAGAAAAGCTTATGAATAGAAGAGGACTGGCGGATGGAGATTTGGAAAATAGAAGAAAATGGGAAAAAAAATAAAGGAATGACTTTTTGATATTAGGTTGAGGAGAACCGTTGTAATAATGGAATAAATCCTAAGAGGAGGAGAAGAAAAAAAGAAGCACATCCCACATCATTTGTTTATACTTCCTAATGATTTATCTAATCCTCTTTTCAAATTTACTGAAATTACTTACTTCCACAACGCCAGATGGAAATTTATTCCCAACAATCAACCAACTTCTGGCCGAAAGCAACTTTTCGCACTTCTGTCCTGCAACCACCTTCCTCGGTTTGAATTTTGACCCCCCCTCCCCTTTGTGCGTTGTCTGAGCCATCAGAATTTAGTTTAATCAATCCACTGAAACCCTTAAACACCTCAATCAGATCTTCTCGCAGGTGTTTAGTTTTCAGGAGTGAAGTTGTTATTTGGTTTTTAGGAGCATTAGCAACTAAGGCCATATTGCTGCGGGGATATGCGGTGGTCATTTCCTGACCTTTCCGCATCCTCCGTATTTGGTGGTCACGGGCTCGAACCCCGGTCTGATTAAGAAGCGTGTGGTACGCACTGCTGCTCCTGCCCACCTGGCTACGGAGACCCCGAGGAGTGAAGTCTAGTCTTTTTTGTTGCTGCACCTGTATCAACAATCCGCATCCTCCTTTAAAATTCAGGTCCCAGACCTGTATACAGTATTAAATTGTTCAACGCGTCCGCATAGTTTCAGGAAAACGAAGATTTCAGCATCCTTGAAGGTTGCTTGTTGTCTTATGAGTCCATAACTCCCACGCAATTGTGTAATAATTCGGTACGAGAGAGCAGTCTGTAAGGATTTTGATTTTTCATTAATAATCGCTGTAGTAGACTCTTTTTCGTCTTGGCGTTTGACGAATATTAGCCAAAGCTAAACGGCTACCTCACTTATTTATCACAACGACTGCTAAAAATCAGATGCTCGAACTCTACATTTTTTCACTGTCGCACGACACTGTATGTCGTTGATTAAGACCTCTTCCATTATTGAAACTGTAACAATTCTCCCTCAAAATACAACGTCAGCATATTATAAACAGCCGATAATGACGAGTATGCATTGCAAAAACAGAATGAGATATTCAGAATGGTATTCTGCTTAAGCAAAAAAATTTGAGAAAGTGGCTAATGTTGAAAACGAAAGAACAGCTTCGTGCAAGGGGAAAATAAACATGTCAATGATAGCCGCACATCTCATTTTTTAATTATTTATAAAGTTTGTATTGGAAAATTAAGCCATCCTTTTGAAGCACAATCATCTTCACAGCGGATTTCCTTATTACTGCGTTACTTCTGGTGGAAAAGAGAAGCGCCTTCTGACGAGAAGACTTACATTAAATACCGAGGCAATTCGTCCTGAGCTCTGTATAAGAGCTGAATAAGATCTATTCAACCTTTTTTCCCCCTTTGATTATCATTACAAAAGCTATAGTTATTTTTTTTTTCTTGTGGTTCTCTTCTCTGTATACATGAGAAGTTAAACATGGTTCCGCCAGCTATTTCAGGTATTTTAAGTTGGCTATTTTTAAATTATGGAAGTAGTTTTATGGAATCGCATCGCTTTCCACGGTGACAAATGTGTTATACTGGGTGTTTTTATTTATTATTTATACTTCTTGCTTGCTTATTAATTACTTACTTTCGTTCGTTTGGACTTCTCTGGACAACACATCTGTATGGCGGGACGTTTTCCTTCCTTAATCATTTGTTCAATGATAACCCCAGTATACTCATGTGATTGTCTAGTGGTTTTTCATATTAGGACAATGGTCTCGGCCCTCGGTAACCCTATTCAACGGCAGGGAATAGGAAAACTGCAGCTTTGACCAGGGCGTTGTGTCAATACCCAAACTCTTTCCAATTCTAGGCAGAAATTCGAGTACCCGCAATAAAAGTTCTATATATAATTCTTTACTTACTCATTCGTGTGAATGGAGAATAGGCTTGAGGCATATGTTTAAAACAAAACATAGTTTAATGCAATCTATTACAGAAATGGTACATATTTAATAACTACCGCCCTAGTGGCAGTGACAAGCAAATCCTAAATCATTTGGTTACAATAATATAAATTGATTTTATGGAAGTATTTAAGAGTTCTTAGCACTATTGATATTTTGGAAATTAATGGGCTCTTCACATAGGTGTTCTTCGTGTGGATACTTCATCTCAGGCAAGAACTGGCATGTGACATAATGGTTATACAAACGTGATGGGTGTCAATACTAAACTATCGCGCATAAGATGTGTTTTAACTTATTGTGCACTATTTTATCTATCGTTAATTGTGATAGACGACCATCTAAATGATGTGCTATTTAAGATAGCAGCATTAGGATATTCTATACTTAACAATAGCAACATAATAAATCATACTGGTTACATTCAGTGTCAAATAGAAGTAATGGGAGTTATTACTAAAATGTCGCGCTATTTAGGATAGCGCCCATAAGATAAGTTTTACCCTGTGATACACCATGCTACCAATAGTAAATTATGATAGACTGAAATACTATGTAGTAAGCTATTTAAGATAGAAGCAATTAAGGTATTCTACGATTTATCAATGCTAACATAATTAATTATATTACTGAGGAGTAAGGTTTATGTATAGCTGTTGGGATAACTTACCTAAATAAGGATGACTCATTCTACGGGGGGGCGGAACTCGGCGAGGGGATTCCGTGCTTTCGCAGTCTTCCTTCTGGTTCTGCTATCTTCGCTCGCTCATTCTGTATCTTCTTGCGCTGTTCTTCAAGCCTCTCTCTGTACAGTCATTCTGTAACGTAATTCCCGTTTCCAAAAACTTACTGTATTTTCTCACTCTCTCTCACACAGACTAACTAACCGACTGCTTCTACCAAAACCACCACAAAACAACAACTTTCGCTCATCGTCCACCAGGGTATATGCTCCTTATCGCATGAACTTTCGCCTCACACCGAGCTTGAACTAGGGTGGGGCACTTTTCTCACGCGGTCAACGTCAGACACACTGACCAGTATTTGTCAGGGAGAGCGAAGCTCGTATTTTCGTGGACTTGTGAACTTACTTCTGCGTAGCGACTGTTATCTTCAGTTAGGAAAATAATGGCAAAGGGAATTTATAACTGAGAAAGCAACCAAGTCGAATTTAACCATTCTATATTTGACAAGAAACTGATAGCGGTTAGTCATGGTAGACTAGTATTTATATTTTCTGCTGAAACAGCCAAAATAACTCTTTAGCAAGAAGGGGCACAGCAAAGGGGGGGGGAGGTAAATGCATGGGAAATATCTGTAAATTAATATGAAAAATGTGGGCATTTTACACTCCTCGCCACTACCGCTGAGGATTTCAGTCGGGGTACACAACTAAGACTGAAATTCTCGACGTCCCTACTGGGGCTTTGACTTTTTGACGGGGGGGGGGCAACATAAACATTCCTCCTCTTACAGTGTAAAAGAAACTTAATTACTAACATATTATATGGATATAATCAAATAAAATACAAGACAAACAAAACAAAGCGTATAGCACTTAGTTCACTGTGTGAACTTAATGTATTCACACTTCTCAATGCTGTTCCCTCTCCACATGGAGGCCATTGTCTGCACTTGTCTATTGAGAAATTGTTTTTTTTTTTTTTTTTCCACCACTGAAGTCCGTGGTTCAGTTAACAGTTTCCCTGGTTTAAATAAGTGAGCATTTTGAAGCACAACAGAAAACAGATCTGGACTTCCAGGCTGAGGTTGTCAGGCAGTAAAAGAAAAGTTCTTCTGTAGTCCATGATTCGGTGAGGTTATTCTTCAGCAGGCTGGAGACACACAAAAGGAGCTTATCCCTCCAAGGAATGTTCTGGGCACTGCTTTTGTTCATAGTCCTTACTTGGCTCACAGGCACGACATAAAACATAAACAATCACACAATTAGTAACTGTCCTCAGGTCATGGACACAAAGCATCTGAAGTTAATTAACAAGTACATTGTAATTGTATACATGTAACTAAACATCACAATAATATAAACATGAACTAATAACTAAAATGGATCATTGCAACATACATAAAAGAAATATCATATATGTAAGGTTGTGCAAGAATACTAAAGTTAGGTCTATTTTTGACTATTGTAGACATTAGCAGTATCCTTACACAGAAATGAATGGAATTGCAATCTCTTCTGTCTCCACGCTTCATGTTTTTTTTTTTTTTTCTTATGTTTGGTCTAGTCTTCCTTGGCTGTTACCACACGGCCTGGTGGTAAACCACTTTCACTATTCAGTTCTGAGGAAGAGCTTTTCTTTCCTTTACTAGGCCGATGAATTCCAGCCACTGGGTGCAAAGGTTCACTGTGCGGACTGCACAGTGGTCCGCCGGGTGGTTCCAGGGACAATGAAAGGGATTGTTTCTTGCATCAGGGGCGCCTCCGTAGCCAGGTGGGAAGGAGCAGCAGCAGCAGTGTGTAGCACACGCTTCTTGATTAGACCGGGGTTCGAGCCCGTCACCACCAAATACGAAGGATGCGGAAAGGTCAGGGAATGACCACCGCATATCCCGGAGCAATATGGCCTTAGTTGCTAATGCTCCTAAAAACCAAATAACAAATAACATTCTTGCATCAGGCAAGAATTCTGGATCGGGACAGGAGAAGACTTTAGCATCCACCACAGTCCGGAAGGGAAGGACTTTTTCCAGGCTTCGTGCCTTTCTTTCTCCTTTAGCTATGATCGTTTGGTATGGCTTCGTGCCCCCATCCCCCCCGCGACAATGATTGCCTGCCATAGATACTTCTTGCAGTGAATTTCTCATCCTTTAACCATGCTTAGCGGCTACCATCTGATATAGTCAGCTTGGTTATTCTAATTGTTTACTCTGTCCAAATCCCAGTTTGTTGAACGCAATGAAACCTTTTATCGAAAGGAGTTATAGGGTTTATTTTGCCCATTACGAAATGGAATGTTAAATGTAAATTAGACTGTAACTTAGTGGTCTGATGCTAGTATAAAGTTATTCATGCCATATGTTCAGCTCAAAGTTTAAAACAAAACAGTAATATTCTTGTATTCTCTGTCTTGTAAACTACTGACTCTGCCTTCGTTGCCTGTTACAAGGAAAACATTTTTTTAAATTTTTGTCTGCTGCTGTAGTGGAAACGATACTGAGCATCTGCAAGCAGATCGTAGGATATGCAAGTGTGCGTAACTTTCTGTTGAAGCAAATTAATGCGTTTCATTTGAGGATCCTAATATTATGCTTACGTAGCGTATGCGTGTGTTTCTATCTGCGTTACGGAAATTTGTTCGTTTGCTACTTTCAGCCTTTCGCTTCTTTTGCTCAACCTTCATTGTATAGCGGCGGCTGTGTATAAGTAAAAAAGAAATATGAGCGATGGGTGGTCGAAACTTTATTGATGACAAAAGACTGTTTTTACAAGCTAAGCAGCTACTTTATTCATTCATTCATTAAAAAAGAAGTGCCATTGAAGAAAATAATAATAAATAAGAAAACGGTGGATATTGGAAAGCACTACAGTGCCGTTTCTTGTAAGGCAGCCCTAAATCTGTTGTCTTGTAAAGAAAGAGCGGGTGCATTTATTTTTTAAGTAAAATTAAATTTTAGTAGAATTCCGCCTTTTCGCTTTCTTTTGTTATTTTTGAAGTTCAAAGAATGTATACTTTAATGATGAAAAATGTCATATTTAAGAACCCCATTGTAATTCACTGAATAAAAATACGATGTGTCTATGGCAACTATGGCCATAGTTGCCGATGCGCCTAATAAATCCCTAAACCAACAACCACAGCTTTTGGTAAGCGAGAAAGTAATCCTAAATTGCCAAACAAACTACAGGCCTGTTGCTTTGACTAGCTGTTTGGGCAAAATATTGGAGAGAATCAATCAAGCTTACAAAGGGCACACTAATAACAGCCGTCAACCTCATTTCGCTAACTGTAACAGCAGGGAATATTTCAGTGCCACAATTTTTGGCCAGATGTACACATCCATATCAGTAGACTCCTTATAGAATTTCTAATGACATGCTGACCCATAGGTATTTTGTACACCAGTGGAATATCTATAAGGTCATGCCATTTCCCTTCCCCTCAAATCAACTACTTTATGGCCTAAAAGGCGCCTCCGTAGCCAGGTGGGCAGGAGCAGCAGTGCAGCATAGCACACGCTTCTTGATTAGACCAGGGTTCGAGCCCGTGACCACCAAATACGGAGGATGCGGAAAGGTCAGGGAATGACCATCGCATATCCTCGGAGCAATATGGCCTTAGTTGCGAATGCTCCTAAAAAAACAAACAACAAATGGCCTAAAAGAGCGGTTAATAATCACAAATCTGGTGGACACTTCTTTTACGGTTTTCAATGCCTTCGAAGACAATGCTAAAGTGATACTTTTTTACTAAGGTGATACTTTTTTATTTCCATCCCACACCGGATGGAAAAGAACCGAGTTCGAATCCCTTGTAAATTCATCCTTAATTTATAGAAGATATGGGATTTGCATTATGTTCAAGAATTCTATGCAAATCTGTTTGTCATTCGGTGTACATTGAATAGTTTTTGCAAAAAAGATTTATTTTTAATAAAACTGTAAGGTTATACCATTGTTTTATTTCATATGTGGATTAAAATTTAATTATTAAAATTTTAGCACATTTAATTATTAAATGTTCTTTTCGTATTGGTACATTTATTTTTTTCACCGAAAAAAAATTTTGTTTTTTTCTAATCCAAATGAAATCATTAGGTTTATTCACGGGGTCGTCGCATTGAAAAGTTAAAGAATTCCTTGTTTAGAAGTAAAGTGTAATATATTTACAGAATTTAATTTTAAGATTGCTTTAAAGAACGATAATTTCCTTTTGTTTGGCGATTTATGATTAATTTAAAAAGGGATGACACTGAGACCAGCATAGGTTAATGACTTTCACAGTTATCGTGCATGTGATCAGCGTTATCCTTTTGAAGAAATTAGTTTTAGCGTGGAAATCTAGTATAATTAAAGTAATTTCTTAATTAATAATTTGCTTTATTGTTGTCATTGAAGAAGAATATACTCTTGGCTCACAAAAACTCTAAAATTTATTAGCAAATCCAATCTTAATGCTGAGATATGGAGTACATTCAGCTGATAAAAACACCACTCCCATCCAACTGAAAACTACGAAAAATTTCCTTTGAACTATACATAAGAGCTAACATAATTTAATTAAACGGATCCAGTGAACGCCAATTAATCTCTTAGGAGCTGTAACCGACAGTGCTAGACATGCTAATATATTTTTATTTTGCATAGAAAACAACAGATTTTCATTCAATCAGGCATTTATTTTTTTATTTTATGTTTCGTTGATTGTTTGGAATGATTGTATCTACGTCCTTTTGCTAAAACGAAGTAACTCTAATGAAAAATTAAACTATTTGGAATCTTTTCTTTGTTTCTCTCCATCTCTGAAGAGCGTAAACACGTTTATAGATTTATGTATTCATGAGAATGTTCTGGAAAGATATTTTCTGCCGGATCACGTAACTAAATAAAAGGTATGATGCTGCTTTTTTTTTTTTTTTTTTTTAAATGACAAACTAAATTTCACTGGAAATTAATTTTTTTCCCTTTTTTGAGGTAATGTTTGGAATATTTCTCATTGCAATAACTTGAAATGTATTACTAAATTCTAAATCTGTTCCGAATATGAACTTCTTCTGCCAGAGAAATATAAATGAGAACATCACTCACATCTAGTTTAAGGGAATTACCATGTGCACGGCTCACGATTTAGGTAATTGTCAATTAGTAGATTAAAAGTAAAAGACTGTCGCGCTGGATATTCTGGTTAATTTCGAGAAGTGCAATGGAATAAACTGAAGTTGGATGGTCGAATAGTTGGGATGTTGCTGGCTGCAATGAACTGTACATTTTATTGTGCATTAAAGATATAGGGATAGATAATTTTAACAGAATAGTTGATGTTGTCATTTGCGCTGTTTATTAATGTACTAATATATAAATAAATAATTTGATATGGTTATTACTGATTAGTGGAAGGCTGCTAAACATAAATCTTATTTTTAACCCTTAGTTCACTCCCAAGTGGCTGTAATTCATAGCCCATTTGGGAAAAGTGTAATATGGAAACTCACCAATGGGTGTGGTACTTAGAGGCCTTTTACTGGGTTAAAGTCAACAATTTACAGAAGGTGGTGTGGGGTTTCCGCTCGGAAAGGAGATTTATTCCATTTTACAAACAAACTAGATTTAGAACCATGATTTACAGTCACATTATTATTTTTGCAGTTACCATGGCTCAGATTTAAATTATTCAACTTAACTTTCGATCTAATATCGATCCTGGTCATAGAGAATTATATGAAGTTATATTAAAAGCGGAACGTTTATTTTTTTTTTTTATGAAATTCCAGGCATGGGAGCAATAATTAATATGCATGGAATATTGTATGCGCATCTAGGGTTGTGTCCCTAAAACCTCTCAGGCTTCTAGACTCCATTCAAAAGAGCACAGCAAGGTTAATTAATGACCTTTCTCAAAGAAAAGCCTCTTCACTCTCTCATAGGTTATTTCTGAATGCCTTTTCTGTAGATACTTCTATAGGCACTGTTCTTCTGAATTGGCATGTGTAATTCCGCTCTCTTCCCAATGAGTTCAAACACATGCAGTCAGCATCCAATTTATTTACTGGCCAGCTTTTTTTCGTCCTCATTTATCCCTTCAACTTCTGCTTTTAGTGAATACCTATCCTTCATATGTATTTCCCGAAATTATTACGATCTATGGAAATTTTAACGCTGTTGTCAACAAATATCTTGGCTGTGTTCTCAGCCTTCAGCCCTGATGTTGTAAAATTAGCAAAGAAATAACCTGGTATTTGTCATTTTTGTTCTTTCTTTGTCAGTGTTTTTTTTTTTTTTTTTTTTTTTTTCCTCGAAGTTTCTAAATGCGGTGTCATTAAGTAAAATAACTTACGTAGCTTAAAAATAAAACTTCGTAACAATATAAATTTTTCCAAGCTAACAACGGCGAATTACCTTTTTACTCGCAGTCGTATTGATTCTCAACTGTAGATTTATGCTGTTGCTCTCTTGCCTCCCGCAGAATTTTCCAAGAAGTTTAGGGAGTGGGAGAAGGTAAAGGCCATCATTTCCATCAACTGCTATGAAATAAATTAATGCGATCCTCCATTTGATATAGTACCCATCCTTTTATTTCTTGTATATTTTCGGATAATTTCTCATTATCCGAAAATATCTAGCTTGATTAATAGAAAATAGATAATTCTGCTAATTATCGTTAACTATTGACTAAAATGCATTTAATTAGGGCTTTTTTTATTAAAAAAATATATTGTTCATTCGGAGTACAGTACCTGGTTTTCATCCTGATTTTATGCAGCTTTTACCTCCCTTCCCTTTATTGCACAACGGAATACAGTGCTTAGCTTCAAGTTAGGTAATTTGTTTTAATGACGAAACCTGTTATGTAAAATTAATGCGAACACCCACAACCCGTCATGGCATTTTATCTGACCCCAACCGCCCTAGCACTAGGTAATTTGTGAATGGTTCCCTTAAGAATTATATTAGCCCTACCTTTTCAAGTAATAAAATTAAATATTTGCAGATAAAGGCAGTATCTACAAACAGAGCGAACTTTATCAAATTAATTATCCTCATATTGCCATTAATGAGTCGTAATACAAGTAGTTTGTCCGACAAAAAGGAATATATGGGTAGAGGTAACTCTACTAATTAGCCGAGGGACTAACAAAATCAATTCAGAAAGCAGTTTGGAAGACTCAGAATTAACAAATTCTAGAATGACAAGACAACCATCGGCTGAGCTCTTCCCAGTTTGTAGCAATAAGCCAAACTAGTTCGAGGGCCGGACAGTCTTTATTGTGTTAAATGAAATTATTACGAATGCACGCAATAATTTGATTTAATTAATCTAGATTGACCCATCTCTAGATGGGTAATTAGATGCCTCGTGAGATTAGGCTAGCGTTTCAAACTTAACAATATACTTTAATCAATCCTTTGAATGAGCGATTGTATTCGCGAATTAATTCCATCGAGATGTATAATCACATACACATGTACTCCACGATAATACAAATGCATATTTATTTTCTACTATATGAGTATCACTTTACGAAACCTATGGCGATTCCTTGAATACACACATTTCTAACAATAAAGAAAATAAAAAGAAGAACAAAAAAGCAATACATAATAAAGAAGTAATTATGGAACTGCTAGATTGGAAGCTGGTTGCATTCCTTGTGTTAAGAGCCAACGCATTAACTACAAACTCATTGTTAATAACAAATGTAGGACATCTGAATACAGTGTACGTCCTAACAAGCCTACCCGGATACCATCGATGACCCGCTCATTATTTCTGTTAAGGGGACGATTGTTAAATTTCCTGATGTAAAAAGAATTAAGGAAAAATTTAACAACGACACACTGAGTTCCCAGCTAATCTGTGGGTTATTGACAGCGATTGTAATTGGCTTCCCACCATCACTACTGGCAGAGGTGAAAGAGATTCTTGCACTGCTTCTATTAGAATGAGCAGAAGCCTGAAAAACAAGATGCATGGTATTTCAGAGACTGCTGGGAGCCATTGTGGTACAAGTAAACACATGGGTTGTGTTAGGGTAGCTAAGAATAGAAACAGGTGCAGGTATACTTGCGTGTACACCAATGCTAGGAGTTTAGTAAATAAATTTGATGAATTTGAGGTATTGCTCAAAACATCGAAGGCAGATATTGTTGGGATATCAGAGACGTGGTGTCACACAGATATAAGGGATGCGGAACTGCAATTTGGGGAGTACAACGTCTACAGAAAGGATAGACAGGATAGGAAGGGGGGAGGTGTTATGCTATTAGTTAAGAAACACATAAAAACCAAGGAAGTGAAGCCAGTCGACATCGCTGGACAGTGCAGTGTGGATTCAGTTTGGTGTGACATAAACATTGGGAGATCAAAATTGAGAGTAGGAGTGTGCTATAGGCCTAATGACTCTGATGAGTATAATAAGGAACTGTACAGGGAAATAGAGTGGGCCAGTAAATCAGAGTGTCTTATAATGGGAGATTTTAATTTCCCAGATATTGACTGGAATTTGGGGGCTGGATACTCACACACTAGCAGGGCTTTTGTGGATTTATTGGATGATTGTTTTCTACATCAGCATGTTCGGGAGGCAACTAGAGGGAGTAATACTCTTGATTTGATTATCAGCAGTGATTCTTCATGCATTAAGAATCTGCAGATAAATGAACCACTAGGTGGCAGTGATCACAGTGCGCTGAAGTGGGATTTACTCAAAGAGGTAACTACCATTAGGGGTAAAGGGAAGGGTTATTGCTTCCGTAAAGGCGACTACGATGGACTGAGACAGTATTTAAATTCTATACAGTGGGACCAACTGATGATGTTACCAACAGCAAATTCAAAATGGGAAGCATTCAAAGAACTTATCTTGGAAGCTACTAGGCTTTACATACCAACTAAGAAATATTGTTCAAGGTTTAGGCCAAAATGGATGTCAGATGAACTAATGAGGCATATGGCAGAGAAGAAAAATGCATGGGATACTTACAAATTAACACATGACACAGAAGCCTATGATAGATACAAGTTGATAGGCAACCAAGTTACAAAGGAGGTTAGGCAGGCGAAGGCAGATTACGAGAAATCCTTGGCAAGGGATGCAAAGAAAAACAGCAAAGAGTTCTTTACTTATGTAAACTCTAGAAGAAAAGGGATGAATCAGATTGGTCCACTTGATATTGATGGGTCAAGTGTTGATGATCCTGCTCAGGTGGCTAACAAACTAAATGAATATTTTGCATCGACATTCACACATGAGGAGTTATTCAGCGAGGGGAATGCCAGAGGTGTATTCATCTCTAGCAGTAAGTTACAGAATCTTGAAATAACTGGGAGTAAAGTGGAGGAAAAACTGTTGAAGATAAACACAAGAAAGGCACCCGGGGTGGATGGGATCTATCCAGTTATATTAAAGGAGGCAGCAAAGGAAGTAAGCAAACCCTTAGCCATAATTATGAGAGCTTCCTTGGACTCAGCGGAGGTACCCATAGACTGGAAATGTGCAAATGTGACCCCAATTCACAAAGGAGGATCAAAGGCTGACACAAGTAATTATAGACCTGTGAGCTTGACTTCTGTTCCAGGAAAATTAATGGAGGCACTGGTTAAAGACGCACTGCAGGATCATTTAGACAAGACTTCAGTTATAGCTCAGACACAGCATGGTTTTGTTAAGGGGAAGTCTTGCCTGACCAACTTGATTGGATACTATGATGCAGTCACAAAAGAACTGGATGCAGGGAATAACTTTGATATTATATACTTGGATCTTAGAAAGGCTTTTGATACTGTTGCACATGGAAGACTGCTACACAAATTGGAGCAGTGTGACATTGGAGGCAAATTGCTGCTATGGATAAAGGGGTGGTTGAGGGGGAGAAGACAGAGTGGTAATCAATGGACACTGCTCATCGTGGACTGATGTTATTAGTGGAGTCCCTCAGGGCTCAGTGTTGGGTCCATTATTGTTTTCTGTATTTATAAATGATATTGATGATGGTATATCGGGATTAATGTCCAAGTTTGCAGACGATACAAAGGTTGGCAGGGTTGTCAAGGACACTACTGACACTATGCTTCTGCAACAGGATCTGGAAAGGTTGAGCAGATGGGCTGAGAGGTGGCAAATGAAGTTTAACATTGACAAATGTAAAGTACTACACATGGGAAACAGCAACCCCAGAGCAACGTATCAACTCTATGGTACAACACTGACAGTGGTAGAGAATGAAAGGGACTTAGGAGTGGTTGTGCAGGCAGATATGAAGTTCTCTGAGCAGTGCAGACGGGCTGCAAGAGTAGCTCATGGAGTATTGTCAATGATATACAGGAATTTTTCCAGCAGGGATAAGGAGGTGATTATTCCATTGTATAAGGCGATGGTCAGGCCACACCTAGAGTACTGTATACAGGTCTGGAGGCCTCATTTCAAGAAGGATGTAGAGCTGCTGGAACGAGTACAGAGAAGGGCAACAAGATTAGTGAATGGAACAAAGGGGTGCTCTTACGAAGAAAGGCTTAAGTTTTGCAAATTACAGTGTCTGGAGACTAGGCACCCGCGAGGTGATCTGATAGAGGTGTATAAAGCCTTGAATGGTTTAAGCATGCTCAATGCTGATGGGATTCTTCCTCTAGCTCAGAATAATCACCTGAGAGGGCATAAATTCAAATTGAGGAAAGACAGATGTAGGATAGACGTGCGGAAATTTGCCTTTAGCCAGCGGGTGGTTGGTTGGTGGAACAGACTTCCTTCCCTTGTGGTGGAGGTTGATAGCCTAAATAAGTTTAAGGCTCAGCTGGACAGGTATTTTGAACGAACAGAGGGGTGAAGTGGAAGTGGTTTTTTTTTTTTTTTTTGGCTGATGCTGCATAAGCTTGCTTTCTTGCATCAAATGCCTCTACTAATGCTAATGCTAATAGTGTTGGCATATTGTTCTTATTTTCTCTTATATAATAACGTGATGCTAATGTATTATGCAACAAATATGTACTGTTGTAGAGTATATGGCCATTTATCTCTTACAATATATTTTGTGTGAAAAAAAAAATTCTCCCTACTAAAATAATTAATGGACTGCTTCAAAATGTACTTGCAATGCATTAAGATGATATATGCAAATGACCAAACTTGCTATAAGGTGTGAGAGAAAATAAGTATAGTACTAAGAGAGTGGTCAGTGTGACACATGCTCTAATGATTTGCAAACGAACAAGACCGAATATTTTGAAGTACAGACTACATATGTACGAGGAGAAAGCTTTGAATGGTGTCGCATAGTCCAATTCCTTGAAGCTTGTGGTCTACCCGGTATATTGCTTTTCATTTTGAACGAGATCATAGAACAGATAGATGACGTTACCCAGCGAATAGCGGGACGTGACCACTGTAGTGTTCCAATTTAGTGCCCAAACAAATATCAAACCGTGGGTAGACTAGATAATTCGCCCACAGGCTGCGGCTTTGTCTGTTGTATATTTTCCACTCCGAAAAGGTTTAAAAACGATGTTAATTGAACTTAATTGACATCGTCTCTAAACCTTTTCGGAGTGGCAAATTGAACAAAATTGATATTGGACATCCCAGGGAGAAACACCACTAGTAGACGACTAGGAGAGGTAGAATTACAATGACCTTGTACGTTGCGTCGATTTACGCTGAGGATATCTAATCGTGTATAGCCACTTCAGAGGTGTTGCAAGACCGAGCCACCTATACTGAATACAGTAATGATAGCAAATTGTTTTTTATGTGAGTCAAGGCTCTGTTTCCGGAGCTGCTGAAAATCGAAATCCAGGTATCGTGATATTGGCGTTCCATCTCTTAAGATACATTCACCACCGTTTATTGCACAATTTAATCCTAAAACTGGATATTACTTTTAACCTGAATCAGAGCGGTTTCTCACCATATCTGCAACAATCACATTTCTTTATTCCGATAAAGCAGTGATCGTATCAAGCATTTTCTCTGCGATTTAGATACAATTTCCTGGCCTGCTAAGCTCTCATTGTCTTCTATTGAACGTAGCTGGTACATTGTGGGGGGGGGAATATAATGTGAATGCTTTAATTTTATTTTTGAATATTAATAATAATAATGCTTTATTAAATATTCCTTATTTGTTCGTTCTGTTCCCTTATAACTATATAGACCTCTATTTCTTATATCCCCACGTACACATCTGACTTTGCTTCACAGGAGGATTCCAGATTCAAGGGAACTTCTCAATTGTGTATAATTCCCTTCGGAAAGGCTGAGTGTTCAGGAATAACAAATTAATAAACAACAAGGTTTATTTATATATATATATATATATATACAACACAATATACAATTGAATAAAAAACCATGTAATATGCATACAAAGTTAAATCAAGGATATCTTGTTTATATTAATCTTATTCCTGTTTCCCTTCACTAGCTAATCTGAGTTGACCATTATATGAAAACACTTGATTCATTCTTCTTGCCCTAACTAACTCTTAACACTTATACACATTCATCATAACTATTTCACTTACTCCTGGATACAATTCTGTTTCATATATTAACAATCAATATGCTACTTTCATCATTATACTCTGTGTTCTCACCATTCTGTTACAATACACTGAAGACCAATCTTAACTTTCCTAAAGTCTCTATTTGTTATTAGTCTTTCAGATAAACCAACAATTCTTCATCAATACAAACACTATATTCAATTATCTATCCTTAAAACATAATCAAAGTTGCTCATATATCTCAATTATCTATCATTAAAACATATTCAAAACTTCTCATATAAACCTTACTACCCTTCTAACACATTATAATCATTTGAATCCCCTCGACGTGGGCACCTGTACGTGGTGAGGGGACCTCCCAGTGATGCTGCTGGGCTTCCAGATTAGCATCACTGGGATCTAACGCCCATACCTTGGTTCCAGGGTTACATCGTTGGAATCCGGCGTGTGCAGCCGTGCGCCGCGACCCGTGGAAGCGGAAAGGGGGATCCTGGTGGTTGAAGGGCCCAGCCTTAATACACCACTTTGGCCCCTGCTTCGACGAGACGGGTGGTCCCGGACCGGCTCGACTGGGATCAATCGGCGGGTGGTATTATACTGCTAGGGTCAACTGCGTTCCAATAAGTCTCCCTCCCTATGGTCCTGGGACGGGATAAAGACTTATTGGTAACGTGGGTATGGTGTTCTAAGCGAACTCGGCGTCCCATTCGTGTACGCAGTACCTGCTAGTTCACGAGTGGGCGCCCCCTCGTAGGGCTCCGTGGTGGGTGAGGTACTTAGGCATCAGACATTTTCTCTTTACTCCTATGAGTAATTTAAACCCCATTTCTTCTGGGGCCCCAACAAGGCCCCTACCTAATCGAGATCATGACGCAGATAACACCTCTGCAAAAAGAGCCAGAACTGAGGATAAAACACCATCTATTACACCGCTTTTCCTCATTCTCCATTCTACCGGAGAGCAGTCCATTGGAAAGATGTCACCCTTCTTCATCCAGAAAGGATTAGAAGGGTTGGCAGGTTCACCAAAATCTGTAAAAAGACTGCGTTCTGGCGACCTTTTGGTCGAAGCTTCAAATGTTAAACAGGCGGAAAAAATCCTGAACGCCATATCAATAGGGGGAATACCTATCATCGTAACCCCCCACAAAACTTTGAACTCTTCACGTGGTGTCATTTCAGAGTGGGACCTTCTTCATGTTTCTGAAGAAGAGATCTGCTCTGAATTGAAAGAACAAGGAGTGACGGCTGTCAAAAGAATATCAATGAGAAAAGATGGGAATCTCGTCCCTACCCGAGTTCTCATCCTAACGTTTAACACCCCACGGCCTCCAAGTTCCATCAAGGCAGGCTATCTAAACTGCCCAGTGAGGATTTATATCCCAAACCCACTGCGGTGCTTTAGATGCCAAAAATACGGCCACTCACAAACATCTTGTCGTGGTAACCCTGCCTGTGCTCGATGTGGTGCGAAAGACCACGAGAGCAAGGAATGTTCAGCTTCTAAACCGATCTGTGTAAATTGTCAACAAGATCATCCTGCCTACTCTAGAGCATGCCAGCGGTGGAAGGATGAAAAAGAAATACAAAAACTGAAAACAGAGCTGAATATCTCCTACCCAGAGGCCAGAAAACGTATCCAACCAGTAAATAGCGGGAAACCTTCATACGCCCAGAAGGTTTCTGCTAAGTGCACTATCGGGACACAAACTGAGATGACTATACCACCAAAAGAGTCATTCACCCCGATTGCACGCTATTTATTGAGTTCTCAAAAGCCCACCAAAAAAACACAGTCAGTTGCCACTCCTATATCCGTACCTCCTAGTGCTCCACCACTACCAAAACCAAGTGGTAAAGAGCCTGAAGTAACAACAGAAAGAATGGATGTAGAGAACAAGGAGGTACAGGATGAATCAGTCTTGGAACTCTTTGCGGAGGAAGAAATGGACACGGGACATCGTCCATTCTTCCCCAAAAAAGATAAAGCCAAGACTGATAAAAGTAAGCCCTCAGCACCTCGGAAGCCGCCTGATGGACCCACCAAGCCAAAATAATGGCTAAATTCCTACAATGGAATTGTCGTGGATTCCGGCGAAATACAGATGACATCAAGGCCCTCCTGCAAAAGCACGAGCCAGTTTGCTTTTGCTTGCAGGAGACTTATCTAAAGGCAAATGATGATCCCACCATGCATAACATCACAATCTTTCGTAAGGATAGAATTGCGGATGGTCCTGCTCATGGAGGAGTGGCTATCCTTGTGGGTAACCATACCCCAGTCCAGCCCTTGCTAATTACAACCAGCATAGAGGCTGTTGCAATTCGCCTTACGGTGGGATTTTTATTAACTGTGTGCTCTATCTATTTGCCACCTGGGACTGACATCTCCCAGGCAGACCTTGATGATCTTCTAACGCAGTTGCCTCCCCCTTTCTTACTTCTCGGGGACATGAATGGACATAACACCCTGTGGGGTAGTGCTAACATCAACGGAAGGGGACGAGTCATTGAGCGTATGCTCAATGACAACGACCTTTCCCTTCTAAATACTGGAACAAACACCTTCTTCCATACGCCTACCCGTACCTTTTCTGCCATTGATCTCTCTATCTGCTCCCCTTCTCTACTCCCTTCACTCACTTGGGAAGTGGAGGAGAATCCATACGGAAGCGATCACTTCCCTGTGATAACCTTGTTACACAGTGGGAGACCATGTCTTCCTTTTAGGTTACCACGGTGGAAGATTGATCAGGCTGACTGGACTGCCTTCCGACATCAGGCAAATTTCGATCTTAGCACAGTCAGTCAAGAGCCGATCAATGATGCAGTAAAGTACATCACAGAAATCATCGTCCAAGCAGCTGCTAATGCTGTCCCAAAAACATCAGCCCGGTTTCCACCATTTCCCAAACCTTGGTGGAATTCACAATGCACAGCAGCAAAAAAGGCTCAAAACAAAGCGTGGGGGATATTTCGCCGATATCCTACCACGAACAACCTTATAGCCTTCAAACGTGCACGAGCCAAAGCACGCTACATCCGTCGTCAGAGTCAAAAGGAATCGTGGATCCGTTTCACATCATCTATTAACCAGTCTACCAACTCTAAGGTAGTCTGGGATAAAATCCGGAAAATGAAGGGAAAATATACCTCCCACCCTTCTGCAATCCTAGATTATAATGGATGCGCTATTGCAGATCCAACTGCAATAGCCAATGCTCTTGGGGAAACATTCTCTAACATCTCTGCAACATCTTCGTATTCCCCAGAGTTCCTGGTCCTTAAACATAAACTGGAAAAGCAAGCACTTAATTTTAAGACCAAGGGCCTCTATCCCTACAACGGGGCATTCACTATAGAGGAACTGAAAAGAGCCCTCACTCTTTCCAAAGCAAGTGCTGTTGGACCAGATGGCATCCATTATGAAATGATTAAACATCTTTCACCAAAATCTATGGATTGTCTGCTCCTTCTGTATAACAGAATCTTTACTGAGGGGCAGTTTCCGGATTCCTGGCGAAAGGCAATCGTTCTTGCCTTTCCTAAGCCAGGAAAGGATCCAAAAGGCACCACCAATTATCGTCCAATTGCTCTGACCAGCTGTCTGTGCAAAATCCTGGAGAGAATGGTTAATTCTCGTTTAATATGGTATCTCGAATCAAATGACCTTCTCTCCAACATTCAGTGCGGCTTCCGAAGGAACCGGTCCACCTTGGACCATCTTATTAGATTGGAAGCATCCATCCGGGATGCTTTCCTAAAACGCGAACACTTGGTGTCGGTGTTCTTTGACATGGAGAAAGCGTATGACACAACTTGGAGATTTGGCATATTAAAAGATCTTCATAGCCTAGGCCTTAGGGGGCAACTCCCCATTTTTATTAAAAACTTTTTGGCCAATCGATCTTTCCAAGTTCGTGTTGGATCCTCACTCTCTCGTCCCTTCAGCCAAGAGGAGGGAGTACCACAAGGATCAGTATTAAGTGTCACGCTTTTTGCCATCAAAGTCAATTCCATCACAGAACAATTTCCTCCAACTGTAAACTGTGCCCTCTATGTTGATGACTTTAGCATATTTTGTCAGTCATGCAACATGAGGGTTATTGAAAGACAACTGCAGAAAGCCATTGACCGCCTCAACTCCTGGGCACTTGCAAATGGCTTCAGGTTCTCGCCGGAGAAGACCGTTTGCGTACATTTTTGTCGTAAGCGTAATCTTCATCCTGAACCTGAATTAATGCTCGGACAAAATGCTATTCCAGTAGCAGCGGACACAAAATTCTTGGGACTCGTATTTGATAAAAAGTTGACCTTTCTGCACCACATTCGTCAACTTCGCACAAAGTGCACACGCGGGCTTAATATTCTCCGCTCGCTCTCCTCTACATCTTGGGGAGCGGACCGATGCACGCTCCTTCGGCTTTACCGTGCACTTGTGCGATCCAAACTTGATTATGGGTCCCAGGTATATTCTTCAGCCAGAGACAGTGCCCTTCGATGGCTGGATCCTGTCCATCACCAGGCTCTTCGTATCGCTACTGGAGCATATAGAACATCTCCTGTCCAGAGTTTATACGTCGAAGCAAACGAACCACCGTTATCGCTTCGACGTAAGCAGTTGTGTCTAAACTACGCTTTTAAACTGAAATCCCTGGCAGACCATCCTACGTGGCTATCCGTTTTTGAGCCACGATGGGAAAATTTGTACAATACCCGTAAGACTGCTAATCGTCCTTTTGGTATTCGTCTCCAAGAGCTACTCATAGAACTTGATATCAAGGTAGACAAGGTTGCCCAAACACCGAAGCAAGCCCTTCCACCCTGGCATGCTCGTATTCCAATATGTGACTTGTCCCTTAAAAATTGGGGAAAGTCGGACACCCCATCATCGGTCTACCTGCAGCTTTATTCAGTACACCGAGCTGAACATTCTGACTTCGCGCCAGTTTACACAGACGGTTCGAAGTCAGAATCATATGTGGGCTCTGCTGCTGTCTTTAGAGACACCACTACATCGGAGCAGATTCCCTCTGAATGCAGTATATTTACTGCAGAGCTGCACGCTATTGAGTTAGCTTTGGATCACATCAGTAAATGCCAAAACCAACGGTTCATTTTATATTCTGATTCTCTTAGTGTGTTACAGGCTTTAATAACCGTGAGATTTAATTCTCATCCAGTTCTGTCTAGCATTCAGCAGAAGATTCACTTCCTCCGTGAACGTGAATATGATATCCGCTTCTGCTGGATTCCTAGCCACATTGGGATTAAGGGAAATGATTTGGCTGACACCGCAGCCAAATCAGCAATTCCCAGAAATAATCGCTGCCTGTCAGTCCCCTATACAGACTACAGGCAAAGAATACTCGAGAAAATACACTCCCAATGGCAGGACTCGTGGAATAGACAGACTGGAAATAAACTATATCGTATAAAGCCTGTAATTGAACCGTGGCAGTCTAGTCTGCGCAGGAATCGTAAGGAGGAAGTTGTTCTTGCCCGGACCCGCATAGGACACAGTCATTTAACTCATTCATTTTTGCTGAGGGCTGATGACCCTCCTATGTGTAAGTCTTGTGGCACAGTTTTATCAATTAGACACATTTTAATCGAATGTCCAGTTTTTAGCAGTATCCGTCTTACCGCTTTTAATCATCTGACTGAGCCATATACACTCAGTCAGATTTTATCCGACAATGACAATGTGTCTGCTATTTTTAGATTTTTAAAGTCAATAAATATTTTTACTCGTTTATAAAATCTACATTTTTCTTATACTTCTTGACATAGTGACCTAACTAATTAGGTCACTGAAAGTTTAAATTATTTTATAAATGACATGGTCTTGGCGCATTATAGCCTTAGTAGCTAATGCGCCAATAAAACCAAAACCAAACCAAATCATTTGAACAACAATTTAATCTATTACTCATCCTTCGTTTCCCTTGCATTTTCCAATAACCTTTTTTAACATAATAACTCTGTCAGTATATATAATTTACTTCAGAGATAATTTATCTATCATTTTACTTCTAGTGCTACCACTTTTTTTTAAAAATTAATTGCTATACTGTTTCACTAACAGTCCATGTTAACTTACAGTACTTACTATATTTCTCACCTACTTCTATCTTTTTTCTTTCCTTTCCGGGGAGGTTTCAAGCTTCCATTTAAGGCTCTCTGGCTACCTTCTGAGGAGCTCCTTCATCTGCTTTCTCCTGAATCTGCTTCAGATAATTATCAGGAACTCTTGGCTGCGTGGGTCTGGCGTCCTTTCTCCACCTTTTTCGGGCTACCTTCCATTCGCTGCTTCCTTCCTTCTCATCGAGCTACTACTTTTTCGGCTTCGCTCCGTCTAATCGGGCTAGCACTTTGCCCTCACCACCTGTTAGCTTCTATACAGGGTCTGCTTCCTACTGTCTGGGACATCAGAACTCGATGCCTTCATCAAAAGGGACTTCGTCCTTTCCTAAGCACTTACGCCTTCGCTGATTTCTATCACTCCATTCTTTTACTTTCTCCCTTATTTTTGTCTCTCCACCTTTTTAAAAACACCTTCTCAAAAAAGAAACCTCACAGACTGCCTCTTTTTTCACTCCGGTTCTGGCACCCTAGTTCTCAGTCTTAACCAATCATTCTCATTTTATTAATTTTCACTCTGTCCCTATTTGCCCATGTTATCTTTTCCCAAGCTGTCTCCTTATTGCTCGATCTAACTTCTTATTTTAAGAAATTTGTAAAATTTCTCAGGCTGTCTGTACCTTTTGAAGTCAGCCGCTTAGAGTTATACTTTAGCAGACTTATTTCACAAGATCTACAAAACTTGCCATCACCGACAGCCAGACGCCAGTCTTAACTCTAATTCCAGCATTTGTCCCGTATTTGCTTCCTGTCTCTTCTCCAGGTGTCACCGATCAAAGGAATGTCCCGACAGTACCATGGTCCACTGCACCAACAGCAGTTGCTACTCGTTTCCATTGTTTTGATTTGTCCTTGTGTGCGAGGAACCGAAGTATACCCCTATTGCCCTTCAGCTTACCGCGCCCCTTCTATAAACGTTGTCTAATTTAATCCCTTGCGAGTGACCTTAGTAATATTCTTGACTTGTAGGGTTTCGCTGCCCCATATTGCTATATTATAAGTTTTACTTTAATTAATCTCACATTTCTATAAAATAATATACTTGTAAGATTTTACATCTTACAACATGATATAAGACGGTAATTTAGAGCCATACTTCAACCATATTTGAACAGTACATTTTAATGGAAGCGTTAACACCAGCATGGCGAAATTTTCCGCAAAATAATGTCAGGCTAATTTTTGATTCAATGCGTAACTCTCTGTATCACGTTCAGAGAGATTGGTGGCGGATATACTTAGTTTTTATATTTATTTAATGCCGATTTCCCGCATTAAATAAATATTCGTTCTGATGTTTGATTCATTTCTTGTCATTGTGCTGTAATTGTCAACCAGATGTTTGTTCAAATATTCATGTAAATTCACGTTCAAATATTCGTGGATTGTTATTGTTTTTACTTTTTTTTTTTTTTTTTTTTTATACTTTTGATTGTCTGATGGGGAGAAAAAGGATTTCAGTCGATGTATTCAGCAAGACAGAGGAATGCTTAGTTTTCTTAAATCGTGATTAATGTGAAATATAAGCTTAGTTCATTGGGCATACGATCGATCCAAGCGAAATATTAATAAGCATATCGCGTGTAATTCATGTCGTACGGTTTTCCATCCCAGGCTTTGCGCTCTGCCAAATCCTTTAGGAATTGCTGACAGTCATTCATTCCGAAATGTACAGCCTAGTTACATTCATTTTGGAATTGTTAGGTTTAACTAAGCAGGCATGAAATGTAAACTTGCCTGAACAAGAGACACAGATAACAGCATCGCGCTGTTTCTCTGTCCTTTCAATGGGAAAGATATTTGATATTTTGTCAACCATAGAGGGAGAAATATATAACAGTTTAAATCATGTTTCAGGTTAGGGTTGCTTTTAATTATTTCTTTAAGGAAGTGAGATTTTCTGCACTACAATCAAACGTAAGTTATAATTAACCAGATGGAATATATACAAAAATAAATGTAGTATAAAAAAAATAAACGGAAGGAAACTTGTTTATGGAAAGTATACATGGATATATCCGTGTGTGTTATTCCGGTCGGAATAATAGCATTAATCTTAATTCTATTTTTTTCATTAAAAACGCTTCAATTATTTTGCACTTCATGTTTTCAATTAGAATTAAAAGTTGCAATATTATGTTTGAATGAAGGTTACAATTCGGGTATAGCAAAAATGGTAGCATTTGCATTGTTCTGATTGGCTAAATCTAAATAATTAAAATGATTCATTAATTAGGACAAGTTCAAACTTTCGTGCTTTTATTGATGTTGGAGTAAGGCCCTAAACAAATGGGGTAAATATAAATGTAAATCTGTCTTAATTTAGCTTAATGTGCATATACGTAGGGCATTGTTCTTGCTGCCTATTACTGCAGTACAGATATAAATTAGATAGATTTTAAAAATTCGCTATATAGTAATTGCAAAACTAAACATCTAAATACATAACAATTAATAATAATTCTAATAATAACTGAGTAAAACTAGATAAGGAGAATTGAAACGTATATATACATTATATATTTTCATTCATTTCTTTTGAACATTGATCCACGCAGAGCCCCTAATCAATGTGGATTAATATTCACGTAAATGAATGAATAAAATCTAATTCTCTTATTATTTTCCTATATTCTTTGTATTATTGTTTTTATTTTATTACTTTTTTGTCTAAATTGTTCACATGCAAAACGTAGCATCTAATTAGGCTGCCAGAAGGATACATGTTAGAACGCGAAAGTAGAACTTAAGTTATATCGGTTAGGCGCAGTAAAAGCAATACAAATAAAATAAAATACATTAGCTTAGCAGTACTACATAGTTTACGATCGTGTATTGTAAAATTTAAAAATACAGTGACATTAGCGATTCATCCGTCATTAACATTAAAATTATAGGGTACCAATACAATTATGGAATAAATTGATTTAACAGTAATCAATGCGTGTGTATTTTTTAATCTTCCAGTAGATCTGTTGGAGCAATTTTTTTTTATGAAAGACAGGCCGAAATTGTCAAAGGTACAATCGTTTCATCACCGCAGCCCTTGTGATATTTTCTTTCTTTTTAGTTTAATCGAAACGCTTGAAGTGAAATAAAACAGTGACATCTGTTTGCCGAAAGGCGTGTTTTTAATTCAATCTCTAACCAATGAAAAGAATTGATTTTTAATAGCTCTTAATTTCGACTCCCGTGTGGTAACATTCTAGTATTTTTTTTATTTATTATAATTTTTTTTACTGACAGTTCTCATATACCGCCGTTACCAAATATCTCTTTTTTTCCCGGTACCTCTCGCTATCTATGTCCCCGGCTAGTATTAGTAAAACAATTGTTATTATTTTGTCACGCATTTGCTTTTCAAAATGAATTATCTATCATTTCTTTTATATTAATTAAACTATACATTGAGAATTTGCTTACTTGGAAGCAGAAAACGCGATTTGTGCTTCAACAAGAGCCAGATAAATGCCTGGATTTTAGAAGTTAATATAATTATTACTTCTAAAACTTGTATAATTATAGAAGGATAGTTCAGGTGAACGCATCAGAAGTTAAAAATTCTTTATTAAAACCTGTAGTATGTGTCCTCATTATTTTTAAACAATAATGCCCTCTTGCAATATACGTCTTCCATCGTAAAAATGATAACAGGGGACTAAGTCGTGCTAGATTAATTGCTGAGCCACTTGCACACTAATTACTGACCTCGTAACCGGATTATAACTGCCTTACCCTTAATGTCCCTGAATGGTTCAACAAAATAATTACAATTTGGAGGAATATACAAATAAAATTTATCAAACTCCAAAAATAACTAGCGTTGTATCAAAATAAGATTAGCAGCACCTTCTCTTCAGATAGATGGCATGGCTCGGAATTTCTTCCGCTTTGTGGAGCCGAAAGAAATCAGACCAAAAATCACTTGCACACGGCTCATCCTTTTTCATCTTCATACCGATCCGAAACGTAGAACACACATCACTCCATTGTTTTAGCTGCAGGATTTCTCAGAAAGCAACCAGAGAAATTCTTCTCTGACGGTATCTACTATTACTGTCACAATGAAAACCTTGCATTCAAGAAGGTAAGGCTATTCGACAAATAATGTAGTTCCTTAGAACAAGTTTGAACAAATGTTTAACCTTTGAAGTGTTCATATAAATCATACTTGTATATTCTCATTTTGTCTTTTACTCATGAGATAGTCTCATTCTCTAAAATGAGATAGTCTCATTTTGTTTTTTACTTCATCTACGAGAGTACATGAACTCCTTGACTTGCGTAACACTGGACTTACGTAAATTCGACTTTACGTAGGTTATTGCCGGCTGGTGCAAACTTAAAGAAATCGTGGAAACGTATCTTGCATCCCGTAGGAATAATGGAAGTACAGTATCGTGAAAATATCATAATGTGAACCAATAACACATTGTTTTTTTTTTTTTTTTTGTAATTCGTTCCAAGTCCTTGGAAGTTAAATTTCTCTCTATTACTGAGCTATTTATCTCTCTAAAAGGTCACATTTATAAGGGAAATTGCACTCCCTTTCATCGTTATCATATGTTCCCGTTATAAGAGTCAATTTTGAACGCTGTTGTGATATTTTTCTAAAGCACGTTTCTGAAGATGATTAAGAAGTACGAAGCAGGACAACGTTTGCCATCTATTGCAAGGGAATTAGGTCTCGCTGCTTCAACAGTGAATGCTATTTCAAAGGACAGTGCGCGTATAAAAGAACACGTCAAAGGATCAACGCATTTAGGATCAACAGTGATCACAAAACAGAGTTCAGGTGCTATATCGAAGATGGAACAGCTGTGAATAATATGGATGGAAAATCAGATTCAGAAGCGAGTGCCCCTGAGTCTAATGACGATTCAAGCAAAAGCAACAAGTATTTATAAAGATATTAAGGGTAAGTACGGCGAACCCGAAACCAATTCGGGCCAAGCAACGGGTGGTTTATTTAATAGGTTCACGCATCCGCTGGTTTCCACAATGTTAAAGTATGCGGTGAAGTCGCCAGTGCCGATTCTGCAGCTGCAGAGAAATTTTGTGATGTGTTGGAAAAAATTATTGATGAAGGCGGCTATTCAATGCAGCAAAATTTTAACGTTGACGAGACTGCTCCGTATTGGAAAAAAATGCCGGATCGAACATACAATTTCCAGATTTCAAGGCGTCAAAAGATAGAGCCACGCTCTTGCTTGGGGCTAATGCAGCGGGAGATTGCAGATTAAAACCACTGCTTGTTCTGGAAATCCTCATGCATTTAGGAGCATCAATAAAGCCACCCTGCCCGTGCATTTCCGATCGAACCAGAGAGCGTGGATAACAATATCTCTCTTTGAGGATTGGTTTAAATGCTGCTTCATTCCCGAGGTTGAAAAATATTGTAAAGACAATGACGTTCCTTTCAAGATTTTGCTTCTATTAGATAATGCTCCTGGACATCCTACGCATCTAGATGATTTAAATTCGAACGCGATTCATATTTTACCGCCAAAAAAAGACTTCACTCATCCAACCTATGGATCAGGGTGTTATTTCGAATTTAAAAGCATACTATTTCCGTACAACATTTGCTCAGCCATTGTTTGCAGTAGACGATTAAAAAAAAATTACATTAAGAGACTTTTGAAAATCTTACAATGTATACCACGCTATCTTAAACCTTAATAAGGCCTGGGCGGAAATTACTGAGTAATTTAAATGGCGCATGAAAGAAAATATGCCCACTGCACGTAAAAAGCTTCGAAGGTTTGAAAAAGATTTAAGAGTTTGCAGATAAGACTGTAAAGGTTGCAGAGTTACTTCAGTTGGATGTAGATGCAAAAGGCATGGAGGAGTTAATAGGGGAATAAGAGAAGGAATTATCTAATGAAGAACTTATTGACTTGCAGGCAGCGATAGTGAAAGAAGAAAATGCTGATGAAGCTCAAGATGAACCAAATGAGGAGCCGAGATGCTTCATCACCAGAGAGGTGGCAATGGCATTTCGTGAAATTGCATCGGCAATGGCGGGTTTTGAGAAGATGGATCCTGACAGCGAACGATTCTTAAAAGTTAGCAGAGGGGTGAATGATATGCTTGCTTGCTGCAAAGAAATCTACGATGAAAAGAGAAAAGCTACCCTCCATTCATCCATTAATATGTTCTTTTGTCAGGTTGAGTGGCCGATCCCTTCTAAATCTCCATATCCCTCAAGCTTCGCAGCGGCGTATTTATCAGCTGAAGACGTCGATTTTGGCAACGATGCTCGAGAGGTAAAACTTACTGACATTAAGCCTGTCTCCTCTCTTTTTTTTGTAACTTTATAATTTTGAATTTTTTTTTAAATTGCAAGCTTTTGTAATTTTTCCTGCACGTGAGGTAAAAAAATTAACAAATACAATAAATAATTCTATTACATGTTCGTCGAACATTTCTTTTTTGATTCAATCAATTCAGCGAGCACAGTTGCGAGTGCTGCACAAGAATGGGGAAATTCCGACTTAGGTAGAGTTCCGCGGAACGCAACCCTTACGGAAGTCGGGGAGTTCCTGTAGTTCAAAAAGATCGTATTCTACCACAATCAGAAAATCCCTGTCGTTATGGATTCCCTTTTTATTTTTCGACCTGGCCACTGCAATGCCCTTCTCCCACCGATGCTCTAATGCCTTGATCCCATTGGAAAAAAAAAAAATCTTATCTTGGTACTCCAATCAGAGATTACCACCTCAGAGTCAAGGCGGATGTTATCATTCAGCTTGGTGAACGAATTAAAGTCACTAGGCGAAAGATCTGGAGATTAGCGTAGGTGCTGAAGCAACAGAAAATCTGTAGTCTGTGTGGCAGTCATCGCAGTCTGGGAATTGTGACTCGGTACATTGCTGTGAAGAAACAAGACACTTTTTCGCAGTTTACCACGCCGCTTTTTCTTGACGGCTTCACGAAGTTGCCGTAGTATGCATCAGTGAAAATGGTTCCTTTTTCCAGTTAGTCAATCACGATTATTCCTCTGCTTCCCGAAAAACTGATGCCATCCACCTTGCCAGCTCACAGAGCAACACGAAACCCCTTGGCAGGCGGAGAACATGGATACTTCTAAATTAGACTTTGTTTTTTAGTCTCTGCATCAAAGTGATGAACTCATGTTTCATCCATTGTTACAAACCGCGACCAGAAATTTCGTGGATCCTAACAAGTTCAAGTTGGTGAGGCACATTCGTTTTCGTCATGCATTTTGCTAATCTGTAAACGTTTGTGTGACCGATCGAGCACTGACATATTTCATTATCAAATATTTTGTCAGGGTTGAATCGACAATGCCGATTGAAATGCCTATAGAGTCAGCTATACACTCGACAATCATTCTTCTGTGTTGCATCACTAGATTATGCACGCGGTTAATGTCTTCCTCAGTGGTGGATGTGGAGGCTTGTCTGGAACGACGAGAATCATCGTACGATTTTCTGCCTCAACGAAATTCCTTGTGCCACTTCATCTGTGGAATATGCAGGTGTTTTATTGTCAAATATATGCACCACATCAGCCTTAAACCTCCTGTGGGAACATCCCTTTCAAAGCGAAATATTTTATCATCACCGGTGTTTCATTTTCTTTTCTCCATTTTGACAATTTTCTATTCTGTTTTATATTCCTTAGTTCACAAAATAACTTTTAAAAAAAAGATTGGGCTGATTAAACTGAGATTTGGTATCATGAAGTACAGGGAGATTATGACATGCTGAAAAATACTGCATAATAATATTCACTGGAAGTAGATTAGAATACGCACTTTTTGAACGCCCCTCGTATGAACAGTGCAAGGAGCCGTCTCTTTATCTCCATTTTTAACATCGGCATTTGGAGAAGCGTACTCATTTTTGAACATAAGCAGTGAATCTTGGTCGGTTCCTTTGTTTTTTCTCTACACTTTTATCTTGCAAGTATGACAAATCAAATCTATAAGTTTGCTGTCCCGTTAAAGATGATATATTAAAATCGTTTATCATTATGACTGTACAACAATAACAAACACTTAACCTTTCTTAATTCTTTCTTATGCTGCTGTTCTCATTTATAATTCCGAAAGGGAACTGTTTTTTTGTTTGTTTTTTTGTCGTTCGCGTGCACCAATAATTTTCAAAGATTTCAAACAAGATACTGACCTTTAGCTTTAGGAATTTATATATCTTCCTCGCTTTGATTTTTCTTTGGTTTCAAACCACTTAAAATGTCGAACGTTACAGTAAACGCATAAAATTCTTCTTCCAAGACGTTCTTTGGGTTGTTGCCAAAATCTTAATTTTCGGGCATTTTATTTTCAGCTTTGTTCACGTTGCCACCTGCAGTATTACTTTCCTGTTATTTCGAGAAAAGTGTGAAATGCAGGACTTTCATTTTTCACTCCGGAATTCAAAATACGTTTTTGATGACCTGCTGTTAAATTACTCATTGTTATGCTGTCAGTAACAAGAGAATATTCAGGGCATCCGCTATATGTTTTTTGTTCGGACGAAATGAGGCACTATAAATGAAACCAAGCTTCTTAAATTTATTCGAAATTGTACAAATAAAAGAAGTGCTATATTTCTACGCGCCTTTCTACTGAAACGTGAGCAACGAGGATGAATAAGGGATAGTTTCGCAACATTTTTAGTAGAAAAGTTTCCTGCCAGAATCAAAACGAGCCGAAAGTAAAAATGACAGACTGGAGACTATTTTTCCAACAACCTACTTTCGAAAATTATAGCAAAAATATGAAAAAAAAAAGATATTTCTTCGAATGAAAGTCTTGAAGTTAGGAAAAAGCGGTTGCTGAGAAAGTAGTATCATTAAAAATGTATAACTTGCTTATTATGAATGCCTGTTTTCATTTATGAAAATGAATAAAGCCATTTCTTAATAAATCCGAGTGGTAGGGCGAAAATAAAGAAGATAAAGGACAAGGAATTACGCTTAGAAGAACAAATATTCCAGATTACGATTTTAACCTTTTGTGAGCGTTGCGTTTTCTTGTTCACTACTTGAACTTTGTCTTTTACCTTGAAATTGGGTCACGAGTATTGTCTAATGTTACCTCTTAATATTATTAAAAACGAGTCTGTTCAGTATTGCTTCTACCGAAGTGGCAAGATTTATTGGTAACACTTCAGGCGTTAAGTTTGTATACTGTTTATTTCTGTGCAAATACATTTGAATGAATTTTAAAAATATATATATTTTTCCCCCGATGCGGTTTGCTTTTGGTGAATCGCTTAAAATTAATATTTTAGGCATCTGATATAGCAATTGCATTTCAAAAGTTGATTTTAATTGATGTATCAGGTTAAGCAAACCACATGTGAAGTTTGAAACGCGTCATTATTACTTGATTATCTTGCCTTCAATTTATAAATTTATTAGGATTGAATTACTTATTCTATCGCATTTCGCGTATTGTACAGAGTTGTGCTTTGTAGCACAATAAAATTTGGAGAATATAGAGTACATCTGCTCTTATATTCCCCGTCAGAGACTTAGTAATTCGATGTCTCCTCTTTTCGATTTTTTCTCTGGCTTAAAATCTCTGTACCACATTCTGTCAATTCATTTGTTGCCTCTATCGTTCTTCCAGTTTCACTTATCAATTGGAACTCTTTGCTTTCTCTTTGAAACTTAATTTTATCCAGTCGAACTTTCCTAACCGTGATTTAATTTTCCTTAATGATTTTAAAATTCACAACTCCAGCTGGCTTCTGTTTTCTAGTCACACGGACCCACCTGGTCGAGATGCTGAGGATTTTTTAATTACCAATGACCTCGCACAGATTGTTCATCTACCTACCTGGCAATCCTAAGTAGCCAAATTTTCTTGATCATTTCCTCATGAACAACCCCCTCCAAGTTCACGTTCGAGGTGAGTGGTCCTAAGTACCTCAAATCACAACTTGACGGTCTCTTCTCCAATGGAGTATTTCTCTCATTACCATTCTCGACGTTGTTCAGTATTACAAGAATGCAAAATGGTTATATGCGAGATTTCTTTCCTAGCTTTCCTTTGTCCTATTAATGCTTCAAATATTCTGATGTCAGCGTTTGCTCAGATCAAGTCAGAGAAATTATTCTTGATGGAATGAAATCCTTTATTCTACTTTAAAATCTCGTCCTTAATTTAAACCTTGGCTTTTGTATTAAATTTGTTAGTTGTTGGAGAAATATGTTGCATATTACACGTGTCTTGCATCAAGGTTAACAACAACTGTAAAGCAGTTATTAAGCAGGCCAAACTTAGATTTTGAACAGGCTAACCGTCGAAAATTGCTTCTTGTCCAAATAGTAGTCGAGCATTCTGGTCTCTTGCCAAAACTACTGGCCGTAATTTTTGCTTATTTATATTCCCACTCCTTTTAAAACCCGATGGTTCTATTCCCGCCTCAGCTAAAGATAAAACCGACTTAGCATCTTACTTTTCTCTAACTCGTGTATTGATGATCTGGGTAAACCACCCCCTAAATTCCCAGTACACTCCATTCAATAACCCCTTTGATTTTTCGCGAAAAGGATGTCAGAAGAATGTTGAACACTCTTGACGTTAAGAAATCGCCAGGTCCTGATGTTATTTCTCCACATGTTCTCAAAACCTCTGCTCCTAAGCTTACTCCTGTTCTGTGCCGCCGTTTTAAAATTTCGTATTCAACTGGCGTTTTTCCTTCTGCCTAGATATTTGCTCATATCCTTAAAAAGGATATGAGCAAATATCTAGGCAGAAGGAAAGAAAGAAAGAAAAACCTTACAAATCTCTCCAATCCAATTATCGTGATATTTCAGTCACTTCTACGCTTTCTAAAATAATGGCGAAATACATTAACCGCCAACACCTTAACTGTCTAGAAAGCTTGCTTCCATCTGATCAATTATTACCAGTATAGATTCGTCATTGTCGATCCACTGGTGATATTTTGGCTTGTGTTATCCATCTGTAGACAAATTCAAAGATATGTTTTGTGAAACAAATTCAAAGATATGTTTTGTGCTCTTTAAGTTTCAAAGTCTTTTGATCGTGTTTGGCATAAAGGTCTTCTAAATAAGCTTCCATCTTATGGTTTGCCAACTGTTTTTTCTAATTGGGTATCCAGTTTTCTCTTCTGACCGCTCACTGCGGTTGGTGGTAGATGCCATCTGTCTTCTAACTGCTCCACTTATGGCGGTGTTCCCGAAGATGCAATTCTTTTTCTTACTTTTTTATTCTTATATATTAGTGACCATCCACTGACTGGAAATCGTATCCATGGTTTTGATGATGACAGCACATTGCATTCCACCTTCCGATTTGAGAAACCTTGCCCTGCACGACCAGCTTCAACTTCTCGAAAATTCACTACCAGTTCGTTAAATGCTGATCGCTATATAATTCTCCAGCGGGGCAAAGATAAATTAATTAATTGCAATCCTCCTAAAACTCAGTTCTGTCATATCTTGCAAAAAAACGAGTTGTCTGCTCCTATGTTCATCCTCGACAACATTCAGTTTTCTAGACAAGATCACATATATCTATTAGAGATTACCCCGACTTTTAATCTCTCTTGGCATAAGAACTTCCAAATATTGCTTTCTATGCATCTAATAAAATGAGATTTCTCGGCATTACTTTTCTTCTAAACAGATATCCACTCTGTACAAATCTCAAATCCGCCTACTCGTGGATTATTGTTCCCACATCTAGGGCGATGTGCCCTTAACCTCTATCTCTCTCAGAATTTTCGACTCTATTCAAAAGAAGGCAATTAGGTTAAGTAATGATCTATATCTTACAACATCTTTCCTTTCTCTGTCTCATAGACGTTCTCTTTCTGCTGCATGCCTTTTCTCTAGATACTTCCATGGACACTGGTCTTCTGAACTGGCTTCTATAATTCCCCCCCCCCCACCTCTCTTGAAAACCACTCCGAACACGTGCCGCAACCAGTAAGCATACTTTTTCTGTCCAACTTCAAACTCGCAGAACAAATTTTTCTTCTTCCTTATTTATGCGTTTAACATCCTTTTTCTGGAACAAACCTCCCTTCAAACGTTTTTCTTAAAAATTACAATATACAGATATTCAAGTCTAATATCAGCAACTTCTTTTATCATCTTGACCTTTAACCCCCGCAAGGTATTGAGTACTAATACGTTTTATGTTTTTCATTAAAAAAAATAATTTTTATGAAAAAACAATTTCTAACTCAAAGTTTCTTTACGACTCATGCAACGTTGCCTTTTAAGACTTTATCAAATTCCCTGAAACTTAATCGTTTATTCCTGTAATCACCTCTTACCCTTTATTTCTTATCATTAACTTTAATCAAAACTGGATCACTCTTTCGTGGTATTTCTGTTTCCGTTTCCTTAGTGTTTAATAGTTCCTTGGTCAATTTATGCGAGCACACTGGTTATGCAGTAGGAGCCTCTTATGTGACCTGACCGCTAATTAGTCCGTTTAATCGAAAAAGTTGGTTAAAGCAGGTAATCTTATAAAAAAAAAAAAAAATTACACAGACGTGCCTGAAGAGTTTTATTTTCACTTAAATGTGTACATTTATTTACATAAATTAAATAACTTTCGTTTGTTCAGATGATGATACGTGCCATTCTGCAACATTTCCATTCATTTTTTTTTATAAGCATTACATCATTGTTGGATTTGGCTGCTGTTCGCTGCATTTGCAGTCCTTCATACCTCAAATGCAGTCAAGCTGCATTTGAGGTATTTTTGCCCCGGATTTGATTCTATATCTGCTTTTTCATATCTAGATTCATTTGTTTTGTCTTTGTTAGTATGCGTTTTGTATCGTCCATGCTTTTATTGGTGTTGACAAAACATTATGAAAATCATCATTTAATAAACTATATTCTTCATTATCTCTTTTAGTTCAGTGCATTTGTTAGCGCTGTTAAACTAGGTCAGTTTTGGTTTTCTCCGAGATTTAGTAAACATAGAAATTTGGAATTTCGTTTCATCCTTAATGCTCTTATTGAAAATGGTCTATGATTTTAATTTTTAATACTTCTACAATACCTGTATTCATTTCTTCTGTTTTTGCTTCCAAAATTTAACTCAACCTTTCGTTTAACGGGTCTCTTTAAACATTTTAGAACTGCTTGATTCTTAGTCTGGATCAAAATTCTTTGAATAATACAGTCCATCTATACTGATTTATGCGAGTTGTGGTAAATTGATAAAGATGAACAAACTATATTTTTAAACGTGTTAGGATTAGTTGATTTACCAACAAAAAAAAACAGCAATATGAGTTCTACTTTCATTGGTGAAGTCGCAATCCGTTTTTTTGCCATCTTTTTAGTAGGTAGTAACATCATATTTAGACCTGTTTTGTTCATATTGCACAGTTGTTCTCTGTTGATAAATGACCTTAAGTCTAATGAAATTTTTGAGCAGCGCGCTGACCAGCAGATAATCTCTCTCCGTTAATACTAAAGATGAATATCGTGACATTTTTTTTAACTTCCAGGTTATTCGTCAATTGCTGTGAAACTTTACACTGTCACTCTTTTGATGTCAGACTAAGTCTTTCCTTTGATACTGCTTCTATGGGTCTCCAGATTGCAGTTCCGTGTTGTCTTCTTTTGCACAAACCTGAGTAAATGCGCTGTCTTATTGCTCTATTTTTTTTAAATGAATTAAGAACTTGGGAAATTGAGTGTAAAAGTCTTTTTGGATTTTTTTTTAGTTTTTTTCAGTTCTCTTCGACACCTGATTGAATTTAAGAAAATTTTTTGTACTAACTCGCATTTATCGACTGTTCCCAAAGCATCCAAGTTAGCTTTCGTAGACAGACTCAATTTTTCTCATCCATATTTCATTAATTTACTTATATTTAATTAAATTACGTACTATACTGCCGTGGGTAAGGGTTCAGTGTGTTTTGAAAGAGAGCAGGGAGCGCGTCGATTAATATGGCGATTCGGTTAAGCGGAGGTCTGCTTCTGCAATACTCACATTTGCCTGTATATTTTTATCAGTAACTAAAACGTTCAACATCAGAGAAACTAAAAAGATACTAATAATCCAGCTCATTTTGATCGAAATCAACATATATGAAGAACAGTGGCATATTATTTTACAGCTAGCTTGCTGAAAATAGAAAACTCATTAAGTGTTGAAATGTATAATACCACCACTGCATATTCACCATGCGTGTTCCGTTCTCATTTGTCATCTGCCAGAATGAAAACGAGTTACCTAAGATTTAATTTAAGACTTGAACCAAAATTACTTGAAGTTAAAGGAAATATATAAAAAATATTACCGTTATTAAACCTTCTGAAGAGGTTTCCAAGCCATATGAATGCGAGCAAAACAGGCAAAGATCGGCTAAAATCACCTTTTCACGTGTCAGAAAAACCATCCCATAACTTCCTATTGGTGCATGGGTTTTGTATGTTGATCATGACTAACAAATGTTGTCAGCTGTCTTTACTTTGAGCTACTTCCAATTAAACTTAACGTGACAAACTTAAGTTTAATTTATTATGTGAATATATGTATTGGCAAAAACTGCTGCAAGAAAAGAAGTTTAAACGGCATTAACAAAAAAAATAAATAAATAAAAATAAAAAATACTTTCCGACTCCATCTGCCCTTTACCCATCCTCCAATGGTTTGTTTAGTTTGAATTTATTCAGACTACCTGCCTCTACAACAACAGATGCCGACCGGGCTAGCCAGGTAGGTAAAGTGCCTGCCTGGCAACCCAAAGGTCGCGGGTTCGATTCCCGCCTCGGGCTTGGATCACAGTAAAAAAAAATGCAAAAACTTTGGGAGGTGCAATATGGCCATAGAAGCTGATGCACCAACAACTAATACAAAAAAAAAAAAAAAAAAAAAAAAAAAAAACAACAACAACAGATGGAAATTTGTTCCAACAATTAACACTCTCTGGCTGAAGGCAACTATCCTGAAATCATCCTTCCTCAATTTGAATTTATTCTCCCTCGTGTGTAGTCTAAGCGAGACGAAGGATGTCATCAGCATTTAGCTTACTCATTCCATTCCATTCAAAACCTGAAAAATCTGATCTGTCAGATTTCTTCGCAGGCGCCTTAGTCGCTAGACTTTGTTCTTGCAGAACTGAATTGTTTCTTGGTAACAGCACCCTTTTGTTCCTCTCACTAACCTCGTTGCCCTTCTCTTCACCAACAGATTGACGTCCTTCATAATTGATCCTTCCATACATGTATGCAGTACTCAAGATGTAGCTTAATGATTTCCTTGAAAACAGAATAATCACGTTTTATCCTTGATAAAAATGCCAACAGCTGTCCTAGCAGCCCGTTTGTACTGCATAGACAGCTTCAAGTCTTGACTGTACAATTACTCCCATGTCTTTATCATTCTCCACTACCCTGAGTATGGTACTACACAGTTGGTGTGTCATATTGAGATTGCTGTTATCCATATGTTGGTACCTTGCATTTGTCAATGTTAAACTCTAAATGACATTTCGCAGCACATTTTAATTTTTTCTAGATCTGTTTTAATTTTTCTCGATCTGGTTACAGCAATAGCTTGATTTCTGATCCTGTTAACCTTCTTAGCATCTGAAAATTTAGATATCAAGCTTGATATGCCTTCATCGATATCATTAATAAATATTGAAAACAGCAATGGGTCCAGCACTGTACCTTGGGGGACTACGCTAATGGCATTAGTCCGCGAAGAGGCCTATTGATAATTACTATCTTCTCCCACTGAACCATCCATAGCAGCAACTTTCCCTTAATGTCACATTGCTCCATTTTTTTTTTTTTTTTTTTTTTTTTTTTTTTGAACCATTAGGTTAGGTAGCGTTAGATTATCATTACGTTTCCAACTGCTTTATTAACAACTGATCGCTAATTATCCTATTTTAGGTAATCAAACCTTACATAGTTAGTAAAAGACGTTATGTGTTGTTTTCGTGAAATTTCTCCCTAAATAATCACTATCCTGCCACGGAAGTTTTTAGCTTAGTTTATTCAGACTATTGACTAAATATATACAATTAGGTAACGTTTCGGGAACCTTGCTAGAACCCATCATCAGACTACACTTGGCTGTAGTGTTACCAGCCCCCTGCTTTCTGAATGCCTCAGTCTCCGTCATTCAGGGGGCTGTTAAACAGTACAGCCAAGTATGTTCTGATGATGGGTTCCGGCAAGGTTCCCTAAACATTACCTAATGTATATTATATTTAGTTCATAGGCTAATTAAACTAATCTAAGAAACTCATTCGATATAAGTGGTTATTTAGAGAGATAAATTTCATAACCAAACCTTATTTAATAATCGAAACAGTGCACATCGTTAATTTCATTATTATGAGCTGTCCGTCATGTGTGTGAGAGAGGAGCATAATATTGTATGATTATCGAAATATTCATATGGAAGCCGCGGGAAGGTTCGTTTAGTTGACCTTTGTCCAGAAGAAATGATGACCGTCGACTCCGCCTCAAATAAATTCAAACAGGAGACAGATAAAAATATATTCCTCGGATACCTGGATATTAAACAGTTGTTAAACATAACTCCCATTTGCCTTTAACATAATTAATTTGCTGAGACATTTTTAACTCTGATATAAATTCCTCTTTTATTTTTTAAAGATCAAGCATTGATTGCATTTTAGTATTGCCTAAGACTCCTATAATTGTAAAATTAAAATAAAGCTGCAATGTGCGTTCTATTTTTCCCTAAAGAAACACTTATTTTAGGGCAGGGACCGCATTGTGCCAGTATACAGCAATCAGGTTTCCCACTTACATCGAAATCGCTACAGAATTTCAGTGGCTTCGATTGCTACACAGGACTTTTTGGACACGTGAACGGTAGTATAGACAGGAATCGAAGAAACAAAGGAACATAAGTAATGGGAAGTCTACTCCCTCTCATATATAGAAAGATACATTTAGCTTCAAAAGGCTTTCTCCTGTGCCCTCAGCTACCCATATAATACATTTGTTGTGCCTAAAGCTAATAACAACAGTCATCGTTGTTGCTACTAAGTGAAAGTGAGCAACATAAATTTCGCTACGTAGTCATGCTGTGTAACCCTAATAGACGGTACCTCTAAGCCTATCCTGACAGGACGGCAATCATTGCAAGGATATTCCTGCCAGTTCTGTTTACGTCAGTGTCATCCCTTTCGAATTCCCTCAGATCAGTCGTCTTTCCAGGCTCATTGCATGTTCCTTCATTGTCTAGACAGAACATACAAATGGCGTGCCTTGTCTAGACAACAAGTTCATTAGTTATCTGGATATATTGGGTTCCTCCTAGGATTCCACTGAGGAATCAGGGAAATCAACTGATGAGGCAGTGTTTCCCGAATGGATTAACCTTGTAAGCGTGGGCCTTAGAACCGTTAAAATTAAAGTTGTAACAAATATTAATAATTTCTTGTCACAGCTACGTGGAAATAGAATCTTGTTTCGTGTTGTTAAAATATACGCTTACCTAAGATTTGCGTTGTGGAAAATTTTTCGAATCTAACAATATATATCTAAGAGACTTGTTTAATGATTATATATAAGACTTGAGTTTAGCGGCATTGAAAATTACGACATTCACAGGAAGTACTTTCATATGAAAAGAGGTAGAGAACCATAGTTGATGGTTCTTTACCTCTCGCTGTTTAAGCAGGCATGTGCTCTTGAGAGCATTAATTTACAGTTATGGCAAAGAGTATAATAACAGCCTTGTTGAATAGAGCTTAGACGAAGTCCTAATGCAGCATCTACGATGATAGACTGGAGAAAGTTAAAACGTGTCACAGTACTTCCCCGAAGTTGTGGCTATCCTCAGAGGATTTTAGATAAGTATGTTCGGGTGGAGGGAAAAGATGGGATGGAGTTAATCATATTCATTCATTGCATACACTTTACTCTTTGGTTTTAACAGAAACAACTGCTGGGGCAGTCATTGCTCATAATTATGCCAATGGTAAGAATGTTGTATTAAGTCAAATGTCTGGATTATGTCGAGTGTTGTGTTATGTTTCAGGATTCTTGTCTAATTTTCTCTTCAGACCATACATGGGAACTATAATTAATGAAGTATAAACAGTGGAAATCAAGGAAATAATATAAATTAAACAAAAAAATTAATATTTAACATTTTGAAACATAAGTTTTTAATATTTATGTAATAATATACCTGAGAGTAAAATGAGAGAAGTTTGCTTCTCTTGGCGTTGTACTGCTTGATTTGGGTTGGGGGGGGGGGAGAAAGCTCTGTGCCTGAAAGTGCAATTATGTCATAATAGTTGGATAACAGGAAACAGTTGAAGAGTGTTTTTTGTTTCTGATAATTTGGCGTTTTGAAACGTTATTACAAAGTATTATGGAAAGGAACAACTTTTCATAATGGTGCTATTGTGCGGTTTTTTGGGGAATGTTGGAACATTTCCTGTTAGAGATCACTATTATGATAGGTAGTAGGATATACATACTCTGTTGAACTGGTCGACAGCTTAAAAGCAGGACAGAATGTAAACTTCTTTACCCTCTCGACGGTAAAGAAGTTTACTTCTGGCTGGAAGCGTTGGCTAGATTGACTCAAGTCGGATATGATTTGGCAGACTGTCAGTCATAAACAGTGAATAGGGTTCATACAAGGTCCCTTTAGGCTAGGTGTTTTGGTTGCATAATATCTGATAATATTAATTCTCCTTTTTTCAGTAGTCACCATCTTAAGGTCCTCCGTAACTGTATATTGGTTTCTTTACTTGTGGGCAGAATACTAGGTTTGATGGTCTTCTGTGACTGGAAAGATTTCTAACGCCCTCTTTAACCGAGGTTAAAGAGGTTATAGTTAGTAGACCTCAGATGGAGGGAGCAGATTCCTGTCCCCGTGGGCTACTCCAGGTTTTCAGCTCACACTATAGTGCAAATCGGCCTGTGAACACACACCTGTATAGACATAATACGATATGATCCAAGTCGCTAATGCGCCTAAAATGCTAGAGCAAAAACGAGTTAGAGAAACTGGATCACCCCTAAATATCTGAAGCTATTAGGGGTAAACAAGGATCCAATGGGCATCCTACTTTCGAAGTTTGTAAACAATTCGTCGTACCTTCAATTTCTTTCCAAATGTTTTTAATCCTTACAGCAAATTAAGTTCCAAATTTGGTGCTGCTAACAAAAAATATAATAACCCAATCACAATACAGAAAGCAAACTGAAAGGTAAATCAGAAAGTGACATTAAATTAGCTACATTTAATTTAGTTTCTACTAATTACAATTAATAATTGAAATTAGCATGGAGTTAATTTTAATGCTAATTAGCATGAATGGTACATAAGAGTCCATTCGAATCTGTTTTGCATTTGACGGGTGATAATTTTTTTCTTTTTCTAAGAACGTCGAATTTAATATACTTCGCAAGATTAAATTTCATTGATTTAAATGTACTGGAACAACAATTACCATTAGTGACAAAAATGCCTGCATTTTTTTTATATCTTCACTTCAGATGCGTTATAATTGCATAATTAGCAGTATGTATAGTTAAGAATATTCGATCCACATGTTAGAGGTAGTTTAACGCTGCTACGACATATTGTTCTACTAATGGCATTGACGTCATGCCTTACAAAATCATTCGGTGATAAATTAACTGTCCTGTTCGCGAGAAGAACTTTGTGAACTTGACTGAATTTCGATCAGACGTGCGACCTTCACAACGACTTCGCCACGACCTCTAAGAAAATCCTGCATAACTTCTGCTTTGAATTTATTCCATAAGTTTAGTGGCTCGTTAGGCTTACAATGTACGGTAACGATGAAGTAAAACGGCCAGTTCTCCAAACAGCACCTTCCTTTAACACTCCTTCCTCCGCTACACACCGTCGTTGGCGATTAGACCACCAACCCGTGCAGCGTCACGAAAGATTGCACACACTGTCACTAACTTTACATGCCTCATTAAATGACTTCAGTCCTGTTACGGTAATCAGAATAAGAGTCGAATGGAACGTTCAGTTGTCACGCGGTGATACTGCAGCTGTTCGCGCAATCACTTTTCTGGGACAGTGGCTGCAGTGTGGCAAAAACTTATCCTTCCTGCCACGCAGTTCTGTCGAAGTCGTTGAATGTACTTCTTAGAAATACTGTGATATTCTATGCAGCGAGCATCTGGATCATCAGAATTCAATTTAAAGCGCGTGGTGAGAGTTGCGTCGCGCATTCTGGAATGCTTGAGAGCAACCTCCTTATCACCCTTATTCAAACATACCTGCTATCCGTGTGGAACTCGAACCGCTAGACTGAGAAGGGCTCGTAATACGTTTTGCGTGCTGGCGTCTTCAGTAAAGGCAAGACGGTAGCACGCATCAGAAGCAATCAGGTACCGGATGTCACGATAATCAACACTCTCATCCCGAGCCACTGCATACGTACAATTAGAAATCCGTGGATTGTTAGAAGTCCGACTCGTGACCTAAACATCGTTTCTAACCTCAATAAAAGTATTCCAACATACGCTACAAAAGTGTTTCTCCTTTGTTGAATATTAACCGAAGTACCCGAAATTACTGAGAAATTGAATATTCTCTAAGGTATCATTCTCATCCAGAGGAATATCTCTCTGAAATTGGTTGTGATTAATCATGCAGATAATGGCTTTAAATAATTGGGGAAATATTCTGGAGTTAAAAAGTAAACTCACAAGTAATGTCCTTTTATTCGTTTCAATTGTATTTTGAATGAAGTATTCATCTAAACGTCTGTGCTCAGTGAAAGTTCCGCAAAGTTCATGGGGCCTGCTGACGTCTAGACCGCCGCACAATGAAACAGATCTCATGAGAGCCTAATGTGAGGATCATCAATTTTTTATCAGTGAATTCAGAAGTTTACGGAGATAGTGTTAGAATAAGTATGGTGCCAACTGAGACCATGAGATATTGGCATATTTTTGTATGTAAATTGCGTGTATTCTATAATCATTTGTTAAATTTTGTTTCCGCCGCTTTAACCCCATAACTTACGGTTAGTTATAGTTCTTTTCTTTTAAAAAGGGCCATTGTACTTGGAATTTTTCTTATGTAGTTATGTAATGTTTCTTTGTAGTTAAAAACTTGGAATTTTTCTTAGGGAAGTTACGCTTAAAATGACAATATCTATGTTGTTTGAACGAGGACTTATTAAAAATATAAGTAAGATGATTAATCAAAGTGCTAAAGCAAAGTTTCCAAGGAGTTGAAGGAATCATCAGAACTTCTTAAATTACTTATCAGTTAAGTTACTTGTCAGGTGTTGATTTGCGATTATATCTTTTGAATTGATAGTACAGTTTGACAAACGATCCACTATTGCTAACATTGGAATTTTTTTATTTAACAAATAAAAAGCAATAAAAATAATAATTATAGAGATACATTCAATAATTGCAAATACATGAATTTAAAACTGGTTTGTAAAACAAGTGAAACTCTAGTTGTAATATTATTTTATAATATTATGACCTGCCACTTGTATGACACCAGGTTTCTCTGTACTGTTATTACTTTGTCAAAAAGGCACAAATATTTTATGAATACGTTTAGGAGTTTCAGATTCAGGAAATTTTCCTCCCAAGAGCGAATAGACAAGTGTTTCGCTATCCTCTGCCCTCCAAGTAAGGATCCATCATAATTTTTCTATATCCGTCTGCAGACTAGTAAGGCCGATATCGGGGATGACGGATTGTAAAATAGGCCCATCATCGCCATTGGTGTTAGCTTAGGTGGATTTCAGGGTGAGGGAGGACACGTGCTCCCCCCCCCGCAGTATTGGAATTAGAAACAACATCACAGAAACAACGAGTTAGACTATCATAATAGAGATGAGAACTTGTGCTCCTCCTAGAAAAAAAACTTTCTGGATCTGGACCTATGGGTATTGTATTACTCTGGACTTTTTTTTTATCGATTCCTCTTCACTACCAGATGCCATTGCTGAGCCTCTAGTTCTAGAGACCCTGTCACAAATATCCTTCGCTTTCATTGAGCGTCTGTTCCTTTTGCTATTACACATCTTAGGATCCATATGAGACTTTTTGTTTTTGGTTTTTTAGGTGCATTAGCAACTAAGGCCATATTGCTCCGGAATATGCGGTGGTCATTCCCTGACCTTTCCGCATCCTCCATATTTGGTGGTGACGGGCTCAAACCCCGGTCTAATCAAGAAGCGTGTGGTACGCACTGCTGCTCCTTCCCACTTGGCTACGGAGGCGCCATGAGACTTGTAAAATAACAGCTATTACTTTACTGTCCAATGCAAAAAAGGTAATTTTCAAGAAAAGTTGGAAAGAAAACAAAGTATCTGGACTACACTCGAATACCCCTGCTATTAAGTAACTCTGTTGATTTTATTCATGTTGTTAGGGTAAATATTGCATTTTATCTCTTTTATTCATTTGCGGTTTTTTATCCTTGTTTATTTACGTCATGTATTCTGTTTGAAATATTTATATTACTTATTAAACATTTTATTTACAAGCTGTTGCTCTGTGTTTCAAAGACTTGTGATACTTCCCTAAGCTCAAGGTCTTTTTCTAGATTCTTTGATTTTGAACCTTTGTTAATGGAGTATTATAGGAGAACCTTTGTTTGGATGGGGTATTATAGGAGACGATATTCATCTCAGTAGGCTTTATATATCTGAAATTAGAACATTTGGGAATTTAAGGAAATTTAAAAGGAGCATCGGTGAAGTTTTTTAGCTGGATTTTTTGCCAAATACATAGATTTTAAAAATAATCGCTAATAATACTATTATACTTTACTGATTTGCTAACATATATTGAAAATCCATTAAAATTTCTTGAGATTTTTAAGATTATGTCGTATTGAATGTCAAAGCCTTATGGATAGGTGAACGGATTGGTTTCTCTGTGCCATTTGTAACAGTTACAGAAGAAAGAAATTTCTTATTAAGTTTCCACGTTCTCTGGAATGCATAATATTAAGAGGTAATCCTCAACCTCAGTGAAAGCTTTTGATTGCAATGTAATAATACCGGATATATTGAGTTTAAATTGGTCTAAATAGGAGCACAGGCATTTAGGGATTGTGGTTTGTTGAACACTTTAAAAGGAACTCCATATGAAAATATAGTGAACAATACTTCTGGCAGGGAAGAATGTTTTCTCAACTCATTACACTCGCTCATAATGGCAGTTTTGGATGGGGTATTAATGAAAGTTGAATTATACATGGAGGTTAAAAAATGTGTATTCACCCAGAAATAGTTACCATAGAAGGATTTTTTTTATTTAATACCTTAATCTCTATAGCAGTCACACATTTTTGATTTCATCTGACAATACTTTTTTTTTTTTTGCTAGCGCTGAATGAAGTGCCAAAATATAAAGTGGAATACAGATCAGTGATTCGGTTCCGCTTCTTTCAAGGGAAAACACCTCAAACAATCCACGAAAAATTCATTGCTATTTATGGAGAAGACTGCCCCGGTTAGTGTTGCTGTATATTGGTATAAACAATTCAAATATGGAAGCACATCAGTGCATGTTGAAGAAATGCCAAGACGCCCAGCAAATGTTATAACAAAAGGGTGTTGCAAAAATTGAGGCATTAATCTTGGATTATCGCGGTATTAGCGTTATAGAACTAGCTGCAGAGCTCCAAACTGGTGTAGGGTCTGTGGAGAACATCATTAACAGTTGCAAGTCTACATTGCCCATTGTCTCAGACATCTGACCCTTTACCAGAAGAAGGAAAGAGCACAATGTGCACTTAACGTTGTGGATGTGCCAGAAAAACAGAAATATTTCGCATACTGCTTATTCCCCCGACCTTGTACTCTCGGATTTCCTGCCCTGAAGTCCTTTCTTCGTGTAAAGCACTTAGCAGCTGATGGCGAGATGATTTCTGCTGCCGAGTCAGTTTGAAAGACAGTCTACAAAACTATCCGGTGAAAGTGTATTGAAAGATGGCAAAAATGTCATTTTATCTGGTGACTACGTTTAAAAAGTGTAATACATGGTTTTCGAATTTCTATCACAACTATTTCTGGGTGAGTAAAAATCCTTTTTGAACCCCATCGTATTATTTAATAATGCTGAACATGCTCTCTCTGGGTTTGATCATAAAACAAAGAATTTTGTCTCAGTATCGTTCAAAAACATTCGGTGTCTGAATTTTAAAATCGTATTTTATTTCAGTGTTTCTTTCCCTAGTTATGTTGTTTTCTCCATACTGTTAAGAATGCAATAAACGATTATTTTCAAAACTGTCTTGTTATCACAGCTGATATTTGGACTTCTTGAATAACGAAGTTTAGGATCTGTTTTCGCAGCACCCACAGTTTTTCAAAGCAGTAGCAGAATTTTTCAGAGTGACATTTAGAAATGTAAGTAGTTAGTTATTTTATATAATATCTACATCAACTTCAAAGGTAGTCGATTTATTACATGAATAATCGAACAAATAACTGGTTGAGTTACATAAGATGTTTCCTTAAGTAGTGCTGGAAGTACGATTAATTTTAGAAAGGAAAGTTATTTAATCATATAATCTTATATCAGTCTTTTAAGCATACTTGTTATATTAGTGGGACAAATATGTTTGCTGTCATTACGGTTTATAATTATTCTTGCAATACGTTTTCTTGTAATTTTCCCTCTAAATAGTATATTGGAAGAAAATTATTTTCTGACAAAGAAAGAAACGATTATTTCTGCTTTTGGTGTTACTTCGTTGGAGCTTTCCTCGTTTAGTTGTTAACGACATCATTTGCTGTTTGAAAAAATCATTGGTTTAAATCCCATTGATAGACTAAAAACAAAAACTTTGTCCAAAGGTTTTCATCCCGTGTTCAGTTGACTTTCTCAGGTGTAGGTGATAGCATGTTCTAACCAAAGAAGTACTGTTGTTTTTAATCGATCAAAAAGATTGGCTAACGCCGATGAAACAAGTTAACCATGACGCTGGTGCAATTTCCACACGATTCTCACTGTATCGACCAGGTCTTATGATTTTGAAAATTTCTACATAATTATTTAAGCATAATATCGAAATTTGTACTCCATTTCTAAACAATGATCTGAACAGTATGTGACAATATGATAATTCACGCTCATGAAAATCAATTGTCCTATATGGTAGGAAACTACCATTCGGAAAATATTTGTGATAATTTTAGTAAGTTGGCTAATTTTATGCTCGAAACACATGACACAGAATCCGATCGATCACCTCTTGACTAATTAAGAGAGCGTTCGTTAACTGCCCCTCGTAATTTGACTTAACTCTGATCTGAAGATGAGATCAGCCATATTTCAAATGGAAGCGGTGCAGTACCGTTAGTTTTGTTCTACGTTGTCTTTTAAACTGTAAGAAAGCCAACATGCTGGCACTAGGTGATGTCACATATGGAAGAAGAATATCTAGATGCTTTGTTTGTGCAGATCATTGCCTCAGTTTCTCTCTTTATGTATTAAGGTTTCCCTCACCCTTCCCTTAAAAGTGTACCATAATTTCGTGAAGGCAGCCAATTAAGGTTCGTATTTATCGAAATCATCGTAATATGATGATCTAGTCCAATCTCAAAAATGCAATATTGAACAGGCTATTTCTCGATTTAGATTGCAAATATTCCCCACCTTATGCCTTTGTCTATGAAAATTATTTCTTGTCTTTTGTTCACTAATGTTATAATTTTTCCGACATACTATAATGATCAAATTTGTTATTCTGACTAGAAATTTTAACTCCCTCAATTTTTTTCTTTAAATTATTTATTTTGTATTTTTCCTGTAACTATATAAAATAAAAGAAGAAAATTTATAGAAATATAAGTAACCATTTTGGCGTGGACTATCAAAACATTTTGATAGTTAATCAAATCATTTCCATATTTTGATTAAAAGAAGGAATATTTCGTGAATTTTATTAAAAAAAATTAACAATATCATAGAAGAAAAACAATACGACAATTTAATCTTTTAAAAACCAATACAAATATCTTAAGAGAAGAAATTAGACATTTCTCAGCGTGTTTAAAGTAGGTGAGGGACATCACCGACTGGCTAAGAGTGCATTATGAGCCTAATAAGATAATCACCGAAGTGGACATATCGAAAGCTCGCCTGAAATTTTGCTCAGCAGTAAGTCGTACTACAATGTTCAATGTGTTGCGGCTTCGGGGTTTTCCCAACTCCGCAAGTGTGTGCAAAATATTAGTTGCAATTGTCAATAAAATTCGTTTCCAAAGTTGTGCTGTAATAACATATATTAGAAAGCTTCGGCATTCAAAAATAATCGTGAGCAAAAAGGCTATTGAATTTGAAATGGAAGAAAACACATTCAGACTTGGGCTAGGAAGTGCTTTGAAAGGCTGCGAGTTGAAGGTAAAGCAAAAAATGTCCAAGGATATCAGCTGGAGGATAGGGCACAACATATTTTAGCGAGAGGAGGTGTTTGTGGGAATGCTTTATCCACAGTGACTATTTCTAAAGAAGATCTCATCAGTGGTATTAATTCCTTGCCTAACAAATATAAGATCGGCCCCGACGGGTTCCCTATCATTATTTTAAAAATATGCAGCGCGTATATTGTTGATCTTGCACATATTCCGAAACATCTTGAAAGATGGGATCCCCCAGAGATGGAATCTACTTTGTGCGGCCACTGCCAAAAAAGAAGAACCCTAAGGCCTCTTCAGACTTTCGACCTATATCCATCAGTTGTTCTCTTTTAAAACTTTTTGAAAAAGCCATTCTTCCTGCTTTAACCCAGCAGTGCTTTGCGCACAAGCCACCCACCTCCATACCGTAGTACCGAGACGATCCACTACTACTAATTTGTTGGATACTCTTCAGAAGGCACTACGCATTAAATGAAAAAGCCCAGATTGACATCATATTCTTTGACATAAAGGCAGCTTTCGATAATGTGTTGTTACCTGCGTTTGAAAATATATTGAAAGTTTATTTCCGCATCGAGGCAAACTATTACAGATCATCAAGACCATTTTGAAACCAAGGCATCTAATTGTACAACATCAAGAATTCAGTGCAGAATACGCCCTCACTTGGGGCATTCCTCAAGGAGGTGTTTTATCAGCTTTGCTGTTCACTGATGCCCTGGAGCCTTTTCTAGCGCAGAATTAGAATTTTATTTCTTATGCCGACTAAATAGAATATTTTGTTGTCTCTAAAGAAGGATTTCTGGTGTCCGACGTAAATTTCCACGCCAACGCTAAGCTGTATGAACTGGAGACATACCTACGTAAAATCGGTTTATGGCTACACTCAGACAAGTCAGCACAAATGACAATAACTAATAAGAAGTTAAAAAATCAAATCAAATTATCTGTTAATGGAGCTCAGATTAAGAAAGTCAGATCATACACCGACCTAGGAGTGACGTGTGGACGAGAACCTTACCTTACCTCCCAAAGGCACTTTCAGAACACGAGATCAACAACAACTGTTGCTGCCATTATAAGACAGGAAATAACTTGGATTCGAAACCAGTACCTAGTGACCTATCCAAAGATGTAAAGTTCTTGTATCCTTATATACTTCGACAATTTGGTCCTCTGCCCCCAAATGCTTATATTAAGAAATTTCTCAGCCTGGAATACTGGTTGCTCCTGTGGTTGAATAGGATTGCCGGGAAGCCCTTCACAATTTCAAAATCCATACATGTATGCAAACTTGAACACAGCTCCGTGGATTCAGATGGTCACATAACGTAACATCTGAACTCTAGCACAACTTCTGACTGCGAGTTTAGATGCCCCTCAAATTGAAAATCTTGCTGTCAGGTCTCGCCCTGGAGCCCGCCTCCACTATCCTCATTGTCTCCATAGCGTGTTCCATAACACGGACGGATTAAGGCGGATGTTTCCTGCCAATACTCTGGGGCTCTTTAGACACTTCAAAATAGACCCGAACATGTACTGCCATGAGAAAACTTACAGGAATCTCATTGCAGCGAATCTGTATACGAATCTGTAACTACAAATATAATGAAGAACGTAATTCAAGAAAGACTTCAAGTGCCCTTGAATTTATAAAAATCTGAAATGAACAATTTATAGTGTCTTCAAAACACTCTTATAGGACTGAGGATATTCCTTTTTGTTCAACAGAATGACAATCAGAATCAATTCATAGTGTAAATGACTGTCATTTTTCGATGTCTATATAATATTTTTTAATTTTGTAATTTTGCTATGAATGTATGATTTGTAATTTTTCCTCTGTATTTATTTATTTTATGTATTTTCTGATATTTTATTCTATGTTACACTCTAATACGTTTAGCTGGATGTATGTATGAGTCACCCTTCTAGATAATTTCTGTTCAGGGGTGTTTGTTAAATAAACTGATGATGATAATAATAATATAAGCCAAATGTAGCCGAGCGATCAAGGCGGTGGTGTATAGCACACGCGTTTGAGTTAATCGTGTTGTAATTGACCCCTGTGACTGCTAAAGATGGTTACTGATGCATTCTTGTCATTATAATATGAGAATTTTCGGCAGGTTAAAGGTCATTCAGTAGGTATTCCGCGAAACATTTACATGGCGTTTCCATTCCTTCTCGGAAATAAACTGTTGATCTGAAAAACTATGCTCACGTAAGGAGTCCGAACCACGATTTATATTGGTGAAATGTATACGGAATGTCAGAGACGGCGGCAGTTAAGGAATGACCAATCGACTATAGAATTTCTCTCCACCGTATTTTTAGATTTGTCTGACATATGTGATTGTGACAGAGTAGAAAACAGAACAGTATCAATAGAGTTTGTGAAGTTTACAGCATATACTTTTACAATATACGACAGTAGCATGATTCACAAATTCAACACTTAAATTCACTGCTAATAATAAACATGTCTTATATATTGAAGACTAGACACAGAGTTACTCAATATAAGTATTACAAAATATGCATAACCTTCTTTCATGTTGCAATTTGTCTAAATTGCTCCATTAACATCGAATAAGAGACTTTATTTGACATTATTGCCTTTTATAAATACTACCTTTTTCTGTAGGAACAAAACTGTGATGGAAAGCACTGCACGTAATTTGCCCGATAATCGTCTGCACCAGATGTTGCAGACGATATGTATCAGGCATGAGATGTTTCTACGACACAGCATTTTGCGTGAAATTTCAGTCATTTCATAATTTTCATGACTTCGATTTTTAAACCCCATCAGGCACTCGTAGCAAATTGCGACGGGACGACCACAAGGTTTGAACCTTATTCAGTTAGGGTTTAATTTATGGCGCTTGCAATGCTAGCTAACCTATTATGAAATGCTTTTAGCATTACGAATCATTTTGTACTGCCTAAATAACGTATTTTGCTTGATATCTGCCTATTAAGCTCATTCGTGCTGTGTCCACTTTATGGGGAATATACCAAAGTTTCTTACGACTCGTTTACAGCGATATCAAAAAAAAAAAAGAAGTTCACTGGCTGGTTCATATATATATATAAATATGGTAAACGAATTGCGTAATGAATAAGTAATGAGATTCACTAAAGCTGAAATAATTAATAAATATTAATTATTCGTTTGTTAAATTATATTGATATGCAATACCGCAGGAAAACCAGTCAGTCGCAATACATTTTGTCGAAAGAATCTTTGATTGTTCAATATATCATGAACCTTCCATTTTTGTTTAAAAATATGAAAAGAAAATCCAACTGTCCAACAACACGCGCCATTAATTTGACTGAATTTTTTACAGAAAAATCTGAATTTCTAATTGATTTTTAGGTAGAGCTAGAATTTAGAACCTTCAGAATTTACGTTATAACTGAAAGTGCAGTAATCCTCTTTCTTTCATTTTTAAATGTTTTTGCTTCAATTATGATAGCCAACTTCATATACAATTTTTATGGAAAGCGCAATGAGCACCAATTTCTCAACGTTAGTAGGAACTCGGAAAGAATGAAAAAGAGCTTATCAAAATAGAAGTCCACTTTTTCGATAATGCAGAAGATCATTGAAAACAAGAGGCGGGAATGAAATAAGAGAAATAAAATTATCTCCGAGTTTGAACCTCAACCGCATCGTCAAGATAATTGGCAGCAACGTGCCTTATAAATAGACCTAAGAGAAAGTGCTGGTACTCTCGATTCAAAAGAACCATATCTACTGAAATATTTGCATATAAATGGAAGGAAATATAAAATGATTGTCTTTCTTTTTATCAAATTAGTCTTGCTTGCCCTTGCTGTCGACTTACAGACAGACTTTGAAAATGAGGGTTTAGTGTTAAACAACGTTAACTATAAAATCATTTTTAGTTGATGTTTTTGTAATTAATCAAAAAAAAAAAGTCATTTGACATGTTGGTTTACTGGAAATGTTCTTACAGCCTAAGCTAACATGCAAAGTAATAGAGAGATCAGTTCTATGACATGATATGCATTGTTATTTCTATAAAGTAAAACTGAAGTCATCGCAAAAAGAAAATGCAATTTTGTAGTTAACGTTGTTTAACACTAAACCCTCGAAATCACACGCAGATTAGGCTCTGTCAAACTTATCTTGGCAAATCCGTTCTGTTTTAATAGATGACAAATGCGATTCAAGAAGTCGCTAGTATTTACTATCTAATTAATTACAACTTAATGAGGATAAATGGTAGTGTAAATGAAAATTCTGCGATTATGGAAAATGATTGAAATGACTGGATTAAATTAAATGAATCACTAATTCCGTAATGCATCTTTTAATAAATTTATTCATCAAAAAGCTTCCACAAATAATAATTGAATTCATAATTCATTTACTTTTCATTTTTTATGTCCGGTGCCCTTGCTCTCAGTAAAGGGAAACTTATATCAGGTTCTGTCGATAAACACTGCAGAAATTGAAGTTCCATCACGAAGTTGTAATCTCTCCATTATTGAAGAATTTACGATGGTTGAATACATTTAGCTCTTCTTTATTCAAATGAAATAGTAACAATTCTGAATTGAATAACCTACAGAATTTGAGAATATTTAAAAATCTTCAGAAAACTACAGTTGCTTCGGGTATGGGATCCGAGTATATTATTAAAGCCTTTATTTTATATGTAATAATCACAAATTCTTACTCGATATACACGCAATATTACATACCTGGTAATACCATTTGGCTGTCTTGATATATCATTTGGTTTGATATATGCCTGACTTCAGGTAAATAGCTTTATTTGGCTTGCATAAGCTAAAAACTTACAAGCTTGAACATAATTGTAAAACCAGATGCTAGGATGTATTTCTTGAATATTTTTCTTAGTTGCAATATGGCTGAAGAGTAGCAGGCATGTTAAAAATACAGAAAGTTAACATATTACTTATAGTTCCATCAATAATTACTCAAGGCACAAAGTCCCTGACTCAATTGGATTTTTGGATACACATTTTTCAATTAGTTCAAAATTTGTAATTAATCGTGAAAGGATTCGATGACTTAGTTCAGAACAAAAGTGGTAATGAACTTGAGCTATGGTATAATAGCTTTCTTCATGAACTAGCAGAACCTTGTCAACAGTGATATTAAATTCACTGAACATCATCATCTGTCATCGTTCCTCTATTCCATGGGTCGACGTATGAAGCCTAGCCACCATGCACTGTCCGTGTACTTCTCTCCGTCGTTGATTTCACTACAGTTTCCTCCTCTCTTAATGACATCGGTCTTTATCATGTCTTGCCATCTCATTCTTGGTCTCACCCTTTTTGTCCCTTAATTGTAAATCGAACCTTCTTCTTGGCTAATGCCTCTCGTTCATCCTCTTGACATGTCCAAACCATTTCAAACGGGGCCTTTCAATCCTATTCTGGAGTTTTTCAACCTGAATTCTCTCCCTCATCATATCATTCCTGATTTTGTAGCGTCTTGTCTTTCGGGCTATGCTCCTCACAAATTTCATTTCTGCCCCCTGAATTATGCTTTCATCCTTTTTCCTCATAGTCGAAGTTTCAGATGCATACGTCAGAATTGGTACGTAATAGGCCTGATATATATAGCTTTCTTACATTTCAGTGGTATGTTCTTGTTCCATATCAGATCTCTTATCTGCCTATAGAAATTCTAGCCCGCTTGTATCCTTCTACTTATTTCTTCGTCTATCACTCCAGTCTTTGTAATGGTGCTTCCATTACTTCATTCTTCTCCTGACTGAAAAACAGGCCAAATTTATTGACCATAGTAGCCCATATATCAACTTGCCATTGCACTTGTACCCTGCTCTATCCCCATAAGAAGAGGTCATCTGCGAAGAACATGACTTCCATCTGGTCCTGTCCGATTTCCACCACTCTACGTTGCACATCATTCATGACAGCTATGAATAGTAGTGGTGACAGGACGCCTCCTTACCTCAAATCTGATGTTATTTCGAAGCTTTCCGCCAACCCCATCACTATTCTTACTTTGCTCACTGTATTGGTGCACAGTGAGCAAAGTAAGAACAGTAATGGGGTTGACGGAGAGCTTCCTCGATATTCCTGTTTGGTTGAATTTTCAGATATTGCTTAGAGAGATCCAGTAATAATTGCATTAATTATCCTCTTGAGGTACAAGAAATTAAAAATTATTTCAACTCGGACATAATTCTGGTCTAAATAGTTTCCAAAAATAATATGGGAAAATCAGGTTTGAAGTTATCAATAGATAACTTCATATCGATTTCAGTGCATTAAATTATCTATTGATAATTTCCAACTTCATTTTGGATGGGAAGAATTTGTCATACTTTTTGGGAACTGACTGGATATGACAAAATTTCCAAGCAGAAGAGAAAACACCTTTGAAATTAAGAATGCGAAAAAAGGCGACACAGAACAGGAGTAAATTCAGCAGCATGGGTTTCGAGAACAAGTGGAGAAATACAATCATGACCTGAAGCTTTCTTAGCATCAAGATTTATCTAAATCATTCTGACATCCTTTCGACGGAAGACCACAGGAGGCGTTGAATGGAGTGTACTGGAAATGGTGGAAGGTAGTTTACCAAATCAGCAATATATGAGTTGGAAAAAATATAGGATGCTGCCGGGTCAGCTGTATCTTTGGCTGAAGTGGCAATAGAACCATCTCGTTTTGGCAAAAGTTACGGACAGTGGGTTTGGCAAGAGACAAGAATGCTCGACTACCATTTGAACAAGAAGCAAGTTTTCTAATCTTAGCCTGTCCGAAATCTAGTTTGGACTGATTAATAACTGCTTTGATTGAATTTTGTCTCCGAGGTAGGAGCGGGATTCTCCGGAAATGAATTTTATTGAGACACTGAGTATCTTGTACTGTACTGGTTCTTGAGAACAGATCATATTACAAAGTTTAGTGCCTATGGACGTTTGGTAATCTGCTTTTGTACCGCGAAGGGCATCCATTTCACGCCAGAGCACTGTTAGGGCTTATAAGTAGACTAGTCTGCAGCTCCCTCATGACATGTAACTAAACTGCTTCTGTTGGCAGCTCCTTGCTCTGCATTATGGCTGTTGATTCTTCGTTTCATGTGGCTGCTTCTGCCACAGTATAACTAGTGACGATACATTCAGTTTCTTATTTTGCAGGATCCTTTCATGTAGCTTGTGCTGCTGAAAGGCAAGTAAGGTCGATCGATTTACAAATTGTTTGCACAACTTTGTGCTGCGATATGGCCAAACTCCTCATCCTTCATGCAGCTGTATTATTTCTTACTGGTGCTACTTAGGGACTCAACTACAGAAAGTTTATAGTTCATTGTATTGCAGTATGGGATGAAGCCTGAACTACTTCACTTATGACACTATTACTGTGATGCGAGTTACTAGTGTCGTAATGCAGCTCCTTATGTGCTAACTGTCTTCTGCACAATTAAGGGACTTTTGTGCCAGTGACCAGAGAACCGACCACGACGAATCGTATCTCCTTGTGCGGCATGTGGCTGAAATACTACAGTATTACGACGCAGCTCCTTGTGCTGTGTCATGATACAGCTCTTTCTCCTGCTGGCTAACTGAGCACTAACATAGGCGTCTTTAGGAAGCTGTACTTCCGATCAACTTTTGGACTACACGGTTCCGTCAAAAGAAAGTGATATTACTTCTATCACAAAAGGAAGGTGATTGGCTCTCTTAACTCTGTCTAGAAAGAGAGGGAATGTGTAGAGGGTAGCACTAACTAATACTATTGTTCTCTATCAGTATAATTATCAGTGTATTATCTGTACAATACTGTAAAATAGGCTGTCAGAAAAATAATTTCACTTCAGTAACACTTAACTGGGAAAAGGGTATTCTTCGAAAAAAATATATAATTTAAATTAATAAACAAAATAGTAAAAGAACAAAACCTAAAAAAATCATAATAGCATATTAAATGCACAACGCATGTTGCTAAAACATAACTTAAATATAATTTAAAAATGTGCCAATCGTATAGTAAAGCCTAGTAAGTGATGACGAATATAAATTAAACCAGTACATACCTCAGCAACAAACCTTTTGGTTTGTTGCGGAGGTATGATTTATCCACCACCTAATAAGGGGGGGGTTGTTAAATCAAGATAAAGGGTGTTGCACAGGGAAAACGCATCCGCTCCTAATGTAATTTATAAGAAATACCAAATAATATAAATTTTAAAAAGCCAACTGCATTTAATGGCACATTCCCGCTAGCACTAGGTACAAATTACATTAAATATCACTACGAACGGAGCTTGAAAATCAACCACACAAAAAAATGACCCACTGAGAGAGAATGGCATAAAATAAATAAAGCGACCAGCGTGCCCCAACTTGTCAAAATCTCACAAGGCCAATAAGGGCTGAAGAATAACATTTCGATTATTAAAAAAACAGTGCATCACAGAATTCGCCAAAGCACTCAACTCGCCAATGCAATAATTTGAATAACGGCCTCTCTTATGCAGTGAAAAAAATTATACTAGAAGAGTTCAGAGCATTCACATGACAACATCAAACCCATGACACAAAGTGACAGTTAAATAGAAATTATGATATAGATGGCAGTACGAGCGGCGTATTAATATCTCAATTCATTAACTACACCAAACGGAAAACAGGGTGAAAATCAGTATGGCCAACAGTGGTGGATGCCAAGCTATACACACCACATGGTTGCGGAAACATAATTCATAAAGAAAATAGCAAAAGAAAAAAAAAAAAAAACGGAAACAAAAATTTGTCTATTTCAATATTTTTCAATTATGCACTGAGTGATCACTGAATTATGACCACCCTCATGAAAAGTGAATGCGACCCTTTGACCACGTGAGGTACGAGAGTGCGCAGTTAGTCGACCTACGTAGCATAGATGAGGTGCCAGTGGTTCAGTATGCAGTAAAATTCCGAGCGTGATGTGAAAAAGGAAGGATTTATCGGGTTTGATAAAGGACAGATTGTGGGAGCTCGACAAGCTGGTGCCTCGAACAAGGGCGTGCCGTACAGTAAGCACCCCAGCTCTACAGGTGCTAGCTGGATGTATACCCCTACACCTAGAAGTAATAAGAAGAGGATTATATCAACGATTGAAGAAGAGTATTCCCACCGAAACAGCAGGCATCACTCTTAACCTTGATAACAACCCCAAACAGGAAAGGAAGAGAATCTCTGAAATTATGTACAAGACCTGGCAAGAGACATGGGACACCACCAACAAAGGATTGATAACCAAAAAGTTCATTCCCTCTGTGAACCTCATCAGTCCAAAGCCTCCTCCTTGGTACTCACCAGGCCTCCATACTACATTTCTATTTACAGGCCACGGACCCTTTAAAACGAAGCTAACATCCCTAGGCATTGAAGAAGATCCGCTGCGTCACTGCGGGGCTGAAGAAACGTGGGATCACGTGATGTATGACTGCCATGAATATGACGAGTTCCGGCTAAGGTTTGTCACTAAAATGCAAGAAAATTCCCGGCATTGTGAGCACCTGATTATAATGGACGAGCAGCGCTATGCCGCCTTTACAGAGTTTGCGCAGTCTGTCTTCACTGCTAGACGGGTTAGGCACCCAAACACCACCCATTGAAGATCAAAGTAAGAAACTTCCTGGATATGACAGTCCTCTCAGGAGAAGGAAAAAAAAAAAAAAAAAACACTCCTTCCTTCCTTCGTCCCAGGAGTGACAGAACCTACAACCAGCACAGCGGAGCTGCTGCCTTTAGGCCTCCCTAGCCACGCTCCCTTGCGTGGTACTTTGCCTCCTCTCCCTGGCGGGAGGGGGAGTTCATCCTTGGTGTCCTCCCCCTCGCCACCCCTCTTTTTCACTCTGGTCGGGCATGGGCCTGCTCCTCTGACTTAGGGTCATCTTCCCTATGGACCCCATATCTCTGTCTTTCCCCCCAGTCTTCAGTCTCCCTCCCCTTCTCTAACTTACAACTAGTGTCTGAATCAACTCCAAATTGTTTGATCCCTACACCTAAAAACTTAACAACATCAAATTGCCCAACTAGTACTCCCTTTGTTTTGGCCGACCCCTATCTATAGCGTTTTTTTTTTTTTAGGTCCTTGCCACTGAAATCTCAGGAAATTAGGTGGCAGGACCTGCCAGAGTAAATAACTAAGTAGTGTACCTGGTCTGCCTCCACGGGCGGAGTGGGGCAACGTTGGGTCCCATTAGGGGCCCAGCGGCTAAATGACCAGATGAACAACGGTACACGACACTACACAAATACAAAATCCATATACTTTTAAACCTCTGGCATTGACAGTGTTCTGTTTCACACCCTGAATGTATAGCACGCGGAGATGGGGGAACCTTTGGTGCCGTTTGACACTAAACACACTCTACACACTACGGCTGAACCGGTGGGGTGTTCGACAGCTGCCATAGTTAGTGTACCAGGACTGGCGTCAAAATAGTCAAACAACGACCCGACGGGAGAACTGCAAAGTTCAGTGAAAGGTTGAAGTTAGAGGTGAGCGCCGGGTCCGACGATTCGTACAAGCGAACAGGCACAGCACTGTTGAAGAGTTGATACCCAGTACAACATGGGACAACCCGGAACAATATCTGCCATGACCATGCGTCGCACGCTCACACGTATGGGCTATACCAGCAGACGACCCCTACGGCATCCTCTACTAACTAAAGTTCATCGGTGTAGAAGACTGGAAGAAGGTGTGCTGGTCGGATGAGTCTTGTTATTTAGTCCACACCGTGGATGGTCGTGTACTGATTTGGCGCCGACAAACCGAGGCTCTTCATCCATCATGCATAGTATCAAAAGTGCATGCCGGTGGAGGCGGTTGTACGGTGTGAAGCTTATTTAACTGGCAGGAACTGAGATCCCTGGTGCATGTGGAACAACGTATCGGGGGTCTCCACTATCGTTAACTACTTGCTGACTGTGTACACCCCGCTATGTTACACTTTTTCCCGCATGGCGATGGTGTCTTCCAAGATGACAAATGCGACGAGCCATCGGGCACTTGTGCAGGAATGGTTTGAGGGACACAGTCCTGACTTCCAGCATATCGGTAGCCCCCCCCTGCCATCCCCTATCTTCACCTGGTGAGGCATGGGCCTGCCCCGCCGACTTTTGGGGTTATCTTCACTATTGACCCCATATTTCTGTCTTTCACCCCCCAGTCTTCAGTCTCCCTTCCCTCTCTAGCTATCTTGCGACTAGCGTTTGACCCTTGCCAAAACTACACAAGCCCCACACTAAAATTTAAAAAAAAAAAAGAACTCTAACCCGTATAACTTATATCTCGGCCTGACCCAATTTCTAGCGTTTCTCCCCCCCCCTCCATTTTTTTTAAAATTTTTTTTTTATTTATTTTTTTATTTTTTTTTTTTTAGGTCCTAGCCACTGAAATCTCAGGAAATTAGGTGGTGGGACTTGCCAGCGTAAATAGTAAATTTCTAAAATACTGGTGTACCTGGTCTGCCTCCACGAGGTATAGTGTGGGCAACGGTGGGCCTCATTTGAGACCCAACGGCTAAAAGACCAGATGAACAACGGTACAAAAGCATTACACGCCACAATATCCACACACTTGTAAACCTCTGGCCTCTACAGTGTTCTGTATAACACCACAATGTATATTACGCGGAGATGGGGTAAACCCCTGGTGCCGTTAGACCCTAAACACACTATACACTGTACATATCGATTGGCAGAATTCAGGAACAATAGGCTTCCAAGGTCTAAAGTACTAGTATCGACTCTGCTATCGGGATAATCCAATCAATTCCCTTAGGAATTCCCCCCAATTCTAATTCCTGCTCCGTCCAAGTATAGATCTACCCTACCAGTGTTCTTAGTGCTTGTAAATAATTGTTTGGAAATTACCATTTGGCCTAACAGCATGAAGAAATCTAAATCCTCTAACTGCCCACGAAAGTAATGTGGTCAATTAACACGTCTGAGTGACAGGCCAACACGTGCCTTCGGTGTTCAGCCAATAAATGTAGCTCGAGCGTTTCTAGGAATAACTCCCCGACCTGCATCACTGGCGCTTTTAGATTTCCGTAAAGAAAAACCACAATGAAGAAAACACTTAGAAAAGCAAAGAATATGAGACATAACATTACAATTATTGGACCGCCTGTTTCGGACGACATACCTGAACCTAGGAGGTGGGAGCAGTAACCCACACAAAAGACCGTAGCCCACAGAATTGCATGTCTCTTGTATTAGCGAGATATATAATTTTTAAAAAAATATCTCGGCTAATGGGAAAAAACTAGAAAACTCGGTACAACGTTTCGAAAAAATTGTGGATTTAATATTGCACAGAGAAGGACAGGAAACCAATGGCTTTGAGTTTATTCTTGAAGTTATTAACAGAATAACCAATACTCTGGAAACGTACCTAAGAACCCCGAATAGCTCAACTAACGAAAAGGAAGCCATACTCAAAAGGGAAGTGGGTACTCAAACGTCAGATCCTGTCTCTTCCGCACCTAGTGAGACTGTACCGCGGCAAACTAAGGTGCTGATTAATAATAATAAAAAAAAAAACTGCTCTTGAGGCCTCTAGTCCCCTAGACGAAATGCTAAGGAATTCTGGCTACTTAGAATTTATCAAAAAAATCACACAAATAAAAACTCCAGATTCCTTATTAAGTGGTGACAGACCGTCAGCTAAATCGACCGAACCAGACTGCACCAGTTACTCGCTCCACAAGGAGAAATAATGCTTCAGAAGACCAACTAAAGCGGTTGTCAGAGGTTCAGAACTGAACTATAAAAAATCAAAACAACCCAAATCAAGCTATCTGCAGAAAAACACAGCTGAAGTGAACATACAACAGCATTACTTCCAACCAACAACGAACATTAAATGCAACAAATACAACTGATGGTCACAGCGTGCAGTTTGAAAGTAGCTCCAAGAAGACAGTTGAACCAAGAGCATGGGGGATGAAATCAGCACCTATCAGCACTAAAGTTAATCCCAAGCAAGGCAAGGAGACCTTCACCCAAGCAGCTCAGAATCGTGATGCATTTATTGGCTCTAACCGTAACACACTGGGTATTAAAACGGTGCAGCGTAGAGGAAGGAGGTCAAGGCCCTCCAGCATTTTTATAAGTCGACTATGCCCGGAAACAACAGTAGAACAAATTGAAACCCTTCTGAAGCAGCTCGATATACCTGGTACCCTCATCAAGGTCCACACCAGGTATTCATTCTATTCCTCTTTCCAGATTAAGATCAAAAATTCCAATATAGATAGATATTTAAACACAGCTATCTGGCCCGCAGGTCTCTTGGTAATGCCATCGTTTGCTAAGCATCATGAACAACCATCGGTACAAGCTATCTCGAGACCAGAGATGGGCAGTGTGCCTCTCTCTGCGTAGCTAAGCAGCGAACCAGACTGTCCCTTCCAAATTACAATCATGCAGATCAATACACAACACTCTAGATGCGTTGCTGATGAGATCAGGCTCGTTGCAACGGAAAATTTATTTGATATTATATGCATTCAGGAACCTTATGTCTCTAATCATTTTTATGGGCAATCTTCCAAAGTTATGGGATATCTCATGACTACAAGAATCATTGTCCTCTGCAACAGATCCTAAATCTGCCATCATATTCAACAACAAGCTGGATATCACTGTTATCCCTGGCTTGTGTAATCAATTTCCACCTGTATTTTAGTCTTTACTTCAACTTTCTCATTCTACTTACTGTCACTGTATTGTCCACCATCAGAAGATATTAATTTATCAGAAAGATATCTAGAATAGGTGTTTGCTACTTTAATCCCCACATCTTTAAATCCCACATATTTAATAATTACAACTGAATCTAACTCAAAATCCTTCTGATGGTTCAGCAGTGTCTTGGACAACAGAGGTAGGATTTTCGAGGAATTTATTCACCTACAATCTAAATCTGCACAACTCGCCCAACCAACCGCACACCTTCTCAAACATCCACGGATAATCAAACATTGATTTATCCATTTCAACGTTCGCCATATCCTCGAGGATCCTTGATTGGACCATACATACTGACTACACAAACAATGACCACCGAGCAATCACTTTTAAGGTATCTCTCCTTCCAAATACTACAGGTTCCCCTTCTCCTCCTCCAAAAGATCTTAGATTTTTTTTATCAAAACCATCAAATAGCCTTTATTTATGTCTTCAATTCACCAGGATTTTAACGTTGACACTTGCCGGTCTTTGAATCAGTTCAATGCCTCAGAATATGCATTCTATGTACAGGCTGCCTTACTTCGTGCTACAGAACGCTCAGCTAAGAAGAAAATTAACAAGCATGCTACAGTTCCATGGTGGACAGCAGAACTTTCTACCCTGCGCAAAAAAGTACACAACGCACGCATAGTCTTTCAACAGAGAAGGTCCTGGCTTGAACCAGAAGTCACCAGACTAAAAATATCTATAAAGGACAGCGAAAAGAATACGTAAATACAATTGCAAAGCAAAAACTTGCCTCCTGGCAAGCAATACTTAGTTCATTCCACAGGAAATTCTGATTCCTCCGGTCTATTATATAAAATTAGCAAAAACAAGTTTCACTCTCATGAAGTTTACAACACTGTAGTGAACAATGATACAGAAACCATTAACTCAAATAACCAGTTAACGCCATCCTGGATCGCTTGCTTCCCCTGGACGATCTCACCACAGAAGCTCCAGAAAAAAGATCTATTAGGAATAGCAACTCAATCTGCTACTCCTCATATGAAACGGATCTCTTCACTCTTCCCGAGCTAAAGCTGACCCTAAGCAAAATAAATATTCATAATGTCCAGGTTTTGATCTTGTGGAAAGTGCTGTAATTATCAAATTTTCCGAAATCTTTCCAGAAATACTTCTATGTACAACAAATGTCTTACTGAGGGGATATTTCCTAATCTCTGGAAGGTAGCTTTGATCAAATTTATTCACAAGCCTGACAAAAATAAATCTGATCCCAAACATACAGACCCATCTCTCTTTTGGCAAACTATTTGAAAGATTGTTAGAACCCAGAACAGCAGATTTAATTGAAGGTCAAAACTTAGTCTCCATCCCAATTTGGCTTCAAGAAGGGAAAATCCTGTGAAGACGCCTTGGTCTCTTTAGTCTCTTGGTCTCATATCACTTTGAGGGCTAAATATGAATTGGCCATATTCGTTGATTTCGAGGGAGCTTTCGATTCCCTCTGGTGGGAGAGCGCTCTAAATTGTCTTACCAAAGCCAAGTACTCTCAGCAACTATTCCAAGTTATTAGAAGCTACTTCCAAAATAGACTCACCCAAGTAATCTCAAAACAGCAGTCTCTCTCAAGGACCATCTCAAGAGGATTCCCCCAGGGATCAGTTCTGGGACCCCTCTTCTGGAACGTAGTTTTGGGAGCTGGCTCATGCAAAAACCTGACAATATCTCTGCCTTCGTCTACGTCGATGATTTGGTTCTTCTAATTCCAGGTCGATCGCGTCTTCAACTAGAACAATCAGGCAATACAACTCTTTCTGAACTAATCAAGTGATCAAATATAAATAAACTGTGAATATCTGCCACAAAAACAAAACTGATGGTTTTTAAGGGCAAGTTAGATTACAGAAGACCTCCTAATATAAAGATAGACGGAAAGCAAATCCCTTTTGTACCTGAATTAAAATATCTTGGCGTAATTTTAGATGGCAAGTCAACCTTCTCTTCTCATATTAATCACCTCACCTCGAAGGTTAAGACGTTCACTGCAGCAATTATCCACATTTCCAAATCAGACTGGGGACTAAATAAGAAGACTCCCTTACTATATTATACAGCAGTATTCGTACTAATAGCAACATATGCTTCTGGAGTCTGGTTTCATTGAGCTTTGTTATTTGTAAAACTCCGTTCCAAGCTCATCTATATTCAACGGATTATGCTGCAGGCCATGCTCCGGGCCTGCAGGACAGTGTCCTCTGCTGCTCTGCAAGTCCTTGCTGGAGTCTTACCACTAGACCTGCATGTCTTCAAAGAACTATGCTATCGTCTAAAGAACAGAATTCCTGGCGAGATTATCGGCATCTCGTGCAACTTAACTGCTGACATGAAAGACGAGAAACGGAGAATCTGGAATGAACTTATCAGTGTGTGGCAATCACGATGGGATTCCGGTACTACTGGTCAAGTCACCCTCTCTTTTGTTCCTGAAGTTACCTTCACTCTAAACAAGAACGTCCGCCAATGGTTTTCTCTCAGCTTAACAACAGCGTATATACTTACTGGGCAAGGCTCCAACTCCAAACTATTTCAATTTGGCTTGTCCAACACCAATCTCTGCTTGTGTGGTGCTGAGGAAACCTGGACGCACATTCTGTATCGCTGCAGCCTGTATCACGACGACAGATCTACACTACAAGCTGCTGTCAGCAACTTCTTTGAAGGAAATGAAGTGGCACTGACTGAAAATTCTCAATCGTTCCCAGCTCTACAACAATGCTGCACTGCTGTTTTCACCAAAAGAAAGCAACTCTTTTCAAGTATATCAACTGATATCACCCACCATTTCCTTTTTTTTTTAGCTGGTACTCCAGTTTGGGCAGCTGTGGGTACGGGATTAGCTACCACCCACTGGTATAGCATTACCACCAGAGGGTGCGATTTTCGTTCTTCCTAGGACAGAAAAAGACTGCTGTCCTGTGGTTCCTGTGCCACAATTTATACTGATGTGATTTGCATTGTAAATCCGTAGATATTCGGTACAATTATGACAGTGTAATTAACATGATTATGTATGTCGTTGTATATAATATGTATGTATGTATGTACATAGCGGATTTGACAGGTTTTGGCTAGGGGCCGCTTGTTGTTTTCGTTAATAAAGAATAAAGTAGAAACAAAAAAAATATCGATTGGCCTCCGAACTCCGCCGATATCAATCCCATAGAGTACTTGTGGAACACTGTGGAAAGGCATATCAGGCGTCTAGATACACCAATCACCTCCATACCTGCATTGCTGACAGCATTACACACAGCTTGTTTGGCCATACCTTCTGAACGATTCCGACATCTTGTTGAATCAATACCACATCGGATAGCTGCAATACTGAGGGCAAAAGGAGGACCTACAAAGTATTAGGTAGGTGGTCATAATTCAATGATCATTCAGTGTATAGCACACATATTTAGAACAGGTGCTGAATGGATAATGTATCGATGCTTCTTATACTTTCGAAATCCTTTCTGAGTATGTAACGTATATTTCTGAGTATGTAACGTATAACGCCAAGCGCTTGAACAGGGTTCAATAGAAGCTTCCAGGTGAAAAAAAATCAAGAGAAAGATTCGTTCTATCACCAAAAATCGAATAATCCATATGCAATGAAAATATTTCTGACGAGAAACCGAAATACGGAGGTATGGAATTGAAAGTAAAAAGAAAATTATGAGTTTGACTGGGGCGGTACATCTGTCTACTAAGCAAATTAACTGATTTAAAGCGTTTACCACGAATTCTAGAAAGTTTTCATGTTAAAAAGAATTGTTCACGTAATAAAAACATTCTTGTTTAAAGCAATATTTCCTAAAGTTTTTTTTTTTTTTTTTTTTTTTTAACAGATATAAAAGCAGCTTTGTTTTCCCCACAAGCGTCACTTGCATCGAGTCAGATTGATGTTTTCTGATAATTCTTTTTCATCCTCTAAAATATGGGTGAAAAAATGACCACCTCGAATGTAATCCTTTTCTGTCGAAAAGCGGTCATACAGTGCACTGTGATTAATTAGGTAACATGCCATTATTACGCTCTCCGAAATGCATTGCTTACGAAGTAAACAACGCACTATTGTGTAAATAACAGCTAACGGATGGAGAAACATTTATTGGGTAAACAATGTTGATGAACTGAAATACTTATTGGATACGCCATAGCCGAGCCACTAACGTATATAATAGGAATACGACAGAAAAAGTATGTGGAGATATTTTTTGCCATTCGCTATCGTTAGACAAAATGTCAGGCAAGAAAACTTGTTAAATATGTGCCGTTATTTCACGAAGTTCTTGCGTTACTAAAAAGATTTTAGTACTACGTTGTGGCACTGCACATCCTACTCATGACAACGGATGGAGTTGTTCTGCATCACTTAAAAAGCTGTAAGTATCAATTTCGGGCCAATGCACATACATAAAGAGTAAATGCATAAGAGAGATATGATCAGCTGGAAATTTAACTGTTAGTTTTTAACCCGTTGCCATTTTGATTTCTTTCCACAGAAACATTTTACATATTGTTGTTCTCTGCGCAGGGCTTTGTAAAATAAGGAAAAGAATATCCGTTTTGAAAAGAAAAGCTTAACGTACCTCTGTTAGCATTTCTCTTATTTCGTTTTGGTCATCGATAGTAGTAGTTGAGGGATGGGTTTTTTTCAGTGGTCACGTGGTAGCAAGGGCTTAATCAGTATTCTTATACATTATTTCGGTGTTGCTCTACTGCAGCAAATGTTCCCATAACTCTGAAATTCGAATTTTCGAAATTATTGCGGAAACTTTGAATAGCAAAATGCTTTCGTTTTAGATGCTGCATTAGCATATATGCGTAATGGATATATTATATTCACCGTGTCAATCCGTCTGCCCATGTAATAACTCGACTCCTAGCGGATTTTCATAAAATTTTATATTTGGCTCTTTTCGAAAAATTTAAGTCCTTCCAATTTTAATAAAAATCTGGCCAACAGGAATCTAGTAAATATTATTTCTTTATAAATTCAGTACCTTTCATTCAAAAGCAGTTCGTTTCCCTTTTAGAAAATATAAAAATATTGAACCAGGAAATTTAGACGGTTTCCTCTATTTATTTCTGTTAAAATTCAGATCGATTTGCAGCCCTTCAGCAGACCTGTTAATAAAATTAACATTTTTGAAATACTTCAGGAATAGTGAATAATGTGTTTTGCTTGACAAGAGGTCCCATGTATTGTTTTCTCTCTTAAGTACGATCTCATTATTGGCAATAAGGAATCTTTATCAAAAAATATTACATCTGGAAAAATCAATGATCTGAATGAAATTCAGCTTCGGATATTATAATTATTATTATTTTTTTGAAATTCAACAGTGAGTTCTGTTGATTCTTTACTATTTGCTGTTTACATTGTGCCTAAAGTCGATTTTTCTAACAGCACGTTTCATGTATATTTAAATGAATAATGATTCGGTGTGTTACAATTAAAAAAAAAAAAACTAGAACACAGAAACCGTTAAAGTAATATAGTGTAATTAAATGCTAAAATTCAAGTGGGATCAAATGATCCAGTCAAACTTAAATGTAATAAAAGTCTACCCATTCATGGTTAAACAAGGAATCTGAAGAACCAGGGATATCTTGCTATTATTGTATAACATCAGCGTTTTGTTTAACATGCTACTTTAAAGATTTATTCTGTCTACAGTAAAAAAAAAATATGATAACACCATTAAGCAAATACGAGTCTTCTCAGCTTTTTTTCTCATTGTATCAAGAATTTATTTTGTAAAAGACGCTACCTAGTTAAAGTGACCAGACGCTGGCTGGTTAATTCCTAACTTATATTCGAAACTTTGGAGACTCCGCTAATAATTCAGAAGTCAGGTTTATTCCACTCTCATCAGTATACAGCAACCACTCGTGTTGTTCTCCTTTTTCTTTGTCGAATCGGCATTACGAATGGAAATGAGAATGTTCCCTACATTTGCAGTCGAATGTTTGAATATCATGAATATATTAGAATAAAACCACTTCCTTTTGCCATTATCAAAGTATATTTACTTTAATAAACACTTGGATAGTCATTGGAAATCATATTTTTTAGATATAAGAACTTTATAAGGAGTCGCTTTATTATACAAATTTGTAGTGATTCAGAGAGTAATATTGTCTAGTGAAATTCAAAACAGGTCTTCTTAGTAAGATATAAATTTATTTTGTAAATAATTCCCTCTCTTTGATTTAAAATGTTGGGCGCATCTTTAAGTGCAGATTCAAGAGATGTTTGCGCCTCCAGCTATCATCTAAACCCTACATCAGAAAACTTAACTATAATTGGACATCAAAATTGAATTTAGCATAAAAGAGTCTTAAATTTTGTCTATTGTGCTCTGTGAATTCTTATTTCGGGTATTTATTTATTTCTCTCCTGTGTAGAGATAGGACTGATACAGGCAGAGATATCTAGGGCAAGTTAATAGTGCAGTGCATTAACGTAAAATGTAATGTGTTAACGTCGTACTGAGACGCTGCCTCTTTTAAACCAAAATTCAAGTTAATTGATATTTCTCACTCTTCTGAGACTAATACCATAAGGAAATATATTTGTAATTAGAATTGAATTCTGGCTACAGGAATGTTCGCCTTCATAGTCGTAAAAATGGTTTTCGCTGATTCCACGAAGTCCACAGGATCGAAAAATTTTGTAATTCTTCGGAGGAATTTGAATCAGCTAGTGCGTATCTTACTGCCTCTACTTTGCGGCTGTAATTGGAGGATATTCGAATAATATATGCGTGGGCGCACTTCCAAAGCCACATTATGTTATGGAACTGGGTGTATATATATTGTAACACGTACTCCATATTCAAAAATTCCATCAATTCATACAACACCCCCGCCCCCCGAAACTTTTATTTGATATTATGTCAATTGTATTCTGCATGCCTGTCAGCGTTCAGGGAGGCCATGATTATTCCTATATATATATAAAAAACAACCTGAGAAAGCTACGTTTTAACTATCGACCTATTACTATACTCAATAAGCGGTGGTTGCTTCAACCACCACTTATGTAATTTGTCTTAGTTATTCATTGTGTTTTTCCTTTTGTTTCAAAGCTCGCATTGGTACATATCTCTCTACTCTAATATTCCTTGTCAGAGTTCCTAATTTGGAATCTCCTTATCTGACATTATTTAATTTAAAATCTGTTGGCTCCATTGTGTGAAATTCATTAATTACCTCATGAGAAAGAGGTAATTTGAAGAACTCTACTTCAACCTCTACGAATCACTCCAAACTTTGACATTAATTCTTCGAAGCTAGGCTTTCTTCAATCTAATTTCACTTAACAGTGAAATAATATTCCTTTATAATTTTAATGTTTGTACAATGATTGAGGCAGTGATTGTTTGTACAACTGCAGATGATTGAGGCTTTTGTTGTGAATTATAACTTAATATTAGTAAAACTTTAGAGGTATACCTAGCAGCTGAGGAGATTGAGGAACGAATTTCATGAAATATTAAACACAATCAATTAATTTATTTATATCCGTAAATATTTACTGTATTTATTCATCTTTATCACCCTCAGAATCCTCTAAATTATGTAACATTTGAGAAAATTACACCAGAGACTTAGGATTTCAATGAGCCCTGAATTTCATTTTTCATGTAAAATTCATGTAAAAATTCATGAATTTCATGTAAAATCCCTGGCTATTGGCCGTGAAGGGTCGTATTGTTACAATACAATTAAGATTAATTAATAAATTTATAATGACTGTCTTGTCCTTTCAGTTGTTTTTGCGGGCAACAGGATCCAAACTGCATGGACAATACAATGGTCTTAATTCCCACACCGGAACAGACTTACCTTTTGTATTGCGCTACTTTCAACAGATAGCTTTAGCTATATTGCAACTTTAAAAACATTTCGTATAAAAACAAAACATATGAAAAATTCTTTTACACCTGCTTTGGTTGTGTGTTGTGCTTAGAGAACATTTACTATCTGATAAGAGACCGGTTAGTCCTTCACAGACTGTCATAGCATTCATTGTTTAAACAAATCCAGTTAACCTTTTGGAGGGGCTATCGGTTTTAAAGTAGTTTTAAAGCACAATACCAGGACAAATCATTACAAAAGCAAGTTTTTGTTTTGCTGTGAGAATTAAGACCACTTCATTATGTGTTCTGTTAAATCCTGCTGGCAGCAAAAACCTTAAAGGACAAGATTCAATTTTTTTTGCGTGGCTTCTTAAACACAAATGCCATCTTAGATACTAGTGCTGGTTTGCTGTCTTAATATTTCTGCATTATATGTATGCGGAAATATATATATATATATATATATATATATATATATATATATATTTTTTTTTTTTTTTATTTTTGTGAAATATGCGGATTTTAGAGTGCTGGATTTTACAGAGTTGACTGTAATATTGATCCATTTCAGGCAGATTTTACTATTTTTAAACTAAAAATAAAACTTGTGTTATGATAGTGTCCCGTTTTACTACTTTGTGTTTCATACGTATTACTTTATTTCCATAAATTGTAAATGGAGCAGCAGCTCGGTGCTGTTGTTGGGGGTGGGGATTTTTATTTATTTTATTTATATTTTGTATTTCCTTTCTTATATATTTTTATCTATCCCCTTGTGATTAGTTCCCCTTTAAAATAACTGCCCACTTGCGCATCTGACTATTAACTTCACAGAAAATTTTAGGTTCAAGGGGGAAAGCTCTTAGATGTATTTAATTCCCTTCGGATAGGCTGGTAGTCAGAACAACAAAAAACACACAAAGGTTATATATAAAATTCAGTTTATTGTACATATTTACATGAATACATTAAAACGAAAATGATTAAACCCAAACATATGACAACATTATCTAGTCTCATCTTCTTATATATATCTTAATCATGCATCAGTTAAAACCATTAATAACAAATACCAATCTCTATTCCTTTACAAAATTCAATGCTTATTCATTTACTTATTACAATGATTATTAACAGGTATCACTCACTTCTAACTCCCATCCAAAACATATTTAATTGTAGCCTATAAAGCAATTATAAACAAGGCATCAATTACTTCAAATATTTTATATATATATATATATATTCCCTTCCAAAATTATTTATATATCTATTAACTTGCCCTGGCTAATGTCCTTCAGCACATATCCTAAAATAACCTATCCTTACAACTGAGTAATTCTTATACTTATCTCACAGTATCTTTTAAAAGTCCAGTTAATCAAATTTAGGGGTTCCTACAGATCTTTGTGTGTAAGAGAATACTTTTTTTTTTTTTTTTTTTTTTTTTGTAGTTGTTGGCGCATAGGCTTCTGTGGCCATAATGCACCTCCCAAGGTTTTTTTTTTTTTTTGCAGTACTTTGATCCAAGCCCGAGGCGGGAATCGAACCCGCGACCTTTGGGTTGCCAGGCAGGCACTTTACCCACTCCTTCACCCTTCTCGTGGTGAACAGCAGGCTTATTCTGTCTGGAACGCATCTCACAAACCTTGGAGAGTTTGACAGGAGCTATCGGGTTTGCTTCTTGGGTTTCGGGTACCTTTTCTCCTTAAAAGCGATTCATTTCATCTGGTCAGCATGTCTGTTCTCACTTCGGTCCTGCTCCGGATTCTATCGGCTTCAGCACCATCATCTCCTGGGCATCAGATATCTTGTTTATTAACACGGGAGTTGTTTCCTTCTCAATTATTGTGCGAGATCCTACAATGAGCTAGCTTCACCGTATTCTGCTTTCTCAACTATTTTAGTTGTCTACTGCGCTTTACTGAACTCTGTAAAAAAAAACTCTGAACTCTCTTTGCTGAAACAAAACTGTGTCTGCTGCTGGCTGACGGATTGACCAACTGCTACATTTTAACTTGATCCCCTTTCTTCTCTCCAACACTAATTTATACTACAACTACTGAACTTACTGACACTGACTGACTATACCAACTTAAACTTTGCCAAAAACTTGCTCAACTCTGACAGAATTACTTATTTCACTAACATTAATTAAAATCTCCACTTTCTCTCTTACTAACTCATATTTCCTAACACGAAAAAAACCTCAACTTTGTGTGTTTGACTAACTCATCTTCAGAAACACCGACTAAAACCTCAACTCTGTCTCTGTTTCCAACCCTTTCCCTCTACTTTTTGTTCATCTCCTCCCACATCTGGTTCCCGAGTTCGCCACGCCTATTGCCAGTGACTTCTTCAATCCTATATTTATTTACGGATTTCTTCTTCTCTCATTTGTTAGAAAACCCCTTACTCAGTCTACCCAGTAGCACTTGCTACCATACACCCACTTTTTACAATTCTACCAGATTTTCTCCCATACTGTGTGCCCGTTGCTGTTTGCCGATTATCCAAAAAACAACTCTTCCCCTCTCATATAACGCCTTTGTCCCCGTAGCGTTCTAAAACTACGAAAATCACATCTCCTGACCACAGCACCTATATTTGGAAACGTATGTGCTGGTCAAGAAACCACTTCCTGTTTACGACCTGACTGTCCCTACTAAGTTCGACCCCGCATAAATCTTAATTTGTCTGTTGTTGTTTGGACCCATACCGCTTTACAGTAGTTTTCTACGTTTATTCCCCGCTTATAACGGAAGTTGATGGCTCGAACCCTGCTTTTATTTCTTACTACCCATTAAATTTATATTTCATGCTGAAAAATTCTTATTATTGAAATCAGACGATATTACTTTCTTATTCACTAGCAACAAGAACTCCTATTTCTTAATTAATAAAAACCAACTTATTATTATTTTTATTCTGTGAGATTTTGAATCTTACACTTTGCTGTGTATTTGAAAATAAAAGTTTGGAAGCTGTGTTGCTTCATAATGGAAACATACAACCCGGAATTCCTTTAACGCACTATGTTCATGATAAAGAAAAGTACTGAAATATGAAGCATGTGTTAGAGAGAAGATAAAGTATGACCAATATAAATGGAATGTCTATTGGGACTTCAAGATGATGGGTTCTTTCCGAGTTTGCAAGATGGTTTTATTAAGTTCCACTCCTCTGCTGCCTCTGGGATATCAGAGCAGAATATCAACACTGCAAGAGAAGAGAATGACTTGCCGGAATCTAGATGCAGCCTCGAGTACACAATGCAGTAAACAGTCCCTTGGTTTTAATTAGCGAAGCCTTGCTTCCACCACTTCATATCAAGGTGAGACTGCTCAAACTATTCGTTAAAGCATTGGACCTTCAAGGCGGCAACATCAAGCATATACAGTTGTTTCTAAATTTGTCTAATGCAAAAGTGAAAGGCTGTATATTTATTAGTTCACAAGTAAAGCAGATACTGGCTTCACGAGAACTGGAAGACAAAATGGCTTTTTCTGAGCGAAATTTATGGCAGTCATTTCGCCTTATGGTGAATGGCTGTCTTGGTAACATTAAGCGAGAAAATTACGGAAAAGTAGGATGCAGAAAATCAATCAAGGTCCATTACTTGCGCTCTCACCTTCATTTTTTTTTTCTTAACAAATCTGGACAGCGCCAGCTAAAAACATGGGGAGGGATTCCACCAGAATATACAGTCAATGGAGAGGAATACCAAGGAATATGGAATTTTGATTTCGAAGTTTTTTGATTGGAAATGGATTTTTTTTTTTTTTTTTGATTAACCGAGAAGTGTTTCTACTTTTTAATGTGTGATTTTCTTTTAGCTGGTTTACTTATAGCAAGGATGTATACTCTTCTGTACAGATTAGACACTGTTAATAAATGTTATATATTAAGGTTGTACCTTTTGCTTTTCTTTCTGAGAAAACCATTGATACCACCCAAAAATTAAGGTCATATTCGAAATCAGCCTACACAAATTCATAAAAAACCCAAGAAATGGAGATAAGCAGAACCTTTCTGAAAATTTGTTGCATATTTTTATATATCCTGACCGGAAAGTTGTTCATATTTTTCCGTCAAAAGTATGCATTTGGCAATATTTATTTATTGCGTATATTTAGTTATTACGTATTTATTTTTGTAGAGAATTTAAAAGGAACCTAAAATATGGTTCCGCATTACCTTTTATTGCCTTCAGAGCATTTAAAAATTATCTGTATAAAGAAAGTACTTGCGGCTTACACATCCCATTGAATTCACAAAGCCATCATTGTGCGCTTCAAAGAATTGGTACAAAGCAGAACTACAAACCTAAAGATTAAAGTGCACCCACCTCGTTGACAATACACCAACGAATTGAAAGGTCAAAGGTCCTACAAGACTGACCCTCACTGAACTTTCATTGAGCTATATCAGAGCTCTGACCTCCACCCACTATCAAGTGACAACTGGATGGGGGGGGCACCAGCATGAGGACAAAGAACCTCCCAGTCCTCACCTACCCCAATACTTCGACACAAATGAAGATTACTCGACATATAAATGGAAAATGGATGAGACCGCGCCTCAAGTGCAACCAAAACCTACACGGCCCTGACCACACCGAACGGGAATCTGGTCCCATGAGTGACTCCCAAATTCTTGTAACCCAGAGAGAAATGACATAACGGCAAAAGAGAGAAGCAGCGTTGCTGTATGGCCAAATTGGCTTTCCTGACCTCAGATTGTCAGTGAGGCAGGCCCATGCCTGCCTCACTGACAATCTGAGGACGTCTTCTCTATTGCCACATACTTCTGCCTTTCACCGCCCAGCCTTCAGCCCCATCCCCCCACTCTATTTATACGCCATCGCACGTCCACACTATAAAATTCAAACAATGTCTAAATTAAACTACGCACGCAAACGTTTAGGACTTACAAAATCTAGTGTCTGTCCCTACGATTTTTTTTTTAAATTCCTAGCCACTGAAATCTCAGGGAACTAGGTGGCCGGGCCTGCCAGAGCGTAGAGCTACTTGGTACCTCGTCTGCCTACCCGGGACCAAGTGTAGGCAACCCATCACGCATCCAGGGGGTAAATGGTCAGAAGAACAACGATACATAACGCTACACTTACAAAAACATACACTTTTAAATCTCTGGCCTTTTTAGTGAACTGTTACACCCACAATGAAAGCAACACGAAGATAGAGGGAACCCCTGGTGCCATCAGGCATGAATACACTTTGTTTCCTTTAAAGTTATGGAGAGTAGTTCAGCGCAGATATACTTATATTGTTCTAATCCTTTACAAATTGCAAGTTCTCCTACTTTTCTAAGATATAAATGGGTTTTTGTTGTTATTGATAGTACCCTCAGAATTTTAAGAAATGTGAATAAGAAGAAAACCTTAAATAGGTCTACTGTTATACAGGAAAACGAAAAGAATAACTCCCTTTAAAGAATCAGGTATTTCTGTTTGGCTGATGTAATTCATAACTGTTGCTGCCTACCATTAAAATGCATTGATAACAATGCATTTTAATGATTCAATTTCTAAAAACGACTCGTAAATAAAATAAAATACTACAGTAAGTAGGAAAAGTACTAATCAGATACTAAATTGTGTACTGCTTATAGTTCAAATTAAATAATTGCTTAGTCGACTGCAGATTTTAACAGTGCATATTTTTATGCCTTATGAAACACGTTAGCAGTACAAAGAAGCTTCATGATTAGGTTTTACAGAGGCATGAAATATATTTCATGAAATATATGAATGTATTTATGGAACTACTGTGGCAGACGAAAAAAACTGCATCACCTTAAAAAAGTAACATTAGTAGTGAAACGTGTGAGATATTGTTTGATTACGCTTATTTTTTTGTCTCAAACAAAGGTCAGATAACGCTACTATTGCATCAGACAGTAATTGTAAGATATTGCATCAGCCGTTTCTATATATATATGGCGTTGGTAGGGTATACACGCTTATTAGTATCCTGTTTTGCGGAGGTGTAAGCATGGCTCCATATGTTTAGTTGACACCAAGGAAAAAAAAGTGTAACTGTTGCTCTGTCCCAGGAAGGGCTTTCTATGCTTGTTATCGCTGAAATAATAGGCTGCCACCAATCAGCAGTATCCCGGGTGCTGAAATTAAAGCGTGAAACCGGTGATGCGAAGAGAAGACCTGGATCAGGCCATAAGAGAGTGACTACGCCCTCCCAAGATCGATATTTGAAACGTCTATGTAATAGACGTTTCAAATATCGATCATAAACGTCTTCGTAATCGCCATGCTGCTGCTCCTGAAAAACTGGAATTTGAGATGGCCTCTGGTGTTGAAACAAGTTCACGAACTATCCAAAGACTGCTTTCGGAATGTGGTCCGCATGCCTATTGGCCCAAGAAGAAGATTTTGTTGACCCAACAAATGAGATGAGGAAGAAGCGATTTGCTTGGGCTAAAACTCATGTTTCATAGACAAAAGAGCAATGGGACACTGTCATCTTTTCTGAAGAACCGAAAATCAGCCTACATGTATAGTTTCTTATGTAAGGCGGCTCCCAAACGCTAGTTCAACTCCGCCGTGGTACACTGTGATGTTACAAAAACTCTGCAGAAAGGCCAGAAATGTGTGTACTGCTATGTTTATGCTGTGTATGTGTTTGTTATACCTGCATGTATGTATGTATTTAACTGTCGAAGGGTGGTACCCGGACATACATCCATCTCCACCAATTTATCATATAATATCATGTTCTCATAATGGTCTGTTAGTGTAAGTGTGTGTACACGTGTGTGTAATGTGTTATAAGTCAAACAGGCTACTCTGCCACCAGGTGATAGTCCATTGGGCAATTACCACCTGGTGCCCATCCCTGGCAGGAGGAGCTATGCCTGGATCTATTAACTCTGGCTGTGCATATTGCACCTAAATCCCGCACCCACCAGTAAGGGTGCAAGACTGGTGGGTGCTAGCAGTCCCGCTCCTGGGGTGCCCACACACAAGAGCCAGCAAAAAAAAAAAAAAAAAAAAAATGCACCAACTAGGAGAATACATCTTACTAGTGAGTGCAGCAATCCCGCCTCATGGTCATTCCACAAGGCCAGCCAAAAAAAAAAAAAATTCTCCCCGCCTCCAAGACAGAATGTCAATTAATCCAGAGGAGGAGAGGAAAAAAACAGGTCTTTAGTCAGTATTAGTAACAACATGTATACTCCTCCTTTTATTAAATGTCAACCTGCAAAACCGTTGAAATTCTACAAAATTCCTTTCATTAGACAGCCAAATTAATTCAGAACCCCTAATAAAATTAGGTACCAAATTAAATAAGTCTAATCTAAATTCATCATATAAATTGCATTCATATAAGATATGATCCCATGTTTCCAACCTTCCACAAACACAGTAAGGATCTTATACTAAACTAAACTGATGCAACTTACTTTTTAAGGAACCATGCCCCGTAATCAAATATGAGCATTCCATACTTGGATAAAACCGGCGATGCAATTTGTTATTAAAATTAAATTCAACACTAGGTATAAATAAATAAGTTACTCTACCAGTACTGCTGGAATCCCAACGGTCCTGCCATAATTTAATTAATTTCACCAAAATTTCTTTCTTCTGTTTGCTGACTGCAGAAGAAACTTCATTAGTAATCCCCAGAAATGTAATTTGTATTCCTTTTCTTATAAAATAACAAAAAGCTCTATACAAGCTTTTTGTTATTTTATACCTGCATGGCTGGGATGGGAAGCGATATGTCAGAAGACGAAAATCGAAAATGTTAACCTCTAATTCTTTGGGATCATGGCTTATGACCACAATATCATCTGCAAATCGTAAATGGTTTAGGTACTCTCCGTTCACATTGACTCCTTTCTGCGACCAGTCTAATCTTCTGAAAGCTTCCTCAAGGGCAGCAGTAAACAGCTTCGGAGATATTGTGTTTCCTTGTCGAACGCCTTTCTCGATTTTAAATTTCCTACTTTCTTTGTCTAGTCTAATAAAGGAGGTAGAACTCTCATATATTTTCTTTAAAATCATAATATGTGGGATATCTATGCCTTGTCTTTCCAGTGCCCGAAACATTGCCTTATGCTACATGGAGTCAAATGCCTTTTCATAATCCACAAATGCCAGGCGTAATGGTGTTTTATATTCATTTGTTCTCTCCATTAGCTGTGATATTAGGGGAAGGTGATCCATAGTTGAGAATCCTGTCCTAAAGCCAGCTTGCTCTTTCGGTTGATTCTCATCAAGTATTCTTTCTAATCTATTAGTAATGACCCTTGTGAACAACTTGTAGATGTGGGATAACAAGTTAATTGGTCTATAATTTCCAATTTCTGATTTATCTCCTTTCTTATGCAGCAAAACTATGATTACATTATTCCATTGCTTAGGCGTCACACCTTTTCGAATGCATTTTGTGAAGAGCCTTGCAAGTTGTTTTTGTGTTATGTTTCTTCCTCCCAATTTTAACAACTCTACAGTAAATTCATCTTCCCCCGGGGCTTTCTGATTCTTCATTTTTTTTCAATGCATGTTCTACCTCATCAGGAAGAATATCGGGTATGTCGTATGTGTTGCTACTTTGCAATCCATCTTCCCCACTGCTGGCATCATTCCCTCGCTCCTTGTATAATTCTCTATAGTAGTCTTCTGCTATTTGAATTATGGCTTCTCTACTGCTTATAAGTACACCATCGCTATTCTTCAATATAAGTATCATTTGTCTTTCTGTATTACTGCTCATGGCATAACGTTTACCTGTTCCCAAGTTTGTTTTAACGTTTTCCTCTTCCCCAAGCGCATTATTACAGATCATATTGCATCCGGTTAACTGAATTCCCTTCTAACTCACCTTGTTTTAAATCTTTTGTGTCAGAAAACAATGACACTTTTCTGCTCATCAGGGATTTTCTGTCTTTCCCTACACATTCCTCAGTCCACCTTCTTTGTACTATTTGTCATTTCTATTTCAATTTAACTGTTATTCAAATTTACTAAATTTATGATTTCCCTACTATAATTCAATATTATTAACCTTATTTACAAATTTCACTGTCTTTCTGAATTTATTTCAGATTCAAAAAATTACATATTTTTTTGTGAGATCGTACTCTTACAGTTCCATGGAGATCAAAGCCTCACATTTCCGAACCTTACTGGTAGGGGGCACAGTGGCTACAATTGGTGCATTTGCACGCCGTGTGGAAAAGCCTGGGTATGAATACAGTTAAAAGGGCAGGATTTTTTATAGCTTTTTTCCTCACATATTACTGAAACGTGTCTGAATTAATCGTTCTCAGGCGAAATTTGCATGGATTTTCATCGAGAAAGCCTGCTCAACTCGGAAAAAGGGCTTTCATCTGAACTAAAAGAAAATAACTAAGGTGAAACTGTTTTATTGAGAAAGCAGTTGCAACACTTCAAACTGAAGGAAGCAATTTTTCCGAATGCTGCATATCACTTTCATGATTTGCAAATAGTTTTGCCGAAGAGCAAACTGGTCCCAAAAAACTAATACAGTCAATATCGAAAACAAAGAGCTTTCCTAATCCTGTACGATTACATGTTTGTTGATACTGTACCAAATTCCAGTAAGGTTACCAAGTATAGAACAAAAAGTTCAGTTCTTCAGCAACCGGATGTAGGGAAGTAGGTATAATCACACAGTAACATTTAGTATTTATGTGAATGAAATTTAGAAAAGCAAAACAGACTAATAGTTATGAATTATCGTAAAATACGAATAGCATTGATTAAATTTGATTAAATTGAGTGAATGATTAAGTGAATTTTATATAAACGAATGACTTCGCTTTGAGCAGGTTTCAAGAATACGTTATATTAGTGCAATACGTGGAACTTCATTCATTTTTGACAGCTGCTAATATTTAGATGTATATGGCGACTTCCGGGCTATTGGGAAGTTTTCTAGATGTCTATCTCTTAATCTTGGCTTTTATGATAGCACAGTGAAAATCGCCTTCTTCCCCACACCAGGTGGAAAAGGCACGATTTGGAATCCCATCAATGACGCACTGAATTTTCATGGACTTTTTTTCCACAACGTGGCAACACTGGTCGGCCTCAGGTAAGAATTTCATGTTTTTATCTCCCTAAACTCTCATTTTTCTTTCAGATAAATAAACCACGGAACATACACATAATTTTCAGACATATGCAGTGCAATATTGTCCAAGTCGCTGATGCGCCTAAATGAGAGGAGATATTCACACAAATAAGCATCAGAAGCAGGATTTTGTTCTTTAAGCAGTACTGTGTAAATTCAGAAGTCAGTGGATTCACCGATTTACAAAATTCATCTTCTTTTGTCTGGAATTTTAAACTTAGAACTTCAAATTTTTATAATATTCTAGAATCATTATCCCTACTTTGAAATGTCTGGCTTTGCCGCCAGATGATTTAGATTTAGCAATGTTAGTCATATTTACTGAACGAAATGAATTTCAATTTGTTCAGAAAAAGACGTCGCATATTTGTTCGTAATGAATTAATTCTACTGTATATAAATAACATTAATTAAGCTACAAGATTTGTGTAGTTGAATTTTATTTCGTAAAACAGTATTACATAAAATGAGTTTTTGTTAATGTGTTATGAGTTTAAATGCCCACACAACAGAATAACTCTATAACCGACCTGATTATAGGATTCAGTTAAGAATCCTTCTGGATTCCTTATTGAATCCTGCAATCAGTAAAGATTCGTGGCTGTTTCTAAATTTTTAGGTCAGAAGATCGAAGTTATGCCCAAAGTAAAATTGTATTAAATAAATGAAGTGAATATGATCGATATCATTATCTCCAAGTTTCTACTTTCTTGAGGTGAGAATGCCGGAGATGTTTCTTTTCTAGGTGAGTTTTCTATGAAGAACTTCGGTTTGAGATGAATATTTGAACTCAATTTTTTTACATCATTTGCCGTGGAGCACCATCTTCAAGTTATTTAGTTTTCAAGTCAGATCGGTCAGAAATGCCAAATGGAATCAGAGAATTCCTTAATACATTCTTTTCTAGATGTAAATAACTGTTTAATGTTGCTTGTCTGATTTACAAAGCATGCCTGAGCTTTGGCCTTGCTGCGGTATAACTTAAGTAAGATGAAGGATGCGAATTTAAAATTCATCATTAAATTCTTGTAGTAAGGCCATAATATTCATCGTTAAGTTCTTGTAGTAAGTTAAATAGCCTATGATGTAATGAGTTTGCCCGAATCAAAGTAATGATTTTGGAAACTATCGTAATGTTTTTAAAATGCATTACTTGCATGAAAGTAATGCATTTTAATGTACAAAGCTTTGTGTTAGACAATGCGCACATAAAAGCACAGGAAAACTAATTCACTTTTACAAGCTGCAGTAAATCTATTGTTACCTCGTATAATAGCAAGAAACTTGTCTATTATAAATGATATTATCTTATTAAATATAAAATCAATTTCCATATACAGTATTTAATACCTTCAATAGTATTAAATATATTCTAACCACTGGCTAAAACTTGAAAATATTCTGTTGCTGATGTTATTTCTGCTTTTTTTCTTGAGAAAAAATCCACCAAAAAGTCACTCAGCACTTAAATTGAACGCTCATTTAATAAGCTATCTGAAAATGGTATTTCTTTAGTATTAAGCTTCTTGAGAAGATATTGCTACATATTTAATCCCGACAGCAAACTTGGAAAATATTGATTTTCAAATCTGTTGTTGAGCAATAATTTTGATTAAAAATCATTATTTTTTTTTTTTTCCTTAGTTCTGAACCTGGCAGATAATTCTTATCAAACGATAAATGATGGCTCTTGAAATTGATAAAAGCCATGCCAAATAGAGACAATATTGATTGGCATTTAGAAATTTTTTGCTAAATTCCCATCAATATTGTCCAGTTAATGGCATGCTATACAGAAAACAAATATGCTTTTCCTAAAGATTAATAAAACAAAGCTCTTCAGCCCATTCAGTTTTCTAATAGTATATTTTTAACTTTTATTACTTATTTTAAGAAGCCACACTTGATCAAAACTTTCTTTTAAAGAAATAACAAGCATAATCAAGTTAAGCACGTAACCCGGATCACTGTTGTGCATCATTCAACTCATATTTAATCGCAAAATACAGTTAAATACTTAAATCGCTGTAGTCACAAATTCTTTGTGACTCCTTCATGGCCAGCCGTATACGCGCGCGCGCACGTGTGTATGTAGAGTGTGTAAAAAGACCGAACTTATAGGTAAAAATAAAATACATTTTAATCACCTTAATTATTGAGATGCACCTTGTACATTCATACATGTCCAATTTCGTAGACTGGTGATTGTTTGGTGCAATACATTGTGTGCGCCTACGTCTTTTTAGAGGAAGCTCATCAACACAGGGTTCTAAAACTTGTTTGAGCATATGCAAATAATTTTTACACGTAACATTTCTCCCGAAAAAAATAAAAGTCCCGCCAACATGCAATCATGGACCACACACCGAACAACAGCCGTTGGATTAGTTTGTGAGTGGCCTTCGACCATGAAATTACGGTTGGTATCATTCTAGTATCGGCAGTTACTAGCTTACCCGACAATACTGTATGCTTCAGAGATATGGGCCTTGGCTGCCGAATACAACATTAAAAGAATATTCTCTGCCGAATTCTGGCTTCTAAAATGGGCCAACAGCGAACTCCACCTTCCCCCAGCTCTCAGATCAACGCAGTTAGCAGAAGCCCTTCAACTACGCAGGCTCCGATCCTACATCGGAGAAAGAAGGCTGCTGTTCACCATCAAGATGACCACCGGTAAAATTACAGAGCCAAACTTCTGGGATCACTGCTCTTGGCGCATTCCTTCCCCCTTATCTCCGGTCTTCAGCACAGCTGCTAGCAAACCGTAACCGGCTGGTACTAACCGACAGATTCCTGCCAAAGCAAATGCTGCCCTCACTGCAAGCCATCGACGGGGACCTCCAAGAAGTGGTCAATAATAAAAAATACAGGAAGGGAATCCTCGTGGAACTAAAAATGTAAAACTGTGCTTTGTTGCCTTCCAATAATCTGATGTAATTTATGTTTTTCTCATGTTTATCTCTTTTGTAAATATGTTTGTAAACCCCTGGCACCACCATGCCGTGACGCGACTAATTGTATGTCTATCATGCTGCAATTAAAGATTCTATTGTATTCTATTCTATTCATCATTGAACACGGCAGTTACTGGCTTAATCACCTGATAGCAAAGTTGAGTTCACACTTAAGGTGTGTTATACCCACTCACCCATCCGTCGGTGTCATCTCCATGTAAATTCCTGAAGCAAGTGATTGCATTTTGTAAGGTTGAAATCTGTTTTGTTTCAAAATCCTTGCAAGAGACGTTTGGATAATACCAACTTGCTGGCCAAGTTTCCTGCAAGATTTTGGGGAGTCCTATTAATGGTTTCAAGAGTAATGGCAGAGGTTTCATCACCGAGGATGACCACTATGCGGCTTGTCAAAAACAATAACAGTCGTTTTTAAACGGTCAAGTAGTTTCCCAACAAATCGCTAACAGGCTTTGTTTTATCAGGATGCCTTTGGTGAAATATCTCGCATGCTTCCCTCTGACTCTTGACTGTTACAAGTAACAGTAGTGTATAGTCACTCATTTTTCAATATCCACAAATTAAAATTAATATATAATCATAATAATATTTATTAATGATATCAATAATGTAATATACAGAGTTCTGTGTGGTTTCTGTATGAAATATTTGAGATTATACACAAAAACACCTTTGTTCATATCCAACATTTGAATTTAAAGTCTGTGATTCTAAGATGGGCAGTAGTTTGACAAACTGCAGTGGGGGAATCTCAACCGTTTGAAGTAAAACTTCTTTAGGCGCGCTCCAGGCAGTTTTCAGATGGGAGTAACTTGGGTTAGTGGATTGACAAAAAATGCCACCATTGCCACAAGTAAATGCATTATAGGCATTCTGAACAGTGAACCGTACTACCGTGGCATTTAACAACGGATAGTGAACTATCAGTGGTTAAATGCCACGGTTCTCTTACAGTAATGCGAATTTAAGCAGCGTTAGGCCCGGTTAGTAATTTGGAGGGTGGCCACCGGGGAATACAAGGTGATCATCCTCCAAATTCGGAAAATGTTTTTTCGATTTTCACGTATAATTTAATTTTGTTAACTGGTAAGGTAATAAAGTGTAAATATGTGCTTTATATCTTTACTTTTTTTATCCTGTGGATAATATTCCTCCTCCTATTTTCGCTTATTAGAATCGCCGTTAATAGAATTACATTCAATTCGTAAACGTGATCACAATGACCGGCGCTTACTACATATCGTATAGTGAACGGTATTTTGTTATGGAGTGTCCGTCGTAAAGTGATTTGATCGTACAGTGAACCAATCATAAAGCGGGGGGTCCGCTGTAGTGGGCGTTGTAAGGCGTATAGCGCAGATACACATGCAATGCGTCCGTGGATTGACAAAAATCACCAAGAAAATGCCACACGAAATGAAAAAATCCCCCGCCACTACTGTACCACTCCGTACCAGGCACAGCGACGCATAATCCAATCAGTACCTGTACTGATTGCGTCATGCTATTTCTTTCATCATTCTCCACCGATTTAATAAAAAAAATTCCGACGAAAAAGAATTTATAATTCAACATGCCGAAGACTAATAGTCAGCGTTGTAAGACATACAGAGCACGTATACGTGCAAAGTGATCACCGAAACCGCCTCCATTGAGTACAAAGGAGAGATCTGTGGGGGGGGGGGGGTGTATTTTATATTTTTGGTTTTTTTATATATATTTTATTATATTTATTCTTATTTCCCCTTTTAACAACTCCCCTTTATAATAACTCCCCACTTGCGCAATCTGACTATTTTACTTCACAGAAAATTTCCAAGTTCTAGGGGAAAATCTCCTTGATGAGTTTAATTCCCTTTGGATAGGCTTTTTCTCAGAATAACAAGGAGACACACAAATGTTGTATAATAAAAATACAGTTTATTGGACACTTTTACATAGATACATCAAACAAAAGAAATTTATTAAACTCATGACCAAATAGATTTAATTTCATCTTCTTATAACAGAATGTAAATGAGCAAAGTAATTTGCCTATTGAGCAAACTCAAGGAGGGCTATTTCCTTTACATAAATCATAAACAACTATCTCCTCTTTTAAACTAACAAAATGTTTCTACTTCCTTACTCCTGAGTTCAATTAACTTTCAAAAGAATCTATTAACATTCTTCTTTCATTACAAAACAATTCCTACTCCAAATTGATAAAGCTCCGATACTCTTAATTTCAGTATAAATCATTACTCTGGTTTCTAACAGATTATAGCCTACAACCTTCTCTAATCTAGGTAATCAATACTATCAAATTTCTACAATTAACTACTTGCACATTCGGGGGTTACTGACATCCGTCTATCCCCTTTCAAAATTCATACTTAGTCATTCACTTATTTAACCAAATATTAACAAGTATCAATCACTTCAAAAATTTTATATCTATTCCCTTCCAAAATTTATCTATATATATTGACTTGCCCTGGGTAATGTCCTTCAGTTCATAACATTCACTAACTTATTCATTATAATATAGTACTACTTATACATATGTGTTCAATCAAAAGTTCTGATAAATTGGTTATCAAGTGTCTATAATCGATGTGATGGTGAGAGTACTTAAACAAACTAATCACTTACTGACATAACTTGGCAGACTTCACGGTACATCCTTCTCTAAGCGAGTAGGGGATCCTTTCTATCTGGGTCGCATCTCACAATCACTGGGGGCGTTCGACATAAGATGCTGGATTCCTTCCTGGGTACCTTTGTATTTCTTTATGGACGCATTAATTTCATCTGATCAGAATGGCTGTACTCTTTTTGTCCGGCTTCGGATTTCATCAGCTCCAGCGTACTTGCTCTCAGAATATCAGGCAATCTCGTTCCTTCATAATGGAGTTGACTCCTTCTCATCTGCTTTAAGGATCTTGAAAAATTTTCCCTCTTTTCTATGGCACGTGTTCGTCTCTCACTTCGAAACTCAGTCTACTTTGACTGACTGTCTGACCGACTTCGGCGCTCCAACTTCATCTTCCCACTTACTCGACTGCTTCTCTCACTACTTATTAGATCACTGACTTAACTGTTCACTTAAAGCTTATCTACCCCTCATACTCACTACACATTAGAACTTAGCCACTTTTCTCCACCGGCTACTCTATCTAAAAAAACTCATTCCTTTCTTTTCTTCTCCAACTCTCATCTTACTGCCCAACTCACTGACACTGACCCACTCTCATCTTCCTGCCCAACTCACTGACACTGACTCACTCTCATCTTACTGCCCAACTCACTGACACTCTCTCACTCTCATCTTACTGCCCAACTCACTGACACTGACCCACTCTCATCTTCCTGCCCAACTCACTGACACTGACTCACTCTCATCTTACTGCCCAACTCACTGACACTCTCTCACTCTCATCTTACTGCCCAACTCACTGACACTGACCCACTCTCTTCTTCCTGCCCTCCGCACTTCTTCTCCCACTCACCCAACCAAAAACAATCTCTTACTCCTGAATTTTCCACGCCTCCCCACAGTGGGTTTCTTCCAATCACCTCTTTCCTATATTCATTTTTATCCTTTCATTTGTTGGCAGGTCAGCCAGCCTAGTGGCACGTGATTCACAATACCCCTCTCCTTTTTTATTTCCTACCTGTTAACATCCGTTGAGCTCTTTCATGTAGGCCGAATGCATCAAAACACCTCCTCCTGTGTCATCACAGCTTGTCTCTATAGCACTTCAGAAAAACCACAAATTGTGACACTAGCTACTATAGCATCTATTTTTAGAAACTAGTGTGCGTTTTGCCGTATGCGTTTCCGGTGCGTGACCCCTCATAAAACTTAAGTTGTTTTTGCAGCGCCGGACCCCCTGCTGGGTTTGTCATAGTATTCTCCGTCAGTTTTCTGTTTTGAGGGATGCAAAGCTAATTTTCCTGTTTTTCGTTCTTCCTACCTTTTAAGTTTTACAATCCTTACTGGATAATTCTTGTTTATTGAACTGACGCTATTAACATTTCTCCCAACGGCAAGAATCCAAAAAGGAAAACTAACTTCAGAAGTCAAAAAAAATATTTTATTTTTGTAAGATTTTCAGATCTTACAGATCTAAGCTATTTCGACAGCTGAAGAAATTATAGCGTGCGATGGAATTGAACAAAGAAGCCGGAGATAGTCCATCCACATCTTCAGAGCTTTACATCTCCCTAGAAATGAATTAGGAAGAAGTCATGAAAGTAAATGAAAACGATGAAGAGTCCTCGAAGCCCAATCATAAACGAGAAGCGAAAAACCCACTGCCAGAAGTATCCCTCAAATCGTTCAACACATAGCGGACGTAATCAACAGAATTTTAAGAAACACCGAAGCATCCATGAAGTTTAAACGTTGATTTCTGGATAATGATTTCAGTTCATTCTGTTCCGTGTGTGATCGGCTTTAGGTCAAGAACGAAGTAAAAATTGTAGCAGCTCTATATCACGCTCTTCTTCAAACAGCATTACCAAATGAGGATATAAATCAAATGTCGGCCTGCAACAGCTGTCGTGGCTCTCAAGAACAGTGATTCTGGCTCTATCGAAGTCAAATATGATCTGATGCCACAACACTTGCTGAAACTAGATTTGGTAACGGACGTCTCATATCTTCATATCTCCGAGGCTCACATTCATGCAGATTCGTCGCCTGCGGCATTCATATGGTTAATACGAGATCCTGGGTCAAGTGAAAAATTTTCGCCTAAAGAAGTTTCACTTCCGCTATGCGTGCTCGGCGCGCGCACACAATTTTTTATATAATCCTGGCTAGTACAGCAGAGTTGTCACACTTAAAAAAGTCAATACTTACCTGAGTAAGTACTTTTGTCGTCATTTAAGCTTGCAAAATTTGTCTGTTATCACTCGTCTGAATATATTGCACAGGAATATGCCAGAAGATTTTCTCTTCCGTGTATCCTTAGATGGAACATTTGAAACGTGAAGGTCTCATATAGAAATGTAGCTAATGCGAAAATTAAAGCTAGCCATCTCTTTTGCTTTTTTCCTCCCTTACTTGTTCTCGAAATCAGTGCTCATTCCCTCTTCCGTCCATGGATCTGCTCTTAAAGAATCGCAACAGTATTCACTCAAGAGGGCTCCTTCACAGATGTTCATCCTGCAAAAATATACAAATAGAAACCACCCTCCCTGCATGTTAACAATCGAACCGAAAACTCTAAGAAGAATTCTAAGTTCAAGGAACACTTATTCACTTGAAACTCAACAACTGATAACTCCATATAGCTTACTTCCTCAAGCCAACCCCTCCCTTCATAGCAAATCACAAGCTTCACTTAGCTGCTCAATAATTAGTAACATCATGCATTTGTCTAAATAATGCTAAATATTCAAAATTAGCCTGTACTGCATGTTTTCCATAGAAACCCCTCCTCCCATCTGCAAACCCTATATATCTTTCCCAAGCTCTGATATTCGCTCTGTGTGCAAATGCCATCCATTCTCGACTGCCGCAACTCAACCACAAACTGTTTCCTCTTGTCTTCCAAAGGTTCTTTCCCATTTTCATTGCTAATAATGTGTCAGCTATTACCTTGCATGCCAACCCTACTACAACTAAAACATAAGAAAGAAACATCCCATATTTAATAATCCGATTACTCTTATTGGCACAATAACTAGCATTATTCATGTTGACTCCAAAACCGGAGAAGAAGAAATTGAACATTCATCTGATCAAAATATATCTGGCAAACAAAAAAAAGAAAAAAAAAGTTACCACTAAGCATCCATGTTATGCTTCATGGCCATCAAAGATCCACGTCAGGGAAAACTAGGAGCCAATATAATACATCTAATCGGATGTTATGCAGATATATATAACCAAACAGCCATCAGTATCATCCTCACCTATATTCTATTGTCACGTCATAACTTATAGCCCCAGTTCTCATTAATTTTTCCTGTATAAAAATGCATACCCTGTCATGATATTCAAAAATCACTAATCAGAAGTCTTTCAAACCTTCAGAATTGTGGGAAATAAACACACACTTGAGCAAATATATTATATTATATTTTACTGAAACATGGTTCCAAAGCGATTACAATCCATTATTATTGCTACAGCAGAAGGATATAAAGTAGTCTTTTTGTCTAGACAAGCTAGAAGAGGTGGGAGTGAAACTCTTTACAAAACTTATTGTTCCATTTACTGTCTAATATTTTGTGTTCAGAATACTTTGATACTATGGTGGAGGCATAGAATAATATGTGATGTTTTTGCAATATACCTCTGGGTGTATTGTTCCATGTTATTTCTAGGCATCGAGTTCTTTGTTGAAACTGGTCAATATATTAAGAGCAACAACACCAAAACCTTAACCACAGGTTCCTTGAGGAGAACCAGCAAACGAAGAATGTGATTTTTATTCTAACTTGAAGATATACATTTTGAACAAGATTCCCCTGTCTTTGCAAGAGAGAGAGCGTTTCATCTCTATCACAGTAAATCTTGATTACATTTCATTTAATTTTGTCTTAAAAAATGTAAGATTATTGTGTGTGTGGGTAGCTGGCTGTTTTATGCATGGTTAAGATCCTCAATAATAAACCGAGGTATATTACTTATGTATCCAGAGCCGTGTTAAATAGCAATTTTAGGCGCCTCCATAGCCAGCTGGGAAGGAGCGGCAGTGCGTAGCACACGCTTCTTGATTAGACCGGGTTTCGAGCCCGTCACCACCAAATACGAGGATGCGGAAAGGTCAGGGAATGACCACCGCATATCCTGGAGCAATATGGACTTAGTTGCTAATGCTCCTAAAAACCAGATAACAAACAAACAACAAATAGCAACTTGAAAACGATTGCATCCAGATGCAGCGCTCAAGAGCAGTAAAATGAACACCGCAAACCTTTAAATATTTGGGAGAAGAGTGATAAAATGAACACGGATTTAAGTGTAAAAACTTAAGTGTAAAAAATTTTATGGTTGTTTTTCACAATTGTGGCTGAGTTAGTCGATCTCACGCAAGGATAGCATGGTTTTTGCTCTCCCGGGAACTCTGGATTTTCGTCTGGCAAAAGCAAATCGACCACAGAACGCATACAATTTCCAGACAATATATACGGCACAATATAGCCTAAGTTGAAGATGCGCTTAAAATCGTACAATAACAACCATCCATTCCTGTCTCGGGAGCTGAATAGTCAGGAGATCTGATGGTTCGTTGAGTTGTGTGTGTAATATAATAGCTGAGCCATTCTAAAATCTCCCGGGGTCCCAAATTTATTTGCGATTTCGTTACTGACAGACCTTTTTAATGTTTGGGAAGAAGAGTTCGTATCCAGACGTTAAATTGTCTTGGAAACGGTCTTGTTTAAAGCATTGTGGTCAAAAGTCGATTGAATTTTGAATTTTCGGAAAGTTCTTCTTTATGAGATATTGCATTTTATTATATTAGATTTACAATAAGAAACCTTTCTTACATTACGGAAAATGTTCATTTCATGCATGCCCCTAATTTCCTAGATATTATCGATGCAAATCAAATGGGATTTTCTGCTCTATCCCTCTATTTATTTTGTGTACAATCGGAAAGGCTTGACATTCGCTTATCTGGTTATTATCGCGGACGTTTATTTATATCATGCAGCGCTGGTATTAAGTAACAACATTCTCGGTTATTATCTTCATATATTATCACAAACCGTATCGTGTTCGCCCAGATCAAAGGATTAAGCAGCACTGAATAAATATTTAATCTTCAGGTGTGTTTATTGAAACTTGCCAGTTGTTGATTACGCTACAGCTGCTTGATCGCAACAGACAATATTAAATTGGCTTGTTTGGTCTTAGTAAAACATTTTCCCTTAGTTGGTTTGCATTGGTATCTGACTGTGCTTGTGAAGATCGCATTTGGTTGTGCATCCAAGTAGCTGTCGCCCTGTCATGCATCGTTATCGATTGGCAACTGACTGAAATAACAGAAGGAAATGTAATTGAAATGGAATACTGCTTTTCACAAAGAGCGACAGTTTTCACTTTATTTTTTTTAAATATTCATTACACATTTTTAAAATGACTATATTCTGTTCTTGTCCTTTGCCTTTTGCTGCCATAAATTTCATGGGGAGCAACTACATCACATGTAGAGTAGTAATATCGGCATTCTTCAGAGAAGGAAAGTGAAGAAGTACCGTTTCTTTGCATCTCCGTAAATTCCTTCTGATATGAAATGGGAAAGAATGCAGCCACTCGCACATTGCACGTGCCTATATCGCTGCAAGAGATCACTACCCAGCTACATGTCTTTCCCCAGCTGAAACTAGCTTCACAAATATCTGTAACTTAAATGGCATCGGACAGAACATAACCAATCTCAATATTGGGGGGACGCAAAGAGTAAAGACAACGGTTTATAAATCATTTCAATATGCTAGAATGTCTCATTTTGCCTGTATTATAGCACATGCTCTACGTGGCGCACTCTTCTACTAATTTGACTGCTTATACGAAAATATTTTTTCCATTTCTTCAGCCACACACTATGTAATTAAGAGTAACACTTATTTGCAGTTCGTCCCGAAGTGCAAATAAGTGCACTGCGGAAATACAGCATGCGAAAATTGTTGCTGGATCTGGTGTTTTATTAATTTTAACTCCATTTTTAATTTTGAGGAACTGACAAGGACAATTTTGGCCTGTGAGATAAATTTCTACTTTGTGTAAAAGTGTTATCGATAATATACAAGTAGCATTCACAAGCATATTACTCTTTTTCGAAACAGTTGGAATGGTGCAGACTTTCCAGAACCGGCGCCACGCTAAAGTTAAAAAGAAAACGGGATAATGTTATATTGACATTAGTGGATGCAGATTATTCTTGCTCAATCTTCCAGACGTCCGTTACAAACATATTACACTCCCGCTTTACATGAACTTCTGTTAAAGGGTTTGCCAGTTCCACTTGTCTGCGGAATCCCATGTTGTTGTGTTCTTATTTGGTAGTTTCGCTTCTTGCCACTTGTTTTGAAGGAACTCGAGCCTCTGATGGATTGGATCCCTTCAGAGACTGAAGGATTGTGTAATGGCTTCTCTCGGGGTTGTAATTATCAATATTAGTAGTAGTGGCATACGTGCCAAAAAGCAAGCTTATAAAACAAGAGCCAAAAAACCCTCCATTTTCTTTTTCCCAGTTTTTATGTCACACCGGGCTGACTTAACATTGTAGTCGCCACTATGTCTAGAGCATAACTTCACCCCTTCCCATTTTTCTGTACACATTCTTCTTCTTTCCATATTCAAATTCTGAATCTCTTATGTCTGAATGACACCATATCTCCGATACCCTTAGAATGTCTATATTTTATGACTTAATCAGTACTTCGTACTCTTCAAATTTATTTACTGTGCTTCTAGCATTAGTATATATGCAGTAAGTTTTGCAGAATTGTCACATGTTAGTTTTAGTTATGCTAACACAGCCCATCCCCCCACACCTTCCAGGCTGCTGCATGTTCCAATAGAAGCAGAGTAGGAATCACTTTCACCTCTGAGTAAAACGACAGGCAGAGGTGAAAATTATCCCCCAAGCTATTAGCGTTCTGACGTACCTTACACTGCAAATAGCACCAGCGGAATATTCTTGCACCCTTCTATTAAGTATACTCTATCTCATCGTTAGCCCACCACGACGTCTAGATTTTTTTAGATAGTATAACAAGCAAAGCACACCTGGAAACACTTTTCGTTTTTCGGAGAGAAAAAAAAAAAACTAATGGCTCGAAAGACCTCTTGTAAAGAAAATATGCTCTGCCCCCACTTCCCTTCCTCCCGGTTATCTGCCTGCATCTACATACGATGATCCAGACGGTGTATATCGAAATGTTTTGCGGTACATCTAGTTTTTCCATATGGTATATCTCCATGTTCAAATTCGATATGCTCGTTTATTATGGCATTACTTCTTTCTACCTTCGGCAGCTATTTGCATGAACTTTTATAAACCATTAGTGCCGCTAGTACTTTTGATAGCATTACATTTATTTATGCTGAACCATCACTGGAATAAGTGAAGATGACACTTTCACGTATGTGTGCGTATAAGACACTTTCGAAACAGGCAAACCAACAACTTGATTTACTTATAAATGGTGCTCTGGCATAATTTCTGTGCAGAGCCAAAAACAAAAAAGTAAACATGATTTGCCACGATAGATTTTCTTGTAGTGCGAAACAGATTATGGGAACTGCTTCGTTTTTATACTTCAATTAAATAGTGATTCTCAAGAAGAAGTAAGTTAATGTTTATTTGTAATCATTCATTAATCATACAAACCTACTAACTCCATAAATCAAAATAGATTTCACTTTTTGTTCTCTTAGCTTTTGTGATGTTTATTAAAGTTGAGCAAAATATAGCTTGTCGTAGCCGAGTGGTTAAAAGCAAGGCATGCACTGCCCTGCCTTTAGACAAAAAAAAAAGCTTTAAATTGTGTCATTTAATATTTTGTGCTGAAACCTTTTGCTTTTATGATGGCACTAAATCTTCGCTGCATACTCTCAACCAGCTTTTTATAAATGTCAGGTGATATGTTCCTCCACTCCTAACCTAACCTTTAACCAGTTTGGCCTTGTTCTTTGGGCGATCTCGACGTGCACGTACCCGACGATCCAAAACATCCCAGAAATGCTCGATAGGGTTCATATCAGCACCCTGTGCTGGCCAATCCAACTTTGCCACACCCATGTCCTCAAACCACTCTGTTACTGCCAGAGCACTATGGCGTGACGCGTTGTTTTGCTGATACAGGTATGGAACTTCCTCAAAGTATTGCCATAATGTTGTTAGTGTACAATTGTCTAGGCTGTCCTGATAATGCACAGCACTCATGGTTTTGTCGATAACGGCTAATGGGCCCAGGCTAAACCATGAAAAGCAGCCCCATACCATGACACTGCCTCCACCACACTTCATTGTTGGGAGGATACAATCAGGAAGGAACTGTTCCCCTGGAATTTTCCACACCCAGGAACGGCCATCAGACTGGTACAATTCGCGCTCCTTATACCATGTTAATCTACGACTAGCATTTCTTGAGGTGATCAATGGCTTGTGAACAGCTGCACGACCATCGTAACCTATATTATTGAGTGTTCTTCGTATTATACTAGTGCTGATATTAGTCCCAATACTCTCACAGAGGGTTTCTGTGACTTAAGGCAATGGCAAATTACGATTTGCGCGCACAATTCTTCGCGGAATTCTCTTGTTCTATTAGTTTTAAGGTTTTTACTATGCCTTTTTTGGCAGATCCAGTCCCATTCCTCTTAATTTGCATATGACGTCACTAACCGTTGACCTAGGGATCCCCAGAGTGACTGCGATGTCTCGTACAGAACGCTTGCTTTCCTACTAGCAATCCACGTTGGAAGAATTTATTGAACGTGTCATTTTGCATGCCCACTTCTGCAATTGTCTGTTCGAAGCCCAGTGTGCCTATTTCTAGTTGATTCAAAAATCTGTTGCATGTATAGGACCTGTTTCCCCATCCATGGAGAGGCGTCCAGTTATTTATGGTAGGATATGGTAGTGTATTTGTGCACACGTTTAAATTCACCGTGGTTGAAGTCAGCATGAGTGTTAAATATGGAGCTGTTCTTGTATACACTCTATTTAGGCCTGACGTAGCCCAGTGGTCAGGAGCGAGAGTGCATAGCACGCGTTCCTTGAGTGGACCGGGGTTCAAGCCCGTGACTACTAAATACGATAAATATTTGTATTGACGATTTATTGTAAACTCTACTGACTTGGTTGTCGTGCCGGAGTATAAACAGAAAATTTATCTCGTTAACCCTTCTGGTCCTATGTGAACGATCCGTAGTATAAACAGAAGATGTATCTTTTTTTTTTGTTTTAATCAAATATAAGCATGATGCCATTTTATTTAGCTGAATATTTTATTAAGCTGAATTTTATTGAAATTGAAAAAAAAAAAGAGTATCTTATTAGATACTCGTTTTCTGAAATGAGTTTTTACTAAAGACTATATAATGATAGTGAGCATACAATACTCACTATCATAATGTGTATATATAATAATATTTATACATAATGTATATTAATATAATATAAATTATAATAAAAGGAAGCAGTGAAATGGAGGTTCATAAACAGAATTCTAGAAGCCTTGCTGAAATCCATAATATACAAAATTTTCTATCTCAATCCAATTGCTTTTTAATCTCGTCATAGTATAGTAATTTACGAGATTTGTCAGACGAGGTAGTCTCTTCACAAACTGTGCTGAAGATCAATTCATAGGATACTATTCATCGAGGCCGTACCTTATTGCGTCTGTAACCACAGATTCCATAATGGTACCAACCACGGATGCTAATCTCGCAGGTCTGTAATTGCCCATCATTTCGTTCGCTCTTACCTTATAGATTTGTGACACAATGGCACTTCTCCAGTGCAAGGGAAAAAACTTTCCCAATCTAATGATCATCTCATTAATATTAATAATGACTGGATTCCAGTCAGTATTAATACTGAAAATGACTGAAATGTCGGTCATTTTCAGTATAAATGGATTTATGCTACCTGCTACTGTAAATTTATACTCCCCCTGCCTCAGCAGCTTTTCATGGAGGTGTTTTTCTGAATTTTCGTATTTTTCTACGGTGAACTCGTTCGCCATTTCGGTTGGATTGTTGTCATAAAAGCACTTTGATAATAGAATGGAGCTATTTAATTACTGGCTGCGTTTTGCATTCATATATAAACAGAACTGTTCCCCCCACCCCTTTCTTAGCTCTCTTTGTCAGCGATATTCCATACTCAGATTTTGAAAGTCTTACCCCATAGCATTGTCACGCTACAGTCTGTAACTTTTCCCTTTTTTTTTTCTTTTGCTACATTGTCTTTAAAATTCCCATTTTGATATCTTTCTTTTGCGGTACCTCTCGACTGGAACAAATGTGTTTGTGGTCTACAGGATAAATCCCTCAAGCGCTTCCGTAATTAATTAGTATCAAATAGCAGCAATGTCCGTCGTAATCACTCTTTCTGTAATTACAGCCATGACCTTTGATCACTAAAATTTCTTTGGATAATAGCTATTTTATAGCATCGTTCGCTCACCCCTATCCGTTCCTGAACTTTCGTATTTTGATACTGCTTCAATCCTTGGTGATATTAAGCCAAGGATATTTAACCTCTTTGTGCAATTCTCTAATGCGATGAAATAAATTGCAGCATCTAGTTGATTCAAAAATCTCTCCTGCTTTGTGTACCGCACATCTACGATTTCCACTCTGTATAATGGAAATTGAAGTCGCCCGTTTTTACTTTCTACTCAAATCACCCATAGAGATTTTCTTCGGAATCACTTGGCCTATAACACCCCCGCTACTAACTTTATTTTACTACTGATCATATCATATCATATCACATAGACCTAGATTTTCTTGGACTTGGCTTGGGAATCGTCTTAATGCTTCCAAGAAGCTTTTGATGAGCTACATAACTCCTTCACTCCTCACTGTTTATTCTTAGTATTTTGTGTTCTACGAAAGGAAATTCCTTATTCGCTCTCTGTCGAAATGACACCATGTTTCTGTTATTTCTTCATTATCAGCGTTAGTTTATACAATCAGAGTTGCATGTTGACTCCCTGTTCATAGCATTACTATGAACAGGGTGTTTTGTACATTTTGCGTTACTTTACTAAAATACACACAACTTTAATGTGATTAACATTATTTGGATGAGTTTGGCACTTATTGATTAAAATAGAGAAAAACATTTCCTGCTCTACGGGGTCTTTCCCGAAGTTATTACTCTGACAACAAATGAATTGGGTTAGTAGATTTATATTTTATATGTTAGGATTGTTTCAGATTTATGGCTTGCTTAACATGCTTTTATTTTATATAGATATTTGCGTGGAGCTTAAATTTGATTTGGTCTCGGTAAAAGTGATTAAACAAAGTTTTTCATTCAGGAAGAAAGAACCGCTACAAAAGGTCTTTCAGCTTGTTTTAAACAGTGGATTATATGGATTTTACTGATATGCCTTTCTTTTGCATAAGTATTTCTACGAAGGTGCTACAGGGTTTTGCTGCACCGGGGAAATGTTGGAAGACAAACAAAAACAAATTCAACTCCAACGATTATATGGAGTTGAATTTGTTTTTGTTTTTCTTCCAACATTTCCCCGGTGCAGCAAAACCCTGTAGCACCTTCGTAGAAATACCTATGCAAAAGAAAAAGCGTATCAGTAAAATCCATATAATTTGATACCCATCCATGAATATTTATATTAACTGCACATAATTTCCTGGCAGCTTTTTGGAAAGCCTCTCCATGCTATAGGCAATTGAACAATTAGTTTTATATGCCCGTTTTGAAGATTGATCATCAAAATGTACTGTATATTATTCTGTTTTTCAGCTCTTCTGTCAGTATGTGCATTTTAATAACATTTAACATAAGACTGAATATCATAACTGAAAAATAAAATCGAAATCAAGAAACTGAAGCATATAAAGCTTTCAATTGGCAGTTCAAAATTAACTTTAATTGTAGTACTGATGTCCCAACTGCTTCCTTCGGATCAAATGCTTGTTAACGTAGCAAATTTCTTTCTTTTTACATTGTTATTTTCTACATTTCCAGTCCAATTTATGGTACAATTGCGCGTTTTTATTATTCTGGTTTATGGAGATTGTCTTTCGGTTTGTCAGAAGATTCTACCAAGGCGGCATCATCCTCCTGGGAATAACTTCTCACATTTTATGCTCTACAGCGTGGAGCCTATCCCTGTTTATTATATAGAAACATCGGAATTTCTTGTTTCCACATTTTCTTCTCAACTTGTAATAATCCTTTGTTTGTATTCACTCTATTTTACTCGCTTCCCAATTTCGGTCACAATATTTTTGATTTCTGATGCCGTTAGATGATTTAATCTTTCACTCTGTATTAAGAAAAATTAACTGTACTATGCCATCCAGAAGAGTATTTTGGCAACATGAATTGGCAAGATAAATTCAACATGCAGTCAATTTGTTTAGGTTTTCTTAATTATATATGGCAACCATTAGCAACTTGTAACCATAAAGTTGCTTCATTAAAAAACCATTAGCCATAACATCGTTTTGGCTGATTGTTGAGACTCAACTTGCTTTTCGAAACTGGAAGAAATGTTCTAATATTAAAGAAAATTAAAAAAATCAGTAAATACATCATAAATTAATGTTAATAAATCGAAATAGGCAGTCTTTTGCACGAATAATAAAGAAATGAGAATAAGTTACAATGAATGGTTATAATTAAGTTACTGATTTGTTTTTCAAAAATAACTCGCGATCATGCAAGGTACCGATTTCTATTGCGTGCCTTGCACACATAATGTGTCGCGAAAGGTAATGAGCCGACATAATTTTGTGATGCCTTAATTGTAACTTTTATATCCTGAGGGCGTCGGAACGGTAGATGGACTCGTCTTTACATTACCGCTGTAGTACACTCAAGGGAAAAAGTAAAATCTCGATGCTATCGGGGATTCTGTTCGAAGAGTGGAATAAAATGAGTACCAACGGAATCTTCTCGTCATTTTAAGACGGTACCGGTATAAAACAAAATATTGATCTTACACTCCTTGCACGACACACTGTGTTACTGGTGGGGACGAACGAAAAGTAAAAAAGAAAAAAAAAAGGAAAATAGGCTGTGCAAAGTAAACTGTGGAAGGATCAACGAGCTTTATCTCTAAGATACCCTAAAATTCTTCTGAGAAATCCATGAAGAGCGAACGACGTTAGAAATCTGCCTGGCTCAGAACAATCCACCTTTCTTATTCTGGGTGAAAGAAGTTTCCGTATTTATTTCCAGAATATGATGACACAAAATTGTTTCTTGATAAAAACTTTATAAAAATCTGATTCCCCTTACTTCAACATACTTTTGACACAAAGAATGGAGTTCTACTTTGATTATTTTTTATGGCTGTCCTATATCCCAATGGTTGTCAAAATGAATAGCGGTTTAGTATCGTGGATTCATTAGCGGGATGAAAAGTCAAAAGAAACTTTTGATAATGAAGGTGATTTTACTTTTCAGGACATACGCCGTGCGTAGAGTAAGGTTGACCCTTATATAGAGAATATGGATGAAAAGAGAGAAGTTACTTCAGTGAGTTTTCAGTTATACCGTTAACAGAAACTAGTTCAGTCAAGTTTCATAATTTTTTTTTTAAATGGCTAAAAAAAAATTCGGTTATTCCATAGGAATAACCGAATTTTGCCACAGTTATTCCTATGGAATAACTGTAGCAAATTCATTCAGCACGAGATGACAAGCGGTTTATATCCGTAGCGTGATAGTAAGTTTTAATTAGTTTAACGAAGAGCTTTCCAAAATGGGTGTATTATTGAGACTCAGAGTTTCGCCAGATTTTGGCATATTATTGTTTTCAATCTGGTTGCCTTTCACTTGCGTTTATTGAGGTAATTGATTGATTAAAATATAACATTTAAAACGATTTGCGACATTCATTTCATACAAGATGACCGGTGAGCTCTGTATACGCTCTTTTACTTTGAAAGAGCGTATACAGATATTCAGAGCAGTCCAGACAGGCTGCCAGAGCAGGTCATGGTGTATTGTCAAGGATATACAGGAATTTTGCTAGTAGGGAAAAGGTGTTATCTCTTTGTACAGCGTAGCCACTGAAAGACTGAAGGGTTTGAAAAAGTCATAACTTGTTAATTTTTAATCTTTTTTTTTTTCTTTTTTTACAGGTTATAGAGCATCCCTTGGAGATTAAAAAGCCTACGTATGATGTCCAGCAACGTGTAAAACTCGTTGGGTTTTTCTATTCCAGTGAAAGATCAATTATTGAAACTCAGAGAAAATACCGGAAACATTTTAAAGTCCTCCTAGCGATAACATGATTCGGAACCTAATTGCCCGGTTTGATAGAACTGGATCAGTCGGCGATCTTCCGGGAAGAGGTCCTAAGCACACTGTGCGCACTTACGCAGCAGTGGAATCTCTACGGCAGAGTGTCCTTGAGGATCCATCTGCCTCTACCCGTCATCGCTCTGCTCAACTAGGCATCGCCAGAACATCGCTTCAGAAGATTCTGAAAGGGTGGTCAGTCTTTCAGTGGCCACATTTTAATCTCCAAGCTCTATAACCTGTAAAAAAAGAAAATAAAAAATATTAAAAATGAACAAGTTATGACTTTTTCAAACCCTTCAGTCTTTCAGTGGCCACCCTATATAAGGCAATGGTCAGGTCACGCCTTGAGTACTGCGTACAGGTCTAGAGGCCTCATTTTAGGAAGGATGTTAGTGTTGCTTGAGAGAGTACAGAGACGGGCAACAATATTGGCGAGGGAAACGAAGGAGTGGTCTTACCAAGAGAGGCTTAATTTCTGCAAATTGCATTGTCTGGAGACTAGGCACCTGCGAGATGATCTGATGGGATTCTTCCTCTTGCTCAGATTACGAACCTGAGGAGGCATAAATTCAAATTGAAGAAAGACAGTTTTAGAATAGATGTGCGGAAACTTGCCTTTAGCCAGCTTTTGTTCCAGGTAATTGCTGGAACAAACTTTCATCTGTTGTTGTGGAAGTTGATAACTTAAATAAATCCAAGGAGGAACTGTACAAACGTTTAGAGGGAATGGATTTCTGAATTTTTTTTTTTTTCTTTGGTTTGGCTGATGCTACATAAGCTTACTTCATTGCATCACGTTCCTCTACTATTACTATAAAGTTAATATCTGAAGTAGTCGAGTTCATATACGCAGTATATAAGCACCTATACGCAGTAACGAAATGAGTTCCTGCCAAGAAATGTGGGCGTTGTTGACGGTGAGTGTAGGAGCGCCAGAATTAGATAGGATTAGATTTTTGAAGTTTTTAAATCATCTGAATGTGTTGCATCCCCCCCTTCCCCATTGGAGAAATGTCTTGGTACCGCACAATGGAAGATAGATATGCAAGAAACTACTGGTAGATATTTAAGTACTTTTAGATTTTTGTGAAAGCAAGCTGATCGAAGTTGAGAGTAAAAAGCAACGTACCGTAATCTTTGTAATTATCTATTGAATTTCCAGTCAGTGATAGTAATTCATTGAATACAAATGTTTTTTAATTCAATGAATTACTCCGAACCTTGATGTACTGTAGCATGGGTTGAGAAGTTCAAAGATAAACAAATACCACCACACAGTGAAAAATCAGAGAAGAAACTAGCTGCACTGTTGTACTGGATTTTAAGCGCCTTTTATGCGAATTCCAACAACAGCTTGGGTTCCTTCAAGTCGTACCATGGAATTTTTACAAATATAAGTGATAGCAGCTGAGAGTCGAAACTGATGTAATCCACAAAGACAATAATTTCATCGGAAGAAAATCTTGGAGATAGTTTGAACTGGTGTCTCTTAGACTGCCTTTTCAAGAATAATCACTTTAGATAAGAAGGTGGGGACGACGGAATGGAAATTCTGTGAAAGATTTATCTTATCTTTCAGAATAATTTATGCAAGATTCAGAAGAAAACTTAAGACACCAGTAAACCTATTTTTAGAGAAGATGGAAATGAAACAATCATAATATAAAAAGAGTTGGAAGTAAGTTGTAGCCAGTGTTTTTAGTACTTTAGACAAAAGCTTATCTGTTATTTTGAGAAGACGTGCCACTTTATGCCTTTGGACCCCCTTAAGCTTAACGTTGGATTTTTTTACTTACTGTTTCCGGTTTCCAACTGAGGTTAGGAAAGCATAAAGTGCTGGTATGGATGTAAACCACTGCGATGTACTATATTATTTACGTTCCAAAAAACCTTAGCATATTGCTGGAAAATAAAGGCTTAGATTATAGATGAGACTTTATAATAGAAAATAACGGATTTCACCCTACAAGGTTAATATCAGTGATGCAATCGATGAAAATATTTCTTTCAAGAGATTTAACATGATAGACTAATCAAGAATACTATTAAGCTGTACTTTTAAAGGATTATTAGCAAAAATACATCAGGATTTTTTAGTGATTTGTTAGGATTATAATAGGTAAAGATTAACACTTCAGTGTACCAGATCAGGTCTGGTCTGTGATACTGATGAAGGGCCAAGGTCGGGAAGGACTGATATAAGATTCTAGTTTACACATGTGGCAATCACATTTTGAGTGTCTGTGAAGAAGAATGGTTCTGCGTCCAGATCTTTACGACTTCGAAAATGGAACGATTGTTGGGGCAAAACCTACAGGTGCCAGTATCTTGACAGCAGCCAATATGGTTAACTTCCCACTCAGCCGATCTCAACCTGCTTGGTCACGTTAAAGATACTAGAAAAGGACTTTCAATGAAAGTCCTTTTCTAGATTGCTGAACAATTTCAATGAAATTGTTCAGCAATCCACCTGAGGATTGCTGAACAATTATGCTATGCATGGGTACTAGCACAGGACACTCTGAAACATCTTGTGAAGTGTATGTCAATAAATTTACCGCAAATCTTAATCTCGTGGTAATATGTAGGTGTTTCAAATGCAAAGCCAACTCATTGTATAGTTATTAGTAGTAACAAAAGGTATAGCCTTCGTATCAGTAAAGTGAATGCAATTCGAAAACTGAGCCAGATGAAATAATGGTTATCAAAGTCGTCACAACTGGAGATCAAAAATAAGGATTGTTGGTAACAATACTTTTTGACGTTTGCAAAAATGCCATCTTTAAAACTGAATCTTTTAAAACGTTATCGAAGTAATACCGGATAAATGGATAAAGGAAGCAAGATGAAATTAAGGAAAACGATTGGAGCTTTCTTTAGAAAAAAAGTAAATGTCGTTCGGAAGATATATTTAAGCTGAAATTAGAATTAATATAATAAAACTTTAAAAAGTGTATTTCCACAACACACTCACTTCAGGCCATTTTACAGAGCTGTGCATCCTCACAGTGTGCCACGGCGGATTTGAACTAATGTTCAAGAGCCGCCTAATATAAGAAAAGTTCTCAGATGATATTTTGATTATCTATGACGTAACAGTTGTGACTAGAAAATTCATATGATGATTGTTTATGGAATGCTTTTCACATTGCAAATATACTCAACATATTTGACATATCGCAGCTTTGGCGGTATCCACCTCCACGATACACGCACATGCGCCCTTTATCACTTGTATGCACTATGTACAGCGCAGCTCATATAATATGAAATATTATTGCAAAGAAAACGGACAGTTAATGCTGTTCGTGATTTAACTCGATCGTTTAAGAATCGAAATCCAACTTTGTTTTCCAAGAAAAATTTAACTAAAATAAATAAAGTGGAGAATTTTTTTCTGTCAACATAATTTTTTGGAAACTATCTAACATTCAGTATTTTATTGAATGCTAGATACAGTTTCTGATGTACTATTAAAGTTAAAATGAAACTAAGGCATTAGACTGGATATAATTATAATTTGTGTGGAGATTGTAATATAACATACATTACATTATATTCTGAACTGAAAATATGAATTCCAGGTTATTGAAAATAACATAGAAGTATTTTAATGGAAGTATTTAACATCCATTAAAATAAATCCTTCTTAAATAAGAGAAGTTTGTATACACTCATAGAATATTAATTTTTGTGCATTTGTACAATGTTAATTTAATGAAATTTTAGTAATCCGTTGCTTGAAGGTGGGCAAAGGGTTTTAGGAAAAGAAAGGAATGTTAATTCACATAAATTACTGCAGATTTCATCATATCAGAAAGCTGAGCGATTGCAACAGCCTATATAAGCTGAAACATATTTGAAATACGGAAAAAAATTATGATCACTGGTGGATCACCCGTCGTATGACCGAAATAAGTTTTCAGTATAGAAACTTGTGTAGAGCGGAATTATCATGGCTGATAAAACAACCGACAAAATTGCTATTTTTCGTAAAGTTCCTCATTACATGACAGTAAAGAGGAAGGTTACCCAAGACGGGCAAATTAATTAAGAATCGAATAGAAGGATTCTTGTATTCCTGAAAAAAAAAAAAATAATAAATATATATATATCTATATGAAGCATTTAATAGCCGTAATTTATGGCCTGTGTGTGGCGGTAAAGTTGCAGGAATATGATTAGCTTCCTTTGCATATTCAGTGACCGGAGGTGATTTACAGACTACCATCAATTAGGCTTGGCATTCCTATGAAAACTAGAAAGAAGTAAACAGTAGGAGTCCTGATATAATATGTAAGAAAGACTTGGCTTTCCTATAGGAATCGTCGTTGAACCAAATGATCAAAAAAAAAAAAAGCCTATCCAGTTGAAACACTGTTCGTTTATTGTTCGTTCGCCCTTTTGCAGCACGTTGAAAGAATTCTTTCATCGAACATCTGTTTCAATTTCGCCCTCTTTATAGCTCCTTTGAGAGTGATATACGACCAGAAATAAGATCACGAAATCGTAATTCATTAATTATGATTGTTATATTTATACCTCATTCTGCACCTCTCAAGTCTCCTATTGTAAGCTTTTCTTTTGCAGCCAGAACTTTTCCTAAAGATTAGCTCATTTCAATACTGCGTTCGACCAACTTGTAAAGTCTGTTGGAGGTAATCTGATATTTGATGTAAACAGCCGGAAGGATGCCAGCTTTTCTACCAGTAACCGAGTTATTAAAACAATGCTTGTATATATGAAGTTGGTGAAGAAGAAGAAGGAAGAGAAATGTTCTTTGCACGATAAAGAAAATTGTACAACCATTTCTTTTATGCAGTCATTTGATTATCATCATTTATTTCACAGAAGCCCTCTCAGCGCTCTTTATCCACCTCAGTCAGATAAAACCACTCCATCCTGTACTAAAAATGGCAAACTATAAGTAGAATACGATTAACCATTGGTTTTCTGTGATCCATCATTAAATGTGGAGTGCGGATGCGGCACGCAATAAGTTACTCTCAGTGAACATATGCTTTGATCTCTCCCTCTTCAGTTACTCCTTTGAGATTGATATACGATCAGAAATAAGATCACGAAATCGTAATTCATTATGTTAGGCTTTATAAATGATTGTATTAGCCCAATAGCCGTACTGTTTGTAACATGGAGATCAAATCCGAACTGTGAATGAATAGATGTTTTTGAGGGGAATGGGTTAACAGTGGTCCTGTGCAATGATCAGCTACATCCTTTAGTAATTATTAATAAAATCAATTTATTGAGATTAAACCTTGGGACAACCGGAATGCTCCTAGAGCGGTTACATATGCACTTTATATATTCTCTTCCCATGTACGCGCACACATGAGTTGTGATCATAAATTTCGGAGACTTTTTGTCCATCAGAATGAAACAGCGAGCCTGGAATACTACAAAAGTTCTACTGCGATTGCACAGTGCTGCCTGTTCGAAGTAAACAGCAGGGAAAACCAGCTTTAAAGAACTGGCAGTTGCATCTTAACAACACTTCTGCATACTGGATGTATTTCATTTAAGAATTTATTGCGATGCACTCCACCGCTTTGGGCCCACACAGACGCAATATTCATCGGCTTTATTTTCCTGAAATTTTTCCCCAAGCTTAGAGCATACTTGAAGGTCTAGGATTTGTAACGACAGAGGAAATTGTTCAGGACGCCATGCAGTAACTCTTAGCAATTCCAAATTAGTTCAGTCTGAATTTTTTGATCACACCTCATATGAAGATCTATTTCTCGTTTCTCTCAAAAATAATGAAAGAATAAAAGGACCAAAGATTTAGGTTAAGAATAAAGGGAAAATAGAAATACATAGCATAAAGTAAATTATGTAAAGCAATTACATAAATTTTATATTTCCCTTTTTTTTTATTCGCGTTCGGTTGGTTCCTTACGGAGGAGAAAATTATTTAATTGCGGTATTGTTTGCTGTCAGTGTTGATTCTAATATTAGTAAAGCGAAATGATCCAAGGAAACGCATTTCTGCTGATGCAGAAGTGCGTTTCCTTGAATCATTATTTATTTATAAATAAAAATGCTTCTTTGCATCTTTATTTATAAAACTAAATAAGCAAATGATAACAATAATCCCATTTTCCCTTAAGGTATCCTCAACTTATGCTTCGCATTTAGCTGAATTCACTGCTTCTGCAAACTTGAAGTAATTTATTCTATAATTTGAAACTAGGCTGCCTATAAGGTAATTTTTTTTGAGGTACAATCTTCTGATATTCCCTAAAATTTTATATTTGTGCTTTTTGGTTTTTGTCTCGCCTACTAGGGAAACAGACATTTCTCTTAAATTTTACTCAAATTCTTCGGCGCTTTATAGACCTAAATCACATCTTGTGTGATTTAGGTTGCCGCAAAGTTATCAAAGTAATCGTGGACCGCAAAGTTTGATAACTTTGCGGTTCACGCCCTTCTAAGCCGTTCTTCACATGTACATCGATTTGCACTCATTACTACTTGACTGTCCTTCTTTGAATCCTCTCGAGAGGCTGTCTTTTTTTTGTGCGGCTTCCAGACCTCAACACGAATTCCAAATGGAGTATAGTTATCGTCTTGTTTAAAGAGATAGTGACGTGGTTCTCACTGCTAGAAAAAAGGTCTTATGAATCATGGAGAGAACACCATGTGCCTTCCTAGCTGCCTGTTTATACTGCATGGAAAATTTCATGTCAGATTGAATTGTAACACCTAAGTGATTCATCTTGAACCACTTTTAGCTGCTCTCTCCCTAACTTACACGTGACTTCGGTATTTATTCTGTCTAAAGGCTTTCTGGCCTTCGTAGGATGGATATGGAGTCGGGTGGCTGTTTTTATTTGATTTGATTTTATTATTTTTATCTGTTAGCAAAGTTGTTGTAGCTGGTGTATTTCTTTTATGCTATATTTCACATGTTTGGGTAGCTGACGATTATGGTTTTACTTAAGCATAAGGTCGGGCAAGCATTGAGTAACAGGGGCAGTCACCTTTGTAAATTCATTATGCTGTAATTTGGCATTGCCTTTTTTTGCTTTTTTTTACACTCTATAGAGCTGCTGTAATTTTTCTATCTTCCCTCCTCTTCTTAGGGTTATTTTATTTGACTTTGTCTTTGTTTCTATCATCATAAAGTTCTCTATCTGTTTGTTTTTATTTGTTTGTTTCTATCATCATGATTTGTTTCTTCAATTAGCAATTCTAAGGGGTTTGTTTCAATATTTGTTTCTATCATCATGACAGTTCCATGGCAACCGAAATTCTATCGCATCTACGTCTGTATCTATTCATCTCCATCCATTCCACGATACCCATTTGCCTCTACCAAATCTTCCAGCATTTCAACTCATTTTTCCATTCGGTTTTTTGCCCATCATTTTCCCTTAAATTAAAAATCTTAAATTCTCCACGATGAGTACACGTCCAACCCGGATTTCCCTGATAGCATTTATCATACATCGATTTTCTCTTGCCTTCTTTAATACTTCCTTATTTGTAACCTTATCCTCCCTTTCACCCTTTAAAGCCTCTTTCTTTGAACCCACATATCAAAGGCTTCATTTTTAAAAGTAAATCCGGCAATAAAAGACATAGTAGCCTGTAACCTCCTGCTCCTCTAACCACACGCTTGAGCCTTTATATTATTTGCCTCTTTTGCGCAGTTTGGCCGATGCAGTAACAAGAACCCTTAGCAATTCCTAAGGGGTAAACCAGAACCTGCGGCTTGGTAAAAACCTGGAAGAAAAACGCCCCTTTCCTCGTAAAAAAAAAAGTAAGGCACTGACGCTCTAGATATCGAGCACACCATTCTCTGCTATTGATAGGGCAATGCAGGAATTTTTCAAGCGACCAAAAGAATCCAACCTCAGTACACGTGTAATCTGTATGTGCGATTTAATTTAATGTTACCTATATTCAGGGAACTTTGTAATGCTCCTGATATCGTAACCCGAAAAGCTTAAAATGCCGTATTACATTATTTTCTGTCCAGATACGCGCTTCTCATCGGTATATTGTGTGTTTATATTCAAATACGACTTCAGTATTGAAAAAATGTTTTACCATATTATATTGAAGTATATAAAATTCTATAAATTACGGAAAAGTAATGGCAATATTAATTTCCCACGTGCAGTGTAAGAATTGATCGAGTAGATTCATCTATAAAAAATTAGAGTAAATCTTTTTTGTTTGTTTAACCAGTTCTATGCAACATTTATAAATAAGAATTTTCCCAATGGTTTTCTTTTTTTTTATATATGAACGCTAAGAAAGGGTAATGTCCTTCATTAAACACATTGAGTTTACCGTATTTTGCAGTATCACAAGTTAATGAGTGCTGTATTATGATAAATTGCACTTTATGAAAAATGGAGAACTTCTGTTTGTATACGTGCACATGCACGGATGAAGATCGGATGGTTTCTCCTTCCAGAACTCAGGTTTTGAACATAAACTAGATAACAGTACATCCAAGTTACAAACATCGTACGATGATTCCTCATGGCCTTAACTATCTGAAATTCAATAAAAATATTGTATCGTAAACAGCCATATAGACCTATAGGAAAAATACTATAGATTTAAACTTATTTACAATCTGACGATGGAAGAGATCATCGAGGCAAGTAAAGCTAACAGAGACAACTGCGAAAAACAGAGCATGAAGCTTTTTTTTTATTTATTTATTCTACCAGCTTCATGCATTATCTAACAAAGTAAGTCTTGCACCAATGTTGGACATCCCGTTCTGTAATCACAGCCCATGAGAGATGATTGCAAAGATGCAGTTATTAAGAAAGATGAATTAGATATTTGACAAATTACATCTTTTTTCTGTAAGGATTATAAAAAACAGTCACCGCAAAGTGGAAATGAAAATAAAGACAAAGCCAAAATTATTTTTCTGTGATCTTGTTTTTGTAACTGAAAACAACAGCACAAATTATAATATTGTACTTAAAACTTGGGTGAAAATATTTGGATGTTTGTTTTTAGTCTCCATTGCGTCACAAATATATGCATCTGCATGGCGGTAACATTGTTATATCATCTCGAAAAGAGGTTGCGTGCTATTCACTCGCAATGATTGGCAAAGAACAGATTTCCTTACTCGTCATGGACTTTCCAACTTTTTCCCCTTAAAATAAAGAAATCATGGTCGGCAACTTTCAGTTTGCAAGCACAATGAAGAAGAACAGCTGGTTCTTTGCAGTAGCTTTCAGTTATCTGAAGACTTGGCCAGTGTAGCCGGACGTTGTGTTGCAAGTGACACGTTTTGAATTTCGGTATTCGAGCTTACTTGGCTTTGGGGTATTTACTGTTTCAGAGCGTTCATGTACCGGCCCTCGTAAGTGCCAGAGAAATTATAATCAACGTTCTCTCACATGGTGCGAGAAGTGCTTCGAATCCCGTGAATGAAGCGTGGAACTTTTATTGGCTCTTCTTAAACCGAGGCCAAGTTAATCAGGAAAGCATAATAAAACGCTCTCTTAGAAACTCAATGTTTATTCTACCAGCGAAACTTGCAAACCGACTAGAGAACACAAATTCATTTGGTTGTATGAACTACCGCTCGATAAACTTAAAATGTTTGTTCATACACCTCTCTAAACTAGTTGTCTTTAGGTAGAAAATATATAAAGATGTCCTCCCGTCCAGAAAAAAAAATCCTAATACTTTCGTGGGCTGTATTTTGAGGACGTTTCAAGAAGCATGACTTTAAGGATACCGTTAAGAGTATCACCTATTCAGAGGACAATTTAATCTCAAGTCCATAGTAGTGAATCCAGATCTCATATGATTGCAATATTTTCCCTGAAAGAAAGTTATTTCTCAACATATTTCATATCGCTTAAGAAGTCTCTAGAAGATTTCGGTATCCATTTAGCATGGATATTATTTTATAGAAGTGTGTTGCTTGATTCAGCGCCAGGCAAAGCGGATGCTGTTCTTTCACGTTGGCAACTGTTATCCAAAGACGTGTCTTCGATTTTTAACTTGTTAACAATTTATCATTAAATGTTTGAGTCCATATCTAATTGACCCCCTCCTAGTAACGGCGCCTCCGTAGCCAGGTGGGAAGGAGCAGCAGTGCGTAACACACGCTTCTTTATTAGACCGGGGTTCGATCCCGTCACCACCAAATACGGAGGATGTGGAAAGGGCAGGGAATGACCACCGCATATTACCGGAGCAATATGGCCCTAGTTGCTAATGCTCCTAAAAACCAAATAACCAACAAACAAACAACCTCCTAGTAATTTTTAATACCATATTAAAAGGAGAATTTTTCCCTCCAATATGGAATATGTATTCTCTTTTCACTCCCAAAAGTTTCCCAGCCAACTGAAGCCAGGCACTTTAGACACATCTCTCGGTCCTCGTGTTTATTGAAATTGCTTGAAAAAATAGTACTGAAAACACTTGCCACGCACATTCTCCCTCACAGGCCTCAGCAAATTCATTATTCTTTGAAAAACAGATCAACGTTAGTAACCTGATTATGACTACCAATGCCATCTTTGGATCGTTTGAGAAGAAAGAAGAAATGGCAATCACATATCTTGACCTACAAGCTGCATTTGACAGTGTTCACATCCCAGCCTTGCTTAAACTCCTTCGAAATTATTATCACATCTCAAGTAAAGTACTGAAGATTCTGACATCCCTTCTTCAGAATAAAACCATCCAAATGGCCATAGGAAAGCAATGGTATACTAGACAAATACAAGCCGGCGTTGCACAATGAGTTCCTGTTTGGAATTCTCTTCACAGCTCTTATCTACCCCCTAGAGCGTTCATGTACAGATTGATATCATATGCAGATGATTTAAAGATCTTAACAAAAATAAATTCGACCGATGAAGCAAAAGACACTACAGTAACCATCAACAAGACCTTATCAGAAGTACAGCAGTACCTCACGAAATTTGACCTGCAAAACTGCTATCCAGTGTTGATCTGCCATCATGGTATTCTCACTTAAACCCACACCAACCATAATTCAGTCTACGATTGACGGAGTCCTGATCCCCTGCGTCGAAAAGCAGAGAGATATGGGTGTGACCTTCGACAGAAAATTAAGATTCCATCATCATATAGAAGAACCCTATGCTAAATTCGACAAGAAACGGTGGGTTGCCAAGCAGCACTTGCTACACATTCAAAACGTAAACCTGATAAAAATGTACATCAGGATAATGATTTTCGGAGGTGTACCGTATTGAGTAGAGTTGCGGGGCTCGGTTGGAAACACCACAATTAAACAATTTAAAAATAAAAAGCCGCAGAATACTGGCTCCTGAAGTGAGCAACCTGGATCTGTCATCTCCCACCACAGTAGCACACAACACCGATGGCCAAAGCGCTGAATTTAACCAGGTTTTCAGCATTAATGCAGGGGAGAAGACTCATCTTCACTGTAAAAATGATCGCAGCAAGAATCTCAGCGCCCATCATTTGGGACACCTTGTGCTGGCGGATCCCACAACCAGCCCTTCGCTCCCCGCCCAAGCTTCTTGCTCTTCCTTCGAGGTTACGTTTTAAAGGTCGGTTCCTCCCTTATTAGCCCCATCTAGTCCCATCTAGAAGCCCCATCTAGTCCAATCCCTGGATGCTGACTTGTTTAAAATAATAGATGATAAAAAGTATAGGCGGCTTATCCTAGATCTGCTCGTGGTCTCCACAACTACCAACTGATCTCAGATCGTTATGGCCGGGCAAGAATCTCACAGAAACCCGGACTCAAGGAAACTATGTTTTGTTATCGCAATTTGTATTATTTTAGTTATTTTTTGCATTAGGTTTTCTTCCAAGTCAATATTATCTGATAGTTTAAAGAACTTTCTTTTTTATATCTATACATAATCTGGCTATAATTTAATCTTTATATTCCCGGCGAGGTTATCTCTACCGCTTATTAACCCCTGGCATGATGCTGTGAAGGGTATTGTAGAGTCGTGGTACCTGCATGTACTGGTGAACCTTACAATAAATATCTAATTTATTTTTTACACAGCTGTCTTCACATTAGCAGCATTCTGTGCACAAGACATGAATAAAAATGCTACGTGCGCTTCTCTTTCAGCAGTAAAAATTTTGTTACAACTCTTCTTGTGAAAGGAAATTTCCACATGGTCGCCATTTTTCCATTGCAACTCTCAAATGACCTTTACTTTTTTGTGGAAGAGGGAACTGAAGCAATGATGATAAAATGTGAATATCTAAATGTTGACGTTCCTGAGTCCATATGAAAAGAAATGTATTTCTTCCCCTTTTGAATAAAAGTTATCGCGATTGCGGTAACTTCTCCTCATCTCCGCGTTGCTTTCATTGTGGGTGTACCAGTTCACTGGGAAGGCCAAAGATTTAAAACTATGTGATTCATGTAAGTGTGTGATGTTGTGTATCGTTGTTCTTCTGGCCACTTAGCTGCTGGACCCCTGCTGAGGTCCAACGTTGCCCGCACTTCACCCCGTGGAGGCAGGCCAGGTACCCACTAGTTTAATTTTGTACTGTAAAGTGTATTGATGTCTAACAGCACCAGGGGTTTCCCCCATCTCCGCGTTGCTTTCATTGTAGGTGTGCCAGTTCACTGGGAAGGCCAGAGATTTAAGTGTGTGGATTTTGTATATGTGTAGTGTTGTGTATCGTTGTTCATCTGGCCGTTTAGCCGCTGGACCCCTACTGAGGCCCAACGTTGTCCATACTTGGCCTCGTGGAGGCAGACCAGGTACACAGAATGAAGTTTTACTCTGGCAGGCCCTGCCACCTAGTTTCCTGAGATTTCAGTGACTAGGGCCTTAAAAAAAAAAAAAACTGTATATCTCCAGCAAACCTGGCAAACACGGTGGCAAAACTCAACAAAAGGGCAAATAACGCGAGAAATTTCCACCCAACTGTCTCGGCCGTATACCCAAAATACCCAAGCTGGCTCTCCCCAGGATTGCTGGCCACATACCTCCTAACTGGCCACGGCGCCATCAGATTCAAACTAATGACCTTTGGACTGAGCAACACTGCCCTCTGTCATTGTGGCTTAGTGGAAATGTGGGAGCATTTAATGTACCACTGCAAGCTTTATGAAGACCTCCGATGCCGACTAATTACAGAATTACATTATGTACCAGAGAATCAAGAGGAACGCTTACTGGAGGAGGAGCACAGCTACAAAGCACTGGCAAACTTTGCACAAGATCTTTTTGATAGAAGCCATACTCTTCCGCCCCCACAGCCAGAATAGCGATTCTCAGGCCCACAATATATGACTTTGCAAACAACCATATAAGGTGCACGGACAGTCACCATCAAGACAATCCACAAAGGGATTGCATCCCAGGAAGAAACAGCATAAACTGAAGTAATCACATACTGGACCAAACACCCGCAACCACAGACCCGACTAATGGACCTGTCCTGGTGCTAAGTGACAACTACGGACAGGATCCTACACCCGGGCTCGACAAACTCGGATCCAACAAATGGACCCAGGATCCAACAACAAATGACCATGACTCCAGACAGAGACATAAGTAACCACAGACTGGACTAAATACCCACAACTACGGACCTGAATAAGGCACCTGTCCTGTTGCCAAGTGACACCCACAGACAGGAACCTACACACAGGAACCAATCAAGGACCTGACTCAAGCAGACATGCAGCCTCCAGGCCATATCGCGACCTGTGCCGGCTCCCTTGCCGGGCACACTTTCCTCCCTCCCCTGACAGAGGGGGAGGCGTCAGCCTTCTTGTTGCCTCCCGCTGCCATCCCACATCTTTCTTTCTGGTGGGGCATGGGCATGCCCCACTGGCACATGCTGGGGTCGTCTGCTCTATTGATCCCTATTTTTCCTAGCTATTTCCCCCCCCCCCGTAGCCTTCAGTCTCCTTCCCTCTCTATCTGTATGACAGCGCAAGACCCACACCAAAATTCTAGCTTGTTTAAATTATTTCGCCCTCTCCTCGGCCATTAAATTCTCAAACGCAACTCCTTCAAACCGGGTAATATGTATGTGATCAACATACAACTTGCAAAAATTATTTTTTTTTTATTTTATTTATTTATTTATTTATTTATTATTTTTTTTTTTAGGTTCTTGCCATTGAAATCTCAAGAAAATAGGTGACAGGACCTGCCAGAGTAAATGCAAATTATTAGGTACCTGGTCTGCCTCCACGGGGCGAAAGTGGGGCAACGTCAGGCCTCAGCAGGAACATTGCGGCTAAATGGCCAGAAGAACAACGGTACACGACACCACACATTTCAAGATCCATACACTTTTAAATCTCTGGCCTTTACAGTGAACTGTATCACCACACAAAGTAAACTACGTGGAGATGGGGGAAACCCGTGGTGCCTTTTGACCCTAGATACACTTTACCAGGGGCAGTCACTTCCGTCACCGGGCCGTATAGCTAGATATCAGTGTCAAGGTTTTCCTCATCTGCAATTTTCTTTAGTTGCGCGGTAACAGCTTTAGCCCATCGTGCATTGTTGGGCAAATTTCATTATATTCGCATTATTATTTTTAGCTATAGTTCCCATAATCGGTTCTCATTTGTTGAGTGCTCTTGGCTTTTAAATACACGGGGCAATTTCTGTTTCTGACGGAAAGAGCTGCTGTCAGTTTTAGGGCTTTGCAATTTGCAGATACTGGTGGGGTAGTTTTCTTAGGGCAGGAGTTGTAGTTGTGACAAACTTCTGCGCAGTGCCCGCAAGTTGGAGAGGTTTGTGGTTGGGCACACATGTACGTGGTGTGGCAAATCGGCAACACCGGAAGCATTTTAGAACAGCCATGTGTTCTCTGAAGCGAAGGCTGCCCTTGTTGATATAGATTCTTGCTTGTTGGGTTATTATCCTCCAGGCTTTGGGGCTAGTTCAACTACCCAGTTTATTGCGTTACCGCTTCTGGGTTTTGTCTGGTATTTGGGCGTTATCAATTCTGATGGGTTAGCGTCTGGGAATATTTGCTGCAGGTTTCTTCTATAGATTTCATCCTGCAATTGGGTTGGAGATAGGTCATTTCCTGTATCGAAGATCACAATACTCGGTTCCTTGTTGCTGGGGTTCTCAGCATGGAGGTCCAGGGAGGGCATCTTCGGGTTTTCAATGATTTTCTTAGCTTCTTCCTGTGTTTCAGTCTCGATAATGACCGCGACATTACGAGGCTTCCTTATATATTTAATCCTTGTGTTTTTAAATTCACCACCATTTTAAAATCCATTGGCTTCAGGATGACCAGATGAGGTCTTTGTAGTAGGAGCCCTTTCTTTTTGCTGCGGGCAGCAATGGTCGGTTGTGGTCTGCAGTGCTTGGGCCTATGTGGGCCCGCGCTGTGGCATTTGTTTTATCCCACATTCCATATAAGTCTGGAGCTGTGCATTGGCCCTCTCACTTTCAAGGTAAGTTTCCACCAGGAGTGCATCCAGCTTGTTTTTTTCATCTTTGTTTATTATGTTGGGTAATTTCTTTTATGTAAACCCTTGACTTGTAGCCGTGAAGGGAGTTAGTTGTATACAGCAATGTGCCTTCTGTATATAATAAAGAGTTCTTGTTCCACAGGTTCAGGATTTGTGCCCTTAGCCCTGTGTCACCCTATTAGTTTGTTCCATGAATAGGGTTTCCAAGGCAGATTTAAGCAACAGTGACTTCTCATTACCGTACCCTCCGACACGGTGGGATCCATGGGGGGTGGGGGCTCCAGCGGCATGTCTTCGCTCGCGTCCTTTTGGTTTGTTTGATTTTCGGGTATGTGCTTTGTTTCAGTTTGTTCGTTTTAGGAATTGTTTTCCTATTCTTGCGTTTCTCTGTCTGAGAGGCCCCATAACGAGGGTCTAACGCCTTCTCTTGTTCTATGATGAGAGGGTCATCATTTTGGATCAGCTGCATGGCATCTGCGTGTTTGTCCGATTTGCAGATTATCGAGCCTATTCGGATAATCGAGATTTGTAAGGTCACACGTGAAGGGGTTCGTGAAGGTGAGAAAAATGCCACCTTCAAGTTTCTGTGTGAATTTAGGGCTGAATAGTCCTTCAGCAAAGGTTGTAGACTGTCCCGCTCTGTCACTTGGGGGGAGGAACAGCTGAGTGTTAAAGTCCCTAGAGCAATGGGACTGCTTCCCTATGGGATTTCTGTCGGCGGAGAAGACGATTATAACATTAAAAACACTGTAGGATTCTCCAGAAAAAAGTTCACTCCTGACCATGGAAAGTCTATCGCAAATGGGGAGGGGAGCCCTCAAAAGTCATTGTTTTTGGGTGATATCACTCACAGTTCAGTGAAAAAGGTTGGGACACAAACGTTGTCCAAAGTGACAGTCACTGTAGCACCTCTATAGTCAAGTGCAAGGTAGAAACGTGGCGACCGCGTTATATCGTGCGCCTCTATATTCCTATCGTCAGCCACATGGTGATCATGCAGTCTGACAACAAAGAATACAGATACTAACGCTTCTAACAAGCCAAAAACCCAATGAAATATAAAAAGTTTATAACCAGGAGATTCCGCTGTAGTTAGTATTTTGATCTACACACTTTTACTGTAATAAAACGCGCGTAATACACATGATTCAATCCAAAATCACGGAGCAATAAAATAACGTGGCAACATAAACGGCAGCCATATTGGCGTTTCAAGAGATCGATATAAAAAAAAAAAAAATTAATTTTATATATCTCTTACATATACCCATATATGTACTATTACTGTAAATTGCGTGTGTTTTCTGGTCGATTTGCCTGTTTTGCTGGACGAAAAAACCTTGCTATCTACGCCTGAGACCGACTAACTCAGGCACGGAGTGAAAAATGCCCACTAAAGTTCCTCGCGTCATTGACGGGATTCGAACCCGTGCCTTTTCCACCCGGTGTGGGGGAGCACGGTGACGATGCGGCCGTGCTACTCGCGCATATACAGGGTGTTTCAGGTAAACGTTTCAGAACTTCTAAGAGGGGTAGGGTACATCCTGACAACTCGAAATCATATAGCAATGTTCATATAGCAATGTGGGGTCGGAAATGCTTTCCTGAAGCGGTGTTGTACACAGAAGCACCATAAAGAAAAGAGACCGTAAGTGAGAAATCGTTTTAATAATACATGAAAAGAAGCAAAAGGTACATGGATTAAAGTAAGTGTTCGAAGTTTCTTCCACGGGCTACAATGCACGCCTCACATCTCCGACGCATGGACATCCGAACATTCTGGAATACTCCAGGCGAATTTCGAATTTCTTGAACAAGAACACCAAGTTAGTAGGATGGATGATTACACGAACGCAGAGTTAGCCGATATGCATTTGGCGTACGGGGCTGCAAATTGTAGTGGGCCAGCCGCACAGCGTTTGTACGCGGAACGATATCCGATGAGGCGTATTCCCAGTCATAATTTCTTTGCAAGACTGCACCAGAGGTTAGCTGAGAGAGGTTCATTTGAAAGAGCTGACAGGGACAGGGTAAGAACAGCACGGACTCCAGCCGTCGAACAGAATGTGCTGCAGCATGTACAGGGGAATCCAAGAACGAGTACACGAAGTCTAGCAAACGCAGTCGGGGTTTCCCATTGCAGCGTCTGGAGGATTCTCCGAGAACAAGACATGCATCCGTTTCACGTGCAGCGTGTCCAGACACAGCAACCGGAGGATTATGCACCTCGTATTGCTTTCGCACAGTGGTACCTTGGAAAATGTGCTACAAATCCCCTTTTTCCTGCTGAAGTGTTGTTTTCCGATGAGGCATCCTTCACAAGGGAAGGAATTTTCAACACGCATAACGACCATATCTGGGCGGTCGAGAACCCGCATGCAATACGACGTCGTGCAGCACAGATTCGATTTTCGGTCAATGTATGGGCCGGTATTATGGGAGTTCACCTCATCGGACCTTACCTGTTACCGTGTCGTCTAACCGGACCTATCTACTTGATCTTTCTGCAGCAAGTATTGCCACAACTTTTGAGAGATGAACAGATTTCTGCATCGACGCAACAGACAATGTGGTTCCAACACGATGGAGCCCCTGCCCATTATAGCGGAGATGTTCGTAACTACCTGGATGTCACATTTGGTCAACAGTGGATCGGACGTGGTGGTCCCGTGCGTTGGCCTGCTCGGTCACCCGACCTATCATGTCTTGATTTTTATTTCTGGGGTCATATGAAATCGCTAGTTTATGACACCCCTGTTGACAATGCTGAGGAGCTGGTTGCAAGAATTGCAGTAGCTGCCGAAGAAATTAGAAATTCGCCTTGAGTATTCCAGAATGTTCGGATGTCCATGCATCGGAGATGTGAGGCGTGCACGTGGAAGAAACTTCGAACACTTACTTTAATGCATGTACCTTTTGCTTCTTTTCATGTATTATTAAAACGATTTCTCACTTACGGTCTCTTTTCTTTATGGTGCTTCTGTGTACAACACCGCTTCAGGAAAGCATTTCCGACCCACATTGCTATATGATTTCGAGTTGTCAGGATGTACCCTACCCCTCTTAGAAGTTCTGAAACGTTTAACTGAAACACCCTGTATATATGGTTTAAATCTCCTCCAGTCATGGAAAATTTTTGACAGTCTCTGCATTCGGACTTGTAGTTAGCTGATCTGAGAAGGAAGGTGTAGGTTTCTGTTGATTCTTGCCGAGTTTTTCAACTACACAACGTCCGACATTGTGCACAGTCGAAATGGGGCCCGAGATACACATTCCCAAACACTGACAACTGTTCTAGCCAAATGATATGTAAAAATAGTTTATATCTTAAGGGAAAATCCTCAACAAGGATTTTGTTGAGGGTTTTTCTTCAGTTATATAGTGGTTGAAGCTGGACCCAAAGCTTAGGCTGCTCTTACAGTGCGAATTTGGTGGCACACAAACGAATCAATTTTGTACAACACATATGGGTGTGCAGAGATAATATGTAGAATCGGTAGATTATAATGTTGTCTCTATACATTGTCAGTTTAGAGATGAACTTGAGTCCTGCTTGCGTTGAGTCTGGGCGGTAGCACGGTGGTATCGTCACCATCCTTCCCCACAGCTGGTGGAAAAGGCCCGGATTCGAATCCCGTCGATGACACGAGGAATTTTAGTGGGCTTTTTTCACTCCGTGGCTGAGGTATTGCGATATTGACCACACTGCTCCGTATTAGGGCCATATAGAATGATAATCGCAGTTGATTCAAATGCCAATTCAGTTACTTGGTGGAGTATTGAAAATAAGGAATTACTTGAGTGGGAGATTGTAATTAGGATACAGTATGGAGACGTGGAAAAGAATGTAACAAGAGGCTCTCCATAGGGTTCAATTGTTGGACCGTCTATCTGGAACTAGGTAATGGATAAGCTTCCTAATGAGAATGTTCTAAGGCTTTCGTTTACGCAAATGACTTAGCCATTTTAATAAAAGGTAACTCAAAAAAGGAGATTCAAGAAAGAGCAAATGAAGTGATTTTTAAAACCATGGAAATGGTTAAAGGGAAAAAAAATTACAGATTTTAGTGTCTAAGTCTAGAATAATATCGACAAAAGGTATCTTAAGCCTTAGTAGAACTCCTGTGGTGCGTACTCCTGCTGAATCCCTTGGGTATGTTTCTGTTGTTAAATGTCTGGGCGTAGTTTTAGAAGTGGGACTGACCCAGTTAAATATGTTGAAGATAAAATAAGAATTTATATTCTAAAATCAGATCAATGTAAGGGTGAAGTGGAGAGTGAGAGAGGTATCTCTATCTATTGTATACTAGCATATTTGAGCCTAATATAATGTATGGAGTAGGAGCTTTGGGTTTTTAGAGCCCGAAGTAGTTTAATAAAATGACATCTGATATCAACACAGCGATTTGCCCTTTTAGTGATGACCCAAACCTGCAGAACTGTTTCCTATTTACCAAATGGCATTAGCAGGTAGAATATCTGCAGACTTGTTGATTGTGCGAAATATCTGGAGTATGTAACGGCAAAAAATAATCCAATAAGCTGCTCGGGATAGCTATGCCCAGATATGTCTAAGATGTTAAGAAGTAAAGAAAGGTTATGGCGGCATTATAACGAATATGGTAGGAGAGATGGAGAATTCTGAAAAGGGGAGAGTCACCTCATGTCTCAATAATAAAAAGACGTGCGAGTTGGTCGGTGTTGATTTGTATGCAAGAATGATAATAACGAGAGATTGTGCAGGCCTTAAGGAGAGATTATGCCTGTTGGGAATTCATCCATCTTTTAAATATTGTTTTGTAACCGTATATAAGGAATATTTTTCACCTCGTTGTTATAAACTCTATAATGAACAATCTATCTTCTGTTTCATTAATTCATCTACATCCCACTATCTGTTGCACTTCTGTGTATAAGCAGGTTTCATTACGTGATCAGAAGTACTGGTACTTAGGTTTTGGGTGTCTGCTAATTAATTTTCGATTCTAAACTTGGTTCATTTTTCAAAAACTTTCAACGTTTACAATGATAAATGATTCACCTCCCCGATTCTCAATTTCATCTGGGTATTAGCAACACCTGATGTAGTTCATCGCTTGTCGGGTATTTATATGAATAATGTATAGGAAACCTGAAAGCCCTGTCAGTTGCTCGCGCCATATTTTTTAAAGTATGGTAGTATATATTTCAAAAGCGAATTTTGATAATGAAAATAATTAAACCTTCGTGTTCTTAAGTTTTTTTTTTTTTTTTTTTTTTTTAAGAAAACGCGCAGTATTAAAATTAGATTTATTGGTAAGCCAAGATAAAATTTTTGCAGAGGTAGAATCCCATCAAATGCCTAAATTGAAATTATTTCGGCCTTTTGGATAGATTTTTAAATTTTCTATCACAATGGTACAATGGATACAAATAGTAACATGCTATTAGACACTGAAATCCCTCCTAGATGATATAAATTATTGGACAAATTTATTTTAGGAGCGATAGCATATTTGCATAAGCGCCAATTGTCTTCACCAAGTCCGTCCGACCACAGAGTGACGAATTTTCATGAAATTTTAAATTTTTTTTCACGTAGAAAGATTTATCGACCCATCCCAAATTTCATTAAAATCAGAGAAATATAAGTCCCGCAATCATTAATTTATTATTATTTTTCCCCCTACAATTTACATAAAAAAAAAGAAATCCAGCTATGCACAGTCAGATTCGAATTAAAAAGTATGATAAAAAATAACGGAGTCATCTCGGTTATTTTTTGGATTGTTTATAAAAGATAAGTATGTACTATGATGGTTAATTTCCCTTCGGGCATGTCAAAATTCCTAGTAGCTATTATAAGGCCGGAGATCAAATTATGAATTGTTATCCAAATCGTGAAAACCACGTTTTCAGAATATGAGAATGAGAGAGAAGTGTAAAGAGAATGCCTAAGCGAAAAACATCATTCATTCTCTTTAATAATTTATAAATATAAAAACATACGTTAACAATTTTCACTTTAATAATTGGTATAGATAGAGATAATATATATTTACTAATTGGAATATGCTATAAATGGAGTGGTATTAAGTTTCTGGTAAAACGTTTTTCGCTTTTTATAATTTCCCTTTTTAATTAAAGGGTAACTAATCTGATTTTACATATTGCTTGCTCAACTATATGCTAAATCGGATATCCTTTCGAAATCTTTATGCCAACATTGTGTTCGCATTTGTATGGATGCATACGGTTTCCTTTCGTTAATCTCATGTATTCTGCTTGACTTCATCCCTCGGCAAAGTGTATGCACTTTTTCTTAAGCGATAAGTCCCTTTTATTAATGCAATTAAAGATCATAATAATTTTGTTACTTTTTTTTACACCATTTTTTTATTTTATTACCGTAAATTTTCCTTGACGTTTTCAAATAAAACTTACAACATTAATTGCCTTATTTTCTGTCACGTACCGGAAAACCTAATTACGTTTTAAAGAAGCATGTCACAAAGCACACGTCATTCCTTCAGATAGCAACAAAAAAAAAGAAAAGAAATAAAATGGCAGCGAGAACTTTGTCGTGATGGTATTACTGCTAAGGCTGTTGGGATCCTTCTCTCTAATGACAATCCAGCTACGAGAAAAGATAATATTTATTTACTATATTTAGGTCGGATGTGATTCGATTTTGATTACTGCCGCCAATTAGTTCCATCCTATTGCTTGTTTCCGATTAATGATTTCACAAATGTCACACAAAGCTAACATTAATTGAAGTCGCAGAAGGCATTTTTCTTGCCATTGATTCAGTTACACTTTATTTGAACAGTATCTGATCACCATTTGTCTAGAAATAAAAGCAACCACTGTTATAATACCTCATTGCAATTCTATATAAGTCTATTTGTAGCTATTAAGCTGTGTTTTGTAAATGAGAGCAATTGGATTGAAATAAAGCCGGGTGAATTCCGGCTTAATTGAATGCTATTTATTCATAATAACAAACAATAGTCACATTTTTATTTCTTTTGAAAACTGACTATCAAACTTTTAACTGTTATTCCTGTTTTGTTTTATTTCTCTATTAAGACATATTTTGGTTACCTCAATCACTCGTATTTAAATAAAGCGGATGAATGATTTAGCGGTTAAAATAATCTTCGCCGGACTCCTCATTCCTCTGCGTGGTCTATGAGAGATCTATGAAATAAGTAGTTGGTATAATTTTGCCAAAATCAGATTTTAAATGCACAAAATTGGTTTATAATTTTTTTGATCATAACACTTGCATTTTAAATATTTAAATTTTACTGCAAAAGACTTTAAATGAAATGCTTGTATTCTGATGGTTGGTAAGAATCCTGTATAGAGTGCCCACATTTAGCTATTAGTTAAAATAGCATAAAATAAATATAAAAATATCTCTGTTCAAGTGACGACTGACCGTTTAAGTTAATTTAAATGTGTTAACATGTATTGTAACCACAAAGAGACAATATAATGTTAAATTCGCTTAGAATACTGCAATAATGCAAAAACAACCGGTTTATACATTTGTTTATCAGATATTAAGTAAAAAGCTCCATTGAATTTACACAGGGCAACGAAATTATCTTCAAACTACGGTCGAAATTGGAGAAGCGGTGTAAATACGTGTGCCACAGTAATCGCGTATTCAAACTATGATAATGGAACTAATCAACAGCATTCCAGAGCCGTCCTCCAAATTTCACAATACCTTTCTAATATTATGTGACTGTTACACTGTGCAGAAATTGCATTTCGAAATCACGAACTAGAGATGCTGTTCGCAATGGCAGATGATGAGGTAGTTCTCTTGTTTCGGCGCAAACGTCAATCTCCACATTACGTGACCTTCCGGACGACCTGCGGTACACCACGTTGCGTAAAGCTAGATAGTAGTGGTCGTGTTTCTTCCTTTTTTTTTTTTATTTTATTCGACTATTGCGTTGAAAGGAAACACTTCGCGAAATAGTTTTATTTAATCGATATGATTTACGTAAGTGTTTTTGTTGTGTTTTTCCCAAACGAACGTAATAAAAATATCTACGTAGGTAAGAACCTTTACCACGGGTTAAGATTTTAGCAACAGCAGCTTCAGGATCATACCTTAAACACAGGATAAATCATTTTTTTGAGCTAAAATGCAATTTTTTTATCTCTGCTTTTGTAAACAACAGACTTATATAAATATATTGATAAATTCAGCATAATGTTATCGGATACTTTTATATGTTGATTTTACTCAAAATCCTGAACCTCACTTTCATGGTGATCAGCACGCGATTGCAGAGGCACAAACTTTTGAGTTGGTTATGGTTCAAGCTCACGTGACTGCATTCTTATTAAAGTTATTTTTTGTGAACTCCTCTCACCTAATGGCCCTGCCAGAGTATGAAATGAAACATGTACCTTGCAGTCATTCATCACCAAACTATATACACTATATGTCAAGGAACTATGCGTAATTGGATTTCATATTACCGAATAGAAATTACTGGCATAGTTTAACTGATGTTAAGAATCCTTTTAATGTCACAAAATATCAACGTAAGAGAGAAATGTTCAATGATATGCACATGGAAGGAAATATTGGTTTGGATATGTTCCGAATCGTAAATGCTTCGGGAATAGCAAAATGTTGGCACCGTAATGTTTCTGGACTTAACGTAATTTCAAAATTATTTGAAGAAAATATTCAGACAGTTTCTCGCATTCTCTACCATTCTATCGATTGGTAGAGAATACGAGATTTAACATCGCTGGGAGTTGTTCATTAGATTACCTCAAAAACTATTCAGGCCATAATACTGTATGTTTCGCGTGTTGTAGCTCTAGGCAATTCTTCTTTGTGAGTTGAAGCTGTTGGAAAATATGGTAAAGTAGTGCCCTCATTTCTGTTTTGCCATAATAATATGGTGAAATAGGAACTAGTAATTCATCATTACGTTACCCATGAAAAATCCTCGAAAAAAAAGCCTTCCGTGATGGACACGATCTATTCGGCAGCAAGATTTCTACTGACTAAGCGAAACCTAGCTTCATTGACCAGAAACAGGGTTACAGTGACGCATACGTAGTATATATTTCTTCATATAGAAAGGTGCATTCGTATAACTTACTGTCCCTGCAAACTGAAATACATTTCTTATGAATTGTTACTTGGTGGTGCTTGCTCCATCGAAGTCTTTAATTATTTTATCGTACTAAATAATGCCTTTTTTAATGAAATAAGAATACATTTTATTAATTTAATGGATCTGTACCTTTTCAATTCCAATATGGTTTACATCGGTACATGTCCAAAATTTTAGTTTACTATTATTATCCGTTGGTTTTTATTAATTTGATGGGACACTAAGATAATCGGAAACTTTTAATTCCTTTGCATGCCGAATAACAACGCTTCTCCTGTATAATTAGGATCAAATAGCTGATCCATAAAGATATGATAATTTGTCGGAAAATGACAAACTATGCAAGGGATTTAATGCTAAACCAAGGATGGTTCATGCGAGCATCGAATTATCAAATGTAATGCAGTATTTATTTAGCCTGTCACGAATACTTCAGTTGGCAAATGAACTATTACAGCTTCAGAAGAATGGGCCCAGAAAGATAATCTTCAGGTACAAAACATCAAAAACTATTCTTAAAAAAAGCTATTAATAACTGTGGAAAAATTTACACAGATAGTAAGATGTTCTGTTTTATTTAGGTAGAGGTTTTGTCTAAAGTTGCAATTTACTGATGGAATCTTCCCAAAATACGTGAAACCAAAAACAATCTACCATTTGCCGTATTATAATGCTCATTGACTACTAATAGTTGAGGATAAGTAAAACAACCTCTTCATTTTAATCAAGTAGAATGCATTTCATTATATGATGCCAGCCTATGATGTGAAAACGCTTCCTCATCCTTTTGTTCCCAGGTATCATTTGAATTTGGTAAAAATATATGAAGTAAGATGTCAGCTATTTATTTCGTGATTATATAGAATTTTAATAAGTTCCATAATTCGAATTTAATTTTATAGTTGCATTTTGCTGCTGATCATTCTTTCCCTCGGTTTGTTCCCCCAAATTCCTAATGGGTTGAGATGTGACTGGTTACCCGGCTAGGGAAGTACAACAGTTCCAAATGATGTTTTGCATATTTGAGATACGTGGAAAAATGAAAATACATCACTGAGGAACAGAAATTAAGAAAGGAGAAAAATACTTGACTCTCCGGGGTAACCGATCTTACTGAGGAGTCAGTGCTGTGGATTTTAAACCTGGATAACCTTGGAATCCCATTTGAAAAACTTATATTTCATAAAACATTGTAAAAATTTCTTCTTTAAATTAAATCAAAAGTAATAAAAATGTGAACATCCTCAAATCCGGCATCCTACATGGTTCGCAGGCCCCTTGCTGTTATTGCCCTCAAGATAAGTTGGTGTAATTTTTACATGGTTGCGCGTTCTCGGAGGCTAACTTAGTGTTTCTCTTGGCATGTGCGATATTATGCATATTTAAGCTAAAATGAGTAGTACTTCCTAGTATAGTCAACATTCCGGAAAGTGCTAATGTAATGTATTATATTTGATTAAAATGTATTCATATTTTAGTAAACACTAAGAAAGGACGTTATGCGGTGATTTTCCATGAAATCCCTCTAAATAACCACTATTATACTACGTGAGTTTATTAAGTTGGTTTATTCAGTTTTATTGACCCAATGCGCTGTACATCTATATAATGTTTTGGAAACCTTGTGGGAACCCATCATCAGATTACAGTTGACGGTAACAATTAATTGTTACAATTTCTTTCTCTGTCCTCTAGTACATCCAAGTATGAACTTCCCTGATGATGGATTGAGGGAAGGTTCCCGTAACGTTACCTAATTGTAAAGTATATTAGTAAATAGGCTGAATAAACTAACTTAAACTCACGTGGTATATTTGTAGTTATTTAGACTGATAACTGTAGCGTTTTTTGTCAACATACAGTGGTAATGGTATTTTAAATGAATGCTTCATGTTTAAAACCAAGCATTTTGATTACTTTTCTCTTCTTACTCACTCTGTCCCTAGATTATATACCCTAAACAGGATTGCCAAATACGCAAACCCAGGTTCTGTTGCAAATTACTTAATGTTCAGCCAAAATCAAAATAATATACCTAATGTGAAACGGTGGTATTTAAAGAATATATACGATTTTAATGAAACGCTTAGATAATACGAATTTCCATGACTTTTCTAATAAGGAAACGTATATCCTTGCATCAATACGGGAGCTTCAGTAGTGTGCAGTTCACTGTTGAGCCAACACTAGTCTTTCTGTGAACGAAACGTATTTAAAAAAAAATCATACAGGAAATGTTTATGCCCTTTATCCAATATGCGACATAATTGCGTACAATTTCTACAGCAAGTGCATTACTGATTCCTTCGAGCAGGTAAGAATTTAAAAAGTTGGACATTTTGGTATCGAATTCTTGTGATAGCATATATAGCAATGCGTGATTAAATAAATAAAAATATATATATAGAATGTTTGCTGTCATCATTTGAGCTTCCGGCGCGAAATCACCGAGCGTGTATCCTCTTTTTTTTATAGTTCGAACACGGAAGTATGGTTTTGTGCCTTACATTTCTGAAAATTCTAGTTCTTGTAAATCGTTGCTCAAAAATAGAGCAGCTAGGGTACGTGTTGCTGTATTAGTTGAAACACCCACAGAAAAAGAAATCTGGTCTCGCTAACAACTACATTCATTACTAGAATATCTTCGCTGGACATGGCTCTCCAAAATATCTGCGTTTCATATAAATTTTATTTTGCGATGATTTCAAATAACTCCCTTTCTACATTCTAGAAAATGCCGCCACAGGCAAGCCTTTCACTTTTGAGCGAATTCCAAAATCAAATATGGAGCAAAACATGTCATATTCTTCCCCATCTCCAAGGTTTTTTTTAGAAAAATATTTACCGATTTTGGTAACTGACGAAACTACGTCTTTCTGGTTCATGAGAAATAAAAGAAATCAGAGAGAATTAAATTTATAAAATCGCAGAGAAACAATTATAATAATTTGATCTCATAATTATTGAATAAACTGAAAAAAACGTCGAAACAGAAATAAAATATAGAATGTGGGTTTTTTTAATAGTTTATCCCTTTGAGTAGCATAAGAAGTGTTTTAGCAGACTCAATCAACCATTTGCGCAGTATCTGTCTGCTCATGAAAGTATTGAAGCGCGCATGCGAAGTAATAGATGGATTAGTAGGTTTTCAAAAAAGCTAACTTATTTTTTTCCCTACGTGGTTGCGCTCAACATATGGAACTTACAATTCTTTTATTTAAAGAGCAATGGCTACGTCTAAGCGATCTTTCGGGATCCGTGCACGCCCACTGTTTGCCGATGATTTCTTCTCCATTTATACAAGATAGACAACCAGTTCCAAAAGCATTCCTCATGAAAAGTTAGCATGCCCAGCTATGTAGGATATATTATTTTATCCCATACACGCGAGTCTACAATTAGGCTTCTTTCGAAGTAATGAGAGGGCCTTAAATGATTGTGGCAGATCGTTTTTAAAGGTTTTGGAGGTATCAACAATGTTAGTCCAGAGTAGATATTTATAGAAAAAAATTACGCAAATATCTCCTTTAAAGTATTTATTTCTGTTCCATAGTGAAACTGGAGGATATAGGGTACCTTCCTTACCCAAACGCTTGTTCTTTACTGAACTATGTATATAATGAAAATTAACCTTACTGCACAAAATAAATATTTCAAAATGGTATTTTATACGCTTGCCAACCATTTCTTGGGTTCCTTTAGAATTTGCATCAAGGCATCTGCAGGAGGAGGTCAGTATATTGTGTTAGTTTCCGGGAAAGGGAACTTTGGCCGGCTACAGGACTCGAACCCAGACCTTTTTAAATGACATGGAGGGAAGCGATGCTCTAGGCCGCTGACCGCGAGATTAGGCTACTGTATATGGTCTTCGATTTCCGTAGTCAGTTGCAAGATTACAATCACATTATATTACATTTATGTCTCGCTAATTTCGATACTCCAGTGACTCATAAATTAGAACAAATGATAGCTGTCCGAATAACTATTAGGCAAAGCTATTACTTTCAGCGCATAACAGATTGAAAAACATCATTGCCTAACCGAAAATAAGAGGCGAAATTAATCATTGACGTCTTTACGTAGTGTTGATATTTATGTTTTCACATTCAGAGTTATTGCTGTTGTGGTGACCTACGTGTTATAATCATTTAGTTCCCAACGTTCCCATCTGTGGTGCAATTTGCATAGTGTGCTTCATTAAGTCAGGCTCGCAACATATGCTTGTCGATAAGGCTTGCATGGTCTCTAATGTGCTCTGTTGTAAACAGTGTCCAAATGAGTGCACTAATTTATCTCCAAAAATAAATTTTTATCTGTGTTTATTTCCTTTGAGTAATTCTGTAGAAATAAAAAAGATGGAAAGAATAAAGAAAGCCTCTTTATTAAAACTTCTAAGTTATCATTTAACCTGTAGTTAGTCATCTAATGTATATCGGCCACTTTGTCACTTATTGATTTTGCACTGTTCATCAGCGTACAGAATGTATTACATGCTGAATAATTCTCTTTTAGCAAGAACATTCGTCGATAACCGTATTTCTGTAGAAAACAATAACGAAGATGAAATATTCCATGCATGCACGAAAAATTAAAATCTTTTCCGTCACGCATAGGTCTAACTGCAGTTACAGGGCAGCGTTAAGAGAGTATATGCCTATGTTTTTAGTTTCCGATGTTGCGTAAGTTTCTTTCCCTCATCTTAATAGTACTTATGAGGTGCACTTAGAAAAATATATAATTATGCAGTGTTAATTAGATAAAAAATGTACGTTATATTTTGTAAAGTATTACAGAGAAAGAATATTTTCTAATTACTTTTCCACCATTTCTTAAGGTCCTTTATTTAGCATATACGCAATAATCGCTTGGTTTTGAATAAAGAGTAATTTGTCCAGTCCAGTCCAGTCGCTTTGTCCAATCCACGAGATATTCACACATCTGCGTATGTGTGGGGACAGCAAACGTATGTAAACTGGCAGCGTGAAAAAGATCAGATAGTGGAATTTAGCAATTTGGTAAACACACATTAAATCAGTAGGGATTGTGTTCAAGCGGCAGAGGCAATTTTACGTGGAATATCCAAGAATCGTCATCCTTGTATATATTCAGGTATAATTGTATTATTCGTATGCTATTCTAACTGTGCATCGGATGCAAAAAATTACTGACATACTGGCAAAATAAGATAGTTAATTAAAAAAAAATAACATAATAAACAGAAATCCTAGTTATAGTGCTGAGAAGAGGTATTCCAAAAAGCTGCAAAGTCTGTCTTTGACAGCACATGACCTATATCTGGCTCTGACCGTGAAGACAATTTAGCAACTTTCCCAAGTTTGCAGCTGCCTGACGATTGACGTCACTAGCAGAATTTTATTTCTTATGCTGTGGGCGGGAAGTCTGTATGCAATGCAAACGACGATGATTTTGGTTCCTCCCATCTTATAGTAAAAAAAATAGCTGGTTTCAACCAGTGTAGTGAACATGTCACTTTGACCGAAGAACAGTGGTTCTGTGTGATATTCAGTATACAGTCCGATTCCGAACATATTCTCATCTGGAGAATGGGGCCCCCCAAAAGAACCCCATTAATACTAGTGAAAGGAACCCAAAACCAACCCACAAGCGCTGTAAAAGAAACGGCTACAGAGTAGGCGGCCAGTGGTTTCGGCAGCTGTAGTGTGCGAATCATATAAGGAACTTCACTTCGAGGTGGCCACTGAGACTGTTGTGAGCTAGAAGACGTTAGTTTTAATGAATACAGTTAAGGGAAAGGCCTGGGCCTAAGCTCAAAAGGAGTAGCATATAGTTTTTGAACAGATTTTTGCTCATAATTAATGTATATGCATAGAAGACTAGAAAATCATTTGTTAATAAAAAATAATAAATAAATAAACTCACTAGGATTGTCTCACTTTTTGTGCCCTATTTTGTTTTCACATATCATTCCTTTTTATTATGGCTAGGGACTTCGAAAAATAGAAGTGGCCTGACCTTTCTAAACCTCCTGAGATGGTCTGGGTGCAACACGTCTCCGAGTTCCTCATCGTGTGCAATAATTATCTTCCCCATGAATGAAGTGCAGCTAGTGGGGAATATTTTCTGAATGGCGTGACCACCGAGGTCTTCAGATCCGCAACTTTTTGAACATGTATGGGATACATGTTCAACATGATATTCTGGAAACTAAAATTACGAGTCGCAACCCCTCCTCCCTTTATAGGAGATAAGAGCTGTTCGCCTAGAAGATCAGGCTTCAGAATTACACTTCCATTAACAATATGAGAAACACGCCTGAGTGTTGAGCGACTGTGAGGAGTAATGATTTTGCTGTTTCGTCTACAGGATACTCAATTTCAAGTACGTATGAGTTAATTTGCATATTTAAGAAATGACATGCTTGTTGCTCGTATATAAACTCGCATACATTACTGTTCGGTATAATATGATATACTTTCATATTAAATTTCATTGAATTGTATAAAGTGTTCCGCACACCATTTCACTTTTGTCATTTGTATCTTCTTGACTTTTGTTCACGTGTGGTATTGTACAGCTTATTTTCACTAATCATTAGCAAATAAAAGAATGAATGTAAGAGAGAGCCTCCAAATAGCCGCTGATATTTTTTTTTTTCTGAAATGTTTATCACAGCATAAGGGAGTAAGATATGAAAGCATCAGATTAAATACGCTTATGTAGTTTTCAATTTAGTTTATATATTTTAGTAACTTCTGATCACAGTTTACAGTAACTGCATATATTACTGTATTTAATATATTTCGAGTTCCAAATGGTTATAAATACATTTCGTAATTATCTGAATTGTACGCGTTTTAACGATTTCTCCTTGCCTTGTTAAAGCAGCACAATTTGTTTAGCTTGCAGAGGGATAAAAAGCTATGCATGCAATTTTTGATGTTTTTGCATGAGTAGACAGAAAACTTCTCTATGTATATGGGGAATAACTTTTTTCCTGTAGTAATTTTGTTTTGGCGAAATAAATTAGCGAATTTATATGACAATTTAGGATAGATAATGTGAGAAGCCTTCGATGTCTATATTGGAATACAAATCTGTCAATTCTTATTGCTTCCAGTAGACGAGCTGAGACAATATCTGATGACAATACTTGATTTTAGCTTTGTACCCCATCAGTAGGAGTGATGGCACTTTGAACCAAACTGACCAGGGGGGGCGGCCGCCAGGTGGCGCTGCAGTCGAGCTTTGTCGCCCCCCCCGCCCGCTAGAGGGCGCACCAAACTGACCAGGGGCGGCCGCTAGGTGGCGCTGCAGTCGAACTTTACCGCCCCTCCCGCTAGAGGGCGCAACAAACTGACCAGGGGGCGCGCGTCTACCCCCCGCCCGCTAGAGGGCGCACCAAACTGACCAGGGGGCGCGGTCTACCCCCGCCCGCTAGAGGGCGCACCAAACTGACAGCAGGTGGTCTTATCCCTCCCCCCACTTCCGTCACCAGGTGGCGCTGCCATCGAAAAACTTTGAACAGATTTTGTCAGCGGGTGGTCTTCTCCCTCCCCCCACCTCCGTCACCAGGTGGCGCTGCCATCGAAACCCTTTGAACGAAACTGACCAGGGAAGTATTCCACCCTCCCTCTTCTCACCCCCGCCGCTAGGCGGCGGTACCGTCGCACAATGTTAAGACATGCATAGTGTAACATGTCTTATGACGTCATAATCCTTTGTAGTAATTCTTGGAATTCAAAGAGAGGATTTTTTTAATTTTACTGCTGGTTGGTACATTTTTAAAAGAATTTTAAATGAGAAGACTATTTTAAACAACAGGCAATAAATTAAAGTATTCATGAACAATATGTTTAACCAATGGTATTTTTTAAAGTATTCATGTACAAATCAATGGTATTTTTTAAAGTATTCATGAGCAAATCAAAGGTATTATTTGAATATAAAGTATTCATTAACAAATCAATGGTAGTATTTTGTCAGTTGAAAGTGATTTTAAATATAACTTTTAAGGAAGACACAGAATTATAATGAACGAAGTCTTTTATTGAACACTGTTAACAAAATTATTTACAAAGGAATCATTATTCTGATAAAATCTTGACACAGCTCTCTTTTCAAGGACAGTCCACAATTCTCCCATTACAAAAAGTATGAAAAGTACTATAAAGGTAAGTATCTTCTGTTCCAGAGTTAGTGTTGTTTTACCTGCAATAAAGAGAACATGTTAGAAGATTATTATAATCCTACTGTGGTGGGGAGCTTTGCTAGTGTTAATGCTTTACAAAAACATACAAAATTACCCAAACATACTGTGAAAGAATGGTTATCGGGACAGCCCACATATGTGAGACACAGACAGCAACGAAGAAATTTTCCTCGTAACCAGATGAAAGTTCCTGGTCTTCACCATACATTTCAATGTGATTTAGCCAACATGTCAAATCTTGCTAAAGCAAATAATGGTGTTCATTTTCTTCTCGTGTGTATTGATTGCTTTTCACGATATGGTTGGGTAAGACCATTAAAATCTAAACATTCACAAGAAGTAGTTAAAGCTTTCAAATCTATTTTTAAAGAAGAAGTACCATTTAATATTAATAGTGACCAAGGAAAGGAATTTACTAATAAACAAGTGCGTGCATTATTCAAATCTAAAAATATCCACTTTTACACCACTAGAAGTGAAAAGAAAGCTTCTATGGCAGAAAGATTTATTCGAACATTAAAAGAAAAAATTTATAAATGGGTTACATATTCAAAAAATGATAAATATATTCACGTGCTGCAAAAATTAGTGAAAACGTATAATGAAACTGTACACAGATCTATTGGTATGGCCCCTGCAGATGTCACCATGCATAATGAAGAAACAGTTTATGCTAAATTATATAGACCCCACCCAAAAGTTTCGGAACCCAAGTTTAAAATCGGTGACCATGTTGTTCTTAGTGATGATAGCCATAATTTTCGAAAAGCGTTCAGAGGGAATTGGTCTGAGGAGGTGTTTTTCATAGCTCAAGTAATCAAAAGACACCCTGTAGTATATAAGGTTAAAGGGAGAGATGGTGAGGTGATAGAAGGGACATTTTATGAACATCAGCTACAGAGAGTCAGTTTTGATAACGAGGTACCAGAAAACGTGTATCTGATTGAAAAAGTACTTGGGAAGCGTACAGTGCGTGGCCAGAGACAGTTACTTGTGAAGTGGCTTGGATACCCCGCATCCTACAATTCTTGGGTACGAAGCAAAGATGTTTTACCTAACCCTACCAAGTAATGCAAGTATGGACATGTATCCCGATAACACCCAATCACGTTTCAAAGTTCAATTACCCCGGGAAATTAATCTGAGTGGGAAGTGGGTGGTGGCACTTTCAGAAATCCATCTACCAGGAGTGTGGAACAATATCACAAAAGGATACGATGAATTTCATGTACTTCGCAACGATTATGACTCTGAACAAATTTTACATGTGCTTTCTTTAAAGTATAAAGATTATCAACATCTTTTAGATGAGTTGAACAGTGTTCATCCCCTTATTTCATTTACAGTACACACAAAGACTGTTGCAAAATATCAATTTTCAGTGAATGTGCATGGAAAAGGTAAAATACAATTGCCCGAGAAACTAGTAAAATTATTTGGACTTCAAAAAGCAGGTGTACGGGGGAAAGGCTGCCGTATATTTACAGATACATCTGTAGGTGAGAGTGTATTACCTATCAAAGGTCAAATTTCTTTTGCCCCAAGTGCAAGAGATGTTGTTTTTATTCTTGTTACTGGTGGCAGTTACCAGATGTGTGTGCTTCCACATGGAAACTATAAATCAATCTCTAGTATTCTTGATGCAATGTTGAGCGTCTGCCTGAGTTTAAGTGGGAATGTTAATTCAGACGATACCCTGACTTTACACATAACAGAAAACTTTTCATTAGTGTTTCCACAAGATTCCCCAGGTTTAGGTCTTATGCTTGGCTTTCACCAGATTGGTACTAAATTGAGTGGAGCTGTCAGTGGGAAGTACCCTGCAGATATAAAACGGGGTGTCTCAGCGTATTTTGTTTATTCCAACCTGATTCAGGACCAGATTGTAGGTGATACATGTGCTCCACTGTTACGTGTTGTTCCCTGTATTGAACAGAACACATTTACATACGAAAACCCAGACTATTACCCCCTTTTGAGACATAGGTTTCACACCGTGTCCATCAGTATTTGTACAGACAGCGGACAGTTTCTAGAGTTCAGAAGTGGGAAGACTTTAGTGAAGCTGCATTTTCGCAAAGATGAGTGAATACATTGATTACTACACGGTACAAGCGGGAGGTGGTAATGCATTTGCAGGACAACCTTTGCAACGTGGGTATGGACTTGGTAGCATTTTTCGTTTAGCATTCTCTTTTCTAACACCACTTTTGAAACCCGCTGCCCGTTTTGTGGGTAAGCATGTTTTAAGAGCAGGTCAAAACGTGATTGGTGATGTTTTGGAGGGGGTGCCCCTCAAACGATCCTTTATAAACAGAGCATCGGAAGTCGGTCAGTCCATTTCAGACAAGGTTCTGAACCAGAAAGGAAGAGGGAAGAAGAGGAAGCGCAGAGATATTTTTTAAAACATGGAGCTTATGATGTCAGAACTAGACCTATTTCAAAAACCGGCTATTAACCTATCTATCGAACGTTCATCTTATGTGACTTTTCAACCACTAGGCAGTGTGGATAGTGGAGGCCCCATCGAATTTTTTATTCCCGGTACTTCCGAAGAATATTTAGATTTTGGAAAAACATTTTTACGTCTGAAAGTTCGTGTTACACATAGTGACGGGAAAGAGATAGATGCCACATCTGTGAGTGTGGTGAACAATTTTTTTCATTCCCTTTTCAGTCAGGTCGATCTGTTTTTACAAGATAAATTAATCAATGCATCAGCAGATACTTATCCCTACAGGGCATATTTAGAAAAACTTCTGAATTACGATCGCGGTGCCAAATGTACCCAATTAACAACAGAACTGTACGTGAAAGATGACGTTGCGGATGTCAGTGAAATGTTCACCAAGACAGAATGTGGGATGTGTAAACGACAGGATTCAATTGCAAAATCAAGGAGTGTGGAACTTCTAGGGCGCCTACATCTGGATTTGTGTCACCAGGCAAGATATATCGTTAATAATGTGTCACTACGTATTCGTCTAGTGCGAAGTAACCCAGAATTCTGTTTATTGGCCGTCACCACAGACATGAAATGCAGAGTTCATATTCAGGAAGCAACCCTCTTCGTGCACAAAGTAAGATTAAATCCTAAAGTTCTGTTAGCCCACTTGACTGTGCTTGAAAAAAATCCTATTCACTACCCCATAAACAGGGTCCAAGTCAGCTATTACTCGATTCCTAAAGGTATGAGTGATTCTACAAGAGACAACATCTATCTGGGCGACATTCCTTCTCGATTAGTTATAGGTCTAGTTGCAAGTGAAGCATTCAATGGTTCGTACAGTCGCAATCCATTCAATTTTGCCCACTTCAATTTATGTTATCTGGTAGTGTCAGCTGATGGTATTCAGCATCCAAGTCAACCTCTGACACCTAATTATAAAGAGGGTCATTACACCAGATCATACCTCTCTCTTTTCACATCACTGAACAAGTGGACACGTGATGTGGGTAATGATATTTCCTATAATGAATACCTAGAAGGTAATGTGTTGTATGGATTTGACCTCTCTCCTGACCATAATGCCGTAGGCGAACACATCAATACTCATAGACGAGGAAGTGTACGTATCGAACTGAAATTTTCTGCTCACCTACCCGAGAACCTTACAGTGGTGTTGTTCGCAGAGTTTGAAAACATCCTTTCGATCACCAGGGATCGCTCGGTACTTCTGGATTATGAACACTGAACAGATTGAACAGATTTTACAGATGGATGTCTACACACGGAAATTTCCATTGGGAGTGTGTGCACGTGATGAACTACCTACACGGATGCTACCAAAACCGTGTCTCCTTGTAGTCAATACAGATCCCTCACATCTACCTGGGCAGCACTGGGTTGCCTTATTCCTACAGGAACAATGTGGTGAATACTTTGACAGCTATGGTCGCAAACCAAAAAAGGACTTTGTGAAATTTTTAACTAAACAATGTAAAAAATGGACGTATAATGCTACTGTTATCCAACACAAGTTGTCTATAGCCTGTGGTTTACACTGTATTTATTTCCTTACACACAGGTGTCGTGGCTTAACCATGCACCAGATTGTTAATGTGTGTTATTCTCCCGATTTGTGGATGAATGATGTTATTGTAACTGTTGACATAACAGAACATTTATTTCTAAATAAAAATAATTTTAAATAAAAAAAGATGTTTTTTTACTTACATTCGAACCCATTTCAGCTTTCTTGCCCTCAACCGTCTTGGGGAGGGTAGGAAAAAAGATGACTTTTTTCTTTTCTTCACAGGAACATCTTCAACAGGTGGGGGTGGTGGCATTTCTTCCGTGTGTACTGATGGTGCAAGCTGTCTTTTTAGACCTAAATAAGTCTGTAAAGTGGTTAAATATTCTCTAACTTTACTTTCAACATCCAAATCTTTCCTTTGAAGAACAGATGACATTTTGTCATCCAAACTTTCAATTTCTTTCTGCTCTGGGGTGTTTAGCAGTGTGAATTTTTTATACAGCTGATTCATTTCCTTATGAGGGATGTGAGCAATGGTACTATTATGCTACCAAGTAGGGGAAACAAAGCACCACCGTGCTGGTGAATAAGTTTTCGCCTTTGTATGAAGGGCACCTGTTTATTTCCTAATAATCTCAAGATTTTCTTTTTCTTGGAGAGCTGTGAATGCTGTTTGCTACTTAGAGGGATATTGCCACAAAGGAGATTTTTACAAATTTCACAAAGAGATGTGATTTGTGCTGGCGTAGTGTGTTTTAAGACAGCTGTGGCTTGTTTTGGAGTGGCTTCAGAAATAAACTTGATGAGGTTTTTGTGCTTTCGGAGTCTAGAAGCCATATGGGTACATAAACAACGTTGGGGGCCTCTTCTGGCAAAATATTACTTCGCAGACGGAGCACCTCAGGTGTGTCCTGTTTAAAATCTAGGAGCAAATAAGAATGTGCTCGACTTGTTGCTTCTTTATAAATGTCAATCAGCACACCCGACCGTCCAGGAAAAACTTGTGTGGCAAGATGAGAAAATTGCCGAGAGTCACGTGGGTTTTTGAAAACTATCAGATAGTGTGCATTAAGACTGATAGTTCTAAACTGAGTACCCTGACAAAATAAATTTTGTGTTAGCAGAATCACACTTAGACTCCTGTGATGTGACCCTTTTATAAAAATTTCAGCTACTTCGGTATTGTCTTTAGCCTGATGAATTAAATCATCGATAATTAGCAAATTTTCAATACTTGGGTCAAACTGTGGTGGTTTTAACCCGTTTACAAACTCTACTTCTAGGAAACTGCTGAATTTTTGCTGGTACTCTGAATAGCAGTACACGATTCTTTTGGGTGGTGGGGTTATTAATATGTTTCTATTACGAATGAGGGATAATACAAATGTTGTTTTCCCTGACTGGGTGCCCCCAGAGACAATAGATGTAAACGGATGTACAAACATTTTAAAACTGGTTGTTGTGAGTGGGAGGATATATATATATATATATATATGTATATATGTGTGTGTGTGTGTGGATACCGTTGTAGGTGCGAAATCTTTACACACGGAAATAACCATAAGGGTAGGTTCGAGTGTCTTCCCCCACCACACGTTTTGTAAATGTGTACCTAAATTTCTTGGTTATGGAAGTTTCCAAGAGACGGCAATTCCACTTGTCGCGACGAACAGCAAAGGGGACAGGCACGGAAATATCTGTTGGTTCTCCCATAGCCGCTGCATACATGGATTCTATGTTAATCAACATGTTAGCATGGGAGTTCAGCGTGATTCCTTTACATTTTGTCACCATCTTATTCTTGTGGGTTCTGTAGGAATATGATTTAGGGCCTGTAGTGACAAACTCGACAATGTAATCACCACTGTCCAGTTCATTAGTGAGCTCTCCTAAAGAATGACCAATTGGCGGAGCGTATTCACCGGGTTTTTGTGTGAATATGACACTGTCGGTGTCTGAGTATAAGACACGTTCACGGAGAGAGTCTAGAGCCTCATAAAGCTTCATCCTACCATAAGCAGCAACAAACGAAGCAATAACAGCATTACCTTTCCTGTATGCCGGTTCTTTTCCAGCAACAGGAGCAGATGCAACCAACATTTTTTCTTCTGTAACAAGTCTGGCATCATGAATAATCTTTGTGTTGTCCAGAAAGAGTTCAACAAGGTTCTCATAAGAGGAAACAACCTGTGTATTCACACGCTGTGTCCTCATACCAAGTCTTCCCCACAAAGAATTAAGGCAAAGCTTAGCAAGTGAACGCTTTGCTGGATTTTTTTTAATTTGGTCTACATCTAAAGTGACACCTTCTCCCGTTTTAAATTCCTGAATATATTCATCCCGATTCTTACCCTCGGGCCAGCCTGAAGCTTCTTGTTTCACCTTGAGGAAAGTGTCCATGTACGGCCCGAATAAATTTTCGAATTTTTCAGAAAAATGCCATACTTCATAAAATTGTAGCACTTTGTAACCGTGGGATACTGCAAGGTCAAGTTCAACTGTACACCATGTTCCTGTGAATGATCGATCTGAATGAGAGCACTGGGGTAAACATTCATTAGCACACTGACCACATAGTGGGAAAACGAGCTTACCATTGCTATTGATGGGCAAAACAGGTAACAGAAGCTGATCAGGAGCAACAACACGGGCATGGCAAATGCCAAAGTATGCACCTGGTGTGTAATCAAAGTTTTCAAGTATTACTTTAGGGTGCCCGCGAGGAAAAACACCATATTTGCACACCCATGGATAAAGGGAGCAGAAATCAAGATAGTGGATTTCTTCACCCTCTTCGACCTTGTGATAAAGTTTATAACAGTCTGTTCTTCCTCCTTTTAAGGCACTCCTAGGTGTCAGACCTTCGAAATGAATGGCCTCATCTGCATGTTGTTTTAGCATTATATCAGTGTTAACCAATTTGTCAAACTGACACTCCCATATGGAGACCACCTGAAAACCTTGTGACTCTAAATATGCCTCTCTGTCTAATGTTGCTTCATAGAGAGCACCCATTGTAATATTTTGGTGTGACTGTTGTGTGTAGGGCTTATAACATTTTGGACACCCGTGATAATAGCATCCGTTAAATTCATACACTGTTTGTTTATACAAACCATCCACAAAGTATGGGCCAATTTTAACTTCTCCACCTACTCTGCGTGCGTGCTGAATTGTAACATTGTGCTTTTTTTCTAAATAAGTGAGCCATATTAAAGCTTTACGACTCTGTATGTTTTTTCCTTTGTAACCTGCAGGTGGCAAGATGGCCATCGTGTTATGAGGAAGAAATTTTTGAAGGAATACCCTGTTGCAAACACCTGCAATGGTAATGTCTTGGTGGAAAGGGTCAACACCTGTAGTTTCTAAAAAAAGAGAGCGGAACTTATCACAGGCACCTTTCAGGACCCTTAAGTCATCTTGGCAGTAGTGAAGCAGTTCAGATTTCAGATTGTAGGGCTCGTGTCTCCGCTGTTCGTACCATGTTTCAAACTCAGCTAGGGTCTCTTTCCCCATATATTCAGGTTGAAAATACTGCTTAGCAGGTAATGGGCCCTGGTAATCACCGGTCTGTTCGGTGTGAAATATGTAGGGGAAGAAACCCTTTCTGACCTCTGGAAGTTCAAACATGGCAGGTAATTTGCGAAGTGGAAATGCCAAATAAGAAAAACTGTCGAGAAAGACAATATTCAATTGGTCATGGTAAATACCAAGGATTTTGGAACCGTCGTACACCACTCGGGGTTCATAAGCCTGGCCGTAAAGATACTCAAGGACGAAATAGCCATCGAACCCCTTAAAGTTGTGGGCTACAACCCGGACATTAGTATATTTTGGTCCAATGGTGTGAATATTCCTACCATCACGTGCACGCTTAACCGTTTCCTTGACAGCAAACAATTCATTCATAAATTGTCTAACACAGTCTTCTCCCCAGAAGACATGTTCCTGGCTCCCAAACACAGCCACACAAAGAACAGCCACGTGCTGACCCTGCTTTAGAATAGTCTCTGTGTCAAAGTATATAACTGAGATTTTGTCTTTTGGTGGTTCTGGTTTCAGGACAAAGCAGTGTTCGGGTTCATGTTCAATCTTACAGTAGTGACAATAATCCTGTGATCTGCAAACGTGCTCTTTGTTTGATGAAAAGGTGAGCATACATTTGCTGCAGCGACGGAACTCAGAACATATATTGTTTGTCCTATGTGTTTCCAAACACTCGCGGCCTCGAAAATATCTATTACAAGACTCACACAAGAGAGAGCGCTCTCCACTATGATAGGCTTTCGCCCTACAGCGAGTACAGACCTTAGGACATATGTGTGTGATTAACCTCTCAGCATTTGTAAAAGTTTTCAAACAGTCTGGACAGTAGTATGAACCGCCGAATAATGCTTTAGGGGATCGCACCAAATCATAGTGACTACTGTGATACAGGAGACAGATTTGTTTCTTGGCAGGTGAACCCCTGTAAATACTGTTAAAGCTGTCTTCAGCAGAAAACACTATAATCTGATATTCAGGGGCCAGATGTTTCTGAAATAAATCCAACTCCTGCAATCCACATTTGATCAGAGGCACTCCTGCAACCTTATGGAGCTGGACAGCTCGAATTTTCTGAGCCCTTTTCTTGTCTTCCCGTACCTGTCTGTACGTTTGCTTGTCATCCTCAAAACCAGAAATACCCACCACGATCGCTCGGGCCATACAAAGATTATCCGAGTTTTTTATGTGGATTACTGATTTTTTCGAAGACAAAAATGCTTCCAAATTGAGTATTGCCCTTGTTTTAATGTTGTTACGACCTCCTCCACGATTAGCAATATTAATTAAAATGATATCAATTTGCAAATCCTCAGCCAGTAGAAACTCACGTTTCGACTGCTCCACAGCAAAAAAAGCATCAAAAATGCGGTCAAGTGTGAGGTCGCCAATTAACATGAAAGGCAAATTAATATTGGTGTCAAGTGTACTGGCCCTCACACACAGTCTAACATGGGAAAAGGTTCCTTCCTGGCTGAGAAGCCTAATAACCTCCTCAAGAACCTCTCTGAAAACTGAAAAAAATGTCCCTTCGGGCAACTGGTCAAGGTCTTTGTATTTTGTTGTATATGTTATGAATTTTGTTTTATATTTGTGAGAATTTTTTTCTACGCCAGCACAAATATCATAAAATCTATTAAAAGGGGGAGAAATAAAATCCTCTCTTTGAATTCCAAGAATTACTACAAAGGATTATGACGTCATAAGACATGTTACACTATGCATGTCTTAACATTGTGCGACGGTACCGCCGCCTAGCGGCGGGGGTGAGAAGAGGGAGGGTGGAATTTATGACGTCATAAGACATGTTACACTATGCATGTCTTAACATTGTGCGACGGTACCGCCGCCTAGCGGCGGGGGTGAGAAGAGGGAGGGCGGAATACTTCCCTGGTCAGTTTCGTTCAAAGGGTTTCGATGGCAGCGCCACCTGGTGACGGAGGTGGGGGGAGGGAGAAGACCACCCGCTGACAAAATCTGTTCAAAGTGTTTCGATGGCAGCGCCACCTGGTGACGGAGGTGGGGGGAGGGAGAAGACCACCCGCTGACAAAATCTGTTCAAAGTTTTTCGATGGCAGCGCCACCTGGTGACGGAGGTGGGGGGAGGGAGAAGACCACCCGCTGACAGTTTGGTGCGCCCTCTAGCGGGCGGGGGTAGACCGCGCCCACTGGTCAGTTTGGTGCGCCCTCTAGCGGGCGGGGGGTAGACGCGCGCCCCCTGGTCAGTTTGGTGCGCCCTCTAGCGGGAGGGGGCGGTAAAGTTCGACTGCAGCGCCACCTAGCGGCCGCCCCCTGGTCAGTTTGGTGCGCCCTCTAGCGGGCGGGGGGCGACAAAGCTCGACTGCAGCGCCACCTGGCGGCCGCCCCCCCTGGTCAGTTTGGTTCAAAGTGCCATCACTCCTACTCCCATCCACTAATTTTATTGTAGTGTCTTTGTCCGTATGCACGTCCAGAATTCGACATGTTTGTATACCTTTTGCATTGAGAAGCCCCGATGTGTTCCATCGGCCAAAATGGTTTCGCAAAAATATTTACCAATATGCAACTGTCATTTTTTGTTCTTTCAAATGAATAACTGACATCCAAAAACATTAACCCTGCATGAGTCCGCTCAAATTGCGTGTTCTTTGCTCAGTTATGTATTATACATTACAAATCATTTCTCTCATATCACTTTACCTGAAGGAGCGAGGCATTGGCTGGTATTTGCATTCCCCACTACAAATAAAATATTGAAAAAGAATATCGACCGAATACATCTGCACTTTTTTCTAAGGAACAGAGGAATCTGTTTTAAGAACATAACAATAGTATGAATAATTCAAAACTAGAGGAAATAATACCAGAGAATGAATTTAAAATCGGTAGCAACCCAGAAGACGTGTGCACGCGCAGTATTTGACCCATCTCTAGTTCATATCGTCTTGTAAAATTTCATTGTAATTAATTAACCGCCATTTATAACAGTGAGAAGGAACTCGCTGTGGAATAGATGGCAATAATTTTAAATACCTACAGCAGAAAACCTAATGTAGAAATAACTTGGCGCTCATTGAAAAATCCCATTCAGTACAAACTAATTGTAACAAATTTGATAAAGAGCAGTAATTGATATAAAGTGCAATAACAAGCGAACACTTAAATGTTTGTTGAAGAACCGTAATTTTCCATTTAGAGTGTATTTGAATTTCTATAAAATAAATGTCCTTGCATTAAATTAGGTGGCTGGTATGTTATATAATATTGTGCCTCATAGATAATATATTAAGATAATATAATAAGTCATATGAAGTGCATATTAATTATTCGTTCTTGGCCCTCTTCAGGAGTAAAGAATGCTGATAGTAATAACACCATCATTAACTGCAGATATATTTCTACCACAGCTCCTATTTATGCCCGTTGTAATGAAATCGAATGCTATTCGACTAAGACCATTTTTCATTTGTGTTCAGTTTCTCTGCAAATAAAGAGCGGTATTTTATTTGAACTATTTATTGCATTAGATAGCCGCAAGGGAACGAGGGTTCCGAAAGCCATTAAATTTTCTTTTAATGGTTCATGTTATGTACTTTACTTCCGATCTATCGGCAGTAGTTGCAGTATATTTTATTACTCAATGTTTCGTCTATAATGTTAGCTTACAGTTATTTTAATAGATTCCCGAACCTTGGCTTGATCCACAACGTTGAAACCGAACAAATAGGTCTTCTATTGCGTGACACTTTCTCATAAATCAATGTAGTAATATCTGGTTTGCTCCCCAGTAGATACGATAGGTTTTATTGTTAGTTTGCTGTCTAAAGATTATTCTGAAATAACAACGGAACTTTTGTACCGCTTGCAGTGAATTGGTAGTCAAACAGTGATCAATGTTTTTTGATTATATTGAAGTCTACTAAGGGTTAGTATGCACAGCCAGGAAATGCAAATGAAATAGAGATATATCATTTCATCCAAAAATATATATTAATCTTAAATTAAACTTATAAATATAGAGTATATTGCGTACGACTGGAATATCCTTATTATTGTATGTGTGTGTTTGTAAATTGCCTCTACGAAAACTGGTATTCTGTTTGGTAATAAAACTTGAAAATAGATCCACCATAACAAACCTCATGGCCGCACAGACATCAATTCTTCAAGCCTTCGAAACTAAATCTGAATTAGCTATAGTATACGCTGACATTGAAGCTGCTTTTGACAGCCTAGACGTCACAGCCCTTCTCAGACTCCTGCAATTCTTCAGGATTAATGGAGACCTACTAGCTTTCCTCACCGCCTTATTGAAAAATAGAAGTGTCCACCTCACTTTGAAGAAAACCCACTTTACAAGAAAAATTAATGCAGGAGTCCCTCAAGGTGTCCTGTCCTGTCTGGCCTTCTCTTCTCAGCGATTCTGATTCCTTTCATGAGTCATCGTGATGATGCTCTAATATATGCCGACGATATAAAGTTTCTTACCTTAATCCCACCGTCTGCAAACCCAATGGAAATTACGTCTTCCATCACAGAGAACTTGACCACTCTTTCAACTTACTTGAAGATGTTTGGATTAAACCTTAACCCGTCAAAATCTGCAATAATGACTTACTCATTGAAACAGCAACCAACAATAATTCAACCTTCAGTTTTAGGTACTCTAATTCCAGTGGTTACCTGCCATAAAGATCTCGGGGTATATTTTGATCCGAAGCTGAAATTTAATGATCACACAGAATACCTCCGGAAGCGTTTTAACACCCTACGCTGGAGCGCAAAACAACACTTACTTCATTCCAACGATGCCGCAACCACTACCAGATATCTTCAAGCCACCGTTTATCCGGCTATTTTATATGCTGCTGAAATTTGGGCATCTGCGTCGCCTTCACTTCAAAAACCGGTGTTCTCGTGTGAATACTGGACCCTGAAATGGGCCACAAATAAGCATCGCCGACCCCCTCAATTGAGAACAACTGACATGGCTGAGCAGCTAAATGTACCCAGGATCCCGAGGTTAATTGACAGCAGGCGTTTAATGACTTCAGTAAAAATGTACACAGGAGTAATAAACGCCCCAAACATCTGGGATTTCTGTCAGTGGCACAATCCTACGCCATCCTTGAGGTCAGAGCCCACACTAATCCTCAAATACAACCGGTTGAAACTGTGTAGTCGGTTCCTACCTGCCCAGGCACTCCCCAAAATTCAGGCACTGCTCCGTCTTGGAGTCGACCTTCAGAAATTAGCTACCGACTACAAATACCGTCACATGCTCTTCGAGTGGATTCCATCTGTGGAACTGGGATAATTTCCTCCATATGACGTTTAGTCCTCATTTTTCATTATTACAATTTACATGTTTGTAACTCATAATTTACATGTTTGTAACTCTTAATTTCCATGTAACGGAAATTTTTTTCCTTTTTGCCAATTAATTTCATTTATAATTTCATTTATAATGTAAAACTCCTGGCCATGTCGCCGTGTTGAGTATTATTGTCTCTAGTACATGTCCTGTACTTATTATCAATAAAGAATTTATTTATTTATTTATTTATTTATAAAAAGTAAACAATAGATATCTTTAATAGTTTAATAGAAACTCGCAATTATTAATCATCAATATAAAATACGGTTAGATATTACTGTAATGTGCTTAAACACCAAACTAATTTGCATTTGAACGGACTGAAATTAACATTGATAAAAATATACATTAAAAATATGTAAATATTATCTTGCATATTTTTCAAAAAAGTGAGACATTTAGTATTAAAATTTAAAAATAAGCGAACCTTTACTGCATAAGCCAAAAAAAAAAAAAAAAAGCCCTATACCAGTCATAACAAAATGCCATCACAAAAATTGATACTATATGAACTGCCAACTGCCATCATGCAGATTATGCGGAATTGCATTTTTCGGTTTTGAAATATATAGAATATACCTGAATCAAAATAATGTGCATGTTTATTTATTTAATGCCTGTAGATTAAAAAAAATCCAGGCAACTTCTAAAACTGAACGCTTCATTATCCTTTATGAATAACACCGTTCAAAAATCGGATTCTTTTCTCTTTGGCTATAATTTTTCTCACATCCAGTAACTTTCCTCTTAATAGCAAATTTAATCTCTATTCCATATTTATGTATGGAATGGAGTACAACATAAAATATTCAGTTTTAATGAAAATAACGATTTTTGATATTAGTTTCTACTCTGAATTTAATTGGCTACCAAAGGAACACCACGTATTCATGAGGTAAAACCTCCATTTTCTTTTTCCATCAATCATGCTGCTTGTTGGGGTTAAAATATATCAAAAAGAACATGTTTGCTCATTTTTTATAAATACAGGTAGTTCTCGACTTTAGGAGTTAATTCGTTCCAAGCGTGCGCTCGTAAAGCGGGAATTTATTTCCCATAGACATTATGTTAAAAATAAGTAGGGGTTACGTCATCAACAATGAAATTAGTTAGCTAATTAGTTTGTTTAAGCAATGATTGATTTATCGAAAGAAATGCAAACATAGCCTGTAAAATCAAGCAAATAATAATAATAGAGAAATTATTTATGACTTAAAAATGTTAAAGAATGTTTATTCTTCATCATCATCGACTAAATGCACACTCGTTGATCACTCATTATTGGCTCGGCACTCGGTTTGTTGCACAAGGAGTCGTCGTCTTCAGAAATATTTCAAGAGGCGTTTATTTCCGAGATAATCTTCTCTTTTCTTTATAAATTTCAGTAACATGCATAAGCATTTTTTAACGAATCACACAAATTGCAACTAAAACGATTTGCGCCGAGTAACAAGTTTACGAAGCTTAAAAATAAAAAAGAATGAAGAGAAGATTCTAAAAAATTATCTATGTTTTTTATAAGATTGAAGATTTCAGTAAAGGGGAAACACATTTTACCATAATAACGTAAAAAAAAACACAATTCCAGCTATACTACCGGTACTGTAGCAAGTGCAATAACATGGAGTTTACTACCCTTTATAATTGTTTGTAGTAACAGAAAAGCCCAATAAACCGGAAAGTACAAATTGTGTTTATTGTTTTATGGTCGTGACTTCCAGAAATGTGCTTTAGAAAAATATCACAAAGCCTTCAAAATTGGTTCTTATAACGGAACATATGATAACGTTGAAAGTGTAGTGCGTTTAATCATTTGAATTGGTAACTTATACAATTTACACTATAAAAACGACCTTTTAGGATTTATATAGCGAAAAATTTGAACTTCCAAGGTCCTAGAATGAATTACCAAAAAACAATGTGTTATTGGGTTCACATTACGATATTTTCCCGCTACGATAGTAACGGATTAATATCGTAAAGCGGGGTACACTATATTGTATAGCTACGCGCGTGGTTTGAAATGCGGTATTTATAAATGTTTAACATTCATTTTTTGCAATCAATGTTCTTATTTTCGATTTTATTGATACTTGATACTTGGGGGGGGGGAAACTCGTAAAGCGAGAACTACCTGTGTGTGTGTGTGTGTATATATATATATATATATATATATATACATACAGGGGCTGATCCAGGCAGGGCTAATATGGCTTGAGTCCACGGGCCCCATATTTGTATCTTTTTCGGTTAGGGTATTATTATTAATTTGTAAAACGCTTTTTATTAATTATTTCCAGCATATACATACACTCTTGACATTCGAAATTTTAAATGATTAACGGTTATCGCGACCTTGAAGCAACTTTACAACCAAAATCCTCTACAAATCGCGAGGTTTTCACGATAAGAATGTTAGTGGTAGAGAATCCTGCACTTGCCCTGACTCGACCCTTGTAGAACCAAGCTCCCACTTTTTGTAGTCTAGCAACGTTCTAAAATATGTTCCTACAATATGTATCGACACCGTGATGGTTATCTTTACTAACAATAACAAATGGAATATTAGTGAGAGAAGAGCTAATAGCCCCTCTTAATTCACCAATTATATTATTCAGGAAGTGACCACATTGATTGTGCCATACACATTATACTAATACCTAAAAGAGGTCCACTAAGAACGCCAGCCCAGGTTTCCCAAGAACCTAGTTCCACCCTTGTGTATATACAGTAAACTATTTAAAACTGGCACCACGAGAGTGTCGAATATTAGAGAGGTATATCTATTAGTTGAGCAGTTATAGGAGCACCCTTCAATAAATATTAAGAAAGAGACAACAGAACTTATTTACTTCTGTAAATCTTTTATAGTTGACTAAATCTTGGACTTTGAACTGTTTATGGAGGCAGCATGAGTTCAATTTCATGGAGAATTGAATGGTCTTAATTCTCACAGCAAAATAAACTTATCATTGTTAAGAGTTTCCCTGGTATTGCACTAATTTCAACAATAAACTATATTATGACTTAGAAAACTGATTTGGCAGCTGACATCAAACACTTCGCTACAACTGTTTTTTCATGTATGTCGTTACGAGAGATAATTGCTATATAATGAGAAAATAATTAATGCTAAAACAGGCTCTCATAGCAGTCGTCTTTCAAACAAACGGCCAGTTAACGTTTTAGTGAGGCCATATGTTTCAAAGTAGTGCAATACCAGGTCAACTAGTTACATCCATAGTTTTCAAAACAACCATAGCTGTATAAACTATTCTAGGGCCGGCAAACCGAACTTAGAATACGTTAATGATTCATATCCTTCGGCATAAAAGTAGCTTCGGCATAAAACAAAAGTCTCTCTCCCAAATATCACTGCTGTGTCCAAAAATGGATCTACTTTCTGTCTCCTGTTTACATTTGTCTCACTCCATAACGAAAGGCATCATGAGCTCTGTTGACATAGTGCATACCAATGTTCAGTTGGTCAGCAGTAAAGAGATATCCCTGTATAATGTTTATTAATCATATCCAATAATATTTACGGAAGTAAGGTCTCCAGCATTGTAATTTAAACGCTAGAGGTGATATAGAAATTTAACTTCGAACATTTGTAGAATGCTATGTAACAAATTGGTTGAAAATCAATCTGATTGACTTTCAGATTTGATTGTGCATTGATTTGTTTAGAAATGAGCAATAGCCTAGAAACGTAAACAAAAGTAGTGTGATGAGTTATGTTTTGCATGTACAGTTTTACATTTTCAGTTCGACGAGGATACAGGAAGGGTATCCTCGTCGAACTGAAAATGTAAAACTGTGCTTTGTTAATAATCTGATTTATCTTTTTTTCTCATGCGTATCTCTTTTGTAAATATGTTTTGTTAACCCCTGGCACCACCATGCCGTGACGGGACTAATTGTATGTCTATCATTTCTGCAATTAAAGATTCTATTCTATTCTATTAAGCCAAGAAACCAATAGAACTTCACAAAGAAATTGTATGTGGTGAAGCAACGGCACCAATGTTTGCAAAAAAAAAAAAAAAAAAAAAAACATTGAAAAAAGGTTTGAATTCCTCACAAACATCATTCACTGTTGTTAATGTTGCTGAAACCGAATGCATTATAAAAGAGAAATTTTGTTTAACTGTAAAATACATTAGCAAATCACTCGACTTCTTTTTTTGCAGTACAGCTTGTGATATCTTTCATCAGGAATTGAATTTACATTCACTACCAAGCAGCCTGGTAACAAAAATGTTGACAGACTATAAAAATTAGGATTTCCTCACCTGAGGAACTCGCAGCAAAATATTTAATTAACAGTGATAATTTTCTGTCTGCAATGCGGTAGTTGTGCTACTAGTATCATGATATATTCTTGAAAAGGGACTCAGAAATCTCTTCAAATTTTGGAGCGAATGTTTGAATATTTAGCAGTTATATTGAGAAATAGACCACATGTCGTTTTCCAGCTAAACAGTTTCTTTTCTGTATCTCACCGACTTTTGAGAATAAAATTATTTTCCTATTTGCTGTCGTATACTACAGGATTGGCTATGATAGTTGTAGGGACATCGCAGATTGGGAACCTGAATGTATTATTAGGGTGCCAACAGAGAGTCGAGAAAAAGATGGCAGCGGAGAAGAGAGGATACCGCCTTGTGGCTCCGAGTTGTGCGTTCAAGGCTGTTTTACATATACACAAGAAGAAGAAGAAACAATTTTAGTACCCCTACCATCATGGATTATGAGGTACTGTCAATATAGCCTTGTTTGACGGCAATTGCCTCTGATCTATTAGTCCTGTTCACAGAGTTACCTGCGGCGTTAAGACATGCACCCCATTCTTCCACCCAACCGAAGATATCTTCTGGGTATAATTCCTTCGATCGCTACTGGAAGTAATCGCAGACAGCCAGCCATTTTTCAGCGTCTGGGTACAGTCATCATCCCTTTAGTGCCTTTGGATGCGAAGATCTGATAATTACAGTTTCAGCTATCCAAACTGTTTGGTGGATTGGATAACACTTCCCATCTCATTTCACGTAGCAAAGTCATTGTGTTTATTGCATACGCATGCTGTTGTTTTTTAAATACCCAATTTTTGCATTAATTCATTGCATTCTGCGACGAATCTGTGCATCTGTATAACAGCAAGCTGGTCCTGTCAGAACCTTATGGATTCTGATGCATTATAATGGACGAACTCGCATAGGCATGCAGCTACTCCGATACAAATTGGTTTCCCATGTACGAAATGTTTAAAAAGTCGCATTGTTTCAGTACGTGATTTTATGTGCTATGTTCTAGATTGTTTTTCAGTAGGTGGCTTTGAAATGTATTTAACTTTTTCATAAAGTGTAACGCTTTTGTTAAATTATCAATGAGTTGGTTTGCAATACAGGTTTTTGATGCTGTTCTAAATATTAAAAAAAAAAAAGTTTAACAATTCCCTTATATTCTTATATTTAAAATAGTTACTTAGAGACAGTTACTATAAAGAAATATTAACTTACATTTTCTTGTAGATATTGTGTACTTTTGCAATAAAAAAACATGAACGAAATGAACAATGGAAATAGTTTTTATGAATTCATTTTTGAATTTTATGAAAATAAACATAAATTTATGAATATTAATAATCTGAAAGTTGGCCACAGTCAGATTCATTACAAAACATGTTCTGTAGTAAATGGAATGTTATTCATAACTACGACCGCTTCAGAAGATATAGTTCTCATTTTTCAAACTCACGCCCTAAAATGGCTTTAATTTTGTTTTTTTTTATTTATTTTTTAAACTGTTTTATGTTTAAGCATGCCCATTTAAGAAGAACGATGCATTTAATTGGATTCAGCCTACAAAATTTCTTGAATTGTTAAATATTATAATTACTGATTGAATTACGAGACGATTTTGCAAATGTATATCAAGAGACAATCGTGAAGGATCAAATACTTAATGAGGGACATTTTTCAAGACAGGAGGTAAAATCGCGAAATATTAAAACAAGATAGCTTTCAGTATATCGAGAAACTTTAAAATCATTCATTATCAGATTTCATTTATGTAATGTGTTGAATGCAATTTTCATTCATCTCATATGTCCAGACACTAAATCTCAATTTGAGAATAATTATTATTTAAATGTTATAATTAAAGAGAAGTAATGTATAATGTACGATTTTTACTTTCTCATAATAAAATATTAATATTATTTGACATAATAATCACTAAGAACAGTGTGCTTGGGTATCCCAGTAAGTTTAGTGTTTTATTTGTATTATCTTTCTGCCTTTGTCTCGGATGACTAAGGGAAGCCAAATTGGATTATCTTTCATACAGTAATGGAGTAATTACGTATTAGCATAATTGCCTGGCTTTTATTAATTTTTTTCTTTTGTATTAGAATTTTTATGACTTAAAGATGAGGCTGAAGAGTTCTTTTATTAATGAGCCCGTAATGCAAAGTGTGTTCTTTATGAAGTATGATATAAAGCATGATGTTCTCCTAATACCGAAATCCATGCCATTGCTCCAGTCGTTTTTCTCATTTCATTATCCATTCTTGGATACTCTTATTTGTTTTCCTTGTTTTTCAGTAATGCACTTCATTGTAGAGGATCCTCCATAGAAGAAATATTCAGCATCTTTACCATTTAGCCAAGTTATAGTAATTTTCTAATCGATGGTCTGCTTATCACCAGCGTTAGTGATTTAGAGGTTTTAATTATTCACAACTAGGTCTGTTTGGTTTGTAATGATTCAACCGTTTTCAATTTGTTAAAAATGTTTGAGGTTTTAGCATTATAAATAAATAATTGTAATCGTACTGAATAATCCGAATCAAAACGAACATAGCAACGTACATGTGCAGTCTTTAATTAAAAAAAAAAGTCAGGGTTCATTATTTCCCCTCGTCCACAATTTCAGTTCGCCTGTTTTCTCAAGACGTACAGCCCTCCACTTGTATTACACAATATTGAAAAGTTGTACAAATCCCTTGATTGCTTCTTGATCGATTCCAATCTTGTTTATGTTGTCTAAGTAAAGCAGATCTATTCATCCGTTCCTGTGGAGTCTTTCGATGATCAGGATTACATCTCGAATTAATACGAACATCGCCATCAGTTTCCTTCCATTTAAAATTCACCTCAAATACGACTCGTATACTTCCTTGAACTCGAAGTCACTTTAAATGAATTCTGTTAATTACTCTTTTGTTTCTGTCAGGAAAGTTAGCTCGCATTTTCTTTATGCCTAACATTATAGTAAATCAGGATCTTCTTAATTTACTCCGCAATATTCTCATACTTTCTCTTCTGTTCTCCAAGTCAGTTATGGAACTTTTAATTTCAGACAAAGAGGGAGGAAACTATATGAAAATGTAGAGTAAAAGTCAGGACTGTTTCATTTCAAAAGTCCTAGCTTATCTATATTACAGCTGAATTTGCGCAATGGATAGCATCGCTCCTCTCTAACACTGTATAGAAAAATACAGAATTCGATTACCGTTTCTGAAATGGGTTCTCATCTGAACGAGGGTACATTTCATGGACTGCTTTTTCACTATCGCCCACTTTTTCGGTCTCTGATTTTTTTGACCCGTTTGTTACATTTCGAAAAATGCAAACCGACATTGAATATACGAAGTTTATGAATACGTGATGCTGACGTTTTGAAGAAGATACTCAAAATATAAACACCCCAACTCTAAAGTGCGCTGCTTAAAATCATATCCCACGAGACCGTTGCGGAAAAGCCTTGGTTCGAATTCCGTCTAGAATGGAAGACCTTCCATCGCCTTTTTTTTTATTTTTTTATTTTTTTAACATCACAAAGTTATTCGGTCTCTGGTGAGTACTACATGGTTTTATTTCCCGGAAACTCGATGTTTGTTTTGTTTTATTCAAAAAACCAACCGAAAAGACACTATTACAGATAAAATATCCTAATGCTTATAGCCTTAGTTGCTTTAGCACTTAACATAAGCAACCCACGTGAGTTACTACAAATTAACTTACCCATTACAGTCATTTGTAATGATTTTTATTGCTCGGTGCTGAGTAAATCACTGTGGATATCGAGATTTAGTTTCAAGATTCCGTTTTCGCAACAACTCCGTAACACTGAAATTAACTGAATGCCTTATATTTTTCCTTAACTGTAAATAGGGTTGTGGGGAAACGTTTTCAGGATTATCGGTAGATGCGCTCGAGAAGTGCATCTACAAGCAAAAGCTAAGGATCCACTGTAATGAGTAGCTCCCAAGGGAAGTCTGACAATGAACGGCCCCAAAGGAGAAGATAAAAAAAGATATTTCATCATTTCTTCGATTACACTACATTATGGGATTTTATTTATTTTCCTTTTCCATTAAGTGACACTATGCAGCCATTTAAGTTCCCTGTTATATCATTATGATACGACTGATTTTTTTTTCAAGCTACTTAACTATGGCGTTTTATGCCGAATGATCCCGAAGTATTCAGAAACAATTTTGACATGATTAGATGACTGCTATAAAAGGCATATTGGGAATTCAAGTCACACAGAATTGGCTTTTCCTAAGTGTAATATTAAATGAACGTTTCAAATTACATTTGAAACATTTTTATAAGTTTAATATTTCATTCTACTGGTAAATAGCATAGATATTACGATCAGTTATCACTAAAGTGCGATTTTCCACATCGATTTTTAGTGCTGACATTAATTTATCGACAGCCCTAATAAATGTGTTTGTTCGGTTGTTTATTTATATAATGTGCTCAAGAAATTCAAAATGCAGTCATGATTCTTAAATATTATAGTATAAATATTTTTATATCAAGAATAATGTCAGCTGACGATCGTAGTTCGTATAGTGGTTATTAGGTTTGCTGAATAGTACTGGGTGGTAAGGATAGACTATTTATGTTGACAAGCTAAACTGGTGGTCATTAGAGAAATGCATACCTCGACATATTTACTTCCTGTCGAATCTAAATTGAGTACCCTAACTTATTAATGTATGGAAATGAGAAATCTGCACACCTCCGGGGTTTCTTTTATTAATGCATAATTTTCGAAAAAACATCAGCTAGTTTAGAAGAGGCATGATTGCCAGTATCCGTGCAATAAGAAAGGCGTTAATATATGCAGATCGGATCCGGGGTTTATTATAAATGAGTATCGTCTCGAAAAACACGTGAATATACAATGGCAGTCTACAAATATGTATTCCATGAATAGGCCGAAGATTTGTTTCCTACGATCTAAGCAAAATTCGAAAGGTTACTGCTTAAAATTACCGATGTCCTCATTCTTGATATGAGCACAGCACAGTCCATTCGGTATGTACCCTTATCATCCAACACTACACGCCTTTTTAGGGTAGAATCTCTGTTAACTGCTTATATATATATATATATATATATATATATATATCCAGGTATGAAAAAAGCAAATATTAAATGTTATAATAAATATAAATATTATAATAAATATTAAGTAGTCACATAACCAATTAATGCCATCTAGTACGATTAAACATTACATCGGTCTGTATAAATATGAATATGAGTTAAGTTGATAGTGGTAAGAGTTTTTAAAGGTAAAATATGATATACTAGCTTATCAGACAAACCATAAACCATGGCGGGTACCCAACGTGACCTGGAAAAAATCAATCTATGCTATGACATAAGCAATAAATTATAAACATATATAAAAATACCATTAAATGTTAATTATGGCAATAAGATACATTGAAAGGGACTTTTTCGAGGGCTAACCCATTCAGTGTATCAACCATAATTAACGAGCTATCCGTTTTTGTAGTCATCGTCCAGCATAACTATGTCCAAATATAGGTAAAATAGTAGTAGTAAGTTAGAGCCAAAAGGTAGTGACGAGAATAAAATGTCATAGCATAGATTGATTTTTTCCAGGTCACGTTGGGTACCCGCCATGGTTTATGGTTTGTCTGATAAGCTAGTATATCATATATTTTACCTTTAAAAACTCTTACCACTATCAACTTAACTCATATTCATATATATATATATATATATATATATAAGTGCATATAAATACGTCTACAGTATACGCACTTTGACATTACGTGCAAAGATTAGCAAGTTGGGGAAAATGGATCATTGGGCTCGTCTATGAGTATGTAGTTGGTGGGATACAAAAATCTGTTCTGGACATCCTTTTTGATGTTGTGGACATGAGACAAGTTGTTGGAACAGTGAAGATGTGCCCTATTTCATGCTGTTTAGTACCAATGGGTGTATTCTGTTTGAAAGGAGACCACACAAACTAATTGCGGTGGTGGTGGTGTTGTTGTGAACCTTTTTTATCTAACTGGACTAGTCCTGCCATCTTATTTTAAGGCCTTTTATACTTTCAGATGTGTCAAAGTATTATTGCCGAGTAGATTAATCATGAACTGTCGTCTTTGTATCCAAATAGTAGTATACTGTTTCAGTTCCACAAAAAGGGAAATAATTGTGCAGTGCATTTCTGTTTTTTTCACGAGAACTTCTGGTGTATGTAGTACTAGAAGTTCTTTCTTATTATCAAGGGTCAACTTAAATTTCTTGTTATCAAAGGAGACTAGATATCTTTGAATCAGGCTAAATAATCACTCGATCAGACGTGTTACCCAAGCTACATATCTTTAAATAATTATAGACCAAAGGCTGCTTTTTACCCTTCAATGGCTTAAACATCAAAAACAAGATAAAAAGATAGGTCGGTATGATCGCTCACATTGCATAAGAATGGGGCTTCATGGAAAAACAGTAGCTGCGTACGCTATACAAGTGTATTTTATGCACGTCATTACCTACGGAGCTAGAGCATGTGTCACAAGATCAGATAGTTAGAATAAAAAGACATCGTGATTCGGCTAAACGATTTATACTCTTAATCATAACACGTTCGCGTGGCACATTTTGCACTACAGCATTGCGGGTGTTATCTGGGAAACTGCCAGTGGACTTCGAAGTGGCGTTCCATGGGCTCACATATTTTCTGTGAATTAATGTTCCTGCGGAGATTCAGCATAATCTCACAAATGATATCAAAACAGAAATGGCAAAAGAATTGTACTGAGTGCCTCGAAGTACTAGTAACAAATATATTTTATTCCGGATTCAACCTTTGCTGACACCAAAGCTGGAACCTGCTTTGCAGTGGCCCTACCTTCTCACGAGTTAAAGCCCAGTCAATAGCAAACCCGCTTCTTTCTCTGGATTCAATGGTTCTCACGTGGGGCCACAGAAGATTTGAACAAAAATTTTGTATAATTGACCCCACTGTTACCAGACCAGACAGCCCTCCCTGCAGCTATTGGATCCCTTCCACAAGGGAATGAAAATAGCAGGAGCGTACCTCTAATCAACACCTAGAAATTTTTTCTACTTCTGCTTTTGACGCCGCCGTAGCCAGGTGGGCAGGAGCAGCAGTGTGTAGCACACGCTTCTTGATTAGACCGGGGTTCGAGCCCGTGTCCACCAAATACGGAGGATACGAAAAGGTCAGGGAATGACCACCGCATATCCCCGGAGCAATATGTCCTTAGTTGCTAATGCTCCTAAAAACCAAATAACAAACAAACTTCTGCTTTTAATATTAGGAGAAGGATCGTAGCATCTCGTTGAATTAATCGCATCCCGTCTTATTCCTCTTTTTTCTAACAATTAATACCGTCACCGTTATTTCTGAAAACATCGGGTTCCAGCATCTGAAAACTTCAGATGCTGGAACCCGATGTGACTCTGTGTGTCAGCTGTGCTTGTGGTGGATAACTTAGTAACCCCCACTCCAAAGGGTGAGATTATTTTCTCACCTCTGACTGCTCGTTGGCCATAAACAGAGATTTTTCATGAAGTAATCTTACATTACTAGTTGCTAAGCCAGTTCTTGTGTAAGTATTCTTTACATGCTTATTCAGTACTAGGGCTGTTCGTCATGCGAAAAAAAAAATCTTCCCTAGCATCGATGATCCCTTCGTTCGCAAGGCTGTTAAATCCTTGTTGTATACAATTGTGTGCTGAAGACGGGATCAATGACCATGTTTATCTCGCTCCATTTCATCATTGTGTTCCTCATCCCCTGTCCATGCTTCTTTGCACGACACCCTGTCGTGGCCATGCTCCTGTACTACTCACTGAGACACCACCTGGCTCAGTGAGTCGTACAGGAGCTCCACTTCATATAATTGTTTATCTATCGGTTTAAAATCCCACGACAGATCATCCTACTCTCAATTGCACGTTGCAGGACGACCTTTATTTTAACCCTATTTATTTCTTCCTTCCTCGAGCTTTCGCGCAAAACACAGTTATAATCACCGTCCTCCCGCGCTGGGTACAGAAGGCCTGAATTCGAATCCCATCAGTTATACGAGGAATTTTAAGTAGACACTTTCCACATCTTGTAAACTTCTTATTTGTGATAAAAATGTGACATTTATGATTGCAGTACACCAAAGTCGGGCTGAGAGAGATCATTTTTATGACAGTTTTATTATATGCTGTATATTATCATCGCAAAGCAAAATTTTTTTAAGGACGATAAAGCTTGATATACTGTGTAGATGCTTAAGTGTAGTGTTGATTACAGAGAAAAAGCCTAGAAGTGAAAAACAGTCATGTGTCACTTGACATGTCCTTTGTACGTATAATTTCAAATATATAATGATATGATTATGACTCTAGAAGCAGTTGGATTTGATATGATTCTGGAGGCAGAATATTTGCTAGAAAGTTTAGTAATCGCATTAGAAACTTGATGGCAAGTTCTAGAATGTAAAAACAGTGATATACCACGAGAGCCAAGAGGCAGCATAGGCGAACTACGAAATGTCAAGAAACACAACTTGACTGAGTTAGTCTTTTATGGTTTCTTATCCAGCAAGCCGACTGAGAATGCATGCAATTATATACACATCTGATGCCTTATAGCCTGATTGCTTTGGCACTTACTACACCTAACATAAACTACTTATTCCCTTCCTCGTTCATCATTCCTCCCTGACTCTTGTCCCGGATGTTGCAGGATATCTAGGAGATCCTTTTCTCTCATCTGCCAACACTTCTTGGATGATTCTCCACACCCTCAGCTTCTTTTCCCCTTTTATTATCTCGCTGACTCCTGCCCATGAGATCGCGACATTTGCGGATGCCTTCACCTACATCCTTCTACTTTCATTTTATTTCCTTTCCTCATTAAACTTTCAATGTTGTTTTCAACGGACGAGAACCAGGGAGATAACGCCTTGTGTTCCCTCTCTCTGTCGTCGCAAAATGGTCAGTCATACAAACGATACCATACTGCATACATGAATGGCTTTGCATATCCTCATCACCACATACTCTACCTCACTATTCCACAAAGCACAAAAAATAATAATAATAAAATAAATATTTTCTGGAAAAATGTTAAACGGAATGAAAAGTGCATTTTACATATTTGTATCCTGTTATTTTCCGAACCAAAGCAGATTTACTTGCATTTTCCAGTACGTGAGTATTTCGTTTTTAAGCGTAAGAACGATACATCAGTTCTAAACATTACAAATATTTCCCTCAAGCCTACGTTGATATATACGGGTGGCTCTAATATGATACCAATACTACGTACATGAGTCGAATTCGAATTTGGAGATGTCGATGAACAAGTACCATTTCGTGGATGCTTCAGCCCAATGATTCTATCAGCGTATTAACATTGTTACGATAACAGAGATTCCATTCATAGAAAAATGAGTCTTCTCATTGCTGAAATACAATAGCATCGCCTGTTTTATCCCAACAAATTCTGCTCTCGTAACATAAATCTGATTACCGAATCTGTTTTAATTAAAATTAATCTTAATTATTAGAAAATCAAATGAATAAAACCAAAACGCGAAACATACATCAGTACGTACCAAATGATATTATCTCACTATATGAGCAATAATTACATCAAGGGTGTACCGTTTTCCTGTTTTTAATAAAGAATAAATAAAATTGTGGGCGCGCATCTGTAAATACTAAAGTACAGAAATATGGGGGAGGGACAAAATACCAAAAAAAAAAAAATAATAATAAATAAATAAACTTTTTTTTTTTTGCATGTGTTTTTTTTTGAGCAACCAGGTGTAGGGTGCCTAGTACATGTGTGTATATATTAAAATAGTTACAATAAACTTAACGTTTTAATTATATACGATTTCTGTTCGGCCAAAAGAGATTGATTGCAAAAGTATATTGATATCGTTATATTAAAGAACTGTCGTTGGTCAAGAAAATTAAAATCTATTCAAAACTCTGTTACTGATCGACTGAGCAATTTTTTTCTTGGCGTACTTAACTGCTTAAATCATATTCGTTCCTGTATATTATCTGCGAATATTTTATCTTATTTTATTTCAGAAAAAAGTGGGTTTATAGGCTAATTTGCACGTTATGTGGTGTGGAACTGCTCGAACAATTCACAGCCAATATCCCCTACTCTCTTCCCATGAGAACAGCTAATTACAATCATTACTGAAAACGCCTTTTTTGAATTTCTTAATTCTCGGTCGCGATGTTCATATCCCTATAAACGTGTGCTTTTGTTAATTAAAAAAATATGTACATATGTGTGTGTATTGGATCACATTGTTTTTAATTAAAAATATCTTGTATATTTTAATTAATCAAAACATTATTTTGAAATAAAGAATTAAAAACCATGCTAATTCTTATGATTTTGCCTCTACAGATATCGATCTGTTATATAGTTTTCCTGTATTAAATTACAAATTCCAAAGAAGTACGATTATTTCGAAAACGAAATTGTGATAGAAACATTTCAAGAGATTTTTTTTTTAATCTGTGTTCAAATTCTCTTAAATATAAAACTAATAAAGAACTCTTTATTAGCGTTATATTTGGTTTGTGTGTACGGATAAATAAAATTAAATAAAATTGGGAACGAGAATAGCTTCGTGCGGGCGAAGTTTTTACGCTACAACTAATAGAAAGGTTTTTCTTAAATTCTTGCAGTTTTATTGAATTACATTGACATATTATTATTATTATTATTTCGTATGGCAAAAAATGAGGATACATTTGTAACAATGTCAAAAAATAAATAAATAAATTACAATAAGCCTAAAAACAATATTTACAGAAAAAAATTATAAGTAACATTTGATGAATTAAAATGTAATGTCCAGTTTATTCAGCCACTTAATAGCATCATCAGTAACACTATGTAGATCTTGGATGGAGCCTTCAAATCTCCTCTTTGGGCACTCCGAGATGACATGCTGGATGGTCTGGGGCACGTTGTCACAGTCGCAAAATGGGTTTTCAGTTTTTCCCCACTTATGCAGCCAAAACTTGCATCTTCCGTGATTTGTTCGGATTCTGTTCAGGGATGTCCATTCCTTTCTTGGTAAGTTGAAACCTGGAACAGCTCTGCATGGATCACTGACTAAGCCCAGGTGGTCGGGATTTGAAGTAGTCCAGTCTTCGCGCCAGGTCTGGTCAGCATTAAAATGTGACTTGATAAGTTTCTCGCCTAGCTTCCATGAGGGGTTCCTAGACTTCAATCTCTCCGGCTTCTGGGGGTTGCAATCCTGATGTATGGGCAAGTGAGGATTTCTTTGACATTTCTGCCATTCTTTCAGCAAGGCTATTTCTCTTCTTATATGAGGGGGATAGATGTTAGATAACACTGGTAGCCATTTTAAAGGTGTCGATTTAATGGTGCCTGATATTGTCCTCATTGTGTCATTCAGTTGGATATCAACTTTTACAGAGTTGTGCACTATTAAGCCATACGGGGCAACAATATTCTGCAACTGAGTAGACTAGGGCAAGGGCTGATGTTCGTAGCACCGTTGCGTTTGCTCCCCAGCCTGTTCCACTGAGTTTATGCAAGATGTTATTCCTAGTTTTTATCTTTGCTGCAATATTACAAAGGTGTTGTTTATACGTCAGTGTTCGGTCCATTATAATTCCCAGATATTTTGGGAAAGGGTTGTGTTTCAGTCGTTGACCTTTATATTCCACTTGTGGCATATAGTTAGCCCTATGATTATCCAGATGAAAACAACTAACTTCGGTTTTATTTAAATTAGGTTTAAGTCGCCATGTGTGAAAATATTTATTCAGGTTATGAAGATCCTTTGTAAGTACAATTTCGGCTGCATTGAAGTCAGTAGACTGGGCAGTCAGGGCTATGTCATCTGCGTACATGAATTTCCTAGAAGCAATTGTTGGAAGATCTGCAGTATAGATATTAAACAATAATGGGGCTAGAACTGATCCTTGTGGTAAACCATCATTTAATATATAGGGCTTGCTCACTCTGCCGTTTAAGTGTACTTCAAACACTCTGTTGCATAACATATTGTTAAGTAGGATTGCGAGGGGCTTACAAGGAATAATCTTCAAAAATTTCAGAATCATTCCTTGTCGCCATACTGTGTCATAAGCTGATGTCAAGTCCACAAAGACTGCAATGGTCTTCTTATCTTGGAATCCGTTCTCGATATGGCTGGTAAGTGCCAGTACCTGATCGCAGCAGCTTCGGCCTGGTCGGAATCCGGCTTGTTCAATTGGTATGTGTTGGAAGGTTGTGGATGAAATTCTATTGTAAACCATTCTTTCAATTAATTTATAACATATATTTAAAAGTGCAATTGGGCGATAATCTTCAGGGCAAGATCCACTTTTCCCAGGCTTTAGGATGGCAACTATTTTAGTTCTCTTAAACAAAGACGGGAACCTACCATTCTGCAAGATGTCATTAAAAAATTTAACTAGCCAATTCAGAGCTCTTGGACCACAATGTTTCAGGAACTCTGGATATATTCCGTCCACTCCGGCTGCTTTGCCTGGTTTTATTTCCTTCAGAGCTGTTGAAATCTCTGCAATTGTGAATTCTCCTGAGAATTGGGAGGTTGGTTCAGCCAAGGATAGTCTAGTTCTTAATTCCTTCTTAAGTTTTTTGACTTCAACTTTGTTAGTATCGGTTGGTCTCTTGGAAATGTTGACAATTCTCTTGGCTACTTTTCCTGGGGATACTTCTGAGCTCTTATTAATATATTTGGGAGTACTACTTCCGATTTTCCTCAGAAGTGTCCATGCTTTTCTGCTTGAGTGTTGGAAATTCATACCTGCTGTCATTATGTTCCATTTTTCTTTCCTAGCAGAGTCTAAACATTGCAATAGTTCATCAGCAATTTCTGTTCTATTGCTAAGTTGGTATTCTTCATATAGCTCATCACATCTTCTGTTCCAGCCAGGAATGTATTCTTTCCTATATCCTCTGGGAATGTGTTTCTTTGCTATGGAGCATATTAAACCAACAAATCCCTTATAATTGTCGGTTTTTGATGGGATCCATTGAATATTGTGATCCACTTCATTAGTGAAGGCTTCCCAGTGAGCTTTTCCAAAGTTCCAGCGAGGTACAGGCTTTGATCTTACTATTGGAACTTCGGTGCAAATTTTTACAAGAATTGGTCTATGCCGACTACGAGGAAAATTATTCAAAACTTTCCTGCTACACTGCAAAGGTCTTCCGCACTCATCTCTTGAGACAAAACAGAGGTCTGGGTTGGTATCTTTGTTCCATCTGCCTGAGTGAAAGGAACCTTTCTCTTTTGCATCATACATTAAGAAAACATCCTCGACTTCAGACCAGGCCATCACACCAAGGCCATCTGCATTAGTGTCAGCATAGCCCCAAAGAGTACTCCTACTGTTGAAATCTCCCACAATAATTGATGGATGATGCACATTCTGGATAGCTTCTTTACACCAAGGTCGAGATGGTGGTTTATAGATATTTATTATTTCCAGGCCCATCACCCCAACCCTGGTAGTGAAAATGTCATTAGTGCTTATGTCCAAAATTTCTATTTGGTCAATTTTATTTCGGATATGCGTAGTGGTACCATAGCTTTTATGGAAAGTAGCCGCGACAAGGCTGTATCCTGGTAATTTACATCTAGAGTAAAGTTGGTTTTGATCTTCACAGTGTGTTTCTTGTAGCAGCACAACATCTACATGGTAGTCGTTAAGCACTTTTAAGAGGTAGTCACTTTTTGATCGGCTTATACCCTCAATATTAAGTTGAAGAATATTCAGAGGGTGTCCTATGTTCTTTGTAGTTGTTGTTTGGTTCTGAAAGGAGCCATTTAGATTAGGATAATGTTCCAATTCTAAGTATTAATATAATGTATCCTCTAATTGCTGGGATATCCAAAAGCAGAGCTCGAGGTCCAGCAGCCAACGCAGTTGCTCACTTAGCACCACCCGGGAGACGCGTGTAGGGCAATTTAAGGTTATTCCTACGGACGTGTAGCAACGTTTGTCTCCCATTGACATATTAATTTATTATCTAGAAGTATCTTTATATTCCTAGTAACGATACTTAGTTTAATTTGAACTTAGAGAGATTTTGTATGTTATTGCTTAGTATCGGGAAGGGTATCCAATCCACGTGTTGGATAAGATTTTGCAGCTCTGGCGAATGCTAAGTTTAATTATATTTAGCCGTTTTATTGACTTAATTGTTATATTAAATTATTTTCTATAAGTAGCTTATACACCTAGTCAAGCTCCTTGGTTTATTTTGAATTTAGATAGCGATTTTTAAAGTTAATTAATACTTTCTGTCCATAGATTTACCTTTCGTAACTTGCCGCCATTGTTATATCCCGACGTAAATCCCGAACTAGATAGCGAAAGACGTAACACTGTATTAGAAATCTGTCAGCTTAGTACAGTACTGTATAGTATTATCAATTAATCACTAAAATTTATTAATATTATTAAATTTAATTGTCAATTAAATTGCACTTTTAAAACTAAATACATATAACGAAAGTCAATTAATACAAATAACTTGACAGGAGATACGAAAGTCATATAACGTAACTCGGAGATAATACTCGATACTGAAATATATATATATATATATTTTTTTTTTTTATTTTAAATATCATATTTATTTTAATTATCAGATATATATATAAGTTTAGGATTATATTTTTGTATTGTTTATTTGAAATTGAATGGAAAGCATGACTCAGCCCAGAGTAGCAAAGCAAAAGGCTCAAGCTCAAGGTAAATAAATTTGATGAATTTGAGGTGTTGGTCGAAACATCAAAGGCAGATATTGTAGGGATATCAGAGACGTGGTGTCACACAGATATAAGCAGTGCCGAACTGGAATTTGGGGAGTACAATATGTATAGGAAGGGAGGAGGGGTTATGCTATTAGTTAAGAAACACAAAACTCAAGGAGGTACAGTCAGTCGACAGGGCAGGACAATGCACTGTCAAATCAATTTGATGTGGGATAAGCATTGGGAAAGCAAATTGAGAGTAGAAGTCTATTATATACCTAATCACTAAGGCGCATTTAGGGCTAGAGCCTCAAGCTGCGAACAAATTTAGACTATGTATATAAAGTGCTTAGCATCATAATACACAGCCATTTCTGAATAAACAGAAATTTTTAAGGTGGCATCGTTTTAGGTTATATCTCATATTGTGAATGCCTTCACAACCTAAAACGATGCCACCTTAAAAATTTCTGTTTATTCAGAAATGGCTGTGTATTATGATGCTAAGCACTTTATATACATAGTCTAAATTTGTTCGCAGCTTGAGGCTCTAGCCCTAAATGCGCCTTAGTCTAAATACATCATACACCATCAGGCATCTCTCATATTGTGGAGTTATACTTCATAACTGTTTTTGCCATCATTGCATCACTTGGGTACCTACCCACTCACTGACGAAGGGCCAAATAGCCCTGAAACAGTGCTGTCTGGGTGGTGGTACCTATCTGAGAATAAGTAACATTAGTCTTCTCCTTAGGTGAAGCGTTACTTATTCGAAGTAGTGCAATATCATGGCAACTCGTTGTGAAGGCATTCACAATATGAGATATAACCTAAAACGATGCCACCTTAAAAATTTCTGTTTATTCAGAAATGGCTGTGTATTATGATGCTAAGCACTTTATATACATACCTAATCACTCTGATGAGTATAATAAACTACTGTACGGAGAAATAGAGGGCCAGTAAATCAGTGTGTCTTATAATGGAGGATTTTAATTTCCCAGATATTAACTGGAATTTGTAGCTTAGTCACTCACACTTGCAAGGCTTTTGTGGATTTACTGGATGATTCTTTCTACAGCAACATGTTCGGAAGGCAACTAGAGGGAGTAATACCCTTGATATGATTATCAGTAGTGATTGTTCATGCATTAAGAATCTGTAGATAAAGGAACCATTAGGTGGAAGTGATCACCTAATGGTTCCTTTATTGAAGTGGGCTGAAGTGGGATTTACTCAAAGAAGTAACTACCATAAGGCGTAAAGGGAAGGGTTTTTGCTTTCGCCAGGGTGACGTAAAGGTTACTACGGTGGTCTGAGATAATATTTAAATTCTATACCGTGGGACAAACTGATGATGTTACCAACAGCAAATTCAAAATGGGAACATTCAAAGAATTAATCTTGGAAGCTAGTAGGCTTTTCATACCAACTAAGAAATATTGTTCAAGGTTTAGGCCTTGGTTTAGATATCAGATGAACTAATGAAACATGTGGCAGAGAAGAAAAATCCATTGGATACATATAAATTAACAGGTGACACGGAAGCCTATGATAGATATAAGCTGGTCTGTAACCAAGTCACAAAGGAGATTAGGCAGGCAAAGGCAGATTACGAGAAATATTTGCAAAGGATGCAAAGAAAAAGGGCGCCTTCGTAGCCAGGTGGGAAGGAGCAGCAGTGCATAGCACATGCTTCTTGATTAGACTCGGGGTTCGAGCCCATCACCACCAAATACGAAGGATTCGGAAAGGTCAAGGAATGACCACCGCATATTCCCGAAACAATATGGCGTTAGTTGCTAATGCTCCTAAAAACCAAATTACAAACAAACAACAGCAAAGAAAAATAGTTATTTACTTATGTAAACTCTAGAAGAAAGTGGATGAATCAGATTTGTCCACTTGATATCGATGGGTCAACTGTTGATGATCCTACTCAGGTAGCTAACAAACTAAAATGAGTATTTTATTCATACATGAGGAGTTATGTGTGAATAAAACATCACATTCACATAATATTTACATTCACACATGAGGAGTTATGTGTGAATAAATCATCACATTCACATAATATCTACATTCACACATGAGGAGTTATTCGGGGAGGGGAATGCCAGAGGTCACTTAAAATCTGGCAATGAACTAGATGATTTTGTAATAACTGAGAGCAAAGTGAAGGAAAAATTGTTGAAGATAAACATAAGAAAAGCACCTGGGGTGGATGGGACTATCCAATTATATTAAAGGAGGCAGCAAAGGAAGTAAACAAACCCTTAGCTATAATTATGCGAGCTTCCTTGGAATCAGGGGATGTACTCATGGACTGGAGATGTGCAAATGTGACCCCAATTCACAAAGGAGGATCAAAATGAGGCGCAGGAAATTACAGACCTGTTAGTTTAACTTCTGTTCCAGGGAAATTAATGGAGGCACTGGTTAAAGAAGCACTGCAGAATCATCTACAGAAGACTTCAGTTACACCTCGGACAGAACATGAATTTGTTAAGGGGAAGTCTTGTCTGACCAATTTGATTGGATTCTATGATGTTGTCACAAAAGAACTGGACGCAAAGAATAATTTTTATATCATATATTTGGATCGTAGAAAAGATTTTGATACTGTTGCACATTGAAGACTGCTGCACAAATTGGAGCAGTGTGGCATTGGAGGCAAATTGCTGCTATGGATAAAGGGATGGTTGAGTGAGAAAAGGCAGAGAGTGGTAATAAATGACACTGCTCTTCGTGGACTAATGTTATTAGTGGAGTCCCCCAGGGTTCAGTGTTGGGTCCATTGTTGTTTTCTGTATTTATTGATGATGGTATATCAGGCTAAATGTCCAAGTTTGCAGACGATACGAAAGTCGGTAGAGTTCTTAATGACACTGATGACAGTACGCTGCTGCAACAGTATCTAGAAAAGTTGAGCTGATGGGATGAGAGGTGGCAACTGAAGTTTAACATTGACAAATGTAAAATACTGCATATGGGAAGCAGTAACCCCAGCGTAACGTATCAACTGTTTAGTACTATATTGACAGTGGTAAAGAATGAAAAGGACCTGAGGGTAATTGTGCAGGCAGATATGAAGTTGGCTGAGCAGTGCAGACGGTCTGCAAGAGTAGCTCATGGTGTCTGGTCAATACATATACAGGAATGGTGTCTGGTCATGATATACAGGAATTTTTCTATCAGGGATAAAAGAGGTGATTATCCCCTTGTATAAGGCAATGGTCAGGTTGTATGGCAATGGTAACACTGTATATAGGTCTGGACACCTCATTTTAAGAAGGATGTAGAGCTGCTGGAGCGATTACGGAGAAGGGCAACGCGATTAGTGAAGGGAACAAAGGGTTGCTCTTACGAAGAAAGGCTAAAGTTTTGCAAATTACAGTGTCTGGAGACCAGGCTCCTCAATCAGGTGATCTGATTGAGGTTTATAAAGCCTTGAATAGTTTGAGCATGCTCAATGCTCATGGGTTCTTCATCTTGCAGCATAATAATCTCCTGAGAGGGCATAAATTCAAATTGAGGAAACACAGTTGTAGAATAGATGTGCTGAAGTTTGCCTTTAGCCAGCGGGTGGTTGATTGCTGGAAAAAACTCATCTGTCGTTGTAGAAGTTGATAACTTAAATACATTCAAGGCAGAAGTAAGCAAGCATTTTAAGCCAATGGATGGCTGAAATGGGTTTTTTTTTAGTTGATGCTATATAAGCTTGCTTTCTTGCGTCAACTGCCAATGCTAATAAACAGTCCTTTTTGTAAAATAAACCGGGCAGATATCTTGATTTTTGTAATAACTTTTGTTTAATAATATTTATAATGTTCTTGGTTTTTGTAATAACTTATACTTCAAAATAGAATTATCAAAGCAATTGAAAATTAACGAATGTTTCCATGCGACCTTGGAGATAAGTTGGATTAAAGGAGAAAATGCCCGGGAAAAGACCAAGAAAGTCTCAGACTGGAAAAAAGACCATCCTTTCCAACGAAATCTGGTAAAATTATTAGAAAGAATCAGAAAAAAAAACCAAAAATGCCTTGTAAACTTAGTTCAAATAAAATATTCCGAAAAATTTGGAGAATTTCTCCTGAGCACCGTACATCATCTGTCTCTAATATAATTTCCATTTCGGAGCTGAAATTCCAAAATGTACTTAGTCGAATATGCTCCAGACTACAAACAAATGAGTCTTTGTTTGAAATAATATACCCCTCACATGTGGATTCAGGCTTTTTGAAAATGAATAGTTCCCAGATGATTAAGAAGCAAAGCACTAGACCTAGGCTACCTGAATAAACATATTTAAATTTGCAATGTATTTGTATGAGATCAAGTTAAAAGGAACTAAATTAAACCTAGAATATTTCATAATCCACTCTCCTAGTCAGCTGGTATGGCTATGATGTCTATTTCTATTATAGATTAGAATAGCCTTTATTTTGTGTTTATAATACTGAGCTACGAGTCCTTTATTAACGTTGTTAGCAGACTCCATTCTTGGAGATATTTTATTGATTTCAATCAAAGCTCTTGCGTTAAACATTATTTATACTTATTGTATCTAGCTACTTTTGTGAACAGGATAAGCCCACCGTGATATTAAAAATAAAACAAAGAAACTTGAGAATGGAAACATATATATCATTAAGTTGTTTGGTTTATTGATAGTAGAATTGCTTATGTGGTTCATAAATAAATATGCCCAGTTTTATTAAGGTCTTCTCTTACTGAATTTTACCAAAATCCTTTTAGGCAGGAAGCGCTGCTATAAGCATAAAGATGATCATCTATGGGATGGAATAACTACTACCGCCCTTCTTTCAACTCCTGTAAAAGACATTATTTATGCAAATAGTTATGCATAATATAAGCAGTATGTCTTCTACTTCTACTGCTGAACAGAATCACGTAGTGAAAGAAACTCTCGTATTTAGTGAGGTGATTTTTTCCCACTATTTTTTGCTTTTTATAGAAACAGCGACTGATTATTACTGCCTTTCAGTAATAATAATCTAGTCCCGTGGCAGATTAGGAAGAATTTATAAAGTCTTCTTGAATCGGGATTCTTGGCCATCTCGGACAGAGGGACTTAGAATTCCCTTTGAGTTCAGAGTTTATCAACCTGTAAAACATGCAAATCCACTGGAAACACCCGAAATTGCAGGAATAATGCACTGGCGCATTAAAGACTAAGTTAGCGGGGCCTGTAAAACTAATTGTGATTTGTTAAGAACAGATTGCATGCTTTGGAAAATATTTCTTTTCAAACGTTACATCAGAAATCGAAGTCATGAAGCTGTTAGAGAAGAATTTATGAAGATATATAGCGGAGAATGAACCTACGTCAACAAACACTACTCCAAATATAAGAAAATATTCCCTAATAAATTCACTCTTACAGTTTCATTTGTAAAATACGAGATGCACATTATTCTCTTAAAACATTCAGAAATCCTCTGAAAAAGCAAACGATAGAAAGTGGCTTCCTGCTGAAAGAGTGAATAGGTGTAAAATGTGCAGGAAACGCCAGTGTGATCAGCCCGTAAAAGATTAAATAAGGAGCTTACAAAGAAGTATGATTTTTGATGCCATATTGGTTTTTTCTGTGTGTTTGTAACAGTAAACGTGGTTGATACTGCCATTTAATTTTGATCCGGAAGAACAATCCAAAGTGAGGGGTCAGTAATCACTAAATATCGAAGAGGATGTTTAAATCAGAAACTGTTTTCCAAAAGTGCATCACTACAAAGCATTGCCCTGGTTTAGATTGCAGATACGCAACTCGTAGGAACCACATAACACCAACAAACTTCACGTTGTTAGCACTGCTGCAATTAACAGTAAATAAATAAAATTTCTGTTTATACTCCGGGACGACCCGAAGCGGTCAGAGGAGTTCACAAGATAGACAGATTACAAGAAACTGCACCGTATTCAGCAGTCACGGGCTTGAACCCCAGTCACTCAAGGCACGTGTACTTATGCATCCGCGCGCCTGACCACTAGGCTACGGCAAACCTTCTTTATGCGATCTGGAATAATGTAAATAGGGTCTGATATATCAAAAAGATGAGGTACACAACGCCACCTACACAACAACAGCAAAATTCGGAGAAGGCTTTATAGTGAGAGCAGCCTCCTGTGATTTCAATCTGTAAGTCGCAAATACCTGATCAGAATCCCATAGAACACCCCCTGTACGATGTGGAATGCAGTATAATACTATTTCAATATTACTTGGGATGTCACGTTGGAGACTGCATTGAACTAGGAATGATACCAAATTTCAGTTGCTGCTATGGCAAGTCCAGAAAGTCTTCTATGATGGATTCAGTTGAGTTATTAACGCCAAAGATGAATGAATCTGTTTTATTTATCCTGCACATACGTTCAATTGCGTTTTAATTATTTTCTTCTATATCTGCTCTATTAATTAATTTTCTAATAAGGAAAACACTCGTATACTACTTGGTTATTCTCTTTGTGAATTACCTTCTGAAAATGGAATTCTGTAAGAATTATTTCACCCTTTTTTTCACATTATTTTGTTTTCAAGAGACATTAGCCTTACCCACCCTTGCTATAATAGCCGCATACCAATTAATAAAACAGATTCGTTTTCTACCTGCCCAGGCACTCCTACGTCTTGGAATTAACCTGCAGAAAACGGCTACCAATTGCAAATACGGTTGCATTCTCCTAGAGTGGATTGCATCTGTTCTACTGGAATACTTCTTCCAAATCTTGTAATTGGTAATTTCTCTGTGGCTGTTACTGAAATTTAACGTTGATCTGGTAGACCAATCCAAAGTGTAGGACATTAATCACTAAATACTAAACGGCATCAGCTATCCATCTGAACGATTCATGCTGTGCTGTGTTTTTAAGCCGCAACAACAATTATTTCTCATCTGTGCTTCGATTGGTAAAAACCCATGGCGTAGTTTTTATTTACCGTCCCTGCCATTGTTTTTCATTGTTCTTGTTATGTGCTGTGATGTTCATATTTTTTTCCTTCTTATACTGTATTTTCCTATTTTTATATGCTTTTTCATTTTTGTGAACGTATTATTTACATATTTTCTTATGCAAATTTAAATTTTCTCAGTTTTTAATCGCCTGTATCATTTTCTACCTTAATTTAAACTCCTGGCAATGTCTGCTTATGAGTATTATTGTTCCTTGTACTCGTACCGTACTTGGCAGCAATAAAGATACTGTAACTTATTTATATATTCTAAATCTGTGGCAGAGAAATACGGAGATCGCTATAATTGGCTATATTTCGAAAATGTTTGTAGTAATTATATATGGTAAATAATTGTTCAATAAATTTGGAGCTTAAGTAGTTTGAATATAACTCAGTGTTTAAAATAAATAATGCTGTTGCAACACGATCTTTTAAATTATTTTATTATATCGGAGAGGATACTGCACTGTATTACACTGAAGTTCCACGGAAAAGCCGGTAACTTAATGTAGTAAACCACCGAATAAAAGGAAAACTTCACATAGCTTTCGAAAATTAAAACTCAAAAACTGTCAGAACACATCATTTAAGGATAAATTCCATCCTAACTCTAATACATTAAATTATTGCTTTCTTATTTGGCAGTAGAAATGGAGAAAGCGTCAGATACTTAGTCTCTAGCCAGATTATTAATTCCATGGTTTTTACCAGGGCCGAATAACAATTTTTTTCAGTATGTTTCAATACACCTGGGTAGGTTTGTACTATGTACGCTGGTCTATAGAGTTGCTGAAGTGACGAGACACTGTTGGCGTTGAGAAAAAGGATAATACATTTCACTCTGGAACCTTATATGACTAAATCATTAATTGTTAATATATCGTATTTAAAATTACTCCATTAACTAATGGAGTGCCATCTTTTCTTTGCCTTAAACGGAGTTTTCCCGCAGGGCTTTTCTGTATGGTCTTTTAATGTTTAAAGTACACATAATTGATTTGACGTCAATTTGATAATATTCGTAACGCTTAAGCTTAAATTCCACTTAAGTTTTTCACATAATTACTAAGACAATGATTTCATTTCTGGTTGAGTAGACGTATTTGATGTGCGCTTGCAAAAGAAGTACCTTTTCTAGTGAATGTAAATCAATCATTCCTTACAAATGTTCAAGAATGTAAAATATTTAGTTCGCCTACATGAAATCCTGTTTAGGAGGGTGAAAAAAAATTGGTATATAGCTTTGTGGAAGAAAATATTTGATTTAAAATGTAGTTTGGTAAATGAAATATTTAGTAATAATTTACTAAACTGTACCCTTTTAAGTACATTTTACATAAATGTCAAAAAATCGAGTGAGCTATGTCAGGCGAGAAATCGCTGCAGCCAAAATGATAGGGATAACTTCTTTTATCCAGTAATCTAGAATTTTTCTGCGCGCAATAATCACTTACAGGTTCCAGTGCGATGGCTAGCCATCGTATTGGAAGTGATATATGATTGCAAGTCTGCCATATGAGGCACAACAAATTGCTTGAGCATGTCCAAACAACTTTCTCCTGTTGGTTTTCTTCCCGCAAAATGAAGAGCTCACTGAGCTTGTCCTGGCACTTGACCTGAGATATGTTCATCTCTCTCTCAACTTTTTTCTGGCGCTCAAATTGCCCAAGTGCATTTGTTTACTTTTTCCGCTTACATGAGAGTGTTGTTTCTTGCTTCAGACAGTTACTGTATACTTAAATATGCGCGTGTGGAATATCAAGGCCGCGGTCTGTCAGTGCGCTGATATTTCTACTTAAGTCTGATATCATGTGCATTGAAGTAATCCTTTAGTAGAGGAAGTAGTAAATTCATTCTTTAGAAATACATCTTCAAAAACGTGTGCCTAGTGGTATTGCTTTCAACATATTAGATAAGAATTCGGCTTCTTCATAAGAGTACATGACAATACAGCGACTGTTATTGCCACCCGCTTGGAAATGATTAGGTTCGAATTTCATTAATGATACCACGAACATGTTGCATTTTAAGATTAGGCGTGAGGTAGGTGGTTGGTATCCTCTCATTGTTTTCACTCTTAAGTTTATCGAGTGAAACAGACACGGATGTAATTTACAGACATGCAGCGCTGATTCTTCCTGTTCTGAAAACAGACCGAAGACAATTTTCAGTTTGGAATTGCCTTAGTTGATTGACTCTTCTAATAAGCTCGAAAGGGGAAAAAATTGTTTCATAAATTTCTTCAGGCTGTTTGCTTCTGCCAGTGTTTACTCACAATATACATTTTTAAAACCCACTAATAATTTAGTAGACGTTCTGTATATTATATGTTCATTTCCTTTAAAGTAAACCCATACTTAAAAGAAACGGATGCTACTGTTATTGAGGGATAACAATAACAAAATTTATGAATAATAGAATACTACACGTGGAACAGGAAACATCTAGAAGTGTGAAGAAATAATTATGTAAGTTATCTTGTGCCGGATGGGAAAGGTTGTTGTTTTCTTCCCTCGAGTACTGAATACAATAACTTAATCTACGCCCGCAATGGTTCTGGCGCTATTATTGTTGTGGATGATTCGTAAATCAGCAGGGAATGCTGCTCGAAACATTGCTCTTTTATTAAAAAGATTTAAAAATTTGGCATGCGAGTTCCCCTCCTTAAAATGATGCGAAATGTTCAGCATATTGGATCAAATATCTATGTTGATAAATCTAACGCCAGAAGTAATCGGGGGTGGACGGATTAATTCGAAAAGTACTTTCAGTTAGGTTAACAATACTAGGTTTACAAAACACCACGTCTTGAATTTTAATATAATTATGTGGTTAAGTTTTGCCCGTTATTAATCAGTTTAAAATTTCCCACATTTTGCAGGTTCACTTTCTCTTGTTGTATATGCAGTTCCATTTTCATTTACTCGGGTGTTGAAATCATATCGAGAGAACTTTTTTCAAATTGTAATATGGAGTAAATATTATTTGTATTTTACCCACCAGAAATTGACGACTATTATAAAAATATACTAGGTGTATGCTTTTATAATAATGCTTGTTATTTAAAAAGAATTATGAATACAACTAAGTATAAAATGGGGAAAAAGATGTTCACCCAAAAATATCATTTTTCTTTGTGGTGCGTATATAGCATCTTTTGCTCGCTTAAACTAGCAATCGCCCATGTCCCGCGCTGTCCTGAATAGTGAATACAGCCACTGCAGACCCGCCTAATATGAATTTACCTAACTTATTCCTCATCTATAAAAACAGAGGATAGATAATCGGATGAAATGAAACAAATAGTGAATCTCCAACTCTAATTTATAACAATTTAAATAAGAGAGTTATTACATACTTAAATTAGTTTTTAATTCTAAAGATTGATAACATTGGTTGTTAGGATTTTTAGATAGGATTTTTAGCAGTTGCATCTATTGTAAACCTCAGTATAGTTTGATTAGATTTTCGTATGTGCAGAAGTTTATGCCATTCTCTGAATAGAAGTTTAGAGAAGTGCTAGTGCGCGTACTGCAGTGCAGTTCATGTAGATTAATGTAATCGGTCTAAAATGGCCGACTCCTCAGTAATGGAAGACAAAGAAAAACACGAGACTTTACATAAAGCAATTATTATTTAACTCTGAGTAAAAATGAAATCGGCCTAACTCACTGAATCCTAATTACCACACATAAGAGTGGCCTTAAATTAATTTCACCGTAATAAAATGTTTGAAATACCATCACGAATGAGGTTATTACATTTTAATAACTTTGGCAATATGTTTCTTGGAATATATTCCTCTTAAAGCGGTTTTAAATTCACCTGGAAGCTACTTTTCATTTTCAGCACCAATGGTCTCGTACGCTTCCCGATTTATTTGATACGATAATAAAATAAATTAAAATTTTAAGTATGTAAACGTATTGATTTTTCAGGAATATTTTCTAAGAATGTTCATTAGCCGAAGAAAGTTGTGTGCTGCGGGCGAAGCAAAAATCTCCGTCATAGTTATAAACAGAATTAATAATATGATAGCCATCCACTGAGTTCAATTGCTTCAAATAAACCTTTCTCTCCCCATTCTTGGAATTTCGTACGATAGGACACTTACTTTCACTGGTTTCCGAAATATGTAAAGTAGTTGGAGAGAGAGAGAGAGGAGAGAAAGAGATATCAAACTATCATCCCTGTGTGCTCTTCACAGGATTCTACTGGTAAATACAAAGCTCTCTAAGCAGTAGTCTGCGTGCTTAAGAGGTAACACGCAAAGTAAAGTAGATACTTTTCCACATCAAGAGTTTCTTATCCGGTTTCAAATATTTGAATAACAAACTCCTCGTGTCTTCATCGATCTCCCGAGAGATTATAATGCGCAGGATGAATTATTGGTATGTCAATAGAGTAAAAGTGAGAAACCAGTCGGATTGATGAGTTTAGCCTGCCCTGGAATTATTGTCTTGACAGATACAGAAAATCATAATGGGTCAGTGCGGTAATCATTAACTGGGGATATCTTAGGATTAAACACTTGTAGAAATTTGTATAATAAAGACGAAACATTTTCTGAGCCTTGGGGGATGACCTTGACTAAGAAAATATTTTGACCACGTTATCAGCCTGTAGCGATGTTGAATCAATACTTATTTGACCGAGGAGAATTTTAAATCTTAGAATGGCAGTGGATTGGGAACTACTGGGAGATCGGGGAAGCGAAACAGATTTTATTCTGATATATAGCAATTACGTGCTCCGAGTACAGAAATAACTGATGGGAAAATTTATCCTTGCCGCCAAACTTGATCCTCCAAAACCATATTTATGTATATGTATTAGCCATTATGAAACTATCCTTAGAAAAATTAACTGTAAAGAAATGCCGCTTATAATATATGCAAATATATTCAAATACTGTAAATGAATCAAAGCTTATGAGGCTTGCGTTCGCAAAACATTTTCGTTATTATAGAATTGGAGATTAAAAATAAGAAACCTGTGATTGGATATTATTCGCTAGAATGTATTTTATGCTGCTCGTAATATCAGAAATAATTACCGAAACTTAATTAAGGTATGGAGTAATGATTATAAGTCTAGAGTTTTGCCGGTTTATTTCAACAGTTTGTAGTTCAGCGGAGATTTTTATAAAGTGCTTCTGGTAGACGTGTTTTTTTTTTAATTACTACTGAAACCTAATTATTCTGTTAGATTATAATAATAGTTTAAAATAAAAATGTTAAGGGGGAATGATTTTAGAATTATAATGGTTAAATAATGCAAGAAAGTAAGGCTTTTCTGCCTCCGCAAAAAAAAAAAAAAAAAACACATACATACTTTTCCGTTGCCAAAAAGGTCTTGTTTAATTCCGGTTTGAACCTTATCAAACTATCAACCTAGACCACTGTTTCAGGTAATTCATTACAATGATATATGACACGCTGCGCGAAAGTAAGCTTTATTAGATCCATCCTTTTGTTACTCTCTACAAATTTTTGCATTCGAAAATATACCTCCCTCGTTCATTTTACTGATGCGCTTCAGGATATCTTATAAACCACTCAGATGTTTAATTGCCAAGCTGTATACTCCACACATTCTAAGATGTTCTTTATATAGATATCGATTAGCAATCCATGTATGTCTAGTTGCCCTCCTCGGAACGCTTTCTTAGATGTTCTGTCTGTCATCAAGTGTTGTCTCCAGAACTGAGCGCAATATTCTAAAGAGGTTTCACCATCATCTTATATGAAGGGACAATAACATCCTTTTTCCTACTTAGAAAGGTCCTGTATATCATAGGCAGGACACCATATGCATTCCTAGCCGCCTGTTTGCGCTTCATGAATCATTACCCCTAAGTAATTTTCCTCCTGGAGCACTTTAAAAAATGTTCTTGTTTATACTCCGGCACGACCACCCGGTCAGAGGAGTTTACAATAAATTATCAATGCAAACATTAATTGTATTTAGCAGTCACGGGCTTGAACCCCGGTTCATTTCAAAGAGCGCGTGCTATTTCATTCTCGCTCCTGATCACTCAGCTACGTCACACCTTAATTCCACTCCGCCTAGACTGTAGCCACTTGGTTTCTGTTCCCAGGTTCACAGTTTTACATTTAGAAAAGCGTTAAAATTCTGTTACCATTTAGCAGACATTTGTGAAATCGGTCTAATTTCTTTTGACGTAAAATGGCCTTTTTTTTTCATCGTTATCATCCTTGGGATGATCTTGACTAATAATATTTTTGACCATTTCCTGTTATCAGCCTGTAGCGATGTTGAATCAATACCTACTTGACCGAGGAGAATCTTACAATGGTAGTGGATTGCGAACTATCGTTGACCACCCTTACTACATTTAAATCATCAACAACTTTGACAACTTCCCCTGGACTTCCTCATCAATGTCATTAAAAAAAATAAGAAAGAATTTTCTCGAATATTGATCTGTGTGTGACTCCACTTGTTAGACTGAGATATATTTATGACCACTGTGTGTGTGTGTGTGTGTGTGTGTGTGTCTCCTATATTTTAGCCAGCCCTTAATCCAACAAGGGATTAAGCCTTTAATCGTTAATTGAAATTTGTTCTGGCTTGTATAATAGGAAAGTAAATGAAACGGAACGTGAAATAAACATTGTAGTAATCCTTTTAGCTGCAGGTGGCGTAATTTTATGCTATATAAATACCGGGGATGGAAAATTAATTATTTGTGGGAATCGAAGCGTATATATATAGCCGTATTTAGAGTTCTGAACTGTTTTTATCTGCTGTTTTGATTTCTTCAATAATGATAAAAACTATTAGATGTATATGCGATGCATTCAGAATATAGCACTTTAATATATAACCACTAATACTAATGACTTTGTTTATCCTATTACACGTAAATATTCTTTCATGATTTTCACGTGTTTCCTGTCTCTATTTTACAGCCGCGAATGCACTTCGGCTCGGTCATCGAATCGCAGCTGAGTTCAACGGAAGAAAAAAAAAAAAAAGTTTTCAGAGCGAAGAATTTTTAATTGAGCTTCAGTTACCACCGTAGAAACAACATCTGTTTCACGTTTTCTGCTACCTTCAGCAGAAGGACCGTGTACACCGTGTTGTAGAACTTCAGTGAAATAATTTTAATATACGAGTAAGTAGTACACAGATGAATCGATTCTATCCAGTTCTCATAATGAGTTTTATTGAAAAAAGAATCCATACGTGATATGCTCAGAGAAGTGACGAGAAATAGTTTCCGTTTTCTTTAAGACAACATTCTTTCTCCCAGACCAAATTAGTGCTGCAATTTTTCTGTAAAAAAAGATAAATTTAGAACGGCGACATCGCTTACCGTATTCTTGCGACAGCTTCAACTGACTCTTATCTTCTCTGCATAGAATGAAATAAAAAACATGTTTAAAGTTATTTTACGGGCTCTGCAATCTATCGGTTCATATCACATTTTAAAAAAAAATTCCAAGCGTAGCATTTGCTTGAAAATTGTGTTACGTATTATTCTGACAACTTCTGATTGAACCCCGTGCAATCTTAACTTCAATGAGAAACTAACCTAGAACTAAAGATTAATCGAAGTTCTCTTTAATAGTAATTGATTGTATCGTATTATACGTTTGACTAGAAGATTTTTATAGAGGTTGAGTCCGCTAACCTAGTCTCCATATATCCCTCATTTATTCGGTACAAATTATACTCGTTAAAACATAATTTTAATTCGGCTTCACTCTCATCAATCTAATGTTACTCGTAATGTTCGCAGTGACGTAATTTAATACCTATTTAAAACAAAAAAAAAAAAACAGTTTTCTATATTTTACTGAATAAATAATAAATGCATTTTGCTGCTGTGTCACTGGAGGGCGAAGATATGGTGTTGTAGCTACTATGATATTGTTTCAATGATATATTTTGTTTGTTTAGAGTCCATTATGAATGATTTGCTTCAGAATCGCCCTTTGATGGGAAACTCTATTTATATATCTTACACAAGCACATTTCTACAATTTTATATATATTTTTTTATTTAATTGCACAATGAATTTGCACTGCAACTTGTTAATGCAACGTAAGAACTCGATGATTTTGTAATAAAAATGGAAAAAGTTATAAAATATAAATTAATGAAAACAGAGCCAGTATTTTTTCTGTTTGCTTCTTACATTCTCAGAGTTTAGACTTGCTTGGAAAATCTTTCAGAATAATGATTTTGTTGATTTTTAACATTCTAGTAATATCGCACTTTTATCAATTCATGGCATGCATTCTCAGTCTTTAATTTCACTTGTAAATTGAAATAGTGCTGCATGTAAACTACAGTATACGTTGGTGGTAAATAAGTCAGTAGATACGCAGGAGCAGAATTTTCCCTTTTTTTTGAAGTCCAGTATCAGAAGTTCATGTTCTGCGCCATTATTACTCTCGTAAGTGGCAGCTAATCTGTGAAAAAAGTAAAATGAAATTAATAACAACAATATCTTCGTTTTCACGAGTGCTGGTCACGTTTCAGGCTTCAGTTGCATTTCCTTGTGTCATAGAATTCATACACGCGACGTAGTGATTTCTGTATTCCACGTGTAAAAGCAGATGGTTTTTCTTCATTTGACGTTCTGAGAGAATGCTGCTTTTGAAGAAGCAACAAATTGTTTTTTCAAAAGGAAGGATAAGTATAAAGTTTTCCTGAACTGTTCTTATTCACGGATTATTTCAACTTTGTGCAATACAGAAACCAAACAATGCATCGTTTGCGGTTTCAGTTCAGTGGAATTAAACTGGGACTTATCGAAAGAAAATAAGTGAGCGTTGAAAATGATGCAATTTCTCTTTCGCAACATAAAACTTTCATTTCAAAACCGATACAGGATACCAAAACTACACACTGATAAATATATACTTAGAATGAATTTATGAATTCTTAAGTTTTTATTCGATCGTGTTATTTAAAAAAATAAAAAAACCTTTATAATTTATACAAACGAATAAATTCATAAGCCGAAATCGCAGTATTTAGTAACGCAAGACAAACAACTAAGCTGCAGCTGTATTTATGGTAGTGTGCTTCTCGACGGCCACTTAAAATATCCACAGCGGCCGCGTATAGGATCTCTATCTGTCTGAGCATAAATGAACTATATAACGCTGCACGCACTTCCTTAGTTTGCTTCGCTTTACCTTCCGTTTCATCGCTCCCAGATGCGAAAAGAAACGTGATGCGTTACCATGACAACAAAACACTACCTACATTACCCATTGAGACATCGGAAAAAGCCTGTCGTCAAGAGTACAAAAGTTACCTTAATAACGGCCACGGTAGCTTGGCCAGAGGAGGCGAAACGGTACCACGCACAGTTGGCTCATTCGTGCTAGGCCGCGCGCGCGCCGCGTGCCTTGTCTATGGAAAAAGAAGCCTCGTTCTCGCGCGTTTTACCCGAGTTTCAAAATTCAGTCGTATTTCCTTTTTGGCGTACGATTCATGCACGTGATACGTGCACGATGCTAGTGACTCGATAATGTACATTGAAAGCACCGGCAGCGGTATGCTACGCCCTCGATCGTATGCCGAAGCGGGAGTGTGAGCGGCGGCTCGACATGGATATAGATGGAAGTCAAGGAGTAAACGGCGCAGTCGGACGTTAACTTGCATCAGTGCGAAGGTGGAGCGCTAACGCAGAAGCCGTCGGATAAAGAACAGCGCTCTGAACGGCACATGTGGAGAACCTGCACTGGTGTCTGTCTAATGTTTTGAAGATATTAACTACTTGTTCAGTTTATGCCGAACCAACGTCGCCTTCAGCCAAGCTGGAACACTAAAACTGCCATAAACATCTGAGGTGCTACGTGAACGAGAAACTAAACATCTCGGAAGCTGCAACGGGCTGGACACAATGAAGTCTGCTCGGAGTTTTATTCTAATTTTGATCACAGGTAAGTGCTTAACGACTCCAGTTTAAGATTTGCTCGTAGGATAATGATTACGAAATGCAAATAGTTCTAAAATATTTAAAAATTTATTCGCAGAAGAAAATACACTCGGTAAAATTAGCGTCCGTGGAAGAATTCTAATCAAATATAAAGGAAATTCGTTATGAAAACAGCGCAACCGTGCAGGTTTTTGTGTGGACTTAATCGATAAACAATATTGTAAACGAACGCATGTGCTTAGCCAGGAGTAAAGAGAAAGGATATAACGTTTAAAATCTCAAACGTAGTTTTAACACTGTTCTGCATGTATTTATGTAATCATTTTGTAGAGCGAAGTTTTAATAATCTAATATTTATAATGGACAAGTAGCTGATCCTGATGCAGTTGGACCATTTTGATTCGCTTTATTCATAAATGTTTAACTGGATTATTAGCAGAAGTTATTTAGTATCAATCATTTAACGGACTATTTACATCGTGGTTTAAAGATATGGATTAGAATGCGAATCGACATTTTTCAACAGATATAAGAATAAATGCTGCTCGTGCTGCCTGTGATGAACTCCACGTGTGTGCTGCTGCCTTCCGATTTTTAGAATCGGAAACCTTTCAAATTACTCTCTAAATAATAGTGCGATAAATAATAGTCTAAATAACAGAATGCGACTTAATCTTCTCCGTACTACGAATTATTTGAAAATAAATTATAATCTTACCCTTAATAATAATTCACGAATGTTAAGACGTGTCTGTGTTAAAATAACAGTAGTAATTCTGGACTGTTTCTACAAAATAATACCATAAAAAGTCTTAACAAACCAACTTAGAAATCTTTCCAGCTATTGTTGATTTTAAGATTTTGCTACCCTAAGGGAACTTAAACAACCAACTCTTCCTGCTCAACAACTCTCTATATATATGTAGCAGAGAAATCGAGAGCGTAATCTTTGTTTTTGAAATGTCGCCAGTTTCGACAACACATGCTCTAAGGCAAAAAAGAAGCGTCCAACTCATGGACCTCGTGCAGTCTTTCGCGCGCTGTTCGTTATATTATACGACTTTCCAGCTCAATATTTCGAGCTCGAGCGCAGTTTTCCTTTCAGTTCAAACTTTGGCAATATTTCTCGCCCCGTTTTATTCATCAATTTCAATTTGGTTGATGTCGTTTCATCACAGTGTTTCAGTCTCCCCGTAGGCATATTCCTTATGAAAACAAATTGTCACGCACAGTGTAAGTTAATAAACTAGTCAAGCAGCCATTGGCGTTTCAAATCGTAAAAATGAGCAAAGAAGAGCGCGAAGTTTTAAGTTTTTGCAAAAGCGTTATTGTTATTACTGGTATTTAGCTCCAAACAGAGGTGAAGCTGGTTAAGGAAAGTATTAGAATTGAATTTTGAAATCTCAAAAGCAGTAGATTAAACCAATATAGGAGGCATAAAGGTAACGTGTATATCAGATGTGTTGGAAAGTGATTGGTGGTGATATACCGTCAGGGAAACAGTTTTTATAGTAAAAAAAAAAAAATTTTTATTGTTTAATTTATTTTGGATAAGTCAACCAAATTTCTGCTATAACACGATCTTAAGATATTTAGATTGTGCGTTTCGTGGACTAATGATAATATCCTCGCTCTCCACAAATTTTGGACTCTTGTGCTCCAAGGATTTACTGACGGTTACCGATCTTAGTAACAGTAATGCTAATTCTATTTCAAATGCACACGTTGTGTTCTCCCTAACTGTGAGAAATATAATTAAGAAAATAAACAAATTTTGATCATTCCAAAATGTCAGAATTTTTTTTTCTCATTTCATGAAATATTCTTGATATTCTCTCTCGGTAATTTTATTATTGACATTTTCAGCTGCAAGAGGTAACCGGAATTGTACCTGCTAATAATATTAATAATTTTATCCAGACTCTTATTGTATAAACATATCATCATTTGTGTGCTACCAAAAATTGAATGCAAATAAGTGCAGTCTGTGAAAAAAATATCAAAATCACTGATGGTAGCTATAATAAGTACCTGTCTTTATTAATGAAATAAAGTAACATAAAGATCACTTGACGCTCACACAAGTTTTTCTTTAAAAGAAGAATTAGCTGAATTTTTATATCTCCGTCGAAGTGAAATTATTAGCAAATATATAATTTTGGGGAGTTATGAAAACGGTAGAAGCACACCTACGATTCCATTTCGCTATATATTCAGAGTATCGTTTCAGGAAATCGTGATTAATAGTTTGTCTAAGAGAACCAGTGGTTCTACTAAACTGCATGCAACACTACTATTCTTAAAAGTAGGTATTCCATACCAAACTAGCATATTCTTGGAATAAAATGCTGTTCTCGTCGTGTAACTGATTCAAGGTTCATTTATTCATTATCTGATGATTTGTATAATATATATATTTTAATATTTTCAATAAAGTTGCTTAAATTTTAAATAACGCAACTATACTCTTTATATTGATTTTTTAAAATTTTATATACTTTCTTCCTTCTATAAGAACGACAATTAGATGCATACCATATAATTGCATTGCTAAATTGTAGTTCTATTCACCACGTGTTTATAGTTTCTTTTAGAATCTGCATTACAAAGTTTCTAAATGCGAAGTTAAATTATATTAGAAATTTAACTGGCAGTGGCGTTGAAATATCTATTCGAAACACATTATATTCTTTAAAAAAGCATCGGTCTACAGAGAAATTAGCTCCATAGCTGAATTAAATAACACATCAAATGTGACAGTACTGTCTCGGACAGCACGACATGCAGACTAACTTTTATAAGATGACCCTCGGCAGCACCTGCGAATCGTTTCCCTTTGTCATTATCATCCGCGATTTTATGGCCGCTACATCTTGCAATGTTCGGACCATTAATAAAGAGGTACGCAGGTCGTCAAGAGCCCAGGAAGATGAAATTACTATAGAGATCAATGCCGAAGCGTGGTGTTGGGAAAACACCATTACTATGGCGCACGGTGAAAGGCAGTCGAGTAATTTCGAATGTAAAATTAGTGTTTCCAAGAAGTATCAGATAAATAAAAGAATTTTGCCTTTTTTTTTTTTCTGTTTTGATTATGTGCAATCCCCTGATTTCATATAATTTAAAGTTAAAAATAAAGCGTAATTTTAAAACAGGGAGTGTTGATAAATAAACAATAAAAAAAATTGCTGCGTGTATGCGATAGTTAATGTTTAATCGAATACGTGATCCGGACAGATTTGAATTCCACTTTCAACCATCCCAGATTCCTGCAGTTCATAATCCTGCCGATGAGAATCAATCTCTCTCTACGGCTGCTTGTAATAGGAGGGGGAGAAAACTTCTCAACTCGGCATCCGTTTGAATAATTAAAGCAGTAATTTGAGCTCTGCAACCTTTCATGCAACTGAGCACTTAGAATAAGACCCGAAGGAGACGCTATAGTGAATTCAAACAAAAGGAGTCGAAATATGCACATCAAAAGACACATTAAACATATTAGTGTGTATTAGCAGATGTAGCACAGATATTCTCTGAAGATCGAGTATTTCCTGTATGGACAAATGACATTCCGCAAAGCCCTGCATGCAAGTAGACAATAGTGCCTTCTTTACTTTATAGCCCCGAGATATGTCCTCGGTCTTGTGATTATTGCCGGAAAGTATCTGCAGCATTAGCTGTGCAGTAAGGAGCGAATAGAGGTAACAACGTTGGAAGCCAACCGAATGGAATGGTAATTTTAATGAACTCAAATATTTCGATGGTTCTGAAAAGCACAGGATTGAATTAAATCTTAGTAATAAAGAACATCACGTCCAAATATAACCCATTATTCCTGATAAAGCATAGAATTCTTATCGCGGATGATTTATTTATTACAACACGTATATCTGTTGCAAAAGTTTCATTTTGCCAAAGACGGTTCACATTAATCATATCCCGTAAATTACCAAGGGACAATCACCAGAAATGCTTTTCTAGTAGGTATTGATTCATTATTTTCGGTTTGGTAAGTGTATTCATTGTAGATGGTTAAAATGTACATTTGTCACCAGAGAGCTATTCTATTCACCTATAGTAAACTTTAATTTCTTGTTTTTTGAAGCTGAAGAAATGAAGATCTCCAGACAGATGTCTAATGGATGGATCTGGAATTGTTAAATAATTCCTGCATTGGAAACACACCATGTGTGAAAATTTTATAGCGGGAGAATGCATTTGTATAAATTTCCATAGAATATTATAGTTGCTTTAAGATAAGGGCCTTCAGGCTCCGGACAAACTCGGCCATTGTTAATTGAAATACATACATAAATGAAGTTCCGTCTAACACTCAAACTGAGTATGCCATGAAATAAAAGGATGTTCATGTTTAATTCTCATTGAAATTGAATTAACAATCCATAGACAATGCCAACATCAGAGTATGCGGAAGACGACAAGTTTTAATTATTAGTTATCACATAAATATTGTAAGGCGGAGATTGCTAAGCTTGCCACAAGTTTATTTGTGAGTGACAATAGTATTCATATGTTAAAACGTGGTGTTCACTGTCGTAGTGGGACAACACGTTACCTTGGTTAAAAGCATTTGCTGGAAGTGGCATTTAAGGTATCGGCAGTAGTTTAAAGCACCACTTCAAGGATGTGTCGCACTAAAAGGAGGACACTCCTATTAGATGATAGTCTGAAAGGACAAACCTATCGTTTCTTCATTAATCTATCCCCGCGCGCCTCGGATGTGACACTAAGTGTTGATTGTTATGAAATGGTAAGAAGCTGGAGTTCGCAAAAGGGATATTATTTTTCGAGCAGGAAGTATAAATTTAGCACGGCGCGTTTTTGGAAGGTTCGTTGCGAACTTTATATGCAATAAACCTTGTTGGAGCCGTACGGTCTGATACCGTACCTATACTATGGTACGGTATCAGAAATATTTAGAAAGACCTTCGTAGCATAATTAATATTGCTTACCAAGCATTTACTTTTGTGTTATTATAACTAACCATATAAAAAGCACTCTCAATTGTTTTGAGAGTGAATCCTGCTATTTAGTTATTCACTAAAATGTATACACTTTGCAAGATATGCATTTCGGTTATTACTTATTTCTCTTATTGCAGTTTATTAATTGTGATAATTAATGATTTATTTATTCAGCTTGAAGATAATCTCACTCCTGAACAGCAAGGTTCTAGAAAATTCTGTATCAATTATAAATCTATCATGAATTACAGTATGAAGCTACAACTTTTTGGGAATAAATAAAGATGAAGCAACAGAAATTTAACATACCGAATAAGAAAAAAATAAACAGAAAGGCGACAATGCATTTATCACAAAAAGTCTGTTATTTGTGGTCCACTCTCTAACTTTCGTTGCAGGAAGAAGTGAACATGGAAAGTCCAAGAAGGAAACAGTTCATCTTGAATAGGCCTTGTCGGCTGAAGACACGGGGTCCCCATCCTCTCGTTGAAGCAACCAGGTCAGTTTCTGTTGCATTTTTGTGTTAGAATTGAATTATGGAGAAGGATTCAGCCAAGATTTGCGTTCTGCAGTTCTTTTCAAAACGTATTTTGCTTAAGTCTGTTTGCCATGGTGTTGCAAAAATTAATGGTGTTTGGAGGTGAACATATACGAGATACCTGTTAGGTTTTGAAGTGCGCTTTTGTCAGTGGTCGATTTCGAATTGTGTCTCCTCGTCTCACTGTATTGTACAATGATATTGTTAATGTCATGAACGTTCAAAATATGTAAACAGCTGGCTTTGGATTATTATGATATTCCGTGTAACGATGTGATGTCCGGGTTCCAGAATAGAATCATATTGGAGATCAGGAAGGGATTCCTTGTGGCCCATTTTAGTCATCGTATATACTAGTATTCTAATCCAAGACAGAATTTACTATGTGAAGGCCGGCAGATATCCAAAACGCCAACACATACGGGAAGATTGGGAAAATATATTTGCCTAGCATTGTGGACAGTCAGACTCGAATTACAAAATTCACTGAACTCGTGCCTAATGGCAGCAAAGTATTTGTTTCTGGAGTCAGTGAATTGGGGGGGGGGGTTGACATTTTGGGTACATACCGGTATTAGCAAGAGATTCTTGTAGCGAGAAACCGCAATTTCCGAACATTGATGATGACAGGACTGTTGTTCTGTATTTTGTTCTCCTGTGTTTTGAACTGTCGCTCTGTATTTTGTACACGGATAAATCTATACTATCCCGTTCTTATAATGATTTTTATTGAAAAAAAAGAGAATCCATGCGTGATATGCTCAGAGAAGTGACGAGAAAGTTTCCGAACATTGATGATGACAGGACTGTCATTCTGTATTTTGTACACGGATGAATCTATACTATCCCGTTCTTATAATGATTTTTATTGAAAAAAAGAGAATCCATACATGATATGCTCAGAGAAGTGACGAGAAATAGTTTCTGAACATTGATGATGACAGGACTGTCGTTCTGTATTTTGTACACAGATGAATCGATACTATCCGGTCCTCATGAGTTTTATTACGCTGATCAAGACCAATCAGCGTAAAAGTAATTTGCGCTGATTGGTCTTGATCTATATTCTACTCCAGTGGAATGTAAGTATTCTTCAAGGAGTGCGAGTTTTTGTGTTAGTTCTTCAGATATTAACTGGGAAGAGTCTGGATCTCCTCATTTGAACTATTTCAAATCATCAGCTTTTGACACGAAGGATGGTTCCTTTGCAAATGGAAATATGGTCGATGACAGAGACGCCGCTTGCAGGAAACCTCTGTAATGGTGGAACTTCAGTGAAAATGCTGATGTGCGACTAGTAGATGTTTGTGTTGATGGATTTATGCCAGAACTTTCAAGAGATTGCCAATGACGTTGAAGTAGAATTCTAGGATGCAAAAGAGGGAGAGGTTGGATATTCAATCATATGTAGTCTTGATATCGAGGAACAAAATGTCAAATTGCAACTTGTAGTTGAAAGCCCATTGTATTCGGAAGAGAGTGCATAGAAATTGACAGTTGCAGATCTTCTCCTAAAAATTTCACCCAAATAATATGGCGCGTGGTTAAAACGTCGTTCGATTATTGCTATGTTATTGACTTTTTCAATTTTAAGCAGTAACTGATTGAGATGGATCAAAAGCCTTTCAATACTTTTGAATTTAAATTTCTTTTAATTGGCTTAACAAAGTAGCGTTTCAGATTCTTGAGAAGTTTCTGAAAAATATGTGAGTATCGATTGTATAAGCGCTGCTAGTTTGATTATTCATACTGCGGATTAAATTATGAATATGAATTCCCCATATTCATAATAAAGCTATTCCTTTAATTTAAATCAATGCTATTCAGTTCATTTTCATAATCTTTGTGTGTAAACTGAGTTCACTTGGACTCTGATCATGATTTGAACAGCAGAAGGGCCCAATCTAGTGGCAAGGACCTTTACAGACCCAAGAGCAGACTTTAGGACGGAGTTATTGGAAGTTTTGTAAATGAATTTGCTGACAGCTAGCTTCTGGGGAATATATCTTGAAGCTTTCGCCCAAGTGTGCTGAGTTTTTCTCCTATCGTGGGGTATTTTAATTGCTTATTTTTGGTTCCAGTGCCTGCTTGGAACACCTTTCCTTCTTTATATAAGGACTATCAGATGAAGCTTTTCACTGCTATTCTTTATTGGTTGGGCTTATTTCTGTTGTACAAATCGTATATTCCCTCTACTTCTATTTCATTGCAGATAACTTAACAAGTCAGATTGGTCCACTTGATATCAATGGTTTGACTGTGGGTGATCATTCTCAGATAGCTGCCGAACTAAATGAGTATTTCGCATCTACATTCACACCTGAGGAGTTATTCAAGAAGGAGCGGGCCAGATGTTTATCAATCTCTAACGGAGTTAAATGATTTTGCAATAACTGAGAGAAAAGTTGAGGAGAAATTGTTGAAGTTAACCATAAGAAAAGAACCTGGGGTGGATGTGATCTATCCAGTTATATTAAAGGAAGTAAGCAAACCGTTAGCCATAATTATGAGAGCATCCTTGGACTCGGGGGAAGTATTGATGAAGGTATATCAAGCTTAATGTCAAAGTTTGCAGATTATACAAAGTTTCACAGGGTTGTTAAGAACAGTAATGATAGTGTGCTGCTGCAACAGGATCTGGAAAAGTTGGGTAGATGGGCTGAGAAGTGGCACCTGAAGTTTAACATTGACAAGCTGCTGTTGTTGTTATTTGGTTTTTAGGAGCATTGCCAACTAAGGCCATATTGCTCTGGGGGATATGCGGTGGTCATTCCCTGACCTTTCCGCATCCTCCATATTTGGTGGTCACAGGCCCGAACCCCGGTCTAATCAAGAAGCGTATGCTACGCACTGCTGCTCCAGCCCACCTGGCTACGGAGGCTCCTTGACAAAAGCAAAGTACTGCATATGGATAGCAGTAACCCCAGAGAAATGTACCATGTGGTGTTACACTCAGGGTAGTGGAGAATGAAAGAGACCTATGGGTAATTGTGCAGTCAGATATGAAGTTTTCTCAGCAGTGCAGACAGGCTGCCAGCGTAGGTCATGGGTCCTTGTCAATGATATACAGGAAGTTTGCGAGCAGGGATAAGGAGGTGATTGTCCCCTTGTATAAGGCAATGGTCAAGCCTCACCTTGAGTACTGCGTACAGTTCTGGAAGACTCAATACTGGTGAAGGGAACAAAGCGGTGCTCTTATGAAAAGAGGCTCAGTTATGCAAATTTCAGCTTCTGGAGACTAGGCACCTGCGAGGCGATCTGTATTCAGGTATATAAGGTCTTGAATGGATTGAGTAGGCTCAATGCTGATGGGATTCTTTCTGTTGTTCAGATTACAAACCGGAGGGGGCATAGATTCAAACTGAGGAAAGACAGTTGTAGAATAGATGTGCGGAAGTTTGCCTTTAGCTAGCGGGTAGTTGATTGCTGGAACAAGCTTCGATCTGTTGTTGTTGTGGATGTTGTTAGCTTAAATAAATTCAAGGCAGAGCTAGACAAACATTTTGAATGAATGGATTACGGAAATGGGGATTTATTTTTTTTTGCCTGATGCTGTATAAGTTTGCTTTCTTGCATCATACTCCTCTAAAAATGCTAATACTAAGTCATCTAGATTTTTGAGCAGTTGGCTCTGAACGTCTTACCTTCACCTTAGTTAGTCTTCTGAAATCCTGGTGAATTATTTCTATCTATACAATTGATAACTGGTGTTTAGCGTGATAAAGTTGATTTGGTTGCAAGAGTAAGAGTATGACCACCTGTTATTACTTAGGAATGTGGAGTTTCACTAGTTTTTTTTTTTCATAAATTCTAGGATTGCGGAACTGGTAAGAATTTGTTCAAGTGGGCTAACTTCCATAGCAGTTTCGTGCCGTGTAATCCTCACCCTAAGCCTATGTAGCAAAATCTCACTAGGCACGCACGAAGTGAGATCTGACGTTTGGGTAGCCGTTTCTCTTTTGTGTATAACACCATTTTCTTTAGTTGTGATGTTCTGGTACCCTCTGAAATATTTATCGTGGATAGTAGCAATTTCGGCAATGCTTTCGGAATATTTAACTTTAATCAGGTCCTTAAATGAGACGTTTTCTTCGCGGATGATATCTTCGATTGTTAAATGAAACCATTTGTTTCGTGCCCTCTGCGATATTTTATCAACAGCGATTTCAAAAATATAATATTGAATTATTTCATATTCCGTTTTTAAAGATAGCAGCAGGTAGCCCCTACTCATCCTGACATTTGCAGTTCAGGAATGGCATCGGATTCAGACGATCCAGTGATAGGATTATTACGGATATTGCCTTTGTTTATTTTAGATTTACGAAGCGTTTTCTTCGTTGGGATTTTTCCTATACGATAGTCAACTATTAGTGTGAATAGAAAATAGCCATATTGGTTTTGAGCATAACTGAAAGGTTGTTTTTTTTTTGTATGTTGCTTCCTTGACCGAGGTGTAGTAACTGAGTTTTTGGTTTTATGCCTAAATATCAGAAATATGCGTTTGATTTGCATTAACACATTTTATTAAATTATTAATAACTGAATTAAATTAATGATTTTAATTATTAAACAATGATTTAAAAATTGATATTATAATATAAATGTAATTTAATATTGTTTTAATTAATTATAATATTTATCAAGCTTTTGCTGCCCCATGTCTTTTTTTTTTTTATTTTTAATTTACGCAGTCCATGTTTTTAACTCCTTGGTTTTTATACAGCAGACCTTCACATTTCCTCTAAGCCAGCGGTCCCAACTTCTCAGAGAATGCGACCCATTTTCAGTAAGGCTTCGCAATCCAAATCAATTCAAATCCAGAAAAGAGGGTCCTCCACGGAATATTTTTTTTTGAAAATGACGAGGTTAGCAGCTCCAAATGATTGTTCCTGTCGTAATTCATCGAAAAAATAAAAACTGCACATCACTTCTTAAACGTATTATGTTAAGTATTTATATAACATTACAGTTAACTTGGTATCAGTGATTCATTAGAAATAACTTCCATGGGTTCAAAATAAATCCATACTCGAAGAATTTGCCAACGTACTTTCTTTTCGCCGAATTCATTTTTTCGAATAAACACCGGATAAATAAAACTTACAATATACTGCTGTCCTAGGGGCCTCCGTAGCCGAGTGGTCAGGAGCGGGAGTGCAGTAGCACACGCTCTTTGAGTAGACCGGGATTCAAGCCCCTGACTGCTGAATACAGTCGATCTGCCAACCCGCACTGGACCAGCGTGGCAGATTATGGTCCATTTCCCTCAGCATGAATTGTTGAGGAGGCTTCCATCCTGCAGCGGGTTGATAATGGCTGCACTTTACCTTTTTCTTTACTGCTGTCCTAATAGTAAAAGCAAGTGTGTTTATAAAATTATGCGAGGCACACTTGAGATTGCTTCTTTACTAATGAAAAACTGTGGACACGTTAGGGGTGTTTGGCAGAGCCGATTTCTTAGCGGATCCAAGGTTACTGTAGTTTGGAATTTGGAAATCACTGTTGTTAGAATATTAAGCTTTGTAAGTGTTTGAAGTCTCACCTGTATGGATGCCCCTTTTTCCAGTCTCACCCGACGTACTGCCTGTCTTTGAACCTTCTTAAAAAGCTAGCTTTTTACGTGCGGTAGCCCTGCTCTCACGGATAGCACAGTGGTTACAAACACCGTCGTTCCTGAACGTATGAAAAAGGCCTAGATTCGGATGTGGTCTCACGGGAAGAACTTTTATCAGCGTTTTTCATAACGTGGCTAAGTTAGTCGGTCTCAGGAAAGGGTCGAATAATTAGTTTTTGGAAATTCGGGATTTTCATTCAGAAACCAGGCAACCGAAGAAAAATATGCTGTTTCAAGCAGCATGCTAACGCATCATAGCCTAAGTTGCCTTGACGTTTAAACACGCACCACACCATGCCTCGATTAGTGGATGTGGGGTTTTCGAACTTTGAAGAAGGATTTCACATTTGCCTTATACAAATATAGTGGAGATGCGCTTCTTCCTATAGGTGCTGGTAATATTACATTTTAGTTTAGTACGTGTATAGTTGGGCCTGTCTCCTTGTGGCTTGGACGGGCGCTGGAAAGTAGCCTTCCTGGTGATCGCTGCTTTCTGGTAGCTAGAAACAACTAAACAACATACACACACACAGTAGAGTTTCTTAATCTCCATAAACAGTTGTTCCGTAAAACGACAGTATTCTCCAAGGCTCATTTTTTCCTCTTCTGCTTTAATGAGGTTTTTCCACTGACTGGAAAGCCTGTTCATAGTTTTACTGATTCTACATGCTACCTTCTAGGTGGAAGGTGACAATGTAGATGGATAAAATAGGTGGATTAATCAAAATTAATTAACATTTAAAACGAAATCTTAAATTCGGATCATCAGCTAATTTTCCAATGGGGAGAAGAAAAATTAGTTATTATCAATCCGAGAAAGGAACGATTTATACAAAAAGCCATATTTATGATAAATAATAATTACAACTCAGATTAAGAAAAAAAGAAGTAAAATAGAATAAATACGAGCACTACTTCATTATGTGCTACATAATGAAGTAGAATAATCTGTCCTTTCTTATTTCTTGTAAAAAAGAATGTTGCTCCTATGCTCCTCTTCGACGCCACAAGATCACATCTGTCTATTAGATATACATATCTCTCTTATAATTTCTCTTGTCACATGCACATCACAAATATTGCTTCCTCTGCATCAGAAAATATTGGTTTTCTTTGTCGCTTTTTCTTGCCGTTGCTTTTTTTTTTTCGTAAACAATTCCTCACTCTGTAGAAATCTTAAAACATCCCTCCCATGAAATATTCTTTATTCATCTACATCTAGGATGGTTCCACCAAAATCTCTATCACTGACTTCTTGACTCCATTCAAAAGAGGGCAGATAGGTTAATTAATGAACCATCTGTTAAAAAATCTCTCTGTCTCGTGGGCATTATATTTCTCCTTCATGCCTTTTCTATAGCTACTTCCATGGTCACTGTTATTCTGATTTGGCATCAGTAATTCTTCCACTCACTTCTAATCTAGTCCGAACATGTACCGCAAATAGTCTTTCATCATCCTTTCACTGTCGACCGCCAAACTCACAGAAACAGCTTTTCCTCTCCTCATTTATCTCTTCTGTTTTCTGGAACAGCCTCTCTCCACATGTTTCCTCACAATTTTAATTTACAGAAATTTAAGTCTAATGTCAACAAGTACTTTTTGTCTTCTCAGCCTTCAACCTACGCACTGTACTGAGTACTATAGGTTCTTGTACTTTTAGTGTTTGGAGTTTTCATTAAAAAAGTATAAATCCAGTTATTCTGATGCTTTTCTAACTCCATTGGGCGTCCATAATAAATCAGCACCTATGCCTAGCGCCACATTTGCCAACCCTACTTACTCCTGCCTTTATTTATCCCAAGTAGTAATTTAATTTTTAAACGTTCAGTTTCAAATCTTGAGGGAATTTGATATGGTGTCAACGCCTAGAAAAATTTAATAAATTGAGTATCACCAACTTATAACAAGAAAGGATTTACTAAGAGACTAACTTCAGGATTAAATAATTTGGAACTAACTAAGATTTTATTCTGTCACTTAAGTCTTCTTATATTAGAATGTGCTTGTCCTGTATGGAACCTGAGCTCCACAAATTTGAAAGAAAAACTTGAAAAACTATAAACTAAAGTGATAAAATATGTTGAAACAGGACCTTATCTTTGCCTACAGAAGCAACTTATATAAATATCGCCTCAAACCTCTATCAAACAGAAGGCAAACCCACGGACCCAAATTGATTTGCAGAATATTTAATAGTACTGCTATTAATCTCGGTTTGTTATCCTATTTATGTTCCACAACATCATACACGCAAACATATTTAATAAAATTAATTTTAGAACAGTGTGTGGAAGACCGTGATTCGTAGAACTACTTGCTTGCGCTTGTAAACTGTATGATCTCGATCGCTTTGTCAGTTCTACCTCAGTCCAAAAGCAGTTAAAAGCTGCTCTATTCGATCTGTAAAAATTTAAAGCCTCATTGCATGAATATAACTGTGTAAAAACAAATATTTGTACACTTCATTTTATTGTATGTTAGATAATTTCTTTTCAATATATCTACGGGTACATAATATATTTCATTATGTAGCACATAATGAAGTAGTGCTCGTATTTATTTTTTCTTAATCTGAGTTGTAATTATTATTTATCATAAATATGTCTTTTATCCTCACATAGACCCACATTTGGCCACCAAATGTGGGTCTGTGTGAGGAAACTAAAAGTAACACTTTTTAATTGAATCAGAAGCACAGAAACGTGCGATCAGATAGCGTGGTACTTATACTCCACTCTGAAATTTTATTCAAACAGTTTATATGCGGGCTTCGAACCATTAATGGCCCAGTGTTCCGATTTGACCGTTTATTCATACCCATCTCTACCTTTCATACACTGAATTCGCGATAGGTATTTATAAAATATATATAATAAGATCTAATTCAGGTTTCAATCGCGATTTCACAATTATTATAGTACAAGCTGTTATCTTAAACATGCACATTATTCATTTTGTATTCAGCGTATAGTTAATGCTGGAGTGAGCGTTATATTTGGAATCATTATCTTACTGCAATTATTATCTGAGCTCTGCACACCTCAGATAATGATTCCAGTAACCTATATACGAAATTTAAGAAGCCTGCAATCAGTCATTGTCGAAATATTCTACCCTGTTACTAGGTTGGGTGTTTCTTTGGATAAAAGAGATATAAGGAAATCCCTACATTTATCACACTACATGTGACAACTATTGCCGAATTTTGTTGTACAGTAATTTTGCAAAACGATTAACTAGATGCTACATAACTGCAGTTATCTGGAATAATTCAGCGTATTAATCCGCACCCCAGCCAGTCTTGAACATTATGCATCAGGACATCGCCTGGTTTTAATTAAGATTCCTTCCCAAGCCTCATCAGAGCTAAATGACAGTTTGCTTTAAACTTTCGCTGATGTATTATTTATTTTACTCTCGAATGTATCGCATTTCTTTCAGAGATTTTGTTGTTTGTTGCTATAAAAGTGATATGATCACATGGTAAGAAGCTTCCCCCCCCCCTTTTTTTTTTTTTTCTGAAGGATAATAAAGTAAGTTGGGGAAGGTGTGCTATTTTTAAGTTCGAATTATCAGAATTTATATCGGTACCAAACAGCTTGTTGGAAATGTCAAAGTATTAATTAGAAACTATCGCTTTTAAACATTACTTGTTCTCTCCTAGGAGTGCTGTGCAGGAAAGCTAAATCAAGTGGCCCTCGATTTACCGAGGAGCCTCCTGGGAAGGCGGAGTTCACAAATTCTAGTGGGATAGTGATTCCTTGTAAAGCTGATGGAACCCCACCGCCAGTAATTAGTTGGACTAATCAAGATAATGAGATGGTGACCGATATTCCGACATTAAGACATGTGAGAAAGGACGGTGCTCTTGTGTTGCTACCTTTCAAAGCTAACGCCTTCCGACCTTACGTGCATTCAACAGTGTATAGGTGTGTCGCTTCGAGCAACAAGGGATCAGTTGGTAGCAAAGATGTACACGTGAAAGCAGGTGAGTTCTTCGTCTATTTAAATATTAACCATTCTCTTAGAATGAGTTGAAATCTCAGAGTACCCGAAGCATAACATAGATGCGGGTATAAATAAACCAGTTACTTGAAGCCCTTGATGTATGTCAACACACTAATTGAAACAGTTGCTGTTCTCATTATACATTTTCTGCTACTTTGATTTATAAATTCTTAAAGCGACATTGTTATACCATGTCTACGCCAATCTTTAGCACTGGTTTAATTTGACAAAACAAAACAGAAACATTAATAAATAAGATTACATAACTATATTTTTAAATGTATCACTTTGCGTGTAATTTGAACCGAATTTTAACCCTTTGTTTGTAAGTTTTAATATTGTGAGTTCCATTATTTTTCGTTTCTTGTTTATCACGTTTGAATTCTTACGATTAACAGATAAGTAGATTTGAACTAAGCAATAATGGTGTTATTTCTAGTCTGCTAACCAACAGCGCTTTCTGAATTTGATTACACAAGGGTATCTCCAAGCTAGTTCACTTCACCCTGTCAAAGTCTTGCTACCTGTATTGAATTCCTAATTTATACATTTTTTTAAAATAGTAATTGTGTATGCAATATTTCTGTGCCCGTGTGTAGTATATGAGATGCTACACACACGCACAAAAATATAGATGGTACAGCGTTACACGGAATTATGGGCTAGTGCCATTGCAGTAACACTATGTTGTACAATAAGCCCATAATGTAATATAAGGTATCTAATGCTAGATTAATAGAGTTAGCGTGTATTATTGATTAACTGGTAGAAATATCTCGTTACGTTTATGGAGGACATGTAGGTAAATTTATTTTAGATTATTAAAGAATACACTCGCACGTTCTCAAGATAATAAAGACAAAATACTTATTGTTGCATACCTACTTTCTGGGTGAGTTTTTCAGAGTCAACCACGCAGATCGAAAGGGAAAAAAAATCAACGATAAAGTGCTCTCTATTTCTGTGATAATCAATCTGTAGTATCCCGAAACATTACTTGAATATAGTGTTTTAGTTAATAGCTAAATTGGATACCGGAACATTTTGTAATTCCTTGAAATAAGGTTCTGATCATGCCGCTAAACAAACTTCTTACCACATTCTCACAGCACCTGACAATAAGTATTTCCTCGTAATATCGATTGACTTTGCCTGGGCGTTCGACTCACTATGGTGGCCGAGCGTCTTGGGCAGACTCAGGGAAGCTAAAGTACCCATAAACCTCTATAAAGTCATAGAAACCTATCTCTCACAAAGAAAATTGAGATAAACACTCCATACAAAAAGATCGCAAGAACAGTACACAGAGGATGTCCACAGGGGTCTGTATTGGGCCCACCCCTCTGGAATGTGGTATTTGATGAGTTCTTGAGAATGGACCTAGGAGCGGTGGGGGTGCAGGCCTTCGCAGATGACATGATTTTGAAGTGCAATCAAACTCCAGAGCCCAATTGGAAATCCTAGCTAATCAGGCCCTGCAGATACTCCAACAGTGGGCCAAGAAGAATTTCTTAACAATGTCACCGACAAAGACATCATCGGCGTTGCTTAAAGGAACCCTGCAACTGAGACGACCACCTCGGTTTTAAGATTGATATGACAACTATCAAGTTCGCCAGTCAACTAAAATACCTGGGTGTCATACTAGACAATAATTTTTCCTTCCAACCACATCTCAAATTCCTAAGACAAAAGATCAGAAACTACTCTGCCATAGTAGCTAGGGTCACAAGGTGAGACTGGGGCCTCAAAAAGCGTACCCTAAAAGACAACCTTCCTCCCAATAATTGCGTACGCTTCAGCAACCTGATACGACAAAACTGCCGTGGTCGTAAATAAGAGAACACTGTATGCAATTCAACGCACCATGCTGCTCACTACCACCCGCGCCTACAGAACGGTGAGTAACCAGGCGCTGCAGGTGATAGCAGCAGTACTTCCACTTCATCTTGAAATCACAAGAACAGGACTCCTCTACTACTTGTCTAAGGGAATAACCACCACTTTCTTGGAATTTACAATAGACCCAACAAACAACCATAAGGCAGAAAAGATCCGGCTTCAGTCTCACCTGCTACAGGTGGGCAGAAACAACCAAAGGAGCAATCACCCACAAGTACTTGCCGCAACTTGAAAAAATCTATCCAAAATTGCCTACTTGGTTCTTTCCGGGATTGCAAACAACATACTTGCTAACTGGACACGGCCTCTTTAACGCAAGGTTAATGGAGTTCACCCTTGTAGAGGACCCATGCTGTACATGTGGAGAGATTGAAACCTGGGAACATCTCATGTAATCCGCAATTTGAGGATCTCAGGTGCATTCTAATCACGAGTATAAAATACCTCCCCGGAGGGCAAGAGTTTCACCTACTGGATTCAGAGAAGGAATACAGAGCCCTGGCCAACTTCGCTCAAGAACTCTTCTGAAGAAGGAGAACGCTAAATGCAATACACCAGGAGTGAAACGTGACCAGCCAGATAAGAAATCAAAACATCCTTTTAGACACACCTGGAATGATAATTATGTGGAAGAATGTCTTGCCCAGGAATAGTGATGGTGCACTTCCTACAATGATACGAACGAACACTGGAACCAAGAAATCCTGCCTATGTACCAACAAATATGAGACCTAAGTGAAAACTGACAAATGTACTAAGTGAAGATAAAGAACCAAAGACATTCAACTTGGACTGGACACTGTCCCACGAGTGACTTTACTACCGGACATGATCTTATGACTACATTACGATTGCTGCAGTCTCACTGCCATGTAGCCAAATGGCGATCTGTACCAGCTCCCTTGCTGTTATCTTTTTTCCTCTCCCAGAGCAGGGGGAAAAGGAGATGGTCTTCTCCCTCCCCTGCCACCCCATATACTTCGCCTGGTGAGGCATGGGCATGTCTTACTGACCACCTAGGGTTGCCTTCCCTGTCGACCCCATACTAATGTCTTTCCCCCAGTCTTCAGTCTCTTCCCCATTCTCTGACTAATACGCCAGCGTAAACCCCACACAGCTAATCAAAATTAACGATTTTGAAATTGAAAACTGAACCACATTAACCTCTCTTGGGTTTTTCTAAACTTAAGTGTTCCCCCCCCTTTTTTTTTTTTTTTTTTTTTTTTTAAGCTCCTAGCCACCGAAATTTCAGGAAATTAGGTGGCAGGACCTGCCAGAGTATATATAAACTACCGGGATCCTGATCTGCCTCCACGGGGCAACGTTGGGCCCAAGTGGGGTTCACCGTCTAAACGACCAGAAGAACAACTGTACACGACACTGAACGATCCAAGACCCACACGCATACAGCGTACTGTAACACACTACAATTGAAACTACGCGGAAATGGGGAGAACCCCTGGTGCCGCTTGACTCTAAACACACACACTAGCACCATCAAGTTCTTTATACGAATTACAAGCCTGTAATTCGCAAAGCCTGCTATGAGAACTGGTCACTGATCTGCAGACCAACAACAAACTTTACCAGATAAAATCAGGTCCAGAGTTGTGGCTCTAAGGATTCAAGCGAAACAGACGAGAAGTGGTAGTATTGGCAAAACTGAGAATTGGTCATAGTCAACTTACAAACCTGTTTTTATTACTGGGAAGATATCGTCCCCAGTGTACTTCCTGCAACACCCAACTTACGGTCCGCCATTTTCTTGTAGGCCATTTTCTTTATTTATCCATTCTTTCTAGCACCAGCAAATTGAACGAAGCTCAGATTTCATCACATTTTCTTGGAAATCATGCCAAAAAGAACTTTTTAACATACATAAAGCGTACTGGCCTAATACGCATGTATATAAGTCAAGTGTTATTAGATATACGAAATAAACTGAACTATGATAGCCTAAATAAATTTTAGGGCTGAGCTGGACAGGTATTGGGAACGAACGGAGGGGTGAAATGGGAGTGTTTTTTTTTTTTTTTTTTTTTTTTTGGGCTGATGCTGCATAAGCTGCTTTCTTGCATCACATCCCTCTACTAATGCTTGCTAACTGACACAATTTGGCCCAAGTAGCCTTTGTGTCATTAAACATAATACCAACAACAAAAAACATTTATTTTAAAAATTGTGTAGAATGTAAATTCTCCCTATGTTCCTCAGGGAATTAGGTCAAAACCCTTATTTTAATAAATTAATTCTGCATTATCCGTGTAGGTAGTAAAAGAGCGATTCATTTCAAAATTTAATCCAAGGATAATATAAATTAGAAATGACGCCACCTAGCGTCATTTATAAATGTATAAGGCAATTGTAAGACCGCATTTGGAATATCATGTCCCAAGTACCGAGACCTCATCTGAAAAAAAGACATTGAGCTTCTTGAAATGGACCAGAGACTTGCAGTTGCGTGGTAAGATCGGCCAAAGGGAGACCGTACGAGGAGAGACTTCGATTATGTGGGCTAAGAGCTTGGCAACGAAGCACCTTAGAATGGACCTAATTGAAGTTTATAAAGCTATGAGAGAAGTTCGTAAAATGAATGTATGAGGCATTTTCATTGTTTTAAAGAAGTCAAGAACCAGGGCCATAAATTCAAATTATGGGGAAGCGATTGAGACTACACTGTAGGAATTTAAATTAGTATTCGACATTACGAGGTGTTGATTACTGGAACAAGTTGCTTCCACCGATATTCGTCGCTGACAATGTGCAGAAATTCGAAGGTAAACTGGGCAGTGGTCTACGTGAAGAGGAAAGTGCATAATTTGCATTTTCCTACCTACTTTTTGCTTTATTTTTTGCCGTGAAGCAAAAGCCTGTCTCTCTTGCTTTACATAATAAGTTTTACTATATCTTGTAAATGGTTGTTTTCAGACGAGAAACTGATTAACCTCGCACCGGCCGGGGGGTTATTAGTTTATTCCGTCCCGACGAGAAGTATTTCTAAACTTAGGTTGTAATGTAATCCAGGCCATTTTACAACTCCGAACACAACTGAATTCACAAGTATTACTTTGTTGCAGATATTTCTAAAGAAGACTGAACGATTTGATCAGAGTAATAATAAAGTAGTGAAGATTTTATTTGCTTTTTTTGTGCGTTTACAATCATTAAGGAGTTGTAGAAAGGGCGAATATCTGGTTTGACGCATTTTTGTTAAACATTGCACTAACCAAAACCTCGACTCTGGCTGTTTCGTACCCATGTATAAAAACGTGCTTTTCAGGAATTTCCTCTAGAAAGAAGAAATTCCTATCCACGAACTTTAGAAGAACTCGGCAAGAGTGTAGAGTATCTGACATTACAATGCTTGGGTTGTTGACTGACAGCTGGTCTTAGCATACTTGCTGCATTCTACAATGTGCTACCTCAAGCAATTCTGTCGTGATATGGGAGTAAATTGATAGCACATTCTCGCGCTGTAAATGACAGGTCAGACGTAAGATAAAGCGGTCCGAAAAATTAACATATTTTGCTTTCTGAAGAGAGAATGCGCTTACTATTCAGATTATGTACAAACTTTTATGCACTTTTATTTCATACTACATATATATGAAGTGACGCTACATTGTATTTCAAATATTGTCATTTGATATCGGAGGTGTTTTGTTGCGTTTAACATATAATAATGTCTTTCTTTGATTTATAACTATATTCGTGACAGTAAATAGAAATAATTAGGAAAAAAAAGTATATAAATGTAGATATAAAATGACTTAAAATTTAAAGTCCCTGCTATCCAAAATGCCTTTTTCTACATTGTAAATTTAATTCTTTAGTGTCAACTATTTTTATGCATGGGAGGTAAATCCTCTTCTCCAAATATAATGATCCAAAATCCTGAATCATTAAATTCACAAGATTGTACTTGTGAATTTAACATCCATTCCATTGTATGAATACTGTGAAGAATGAAAATTAGTATGCTTACCCATGAATTAATTTTTCTATATTCAGATACTGTATTTGGCAAGTTTATGCTGATATAATTGGCTCGTATCGTTATTTGATAATGCACTGCTTAAATTACTTGAAATATTTATGTTACCATCAAGCTGCAACAGTTAAAGCCTTTTTTCATTATAATTAAATAGCATTTCCTAATTTCATTTCTTCAAGATAAAAAAAAAAAAAAAAAAAAAAAAAAAAGCAGGCCTAAGCAGTGCTCTCTAGCCAAGGAAAACGATAAATTGCACTGCATTATGCCGGAGACTTTTCCTACGTACATCCAAAAGAGTTTCCAAAATACTGTGAATTGTGATGGAATATTTCAGTTTAAGATGGTATTTTTCGTTTGGTTAAAGGAATACCCGAGCCACTTTCACACTTAACATATGTGATGTGTTTAGGGTAATTAACGTTTATACAAGCGTTCTCACAGAGGGTGCATATCTAATTTGTCCCGTGTCAGTGTCAATCGTCTGAAGATTTCCCTACCCCTCCGGAACTATCAGTTTTCTTGAAACCCTTACATATTCACAGCTTAAGTGAAATACCGTGTTTTAGAAATAACTTCTGTCTACCAACTAAGCCGGCCATACTAAGAAAATTTTCGTCCCTTAAACCTAGCAGAATTCTATAAGTCGAGAGCTGATCTAAGTGGCTTTCATTATTAAATTATGTCTGGGCAGAATTGCAGACACAGAAACATTTTGTTTAATCTCGCGATGCGTTTCCAGTATGAAAAATTTCTGTACATGCTGCATCTGTGGATCCTCATATTCCATAACCAATTCATCATTTGGTTTAAGATTTAAATCACTAATCCGCACATATATTATCACATGTATCTCCCACTAATGCCATTACAAACTGATAAATTGTTTCTTACGTCGTTAGCTTTTGCACCCGGTAGACATACGCTGTTTTTGTGCCATGCTTTTTTTTAAAGAATATGTTTCCTACAATTGAGTCCCCTCCACCCCAAGCAAGACTACTTCCCGAGCACCAAAGCATTCTGTGCCTGTTGGTTCATTTCTGGAGCAGAATTTGAAAGTATGTTGCCCGACATGGCATCAAACACTTGAATCGCTGACAGGATACCGAATTAATTTGCTTTAGGGCTTCAATCGCTTCCTTAGAGACTCAATGGCGCATGATATTATGTCGGGTTTTGAATTCAGTTCGTTACACTCCCGAAATATTGTGCAAAGAAATAACTCTCCCGATCAGCTAGTCAAAGCTCGGCATACATGTGACAACGAATGTCTGTCTCGCAGTAAATCACCTTTAACCTCCCACCCAGTCTATAGTTTACTCTGGGGTTTGTTTCCCCAGATAAAAGACCTTAGATTTAGCAGTATTCAACCTCAGACCATATTTTTAAACGGTTCAGATCATTCTGAAGCATTATAGCCTAGTTCGGATCGTTCATGATCCTTCCAAGCTTCGCATCATCATCATACTTTGAGTTCCCCTGTAAATCCCAATCAGTATCGTTAAGGAAGATTAGAAGCATGAGGGAGTCCAACATACATTTCTGTGCTCTTCCACTCTGAAGTATGCCCATTTATAACTTCCCTGTCTCCAGCACTTTAGTCAATTCCCAATTCACCTAAAGATATTTATTGGGAATTTCCTTCCACGTGGGAGACATTTTGTGCTGGAAGAAAGCGATCTGCGAAATAAAGACTTCCATATGAAGAACAACGTTGTAGTAGTTATGCCTATACTGGAGTTCTCAATGTGCAAGTGTCCAGATAGTTTAGCATCATTGCAATGCAGCCATTAAAAATCATTGATCAGATGTGCTTCTATGTCTTTGGGCTCGTCTCTATGGTTTATAGCTGTGTTGAAAGAAAAGAGGTACCTTTTCCTATGACCAACCGATTTGACAACATTTGATCGAAGGCATGTTTCATGCTGTTGCAGAGCTTCTCTTTAAGATGCACTTAATGAAGCTAGCTGCATATAAATGAGAAGTCTGGATGAAGTCGTGCTTTTGATGTAACATGGTAAAATTTCATTTCTTTTTATCAATTTCTGAACATGCAGGTTGTTTTGACACTTCCTGACTACGATATTCAATGCAGCTGCTATTTATAGAACTAACGTGCGCCGATATAATCAGCGCACAACTATTCAAAGTCATCCAGCTTTCTTTGAAGCTTTCCCTGCAATGAATAAGTTACCGATGTGTAAGAAGCGTAAATGTGATAACCTATTTTAAGAAGTCATTAGTTTACATAGCACTCTTTTTAACGTGTTTGCCGACTATATTATCAGTGGTCACAGTTAATTTGAAAATTAGTTTTTCTGCCGTATCTTTTAATCATTGTATTACATAACTAAATAGCATCGAGATCCAGCTACTGATAAAATACGACTATCTAAGAATTTAAAAAAAAAATGTTGCTTTTTATGATGAAAAGTGCATTCAAATACCGTCATTGTAAGGTCGCTTTTATCTTGCTGAGAAACCCTCCTTAAAGAAGAATACAAATCTAATAATATAAGCGGAAGCTTATATTATTAGAAGAAATTTTACGCTTTCTATTCCACAGATATTCTTCTCTATGTCACTTCTATTACTCTACCGGTTCACACAACGTGTAATCAATCAGTACTTCTCTTCGATTCGTAATTCTGGTACCATCAGCCCCATAGTTAGCTGTAAGCTGCTCAGTTTGAGTATTCACGCCTTTTGCCGTATGGTAAATATGAATGTTCACGGAGTTGTGGCTTACATTTATGAGTGCCTAGAGATCCATCGGTGAAGGCGTAAGTAATACCTGAAACAGCTGCAGTAATGGTACTCAGGGATAGCAATATGCTTTTGCGGAATACTCTTAATTTTCAGGGTAAAACTGATGCAATTCGTAGCAAGTTGCTTCACGGTATGTTGCGATAAAGCTGATAGAGCTTATTCAAATTCAGTGAATCTGTGTGCACTTGATTTAATTTTAAGTAGCAGGATCTGAAAAGTACTGTTATTGGTGAGAAATTACATATTAACTCCTAAATTTAAGTGATATCTGTCGAATACATCTTCTCTGCCATTCGTCCAAGAAACCCAGAGGCTAGAGACGTTGCCATTCGCATGAGTATTTGAATGTCCTTATGTCATTACAGTTCCTGCGTAGTTGTTCTCCGTTCTCTTCGTTTATTATAACTGGGAACTTGCGAGAGAGAATTCAGTCTATCCACATGTGTGCCTAATGTCACTGTTTGAACAAGAGTAATGCGGAACGACACATTTCTGACGCAATCCTGTTCTAATATCAGCATATATTTGGCGCAAATTAAGCGTAATTACGACGAACAAATAGAGAGTATTATGCTCTGATTTACTTCGCAATTCAAACAGAATATTCTAAGAAGCGAAATATGGAAGACTGTTGTTTACACCAACTCCAGAGGAATTGTGTTGATCGCATAAATCCCAGTAAATTGGTGAATGCCGGAAGTATTTGATCTAGGTAAAGAACACCGGTATCTGTTATTAAGAATACTATTCTGCCGAATGATATATGTATAGTCTTCTCATTTTCCCCTCTCCATGATTGCTTAAGCAATAAGCTTTCCTGGTTTCGCCACATAAGCTATTGACAGGAAATCTGCGTGTTGTAATGAACTTGTTGATAAGGCTATTTTATTTCCAACTGTAGTTCACTAGAACCAATACGCGAGTAGACAAAGAGTAAGCAGAAATGAGTTCATTTTCAATTTTCTTAAATGATATTCGAATTCTTTGCATACCACATATCATTAAATCTTTGGTGATCACTGCCCCCGTATCGTAAAGAGCAACGATGCAATGAAACAAGCTGACAATGAAGAAAAGAATTCGCTGGTGCGATATTATTATGTGACAGCATTGCTGGCATACCGGTGTGACATGGAACTACGTGAACACCTATTCAGAGAGTCACTTTAGCAACTAATGAGAAAATTCTAACGCACCGCTTCGAATTTTCTCATTAGGGACAGAGTAAAGATGATGCGGATAGAACGTTAAATCTCTGTTCACGTAGTATAATGTGGTTTCCGAAATTGACAACTGGCGATCAGAAAAAATGCTTCGATATTCCTACTAGGAATTCTAAAGGTGCTGTGGTTAATGACTGCCTGCTGTAAGAAATTCTTAGGAAGCCATAAAGTTCTCATACTTTCTTTTTTTTTATATATATATAAATTTTTTGACATTTCCGAATAACAATGATTTTTTTTCTTGAAGAGTATTAATGTTTTTGAGTTTGTCTTTAACTTCTCAGGAAGGGTGTTTCATTATATAGATACAGATAACTGTAGAATTGGGGAAAGTGATCTGAAAGTCTTCAGCCTAACAAAAATTAAATGTAGAGTTGGGTGTTCTTATTATAAAACTTCTGAGGGCAATCCTTCATAGGTCCCTCCACACTTTGGCGTTATCAAGTTTATTAGAAGCAAGTTTAAGTAATAATTTCGTCTTAGCGATTTAAAATGTATATCAAATGAATTTAATTAACGTTTTAATTAAAGATTACAAAGGTTTACAACAAACTTAATTGAAATTTATTCTCTTTAACATCAAAAGTTCAGGGCTCAAACTAAAACTAACAACCAGCAAGAAAAATTCTGCAACCCTCGCTGAAGACAGAAGGCCTCGGGCACAACGTGAAAAGACCAGGAAAAAATTGTGCCAGGGGAAGACATAGAAGATTTAAGCGCTAATTGTTTTTGGATTATGAATTTGAACCATGTTTAAATAACCACAAGATTCTCGAAGAATTTGTACACAGCGAAAACCTCTGTGAGCCTTAAAAATAAACTTTTCATCGAGAAAAACGCAGAGAAATTTAATTCACAGAGAAGTATTAAATGTGCTACCATGAATAGACGAATATAAAAATTTTCGAAGGTTTCAAGGATGCAAAACCCATGTTTTAATTAAAAGTATTGAAACAAAAATTAGAGAGAGACAGTAGCGTTATTGACGATATCACAATGAGATTCTGTTCATATATTAGTGCCAGAAATGTGAAAAAACATCTTTTGAATAGGAGTTAAAAGAAAATGGCATCCTTTTCAACAGTACTCTACTAAAAAAGTATACTTCTTAATTGCTGTAAAAAGCGTAATGCTGATCAGAAACATTGCAGTGAAATTTTAAAAGCTAGTAAAAGGCTGCACAAAATCGAAGGCTGCTTGAAGATCCACAAAGACAGGTCACGGAAAGCGATTTGGTAAGGCATTTAGATAGATAAGACCTTGATTTGAATAAATGGCAATATGTTATTGATAACATATTTTCAGAAGTTGCAACAGAAGGGAACAAATTATTACTCTCCTAGAAGTGGTTTAAGGGGAGAAGGAAAAAGGGAAAAAAATAAAGCTTCATATACTCGCATATGTTAGGTGCACTGTCAGGGGCTCTCTCTTTCTTCCTGTCTTTCTCTCTTTCTGTGTTTATTCCCCTCGACTTAGGCCGTATTACTTTTCCTATGATAATTGTTCTAAATGAGATGATCTGTTCAGAACAAGGATCTGGTATTTGCTTACAACATACTGGATTCTGGTATCACTGGAACTATTCCTTCAATAGACTTATTATTTGGTTCTAGATTTACAAGCTACATCAATTCAATTCACAAAACACTTCAACATAGAACAAGAACGGTTGGAACAGGAGAACCTTGGGCAAAGTACTTTTGATGTGCTCATCACCTTTAGGCCGTCTTACTTCCGTTCTAATGTGAACAGGTTCATCCCCTCTTGGTTCTTATCTCCCCAGCACTTTGCTGTACGATTCTGTGTACCAACTACTCTAGGAGAAATTCCCATTTTATTATCAAATTCACAAAGGTTAAATATTTAGGAAGGAAGCATTGAAATGGTATCTGTTTGTGTCATATTCTAAGCTTACATTCGCACAAATGAGATAAGGGCTTACCAGTTAAATCTCTTGCTTCAGGACAGCCGGTGGGACCTCCTCTCCTCCGGTAGAAACTAGGGTGTGGTCTTCTGAGCCATGCTTCCTTTTTGTCTTCGTTTCTCCTCGGCCGTTCTTTTCGGCTGGAGCGAAAAACGACTGCAGAACCTTCCCTTCACATCGTTTGGACCCTGGCCTTTCGACGGCAAGACGTTCCACTCTCCTGCCAGTCTCTCTGTTGGAAAAGCTAAGGTGTCTCCTTCTCCCTTCTTGGTAGCCGACCGGGCTAGCCGAGTGGGTAAAGTACCTACCCGGCAACCCAAAGGGCGCGGGTTCGATTCTCGCCTCGGACTTGGATCAAAGTACTGCAAAAACCTTGGAAGGTGCAATATGGCCACAGAAGCCGATGCGCCAACAACTACCAAATCAAAAAAAAAAAAAAAAAAATCTCCCTTCTTGGTGCCTCCCATCTCTTATATACTAACATTATCTCGCTCTACGTCACAGTGATAGAATCATGGTGGAATGTCCATTTCGCAGGGACAACTGAACGTCCCCCCCACTCTGTAGCAATAAATCCCCTTCTAGTACCATCGTGGGCGTGAAAGCGGAGATGTTCTGGCTTTGTTGAACTAGGGCGATGGGGAAAAGTATTATTGGTCTGTACATTCACTCTCCTTTGAAAATAAGTTTCTGCTCTCTTATTGTATTACAACATAGGTTTCGAATGAATATAGTTTTATGATCTTATCCCAAAGATTCCCGAGATATAATTTGCAACAATTGAATGGTTTATTTTGGGTAGACCGAAGAGTTTTAAAGAGGCGTTGTTTTTAATAAAGTTTAAAATATCCCAAGACACTGCCTTAGCTATTTATCAGAGAATAGATTCCGCCTGATTATTGAGAGATCCTGAAACTCTCGGTCTAACAGCACTAACTTCAGAGAGAATTCTACTATGACTATTGGCTGATTATAGATGAAAGGCTAGTAACACGCGAAACTGACGAGAATACATTCATAGCCTTTAAATGAAAAAGCATTGATTATTTTGATAATAGAATCTACAATTAATATTAACGGAACTCGTAAAAAAATCGCCATTCTTCCTGACATTTCCTGAAAGGAAACCTTTAATTTTTAAACGTGGAAACGTAATTGAATTACTTAATTGCATTTTAAAGCAAAATTGGTGAAAGAACCAAAGAAAATTCTTTTACTTTGATTAGCCTGTTTTTCATTACATTTCATTTCCAGTGCATCTTTTTCACGATCCGTAACGACACTTTGGTTTTGTAGACGCTGTTTTGTAAGAATTAGTTAAATTATTTATTATTATTATTTTTTTGTAAACTTCCTAAACTTTTTGTCTGGCTACTGCTTTTAAGGAAATGCATAAAAAACATTCTACCATCGTTTTAAAAGTTTTCTTTTTTTTGTTTTCACTTTTTATGCATAATAAATTGTTTACTATCTTAAAATATTATTACATGATGAGATCCAAAGGTCTTTGCAAAATATCAGTAACGATATTATTAAAAATATTCTGTCCAACAAAGTTTAACCCACGCCCGTTGCGGGTTGTTAGAAGGTTCATATTTCAGAGAAAATATTGCAGTATTTACCTTTTCCTAACATAATTTAAATTCCTATGGCAAAGAAATTAGGTCTTCCAAAATGGCTGCTCTGCCTTTGTTGAAAATTTCAGCACTACACCAGGAAGGAAGTCACTAATCACGGCTTCCTCAGACAATGGAAAAATAAGACCCCATTAGAGCAAATTTTCATACAGAAGTAAAGAGACTAGAAATCACCCCCTCAAACTCCTTATCAATCACAGAAATTCCTTTAATAAGATGCACTGTTTTAAATAAACTTATAAATATTATAATTGGAGGTAACAACAACATGCTGATACCGTTAGTTAACCACCTTTGAATTTGTGCAGTGAGATGAAAGTCGCCCTGTTGGTATTTCAAAATTTCAATGTTCTGCAGATACACTCACATGTTTTTTGTGTTTTGTATCTTATACGGCGACTGTTGAAAGTTAATTGAACTCCGTTTTTTTTTGTGAGAGAAGCAAAGAGTGACATACGATTTCCACTCTGTAGTAGAGGACACTTTTTACGAGAGTAATTTTATTACAAACTGTAAATCCCCATACCTGCTAATTTGCAAGACTCGAGTTATCCTTGCTTTAGAAATGTATTGTAGATAGGGACACACTTTTTCGATATATATTTTTTCCTTTCTCTCTAAATGCCCACCAGGAAGCGAGAATCAGCATCATTTCTTTTGGGGGCCCCCATTTCAGTAATTTTCTAAAATTTCATTCCTTGCAGTAGTCAAAACATCACACCAAATTAATGAAATCATTTTTGGTAGTGATATTTACGAATATATAATTATAAAATTCTTTATTCATAGAAATGTAGGATACGATTTCCGCTACAGGCAACCAGAGGAATCTTACAATTAACTGGACACATCACATTCAGTACATAAAAAACAATGTGGGTACACAGCAAATACATACTGTGCAATATACACAACTAATATTGCAATAAATAGATTTTATAGTTATTATAATAGATTTATTATACAGAGCTTATATTGCATTACAGTATATAGGTTTTATACTTATTATATACAAGCTTCAACACATAAAGAATACTCCTGAATTCATTATCTCTAAACAGCGACTTTAAAACGTCGCAGTTTAGCACATCGAAGTTTTAATTAGAACGTTCGTTTACAGTGATATAGTGTGCAACTTGGAAGTTTAATTTCTTTAACCGTTGCCATCATATATACACATAGTTAAAGAGCTGTTCGGTCAGCGCTCCCGAGAAGTGAGGAGCAGCAGAGCTGAACTAAACCAAAGCAAAAACGGACAGCAGTATGAACTGAATTAAATTGATGAAATTTCTTTCTATTCGTTGTACCAAAACTGCTTTAAAAAACAGATTGACAGTTGTGTGGGATAGTCAAGAATGAACTGGATCGATTGTTAGCAGTTACATTTTCGGACTTGGAACGTTTATTGAAATCATGCTGCAGCAGCCACAAAATTTATGATGCCGCAAAACAGACGTGGACAGAATTTTCCTAACTTAAAAATAATTTCTGTTCTAATGACAGTATAGTGGCAAAACACTGTCACTTGTTGGAAAGGTTTGGGTTCGATTCCCGTTGACAACTTGAGGATTTTGTAAAGTCCTCTTCAATCAAGGAGTTAGCCGATCTCAGGTGGAGGGAGTACTGTTCAGTCGCCTAGCCCGCCTCCTGCCTCCTCCGTGAGTTATTCAGTTTATATACTTGTCGAGACATAACACTCAGTGAGCAATTTCGCCTGAGTTGCAAATGCGCTGAAAACCCAAAAACAAATCTTACCTGAGATATTCTAAGTTCAGTCAGGCGCCTACGCAGGACATCCGAGTGATTAGTGAAGTGGTAGTGAGATCTACACGGCACCATTAAATACGTGTTGTGTTGAAAACGATAATTGCCGTTAGTGTATTCCTTCATCGGTCTCCGGAGAATACACAATTTCTCCCATTCTTGTGCAGCACTCGCAACTTTGCTCGCTGAATTGATTGAATCAAAAAAAAAAAATGTTCGATGAACATGTAATTAGAATTATTTATTGTATTTATTCAATTTTTTATCTAATGGCAGGAAAAATTACAAAAACGTGCAATTTAAAAACAAATGAAAATTTAAAAAAATACAAAAAAAAAAAATAGAGGAGACAGGCATTTTACCTCTCGAGCATCGTTGCCAGAATCAACGTCTTCAGCAGAGGTTGAGGGCTGTGGAGATTTAGAAGGGGTTCGGCCACTCAACCTTACGAAAGACCATATTAATGGATGACTGGACGGTGGCTTTTTTCTTTTCATCGTAGATTTTTTTGTAGCAAGCATATCATTCACCCCTCTGTTAACTTTTAAGAATCTTTCGCTGTCAGGATCCATCTTCTCAAACCTCGCCATTGCCGATGCAATTTCATGAAATGTCATTGCCATTTCTCTGGTGATGAAGCGTCTCTGCTCCTCATTGGTTCATCTTGAGCTTCGTCAGCATTTTCTTCTTTCGCTATCATTGCCGGCAAGTCAATAAGTTCTTCGTTAGATAATTCCTTCTCTTCTTCCTCTATTAACTCCTCCACGACTTTGGCATCAACGTCCAACTGAAGTAGCTCTGCAACCTTTCCAATCTTATCTGTAATCTCTTCTTTTGACTCGGCTTTTTCAAATCCTTCGATGCCTTTTACGTGCAGTGGGCATATTTTCTTCCGTGCACCATTTAGACAACTTTTAGTAATTTCTGCCCAGGCCTTATTAATTTAAGATGGCGTGGTAAATATTGTAAGATTTCCAAAAGTCTCTTAACGTAAAATTTTTCTCATCATCTACTGCAGACAAGAATGTTGTGCATAAATAATATGCTTTTAAATTCGAAATAACACCGTGATCCACAGGTTGGATGAGTGAAGTCATGTTTGGCGGTAGAAATATGACTCACGTTCGAATTGAAATCATCTAGATGCGTAGGATGTCCAGGAGCATTATCTAATAGAAGCAAAATCTTAAAAGGAACGTCGTTGTCTTTACAATATTTTTCAACCTCTGGAATGAAGCAGCATTTAAACCAATTCTCAAAGAGATATTGTTATGCATGCTCTCTGGTTCGATCGGAAATGCACGGGTAGGGTGGCTTTATTGATCCCCTTAAATGCACAAGGATTTCTGGAATGGTACACAAGCAATGCTTTAATCTGTAATCTCCCGCTGCATGATCCCCAAGCAAGAGCGTGGCCCTATCTTTTAACTCCTTGAAACCTGGCATTGTCTTTTCCTCTTTGGCAATGTATGTTCGATCCGGCATTTTTTTTTTTTTTTTTTTTCCCAATAGAAAACTGTCTCGTCAACGTTAAAAATTTGAAGCCGCCTTCATCAATAAGTTTTCTAACACATCACAAAATTTCTCTGCAGCTGCAGAATCGGCCTAAAGTCGCCACTACTTTAACGTTGTGGGAACTAGCGCGATGCATGAACCTATTAAACCGCCTGTTGCTTTCCACGAACTTGTGTCGGGGTTCGCCGTACTTATCCTTAATGTTGCTTTTGCTAGAATGGTCATTAGACTCAGGGGCACTCGCTTCTGAATCTGATTTTACATCCATATTATTAACAGCTGTTCCATCTTCGATATAGCAACTGAACGCTGTTTTGGGATCACTGTTGGTCTTAAGTGCGTTGATCCTTTGACATATTCTTTTATAAGCGCACTGTCCTTTGAAATAGTATTCAGTGTTGAAGCAACGAGACCTAATTCCCTTGCAATAGATGTCAAACTTTGCCCTGCTTCGTACTTCTTAATCATTTTCACCTTCAATTCTAAATCAATTTTGTTTCGTTTCCTGGCACTACCACAAATTGCACTTTCCCTTGATCCATTTTCCCTCATCATTGTAATAGGTAACCAGGAATGAAGAGAAGATTCTGAAAATTTGTTTTTTATATGATTGAAGATTTCAGTGAAGGGGAACAGATTTCACCACATTAGCGTAAAAACCCACACAATTGCAGTTATCGGGATTATTGCAAATGCAATAAGATTTACTACTCGTTTCTAATTAGATGCACTAAAAATGAAGAAGCCCAATAAACTGGAAAGTGCAAATTGTTTTTATTTTATGGTCGTGACCTCCAGAAACGTGCTTTCTAAAACTATCACAAAACGTTCAAAATTGATTTTTATAACCGGAACATATGATAACGATGAAAGAGTAGTGCAATTTCCATTATAAATACGACCTTTTAGGTAGATAAATAGCTTAGTAATATAGCGATATTTTCAACTTACAAGGACTTGGAAAGAATTAAAAAAAAAAAAAAAAATGTTATTGGGTTCACATTACGATGTTATCACGGTACCTCCATTTATTCTTACAGGATACAAAGTACGTTTCCACGATTGTTTTAAGTTTGTAGCGGCCGGCAAAACTTACGTAAAGTCTAATTTCCGTTAGTCGGCGATTCCTGTACCCTGCCTTTCAAAAGTATCTGCGATTCCTTAACTTACAGTGCCACTGCAGTTAGACTTGCCTATTTTGAAGATAAGAAGTATCATCCCAGTTATTAATAAGCAGAATTACAAGCTCGAACTTCACTTGTCACTCGTTGGAAAGGTTTGGGTCCGATTCCCGTTGACAATTTGAGGAATTTCTAAAAGTCTTCAGGTAGTCTAGTATGATTCTGGTAGTTTCTGTGCACTTCGCCATTAGCATCACCGTTAGAGCAATATTATTTTTGATATAATGCGTATATCAAAAATACCTCTAGACATATAGATAGCCAGCACGGCTATAGCAAATGGCACTTGTGCTGCGAAGAGCATGCATAGGAAAATATACGGCTACGTGGCTACCAAAACTGGTTTCGTATGCATTTCTTATAAATAAGAAATCTCCAAAGATTAATTGAATTATGTTTGATTCACCAACCAACAGATAGAGTTAAAATATATTCTGTTAGGAATTTTCAGCTTAATGCCATTCCACAGACTTTGTTAGGAATGTATATTTAATTCCATTGTCATCAGCACCATACACATATACTTCGTTGGAAAAAAGTGCAAAGTTATTTGTTAAATATATAGGGATACACGTGTACATAACATTATTCTATACATATTTATTCCACTCAGAACTGATCCCGGGATGCAGAATCCTTAAGGTCCTCTTTGGTATTTGCATCTATAAATGGAGTGGTAGAATGTCTGCTCAGGGTCACATGTTTCAAGTTGGTATTAACTGCATCATTTTAATATTAGTAATACAATTTTATAGCTGGCTTTTCAGTTGTTCCCAAGTATTATCTTTCGAATTCAGTATTTCCAGTTTGCTCTTGGCCATAAAATCGAATCTCGTATCTTCATCGAACCGTTTGTTTTGTAGAATACCGAAAGCATTAAATAGGAATGAGTACCACCAGGTCACTGTTTCGTGTTAGAAGGAACCAAAAGAAATGTTACATTAATAGCATTCTGTGAATTAAGTGAAATCATTATCTGAAAAAAATGATTTTCAGGCCAAATTTATTGCACTTCCCTGCATCTTATAACAAATGTACAGTTCATTCATATTGCTATTAAAAATAATGAAAATGCGAACATTTGGTCAAGCCCTAAACCACTCGTGACCACACATCCCCGGGTTTTTTATCCCTTGTTTTTCCTGAAGACATTTCACTATAATTAATGGATGAAGAAGTTCAGTGTGAATATGATAATGATATGCAAGAAAACAAATATAAAAGAACGATTTGGAAAACAGTTTAGTCTGATGTATCTGTGGGAAATTTCCCAGCTGAGGATCGTTAATCCATTTCGTAGACAGAATTTGAAGACGGGCGGTGTCTGTGATGTTCAAAAGAAAAAGAAATAAATAGGATTACTAAAAATAGTAAAATATAATGACATACTGAATCACAGCAGCAGTAGTAGCAAGTGTAGTATTTAAATAACAAAGTGACGTAAAGGGAGGGAAAGCACAAAAAGAACTTTCAACACGTAATTACACCTCTTTGGCCAAAGAATAAGCTATAATTAAATAACTTAACATCTACAAGAAGAGCGTGATAAGAAGTTATTTCTTCTCTTCTATTAGCAAGCAAGGTGTGGTTATTTTTTGATTAGTTTAGATTCCTGGTTTAAGTGCTTTCCAATTTTTTTGGGTACGCATTCAGTTTATGTTTAGAATAATGTATTAACTCAAGAAATACGTGTGTTTTATTTCGTAAATTAAGAGTAAATTATGGAGAGTAGGTTTTCTTATTGTTTGCTAGTTTTGGGTGTAATGACATTGAATACTATGCTCTGCCTCCCATATAGAAAAAAGGCTAAAATATTCCTCCACAGATGGAGGAATATTTTAGCCTTTTTTTCCCCACTGTGGTCCGCAGTTAAATCCTCTCAGACGGAGGTATAGTTATTTTTCTCCCGTCTACAGACTGTGCTTAAACTAGTGTAGCCTTAGCTGTCTCCATGCTTACCGTTTGCAATCCAACTCGGATAATCCAGGCTTTTCTGCAAAACAGACAAATAAACGTGCGTATATAATAAAATATAATGTACTTGCTGTATACTACAATTTATATAATGCTTAAATTAAGAGCCTTTTATACCATTGTATAATGGTTGCTACTCACTGCAACAAGTGACTTGAGGTGTTACATGCTACCAAGCAGTTAAAATTTGAAATGTGGAATTGGAAAGTACAAATACACTTTGTATAAAGCACACTTAACAATCAAGAGCTCGTACTCACTCAGGGAAGCACAGCGGTAAAATCATGCTGTATGGTACGACCACTAGGTTAGATGAGTTTACAACTAAACATTTTGATAATGAATACAGTCATATTTATCCGTCACATGAGCTTGAACCACGGTCAACTCGGATTCATGTGATTCTCTACACCAAGCAAGGAAACTGTGGATACTTTGGTTCAAGCGATAAAGACAGAATTAACCAAAAACCGTGCTTAAATATTGTTTGCACCGAGTACCCAAATAACAACTGAAGCACACTAAAATACAAAATGGTAAATGTTACAAGTGACTTGTGAGGTGTTGTCACGCTTAATCTTAGAGATTAAGCGTGATATACCTTCATCTATATCATTAATAAATATAGAAAACAACAGTGGGACCAGTACTGAACCCTAGTTAACTCCACTAATAATATTACTCCGTGAAGAGCAGTGTTCCTTAATAACCGCTCTTTGTATAGGAGCAGTAACTTGTCTTTAATACCGTATTGCTCCAATTTTTACAGCAGTTTTTATGTGCAACAGTATCAAACGCTTTCCTGAAATCCAATTATATGATGTTAAAGTTAATGTGTATATCCAGTTCCTTTATTATTGCACTCATAGCAATGAATTAGACAAGATCCTCCCTTTACAAATCCATGCTGTGACTGCAGTTTAATTGCATTCCTTCCTAGATATTTCTGCATTACTTTAACCAGAGACTCCATTATTTGTTTCCTGAAACAGAGTTAAGCTAACAGGTGTGTAATTACTCACGTCACCTTTTTAACCCCTTTGAGAATTGGGGATACATTTGCACATCTCTAGTCAATAGGGATCTCATAAGTATATCTGAGAATTTGCTTATCTCCTTTGCCGCCTCCTTTAGCATAATTGGATAGATGTCATCCACCATAGCTCATTTTTATTTTAGATTTCAACAATTTCTTGTTCCAAAGATGCATAGTTATTACAAAATCTTTTAGCTTCATCTTTGATTTTTATGAACTACTGCCATTTTCCTACCTTATACATGAATACAGATGCACAATACCTGTTTCAGTTTGTCAGAAACTTGAGTTTGGGTGGTTGTTTGTTAAACGGGAATCCACGCAGCTTGGTGGGCGGTTCTTATTAACACAAAGTTAAGACAGCACATTTGATTTATCCTGTAGATGTTACAAGATAAACGTATAATCTATAGGATTATACATTTGTCCCATTATTTTCCCTCTGATGGTGTTTCCAGGTGTTATTTTAATATACTGTCCATTCAGCAGCGGGTAGAGACACAGTTATATAGATCCACGTCTACGCTTTGCACAGTACGTAGAATTTGATAGGTTATGAACTGCTCTGTGATATTTAGCTGGCTGAAGTGCTTTACAATGTTTGGAGTTGAGCGGGAGGTAGAATCTGCCATCAGAAATTACCTCATAATGAGGTTGCCGAGTGATGCCTTAGTACAGTGTTGTGTGATAGTAAGTAAACCTGGAGCTACAGTAGTGACTATATCCAAGCTGCCGCTTGGAATTTCTACTTTATGATCTGGGTAATATATTCCTGATCACAAATTGTTTTCTTTACTGGCTTTATTTGATTTTGTATACCCGGTGGGGCTGCCAAACGTTGGCACCCCCCAAAACAAAAGAAAAAAATGTCCAATGAGCATCTTCACTGTAAACTTCGTTATTATTGCGCGGTTATTAATATGTTGCAGTTTCTGCTTTGCCGTCCATCCGAGTCAGCACGGGAACAAAGCTTTTCATTCTGCAAATGGAATTGTAGGTCGAGGTAGAATATGACACTTGGCAGTTAGAATTTTAAGGCCCTCAGAAGATGTTTGTTTGTCACTAATGGTGGTATTATTGCAGTAAATCGCAGTCTTGGTAAGTTTTCCCAACATTAGGAGACCCCATAGCCACTCCTTATTCCCATATTCCACCCGGAGTTTGCAGTCGGATTACCTACCGAATTCTGAAGGAGAGTTGATAGGAAGTTTACAATGTTCCTACTGTTTGGGACCTGAATATGGCGAAAACAGTTGGCGTCCATGAACCCATCCTGCGAGATGTTAATAATGCTTAGTTGTGGAGCTGGAAGTGTGGGGAGTGTTTTCATGATGCTTCTTGGATCTCCTTGATATCAGTCGAACAGTATTTCGATGTCACAAGTTATCTGGAGATTGTTTTCTTCCAGGCGCATTCCTTTATGATTGCAAGATTATGTGCAATGTACTAAGGTCATAATTGTACAACTGATCTCAGGAATATGTGAATGAATTCAGACTATAGCGATAATCTCCTTAGTTATATACAATTATATACACCTGTGGAGCGAGATCTTCGTAGTATAAATACGCAACCATCCAACTTGCGACAACTATGGGACTCAACTTAATCAACGTGGTCTAGCATCCTTGTGGTATGCTTTCGACATCTCAGTTATTCATTGCCACCATGAATCCAAGCTGTTTTGAAGGCTAAAGTGGGAGTGAACCTAATCGCTATTAGGTAGGCGTACCTAATAAACTAGCCGCCGCTCAGTGTATAAGTTACCTCATAGTTCTGCTTTGAAGAAAACAGTCTTTCAACCATTTACCCATTTCAAATTCGATAAGCAATCGGCGCGCGGGTGCATAAGTACACGTGCCTTGAGTGATCGGGGTAAAAACCCCTTGATTACAAAATACGGTGCTGTTTCTTGTATTCTGTCTATCTTGTGAACTCCTTTGATCGTTTTACAAACAAAATCTATTTATTTAAATAAACTGTTAGAGCTTGAAGAGTTCTAGTGAGCTCTGGGCGCCTTTAGTATTTTAAAATCTTAAAACATTTTCTTCTTATTTTTTTTTATCAGATATCCTGTAATTCATATTCCTGTTATTCATATATATATATATTTTTTTTTTCCTTTGGATATTGCAGTACAGAATTAATATATTCTTTCAGGAGCTCTTTAAATATTTTAGAAGAAAATTCTATTAGTAAATGTAAATATTGATTTTGTCGACTACGTCAGTCTATTAATTTCCTTATACTGTGTACCTATATGTGAACGATGTTTACTTTTATCATTCCCCCTCAGAAATGACCGATAAGCGTTGTAACTTTTTATTCTGTAGAAGAAAGAGTCAGTCAAAAACGTTGATACTTAAATTAACTATCATTATATTCCAGCCTTCTCTCATGTATAGTCGTCACTCCTATTAAGCGTTCATAGTTGGTTAAATTCCAATAATTTTTATCAGTCATTCTTTTATCCATTTTTAGAGTTAAATATTTATTCAGTATACTGCATAAATAGGAACATTGATTATCCGAGGATAAAATGTAACATCACATAAATCACCCTTACAATATTCTAATTCATCAGTTGTGAAGGTGAACAAGAGTGGCATAATTCCATTTAATGCAGAAAATAAATATGGCCAGAGTTCGTGTTTTAAAATATCATGTTCAAAATGAAATTTATGAAAAAGATGGAGGTGGATCACCAGTTTGTAGTATATTTGTGATTATTATACAGTTTCATGAGGGGAGGATGATGTATTCTTTGAGAAAATCAAAGTTGATTTTCAATGGCTTGTAACATATTTCAATGCAGTGATGATGTATCGTTTCAAATGGAAGATATTTTGAAATTATACGTCATTTTTTGAAAAATATAATGAAGAAACATTTGAATTGTATATTATCTTAAATGTTTAAATATGAGAGAGGTATCCTATTGGGCTAAGAAGAGATCAGCTTAGCATATCTTAAGTATTATTGTCATAATGGGGAAAAATATTAAAATCAACCGTATTTTATATAGCCATATTGTTAAATTAATTGTGTTATACATGTATACTATATATATAAAACACAATTTCAATACGTGCTCGTGAATCCCAGAATATTAAAATTCAACACGATTATGGAAGAATATAAATAGAATTGAAGAATGAGTGTTTCCATATCTCTGCAATTATTCTCCTGAAAATCACCGATTTTCATTTCGCTGAAGTTTCACCAAACTTCAGCGTTCACCAAACTTTCCATCTTTCAGTTATGTTATAATTGATGTATTTTCGATTGCCTCTCGTCAAATTCCAGGTGTGTAAGCCACGTTTGTCATTGTCAGTATTAATCACAGCTGTCGTTTTATTCTCCGAATGGAGAAAAGCATGAATCTGTTATTATTATATAAATAGAAAAAGCCCTTAGTAACAGAATGAAGGGGGTTAATTTTTACATAAAATGCTATGCTTCAGTAATAGCCGAGGTATTTAAAGTTCCAAACGGATATATTATTTTACAGTTTTTGTTTTTTTTTAACTCATTTAAGCCATTTTTGAGAAAAACACTATTTGCATGTTCAATGCTTATAAATAAAACGTTGCATATGGGTTGGTTAACTAATTCTGTTTATATAATTTTTAAATTATCTGTACATAATTTCTGCCTGCGTAATTTTAAATTTATTAAGATTAATTTTTGTAGAAAATTCTTCTTAAATTGGAACGCCAACCATTTAATGTTTGCTCTTTGCCCACTGAAATATCACAGTAAAGTAGATGTAGGTTAAGTTGCGTGGTGTTGCGCAGAATCATATGATAATAAAATGTTAAAAATTCTGTCGCTGGGACGTTTAGTATTGCAATGTATTGCGCAGTGCTGCCATTATATTAAGGATTACGCAGAGAAGCTTGGCGTGCGGACTTCATGACGGGCAATCACTTTCAGAAATCCCTTCCGTTTTATGAAAGTAACGGACAGTAAAAGAAATTGTGTGTAAGTTTTTAGAGCTCTATTGGTTAGAAGCGACAGTTAATTTTTCTTTATTACCTAAGAACACAAAAGCAATTTTTGCGAAAGGTGTTCTAATCGGTAGGAAAAGTTTCTCTTTTTTAGAAAAAAATCTGTAGTATCGTTTGTCTTGAGAGGTTCACAAATTTGTTACCTCTTGACTGTATATTTCTCTCTGACAAGTTTATAAATGGATGGTAGATAAATAAACATGAAAGACAATTACAGCGGTTTCTCATTGTCTGAGAATACTTCGATTAGGAAATGTGTTAGAAAGATCATCAGGCTGCAGCAGTCAGTTGGATTCGTTTCTTTCATCGTGTGATTAACTTGTATTAGCACCCAAGATTCTAGAAAAAATAGTATAGATGTATTAGGATCAATGAGTACAAAAATACATCTCTAAAAGATATTCTCTTGCAGTTTTTGCTGGTTTTTTTTTTTTAATTCAGCTACATTAACCAATGATTCATATTTTACCTTGTCTTAACCCATGTTATGCGTTAGGGGAAATCAGTATGTAGGATCATTACAACACACACACCCATACGTGGACTTCAGAAATTTGTTTGTCTGACATCATGAATCAGATATCTGTTACAGATTTCCTGTTAGTAAATGTGTGGCTACACCTACTAAAACGTTTCTGTTGTGTAAAATAAAATATGTAATATAATATTATTAGTGTTATACAACGTAGAAGTTCGATTCGGTCTCAACATCTTCTACTAATTATTATTTCTGTAAAAGAGGTTGTACATTTTTCAACTCGCTAGTAGAGTTTAAGTGGCATTAATTGAGAAATCTTTATAATAAATATTTTCCCCAACACAGTATAATGCAGTAAAAATGAGAACACATTTGATATTAAAACACGGTGATTAAATTAAAAGGAACTAGGGATAATATCACTTATTTTTAGGTTATTATTCGATTCGTTTTTCGACCTGTTCTGTCGTATTTGAGCTGATATTTATGAATTTTATATTACAATAGGAGTAGGCGTTACTGTTGAAATTTTAGATTTGTAGTTTTAAATTTCACCTAATGGTTGCGTTTTCCTCAATGGGAAAGTTATTCCCCTCCCTCAGTTTACCTTGTGAAAGTCATCTGAGCTTCTGAAATGAAATTAAACTGATTTTATTTGAATAAACAAAATCAACAACAAAAATACCTTAGTAGACATAGCCGTTATATGTGAGTGGTGTATTCGCCCTTCGTTACACGCATTTAACTGTGTGGAACTGCTGGCTAACGTTTCTCCTCCCGCAACAATTGCTCTAGTGGTTTGTTTTTTCTTCAAATGAAATCGCTTTCGTTCGTTTCAGAAGTGCACGGATGACATTTTTCAGGCTAACCCGACGGCGGGGAACAATACGACAAATGGCTTAAGGTGAAAAATAAACGAGATAGTTCCCGGTGTCTTTTAATCGAAACAGCATATTATATCAGAATTATATCTGTTTTAACGCATCTGAATAACCATTTGGGCACTGTTAGATGTTGCGTATTTTCCCTTAGTATTGTTCTTCATTTTGATAGTAGAAGGTAAACGTTAAGTTAAATTTTTCGTAAGACTTGTAGTTGTAAGAAACCTTGTTTGGGGACTGCGAGTTGGATAGTCGTGGACTGGCACTGCTATAGCGTTTTTTCGTTCATTGTATAGAGAACAGTCCAACGGAACTGTTGTGAACGGAAACAGTCACTGTTCTGTCACGGTGATTTGCCAAAAGCCACGTTATCACTGAGAATTCCTAGGAATTTCCTTGGAATTAAGCTTAGCGATCTGGAAAGAAATTGTATGTCATCTATAATGGTTGGAAAGAACCGTTTCCGGAAGGTGTAAGTACAGTGCGAAGTGCAAGTAGTACCGAATGATGCAATTACGTGGTTATTATACGGAGACGATAAGGTCCTCAAGGAAGCTTTTGGTCATAGTGGAATTGGAATGTTATATGCTAAAAATGAACAATGTACGGCTCGTGTCACTCGCCCTATTCTGTATTCCGCATTGCAGAAATCCCTGTAGGCAATGTCTGTGACTTTCCGTTCAGCTTGACAGTCTTCCTCTGGTGGTTGTCAATAGAGAATTCTACCAATAGCACTTTCGCGAGATGTTTTCTATCAAAGTACCATTTGTTTCGAAAAAAATGTGAACACTTGCGAATAGCGAGCAATTTATCTGTCAATCATGTCTCTAGTAATATGTTCGCCCACTGTAATTGTGAACTCCGCGTGTTTTTATTTTTGTTATTGAACATTTTATTTTTATGCATCTTCCTCGGTCATTCCTTTTAATTACATTTTGTGAAAAAACTCATAAAAAATAATAATATATAAATAAATATCAGTAGGTTTCTTTCAGCTTCCCAACCCACAACTACTCAACAGTAACATAATACTACAAATTTAGAATAAAGTTTTTTTGTTTAGGATAATAAAAAAAAACCCCTTCTGTCTCCTTGGTGGTATTTATAAATGAATTTCTTCGGTTCGCGGTTAAACAAAATGGTCATTCATAAATCTTGTTTCCAAGGGTTCTTGCATATCACAGCACAATCTCCCAGTTACTGTCATGATTTTTACGTATCTTAAATTTTTATTGGCTTATTTTATTTTTAAAAAATCCATATTAACTCTTTAATTTACTTTTCGACCTGTCTGCCGGAAAAGTTTTTTTTTTTTTTTTTTTTTGGTTTTGTTTTGTCCACCTGAGGTGCAAAAGTAATAGAGCTGATGACGATAAGTAATACTAAAAAATCTAATTAAAGGGTGGAAGTAAATAAAAACTGAGCTAAAATGTGCCTCTAAACGGTGAGATTTTCGGTTTCCTGTATGTAGTGGGACGATTATCACATAAAGGTTCAAAAAATTTCAACGAATTTGTTAATTAATATCCATCAATTAATTTGCATAAATCTCATTGTTAAGTAAGTCACCATGCGTTATCCCACTCTTGCACTTTAAATAAACAACGTTTAGAGAGCTTTAATTTAAATGAATGACTATGGAAACTCGTAGCTATTTCAAATTTCATTAAACGCAGAGAAATAGAAATTGGCAATTGTATTGGACGCATAGCTCGCAGTATTAAAAGCTAAAGAGCTTCGTATGCTACAGCAGTGGTAATTTGCGTCTCGTCGTGCAAGTCAAAGCGATAAATTAGCAGTTATGGGATATATCAAGAAGTTTCAAGAGACCATGACTGTGGGATTCGTGTGTCTGATGCTTCCATATCGGAAATGACAGGTCTTTTCGGTTGCTCACGGCCCACTGTAGTTAAAATGTACAAAGATTGGTGTTGAACGTGTCACAAACCTCTTCCCACCGATAGTACTGTAAAGGATTACATACAGTGGAGGTTCGTGATTAGCGAAGGATGCAGCATGTTGTACGATTGAGATTACTAACCCGAGATACCAATTCCATTCGTAGATCGCAGTATTCCTCACAGTTGTACATAATATGTTCCCATGATTTTCTTTCGCCACATTGGCAACTAGATCATTCATTAATTCCTAAATCATGCAACTTTGCATTAATCGAACCATGACCAGTTAATAAGAACATAGCTTGTAAGTTTGGCGCAAACCATTTGAATTTTATCGATGCTGCATTTCTTAAATCTGGGAAAACTTTTTGTGTAATCTGCCCTTTATCACAAACACTCCAACGCTCTTGCCAGACTTTTACCAAAAGCATCCCAGATTCTTGTCCTTTCCTTCCTGGGATCTGCCAAAACGTCCACCTGTATATTCAGAAAAGAACAGGGAATGCCACGGCGGAGGAAGTAAGCCAATGCACAATACAATAAATGCAGATCAATAGGCAATTTTCCAGTCACAATCTGCAAAGCTGGGGTCGACACAGTTCTGCATTCCATGCACATCTTAAGGAGCATTACTCTTTGAATGGAACTGAGCTTTCTAGTAAATACTTTTCCACTTACACGTTCAAACCAAATTGGTGCACCATACGTTACCATGGGGACAAATACACATTCACATATAGCAAGTTCAGCGCCTTACATTTTATTCCCCAGCCAAATCTAGTGATGCAAGTAATCATCCCAATAAATTTCTTCATCCTTTCTGATAGATAAGTAACATGTGAGTTGAAAGTCAAAGATCCGTCAAACATAATGCTTAGATATTTTAATTGCCTTGCCGATTTTAGGCTCGACCCATTCAGTCTAACAACCGGGGATCTTCTACTCGAAAATTTATCCGTAAAGACCATTGTCCTTGTTTTGGTTCCTGATAGTCAGTTTATGTAACCTACACCAGTTATTAAGTTCAAACAAAACCTGCTGTGACCTGGTTTCTAGTTGCATCCGTGTATTTCCTACAATAGGCAACACAAGATCATCGGCGTATGCCACCATCTCTGTATGCTCGAAGTCCCTACGCAACCAGTCCTCCAAAACTAGGTTCCACATTAGTAGTCCAAACACCGATCCTTGTGGGCATCCCCTGGTCACCTCTCGTACAATAGAATCAACCGACGACTTAACAGTCACTGTACGGTGTGTGAAGTAATCCTTTACCACCCTAAAGATCTTAGTTGAACAGCCTGCAAGTCTCAATATCATAAGAACGCTGCTCCATTGAATGGAGTCAAAAGCTCCCTCAAAGGCAATAAAGATTCCAAAGACATACTTACTGTTCGAGCCTAATATATGGTTTCGCAATGCCCCAAGCGCATCTTCTGTTCCACGACCTGGAGTAAAACCATATTGTCTGCCAGACCAGCCTAAGTTTTTTTTTTCAGTAGAGTCAGTAATCCGTCTCGCCAGCATCCTTTCAAATACCTTTCCCAATCGAGGGAGGAGGGCAATAGGTCGATAAGATCGTGGATCATTCTTTGGCCTAGATGGTCCGTTCAGTATCAGCATTAATAGGGCATCATTCCCTCGTGATGGAAAGGCCCCGTCACGCAGGCAGCTATTAAAAGCTTCAAGAAGGTTCCCTGGTATCAGTCGATGAGCCCGTTTAATGACATCCTTCAATGAGGTCCATCCCTGGGCATTTATTGTTCCTTATGCGTTGTACTGCATCACAGAGTTCAATCAGGCTAAAGGGATCCTCGTCATGTACCCCAGAGTAAACATGATTAAGCCTTTTCACAACATCTGTTCCTCATCATCTTGCTCAGAGATAGTATCTCCAATCATATGATCCAAAATCGCAGACATACTTTATCTCCAACTCGTACTTTCCTGGTCAACACCTCCAATAGAGTATGCTGTATCTCCATTATATATTATTTTAGTCTTGCCAGTATATAACTTACATACAATTCCCCATGGGTTCTCATTGTCCACTGTTCTAAACAACGGTCCCCAGGCAGTTAGTTTGATTTAGATATCATACGCACGTATGCACTCCGTATCCTCTGATACTTAAAATAGTTTAAGTACAATAACTTTCCCCTCCCCATTGTTATGCCTACTTCTTTGGTACCTTTTCCGCACTTTATGAACCTGCTCCCGAAGTTGGCTTAACTCACCAGACCACCATTTAACTGGAATCCTATTACAGTTCTTTTGTTTCATAGATGTGCTGGAAGCCTCAGAGAGAACGCTGAAGTAACTCCACTGCATTTTCTCCAGACATCTGACTGAATGCCCAAATACCCAGATTCCCAAGTCGGACATGAATATATTCGTTAAACCTATTCCACTTTGCATTTTTGATAGCAAATCGTCATAACTGTTCCTGAGACGGAGCTCGTTTTGTTATTTCCCTGACAGAAAATACAATGGCCCGATGATGATCAGAGCAGACCCAGTCTGCTCTTAATCGCCAATCGTCCACGATACCAGCTGCCTTTACGTTACAGATTGTCAAGTCAATATTTGATTCTCCATTAACAGTGAAGAAAGTACTATCTGAACCTGGTAGATTTTGTATAAACAATCCACAACAAGCCAAGGATTCATCTAGTTGACGACCACAATCATTTGCAATTCTATCAAACCACGATGCTGATCTTGTGTTAGAATCCATCGCAAATATTACTGAATTATTACCCAAGCGATTTTGAACCAGTTCCATGTACCTGATGTAGAAATTAATGTCTGTTGAGTGATGATAGAATGATGCAAGATCTGGCTCTACCCCAATGCACACCATCTATGAAGAGAGCACAACGAATTTATAACAGTAATAACTATGTCCTTATTAAACACTACAATTGCAGCTTTTAAGTCTGGTTCATCTGCACAGAGTACACGTGCTGAAAGTGGATATCCTGTAGGCCGACCTTTCACTAAGTATGGTTCCTGTATGCAGGCTATATCAAGGCTATATTCTCTCTGCTGCACACTAGTCAAACTTCATCAACCACCGATATTGATCTCTGAGCATTAATCTGTAGTATACATAGGTTATCATTCGATTTTGCATTGTACTGATTAAGAATTAAGTGATTATCAATATCTGCCATTAACTTTATCAAATTGCCGTGCTCTTTCTTTCACCAACTTAAGTGCATTGAAGTATTCTGGACACTGTTTACTCCTTACAGAATGATTTGCAGCTCGATTTTTTGCCTTACAATTGGAACAGATCAGTTGTTCTCGCTGATGAGTACAGAATGTGTAGGAATGTCCTATACCTGCATAGTGACTGCAGACAGGGTCTGTGCGATAACATGTTCCGACTGTAGGACCAAATCCCTGACAATTGTAGCACAAAGTAACTAAATGAAAGTCATTGAAATTATACGACATGAAGCCAATGAAAATCCTACCATGCAGTAACAAATGACTTATAATATGCCTTGATGCCTAGACTCTAGGCATCAAGGCATATTATAAGTCCTCTAGGCCCTAGAGGACCCAATTGTTTCCTGTTTTTGCTTTATTAATACTACAAAAACGGACTAATATCTCCGTCCCCACTTCCTCCCTGGAGATATTCATATTTAGTAGATTTTTGTTGTATAAGTCTACTAACAGGTCTTCCTTGTTGATCGTTTTTTCCACATCATACAATATTATTTTCCGCCCTGGCTCTTTTGGAGTCGAGAGAATCACGCCCAATCGTTTAATGCTCTCGCAGTCCTTTACCTCTTGTAGCTCCTTTTCCTCGGTGTACTAACTAAAAGTTAGTACACCGAGGAAAAGTGTGGTATTGGGATACACCGTTTGCATCCCCAATACCACACCATTAACCCTAATCTTCCGAAGCCTCCTTATCCTAATTTTCTTTAAGCTTTTTAGTTAGTGCTAAACGCACCTCATCACTATTTTTCAATCTTCATCCCTCAGCTGCTTTCACTATCAGAAAATGCCCTCCTGTTCCATCCAGTGATGAGGAAGACAAGCACACCTGACTTTCATTTCTGCGCTTAGTTTGCCCACGTCCCTCGATGTTCAACTGATTCTAGGTGTTCTATGCTGGATTACCTTACTATATAGTTCTCTTACCATATCACTATCCTTATTTTTCAGTCCTTCAATGTTTTGTTTATATTCCTTCAATTTCACCTCCAAGAGATGTAATGTTATCCTTTAAACATTTATTTTCTGCTTCCAACAAGGAAGCATTAAACAGTTCCTTAGTAAGCCAGTCTTCCTTGATCTGGATCTCTTTCAGTTGTTTCTCATTCACATCGAGCACCCTCTCTAAGCCAGTGACCTTCTGCTTTAGGCGTTCATTTTCAATGCTAACATCATGTAGAGCACCTTCAAGTGTGCGCCATCTTGAAAGTTCCCCATTTCCAATCCTCATACCAACACCTTTTTTCTCCTGAAAAAGAAATTCCTCCAGGTCCTTGCGCAGGCAGAGGGGAAAGCTCACTAAATGTTTTAAAAGATATTTTCTCAGCTAAATCTACAGATTGCCTCGCACGATCCAGGTAAAAATCCCCTTGATCTAGCATACTCTGTGTTCCATCGCATGGAGACAAACCAAGGGAAACAGTTGGTGTGAATTTCATCAACTTCTCCAAATTCCAATTTGCCTTGGATAAGTCAAGATCCTTCTGAACATTGTGCATAGTATTTTTCAAAAACTGTTACTTACTTTGGAACTTTGCACACGTTTACCTTTGGCACTTTTCCTAGGCTGAGGGGATCTACTGCATGACGACGTAGCCGTGCCCCTTGAACTGTCATCCATTCTGTTAGATCTATTTCGAAGCCTAACTGCTCTAAAACAGCCGGGAGACCGACTTCTGGAAGATAATGGAGTAACCATCCCCAAGTCACCAGTCATCTGCAAACCTTCACTTCTGCTTTCCTCTTCAGTATCTAGTTTAGTTAATGTTCCATTGGTTTTATTCTTAACGTTTTTTGGCCTACCCTTTCCAAAACTTCTTTACATTGTTCCAGCGGATATTGTATCTGTTATTTTCTCACGACTCGCCACAGACATGTAGATTTCGCTGTATTAATCCTCTCCAATATCAACTTCCTCATCCCCAAATCCAGTCATATCTCTTTCGCTATTTATAATTCACTAATTTCTCCAAGATTATTCAATTTGCTTGAACAGATTGCATCTAGAACAACCTTGTAATTTGAAGATCCTAAGCAATCGTTACTTCCCTTCACCGTCTTCATTATTCCCTGCTGTGAGAGAGAAAAGCTCATTCACCAATGTTCCATTGACATCAAAATCACACTGTTTTCCACACAACAATATTTTATTGTCTTTTGTTTTCATAACTGATGTATTTTCCCGTGTTTCCATATCTTCAACTAAAGCCATACATTTGTCCCCTAACTTATCATCCAAATGTCTTTCTCTAATCTTACCTTTGTCTTTTGATCCTTCCAAACCCTTAGCCATTATCCTTTGGTGAGAATCGGCAAATGTAAACGGTAGTACCGCTTATGCTACCTAAATATTATTGAATCCTCGTTTACAGTTTACATTTATGACTAGTTTAAGAGATGGCGCAACAGTTCTTCTTTCACGACTAACATAGACTATTGTTAACGGCTATCTGACTTAAAAACTTAGGTCCTTCAGGTTGTCACAGACATACTCTCAATATGCCAGACAAGCTGTACTTGCTACCTGGTAGTCGTAGTCTAAAACGCTGATGGAACTGATATTCGGGTGGCACTCAAGTCAAGTGGACCCAATTTCGGCGAAGTCTGGACGGTCTGTGGCAGACAGATCCTCTGCTTGCACCTTCACGATAGTGGGACTGTTAGTAATCCTGGTTATAACCTTCATGCACAAGTACATGGTGGGTGACCACCCAGGTGTGAACCAATGTGAGCAGGGGTCGAGGTGTGGCGCCCACACTAAATGGAGGAATGCCGCTCCTCTATATTACCAGCCAGTACTAGGTGGTAGATGACTCCCATCAACCGGTGCAATACCACGACTTTGCTTATTGGAGGCCTGAAGTGGTGGAACCCATGTTTATTCTCTAGAGCTAAGTTCTGGTAAACCCCTCCATATCTCTTCCAACATGCAGTATGATTGATGACTTTTGAGGTTATGACAAACATCGTGGCGAGATCCAATATTCCTTACATTTCGAGGGTACAGCTCTAAAACGGTGTTCGCAGGCCGGCCGCTAGTTAGTACACCGGACTGAACCTATTCGTAACACTCTAGGAGGCTTTCGGATCAGCTGGTGAATAATCTTGCTACCTCTACTCTGCCAGATAGTGACTGGAGGGAGTCCGAGTAGTGTGTATGCGGGGGCCCTTGTCGAGGACACTTTATGTCAAAGATCTGGGTATATTCTTACCATGTGTACGCCATTTCCAAAAATTTCATTACTTCATACAGCATGTCGCACCGACTTTTTCTTACTATTGAATACACCATGAATTGTCAAACTAATAAAGCAAGCTTATCTGCGAAAAGATCTCAACCTCCCAAGCACTTCCTAATTCATTTCACAAATATACGTGGTCTCAATTCTAATCTGAACGATGTCCATTTCCATTTGCAGTCTGCCGAACCCCGTGCAATTTTCTGACAGAATCTCAGTTATCGGTTGATTCAACTACTGCTCATCTCAGATGCCCAAATTATTCGCTGTATGATTCCTTTCGCCTCAAAGGTGGTACTTCTGCATATGTCCGTTCTAATATTCCCTGTCAGAGACTTGGCAATTTGGAATCTCCTCTCTTTGATCTTCTCTGGCTTAAAATCTCTCTACCTCATTGTGTCAAATTCATCTTTTGGCATTAGCATTAGTAGAGACATTGATGCAAGAAAGCAAGCTTATGCAGCATCAGCCAAAAAAAAAAATAAAAAATAAAAAATAAAAAAAATAATAATAAAAAAATAAAAAAATAACCACTTCCACTTCACCCCTCTGTTCGTTCGAAATACCTGTCCAGCTGAGCTTAAACTTATTTAGGCTATCAACTTCCAGGACAAGGGATGGAAGTCTGTTCCACCAACCAACCACCCGCTGGCTAAAGGCAAATTTCCTCACGTCTATCCTACATCTGTCCTTCCTCAATTTGAATTTATGCCCTCTCAGGTGATTATTCTGAGCAAGAGGAAGAATCCCATCAGCATTGAGGATGCTCAAACCATTCAAGGCTTTATACACCTCTATCAGATCACCTCGCTTGGGCCTGTTCCCAGACACTGTAATTTGCAAAACTTAAGCCTTTCTTCGTAAGAGCACCCCTTTGTTCCATTCACTAATCTTGTTGCCCTTCTCTGTACTCGTTCCAGCATCTCTACATCCTTCTTGAAATGAGGCCTCCAGACCTGTATACAGTACTCTAGGTGTGGCCTGACCATTTCCTTATACAAGGGAATAATCACCTCCTTATCCCTGCTAGAAATATTCCTATATACCATCGACAATACACCATGAGCTACTCTTGCAGCCCGTTTGCACTGCTCAGAAAACTTCATATCTGTCTGCACAACCACTCCCAGTTCCCTTTCATTCTCTACCACTGTCAGTGTAGTACCACAGAGTTGATACGTTGCTCTGGGGTTGCTGTTTTCCATATGTAGTACTTTACATTTGTCAATGTTAAACTTCATATGCCACCTCTCAGCCCATCTGCTCAATCTTTCCAGATCCAGTTGCAGTAGCATTGTGTCAGTAGTGTCCTTGACAACCCTGCCAACCTTCGTATCGTCTGAAAACTTGGACATTAAGCTTGATATACCATCATCAATATCATTTATAAATACAGAAAACAATAATGGACCCAATACTGAACCCTGAGGGACTCCCCTAATAATATTAGTCCACGATGAGCAGTGTCCATTGATTACCACTCTGTTTTCGCCCCATTAACCACCCCTTTATCCATAGCAGCAATTTGCCTCCAATGCCACACTGCTCCAATTTCTGCAGCAGTCTTCCATGTGCAACAATATCAAAAGCCTTTCTAAGATCCAAGTATATAATATAAAAGTTATTCCTGCATCCAGTTCTTTTGTGACTGCATCATAGTATCCAACCGTTGGCTCTACCGTTCTCCCAACTCCATAATCACTTGGAGCTCTTTGTGACTTCCCCTCTTTGTAACTTGTCTTTCTCCAGTCCAACTTTCCTAACAGTGAGGTAATTTTCCGTGGTGATTTTAACGTTCACAACTCCAGCTGACGTCCGTTTTCTAGTCACATCGACCAGGCTGGGCGAAATGCTGAGACTTTTGCAATTACTAATGACCTAGCACAGATTGTTCATTTACCTACAAGAATACCGGACAATCCTAATCATACAGCCAATATGATTAGGATTGTCCGTTTGATCTTTTTCTCACAAACAACCCTTCTATGTACACGGTCGAAGTGAAAGGTCCTTTAGACACTTCAGATCACAACTTGGTGATTGTCTCTTCTCCAATGGAACCTTTATCTAATGGCTATTCCCAACCTCGTGTTGTTTGGAATTACAAGAATGCAAAATGGAATGACCTGCGAGATTTCTTTTCTTTTCCTTGGTCGGATTACTGTTTCAAAACTTCTGATGTCACCGTTTGCTCAGATCGTGTCAGTGAAATTATTCTTGCAGGAATGGAATCTTTTATCCCACACTCCACATTGAAATCTCGTCCTTTATCTAACCCTTGGTTTTCCAATAAATGTGCTAAGGCTGTTCAAGAGAAGAATGTTGCATATCGTAATTGGTTTGTTTCTAATTCTTCAGTTTCATTTTCTGCCTACACCAAAGCTCGCAACAATTGTAAAGCAGTTATTAATCAGTCCAAACTAGTTTGAACAGGCTAAGAGTAGAAAACTTGCTTCTTGCCCTAACGGTAGCTGAGCATTCTGGTCTCTTCGCAAAGCTATTGGCCACAACTAACTTTTGCCCATCTCTGCTCCCACCTCTGTCCAAACCAGATGGTTATATTGTCACTCAGCCAAGGATAAAGCTGACCTCCTAGCATCCCATTTTTCTTCAACCCATGTATTAATGATCTTGGGAAAACTCCTCCCACCATTCCCAAAACGCTCCATTCAATGCCTCCTGTGGTCTTCCGTCAAAAGTATGTCAGAAGGATTTTGACGAATCTTGATGCTAAGAAAGCCCCAGGTCCCGATGGTATTTCTCCACTTGTTCTCAAAACCTGTGCTCCTGAGCTTCCTCCTACTCTTTGTCGTCTTTTTCACTTTCTTATTCCAAAGGTGTTTTTCCTTCTGCTTGGAAATTTGCTCATATCCAGCCAGTACATGAAAAGGGTGATAAATCTTTGCCATCCAATTAACGTCCCATTGCAATTACTTCTACATTTCCTAAAGTAATGGAGAAAGCAATTAACCACCAACTCTTAAACTACCTAGAAACCTTCCGTCTGATCAACGATCGCCAGTATGGATTCCTTCAGTGTCGATCCACTGGTGATATTCTGGCTTATGTTACCCATTTATGGACTAATTCAATGGAAAGATTCGGTGAAACACAAGTAGTTGCTCTTGACATCTCAAAGGCTTTCGATCGTGTTTGGCATAAAGGTCTTCTAAACAAGCTTCCATGCCCACTGTTTTTAGTAATTGGTTATCCAGTTTTCTCTCTGATCGCTCACTTAGGATGATGGTAGATGGCTCTCTGTCTTCTAACGTCTCCACTAATGATGGTGCCCCCCAAGGTTCAGTTCTTTCCCCCACTCTTTTTCTCTTGTATATTAATGACCTGCTTCCGTTCTCTGGAAATCCTAATCATAGTTTTGCTGATGATAGCACATTGTATTCTACTTTCCATTTTGAGAAACCTTTCCCTGCTCAATCAACTTCAACTTCTCGAAAATCTGCTACCAATTCCTTAAATGTCGATCTTCAGGTACTTCTCCAGTGGGGCAAAGACAACTTAGTTGATTTCAACCCTTCTAAAACTGAGTCTTCTCTTATATCTCGCAAAAAAGGATTGTTCTGCTCCTATGCTTATATTTAGTGACACTCCGATTTGTAGGCAAAATGATATATCTCTTTCAGGGTGACCCTGATTTCTAAACTCTCTTGGCACAAGCACATTACAAATATTGCTTCGTCTGGATCTAAAAAACTTGGTTTTCTCTTTCGCTCTTGGCGTTAGTTTTCTTCCAAACAGCTGGTCACTCTGTATAAATCGCAAATCCGCGCTGCCATGGTATATTGTTCCCACATCTAGGGTGGTGCCCCCAAAACCTCTCCAGGCTTCTAGATTCCATTCAGAAGAGGGCAGTTAGGTTAATTAATGATTCATCTCTAACAGAGTCTCTCCACTCACTTTCTCATAGATGCACTGTTTCTGCTGCATGCCTCTTCTACAGATACTTCCATGGGCACTGTTCTTCAGAATTGGCTTCTATAATTCCCGCTCTCTCTTTCAAAACAGTCCGAACACGTGCCGCCACCAGCCAACGTCCATTTACTGTTCAACTTCAAACTTACAGAACCAACTTTTCATCTTCCTCATTTATTCATTCAACTGCCGTTTTCTGGAACAACCTTCCTTCATACGTATTTCCTGAAAATTACAGGAATTTTCAGGAAAAACCAATGTCAACAAATATCTTCTTTCGTCTTCTCAACCTCCAACCTAAGCACGGTACTAAGTACTATTGGTTTTAATACATCTCCTGTTTGGGGTTTACATTAAAAAAAAACCGGAATGGGTCTGGAATACTATTAGTAATTTAAATACTAGCCCACCTCTATAAATCTTTTTACCTCTACATATGTAATCTCGAGCTAGAGGTTTAATACCATGACCCAAGAAACAGGTCCAGAATTTTGAATCATATTAGTTCTCATTTGAAAATTTCAAAAACCTTGTAAAGCATAGGAAGCCATTAAAAGGCAGATACGCTCTGAGAACGTTCAACTGCCGCGACCTAAAATTGTATCTATATTCTATATATTTACCAATTCTTGACTAAAAATATTCAAACCAGAAAGCCAACAGTTTCCTCTTCCAAATCCACACATTTCTTTAACCTAGACTCTCATTTAAAGAAAATATTAGAGCAGTGAAAAAAAAAAAAAAAAAACAGAAGTGTACAATGATACAGCAGCATGTGGTAAAGGCTCAACGGAAGGTCACTGTGCGACAGTTCACATCGCAATACAATATGTGGAATTCAAAAACAATATCCCGAATAATGATGCGCCTCACACTCAAATCTATGGAGTGCCATAGCAGATGACCCAATGGACACTCGTCACCGCTGATCATCAACGGTGATTGCTCTGGTGTCAACACGCTGGTTGGATTATGCTATGGTGTCAACACACTGGAAACAAATGTTCTAGTCGGATGGCTCCAGGTAATATGGGTTAACGTGCCGATGGACGCCTTCATGTGTGGTCCAAGCAAAACAAGTCCATGGACACATCATGCATGATGCCCACTATCCAAGTAAGTGACGGTGGTTGCTTAATATAGGGCATGTTTTTCTGGAAGGAACTAGTACCCCCAGTGTGTATGAATCACCGTTTCACAGGTGAGGCTTTTTCTATAATTGATAACGATGTAATCGGTCTGTATGAGCGTATATCATTTGCAGGTTTAGCAGCATATTTCTTCAAAGGTTTCAGCATAGCACGTTTCCAAATACCTGGAAATCGACCTTCTTTCAGATATTAATTAAAAATCGACCTCAAAACTTGTCTTGAACATCCATCTCAATTATGTCGATTCCCAGAGCATTATTAACTTTCATAGCCTTGATTGCATCATCCAGTTCATAATGCGTAAACTCTGTATTCCTTTCACTCACGATATACTTATCATTCTGTGTCCTTGCTTTCCAATGATAATCATCTTCGAATTCTTCAGAATCTCCTGGAAACAAATTCTCCATGGTCTTTTCTGTTATGCCATGCCAACCAATTGATTCGTCTCCTGTAATATCAATTACTGTATGTTCTACATGCTCTGCTTTGGTCTTATCCACGACCGTGTTCTATATAGAACGTCATGGAGTCTGCTCCTACCTGCAGCCCTTATGAGACTATGTGCACCCTGCAATGTTGCATTTTTCCCGGACAGAAACGGGATCTTTCAAGATAACAAGATGCGCCGTGTCATCGGGGCCCGAGCCGTGCACGAGTGATTCGAGGAATACAGTGAAGATATCACCCGTTATGATTGACCGCCAAATTCGCCCCACCTCAATCGAACAGAACACCTGTGGGATGTTTTGGAACGGGAAGGGAATCGTATGGACACGCAACCGTCATCTGTTCCGACACTGTGCGAAGCCTTGCATGCAGCATGGCCCCAGATCCCTACGGACATCTTCAGACCTCTATAGGAGTCGATTCCTAGGCGAATAGCGGCTGTTATCCCTGCGAACGGTGGCCCTACACGGTATTAGGTAAGTGGTCATAAATTCAGTGATCGCTGTATGTATGTGTGTGTGTATATATATATATATATATATATATAGAGAGAGAGAGAGAGAGAGACTTCAAAAAAATTAGTCTACAAGAGACGAGTAATAAACATTATACAATTCTAATTAAAGTGAATGGTCAAGTTTAGTGAACGCAAAATAGTTTTATTGTGTTGTATGAAGTTATGACCCTGTTAAATAATTGTTAATGTGATTTACTTTTCACTTCTTATTAATCACAGAAAGATAAAAAAAAAAAAAAAATCGTTTAATTTAAGAAATAATCAAGCTCACCTGAAATGTAAGGTATTGTGTACTAAGTCGTTTCTGTTTTTTTATTATTATTATTTTTTTTCCACTCTTGGGTTTTGCCACGATATTATTGTTATTTTAACGGAACCGGGCGTAATTCATTACCGAATATGGATATTATGAGTGAAGAAGTGTGCGCTCACAGGCTGAAAAACCTAGAATAGCTCAGAGGGAAAATTCTATTCTCACCACCCTACAGTAGCTAACTGCAGCCTCAATTGAAGAGGACTTCAAAAATTCCTTTAGCCTGTGGCTCGACTCGAGCGCAGACCTCTCCAAACGAGTGACAAGTGGAGAAATCACCATACTCTCACGGAGGACTATTAGTCAAGATGCTGACGACTTTGTTATTCAGGTTACCTTCACCAAACTCCGTTTATCTTGTTGTTCTTTTTTTTTATCCTCAAAGGAACCATCTTCGTGCATTTTAAAGAGAAAAATAGAAATTTAATGAGGGATAGATTTGCATTAACCACATAGGTTACAATTAAGAGTCTCTAAATTTCTAAATTTTTCACTTATTGTTGCATCATTTCACCCTGCATTACTCATTATCAGACTGTTTGACAAATGTTTAGTGTGCTTTTAAAAATTATCTGAAAACGGGTAAAAGTCTTTCAGAACGCACTTATAAGAAGCGCTTGTTATATTCACTTCCAAAGAGACATTCATTTCATTTTATCATCTCTGTGAAAGTTTATAAGCTGTATCGTTCAGCAGAATCTAGCTGCAGTGAAAGGTATCCGATGTCAGGGCAATTATCGTAGTTGCAAGTTTCATTTCCTTTCGATTTCCTTGTTATTTTGATTTAATTAAAATTAGCTGAGAACAAAATTTATTATCAGTAGGTTGCCGTTACCTCGAATACGGTTGAAGTCAAAGGATGTATCATATGTGATGACATGAGCGGAAATGTTAATTTTTATTTTATTTTCTCTTATCAATTTGCGCATGTCTGACCAAGGTCTCATATCATTTACCCGTGTTCAGTGGAGGAAAGGAGATTCAATGATAAGTTGTGTATCAGATCACCACATTCTTTCTCTCCCCCAGAAGGTGATCTTTCAATAAGGACACAGTTTTCCTCTTTGGCAACTGATGTTTCCAATTAAACCACGACCTGTTCTGTTGACGAATCAATTCGTTCTCGTAATGCCTGAATAATTTTGGAGAGTTGTTAGTTGAAATTGATCTGCTCACATACCACACGATCAAACGATATGTAATGCTGCTGGCGTAATCATGTGGATAGATTCCACATGTTTGAATTTAAGTAATCTGTTACATTACGTTGAACTGCTAGCACAACCATGCCTCCAGCTCTGAAAATTAATGTTAATTACGATTTCATGCACCATTTTAAGTTATTAACGACAAGCATTGGCTACAATGCATAAAACTGAAACAAATGCACCACTTATATATATATGTATATGTAATCTAAATTTTATAGATTGGAATAAATTCCTTTTCCTAATTATTTTTGAATTTCATTTTTAACAAAATTCATTTTTGTTTCTAAAAGTGCTGTTTTCCATAAACAGTAGTAACATTTGCGGTTAACATAAATACTGTATAAAGTAAAGCGAAATGAATAAACAGTTATTTAATGAAATAACGAAAATATATCATTCTGAACAATATCTTTTGTGCGAAATTTTCGCTATTTGGATAAAAATCCAAATAGCGAAAGAAGACCTCTTCAAAGCTTAAATATATTTCGCCAGCAACCAAAACGTAGCTAAAACAATTAAGATTACGTTGTTATTCAAGTTAAATGTTGCTTAATTAGTGAAAATATAGTTGTTTCACCACTTTTCACTCGTTTGAAGAAGTCTGGTTTCGAATTGCTCCAGTAATATAATTAATTGCGAAAGGTATATAAATGCAGCTTCTAATAGAGTAGATCTCATTGTTTTTGATTACGAGGAATTTCTGAAGGCCTCTTTAATCGAGCGTGCATTTAGCCAATACACGGCGGATGTTCCCCGCGATTTATTTTGGGGTTTTCAGCCCGCACAATATGCAAATCGCCCGCCTGAATATACACTTGTGCAGACGTATTACACAATGGCGTAATATGGTCTCTGGTGTGTCCTTGATGCGCCAAAATCCCGACAGCTACAAAAACATCGTTTTTTACTTTGCGAAATACGATGGTTGATTTAGAATTTGGCAGGGAAAACTAATGGCATGTTTCCCACATCACTGAGATTAATGTTCCAATATATATATATATATATATATATATATATATATATATTATGGCACGATTGCGCATTCTGGATCACGTTGATGATAATGCCAAAAATATAATGCGAACTACCAGGTGGGATCACTAAGTGTTGACCCCAGCGATAAATATTTTATAGTTATTAAGTATACGAAATAAAACGTAATACAAAGCTACATAAACGTTATTAGTAGAAATAACACAAAAAAATAAATCAAACATACGTAGTTGCTAAGTTAAATACTGGTAACGAAATATTTCTGTAACATTAACTAGTTTCGGTAGATATGCATTCCACTGAATTGCAATTAGTTGTTCTGGTTATTGCATGATTGGCATATCGTTGACTATTACAGTGGCATGGTTCCTGCAAACAAACCGATTGCAACTAATCCTGTGGCATGCAGTACAGTGACTGCGTTTCGCACCAGTTCCAGGTGTTTTATTTTGCCCACAAGGTTCCTGTTTTCCCTCGGCTTTCTCAGTTTCCAAATTAATATGTTTGAGTAGCCGTTCTTGAGAACGCGCAGCTATTTGGTTAACCAAATTCATTCCTAATTCTTCAAGGAAGAAGCGTCTTCTAAACGTTTTATCGTTTTCTTAATCTTCGTATTTCTTTGTGTACAGAACAAATCAATTGACTGCTGCCAAATTCAGAATTCGGAAATATATCACCAATGACCAGCGCTTAGTGTTCCGGGAGCATGTTTATTCTCCTACCATGCGATCCAAAGTGTCTACAGCCCCCTTGCACTTATTGTAGTCTAGTATCACTTGGGGCTTGAAATCAGTTGTTTCATCTGATATATTCAAATCAAAGTGCTGAGTTGATAGTAAGACTGCGCTCAATTTTTTCTTAAGAACATAGGAAATCATCATGGCATCTTTAGTAAATACAGCATTAGTTGAGTGCACTGTACGGTTTCTATTTGGGCGAAATTCTTGAGGATCTTCTTTTCGATGAGCCGCATAGTTCCGTTTAGTGTTTTACCTTGCTCCAATAATTCTTGTGCAAGAACTAGAGATGTAAATAGGTTATCAGTGGTTACTCCATAACCTGAAGACAAACCTTCTACCAAATCTAATACTATTCTCTTGCCCTGGTTCTTTTCGGATGCACCATCTATCATTCCAGTATAAATTTGCATGGTCCAGCAATAAGAATCTTCTACATTACATAAGTTCCATATCTTTATCCTCCCATACCTGGCCAGTTTGTATTTAATATAAACACGAAATGGAATGGGATACTGTCTTGGATTTATTTAAAAAATATATATTTTTGAATACCCAAAATAAATAATAAATATATTTTATCTTTCGATAATTAATTTCCATAAATTTATCTGTGTGCTTTCGATATGAGAATGATCGACACCTATGTGCAATTCTTTAATTATTTTCCTTATTCGCTTTCTTATCTCTTAACCATTTATGATTACGTTAGGTGTTTTTTAAATTGCTGTCTCCGGTAATTGCTATCTGAATTCAATTTATTCGGACACTCCTTTTAAAAATATACAAAGAATGAAATGCTGATCTCTATCTCTCGGAGGAATATTCGATTCGATTATTATTTTTTTCAAAGGCGTAATACAAAAACGTTAACTAAGTTTTTATTCATTTTAAATTTCAATAATTCTCAGTTCATGATTTAGGTTAACAACCTCCGTTTAAACTATATTGAGTGTTGGCTGCCGTACCGTGTGGTCATGCGCGAGGGTACATAAGTAAACCGGCGTGAGTGGCTTTGGTTCTCAGTCGCTTGATTACTAAATATGGTAATGGTCTTGTAATCTCAGTTGTTCTGGCAGCTCATTTGACCTTATGTGGTGGGTTTAGAATATAAACAGAATATTTATTTCTGTTTTTCTTTAAAATTCTTATAACTGAGTATATTTTATTTTATTGGTTAGGTGAGTGATAAATTCTTTATAAAGATGAATTATTTGTGTACAGGAAAGCTTGATTTGGAAATCTAACCTTCAATAGTTGCTGTTTGAGCACACAGTGGTTTTCATGACATCTGATTCTTTTAGGCTTAGTTTCTCCGTTGGGCATAACTACTCGGTGTCCACTTCTGGGTACAGAACTACAAAACCTCTCCAAAAAGAAGAAAAAATCTTAATAGCGTATAGCTAGATGCATTATGGAAGATAGTACGTAATAATTCAGAATAATATTAAAACGCTTGGCGTGTTTGGTAAATGTGTTCTATTTGCTAATTTCGACATTCCACTCCGAGGCAACTCCGATAGGCGGTACAGTGATGTTGACGGAGTCAATGCCTGTAAATAATATGTTTCATTTAAATGTCGCTACAGATTAAAGCAGTTCATTACGTAGGGTACTGCACGTGCTTTAGAATTATGATCGTCAACCTGATGTAAAATTTTCTAAATAATACCAGCCTGAGATTAAGGACATAATTCCCCTTTCTCCAATAATGTCCGCATTATTGAGAAAGTGCACGCAACCTTTATAGGGAAATTGTAGATAGTATGAATCAGAGCTATACTACTCAATATGTTCTACGTTGATAATAATAGCAGTAAAAATAATAAGAGGAGTTTGCCTCAATATAGTGCGTAGAACACTTCCGTATGATACCCTCCAGAAATTAAAACGGAAAAAACGAAAAAATCGACAGCTTACCGGTACATTAGAGTAAAATATAAATAATTAAATAATCAGTTTAACACAATTCAAATCAATTTAAAATAATTAAAAATCGAATTAACGCAATTAAAAGAATCTAACGAAATTCCTTAAGGAAGGAAAATCGTTTTGAATATTTTCGTTAGATTCTTTTAATTGCGTTAATTTGATTTTTAATTGTTTTAAATTGATTTGAATTGTGTTAAACTGATTATTTAATTATTTATGTTTTACTCTAATGTACCATTAAGTTGTCGATTTTTTCGTTTTTTCCGTTTTAATTTCTGGAGGGTATCATACGGAAGTGTTCTACGCACTATATTGAGGTAAACTCCTCTTATTATTTTTACTAAGGGAAATTGTAGGTACACTATGATTTTAAGCCACAAATAGTTTTTATTACACATTCCGGGTGTCAATCTTAACCAAATTTGCTTTAACTCTTCTATTGTATATTTAGTGTACACTACCCTCCAAAAACTATGAGGACACACGTTGATTTTACATTAATGATATTGTCACTTACTTCAGTAGCGTGTTGGTTCCCCTTTAGCCTCTGGTAGGCTATCAACGTAAGATAGACTGTAGCGGATATGATCTCATTCTTTCTCAGTCGCTTGATTACTAAATATAGTAATGGTCTTGTAGAACATTGACTCGTTAAGTTACCTAGTTTGGAACATATTGATTTGGCCCTCATCCGATGTTCCAGTTCACTGAGTTATTTCATAGGTATAAAATAAAATATCATCCCAAATCGGCTGGCGATTACAACTTTTGTTCGTTTACAATATGTTCATGAAGTATTCTAACATCACTGGCGTATTCCTGTTGATACAAACACGGGTTTGCAGATGTATCACCGAACTGCCATATCATAGGGAGCATAAAATTAACTACAAAGTAGGCATCGCCATTTATGGTTCCCTCTACCAACGGTCCTAGACTATATCGTGAGAAACAGCGCCACGCGTGATCCCGCTTCCGAAATGGATGCACAATTTGCCAACAGTGGGCATCCATTTTACATTACGGATTTTACATTATGCGAACATTACGCGAGCGCGGCTTGTATCCATTTCTATTTCTTGTATCTATTTCACTTACAGCGGGTACAAACCTTCAACCAGGAGACGAAGCCCAGCGATTGAAATTTTGTCGGTGGGTAAATGCTAATTGCCGATTAATTCCATTAATACTGCTCAGCGATGAGGCTACTTTGATCCGTGACGGTATCAGCAACACCCGTAACTCTCATAGGTGGTCAGATGAACATCCACATGCCACTGTAGAAACAAATTTTCAACATCGCTTCTCTGTAAACGTGTGGCGCAATATCATCGACAATCAGTTGATTGGACCTGTTGCGTTACAAAATTAGCTTACAGGGCCCATTTACCTAGAATTTCTGCAAAACGAACTTCAACTACTATTGGAGGATGTTTCATTGGCTACAAGGATTGATATGTACTTTCAACATCTTGCGCATTATACTCGTCTGGTGATACAATATCTAATCGAACTTTCGTTGAACGATAGATCGGCCACGGTGGTCCGGTTCATTGGCCACCAAAGTCTCCAGACCCCACTCCGTTAGATTTTTGTTTGTGGGAATGGATGAAAACCGCAGTATACAAAGAAAAGGTGAATACAAGAGACGAATTGCTCGCTCGCGTTTTGGATACTGCTGCCACCATAAAGAATGCCAAGACGACGTCAGAAGAACAACACGTCATATTACCACAAGAGTTGCAAAGTGCATTGACGTTGGCGGGGGGATTTTCGAACATTTGTGAACTGCAAAAAAATTGTCAATTATTTGTGTTTTGTATCATTTTAAAAATCAATAAATACAAACAATAAGTCATTTATCGTTGATTAATATCTCTCATAATGGCTTTGTGCGCATAAGTTGCAAACAGCTGTATCTGCGTATCCATAATTGGACACATGTTTATATGGAATTTTTCACTCATAATAATTGATACTATAACCTCACAAAATATTTACTATTCCTCCTGAATCTTCCTGTATATAATAGTATAATTTGACCTCACGATGATAACAGTAGCTAATTTCAGTTATTATAGTTGTTAATTGTAAATAAAAATAAAGATTTTGTTGGTATGCATCTTTTTAGCCCAGTGTCTTGATTAATTTAGTATTAGTAGTGACACATCTGCAAAAAAAGTAAAAGAAAAAAAAATCCAACCCCTCCATTATTTTTCTGATAATTTCCCAGCAGAAAATTAGAACGGCATTAGATAGCAGTGTACAGATAAACCGAAAATATAATAAATAAATAATTAATAATAATTTCAGTGAGGGCGAATGTCAGCCTTCCGTGACAAAAATCCATTATCTGGAAATTATTCTTCGCCTGCTGGGATCAAGCTCTTCGTTAAATTAAGAATATACAATGGATGATAAAAATGAGTATTTGAATTATGTATCCCTAACAATACGAGTCGGAAGTTCCCAGAAGTGGCTAACGCTTATTTACATTACCGTAGATGAATATTCCGTAGTGCGAGTGATGAAGAAATTCGCAACTCATCAAAAACAAAAAAATAAATAAATAAAAAAGGGAATGGTAAGAAAAACACGAACTGCTTTACATACAGCGAATACTTTATGTATTATGCAAAAAATATGATTTAGCTACTGTGCTTATAATCTTCCATAACCATAAAGCTAAATAAAAGGAAATGTTTTTTTTCCCACGGTGAATACGAATTCAGAGCGGAAATTTGCAGTCATGGCGCCACTAAACCTTCATAATAACACAATAGTCTTACAGCCGACTATTTCGGCACTGCCCCATTAAAAATTCAACAATTTTGTAATTAATAAATAAATAAATAAATTTTCTGTTTATACTCCGGCACGACAACCAAGTCAGTAGAGTTTACAATAAATCGTCAATACAAATATTTATCGTATTTAGTAGTCACGGGCTTGAACCCCGGTCCACTCAAGGAACGTGTGCTATGCACTCTCGCTCCTGACCACTGGGCTTATAGTTTAATATTTAAGGGGGAAAACTTTAAAGATTACTAAAGGCATCACACAAGGTAGCGTGGTGCAGGTGGCTAAATGGCGCTTTAGCAGCAGGCTGCATCTTGTCTTGATCGGTGGTTAATATCATATCCTGGCGAGTCCAGTGGTAAGTCGTTAATAGTCTTGATCAGTGGTTGATATAGTCTGTCAGGTCCGTATTTGTTGTCACTTGAAGTTGGGGTGGCCGTACTGCTGTGCAGTCGAGTCCTAGAAAGTTGCTGACTGCAACTTTGTCATTTTGCTTGTCTTGTTATTTGTGAGTTGTGTGGTGGCACAATATCAGTGGCGCTCCATCGCGATGAGCTTTCGTCTTCTTGTGAAGAGCTCTTAGGCATAGGAGGCTTGGTATTCTTCTTTCATGTACAGTATGTGGTGTTCTTGTTCTCTGTGAGAATACATTATCTTTGTTATTAATATGCTGCGGAGGTCGTCATAGCGCTTTCAGTCGTACATTAGATGCTGTCAGCTCTCTAAACCGCCGCAGACGCAAGAAGGATCTTCTTAGACTCCAAGTAAGGAAAGCTTGGCATTGATGGCACTATGTCCAGTGAACAGGTATGCTGCTTGCAGGCCCAGTGAGAACCAAGTCAGGGTTCTAGGGTATGCTCGGCCGACGTCTAGGATAAACTTCCTGGAAATTTCCCCGGGGTGGGAGTTTGCCCATCTGGCCTGCCAAACCTGCAGCAGGTGGTCCTGAAGCTTTTTTCTCTCATCAGGTCGGTCGTGTACCCAAGGCATGTTTTGGAGGTGCCCTTTGCCAGGTGCTGAAGCAGTTCCCTACATGCCATCCAGGTCCAGAGGAAGGATCCCAACCAGGACCTGAACGGCGTGGGTATTCACCGTGCTGTAGGCACGGTGGGTACCCAGGCCGTTGATGGTGGGGAGAATCGGCCTTTGGGTCCAGTCAGTGATTCGCCGGTTAACTGCTGTGGTGATTCTGTTATACCCCAAACCAGAGAGGCGTATGTGATAATGCGTATGAAGACTGCTTTATAATATAAATTAAGTGTGCGCTGGCTTAGGCACCAGTCCCGACTTTTACCCTGGCAACCAGCTCGGCGTATCTCCTGATCTTGGAGCGGAGGTGTTGAAGATGGTGTTTGAAGGTATTTGATTTTGGACTAGGTGACTTCTAAGTACTTCAGTTGTTTTGAGAATTTTATCGTCGTCTTATTTATCTTGATCTGAGATGGTCGAAGCAAGTCCAGTTTCCCTTTCAGTAGGATTCAGTTTGTTTTATCCAGTAAAATATTTAGGTGGTTTTTTCATGTCCAGTCTTGTAGTCGGTTTAAGATCTCTGTATGTGTACCCTGTCTATGGTGGTTCCCGGAAATAATCCATCTCCACCTGTTTAACTGTGCAGGTATACAGAACTCCGTAAAATGCGGCTGACATGTGGGTGAATGGGTGAATTGTAGTGTTTGTTGTTTGTGTCAGGCCCCTTTGCCACCAGGGAGCAGAGGTTTTCCAACACCTGCTGGACAACTGCTACCTGGTCCCTGTCCACCGGCACGAGAAGCCGATCCCATATCCCGGTATTTTAGTAGCACTGGAAGTAGTGCTAAACCAGTGGATGCTAATCCCTTTTACACAGATTGCCCAGACTTGTGTATTAATAAAAATAATAATAATAAAAAAAAACACTATATCAACTGTACATGCCCCTCCAAGGCACAGAGAATTTCCCGCTAGAAGTGCTATACCGGCGGGGGGGAGGAGTTTTAATCACAATATTTTATACTATAAAATACATAATATTCACATCACCGTATTTAACTTAAGTTATTAAATTTATACATTTGTTGCCACCTAGATGTACTCATAATAATTTTCATTTTCAGGAAAACACAAGATGCAAAGTTCTGCAATGCATTATAAGTGTCTTGCGAGCTCAGGAGAACAAACACATTATCTTCACGTAAATCAGGTACAGAAGTAAACAACAAAGATCTATTCACTTCATATACAGGGTGTCTCAAAAATATTGGTACAAACGTTTAGGGAAGGTAGGTAACATCTAAAGGAATGTGAATCGCATAGGAACCCATAACCGGAAACGTCACGGAAAAGTAGTAGCAGAAGCACAAGAAACAGAAATGACACAAGACAGTAATTAGTGGCAAACATTTATTTGACATAATATTAACAATGGAGTACGAGATGGATGCATTTCATAATGTTACAACAAATGCTCGAAGGTTCCACCATGAGACGCGATGCATAAAAAAAAAGTTTAAGTGCAGCCATTATCAACCCACTGCAGGATGGAAGCCTCCTCACAACAATTCAGCTGAGGCAAAATGGACCAATGCATGCGTGACACCAACGCAGCATAGATTGGTTGACACGGTCGAACACACATGGAGTTTCTTTGACAGTAGCAGCAGCGCAGACGAGTCTCGCCACGAGATCCATTTCCGTCTCCACAGGCGATTCATACACGATATATTTGAGCCCCCCCCCCACAAAAAGAAATCAAGGGTCGATAAATCAGGTGAGCGTGGGGGGCCAGACAACGGGTCCACCACGGCCAATCCATCGACGCCCAAAACGCCTGTCAAATGGTCACGAACACACCTTCCATAATGGGCAGGCGCCCCATCATGTTGAAACCGAATGTTGCGTCTCACATTTGCTGGAACATCGTCAAGTAACCCTGGTAGAACTTGTTCAAGAAAGATCCGATATTTAGCGGAGTTCATGCTGCATGGTAACAGGTATGGGCCTACTAAGCAGTCATCGACCATACCTGCCCACACATTTATTGCGAAGCGATGTTGTGCCGCACACCGTGTGGGTTGTCGTGAGCCCACACATGAGCATTGTGCTGATTGAATAAGCCTTCCCGAGTGAAATAAGCCTCATCCGTGAACAAAACATAGGCTGGAAAATGCAACTCTTGAACACTTTCTTGGAGAAACGACTGCGCAAAAGCCTCACATGTAGGATGATCTTGGGGGAGCAGTAACTGAACCCTTTGGAGATGAAAGGGGTGTAAGAAATCGTCGTGCCAGACACGCTGTACACTGCAACGAGACACTCCTAAGGCAGAGGCAACGGCACGTGTGCTGGTAGTAGGATTATTCTGGATTGCATTCAACACACTTTCTTTCATGGTGGGAGTGCGCGTCGAACGTGGTCTGCCCGCACTACCCCTGTTACCTCTAAATGACCCATAATCGCACAAAGTTTGATGCACACGCGCCAACAAACGGTGGTCCGGTACATGTCTATCTGGGAAGCGTTCTCCATAAATTCGCTGAGCGGCTCGTCCATTGCCCTCGGCTAATCCATACACTAGGTGCATGTCTGCCAGCTCACAGTTCGTATATCAGTGCATGCTCTTCGTGCGGCGACTACTACTAGTTGAATGAGTAAACCAAAAATTTTCCCTCTCGCGAACGGATGAACAGCGCTGTCTACCGACTTACGGTGACGTTTCCGGTTATGGGTTCCTGCGCGATTCGCATTCCTTTAGATGTTACCTACCTTCCCTAAATGTTTGTACCAATATTTTTGGGACACCCTGTATAGGACAGTAAAGAAGAATATGCAACCAGTTTTCCACTTCACCACAAGTACAGAAAAGATCCGATTCTAAATTAAATTGACACAGGTTTTCTTTAAAAGATCCATGTCCTGTACGTAAAAAAGATGTAAACATTTAAGGGAAAAACCAGGAATTCTTATCTGAATTGAAGTTAACACCCTTAATGAAAAGTCGGGTAACCGCACCAGAATCTCACCTGTTTTGCCAAGCAGCAACAAACTTGTTCCAAATAATCACTTTACTAATTTTAAACGACCCTAGAGGATCTCCAGAGATACCTATAATTGATACTGTTCTTTTTTTAACCAATACAAATTTCCTCTATATGCAATATACATATCTAAAGGAATTTCGCCAGCTATCGCCTATACCTGTAATGCATTATTAGACACCGTTCTTGCTACTCTTGTTATGGCCAATAACATTGACCGCTGTAAGGAAATCAGTTTGTTCCTCATTCTAACGATAGTAACTCTGTGCAACCACACTCCCGAGGCACAAGACACGATTGGTAGAAATACTGCAGTATAATTTAATCTAAAGAGTTCTTTTATTCAGCTCCCAAGTCAGACCCGGATACCCTGAAGAGAGCAGCAATAAAATTATATTCGATCGTACTATACCAATAAACTGACTCAGCTTGACCAGATCTATGTATTACCAATTGCTTTTTTACGAGTCACACATAAATTATTTACTACTGCCAACAGTAGTAACCAAATTTATCCAGGTTGTTAATTTTTGTTTGACTATCTCCGTATGATACCATTTTTCGTTTCTCCATATACTCACTTTAAACATATCAACCACCTCGGTATGCCCATGCCTCTTACCGAGGTGGTATGCCCATGCCAAAATTTAGTGATTTTAATCACTAAATTTTGCCTGGAAATGTATACCTGGTGTCTCATTCTACTCAATTCCTGAGTCCACCAATTAACAATCTTAGAGCTACTTTTTTCCTACGTTCAGAGTATGACAAAGCCCAAAAAATAGACGAATGCATATAATGAACATATTCTTCTACATTTAATGAATTGAGATCAATAATGGTAGATTGACTGAAATCGAGGTCCAAAGAAGATTTGAATTTTTCCCATTTAACAGTTTTAATTGAAAATCTCCTGAGGCCAGAAAGGAACCCACATTCATAAGTACAAGGAGTATTATATACTGTAAAGATAATGGCTCTGTGATCACTGTTTGCATAATTAAATTTAACATCCCAATTCCTTAATGTCTACGGTCTTAAGAAAAAAAAAATTATGATATTAGAGTCCCCTGTAAATGATACACCTACCCATATTTATTTTGTCTGTAAATTGGGTTTGTTCTATGGTCGATTTGCCTGTTTGTTGGACGAAAACACCCCAGTTTCTGGAGGTGGGGAGAACCTTGTTATCTGTGCCTGAGACCGACTGACTCGGCCACGGAGTGAAAAAACGCCCCTAAAGTTCCTCGCGTCATCGACGGGATTTGAACCCGCGCCTTTTCCACCCGGTGTGGGGAGGATGGTGACGATACCACTGTGCTACCCGCGCAGATGGCCCAAGGTCTGATTAGCTAGTTGTTCCAGCTGTGTCCTGGAGTTTGCCTTGACCGTAAGGATAAGGTCATCGACAAAGGCCTGGGAGTTTACTTTGCCGAGGTCCTAGAACCGAACTCTGCGGACAACCCTGGCGAATATTCTTTTGAGAGAGACTGGTACGGTGCTTTTACGGCTATAGATCTGTCCGATAGGTAGTTGCTAATGGTCTGGAAGAGGCTTCCAGGGACACTGGCGACCATGAGTCTTGCCAGGACGCTTGGCTATAGGGTGTTGAACGCTCTGGCGAAGTCCACTGAAATTACTAGAAAGTATTTCTTGTCACATTGTTCCAACGTTGAGTTATAATGTTGTAGTCAGCCGTACAATAGACGCTCAAAAAGTCTGCTTGCCACAGAAATTAGGGCTATTGGTTTGTAAGACTCAGGTAGTTGAGGCTGCTTTGATGGATTTTTCAGGATAAGCTTGACGTTGGCAACCTTTCAGGGGGCTATAAAGACGCCAGCTTGGAGACGCGTTGTACAGGTTTAACAGCAGATCGGGGCATGCTCAACGGTCTTTTTTACTATTTCCGCTTCCAGCAAGTCTAGTTCTGGCATTTGTTTTCCCTAATTAATGATGCAGCAGTAGTAAGTTCTTTCCTCGTGAAAGGCGGCTCAATTGCATGGTTGTGGTAGTCCTCACACATTCTTCTCTGTTCTTCAGTTTCTGTATCAACTGGCGATCGAAATATCACATCCAGTTTGTGGTCATGGTGCCCTAGCTTTAACTTTAAGTATGGAGAAGGGCTCTCTGTGATTGCCAGGAAATGAATAGAAAGATAAGTACAGACAGATGGCCATCTGTCTGTACTTATCTTTCATCAATTTGTGCAATTCGCAATCCATTTTGCTGAGCGTGTCAAGCATTTGTTTGGGAAGGAATCTGTCCGCGAGGGCGAGCCTGTTAGTATGACTAACAAACATCTGAGTGGATCTGAGACTAGGTTTTGGTATCCTCCAGGAGCACGAGTCCCAGATGGTTGGTTGGGAGGTCGATCCTAGAAGCGTTTTAGCGGTGAATATAATCCTCCTTTCAAAAATAAAGGAGGACATTCTTCTGATTGATAGGGCGGCTGCCATGTAAGTGACGGTGATCCCGGGATTGTGATGAAATTTGGCATTGGTTCACTTCAAAAGCAAGTGCTCTTCTGCATAAATTCTCTTTATGTTACTGGGGAGCTACTGAGGCCCACATTTCGGAACCGTATAATATTGCTGAATAAATTGAAGGTACTGGGATCATTATGAAGATGGAAGGGTCTTGAACATGAAGCAATTGCTGTTGGCGGCTCACCTAAACCGACGGAGTTTAGTGGTTGCCATGTCAGTGTGGCTGTTAAATGTCATCTTCGCATCAAAGACGACGCCGAGGTCGGTGTGTGGGATTGTACATTCGGAATCCCAGTTTCTCTTGAAGAAGGCGTTTGTTTTACGATTTGTGCGGACTTCAGCAGATATTATTCGAGATTAAAGTAGGATAGGTTTTCTTCAATATTCCCGAGGGTTGCATTTACGGTATTCGAAACTTGTAGGAGAGTACCTTCAGGGGTGATCTTTGTTAAGAGTTTGAGCTCGCATTACATAACTGACTATATTATCGTTGGATGAGATCAGCGGCGAAAAGTACACTTGACAAGACTCCTCCCTGAGGAACGCCTGTGGCAATTTTTCGAGAAATATTGAGGTTATTGGCTCGTCACGTGAGTGTTCTATCCTGTAGCAAGGCATCCAGGAACCAAAGCATGTCTCAACATATATTGTAGAAAGGCTGCAATGGATGAAGTAAAGCTGGAAAATGGAAATTGCATCAAAAGCGACATGAGCGAGGTAATTGATGGCAAATTCTTGCTTTTGCTCAACCGCTCGAATGATGGATGATGATGGCTGCTGCTAAATTTGTTATGGTTAATTTGCCAGGGAATGCGTAATGAATATTGGCCGGAGAATCTAATTTGTTACAGTTGGCAGTAAAGCATTTTCCAAAATCTTTAAGAGGTTGGGTGCAAAGGAGATAGGCCTGATTTGGCCGACTTTAGAGAAAGTTTTTTTAGGGATAGGATGGACCTTGTATCTGTGTCATAGTGAGGGAAAGGAGTGGTGTTCAGGGCACTGATTAAAGATGGAGGGGAGCGGGTCTATAATGAATAGGCTGAGACATTTTATCATGGGTTGTGGTATTTCATCATCAGCAGCAGTGGCTTTGGCATTAATGGCTTGAATAAATTGTTGCTTAGTTAACCTTATCTTTCAAGTACTTCAGAGGGCTGATCATAGACGATTTGTAATAGCATTACGAAGGCAGTGGTTTGGTTAGAAAACCTGGTAATATGTACGAGCTGAAGGTCAAGGCCGAAATCGCTCTTCTTGCTTTTGTAGAATGGTTTACCGATTTTGAGAGTGGATTTTATGTGACGTTGAATTGCAGCTGTCATGCAACGATTAAAGATGGTTCTAGAGCGGGAGTATGAAACTGTCCACGATATCGCCAGAGGATTTCCACTTTCTGTGAAAGGACTACTCGGTTTTGAACAACGCTGTCAATTCAAGTGTCCGCATGCCTTAGATCGAGAGATGACTCTTAGAGTTTTAGTGGCTGCATTGTGAGAGACTGTCTTGATCCAGCGAATGAGATGGTCGAAAGCAAGGCTGAGGTCACAGTCAGCAAGCAACGACCAAGGAATTGAGGAGGCAGCGCTGTGTGTTCAGATATTTCGGAGCTGTTAGATTTTTTATGGCCTTGTTTATTGGGATGTGAAAGTCGGGAACCTGTGGAAACATACAGAGAAAAATGGGAGAGTAGTCAGATTGGAGGAAATAAAAACCAACTTAATGATGAAGGCAAGGCTTTGAGGAGAATGCAAGGTCAAGGAAATTTTATACCCTTGTGGACCTGTGTTAACTCGATTCTTCTCGAATGGCTGGAAGAATTGAGAGATTCTCTTTAGGAGGTGATCCAGAGCTGGAGGCAGATTGAAGTCGCTTCAAACCAAGTGTTGGGCTCTTGGATGCAGATGATTGATGAGCCAATGCGTGAACTCAATAGTTTGGCAAGATAGTCCAGGTGGTATATAGAGAGGTACAGTATCAATGAGATTGGGATGAAATTTAGGGACCCCATGATGGCTTGAAAGGATGGAGAATTGTTTGTAGCCGAGTTGACAAAGGAGAAACATGTGGTGCCAAAAAGGATTGACACACCACCCCCAATTCTGTAATCCCTTGAGGCGCAGAGAGTACGAAATATTTCAGGACCTGCGCATAAGAGGAATCTTGGTCTTTGTCCAACCATGTTTCGGCAAAGTATATAATTTCAGCTGATTTTGCAAGAAGAATTGGTTCGATGGATTATAATTTGTTCTTTATTGATCTGAAGTTTTGAAATATAACGCTGATGATGGGGACCTGGTGATCCTTCGCTTAACTGGAGGAAGTCTGTGTTGACAGAAGCCCGAGGCGGGCAGGCATCTATTCGTGCCGACCATGACTTGGATTTTAGATGGTTCACATATACAGGGGACAGGGCTGCGTTAAATATTGATGTTGGATGCAGGGTTTGTTTATGAGTGGGTTCTATCATTATTATAGGGACTGCTGATGGGAGTAGGATGCATCTTTGTTACAGAGGCCGGTTTCGAACCGAGTGAGATATGGTGATGGGGACGCTTGGTTGCATCATGATGCGACTTGGCAAGGTAAGAAGTCGAGTTAGGTTCTTGATAGAAAGGTCTGATAATTGCAACCATCGGCCAAGAAGATTACATGCCAGTGAGGTCAAATAGGTGCTTCTTGCATTCAATTTTAAATGATTCATAGCATTGACTGGTTTGAAGCTTTCGAACGGTCAATTGGAGGGTTAGTTTTTCGAGGAGAACCTCTGCAACTAGTTCAGTGGTGGTTTGAGGGGCCAATCTGGAAACAAAAAAAACCACATGGCAAGCGACATGAGAATGAATCCCTTAATATTGGTGATGATGGATTGCAATTTTCTGCCAAAGTTTTTGGTGAACTCTAATGGGAACCTTACAAAGCCCTGACGATGTGCTGTGAGATTTTAAGTTATGCACAGAATCACGACATAACAGCTGTTAGAAAAATTCTCACATTGTAATAGCAACTGTAATCACGTTACCCGAAATCATACAGTTAAGAAGGTGGTAATAACACAACAACAGTCATTTTGGCCGAATACCAATTTTGCTAGTCAACAGATGTGATGATACGACTACTAGTTTAAGAATCAACCAACCCCAATTCTGTCGGAATCCAGAACCAAGTAAATAAGAGTGCACACCTAGACATGTTTAAAATACACTTAAAATGTAAGTTATATGCATAGCATAAAAGAGACAAATTCGTATAAACGTCAAACCGGACTATAGTAAAACAGGGACTATAGTTCCTTCTCGTATGATATCATTGTAATTTCACACTGGAAGCACACTGTGATTATCCATTCCGATACTGTGCTGTTGCACTTGGTTTTATTAAAATTAATAAGTTTTCTGTCTAATGTTGGCTTTTTGGGACTTTTTCGCAACTTATTGCATCTTTTTGGTTGAAGAAGAGTTTGTACTTAAAACGAGATTCTAATGTGTTTGCATGCATTTGTGTTTTCATGCTATACATAGAACTTACATTTTATGCGTATTTTAAACACGTTTAAGTATGGGCTTTTATTTGCTTCTGGATTCCGAGAGCCATTGGGATAAATTAATTCTTACACTACTACTTGTAATTTCATTTATGTGACTGGTGTATGCAAGCACGATTTTGTTTTATCATATTCATGATCGCCGATAATATACTTTCGTAATCAGCTTATGAGCCTGATATTTGTATGCATCGCTTAAGTATTTTCGCAGTCGTATATAAAATATTGTTCGATCCGCATTCTCCGACACGGGCGACATTTGACGAAAACATTATTTTGATAAAAGTGAGATAGTAATTCCCCTAAATCAAAATAAGAAAAGAAAAATTGTATATTTTAAGTTATAACCAAATCAGCAATTAGTGATTTTATAAACAATATCCCTTCACTAAACAACATACTGCATATAACTGAAATTATTTGGCTGATAAGTAGAAAACCTTTCCCCTTCGAACTGTTTCGTTAAAGAAGTTATGGATACTTCGTCTCGAGAAGGAAGCTACTTCACTTTGCAAGAAAGAAATACTCATAAGCTCAACTGGTTGTAATCAAGAAAAAAAAATGGAGATAATTTTCGTCGTTAACTGATGCAGATTTATCTAGTTTTCCAATTGTTATTTTGAAGAGACAAAGAAAATCGATTACAACGGACATTGAAAGTGCAGAAAACTAACGATGATGATGCTGCTACCAGGCGCGCGCTGAGATATGCGTGTGCCTGTGTGTGAAATTAGTTTTGGCACCCCTTTCCTTTTTGCGAATTTTAAAACATACCAATGGAACGCATTTAAAACTGTACTGAATTAGACAAATACTTAATTGGGTGTATTTCACATTACATTATAATCATTTATTGTAGAAAACAGTGAGTGTGTGTATTATAAAGCTTTTTTTATATCTGTCGTTTTTTTGTCTTTTTATTTCCACCTTCTTATTATTCTATTCAACACACACACACGAACAATACCATTAGCTAATAACTTAAGCTCCATAACTGCAACTTAAAATTAGTTGTATATTTTAACCATTATTGATAAGTTTAATATTTTATATATAGAAAATTGTAAATTATGGTTTTCTAAAAGATAAAACTGCTCACTGAATTTATTTTCTTATCTGAAAACGGTATTTAGCATCTTCCCATCAACTTGTGCGCCATCAAAATTTCTTTGTAATTTTATGAGATCGCATGGCAAAAATAAACGGAATTCACTTTCTGCTTCTACAGTTTACGCAATTGATTTTCCACCCTTAAGACAGCATTGAGTGATACACCTGAACAAACTAATTTTTTTAATATTTAAATCAGATTATTTTTTAAAAAAATTCTTACACTATTAGCTTTTGCTAAATATTAAATCACATTATAATTGAACATGTAAATTTGGACGAAGTTTACCTTTTGCTAACATTTTTTTCTTGATGTTTATTGTTTTAAGTTTCTATTTGAACCGTATACTATATCAAATAAAGCATCTCAAACATGGTATTTCCTAAGAAAGAGCGCCAAGGTTAATAGGTACGACGCGACTCTCCCATCGCGCGTCTCACAACGGCTCTAACGAGAGTTCAGGTATACGTTTTAGTTGAACATTTAAATAAGGGGAAAAAAATCTACAGCTACAACATTACAATAAGGGGGAAAAAATCTACAGCTGATTGTGAAACTTCACAACATCATTATTACTAATTTAAATCATATTACTAAATCACGGCTGTAGGAGCAAAATGCTCGTTACAAAACAAATTATTATAAACAAAAAAAAATATTGATTTTGGTTCTCAACATTTTTTTTTATTGTATAAACACTACGGCTTTGTAAACTCTTGATCTGTACGTCGAACAGCATAACAAGTGCACTACATACAATCTGGAACATTAACTTTCCTCCCGGTTGAATTATATGCAGTTGAGTATGTCGCCTTTACGATTCTGAAGAGTCCATCGATAGCAAGAAAATAGGCGCTAATTCACAAACATGTTGGCAGAACAGCTAGATTGACCTCATCGAGATTTTACCAGCATCAGGAGTGCATAACTCTTACGCCAAATTCGATTCACGGTTAAAAGTACTAATGGATCACTGCTATTTTATCGCAACTCTGACAGCAACCAAAAATAAAACACAAAATAGGAAATTAATCTCTAAATTAAATTCCTGAAAAAACAAAATGTTCATTGATTACGTCTGATATTATACTGTTTTATATAACACCGTATTATTTCAAGCAGTTTATTATAAGTTCTTAAATCACTAAGGGAGAACTTGTGACTTTATTGAAAATCTTGATATTAAATATAGGAATAATCTATATATTTAATGCAATAAGTATTGTGAACAGTTCATTGCCAATGTTCAGTTGTTCTTTCTTGAATAACTGAACATTGGTAGTTCGGCAATTGTACATCTTTTCTCGCTGGAACTAAATCTTTGTTCTTGCATATCAAGATTCTGACTTCCACTTCTAGTAATTTGGCTGTAATAGGTATCCTGCTGCAGTTTAAAACCTGCCGTCTGCACTCACAACATCTGCACTATTGCATAATAACGCATCTATCCATTATTTCTACATAAATCAGTGTTCTCTGTTTGCGACTGCGCATTTGAAACCTTGTGAAGTACCTAAAGCTAATTCTGTCGTGCCTGTTCTTACAGAAACTCGTCCACCAAATATTCATATGGAGATATTTATTCCCATGAGGTTAGAAATAAAAGAATGAATTCATCTTTCGTAAATTTTCCAGTCTGCCTCAAAAAAAAAAAAAAAGAAATCAGATTACAGATATGAGGTGCGAAATATCGCATTGTACTTGTCATTATAGTGGCTTTGACTTTACTCTATAACTTTAGCACATTATAGTGCAATGGCTTCAACAATTTAATAAATAAAATTATTAATACTGTTATTTCTTGGACATTTGAAACATTCTCTTTTAAAACCTGTGACTTTTCATATTGACTGGTGTCATAGTAGTTTCATATTTATTTTCATAGCTTGCATTTGAAATTAAGTTATAATCCCTCCCCACACACAACACACAAACGCTGTTGCCGTGTATTCTCCCCCCCCTCCCTCTCTCTCTCTCTCTCAAAGTATAATTTAACAGCGCGAAACAGAAACCCACTTTATTATACCATACCATATATATACATAAATTACATACATGATATGTTCACACACCACGATATAATATCTATCTCTACGTTTATTCTAAATCACTTTTGGTCTTTGAGTTATTATCAATCAACAGAAACACAACATAGCTTCAGTTTCAGTGTACATGAAACTGTTCATCGATCAGATTCCATTGTAACTACGTGCTACTTTTTATTCATATATCTTGATCCTTATAATTTCTTTCGTGTCAATTTGTGTTTCAACCATGTTAATCAGGTAAAAATTTTTGATGACTTCATATTGAGTTGCACTTTGGAAGAATAGCTACCTAAGTCAGACTTTCTCATAAAATTATAATATTTAAAGTTCGTAACACAAGGAGCGTAAACGAACATTATTTTGTCTTTAATCTTTTTTAATAAAATAATGTACACGATATACCCTTCAACTGATTTTAACCCTACTATCTTACATTGAAAAACGAATGTTTTCCCAATAATGTTTTCCCACTGTTTCAATCACAGGCCTCCGTACCTCCACACTGTGATTAAGGGTAGATCTACTAACAGCAACCTCCTAGACACCCTTACCAGAATCCAGAAAGCCCTCAACAACAGGACACAGCTTGATGTTATTTTCTTTGACATAAAAGCGGCCTATGACAAAATAGACATAACACCTCTAATCACCATTCTCCAACAGTACTTTAACATCACTGGAAGGACTCTCAGTATCATTAAATCAATCCTCGAGCATAGACATCTCATCATCTCACATCGCAGATTTCGGACAACTTGCATTACTAATAGGAGTGTCCCACAAGTGAGAGTCCTATCACCAACCCTATTTGCCGCAGCGCTGGAGCCCTTCCTGGCATCCCAAACTGACTTCCAATCATACGCTGATGACCTGAAACTTTATATCACATCTGACCAAACTCAGGTTCTTAGCACTACCTTGCGGGCAAGTAAAACTATACATAACCTTCAACAATATTTGGCTTCCATCGGACTACAGATTAATCAAGCAAAGACAGCTGAAATGTCCTTCACCTGGAAGAAGTCACGCAATGACATTATTGTTGTCAATAATGTCATTGTTATTGTTGTCAAGAAGTCACGCAATGACATTATTGAAGTCACGCAATGACATTGTTGATCTTACCATCAACGGATCACCCATTCAGAAAGTTGAAACACACAAGGATCTCGGATTAGTATGGGATGAAGGGCTGACATTCCACCTCCTGAACACAAAAACCAAAATGTACTCCGCTATGTGGACGATCCGCCAGGAACTAACGGGAATTCATGACGCCGACCTGGTAAAGAAATATGTTGTCCGATGTGTCTATCCCATACCTCTCTATGCCGCAACTATTTGGTCCTCTGCTCCCACAACACACTTCAATAAGTTCCTCAGCCTGGAATACTGGCTCCTGAAATGGCTCAACTGGCGGACTGGCAACCAATACACCATTTCCAAGGCTCAGTTCTACATAAATCTGGAAGTCACCCCATGGAAACAACAGGTTGTGGCAGCAAACCTACTCACACTCGCCAGAATGATCACAAGACGACTCGACGCCCCTGACATCACTGATCTAATAAAAACTCCCCGCATTACCGGAAGGAATTAAATGGACCCAAGGCTCCCACTCACAATCAGTTTGAACAACCTGAAAGGATTGAGACGCATATTCCCAGGAAACACGGTAGATTTGATGAACAATCTAGCCTTCGACCTGGATAGATTCTGCGAGCAGCATACATACAGACGTCAAAAGCTAAAGGACACATATTGGCCCCTCACACTTATGAGACGCCACGAAGGAAAATGCCACTACAATGCATCCCGTTAAAGATAGGTGAAAAGGAAAATAAAGTGAAGCCATCACTGGTCCTCTCTCTCTTAGAATCTACTACTCCAAAGACACATGGCTGTGAGCACTATTACAGTCAAGTTTGAAGAGATACCACGTGCAACAACCGGTGAAGGACTGCCTCATTTAACTATATTTTGTACATTTTTCTCATGGTTTTGTAATTTATAGCACTTTTGAGAAAATAATATCCTGTAATTCTTTCAATTATGTAAAATAATAAACAATGTAAGTTCTGTACCTTTCGGGTTAAACATACATGTGCCCCATGTAAGCGCCGGACACATGTCCCTGTCTTAACCTATGTAGGTAAATATCACCCGTCTAGCTACCCGCTGTCTAGGGGTGGCTCTTCGGCAGAGCAATAAACAGATTTAATAATAATAAAGATTTAATAATTTTCGGGAAGTTTTAAGGAATAAATTTTATGTAAATTTAAAAAGCTAAGGTAAGGGTCTTGTTTATGATCCACAACCCCTGTATATGATTTTTATTTTCTCCTTCACATTGAAAAATTGATATATGTATTCATTTCTGAATCGAACTTCTTGATGCATATATATATTATTATTATTATTATTTATTGTAAAAGGCGGGCCCAGCCAGCTTTTCTGGCATCGCCATTCACAAAATAAACAGATAATTACACACTAACAGCGCTGATTTCCGCTCCATTACAAGGAACTGAAGTTCTGCACTTCGTGTTCAATTCTGCGCTCCATTATAAGGCATTGAAGCCCTGCAATTCAAGTACTGAGTTTGGAGTCGCTGTTGCTAGTAAGAAATTGCAGTCAGTTCATACAATCTCAATGTGATTGTCCAGTCTGGGAAAAAGTCTTAGGAAATCATATTTTACTCGTGTAGTTTGTGTAATTCTTAGTCTGTCTTGGCCAAGTATCAGAACAAATTATGTGAGAATAAGCTGGCTGTTACCCTATGTTTTTATTTCTTCTTTATGTCGGTGAGGGGTTAATTATCTCAAATTATTTATGAACATTAATACAATGCGGAGCTTAGTATTAATTTTCCCTGTTGTTTCCCTGTTATGTAAATTTAATTTTTTTAATATTATTTTCTTCACATCTCAAATGTCTATAATAGTAGTGAACTATTTGTGATTGATTCACACCTGTTATAGTTTTGTTTTTACGAAATGTTCAAAAGATGAATAGAAAATACCTTCTATTTTCGAAATGTATAAAGCATTCTAATTTATTTAATAATTAGTAATGTTTTCATCTCCCTTTGTATTGCAGTTTTTTTTTTTTTCTATGCGCGCAGTCAACTTGTTTGCCACAGGCTTTTCTTTCATCATAAACGAATGGAAAATACTAAAATCTTATATTTCCTAAGATTTTGTAATTACTTAGAAAAATACTAGAAATCTGAAAGAAAAAGATTTAACAGAAAAAAAAATGGAAATAGGGAAAATAACCAAATATATAATATGCTGTCAGTTTTTGATGAGCAGATGGGTCATGTAATAAATTAATTTAATTTCTCAACACGCAGAAATGCTGTTTTAATCTGCATTTACGATGTTGTTTGGTTTTTAGGAGCATTAGCAACTAAGGCCATATTGCTCCGGGAATATGCGGTGGTCATTCCCTGACCTGTCCGCATCCTCCGTATTTGGTGGCTCACGGGCTCGAACCCCGGTCTAATCAAGAAGCATGTGCTACGCACTGCTGCTCCTGCCCACCTGGCTACGGAGGCGCCTGCATTTACGAATCTGATGTGTATTTGTATAACAAAAACTTCTATGATCGGGAAACTGCTTTTTGTTTAATATGAAATAATCTTTAAGAAGGCGGGGTAAGTCGGTAAAATAAACAGACACGCTTGCTGATAAATTCCTTCACAATCTCTGTTTAATATTCAGATTTGACTTCTATGATGAAATATGCAATTTAGGCATTTTTTTAAAGTAGAGATTGTCTGTTTTTTTTTTTCCTGTTAATTTGCTTTCCTTAGAATTTGTGCAAACATTACTTACAATGATAAATTACAAGTTTGTTTTTATTACATATTCTTCACCGATATAGCATGCAAGCTAATGGACCTCACAAAAATGTTTATCATTCTAACTCATTTTAAATGCTGCGCAGAAATTTAGAGAACGAAAATTCAAGTAAGATATCTCTGTGTTTCTTTCTGTTAGCATTCCATCTTATGCCATTGCAGAACTTGTTCACAGTCTATTTACCATTCATTGATAAACTTGACATTGTTCGCAGGGAACATCCTCCTTAAGGTTGAGGTTGGTTAATTTAAAAACGGCCACAGTTCGTTCTGGACAAAAAACATGATTTCCGTCAAGTCAGAATTGTCTGTCTTTCTAGACTACTTTTTCAATGAAGTATAATTTTTTTTTATAGGATTACACCTCATGACTTCCAGTCATTGTTAAAAAAACATGATTCTCACAGAGTTAGTGAACTGCTTTCCACTTATCTTTTTGAGGCATTTCGTGTAGCAGTATTCAGCATTTATGAAGCTTTTGAGGTGTGTTGTCGGATAAGAGGATCATATTGTGGGTGTAATGCATCTTGAGGTAATCTTTTACTAGTTCTCAGCCTCGTGTGCCACTGGGCTGAGCTTTTGTTTAGTAAACCACAAGTCCCTCAGACTCTTTTTCTTGGCAGCGAAGTGATGACAAAAGAAGAACTTATAGTACCGCACCAATCTTAGGCTAAGTATTTATGGTATTTTACCTTTTGAGTGGGGCTTCCTTCCAGTAGGACAGCGACAAAGTACAAAGTATGTTGAGGGTCAAACGGCACCAGGAATTTCTCCCATCTCCGTGAGTGTTCGCTGTATCGAGGGACAGTACTCTGTCAAGACCAGAGATTTAAAAGTGTGTGGATCATGTGTTGTGTAGTATGTTGTGCCCATTGTTCTTCTGGCCTATTGGCCGTCGAGCCCCTGATGAGACCCGACGTTGTCCGTACTATGCCAACGAGGAGGCTGGCCAGGTGTACCTTGAAATTTATTATACTCTGGCAGGTCCCGCCGCCTAATTTCCTGGGATTTCAGCGGCTGGGTCCTATAGAAAAAAAAAAAATAAATAAATAAAATAAAAAAAAAAAAAAATAGAGAATCGCGGTGGTATAATTGCAAAATCGCTATTAAGTTAGTATGTGGGGTTTGTTCCCCGAAATTACCATGGGATTGTACGCTAAAATGACAAATTCTAGAGGCCTAATGGGGCGGGCAATAATTTTGGTGCTAATTTAAATTTGGATGCGTGGGGCTTTCGCGGTGTATAGTCAAAGAGAAGGGTAGGGAGACTGAAGGCTGGGGGGGGGAGAAAGAGAAGTAAGGGGCCGATAGGGTAGATGGCCCCTGCAGTCAGTGGGGCATGCCCATGCCCCACCAGAGGGAAAGGGGGATGGCAGGAGGAGGAGAAGACAGCGAGCCATCTCCCCCCCCCTCCCAAGGAATAGGAGTGAAAGCAGGCTGGTCAAGGTTGCCAGGCCAGATCGCCATATGGCTAGGTGGCAGCAATGTGCTGCAATCATTTCTCTGAGCCCTTGCGTGGTTGTGTAGACATTGCATAGCCCTTGCAATGTCTACACAACCACGGAAACCTGGGAAGGTTTCCGTGGTTGTGTAGACATTCTGCTGGCCTGCACGGCATGGTTGTTTACTGGAGTGGTTGAGGCTGTGGGAGCGTCCTTCTCCTTGTGAAGAGATCCTGGGCCAGCCGCGCGAATGCCTTGTACGTGTCAACTTCAGTTATGGCGAGGTCTTCTTGATTACGGAGGTTAAGCTGTGTTCTAGTAATGAACCTGCAATAGAGGTCGTCATATAGTGGGCAACTGTACATTAGGTGCTCCCACGTTTCACGTTCACCACAGAGGCAGAACGGTGTATCACTCAGTCCAAATCCTTGTAGTTTGTCTCTAATGGCCCCGTGTCCCGTCAGCAGGTAGGTGGTGTAGAGTCCTGGTGAGAGCCACGGTGGATAATTTGGGTATACCAGCCGTATGTTGGGTAGAAATTTTCTAGTTATTGCACCTTTGCTGGAGGTCTCCCAGCGGGCCTGCCAAGTTTGTTGGAGGTAAGCGGAGAGACGGCTCCTTTCTACTTTGGGATCATTTGACAGATCTATGGTGTAGTCGAGGCATGTTGCCGTTCTGCCTTTGGTCAGTTGATAGAGTAGCCCATGCTTAACAATCTCCAGGTCCAGAGGGAGGGATCCCGTTAGAGCCTGGAGTGCGTGGGTACTTACAGTGTTACATGCTCTCGAGATAGTTAGGAGTATGTGTCGCTGTGTAGTCTCCAATTTTTTCCGGTTCACTGCAGTGGTAGCCTTGTGATACCATATTCCAGAAGCATATGTAATCGCTGGCAGGAAAATAGCTTTATAGTAGAGGCTGAGGGTTTTCCGCCTCAAACCCCATTCCTTGCGTGTGATTCGCGCAAAAAGTGCGGAGTATCCTCTAATTTTCTTCCGTAAGTGCACTATATGTGGTGTAAAGCTCAGGTTTTTGTCTAGTACGACTCCAAGGTGCTTTAATTCGGTGGTAAGCTTGATTGTGTTACCTTGTATCTTGATTTGAGGGGGTCGTCTGGTGTCTAGGGTTCCTTTTAATAATATAGATCTTGTCTTCGAGGATGAGATCTTCAAATTATTATTGTTGGCCCAGTCCTCTAGAGTTTTTATTGCTCTGTTGGCGGTGTTCTCCAGTTGCGCCCTAGATCCCCCAGGCAGCATCAGAACCACATCATCCGCATAGGCTAGCGGAACGACGTCGCCGAGTTCCAGGTTCAAAAAGCCATCTAGAACCAAGTTCCATAGGAGTGGGCCCAGGATTGAGCCCTGTGGGCATCCTCTGAATACTTCTCTTGTTACTGAACAATATGGTGCTCTGACTGTCACGAACCTATTCGACAGGTAGGATTTGATGACTTGATACAGATTTGATGGTAGGTTGGCTTTCCGGAGTCGGGCCAGGACGCTTGGCCACCATAAAGTGTCAAACGCCCCAGCAAAGTCTATTGCTATGACCAGAAAGTATTTCTGATCTGAGGTAGTTGCAGCATTTTTAATATTTTCCAGGACATCCAAGGTTGAGCATCCCTTCCTAAATCCATATTGTCGGGGTGACTGCAAGCCGGCTGCAGTGTAGTGGATCCCTATTCTGTTTCTTAATAAGTGCTCAAAGAGCTTGCTCAGGACTACGACAGTGTTTGCAGATCATTAAGTGAAATTGGTCAAAAAAAGGAAGGAGTAAGGGAAAAAAACTTTTAAATATTCCTAGTTCTTGGACCGCTACCGTACATGAGATTCTCATCGCGCTACAATCTGGTATAAATACACTTTCTTGAAAAGGAAAGTGAGGAATCATATTCTATCAAGGATTTGATTGGTAAAGAAAAGACAATGCATTTTCAGCAGAAATGGAATTTTTAACGTATTTCTTCTAGTAGATTAACGTATCCGATAGAACGAAGTGAAGGTTTACCATATGCGAATATTTGTAATGTGGAATCCTTGAAAGTTCCATAGTCTGAGACTTTCAGCTCTAAACCCTTTTTAGTACTTTACACTGGCACACCTACTGGCATCTTTCATATAAGCTGGAACAGGTTGGAATCACAGGGAAAATCCTTAGATGGATTCTTAGATGGAAAATCCTTAGGGGTTCCCCAAGGATCAGTATTAGGACCACTGTTGTTTTTGATTAATGTATATATATACCTATGATACAGGTATACATATATTTATACAGGACTATTCGTCTATCTCCACCAATTGTGATGTAGGAAAAAAAAAACCTCTTAATCACATCGGCCTGAAGTGTAAATGTGTATTTACCAGGCCTCTGTGCCATCAGGTGGCAGCCACCAACATGGGCAAATACCACTCGATGCTCGCCCTAGCATAAGGAGCTGAACTTGGGTCTACTCCTATATCAGTTCTAACATAGCACTAGAAAATCCCGCACCCACCAGTGGCCTGCAAAACCGGCAGGTGCCCGCAAATTCCTGCTCCCAGGTCGCCCACACCCGAGAGCCAGCAAAAAGAAAGAAAAAAAAAAAAAAAAAAAAAAAAATCAGATGGCAGCAATCCCGCTCATCAATTGCAATGTGCACATATTAGCCAGCATGCAGGCTAATAAATCCAAATTATTGTGCATATAAATCCAAACTGTGCATATAAATCCAAACTGTGCATATAAATCCAAACTGTGCATATAAATCCAAATCCAAATTTCCTGGAATATAAATCCAAACTGGAGATATATAATATCCCACCTACAGCAAAAAAATAAATAAAATACCGAAAATAAAATAAATAAATAAAAAATAAATAAACAAAAAAAATTTTAAAAAGTAAACAAATAAAAATAATAAAAAATAAATACACAAACATTTTAAAAAATAATAAATAAATAAAAATAAAAGTTTCCTTCTCTTTTTACTGCTCAGCAAGACCGGAAGTTGACATTACAAAGAAAGACATCTGTCTCCGCTTATTAAAGACCAATCTTGCAAAATATGAAAATACTTTCTATTGGCGAAGTATAATTTTTTATTTCCAGGACCTAACTCGACAATAGTATTTCTTAAATTTTGTCTGTACTGCTCATAAATAATGCAGTAATACAGCACCTGATCCCAGGTCTCAACACACGTAGAGTAGCAAAACTGGTCAGGTTTTAACCCAAAATAATGCAGCTTATAATTAAAAGATACATGTACCGTCATAAAATACGATGTTTCCATTTTTGGAAACAACCAGCTGTTTTTTTTTTTTTTTTTTTTTTTTCTTATCACAGACAAAGTTAACATCTGGAAGAAACAAACGGGTAACCTGACCAGTCTCACTACTGCACCATCGGGCCTACCACTGATCCATCAAAGCAGTCATTATCAATTTATTAGCCTTAGACTTAGTTATATCTAAATTATTAGTAATACCAATAAAAGTAAGTTCAACTCCCTTTCTCAAATATTAACAAAAAACTGTAAGCAGCAGCATAGAGATCTAGAAGCATACAACTAGATATAACCTGAGCAGCATTAGTGAAACAGTTCTACACATTTTAAACAAAGATAGTATCATTTTCCTTTGTATAGACAATAATTTCTGTCTGAATTTCACAGTGAATAATCTTGAATACCAAATATTAGCTCCATACACAATGATAGGCAGAAAAACTGCCTTATAGTATACAAGAGTCTTCTTACTCAGGCCCTATTTCTTTCTACTAATCCTAATAATAAACGAGGAAAAGTTTTTTTTAATTTTTTCACGTAAGTGCTCTAAATGCTGCATAAAAAGTCAACTTACTGTCAGTTAATATTTCTAGATGTTTTATTGTCTTAACCATAGCAATTTGTTTCCCTTAATTAATACCCTCTGAGGCTTTCCACATCTAATCTGCCTTTACATAACATCATTACAGTTTTACTAATAGATATCTTTAACTTATGATCTGATGCCCAACATACCAGATTACCCATTACAGTAGCTGCCTTAATCTCTAAATCCCGTCTTGACATGCCATCAAAACCCAGCACCAAAACGTCTGCATATGCAATTTTATGGCATTGCATATCTGTGTTTTGTAACCATAAATTCAATACCATGTTCCAGAAGATTGGCCCCAAAACAGATCCCTGGGGACAACCTCTTGGATTGCTTCAGGGCAGAAGGCAGAGGGTTGTGATAAATGGTTATTCCTCAGATTTTGTTGATGCAAGAAGTGTTCTTTGTCAAATATTCTTTGAGTACACCAAATGCGGAGATCTTACCAAAATCTTCCTGCCGTGCAAATAATTTGACAAACATTTATGTAACCAACCATTGAGGACAGTTCAACAAGCGCAAAGAATAAAGTATGCTTTCGTGCCAGACATTATCAAAAGCTCCTTCAAAGTCTAAATAAATAACTAATATACAATTACTATTTGAAGAGCCAACATAATCTACAAGGTCCTTTTGTGCATCTTCAGTGGAAAATTTTCGTTTAAAACCATATTGATACGGTAGTGTATAATTACACTTAATAAACCAATCATTTAACATGAGTGATAACAATCTTTCAAAAATCTTAGACATATTTGGAAGTAAAGAGATAGGCCTGCATGCTCTAGTTCCGACAAATCTTTGCTAGGTTTAGGTCAACTTTAGCGATGCAACCTTCCAATATCCAGGAAACCTAGCAGCTAAATAACATTTATTAAAAATCTGCAACATTAGATGTGGATAGACCTGAACCATTTTGAGTATTACATTATTTTCAACAAGATCAATACCTGGAGTTTTATTGATGTTAATACCCGAACAAACTTGGTTAAGATCATTAACCGTAAATAAAGTATCCTCACCTGAACCAACATAATTACAATTATCCCACGTTATATGCAATTGATTTACAGTATCATCCCCCACATTATCACCTGGAAATAAACAGTTGACTATACCAGCAACTGCTGTCTCCCAGTCACTTGTTTCACAAATGCCTGACTTAATAGCAGATAACAGGGGACTGATTTGCATTTTATTAGTTACTAACTTATATACAAGGCCCCAGGGATAAGAGTTACCTGCCCCTGAGACCAAGTTTTTCCATGATTTCGTTTTACTTTTAAGTATTAATTTATTATAAGCTGCAGTCTTAATTTTATAGATTTCTTTATAATACATAGCTTCCTGAAAACCCCATGACCAATCACGCTGAAAAGCATTCCTGGCTGAAAATGCTTTTCTACGCTTAATACTTAACTGTTCATTCCACCAAGGAACCAACTTCTTTATTTCCCTCCTTTTTTAACTGAAAAATAAAGAGCCCTTTAAATTATATTCTGAATGTAGAAATGCAAATTCCTCTGCATACATATTTATATTGATCCGACTTAATTTCCTCTTTTACCAAGTTCCAAAACTTGTTCCAATTAATACCTTTATACCCGAACTTTATAATTTCATTATTTTGTGAACAGGAATGTTTTTGATTTTCATAAATGACATCGATGAAGGGATAGAGGACGTGATGTCTAAATTTTCAGATGATGTAAAGATTGGTAAAGTAGTTAATGATCGCCGCCAAGCAGAGCTTCTTCAGAATGACTTAGATAGACTGTAGGGATGGTCAGAAAAATGGCAGCTATGCTCTAACCCAGCAAAGTGTAATCTGTTGCACCTGGGCAACAGTACAAGTTATGTACTGTTGTGTACAAGTTATGTACCCCAAAATAACTTGTACACTTGGCGGATTTGAACTAAAGCCGCTAGTGGAGGAAAGGGACTTGGGTGTTACGATATGGTCAGACTTTTAAGTTCTCTGAGAATTGTAGAATCGCTAGTAGAGATAAGAACGTTATATTCCCATTATATAATACTATTGTTAGACCACACTTGGAATATTGTATTTAGGTATGGAGACTGCATCTAAAGAAATACATTGTGCTTCTTGAAAAGGTCCAGAGACGGGGAACTCGCCTGGTGAGATCGACAAAAGGGCGTCCTTATGAGGAAAGACTTAGAATTTGTGGGTTGCACAGCTTGGAAACTAGGCACCTTAGAGGAGAATTAATTGAAGTGTTTAAGGTTCTGAGAGGCTTGAGGACGAAATTTTCACGCTTATAAATGATTCTAGAACTAAGGGCTATAATTTCAAGTTACGGGGGAAGATGTTTAGACTGAATTGCAGGAAGTTTTATTTTACCCAGCGAGTTATAAATTACTGAAATAAGTTACCTACATAGGTGGTAGAGGCTGACAGTTTGGGGAAATTCAAAGGTCAGCTGGATAATTACCTACGGGAGGAGGGAAACGCTTAGGTTGTCCTTTCCTTTTCTCTTATCCTAACTTCCTTTTTTCTTATCTTATCTGTCATTTCGTTTTATTCTTGCTTTACTCCTTCTCACTTCTAACTATTGGAGAGTCCCTCTGTTGATTCTCCTCTATTCTATCCATTTACCTCCCCAGATCCCAAACTTCTCCCTCTGTATTCCTCTTTTTCCACTTCATTCTCTTTTTCGGGCACTCTCAGGTGTTATGCCCTGGGCTTGCCCAGCAGGAGATAATTGATCCTGGCCGCCTCCACGTGGCGGGGATGGGTGGTGAGACGTAGTGACCAGGTGTTACTGCTTCTTACCTGCTAAGAGCCAGGCACCGGCCGATAACATAACAACAGAACACATCATAACACTCACACGTCCAACACACTACATAAAATTGGCCGGTTTTGGCATAAGCTTCAACACAAGAAGTACAATAGCGGATTATGGGGGAAACCCTGGGATCCCTCACAACAACACATGAATATCCCTGAATATCCCCTGTCATTTCGTTTTCTCTTAATTATTAATTATTATTATATGTTTTTTTAATTTTCTTCTTATTATTATTTTATTTTTATCATTTTATTTTATTAATATTATTTTATTTACTCATTGTATCATTGTACCCCCCCAGTGATACAATGAGTGACAACCCAGTTATGAAGTTTAACTCCACAATATTTTAGCATTAGTAAATAAATAAATAAATTTTCTGTTTATACTCTGGGACGACCAAACGGTCAGAGGAGTTCACAAGATAGATAGAATACAAGAAACAGCACCGTATTCAGTAGTCACGGACTTGAACCCCGGTCACTCAAGGCACGCATACTTATGCACCCGCGCTTCTGACCACTAGGCTACGGCAGCCTCGTGGTGCAAGGAAGCCTATGGCTTATGCTCCACCAGCCAAAAATAAATAAATAAAATAATAGTAAAAAAAATTGCAGAGATGGGAGAAATCCCAGGTGCCATCTGACACGAACATACCTTATGGGGTACTTAAACCTATGAGAGGCCAACAAGCTTGGCAACGGTGCCGCCTGGGTGAAGGTATTCGCTATTAATAAGTAACATTAGCTTGCTCTGCTGGGAAAGTTTTGCTTATTAGATGTTGTGTAGTAACGGGCAACTCGTTGGGAAGGCGTTCATAATATGAGGGTTAACAAAAACAATGCCATTTCACCTACTTTGGTGATTTACTACGAATTAAAATGATGCTTTCTACAACTTATTTGTCAAGTAAGATAGAGTTACATCGAGAAATGTAATAGGTATTGGGCCCATTTCACGATTAACGGCCATTTGACTATTGAGCATTCTTATTTGGGATTTAAAAAAAAAAAAAAAAAAAAAAAAAAGACTGAATAAAGCGACGAATGTGACATATTTGAAGTGAAAATTTCCATTGTTGAATCTTATACATTGAAACCATCTAATAGACTATGACTTTCAACCCGATCTAGGTCTTGAATCGTTAACATACATCAGGTTCTCATTGTACTATGTTTTGGTATAATACATATTCTTAGAAAAATCCTACCAGCCTGCTATTATGAAAATCCCTCCGGTAACACTTGATTCATTCATAAAACCTACGGGTCTAACTGTATTCAAAATATTTATAATCCGTTTAATGCAACAACTTAAAATGTATAATATTGTGATGCATTTCACCTACTTAATAGTAGTGGCATACAAGGGGTGCCACCACTAACTACTACATACAAGATATACCACTTACAAGGCTAGAAAGCAAGCTTATAAAGCATACCCCCCCCCCCCCAAAAAAAAAAACTCTCGCTCTACTTGTCCATCTTCTCCAATAATTTGTCTAGTTCTTCCTACATTTAAACAAACTACCCACTTCCACAACAGACGGAAGTTTGTTCCTACAATACCCGCCTCTTGTCTGAAGGCAAATCTGTGCATATCCTGCAACCATCCTTCACCAATCTGAATTTATGTTCCCTCATATGTGTAGTCTGAGGAAGAATGCCATCAGCATTGAGCTTGCCCAATCCATTTAAAGCCTTAAACACTTCAATCAGATCATCTCGCAGGTGCCTAGTCTCCAGACGCTTCAATTTGCAGAATCGAAGCATTTTCTGGTAAGATCACCCTTTCGTTCCCTTCACTAATCTCGTTGCCCCTCTCTGCACCATTTTTAGTAGATCTACATCCTTCCTAAAATTAGGCCTCCAAACCTGTATGCATTACTCAAGATGTCGCCTAACCATTGCATTGTATAATGGAATAATCACTTCCTTATCCCTGATAGAAAAGTTCTTACGTATCTTTGGCAATACCCCATTAGTGGTCCTGTCTGCATTTCTCAGAAAACTTCATATTTGACTGCCCAGTTCTCCCAATTTCTTCCATTTTGTTTTCAATTTCCACTCTCCTAAGTGTAGTACACCACACAATCGACACTTTAATCTATGATTACTGTTTGCCTTATGCAGTACCTTGTATTTGCCAATGTTAAACTTAAACTTGGCAGTTTCTCTGCCCATCTATATATATATATATATTTTTTAGTTCTGTTGCAGTAGCACATCCTCATTACTGTCATTAACACTAACCTTTGTATCATCTAAAAACTTAGAGATCAAGCCTAATATACCTTCATAAATATCATTAATAAATATGGTAAACGACAATGGACCCAACACCTTAACCCTGGGGGTCTCCACTAATAACATTAGTCGACCAAGAGTAGCGTCCATTAATAATCGCGTTCTGTCTTCTCCCGCTCAATCGCCCATTATCCAGAGCAATAGCTTTACCCTTAATGCCACACAGCACCAATTTTGTGCGGCAGTATATGGTATCAAAATTATTTTTTTAAATCCTGTTCCTTTGTTTCTTCATCATAATATCCAAGCAAATTGGTCCTACAAGGTCGTTCCTTTAACAAATCCATGCTGTGGCCGCAGTATAATTACGTTCCTGTCTAGATGGTCCTGCATTCACTTCTTTAGCCAGTCACCTTTTGATCCTACTTTCTGAATCTGAATATGCTCTAATAATTATGCTAAGCATTTGCTTGCCTCTTTTGCTACATCCCTTAATATAACTGGGTATATCCCATCCGCCCTAGGTGCCTTTATGTTAAGCTTCAGCAATTTCTCTTCCACTTTTCCTCGCGGTTATCACAAATTCATTTAGCTCTCCGTTAGATTTTGATGAACGTCTGGCATTCCCCTTGCTAAAGAACTCTTCATGCATGAATATAAATTCAGAATACTACTCAGTTTGTTCGCAACCTGAGACGAATCATCAACAGTTAAACTATTGATATCAAGTACACCTATGTAATTCAACCACCTCCTACTGTTAATACAAGTAAATAAGACTTTGCTGCAGTTTCTTAGCATTATTTGCCAGATACTTTTCGTAATTTACTTTAGATTGACTAACCTCCTTTGTGACTTGATTACAGATTAGTTTATATCTACCGTAGGCTTTTGTATCACCTGATACTTTATATGCATTTTTCTTCTCTGCCACAAGTCTCATACGTTCATCTGATATCCATTTAGGTCTAAATTCAGTTAACAAAACGTACACTGTTGTACAACGTTTGATATGTGTACCAATGAGCAAACTAGGTTTGCTTACTTAGTGCATCGATAAAATTACGGTGGTCTTTCACCACAAGTTGATTCGGCATTGCATTACTCAAAATGAAGGCACTGCTCCAAAGGATAAGTATGTAGCTTCTTATTTGAAGTGTGCATTACCCAAATCGTTGGAAAACAGGCCTTGAACTTCGGGTTGCATATCATACAATTTTCTAGCGACGACCGACTGAGTTAATATAAATCTATTTTATTAAATAAATAATACAAAAAAAAAAAATTGTATATACAAAAAATACTAAAACAGAAATAAAATTAAAGCGTTAAAATACACAGTAGCTTTCGAAACTAAGTAGCTCTTCATCAGCTTAGTCGGTGCATGGTGTTCTCCAGTATATGTTGTTGGTTACAAAAGCGAAGTCAGCTGAGCATGCACATGCGTCGTGAGTCTGGTGTCAGTAGAACAGAATTACGTACACGTGAAGATCGCCAGCGCTCATCGTACTGCAAAACAGTACATTCCATAATGGGGTGCAAGTGCACCCCCCCTACTGGGATTCGTTATAATATTACTGCTAGCTATGTTCAGTAATTGTGGACGATTTCGCTATCTCAAATCGGTTTCCGAATCTCGTTGGAGTCTCGTTGTTTGTTAAGTACACGCCGCATTCAGTTTTTTTAAGGTGATGTTTCATCTTGTGTATTGTCGATACAGGTCTTTACGGTGCAAAGTTACCTACCCATGAGACAGCAGTAAGAATCGAAAGTGTGGTAGTGGACCTATCAATTTAAATACAAACTGAAATTAATGTGGTGTGACCACTTTTCTTTCATGTTTTGTTTTACCATCTGATGTTTAAAAAAGCCTTTTTTGAGATTTGCACTTCTTTTTCATCTCAGAATTAAAACTGCTGTTATTGGGTTTGGTATATACTGTACTTAAAAAGCAGTGCGTTTCTATCTTAGAGCGCCCCTTTTTATTTAGATTAGTGTAATACCGAGGTGAAAGGCCTTTATAATATGTGTATTAATTGAAAACTTAATTTGTTCATTGCTACTTACGTGAATAAACTATGCCATACTTGTACGCCATAGTTTATTAACGTTTTATAGCTGTCACAGAGTGAAGATTTGTGCACTACATTTACTTCATTTTAAAGTTTACTATAAAAAGTAATTTTACGTTTTATATTTTATTGTAGTTGCAGATCGAAATGCTTCTGCTTTGCTCAGAAGCATTCAGTAAAGATGACGAATGACCTAAACTCTCCCTTCTAAGTTTTGGCCGCACAGCCTCTTCTCTCTGCAACGTATTATCATCTTTGACCTACAAGTATCAATTTTGTTGATCAATAACTTATAGCAAAAAATAAGTAAATAACATATTGCAAAAAATAATCCAAACCCGCATACCGAGGAATTCGGGATCCCAAGATTCTGCCAACCTTTCCTCGGTGTTGACCAACAACTGAATCGGTACTCATTCGTGTGCAGTTCAGCGTGTATGATTTGAACACGAACAGAAATAAATTTAGGCAGAATAATTCAGGCCTGAAATCATTCGTCTAAGTTTACTTTTGTGCTCTGTATGTACATTAATATATATCTGCAATTCCAGGTTGAGTTTATTCAGTTTTGTTTTAATAAGTTGTACTGTCATACAAGTAACATGTAATATACAATTCCTCTAAATCTTAATATCGGACGTTCCCTTGATAGTTCATTTACTCGCCTGTTATATGAAATGTCCATTTTTATTTCTTTGTTGAACTTTTGGCTGTTTAGTATCTGTGATGTTCTACGAATGTATTTGGAACTATTGCACTCGTCACCCAATTCCTTCCTAGGGAGTATTAATTATTAAAATTTAATTAAAAATTTCATTTTGTTTTTAATCTATTTATAACAGATTTTCATATCACGACAGCCACATGGGCTAGAAGGATCTAGATACTTCAGTTGAATTTACTTTAAAATTAGACTTTAATTACCACATTCTGGTAGTTTATTCAAAAAGAATAGTGAATCATTCACTATTTTAAAGGTTGCAGAGGCTTAAGTTACTTTTAATTATTATTATTATTATTATTATTAATGGCCATATGGTACAAGGAAGCCTGAGGCTTATGCTGCACCAGCCAAAAAAAAAATTCCCAAGTTACCCCCTGAGAGAGAGAGAGAGAGAGAGAGAGAGAGAGAGAGAGAGAGAGAGAGAGAGAGAGAGAGAGAGAGAGAGAGAGAGAGAGAGAGAGAGAGAGAGAGAAGTAGAAAGGAATCACCAAGAAAGAGAAGAATGATGATATCCAGCTCAGGACCCTGGGTTTGCCAAGCCCATACTCACTAGATGTGAGCCCCCGGGGTTGATGAGCTACTTAACCTGAATACTGTTGTTAATGATAAATATAGTAGTATATTCAAAATTATATTATTACTGTAGTGATGATTTAACAAGAAATAACTTAAGATTTTTAAGTTACAGTCATTTCTTATATTACTCATACTTTGTTAGTTTGTAGCGTTATTTATTTTTTTTTTTACTATAACTTTTTAATTGTGTAACAATTTTTGTGGGGGAAGGGGCCCTGATGAGGACTACGTTATTTTTCTTTTGGTGTCTTGACAACAAGAAACCTTTGGACAGGGGTAGACAATTTTCATACCAGTAAACATTTCCTTCTCAGTGTCCCTCAGCAGCAACATATTTCGTCAGTGATTGTAAAGTTGTGAGAAAAAACTCGGGAAGATTATTTCGTCCGTCATATTTATAATGCTTTCAATGAAGCATCTTGCACAAGTAAACAAAAGTTGCAAATACATTCACGCTTCTCTCAGCGTAGTTAACAGCTCCAGGGGGAAAGCCTCATTAAGAAACAGATGTACACTGAAAGGACAGAATTCATGAGATTTCTAGTTCCTTGGCAACGCTACGCTGTCAGCCCTCTCGCTAGGGGGCGAACCCACCTCTTGGCAGGTATACTGGTACACCGTATTCACGTAGCCAGTAATTCGATGTCAGTATAGATAAACGTCGTGAGTTCACCGACTTTGAGGGATGATAGTGGGTGCCCGATGCGTGGGTCACTCTATCGGGGATGTGGTACAGAAATTGCACTATCTCCGTTCGACGGTATGAAGACTGTTTCGGGAATACGTCATTTCCTGAATAACATCTCATCGTAGAGAGCGCTGTGGGCGGAAAAAGTTGGTGGATGAACATGGCCGTCGACGTCTGTTTCGTATTGTTTCATCCAACCGGAGAGCAACAGTTGCAGAAATCTCCGCCGACTTCAACGAGGGAGGTGCCAGAAACGTCTCCACAAAGACCATCAGCCGATCATTAGCCCCCAATAGGTTATGGGAGCCGCCGATTCACCAGAGTCCCATTGTAAACACCACGACACAGGACTCTATGCCTGAACTGGGCAAAACACATCGGCACCTTGGATGATTGGAGATTGTTCTCCTGGTCCCATGAGTCCTGTTTTCAGTGATTTCGAAAGGAAGGGAGGGTGCGTATCTGGCAGAAACCGCACTAAGCTATGCACCCGTCATGTCAACAAGAAACTGTTCAGACGGGTGGACGGTTGGTAATGGCATGGGGCGTGTTTAAATGGCAGGCATGGGACTTCTGGAACGTCTAGACGTATCTCTGAACGGTCCACGTTACGTGTCCATCCTTGCAGACCATCTGCATCCCTTCATGGTCATCGTGCACCCACAAAAATTTTCAAATTATTGTATTAGGGCCACCTGTAATTTCTTATATATACCCGTGTATGTATTATTTCTGTAAATTTTGTGTTTTCTCTGGTTTTTCCTCGGGAATCCCCCAGAAACTGTGGAAAAAAACCCCAGTTTCTAGTGGATCATGCACCCATAGGTCAATTGACTCTTCCAGTAGGACAAGGCACCTCTCCACAGAGTGACTAGAACATGGTTCGAAGAGCATTCTGCCGATTTTACCGCCATGGAATGGCCTCCCCCATTCATCGGACAATGAACCCTGTGGAGTATGATTGGAATGTTATGGAAAGGTCCGTTCGAGCTTTGGATCCTCCTCCCAGGAATGCGATGGAATTATAGACAGCGGTACAGCAAGCATGGATGGAAATACCTGTGGAACGCTTTTGTGAAGTAGTGGACTCATTGCCTCTCCGTGTGACTGCCGTTATCTGGATGAATGGTGGACCTTCCCGTTACTAGGCATCCCATGATTTCTGTTCAGTTAATGTATACTCCAGTTTTTCAACATACTCAGTAACAATTTTCGCAGCGGTGCAGTACAGGAATTCCTCCCCAACCGTGGATTTGTGATATCGTGCTTTTATACTTGTGTACAGAAATTTTATATTCCGCCCGTTTTGTGTGTAGATGTGTGCACAGTTGCTCAGTCTTATTTGAAATGCTTCTATGACATCCACTTCGTCCGTGTGGTCTGTGAAACTTTCAGTGAGTGTTGACTATTTCTGTAAAGAAATTACGGCATTTTTATATTTTAAGCCTTCCACTACTCAGTTTGTCCGTTAGACAGTCAATTTCACGAAACTTTTAATCAAATTCCATATGTTGGACTTAATTGGTAATTCGTCTATATTCCTATATTCCTGTATAACCTCTACAGTGGAACCCAGTTGAAATATAGTTCCACAATAAAGCATCTCCATTCTAGAGTTAACCTCACGGCTTGCTGAGGAAGTCAGTGACTTCGAACGAATACAATGTGTGCTGCCATATGTAATTGTAAGTTTTCGGAACCTTTAAAAAACCCATGGAACAGATAAGGTTATCTCTAGATAACCTAGCTGATCTTGAGAGAACCACATAATTTTGGATTAATAACATTTAGGAATCTCAGAAAATGAAATCGCCGGTCGTTATCAAACTTGACCATAGCAAAAATTCAGAGTGAACGGACAGACGCATGCAATGATTGCACACCTGATCAAACGTGTGCATATACCATACTAAACTCTCCAAATAAATAAATAATTTTATTGCTGTAAAGGTACAGACACATATCCAGAATATAAAACAAAAATTTTAGAGTAGAAGACCCAGAACAAATATTTGGCAAGTTGTTTGTTATTTGGTTTTTAGGAGCTTTAGCAACTAAGGCCATATTTCTCCGGAGACATGCGGTGGTCATTCCCTGACCTTTCTGCACCCTCCGTATTTGGTGGTCACGGGCTCGAACCCTGGTCTAATCAAGAAACGTGTGCTACGCACTGCTGCTCCTGCCCACCTGGCTACGGCGCCGCCGCTTGGCAAGTAGCTCACCCACGAACTGACCACCCAAACAGCTTATATCCTAATTTATTGCCCTACATAGGAAGAACATCAAATAACTTACTATAAAATCAAGGCTAAGCTGCACTTTTCAGAATTTTAGACAAATAAAGATAATGTTGCGAAAGTATCCTTCTTGAAGATGACTAACATAAACCACCTGATTTAAACTTCACTCCGGAGACCTTTTTGAACCAACACCAGTCACTCTGACAGCTCCCCCTTTATTCATTGCAGTACGATATGTACGCCGCAAAATGCACCATAAATCCTAAAGCAAACAAATAACACTTCCTCAACATCTTTGTAACTGCAGCTTTCTAGAAATCAATGTATCATTCGAATCTAGTAAGGTGGATGCTCTAACACCGTCATGCTATATTGATTTGAAGGAGTGCTTGACCAAAATAGACCCCTATATAAGTATGTTCTCAAACTGAAAAATCAAGTTTTCTCTACATGGTTTTCCGCTCTTTTTCTTCTTGTCCCAGCCCTGTGTTTTTATGGTAGATAAACACTGCGAACATCAGTTTGACTTTACTCTTTTCTATTCACAACTCATAATACTCCCCTTCTTTCCCATTTAGACGTTGTAAAAATGATTAAAGCACTAGACACACAAATGTGAAAACTTCATTAAATGCGATTCCAAACTTTAACTGCAAGTGTCCAAACAGAATCCTAGTGTATCCTAAAAGTCGTTCCTTATCCATGATCTCCCTTTCATATATATAAACAATTCACCATACCCAAATGGAATCAGTTTTCAGTAATTAAATTCAATGCAGTTAAACTGAACGTCGATTATTATGATATTTCATCTTGATTGGGGGGGAGAGGCTTCCACTACGTGACGGGTATTGGTACCAAGTGTATAGGGTGGTTGTTACGTCCAGCTGTTATCACAGTTAGTCGAGAAACTATCTTATAGGTGTTCAGGATTCCGACTTTCTGGAGTTCCTTTTGTCAGGTTGGTCTTGACCTCCTTGTTCCCTAAATACTGAGCCTGCATCATCCCGAGATAGCTGTATGTCTCTCCCGTAATGGCTTCCATCTCTTTAGCAGTCTGCAGCTGGTAGCTTCGGCCGACCAATTTCTCCTAATGCAATCCGTGGGTCTTTTGTCAAGATAAAATTCCATCCTAATGTCACTGCTGAATTTTTCAGTGATCCGGAGTAGCTGCTGGAGTTGCTTGTCGATTGCTGCGTAGAACTTCATTTCATCCGTATACATCAGGTGGGAGAGGGTGTACAGGTTTTTCCTTCCTTCTTTGAGGTTATATCCATTGCATGGAATATAGCGGGTTGAGTTCTAGACAGAACCACAGTAGGCTCAGAACATCTCCCTGAAAGATTCTTTCCCTAATGGGGATCGGTCTGGTTGTGATGTTCTCGATCTTGATGGTGGCATTCCATTTCGCCATGGTTGCTTCTAGGAAGTTTGTCACTGCCGGATTATCTTTATAGATCTGCAGCCTCCCTGTTGCCAGCTATGGGATAATCGCCTTGAGGTAATCGCTGTAGGCTGTGTATAGGTTGCAGCGTTTCTTTTAGGCTTGCACTATAACTATGGCATCAATGGTTAACGACTCCTTGCACCATTTGCTCATACGCTTGCATTCCTTCTGCTGTTCAGCCAAGTGGTCCAATACCTTCTTGGTTATGCAGCTGGTCAGGATCTTGTACATCATTGGGAGATAGTTTTCGGCCTGCATTTCGCCGAGTTTCTTGTCTTGATTCTTAGCCTTCAGGTATATGATTCCTTGAGTAAGAAATCCTTTGATTGTCTGTAGGTGACATATCAGCTGCTTGAACTGCTCTGCTAGGTGTGTGAACCAGTAGTTGCAGACGTTGTCTATTCTTGGGGTTCGCCAGTTGGATCGACTGGCCACTTACTGATCGACTGTTCTACTTCTTCCTCCCGAGTCTTCCATTCCGTCATCTCTTGTATGTCCTTAGTTTTTTCCCTTTCTAGTTCTGTTAAGGGAGCTTGGCTGTTATGTCTTACTTAACTCCTCCACATGTTACCAAAGAAATCTTCGATCGTTTCCCGTTCAGATGGTCCATTGCCGTCTTTCCTGTTTTTTCCGATGTAATATTCCAAGGACTGTTTCAAACAACGTACTCCAAATACTCGGCGGTACGATTCCTGTAGATTTATATATTGCTTTTCGGGGTTTGATTTACTACCTAAAAAAAAAAAAAAAAAAGGACAGTCTAAGACAATGCTTGGAATTACGACTGATCCAACCAGCGACTTTAAAAAGGAGAAGAAAAGGCTTTGGAAGGAATTTACTGTTGTCTGGCAAAAAAGATGTGATGAGAGCGAATTTGGGCTTGTAACAAGAAAGTATATTGCGCAAGTGGAATTCTCAACAACCCCTGGAGTTATTTCGTGGTTTAGACCTTCTATGACAACTTCTTATCTGCTAACAGGGCATGGGTCCTTCCGGGCTAAGTTATTTGAGCGTGGCCTGGAACCTGATCCGTACTGCACATGTGGGGAATTTGAAACGTGGATTCATGTACTTCTGAACTGTCGATTGTACTCTCAATTTAGAATGGATTTAATGTCTCCGGTTCCAAACTTATATAAAGCATTATATTATATCCCCTGGTGCACTTCGTACATGTATCCCAGAGTCAAGGGTGGCTCCTAGGCAAAAGCCCATCTCCACCTAGTTCATCTGTTTTGGCGTAGAACTCAACTTGTCTTATATATGTGTAACGAGAATGTTAATGTATATAAAATTGTATACTGTATATATCTTTTTTGCAAATATTGTATATATATATATATGTAGTAATTGTGTGTGTACAAATAAATGGAATGGAAAATGTTTTTTTCCGATACTCCTGTAGAAGACTCTGGTTTTCATCAAAGATTCGTTTGTTTATTTTCCTATGGGAGCTCTCTTTCTATCGGCGCTGTCTTGCTGAGGGCGAGGAGTTTCTGCTCCAGTGTGTCTGTATTCTCTGATTTTGGTCTGGTGTTTTTCTGTTGACCTTGATTCTCTTAAGGATAATTTTCTAATTCACTTCTTACTTCTATTACCTCGGGCATACTGGGTCAGTTGGGTTATCTTGACTCTTAATTCTATCTTTTGCTGAAGCCTTCTTTCCTAAGCTCGTGGTTCTTTTTTTTTTTTTTTTTTTTTTTTTTTTTTAGTTCCTTCTGCTGGCCTCTCGTTTCTCTTCCCTTGTTCCATGTGGCTACTATGGCAGCACAACGGCTGTGTAGATGGCCTCGATTTGTTGCACCGTTGTTACTGATATAATGTGGTATTATTTGCATATTGAGGTGGTCTGTGACTTGCCACAGGATTCTATTGTGTTTGGTTTGTCGCGGATCTTTATGGGACCCATTCCTTCGAATTCTCTTAGGGCTTTCTCCCACTCGTTTTCTATTCTGTATATCATGACCTCGTCTTTGTGGCGCTGGTGGCACCAGCTGTATGCTACCTAAATTAGTGCGCTATTAAAATTAATTGATAAAGAAGGTTTTCTGGAGTGTTGCTCAAAAAGAAGTTATATTTTAGATAAAATAAGTGTGAGTGAGTGATAGGTTAAGATTTGGGACCTAAAGGTGATTTTATTTTACGGACTGTGAACTTTTTTAAATTGGCTATCATTATTATGTTCGGACATAGGAAATTTCAAGGTTATTAAATTTTTAAGGAACTATAATCAGTCACTGGGAATTCTTAGTAGAATAGTTGTGCTACCTGATAGCTTTGATGTAGAAGTTTTCAGGATACCAAATTGTATTTAAGAATACTCACGTGTTGCTGAGTTATACATTATTGGTATTTTCAAGGTCACAGTAATTCTACCGAGTCAGCCATTTGGATGTTTCCAGGAGATAAAAGAACTGCAGCAGTGCCACCTGCTTGTTCAGTAGTGACTAGAAATTCGGCATAAATTGCGTAAAATTATTAAATTGTGACATCACGAAGAAGCTTCATCACTGAATAAGAGCTACTCCATTTATATGGCTGCGGCAGGTTTAATAGATCGGCAGCTTAAATCTCAAGCCCGGATAAATGGTGAGGTTTGACGTCAGGAAGGGTATCCGGTTGTAAAAACTATGCTAAAACCAATAGGTGTGTTCCGGTTATGAAGTTAATCCAACTAGAGAAGAAGAGGATGTAAAGTGTGAATTGGAAACATTGAATGCCGACCCCATATAACGGGGGAAAAGGCGAAGAAGAAGATATCATGACCTTATCTGTTTCTACTTCAGCTGCTCTGGGTCGTATTTCTTCTTGATCTCTATCCTCAGGTCCGTGTTGTCCACATTCTTTGTTGTTGGTCGCTGAAATCTTGCTTGATTTTTTTTCAATATTGCTGAAGCTATCAGGTTCTTCGTGACGATGGCCATTCTCTGATCCACTATTCGCTGTCTTGAACATCCGGAATCAATTTCAACCACTTATATGTAGTCTCGTCTTGTATAATGTCCGTTGTCATATCGGTCTCTAGCTTGGTCGTTGTTGTAGCAGCATCAGCGACTAAGGCCATATTGCTCTTGTCTATTGTTGGAAGAAAAACCCGATTTTCCGGGAGAAAAAAACTATGCTACAATCGACTGAGACCGACTGTTCAGCCATGTTGTGAAAAAGGCCCATGAAAATTCCTCCCATCATCGAGGGAATTGATACTGAGGTCTTTTCCACCCGGTGTGGGATGTATTGCGATCCTACAAACTGTGGTGTCCCCGAGGACCTAGCTTGTTTACTTCGTAGCATGTTCGCATGATGAATATATTCATTTAGATGCGCCCCTTCATGCGTTGGGGATTTTCTTTCTTCCTGGGTGGTCACTAGCGAAGCTGTGCAGGAAGCACTTTCAGTTTGTTGGTCTGGATCATCTTACCTTTCCCTTGTGAAAGTCATACGAGCGCTAGCGCCACTTGCTACGATCTCTTCCTTGGAAGAGATCGTAGCAAGTGGCCTCCGAATTTTCAAACTGATCCCCTCAGCCTAAGGCGTGAACGTAAGTGACTTTATTTTGTGGCACACACGCAGTGTGATCATTTTTTCTCTTCGACATCATCATCAGTATATGAAAGTAGTAGTAGAGGCATGTGATGCAAGAAAGCAAGCGTACGAGCTTATGTAGCATCAGCCAAAAAAAAAAAAAAAAAACAATTTCACACATCCATTCTCTCTAAGAGTTTGCCGAAGATAAACAGGTGGGCCTGTTTATGTTCAACTTGCGTCCAATGGTACTTAAGAGCGACACCAGATGGCGCCACTATCCGCCTCAGCCGTTGCTTCGCCCTTGAGGGAAGTAGGTCCGTTGAAGCGACTTTCGATATTTCTTTTTTTTTTTAATCATTATTATACTTTTTATTACTAGCATTATGCTGGTTTCCCGGCGTGATGGACATGCGTTTGCTCCTCTCTCCAAAGTGGAAGGAGTGAAGCCGGATCCATGAGACTGGTAGTTCAGTATTGTACCATTGAACCATGGCTCATCATGATTTGAAATTTGATGGCATTATTAATATTTTATATGTAATTATTACGACGTGTAAATTTTGAAGAATTTTCCGATTTCAGTGGACTTAGATCTGTGTGCAGAATCCATGGCGTTATTGTAATGTTTGCTCAGCTATTAAAGCTAACATAATTATATTTTGTTACTTTATCTCTGACATTTGCAACCTGGATCGTAGATTGTACTAAAAAGTTTCTTTGCTTTGCGATAAATTTCTTTAAAATCCCTGTCGTTGAAAAAATAGAAAACTCTAGGTAATGTGATGCCTTCTCTTTGTTGCTTAAACATAGTCTGCGATTGATTGCAAGCCGCTTGAACACTTAATTGTTGGCTACCAGTTAGAAAACGCCAAAGGTTTAAAATATTTTGGCACATAATTGCTGTAACTCGAGACGTGTTATTAAGGTTTGGGAAATATTTGGAAACTTTAACTCGCTTAACAGGTTTTATTCATTTAACTGGGGAAATGGACTCCATTTACTCGTTGAATTGTAAATTGGAACCGTCTTCTATCACGTGTTGTACACTCGTTCGTCGCCTCCGTGCTCGAGATGATTATCGCGCAGTTAACGCACGTCTACTTGAAGCATGGAGAGATTTGCAAGCATATTTATATTCCTTGCGCATACGAAGTGTTGCCATGGATGATGTCGAATCTCATAAAATGCTGTCCAGAATACTCAGTACCTACCTTCAGTAATTTTATTGAGCCATCTCATGATTTACCACATGCCATCAAGGTGTTTGTTGTTATTAGATTTTACCTGACAGAATTAATCAAGTAGAAATTCATGGTGAGTTTCTTTAAATTGAAAATGATTCATGAAGATTATATCATGCATTTTATCAACATCCACGCATGTATTTGAAATGAGAGCGCATCCAGTTACTTATTTTTTGCAAAATTTAGGTGGATTCGTTGCTTGATCGGGTATAATTACGTAGGTTTTGTAGGTATTTTTAGTAGCGCACTCGTTATTGACATTGATTCTTTTGCGTACTTAGTTGCCTTATATTTGGAAAGCAGTCAAGAAGACAGTGCACTTCTTTACGGTACGAGAGGACCTGCTGTTGGCGAATTTTATGTTCCATGCCTGAGTTCGTTCATTTCTAAATTCAGATTCGTTTCTTTCGATTTTTGGGTTTTATTAATGAGGTTTCGGACCGCTACACATCCAAGTAGTCCTGCTTGTTTAAGACGAACTTTTTACAGGGGATATAGACACGAGATTTTCTCTGATCCTATTGAACTCAGCTTGGATTTCAGGTGTAGCAAGTCTTGGATTGCGTTCACAAACCAGCGTTATGGTCTCTTATCTTGTGTTCCCGTTATTACGTCCACGCCAGTCTCCTTGAATCATCGAATGGTAATTTGTACTCTAAATGAAATGCCTGGTTTTTTGTGAATATTTCTCATGGAATAACTTTCTATCCAGCAGTTCTGTTTTCAACACCCATTACCTTATTTCTTGCCATGCTTATTACTAAACAAACAAAACTTACACCAAACATTTTCTGAATATAACTTATAAAATTTGTATTTCATTCTTCTATAATATTGAAACAATACTCCCACTTTATATCAGAATATTCTAGAATCAGCTACAGTGTCTTATCACATTCAGGCGATGCGCCATTAAAAACCAAATCAACCAACCACATTCAGGAATCTTTTATACCTTTTATATAACATTCTAGATATTTCTTAAATATAATTTAAATTTTTTTCTTTTAATACATAATACAAAATATTTAATACCAATTTGTGAACAAGTTAGTCCTATTTTAATAAAACTTCGAAAATTAAGAAAAATGTAACTTGATTCCAAACTTTTAGGCTCGAGCATACAAGCACTGCTTATAAAATTTTGCAAACAGAAATGGAAAGCATAACAGTTGATTATTCAACCTGATATCCTAACACCTCCATTCAGTATATGCATAAACTCATTCATCCGGCCGTTATCTACGAAGCTTTAGTCTTGAATTTATCAGCTAATTCTACTTTCCAATTCATCAACGCCGATAAATATGGGATGCTTACGTTGTCACTCAGACACTCAGTCAATGAAAGATTACATACCTCTGATGTTTCTGCAGGTCTTATTTGATTTTGCTAAAAAAAAAAAAAAAAAAGGACAGAACACAGAGGGCCCCGCATAGCAATCAAAATGATTACTGGATATTATCGTTTCCCATATGGCTAAAATGAACGCTATCGGAAAATACCCACCCACTGTTTTTGTTGTATCATGAATCGTTTTGTTATCCCAAAGCGATTAAACACTCTGATCTCCACAAGTTACACAGGGAAAAAAATATATATATCGGAGTTTAGATTTTTCCTACACTCGTTTCTCACTAGATACTTTAATTTGGTCACTGATATACAGGGTTCCTATAAACTATTCGCCTGATTATGAAGCTCGATTGAAATATTATTGTATTGGGTGAAACGGTTTGTTGCACTTAATAATGCAACTCAGAGAATTTCTTATCACACAACCAATGTTCAGCGAAGCTCCACACTAGCACCTTTGGTAGCACGTAGAATGTCAAGATGGTAGCCGATTTCATTCCAAATGTTTCAAAGCCTGTCTTTAGAAATGGAAATTAGTGCATGTCAATCCGGTCTTTTAACTCTCGTGACGTTATTTATTTATTTTATTATTATTTTATTTTTTTTTTGCATACACATTGCTTTTACGTAGCCCCATACAAAAAAATCCATATGAGTGATATCCGAAGAACGAGGATGCTATGGAATGGAACCATCTTGGCCAATCCATAATTGGTTAGGAAATTTTTTATTGAGGAAATCGCGCACATGCAAGCTCCAGTGTGGTGGTGCTCCATTTTGGTGATAGAACATGTGTAGTTGCATAACTTGCAGCTGAGTTGAAGCGTAAATTTTGAATATATCTATATAATTTGTGGAATTGAGTATTTTCGTATAAGAAAAATGGCCCAATCACCTGGCTGAAGGACAGTGCTCACCACACGTTTACTTGGGGAGGACCACGCTGGTGTTCACGAACTGAGCAGAGATTTTCACATCCCCATATGCGACAATTGTGTCTGTTAACTTTACCAAACAGGTAGAATGTCGCTTCATCACTGAAACGGCATTTTTCAGAACGGGCTCATCTTTGTCTATGCGGTTGAGAATGTGAACAGCAAATTCCTCCCATAATGGTTTGTCGTGAGACTTAATTTCCTTGACGATTTGCACTTTGTAAGCATAAACTTTCAATCTCTTGTGAACCACCCGCTGGAACGTTGCTCAAGGTATTTGCAGCTGCAGAATTGCCCACGGATAGATTTTTGTACGGGGTAAACACGTGCTGAATTTCTGAAGATTTATCTGCAGATACAATAGGCCTACCTGCTCTTTTCTTTTGCAGCACACTGCCGGTCTCTTGAAACTGTTTCAACCATCGCCTCGGTGAGTCCGTACGTGAATCTTTCTAGAATTCTCGTTGAAAACGTCCCTTTCCACTTACTGGAGATTTGGTATCCCACAACCCGCAACACGCACGTTGTTTTCTCTTGCACTGCCGTCATTTTAATGCTGTACTGTCGCAGTTCTTCCTGAGATGAAAGTTGTCACATAAGAAAAACTGAGTTGCTTTGATAACTGCAGCAAACTATTTTACAATACGTATTACATTGTGACGCCATATCAGGAGATCGAGCCACCTGTGTTTAACAATATAGTTAATAAATATAGTAAAACGCTCACGATTTATAGGAAGGATGAGCATATTGCTCTGGCCCAGCTCAAACAAATTAACAAATGTATTCTGCCAATTCTACAATCATTTAGAGAACATATAACATTAAAAATTACGATGCGGTATTCGTGTTACTTAAAGACCTCCATATTAAAAAAGATAAGGTAAGGTATGGATGTGGCCTCACTATATACAAATGTAAATGTTCCATTGCTTTAGACATAGTTTGGACCCTTTTCAATGAAGACAAAATAAAGATTAATAACACTAGACTCCCCAAAGATAATCTTTGAACTAACGAAATTATTAGTAAATGCCAATTGTATTCCCTTTCGAGACCAAATCTATAGACAGATTTTTGGTCTACCAATGGGCTTAAACATCAGTGGACTCATTGCTGAGTGATACTTGGATTAATTAGAGAAGTTGCATCTTAACCCATTCTTGCCACAGATCACATATTATGGAAGATACCTGGATGAAATTTTGATTATTACAGATCATTTGACTATAAATACACGTTTTTTTGTTTGTTTTTCATTTGACCATACTACACGTTTTTAATAATATCCATTCAAGATTAAAATTTACAATCGAAATAGAAGCAGAAACACAGTCCATTAATTTCTTAAATTTTACCATACGTAAATCATAAATTAAATTTTAGCATATATAGAAAACCCACTAATAAAGGAATGATTTTACATTTCTATAGTTACCACCCCTATTCGTATAAAAAATTAGTCATGTTGAATCAATTTATTAACACGTTTAAATATTCTTCCTCCCAGATTTTAACGACAGAAATAAATGAGCTAACAAAGAGATTTATTAACAGGGGTTATCTGTTAATAAAATCGGGAAACATAATGTATGCAAATTTGACATGGACAAAAAACATTTTATTACCATACCTTATGTCACGCAGTGGTATAACAAACTTAATCAAATATGTAAAGGTATTGACATGAAAATCATAGCCAAACCTATGAATAAATTATATACGATTTTTTTAGAAATCAACCTTTAAACACCATCGTTCAATTACAGCATGATCTTGTATACAGCATCGCATGTAAAAACTGCAGTGCGGTGTATGTAGGTTCTACCATGGGATGGTTCAGAGTCGAGCAAAACAACACGAAGCTTCAGTTCGGGCAGGTCGATCAAATGCATCGGAAATGTCGTTTCAAGCAATAAATGAACAACATGTATTCTGTTTTAATGAAGCAAAAATAATAAATATCCAACACAATTACTATAAATTACTTATTCGGAAACTCTCGATATGAAGTTATGTAAAAATTCAATTAATATTCGTAGACCATTCCTACTATCTGATTATTGGTCATTTATGAGCATGCGTGAAGAACAAAAAAGTACTATATAAGAAATTTTTCTGGTTAAATTTTTTGGTTTTCTCGTCTTCCTGTGAACATGTAGTTTCGAAAAGCCTTAGTACAACTTAAGGAATGAAGAGAATATTGCTCTATATGCAGTCAAGCTTTTTTATATCAATTTTAAATTTAATTTTATATTTTGTTTTAATGATGTTGGACCTGATGTTTTCCTTAATGGCAGGGGGGTGGTGGTTGGAACCCTGAGTTGAGTTGGACGTCTAATACTGATACCATGGGGTTGTCCCACTACTCTTCTGACAGTGGGGAAGACGTTTAATTAATCTTATAAGTATATCGCTGTTACAAACTTATTGTTAACGCGTTGGACTAGGAGAGTTTATCGAAAGAAGCCATCCTATAGCAAAAAAATTAAAGGTAATCCCTGTTGCATCTCATAAAAAAATACCTATTACAATAAAATTGTAATCAAACTTCATAATCAGGTGAACAACTTATGGATACCCTATACTTTCTCTTATGGTTTATGCAATCGTGCATCACCCTTTCACTGTTTCTGAAACTTTAAATTAGTCTTCATCAAATACTTCCCGCGTCATAAGTGAAAATATGATTTTTGTATTCAGATTTAGTAATTTACAAAAAAATAAAATAAAGACAACATTTACTATACACAGAAATAAACTACTTAATAATTGATTGTGATTAGCTGGCTGCCTTTCTGTCGATTAAAACAAATTTTCAAAGAGGAACTAAATATGTAGTTCATAATTGTTTCATGCATGTGTTTTTTAATACTCTGTATAAGAAGCTAGACCTCTTCTAAATGACAAGTCGGTGAAAATGAAACGCCGCAAAAAGAATAAGTATAAATCCATTCTTATACCTGTTGATCAAATATAAAACAGGATACAGTAAAATTCCATTAAAACGAACTTCTCATCGGTTCACAGCAAATTTCTCTCTGCCGAAATCTCATTGTAATGAATATAGGTGAAAGTTATTTCGAAGTAATCATTATTTATATATATTTTTTGCACTTTACTAATATAAGAAGTAGTTTCTGCTTTATTTTATTTAAATATTGTCCTTAAAATCAATAATAAATACGTGATGAATTACCTATAACACTTCTACAAGAGAAAAAATATTTTGTACAGTATTTTTGAGAGCATAAATTTATTTATATTAAATACGGTACATTACATACAACTTATTGTTACTATTGTCATATTAATTGGTCAGTTTTTTGTTAATGCTTAACTACTTTCCTCGCATTAAAATATGAATGTTCGACTATAATGCATTAGAAACTACACGAATAAGTTATGTAGTTTAGCAAATCGAATGCTCCCACCGCCTTATTTACTCTATGGACTAGGCCGTGCAGTTCATAATTTCCCAGTGAAGTTTTGATTTCATTGTAAATCAGCACTTAGGCATAGGGACTTAGAAAATGATATGATGAACTGAGATTTTAATCAAACTATTTAGTTCAACGCGACTTAACAGCCACTAATAACAAGACAGGCTGGCTCAAGGACCTAGTAATATTTTTGGTATAGTGAAATTTTCACCTAAAACGGTATTAGTTGTAACACGATTTTACATTAATAAGAACAACAAGTGCATCCTTGTGAAAGCCTGAAGAAACGCGATAAATAAATATAATTCATAATTTACACCGAAGGTCAGTTGATGGAACAAAGGATAATAAAATTTCTCTGAAAAATAGATTGAAACTGAGCAAAAAGAAACTCCGTCTGTTATTTTTTACTACGGCACACTTTATTATATTACAGGGGATTTCAGCAACCTTTAAAAGTGACCGTGGATAATTTGATCATTTTATTGATTTCTTTGGGAGCCATCTGAAGATTCGAAGTGTTTTAACCGTTAATACTCTGAGCAAGTTTCGACCACTAATCTTTAAAAAAAAAAAATGAATATATCAGAAAGTGTAACATTTCACTAGGATAAAAGGATTTTCTGTTGAATGAACTTTGGACATTGATATATTGCGTTGAATAGAAAAACTATTTGTACATTTTTTTAGCTTCAGAGTCAGAGAAAGCTGCTAATTGTTTATTAGAAAAGAATCGAGAATTTTATCAAGCCTAGAGAGAGAGAGAGAGAATCTAATTCAACAGAAAGCGAAAATAAGAAGCCTTGGCGCATTAACAAATTGTGTTCAGTCCTCTGGGACAAAGCTCCAGGGACCAACGTGTTTCATGGTAATCTTGGTTATCCACCACTCTATCTTATCACCTCTTTATCTGGAATAGAAGGATATTTTTATAGAGATGTTTCCTCCAGTGCTCTGAATCTTTATATCGTTGTCTTAAATAGCTGCGGCCTCGTTTTGTCTTCGTTTAATCCATCCCATCCTTATCAACAGCAGTAGGTTGTCTCAACGGACGGAACAATTTTTGAAGATAAACAGTTCATGTAAAACTCAACATTCTACATATTTCCTGTTAATTGTTTATTCTATAATGAGTTCGCAAAATAAATAAAGTCAAATTTGCATGCATGATCTAAATCGATTATAAAGTAATAACGCTGGCACCAAAGTTACACCGAATTAATATAACTTAAGTTACAGTAGTTTCAGCACTTTTATCGGAGAGTGTGAATATGATAATACGATCTGTTTGTATTGAACTTAGATAAACTATCATAAAAGTGTAGAAGTTTTGTTCTATTTTTAAATGATTATTTTCATTTTTTGTTTTATTTTATTACAAGTAAATAACTTATTTATAAATAATTCACATCGTTTTTAAAGTAAGAATAAAGTTATGTACGGCGGACAATATATTAATAGATATCTCACTCCTATACCTCTATATACCTCAGAAATCTGGTACGCTGCACCTGCCTCTCAATGTAACGATGGAATATTGGATTCTCCGAGGGCTGAACCGTCTGGGAGGGAACCCGTTCATCATCTCAAAATCTTTGCTCCTAGCCAATCTAGGCATGACCTTCTGGAAGCTCACTGTATTAAAAAAATAACAATAATAAAAATAAAACCTGTCAATGCTCGCTAAGCTGCTGACTCGCCAGATCGATATAGGATATTATTTCACTCCCAAAACCAAGAAATAGAAACCACCACAGCCAGCCTCCCCCACTTAGGATGTAGCTATCTAACCTGGACTCCTTAAACGTAATGTTACCATTTAACACTATCAAACATTTCAACGCCTTTTCCATTAATCCAAAAAAGTTCAAAGACAATAAAACGAACAGAAGCCAAATTATGGACCAAATCATCAGCTGATCTTTTTATCAGAAGTTTATATGTATGATGTAAATAATTAAATGCAATAATATAATGAAAAATAGGGAAATTTGTTATGACAGTTACTGAAGAAATTATAAGTGGGTAAATGCCCTGGTGAGATTGGCAAAAGGGCATCCCCATATGAGAAAAGACTTCGAATATGTGGGTTGGAAAGAGAGACACCTTAGAGGAGACTTGATTGAGATGTTTGTCTCTGAGAGACATAAGCAAAATGAATGAGGACGAAATTTACATGGTTATAAATAATTCTAGAACAAGGGGCCATAATTTCAGGTTACTGGGGGGGGGGGAGATGTGTAGACTGGATTGCAGGAAGTTTTATTGTAGCCAACGAGTTATAAATTACTGGAATAAGTTACTTACATAAGTAGGAGAGGCTGACAGTTTGGAGAAATTCAAAATCAGCTACGGGAGGAGGAAAACACATAAGTTGTCTATTTCCTTTTCTCTTATTAATTATTTATTTATTTTTATTTTGGCTAGTGCAGCATAAGCCATAGGCTTGTTTGCACCATATGGGAATTGCAAATATTAATCTCCTGAAGTCATTAACTATAAGTTTGTGTCACCTGTAACTATACAGTGGATTTGTCGCTTGCCACTCGTTTATAGCGGCAAAAAGCCGAAGTTTCGAATCCCGTTGGTAGCCGGAGGAATTCTTAAATGGTCTTTAATTTAGGGCTGTATTTAGCCAATCTCAGGAGTAGCGTCCCACCCTTCTTTATTCCGCGTTTTTAGTCAGAAAATCATAAGAATCGTATGACATCATATCATATGAACATACTTCGGTCATGAACGTACTTGCTATGACTGAAAAGTATGGAATAGTCTTAAAAATCCCGAAAACAACTATGTTTTCATTGTAAAATGGACAGTGACATGAACTAACCAATTTTGAAAATGGAAGAGATACGTAATTTTCATTGCCACAGCGTTCACTGTGGCGCGTTCGGCCACAACTTTATCAGCAATGTATCGGGATGCAAAACTATTTCGTGTTACATTAACTCCGAAGAATGTTTCGCAAACGAAACTGTTAAGTCGTTTCATTCGTCCAGTTGGTGTAAAATTGCGATTTGGTGTCTCCACCCCTTACTTGCGAATATATTAAGGATTTGCTAATTTAAGATATCCTGTGGCTGCAATTGGCTATTGCCTTCTAGAACGTTGCCGAACATGGCGTTGGTCCTGTGTAATTCGGCAACCGTCCTTTTTGTGGCCTCTATAACGAACAATATGATATGGGCACACACTAAAAGAATTGGTTTATTTAAAAAAAACCCTGAACTTTTTGGCCATAGTTTCACTGGCCACGGCTGAAGATAAAACCATCAAAGAGCACCCTTCATACCATAAAATGAAAGGGAATTGATTAATTTCTTTTCATTTTATGGTACGAATCTAGGGGAGAAATGTGTGTCTTATGGTTCGTAAAACACCTGATTTTATTTTACATCGTTATTACTTCTGTTTCCGAATTTGCACAGGAACGAAAATTCCCAAGATCGAAAAATGCGTTTAAATTTAATAACGAAGTCTTATAAATAGACGAATTATTATTCCTTAATTAATAACTTAAATTGGATATTGGACAATGTATACTATACACAGCAACTAATTTGAACAGTTCAGTATGTTTTCATTGTAAAATGGACAATGCTCAGTCTATTACTTAAAAATTAATTTCATTTATTATGAGATTCTCTGTTTAAAACGTTTCTTCAATTAAAACTAGTTAATTAAGGAAACCATCATTGCCATGCCATATGACCTCTTAAATAGGTTTACATGTTATAAAATTTGTTCGTGAAGTTTATTAGCAAACATTGTATATTTTCAAATCATTTCGCACTTAATGGATTGCTTAAAATACATCAGACTTTTAATTTTAATAAAGATAACTTACAGTAGTCACTGGAGTAGAATAATACAAAAAACATTAGATGGTAAACCGCATTAATCATAATAAATTGCAAATGTACTTAATTTAAATGGTGTATTTTAATGGCTCATCAACCTTCATTTTGGACTTCAGTTGTACCTTGTTTTCTCTCTCTCTCTCTCTCTCTCTCTGAAAACTACTAGCTTTGTTTCAGTTATTTCTTTTTGTAATTGGTAATATATACATTGCTTACTGGATCTGAATTTTCGATGTCATTCCGAAATGCTACAAGAGACAACATTTGTAATACTCAATTTCAAAACGTTTTGAAATTGAGTATTCAGAATTAGAAATTATTGAATAAGTTTAAAGCTGGGTCGAAATCCGATTCGCCTGTTACTTTTATTTAGTAAAATTGAACAAAGTCTACTATGGGTTCCCTTATTTTATAGGTCAAAATTTTATTTTATTTTGTCAATCTTGACGGGAATGGAAGTGAGTTATATTTGATCATTCCCGGACAATGGGGTTTAAACACGGTACAAGATTGCCGAGAAAAACGTAACTTGAGTGTTATAATACTTTTTTTGCCGAACGTTGAAGTTTATTGCTTAAGATAATAGTTGAATCTCTTCTTAAAAATGGGAGGGGGAACGGAATTCTCCTCCAAGGTGAAGCATGTTTAACTGCACTTCACTCTTAAACACCAACGCCATCTATCCTTGAATCGCCTAGGATTGAAAAGATATACATTTTTGTGGAATCCCAAGCGTCTAATATCCTCCATCGATTAAATTGTTAATGAGTTTGCAAACTATATCAAAAGGAAACTGAATATGTGAGGATTGGGCTGACAAGACTTGTGAGTGTTTTCACGCAGTTTTATTTTTATATTTAAGAAAAGAACACGAATTGAATTTCTTGCCATGAATTTTCACAGAATAGCTGTACCTTATAAACCTGTGATAACACAAACAAATGCACACTGTTGATTGTCATGACGCAGGACAGACTAAACCTTTACTGTAGATCGATGGAAATCGGCCCTGTGGAGTAACGTGTTACACTACACGCCCTTTCTCCTTCCCTTCGCTACGAAGGGTGTCAGGAGACCGCTTACCGTTTGAATGCGGAGTTGGGAAGAAGTGTTATCGTCCAAGGTATCGGCTAGATCCAGGGGTTGCAGTGCATGGAACCATAAATGCTACGACTTACAATGAAGTTGTGGTTAATTCTGTGTGCTCTGCATTGAGGCAGTTTTATGGACACGGTCTTCCTTTCTTCCCTCACCACGACGTCCATGTCCACAAAACAAGAATTGTGAACGCTTGGTTTGAATAAAACGTCGGAACACGTTTTCTTCGTGACCAAATGGATCAAAGGAGTTTACAGCAATTGGGAACAGTGTTATCATTAATCGTAGTCGGTTGATAGCTTGGATTCGAATCGCAATCAACTGAAATATTTGCCCTATTGTACTTCGTTAGTGGAGCTCATAAATGCTCCACTAACGAGACCTGTAAAAATTCCAAACTCCAGTCACATATATCACTTGGTATCTTTTAAGACAGAACATTATGGTATATTTTCGAGCGTAATGAAACATTTGGGAGTCGTGTTGGAGTAGTAACTATTTTCTAGATGATGAATACAGTAAAACTCAGACAATTGCATGCATTGTTCGTCCCACAGCTTTCTTTATTTAGTATTATTCCTGTTTATGCATATACCCTTTTTTCCACCTTTCCGTTTCTTGTTATTGTTTATCACTACGTCTAAAACATACAATTAGACGATTATTATCCACATGTTAATATGTGACGTGCTTTTATGGAATAAAATTCATAAAAACAAAGTTTAAGGAATCGTCCTCTGCAGAAAAATGCGGGTTCGGCTAGTATACCCATAAGATCTGTTTGACATTCATGTCACATTGTAGTATGACATAACTGCAATGCGATTGTAACTGACCCACTCGCACTACAAAATAGTTGAATTTCTTTAATACTTTTCAAACTCTAACACTTTAAACTACATAAGTAAACAGGCTCATCTGTAAGTTTCATGTACATTAGCCCTGAACGTTTTTATAAATATGTGATTATTTTATTTATATAAAGAGTGCCTTGATTCTCAAGAAGAAATGTGTTCTGCTTCATTATATCTAACTTTAAAACATTTAAAGCATGGTAATTGTCATTCTCCTTTCATATTCATTAGCAAAATGTATTGAAAATTTATTGGTAGTCTATGTACATTTTACAGACTTATTTATTGGATTTCATTAATTTTTAATTAATGAATGAAGTTCAAGAAAGTCATTTTTACCTTTTTAACAAATTTTTTTTAAGTAGAGTATGGCGAGAATGGCTCCACCCATCAAGCGCTGAATGGAGTAATGAGACAGAGTAACTGAATTTATAATTTATTTTAAAAATGACAATTATTATTAACTAAATAAATTATTATGGAAACCTCTTTTTAATAAAAATATCATCTTGTGTATTAATTGAATAACTATTTTAAATTTAATTATAATTTAAATTTTATTATAACTGATTTAAAAACATTAATTAATATTGTAATACAGTATAATTAAAATTTAATTATTTTTTGTGGAAATACATTTGTAACATTTAGCCATAGCTCTCAGAATTCCTAGTGACGCTTCTTGACAAGTGTGATCGTCTGTTTTATTATTTTTCAGTAATGTATTAAACTTTATGGAAAGAACAAAATTACATTGCAGCTGTGAAGGATAATAGTTTTTTTTTTTTTTTTTATCTCAAAAGAAGTGGAACCTCACGGTCTACTTATGAACAGCACACTTCAGCTTTAGTGGCTGTTGTGCCAGCAATCCATCATACAACTGTCTGGAAGCTCATAGAATACTATTAGAATTATGGTGTCTCTCTCTCTCTCTCATACTAAAATTTTTAGATATTTTTGGTGCAGAAAACCGCATGATAAAGTATTACTTAATTTTGTCTAATTTTATGTTTAATATAATTAATAATTCAAAGAGGTGAAACGGAGGTTTAGCTTGACATTTTACTCGAAAGAGCACATTGATTTCTACAAGATTAATATTAATTAAAAAAACCAACAGAAACAATTACTATTAAACAAATGAAGCAAATTAAAAGGACAATTAGAGTTATTCTTGACAAGGTGCGATTCTGCTACCTAAATACTGCGATAGTTCTCTGATCCTCTCTGCGCATGACCAAATCAGTTGTCGTCCTTATCCAAAATAGAGAAGTTGGTTTGTGGGGGGTGGAAAATGTTTTTAGATCTGGAATAGAATTCTTTATTTATTATATCTTTATTATTATTAATTATAATTTGAACTTTCAGACCCACCTCTTTTAACTTTGTATTTCCCCGTTTATTTTCCCCCTAATTTACCCCCTCCCACATTAACACCTGACTTGTATACTGCACAGAAGATCACAGATTCTGGGGGAATAGTAGTTCGTGTATAGTAGTCTCCTCTGGACTGGCTGAGTATTCAGAATGATTCATACTACACTTGATAAACATATACAATATTGTTTATTCACAGTATATACATTAAAAGAATATATCATACATCATCATTTGGGTATTATGTTAATTAACAGAATTATATGTGTGCTAAGATGTAATGATAATCACAACTCATATATCTTCATGTCTTTCTGCCTTTTCTCCTTCTGGTTTAGTTTACATCTTATAACATTCTCTTGCCTTCTAACAATTAAACTTCCCAACTGGGATTACAGCAGTGAGTATTACACCTATATGTGTATTTTTCCTAGATTTATAAATCCCCGCTATAATCTTTCTTTAATTATCCCTTCCAAAATAATTACATGTGCATAGAACATAATCTCAACTTAAAACACACTAGTCTCGAGAACATACATCTAAATCTTCCTTGCTTAATAAACTTATCTTTGTGATGAAGTACATATATCTATATCTTATGAACCTTTTCCTTCCTTTTATGCTAAACAATACCAAATCTACTATCAACTAAATAAATAAATAAATCTTTATTTGTCCTACCAAATTTAAAATATAGGTGTACATTGGTAATGACAAATTCCCTTCACGGCAGACAATGCCAGGGGATTATCATAAAATGCGAATAAAAGAATGTCTAAAATATACAAGAAAGGTTAAATATACACGAAAAGATTACATTTAAACTACATTACTCTTCACTACATTTCTGTCTAGAGTCCTGGCAATTGTAATACAAAAGTTCATCTTAACATCACATCCACTGATCAACTTGTGCGAGATATACAATTGCGTACACACAGTTCTTGACAGAAATTCGCACAACTACTAGGCAACAGTAGCCTCAGCGAGCCACACTGCGGTTTGTTTCCTATATTTAGGGTCTCTATGAGCCTTAGTAGGTCAATTCCGATATGTGTTAGGCACTGAATTGATTCTAACGCACTGGCGGGTATAAACCTGTCGGCCATCTTCAGTCTGTTGGTCTTCATTCTCAAGAATTTTGTGCCTCTCAATGCAGATGACGGGATGTGCCACTCACAAAGCTGCCAGAAGCATGGTGATGATATCGTGCCAGTCATCATTTTGATTGTAGTTATTAATCGTTTCCAGGAAATGATGTCTGGTAAGACCTTTCCTAAAGTCCTTTCCCTCAATTCAAGCTTAAAACTATTATCTCGTACTTACATAACAACTTAGGGGGATCACTCTTTACACAACCTTTTTCTCAACTCAGGGGCGGCCATCGTCATCAATATAGGGCATCATCAGACTCCTACTGGAATTAGTCATCGGCTAAGGAACTGCTGCTCATCTACAGGAATTCTCCTTCGTTCAGGGACTCACTCTTTTCTCCATAAATGGGTTGCTCCGGCCCGCTTTGGGCGTCTGATCAGCTCGACGATACAGGGGAGCATAATAAAATTATCAAGACTCTCCTTTTGCTCTATCGAGAAGCCAGACTGTATAACTCTTCCATATCTTTCTAAACCGAGACTTTTCGCTCCTTATCGCTCAGCTCCAACATATGTGTTTCCATCTTTCATTGGGCATCTCCTTCCTATTTCTACTTTGCAGCTGACCTCTCCCAGAACTTGCTTAACGAATTGTCTTTGAGACAAACTGCTTCAATTTTCACTACCACATTCCAGCGATTCTCCCGGCACTTCTCGGGATTTCTTTCCGGCCGCACATCACTCAGGCACACCCACAGGAACTCTCCAAAACTACCAAAAACTCCCCAACTGTCAAAAAACTGGAACTGTCTCTCTCTTCTGTTGCATCTCCCTTTGTTCAGCCACCCCTTCTATTCTGATCCAATCGTAGTTCGTTCTTCATCATCTCTATATTCTCATTCGCTCTCTCCCAGTTCCTCCGTTTTCCTGGCCCTTCCCTTTCCCGGGGAAACATCCGATTTCTCGAAATTTCTAGAAGCTTCGATGAACTTCCGGAAGTCTAGAAATTTTTAGATATTTCCTTGTGATCATTCCGAATCCCTTACCGCTATTAGTCCACCCTGTTTTTTCTCTATCGCTCCTTGAAATCAGTAAGTGCTCAAGGAGTCGGTTTGTTTTATCCTGGCCAGCCATTTCTACTCGGTGTATGCAGCATCCAGGTTCCCTCCACCCGCTTAGTCTTTAAAATTCTTCATCTCCACAAGGGGGAGTCGGTTCCCTTGTTCTTTTCTTCCAAAGAGCTGCCCACTTTCTGTTTATAGCGACTTGAACTGGCCTTACGGTGCTCCCATTGTACTTTTGTGCCCTGTCCAGCTACCCCCCCGTTGTTACGCTAATCCTCCCCTACTTAACAGAGCGATTGCAATCTAAGCTGAAAATCATCCTATGTAAATAATATTATTTAATATATATATATTTTTTTCTTGTTATGTTATAATATTTATAACATAACATTCCTTAGGATAAGTGTAAGAATTTGGTTCTTACAGGTTCATCCCGTTAATTACATTAGTCAGTGAGTTGCTAATTGCTGGAATAAGTTGAGGGAAATGAAAGCGCTGTTATTTACACTGTATATCTATGGGAGGAGTACAACGCTTCCTTTTTTTTTTTTAATTACTTGTATGGAATATAAACCTTATTTCCTAATAAAATATTTTTTTAAAAAAATATTTAATAAAAAATATATTTTATCGTTATGCGATTTATTTTATTTGTTTAATTTTTGTATAAGCTTGAAGCATTTGTCACTACTTATTTATGATTAGTTTCATTTTCCTTAAATATTTCCTTCTTTTCAGTTTTACGTCGTATCTTTCCATTAAAACTTATTCTATTTTCAGATTTCTTCCAAAAAAAATCCCTCTTCGTGAAAAGTTTTGATGTTTCTCTTTGCCAATTAAAATTTATTTTTTTCTTTAATACTGGTATTAATTTAGGTTGAGTTGATACTTTTTTTTTATCATAAATATAAAAATTCTGAATTGTTCTCCTTATGACATCGCGATGAAATTGGCCAAAGAATAAATTGTTTTTTTTTTTTGCATCGTTTCTTAGACGGAAACTTGGAGAATGCTTGACTTAGAATTTTTTAGGAATCGTGCTGAAAATCCTGCTACTACTCTAGCACGCTTTGTTGCTTGCTTGCTTGGCATACTCAGTTTATCATTTAATGCCCCTTTATCAGAATGTTCAATAAAGCTGAATACATTTTTCTTACTTTGGCTATGTACAGATTTTTCTCTTCTGATACCGATGCCGGTTCATCCATTTGTATATTTTCTTAATGCCGATCGGTAAATAACCACCTGAATGCAGCAACATAATAAGACCGTGTTTTTAAATCTCGCGCAATGATTTTACTCCTGCTACTACACAAATGGAATATTACTGGAATTTTGCCAGCCAGGGAACTAACTAACTTGGGTGAGCAGTGCTATTTCATTTTGAATATTAGGTAACCTAATATTCAAAATAAAACCGTAAAAAAAAAAAAGAATACGATTAAGCAATGCTCAACCTTAGTAGTGCAAACACGCGACTGTTCGCCCGAAGGAGACGCATATTCACATACACATAGCAAAGTAAGTGTGTCACATTCGTAATGAAAATCGAATTAAGGACAGGGAATTCAGAAGCACTACCTCTTCAAGGATACATCAGCGCTTATGAACTCCGAAAAGGGTCGTTTTCTAGTATTTTAACGTCTATCCAGAAAAATAACGGATCTCTCTATAACATCCGAACCAAAAGAAAATACATAAACTCCTCAAAATTGTTAAGTAAGCCATAGTTTCTATAATTTAAATAAGCAAACGTAACAAACAGAATGTAAATTTGAACGTCGAACCAGTCAGTCGACAAGTCTAAACCAAACTCAAATATGCAGATTAACCTTAAACTGAGTATTAACTAATTCTTTGTTTTTATTTAATTCCGCTTTATTATGAACGTATGCTTTGGTGTGAATGATTAGTCATTTTCATATTATTCTTATTTTATGATTGTACTTTTATATCTTGGTACTCGGCTAGCGAACTTTAAAAATAAAATAATAGTAATTCTTAAATTAAAAAGTGCTATACGTATGTTTTAATCTTATATCCACAGAGTTCATCGTGCATCTTCATTTATAATTACCTTAAAACCTGTGACATGCATAGTTGATCGTGAAGATGAATTGATTTCGAATATTATGTCCCTTCCTCAATTGTCACTGTGTAGACACTTGCTAGAGCTTCCATCAGAGAGGTATAGAGTTTTTTAATGTGTGGAATACAAGACGTAGTGTGAAGGAACATGTTTTAACAACAATGAACACTTCATTCAAGCATTAAACATGTCTGCCCCACGGGGCAGCAAAATAATCAATGATCTTTCCGACCTTTAATCTTGGACTGAGTCCAGTAGGGATACTGGTTACCATCGATTAGTGAAAGCAGCATGCAGACGTCTACAGGGATATTCGCAGCTTTTGTTCCATAGGTCTTTGTCGTACGGTTTTTTTTTTTTTTTACCCAAAGCTCATTTTCCTTTAACTTCTCGCACTTCAGTCATGCTAAGTGAGTCAAAACTTAACTGTATACTCATGTTTAAATTATTAATTTCTGATTTAATAGAGGAATGTAAATTTGGTTTAATCATGATAATGCTCGCAATATTCTGTGACACTGTAGTGATTTCGCTACTTGTGACTCGTTTCTGAAAAGTCTGGGTTCAAAGCCCGTAGAAGACAAGAATTTCTTAAAGGCCCTTTTCAGTCGAAGCTATATTTATCAAAGCAATCAGCTAAACCAGTACGAATTTTTTCCCATAATTTATTCTGGATTTTTTTCAGCCCCCAAAACATAAAATTATACCGGTAAACCATAATAACTAGCGCACCATAACCAAAGTAGTAAGTGCACCAAAAATTACTAATTGATCAACCATCTCAATAATAAATTCCTCAATAGCTCAGGAATTTATCCGTAACCGTTAAGCTGACACCCCTTACATGAATGAAGTTCCCAACTGCTAAGTATCAAAAGCCAAATGTATTTTGCATGGATCAGTTATAACGATATGTTAGAACGCTTTCATAATATTTAATGTTTCTAGGTTTAAATACCGATTAAGGATAAAAGCGAATATGTAAAATAATAACTGTGTCTGACTTTGCGGAGTGGTGAAGAGCGAGAGTGCAGTAGCACACGCTCTTTGAGTGTGTGCTACTGTACTACTGGACCGTGGTTCAAGCTCTCGTGACTGTTAAATACGTTTAACGGTCGTATTTATGATTTATTGTAAACTCCTCTAATCTTGTAGTCGTGCCGGAGTATAAATAAGAACATAATTGGCGGAATGTGCAAGAGTTTTCTTATTCAAAATCGCTAATGTAATATATTCATCTTGTAACATCATTTTAATATGCAGTAAACTCAAGCAAAAGAAGTTTGCAATATGGCCTCGTTACTGTAGCATCTGATAATGTGAAATCCTACACAACGAGTTGCCTAGCCTTGCATTTCGAATAAGAAACGCTTCCCAAATAGAGAGGATTATTGTTACTTATTTTCAGTTTAGTGCTACCGCCCAGACAGCACTGTTTCGGGAATTTTTTTCCCCTCTGGATAACATAGAAATGAAAGATCTTCACAATATGAGAGATGCCAAACAGTTTATGAATTTGACGTGATACATTCATGGTCTTTTTAAAACCTCTGACAGAAGAATTCACTTATACGTATTGGGTTGTGCTCAGAGACATCACTTTACTATTATAAAAACTCATTGTGAAAGCAAACGAAGTTTGCAATACGGCACCATTACTGCACCATCTGATATTGTGAAATCCTTCACAACGAGTTGTCTAGTCTTACACTTTGGAATAATTAACGCTTCCCCTTATTATGTACTTGGGTTATTATTAGTTTACTGCGTTTTAAATGATGCCTTTGAGAACTCTCCTGTACGTATTAGTAAATTCCGCAATCAGAGGTATAAAAAGAAGCCATAAATGCATCATATAAATATAAACATATTGATACAGAACTAGCTTGAATGTGGTGTTGTTATTTATTTAAATATTTTAATAATCATGTAGCTTAATAAGCGAAAGAAAGTTTCTCCTTCCACTCACTAATATAAGATACTTTGATCATACTGTCTAGAGATCAGGTCATACCATTTATCTGATCTCCAGACTCGTGGATGATACAATTGCATAATAAAACAAGTTGTTGTTTTGTATTCATGTAGTTATTTTACAAGACATCGAAGTTCGTGTATATGATGAGATTGTGCTTAGAGGAAATACTGCCGTCCTCCGGTGCCATGTCCCGGTTTCCTTAAGTGACCACGTCCGAGTTATTACCTGGGAAAGAAGCGATGGTTTAGTTATCTCAGGAGGATCACAAAATGGTACGTTATCTTTTATTACCTTTAAGTTTTATTCCCATGCTGGCTGTACACCATTCCCGATCTTTTCCACTTCTTAAAAAATACTTTCTTTTATGCTACGATCACATACTCTATTAGAAGTAATTTTAAAATTATGCTTACGTAATAAACCTTTTTAGATTATATACTATATAGATACAAAAATAGACAAGAGAGAGAGAGGTACAGAACACAAGTTTGCAGTAGTTTTGGTAATGCATATAAATTTTTCTCGTCAGTTCCAGGAATATAGCTGGAAACAGTACTTATCTATTATCAAATATTCAAATATCAAAAAGTACTCATCTATTAATTGGCGATAATTATAATGACACAATTAAAATCATTGTATGTGAAATTTAAAAACGGTATTACTCTAAAAACTGATGAAATAATATAAAATGAAAACAGCCAAGCACAATCAGTGATTTATTTTTTCCCGCGTAATATAATAACAAACACCATATAACAAAAATGTTTGTTTTTTTGTCATCTAAATAAATTAGGGACAATATCTTAGTAGAGACAAGGAATGGTAGCAGTGGACTTGAGAAGATAAATTTAGAACCCAAACGTACTCTTAAATTCTAATCTGGTTTACAGATGGATTTACTTTAGATTGGATTCTAACTTATAGGAAAGAGGAGATTATAAAAGAAGCAAGCGATAGATACTTGGTCTTCGAGTGGTTGTATTCAAATCAAAAGTTCAATATAATCTAGGAAGTCAGCAACAGGTATTGAACCATACACGATGGATTGAGAAGGCTGACATTAATTTCCGGTGAAAGTGAATGGCCTTCGTGGTAACACAAATAGTAAAAAATTGCAAAGAACTCGTTGACAAGTTCATTGAAAAATGCCAATCAAGCTCTACTACTTGCACTCTCAGCTGAATGTTTTTACACCAATCCTGGGCGATGTTAGTGAAGAGAATGGAGATAGATTCCACCAAGACATACATTCGTTGGAGAAGGTAAGATGAAGCCGTGATGGGCGATTATATCTGGGTCTTAACGCTGGATGATCACAATTACATCAAAAGAAAAATCAGTTTAAATTTTGAAGCGAATATAGTTGATAAATCCAATCCGGGTTTCTACTTTTTCATTTCTGATTATTAGGCTGTTGTTTTCTTGCAACAAAGATGCCAATAATCTGGTCTGAACAAATATTAAACGTAATAAATAAAGCTGACGTAGTATTATTGAATACATTTCTTTTATTTCTAGGAAGACCATTAAAGTTGTGCAAAATCTCAGGTATATTCGGAATCAAATACATAAATTCAAAAAGATTAGACAAAAGATTCAAATAAACAGAACATTAAAAAAAAAAAAAAAGCGCAATTACATGACAATAACCGCCATTCGTTGTGCGTCAATATTGAAAACAAGAACAAGGTCACAAAAAAGTTCTAATTGTGTTTTACTGGGTTTGTATATTTTGTCAGTTGTAGTACAGCAGTGGTGGCCAACGTTTTACATACCATGTGCCAAATTTTTCACTTACCAGTTCAGATGCGCCATACAACTCAAGCACCTTTTCTACCTTCTTACGTTCATGGTTGGGGTTGGAAAATAGGGATAGGGGTAGGATCTGCTTCGCTTAGGGGAGGAAAAAGAATAACAAACACGCAACTAAATTAAATAATGTACGCCAGTTCAAAGACACATGTTTATTGGAGCACCAATCTACAATAGTGAAAGATGATCTCTTGGACGAGAGGGCGACCGCTGTCGTGGTGCTGATGGTGCTACAGCTGCCGGAGAGTCTCGTTTGGGGAAAATAGCGCTGTACCACAGTTGTTGGATGTGATGAGATGGAGCACCTAGAGCGAGATCAGGTTGGAACTTGGAGTCGTCTGTTCTCTCTGCTCGCTAGAAGGAGTCCCGGCATATCCTTAATAACCTTTTTAATAAAAGTATGTTTATGAACATAATTAACATTTTTAAATGATTTAATTATTGTATGTAAAGCAATTTATATTACAGCACATAAACATTACTTACCATTAAAGAGAATTTTGAGCCTGTTTGGATTTCGCCAGTCTTTCAATGTTTGGTGTTAAATTTGTTACTGAGAGCAGCAGAGAATTTTTCAAATTTGAATCAGTCATTCGCGACCTCGTTTTGCTTTTGATCAATTTCATAGATGAAAATGCTTGTTCGCATCTGTATGTTGTTCCAAAACGACATATATAATTTTTTGCAAATTTTCTTAGTTCTGGGAAATGCTCACAGGGTAATGAACGCCAGAAATTAATCGTGTCAGAAGCATTTTGATCTGAAAAAAGCTCATCAAATTTCATTTTTAATAATGAATTTGTTTTTAAATCAATAAGTTCCATTTGTATATTACTAGGCATCTCAATTATGCTTTGTTCACTAAGTAAAAATGGGTTTATAAATGCGAGCATGTAGGTTTCTTCTTTAGCCAAATCATGAAAACGACTTTCAAATGACACCCGCACTAACTTGATTTTTTCAAGATATTTGGTCCAATTGCTATCATCCACAGCACATTCATTCTGCTCTTTCAAGTGTGGAAATTGACTTAAATCCTGATTTTCTAACCGAGAGATGAACAGTTTTAATTTCATTATAAATGAATCGATGCTATTTATTAAGCTAGGAAATAATTTATTCATGCCTTGTAGTTTCGAATTTGGATCATTGAGATGACTAGTAACATCAACTAAAAATGCCAAATCAAATAGCCAGTTGTTATCTAATAATAAGGTTCTTTCATCAGGTAGTTCATTTTCCTGTTCTAAAAAATTATAAACAGCATTTTTCAATTTCCAAAATCTACTCAGAACCTGGCCTCCAGAAAGCTAGCGCACCTCACAATGAGGACAAGTTCACCGTATTCCAAATATAACAACTCACAATATTCTCTGAATTCTCGTCTGCTTACTGCTCTTGCTATAATTTTATTCACAAATTTCACAACCGGTAATATTACATGCTGCATATTTAAGTTTTTCCACACAGTGCCTCTTGGTGTATAATGCACTGATATTTTATTACAGGACGATTTAAAAAAATTTTCAAGCAAAGTTGTAGTGCCATTGGCTTTACCTATCATTGACGGCGCTCCGTCAGTACACTCACTGATCAGTTTACTGTAATCTAATTTTAGATTTTCTAGGCATGATTTTCATTTTTCAAATATGTCTGATCCTCTTGTTTTACCATGCAATGACTCCAGACTGGCAAGTTCTTCAAAGACATTAAAATTATCATCAATTCCTCTTATAAAAATGCTTAACTGGGCTACACCACATGTGTCCGTTGATTCATCCAAAGCTAGAGAAAAGAAAGTACAAGAATGGACAAGATCTTACAGTTGCTGAGATACATCCTGAGAGAGTTCCTCGATACGTCTTGTAACTTTCTGCCTTGATATAGCAATTTCGTCTGCTTTCCTTTCAATACCTTTATTACCAAGATGGGGTGCAAATATTTGGAGACAAGGCGTAACAATTTCTTCTCCGTCAGAAAAAGGTTTCTTTTTTTTTCGCCAATACTAAAGCAATTTCATAGGACGCTTCTATCATCACCAAGTCTTCACAACTTACTTTAGCAAATATATTTTGTCTTCTTCTGATTTCTTCCTTTTTCTTAGTCATATATTCTTTTCGTAGCTCAGACCCAAGAACGAGCTTCATTTTTCCTTCTATGTTAGTCTGATGCTGTGATTTATAGTGTCTATTAAGATCGTGTCTTTTATTATGTGAAAGGGTACTTTCATAAACGATGCAAAACGGTTTTCCCGATGAACTTGCTAAAAATAACAACTCATTTTCCCACTGTTCATTAAATTCACGTTTAATATCACTTTCTGCTTTTATTTTGCTCATTTTCTTTTGCACTATGGTGGATAGAAGGAATAAAAAAAAACAGAAAACAGAATTGTTGAAAAAGAACAAAGAGATCACAAGTATGTACGTCGTATCACACAGAATATCAATTGTAAACGGTCGAAAAATTTAGACGAACTGATGAGCAGGCGGGGGGGGAGTTCCCCTCTTGAGTTGGCAAAATGCGATTGATGGAAATTTCTCGTAGATGAAAATACCTCAAATTTATCATTTCATTGTTTCCTTTTAACTTGAAAGACTTCCGACAAAGGATCTATTTGTATATTCTCAGTCCCCTGAAAAAGTCACGTATTGCATTTATTTTCCCACTTGTGCATAGAGTCGGGCGCCGGAGGCAACGGCCGCACAAAAGAATGGACGACTAGGTGCTCGATACATTTTCATAGCCATAGATCACTTTCGGTCAAAATTCAGAAATGCATTTTTTTGGAGACTATTTAATTTATTTCTTTTGCTTAATTGAGGGAATTGACACGTTTATGTGCGTGTAAGTGGAAAGAAAGTGGTGAGTGTCTTAAGCCATATGCGGAAGGACCTGAAATGAAAGGAAACAGAACCAAAGAATCGGAAATATGGGCTTTGGGTACTTGAGAAATTTTATGATGAAATGCGCCACTTGTAATCTTCCAAAGCGCCACAGGTTGGCCACCCCTCTAGTACAGTATATGTATATATATTAATAAAATATAGTGGAGATTATGAGATCGACCAGGATAATGATGATGAAGAACTGTGAACACAAACTGAAGTCGCCATCTAAAATCCCATTCTTCCACCAGCGCAGACTTTAGTACTCCAAGTGACAGAGGAGTTGGCTGTTGGCGTGCAACGCATCGCATTGGGCGGCCCTCATATATTTGATCGGATTTTAATTCTGGTAATCATGCTGGCCATGGCAGTCGTTGGATATCTTCAGTTTCAAAATATTCCTCCACCACCTGATCCCTATGTGTAGTGGTGTTGTCGTGCATTAAAAGAAAATCGGGCCAACCGTACCCCTAAAAAGTCTCACATATCGTTTGAGGATCTGTTCTAGTACTTCTATCAAAAACATGAAGAGAGATGCGGCCATTGATCATTACTCCATCCCTCAAGAGAACACCCCTTCCACCATAGTTTACGTAATGTAGTGTGGGATTTTGTTAGTGTGTTGTTCCTCCGGAATTTAGCCGCGAGGGGTCCTAGTGGGATCCCATTTTCCATCCACCGCCTCGTGGAGGCAGCCTAGTACAGTAGAAGAAAGACTCTGGCGGGGTCGGACCCTGGACTGCGCCTGAGCTACCAGGGGGGCCCAGTGTTAAAAAAAAAAAAAACCTGCAGAAGGGGTGACAATAGAGGGGAGGGAGCAGAGCAAGAAGGTTAGGGTGTATGACAGGAAGGCTGTCCACCAAGAAATAGAAAGAAACCAAGAAAATAAAACCCTGGTTTAGTGCCGTGAAAGGCTTTGTGAAGTCTCGGTATCTGCGTGTATCTTTGCACCTTACAATAAAGATCATAAAAGTAAAAGATTTGTGGTAGTAGCATCCACAAGACGATAAATAGGATTGGAGGTGGGGGGGAAGGGTGTATGGGCAATTGGGAATGAAGCATTGGGCTGTTTTTTTTTTTCCTCTTCGAGTTAAGCGGACTAATTTTCCTAGTTCCATAGTGCCGAGTCGACAACGCTGACACATTAAAGATTAAACTATTGTGCTGCCTGCGACTGCCTGTCTTCAAGTCGTCCAACGGCCTCCGTCTCAAAGAATCATTCAAACGACGGCGACATGCGATCCTGAGTACTGGATATGTGGCTGTTCCACTGAGAAAGCTAAAACGGGAATGAAATGAGTGGTCTGAACTGCTGTTTTAATAGGCATGAATAATTTGCATATTTTGCGTCTCTGTTAGGTGGTAGATCAATTTCTATTGGATATTCGGAATTTGCATGCCAGGATGCCTATTATATCAAATATTCACGTTTGGCGATACTTTTCACAATAAAATATTCTTGAAAAACATTTTATTCTGTTAATTTTGTCGGGCTGTGTAGCTTTAGTATTCTTTGCGAATTGGTATTTTTTTAGTATTCAGAGAATTGGGATGTTTGCTCAACGTGTGCAGTTACTCTTCTTCGTCAAAGTAAGTAAGCATGAATCCAGTAGCCGTAACTTAAATAATCGGATTCATTTTAGAATGTTGCCTAAAGCTAAAACACTTTTAATCACCCTTTATTACAAGGATCGCGATAGTCTTATCGCGTCTCTCAGAACGTATTAAAGACAGAAAACTGTTTGAAGTCCTCCCTGAAACATTTTTCAAGGAGGCCCTGAAAAATGTTTAGTGGTCGATGGTCAGAATCCCAGTAAATGATGCAAGAAGTGCAACAACAAGCGCGATCAAATTCGTTCAGATTATCCTCGCCATAGATCTTGTCTGATATTCTCTCGAGCACTCTAAGTAAAGTTTTAAAGGTAATCTTCCATTCTGTTTCTTATGAAAATCAAACAAGTGCATCGATTGGAACTGCAAGACTATCAAAGCCGCCGTGATTTCACCCAGTGGATGAACTAGTTTGCGCAGGATCCAAAATGGTTATTTGACAACCCACAGACGAATGAAGCGCTCGTTCACCAGGTGGATCTGCGATGGGAATAATTTCATTTATACATTTATTATTCGACTTGTATAATCTGTGCTAGAGATAACACTTGTGTGTACGTTGAGGATTCATAACGCCATTAAGGATTGCAGTAAAGTTTGACATAATGTAATCCTTAATTTAAGGCACACATTATTAATGGTCTATTTTTCCTTTGAAAATATTAACAGTGGCGTCATTTCGAACGGCGCACGATATATAAGCGTATTGCAATCCAAAATTATCCGGAGATTAATTGACTGCGTTTTATAAAAAGCATATTTGCTATGCAGGATTGTGCTACACCCCATGTTGAAAATAATGTTAAGCAGCTCCTGTGAGAGCGAATTATCACTTCCTATTTTCCACATCTCTGGCCTACACGATCTGACTTTAACAGTTTTGATTGAGGGGATAAAATACCTTGTTTACAGAAATTTCCCACTTGAAGATAGATTTGAAGGACGCACTATATCCGAAGTTAATGAGCATATCATCGGAAATTTAAGGCACCTGTGGAGAACACAGCGCGCCATTCTCGATGCTTCTTAGAAAACAATCGTGGAAATGTGGAGATTATATCATCAATAAAGATTGGCTTAAATTTTACCTCTTCATTGTTTTTCTAAATCAATAAATTTGCGTTTCCCATGTCAAATTTCAAACGTTTTTTTTTTTTTTTTGTTTAAAAAATCCCACATTACTCATTACAATACTGAAAGCCGTTTTTCGATACTGCCTATCTTTGTTCATTTATTTTTAAAAGTAGGGAAGGACCTTATAATAACTTTGCATATATAGCATCTGACATATTTCGAATATTATTAAGAAATTAAACTTAGTTGTCTTTATAAAAGCTAAACCAATCAGGACTGGCCTAGATTAAAAAAAAAAAAAAAAAATCTCTTAAAAGCAAAACCGACGAGGTCAGCCCGCAATGAACTGCTTTTGTAACTACTTAGTGTTCGCTTTCAAAGACATTTTGTAGGCGAATTTTTTTCTTCTCCAAAATTAAACTCGAAAAGAGTCAATAACACTCCTTGTAGTCCCTAAATGGTAGAAGATTTTCTTTTTTTCTCCTTTGAGAATTAGTCCATGACGGAATCATAAATTCGTCAGCTTTAAAAAACAGAAAATGATTACGAACAACATTTTGAAATTGATTTATTTAATACTTTTTTTTCCTTTCCAGATATTATGTTTATTAAATTAGTCTAAGAAATGTTTTGTTAATTCGCTTAACTTATGCCTGTTGCAAATTTATTTGAAAGGTGAGCGAATGTGGTAGTTGGGTACACAAAGCACAGCTTTGCGAGACAACTGCTTACAAAACTAATCATAATGGAATGCACTTTTAATTTAAGCATTTCTAGTACCTCACCACTTATTTTAAGATGCATGCTTATGTAGGCATTTTCCTAATGACCAAAATGAAACATTGCTTGTTTAATGAGTACATAAAATAAAAGTTTTTAATTAAACTGTAACGTTTTCGTTCCATTTTATATTGTTGATTTGAGGTGCGCATCTGCAAACAAAAACTGCTCTATAAGTTGGTAGAAGCTTAAGCATTAATTAAATAATTTTTGGGCTCACTGTTTTAATAATGGCGCTGTAATATTTTCAGGAATTTAACTCATATACCTGCGTGGCATTCAGTATTTTGATTTTATGGGTAATCATGGGAAATATACTATAATGTATGTCCTACTATTTACACCTTTATTTACGCAAGCATCATCTATGAACACAATACGTGTACGTACATATTGAAACTGAAATAAATATAAAATACGACTTAGATACATTCCTTTGAATACAGTTATGATACATCCTTTATTCTGCAACAAACGATAATCTTTGTATGTTACTTTTGTTTTTTGAAAAATATATGATATCACAGATCAGAAATGGAATTTGAACTCCAGTGATATTTATAATGAGTTAATAATGTACGCTTTTAGTACAAGTCAGTCACATTTTAACGACAGCTATGATTCTTGTATGTGAAGCATGCATGTGGTCATTTTAATTTATGTAATTTTTAATACTAGTTACGTTTAAAAAAAAAAAATGTAACTAACAGATGACGAAAACCATAAAATCTTACATTGCTTAACTAACTGAGCAAAGGTGGCGCCACTTGTTACGAATTTAACTTTCCACAGATTTTATTCTTTATTTGTGAAAAATGTGCTCCCCCCTTTGGCATATAACAAGACATGTCATTTTACTGATGTGCTGCGATGATTATTAAATGAGCTTTTGAAATTTCTTTAAGCAAACTTCAAAAATTATATTTTTACGCTTATTATTTTAGTGAAACGAAGCTTTTATTATTTCAACTGAAAAACCAGACAAAGGTTATAAACATGAAATTATTAGTTCTTCCATTTTAAACTCTAAAATTATTAATTTAGGAAACTGTAGTATATACACCTGTTTAATCTTCGATTTCTGTTTGGAGTGTGGCGAATCGATATCTAAGATATCGATATTTAGTGTTCAATAAATGTAATTTTATCTGTTTAATTATAATTTAAAAATTCAAATTAAAAATTAGTCGAAATAATTCTAATTAAGACTTTATTGCAACTGACAAATCGCAGTAGCTGTATTTCATAATTCATTTAATTATTATTTCTGTTTCGGTTACCTGTTTCCGTCTTTGTGTGTGTGGGGGGGGGGGGGTAAATGGAGTTTATGACTTTCGCCATAAACACCGTTTACCCCCACGGCATCCGCAGGAATCGATGCAATACCACATTTTACCTGGTTAAGCATTCTCAGTGCACCCCTTTCACAAAAAAAATTCTCTCGCTCGTGGAATAAATGCTCAATCAAAGCTCAACAGAAGACAACGCTGTGCACAATACCGGAACATTTCGTTATTATATTGGCGCATTGACCCTGCTTAAAATACTAGTAAAAGCAATTACATTTGTGTTAACTGAGCATCTCCTTCCATTACTGCCTCCATTGTGCATTAGCTAACCGCTCCACTGTGACAAATCTACTGGCGATATATAACTCACACTCAAAGATAAAGAAGAATTAGCCGCTGTTCTTGACCTGTAAGCAGTCCTCAACATCATCAAGGGCTGCTTTCAGGCCTTCATGAAACCCCTGTTCGCACATGAGGGACTGCAACGAACTCAGGAAAAACAAATCAGTGTACACTAGAAAAATAGCTGCTGGAGTGACTAAAGAAGGAGTTTTGTCAGGCTTGCTTTTCGTGTTCGCGCTTATACCTCTCATCGATAGCAAAGACATTTGGTGTACGCAGATGACATCAAAATGCTATCCTACATCGTTACTAATTCTATAAATAAGATCACTGAATTAGCTTTTTATCTTTGAACAATTTGGGCTCACCTAAACTCCAGTGAATCAGCCTAAACTTCAGATTCACTTTGGTTCTCTTAGAACCATCACCAAAAAAAAAAACCTACTATTCTATGTGCAGTAGAAAATTTTGTCAACAGTTCCTACTGTGAAGAATAAACTTTCCGCTGAAGATTACTGGCTGCTCAAGTAGGCCCTTCATAAACGCCACATTCCTCCAAAAGAAAGAATAATCCAGATGGTGAGACAGGTGGCGCCTCGTAGGCGATCACCAACCAAAACAGTAGACAGTATAGCCGAGTAGCAGGTGATGAAACACACGGCGGCTTGGACCGTTATTCAAGCTTACATTACTACTAAATATGGTTAACCATTGTATTCCTAGTCGAAATGATTAATTTTAAACTCCTCCAAACTAGTGGGCGTGTCAGAGTGTAAACAGGAACTCAACCAAGCTGTTAATTGGCGTCATTTCTTTCCCAAAATTTCTAGGAATTGTGTATCCGCTGCCCCTGTACAATCCTTGAGACCAACTCCAATGTTACTGCCAAAATAAAAATTGAGAAACATAAAATAAAAATTGAAAGACAGCAGATCCGTGCTGTCCCTACCAGCCATTCAAATGTTGGAATCAAATAAATGGATATGGATGATTTTGCAACATAATCCGCTTATAGTCGCAGATTTGCAGAACCTGTCGTATTACATACATAATCGTCTCAGGGCATTTGATGGAAACAGTCAATCTCTGTGCCCACTTCTGATTCTCGTTATGATATCCAATTCGTGTTGAAACAGTGCTCACCGAAATACGTTGCTGTGAGGTACTACACAGGCTGTAAAACCGTTGCCCGCCAAACTGAAAGCCTCCATGCTTCTTCAGGCGCAAATGATGAGCTGTGTAAACAGTAATACTGTGATTAATGGTACAAGCCGTTATATGGAAAATTCATATTAACTGATAAGGACTGCAACAGTTATTCTGCATTTTAGACTGAAAATCTTATCCGTGTATGGGCAACAGGTTGGCTTTCTATGGCAGTTGTGTTGATTTGATTTTTTGCTAATCACTTTTTGACACTCATCCATAAAGTTCATGTGCACTTAAAAACTATAATAACTTAGGTTCTATACAAGATAAAAACAATCTGTAAAATGCAGTGGAAAGATAATTTACTCTTATCTTTTATGCACAAAAATAATTACGTGATTTATTCTAATTTAGTTTTTTTAATTGTATTTGTATTGTTTAATACAAGAGATGGTTACAATAGTAGAGAAAGTGAATTTTCTCTGGCTAGTAGCGCTTCAGACAATGGCAGCGGTTAAAAGAAAATTTAAGACACATTACACCAAGGAAGCACCGTACAGAAATTAAATTTCAAACTGGTTTATATTTAAAGAGACTGGTCCCGTTAATAATAATCCGCAAACTTGGAAGGCCCGGATTAAACGAGGAGACTGGTATCTTTCGAGAAATCTTTTCAGCAAATCCCAAGAAAATCTCTAAGGCGGCCATATCTGGAACTCGGGGTTCCTAAAGCAACAGTGTACAAAATTCTTAGCGTGAAATTGCACAAACGATGTTAGAAGATTTAGATGCGTCAAATGTTACTGGAAAAGGATTGCCATGAGATATTAGTGTTATGTTATGCGTAATGAAAACGTTGAAAACGGCATGTTATATCTTGGCAATCTAACATTTAGTAAAGAAGCAACTTTTCATATACGTGGCAAGGTCAGTCGCCATAAGTGCTGTATTTGGGGTGAGAGAGAAACCAATAGGATAAACGCGGATAACTGGTTCTTTCTTTTTTTAAGAAACAGTGGTTAGTGGTGATAGTTTTCTTGCAGTGTTACAGGATTTCGAAGTGATCGGCAGAGGTGGGCAAATCTTGGCCAGCGATCTCATCCGATTTTTCCCGTGATTTTTTTTTTGTTTTTTATGAGGGCATTTTAACAGTGGTTTATTCCTAAAAACATGGCTCTTTAAATCATCTTCGTACCGGGATCATAAATGTAATTAATGCTGTTACTGAAACACAACTGGAGATTGTGTCTATGGAATTTAAAAATCGTATTTGGTATCAGTAATGATGGAAGTTATGTTGAATCTTAACTATCAGTAATGATGGAAGTTATGTTGAATCTTAACTATCAGTAATGATGGAAGTTATGTTGGATAAATCATCCAATATTGTTTGGATCTTTTTTTCCAAAATTGATCTCAACTTTCCAGTAATGCCGACCGCCAAGTCGTCTGCATAAGCAATTTTTAGGCAATCCCCCATTTTCCTTTGTCAGCCATTCGTCTAAGACTGCATTCCTGAGGAGAGGCCCCAAGACTGAACACTGCGGGCACCCTCTGGAAGCAGTCGTGCTATAAGTCGGGTGTTTGGCACAAACCTTGATCTGTCTGTCTTGAAAGTATGATCTCATAGTTTGGTATATATAATTATCACACATGGCTGAACGTAGCGACCCGAGGGCGCTCTCCCACCAGAGAGAGTCGAAAGCGCCCACGAAGACATACTTGCTGGGAGAATCCTGGATGTCTTTCAGAAGAGAGAGATTATAGCGTCTTCGGTCGAGTGACCCTTTTTGAATCCGTGTTGATGGTCTGAGCACAAATTTTGGTCTGATAACATGCTTGCAATTCTGGGAGAAATTAATCTCTCAAAAAGTTTTGTTAAATTGGCCAGGAAGAATATTGGACTGTACGCCCTTCGGTTTGTTTCGACTTTTTCAGGTTTATATAAAATTTGCAGTACAGATAGTTTCTAGGGTTTGGGAAAAAGTCTTTCGAGGAAGCATTAATTGTACATATTCAGTAGGATATTGGGAAACAGTTTAAAAAAAATTCATAATTACCAAATTCTCTTGCAAGTTAATGCCAGGGCATTTTTCCTAATTGAGTTTAGCAGTAGCATCTCCTAGTTCCACTAGAGTAAAGCGGCAAACATCGGTAGATCCAACATAATTCTGGTTTTTCATTCTGATCTCTGCCTGTTCTGGAGCAAGGAAGGGAGGAAACAGAATATCCGTCTCTTCCTCCTCTGCCCGGGGATAAGGAATTAAAGATGGTTAGGGGAATTTGGTAGCGGAGCTGCTAGTGATCCCAGTCCGATCCCAGAAGAGATCGGACCGGCGCGCAATCGCTCATAGGATAGTTCTCGTCCGTTCTGCAATCTTTACAGTCAAATGTCCAGGTTCGCTTGTCGGCGTTTGTGGGGTCTTTCCTGGGTCATTGCCCATCCATCTGATATGTGCGTTACTCTTGTTTATAGGAAGTCGTTTCTCATTGATTTAACTTTAGATCCACTTCAGGGTTTTGTATCTTGATCATCCGAGGTCAGTGGGTTTCAGGCGTCTTCTGCGGGACGATGTCCTTTGAGGTTTATTCATTTCCTTATTGTGTCAGTAGTTGGTTGCGGTTCGTTGCGATAAAAGCCCTCCGTCTTGTGAACAGGGCCAGCGCATAGGTGGAGAAACTCCGCTATCCCTGGTGTCCAAGATGTTCTGGCAGTTTCTTTGGGTTTTTCATAAGTCCGATATTCGCGATTTTCCATTCAGCTGGAAAGACACCAGAAGAAAGGCATTTATTGAAGAGATTAAAGAAAATATTTGGATTTACTTCTACGGCTTTTTTCAGAATATCAACTTCAGCATGGTTGGTGCCAGGACATTTGTTATCTTTGCTTCTGGCTAGGGCTGCTGCTGCAGTTCTTCGATGGTGAAGGGCTGTGTCACAGGTATCGTTTTATTGACAGATAAAATGATTTTATCCAGCTGGTCCGGTGATCTGACGTCGCCCACTGGTGAGAACAGAGCATCCAAAATGTTACTTATCGACTCGTGCCAAGTGCTTGTCATTGTACCCTGAGGGGTTAGGATGGAGTTAACCACCTCCCCTCTAGGAAGCTTATTAATTGTGATCTTATACACCGTTCACCAGGGATCAGTGATCTCGTGGTGGTGGTGACGAGATTCTCTCGCGAGGTCCACTTCCGAGAACGAAAGAGGATGGTATACTGGTTTCTGATATGTCTGTAATTATTTCTAAGGACCTTTACTTCAGTCATTGGGTAGGAAGTACGGGCCTGCTGGCAGACTTTTCTAGCCTTATGCCTGGCACAGCTGGTCAGCTCCGAGCACTACCAAGGCAGAACTTCAGAGCAGGGATTCTTTTTCTTAATGGTAACGTTTGATACGTGGATGATGGCTTCTGTGATATATATATATATTTTTTTTTTTTGTTGATTTGGATCAATTGTTGTCATGGCCTTCACGAAAGTAGGATTTTGAAAGGAGTCCTGCAGTCTGGTGTTAAATCGATTCCAGTTGCTTCTTTGAATGGCATACCGGTTGTCCTACTGTTAACCGGTATGCTGGGAAAAATGTCTGGTTACCCGAGCATTATTAACCATCCAGTGTCTGATTTTACTAGAGATTGAACATGTTGGTATTGTGATATCTATGTTCATTTTCCAGAGGGTATTTGAGGAGGTTGAGGGACTATTGGGTCTGTTTAGAATATGGAAAGTAACGGATGCGAGGTCATCATCCAGCTGTCTTTCATTATGGGTACCAAAGCGTTCTTCTGTGGAGCTGTGCCAGTTGGGGGACCGACAGTTGACATCAGCACAAACTATTTTTATGTTGGGTACGAATCAACTACCATCTGGAAGTATGAAATGGCTGGGTTGATGATGTCCTCTCCAGGTTGACAATTTAGGGAGACCACATGGAAGGTTCTTATTAGACCGGCCATGGGTTGCAAACTAATGTAATCCTGGTTGTGATGATGGTAGGTTTCCCACCGGCAGTGATAGCCAAAGGTGTGTCCTCATCGGATTATGTAATTTTGTATGTCAGGGATATCCATTGACCTGCTTGGCGTGCGTGTACAGTTTTTGCAGGATGGTAATGTTTGCATTCTCTTCATCGGCTTTGAGGTGGATCTGGTCAGCGGCAGTACGATCTGTTTCAGCAGTGGTGGTCACATGTAACTTCGCTTTGGGAGCACGTACATGTCGTGTGTCGTTTTGGCCGCGATGTCATGTCATGTCGTTGTCTACTTCGTAAGATTGAGGTACCCTTCTTTTTTTGGTATTTTAGCCAAGAGTAGTTGGATTTGGGAGGATAGCCTGGGCTTCTTCCCTGGTTGCTGTCTCTGTTATAAACCCAGGATTACGGGTTTTTCGGAGAGATTTCATCCACGTTTATTTAAAGTTATTGGCAAGGTATTTAATGGCCATGTATAGTGGTACCTGTGGGGAAGCTGTGATGGTTCTGCCTCAGGTTCATTATTTGAGCAGTCAGTTTCTCCTAATTGTGACTCCTCGACAGAGTGAGAGAGATTTGGTCAGTTGTTGCGCTATCTCTCTCCGTGTTGATTCCAGTGCTTGGGTTTTTTGGGTTGCTGTTTTTGCACTGGTTGTAGATATACAGAGCTCTGGCCGTGGCGCTAATCTTAGAAATCATATATCTGCCAGAACAACACTCCCCCAAAGTTCTTTTGCATGGGCCATTACAGATAAAAAAAAAACTTGAAGAAAATTGTAGCAGTTTTTCCGCAGTAATGGCAAGTTTTTTGGGTGGCACCATGCATAATTATCATTAAAAGATGGAGAACTGGGCGAAGAGCAGATGTCACAGTAAAAAGTCTGAAAATACGTTAGCCAGTTGGGATTAGCTATCATAGGCGGTGGGCGGAGAAAGAACTTAGGCCCACTACACGCTGCTGTGTATGTACGAGCCGTTGCAGGACGTGTTTGTGCTCTTGCCTGCCAAAGAACGAAAACACTACTGAAGTAAGCATGGAATGCTGATGAGGTACCATGAGTCGGCAATGCTCCAATGAGCCCTGAGGCAAACAAACGACAGCAATAGTTACGAGCGAAGGAGTTATGGTGAGCTTGTACAATGGAAATGGCGTTCCTCAGAAATAGTGTAATTGAAAATTTAAAAATGCCAAATATTACTTGGATCAGACAACAATCCGCTTCAGTAACTTGTCCATTAGTTGCACTGGGCGAAAGGTAACGATACTGAAGGAGTCTCTTTGTAACCGGTTGACAAAATAAAAAAAAAAATAAAAAATAAATCAGGTGCACAGTACAAGAATACGTTCACAAGACTGGGTACGTGGCCTAAGCAATAGGATAATGCCACTACAAAACATATATGATATGTTGCCAAATTTCACAGAAATTCGGTGAACATATGTTCCACCCTTTCAGGGGAGTTAGGGAATGCGGCGCCCTGGTACCAATCGCAATTTGGCAGTCCCTTTAAAATTTTCTTCATATGTGTATGTAAGTTTCAGGTTTTCAGGCGTCCCTTGAACGTTCGCTCACGGTGCAATGCACCCCTTTCACCCTTAGGATGGCCCACCCCTGCACCTTTTCAAGAAATTGTTAACTTACTTTAGATTTCAGTTAACTTTCTGTTACCATAATTTGTATCATAACTGACTAATTCTTTATACTTATATCACTAACTGTTTGTTAAGGTATTCTTTAAGCTGTCAAACTTCTACACCCGAGTGTTTATTACCCGATGTACCTGGTTGTGTGCAATAAAATATTTATGTATTTATTTAAATTAAAATTAAATTGAAATGAAGGAATAATCAAGAATAACAAATTAAGAAAAATATAAAATTTAAAGAAAAACAAGCATCGGAAGCTGCAAAGCGTAATCATCCGTGTGTTTCGAAACGTAAGTAAATTAAACATGTAAATTAAATTAAGAATAAGTTAGCGGAGAGGGTGAGCCCTGCGGGATACGAATACTGCATTTTGTTATTCTTCATTATCCTTCCATTTCGATTTAATTTCAGTTTATGTAATAGGGTAGTGAGTTTAGATGCGAAGAACTTTCATACCACCACTTAGTCTAATTTATTTTATTTTAAATTAGATTTCATTTTTTAAAGTGATTTTTCGTTATCAGTTCGGTTTTGAAGTCTCTTAAGGTACCTTGTGCTGAACAATGTCCCCAAGAGGGGGGGGTAGGTCCGAACGTCCATTTAAAATTACCAATGCATTGATTTCTTTTATGTATCTTCATCAAAGAAGAAAACGAGCAATAGGGTAGGGTGCAAGTGTGTACACCTCAAGAATTTGTCATTGATTTTATTTCCATGTTTTTTTTATTGATTTTTATTTTATTACTAATAATTAACGAACTGATTTTGTGTATCATACAGTTCAATTAAAGTCATTTAAATTGTTTGGCATAGTATACGATTTTTTTTACTTCTTGGATCAGATATCGGTTATCTCAAGAGATGAAGATCCGAATGAACAATATCATAAGAGACATTGCTTTGAATTTCTCTGCTAATCAGTTTGCTTTGAAGTTCTCTGCTAATCAGTTTGCTTTGTCTCTCATTTAGATTTTCCTGTGCTTTTTGATTAAGAACCGAACTGATTTTTTACGGTTTATTAACTTATTGGGGAGATTCATGGTGGTTGTGTTCATATATCACGACAATTGCGCTTTACTTTTCCCTGTCAACACTAACATTACATTTACACTTTCTGTTAGTGCACCTTCATCTTGTGGCGCACTATGGCCATAGACGCCCATGCGCCAAAACATCCACAAACAAACAAACAAACCTTCATCTTGTATTGTGTTTGTCTCACTAAATTTATAATTTTCTGTCAGAATGCAACATTTATCTCTTTCTGTTTCAAACACGTCTTTAATTTTAACTTCCATACTACAACTGTGAATCGCTCTTTTTAACACAACATTGATTGATTTCAATCTCTCTCGCTGTATTTCACACAACATTGATTTAAATAAAAAGTCACTGTTAAGTAAATCAATCGATTTACATATAGTGCTAATACTGCATGGACCTACCATTTAAATTATTTGTTACTTGCGTTGTGATGTATTAGTTTGTCTAATGTTTGAAATACAGTGATTCACTGCGATTATCGCCCAGTGGCTTTCCGACGAGATGGGACTCAGTGACTGTCCTCTTAATTTACTTTTGTTTCTTATATTGATCACGTTGTTGTGGTTGGTTTTTAGCATTGTTTGTGTGATATTTTACGACATTTCGGCTTTGGTTTTTCTCGAGAGGCGCCGGTCTGAATTTATTCATTATAAACTTAGACTGGCGCCTGATAACTTAATTTACTGCTCCTCCTCACTTCCCACGTCGTTTCATTGTTTCTATAGCTGGAAGTACTGGTTTTTGTTGTGTCTTATCTCACAAGCATGTTATTCACTATTAAGTGATTTTAATTTCAGATAAAAAAAATAATATGAACGATAATGAAAAAAATAATTTAACGCTGATTTCATTCAATTTATATTACTAATTTACTTTTTTAAAATTAGTTTATTTCAATATTTTCAAAATTGTTATTGTATTGTCAATATTTATCTTGCCAAGGCACTGTGCCATTTATTGTAAAGTATTCAGCAAATGATTCTCTGATAGCCTTAGTTTTAAGTTCTTGGTTTCCTGGCCACTCTACTAAGTGTCAATAAAGAAGTGATTTTCATTTGATCCTTTCACCGTGATTCAGGAATGAACTGACTATCCTTTTCTCAAACAAACGTATCCGAAATTGAATCTGACGATTTTGAGTATTTACTTCTTAGAAAATTATGTAGCAGCGCGCAAGTCATTGTGATATTTGGAACTTTATCGGGTTCTAGTAGCATTGGCTTTCTTAATACTCGAAAAAACTGATGACGGCCACGTGAAAAGCAATAATAGAAAACTCCTTCAACGTTCCCCTTGTCCATTAACTGCTCAGTGTGGCTTCATCATATTTCTATTCATGGCATATGCATCATCTCCCCAAAACACATAAGGCATGTTTTAGGGGTAGTGGCTCATCTGTGGGAGATTTAATTGGTTTTTATACAATTTTCTGAAAAACGATGAATTCCGAAAAATGCCGTCGTTTATTCAGCCCTGGCATCCAACGTCCACTAATATAAAGCAAGCGTTCACTAAAGCCATCAGCACCACACTGAAAATGCTCTTGTTGTTGATGAATTCTGATCCACTGTTAAAAGGACACTGCATTATTACCTGTTTTCAATTAGTCGACCGGGCTAGCCAGGTGGGTAAAATGCCTGCCTGGCAACCCAAAGGTGTGTATAGTGTGTTTAGGGTCTAATGGCACCAGGGGTTTCCCCATCTCCGCGTAGTATACATTGTGGTGTGATACAGAACACTGTAGAGGCCAGAGGTTTAAAAGTGTATGGATATTGTGGTGTGTAACGTTTTGTACCGTTGTTCATCTGGTCTTTTAGCCGTTGGGTCTCAAATGAGACCCACCGTTGCCCACACCATACCTCGTGGAGGAGGCAGACCAGGTACACCAGTATTTTAGAGATTTACTATTTACTCTGGCAGATCCTACCACCTAATTTCCTGAGATTTCAGTGGCAAGGACATAAAAAAAAAAAAAAAAAGAGGGAGAAACAGTAGAAATTGGGTCAGGCCGAAAGAGATATAAGATATGCGGGGTAGCGTTAAATTTTCTTTTTTTTCTTTTTATTATTATTATTATTTTTTTTTTAGTGTGGGGCTTGTGTAGTTTTGACAAGGGTCAAACGCTAGTCGCAAAATAGCTAGAGAGGGAAGGGAGACTGAAGACTGGGGGGTGAAAGACAGAAATATTAAAGGTGAAAGCGAGTTTTAAAAACCAAATAGGTTCGGGCAAGAATTTTGATGTTCTCTTTTCATTTTGAAATGTAGGGCTAAACGTTGTGCAAAACAAAAGTTTGGGGGGAGGATGAAGACTGAGGGGAAGAAATTGGAAATAAGGGTAGTGAAGCATGCCCGTGCCCCACTAGAGTGAGAAAATTGGGGAGGCAAACCTCTCTTCTCCAGGAGTTTGGAAAGAAGGATCCGCTCAAGAGAGTGCGGATTTGGGTCGCCAACAGGCTGTTCCGGCAGGAGAGTACCACCTTATGTCGTCTCCATCAGTTTGCAGGCCCTAAAAAGCTGGCCGTTGAGTCTCATCTAGGTGGGACACTAATAGGGGGTTAAATCTGGATTTCATCCTTCCAGACTGCATGTGGTCTGGGTCCTATTTTCTGGTCATTATCTTGGGGTCATAATCAAGTCTACTGGCTGTCATTATGGGGTTTTATCCCTTCCGTGATGTTTGCTAGTCCTTATGTAGTGGGTCTATGCTGCAAGGTCTTGGTGCAGTGTCCCTTTGTTCTGATGTCACGACTATTTAAAGGTGTTTTTTCGCTTCCATTGGCGTTAATCATGACTCTTGTGGTTAGACAATATATTGTTACTTGTCTTTTCCCAGTGCATTTTGTAGTCAGTCCAAGGTCTGTATAGTCGGCTCCTCTGTGTCGTCTCGCTGCTATTTGCAGGTTTGTTTTGTCTCATTCCGTTAAGGTCTTCTGTATATGGCGGTTAGTGTTTGGCGCCTGGTAAATAATCCCTGGGTAAAATCAGTTAAGGCTAAGTATTCCTCTTGTGTATCTAGTAGATGTGACTCAAGATCTCTCGGTAGAAAGTGAACTCTAGTTATTAGTCTGCATCTGAGGTCTTCGTATTGGGCACACTCAAACATAATGTGCACCCAGCTTTCTTGTTCCCCGCAAGTACAATGCGGATCCTCCACTATTCCCAATGATGTAAGCTTTGCATTGAAAGCCCGAAATATTAAATGACTCGTAAGGAGGTAGGTCGTGTAAAGTCCGGGTTGCAGCTAGGTTGGAAGAATGGGGTATACTCTGTCTACGTCCGGGATGAACTTTTAAAGGTCGCGGGTTCGAATCCCTCTTCGGGCTTGGATCAGAGTAAAATGCAAAAACTTTGGGAGGTGCATTGTGGCCACAGAAGCCGATGCGCCAACAACTAACAAAAAAAAATATATAAAAAATAAAAAAAATGTGTTTTCCTTCTATGCTACTTAGGCAGTAAAAAAAGTTCGAAGTTGTACCAGTTCAACTTGGCTTGGCAAGCCAAAACGATTGACACGGGGCGTGAGACTCGGAAAGCTGTGGGAACAGTCGAACCATAACGAGCCGAGTAGGAAGGAACCATAGTGGGCCAAGCAAACTTTCAGAATCAGGTGCCATGGGAAGCCAGCCTTACAGCCGCTTATCTTGAAAGAGTACTAAAAATGCTTGCTGAATATTTGTGCCTTTTCTTCCGCATCGGAAATGGCCAAAATTGCAACCCAGAATGGCGCCTGTTCTATTAGATCCTTTTCAGGTGTAATTCAAAAAAAAATAAAAAATAAAATAACGTGGTAAGTCCACAACTACTCCGTTTCGTTGGGTTTAGTAATTATTATTAATTCGTGCCCAGCTAATTAGGTTAATTAGATTTGGTAGTAATTTAATAAGGTACATAGTTTCAACCACTAATCTTGAATCAGCGATTAATGTACAACTAGATAATTTTGTTTGACGAGTCTGTCAGCATTGGCGCTACTGGTGCCTGGTTAAGAGAGAGAGAGACGAGAGAGCCCATATTTCTTAGCATATTCACTCGATCGAGTGAATATGCTAAGAAATTCTTCGGTTTCAAACTTATATGTATTTTTGTTTGTGGATAGATAAACTGAGCACTATCCATACAAGAAGCAACGGATTTAAAGAATTTATTTCTTAATAGTTTATTACACGGTACTGTGTAATACAAACGAATCAGAATTCTGTAGGGTTTTAAGCAAAAAAATTTCAGATATTGAACCCTCCAATGTCTTCTGCCAACGGTGAACGAAAATCAAGATTCTGCACTGTTGCTAGTAATATGTCTTCGCCAGTTCTTCAATAACAGCTTTAATTTCCGTTCTTAACTGCGGTGTTGATATACGTATTGCTGCAGTAGACGAAGTCCTTAAGAAATCTCCACAGAAAGTAATTGCAGAGATTAAGATCCCTTGAATATTGTGGTCACGATCAATAATACCAACTCATTTTTGGAAAGAATTTTATCGATAATTCACTGTTACGGAAATTTTAGACGGGGGAAATTCGATATTACATTTTGTGTTCGGGGACGTACACCAGTTGTCGAAAAGATTTTCTCAACTAAATTTCCTTATCCTTGAAAAATTGTCATCGTGAAGATTTAATTGATAGAGATGAGATTTCAAATCGAGAATAATTTGCTTTGTTTGTAAGAGATTGGCAAGCATAACAAATAACTATAAACTATATTAAATGAAAAATCAATTTAGTCGTTACACGTTACCTTGCATTTCAGTGTCAATGGATTTCTGTACACGGGAAAAATGATAATATGTATTGAATGGAAGTATAAAGGATTGGTAAACGTTCACATAATGTAATTTTCGTTAATTAAAAACATTTACGCGTGTTGGTTTAATGAGTCAATAATAAAGAGTAATGGATTTATTCTAGAGAAGATGCATTTATCATGTTCTGTTTAATTGGTAATATCAAAATAGCTATTCCAATTCGATTATATTTATTAATCAGATTATTACACTTAATTAACGGAAAATCAAATTTGGACTTTAGGGCGTATGTGTAACTTACTATATTCATTATAAAAAATATACTTAAGTCATTTCCGTGTTAAGTGTAAGGATACGTGTAACCGATTTAAAAGCAATTATACTACAAAAGTAGGCCATTAAAATCGTAATTCCAGGCCTTGATATCCACTGACATAGAGTTGAATATAATTGATCGTGACCATAATATTCAAGGGATCGTAATCAGCGTCTCTAATTATAGATGGCATGGTTGTCAGGAATAACACGATTCTTCAAAGAGCAGGCATCAAAACGGTTAATTGCCAAATTCCAGTTTGTATTAATATACAATTCAGCAGATATGTACAATCTCTAGTTATTTTCATTTCCTTGGATGGGTATCCCACTGAGAAAAATATTCGCCCACTAATCTGAGACCACTACTTTCGAATTAGGAAGCATACTATGTCTACTCCATCAGACCACAACCAAACTGAGCACATTTATTAATTTCTATTTTAATTCGATTTGTTCAGTTGACTGTTGGATGGTTATTATTTTAGTGATCACAAATGAATGCGCAGTTTTTCTTTCAGGCAGATTATGTCTAACCTATTCACCCTTATTCGGTATCCATTAAACATTTTAATGATTTAACTGTAAACAATAGATCATTAACTACATTAAATTTACTGGCTAAAATTTTTGATGCAGTTGTTAGACTAATAATTTCAGAGCAGCAGCTGTTCCGGCTAGGCAGTTCGGTCTTCACCAGCTATCATTATACAGGATGTTTCGAAATTGCATGAAAAAAATATAGTAGCATATTCTAAAGCTAAAAATGAGAAAAAAAGGTTCCTCTAAACATGTCACAAAAGCTCTTATTTCTGTAATATTAATCATAAATTGAAAACCGTGTAAAACGCCCAAATATGTTTGTTAAAAATTATTTTAAAAAATGAACATTTAAAACTGGCCTTGAACAGTACAAAACATACTTGCCGACAAGAGTAGTGTTGTTCTACTAAGTGAATCATATCAAGTAGTTTTAATACGTTAGTTACTTGAGCTTTGGCCCTCGTCAGTTGCACAGTGGTTATAATCACCGCTCTCCCAAATGACATGAGTTTGAATCCGCTAATGGCGCGAGGAATTTATATGGGTTTTTTTCACAACGTGGTTGAGTATTCTGCCGGAAGTAGTAGACGAGGATTGAGTAGTTTTTTTTTTTTTTTTTTGTTGTTCCCCTCCTGGAAACCTTTTTTTTTTTTTTTGTCCAGCAAGTAACACACCGTCAGAAGAATACAGGCAGTTACAGGACACAGTATACAGTCATTATATAGCCTTTATTATTATCTTCGGCGCTTCACACGCACCTAGCCCGCGTTTCAAGTTCCATGATGACTGTTTAGTGGTTTACAGCAATGCATTTGTGAAATTGATATTATGGGAGACACTGTAGATCTGTTTAATTTTGCCGAGTTCAATGGTATGATTTTAATTTATGGTGAGATTCATTATAATTCACTGGGCGACGAAAATTTTCCAAATCCTAAAAGGACGTGGAAACCAGGACGTTGAAACTCTTACTGGTGAACGTTGGTAGAGAGACATTTCGGAGAACTGCAGATTTTAAACAGCGCATTGTTGGTGCTAACCCTCGTGGGTAGCACAGTTGGTAGAATCGCCGTCCTCCTCACACCGTGTATTAAGGAACTGAGTTCCAGTCCCGTCGATAACGTGAGGAATTTTTAAGGTCTTTTCACAATGTGGCTGAATTAGTCGGTATCAGGCGAGGGTAGCATGTGTTATTTATTATTTTTTTTTTTCTTTTCTCCCACAAACTTGGTTTTTTCGTCCAGTAAACAGAAAATCGATCACAGAACACACAATTTTTAGACAGTATACAGGGAAGATATATGGCCTTAGTCACTGATACTCCTAAAACCCCATTGCAAGAAGAAGAACAACAACAACTTAGCGCAATTCAATTATTTCCTACCACAAGAACTATTTATTTTTTGTATTAGGCGGTCGGTCCCTGCCAAAGATTGGCAACACCGCTGTCTAATATTCTGATAATTTACATAACTCTGATATACGCCCACCCCTGTTTTTGCCCAGTTACAGGGTGGGAAAGACTCTAAGACGACACAAAAACAGATATTGATAGAAAGCAGTTCGGTTATAAATAATTTTCAGCACATTTCAAAGTCTGCAGCGCAATCAATTAAGATTACCATGGCAAATCATTCCAAACCACAAAGCATTGCCAAATTACGGTAAAATAACAGAATCTTCCAACGCTGGAGTGTACCTCAATCTGCTCCTGTTTATCTTAGCAGAACAAGGAACTGCTTTCCACAGACGCTGAATAAGGAAGGCCTCACGACATCAAAATAGTTTTAAAGAAGGTACATCTCCCACTTACCAGAAGGTCGTTAGGCCACGTAAATGTTTGCTCTGCTACTGTACGGAGGGCATTACATGAACAACAGTTATGTTCGTTCAGACTACACCTATGCAAGAACAATTGTTGACACAAGATATTAACAAACGAAAAAACGTCTGTGGTGATTCATTCTGCAACATAAACGTGACCTTCAATTTCTCAGACATGTTTAATTACAAATGAACCATGTTTTACAGAAATAGAATTCTCAACTCTTGAAATACCTTGAAATGCGCCAAAGAAAAGCCATACATGTACTGATTATCAACCAACATCACATAACGACCTTTATTTGAGTAAAGGTGATGCTAGGATTTTTGCCAGTATAGTTGAGGATACATTTAAGGATTCAGTGAAAATGTTAATTAGGAGGGAGAAGGGTAATTTAGATCCGCGGTTATCTGATGATATCGGTCAAAGTAATGCTTGCACTCACCTCAATAATTCTTGTTTGTTGCCACAACAGCCGATGTTGATAAAATATTCTGAGGGTAACAGCGTTTCAAATGAGGGGGGAAGAGAAAGCTTGGGATACAGACCTAAATAACTTCAAGGGTTGGGTCAGGGTATTAAACTATAGGAGATTACTTAGTTTTAACTGTGTCTATAGTAATATCAGGAGTATTGTGAATACAACCGGTGAATTTAAACTCTTGGTCAGGAAACCAATTATGACATAATAGGGCTAACAGAAACGTGGTGCCACCCAGAAATTATTATTTGTACCAGCATGTATACAAACTATACACTTGGTGGGATTGAATTAAAATCAATGAAAGAAGAAAGGGATTCGCGAGTTACGATACGGGCAGATATGAAGTTTTCTGAACAGTGCAACCAGGAAAGCCCATGGTGTCCTGTCGATGATATATCGAACGTTATCTTGTAGAGATAGGGAGGTCGTAATCCCTCTGCATAATGCAGTTGTAAGACCACATTTGGAATACTGAGTTCAAATATGGAGACCTCACATGAAAAAACGCATTGGGCTTCTTGAGGAAGTCCAAAGACAGGCAACTCAAATAGTGATAATGGCCAATGGACGACCGTACGAGGAAAAACTCCGATTATGTGGGCTACAGAGTTTGGCAACCAGGCACCTCAGAGGCAACCTGACTGAGGTTCATAAGACTTTGAGAGAGGTTAGTAAAATGAATGAAGTTAAAGTTTTCACTATTATGAAAAATTCCAGAACTAGGGTTCATAATTTCAAATTACAAGAGTTGAGGTTTATATTAGATTATAGGAAGTTTTCTTTGAGTCGTTGATTGTTGGAACAGGTTGCCCTCGCAGATAGTTAAGGCTGACAGGTTGAACAAATTCAGCGGTCAACTAGATAGTTACATGTGTGATGAGGGAATCATATAATAGTTTCTGGAGGTTCACTTGAAATCCGTAGTTTATTCTACTCGCATAATGAGTCCCATTTCCATGCGAGGCTAGCCGATGGGGAAAAATAACAACAAAAAACAAAAACTGCATTGATAATATTTTTGAAACCGTAAGACATATTAGGGAACAGACATTTTCAACCTCTGCTTAGCTGAATTTTTTCCAGCTGTATACTTTGTTCTGCGCAATTTTTAAGCACGCTCTGTACAGGATGTTTAAAACTTCCACCTCGCGGGAGTACACAGATCATACCCGCCTTTCTTCTCACATCGAGGGGAAAAGACCTGACTTCGAATATGTCGATGACTTGAAAAATTTTTATGGACCTTTTCTCATAACGTGGCTGAATTAGTTGATCTCAGGCGACCCTGCAACAACAATAGGTGGTTCATGGTCACACGCTACTGTTGAGTGGGTAGACCTACTCACTCGACACTAGTGAGTGATTTGGGATCTTGGTGTACTACATTGCTCGACAAATTTAACAGAACATGTACAAACCGTTGTGTAACTCTTGCAACGAAGCAGGGCAAAATATGGTAGGATAGTGTACCATAAAATAACGATAAAATGAGGAGACAGACGAGAAAATTCAGACAGGTATACGTGAAATTTATAAGGGTTGTATAAGAATTACCGAAATGGTCGCATTTCAAAAGTCTATTCAAGGTGCTCGAAAATATGGTCACATTATATAGGTACTGCGTATTATCCTCTCCAACGGCTAAACAGGCCAGGCAGCTGGGAATCATACTCAATATAACGATGTCTATAAGATTCTGTTGCAAAATATTCCATTCTTCCACCAGCGCAGATCTTAGCTCACCAAGTTACCAAGGAGTTGACTGTCGGCGTGAAATGCGACGTCTCACATATGTTCGATAGGATTTAAGTCCTGTGATTGTTCTGGCCACGGCAATCGTTGGATATCTTCAGTTTCAAGATATTCCTCCACCACTTGACTTCTATGCGCAGTGGCTTGTCGTGCATGAAAAGGAAATCTAGGACAAGCGTACCCCTAACAAGTCACATGAGGTTCGAGAATCTGTTCTCTGTAACTGTGCGCAGTTACGGTACCTATCAGAAGCATAAAGAGGGGTGCGGGCGTTGATCATTATTCCGCCCCACAAGAGAACACCGCCTCCGCCGTAAATGACCCTGTCTTTGATGTTGGAGGGATAGTACCACATTCTTTGCGCCTCCGTAGCCAGGTGGGAAGAAGCAGCAGTGCGTAGCACACGCTTCTAGATTAGACTGGGGTTCAAGCCCGTCACCACCAAATACGGAGGATGCGGAAAGGTCAGGGAATGACCACCGCATATCCCGGAGCAATATGGCCTTAGTTGCTAATGCTCCTAAAAACCAAACGAAAACAACAACAACCACATTCTTCGTTGTCTCCAAATGATTTGTTTGTTTGTTTCGGGATTTATTGGGCGCATCGGCAACTATGACCATAGTGCGCCATTCTCCAGATGAAATAATGTTTAGAATAATTTTGGTGGCTAAAACGGGACTCATTAGAGAACAGAACTCCCATTTGTAAGGGCTCCATGTCAAATGTCCATGACACCAGTTTCAACGAACTCTGTGGTGGTTTGGGTTTAATGGGACACAAACCTCTGGCTTCCTTGTGTAGAGTCTACTTGAATTGAGCATTCTTAACACAGTCGAGTTGGAAATGTTTTCACCAGTGGCCGAATCAACCCCAAGAGACAGTTGATGAAAAGACATGGGAGGTTTCCGGCTTGCTGTTAGAGCCAGATAGCGGGCTGTTCTGGTTGACGTAGCCCTGGGCGACCTTGGCCAGCTCTTCTCGTAATGGTTCCTGTCTCCTGAAGCTCCCATAGTGCCAAGACGACACTGCGTGACACATTAAGCCGGCGTGTCACCTCTGCCTGCAATTGTCCGACTTTAAGTTGTCCAACGGCCCGCCATCTCAAAGAATCATCTAATGACGATGACTTGCCATTGTGAGTATTGGATATGTGGCTGTCCCACTGGGCAAGCCAAAAAAACGGGAATAAAGTGGTGTGGTCACAACCTGTATTTTTATAGGCCTGAATAATATGCATAGTGTGCGGCTCTGTAAGGTGATAGTTTGAATTCTACTGAGTATGTGGAATTTGCGTGTGACGAGGGCCAAGTCAACCCATTATATCAAATATCAAATATTCGCCTTCCGCGACACTTCACCCTAAAATGTTCATGAAAACCATTTGTTCTGTTAATTTTGACGAGCAGTGTATATTTAACATTAAGTAGACACAACGCGTTGTTGAATCTGTAAGCCATTTTTGCTAATAAGAAGCTTCCAGCCACATTTAGAGAACTCCCTAAATATTATTATAATAAATATCTTGAAGATGGAAGAACGTATTCCACCCCGCGTCATCTTCGATATATTTATCCGGAGTTACGAGTGGACAGTTTGTGTAGAAGTTGACATACGGCTGGAAGTTTCAATCGCTATTTGTTTCCCAAGTGAAGCGCCGGAATCTTCTTTTCACTCCTTGCATTTGTACACAGTTGTGAACTGAGCAGCATGTTAATATCACATTTTGTGTCATGTTTAAAATGTCTTTATGCGAAATCGTCCTTTTGTTCTGAGCTTGTAGAAACACAACGTGGTATATAAACGGCTTGTGCTAAAAAGTGTTGCTGGAAGTTTTTTCTTTTTTTTTTTTTTCTTACGGTGTATCATATATACTATAAAGTCTAAATACGAATAAAAAACAGATCTAATCGGAATGAAAAAGGCCGATTTGACAAGGCATTGGAACAGGGACCATTTTATTTATTATATTACCTTAATAAATAGGATTACTGATTATTGTATAATCATTAAACAAGAGGTGTTCCCTTACGCACTTCTTTCATCAATCCTACATTTTCACTAAACTCTACAGTATTTTATTTCAAAACATAAGATTTCGAACTCTGTTAAAATTAAAAACATACATATCACAAATACATGATTTTGGCTGCTTAGCCCTGTGTGGATTAAATAGCACAACGCAAACATTTAAAATCTATAAACTTCCAAAATGAAACACGTAACATTTATTTACCCAGCTATCTGTCACTGCCAAACGGGAGGCGGGCCCCACTGTCCAGCTTTGTGACCGAGCACTATCTACAATAACTTCTAAACTTCTCTTAAACAATTAAACTAATATTTTATTAAATTTTCTGGCATTCATCGGGTTGGCGTATATTATTTCATTTATGATGATTCTCACATAATCCCAGACTGAACAGCCCTTCATTTAAAACGGCCCAGTAAACATGGAACAACAGAATTAGAGCATCCATCTTATTCAGATCTCGCGTCACGATTTCATGTTTACTTTTACCGAGGGATGATGTTTATAAGCTCAAAAGTTACTTCGCAACTACTAAACTATATCAGATGGTGACAAAGTGGCTCTTTGGAACTGCTCTGACAGCTTTACAATCACTGCAAAAAATGTTTGCTATTGTGACATTTATTTGTAGAAAATTGTTTATAGATACGAACATTGACGTGGAAAATATGCATGAAAATTTCATTGTCAGATGAAGAAACTCATTTGAACCGAGAAAGTATACGTGAGTGGTAAAATCATTCGCGGTTAGCCTCACTTATTGACTTTGTTGTAGATTCCCCTAACTAAACTCAAACCAAGCATCCTTTCAGAGCTAGTAACCAATGGTTTTACAAATGATAATGGACGATTTCCCATTCAGTACTAGCATCTAAAAGTCAAATTACGAGGTACTAAAAGATATTTCGAATATACATTTCGCTGATGTGTTGGTGAAGAACGTTGCAGAGTTGTTCATAATGAATTAATGTGAAATAGCACGAACAATAAGTAAATCACATTTATTATTAATATATTGAATTTTATTGTGTACAAAATGATATAACAAAATGGTATAAGTAAGATAAACTAACACATTATAGGACTGCTTAATGATTGTTGACGTTTCTAGATCGCTTGTTCATGCTAACTGACTAGTGCAGTTAATACCAGCTTCAAACTTTCGTAATTTGGCCTGCTGATAAGTTTCAGCATGAAATCCAAAATAATCAGCAGTTATTAAGCAGTTCTGTTGTGTGAGAGGTTAACTTAAATAGGGTAATATTTTTGTATCCAGTTACCTTCAATAATAGCAGTTCATGTAAGTTACTTAGTCTTATTTCACACTGATAGCTCGATAACGTCTTCGGTTCAGGATCGAGACAATGCGTCGAAATGAATAACATATCTTGTTGTCCAGTGACACGTGATCATGTCGGAATGCGTTATCATCATTCACGGCAGTTCTTTTTAAACACGAAATACGCTAATCTTATGAATTCCACGTGGAAAATTAACCGAGGTTGCTTTTAAGAGATTAAAGTAATAAGAAAGAATATTCAAGCACGAGTTTATAAATAAATTCATAACTAAAACAAAATATCATACAATAAATTTTATTACAAACAAAAACATCTTAGAACAACCATGTTGTCTTGCATGAGTGGCGAACCTTGTGGGTGTCATCCAAATAAACTGCCTAATTATACTTTTAGCATTGGCAGTAACAATAATTATTTATTTTGAGAAGAATTATAAAACCAAAACAAGAATTATTTGAGGAGATCAGTACCGATCCGATTTAATATTTCAACGTTACATCTGTTCATAACTACATTCTGTGTTTTTGAAATGTTCGGTCATTATAGCAGCACAGAGCGAGCGAGATTTAATTATATCAAGAATGCTCGTGATGTGCATATTAAATCTGTATTCTTTCCTTGCATCTGTACGAGTTACCTTGTTTGTAAATCCCTTAATTTGTAAGAGGGCGCCATAATCGCTTCACAACAACTTGCTATTTTATTGCACTATTTCATGTGCGCAGTATTGGATGAAAAAAGAAGCGGTTTTCTTTCTCATTAGCGGTATGGATCAAAATTAGATTTAAAAAAGAATAATTTTTTTTTCCTGCAATGGCAAAGAGATATTCCACCTTCACAGCAAGTTAAGTCGGTATTATACTACGCCAAATAAACAAACCAATGTTTGTGCAGAATCAGGAAAAATAAAAACAGAAAAGTTATTTTTTCTGCATTATATTTAAGAGAGCGTTATATAGGAAAAATGCTCTTTTCTGTAATGGCAAGCACACTCCCCACCTCCGCAATGAATAGGAGTCTGATGTAATCAAGTGGTAAACACGTGAGTGGAGTACTCCTTATTTTCAGTTGGCCATGGTTCAAGTTCATGTGACTGCTAAATACGCTTAATGATTGTGTTGTTAAAACTGCTAATTCCTGTGCACTTTGTTTAATACAGGGTAAGTTTATCAAAAATTCAACTGTTATTTTTTACGATATTTTCCCCATCTGTTTTATGACGGGTTATGTGCTAGTTTTTATATAACAGAAGCGAGCGTTATTCCTGGAATGCAATTATTAAACTGCCATTTTAAATATTCATTTTTGATTCACTGAGTGATTTGAAGTTTTCCTGAAAGTTCGAAAAAGTCCATGTCTCATTCGCTTATCTTCTTTGCTAAAAAATGTTGCACTTTCAGCAAAAGCTGAAAATTCCATCAGCCGATTACATTATCGTCACTAAGAAAACAACTGACACCCTACTAACGTTTTACGAGGAGGTGTTGCAGGGCATCTCGTCATAAAGCGTTAAATGTTTTCTGGCCTATTGACGTAGGTTCTGCACATCATTCTAGGACTGCCGATATATAGACAGGATAAGACTGAGCCAACGAACTATAAATAAATGTTAATTGCCTGCAGAAAGAAAAAAAATGGAGATAAAAGAGCTCGCAGTCTTAGACTACCTAGATGATTATCTTTCCTTGGAGATAACACAGACTTGCTGCAGCGACTGACTCTTTAAAATATTAACACCTTTTAAGAAATTTATATTAAGAGCATAAACAAAAGCTCAAATACTGGCTGCTGCCAGAACTTTGACACTTCTTTACCGCATACTTTGAGAATTCCTTTTTTTTCTGACTTAAATTACTAAGAAGCAGGAGAAAAAAAATAGATATAGGATACGAAAGGCGTGTGCCTCTCTGTAGCCTTGAGCGATAAGTTATAACTGTGTTCTGATATTAAGTGCGCAGATTTAGCAGGGAAAAAAAAGATACGAACATCTTATTTTTGGAGAAGCAACTCAATCATTAAGGCTGCAACTGAGTTGTAGCCTCTAACTAGCATAATATTAGTGTTTACATTCTGATAGTTCAAACTAATTTACTCATCTGTGATGATTAAGTACACTTATCTGCATGTTTCACCTTTATGTAGATCAATAACATGTTTGATATGTAAAGCAGAAAATTGTTCTGAAGAATGAAGCCAAATACTTAGAACATATACAGGGTATGCCAAAAGTCAGGGGCGCCTCCGTAGCCAGGTGGGAAGGAGCAGCAGTGCGTAGCATACGCTTCCTGATTAGACCGGAGTTCGAGCCCGTCACCACCAAATACAGACGATGCGGAAAGGTCAGGGAATGACCACCGCATATCCCGGAGCAATATGGCCTTAGTTGCTAATGCTCCTAAAAAAAAAAAAAAAAAAAAACAAAAGTCAGGATACATTTTTATTTAACTTCTGGAAAAATATAAAAATTAACTTTTATTATTTATCAAATAATTTTATGTCGTGTAGAAGGGAATGTAAAATTTTAGAATCATGTCCTTTAGTCTCAGTGTATGAAAGTAGTCTTTTGCCATATTTTATTAACTTTCCAACATAACACGTGATCATTACTAATTCTTCAGTTATCACTGGTTCGGGATATACAATACCATAACCATATTTGTTCCTAGTATCTCTTACTGTGAAATTCTGTTTAAAAGACCATATCTATACCTGGTACCTAGTACTGTTCAGTACGAGGTACCAGAAATAGACATGATCTTTTAAAAAGCTTCAAAAAACATCTGTAAGGTTAAATTTGGTGACATGAACCCACTCGATAGGTTCGCGACGCCAGATTTATTCGTTTAGTTCACCTGATTTACATCCAGTAGCACTCACCTTCATGAAAATGAGGTTTTTTCCTTCAATTTTAGAATAAACTTAATCTTGTAACAATTCCGTTGAAAAAATAATGGTTCAAGTGTCCCCTCATAGCAAATTTCTGTACACATGTACATCAGGAGAATTTAATTCTTTTCCAGTTTGCATATTAAGATTTTCAATGCCGAAATAAACAAAATCATGTCAGTTAGCATTTCCACTGATCATGAAAATTGCCACATCAGACCATAAGATTTCACTGTGCAACGTTTCATTATTTACGCACATCTGGTGAAACTTATCTGCAAATTCAACTCTCCTGTATTGGACCGTCTTCATTAAGTGTGTGAAGAAGTTGGAATGTTAAGAGTGTGTTCACAATGTTTAAAAGTTTCCCCCTGAAGTGTGCAGTATTCCAGTTAGTTACAGTAAAATGTTATAAATGTGTGTGGGGATGGCAGTTTCGATTCCAAGCCCGATTAACACAGGTAGTATTGTCTTCTGTCCAAGTTGAACATGGCCATCAGCTTCTATGGAGTTTAGAAACCCCTACTATTTCCTATAAAAATGCTTACCTCTTTGATAGCACGTTTTAAGGGTGATGGTGAGTCAGATTGCTTAGGCCATCTCTTCGGATGATCGCCACTGTTGGATGTTTATAATGATTTTTTTACTACAGGAATTCTATCTTGAGTTGTTATTAGTCTTGGGTTCTTAGTCTTGTTATTACTTATTATGTTATTAGTAGTTATTAGCCTTGTTATTATGAATAAAAAAAAAAAAAAAACTTTACTTTCTGCAACAAAATAATTTGCTTTTTAAACCAATATTTTTCAAGATTTCTTTTAGGTATATACAATATACTCCGATTATCTGAGTTTTTGGGAAATAAATTTGCCCGGATAATCCGCCAAATGAATTAAAACTCTTGAAGGTAACAAAATATAAACGTACTTACATAAATACTGGCCGACCGGGCTAGCCGGGTGGGTAAAGCGTCTGCCTGGTAACCCAAAGGTCGCGGGTTCGAATCCCGCCTCGAGCTTGGATCAAAGTACTGCAAAAAGCCTTGGGAGGTGCACTATGGCCACAGAAGCCGATGCGCCAACAACTACCAAAAAAAAAAAAAAAAAAAAAAAAAAAAACTGTGTTCATGTTTATAAAAGCATACTAAAACATGAGATTTGAAGCAAAATTTAATACAAACATTTTTTGAAAGAGGTAAAACAATGAAGTTCTCTTTCGCCCTGTTGGTTGTTATTCTTTCGAATGGTGCTACGTAAATGTATATAATCAAGTGCGTATATCTTGTCAGCAAGAGCTGCTTCCCTTTGTTCCACGTAGTGAAGTGGAGACTTGTTAAATTTAACACTAACTTTTTTTTTTACATTTATTGATGCTCTCAAGTTCTTCAGTGAAAGAATCCTTTTCCATGCTAACCCACACATCCGCCAAATAAAAAGACAAAAGAAAAAAGAAGAGAAACAAAAAAGAGCTTTAAATTTGATACTACAGTACTAAATAATATAAAATTTATGGCGGACTTTTTGTTTCGTTTTGTTTTCCGATTTACGCTAGCTTAAACTTCCTCAGGCTGTAGAGCTCCTGGTTAATGACCCCCCCCCCCTCCCCCGAATAATCGAGAATATACTGTAACCTGGCTTTTTGCTTATCCTGGCCTTTATCTTCACTTAGGATGATATCATTCGAATATTACAAATATTAAAGTAGCCAAAGTAATTCTCTAAGCAGTGTTTCTCTACCTTCGGATGCCGGTGTGGGCCCCGAAAGGTATTTCAAGTGAAACCCGCAAAGTTAAGATTACTTCAAATATTTTACCATAAATAAGGTGGTCATATATCGGTTTACCGAGGGTATAAAGTATAATTTAAATCTTTCATGCTCTTAATATTATTATGTTTACATGATACTCGTAATTTTATAACATTTAAACGAATGGTTCAAATTGTTTTTGTTAATTTACTCCTTAATAAATTGTTTCTCCCCTCAGGTAACTGACATATCGCATAATCGGAATTTTAAAAATTAAAACTTATTGTAAAAGCTTCATATGTATTTTAATGATTACTTGATGAGCACATAAGCATGATGCTATTTTTATATTTTGTTTTCGACTGTTTATAACTTTATTACCTTTTTTAAAGTTTGTACCTCTATTTATTTATTTTTCCGATCATATAGCCACACTGCGCATAGACATGATTTATACAGCCGCGAGACATAACTTGCTAAAGGTAACATGCGTAATGTTGTTATTTGTACCAATATGATATTCTAGTCACGTTGCAAAAATAATGAGAAACTCTTCTTTAAAGTGCTAAATTAAATTTTATTAACACAATATTATATACGCTGTGACATAAATCGGATTATCCGTGTAAAACGGCAGTGATTAAATGACACTTAGGTTTATTGGTAAGGCTGCTTACGAGGTCGATATTGCTTCAGACCATTCATGATAATTCTTCATCGGACAGTTTTATCTACTTGCCTTTATACCAATATGTTCCTCATTATATGTCTTTTAGATTTGTGGAGCTTGCACGACGACCATGGATCCTTGACATTTTCAAAGCATTTCCTGTGCTAGAATACTAATCTGCTTTCAGTCGTGCGTTTTCCGGATATTCTTTTGATATTCACCGGCCCCAGTTTTCTTTTAAGAATTCATGGCAGAAGACTGATTAGCTAAAAATCCCACCCTGTCAGTAATTCGCTTTTCTTCTTCCGAATTAACTGTTTAAATGCGATATCACTGCTAAATATAAAATGATGCACACGCCTTTATGGATGCATTTATACACAGGACGATATAAAATATGTATATATCACACAATTTGGAAATGAGAAGCATATGCCATCATGATACAATAGTATGCGTATATTAAAGGATGTTGCTGACATAATCTCACGTGTACAGGAAGATAATAATGAAATAAACTTGGGAGAAATCCAGTTTTTGTTGCGGCTGCAGTGCATAAAAATCTGAGAGCATGAGAAGTGCAGTTATTGTTATATTGGGCTTACAATTTAATGAACCCTAGCAATAATAGCAATTGCCAGTAAGGTTATGATGTTGGGAAAGTAAAATACAACTTTTGAGGCAACTAACTTGAGTAATTTAAAGCATACATGAAATTATTTTCCGGACGATGCTGTCCCGCGTGTAGTACTACACTTATCACGTGTAAAGAAAGGTTCAGTCCATAAGGACGTATCTTTCTGATTCGAGGAAGGAATTTAATTCACCTCATTCGGTAATTAATGGAAGTTATAGCCGTTTTACTTGTATGTAAATCAGATTGTCTGATTCAAAGAATGCGGCTTATGGGATTCAAAGGGCGCAACCAAGCTTGAGAATAAGCACCTCAACTGTCTGAAGTTTCTGCGTAAAAGATAGTTTAGAAAGGGAGTAATTGTATTAAAAAATTGAAATACTAAAGAATAAAGACAAGTCTAACAATTAATGAAAGTATTTATTGAAAGAAATAATATTAACAGTTCGATTGCGAAATTCATAGGTTAACATGGGAGATTGATTGACTCCGTTACCACACTTGTAACATAGCAAATCCTTATCAAGATTCTTGCAAAAGTTTAATAAGAGATTCAAGTAAATTTTTCGTTGGCTTCCTCCCCTGAGACCATAGATTATTGGTATTAACTTTCATCATGCTGAGAACAACTCTTCCAGTTCCGATGTGCATCTCCTGGGAAGTTTTTTTATTTCATGTTTATTCTACATCTGATTAGTAATGCCACTGCTATTAAAAGGAATCCTGGTGAGTTTATAAAACATTATCACTTCATTCATTTAATTATGCAAAACACTTGACAGAGAACCAACGGACTAGCTTAACGAATTTTTTTCCTTTTTTTTTTTTTTTTTGAAACGATTGCATTTTAAAGAAATACGTGTGTTCAATATGGGGAAACGCTGTAAATTTATAATGCTGATTAGTTAATTAAATTAGCCAAAAAAGAAGATTTTTTTTTTTTTTAATTCAAGGAAAAGTAAATCTTTGAATTCTGTTTATATCGGAAACCAACTTGTGTTTTTACTAGCAGGAACACATACCTGCACAAGTTCTATTTTATGAGGAATTCGGTGCAATTTATCGGAAAAAAAAGTATGCGTGTATAATGAAAAACTCATTAATTTTAATTGATATATTAATTTCTTCCAGAATTTCACATTTTTTTACACTTTGAATTTATCTTTAAAAAAGGTTTTGCCTTAATTTAAATTGAAATAAAAAAGGCAAAAAAATACCTGTTTACAAACGCATCTTGATCATCAGCTTAATCTTCTGCGATATTCCTGTAGTGAACTGGCCATTTGCTTGAAAGATAAACTTTATTGCCAGCGAAAGAGGCCAAACTCACTTCTGTCACTCCTGCAAGGCTCTCGAACGAGCCATTTAAGAACTACACCAAACCAATCATTCGGACCCCTGATTCTTCGCTTCCCTTCCCTACACTGGCGAACGTGGGGTATGGTAGTTTTCCTACTGATTGCCACCTTAAAATATGGACTTTCTTTGCACATATTTACACACACTGTTGTTAGGTTTTCATTTTCTTCAAATAAGATTAGCTTACGATAATGGCAATGCAAGTGTAACACGAATCATGTTATCGCAGAGCATACCTCCTTTACCAATGCTTTTCGTAATTTGTCGATGTTCAGGCTGTAGTTATTGCTCGGGTAGGCCTAATTATTAAGTGGGTTTTCATATTTCAGTGACCATGGAGCGTATATTGATGGCTTTCTTCCGTTTGATTACAAAACACAACGTCAATATGTACTAGTGTGATAACATTATGTTAAGCGCCTTAAATTTTCTCGTTTAACAGGCTCTACATTCTACAGGTAATGAAGACCTCTTGAATATCAAGAGGCCTTCACTACATTTTGATCTGTTTCTTGTTTATACTCCGGCACGACCACCAGATTAAAGAAATTTATAATAAATCATTAATACAATCGTTAATCGTATTTATCAGTCGCAGGATTGAACTACGATCTACTCAAAGAGCGTGTGCAACTGCACTCTAGCACTGACCACCCGGCTACATTACGATTGAGAGATAGTCTAGCGTGGCTAAAATCGAAATTATGTATTTTTCCTGGACAAAAAAAAAAAAAAAAAAAAAATCTGTGTACAAAAATTTATATGTTGTGTAATGCCATTTATATTTTTCATCTTTGTATATCTTGTTAATTTAATTTTATTTTTTCTGGCTTTTATGCTATAGGCAGGATTTTACTGGTACCTAAGTTGGGTTAGCTGGTGCCTCCTTGGGTATAAGATTATTATAATCCGCTGGTCTCTCGCTCCACCAGTGGTTGGGGGCAGGGTGGGTTTTTTTTTTTTTTCTCCGAGATCCGGCACAGCATGCGTAGACGGACGCTGGACAGGCTTTCCAGGTGAACGCCTCGCTGGTGACAAAGTGGACAGACACAACTAAACAACACACATTTGTGGCCTTTTATGGAGTTCTGTATTCATCACAGTGTACCACGGCGGAGTTCAACAAACGTTCTTGTGCCTCCCGCTCTACAAAAGCTACTACACACGTGTCTACATGCCTTGTATAACGCCATGACCTTCTCGAGTAGCTCACGGTAGAGAGTCATTGGTCTCTCACACTGTGTGCCTGATCCAATTCTCGTCACTTGTAGAAAACGATGTTTGTTTGTGTTTTGTAGGGTTTTAGGCGCATCAGCGACTAAGGTCTCGACTAGGGTTCAGCAAAACAGAAAATCGACAGCAGTCGATTTTCTGTTTTGCTGAACGAAAGACCCTAGTTCCCGAGAGAAAAACCCTGCTGCACTCGCCTAAGACCGACTAACTCAGCCACCTTGTGAAACAGGCGTTTAAAAATTCTTCACGTCAATGACGGTATTTGAACTCTGGTCTTTTCCATTTGATGTGTGGTGGACGGCGATTTTGCGAATTGTGCTACCCACGAGGGCGGTTAAAGTTGAGAAATAATTTTTTTTTTAAATCATGCTTTCACCGGTGACGGATTTTTCCAAGAATGGGGAGGAATATTTTCTCAACTTCCATCTTCGGAATAGGAAGAACTTCCCTTATGGACTGGGTTTTTTTTTTTTTTTTTTTCTCTCTCACAGAGTGCCTGAGTTATTCGAACTTCAGCGAGGGTCGCCTGGTTTTCTTCCCAAAAATTGCAGCGATCATATGCTGAGACGTCGTGGGAGACGTTTTTTTTTTCTCTTTTTTATATATATCTTATAAAAACTGCTATAAACACCTTGGAACTACAAAATATAAATGTTATATAACCGTTTTTTTAACAACAGGTTTCCTCAATCTATGCACGGCCCGCTTCTCCTACATAACTGCGGTAATATCAGTATTCTTCCAGATAACGAAGATTATTTTCTTTTACTCGCAGGATTTATCTAAGTTCTCAAAAAAAAATCAGCTGTATATATTCTTCTGAATCAGGACACGGTCTTTATTAATGTTAAACGGGACATTTATTACCTATACTCTATTTACACGAATATTACAGAGATAATGGGGAAAAAAATGAAAAAGAATTTCCACATGATCTTATTACAATTGCATAATCCTGTTTATTTCCAACTATCCTTACTATTCATGATTATATTACCACTTACTCCTACTCTCTTTCGTCCATGCCACAACCCTATATGTATATATTTACGCATGCATATGTGTTAAACATACAACCTTTCTCCGTAAACCATTTTCATCAGTGTTTCTCACAAGATAAGAATACTCTAAATCCTCAGATGAATTAAATCACAATATCATGTAGACTTTAACCTAACTATACATTAACATTATTTTTTTCTCTCTCTTTTCTGGAGAAATTTTACAAATTATCATACTTTATATATGACTGGATTTGTACAATCTCAGCATCTGCAACTGACACCTAGAAAAAATTCCCTTTCTCAATTACAATAATTTCTTATTTTTTTTAGCAAATCAGAATTATAGCTAATTACTGCACTATTTAAAAACCATATCTAATACCAATGCCAATACTTCACAGAAACCCTCCTTTACTGTCTTTGTGTTCTTTCATCTCTCACTTTCACTCTCAAGTAAAATTAATCCTAATTTCATGTCAGCTAAATTAATCAATCACCCATTTATTCCTTACTTCGAATGGTACAGCCCTATTCTACAGACGTGTATGAAATACTTGTATTTCCTGTATTAAGAATTAATAACTTAATCAGCATCTATACTTGGGGGACATTCATTTGTGCACTCAAAAGGAATAACTGATTTCGCCGAAAATCTATTTTTTTTGTACCTCTGTTTCTACTCACGGTCATTGCAGACAATCTTCTTTTTTTCTCTCTTAACTAGAACTCTCTGAGAACGTGCACTCTACCAAGGAATGCCCCTAGATTCTATAGCATATTGGATATTTGCTGGTCTTCACAGTACTTTCTCCTCCGAAACGTCGCCATTCTGCAAAACATTTCCGCGCACTCTTCTGTGTCAGCTGAGCTTCCATACAATTCGTGCGTATCATACTCATATTCTTAAACTTCTCTGCAACTGCATTCATCGCTTCTATCTTGTGCACTTTTCTTGGTGGACTTTACTTCTATCTTATTTTGCGTACAGCACGCACTCGCGGCTCATGTGATTTTTTACTAAAACTTGACTCTTTTCTTCTCTCTATCACTCTAGACTGCACTACTGCCTATTTCGACTTTCTTGCGCTCCGGTCCTCATATCACTTTCCATCCTTTCTGTTTCTTCCTCGAAACTCTGTTCCTTTTCACAATTCCTCCCTCTTACAATTTATTCTCTTTACTTTAATTTGCTAACTTCTTTCTTGATTTGCACATTACCTTCTCTTTCCGGGATCCTTTTCCCCACGGAAACACCAGGTGTTTCTATCTTCGTCACTTGCTGGGGGAACTCGTCAGCGACACCTTTCATCTGCCATTTAGACGTGTTACGCGTTGTTCTTCACACGTCTAGAACAAAGGTTACCCACTGGCGACTTCTCCATCCGTAGAGATTTCCACTCTCTCAAGTAGGGTTTTTCGCATCGTTCCTTTAGGATCCGGAACTGCTCGGTGTCTCTCATCTCGTTTTCACTATTTTTCCGATACTGCCTCCCACTTCCTTGCTTGGATGTCCCCAAACGGAACTACTTGGCCCATCGGTTATAATTCTCATGCTTACGTACATTGCGGTTTATTCGCAAAGTGCTTATATTCTTTCTCCTTTTTTATGTCGCCCCTTTTACCTGTTCTCTACCGCAGCCTTTCCTCAATAACCAGAAATAAACACTTTTCTTCTGTTTCTTGGAATAACCAGATTAAACAAGCTAATCTTTCTTCTAAAAACAAGCCTAATCTTCTAACGTTTCACTTATCCTTTCTTCTCAAAGCTATTAAAATATAAAATATAAACTTAATATCCAATTTTTGTAAGATCTCGATCTTATAATGTAAAAGTGAGGAACATTCTATTGTTGGGGGGGGGGGGGGAATTGCTATAAAATCACGGCAACAGATTGTTGGGGGGTGAATTGCTGTGATAGTCTATAATTGCTATAAAAGCTGTCATTAAGTTATATTCGCATGATTAAATTTTCCTCCTTAATCAGTAATCTTCCCCAACATAGTTGTGGCTTAATCTGTGTGTCTAGTGGCTTTTGTTTAGGACCAGATTTCGTATATCCTAATACATAATAGATGAGATGAATAATCTATTTCCTCTACTATGCATGCGATTTGAATCTGTTTCTTGCGTTGTGTAACTAAGAAAGAATTTCAATTGATATTTTAATGAAATTACCTTTCTTAGCGCAATAATTTTTAATTGAACTTAATCAACCCCAGGTGAATACTGATGTGATCTGAAGTCAGCAACGAGGCAGTATTTGTAACAAAACAATCATTTAATAGAATATATATAAAACACATTACAAAAAGAAAATACACATATATATATATAACTCATTCACACTTTTATAACATTTCATCCTCTTATTAAAGATTAAGAAATTATTATCATTTGATTTAAACCATTTTAAGATTATACCATGATTCCTTATAATTATATTTCTCTTACAAGAGCCATACCATTAATATAACAATTTATACGATCCATAAACATATATATATATTTCTATTGACCTTTGTTGAATATCAACTGGGTACCATCGTCTTTTCTCCCCTTTCTCTTCTGTTTAATATTTAAGACCTTTAGTATTTGTGAACGTTTCAACATTTAAAACATTTATTATTTTAAGTGTATACATTAGGATATCAGATCTTTATGTTAACCACTTAATATTCATGGTACCTAACTGTTGTACCGCGGCATGTATATAATTCATGGGTAACATATATAAAACATAGAAAGAAATCAATTTAGAAAGGAATCATCTTTTAAAAGCTGCGTCACCGTAATATTCCATTTAAACTATCTCTCGTTCTCACACATACATGATGAAACATTTTAGCTTACCGTTTTTCTGTATCTTCCCTCTTTCGATTGAGATTTCCTCCTTCTCAGGATGTTTCCCTCTGCTTGATTCTGCCGCTGGAATTGCTTGGCTTTTCCACGATGACTTTCACGCACAATTCTACTAGGTAAGGTTTACACGACAGACAAAAGAGTCGCGACTGTTTGAATCTTCTAAGATGAACTATTTTCTAATTCTTCTCACTAATACTATACTATCTGTTTCTCTTTCATACGCACTTCTTCTCTCTACTCCCCTCTATTTTCTCTCCTTTTCTTTTATATTCAGGGTCACATCCTTTGGGTATCTTTCCATCGCTCTCATTGGAGGGTCTAATTCCAAGGCCAGAATTTTAGGTAATCTCAGTTGCTATGTCATGGTCAAAGCATCTGTTGACTCTTCTTATAGACCACTTAACGAGCAGCAAACCTTATGTACGTCATGGCTACTTACACTGGTGTTACTTTCCTGACCATTTTTGGACAAGCGAGATGTTATTCAATATCACCATCATTCGGAAAGAACTCAAGGTATTTTGTTGTTTATGCGGGGAGGAACTGTCCTTCCCCTGTTATAGCATCTTCCCATCGTTGTAGAATGCTCATGTGTTTATAGGAGAAGACACTTTTCCCTTGACATCTTGACCCTCCAACGGAAGTTTATACAGCCGAAACTGTACTGTATATACTTTTCTCCAAAGCAAGGTTACGAGTGGGCTGGGCCTTTAGAGGATGTTTAATATTCGTGTTCTCATTTCGAATAATATTTATTTAATTTTACTGATTTCCGTCCTTGCTGATGGTATTACAATTTCTATGAATTTTCAACACAATTCAAATATACATCAGCAACCAGGGAAATCAGACTTAATAATTAATTCATCCTTTACCGAATATTTAATTTATTCGAAAGAGAAAGGTGGGATTCATACCGCTCGTAACACTGCTCTCTCCCCCGAGAAAAAGATTTAGTTTACTGGATGAAAATCCAGGAACTCAATCTTTGGTAAGCTTTGGGAAAGTAGGTGCGACTTCAAACAAAAAAAAAATGATTCCTTCCTTTACATAAAATAATCATTTGATATCATTACTAAATAATTGAAGATTAACATGGGTATATTTACTTTATCATTATATCAATGTAGCAATATAGATTATTAGAATACTTCTAAGTCATTAACATAAGTAATACAATGTTATATAAGAAAAGCATACATAATATTATTCTGAGACATTATTTATTTCTTGAATAATCACCATTTCTTTGCATTCGGGATTCACTATAGTCCTGAACATTCAGTCTTAGATAAAAAAACTGTTCAAGAAAACTGAGTGTTCAAATACATATCTCTTATGTTCTTTCACTTCCTTTGTATTACTGTCCTTAATCACGCACTTGCTTCAGCTATGATTATACACTCCAGTCTAATCGTCCACTTCTTCAGTTTCGATTCGGTATCTGCATCTTTTCTTGCTTCAAACACTTCCATGAGTGAACAACTTTGTTTTCTTTCACAATTAGTCTGTCTTTTCTTATCTTCCAAATCACTCAGAAGAGATGATACATATAATAAAAAAACATACTTTAATATATATTCTCTCAGCATATTTATGAACAATGAATTATTTGATTACTAAAATACATATAGTAATAAATGACAAAGACTATAAACTAAAATTTCAGTTTCACCAAAAAAGAATATATCTAATAGAAAATGATAAACCATTAAAAGGAATGTTTATTTCCTTCTTCTTATTCTCTTCAACGATTGAGTTCTCTTCATCTTTTACTTGACCAATTCGAATAAAACACATCACTATTTGGTAACACTTGTGATGATTTTAGCAAACTGGAATTGAAGATCTCTCTTGAATAGGACGTATAGCACAAAGATATAATGTGGGTATTGCATAATTACATCAAGAAAAATCAAAAGAAAATGCTTTATTAGAAGACTCAGTGATTAAGACGTTCACAAGTTCAGAACGATTCCGATTAAGTGGCAGTCTATTCTGATCTAAATGGGAACTTCTTGTCTTTCATCTTCTCTTCTCAGATCTAAGCTATTAATGTTCTCTTCGTTAGTGATGTTTCTACTATAATATATTTGATAAGAGTTGCTTATCTCTTCCATGTTATTTCCACGTTTTCGTAATTTCCACAACTCCCTTTTTTTTTTTTATTTTTATTTTTTTTATTTTGGGTACTCCTGTACAAAAGCGTAGAGTTGGGAAAGTGGCTCCTTCCCCCTGAATGTAGACGGGATTGGATCCATTAATAAAGACGGTGATGTTCCCTGGACTGTGGGTGTCGTGGGAAGGGTAGCAGGTGTTTCCACATGATAGGGTGTATTTAATATCCGGTCAGAGATTGATGTTGAAGGTATTTCTGACGTAGGTGCTGTAATCTCCCTCCATTTTGGAAGGAAAAGAATATCCCTAGTTAAGAGTGAAGTGATCAATGGAACACGATCAGAATTTCTGTTTAAGGGCCTCCTCATAAATTTTGAGTGATTAACCATTTTTCGATTTACCATGGTGAGAAGACTTACCAGATCCGTTTTATCTGCTCGTAGATCCAACAATTCGCAGAGGTTGTGAATATACCAAGATCCTTCTTCTGTGTGTTGCCACGACATACATTCAGACACTAAAGAATATACAATAAGCATGTCTGCCTGAAGAACTGGTTCGGTTACTGGGTTTTCCGTTTGAACATCATCTGGTATTACCAGGTCGCCTGCCAAAGCAGCACTACCCTGACAAACTTGGATAAAGAAGATCTTAGGCTTATCTCTTAATGTCGGGGAAGCGCTCTCCCAAAAAGGTATGAACAATTGTTCCATGCCATATTTCCCGTCTCGTGCAAACAAAGCGCCAACTGCTCCATGAGTTAGTATGCAGCACACAAAACAATCGGCCTCTGAATGATCACTTGCCGCACTTTGTTGTAACGCGTGGATTAGCTCTCTTACTAGAAACTCATGATGTACTATGACATCAAAACCCAAATTGCTGAAACAGGTTGCCAACCGCACTGTATCTTTTTCTACAGACCTCATATCCTTAAACACGGAGCTCGTCTGAAATTGAAATACTTTATTGCAGAAAATTATGCATGTTCCCCGTCTGTGATTTGCCATAGAGTACGCTGCATCCTCCATAGATGTTTGGAATGGGATTCCTTGACCTTTGATTGATTGGTGACTTATATTAGAGAGATTGGGCAACATCATCTCGGATAATTGCATAGTTAATGGGCGTTCGCTCACCAATTGTGCTATCTTGTCCCCGGGTCTAATTCTTATTCCTATTCTACCCAGATTCAATAATTCTACTTCTAGATTTTCACACAATTCTGGGCTTTTCAAGCTTGCGCCGACTTCCAGGTAATGACTGATGGGAATGTCAGCCCTTGGAAGGATTCTCCCTACACATCCAGTGGGCATGCGAACTTGAAGGTCGGTTTGAATTATAACTTTTGATAACGGGGAAATTAAATATTCCCTTGGACTATACAAATCAAAGGCGGTACTATCTGACGAGACCCTTGTGGGGGTATGTGCCAGTGTTGACAGTTTTGTGAAAGTCAGATACGGGGGACGTATTTCACTATGATTTTCCATTTATACTTCTGATGAATGTCTTCTTGGGTATCCTATTTAAAGAATGATTCCAATTCAGTATCTCTCAATTTATTCATTTATTGATTTTTTTTCAAATTGTTGTTATTAGTTCCAATGGAATAAGTATTTCGGGTGAGAAGAAAAGAAGCTACTTCCAAAACTTCCTTATTATTCTTTTATTCCTAATTCACCATCTCTCACTCCCCTGTTTTTTTCAAAAGTAGAGAAGAGAAGGTACTGCGTTTACTATTTCCTTCCTCTCTCTTAAGCTTTAAACAAATAAAGCGTGAGAGCATCTTACGTGTTGCTATCCCTCGTTTTCACCCTCACCCTCCTAATTTAAAAATATGTTTATATATATTTATTTATTTATTATTATTTTATTTATTTTATTTTATTTTGTTTTATTTTTTTATTTTTTTATTTTATTTTATATATATATTTTTTTTTTTTTGGAGATATTACTTCCTAAAACAGGTGATGAACAATGGAAAAATAAATGAGCTCATCAATATCATACTCAAAAGTATCAATGGTAGCTTAATCCAAAAGGTTAATCCATTACCAACTAACTAATTGTTGGAGCCAAGCTGTCCATGGCGTTTGACCAGGAGAAAATCCAGAAATTTGGGATAACTGAGGAAAATTTTGGATGAATAATTTGTAAAGTAGGATCTTCCAAACAAAATTCTAATTCTTTGCAATCTGATATGGTTCTGCCTAACAGGCATATTTTCTCCTCATGGCAGGCCACACTAAAGTATTATTCGGAAGGTATAACATTGACACTCATTGCTTTACACAATCGTGGCAATTTGCCTTGATACAACTATCAGCAGGAATTACTTTAAATAGATCCGTTGACGGATTCACTGATCCACATTTGTATGCACCTTGCTCAACTTTACATATTTCCACCGGGGCGTGGGTGACTACTTCATAAATCACGTGAACCAAAATCAGCAATATTCCTGAATTTATCTTCATTCCCAACGTCCTTGTTCGAGTTCTTAACGTTCTTAACCTACATAGAGTATAGAAAATAATCTATCAGTCTTGAACTTCGAACCCTCTTTGAGTAAACAATTGCCGTTTGGGATATCGAGCTTTTAGGTGACAAAAAAAAATTATCTCTCTCTCTTTTTTTTCGAAGGAGAAAACAGGCGGCCCTTACTCTAAACAAAAAAAACTAGATCTTGTGTATTATATTTCTTAATTTTCTGCCCAGATAAACGGCTCGCCTTGAAAAGTTCAAAGCACTTATAGCTACAAGTCATTCTTTATAAATAAACCTTGAGTGATATGCCCTCTGATAAAACCTAATAGTAGGGCATAAATTAGACAGCTGATTTTTTTTTTTTTTCTCATACACAAAACAGTTGATAATAATTATGCATTTATCCTGTCTTGACGATCTTATGTTAATGCAATGTCATTAACTCCTTAATCCCATATGTGATAGAAGTATAATGAATAGATAAAGTTCTATTTGACAATTATTTGCAGAACTAAAATTCTGATGTAGATTACTCCAGATCTTTTAAGAGTAAAATGAGGTTTTTTTTTTTTTTTTTTTTTTTTTGCAAAACAATCAGCACAAGAAGAAGATCCCCTTATCTTGATCTTGGAATTCAGATGTGATGTTATCTCTTAACTCTTCTCTTTAGAAACATGATAAAACAAATAATAACTGGGAGGAACCAGCCGTCCCCAGGCTAAATGCCTCATCTCATCTCTAAAAAGGACTATTATTATCTTTCTTAGATATCACTCTGAATCTTCTTTCTTGAACTTGAATTTAGACATACAATGAGAGGAAGAGAGAGAGAAAAAAAAAAGGGAACTAGGGGGGCGCCTAATAAAGCCCTAGACCATTTGCAATCCTCCTCTCCTCTCTTCGTTTAATCCTGTATACTCAAAATATATATATATATATTTTTTTGCTCAGTACTAGTGATTCATCACTATTAGTTGATTAAAAGTTCTGGCACTATTCACCTTTTTTTTTTTTTTTTTTTTTTTTTATCTTCAAAAGAATAACTTATGCCTTTGCTTGAAACTTCTCAGTTACAATAAATTAAATTCTCCTTCCTGTGTTACTAACTATACTGTATAACAATCTGTGCTCGTTGAGCTATCCAATAACAACTGTTGATAAAACATGATGATAGATTCAAATACAATCAGTTTTTTTTTTCAACCTTTCATTATGGTAACCTTTTTAATGCTGAATTAAATCAGTAGGTACAATACATGAAAATGCTAATTCCTGAGATTAATCATGTACTCAGTCCTTTGCATTTATCCACTTCACTAAAAGATCATATCCATCGTTCGCCCAATTTCGTTCGGAAGTTGGTTCAGGATCAGGTTCAATTTCAGGTACATTCACCCATCGTACAAATCGATCGTAAAGACTCTGATTTTCAGAGTGTGGCGCTGCCGCTTCTGCCCTTTCTTCAGAGCAGACTTGAGCTGGCTGAGATTCATCTTCCTTTTCAGTATTTTGAGAGGGGCCGCTTTGGTCCATTTCTTCATCTGACGTTTGAATTGTCTCAGGAACAATTACTCTATTTGATGCCTGAGGATGTATTTTCACATCTTCCTTTTCAGGAACTGATATAGAACGAGGTTCTTGGCTTTTGCTGCGTAAATTATATTCATGTGTTGGCTGAGAACGCACTTGCTGTTTTCTGACTGGCAAAGTGACAGTTTCCTCTTGTTTTCCACTCTGTGGACTTGCCTGTTGGTTTTGCTTTATTTGTATCGCTTGCTTCTGACCCCTATTTGGCAAATACGCTAATGGAATTGAAACGGGTAAACTTTGTGGCTGATAGAAAACCGGTTCGACCCATTCTTCTTCTTCATCTGTTTCCGATTCCACATATACTCTTTTTGGTTTAGTGTTTTCTGAGGATCGTTCAGGTGATGTAGTAGTCTCAGAAGACTCTAAACGCAGCTCTGGAAATGGTTTGCGATCTATCACTTTCGTTTATCTGTCTACATGTACCAGTTGCTTATCCCTAGGATGATATATATGTTGAATCTGAAAATTAACTTCTGATGTTTGTGATATAACTCGATATGGACCACTACTCTGTCGAGACAATTTGCGTGTTCTACCTGGTTTTACCATAGGAGTATAGAGATATACTATGCTTCCAACCCTAATCTGTTTATCTACAGCTCTAGTAGAGCGATATTGTTCTTGTGTTCGTGCAGCGTCTTCCAGATGCTGCCGAACTATTTCATAAGTTCGCTGCATCTTTGCTACCATTTGCTCTGAATAATGCTCTAAAGAAGCGTATGTAGGGTGTATTTCTGAAGTCCAGATGTGCTGAGGCATCACAATATCTCTCCCATACATTAAATAATTTGGTGTTTCATGAGTAGCTGAATGTACAGCTGAATGATATGCTGCTACTGCCAATGGCACACAGGTATGCCAGTCTGATTGAGTAGCATTCACGACATGCGATAGAATTGCTGCTAAAGTTCTATTCAGCCTTTCTATTTTTGCGTTTGACTGCGGATGATACGCAGTGGTTTCCAATTTCCTAATGCCTAGTTTTTGATAGATCTCTTTCATTAAAGTTGATAAGAAGTTACTTCCTCTGTCAGTCAATAAAATCTGTGGAATTCCATGTCTAGCAACTACATGATTCACAAAAGCGGTTGCCACTTCTTCTGCTTTCTGTGTCTTCAATGGTATTGCCTCTACATAACGTGTAAAACAGTCTACGACCATCAGCAGATATTTATCGCCCTCCAGACTGGTAGGCAGTGGACCCAGAATATCCATGCTTACCCGATACCAAGGAATTGTCTCAAAAGGAACCCGCATAAGGCTAGCTTTTGCTTTTGGATTATATCCTCTTCTTTCCAAACATGAAGGACAAATGTTCACATAAGCTTTAATGTCAGAGAACATGTTCACCCAGAAGAAATTTCTCCGTATCTTCTGTAAAGTTTTATCAAACGCCAAGTGCCCAGCCGAAGGAGTGCTGTGACAAGCGTCTAAGATCTCTCGTTTTAATGCATGTGGAACCACTATTTGTTCAAAAGGCTGTTCTCGAGCTGATCTTGTGTCAGGTAAAGTATAATGGCATAAGACACCATCATTTAAATAGTATGAATCTGGAATTCTTGATAAGGCTTGGGTGTTTCCCTCTAAATGAGTGATCAACGATTTCAGTTTATTATCTTCTCTTTGTAATGTTCTTACCAACTCTTTAGTGGCTTCCTTCGGCATTACCAGCGTTTCAAGTGTAATTCCGGTCGACATCGTCGCAACATGTTCGTTCTTAGATTTCTTTTGCCTCTTAGGCTTAGCATCTTCCTCTAATACTGGTCTAGATAAATAATCAGCATTAGAATGCAGACGGCCAGGACGGTAAGTAACCTCAAATTCGTAATCTTGTAACATTAAATTCCAGCGCATTAGTCTAGGGCTGGGGTTCTTTAATTGGAGAAGATATCTTAATGGTGCATGATCAGAAATTATCTGAAATTTAAACCTGTATAGAAAAGGTCTAAACTTCGAAATGGAGAAAACGACTGCTAAACTCTCCTTTTCCACTGTACTATACGACCTTTCAGCTTGTTTTAACAGACGGCTAACGTAAGCAATAGGATGTTTCTCTCCATCTTCTGCAATCTGCTCCAACAATCCCGAGATAGCAATATCGCTAGCATCAGAAGACAAATAGAACATTTTGGAAAAGTTAGGATAAATCAAAACAGGTTCTGTTATCAGGGCCATTTTAAGCTTCTCAAAAGCGGCCTGTGTTGCTTCGTCCCATTTGAAGGGAGTGTCTTTCTTTGTCAGTCTGGTCAACGGGAAAGATATCTCCGCATAGTCTTTAATAAACTTTCTATAAAATCCTGTCATACCTAGAAATTTTCTGACTTGTTTTACTGTTTTAGGAGCTAAACTCTTTTTGATGGCTTCCACATTTTCTGGATTTGGACGGACGCCTTCAGAGTTGATGAGATGGCCAAGGTAAATGACTTCTGGCTTTAGGAAATCACACTTAGAAGGTTTTAACTTGAGATCGTATTGTCTCAGCCGCTGAAAAACGGTCTTCAATCTTTCAATATGTTCCGTAAAGGTTTTACTGGCTATCACAACGTCGTCCATGTAACAAAAGATGGATTGTTTTTTTAAACCCTGCAAAGCAATTCCCATAGCTCGCACAAAACTGGCTGGGCTATTTTTTAATCCTTGTGGTAATTTTTCCCACTCCCATAAATCTTGACCCGTTGTAAATGCCGTTTTGTGCTTATCAGCAGGATGAATTGGGATCTGCCAAAAGCCAGATTGAAGATCGAGAGTGGAAAAGAAACGAGATTCTGATAACAGCTGCAATATCTCCGAGATTTGAGGCAGAGGGTAACTGTCTGCGACCGTTTTCGCGTTAAGTTTTCGAAAGTCAATACATAATCTAAAAGAATTGTCACGTTTCTTAACCATGATGATCGGAGCACTGTATGGTGAAACACTCGGAGAAATTATCCCTGCCTCTCTTAGTTCATCAATTTGGCGATCTACCTCAGTTCGCAGAGAATACGGCGTTCGGTATGCACGCTGTGCAACCGGGATGTCATCTGTGAGCTTTATTCTATGTTGTAAGATTTTAGAATTGCCTAACTGGGAAGGAGATTTGGCAAAAACATCTCTATATTCCAGTAACAATTTAGACAGTTGCTTTCGTTGGGAATCAGTTAAATGATTCAGTTTGAAGTCTTCTATAGACACTGGAGAAGATCTCCTAACCTTTTCTTTCTCCCCTGCAAAATTAACTTCTTTCATATTAACACATTCAACTTTAACAAGACCAGTCCCTTTTGCTAAATGCAGTGGCTCGGCCGAAACATTCGCAATCGCGACAGAAGCACGCCTGTCTTGAGATAACTGATCTAATGAGCAACAAACAGCTAGGTCATTAATGCCTAAATTATAATTTGGTTCGATTATTACTGCCTGTTCAGGAAAAAGCTTGTGATCGCACTGCACAGTAAGCACTGTCTCAGTATTAGGTGGGATAATGTGTTTAGATCTTAGTTTTCCTACAGTGGGTTTTGTATCACCTAAAATCCTTTCTCTAACCCCTATTTCTCTCATGCAAATGCCTAGTGGCAGAGATTTTAAAATTCGTTTGCCTGAGTCTAGGACAAAAGATCGTTTTCGCAAAATATCCGATCCAAGAACAACATCATATTTTCGACTTAAGGCATCTAAGGCTACGAGGACCTGTTCTTTAAATGTTTTCCCATCCAGAGTTAAATTTACTGAAATTTTTGGGCGTATGGGCACAACATTACCTCCTATCCCACAAACAGTAACTTCAGGGGGTCTTTGTTTCAAGGACCTGTGATGTCTGATTTTATTAAAGATCCCTGCACTAATTAAAGATACTGATGCACCACTATCAATTAAAAATTTAGTCGGAATGCCCTGAATTAAACCAGCAACTAGAGGTAAGTCCATGTCATTTTCGGCAGTGAAAACGCCATGTTCTGCTCTAGGATATCTTAAATGAGGCTTAGATGGGAAGGGTCTTTTTAGTCAACTTGTTTGGCGATTAGGTTGCCAATGTGAATTAACTCCCATATGGTTTACCTGCCTGCGATTTATTATTCTGGGCGATCTTCGTCCCCTATTGGTATTATATGTTTCTCCTCTATCTCTGACATAGGAGGAACTAGGATTTATATTTTCTGAAAAGCGATCGTTTGTCCTATCAATAACGGACCTCCCAACTTGTGTCACCCCAGTGTAGTTATTTCTATCTGGCGCTCTCCGACGGTAGTTAGGCTCGTGTGGTTTCTCAGCAGGATATTGACACCATTTATCCCTATCAATGTTTACAGGTCTCTGAGTTTGCCCCTGCCACCTACTGTTATATCTAGTGTAATCTGATACATTTTGATTGCGAGCTCCCTGATTTCCCCAGCTCTCTGCTTGAGGAGCAGTGAAAGAGATCGGTCTAACTGCTGTATCTCGGCGTATATTAGGTGAGTAATAAGGCCTATATTGTTTTTGTCTCATTTCTCCCAGCTGTTGGTTAATTTCATCTGCATACTGCTGAAACCTGTTATTAAGTGAAGCCATTTGTTTTTCTAGACCGTTCAGATCTGTATTGTTAGTTGTTAACTTATCTAATGAATGTTGTAATGATAAAATTTGTTCTTGCACTGGTCCTAACATCTGTTTAATCTGAGGTTCAGTTGTTTGTACCGTGTTTATGGTTACCTGTTTTCCCTGTACGAGGCTATTATTCTGTTCCTCAAGCATTGCTATGTCCAAGGCTGATTGAAAAGTGGCCGGATTTTGGCTTAGTACTAATCGCTTCAGTTTTGTATTTAACCCGCTCAAAAATTGTGCCAAGAGAGTTTGATCTCTCAAAGTTATGACCTCCTGTGTTTCACTTTCCGTTTTGAAGGCTGCTCTGCACAAATTTTTCAGACGAGTTCCAAACTGGATAACTGATTCGTCTGTTCCCTGTCTAGCATTACTGAACTTCTGTAATTGCGATATGACAGGTTGTGTACGTTCAAATCTTGTCAAGAATGTTTCTTTAATTTTATCATAATCTTTTTCTGATCTTAACTCGATTGAGTGAGACAAGAACTCAGCGGCACAATCTCTAAGCCGACTTTTAATTACTGCGATTTTCTCCCTACCTGACCACCCAGCAATGACCGCGATTTCTTCGAGTATCTCGAAAAAATAAGAAATCGTCATAACTTCGTCATCTCTACCGTGGTACATCGGGACCAGGTTAAGAAAACCAGCAATCTGAGGTGGATGCACCCTCGCAGATGTTGTGTCAGGTTGGGTGGGAAATAATGGTTCAGACATTTCTAAATTTGGCCCTTCTAAACTTGGTTCTTTTTTTTTTTTTTTTTTTTTATTTTATTATATTTTTTTAAATCAAGCTGTATCACAATTGCCCCACAAAAGATATAATGCTAAGGTTAGGTTAGCAGCAAGCAGTAACTAATGTATATATTTTTAAACTGTTTATAGATCTACTGATCTAAGTTTAATCTTCAAATTTTCTAACTAAATTTTCTTTAGTTAACTATTTCATGTTCTTAAACCCAGATATACTCCATTATTTTATTAAATATTACTACTTGTTGCTATGCATGATCAAATAAAAATACCATAATTCATAATATATTTCATAATAATGATAATTCAGCAATGCTAAGTAAAACAGAAAACATAATACCTGTTGCTATACACTCAGAACATCAGTAATCATTAACTTTTGCTTCAGACTTTACTTTTAACCTTTTAATACCTATTCTCATACTTAATAAACGTTAGAAACCTTGTAAACTTCCCCTAATTTTCTAAAGCCATAATTGCTTATTTGTACTGATCGCGACAACAAAATGTTATTCGTGCTGGTCACGGCGCCAGATTGTTGGGGGGGGGGGAATTGCTATAAAATCATGGCAACAGATTGTTGGGGGGGGGGAATTGCTGTGATAGTCTATAATTGCTATAAAAGCTGTCATTAAGTTATATTCGCATGATTAAATTTTCCTCCTTAATCAGTAATCTTCCCCAACATAGTTGTGGCTTAATCTGTGTGTCTAGTGGCTTTTGTTTAGGACCAGATTTCGTATATCCTAATACATAATAGATGAGATGAATAATCTATTTCCTCTACTATGCATGCGATTTGAATCTGTTTCTTGCGTTGTGTAACTAAGAAAGAATTTCAATTGATATTTTAATGAAATTACCTTTCTTAGCGCAATAATTTTTAATTGAACTTAATCAACCCCAGGTGAATACTGATGTGATCTGAAGTCAGCAACGAGGCAGTATTTGTAACAAAACAATCATTTAATAGAATATATATAAAACACATTACAAAAAGAAAATACACATATATATATATATAACTCATTCACACTTTTATAACATTTCATCCTCTTATTAAAGATTAAGAAATTATTATCATTTGATTTAAACCATTTTAAGATTATACCATGATTCCTTATAATTATATTTCTCTTACAAGAGCCATACCATTAATATAACAATTTATACGATCCATAAACATATATATATATTTCTATTGACCTTTGTTGAATATCAACTGGGTACCATCGTCTTTTCTCCCCTTTCTCTTCTGTTTAATATTTAAGACCTTTAGTATTTGTGAACGTTTCAACATTTAAAACATTTATTATTTTAAGTGTATACATTAGGATATCAGATCTTTATGTTAACCACTTAATATTCATGGTACCTAACTGTTGTACCGCGGCATGTATATAATTCATGGGTAACATATATAAAACATAGAAAGAAATCAATTTAGAAAGGAATCATCTTTTAAAAGCTGCGTCACCGTAATATTCCATTTAAACTATCTCTCGTTCTCACACATACATGATGAAACATTTTAGCTTACCGTTTTTCTGTATCTTCCCTCTTTCGATTGAGATTTCCTCCTTCTCAGGATGTTTCCCTCTGCTTGATTCTGCCGCTGGAATTGCTTGACTTTTCCACGATGACTTTCACGCACAATTCTACTAGGTAAGGTTTACACGACAGACAAAAGAGTCGCGACTGTTTGAATCTTCTAAGATGAACTATTTTCTAATTCTTCTCACTAATACTATACTATCTGTTTCTCTTTCATACGCACTTCTTCTCTCTACTCCCCTCTATTTTCTCTCCTTTGCTTTTATATTCAGGGTCACATCCTTTGGGTATCTTTCCATCGCTCTCATTGGAGGGTCTAATTCCAAGGCCAGAATTTTAGGTAATCTCAGTTGCTATGTCATGGTCAAAGCATCTGTTGACTCTTCTTCTAGACCACTTAACGAGCAGCAAACCTTATGTACGTCATGGCTACTTACACTGGTGTTACTTTCCTGACCATTTTTGGACAAGCGAGATGTTATTCAATATCACCATCATTCGGAAAGAACTCAAGGTATTTTGTTGTTTATGCGGGGAGGAACTGTCCTTCCCCTGTTATAGCATCTTCCCATCGTTGTAGAATGCTCATGTGTTTATAGGAGAAGACACTTTTCCCTTGACATCTTGACCCTCCAACGGAAGTTTATACAGCCGAAACTGTACTGTATATACTTTTCTCCAAAGCAAGGTTACGAGTGGGCTGGGCCTTTAGAGGATGTTTAATATTCTTGTTCTCATTTCGAATAATATTTATTTAATTTTACTGATTTCCGTCCTTGCTGATGGTATTACAATTTCTATGAATTTTCAACACAATTCAAATATACATCAGCAACCAGGGAAATCAGACTTAATAATTAATTCATCCTTTACCGAATATTTAATTTATTCGAAAGAGAAAGGTGGGATTTATACCGCTCGTAACACTATCCGTCCCGAATTATTAGGTTATTCTTAGTTTCTAAAATACCACTACAGTCTTTTCGGCATTCATAAACTGGCTTGCTCTCATTTTTGCTGTTACTTTTCTTCTTAAAAATTCTGCTAAGTTCTCAAATTCTAAATGGTCCTCTTAATCCAGTGTTCTTTCCTGTTTATGGTAGTGCTGCCATATTTTCCTGTAAATCTAAGGCTTTGCTCAAAGGCGAGCCATTCAATTTATGCTGCATGCCTTTTGTATAGATATTTCACGGGCATTATTTTACCAATTGGCACCTCTAATTAGAATACCCCCCCCCTTTTTTTTTTTTAAATACAAACGTTTTAAACAAACGCTGAGAATTTAAACTATGACTTTCTCAGTTTCAATTTTTTTCGTGCAACATTTTTTTCCAGAAGTTTATAACTTGTAGATGTTTATGTGAAATGTTAACATGTCCCCTTCTTTCCACCATACAGCAGTACATGAAGTCAAAACAATATACATTTATATATTGCATTCAAATCGCAAGAACTGTATTCAGTAGTAGTTTGATGAACGATCTCTTATTATACACATTTAGAAATTTCTCATTAAAATCTCTCTTAAAAACGTTTATCTCTGATAATGCATTTCCATTGGCATGACTACAGTAGTTATTTTCGTGCTTTACTAAATCTTCGGAAATCGAAGCTTGCAAGTAAGGTTTAGTTTCATCCTGAAAGAAAGGTTCAAAATGCCCCTAGCAATAATTACTTTCACCAGATAACTAATGATATGGCCTTTAAACACGCCGCCTACAGCAGTATATTCTCACAATAATAATGCATTCTTTAAGATAAGCACTAATGATGCTTTTGAATTATTAATGAGGAGGTTTTGGAGAAAGTGGCAGAAAATAGACTATAGTTGTTGATCATAGCTAAAATATAATCTATCTGTATATGGATGGATGTTTTGAAAAATGTTCTGCTGTGTACTAAATTGGAAAGATATATGGAGAGGTTTTTCATTATTCAAGCTTTATCTTGTTCAATAAGTTTCCTACTTGCTTTAAAATTGAAATTCCATGCATTGGCCCATTGAGAAACAACAGTTTAGTTTTCGGTTAAAACAAAAGCGTTTCTGATTCTGCCCTATTATTTGTTACTGTCGCTTGTATTGAGCAGAAGATTTTTCCACCGTATTGATTGAATCACAGAGGCACAAAATCCTCATCGTGTGTACATTTAACAGCGATGTGGAATGAATTTTACATCACCTTCCCCAGCTATTCGCTACTGTGTAATGAAAACACTTAATTTGAATGTAGCGAATTCAGTCGGGCAAAGATCTTAAAATGGTGTTTTGTTTGCAGGAAATTGAAATTATGAAGAGTTGGATCGTGAATATTTATATAAGGTAGGAAATCATCGAATAGGCCTATTTTACCGGAAATAAGCCTTTAATGAACAGGTTTCGAATATATTTAGAAACATTTAGTTAGCACCCTTAACCCAACCGAGTTTCCACAAAAGACATCTTCGGGTTTTAACAATTAAGGACAACTTTTCGATTCCAGTCTATATAAAATTGTTAATATACATACCTAATTAATTTAAAGTTGGTTGGTTTTACTTTTAAGTGCACATTCGCAGCTTAGGCCGTAATGTGCCAATTCAAAAAATAAAGTCAAGAAGGTAAGTACCGTAAACTAAGGTAAATATGAAGTTCCAAGGTAATTAAGTTAAAGTCAATTGAATTGCACACCTACAAAGGTTATCGCATCCTTGCCCGACAAGTATTTTATAGGATGAAGTTCAGAGTCATTTTCTCGGTAAAAGTTGTAGATGAAAATGAGTCATACCTGAGAAAGAGTAGAAATTAGCATTTAAGGAAGTTAGCATCGTCTTGCATCGAAAACTGTACACAGAAACTTGTACAGAAAGCCAAGGAAAAAGGAAGAATGAGGGAACGCTGCAAATAGAAACATAGGGGAGACATCATCAGTGACATGGAGAGAGAGAGAAATCGAAAATTACCAACGTTTCAAATAATTAAATTACTACTTACTTTAATAAAAATGTTTAAAGTAACGATGACCATGTTTTTTTATTTGTCGTAATAAACAGCAAGTTAATAATATTAGAGTTATAGTAGCTAAATATTGCAAGACAGCGTGCTTTTTCCATATCTACCAAAAAAAAAAAAAAATTGCCGTTCATACCTTTGCGCGGAAGTATACTCCACGAGGTCCAGCCTTCTGTTACCTCTCCAATTTTGTATTTGAGCCATTCGAATCTCTTTCCCCCTCTCCCTCCACTTTTTCTTCTTCCTTTGAAAATATACCTCACTGGTTCATTTTTTGATTCCTTTCAGGGTCTGATAACCTCTGAGGCAACCCTAAGATGTCTAGTGCCACACTTTGCAGTCCGCGCTTTTTAAGCCGTCCCTGACATAGACACCTATTGGAAACTCTTGCCAATCGTGTTACCTTTCTTTGACCCTTTTGTATGCTTTTTTTTTCCCCAAGTGTGGCCTCCAGACCAGAACACAATATTCTAAATGCAGTCTTGCTATCGTTATTTACAAAAGGATTGACATTTTCCCCTACTTTGCGAAGGTCCTATATATGACAGACAAGACATCATGTGCCTTCTGTTTACACCTGTTTACACTGCTTGAAAAATTTCATGTAAGGCTGAATCGCAACCACGGAGTCTTTTTTGTCCTGAACCACTTTTAATTTCACTTCCCCCTAGCTTGTGAATCCTGGCTTTTTGTTCCATAGGTGCAGAACCTTATATTTAGAAGTATGAAATTTCAGTTGTCATTTGTGAGTTAATTTGTTCAACCGATCGACGTAATTTTAAAACAAAATGGCCTCGCCTTTTTGTCGTTAACCCTGCCAGCCTTTAATGTTCAGCAAACTGTGACAACTTTCCGTGACCTCTCTCATCAATATCATTAATAATATATCTGTATTGTATGAAAGATGAAATCTTTATTCAGTTATGCTCATAACGGCAAAACGATGCCAGGGGATTCCTATTGTAATTAAAGCACTTTGCGTGGAGCGAAGAATGTGAGGCACAGCTCACGTTCGCGCACACATACTTGGGGGTATTTACCTTGGATGGGGAAAAATTTATTTAGATAGTCATAAAAAAGTACAGAACATGACAGAAAAAATAAACACATATTTACTTTTAATAATTACAGTATATAATTCTTTGTTGTCCTGTCCACAAATTCTGAGCAGGCGGCAGCTAAACTTGCAGGCGAATAGTCATTCTGCGAAGGCGATAAGCACAAAAAGTTGATCAGCATTTCTGCGGGAGAGTGAGTACATGCTAAGAAGTTTCTATTGTTAATGCTCCTTATTTTGTGATAGAAAAAAAAAAAGAATTCGACTGTAGTTGAGAAATTTTCGCCTGCAGGCTTTATCTGTAGCGCACTTAATATAATCGACATCGAGATCCTATCTCCCAGCTAAATCCCAGATCTCACTGCAAAAAACGAAGGGCCAGCCCTGAGATGGGCTGTTGGAATCCGCCAACTATACTGGTTCCAAATATTTAGATCTGAGATGAGCTCGCTATCATTTTTACTGCAATGGCCATTCTGTTTTCCATATTTTCTTGGATTCTGGGCATTTCAAGAATTGCTGGAGTGCTGTGGAGGGGTCTACATTAGTACTTGAAGGCTACCCACCTCAAAAGCCATTATTTGCCGGGGTACAGGCTCTTCAAGTTAGTGGGTGCTATCGAACCCCAAATCTCTGCGGCATAGAGTATCGCCGAATACAAAAATCTTAGAATGTAGTAGTTCCTGTTGTCTCCCAGTTCCCGAAAGTGCAACAGATGCTGTTTCCTCTATTACCTTGGTTGATGCATCTTTGAGGTGTAGTCCTTTTATACGTCTGTGAAATCGCAGCTTTGGATGAAAGGTTACACACAGATCCGTATGTTTCTGTTCAAGATAGTTTGAGCTCTCCGTATTGCAGGAGGAGTGATCTGTGTAGAATTTAATTTAGTAAGTTTATTACTAGAGCTGATTTAGCTGGCGGATCTGAACACCAAATTGGGCGAAGTAAGTTGTCATTCGATTTAGCTGCTGGTTTATCCTTTCTATGATAAGTTGGGAGTTGTCAGTTTTGTTAAATCTAGCCATTAGTTTGATGTCATCTACGTAGGCACAGTATGCCATTTATTTCAGAAACGAGTGGTAGAAGTAATGCTGTGGTGAGTATACTCCGAGAGAATCCTTTCTTATGGGACCCGCGAAGGGATTCTTTCCCTTCTTGGTCAAAAAAGGATTCATCTGCCGAAGTGTATTATGTTCGTGAATTGCATGTGTCCCCCTGTCGATTTGCCCATAATAGACGCAAAATCAGAGTTTCCGCTGAAAACTCATTGCTATCTGCTCTGTAAACCGATTAACTCAACCACAGAGTGAAAAAGAGGTCATAAAAATTCCCCGTGTCATTGACGGGATTCCAACTCGGGCCTTTTCCACCCGCTGTGGGAAGGACGATAACGACGCCTCTGTGTGTTACCCGCACAGACAACGGATAAGGCACTACTCAAATAATGTTTGGATTTCGTTTGCAGCAACTCTTCCACGAAAACTAAGTCTATGCAACTCTGTACGGTGCACACAGTTTTGGATAGACTTGTTGACACATGGAGTTCCAATTGTGTTCTTGTATGCGGTGCTACTGGTCGCCAACAAATCCTTTATTTATATCACAGAGCAGATTGCAGAATTCTGCAGAAGCCATATGAGTGTGAAAGTTGTCAGGTATCGTAAGTTGTGTATTCATCTGGCCACGTGGTTACTGGGAAGCAAGATCACCAATGAAGGCGCCTCCCAGCATCCATCCATCGGCATGGGTAGCCCGGCGAGGACAGTATATGGATACTATATGAAGCCATCCCCATCTTGCAAAGCCTGAGGCGGGGAAGGCTGAAAGGACGCTCAGTAGACCAATTCCGGTCGCATTAGGAATGAAGCAAACCCAAAGTAATGAGAGAGTAAGTTGGGCGTGCCTCTGGGCGGACCCAAACGAAAATAGATGTGAAACATTTAGTAGGTTTTGTAGGATGGAAAAAATAGAGTTAATAGAGAAATAGTTAAGAGTTAATAGAGAAATAGTTAAGAGTTAATAGAGAAATAGTTAAGAGTTAATAGAGAAATAGTTAAGAGTTAATAGAGTAAGAGTTAATAGAGAAATAGTTAAGAGTTCATAGAGTTAAGATAGAAAAAACATGAATGACATTTTCACTTGGATGGAGAGATGTTCAGCAAGTATAAATTATGCCGTTCATCTGGAGCCAGTTGGATTTCTCTTTAGAAGTTCCGGTGTCAGATTTTGTTTTGATGAATAATGCATCCACGCACTTGAAGTTTGGTGATCTCTGTACCCATTATTATTATTTATTTTTCGCCTGCCTGATCGTCTTTAACAGTCATATCACTTTTGGCCTTGTATCTTTTCACAACTTAGTTTTTAAGATAAAACGGCCTGCCGTGGCACACTTCACATGCATACTGGATATTACTTACATTTTTGGTATTTTCTACCCCTCCGTTATCTATATACTTCCATCTAGCGTTGTTTCGTGTCTTTGGAGGGTGTATTTGGGTATTTCTGAGATGATGTGCTAGATGATGGATTTATATCATTCCGTTTCATTGCTTTCTTGCAATTGAAACTATATGCTTTTCACACAGAATCAGTACTTATTCTTTCCCAAAATACCGTAGATATGTAATTACTATAAGCCGACATGCCGATAAAATTCCAAATAGTTTGCTTAAATGTATGCGGATATAATCTGATCTTTTTTTCCCAAGGGAATGTTCATAACAAGGAACTCAGTCACAGCACATCGGTCTAATTTAGTGAAAATCTCATGTCTGAGACGATTGATTCTCCTAGGATTTTTCGTCCCCTAACAACTAGAGTGGTCCTGAAATATAATTAATTCACAGACGATATTAATAACTCATGGCCTTGGGCTACTTTGGTGATAATACAAAAAGACCAATCCTGTCCAGCAACACTATTTCTTACCTAACCGGTAAATTTTAATGAATTAATTTGTGTTGCAATTTTTTCAGCCTATAAACAATGATCAATCCGCTCACTCCGCAGATTGCAGGCTAGTTGCACTAAGCTGGTTTAGCGTAATGAATCCTTGGCTAGCATTCATAATATTGTTTACGTATTGCATTTAATATGCCAGCATTTGCTTTTAGCAGACCGTATTATGGCAGTTAGACAAAATTAGGATATAATATAAGGTTGCTAATTATAGCACTGCCGGATTCCTAGCTCTTCAGCTCAGAGAGCGAACTTACCTCTCTGCCCTGCACGTAGGTAGTAATGTCCACCAAATCGACTTAAATTTAACTGAAATTATATCTCACTAACTGCCCTAATATTCTACCAACACAACGTAGATATACATAAATATTAGCTGTGGTGGCTGCTAGATAATATCGCGACTGTATACACTTTCCCACTTGACAACTAGTCTCAAAATCGAGATTGCCTACCAGTATCCCCTTTACCCCCATAATCTCCTTCTGGTTTAGTTTTGTCTGTTGCTTAACTCTGGAAAGCAGAATCCTGCACAGAATGGCAACGTTTATAAATATATAAATTGCGTTGCCAAAAACGGCAGTAGGAGCCATCCATTTAATGTATAAATAATTAAATTAATGGAATAAATAAAATAATACCAATAAATTATTTAGAATCCACCTTTCGAAACTTGTAAATTTAGATCTATTGCAAAGGAATCGTCAAAAAATATATTAAGGTTTGGGTGCACTAACGAATTAATCAAATTCACGATCAATATTAAATTGGTAAGATATTTATATATAAATAGCGAACTACATCCAAGACTACTGATTGTTTCAAATAAAAAGGAGACAGTGAAATAAAATATATTAGTAATGCCAAATGATGAAAGAAAGCGGACGTTTTATGAGTCAGCCAAAAAAAGTAAATAATAAAACGAATTAATAAAATAAATATTGATACTATTCCCATTCCAACAAGGTAACCATCTAACTCCTCTATGAATTCATTTGGCCTCATTGTCATGTTAGGAGGCGACTTATTCAAAAACTTAGGTAACATTTATGTAAAATGTTACCTTAACCCCTCGCAGGATCTGTTCAAAAAAAAGAACAGGTCCTCATTCAGTTTATTCAACCCCTTTAACGCTTTATTAACCTCAAGTATTAACCTCATAAAACAGCACACACACCTCTTAACCCCTTAGCAATCATCATTCATTTAGTAGTCCTTCTTTGAATCATCCCTAGAAGTCCTATGCCCATTTTTCAGCAGCGGTCTCCAGGCCTGAATAAAATTCCAAATGCGATCTTACTATCGTCTTGTATGGAGAGACAGTGGCATCCTTACCCTACTGGCAGAGTTTCTATAAATTATGGACAGGATACCATGTGTTTTTCTAGCAACCTGCTTATACTTACACAGCATGGAAAATTTCACATTAGTTTGAATCGTAACACCTTAGTCTATTTTCCTCATGAAATATTTTTCTTCTCGACCCATAACTTACACGTGATTCTGGGATTTCTGGTCCCCAAATACGCGAGGGTACATAAGTACACGCGTTTTGATGACCGTGGTTCAAGCTTGCCTGACTGCCAATTAAGATGCTGTTTTTTGTATTCCGTCTTGTGATCTACTTTTGACAGTTGTCCCGGAGTATAAATAGAATCTTTATCTATTTTTATAGGCACGACGTAATCGTGTGGTTAAGTGCGAGGATGCAAAAGCACAGGTGCTTTGAGTGGACAGTGATTCAAGCTCGTGTGACTGCTAAATACGGTTAATGATTGTATTAATTGTCAAAATAATTAAGGTAAACTCCACTTACCGTTGGTCCTGACGGAGTTTAAACGACAAATAGGACCCAAAATCGAACCCTGAATTACTCTAAAGATTGACAATTCATGTTAACTCTCTGGCGCTTATCTTTTAGACGGCTTGCAATCAACTGTAGGATCTTACCAATAACTATAACTTCTACCAGTTAATATAGGAACCTTCCATGAGTGACGGGATCTAAAGCTTTATTGAGGATCAGATATATAATGTTAAAACTGTTACCTGCATCCAACTGTCTAATAACGACAACACAGTAATTTATCATGCATGACCTCCCCTTCAGAAATCAGTGATGAGATTCGTTTAAAATACCATCCTTAACCAGACTCCACAATCCTTCCTACCACAAAAGTTAAACTGCTGGACTGTAGTTACCCAGCTCCTTTTTGAGCACCAGCTTTGTGGATTGCAGAGACACTGACACTTCCCCATTCCAAAGGGATCCCTTTAAAGGCGCTCTCAATAGCATTCTCAGTGGTTTTATTTCATTCCGATGAAGCCTTTCTAATTATAACTAAATAAATTCCATCAGCCCGTGGAGCATTTCTCTAACGTGAGCAGCTTTTCTAACAAACGCCTATCAGAGATTCTTATATCACTTATTTTAGAGGAATCTGACTCATTAGCATTCCCCAAAGATTCAAGTTTGCTTTCGACTATAAATATCAATGAAATTGAGAATATCTGTTCAATTCATCTGCCATCTCCGTTGGGCTTTCGATTGCAACTTTCACTAGAACCATTTACGGAGCCTATTTGATTTACTTTTTTCCTGTTTTGTATTCACCTATAAAGAATAATTCTCATTCTTAGGCTCTCCATTCTTGTGCTTTCTTCGTAATCAGCTTTCGTCAGTCAGTTGTGGCTCTGACACACTGTCTTATAATGCTGATATAAATCAGGATCCCGTGATTATCTGTAACTATCTTGTGCCTGTTTCTTTTACTCATTTAAACGCTTAACTTCACCTATCATTCATTTTGGCAGCTTACTTTTACGAAACTTGACAATTGGTACGATTACCTTTTGTGGCTTCGAGAATAAATTCCTGGAATTATCTCATTCCATTATAATGTCCTCTCTTGAAACTGAAACCCTTGTCTTTATCTTTGACCACATAGGTTTTTTAGATATAACCCATTATTAGGCGCTTTCGTGTACGTGCCTATGCATGTATTCCTGTTTTTTTTTTTTTTACCATGTCCGTCACAAATCCATACGAATTATACGTTAAAAAATCATAGATTGAGCGTAATTTTAATGCAATACTGTTAGCTTTAGACAGTCCATGCACTCTTCGCGTGTATTTTGATGTAAAGCTCGTGAAAGTGGCTTGTGAAGGGATACATATGTATACATATATAAAAAAAGAGTGCACGCGTAAAGAGTAATAAATATTATACAGCTGTAATTAAACTGGGGAGCTACTGGGACATTACGTGTAATGCCGACGAATCTCTGTGCTCCTGAGATTTGTTAAAATAAGATTGTTTTAGGTAAAATAATTACAAAATAAGTTGTAATTACTTAACCTAATTTTTGAGAATCAGATTATTGTGTTAAGACTTTATAGATTTTGAGCGGTTCTCTCTAATAAGATTTTGTGAGTAGTTACAGGGAATGTAAATTTTAAGTCTGGATGAGAAATAGATAGTGATAGTCTGTACTGCAAATTGGATTCAGTTGCGTATGGACGGCATGGATTGGTCTCTGTTTCCTTTTCTTCTTCTTTTCACTCAGTTTTCTTTTCTGTCTCGCTTTTATAGTGGTGCATTCTCTTCTCTCCTTCTTTCATTTTACTCTGAATATATTACACTACTTAAGTGTATTTCTGATCTGTATGTTGGCTAGATGGGCACGAAGTCACCTGTGCTAGATAGTAGATCCTTGGCCCAGCTCCACGTGCCAGGGATGGAAACAGCCTAGTTCATCGCAGCAAGCTGCGATGAGCTAGGTTAAGTGGCCAGTCTCACAACACAACCCGACTACACTACGCTTCGATACACTTGTACTACTACACTGATTACCCTTTATCTGCACGGTATCTACACACTATAAACGCGGAGTTCAGATAGTTTTTATTATTGTAGATTATTGTTATTTTATTAATTATCCATATTAAACTTGTCATTATTTATTCTGTCTTCCTTTTCGCTCTGTATCACACAATAATCCACAATAATAATGAATCCAGAGCGCACAGGTCTCTTTAATCATATTGAGATAGTTTGGTAGGGGTCCCCATACACACCGACAGATGCAAATAAAGTTCTAACTTAACTGAACGACTAAGTTAAGCGAACTTAAAACTATAGTTTTTTTTTCAGTGTTCTATAAAGTAGTAATCTTAGTAATTAATTTCTAAGGAGATGACAGCATTTACTTTTCGCTTCTATTTTTATAGTGGGGGAAACCAATAACTACCTGTTATTGGTTTCCCCCACTGTCAAGCTTGTGATATAGTCAGGCTTCTAAGTGAAATCCAGATTTAGACTGTCAGATCGCCGTGTTTTGTTTCTCGAACGTATTGGAATAAGTAGCAATAATCCATTTTGTTCAAAAATATCTCAGCATATAATGTATTTCGGGTCCAAGTTTTGCAGTCCATTGTAGGCAGATTGAAGTTGCCCATAAGTCTACTTGAAAAGATTTTTCTCATACTCCTGAGTCATTTGGCTTGTAACGTGCCCTGCATTAAAGATAAGGCCTACTTTTAAATCCGGTTTAAATCAAGTTAAAAAGATGCAAAATATTATAAAATCATAATTAAAAGACAGCGAAGCCAAAAAAAAAATGTGTTGGAAGAATGTGCACGCAAGAAAAAAAAAACGAACTTTGGGATTTGCTGGGAGGACAGTGCGGCTGCTTTCTAAGACCCGATGCAGAAGGCTCGGATTCGACTCCCTCGCCGGCCAAAGCTGAGAATTGTCTTCCATTGGGACTGTAACTGTGTTAGTTAGCCTGCAGCGATTTTTTTTTAAATTCCCATTAAGAAAATTCACATTTTAAGAAAAAAAGTGCAATTACAAACCGCGTCCTCGTGACTGAATTTTTTTTTTATTTTTTAACGCAGATTCTAAGAAAGCAGTCTAGCTTTCTTAGCATGAAACAATATATAAGAAGTCACTTGCTACTGAATGAAGAACGGTTACGAATGTTTAGTTGTCATCAACTCGGTGTTGAATGTGACTAATGCAAGAATGTGGAGAAAATCACCACGCAAAGAGGAGTTCTTTTAATGGTCATCAGAAGCTGTTGCTACATCGACTTGTTTTCCACAAATTTGTATATGGAAAACTCTGTACTCACTGAGTTAGATTAATAAATGAAAATTTCTTTACCTCAAAGTGTTTCTCTCAGCTATTTATATATATATATTTATTTTGCGAAATTCCGTTTTTATTCCTGTAATTCGGCAGTTATGATCAGTCAGTTAACAGGGGTCGTTGGTCGTATTGGAATGAAAGAAAAAAAAATGCACGCTGTGACGCCCCTTCTTAGTGTCTTCTTCAATCACCGCACATTTAAGAAAAAAAAAAACGCACTTTTAACCACGATGTATGAAAACATTTATTTTCAAAGGTGAAGAATAAGAATCTCTCGAGACCTTTCCCCGATTTTTCTATCACGTGCACGTAACCTTACACAAAATCTTAAAAAAAAAAAAAAAAAAAAGGTCTGAACTCATGAATAAATTTACACAGATAAGGGAACCAAATGCAGTGTATAATGCATGCAGGATGTCGTTTGTACTTCAAAGATTAGAATCTGCTACTCTTGAACCTTATATTCGCGCTGTCGTGTCTAAATTTTCTGTTCCCTGCAGAGTTCATACTTTTGCTCTTACAAAAAAATTAGAATCTAACTTCAGAAGTAATTTTAATTTGAAATTACTAAATTACCAAGCAGTAGGTAACGCCAATTTTGAATAATAATTTTTAATAGCGATGTATGAATGCTGCACCACCCCACAAGGTTTCATGAAAACACTGTGCGCAACTCTAGTAAAGCGATAATATATTTTTTTAACGTTCAAAGCAATCCTCTTGAAGCTACAAACTCGTACTCGTAATTGCCTCTAAAATCTCTCCAAAAGTGTTCCCTTGTACAAGAATAAATAAAGTAGTTAGTAGTTCCTTTGTAGAAGAATAAATAGAATCCAGCTTCGCTGATGCAACTTAGGATGTACAGATATTAACGCTTTCTGAATCAATGAGGACAGTACACCTATATCTTCTCCAGATCAATTGCCTTGATCTTCTGAACAGTTTCTACGCAATTGTGTAGGAACTGCCATCGATGATACCCTTCTCTAATCAACGGTCATAGTACAATGTTTCAGGATTCCAGAAAATGAACTTTATGAATTCGTTCACCGAGGCAACGGTTCAGATTTATTTGCAAGTCTGGCGGTTTCCATCATCAGAAGAACAGTTTTCACAACCAGGGTCAATTGGAATAACGCAATGGAAAGTGCCTTCTAAGCAATTTATCGTCAAACTAGTTGCGATACAGAATACAGATCCCTCCTGTTGGCGATCCGACTATTAGTAGATAGTCGTGTCCTCCTTTTCTAAAAGACGGTTTTCGCATATCTGAAGAAGACAGTGAAGGCGTCTTTGTTGCCTATTCAAAGGTGTTTTTTTGGTTTCTTCTCACCGTGGCACTGAGTGCTAGTTCATTTCTACAGGCGGCATAGACCATCTTCAGATCTGCATAGCGTGGAATCTGAAGCGCTAAGTGTCGCGAGATTTGCATTATAAATAGTTCATGTCCTGGTATAAGAAAAGTAGCAAGTAATCCGGGAGAAAACGAGGATTTTTTATGTTATCCTAAGGATACATCCGAGATGAAGCATTTTGCAGAAGCGTTATTGTCACAGAAAGGCCGTCTGGTTCTGCCACAACAAATTAATTCAAATTTTGCTCACCATAAACAGCATTTGGAAAAATGCTATTTATGGTGAGCGTACTTACCAAAGCGGTGAATGCAGTTACTATTACTTACTACCTAACGGACACCGATAGTGAAATGCACATATATCCGTACACACGCAACGTTATACGGGGTTCATCTGACAAAGGTGCATTGTACATTTACTTTCGAAAGACAACCTTAATTTTTCGAAATTCATGCACCCTTTGCTGGGAGTTGGCAGTATAATCCTTTCAAACACTATCTAGTGAACTAATACCACTTTTTTGAGTCTACAATAGCCTAGTAGTAGGGCTTACAATACTGATCAAAATCTTAATACCCGTATTTCGGTATTTTTAATTTATGAAACCGAGATACCGGTATTACAAAAACAAACGTTTTATTCAATAAATTTTGATGACAATTAGGTGCAATAAAGTAAGGGAAAAAACAAGTACTACTGTAATTATTTGAATTATTCATATTTTAAATAAACATTTTATTGCAATAATAAATGTTCTGGAAAAAAATCATTAAAATACAGTTATTCTAAAAATACATATTGTTACTGCAAAGTTTAGTTATGTATAAGCATCCACACTACCAGTCCGAATAAAGTGAGCTCTTAAGAAACATTAGCAATCAATAGTATTATCGTTTAAAATGGATCTAATTTTGGTACATACAGTATTTGATTAGCGGCAGAAAACTCCCTTTCGGATTCTATTCTGGTACTATTGTACTGAGATAATCGTAGATGATCTCAGTCCATATTTTCTAGGTTTTGAACGTTTTTAGCAAAAATAGTTAAAAGTATTTCATTAATTTCCGACTCAAGTTCATCTTTTAAAATCTCATTGGAGTCAGGCAATTTCTTATTTTGAAAAGAATTTGCGGAACACTGATGTTCTGTTCCATGTTGGTCTTACATGGTGTGAATTATGTTTATCATTTTCTGAAGGAGAAAGACGTTTTATTCAGCGAAGTATAATTTTCAGAGTCCTTGAGAGAGCAAAGAGTGGGGATAAGGAATAAAGAAGAGAGCAAAGAGTGCAGTTAAGGAATTCTTCACATATATAAATGCAAAGAACAGAGGGACGAATCAGATTGGACCCTTATGTAATGGACATGGGATAGTATTAGATAACATAGCTGAAGTTGCAGATGAACTCAACAGTTACTTTGCATCGTTATTTAAATAAAAAAAAAAACCCTTGGTTTTTTTTTATTTAAATAACCCTTAATTTTAATTTTTATTTAAATTAGATATTATGAAAGTGAAGCTGAAAAAATGTAATTAATGATGTTGAAATTTCAAATGATTATTTAATGAGAACTTTCGCGCCTACAGGCGAGTAAGGCTCCTGTGGTTGATGGCATATATACCGTATAATCTTAGAGGAAGCGGCAAGTGAGTGCATTGAACCATTAAGGATAGTTATGACAGCATCACTGGACAGGAGAGATTCCGTTGGATTGGTGTGGATGCTTAAACAGAACTAAATTTCTATGAGTGTAACGGGAAATTACCGAACGGTCAGTCTAACTTCAGTAGTAGGGAAAATCATGGAGGCAATGATCAAGGGTGGAATTCAGGATCATTCAGATTGAAATGGAATTCTGTAGGATACACAGCATGGTTCTGTAAAGGGAAAAATCATGTTTAACAAATCTGGTTAGCCATTTTCACAGGTCACTCGTGAGCTGGATTTAGGGAATAATTTCGACATTGTTTATTTGGATTTAGGGAATAATTTCGACATTGTTTATTTGGATTTCAGCACATCATTTGACTCAGTTCCACATGAGTGAGCTTTATAAGTTGGAGGCTGGAATCATAGGGAAAATCCTTAGATGGATAGCACGATGGCTTGATAGCACCAGGCAGAGGGTTGTGATAAATGGTTATTCCTCAGATTGTGTTAATGTAAGTAGTGGGGTTCCCCAAGGGTCAGTATTGGGACCACTGTTGTTTCTGATTATCTTAAATGGCATGGATGAAGGGCGTGAGGTATAAACTTGCAGATGATGTAAAGATCAGTAGAGTAGTTAATGATCGCTGACAAGCAGAGCTTCTTCAGAGTGACCTAGATAGACTTCCGGGATAGTCAGAAAAGTGGCTGCTATGCTTTAATTCAGCAAACTGCAAGGTCTTACACCTGGGGAACAGCAACCCCAAAAATAACTTATACACTTTGTGGAGTTGAACTAAAGTCAGTATAGTGGAGGAACTGGACTTGGGAGTTACGATACGGTCAGTTATGAAGTTGTCCGAGAATAGTGGACACGTTGCAATGTTGCATGGTGTCCTATCGATGATTTATCCAACATTTGCTAGTAGAGATAACGATGTCATAATCACATAAAGGTAATTTCATAACCTTTGTGATTAAATTATAAACAATTATTATTATTTTTAATTAGTACCGAAAACCATGTATTTTTTGTATCAATACCGAAAAAAATTACCGGTATCCCGATATTGTAAGCCCCACCTAGTAGGTAAATAAGCTCCATCAAGTAAACAACACACAGAATGTACTTGACAAATTAGTATGATAGCAGATTGTATACATTATCTCTCAATTCAAAAGAACCTTTAGAGTAGAGTGAATCGCTGCGCAGACTAACACTGTCATTTACCAGTAATAAACTTTTCAGAATATAGGTAAGTACCTGCAATCACAACTTGTTCAAGTTAAAGTATTGAAAGCTCTTGCTTGCGATTCCTCAGCAGGAGCTTGTAGCTTACCTTGAATCAATCTGCGCCTTTAATTATCATTCCATAACTATCTCCAGTTTTTATTTTTTAGCTTCAGTATTTTGGCCGTGCTGCATAAAAACTTCATATTTCACTTTGACAATTCGGCTCTCTCCTGTAACACACAAACCTGATGATTCTCCCCGGCACAGATTCTGTAATGCTGTTTCTCCTGTGCGTCAGAGGCCCCCGGGTCTGTGTTACTCATTTCACTTTATATGAGACAGGTGCAAGGCAAAATATATAGTCATGGTCTCGTTGCTGAGAGAGTATGAATAAAGAATACCTTTGATGTAATGCGGAGGGTGCGATGTTATTAACAAGTGGGGTGAATGTGCAGTTCGCTTTGAATGTGGCCCGAGGTATTTCGTTTCTTTGCTCTCACGTAAAAAAATGAAAAATAAGCAAAGAATTCTGCGTGAACTTGCTAGGTTCTTCTGTACCCATAGGCGAAATTCGTAATGCAGCATTTTAAAGGGTTAAAATGCTGTTAAACAAATCTGACATTGCAACGTTATTAATCATTTTGAAATTGTTGCTTTCTGCAGTTAGACTGTCTGCTGTACTTTGAGTATGACTTAAATACATAATGTACAAGCAGAGACAACTCCCTCCATCTTCAGCGGACTGAACTAGAAAGTATTCTATTATGACAGTCAATTTTTTTCTTGATTGGTGTTAAACGCAACTGATAAAATTTCGTCAATAAAAGAGATTATATATTCACCAAATCATAATAGCTTCAGTGAATATGTAATGTAATTATAGATAAAAAGGACTTCTAAAAGGTTAATGCATAAAACTCAGTTCTGTTAAACGCTGCTACTAAAGATAAAAAAAAATGTATTTGCGAGATCCATAAAATCGCTCTTATATGCAATTAAACAAATAGCTTATACCCACTGTTTTGTTGGTATTCACTGAATTTCACTTTTTCAAACGCCGTAGTTGGTTGAATCGCCGTCCTCCCACAACCGAGTTGAAAAGACTTGGGTTCGAGTCCCGTCGATGACGAGTGGAATTTTTATGGGCCTTTTTCACAAAGTGAATGAGTTAGTCGTTCTCAGGCGAGGGTAGCATGGTTTTTCGTCCGGCAAACAAAAAATCTACCACACAACAAACAATTTACATACTGCCTTAGTCGCTAATGTTCCTAAAACCCAATAACAACAACAACTTTTTTTCAAATATTATTGTCCTTCCGCAGGAAAGCTTGTATGCTAGAGTCCAAACATTTGCAGGTATTAATTGTACAACCAGCCCATACTTCATAGTAAGAGTGTTCTCACTTAAGCCGTAACTTCCATTCCTACTGCTCAACTCTGCTACCTCTTTCGTAAGTGGGAGCAGCCGTCCATTTTTAAAATAACAATGATTAGTAAGTAAATTTATGAAATTTGTAATTGTGGCAGATTGAAGGGGCCAACACTCGCCTTCAATCCATCAATTAAGAAGAATGATGCGAATTGGTTAAAATTCTGAAGGAATTGAAATAAAAGGTTAAAATACTGAAATAAATTACCAATGGTATGTGCACAACTTTTTGGTTCGTTAAAATTTAAATTGGAAAACATTGGCAACTGTATGTAGGAATTGTCTGGAGTTTGGTAAAGTAAATTAATTTTACCATAATTACCAATTGATTAATTTTCGCCATCCGACGAGTCTCTAATTACCTAAGTTTATACTTACCAAGATATCACAACTCACTTCATAACTGAACGATAGAGTAAGTATCAGTTAGAATATCTATCCTGTAGCTTCAATCTTCACATTCTGATTAAGACATACCCATAAGAAGAAATTTCATGGGTTTAGATCTGGCAATATCTTGACTATGACTATCCATAGCGATTAAACAGAAACGTGATCGCGAAAGTACTCGTTGAAGACATTCAGAGATTTTTTGAAGTATAGTCTAGCTCCATTCCATTGGAAAATACTTCTAAAATTGCTACGCCTTGAAGCAATGGGAAGAACTATTCTTCAAGGATATTTAGATAATGTCTGCTATTCGCTGTATCATTGTAAAATGAATGGCCCAATAACACTTAGAGCTGAAAAGACGCACCACACAATGAGATTTTGTGGATTTAATGGAGCCTCCATGGATTGGGGTGGTTTTTTGTAACCTACAGACTTATATTATACTTGTTTACGTAACCTTAGAAGTAAATATATATTAATCTTTTATAAGACAGATTTTTCGAGGAGCTGCTGGATTTTCTTCCAAAAACGCTGACATGAGCCACAAACCATAGTTTGTTTGCATGGAAGTGAAGTCCTGCATCCGATGTTTATATTGGAGTCGCCTAATGTTTCATGTTTTCAGTAAGCAATCAGAAATATGTTCGGACAAAATATTTACGTTTCTTCTGAACTTATTTTGGTCCAGTTTTCATAATGTTTTTAAGATTGAAAAGCGCGAAGCGGAACCTATGTCATAGTTCATTTTATAAATAAAATTGTTCCCACTGGCATTGTGCAAGTTTCCTGGTACTTTGTATGTTGCTCTCTGCTGTTCTGACTGTTTTCTGCCTACTGATAGTAACCCTGCTGTGGGTCTTTTCATACATGTTCCTTAATCTGTTTATTGCACATATGACTGACGCTTTAGTGCATTCCAAATTTATGCAGAACTCTTGATACGATTGAATGACACCTGGATTTTAATAAACGACTTTCATTGAAAACACACGTTCCTCTGTTGCGTTCATCATTTTGCAGCACTATTTCAGAAAGTTATCGTATAGCAGGGAATATCCCCTAATTTTGTATGTCACTTTTCTTGATTATAATATTACAAAAGCCCGAAACCCGGTAAATTCTAGGCTATACCATTTGGTGTCCTCTTGGTACAATTACCGTCCACCCCACACCCGGTTTAAAAGACCTGAGTTCAAGTCCCATGGATAACGTAAGGAATTTTTATGGACCTTTATCAGAACGTGACTGAGTTAGTGGGTCTCAAGGGAGGGCAGCATTTTTTTTTCTGCCGAAAATATCAAGGCATTTCACTTTATTTCGAGCAATTACCGCTCTCATACGCTAAATCGAATCATTAATAGTTCGAGTTGGTCAACGCCTGTTTGATGATTGCATTTCCGAATCTTTTTCCATGCTGTATGTTTGGCGCACCGAATACAGCGAAATCTGGGCCCCTGCTGCCCCTTCCTTTCTGAAATCCGTTTTCGCCAGTGAATATTGGATACTGAAGTGGGCAACCATCGCCTTCCTCCCCAACTAAGGACCATGTGCATGGCCACCCAACTTCAAATCAAGCCTGCTTCAACTTATCTGTATGAGGAGAACTCCAACTCCCGTTAAAATGTTGGTTGGCACAATAAACTCCCCTGACTTCTGGGACATATTACGTAAATGGCATGTCCCACCACCCATCTGTGGGAGGGATTTATGTGTTATTATTATTTAAATATTTTTCTTTATATATATCTTTTATTTATTTTTTTTCTCAATGCTATAAGACTTATTTAATTATTCCCTGTACACTACTGTCCCCCTTTTTGTTCCCTCCCACTTTACACCTGACTTGTTTGTCTCCCAGAAGATTCTAGATTCTAAGGGGGTCTCAATATTTTAGGCATTCATCCTCTGGACTGGCTGAAGTTCAAAATGACTGACAGACACATGAGTACAGAACATAATAATATTTATTGACATATACAGGGTGATTCACTACCAGTGCGACAAACTTGCAGGAGGTGTAGGGGGCACAAAGACGAATCGGAATCACATAGCATTGCAGGGTCCGAAATGCCTTCGTCATGCGGTAGAGGACGTTGAACGGGAGGTCGCGTGAACAGCGATCCCGCTGGAAGTCAGCATTTGCGAACCAGTTCCCGAGGCAGTAGGATGGACGAGTATTCAAACGTTGGACTGGCCGACATGCTGAGGCTACAAAGCAGCAACTACAACCCCCGTCAACTTCTGGTAGGAAGATGCAGCATGTGCTACTACTCCGTGCTAGTGAAGACTCGAACCTCAAGACCAGTACTGAGGTGCAGGAGATGGTTGCTAACACGCTAAAGAGTGATTATCGAAATGTCAAAGTCAAATCGCTTAGACCCATCAGGAACAGGGGAGTCATACTCGAAACTACCACTGAAGAGGACCTGAAAAGCATCTCCTCCAGCGGTTCCCTCTCATCTGTTGGTGTCCAGGCAGCACCACCAAAGAAAGCTAATCCATCGTTACTCATTTACGATACTCCCAAGGATTGGTCTAATGAAGAAATTTTAGACGACCTCTACTACAAAAATCTGGCAACTATGGGTACACTAAAGAAGAAGTCAAAAGAGAAATTACATTCAGATTTCAAACAAAAACAAATTCTAATTCAACGGCGCACAGGGTCATTAGCCTTTCACCCAAAATCTACAAGAGAGTTCTCTCAGCTGATAGAATTTTCTTGGGTTGCAGCGCATACAGATTTCGACCTTTCACAATCGTCACAAAGTGCTTCTTGTGCCTAGGATATGGCCACACCTCCCAACACTGTACACATAACTCTCCCACGTGTGGCCACTGTGCACGTAGCGGGCATGTACATGTGGAGTGTCCCCATCAAGATGAGCAGCCTTGCTGTGCCAACTGCAAACGACGGAAGCGAGAGCATTCCCACTCAGTCCGTGATGTTACTTGCCCTGAGTACCAACGTGCACTAGAAATGGTACGACTGAGAACCTCTAATGAATAGTCCAAATACAGTCAAACTAAGCCGAGTCACTGCAAAAAACTTTGATTCTACTCCACAGGCTTCCACCAACTCAGTGTGGTCTAGGGCAAAGCTAAGAATTATGCAAATAAATGGACAGAGATCACGATCCGTCTCTGACGAAATTCGTGTCTCTGCTGAGGATCATGAGATCGATGTTATCTCCATCCAGGAACCCTACACCGCTAGAATACAATCTGGACCATCAACGAGGATTATGGGCTTTCCCATCACCACCAGAGTCATTCAGCCTGTCCCAGAGGACCCAAAATCCTGCATTGTCGTCTTCAACCATGAACTGGACATCTTGGTCGTGCATGGGCTCTGTAACAAATTTGCTACCTGTGTTCAAATCATTAGCCCAATACTGACCTTTTATCTTATTTCACTGTACTGCCCACCATCTGCAGACTTCAATGACTCACTGAATTACCTAGAATTTGCACTCAATTTCCTTGAAAACAAGTCAGTCCTTCTTGTCTCGGATGTCAATGCCAAATCCCATTTCTGGCATAGCAATACCACGGACCTTCGAGGAATAATGCTAGAGGATTTCATTGTCTCCCACAAACTCATAGTCCATAATCAGCCAAACCAGCACACCACCTACAGCAGTTCCACAGGCGAATCTAATATTGATGTCACTGTCACCACCAATAATTTAGGCCCGTGTATCCATGACTGGCAGACTATACCAGATGGGACCCTTAGCGATCATAGAGTTATCACATTCGATCTAATCCCAAATGCAACTAACACATCTAGGATGCCCAGACCCCCTGCATTAGTGCGGTTCTCCATCTAGAGCATCGACTGGTCTTCGTTTGATGACTCCGTAGTCAAAGACTTTATTCCACATGAACCAAACTACCTGAACTCCTGCACAGCCACTGAAATAGCAGACATGATGCAGCAAGTGTTGTTGAAGGCCTCCTACAGGTCGGCTAGGAAAAAATCTATCCGTCCCACTGCCTGCTCTTGGTGGTGTCAAGAGCTTACTGCACTCCGCAGAGAGGTCCATCGTGCCCGTCGACTTTATCAACGCCATCGCGACTGGCCTCCCTGTGAAGTAGCTAGATTCCACGGCAATTATATCGCTAAAAAGAACGAATATACCAAAGCTATAGCTGCCCAGAAGAAAACCACCTGGTCGGAGTTTGTCCGAGACTCAGGGAATTCCAACTCCTGGGGACTTCTATACAAAATAGCGAGGGAAAAGACTTTCAGGCCTGAAATCTTTGGCACTGTAACTACTGGGAACACCGAGACTTCTAACTGGACCGACTCCATCAACTCCACACTTGACGGACTGTTTCCTGAAGATAATCCAGCAGACGATCTACCTGAGCACAGAGCAATACGATTAGCTAATCACACCTATGCTTCTGAGGAGGAAACAAATCCCTTTACAATGGAAGAGCTCAACAGGATCAATCCCCAAAAATGTCCAGGAATGGACCTCATTGAGTACGTCTTTGTTCTTCGTTTGTTCAAGCTTAGACCCCTATATCTCCAATTGCTCTACAACAAATGTCTTCAAGAGGGAGTTTTTCCCAAGGCGTGGAAAGTGGCCCTGCTGCGACTCATAAGGAAGCCTGGAAAACCCCCAGGAGATCCGCGCTCCCTTAGACCAATTGCACTCTTGGCAAATCTAGGCAAAGTTCTAGAAAGGCTCATGGCTCTCCGAATCTCACAACTGTTCCAGGAAAAGAACCTATTCTCCCCAGCTCAGTATGGCTTCACACCAGGGCGATCTACAGAAGAGGCGCTGTTTGACTTCATCCTCCATATTGAAAACTCCACATCTAAATATGAACTGGTCATCTTGGTGGATTTTGAAGGTGCCTTCGACACTGTCTGGTGGGACAGTGCATTGGCATGCCTCCGCCTAGCTAACTGTACCTCCCATCTCTATAAGCTCTTCCAGAACTATTTCACAGAGCGCACTATCATGGTTAAATCCAATCTTCTGCAGATAACTAGACCAACCTCTCGGGGGTGCCCACAGGGTTCTGTCTTGGGGCCCTTCGTGTGGAACATGGTCCCGCACAGCTGGCTTTCTAAAACTTTTGAAGGATGCAAAATTGTGGCGTTTGCAGATGACCTGACTATGGTTGTTTCTGGGAAATCACGTTCCGACCTTGAAAACAAAGCAAATCTTGTCCTAGCAGATCTCTACTCCTGGACAGTTCTCAACAAGCTTCAAATCAGTACCAGCAAAACAAAATTGATGCTTTTTAAATCAAAGCTTGACCTACGTCGCCCACCACAAATCAAGATCTCCGGAAAACAGCTTCCTATTGTGACACAGGCTAAAGTCCTAGGGGTGATCATTGACCATAAGCTGAGCTTCCTTCCACATCTACAATACCTAGGGGTCAAAACGAAAAGATTTTCAGCTGCAATCATAAGGATCTCCAAGAGCAACTGGGGACTCTCCAACAAAACACTCTCTCTATATTATAAAGCTGTTTTCATCCCCATTGTGACCTACGCAGCAGGAGCGTGGTTTCACCGGGTTCAACGAGTACATATGAAAGTCAAGGTCAACTCCATTCAACGTGCTATGCTCTTGGCCACGCACAGATTATGCCGAACAGTGTCTACAGCTGCCATCCAGGTGATAGCTGGCACTCTGCCGCTTGATCTATTTGTTATCTTCAGAGGGCTTAACTTCAGAATTAAAAAGAACATACCAACGAAGGTACAGGGCCTAGAACTAAATCTCAATGCTGACCCCAAAGCAGAAAGAGCTCGCTGTTATAAGGAACTCGTCAACATTTGGCAGTCTAGATGGAACACCTCACACACAGGCTCCGTTACCAGAAAATTCCTCCCTGATGTCACTTTCACAACCCTGAAAACGGTAAAGACCTGGCTTTCTCTCACCTTGTAATCCTCCTACTTGGTTACCGGACACGGGTCCCTCAACGAAAAGTTACATCAACTGGGTTTGCTACCAACAGATCGCTGTTTCTGCGGCAGTCCAGAGAATTGGAAACATCTTCTTTTCGAATGCAGGTTGTACGATGACTTAAGAAGGACCCTGCTGCAGGCTGTGCCAGGTATCTCAGAACAGCAACCAGAGCCTCTACTCCAAACACCTGACAATCTAAAGGCATTCCAATCCTATGCATCCGAAGTCTTTAAGCGCAGGAAGCAGAGCTACATAGTTGTTACTGCACCTAACAGTACCTCTTCAGTGACTTAAAGAGTTCTATATTCGCATGCCACCATCTTCTTCATTTTTTTTTTTTTTTCTTTTCCACGTGCTGTCTGGAGTTCCCACTCTAGTGCAGCCAGTTTATTTATTCATTCATTTTCATTTCATTTCATTCAATTATTTATTTATTTTATTTTATTTATTTTTCTCTTCTTTATTTTCTAAATCAAACTATTCTTTTCTTTATTCTTATTAAATTATTATTTTTCTTATTTATTTAATTTGTTCTTCACGCGCTCTGCCTTGAGATCCCACTCTAGCGCAGCCAATTTATTTACTTATTTTATATCTATTTTTATTATTTTTTATTTTTTTCACGCGCTCTGCTTCGAGTTCCCACTCTAGTGCAGCCAATTTATTTATTTATTTTATTTTATTTTATTATTTTTATTTCTATTTTTATTTTTTATTTTAATTCCTTTTTTTATTATATATATATATATATATCTTTTTTAATTAATTTTTTTTTTCACGCGCTCTGCCTTGAGTTCTCACTCTAGTGCAGCCAATTTAATTAAATTGCTTTTTTTTTCTTCTTCTTCTTATTTCTTTATTTTTTATTATTGTTTTTTTTTATCATTATTATTTAATATATATATTTTTTATTAATTTATTTATTATTATTATTTTACTCTTTTTTCTTCCCTAACTGCACCACGGGTGGTTTTTTTTTTATTTTTTATTTATTTTTTTTTTTTTTTGGGCTCTTCTGTCTTTATCTCCTTCCTCTGGAATGAGCCCCCAGAGGAATGTGTTCCACCTTCTGGCAACACTAGGTGGGTCAGAGTCTCTCTTGAGACAGTACGTGTTTTTCTGGGACTGGCCCACCTTCCCGTGGTGTGGACGAGTACCCAGAATCATCTGTCCAGGCGACTGATGCTTCTGGGTAGCCAAGTGGCCAGAACATAACAATAGAACACACGCATAATACACACAAACGTACGTCACACACATATCTGGCCCATTTGTAGTGATACTGTTCTTCACAGAGACACAAGGCGGAGTTGAACAAACGTTCTAGGTTCCACCCTTACATATACACATGTCCACATGTCCATGTCCACCTCGCGTATGGCGTTGCAGATTGTAATGGGCGCACCACTCTACGCTTGTACCAGGAACGTTTCCCGCACAGGCTTGCTCCTCATCATACGATTTTCGCACGTGTGCACAGAAGGTTACGTGAGACTGGTTGTTTCACGAAAGGGACCATGAATCGAGAGCGGACGACGAGGACGCCAGACAATGAGGAGAATGTCCTACATCTTGCGGAAGGCAATCCGAGTACGAGTACTCGACCAATAGGCCAACGATTGGGTATTTCCCAATCCACTGTATGGAGGATACTGTCAACAAACCAAATGAGTTCATACCATCCGCAACGCGTCCAATCATTGGAGCCTGCGGATTATCCACTCCGGAGGACTTTTGCTACTTGGTTTCTTCAACAGAGTGCGGCAGACAGCGCATTTGCTGAGTCCGTATCGTTCACGGATGAGGCAAGTTTCACAAGATAGGGAACCTTCAATCAACATAACGCCCATTTGTGGGATTTGGAGAACCCCCATGGTACGCGAACACGTGCAACTCAACGCCGTTTCTCTGTCAATGTTTGTACCGGCATTGTTGGAGACCACCTCATTGGACTGTACCTTCTGCCCCCTCGTCTGGACGGTAGGGCATACTTGATCTTTCTACAGCAAGTCCTGCCCGAACTTATTTATTACATTAGAAATACCAGATCCTACCATTACCGGTGCCGAAGCACATTTATGGCTAGGATCTTATTTTCCGGCGTCTGAATCTTAGGTAACAATTATTTATAAAAATTTAAATTTTAAAACTCAATTTTTAACTCAAAATAAACTTGTGACCACTTAGCCTATTCTGAGGAGCAATACATTTGGACCAGGTCTATGTATCCTGATCAGCATAGTTCACGTCCCTAACCACGGGGAGGTGGGTCGCCACTATCTATCAGGGCTCTTTTATTAAACATTTCATTAACAAATTTGTTAAAAAGAGCGAAATTGTTACAATCTGTGAACAGGATCCCCAGACTATCCTCATCTAATACTCCTACAAGCATTTCTAATCTCCTGCGTATGTCCAAGTATGCGTTGCATTCGAGCATCAGATGTTTGGAAGTTTCAACTTCTCCACAAGCACACAATCCAGAGCAATGTAATCCAAGCTGTGACAACTTATATTTCAGACCATGTCCAGTGAGTAGAAAACTCGCTCTTAGCCCAAACTGTAACCAGGGCTTTAACCTACAATCTACCAGTCTTACATCAGGCAGGAACATATATGTTTGTCTACCTTTTTCAGAGGTTTCCCAACTCGCTTGCCAAAGACCAACTATCTCAGTATTTATTCTTATCTTCTCGTCACGGACTTCATTCCTAGAGTATTCTCGCCCATCTTCTGGACAGGAAGTCACACCCAACATGGTTTTTCTGATATTGTTCTTGGTGAAGTATATTAGTCCTTTTAGTAATACTTCAAAATAAGCAGGTTGTCGCCCTGCCAATACCCGGAGTGCATCAGAGGAGACTGTACGGCATGCGCGTGTAGTTCCGAGTAAAGCAAATCTTTGTGCCTGTATGAGATGCTTTTGTATTATAGTCTTGTGGACTCGGTGAACCCATGCACCAGAGGCGTAAGTTAGTATTGGGACAAATAAACACTGGTATAACATGTTCAAGGAGCGTCCTTTTATGCCTCAATCTGTCCTTACTACTCTCTTAATCTTAGCATACAGCATTCTTGTTTTATCCTTAATGTAGCGGACATGCTCGGTGAAGAACAGCCGCTCCTCTAACTGCACACCCAAGTATTTTGTCTTTTTGGCATAACGTATTGGTTCTCCTTCCAATTGTACTGTAGGATGTCTGTTCATGCTCAATCTACCCTTCATTAGAGTCTGGACTGTTTTTTCTTTAGATATTTCTAATTTGTTCAACTTGGACCATTCGCTCAATGAACTCAGTGCATTGTCTGCTCTGGTCTCCAATTGAGAGCGGGAATTAGCACTGATTAACATCACTAGGTCGTCCGCATACGCTATCATATCTACACCAGCAAAACTGTTTTGGAGAAAAGTGTCAAACACCATATTCCAAACGTATGGACCCATTACCGAGCCTTTAGGGCATCCCCGGTACATAGGTCTGATTATCTCACCATAATTATTTCTTATGATCACATTTCTTTCCTTGAAATAGTTCTCACATACTTGGTATAAGTTTTTAGGACAACCAATTTCTCTGATCCTAGCTAGGATACTCTCCCACCAGAGCCTGTCAAAAGCACCACCGAAGTCAATAAAAACGGCAAGAACATACCTATCATTGCTTCCCTCAACAGTGCGGACTAGTCTATATATAGCGTCCTCTGTGCTTTTCCCAGTTTTAAATCCAAACTGAAGCTCAGAGGACATAGACTTTCTTTCATATCTAATCATTATGCGACTCACACAGAGTCTTTCATATACTTTGCCCAGCACTGGAAGGAGAGCAATGGGTCGGTATGCTCCAGTCTCGTTTAACAATCTGTCTGTTCCTTTAACTATCAACTTCACGTGTGCTTCTTTCCAGGCCCCGGGAAAGATACCCTCCTTTATGCATTTGTTGTACATTTCAACAAACGCCTCCGGAGTCAGTTCATACGCTTTCTTCATTACAGAAACTTCTATCCCATCAAGGTCCGGTGTCTTATTATTCTTTGCCCGATTAATTGCTGCACACACTTCATCTGGTGTAAAATCACTTTCTTCATCCGTTTCTTGGAGTTCTTGGCATAAATTATCAACAGCTTGTTCTTGGTTTTCTATTCGCGGGAATAAGTCGTCCAATATCCTGTTCACAGACTGTTCCCAGTTCAAAGTTTGCTCATTTTCGTTTCCAATAGTTGTGGTTATGTCCAATAGGCTCTTTTTATTGTTAATTATTTTTAAAATTTCCCAAGGATCTCTGGATCCTTGCTCTTCAATATATTTCTTCCAATGAATTATTTTAGATTTATTAATAGCTAATACATAATTTCTTCTTTTCTCTTTATATTGCTCAACATAAATTCTAACTAAATCAATATTACAATTCCTTCTTTGCCTCTGACATAATCTTCTCAGTTGATTGACTTCCTTCCTTAGATTGGTCAACTCATTAGTCCACCAGAAGACTGGTCTAGAAGTAGTATTTCGTTTCTTCATACTTTGAGTGCAAGCTTGTGTGATAACACTTGTCAGTTCTTTAACATGATCATCAGCTGCAAGGTCATCCCAGCAAACTCGTCGCATCAGACTGTTATAATTTTCAGTAAACCTTGGCCATGCAGCGTTCGTTATTAAAAATCTTTCTATTTTATTCCAACTCCGTATCGAGTCCTGAGAATCGATATCAAACAGAATCGCGTTGTGGTCACTCGTAGTCAAGTTCTCAACAACTCTCCAGTTCTTTATTTTATTTCTTATTGCTCCTGAAGCAAAAGTAGCATCTATATATGAAGTGCCATGTACAGTATTATAAGTTGGAGGATGTCCTAACTCATTAATTACCTCTAACCCTGTTGCAGCTATATGCTCCTCCAGCAGATTCCCTCTGTCATCGGAGTTTTCACTGCCCCAGAGTAGAGTTAGAGTTGGTATCTACTCCAATAACGATCCTTTCAGACCCCAGTAGTCTATGCAACTTCTCTAAATACGTTAAACTCGTATCTAAACTTTCAGAAGGTTGGCAGTACAGAGCCACCATATAGAGCCTACCGAAGTCCCCAATGAGTTCAGTACATATTGCATTCTTGTTACATAAAGTAGCCACTTTCGTAACAACTATATGTTTGCTCCGAACTATTATTGTCGCATTGGGTAATACTCCCTCCGAGATGACTCTATATGATCTCGGGTAACATCTTACCTGCTCTGCTACCGCATAAGGCTCCTGAAGAATTGCTACTACAATGTCCTTTTTCTCCATAATATAGTTTACTTGAAGTGCAACACTTTTGGCTCTTTGGGCGTTTAACTGTAAGATTTTTATTTTAGCCATAATTTATATTTCTTTTATAAATTTCTATAGCTTTGCTGTATTCTTGGCAGTTCTTACTTATAGCAGCATGATCCGCCGCAGCCCCATTCCTTTTACAATTACAGCATCTTGGTTGTTTGTTTTTATTTGGACATTCTTTGTATGAGTGCTTAACTTCACCGCAGTGACCACAATTCGCTTCTTTCTTACAGTATTTAGCTACATGGCCGTACATCATGCATTTATAGCATTGGGTTGCTGGGAAGATCTCCTTGAACCTATTAGCTGACCAACCAATTAACAGCCGCGATCTACACTTCACCCTTTTCCATACGCTTGCACTAAATTGGACGATCCAGTTCTCAGTGTCCTTGTCTTTGGTCTTATTTATTGTTAATACTTGGATTCCGTCACAACACTTCTTTTCACTCATTCCCATTTCACTGAAGTTCTATAACCATAGTTCTTTAGGAAGGTCTTCTTTCTTCATTCCCTTTTCAACATCAAAGATAACGACTTTTGGTAATATAGATCTTGGAACCATACTTTTTATTCCCAGCGTGTCCAGCTTGGAACAACCCTTGATCTTAGCTATATCGTCATCAGTTGCTGTTTCCACAATAACACCTCTGTCTCTTATTGTTCTTATATTTTTAACCTTCACTTCTGTCAAAATAGGGCGGATTTCTTTCAGCACGTCTTCTTTTACTTGCTCACTTGTTTGATATTTTTGCGATACTGCTTTCAGTATAATCTTTTTGGACGGTTTCTCATGAAACTCGATATCCTTCTTAGCAACCTTCGCATATGAATCTTTTTTGCTTCTTTCATCCTTTTTCTTAAGCCTTTCTTTCAATAGTATATTCTCGGTGAAGACATCGAATGCTTTAGCCTCTAATTGGTCCCAGATTTCCAATATAGTTCTTATAGAAGCAGTTGGAACCTTACTTAATTTGTCCCAGAGAAAGGTCCGTAATCGTTCTCGCTGATTGTGGACATATTGGAACTCATCATGTTTCGACTTCATCTTGTCATCCTTCTTTTGCTTCTTACTTAAGGATCTTTTTGATATGCTGGCATCAGATTCATTTCCTTTTGCCCTTCTTTTTCTTTGAGCATTTTGAGAAGTGGTTGAGTGGTTGATGCTTTCTGTGTTATTTGTGAAGCTCCAGCAACCGATGACGATATGCACTTCACTGATGTTCCAGCCAGAGAACTATCTGCTAGGACTTCTATCTCTGCTAGATCTTGTGCTTGAGATAAGATACTATGAGTTATTTCATCTCGTTCTTCTTCAGTCAGCTCTGAAGCTGCTGACATTATTTCTTGACTCATTGGGTCCAGTTCACTACTACTAGACGACATTGTAAAAAATAAAATGCGAACACTATATACACACTTAAAAACCAAGTGTCAACAATGACAAGTGGTGAAATATTTACAATATCAAAGAGCAAGGAGCCAACAATCCAACGATTCAATTTCTAATGCCCGAACTTATTGAAGAAGCACATGTTCCTCAGTCGTTGCGCCGCTCAATGCGGTTCCAGCATGATGGGGCTCCCCCACTTTACATCAATGACGTCCGCCAACACTTAAAGGTTACATTTGGACAGCATTGGATAGGTCGTGGTGGTCCGGTTCATTGGCCTGCTAGATCGCAGGCCCTATCATGCCTGGACTTCTTCTGCTGGGGTCAAATGAACACATTGGTGTACGAGAGCCCCGTTGATTCAGTTGAAGACCTCGTCGCTCGCATCTCTATAGCTGCCGGGGAGATTCGAGACACGCCAGGAATCTTCCAGAACGTTAGGGATTTCATGCGGCGGCGCTGTGAAGCCCGTGTGGCTGCTTCTGGTCGAACTTTCCTTCTATATTTCTAACTGTCCTATCACTTATACAAATATACAGATATGTGTACTATTAAAAGGTATGTTTTCCTTAAAAATAGGCTGAGAAACACGACTAAATATTGTAATATATATATATATTACAGGGTATTAAATGAATTGTTTCATGGTACTTTTGTAATTATTTTACAAATGAAAGTTTCAATGGAATTTTAGCATTTTGGTAGCAATACAGATTCACGATTATTTTTGTGCTTAGTATCGAAAGAGGCGATGGCTCTGATCCAAGTTGCTGCCTTATATGTTTTTAGACGTTCATTCTATTTTGGTTTATGCTCTTATTTGTTTTTTTTCTTGCCTTTTTGAACAATTCAGAAAAATCATACAAAAACTATAAGACTTTTTTTAAGCTGAAGACGGTAAAAAAAATACTTTTTTGTGTATTAGATAACGCAGTTTTACACGGGATCGAAAGGAAGGTAGCCGAAATGTCTTCTTCAAGCTAAGAGCTTTTAGAAATTGTTTCCAAATTGTAATTCTCTAACACGTTGTTAAATAAAAGTTTTTTTTTTTCCCTTTAAAAACTCTATTTGCATCTGCACGCCACGCAAATATTCAGGTATTCACAGACAGCTTTTGAAAATTCAGTTGTCTTACTCCGTTGGGTAATTTAAAATTCCAAAAGAAGTGACTCCTGCAAAAAGGGATGATAAAATATGTCAAAGATTGCCGTGCATAAGATATTCAGAGTGTGCGGAGAAGTGTTGTTTTGTAATTTTTGAAACGAAGTGAACGCCAGCAAGAAGTTTGTAATTCGGAATTGCCTTGAAAATAGTTGAAAGTAATCTACTTTAAAATTTTCCGAATATTCAAAAGTAAATCGTTCCACAGCAAGAAAATTAATAAAAATGGCCGGATTCATTTAATCTGTTATGAGTTGTTCTGTGGTCGTTATGAAAACAGCCAGCGAAAGTGGAAACTCATTCCTTTGAATGGAGAATACATTTTCAATGTTATAATGTTAAATACAGGTACTGTGATTTCCGCTAGATGATTCCATAAAAAGGATATATCTTTAGCTGCATTCTTATCTCAACAATACACAACTTATATTAAGTTTGTCGATTACACATACTGCTGAAAAGTTCTACAGAATTTTAGTTATTTCTATACAGTATATTTACTATAAACACAATGGGCACTGTATTAATTTTCGCGTGTCTTGGCTTCCTACGCTCTCCCTTTTAGTTAGTTTACTCTGGTATTCTTGTGATATTTCACTATAGACATTAATGATCCTATAAATAATTATAATGACTTTATATATTATGCTACGAAACTTGTAAATTTTAGCAGTCCTGAAGTTCTAATATGTTATAAAATTTATTTAAACTGTTTTTTTTTTTTCGTGCCACGGCGGCATCAGTAGAGCGTATATACTTATATAAAGTATATACCCGTATATACTTTATATAAGTATATACGCTCTACTGTACATTGTACGTTTTAGTCAGAATGTTATAACCGCTGATGAAGAAGCCACACTTCTCCAGGTTATGCACGAGACGTTCTTATAGAACTGTGTCAAACGTCTTTCTAAAAATTCGAATTTTTATTTACATCTTTCTTTTGCGATGCATCAGTACCTTATTGGGTTGGTCAGACAAGACCTCTTTAATAATATGTTTACTATCGAGGCGATCTAAGACTGTATCCATCCTCATAGATTCTATAATTTTTTTCCTGCGACCACTTACCCGGATCAGTCACACAACTCAGTTAGCAGAGATTTGCACATTTTCAATCTTAATGGGATTTTATTTGAGCATACAAATGCCTTCATCATTATAGATTAACGTTTAGTGAGTACCTTAACCCTTCTTTCAGTGTAATTGGTTAGACACCATTAGTTACATTTCCTTTATTCGCTTTTAAACTATGTGGTTGAGTAAGTGAAAAATCCTTATGCGTTTTTCACTTACCACAAATCCATTTAATGCCGAATAATTGTTATAGTTTGAGCTACCCCTCTTATAACCTTCATAAAAGTATAATCTTGTGTGAATATAGATAAAAAATCCTGTCCAATTTATTAGCAATGTTTGTAAACCTTGTGAGTTGCAAAACCTTGCCATCTCAAGCTTTTTCAATTCACATCAACAATGCCTCAAAAAGAAATCAAGAAAATCTGATTGTGACTGATTAAATATGCACTGAAAATGAGTGGCATTCTGTGATTTTCATTATCCTGGCTTGGCTTGTATCATTTGGGTACTATTATTACTATCTGTTTATTTCGGCAAAGGTCGCTTTTACACAGCCGACTGGACGGTTGTACAAAAAAGAGAAAATAACAAGTATTTTGAATAATCATAGTATCATTATTTATAATATTTTCAAGGAGCGCCTATTTTCAATATTTTACAAAAGTAGTGGTTAGACATTGTTATTAACATCTTTCTATTTACACATCAGTGGGCACCCCCGGAACAGCCTGGTTCGGTTAGAGGGGTGTACATAATAAATATTCAAATTATATAATAAATACATAAACACATTACGTTTAAAAAATATATGAACACACATTGTATTTACAAGTAAGCTGACATGATAAAATATCGAAGTTTCAAAACTGTAAAGGTGGTACAGCCAATAGTTCTACTTTGTACAGTTCTTTCAGGGTGTCTTGTCTATAGCGCTTCGAGCTGCAGAAAGCTGAGGCATCGATTCCGAGGGAGTTATATGGTCCGACCGTATTTTCCGGAAACACTTATCCTAGGAATTGCAGGTTTTGTAGTGATGATCGTGGACAAGGTGTTGCACTGCACCAGGTTCGTTGGATAGTCCGAGAATTTGTTGTCACTTCCCAGATGTCGAGTGAATCCATTCGGCCACAAAGGAGTTGAGCCAATGTGTGCAGGTTCCTCTCCTTCATGATGGTTTCCCATGGTTTCAGGCCGAGGTTTCCATAGAGCACGCTCCGAGAGATGGTAAAAGGATGGCCCATCACCCTGTTTAACCATCTCTAGAACCAATATTCTGTCCCAATGTATCTCTTGAGTTGAGCAGAAGAGGCTACTGACCAAAGCACAGATGTATAGAGTGGTACGGGGAACAAATTTCTTTGGACGTAATCCAAGATGAACTCTCGAGGCCTAAGATCGACCAGCTCCTCTCGGATTGCCCAGAGAGCAGCAAGTGTTTTCTGCCTGGCCATTTTGAGGTGGTCTTTGAAGGTTAGTCTGTCATCCCACTTAAACCCCAAATCGGTGTGACAGTTTACCTTTTCAGTGACGGTCCCGTTGATTTTTCAGTGTAATTTCATTCTTTGTCTTCCTTTTTGTGAAAGTCATCTGAGCTACTTTCTGAGGGTTCAACTTTAGTCCGAGACATCGTAGATAATCGTGAAGTTCAACCACGACGTTCTGTGTTTTGTAGACAACTGCATCTGTTTTTGCTGGATCATCTAATGTGACGAGCATCTTGAGATCGTCAGCATAAGGGAGGATGTTTGGGCACTTCGCAAGGAAGGGCTCCAAAGCAGTGGCAAAGAACTTCCCTTTGTGGGATGCGGACAGAGGTCGTGATAGTGCTCTCCAATGTATGGTTATATTAGATAATATTTTTTTCTGTTGTTAAGAAGTTGGTTTAGAATAACAAGTCGGTTTCCTTCGATTCTGAAGCAATGTTTCAAACTTTTCACCAGCTCACATGTGCAAAGTGTGTTAAAAGCTGTTTCTATATCCAGGAATACGATTTCGAGTTGTTTCTTAGTATTTAGGGATTTTTGGATATCCCAGCTGGTCATTAAGAGATTAGACGGTGTGGACCTTCTATGAATAACAGTATGGAGGTGCTGGTTGTTCGTTGAAACAGTGTTCGACTAAGATGGGCTGGATCGATTTTTCAAAGACTTTTAGCAGTCCGCAGGATATGGAGATTGCTCTGTAGCCTTTTAGGATATTTGGTTTGTTCGTTTCGGTACCGGTGGGGTGTGATAGAAATTCCACATTGTCGGTGAGAAACCAGATTGTGAAATGCGGTTGAATGTGTTATTCAAAAGATCGATCACGCAGACACTACAAATTTTGAGAAGAGCGGAAATCCATCGGAACCAATTGTAGGTCTGTTGGGAAGGCTGTTAATTGCTTTCATTATCATATCTCGCGAGATCGTAACATTAATTTTTTGTTTAATGATTTCAGTAATGATTTGATTAAGCTGTCATATTCCACTTATTACAGTATTGTGTCGTCTATTTCCTTATACGAGTAGTTGAAGTCGGGCACTGATGTTCCTCAGGGATACTCCCCTTCTATAATTGAAACAAGCTGTGAGCTTGAGATAATCTCTTCACTCTATGTTGCTGTACTGGCAGTATTTCGCCGGATCTATTTCCAGTGAATTAAATAGGCTTACTGTATTATTTTGGGAAAAATTCCTTATACAGAAGAGGTCGTACAGCACAGAACTTATTGCCAGGTGCGGGGTTTTGTGATAGACTCCGGCATGCGGCGTACAGACGAGGACTTCAAAACTTGTGGCATCAATCACTCTAGTAAGCATTTGAGAAAGAAAGAGGACGTTCTTGGATGCTGTGCGAAGTCGTCAGTTGGGGGGGTGGCGGAGGTTCAGGTTAGAACATAAAACAACCTGGAGATGGTGTATTGGGATGGTGTATTGCATTCATTCATCTCATCATTCAGTACTCGATTGCGAGAAATCTGTTTATTTGATGGCGTTTATCTATTAATCTGGTAGTGGGGCAGAACACCATACTGGAAAAGCGTAAAGTGCAATTGGTTGCAGGTGCTACATTGTGCAATTGGTTGCAGGTGCTACATTGTGCAATTGGTTGCACAATGTAGGTACCAAGAACTTAACTCGTGGTACAAATTCTTTGTGTGTAAGTATTAAATGTCCTGCTCTAAATGAAATGATAAAACTGATAGCTTTACATGTCGTCCGTAGCATAGTGGTTTCGCCACTTGTCACTCGCTTGGAGAAAATAGGTTAGAATCTCATCAGGAATTTAAGGAATTTTCACTCAGAGCTTGTAATTGTCCGATCTCGGGAAGAGGTATTTCCTCCTTGAGTGATTAGAGGATTTTCAGTCGCACACCATGTACATTGATCGCGAACACACTTGTACAGACGTAATACACGATAAATTGTATAGATCAGAGCGGTGTTTCTCAACTGGTGCTCCTCCAGTACTCGTCAATTATGATTCCATGCTGAGTAAAAAACATATATATATATATAATTTATTTAGCAAGTGTAAACAAATCTGTTTAAATATCAATGAGATCTTATTTAATTAATTATATGAATCGTTTTTACACTAATCCAGCTATTTTCAATCTTTTTCAACTAACGGCACACTGAGCAAGGTCCTAAAATTGTCAAGGCACACCATCAATGTTTTAAGGAGAGATTTTATCATTAAAAAAAAAAACGCGTGTTAAGATTGTGTTTAAAAGTTCAATAGCTAAAATTCTAATGATTGCTTTATTTTTTTTTAAATAATATTGATCTGGATTTCAAAAGATTTATTTTTAAAATTTATGTTGATATTTGTTATTATTCCAATTATTGAAATAAGATAATATTGAAAAAGATTCTATTTATAAAATAAATATCATTAAAATATCATTTATATAAAAATATCAGTGGCAAACCTGTGTTTGGTGATGTCTCATGATGTCTCTTGTCCGAGGTCGGATGGTTGATAAGCATACCCTCAAGTCCTCCTCCAATGTTTGAAGTCGCGACCTGTTATTGCTCTTCATCGTGTTCAATGCAGAAAATCCAGCCTCACAACAGATACGATGCAGTGAAAAGGAGGAGTGCTTCAATCGCCTTCTTTGTGATTATGGGGTACTCCTGTCAGAGAGAACAAATCTATTGATGAGTGCTTTAGTTTCAGTCCTCTAAGGTCGCTTCGTATTTCCGTCAGCTCATCTTCTTCTGCAACAGTTAATTCTGCTGATTCCAACGCACTTAACACAAACGGATCTCTTACCCAGTCCAAGGAAGATACATCAAGTGACAGGAAATACTTTTCAATGTTTTTACTCAGCAGTGACAAACTTGGTAGAATTAAATCGACAAGAAGTTTGAGCTGACAACTTTTTGTCAGCTCAAACATTTCAACTTTGTCCTCTTTTTTTGATTCTGGCTTCCCGCAATGTTAATTTTTCCTTAAAAGAGTTAATTTTGTCAGTACAAGTAACAATGTTTTCATTCTTTCCCTGCATACTTTTGTTAAGAGTGTTCAAGGCTTGGGAAATGCCAGCTAGAAAAGCAACTTTATTGCAACAGGTCTCATCATTAAGCAGGTCAGTCAGTTGAGACTCTTCAGACGTAAAAAAAAATTATAAGCTCTTCCCTCAGTTCATAGAACCTTGAAAGTACCGGCCCTCGAGATAGCCACCTCATTTCCGTCTGCAGTAGGAGTTGTGTGTGAGCAGCTTCCAGGGCAGAACACAGTGCTGAAAACAATCTCGATTTTAATGGTCTACTCTTAATGTAGTTAACCATTTTGATCGTCTGATCCAGTACTTCTTGGAGCTCAGAAACTACTGATTTTGAAATGAGGGCCTCTTGCAAGAAACAGTGTGTAAAACAATGCCAGGATTCTTTTTCTTGGCCAGTGCGATGAATCCTTTCAGGCTTCCCGACATAGAGGGAGCACCATCGGTGTAGATGCTGATGCATGATTTCTGTGACAAATCGTGAGAACTGAAATACCTGTGGACAACATGAAGGAAGTCTTAGCTTTTGTTGTTTAGGAAGTGGTTTTCAAAATAAAAATTGTTCAATGATGTCTCTATTACAAACAAACCTGCGAATGCTAGCAGTTGAACTTTTCCAGTGATGTCAGTTGACTCGTCCAACTGAATAGCAAAAAAAAAAAAAAAAAAAATCGACTGCTTTAATGTTAGCTATCACTTTTTTTGTTAATGAAAATCCCAAACACGAGAGGTATTAGAACCTATAGTATTTAGTACCATGCTTGAGTTGGAGGTTGAGAAGACGAGAGAAGATATTTGTTGACATTGAACTTGAACTTCTGCAGAGTGTAATTTTCAGGAAAGACATGTGAAAGATGGTTGTTCCAGTAAACGGCAGTTGAATGAATAAACGAGGAAGATGAACAGTTGGTTCTGTGAGTTGTTACAGGAGCAGTAAATGGATGATGACGGCACGTGTTTGGACTGTTTTGAAAGAGAGCGGGAATTATAGAAGCCAATTCAGAAGAACAGTGCCCATGGAAGTATCTGTAGAAGAGGCATGCAGCAGAAACAGTACGTCTATGAGACAGAGAGTGGAGAGACTCTGTTAGAGATGAGTCATTAATTAATATAACTGCCCTCTTCTGAATGGAATCCAGAAACCTGAGGGAGGTTTTGCGGGCACTGCCCCAGATGTGGGAACAATATTCCATGGTAGGGCGGATTTGCGATTTGTACAGAGTGAACAGCTGTTTAGAAGAAAAGTAACGGCGAGAGCGAAAGAGAAAACCAAGGTTTTTAGATGCAGAGGAAGCAATGTTTGTAATGTGCTTGTGCCAAGAGAGATTAGAAGTCATGATAATCCCCAAAAGAAATATATCAACTTTCCTAGAAATCAGGGTGTCACCATAGATAAGCATAGGAGCAGAAGAATCCTTTTTTGCGAGATATAAGACAACACTGAGTTTTAGAAGGATTGAAATCAATTAAGTTGCCTTAGCCCCACTGGAGAATACCTGAAGATCGGCATTTAAGGAATTGGTAGCGGATATTCGAGAAGTTGAAGTTGATTGAGCAGGGGAAGGTTTCTCAAAATGGAAAGTGGAATGCAATGTGCTATCATCAGCAAAACTATGGATAGGATTTCCAGTCACTGAAAGAAGGTCATTAATATACAAGAAGAAAAGGGTGGAGGAAAAAACTGAACCTTGGAGAACACCAGCATTAGTGGAGAACTTAGAAGACAGAGAGCCATCAACCATCGCCCTCAGTGAGTGATCATAAAAAACTGGATAACCAATTACAAAGAACAGTTGGCAAACCATAAGATGGAAGCTTGTTTAGTAGACCTTTATGCCAAACACGATCGAAAGCCTTTGAGATGTCTAGAGCAACTGCCTGCATTTCACCGAACTTTTCCATTGAATTTGTTCATAAATGGGTAACATAAGCCAGGATATCACCAGTGAATCGACATTGACGGAATCCATACAAGCTATCATTTGTGACTGTATCTTGAGACATGTGTTGTATACGCCGACTAATAGTGTTATCAGACATCGGGATTTTAAAAATCTTTTTCATATTCTTAGCCAAACATAAAATTTACAATTTTAAAGCATGTTGATAAAATTTCTGACTCAGCAATTGTATGTGATTTCATCTTTTTTTGCCACGATTTCCGCAAGTTCAGGAATGTGTGAAGAATTTGTATGTGAAATTTTAATTAATTCGCCGATTAGGGAGCAGAGGGTCTTCTTCCCCCACTTACAAAAATTCTGGTCTTATATTTAACCGCCCGTAATACGATTTTGGTGGTGGGCGTTGCATGATGTGCTCATTTGTAGACTCAGTGTACGTGTCTCTCGCAGTAACATTTTGAAAATATACTTGCTAACCAAACCATTTGTCATATCACGACATTACTGTTCTCTTTTTATTATTTTTTTTATTTACCCTTTTTAGTACTGAAACACGAGGATGTTGTTCTTTCCCCCATTTGTCAATATTGGTAATACATGTAATTGGTATTCCCACCATGTAATGTAATGTAATGAATTAACGTGTCTGTTAACTGGTCGTTAGTGTAGTGTTGGAAACACTGTGCTGCCACTTTATACACCTACCTAGTAGCGTGTTGAGCTTCCTTCCTTTAGTCTTCAAAACAGTCTGAATTCGTCTAGGCACAGATTGAACAAGATCTTGAAAATGTTGTAGGAATGGAATACCATGCAGACATGAGTGTGTCATGCAGTTCTTTGAGATTCGAGATTCCAAGCTCATCCCAAAGATGTTCAATAAGATTGAAATCTAGGGACTGAGTGGGTCACTGCAGCAAAGAAAACTCATTATCATGTTCCTGGAACCATTCCATAGTGATTCGGGCTTTGTGCACCGGCCATTATCATGTTGGAAGTAACCATTTGACTGAGGATAAACTGTCAACATGAACGGATGCACTTGGTCAGCAACGATTTTTAGTTACAATGTGGCATTCAGACGTGAATCTGTGGTATCAATGCACCCAACGTGTGCCAAGAAAACCTTCCTCACACCACAACACTGCCCCCCCACCACCTTGCAGAGTAGTCGTCAGACATGACGAATCCATGGATTCATGTTGTTTTCGCCATATTCTTAGCCTTCCATCAACGTGATGCACCGGAACTTCGACTCATTAGACCAAGCAACTGTTTTCCAATCCTCGATAGTCCAGTGCTGGTGTTACTGTGCCCACAGGAGGCGTGCTTTCTTGTTCTTCATTGATAACAAAGGTACGCGATATGGCCGTCGGCTGTTGTAGCCCATTCGCGATAAAGTGCGACTTGTTTTCCTTTGCGATATTTTGTTCTGCGCCCCAAGGTTGTATCCTGACGTGATGTGCAACATTGTGGCCCGTCTGTTTACTTGCACAATTCTAGCCATCCTCCTCTGACCTCTCTCATCAACAAGTGATTTTCTTCTACATGAGTGCCGTTGAGAGGATGTTTTCTGTTCGTTGCACCATTCTCGATACACCCTTTAAACTGTGGTGCGTGAAAAGGTCAGGAGAACTGCCATTTGAGGGGTGCTTTCTCCAGCACGTCTTGCACCTACTACTATGCCACGTTCGAAGTCTGTTTGATCGCTCCTTTTCACCATTCTTGCTACGGTTTGTGCGCTTAACTGATACTAGAAAGGTTGTTCTGCTGAATTTATATCCACAACTGTGGTCATGTGACTTGCGATTGTGAGAAAACCATTTGTGTGCACAGCAGGGGTGTACCTAATAATACTGAGTATTTACTCCCTCAGGAGAACTAAGACACCTGGATTTGATGGAGTCCCCCACTTCATGGTAAAGTGTCTCAGCCCTTACCTAATTGAACCACTCCAAGCAATTTATAGCTCTATCCTTGCTTGCCGAGTTTTCCGCGAGAACTGGAATACGTGCGCTGTAATTCCAATGGCGAAAATTACAAAGCCTAACCTCGTAGAGCACTATAGGCCTATATCTACTGCATCTACCCTGTTAAAAGTACTGGAGAAAGCTCTACTGCCAAAGTTTTCGAATCAGATACAGGCTGGGCAGCCTTAACAAATTCATTATTCAATAACTACAAGATCAACAATTACTAACCTCCTCACAGTTCAAGCCGCGATACTAAATGCTTTCCAAGCCAGAAAGGAAATTGCAATAATTTATGCCGATATAAAAGTCTGGATAGTAGTTCGATAGTCTGGATGTACATGCCTTACTTCATCTTCTCCAACACGCCTTACAAATAAAAGGAAATTTGCTGAAGTTCCTACAGGCCCTACTTACTTGTCAGTCCATTTATTACCGTACAGATAGTCATTTTCCTCCAACGCCAACTCCATGCAGCAGTTCCACAGGGTGGAGTCTTATCTAGACTCCTCTTTACCGCCATGATGATCCCGTTCTGCAACGGTAGAGATGATGTATGCGCTTAGGCAGACGATAATAAAATCCTAACACCCATCCAACCGTCCATGACCAATAGTGCATTGTGTGAACAGATTGATTATAAGCTTCTGAACTTATTCGTGTACTTAGACAAATTTGGCTTGGTCCTAAATCCGCGGTAGACTGTAATCATGGTGTACTCGCTCAAAAAATCGGCTACGCTCCTACACCCGGAACTTAATGGCAATCCTATCCCAGTTTTTGGAATGCATAGAGATCTGGGAGTAACACTTGATACTAAACTTACGTTCAAGTCTCTTATTGACCTGATTGTAAAGAACATAAACTACTTACGTTGGGCAACAAAACAGCACCTCTTGTACGTGAAACAGACTACAACAACTGCACGATATTTAACGACCACAGTGTATTCGGCCATTTTGTATGGCGCCGAATTGTGGGCATCAGCCATCCCTAGCCACATTAGGAGAATATATGCGAGTGAATTCTGGCTGCTGAAGTGGGCAAGCCATAAGCACCATCTCCCTCAACGGTTAAAGACCACGTAGCTCTCTGAACAGCTTAAACTGCAGCGTTTACCAGACATCATTGCCTGGAAACTGTTAATAACCACAATCAAAATGATGACTGGCACGATATCATCACCATGCTTCTGGCAGCTTTGTGAGTGGCAGATCCCGCCATCTGCATTAAGAGGCACCAAATCCTTGAGAATGAAGACCAACAGACTGAAGATGGTAGACAGGATACCCGCCAGTGCGTTACAATCAATTCAGTTCCTAACACATATCGGAATTGACCTACCAAGGCTCAGAAGATCCGAAATATAAGAAACGAACCGCAGTGTGGTTCGCTGAGGCTACTGTTGCCTAGTAGTTGTGTGAATTTCTGTCAAGAACTGTGTGTACGAAATTGAATAGTGTATCTCGCACAAGTTGATTCAGTGGATGTGATGTTATGCTGAACTTTTGTATTACAATTGCCAGGACTCTAGAGAGAAATGTAGTGATGAGTAATGCAGTTTATATTTCATCCTTTGGTGAATATTTAACCTTTCTTGTATATTTTAGCCATCCTTTTATGTACATTTTATGGTAACCCCCTGGCATTTTCTGCCGTGAAGGGAATTTTTTACTTACCAATGTACACCTATATTTTAAATTTGGTAGGACAAATAAAGATTTATTTATTTATAAAAGTGGCAGCAGAGTGTATGTTGAATAAATAAATATCGTCTAGTGAACGCTGTTTGGACTATAAATGGTAATGCATTTGACAGGCTGTAGCTCACTGACAGTTTGTCCTTTGGTGAGTGATTTCTTACTAAAAATTACGACCTCTGAAATTTAGACATTTATGACTTTGCCATCCAATCATTTGAGTAACTTAAATTGCTATTCGGTTGTAAACAGCCAGCCAACCAACTGAGTTTGTTGTTTTGGAGACTGATTTTCATTATCCGAGTCGATTAACAGTCTTAATTATGAATAGTGTCGCTGCAGGAAGTGTTTCTTCCCTTTATACTTGCTCACTGTGATTCGATCATGTAGTTTGTAAATTAAGTTTGTAATTCTTCAAAAATATTATATTACTGTAATTGACTTTTGTACGCCAAAGTTTTACGTAAAGAGATTATGATTTGAGCTTAAATTGAAAGGAATATTAAAAGAGAAAGCATTTTACAAATAACAAATGCTATACGAATAATACTTTCCTCAAAGGACATGGCAAACTTACCATTCGTACAAGTTTTATTTTTTAATTTTTTTTTTTGAAATCCGATGTAAGCTCCTTGGATGAAATTAACTTCGTTCACTTATATGATTTCTTAATTAAATAACTTATTAAACTATAATTGAAATTTGAAAAACTCATTTACTCAATTCAAATAAAAATGTGTTTGTTGACTATTTCCAGTAGAATACGTTATACAATTTCGGTTTATGTTGAAGGTATAGTAAACAAAGTAATCCTTGTAATAACCTAACATATCTAATTTGTTTAGAAAAAAAAATAATAAAAAAAAAAGAAACCAAAAACGTACAAGAGATTACAGAATGGGAGATTCGGAAAGAAGAAGCACAACAGTCGATCAGGAAATCCCACAATTTGGCGAACCCCAGGAATAGAAAATCCGCAACTACTGGTACAAGAAGTTCGAGAAGTAGGCATATAGTGGAGCAGTTCATGCAGATAATAAGGCACTCTGACACAATCCCAGAGCGTCGAACTCAAGTAATCACCTGGCTGAAGGCTAAGCATGAAGACACCACAAACCCGATAAAGTATATAGACCAATCACCTGTCTCCCAACAATGTACAACATCCTGACCAGCTGCACAACTAAGAAGATATCAGACCACTTGGAGAATCAAAACATGATGGCCGGGCTGCAGAAGGGATGTAAGCAGAGGATGCAAGGAGCAATTGACCATTGACGCTATAGTTATAGAGCAAGCCTTCAAGCAGCACCGCAACCTATACATGACCTACATCGACTACCGCAAAGCCTCCGACTCGCTGGCGCATAGCTAGCTGATAGAGAGACTGACAATCTACAAAGTCAACCCAACACTGACACACTTCCCAGAAGCATCCATGGCAAAATGGAAGATCATCATCAAGCTCGAGAACATCATGACTATACTGATACCCATCAGAAGAAATATCTTCCAAGAAGATGCCCTGAGCCCAGGATGGTTCTCTCCAGCACTTAAACCACTACCACCATGCCCAATAACAGTAAGTACGGATATACCCTAAAGGAAGAGAGGAAGAAATTGTACACCCTCTCTCTCCCCTGATGTACATGGATGATATCAAACTATATACCACAACTAAGATACTAACAGCTACTCTTGATCACCGAAGAATTCAGTATTTACATCAGGATGAAAATTGCCCTAGACAAATGGAAGACATCAAGGACATCTAGTCGGACAAATTTACAGGTAAGACCAGTGAAGAGATTGAAGCAGTGACAGAGGAAGAGACATACAAATATTTTGGGATGATACAGGCCCAGCAGTTTGAATACAAGGAGATCAAGGCCCGCCTTACTGAGAAATACCATCGGAGACTGAAAAGCCCGATAAAATCAAAGCTAAATGGTGGGAATATGATCAGAGCCATAAACACTTACACAGTCCTAGTACTACAATATTCCTTCAGGATCATAGATTGGACCAACGCCGAGCTGGAGGAGATAGATCGACCAGGATAACGATGACCAAGAGCGGCCAATACTGCCCGTAGTCAACTATCGAGAGACTGACCATAGTCCATAAAGGAGGGGGGAGGGATTGACTAACCTCGTTGAACGAGAGAAGAAGGCGCTTAAGAACCTGCGGGATTAATTCCAGGAAAACACAGCACCAATCTACCAGGCCATAAGAAAGACAGACAAACGGCACACTACACTCAACTTCAACATTGATATTGATATTTATTACTTAAAGTGGTCCCAGCCAACCAATGGCAACCCCGCTCTCAGTTACACATAATTTAGCAGTACTCAACTTCAACAAGGAGGCTACACTCACACAGAGAAGAAAAAAGACAGAAAGATGAGCGAAGAAGACACCCCATAGCGGACACTACAGTGACCGCCATCAAGACTACATAGATATGATGGCTTCCAACGCTTGGCTCACGAAAGGAAAGCTCTTTCCCGAGACTGAAGAATTCATGCTCATCATCCAAGGTCAGGTGATATACACCAGGAACTACAGGAAATAGTTTTTGACCATGGGTCATCTCTTACTCTGGGTTAAGGATCTCGGAGTAACAGATGCCACGGGTCCCAGAAACAATCCCGCTTATCACTGCAGGATCATCGCCCAGATGGAGTACACTCACAAAAGACATGATTAGCTTTAGCTGGCCAGGATAATACATCAGAAGCTAGAGCAAAAATACAAGCTGATCAAAGAAAGTGTTCCGTATTGCAAGTGGGAGCCTCGGGCCATACTAGTGACCTCTATTAACAGACTATACTGGGATCGTGCTATAATAGCGGACAAGACGACGTTCTCCCGGCAGACCAGACATACCCTCATCATCACGAAGCAAATGGTTACCTATCTGCTCGACATAGCGGTGCCCAACACCAGCAACCTCTAGAAAACATTCGAGGAAAAGATAAGTAAGTACTCAGACCTAAGACTGGAAGTCAAAGATATGTGGCTTATGGAACAAGCAATGACCATCCCAATCACCGTGTCAACCACGGGCATTGTGCCAAATAGCCTTCATAAGAACTCAGCAGCAATAAGCCTCCCAGAAAACACTTACATGGAATTCCAGAAAATCGCTGTCCCGAAAACCTGTGCGATCGCAAGAGTCCCTCGAACAATGATCATAATAGCAATCGAACAAAGCCAACTACCTCGTGCACTTGGTATCAGTGCCCATCAGGGGCGGAAAAACCCACAATGCAGAAAAGGTTTTGTATTTAATAATAAGAACCTAACGAGCGTGGCTGCTTTACGCCACCTTTCATCGGTTATTAATTTGTAATATTTGTTACCAAAATTGTTCAGCGTTGCGATACAGCTCTTTAAATAACTTCTTCGGACAGGTATATAAGAGTCAACAGCACTTCGTTAGGAAAATTAACAACCTCTTAGCAATGAGAATTAAATAGAACTAAACGATTTTGGTTTTGGATGTATTATCAAAATAAGAACATAAAATGGTAATTTTTGACGAGGTTTAATCCCAAATGCACAAATAATATTTTCAATATGTTTTTCAGTAAACAGAAGATTCAATTATACGAGTTCATTCATTGTCAGATTCCAAAAGTTTCCAGTAACTTGTTGCAAGAAAAAGAAACAAGTTAATTAATAATGTAATGCAGTACGTTACATTTCAGGCAGGTTATTATTATCAGATCACAGAACATGTATACTCATAGTGGATATGTACTCGAAACAAAATCCATGTGAAGATATAAAATTAACAAATGTTATGAAGAAAAATTATTTATCAACAGGTAAACTGAAACAGAACATAGATAATATGTTAATACAAGAGCAAGTATCTTACACAACAAATGTAAATGTCTTTCCAAATAAGATAATCCAAATGATAAACAATTCGAGGTTTAATATGTAGAGAAAGGTAAATCACTCACTTGCAACATAAATTCTTGGAGTAGCAGGATTAAGCTTAAGAAACCTTGGATGACTAACGAAATAGAAGAATTAATAGTACAAAGGGATAAATACTTAAGGCAGTATAGAAATTGTCCATCAAAGGTAGAACATTATCACAATTATAAAACACTCAGAAATAAATTGACAGGTATGATTAGAAAACAAAAAAAACACTTATTACAATCAACTTTTTATGGATAAGCAGATAACTCAAAAGGATAAATGGAATATTATAAATAACCTGTTAAATGCACGGAAGAAATTATCAAGGGGAACCCAAAAGCAATTGTTTTGCCTCACATTAGGGTACTAAATAGGTTTGGAGATAGGCATAGAATGAATATAATAAACAACTTGTTGACTAGTGTAGATTTCAGGCTCAGGAGAAGTTATTCTAGCTCCAAATTAAAATTCTTAATAAGAAACATTTTGATACCCAGTGATACAGTAGATTAGAATTTCTGTGCTGATAAATTTCTTTCTCTGTTTGCAGTGCGGAATGTACTATGTGTTGTGATTTCATTATCTTTTCTGTTAGATAAAAAATTTGTATGCAAAAACTGTCGTAAATGAAGAATTACAACTTGTTGTCAAGAAATTTATTTTTCTTAACAAGTTCATTTATTGTAAACAAATTCTCTTGATGAAAATAAATTGTCTTGTATTGTATTATTGTTATTAGCCATATAGTGCAAGGAAGCCTGAGGCTTATGCTGCACCAGCCAAATCAATTTTTTTTCTTCTTTATTACCCCGAGAGAGAGAGAGAGAGTGTCAACAAGAAAAAGAATGATGATTTCGAGCTCAGGACCCTGGGTGTGCCAAGCCCATGCCTACCAGATGTGAGCCCGTGGGGTTTGTAAAATAGTAATAATTCAGGATTTATAAAACATAAACGAAAAGAGCAAAAAACGAATAAGGATGATCGCCCCCTTATCGCTGCTCGCAAAATTCCTGTATATCATTGACAAGACCCCGTGGCCTACTCTGGCAGCCTGTCTGCACTGCACATTACCCCCAGGTCTCTTTCATTCCCCATTACCTTGAGTATAACACCACATAGTTGGTATATTTCTCTGGGGTTACTGTTACCCATATGCAGTACTTTATGTTAAATGTTAAACTTCAGCTGCCCATCTACCCAACTTTTCCAGATCCTGTTGCAGCAGCATGCTGTCATTACTGTTATTGATAACCCTGCTAACCTTTGTACCATCTGAAAACTTTGACATTAAGCTTGATATACCTTCATCAATATCATTGATAAATATACAAATCAGCAATGGGCCCAATACCGAACCCTGAGGGCCACCACTAATAACATTAGTCCACGTAGAGCAGTACCATTGATCACCACTCTCTGTCTTCTTCCACTCAACCATCCCTTTATCCATTTTAGCAACTTCTCCTTACTGCTCCAATTTGTACAGTAGTCTTCCATGTGCAACAGTATCAAAAGATTTCCTGAAATCCAAGTATATAATATCAAAATTAGTTTTTGCATTCAGTTCATTTGTAACCACATCATTGTATCCAATTAAATTGGTCAGACAAGACTTCCCCTTGACAAAACCATCCTGTGTCGAATTATTACTGCTCTTTTGTTTAGTTGATCCTGCAATGCTTCTTTAACCAGTGACTCCATTATTTTTCCTTGAACAGAAGCCAAACTAACACGTCTGTAATTACTCGTATCGCCCTTTGGTCCCACTTTGTGAAATGGAGATACATTTGCACATCTCCAGTCCGTGGAGACTTCCCCCTAGTCCAAGGATATTTTCATAATTACGGCTAAGGGTTTGCTTACTTCCTTTGCTGCCTTCTTTAATATAACTGGATAGATCCCATACACCCCAGGTGCCTTTTTTATGTTTAACTTCAACAATTTCTCCTCTACTTTGTTCTCAGTTATTATAAAATCATTTAACTCCCCGTTAGAGTTTTATAAACATCTAGCCCTCTCCTCCTTGAATAAGTCCTCATGTGTGAATGTAGATGCGAAATACTCATTTAGTTCGGCAGCTATCTGAGAATGATCATCTACAGTCAAACTATTGATATCAAGTGGACCAATCTGATTGATTTCCTTCGTTTTACAGTTTATATAAGTAAAGAAGTCTTTGCTGTTTTTCTTTGCATCCTTTGCCATAGATTTTTCATAATCTGCCTTCGCTTGCCTAACCTCCTTTGTAACTTGATTACAGACTAACTTGTATCTACCATTAGCTCCTGTGTCGCCTGACAATTTATGTGCATCCCATGAATTTTTCTTCTCTGCCACGAGTCTCATTAGTTCATCTGACATCCATTTGGGCCTTAACCTAGAGCAGTATTTCTTAGTTGGAACAAAAAGGCTAGTAGCTTCCAAAATTACTTCCTTGAATGCTTCCCATTTAGAATTCAACATTGGTAGCATCATCAGTTGGTCCCACTGTACAGAACCTAAAAAATCTCTGAGACCACCGTAGTCGGCTTTACGAAAGAAAAAAACCCTTCCCTTTACCTCTGATGGTAGTTACATCTTTAGGTAAATTCCATATGAGTACACTGTGACTGCCACCTAGCGGTTACTTTATCTGTACATTCTTAATGCATGAATAATCACTGCTGATAATCAGATCAAGAGTGTTACTCCCTCTTGTTGCCGCTCTACATGCTGCTGGATAGCCTATGTAATATGTATTAAAAATATATATATATATAATAATGATTTCCATTGTAATTTTAATGAAATTTGTATTAGCTGTACAAATCTTTCTAAAAGGCGGAAATATAAATTTCATGAAAATTCATCTATTGGGTTCGAGTTATTATATGAGTTAGAAAAAAATAATAATTGCCAGATTTCTGTTGGTAGGATTTTGTTGAAATTTACGGTGGCCTGGGAAATCTGTTTAAAAGGCCAGAAAAATCCGTCCAATGGGAGTCGCGTTGTTATATGCAGACGGATCATGTTAAGATCTGTCCCTCAAAAAATATCATGTTAGGAGTTGTGAAAGTGTAGAACAGGCTTATGCTGCTCTTCTTGCTGATCCAGTTTTGAAAAAATTCACCCACTTATCCTGTGGCATTTTCCCAAAATAATAATTTTATCAATGCGGTGATGATCAGTCTATGAACTTAACAAAGGAGGATTTAGAGCGATTTGAAAAATAAAGCGTTGAATAGTAAAAATGAACTCTAACTTCTGAACAGATAAAAGTTATTGCTTGTGTCTTTACTCTTCTATCTATATTTATATATTTTTATTTTCTTTTTTTAAATTGAACTATTACTTACTAGCTATTACTCACTATTACTTAATTATGTTCGTTTGTTCAGTGATGAGCACGCACATCAGGTAGCCGGTGCTCTAAACTGGCTAAGGGTGATAATTTTACCATTCAAAAGTTTGAGCCAGCGATTTGAACAGTATAAAAGAAGTAACTGTAGTATGCAAACTCTTTCTTTTAAGAATTCTTTTGAAATCTTTTCTGAGAAAAGTTTGTTAATGATGCTATTGTCGTGCCCATCGAAGGTAATCAGATTAGACTGTTTATTGGAATCTTTAACTTAAAACATTTTTACTTTTATTAAAAAAAAAATACTTTGCTTTCCGCACATAAATACGATTAGCAACGTGTTACAACCGGTTCCTTCTCATTCGTGGTTGAATGGATTAATAAAAGTGATGTGGTTATAAAATCTGATAAGATTAATATAATATCATTTCATACATTAACTGAGATCGAATGCATTCTATTTAATTAAGGCTCATTTTTGCTTCACATAATCCTCCCCTGTTTTAGATAAATTCTTAATTTCCCGATGTAATTTGACAGTATCAGTTTGCTCAATCCAAATCAATTGCGACTTGTAATTTTAATCTTTCTAAGCGATCTTCTGTGGTATGATACTATGTCAAACTAATATTTAATGATATGCGTATATTTTCAATGAATTTTTCAGTGTTAAATGTAACAAAAAATAAAAACAGCGTTGCACTGGTTTTTCACAGAATGGGATCATACTATTGTACTACTGCGTGAATATCAATTACCTTCTATAATTTGTTTTTATCTAGGCTTTAACTGGCTTTCTGCGTAGCCGACGTTATCAAAGATTGTTCCGGAGAGTAGACCACTTATATCTGAAAAAGAGTTTCAGTTTACTCTTAATTTTCTTAAATGCCATGTAGGAAATTGCGAAACTTTGTACATAACAGAAAGGGACGAAGGTATATCTGGAAAGAATAAGAACTATAGCCGATTTAAAAGCGTATCATGCTTGTTGTTGAAGTGAAGGACTGCCCCACCTTCCCGTGGTGTGGATGAATACCCACATTCAGTCCAGGTGACTAATGCTTCTGGGTAGCCAAGAGGCCAGAACATAACAGAACACACACATAATACACACAAACCTCTGTCACACACATATCTGGCCCATTTGTAGTGATTGATACTGTTCTTCACAGAGATACGAGGCGGAAAGAACTAACGTTGTAGGAGCCGCCCCTTACAAAAACACATGTCCACATGTTGAAATGAAGGGATCCATCAATTCATCCCGGTTCCAAATTAATATTTACTTAGTGTTGCCTTTCTATCTTTAGAGTGTTTCGTTATTGCAAAAATTTTAAGGCATATTTTCTAGATCGGAAATTCAAAGTAAAGCCGATGTGAAGAAGAAGAGAATATGAAGTCGTTTGTTTGGGAAAAAAAATCGAACGATGATATTTCCAAATAGTTAAAATAGAATAACGCTGTTTAAATTGAATAATGAAAGTATTCATAAAAATAACGCATGCATTATTCACTAGCTGACTTACTCTGAGTTGCCCGGATAAATTACTTAATTCACTGGTACAGTTGCTGAGAAGCATATGGTTTTATAAATTACTCTGAATAATTTCAAAATTATTCCGGGATTACAGAATTGGACTTCTTGCTAAAATATTTTATTGATTTTAACATATTTTTAGTGAAAACTTAATCAAAATAATAACTAGTTACTATTTCGTACTATAGTACTCTGATGCCTGAAATGAGTGCGGTGAAATTCAGAATCCAAATATAGCCATGATCTTCCCCTTTATGAAAAAGGCCACTTGATCAAAAGAATTGACGTATCACTACGTGATGTTGCGATACAATGCCCAAAATATCTGAGTCCCTTCGTTGGGGGTGAATTTTAGATCTAAACATGAACCTCCACTTTTTACTGTGTTCCTTCCAGTTGTATTTCCATTTTCCCTTGGAACTTCCACTAAAAAGTGGGGCGGTTAAAAGCGCTTAAAATACACAGATACTGTATTTTAATCTTGGAAAACGTCACGTGGAAAATTACGAGATAAATTTATTCGCCCAATGCTTCTAAATCAAAAATTCTCATCTTGTTTCTTATTTATTTAAGAAAATTGTTTCTGGTTAACAAAACCTCCCCGCCCGTTTTTTTTTTCTTTTTTTGTATAAATGTAGTATACAGTGATATCCCACATGAGTCTACTTAGGAAGGAAGTCTGCCTTGGTATAATGAAATCACACAAGACGTATGGAATGCATCCGGGGGATACATTCTAAGCTAATGGTCTCAAACTACTGCAGCATTATCCTTTCTTTCTGTAAAAATGTAGGTCAGTGAAGTCATATGAAAAACATTATGGAGAGTCACCTTGGACTGCCATACAGTAAAGAGGAGTATTAATAACATCGTTGTTATGACAGCCACACAATTGCTCAAATCGCATTTTTGGTGGCGTGCTGACTCGAACGAGCAACGTGCGTATTAGCGAAAAGCACACTGACACGCGGCTGTGTCCAGCTCTTTACGATTTTTGCTTAACAGAAACAAAGTGCTTAAGCACTCTGTGGAGTTTTCTGGTTCCTCAGGTCTCTCTTGAGTTGCTCATTGATTGAATGCCAAGATCATTTCTTGCGGAGTAATAACGTGATGAAAAACCTTATTTTCGTTTCAATGCGCTCCTATATCTCGTAGTTCAGTATGCGATTTGAGCAATTGTGTGGCTGTCATTTATTTTGGTACAACTGCTTTGATATTAAGATATCTCTGATAATAAGATGAGTATTAATTTTAATTATTTGAAATGCACTTATTTAAGAGGCATTCATAAATTATTCATATTCAGAGAAGAAAATGGCTTCTTTGCTTAATTCGGTTGCAACTAAAGGTATTCATAATAACCTTACGGCTGGAGGAAATTTATCTAAAGATTATATTTTTATCAAATTGGCTCAGTCCGAGATAGCAGGGTTCTCCACATAGATGGAAAACAACCTGTCTTGGAACTCGCGAAATTTAAACACTGTACCCAATAAGGGTGCAGAGTGTCACAGATAATATGATGGTTGTGTACAACCTATTCGTACTAAAGTGTATTTTTCTTTATAGAATGGCCATCTGAAAATTCTAGGATTAAAATATTTATATTTTACTTAAATTAATTCTGGTGTTTTTTAAGAATAAATTTACATACCGACTTTATCATACTAATATATCCAAAGAAATATTTTAAGAGTTTTCTACTTGATCTTTCTCTCACTCCCACGCATACACAAAAGAGCATAATAAACAGAATAATGACATTAGAAATATGTCCACTGAGCACACTGTAAAATTCTTTACATATGATGATACGCTTTCTCCTTTAATTTAGAACTCCTGAAGTCACTGTAGAGATGTTATTGTACCACCTGTTTTGAAACCTGATGATATAATATTTGTAGGGCAAAAATAAAATAACCTTCCAGTTATATCGAAAAGAATGTCCACCCAAGATGCGTATTAATAACCTACGCACTGAAGATTTCACTGCTCAATTCCGGTACTTCTGGTTTCCATGGTTACAGCGGATAACATCCTGCCGTTCCAGTAATGAACCAGGTATTGCCTGGGAGAATAAAAGACCAATTTTATTTTGCGAAACATGAATGCTTACTTTCAAACCGCTAGAGGATATTATATTTATGAGCTACAAAGTGTATTTCTTTTAACAAACTGTTCTTTAAAATATATTATTTGGATTTCAGGAATTTTTCTTAAATCATTCTATAAATCTTGTTCGGCATAATATGTAATACTACAAGAGATTTGTTATCATGTACTGAAAATGCATTTCTTCGAGTGAGCATTTTTTTGCTATTGACTTACCGCAGTTTATGCTTTTTCTGTTGGCTGTCTAATTATGGTAATACTGTACTTATGGTTTATTTCTGCAAAGAAAAAGAAATATTAAATTTCTCTGAATACGCCTTTGCAAATGCGTAAAGGACTTTGCCTTACTGTACCTGTCTGAATGTAAGAGCTTTACTTCCACTGGATGGATTTTCATGAAATTTGGGATTTTGAGAACGATTTATGGGCCATCCTGAATTTCAATAAAATCGGACCAGAAGAAATGCAATGTATTTTTTCGTAAATTTAGAGTTATTTCTATGCATAAGTGGAATTTTGAGTTCTGAATCTTTCCGATGTTTGAGCATTACTCGATAAGGAAAAAGGCAGATCTACGCCAAATTCTCAATGCGGACTTCGTCTTAGTTTCCGTCACAGAAGTCTATATACATATAAATTTCGGGCATTATTAGAAAAGGAAAAGACTGATCAACACTAATTTCAGCTGGGAAGTTTGATGTTCAATTAATCTCGAAAAGCAGCTCCGATCCTTTTTAAAATTTCATATCCTTTTAAGAATATTTTTCTTCGGATTTGTGCCAAATATTATGTCAATACTTTAATTCATCTTCCTTCTGCCTCTCTTCCACCCCTCCCAACAAAAAATAACTTCTACACAATTCTCATCTCACAAGGTTAATTTCTGGTAAATACTTCTTGAATACAGTAATAGATGGGTTGTGTCATATAATCAAACTCGCCTGAAATGTAATGTGCATTGCTTACATTACCTTACTTGTTTTTTTTCTGATATAGGGTATTTGTTTTTCCCTTGTTGAAAAAAATAACATAAGAAATGCAGATTATTAATGAAGTTGTCCAGCTAACAAGAAAATGACCAAAAGTTCATTCTGTACGAAATTAAGATAAGGTTCCATTTTATCAGTTCTTTATTTACAACAGTAAATTTCAAGGTGCAAAGGGTTACTCACCAGAGTTTTACATGTACAACCCGAATATCCAATGGAAATTGATGTACATGCCTCCTTTCGACATGCTAATTAGTTAAATTCATCATGTGTCCTTCGTGACAATATAGTGTTTATGTTAATTCTTGAGAGAGGTCTGGGTTATATTCCTTCTGACGCTATATATATATATATATATATAGACGAGTAGGTAACGAATATGGCTGGTGGAGAGTGGGTATGAAACCTAGAGAGAGAGTGAGTGAATATCGCCATATTTTGTAATTTCGCAAGAATACAAGGGCATCACTATGTTCTTATTAAAATTACTAAAACAACACTAATACTGCTAAGTGTTTAGAGAAAATCCCATAGAATTCTTTAGTAACATTACTACTCCAACAAGAAATGATTAATATTTTATATAATTTGCACAAAAAAAAAACTTATGCCCGGGATGTTTTGGTAGGACTGACTTTATTAACACTGCAATCCTAGCACAAGCTAGTAATATAATTTGTAACTAATGCTTGTGCACTAGTTACAAAGTAACTAATTAATAAGCTTTATATAAACAGTCAGTGTAAAAATACGATGGATGAACAAACTTCATTTAAAGTAATTGTAATTCATAACATTGTGTTGTGTGGGAATAATTATGCCGAAGTGTGTTCTTCCAAAGTGATTTTACATAATCCGTTATTTAAACAAATCTACTCGCCCTTCTTCCCAGTCAAGAGTTGTATCTTTCTTTAGATGCATCCTCCAGACGTGAATAAAATATTCCAAGGGTAATGACCTCATCTCTACTTGCAACATTGCGATAAATCATGGACAGAACACGACGTGCCCTTCTTTCCGCCGGCTTACACTCTGCTTGTCGAACTTCATGTCTTTCTGCATCCTAATCCTCAGGTGATTCTCATCAAATACATCCCTTTAATTCCTCTCTGCCTAATCTGTAAACTACCTCTGAGTTTGTATTTCCCAAATATCTGAAACATGAAATTTCAGCTGCTGTTTTTCAGGTCACATTTACGGATGGTCCAAATCTTTTTGAAGTAGCATAACCTGCTTCTTAGGGGGAACAGGTATTCTGTGTGTTATCAGACACTCAGTCAAAAACACTGATGGATCCAATATCTTTCTATTACAGAAGATTTAGGAGAATTCCGATTGGCCTGCCTCCCTAAAATCCACTCACGCACACCTTCCCGATGGTAAGCCCTGTTCGTCACTTAGGTGGCAACGAACGTGTAGAGTGGTTCGCTTCAAGACGCCTGGTAAGTGTGAAGAGGAAAAGACCAAACCCTCCAGCACATGACAGCACGACGAAAAAATTGGCCCACAGTATCCAGCGGCTCTCACTCCCTCTCTTATGGCAGCAAGAGGAACGGAGTGGAAGCAGTGGGTGCTAAGAATCTCTGGGAACGATCAGGCCGCCATGCACGGAAACTGACCTTGGCCTGTTACAACGTAAGATCGCTCATCGGTGAAGACGGGATATTAGAGCTGGAAAAGGAATTAGAAATGTGAATTGGAATATCATCGGTTTGGCTGAAACAAGAAGAAGAATTGAATCACTTATAAGTTTATCAAGTGGAAATCTGCTGTACACCAATGGAAACAGTGAAAGGAGCGAAGGTGGAATTGGCTTTCTGATCCATAAAGATATATAAAAAACAACATTTTGAAATTCAAAAGTACATCACCAAGGGTGTCAAAACTAATACTCAGGATTTCTAAGAGCTACAAGCTAAAGGTTATAATGCTTTATGCTCCAACATCGAGCCATGATGAAGAGGTTGAAGAAATGTACACCGAAATTGAGTCTTCCAGATGAGCAGAAAACCCAGTACATTATCATTATGGGAGACTTCAATGCTAAGGTTGGAAAGAGAAAAGAGAGAAATTGGTGAAGGAATTTGCAGAATCTCAAGGCTTGACAGTATTGAACGCGTTTTTCAAGAGAAGTGTGAACAGGAAGTGGACATGGAAGAGCCCAAATGGATAACAACTAATGAAATCGACTTCATCCTAACAGAAGAGATATTGTGAATGATATTACCGTCCTGAACAAGGTAAATGTTGGAAGCGATCACGAATGGTAAGATGCACACTTGATATAGATGTAAGAAAAGAAAGGGAAAAAAAAAAAACTGACTCGAGTAAATAATACGAACTTCTTTGACATAACAGAAAAGGAGAAAAAGCAGTATGTACTGGAACTGAAGAACAAGTTTGAGCTTCTGCATACCGCTCAGGACCAAGATATCGTCGAGGAATATTATAACTTTCTGAATGGGATAAACAGGCGCCTCCGTAGCCAGGTCGGAAAGAGCAGCAGTGTGTAGCACACGCTTCTTGATTAGACCTGGGTTCGAGCCCGTCACCACCAAATACGGAGGATGCGGAAAGGTCAGGGAATGACCACCGCATATCCCGGAGCAATATGGCCCTAGTTGCTAATGCTCCAAAAACCAAATAACAAACTAACAAAGGGATAAAGCCCAAGAAACCTATAGGGTTAAAGAAATCCAAAGAGGAAAAAATTAGTCAAGAAACACTTCTCATGATGAACCGAAGACGACAAATGAAGAGCAAGATAAACACTGACAAGGAGAAAATTGAGTATACTGAGTTATGCAAAGCCATTATAAAGAGACTCAGAGAGGACATAAGAAGATTTAATACAAAAAAAAAGTTGAACAAGCATTAAGGGGAACCAAAAGGACTTAAATCAGCAGCCATGAGCAGTAATACAGAAAGACAACTGAAACTGAAGAATGGCAATGGTGTACTTATAAATAGCAGATAAGGCATAATTCAAATAGCAGAAGACTACTATAGAGGATTATACAAGGAGCGAGGGAATGATGCCAGCAGTGCGGAAGATGGATCGCAAATTAGTAACACGTATGACATACCCGATATTCTTCCTGATGAGGTAGAACATGCGTTGAAGAAAATGAAGAATCAGAAAGCCCCAGGGGAAGATGAAGTTACTGTAGAGTTGTTAAAATTGGGAGGAAGAGACATAACACAAAAACTGGCAACGCTCTTCAAAAAATGCATTCGAAAAGGTGTGACGCCTAAGCAGGGAAAAATGCAATCATAGTTTTGCTGCGTAAGAAAGGAGATAAATCAGAAATTGGAAATTATAGACCAATTAGTTTGTTATCCCACATCTACAAGTTTTTCACAAGTATTCTTTCTAACAGATTAGAAAGAATACTTGATGAGAATCAACTGAAAGATCAAGCTGGCTTTAGGACAGGATTCTCAACTATGAATCACCTTCACGTAATGTCACAGCTAATGGAGAAGGCAAATGTATGTAAAACGCCATTATGCCTGGCATTTGTGGATATGAAAAGGCATTTGACTCCATACAGCATAAGGCAATGTTTTGGGCACTGGAAAGACAAGGCATAGATACCCCATATATTATGATTTTGAAGAAAATATATGACAATGCTACCTCTTTTACTAGACAAAGACAGTAATAAATTCAAAATTGAGAAAGGAGTTCGACAAGGAGACACAATATCTCCGAAGTTGTTTACTGCTGCCCTTGAGGAAGCTTTCAGAAGATTAGACTGGTTGCAGAAAGGAGTCTGCAAACAGTCTAATGTGAATGTAGAGTACCTAAACCATTTACGATTTGCAGATGACATTGTGGTCATACCCCACGATCCGAAAGATTAGAGAAAAATCTCAATCAGTTATGCAGAGTTAGTACGGATTTTGGACTAAAGATGAATATGGCTAAAAGAAAAGTAATGGTGAACAAGCATGCCACAGAATGTGACATAATGATTGAAGGAGAAGTAATCGAAAAGGTGGAGTCATATACTTATCTGGGACAAGTTATTAGCTATAATAATGATAAATGGCTGGAAGTCAAGAGAAGAATAAATTTTGGATGGATATCATTCAGGAAATATAGTCACATACTGAAGAGAAATATCCAAGTTTGTCTGAAATGTAAAAAATGAAACAATGTATACTCTCCACCATGACTTACGGAAGCAAAACTTGGGCACTCACCAAAAGAATGGAAGAGAAACTGAGAACTACATAGCGAAGAATAAAACGAATTATATTGGAAATCAGACTGTTAGATTAGAAAAGAAACACATTGATTAGGCAACAAACTCAAGTAGAGGACATCGTTATCAAAACTAAAGAACTAAAATGTTGTTTGGCAGGACACATAGCTCGAATACTTGATGACAGATGGACTAAGAAAATAACAGTATGGTACCGAAGAGGAGCTAGAAGAAAACCTGGAAGACAACGGCGGAGATGGACAGATGAAATTCATGACTTTTTGGGTAGTAAATGGATGGCCATTGCACAAAACAGAAGGAACTGGAAAGTTTCTGGAGAGGCCTTCATGCTGCAGTGGATCGAAAATGGCTGATGATGGTGAACCTGCTTCTGATTGTTAATCCTTGCTTCTCCTCAATATTTAAGTCGTCAGCAAACTATGGTAACTTCTCCTATATTTCCTAGTCAATAGCATTAAGGGAAATGAAACAGAAGATGTCTGAGTATTGATTCCTGTGGAACCCCTGCTTACGACTTCAGTTATCTCTGAAGAATACCTGTTTATGAATCCCACTCCGCTCTTTCCCCTTCTGTTTTTCAAACAACTACTGTTTCACTGAAGGTGCATTCCTGTTATTCCGACTTGCTCTGATTTTTATAACAACCTCTCACAAGAGGTTGTGAGAGGTATCGCATTTATTTGCGTCACAAACTAAACAGTTATTCTGTATATGCAAGTTTATGTGGTTTGTATTTTGGTGTACTTCAGGAGTACACTTTGCTTAAACATTTAAGTGAGTTAGGGGACCTCTTCTGGACACAAAATTTAGGGATTGTGAAATACTATATCTACGGCACAAAAGTTGGCATAATAAGGTTACCCGAGAACCTCCTCCATTCATGTGTATTATGCCCATAAATTGTCTGGTCGGCCTCCCTGTTTTGTTGAACGGAAAAAAAAAAAAAAAAAAAACTGTCCTAGCCTGAAACCGACTAAATCATCCATGGAATGATAAAATTCCATAAAAGTTCCTCGCGTCATTGAGCGAATTCAAAGTCGTGACTTTTCTACCCGATGTGTGAGAGACGGTGATTTTTACCACGTTGATACTCGCGAAGACTATACCGCACCGAGTAACAGATCTCTTGAAAATTTCAGTGCTATTTAAAATTAATTCATTGAAAACCTGCACTATAGTTTTTATTATAATTTTTTGTAGTGATCCCTAAAAAATGTTTTATTCGTAAATAAAGTCTTATCAAGGTAGGGCTTTGATTATTTTTTGTGGATAGTGAATATAATAGTATATTTTTGTTCATCCGTTTTAAGTGGCACCATACAGCTTGATTTCAGGTAAAGTGCAGTGTACCTGACAGTTTAACTTAATTTTCTGAATTCTGTGATCGTATAATCAATTATACGATCAGAGCGTGTGCAATTCTGAAGATTTAATTCCTTGAAAAACCTTTCACCGATGCCCGGAAAGAACAAGCGAAAGATAAATATCAGTGGAACTTGATATTTCCATTTACGCAATGAACCATGGTGATGAGGTTCCGCATATCTGGAGGGTGACTATTACAGAACTTAATGGGAAGCACCTAGAAAAGGGCACTTTGGGCTATCAGATGATATTTGAGAATAGCCATGATCAATACAGCTCTCAGTTGACAAAATAAATCACTCGCTATATCTACCACATTTTATCTGATGTGGGTAGATATAACGTGAAAAGTAGGGTTAAAAATACTGTTATTTGATATGATAAGAGCCGATTCGTATACGGTACCATTGAAAACATAATATTTCCATTAACCGCTCAATACCCAAAACGAAACTGGTATTTCTGTGAGGTACCGATCGGATAAATTTCATAGTTGATGACCTGTAGGAGAAATGAATTCAGCCGATTGAACTTGACATTTTACAGACTGAAATAGAAACTACTTTCAGGCAAACAGATTAAATATGTTTTTTTTTTTTTCAGCTCTTTTATCCGATCAGGATCTAATATTTACTTCATTGTTGATGCTTTTGAAATAATTAGCTTCCCTCGCTGAACTGTTGACACTACATGTACAATAATAAATAAATACTTTCATATGCTTTTGATACTGCCATACCCATACCTAATATGCTTCTGATTCTGTCATACGCTTCCGAAATGTGGTCTGATGTACCTCAAGTAACCATCGAGAAATTCCTTTCCCTAGAGTACTGGGTTCTAAGATGGCTCAATAGCAGTTGACAAAATAAATCACTCGCTTGTTTTTGTTCTACAATATCCAGGCAACAGCTTTATGACTGTTTAAACACGAATACTCTGCAAGAGATCATCGACGAGTTTGGAATCATGCTTCTTGCAAAGTTGATTACTTCTGTAAGCTATTCACCAAGTATAGTCAACATAACAACAACAGATCCCAATAGATAGGATTCAAGAAACGTTCTAGGTTCAAACAGGGAATTCAAGAAACAAACAATGCAACCTCTCGAAACTAAAGCATATGAACAGAATGTTTCCGAGTGCACCCTTCATCTTATAAATCTTCACAACATTTATTGCCAAAGACGACTCGATTCTCAAGCCTACTGTAGTAAAATTAGCAATCAGATGAAAAGAAAGACAAATATCAGCCTACCTTCGACCAAGTGATTAACAACTTAATGCCTAATGTAATATATATTTCATATTCATTTATTATTATTATATATATATATAATAAATAATAATAATATAATAATATATATATATATATATATATATATATATATATATATATATATATATATATATATATATATATATATATATAATTACTGTTTTATTTCCTCTAAACTAAATTATCTGCCCCAAGCCATGTGCTATGAAGGTTTGCTGTTATATGCAATAAATGAGTATTTATTTATTTATTAAACTCCTAATATATCATTTTGACAAAGTTTCAAAAATAATATTTTCATTTTCAAGATCATGTGCAGTTATATCGTGATTGTTTAGAAACATAAACAAGTCAATAAGTATAAATAGGTGCTACAAAAAACAAAGAGAAAAAATATTTGGCATTACTATATTTCTGCTTCGGAAGATAACATTTGTTTCTGAGAATTAATAGCTTTTATCAGGTTTGAATCTGCTTATTTCTTTAGTTATATACTGCAGGTTGTCGATTCTCTTGAAGAATATTAATAAAGTTCGCGCATAGTTTTACCTTTAATACGGTCTTGGTTTTAAATAGTAATAAATAGAAAACGCAATTCTCAAAAATATATTTTAAAAAATTAATACAGAAAGTTATCCTGCAAGTGTCATAACCGGTTGGACAAAATCCTCGATAGTGGTACTTGTCATTCGGCATAAGGGAAAGAATAAAAAATAAACAAAACCTAAAAGAAGGAAGAGACGGTGGATGCATAATTAGGATGGGAGCTGTAACCATGCTGGAGAAGACTTCTTCCATTCATGACAGTTTCCAAACTTTTTAGCAGAATTTTCGTGTTTCACAGCTACGCGTGACTTGACCATCTTTATTAATATTCCACGCAGTCGTACGTAGTTTCCTGCCTCACTGAGAAGTTTCTCAACTGATTACTCAAGTGATCATTACCGATTACTTGAGAAATGTTAGTTTTTAAAAAGAAATTTGACTCTCTCTGCTCGCATCACCCATCCCTCTCTCCCCAAGAATCAACTCACACCTCCTGCGGTTAACATTACAGAAGTTACCACACGTTAATAACTTTTCCACTGTAGCATCGGGAATTAGAATTTCCTTACTTTCCTTTTTCCGCATCGTTGCTTGTTATCGAAGCAATCGCGCTTAAAATTAAGTTTCCTATTGATAAAATTATTTTGCGGAAAAATTCTTTTTCCTTTCTGCTACTGAAGCAGCTTAAAAATGACATCTCTGAATTATCACGGTATTACCTAATTTTCAGTAAACTCCCAATTATAAAAAAAAAAAAAAACGTTTGAATGAATCATGAGCCAGGTTGTCTTTTATTTATTTTATTTAGTTGATCTCGTGTGAGTTCTAGTATACTGTAGTATCAACTTAACCTTTTAAACTCTAACTTCATACACAAACGTTACTGATTATTCGCCGTAGGTTTTAAATTAATAGTTCCACCGTTGCGATTGCTAGCAGCATATTATTTAAAACATTCATGTGTCATAGTGAATATATAGAAAGTATAATGCATTACGTAGGTAAATGAGATCATTTGCTGATTTTGCCAATAATATGGTATATATTTCAGTAAACAATGTATAATCCTAACCAACCAATTCATCATTGGTTGCTAGGTTACGGCTACACACGGCTACTACATAAATAACTAGGCCGATACACCTCATCTCTATATATTAATCTAATAATATTTTAGGGCAGAAAGTCTCAAACTTTGAATTTAGTCAGTGCATTTGCATCATTATTACACAGTTCGATTTTTAGACAAACTGAATTTTGTACATTGGCATCATTATTGTAACTTCTCATACTGCGAAATCCTTCACGAGTTGCCATCGTTATACTTCAAATAAGTGACGCTTCCCCATTAGAGAAGACTACTGTTACTTATTTTTGTAAGTAGTGGCACTCAACCGAAAATAAGCAACAGTAGTCTTCTCTTGAGTGGTGGTACTCAACCGAAAATAAGTAGCAGCAGTTTTCCTCTAATGGGGAAACTATTTATTTGAAGTATAAGGAGGGCAACTCATTGTGAAGGATGTTACAATAATGATGCCAGTTCACAAAACTTTGTGTTTGTCTAAAGAATTCAACTATGTAGTAACCATGCAAATGCACTAACTGATGCTAGGTATTAACCATTATGTAATAAATGGACACCATAGTTCATTGATTGCACTAACTAATTGAGGAATGATCTGTTCTGATGATTCGGGCAGTTAAAGGATAGTCTCTAATTAAGATGCATAATTGTTTATTTATCTCACCCCATATTCCAGCGCCAGATCGGTACTATTAATGATATTCTTCAGTTCATGATTAAAAACGATACAAGGTATAGTGGTCGCTGACGGATATCAAGTAATAAGCATAATAACTGAAGGTACTACATCAACTTCGTTTACTATTTCACAAGAAGACTCCAGAAGTCATCCTTAAGTCCTCTTATATTTATGTTTGTCTGCTTATGTCGGGTGGAAAATCTCTGCAAATAAACTTAAACGTAACTATGATTTTCACTTTCGGAGAGATGGATTTGGCCTTTTACTGATTTTTTTTTTACCCGCCAATGACAAAATTTCTTGGGAGCAAAGTTATGCTAATTATATTTCCGACTGACAACGATTAACTGCAGTCTTTCCTATATTCTATTTCACTTTGACTCAACAAAAGTAGTATGTTGTTAAAGCCGTTGAAATGTAAATTATATAGGCGTCCATTGGGATCGTGCAGTTTGTCCCTTATTCTTCATTGATTATTGTACGGTAAGTTCTCTTATTTCATCTACCGACACATTCAAGGATTTCGGTGTATTATTCCGATCTGATCTTCATCCCTCCTGTCACACTGATTTCATAATATCTCCGACTTTCAAAGTCGGTTTAATTAAGCGTGCTACTTGACTTTTAAGAGCAGCAAAATTATCATTCTCCATAAGTATTAGCTTATACTTACGATTTTTAGGCGTATTCGCATATGCATAAAGCGCACGATGTCTGCCCATCTCGTCTTACAACTTAACTCCCAATGCACGGACTTTCATGAACTTTTATATTTAGCATCTTTAGAAAACGTTTTCCAGCCTTTCCGAATTAAATTAAAATTTGGACGGATAGAAATCCGGCAACTATTTATATATATATAGGTCAGGTCACATAAGTCTTTCCATATATCGCATATTGTAGCCGAAACAATTGATATTAAGCCGGTTGTCGTGCGCTGATTGGAGGAATGAATGGAATCAGTGGCTAGATCTAAATGAATGGAGGAAAACAATGCAATTAGAGTAGACGCCAGAGAGGATACTTAGTCTCTGTTTAGAGGGGCTATAAAGGGACAATCGCTGAAAGATAAGTTTTCTAATAGGTCGGGCATAAATTTTAATGTTTTTGAATTTTGACGGGTGGGACGGACGCTGTGTAAGAAGAAAGTATTGGAAGGCTAGGGGACTGGAGGATGTAAGTAGAGGGTCGACAGGGAAGAAGACCCCCAGTTTGGCAGTGGGGCATGCCCATTCCCCACAAAAAGGGGGTGTGCAGGGAAGGAAAAGCTCTTCTCCCCCACCACAGGAAAAAAAAAAGATTTCTGCTCAAGGGAGTGCGGAAGTAAGATAGCCCATTGGGCAAACTCAGCGCGGTCGACGAAGGTACCAGATGTATCTGGGGCGCACAGCAACCCCGGAGTCATTAAGTGGTCGAGTTCCATGTTTTATGTCATTATTAGATAAGGACTGGCATGGAACCAGAGCCCCTACTTGGTAGTTGTCGTAGGTTTATCTTAAGAGATTTCCGTAATTGGCGAGGGTCTGATTAGTTTTGACTGGCGTTACAGTCTCTGGACTTATGGTGAACGAAGGGTTCTTCTTCTTCCAAAAAGCCCCTGGGCAAAAGAAGAGAAAGCGTTATGTTTCTTGAGGTTCCAGGAGAAAAATGCTCTTGGTCTTTGGGGTTGAATTGGATTCTTATCAGATGCTTCCATGTTTCCGGGAGACTGCAAGAATAGAAAGCGTTTTCCGTTAATCCCATTGTGATTAGCTTCGCTCTAATTGCCTCGGGGCCCGTATGAAGTCAGAAGACCTGAAGGGAAACCATGGTGGCAAGTCTGGGTGGGTTTGTCGCAGTTCGGGTCGGAATTTATTTCTTATGGCGCCTTTGTTGGTGTCATGCCAACGGGACTGCCATAGGTTTTTGTAAATAGATGGTAAGACGTCGTTGTTCCCCCATTGTATATGTTTTTCTGGATTGGTGGTATAATCCCGGAAGGTAGTAGATACCACGCTGGCAAAGTTAAATAGAAGGCCGCAACGGACAACCTCCAGGTCCAGGATAGAGTTCCCCCAGGGCCTGAGTGCCGATCATGCAGCAATCACGGAAGTGGTCAGCGGATTATTCTTTGGATGGTGTCCAGTTTTCGTTAATTGACAACTGTTTTTTTTTTTTTTTTTTTTTAGTTGTTGGCGCATCGGTTTCTGTGGCCATAATGCACCTCCCAAAATTTTTGCATTTACTCTGATCCAAGCTCGAAGCGGGATTCGAACCCGCGACCTTTGGGTTTTCCAGGCAGGTACTTTACCCACCCGGCTAGTCCGGTCGGCATTGGCAACTGTGTTGGCTTTGCTGAACCACACGGGGGCAGCATCATAGGTTACAACAAGTAAAAAAATAGTTTTATAGAAGTCTGAGGGTTCTTCTCTTAAGTCCCTAGTCCTTTCGGTAATTCTTGCGATCGCAGAATAGTTTTTAATTTTTCTGCGCAATTACTGTGGATGAGGTTTGGAGGACAGATTTGAGCCCAGTTGTAGACCTGTATATCTCAGTGTGTCCATACGGATTGTAATGTTTCCGATCTTGATTTGTCGAGGTCGATTTGTGTGAAAGTGCCCTTTCAAGAGAATGGAGCTGGTCTTGATTGCTGATATTTGCAGGTTATGATGAGCCGCCCATGTCTGGAGGGATTTTAAGGCGCTGTTTCCGGCGATATCCATGTTTGTTCTGCTGTGTGCAGCTAGAATAAGGACGAGATCGTCGGGGTAGGCTAGCGAATTAACGTACCCCACGTCTTGCAAACGAAACTCATCGAGTACCATATTCCAAAACATGGGACCCAATATAGATCCTTGGGGACAGCCTCTAGGAACTTGGCGATTTACTTGAGAAAAGGGTGCTGTCACTGTGTGGCAGGTATTGGAGAATGACTTTGTATAAATTTGCAGGAAGTTTTGCAAGTCGGAGCCTTCCCAGGACGCTTGGCCACTGAAGGATGTCGAACACCCCCATCGAAGTCTACTGAAATTACCAGAAGGTACTTCTGGGTGCAGGTGTTCGCAGTTTCTATTATCTTCTGAAGGGCATCAATTGTGCATACAACGTACTTGATAATTGACACGGCCCATTCAATGCAAAGTTAATGAACTTCGCTCTTGTAGAGGACCCATGCTGTACATGTTGAGAGATCGAAACCTGGGAACACCTCGTGTACGACTGTCCGCAATACGAGGATCTCAGGTGTATCCTAATAACGAGTATAAGATACCTCCCCAAAGGGCAAGAGTTTCACCTACTGGATTCAGAGGAGGAATACAGAGCCCTAACCAACTTCGCTTAAGAAATCTTCTCAAGAAGGAGAACGCTAAATGCAATATACCAGGAGTGAAAAACGATCAGCCAGATAACAAATCAAAACATCCTTTCAAACACGCCCCGGAATGATAATTATGTGGAAGATACTAGCTGTTTTGCCTAGGAACAGTGACGGTGCACTTCCTACAATGATACGAACGAACACTGGAACCAAGAAACCCTGCCTATGTACCAACAAATATGAGACCTAAGTGAAACTGACAAATTGCTAACCGAAGATAGGGAACCAAAGACAGACATTCAACCTGGACGGGACAATGTGCCACAAGAGACTCTACTACCGCACATGATCTTATATGACTACACTATGACTGGTGCAGCCTCACTGCCATGTAGCCAAATGGCGATCTATACCAGCTCCCTTGTCTGGTACCTATGTTCCTCTCCCCGTCAGAGGGAGGAGGAGGAGGAGATGGTCTACCTGTCTCCTTCCTCCCCTGCCACCCCATATACTTCGCCTGGTGAGGCATGGGCATGCCTTACTGACCACCTCTGGTTGCCTTCCCTATCGACCTCATACTTCTGTCTTTCTCCCGTCTTCAGTCTCTCTCCGCTACTCTGAATAATACGTCAGCGTACACCCCACCTAACTAATCAAAATTAACGATTTCTAAATTGACACCTGAACCACATTAACCTCTCCTGGCTTTTTCTAAACTTAAGTGTCCTCGATTATTTTTTTATAGGTCCTAGCCACCGAAATCTCAGGAAATTAGATGGTAGGACCTGCCAGAGTATATATAAGCTACTTTGTTCCTGGTCTACCTCCGTGGGGTGTAAGTGGGGCAACGTTGGGCCCCAACAGGGGTCCAGCGGCTAAACGACCAGAAGAACAACGGTACACGACACTAAACTATCCAAATCCCACACATTTAAATCTTTTGCATTTACAGCGTACTGTAACACACCACCACGTAAACTACACGGAGATGGGGCAAACCTCGGTGCCGCTGACCCTAAACACATTTACCTTTCTTACCTTTTGTAAAGCCATATTGGTTGCTGGAATGGAGGTTGGCAGCCTGGTAATGAGATTCAATGCGTTGCTTGAGTAGTTTTTCAAAAGTTTTGCTGGTAACCGAGAGAAGGAAAATGGGACGATAGGAGTCCGGTAACTCTTGTCGTTTGGATGGATTCTTCAGCAGAAGACGGACATTATCAGTTCGCCAATCTAGTGGGAACCAACACTCTGAGGTTGAAGAGGTTTAGGAGCAGATTGGGAGTGTATTCGATGGCCTTTTTCAGAATTTCGGGTTCCAGGCGATCTGGACCTGGTGTTTTTATTTTTGATCCGTAGTGCAACTTGGTGAATTTTCTGCTCTCTGAAAGAATCCTCTATGTTTTTTGACTGGCAAGTTTCGTTTTTTTTTGCATAGTACAATTTGATCCTGTGTTGACGGGGCAATATCTGGTCGAACAACATAGTTTAATATATTATTAATGAATTCCTTTCATCTTGTCGTGATTTGTCCTTGAGGTGTCTTGGTGAAGTGGATCACTTCCCCTCTGTGGAGTTTATTAGTCACGATTCTGTACGCCACTCCCCAGGGTTCCTCGTTACCCATAGTGGAGACCAGTTGCTCCCAGGAGAGTTTCTTCTGCCTGATTATCGCAGTGTACTGGTTCCGTTTTTCCTTGTATGCTTGTTTAATTGCTTCTTCTTCAGGTTCTGGCTATGTCCGTCGGACTCGTTGGAAAGCTTTTCTTTTTGCATTTACCTTCTGTCGGAGCTCATGTAGTTCCCGGCACCACCAAGGGTGGTTCAGGGAACTCTCTGTGTATTGGTTTACTCCTTGGAATATAGGCTTCAGCTCCCTTAGTTATTCATTACTACATTACTTCCGTCACCGGCGCCACATTCGCCATTCTGTTGCCACGTACCATCCGGGAAAGCCTTCGGACCACTTTCGGTAATTATTAACCACGACTGACCATGAGAATCTCACCAGCCGTGCTGTTTCTGATATGCTTTGATCCATTCGTCTGGCCCTTACAGGTTGGCCTTTGTGAAACTCGCTTTAGTCCGCTGCCTTTCCGATCTGTAACCCGGATTAACGGAGCTCAGTATCAGGTGTTTTTTATACCGTGTTCCGACCCGCGCACGCGCCACAGTTCACCTGCAGTTGCTTCGATTTGAATAGCGACTGGCTGGTCATAATGTTTTGGCTCATCGGTGTATATGCATATAGAACACATTCATTCAAATACGCGCTTGCGTTTCGAGACATTACTGCACCACAATGAACTATTCACCAAAGTTCATTCCGATAAGCATAAAGGGCGTACTGCATTACATGGAGCCCTCTTCTCACAGAATATATTCTGTAAATGGGCTCATTAATGATCACCATAAATAGGTGTTTGTGTTGCTGTTCATGAAAATGCTTCATAACTAAACTACAATACGAGTGATACTTTTTAGAAATGAGAATTCTTAAAATCAATGGAAATATTGCATTTCAACTCGAGAATTAGAAAAATTGGTATACTCAGGTTATAAATAAACATGTTGGGAGAGATATAAGTTATAAAATAAATTATTACATACATTGGAAATATAAATATCATAATACCGTGTAGCTCACAAGAAATTTTCTGATTCTTAGGGAAAAAATCCAAGAATGAGCACATCCCGCGCTAAGTGAAAATATTCTGTAATTGAAGAATCACGTACTGATGAAAATGAGTAGTTCGAAATCGTTTTTAACTAAAATTATTGTCTCAACTATGTGCTCCATTTTTCCCGTATATTTTGATATTTCATTAACTCACATAAAAAGCATTTTATCGTAAATATCTGATTATGTCTCTCCTGTTATGTTTCAAATGATGTTGGCTAAATTGTGAATATACAAAACCAGGTTGCAGCGTTTTTACAACCCATAGAGATCTACAAAATTCAAAAACATTTTTTTCCCCGAATTTTCTTTCAGACTCTCATTGGGTGAGATTATCTTTCAAGTAAATTTACGTCGATAAAACACTCCACCTGTCCTCGGTAGTAATGTACGAATGATTGCGGGGTTTTCACAACATTACAACACTGAATTAGGAAAGAAAACGTCATTTGAATGTTATGTAAAATCATCTGAAGTCTGTTGGAAATAGAGCGCTTTATTTTGAACTTATTATTTGCCATAATATGAGATTTTGTATTAAAAACAAGAAAAACTTATGCGAAATAGTTCAGATAGATCTGCAACTATTCTCTATAAGTGTGTATTCACGGTTACTCTTGAACGAACATAACATATTGATCAGAAATTTGTGCTTGCCCGGTGTCCAAGAAGAAAATCATCCTTCATTTTTGGCTACAGATTTTGTGCTCTGTGGCAGATTTCCAAATAACCGATAAGTTTCAGTCTATAGCATCTGTGAAGGTTGCTTGTCACTTTTAAGTGATAAAAAAAAGACGCGTTCTTAAACTCCTACCCACCTAAATCTTAGTAAGCACCATAGAGAGAGAGGTTCTCATTATATACAAGAAGTTCATTGTCCTTTTTTTATTGTATTCAACTTTGCTACCACTAGAAAATTCTAATAATTCACAATTAATTTATTTATAGTTGCTTGAATTCTTATAAAGATATTGCTAGCTTTGTAGCATAACCTTTTGCTTTTCAACAGAGACTCCCTCGAATTTTTATTAAAATCTATCAAAAAAACTACATTAGAAAGAATTGTGAATTACTCCACAGAGAACAAAAAGGTTTTTAAATGAAAGTCAGAGCAAAAAAAGAAAAAAAAAATCAAAATAACTGATTTAAGCACTAGGAATTTTCCATAACATCATTTAAATTAGCCCATGAGTAAATGCTAATTAACCCATTTAATCAAGAAATAATCGTCGCCACGAAATTATTCTTAAATTAATGCTGCCAAAAGCAAATCTATGATCAGTCCATAGATTTCATTAAAGCCATTTACTTTCGTATTTTCTCATACCTAGATATAGGCTGCGCAGTCTACATCTATTTAAGAGAAATTGAACAAACCTAGCATAGTAGTTGCATAAATAATATTGTTGAGTTGCATAATAATATTTTACGAATAGATATAGGTATTCACACTGTAATATGATTGAGAACGAAATTAAGGCTTGTACAACATTGAACCTTTCAAGTAGTGGCATTCTTTTAATTTTAAGTGACTTTAAATGTAGTTACCTTTACTTGTTTTAACTTAAAATATTTAAGTTGTTTACCATAAATATTGGAGTACATAATTAATTATGCAATGAATATATAATTTACATTTTGCAGGTTTTCTCCAATTAATTGCATTTTCTTTAATTTTTTTCCCAGGAAAATACGGAGTGTTAGATACGGGAGGTCTTGTCATCCACGAAGTCACCGAAAAAGACAGTTTGCATTCGTTTCGGTGTAAAGTAGAAAACATTCTTTCCGGTGAGGTAAAGGCGAGCATGAATTTCTCAAGACTTTTCGTTAGTGGTAAGTTAATTAGAAAAATTTAAGACCAAGTTAAAGGAAACGGTAGCAATGAATAAATAATAGCGAATTTAATTTGGTAGATTAACTTAATGGAATTTCTCTGTTCATATGGTTAGTCAATGTTTAATCCTGTTTTGGTTACAAATGACAACTAAGTCTCATTTTCTCGTTCACCCACTCACTGGTTAAAGTTATTAAAGTTCTGGTTAATCTCACGAGGTATGAATAACTAAAATACTTTTTTTTTTGTTTCAGGAATGGACTATGACTTCTGTTTAAATTTTAAGGGATTCCATCTTGCTTTCAGCCTATATTTCAGGCTTACACTAAAACGCGCGTCACTGTTAAAATGAAAAACAGTTTAAAGCTTTAGTTTAAGGTGTTTATATTGGAGTTTATATATTTATATATATATATATTCTTTTTTTCTTGCGGAAAGTAAAGTAAAAATTGACTGATAATTACTTCTTGTAGACACTGTCCGTTGCTGCTTATAATAAATACAAATGATTTAAAAGAAATGTTCACAGAATATTATGACAATATATGATACGTAAGCACCAAACATAATGTGTGAAGACCAAAAATAAAAGTAAAACCATGTTTATTCTGTGTTCCATTAACCTTTCCAGTTTCAAATGGTTATCGAAAATTAGTTAATTAGAGGGACAGAGTGGCATACATCACGTATATCCTAGCTTGTCATTTGCATTAACATTCGTTGCAATATAGGAAAAGGTGAATTCGCAGAGTCCCTATGTAATTCTTTATTCTACCAAGAGAGATTGAGGGGAAAGCTTTCCATTCGACCTCAATAAATTTTTAATTATGCTTATTAAGTGAATAAAATCAAACCAGTTCTATTTGAGACTGCTAAACCCAAACTCCTCTTCAAGGAACAAATTATTTGAATATAGGTTGATTTTTGGCTATGTAGGAAAAAAGTTTCGGACCTTGACTCGATAGAATATCATTGTTATAGGCTACAAGTTATGTTCGATTACCCTGTAGAATTTTTGTTGATTAATTATTTCATGAATAGATCGTATTTTAACGGAAGAAATCCCTTCCACTCTTGTTTCCACTTGATACTTGTACGTATCAGCATCCGGACTGTGCTGACTCTTGGAATGTGGTTCAATTTTGCAATCTGGTTTGAATCTAAACTGCTCTTCCGTCGATATGCAGACTTACTATTAAATTGGCTTGGCTTCTCTGAAGAGAAATACGCAGCTATGAGACGTCAGCTTTGTGGCGATCATCAGGAAATGTGTGTCTTGCATCTACTCACCATTTTTGTGTTATACGGAGATCTTTACATCTGGGCATGAGGGGCGCCAAGTACAGTCAAAAGGATTTTCTCTGGAAAGTATTGGCTCCTCAGATGAGCCTGCTAGAAGCCTTTTCTTGCCTTCCCCGTATGTCACAATCACCGCAATAGCATGCATATATTAACAGCGTCATCCTACGCGCGTCTCCAGGGCCGAGGCCCACATGCACCACCTCAATGACAAGAGAAATGGGCACCGTTTGTCTTCTGCAAGTCATAATGCGGAAAATAGTTCTCTTTTCTGTAAAACTGCATTGGGACAATCGCCAAACTACTGGAATGGATAATTCTGCAGGAACACCAGAGCTCCCTTAGTTAAATTCTTATCTTATTATCTCACTTCAATATATGCTCTCTTTCTCTCACAGCAAATTTCTCCTGAGTCAGATATGAAAATCACAATCGAGGGAATGAATCATTTTAGGCTGTGATTTTCATGCCTTCATTCAAGACTTCCACTACAGGAAGAGGATCCATTAAAGGCTTCCCGCGATCTACATTAATACTGCCCAAGGGATTCAAGTGGTTCCTTGATCTCAGGCCTTGACAACAAGAATGGCTCAGCAAGATCAAGACTCCTATACGTGCGGTTCCAAGGGGAAATTTCTGCTGGAGGGCGCATCGCTCTCACTCGTCATGCGTCGTCGAACAAGTCCTGTGACTTCGATGAACTTCGTGTTTTCTACTCTTACGGAATTCTTCCTTAAGTGAGGACGGAAGATGAGATGAAATCCTTTGTATGCTCTTGTGAAATATTGGCACAATGACCGGTCAGATGCCAAAGTTGATGCAATTGTCTGCTGTGACATTATAATTGTTTTGTATAAAAAAATAAATAAATAAAATCTCCAGGAGAACTACTTGGTAGGAGTTCAAAAGATACATAAAATATAAGGAAGGCACTGTATTTATCAATCACGAGGTCTACAATATATGCGCTTCGTATTTTACTTTAATTTTAGCGTTGATGAGCGAAATAATTCAGGCATAGGAATACATCTGATATCTAATGTTTTTTAGAGCACTTGGGCCACATGAAAGTACACCGCTTATTAAATTCCGCTGGCCCATTGCAATTATAGATCTTATGATCGCAAGTAAACATAATATTTTTGGAAAATTTTGTATTAGTCCATTCAAAAAAAGTTACGAAAACATAAATTCCAATAACAGTACCACTTAACACAGGATTTATGCTTCTACAATATATCTGTTTACCATCGGTTTAGGTTAGTCCATTGCAGTTTCCAAGAATCGCTTTGAATGTGCGAGTTTATTTATTATTAATTTTTTTTATTCTGATTTTTGCTTTTTTAAAATTTTATTTATTTATTTGTTTACGTTTAATAAATTCTTCAGTTAATTCTTATTAAAAATACATGAAATATTTCTGCTTTAAATTCACATTCCAGTACTTGATAAATAATGACGTAAAATTTTACATCAGTTAATTGTTGAAAATATTATTTTCGGAAAATACTCTTAAAAATTTAGTTCGAATTTATTGATCATTATGTGGTTTAATATTCTTACTTAATTTCAGAAATAAATTAGAAAAGAAAATTCAACTATGCAAACATATTCGCTTTAAATCTTCATAGGATGAAGAAAGTAACTGTGACATACCGACCGCTATCATTCATTTGTTTTCATTTTCTGTTATTGAATACTAGAACACAGGAGAGCAACTTTATGAATAAAAAAACGAAAAACATGCACAACTTGAAACTAATCAAAATCTTTGACTGACCTACTTGTTTTACATCAGGTCAATTTTGCAAAAAAAAAAAATGAAATAAGAAAACCGATTCTAATTAGTTACTGGAAGGGAGAAAACGTTTTGGCAAGCAGCCATATTCCACATTTTTTATAGCTAGAGATAAACAAACTAAAGCAATTCATCTTCCATCCTATACTCCATAATCAATATTGCTGTCTTGAAGATTGTACGAGAAAAACAAGTCATTATTTGTATGTCATCTGCCTTATTCGTTTTGCGTCATTTTAATAAATGCGAAACAACTCCACTGTAGTTTATGGAGTATAGTTAATATATTCTAGCAAAGGTGAAATCAGTTCTAAGTGCACCCGACAACAACTTTTCACTGTCTTTCTTCCTTCCTTGAAAGTTGTTCTTCATAAAATCAACATTAGCCGAGTGGGTAAAGTACCTGCCTGGCAACCCAAAGGTCGCGGGTTCGATTCCCGCCTCGGGCTTGGATCAAAGTACTGCAAAAACCTTTGGAGGTGCAATATGGCCACAGAAGCCGATGCGCCAACAACTACCAAATCAAAAAAAAAAAAAAAAACATCAACATATTGATGGCATGGCAGAACGTATCCCTTTCGTAGAATATCGTACTTACTGTGCTCTCTGGTTTGGGGCAAATAAACAGTTTATTTTCTTGCGATATGGACAGTTTATAAGGTTGCGTGAAATTTAAATATATTGAAGAATATTCATATTGCAACTTAAAGAAACCGCGTAGATGATTTATATTCATTTATACCGCATATCGAAGTTTTCTCTATCCTTTCAGGTATTCGGAAGTAATTGACAACACACTTGGATTCAGTTGTCATTCTGAGGCGTTTTCAAGGGAACAGTGCTCTGCTGAAAACTTTCATTGTTGATAGCCATTATATGGCAAGAAATCCCAGAAACGAAAAATATAGTTGTGTAATAACAAGTTGTGTCCTGTGTTTTTTTTTTTTTTTTTTTAAATTTGGAGAAATTCAAGTGTATAGGTGCCAAATCAGTTTAATAAGATTAAGCACAATTGCCTAAAAGAGTTTACAAACAACAGGAAAAAAAAACAGTCGTGTTAACGTTCAGTTTTCCATAATGCTTTAATTTTGCGTGGCCTCATAAACAAATAAATGTTCCTGAATGCATGAGCTTTCACAAGACCTGTCCTTCGTGTCTATTCAAACGCATCATAATAAAGGACTAAATATTGAAAAATGGGTGTATTAGCCTTATTCTATTTATGTTTATTTGATAACAAAACACTTATTTTGTTTGCGTTTGCCCTTTATAATCGTCCATTGGTGTCTCCCGTACGAGATTCCAACAGTAGTTTGCCAACATATTTGGATTCCATTTCCCATGGTATCTTTTTCCCCATTTGAGAAATATCTTGGTGAAATCTTTCACCTTGTTCATCGGAGACTGCTACCAAGCTTTCAGGAAAAAGTAAATGGGAATGTAGGAAATAATGCTTTAACGAAAAGTCTTTGTTTTCGGTCATTAACCTACGATATTTGAAAACTGAGGGTGATGAGAACTTTTTACGCACAGGTATGAGTTTTTGAACATATTTGCTACGAGAATCTGTCGAAATTATTTCAGGGCGGAAATTGATGCTAGCCACTTTTATTGTCGGTTCTGCTGGTTTTTATAACCAGGATTTTGTTTAAAAAAAGTCGTACTTTTTAATTCTGGTGATAAGAGAGCTAAGCACGGAGAATACTCCAACTAGTAAAAGTGGAATTCCCAACATTTAGTTGCCTCTCTAGGGCCACGAAGGTACGAACGTATAATTCCACGTGTATAATGTCCATAAATTGCGTACATTCTATGGTCAATTTTCTTATTTTGTTGAACGAAATATCTGAGTTTCCTAGTGGAAAAAAACCTTGGTATCAGCGCCTGAGTTTTTTGTGCTTAGTCATGGAGGTCAAAAAAAAAAAAAAAAAAAAAAAGCCCATAAAATTTCTTCGCCTCATTGACGAGATTCGAACCCAGGCATTTTTTACCCAGTGTGGTACGATGCCGATTTAACAACTATACTACCTGCGCAGACAACCTTCATATACGTAAGCTTTTCAGAATGGCTCACACAATGAAATGTGCACAACTTTTGTATTGGCGAACAAGAACGTCCGCCAGTTGTTTTCTCCCAGCTTAACAACATCATATATACTTACTGGGCACGGCCCCATCAACTCCAAACTATTTCAATTTAGCTTGTCTGACACCAATCTCTGCTTGTGTGGTGCTGAGGAAACCTGGACGCACATTCTGTATCGCTGCAACCTGTACCACGACGACAGATCTACACTACAAACTGCTGTCAGCAAATTTTCTGAAGGAAGTGAAGTGGCACTGACTGAAAATTCTCAATCGTTCTCAGCTCAACAACAATTCTTCTCTTCTGTTTTCACCAAAAGAAACAAATTTCTTGAGTCTATCAACAACAAGGAACCAACCCAATGCCTGCAATGTCTATTGATATTTCTTAAAACTGATATCACCTGAAAGTCACTGACTGCATTCGGTCAGAGAAAAGAAAATACTATAGTTCTCAACTTACAGGTATATTTACAACTTACAAGCAAGAAAAAATGGACAGGTTTGAACAAACTATTACCGGGAAGGAAACTGAAATCAGGGAGCTATGTTTGAGATGTAGTTGAAAACGAGGTACTCATTTCAGATGACGAGCTAAAAGATACTGCCTTCTGTAACCACTTTATTTCAAGTGTGAATAACCTCTTTCAAGACGAACTTGACTTCAGAGATAATGAAATGAGAGAATCTGCCAAGTACTCAATCAGAAACTGTTTTTTTCTCGTTCCTCTCTCCGATCAAGAGATTTTAGAAGCAGGGAATCAATTGAAAGAAAAGTGAGCCCCTGGTTTTGATGAAATATCTCCGTCTCTGCTGAAAAAGGTCTTTAGCTCAATTCTTACGCCACTGAAGTATATATTCAATCTCTTCTTTCAATTTGGTAAATTCCTTTCTAAATTCAAAAAATCAGTAATCATCCCTGTTCCAAACAAAAGGAAACCTCTGTAACTCCTTCAACAACTTTCGCCCAATAGCTCTACTCTCAGGTTTTGTAAAATTATTCGAAAAAATTCTTCATAGCAGACTCATGGGTTTTCTTGAAGAAAATCAGCTCATCCATCAACAACAGTATGCTTATCGCTCTAAGAGATCCACTGATCTTGCAGTTGTTGACTTCTGCTCAAGGAACATTGATAGTCTTGAAAAAGGTCACTATGCTATAGCACTGTTTCTTGACTTATCTAAAGCTTTTAATTGCATAAACCATACTATTCTACTTAACAAACTCAATAACCTTGGCTTGAGAGGGAAAATTAACCTTCTCCTTGAAGACTACCTTACCTATCGGCCGTTTGTCGTAAGAACAAATCAATCATACTCCGACATCTGTTATTTCTCCAGGAGAGTACCTCAAGGCTCACTTCTTGGACCTATCCTATTTGTTCTTTACATCAATGAATTTCTCTCTCTTCTTCCATCTTCTCACCTAGTAGCGTATGCCGATGATATTTGGCTTCAAAAGAATCACCTTATACTGAATCCAGAAAAATCAAAATATATGGTGTTTAGAACGAAAAACAAACCACTAAATATTGATTTAGACGTAACATACAAAGAAAAACAACTTGAAAGGGTGAATGAAACCAAATTTCTCGAATCTGGCTAGATGATCAGCTAATTTGGGCAAAACAAATGATAACCCTACGAAAGAAAACTTTGTCACTAGCGTGATACTCACCAGGGCTTCTGCCTGGGTGTCTATTCCTTTCTTTAATTCGCCGCACCTCACCTATGGAATCATCTCATGGGGTACCATCAGCCAAGAAAACCTTGCGAAAATCAACTCCATTCTCAATCGATGCGTTCGTTCAATTTTGGGCCTTTCCTGGAACGCATCGGTTAGTTCGAGATACAAGGAAGTGAGACTCCTAAGTATCTACCAGCTATTGCAGAAAGCCGAGGTGTGATCCTCGTTTACAATGCTATGAAGACAGCAGACTCCCCCCCCCCGTCTTCAGATCGTTTTTCATAACCACAGACGAAGAAGAAATATCACACAATCTAAGAAATGAAGCCAACCTGAAGGTTCCGCTTTTCAGAAAAGCCATAGGTCAGAAAAGTATAAAATACAGAGATGCTAAAACCTGGAACAAACTTCCTGTAAAAATCAAAAATGTCACTTCACTAAATCAATTCAAGAAACTACTAATTGAACACATCACTAGGGATGTCTGATTCAAATTACCTTCCACTGAACTCCTGCATTTTAAAAACACCAACATGGAAATAATGTACAAATGTTAAAGGAAGCAGTTAGCAAATAGTCATTTTTCTTTTCTCTCCTCATTTAATTGCAAAAATGTTCACAATGATGTTATAAGTAGTGATGCTTTTCGAAGTCTTCTGTAAAGAAATGTACAAAAAACTCCAACTTATTTATGTCTTTCCTGTTGAACATCACATGTACAATTTCAGAACTGTACATTTTTCAATTGTACATTTGTATATTCATAATTTTTAAGGGAACACCCCCTAAAAAGCCATTGGCTTATGTGTTCTCCCTCCCTTTTTTGCTGTTATCTCCCAAAAAAGTGTAACATAAAATAGGGATAAATTATTATTATTATTATCATCTCTCTCTTTTTTTTAGCTGGTACACCAGTTTGGGCAGCTGTAGCTAGCACCCACTGATATAGCACCACCTCCGGTGGGTGCGGTTTTCGTTCTTCCTAGGACAGAAAAAGACTGCTGTCTTGTGGTTCCTGTGCCACAATTTATACTTCTGATTAGTTACGTGATGTGATTTGCAGTGTGGACATGTTCATTTCACTTATGACATTGTAATTAACATGATTCTATGTATATCATTGTATATAATATAATATGTATGTATGTAAATAGTGGATTTGCCAGTTTTTGGCTAGGGGCCGCTTGTTGTTTTGTTAATAAAGAATAGAGTTTGTTAAAGAAATAGACTTTTCTATTGGCGATATCCCCAGCTGCCGCTAAGTCAGCCCTTGTAGATTGCAATGGCAAATGCAGTTTTACTGTTATACGACAAAGGGTCCAAACTTCGTCCCCCCCCCCCAAACTATCCTTACAACCAGTATACTAGAACATTACACAGAGACACCACGAATTAAACGTTTCTGTTCAGATAGAGTTGTAAATAAACTGTGGCTCAGGCTTTTTCCATATCCACTTAAACATTCCAAAAAACCTTAACATTTTAGTTTTCAAGAAACAATCCCCTAAAGACGAGAGTATTGTGGAACACAATATGAACAAATCTACAGAAGTGTAACGGGTTAAGCTGAGCCTAGTAATGGATACTACAATATAAATGACTCGTCTGCAGAACGACAAAATGTAAGAAATTTTGAGGTAAATGTTTGAAAAATATTTATTAAAATATATTTCTCGGAAACTAGCAAACATTGTGAATCATACTGCATATTATTACTGTGGAGTATCATCACTTTTGATTTTTGAACTAACAGAAATGCCTACCCTTATTTTGGCGTCAGCTGTTCTTCTCTGTTGGCTTTCATCGTTCCTGCTCTTTACGAAATTCGATCAATCTTATCATGATGTAGCGTCAAATAAATGTTCTTTGGATCGACAAGTATGTGATACTTAACATTCTTCTGCCCTGACCATAAATTCTGACGATTCCCAGTTATTTTCAATATAGTAAGAGGTTTTCGCATCGCTGTACCATTCACAATGGAAACAACGGTACAGTTTTTTTTAAAATACTGACAACACGCCAGGAACTCTATTTACGTAGAAATCCCCGCACAAAAAATAGTTTCATTTTTTTTTATTATATAAACATCTTTATCCAACGTTCGCTGAACAAAAACGTGCGTGATGGTCTGATGGACTTCATTCTAAATTGTTACAGCTACAATGTAGGTATTCATAGGCCAGGAGAGCTGGCCTATGAATAGCTGGTCTGATTGACACTGTATACACTGACTCCAAAGCTTCTGGTAGTATTCCTGATAGGCATTTTTCTGGAATTGATAATTTCCTCAGTTTGAAAATTAGTAATCTTTAAAGGGGACTTTGAGATCAGAAAAAAAAAAAAAAAATCACAGGGCACTGCTAATTCCGGTTATTATGGCAGATGTGACCACAATGAAGGAGTTTTGCCCAAAAAATTCTCTAATGTAAGGCGCCGCGTGTTCTGGGACGTTGTCGGGATGCAAGCGCCAGTTCCTTGAAGGCTACTTCCTGATTCACTATTTGAGCCTGCTGGACTAATTCATAACGGAATTAATAATTCAAATCCACGTAAGTCAAAAAAATACGGTTACCTTGAGCTGCAAATTTTATCGAGATTTTCTTTTCTTTTTTTTTTTCTCTCTTGGGTCTTGGAGAAGACGCAGTCTTGTATTTAAAGAAGTGAGGCTTAGTTTCAGAGCGATAGACGATTTATGAAACGCTAAGGGTTTTATTTCGTTCACTCTCTCTTGGTATAATCGCTACCATTATGTCTGTTGTAGGCTGTAGATTTTTCTGTGACGTACTCTACAAAATTACGCACTCAACAAATAATCTGCCTGTTGTGCTGAAAGAAAGCAATGTATATGGAAAATTAAAGTATCGATTCTTTGCATGATTTGCTCTCTTATTTCGAAATCATTTAGGGAAGAATTTATAAGCAAATGGCGTGTCATATATGGATAAAATTATTTTGGTGTTTCGGATTCACTTCTGTGGGATTCGGAACTATATGAGTCACTTCTTTGATTAAATACGGGAAGTAAATATAAAATAGACAAAACAAAGCTTTTCACTAAGTCCGAGGTGCAGGTTGCACTGTTTCTGAAGAGGACGATACAAAATAAAGTGGTGTACTACGAATGGGTGTTTTCGGCCATAAATGTATCGTAAGAATCTTCAGCTTACGGTGCCGCTCTGCTTAAACTTTCAGATAGAAAGTCGGAATGTTAATCTTTACTTTCCGTGACCCACTCTACAAAATTACTTTTATAGAGTTTGTGTTAATAAAGAAGAGATAAATTCTTCGGGGACACTGGTAGCGCTTCGCTCTTTACGAAGATATGTGCTGTACATACTAGCAGTGCTCTAACAATCAAGTTATCGCGCTGCGAGATCAGAAATGCTTCTACAGTAACGTTTTAGTTTCTGATAAGGAAAAAACATAGCAAAGTAGGGTGATACTGTACGACCATCTCATTAGAAATTCAAACGTAAATCCGTAAAATTCAGAAAATTGAAATATATTATTGTGTACCATTTTGAAAAGAAATCGATGCAAATACGATAAATATTCGTGCATTGACTTTTCTTTTGAGAAAAGTAGCTTCTATGTATCGATGCTGGATATTAACCCTCTCAGCAAGCACAGTTATTACGATCGCTGGCTTTTTATATAGTGTGGAAATGACTTTAATTCGAATAGTCTCGACGATGAACATTTTGTAATTTTTTTTTTTTTTTTTTTGTCTATGTCCTGGACTTATTTCGACCTCGGATAAGGTTTACGTGCTTTACTTTGTTTGATTTTTCTTTTCTTCCAGAAATTCTTCTTTATCATCCCTCAGAGTAAACAAAACGATCAAATAGAAAATTTACGGACGCTATACACTGATGCATAATGGCATTAATTACCTTAGCGCTGTTTCTGTAAAACCCAATCTTGAGTTACAATAAAGTTCTTATTTACTTCCTGATAATGCTGGAACTAGTAATCCTTTCGCAGTTTTAGTCTCTTTCATTTATTCCACAAGAAAACAGATTTTGCCCCATCGCAAAATAGGTTAATTGACCCACGGAGTCTTCCCAATTTACAGAGTCTGTACCAATGATACATCATCACTCGAATCGCTTTTGCAGTGGCCTAAAACAAACCAACCTTAAGTTAACAACACTAGTAAATAAACTAAGACAGTGCGGACGATTTCATTGAACGAATGAAGAATAATTTATTAGTGTCTAAAAGCTCGGATCATTAAACTTTTAATGCCACTGAGAAGGAATCATGTCGTTTCTTACTAAAGAAAGACAATTCGCCTAGGTAGAAACTATAACGAAGTTGTACCATCAATGAAACATGGAAAACGGTGATTGTTTGGTTTACAGAAGGGTGGTAAGAAACGTTTCTAAGAAAACGCAACATGATACTTCTAAAAGCTAACGTTTTAGATATGGAAAAATTAAAGACTTGCAGCATTAAGAGATCAGGTCATCGCTCAGAATTACTTGGATGATAAAGAACATTACCTCAGATGTTTCTAACCCTTCTCCTATACAGTCGCAACACTCAAATGAATGCTTTACTGTTTTTCAAACGCTGGCATATTTAACAAACTCTGGTTTAGTAACTTAATCGTTATTATATCTCACTAAGTAGAGAAAAACTATTAGGGAAAAATACAAAAAATGACGGATAAAAGTTCTTATCTTTGCTTATGATCATTAAAAATTCAGGCACCGAATTTTATAATAGAAATCAAATGTTAATATAGTTCAAATATTCTTTTATCCGGAATACTAAGGACAACATAACGAATAAACTGTAAGCGCATAAAATTTATTCCTTGTTTCGACAAAGAATATTTTTTTTGTTTTTTTATATAATGCGATTATTTTAGCAGATGTTTGTTACCAAAAAAATTAAAATGTTATTGAGAACAATATTGCAACTGTACTGTTCGCCCTCCTTTTGGTTCCCATTCCTTTATGTGGAAACACTGATAATCATTATGGTAATATGCTGCCTGGTGCCAAAGATAACACTGTGTAACAGATTTTTCAAACTGTTCTGTTCTGTTTATTTACATTTCTTTATCAATTTAGGCGTGTTGATTCCAATAAGATCTTAGTTTCTTTTTCAACGGTTTACCCAGAAATAAAGAAAATATGCAATAATAATAAATGAGATTTATTAACAATGTTTAACTTCTGTAGAGAATAGAGTATTAAATAAAGCATAAAATTATGTCTGCGTTAATTAAATCATAAAATGTCTACATTAATTAAAGCATAAACCATCTTCAGGTTAACAGAAAAATTTCCTCCAAAATGTACATTTGAATATCTTTGTCTTTTGTGGCCAGTGTGACCATCTCAAATCAAGACCAATAATCAGAAATGTTCGCCCATCATAGCTTTATCCTATCTTCCTTGATATATCTTTTCCATGGTGGAATTTCTCTCTCTATGCACTTCATTAACATAGTCAAAATTTGTTCTGAAGAATACTAGGTGCTAGTGCAAGTAATGGAGCTTGATTGATATAAACTTATCAAATAGTTCTACGTAATTCTCGTTCTTAATGGTACTAAGAAATTCGTTCACTACAAGACGAAATGTTTTCCACACACTATAGTTCTTCTTGTGAAGCCACCATCTGCTTTTCTTGCGAACCAATAAATATGCCACCTTTCACTTTTCGTCAATTTTGTTGATATATATTGTATATGCATGAAGTTGTCACCTTCGGTATCTAATGCTTTAACAAATTATTTGATTAGTCCCACCTTGATACGGATTCCAAAACTTTGTTTCATAGAAGCATGGGATTGGTTATTACATTTGTGTACGCCAAATTGCGGCATCATTTCTGGCATACCATTTCCTTTTGTAGTGCTGATCTTCTGTCTGCTGTACCAGAGGCAGAGGAACTTAGTGAAAACTCGTTGCAAGCTCAAGAGAAACCCCAGAATCTTTAAGTTCCCCATGCACATCCCATTTTTTGGCCATACTTGAACTTCTGCATCCATGCTTCATTTCCGTGAAACGTTGCATCCTCCGTTAGGACTTGTTTCATGTGTCCTTAATATAAACAGAGTGTGCAACAGGAATCGATGGATGTATATTCCCGGTGTGAAGTAATAGAGCTTTCAAACTTTTTCTTGAACGGTTTATGAAAAGATGCCATTATTTTGGATTGTGAAGAATACCAGTTTCTTCACAATGACCAAACAAATGAAACCGCAGAACAGAATCTGCAACAGTGTAAAACGTAAGTGATATGTCATTTTCTGTATGCGGAAGTCGGCATTCGGGATCCAGTAAATTGAACTCTTTTAGAAGAGACATCAGGAGTTCCATACTGGATTTTGTTACACCCAAATATCTTACTAAGTACTCCAATTAGTAAGAAAAACGTGGTTTTTTACTTAAGCAGGCTTTGGAGGTGTAATTCCAATTATTCTGTTCGCCAGATTCATCATCCAATTCTGAGGACGTTCGCTGGAAGGCGTATTCGAAATTGGCAGAGAGGATGGAATGTTGGGATATACCACAACTTCTTCGTTCGCAGACTGTTTAACCTTTGATATTTTCGCCATACAAATGTAGTAATCATCATGATGGTTTCTGGGATCTCTTCGTGTTTTAGTACAGAAAAAGGAACACTAAATTACGATGAAACATGTGACAAAAATGAATGGAATTATAATCCTAATTTGCAGCATCAGTTTTTTGCATTTGTTTCGTTGTAAAATAAGAGAGAGATAGAGCGACTGACCATAGGAAGCGACTGATCCCTGTTTGGTCAGTAAAATACTAGTAACCCCACTCTGTCCACAAAAATCCAGATTCTTTTAATAAACTTTTGCTTGATAGATGCATCCATTGGGCAACTTTATTCCTCCCGTATTTCTGTTTATCGCTCTATTTTTAAAATTTGTTACATAGCTTTAACTTTTCTTTTGACTTTCCGATTATTTTTATTTATTTTTTTATTTAAAGCGTGGGAATATTCATATGCATATTCTGTTACCTCCGATTTTATAGTATTTCCCTTTCTTTTTTTACATTTTTGCAATGTTCACTAATTCTAGTTTCACGCAGCCTCCCTGGCTCGTCACGTGGGAGCAGTCAAATCTCAAAATATTTTCCATTTTGTTTATTGGTTTCAATATCATGCATTCCACTTATTTAGTTTTTTATACGCCTTAGTCACTCTCGTGCAGTAGAGTTTAATCCGAAATCCATATAATCAAGAGTCTACTGTATATTGAATCCTCATGGTCCTTTGTTCCTAGAAGCTTGTTCTGCACACCTCGTAGGTAAGGTAACAAATCTTTACTTTTATAACCAATTAGATCCCAGCTTAATGAGCTGGGATCTGATTCGTTATAAAAGAAACTTCTGTTTGCAAACAAAACATGTGCAACGGTATCACAGTTATAGGTGATGACTACACTACCACCGATTGAAGACCGCATTGCACGCGTATGTTGCCAGTTTATCTTTAATCAATACGGCTTTCGGAAAATCTAGAGCTGCTTAACACTACTTCATGTTTTGGAGAGAATGTGAACCTCGCGTTAGACAGCAGTGAATTCGTCAGTAATGATCACAGTGAATCTAATGAAGGCATTTGACATGCTTTTTCACGAAAAGTTACTAAATAAATAAACAGCACAATGTTTCTGTAAGGAACATAACTGTTTCCCCATTTACTTTCCAAAGAGAACCCAAGTCGTGAGAAGTGAGGTAAAAAATAATCCGCTTACAGCACTTCTAGTGTTCCTGAAGGCCGTACTTTTGCTGCTATTGTCTCGCCTATATTTAAACTTTACAAACGACTTAGCAATCCAGAGACCAGTGCTGCAGTATGCTTAATACATTGCCTTGGCAATGTATTAAGCATACTGCAGCACTGGTAATACGCACTCGAATGTAAACATTATCTGTATTATAATTAACATGATTATAACCAGTCTGATTCTAGAGCTGCTCATTCTCTTAATCCGATTTTGAACTCTCCCGTTATTCGTATCAAATGTGTACAAGACCTGGGCCTACGTATAATGTGTTTTTTTTTTTTTTAAATGGAAGTCACAGAAAGAATATTTTAATTAAATACAGAAGATAGTATCGATTGTAAAATGCCTTGCATTTGTTTCTGTAATGAAAGTGTTCATGATATGACGAAATGTATATTCAAGAAAGGTTGCTATTTGTTTTTAACTGTAGATATACCTTTAACAGAACTGTAACGTTGGTCTTACTGTTGTAAATATTTTCACAAATCTGCAGTTTTACAATTGTAACCAAATGTGACACAATCGATATATATATATATATATATATATAAACTTATAGGAGAAATTAAAAAAAAAAAAAAAAAAAAAGCAATGGTTTTGCTAGTATAACATTGTTATTATTCAAAAGTTTATGCAATTGTAGAAGGATCATATCATAATAACTTCACTGTCACGATTGTGCTCCTCATGATCAATATGCTCATCCAATCACCTCTTTTAAGAAATGTAGTCTATATTGTTCCCATCCTTATCATTTTGGTTAATTATTCTCGTCATAGTGTTTGTTATCCTTCTGCTTATAAACACGATCACATAATTCCAGTTAACAGAAAGGGAGACCAAATTAATTACATTGTTACTGCCCCATCACTGTATTGGACATTGCTTACAGAATATTAGAAACATAAGTTTTGTAGTATCTTAGGATCTCCCTTCATCCTTTTCATCGATAACAATTCGTACCGGTTCTCAAAAATCCACTTCCCCAGTCTCCCCGTATTTATCACTTTTGTACGTCCCACTCTTGATAAAAGCAAACATCTCATGCATTTGATTTTGTTTAACCCGATAAATGTTTCTCTTTACTTCAATCTCCTTGAATAGCTGCTTAAATGAATGTCATTTATCATTTGTCTCTGAAAGTTTACTGTCGTTTCCATTTAATTCCTTTGAGTCACATAAGGCTGAACTTGAATCTCTCGTTGATATCAGAAAACATGTTTAGTTTATCAATTTTTCAATGAGAAATGGCGCATTATTATTTAATTTTGGAAAGCACATAAACATGCCAACAACTTCAGAAGCGTTAAGGTATCCACCCCCCCCCCCCCAAGGAAGCGAAAAACATTTGGTAGTATGGCTACTAAATAACCGCGCCGTTTAAAGAACATGCAACCAGGTGTAACAGCTGAAAGAGTGGTACATGAAACGAAAGCCTCAAGGTCAGGTGACGAATACAAATTGGTAGCAACTAAAACCAAACAACCTGATTGGCACGTTAGAAACTTGCATAGTACAAATAATAAATCAGTATGGTGTGGGTTGTTATTATTTTTTGTCTTGTCAAGTAGCAATGCAATTCTAAAACAACGCTAGTAGATATTAAAAAGACAAAACAAAATATTCTAGTTAAATTTAAACAAATGGTCCAGAACCTAAACCATTTGTTTAAATTTAACTAGAATACTTTGATTACACTGTGACATCAATAATTCTAAACAAATTAGTGTTCATATTCAATATATTTTTTTTTTAACATGGGTTACAATATTATCTAGTTACTAATAAGCAGTTTGATTTCATTTCTGTTTAGCAATATCAGGTTGAAAAATTCAAATATAACGTTTTATTTTATTTTAAGACCAGTGAGGTAAATTCATACGTTTTGTGTCGTACAGAAAATTTCTTACAGGATTGTTGATATTCGGAATTCGCATGCATATGCTCGTTGTATAACTTTTTATCCGATGTTTTTATGACTTGATATTATGCATTTTATATAATTTATTTTGGTGCATTTTTTGTCCTATCCATTTTATATCGACTTTCCCCAATTGAATGAATTAGTTATGCTGTCAAACAGTTTTTATAAGGTACATGATCTCTAGCGATCATATACCTTGCAAGTGAAAGAGACCAAGTTAAATTAAAAAATGCCTAATATTTGAAATAATTTCATTCCAAGGAGCAGAAATGCGCGAATATAATGGCTTTGCCCTTAAATATTCTAACAAGAATATTTGTTATTGTTTTGGTGAGGATATAGGAATTTCTGGCAAAAAGCCAAATAAAATTATTTAGGTAATTAAATTTGATTGCTAATGTTTTACTGTATTTCAATGCATTCCATAATTAATATTAAAACTGTTAAATAACCAGCTATGGTGTATTAATAATTTTCAAATTGTCAAGAAGTATTTTACTGTCAGATTTGGTTCATTTCCTCCTAATTAAATCTGTACAACTATTATTGATTTTGCTAAAAAGACAAATAGTTTTTAATTTAAATGAAATTAAATTAGCTAATTAATTTGACTGAACTTTTTACGATAAATGCTGTTATATAGTTTAAAATCAGGAGCGTATTTAATTAAATAATGTAATGTTTTGCGATTTGAAGAGCTTTTTGGTAGAAAACTAATTTTGTTTCTTTGATCTGTACATTCAGTTCCACAAGAAAGCCAGCCTCCGAAGATCACAAGGAAGAGCGGGCGGAGGGTTGTCGCTGAGAATCAACAAGCAGTGCTTGTATGCATTGCACAGGGGTACCCCGTTCCTAGCTATCAGTGGTACCGGTTGCAAGATGGGCACCTCTCTTTACCAGAAAGCGGACAGCGTGTGCGGCAGAATCAGGGACTGCTTATTATTCAGCACGTGAAGACGACTGACAGCGGGAAGTACGTGTGTGTTGTTGCTAACAACGTTGGCGAGGACAGAGCGGAGAACGAAGTTGTTGTCGAAGGTAAATACATTAGAAGAGTGAGATCGATGGAAAGGGTTCCTTCAACTTTAAGTAAAAGTCGTAGCTTCCATTTTAAACGGTAGAAATAGTACTAATGTAAAAGGATATATTTTTACTGACTGATTATACACACTTTAAATATGAATAGTTTTCGTGAATGAAATATTTTAGAATAATAATTCAGAATCTTAGATATATAATCACCATACCTTAAGCCTTTCTTTTCTTTTTTTATTGATTAAGTTTGTCACTTGAATTGAGAGCTCTTTCCATTTATGATATTTCTGACTTGTCCAGTTCAATTTACATCCTAGAAAATACGGTTTAGCTGTCCTGTGTTTCATAAAAGGCTATTTATATCGCCTGCTCTGAAACTTACTAATTTTTTATTTCTTTAGCTTTCAAATTGGTAGGTGTTCTTACTGATAGTTGAAGTAAAAATAAACTTGAATGAATGTACATACCGTTATCATTATAATTGCATCAATAGAAAAGCGGAGAAGCCCTTGTTGGTAACACTGAACGCATTTTTCTGCTGATAGTGGAGAGTAAGAAAGCTCATCCACCATAAAACCTACATTAAACATTCTGAGAACTCTAAAAAGCTGGGTATCCACTTCTGAGAAAACTTTGTTCTGCGTGCTTATTCGTCACACCTACGCACACTCCGACTCGTCGACATCACTATTAAGTTGGCTTGGATTATGCCAGAAAACTCAGATCATAAGGCGCCATACATTTATTGTGGGAATTTCTTCTGCGAGATAAAAAAAAAAATCCCAAACTGAGCTTCAGACTTGTTAAATTAGCTTCTCTATAAAACGCCTTTAAGGTAAATTAACGAGCGAATTTTAAAGGCTTCGGGCCTCAGGTACAGTCGTACTCCTCGTGATGGGGAAGGTAATCCACTGGTATTTTTTTCCGGCCCCCTTTTTACTGGAACTCTGCTAGTATTGAGACGTGAAATCTCGCAGTAATTCGGTTGCTAGCATCCAATGAGCATTTTCGCTATACTACAAATAATGAGATCAGTAAACACCAGTTAATTAAAAAAAATACAGCGAGATTACTCTAGTGTACCTCTGCATCATTTATGGTTGGGTACAGGGAAACACGTAGCTCTAGCGATAAGAATTCTTGAAAAGCATCCAACTCATTGAATATTTTTAAACATTACGGTAGTTTACTTAATATTGCCAATTAAAACTGTTAATCCGAACCACCGATACAAGATATTCCTACTCTGTTCGAAGCTGGCAGTCTATCATAATCGAATAGTCTGATCTTTCAAGTTCACTGGAGTCATTCTACTCCAAATAAGATATGTAAATAGATAAAAGTGCCGAAAAAAAATAAAATTTAATCTAAAAAATTAAATTAAAATTAAAATAGTCCATGTAAATTTATATGGACTTTCTATAAAACCTTAATCTTTTTTCATGTGATTTCAAACAAACTTCAACAACTTCAAAAATAGGCTTAACACAAATCTCATTTTCTTTTTAAAAGATCACACTTTTTTAAGGGAAAATTAAATACACTGTTATTTGTGTTAAATTTGTGTTACTCTAGTGTACCTCTGCATCATTTATGGTTGGATTCAGGGAAAAACGTAGCTCTAGCGATAAGAATTCTTGAAAAGCATCAAGAGACACTACAATAGCAAGTATCACTTTATTCCGATTATTGGTGGGTAGCGTAGTAGAAAACGTCGTTGCTTTGACACACAGTGGAAAAAGACTTATTCCGATATTCGTCGGAAGCAATTGTTTCTAATTTGTTTCTATATTTCGAATAGAAATATAGAAACAAATTAGAAACAAAGTGGCAACGTTGGGCCTCAGTAGGGGTCCAGCGGCTAAATGGCCAGATGAACAACGGTACACGTCACTGTATCCATACACTTTTAAATCGCTGGATTTAAAGTGTTCTGTAACACAGGACAATGTAGACCACGCGGAGATGGGGGAACCCCCTGGTGCCCTTAGACCCTAAACACACTTTACAGTTTTACCGGCAGGTTCGCTCCTGTGGAACATTGTTCTAGATGACTTTCTCTGCAAGGAACGGGGCGATATGGAGGCACATGCCTTTGCTGATTATTCGATTTTATCAACAGCAGCGAATCTGCAAAAGCAAGCAAACAAAGCACTCCAAATCCTACAGGAGGGGGCCAAAATAAACAATCTAAAAATAGCACCGGAAAAGACCAGCTCCGTCTTTCTTAGAGGAAAGCTTAAATTAAACAGGCCGCCACAAATCAAAATAGAAGGTACCACTGTCCGACTAACCAACCAGATCATCATCAGCCATTTTCAGTCCACTGCAGGATGAAGGCCTCTCCAACAACTTTCCAGTTCCTTCTGTTTTGAGCACTGGTCATCCATTTACTACCCCAAAACTCAAAAATTTCATCTATCCATCTCCGCCTTCATCTTCCAGGTTTTCTTCAAGTTCCTCTTGGGTACCATTCTGTTATTTTCTTAGTCCATCTGTCATCATGTCTTCGAGCTATGTGTCCTGCCCAAGACCGTTTTAGTTCTTTAGTTTTGATAAGAATGTCCTTTACGTGCGTTTGCTGCCTAATCCATGTGTTTCTCTTCTTATCTAACAGTCTGATTCCCAATATAATTCGTTCCATTCTTAGCTGTGTAGTTCTCAGCTTCTCTTCCATTCTTTTGGTGAGTGCCCAAGTTTCGCTTCCACAACTCATGGTGGGGAGTATACATTGGTTCATTATTTTACGTTTCAGACAAACTGGGATATTGCTCTTCAGTATGTGGCTATATTTCCTGAATGCTATCCATCCAAAATTTATTCCTGTCTTGACTTCCAGCTATTTATCATTATTACAGCTAATAACTTGTCCGAGATAAGTATATGACTCCACCTTTTCAATTACTGCTCCTTCAATCATTATTTTCCTTTCTGTGGCATATTTGTTCATCATTACTTTTGTTTTAGCCATATTCATCTTTAGTCCAAAATCCTTACTAACTGTGCATAACTGATTAAGATTTTCCTCAAATTCTTTGGGATCGTGGCTTATGACCAAAATGTCACCTGCAAATCGTAAATGGTTTAGGTACTCACCGTTCACATTGACTCCTTTCTGCGACCAGTATAATCTTCTTTAAGCTTCCTCAAGGGCAGCAGTAAGCAGCTTCGAAGATATTGTGTCTTGTGGGGGTGGGGTTGGTTGGTTATTATTGTGGGGGGTTTGGTGTATTATTGTTTTTCTTTTGGTTGCCCTAATTTTCTTTATATTTTATTTATTATAATTTATCCCCTTTTTTAAATGTATATCCCCGTAGTCCAATCCTCCCACTTAGCATCTGACTTGTTTGTTCTCAGAAGATTACCTGACTCGTAGGGGACCTTAATTATTTTAAGTATTTCTCCACAGGATTGGCTGAGTTTCGGAATGACAGACTCCAACACTTGAATGTAAAATAAAACAATGTTTATTAACATATCATACAGAAATTAGCAATAGTATTTGGCCAAACTATATTTGGCTGGTGACTTGTTAATTCATTAACCTTTATATGTGTAAATATCTTGTTCAAACTCAATTGTTTCATCATCAGATATTCTATTCTAATACACATTATTATTCATTATGACATGGTGTCTCTTCATGTTCTTTACAGGGACTTCAATAGGACGTGTCATACACTTTACATAGATTCTTCCCACTCTTCTTCTGAACAGTCTGTATAATAAACCAACTACCGGCCAATGAACTGGCTCACAAAAACCTTCAGAGTTCGTGTCTCAATTTGTAAGAAAATTGCATTTATTCAATCAGACACCCTTTCTGCAATCAGGTCAACAGGAATTATTAATCAATTCAATTTAACATTACCCTTCTGAACAGTTAACCCTCTATACCTTTATATATATATATCACTTATTAATTAGCCCCTACTCAAAATCAGAAATACTCTCCACAAATCAACTCATAATAAATCGAAATTTCAACCTTTAATTTCATACATATTATAAAAACCTTTCCCAACTTTAAACAATTCTTAGTTATCTATTATACCCTCTCCTTCCAGCAAGCATTAATATGAGGAGCTTCACTTCAGATTATAGGCTACGTCCGTCTTAAATACCTTACACTCTTATTCATATATTCATTACTTAAACCTCCCTCCTTACTATGTATATCTATTTCTCCTAAAGTCCTTTCCTAAATAAATTAAGTACACCTATTTCGGTAAACTCTATAGCACTTACATGTTTGGCCTGGAACTTTCCTCCCTGCTCGGCTTCCTTTCATATCGGTCATTCAGGTACTGGAATGCGGGGGCGCTCATTTGGGGATCTCGGTGATTTATGGTGTTTCCCTACCGGATACTGCACGGCTGGGATCAATCAGTGTTGCATACTCTTTACAGGTCAGCATTTCTTCTTCCGTGGACAGAGGGGTTTTCGAGTAGGTCAATGGTTCGACCACTCATTCGACTGACTTTGCCTATATAATTCTCAGGGTGTGATTCTTCCTTCTTCCTCACTACGGCTTCCATGTTTACAGGTGAACATTCCTACGGGCTGTCGGGATATGCAGAATTTCTATCACTGCTTCCATCTACCTCAGGTCTGCAGCTATCACCCAAATTAGACTACTGCTCTGCTTAGTATCGTTCTCCAACTTCTTCAATTCATTCTCCAGACCGCTCCGTGAACTTCTTCAGACTCCCCCGAAAACTTCTTCCGAATGCCACGAAAACTTTTCCAGAATGCCACGAAAACCTTTTCAGAATCTCCCTCTCAAAATTCCCTCTATTTTCTTCCTGGCCAATAGGAGATCTGCACATCCTTTTTCCTGTGTTCTCATTTGTCTCCTCTCCTCTTCCGTGGGCGGGTCTTCTTTACTCTTTGTGCCCCAACGTCCGTGGACCTCGAACATACCAGAACAATCCAGAAAGAGAAGCGGAAGTTCAGGTCAACTGAGAAGCGTCACAGCTCCTCCCGTGACCTCACGCGCGCACACCTGGTGACGTCGCCCACCTCTAATAGCGTTTCACCGTGAAATCTTTAAGAGGGCCAGCTTAAGCACTCTTGGCCCTTACTATGGTGCATCTGCCTTTGTCTTAATGGGGGATTTGTCATGGTATATTACTTTCACTCACTCGTCAAAGAACTTCTATACAAACAAGCTACTACTAAACAGAGAGTGACTGGAAGGTATTTTTGAATTCCAGTGTTTCTTAATCCATGTTGTTTGTACCAGAAAACCACTATTCGTACTACAGTTAAATTCTCATAATATTTAACCATTTTTATTAATTAATGTAAGGACGGGTCCTTATAGTCTCCTTGTCGAATTCCTTTCTCGATTTTAAATTTCCTACTGTCTTTGTCTAGTCTAATAAAGGAGGTAGCACTCTCATATATTTTCTTCAAAATCATAATATATGGGGTTGTCTTTCCAGTGCCCGAAACATTGCCTTATGCTGTATGGAGTCAAATGCCTTTTCATAATCCACAAATTCCAGGCATAATGGTGTTTGATATTCATTTGCTTTCTCCATTACCTGTGATATTACGCGAAGGTGATCCATAGTTGAGAATCATGTCCTAAAGCCAGCTTGCTCTTGCGGTTGATTCTCTTCAAGTATTCTTTCTAATCTGTTAGTTATGTCCCTTGTGAACAACTTGTAGATGTGGGATAACAAGCTAATTGGTCTATAATTTCCAATTTCTGATTTATCTATTTTCTTATGCAGCAAAACTATGATTGCATTATTCCACTGCTTAGGCCTCACACCTTTTCTAATACACTTTGTGAAGAGCCTTTTCCAGTTTTTGTGTTATGTCTCTTCCTCCCAATTTTAACAACTCTACAGTAACTTCATCTTCCCCCGGGATTTTATGATTCTTCATTTTCTTCAATGCATGTTCTACCTCATCAGGAAGAATATCTGGTATGTCGTATGTGTTGCTAATTTGCAATCCATCTTCCCCACTCCTGGCATCATTCCCTCGCTGCTTGCATAATTCTCTATAGTAGTCTTCTTCTATTTGATTTATGCCTTCTCTGCTGTTTGTAAATACACCATTGCTATTCTTCAGTTTCAGTATCATTTGTCTTTCTGTATTACTGCTCATGGCTGCTGATTTAAATCCTTTGTTTTCCCTTAATGCTTGTTCTATTTTTCTTGTATTAAATCTTCTTATGTCCTCTCTGAGTCTCTTTCTAATGTCTTTGCGTAACTCAGTATACTCAATTTTTTCATTGTCAGTGTTTATCTTGTTCTTCATTTTTCGTCTTCGGTTCATCATGAGAAGTGTTTCTTGACTAATTTTTTCTTCTTTGGATTTCTTTTTCCCTATAGGTTTCTTGGGCTTTATCACTTTCAGAAAGTTATTATATTCCTTGTCGATATCTTTGTCCTGAACAGTCGGCAGAAGCACAAACTTGTTCTTAAGTTCCAGTATATACTGCTTTTTCTACTCTTCTGTTATCTCAAAGACCTTTGTATTATTTACTCTAGTCAGTTTTTTCCTTTCCTTTCCTACATCTATATCAAGTGTACATCTTACCATTCTGTGATCACTTCCAACATTTACCTTATTCAGGACTGTAACATCATTCACAATATATCTTGTGTTAGTGAGGATGAAGTCGATTTCATTAGTTGTTAATCCATTTGGACTCTTTTATGTCCACTTTTAGTTCACCCTTTTCTTAAAAAAAAAGTGTTCATTACTGACAGTTCTTGAGATTCTGCAAATTCCATAAGTCTTTCGCTCTTTCATTTCTTTCACCAATTCCAAAATTTCCTATAGTTCCCCTTTCTACACGGTTTTGTCTTTTTCCAACCTTAGCATTGAAGTCGCCCATAATAATAGTGTAGTGGGTTTTCTGCTCATCTAGAAGACACTCAATTTCGGTGTACATTTCTTCAACCTCTTCATCATCATGGCTCGATGTTGGTGTATAAATCATTATAACCTTTAGCTTATACCTCTTAGAAATCTTGTGTATTAGTCTTGACACCCTTGGTGATGGACGTTTGAGTTCCAAAATGTTGTTTTTAAAATCTTTATGGACCAGAAACCCAACTCCACCTTCACTCCTTTCACTGTTTCCATTGGTGTACAGCAGAATTCCACTTGATAAACTTATAAGTGATTCATTTCTTCTTTTGTTTCAGCCAAACCGATGGTATTCCAATTCATATTTTCTAATTCCTTATCAGCTCTAATATCCTGTCTTTACCGATGAGTGATCTTACGTTGTAACAGGCCAAGTTCAGTTTCCGTGCATGGCAGCCTGGTCATACCCAGAGATTCTCAGCACCCTCTGCTTCCACTCTGATCCGCTTGCTGCCCTAAGAGGAGGAGTGAAAGCCGCTGGGGACTGAGGGCCATTTGTTTTGTCGTGCTGTCATATGCTGGAGGGCTTGGTGTTTTCCTCTTCACGCCGACCAGGCGTCTTAAAGAGAACCACTGTACACGTTCGTTGCTACCTAAGTGACGTAACAGGGCTTACCATCGAGAAGGTGTGCATGAGTGGATTTTAGTGGGGCAGGCCAACCGGACTTCTCCTAAATCTTCTGTAATAGAAAGATATTGGATCCATCAGTGTTTTAGACTGAGTGTCTGATAACACACAGGATACCTGTTCCCCTCTAAACCCCAGATAAAGTACCCAGGAATAATTATAGATAGCAATCTCTCATTTAAACCCCATCTAAATTACCTCAGGAAGAAAATACGCAAATACAGAGGATTCTTACTAAGAATAACGCGAAAGGACTGGGGACTAAAGAAGAGGACCCTCTCCTTATATTATAAAGCCTCTTTTATACCAGAAATTATCCACCGCTCACCCGTATGAATGACGAAGACCAACACAGCAACAAATAGGAAAATATTAGAAACAATACAAAGGAACATACTACTAACCGTCACTAGGGCAAGCAATACGGCAGGGCTTCAGGTCATTTCTGGTGAACTGCCCCTTGACTTAGAGGTAGTACGAACTGGATTAATGTATTATTACAAAAAGGCAATAGTAATCACAACTAACGGCTTAACCCTCAATGTTATCAATGATTGGAAGCAGGAGCAAAAAATAATTGATGCGCATCAAACTCGCATTTGGCAGACAAGGTGAAATGACACCACGAAAGGAGCAATAACACACAAATTCTTCCCCTAGTAACAAAAATGTACCCAAAAGCACCAGCATGGATCTACCCTGGCCTCAACACTACCTACTTATTAACAGGCCACGACCCGTTCAAAGATAAACTAAACACAATGGGCGTAATAGGAGACAGGAATTGTCCATGTGGAGAACCAGAGACTTAGTCACGTCATGCATGACTGCGACAACTATGAAGATATAAGAGCAAGTCTTATTGTAAGAATTCAGTATAACCCAATCCACCAAGAGTCCCGACTATTGGACACTCAGGAAGAGTACACAGCACTAACTATCTTCGCAATACAATTATTCACAAGAAGGAAAACAATTATCTCAGTGCAACCTGACCATCTGGAGGACAATAACACCCAATAGATATATCACAAACCAAATGTCATGGACGAAGTAAAAATAAGGAAGAGATACAGAAGAGTCAAAGCAAGAGCAAAAGAATAAAATCTCAGCATGAAGAAATAGACACGCCATTTGAAACTCAAGAGACCAAAGCAAGAATCCTGCGGCCGACCATCTCGGACTTGATACAAATGCGCCACAACAAAGTTCCTGAAAATGATAAAAACTGGAATCACATCAGAACTAGAGTGCCATCTGGCTATCAAATCTCGCACCTGCGAGATTTCTTTAAAACCCTAATCCCTGGCGGGGGATAGACACACGCTCTCTTCCCCCTTTCCAACCCTATTGTCAACCCTATTTCTCTCTGGTGAGGCATGGGCATGCCCCACTGAAAAACGAAAACGGGGAGTACCTTCCCTGTCGACCCCTCTGCTTCCTATTTCCTTCCAGCCTTCTGCCTCCCCACCCAATCTGTCATCTCACACAGCGATTTGCCCTACATCAAAAATTTTAAGCCACACCAAAATTCTTGCCTGACTCAATTAGGCTTTATCAAAACGTTCAGCGTAAAACCCCAAACAGTGCTCCTAAAACAAAACCGCAAATTCGCAATAAAACATCCTCGCGACTATTTATTTTTCTAATGTTTATTTTATTTATTTTGGTTCCAGCCACTGAAATCCCAGGAAAGTATGTGGCAAGACCTGCCAGAGTACTGATTCAATCTCTGGTAACATCGGGCCCCACTAAGGGCCCGGCGGCTAACAGGCCGAATGAACAATGGGCAGTACATAGTACATATCCCACATACTTTTAAATCTCTGGCTTGACCGATACAGAGAACATACGCGGAGATGGGAGAAATCCCAGGAACCATTAGACCCTCAACATACCAAATACTGGCAGGTTCTATCTCAATACATACCAGAGTCTAGCATACATGCAAGAAGAATGAGTCTCGCAAGGGCTCTGTTCTCAGTACCACTCTGTTTGCAATATGAATAAATAAACAATTGTGGGGGTGTGTTTTTTTTTATTTTTTCCTTTATATATTATCTGTCTCCTATTTAACTTGACAATATTTTAATTATAATTTTATCTATCCTTTTTGGTTAGTTCCCTTTAAAATAAACTCCCCCACTTCCGCACCTGACTAGTATCTACTCAGAAAATTTCAGGTTCGGGTAACTACTCTAGGTATATATATATATATATTTTATTCCCCCTCAGATAGGCTGGTATTCAGAACAACAAAAACTACACACATATTGGATAAAAATAGGTTATTGTACATATTTACAAAGATATATCAACACCAAAATGATTAAACTGAAACACATGACAAGATAATCTAATCTCATCTACTTATATATATATATATATATCATAATCAAAATTCCCCTTTCAAGATTCATACTTAGGCATTCACTTATTTAACCAATTATTAACAGGTATCAATCACTTCAAAAATTTTATATATATATATATTCTCTTCCAAAATTTATTTATATATATTGACTTGCCCTGGCTAATGTCCTTCAGTTCATACCATTCACTAACTTATTCATTACGATATAGTACTTCCTATACATATCTCACAGTGTTCAATCAAAAGTTCTGATAAATTGGTTATACGGTGTCTATAGTCTTTGTGTGATGGTGAGAGTACTTAAGTAAACTAATCACTTACTTAGATAACTTGGCGGACTTCGCGGTACATCCTCCTTTCTTCTCTAAGCGAGTAGTGGATCTTTTCCATCTGGGTCGCATCTCACAATCACTAGGGGAGTTCGACATAAGATACTGGATTCCTTCTTGTGTCTCGGGTACCTTTATTTCTTAAGAACGCATATTTTTCATTTGATCAGAATGGCTGTACTCTTTTTTTGTCCTGCTTCGAATTTCATCAGCGCCAGCATAATTGCTCTCTGGAATATCAGGCAATCTCGTTCCTTGACAATGGAGTTGACTCCTTCTCATCTACTTTAAGGATCTTGCAAACTTTCTCCTTTCTCTACGGCACGTGTTCTTCATCTCTATCACTCCTTCACTTCGAAACTCAGTCTACCTTTGATTGGTTGACTAACTGTCCGACCGTCTGACTGACTGTCTGACCGACTTCTGAATCTCAATTTCATCATTCCACTTACTCGACTGCCTCTCTCACTAACTTATTAAATCAACGACTTAACTGTTCACTTTCATCCTAAAGCTTATATACCCCTCTTACTAGCTGACTACACATTAAAACGTAGCCACTTTTCTCCACCGGCTACTCCATCTAAAGAACTCTTTCCTTTCTTTTATTTCTCCAGCACCGACAAAAATCTCAATTTGTCTTACACTAAACCATTTTCACTAACACCAACAAAAAACTCAACTCTGTGCGTCTCTTCAACCCCTTCACTCTCTTTATGTTCCTACTCCTCCCACATCTAACTCCCGAGTTTGCCACACCCGTTACCAGTGACTCCCTCCAATCTTATACTCATTTTCGGATTTCTTCTCCTTTCATTCGTTAGAAGACCCTTACTCAGCCTGCCCAGAAACATGTGTTGCAATACCTCCCCCCTTTACTATTCTACCAGATTTGCTGCCATACGACGTGCCCTTTGATGTTTGCCGATTATCCCAAATAAAAACGCTCCCCTCTCATCTAACGCCTTGACCCTGTAACGTTTTAAAAACACAAAACTCCCACTAGTGATCACAGCATCTATTTAAGGAAACTTAAATGCTGGTCAAGAAACCACTTCCTGTTTGCGCCTGACGGTATCCTGTTTGAAGTAACTTTCACTTCTAAGTTCGACCCCACATAAATCTTAATTCGTCTGTTTGTGCTTGAACCCATGCTGCTTTACAGTAGTTTTCTTCGTTTTCGTTAATGGCTCGGACCTGCCTTTATTTCTTACCCCCCATTAAATTTATATTTCTTACTGTATAATTCTTATTATTGAAATCAGACGATATTACTATCTTATTCAACTAGCAACAAGAATTCCTATTCCTTAATTAATAAAACCAACTTCTTATTACTTCTATTGTGTAAGGTTTTGTATCTTACATAATATCCCAAACAGCATTCCAAACACTGTCGACTCGTATCTCAACGCGGATGACCTTACCATATCCTGCCAATTCTAGAATATGAACTATATTGAGAGGCATGTACAAATATCCATAAATAACATTGAATTATGGATGGTAAAAAATGAATAAAAGCTGTCCTGTATAAATCTACAACCGTAGATTTCTGCATCTAAGCGCAAAATGCATCTTGATCCCTTGTTACAGTTGGCCAATCATCCTCTTCCAGTCGTGAACAGTATTAATCTCCTAGGGCTAATTTTTGATAAGAAATTAAACTTCTAGGAGCACATCAAATATCTACGAACCACTTGTACAAAGAAAATGAATATACAGTACTCCAGGTCATCTCTAGTACACCTTGTGGTGAAAATCATTATACCCCGCACCACTTATATATATCTCTAATTAGACCTCACCTAGACTATGGAGCACCTGTTTATGACCTTGCTAGAAAAAGTACCGTAGCCCCCCTTGCTCCCATCCGGAATTGTGGTCTTAGAATTGCCCTAGGTCCATACACAACATTCTCTGTTCAAAGTCAGTATGTTGATGCTCACAAACCTCCACTCATATTAGAAGAAAAATGTTACTGCTCAACTAATCAACTCAAATTAAAAGTCTGCCAACTGATCCTATTTGACTCGTACTATATGATTCACAATTCCAGCACAATTCACAGACAAACCCAGCACAATTCGGCGTACTGGTATCAAATTGTAGAATCTAAGAGAATGCTGGAATATTCAGCTGCATAATATCCTCGGAGATTTAAGAGATCCGGATCCCCGTGGACCACCTACAACACTTCCTTGTGGTGATTGTTTTGAGCAGTGGGAAAAAGGTGCTGTATAAGATGTATCTTAAATATTCCTGGGTTTGAATTGCGTATCGATCGGCAGAACGTTTCTCTTCCACACCTTGACCGAGTTAACCGGTCTGTGGCACGTGTTTATATGCGTTTACATCCCGCTAAGTATGAAAACTGATTATAGAATATATACCATATACGAACAGGTTAGTTATCTCGGCAAAAACAGAAAAACCAATAAATAAATTCAATAAACTAAATCAAGAAACAAGTTTATGGATTTCTTTTCGTATACTTATTAAGATAAGTGATTTAAGAGTTCTGTTATTGTTAACAAAATCCGTATTATCACCAACTGGTGAATTAAAATTCCCCCTTTTTATTGATTTGAATTTTAACGCCCTTAATAATTATAAATGAAGAAATGCTCGTTCATTACATGCCATTTCGAAAACCTTACGCTAATAAGATAAATAAGCTTATTCATCTGAGTCAAATCTCGTAACACCATTTTGCGGAGCGTCAGCCGTGCTAGAGGCGTCTATTTGGATGAAAGAAATGAAAGAGCTCGCTACGGTATGTGGTTAGGAGGGCGGGATACCTCATAAAGGTAAAATGATGATGGAAGACGTACTGGAACAAACATTCCATAGGATATTGCAAGCCGAAATCACGGAAGTGATTTTCAAAAAGGAACGTTCAGCTTGCTTCTTTCTTTAGAAAATCGATAGATGGCATAAAATGAATACGATAATTTACTTTCAGAGTTTAAAAAAAAGGCACGTAGTAGGTAAACGTGCAGTGGCACTGAATAATGTAAAAGATTTGAGCTGCAAATGTATACATTTTAAATTCCAAATTAAAATTTAATCAGGGAGAATATTAAATCTTAATGGACAAAAATACTCAATGGTAAACTTGTAAACCTTTTAAAATTTAGATGACAGCCACTGAGTCATACGTCCCTATAGATCCAGAGTTCAGATGTTACACATAGTGTGAAACAAGCATTTGATTATACAAAGTGCAACAAGATTTCTCCTTGCTCTTTATAAGATACTCGAAATTTTAATGAGGGAGAGAATAGACCTATCTCTAATGGAAAGCATGTATTCAATTAACCATATGTTAGTCCTAGACGTCACTAACTGGTTAATTTATACTGATATGACCAGATCCATCCTTCCTTTGTGTGTTGGGGACAGGGGTCACAGATAGGAAAACAAGGGAGATCCAATCTTGGAGAGTGGAGAGGGATAACGATGTTTGAATATAATGTTGAAGAATAACATAGAGGGAACATACTGGATCCTCCACTGAATGAAAAAATATACGGCGGTATTAAACATGCAATAAAAATTTCAACTTGAAATTTTGATGTACCTGTCCAAATTCCTTCATAATGTAGTCTTCAGTTACTTTTCTTTTTCGTCTTTCGGTCTTGTGTCTAAACCGAAACTGTTACTATTTCTAGAACAAAGGGCATGAGGTGCCAACCTGTTCTGTGTGGTCGAAATTGAAATTTAATGCTCAGAGAAGGAAAGTATTATAGCTGTAGTACACATAACACTGTTTCAACTAAACATTCAAAAAATACGAAACCCCTATGATATAATGTTATTTGCGGTGACGTGAGAGTGGGTGATATGATATAAGAAGAGCAGTACGCGTGAACGATCCGCATTACTGTTAGGCGACTAACTTTACGACCATCGATATCCATACTGCCCAGAAAGAAAGAACCACGTGAAGCAGTTGGTTTAGAGAATTTTGTTTCAATCTTCCCTAATCTACACAAGCGGCTTTCGCATAAGATAGTGTTCCTTGCGGCGCCTCCGTAGCCAGGTGGGCAGGAGCAGCAGTGCGTAGCACACGCTTCTTGATTAGACCGGGGTTCGAGCCCGTGACCACCAAATACGGACGATGCGGAAAGGTCAGGGAATGACCACCGCATATCCCCGGAGCAATATGGCCTTAGTTGCTAATGCTCCTAAAATCCAAACAACAAACAACAGTGTTCCTTGCCAGCTGCGAGGTAGAAGAAAAGCTTTACTGTATTCGTATTGTATATATAGAATATATACAATACTGATACATGCGTATTGTGTGTATTATATGATGCGTATACAAACTAGATATAACATATACTCGCCACGACCAGGGGCTTGATAAAAGTTAAGGGACAACTTAAAAACATAAAATATAAATGAGGGTAATGTGACACTGCTACGTGGGCCGTTCAGTAAAGAATGATCATAATTTTTCATGAACAGCCGTATTTCTTGTTATGTCTAGCTGAGCTGGGGAATTTAAGACCAAACTAAGTTGCATGACATAGCAACTGCACAATTGACTTGTGCGCACTAGTGTATAGTGTTAATTGTAAAGCGGCTCCGGTAAAAAAAAAAAAAAAAAAGGTAAACTGCAACCATTATCAACCCACTGCAGTATGGAACCCTCCTCAACAATTCATGTCGAGGGTAATTAACCCCCAACTCCGCGTCACGCAATGCGATGAATACAAAACTCTCTAAAAGCCAGATTTATGTAGGTTGGTGAGTGTCGTGTAGTAGTGTAGGGTTGTATTGTTCATCCAGCCTTCTTAGCTTAGGGGGCCTACGTTTTCACATAAAACCTTTAGTTTACCGCCCAGCGCCACGAGAAGGCGGGCCGAGCAGTCGGGAGTATGAAAGCGCTGACGTGCGAACCCTGTGGTAGCCAGAGACAGAAAGAGCTCAGTAAAAAAAAAAAGGGGGGGGGGAAGGTAATAGTGGGACGACAGAAAGTGGGATGGGGTTAAAGAGAAAATGGGAGCAGTAGTAAAGGCACCCGCCTAGTTGAAAGGAGTGACAGAAGAGGGTCCCCGAGGCATAATTGGAGCTCCTGTGTTGGTGCCCTGTCCCACACTAGCCAAGGATAAGCCTGTTGGCCAGTGTCAGCGTACCACACCACGCCATCTAACTAGCAACGGCATGGTGTCTGCTTGGATAGGCAGGGGGCACTATGGCCATATGCTCATCATATATTCGGGGGAGGAGGCAGGCAATTTTAACCACCCATAATCCTCATTCTACTTTTATAATTTTTTTCTTACTTTTTGTGCGGACAGTGTGACCTTGGCTGTCGGTCAAGTTTATGCTTGTTCAGTTTCATCTACATAACAATGGACGTTACAAGCGAGGAAGAGTATTCTGCTTCCAAATTTTGTTTCCCTCTCAAGGAAATGTCAGCTGAAGCGAATGAAATATTTTTTACGCTTTCATATAACACAGATCGCAGGTTGTTTATATGTTTATCTCATCCGCCGGATGACATAAACATATAAACAGAGTGATAACAGCAGATCGGATATGGCTTCATCATTTCAACCGGGATAGTAAGCAACAAGTAAGCATGCAACAGTTTGTAGCTGCGTCATCGCTCACACTGAAAATAGCAAAAGTTGTGGCTTCTGCAGGAAAGGTTATGGTATTCTCGTTTTTTTGACATTCAAAGAATGGTTTACCAGCATATTGTGCTATATCATATGACTGTTACGGGACCTTACTACAGAACTGTATTGGACAATTTGCGAGATCACAACTGCATACAAGTGGGGTTACAGTGCGAGACCTCACATTGCTCACTGTCATAGAGTATTAACCAGCATTAATGTCAAATGTGTTCCTCATCCGGCCTAAAACCCTGACCTTGCACCTTGCAATTTTTTTTATTTTATTTCCAAAGTTAAATAGGAAGTTGTGACGAAAACGTTTCCAGTCGTCAAAAGAAGTTGTAAAAACATTGAAGGCGATTCTCAAATGCAAGTCAAACAATGGCTTCCACCATATTTTTGAAGAATGGCAGAATCGTTGAAGTAAGTGCAATTTCATCAAATTGTGACTACTTTGAAAAGGACATCAAAATATGGATGATTAATAAAGGTACGTTGCAAAAAAAAATTACGATCATTCTTTATCGAAAATCCTTGTATAAATATGGTTGGGAGTATATACAAATTCTGAAATGGATAGTATACACTGGTATCTAGACGTTCATTAGAACAAAATGCTCACAAGTTCATGTAACCTCATCGGCCAGACATATTTCTCTAATCTCACACGTCACAGGCATTTATTTTAAATTATTCTGTATGCAGTTCCTCCTCAGCGTCTTGGAGTGGTGGAGTTCAGTCTGAGATGGCTCATAAGGACATCATTTTAAAAGCAGACATCAGGGGCAAGACAACAGTGGAACCAGCTCTGCCACTGACCGCCTGCAATTGCGATCTTACTGGAATTCCTTGAGATCTGTCCTGACGATTTGTAGGTATTGTATTATGGGAAGTACCTCTGCAGGAAGAAATCTTAGCACATCTTCATCACATCATTTTTCAGCTGAAGAATAGAAGGTGAGTAGTGGGGTGTTCCATTAATGCAGGTCCCAGAAGTCAGAGGAATTGATTGTGCCACATTTAGCGTGTCACATTTGGAATTACTACGCCCTCCAGTAAGTGCTGTATGAGTACGGAATACTACTTCAAAAAGAAAGTCATAATCACATTTGTTTTCCGAAATGGTGGAGATCATGAAACTGCTATGAGTTTGTTGCTAATAACAGTTACAATCACTCTTTCCCTATTTGATATTTCACTCTTTCCCTAGGCAGTATTTCCATTAACAGCTTTATATTATCTAGCATACGAGTATATAGTATCTTATGTACGACGGCACCCGAAAGTTAGTTAAACTCCGTTACATTGTGGTGAATTTAGAACTCTGTAAAAGGTGCCAGAAATGTGTGTAACGTTATGTTTGTGCAGTGAGTGTGTTGTTTAGATGTTTCTGGCCATTTTTCCATCAGGAAAGTGATTACCTGGAAAGCCTGCCCAGTAACCTTCTACACCACTGGGAAGTAGGCAATAACTGCGTATGTACCGTGGCCAACCTCGACAGTCACGCACTGAATGTCCAAAGCGAGTTTGGAACCATTTAAAAGAACCCTGTCCCAACAAGCCGGCACCAGCACACACAAACGCAGACACACACTTGCAGGATCATTTCGTTTAACCCAGGATACAAGTCAGCAGAAGACAAAGAAAAGAAAAATAAAAAAGCATAAAGGGAAATATCATCTAGCATAGGTAATTTAAATCATTTCTGGTACGCACATGTAGAATAAAGAGATGTAAACAGTAGATCCGATAAAACACTACCTTTCAGCACGCTGCCTGGGTAATGAAGACCCTAAGATGATTTAGGTGCACTGTTCCATTACGCAGGGTGATTGTACAAAAGCTGGGACTTTACGTTTTGTCCAGAAGTCGTACGAACTGCAGAATTAAGAACTGAGAAATCGTTTGTCATGTTCCAAAGAGCTGGGCGCCAGGTGCCAGGCGATTGTGACTAAGCGATTATTGTGTGCTATTACTGCGATTTCCCAAAAGCGATTTATAGTTATTTTACGTTTTTGACGTTAATAAAAATATTCATTTAATAACAGCCCTTGTTACAAAAACACTTGTACAGAGCAAGAAAGGAAAGGCACCTTTCTTTATTTCTCATAGTTTATTATTAACACTTACTACTTTTCGCTTGGTCACACCAGGCACTGCCTCGCCTTGGCGGGGCCGGAAACCTTGGAAAACAGTTAATCTGCCAAGGGCAAAAAGGAGCAGAGATGGACCTTAATGTGTGTCCGCCTTTAGAGCTGACAAGCTCTCGGCCAGACACGGAAACCGAACATGATATGTCGCAACCCAAGAGGTTTAAAACCAATTCCTCAGCGACAATTTACCTGCATTTATCATAATGCACTCTCTTGCCAATCGGCCCCTCAGTAAGATGTCTACGTTTCTTATCCAAAAACACCTGGAAAGTCTCGCAGGATCTCCTAAGACAGTCAAGAGACTGCAATCAGGGGACCTACTAGTGGAGACAATTAACCGTGGAAATTCGGAGAAACTGCTAAACCTTACAAACTTTGCTGGAATTCCAGTTAAGGTTTCTCCCCACGCAACCCTAAATACATCCAAAGGTGTTATATCCAGCTGGGATCTATTGAATGTCACGGAGGAGGAGATAATGCAAGAGCTTCAAGATCAAAATGTCATTTCAGTCAAAAGGATTATGACTAAAAAAGACAATGCACTTACACCTACAAGGAACATTATACTCACTTAATTACTTTGCCGCATTAGGCCCTACATTCCTAATCCATTGAGATATTTTAAGTGCCAAAAGTGTGGCCACTCTCAAACAGCATGCATTGGAAATCCAATTTGCCCCAATTGTGGTCCTCTGATTGCATTCAAAGTGATTGCTCAGCAAAAGAAATGGCCTGCCCCAACCGTAAAGGCAACCATCCTGCTTATACAGTGACATGCGACAAATGGAAAATTGTGAAATATAAGATTGAAAATAAAGTAAGTTTTCAAGAAGCAAGGAAAGTAATTGCTCCAAGTATGACTAAGCGTACATATGTCAGTATTGCTCAAAAATATCAATCATTGGCCATCCAAACTGATGTTACTGTCCCTTCAAACGCTTCAATCTCTGATTGGGCTCGGGCTGTTCTCTCTCAGCAACAGTCCAGTATCCCTAAGCAGTTTAACCAGGCAAGTAATACTGCACTTACAATACAGCAAAACTCCTTCTCCTCCCCCAGCGATTGCGTCTATATCGAATAATCGAAGCTCACATTTAAAAAAGAATATCCAAGAAACATGTATAGATACAACTGACTCACAAGAAGAACCGATCTTAGAAATATATGCGGAAGAAGAAATGGACACCGGTCGACCATTATTCTCAAAAAAAGACAAACTAAAGCATGAACGTCACAAGCCAGTCACATTAAAAAAAAAACAGTTAGATACAGCTTCTTCAACTAAACACCAGTAATGTCTTATATTTTACAATGGAATTGTAGATGATTTCGTAGCAACCTTAATGATATTCAAGTCTTAATTAACCGCTACTCTCCAGTTGGTTTCTGTCTACAGGAAACCTATGTAACTCCTCAAATTTCCACCAACATAAAGAACTATGCCATCTATCGACACGACCATAATACATGTACTTCAAATGCTGTCCTTGGGGGCGTGGCCATCTTGGTCAGCTCAAAGATCCCGACCAAGCAAATTGTTTTGGAAACCGAAATTGAAGTTGTCGCCGTATATTTGATAACCCAGTTTGCTTTAACACTAGTATCAGTCTATCTCCCACCAAGTCATACCTTCTCTTACCAAGATCTTGAAAACCTGCTAATGCAATTACCTTCCCCTGTCTGTCTCTTGTGGCGATTTCAATGGCCACAACCCCTTATGGGGATCGACAAAATTAGATATACATGGTCGCCTAGTTCAAACCTTTCTGAATAAGCAAACCCTTACTGTTCTTAATATTGGTGCAACCACTCACATACAACTAACAACTGGACAAACCTCTCAAATCGATCTATCAATATGCACCCCGATTCTGTTTCCAATCATGGGATGGTCTGTTATGGACGATCCCATGGGCAGCGACCATTTTCCGATTATTTGTGATCTGCTCACTGCACAACCACCATTAGCCAAACACTGCAGGAAACGAAAATTCTCTCAAGCCAATTGGGTCAAATTTCAATCAGTTTTCACCCTGGATGAGCAATACATATGAACACAGTCGATAGATGAAGCCACAGATTATATCACTTCACACCTACTATCTGCAGCTAAATGTTCAATTCCATTGTCGAATCCACAGGCCTGACGGCGCCTTAACTATTAGTGGAATGAAGACTGCACAAAAGCTAAGAAGTTAAAAAATAAAGCGTGGAATTTATTTCGTAGATCCCCAACCACAGTTAACCTTACCAATTACAAGAAACTAAGGGCAAAAGCACGTCGCATTGAAAGAGAACCCAAGAAGAATGCTTGGATTCGGTTTGCATGTTACTATAAACAGAAACACTAACTCCAGGTTATATATGGAAGAAAAATCAGGCAGATTTCCTCGAAATTTCCAACCACCCCTTCACCAATTCTTTCATTGAACGGGCAGGAACTCTCTGCTCCTGAGGACATAGCAAATGCCTTGGGCAAAACCCAAGGCATTTGCTATGTACTCAAGTTTCAGCGGCATCAACTTATTCTCCGGATTTTCAGGAAATACCAACGAGCCATCAAATTTCGAACCTCGGTTTTCCTTCTGTTCAATATCATGAACAACATGCAACAATGCGCTGGTCCAGATGGAATATCTTGTCATGTTACAAAACCTTGCTGACAAAAATTTACAAATACTGCTGGTCTACTATAACCGAATATTTATGGAAAACATTTATCCCAGCTCTTGGCATCATGCCACAGTTCTTGACTTTTTAAAACCTGGAAAAGACCCTACAAGTCAGTACAATTACCGACCAATTTCCCTTTCCAGTTGCATCAGTAAATTACTTGAAAAACTTATCCATAATCGACTTGTTTGGATCATCGAAACACAACATCTAATGAGTAATAATCAGTGTGGCTTTCGGAAGAACAGGTCCTTCTTAGATCTCACGATCAAGGCCGAGTCTGCAATTCGCAATGCATTCGTAAAGAATGAACATCTTGTTATGGTTTACATAGAGAAGGCATTTGACACTACCTGTCTCCATGGCATTCTCAGTGACCTCCATGCTCTTGGTCTACGAGGCAACCGTCCTATATTCATCAGGAACTTTCTCCAGAATCGTTCATTCCAAGTTCGATACCACAACTCGTTATCTGTGATATTTTTACAGGATGAAGGAGTGCCACAAGGTTCTGTATTGAGTGCAACCCTCTTTGCTCTTAAAATTGATTCCATCACAAAAGAACTTCCAAATACAGTTGAGACCTATCTTTATGCGGATGATCTCCCCATCACTTGCCACTCTCAGAATATGAGATCCATTGAACGGCAATTGCAGATATCCTTGAATAAAGGCCAAAGGTGGGCAGGACTCAATGGCTATCGTCTATGTTAGCAGAAAACTGTTGCAATCAACTTTGGCAATCAACGAAATATGCATAAAGATCCTGATCTTCAGATGTCCAACTTTTTTTTCCAGTGACTAACAATATCAGATTCTTGGGATTAATCCTAACAGAAAATTAAATTTCTTTGAGCATATTAAATCTGTGCGTACTTCCTGCCTCAAAAAACTGAACAAACTCAGAGCCTTATCTGCCTTGTCTTGGGGAGCAGACCGTACATCTTTTCTACTCTTATATAGAGCATTGATCAGATCCTGTTTGGATTATGGTGCTCCAATCTACGATTTTGCCCGGAAGAGTACACTACGATGGTGGTTCCCATACAGCATTGCGGATTGCCCTTGTTGCTTTCGGAACATCTCCTATCCATAGTTTATATATTAAAGCTCATGAGCCCCCTCTTTGCCTCCGCAGAAAAAAACTACTACTTAAGTATGTAGCCAGAATACAAAGTTGCTGTCAGCATCCTATTGAGCCATACCTCTTTAATCCACCATTGCAAAACCTCTATAGAAATAAACCCAGTAAAATAAGACCGGCAGTCTTACGCCGAAATGAATTAACACAGAATTGGAATGTTCCTAATGTCAAGGGGCTATAAATAATGAAATGCTCTCATCCACCTTGGACACCTCCTCCTCAGTTAACTTGCGATACTTATCTTCAGAAATGGGGAAGGAATCACCTACCGTCACTTAACATGAAACACCTCCATGCAAACCGTATTCAGAAATACGCTGATTTATTGCCAATGTATACTAATGGCTCCAAAATACACTCAGCCATCGGAACAGCAGCAGTATTTCCCACTACAGTCGTTTCTTCTGCCCTTCCACTTGAGCATAGCAGCTTCTCTGCAGAACTCCATGCAATAAAATTAGCCTTAGAAAACCTGAATCTGTACCAATCTTTAAAATACATAGTATACACGGATGACTCTGAGCTCAATTACAGCAATACAAACTTTTCTTACAAGGTTCATCCTATGTTAAACCAAATTAGAAGCCTCCTATTAAAAATTGAACGTTATCAATCAGTGACCTTTTGATGGATTCCAGCCCATTAGGGGATAAAAGGGAATGAACTTGTTGACAAAACTGCCAAAAATCCGTCACCTTCGCTTCTATTCTGATCTCTTGTTTGTATGATATGATTATAATCATATCATACAAACGACATGTCTTGCACAATGGAAAGAGCTATGGCACACCCAAACCAATAATAAACTTTATCAATTGAAACAGGATCCACAGCTTTGGCGCACTAGCACCAAAACAGTACGAAGAGAAGTAGTGCTTGCACGAGCACGGATAGGACATACATACCTGACTCGCCTTCATCTACTTACAGGAGAGGACCCTCCTCAATGTCCACACTATTCCTCACATTTAACAGTCAAACACATACTCATTGACTGCCCTCACTATCCTCAGAACAGAACATCCATCCTCCTTTCCCTAACAAATCTTCGAGAACCGAAGGCATTAAAACATATTATTGGCGACAATGCAAACATCAAATGAATTTTTCTCTTTTTTGAAAAAAAATTGAATCTATTATAAATTTTAAAATATTTCTCTAATAAAAAATTCCTATTAATAGGCGCACTATAGCCTCAGCAGCTCGTGCGCTATTAAATCCCCATAACACACACACACCCTCAAAATAGCTGTGATATTTAGGCTATTAAATGAAGCCTCAATGTCGGCATGAACCTGCCATGCCTGTTCATGCTGACATTGAACTTGGCCTTTTTCTGTCTGGACTTGTATGTATTTAATTTTGAAATTTGGGCTACCGAAAGGTTGGTAAGTGGAAAACGATATCCTTACGGCACAAAACAGCAACTTCAGTAGGCGTGGATGCAGTTTATATCGGCCTGTAGAACTTCATCTGGTTGGTGTTTGGGCTTGAGGCAGCGGGAAAAAGTGCATATTTGCTCTAGGTAGCTAGTTCCGTCGCGTGAAATCGAACAGGTATAGCAGAGAATCGAGAATATATGGCCTGAGATACTTTACAATATAATGCACGGGTTTATTCATTCCAGCAGTGCATGATGGTTGCAGGAAGTTAATGGCATGAAGCATTTGCCGTCAGTTAATGCAGAAGGAAAACAGCTCGTCATTTAGAAAAGTAATAGAGTCTAGTTGATGATCATACATTTGGAAAGTATTATTCTTAAATCCGGTGAGAAGTGAATTTTTTTTTTTCGATATTTAAGTTGAATCTGGTTCAAATTTTGGGGTTCTGTGGCAATTTACCTTTGATTGAAGTCGCGTATCGCAGGTAATTCTAGTTTCAGTCGTTTGGTGAGTGCAGCACATTGCTTAGATCACCTACTGATGAAGAAAAGATATTCCAAAATTCGTGCTGAATTGGAAAATTAATGACAGAAACTAAAAAGAAAAGTACACATGATAATTAGAATAAAGTATTCCTACAGCAAGGGTTCTTTTTAGAAGCTTGAGACGTTAAATTCTGAGGCAACGAACCCTTAAGGTTTTGGCTCCACTCCGTTGCTGGAGCAAATTACATTTACCATTATAAAGCTGTATAGTCAGAGCCTGTAAACCACGTGTGTACGAAATGTCGTTTAGACATTTTGCTGGGATGGTTTTCCCCAGAATTTTGTCATCATTAGTTTTTGAAGACAAATATGTTGATTTCATTGTTTATTTTTATTAGTACTTGGAATAAAATAAAGATTTTACAAAATCTTTAATTTGTTCCAAGTACAATATTTGCTCGTTATTATTATCAAGTTAATTTTAAAGGCCATTATTATGAATGATATATTTAAATGGATATTCGGAGATCGTCGTACTGGGGGAAAAAAAGCCCATGTCGAAATAATAATTTAAAATAAAAGTGCATCCACATTTTGTTAATTATTATTACTAGGGGAGAATGAACCGATAAAATATATAGACCAGTATTTTCTATTGGCTTTGTTTTGAATTTTTTTGTATGTGCAATTTCAACGGTAAGGTCAAGTGACGTCAATCGGTATTGCTCTTCATGAATTGTTTCTTTAATTGGTGCATACAGAACCATCTAACTTTTAGTACTTCATATGTTTGTGATGTACAAGAAGAGAGGAAACAAAAGGCGAATAAAAATAATTGCCATTCTATGTACATCCAGTATGCTGCTCAATGTACAGATTTGTCAAAATTCACTTCGGCAAAACGATTGTTTTGTTTTTTTTTTTGCCATAAGTGATGTTAAGTGATGTTATTAAACTGATAACTGGAAATAAAACTTTCTCATTACACTTTCTCCAATACAGTTTTCAACTGCTGCTTGCCTTTAATCATTATATATGATATACGAACTTTTATTCTGCACTTACGAATTAAGTTGTATAATTATATAAATTAGTACCGAAATACAGAAATTTTGTATTTTTATTTGATGAATAAATATATATTTTTTTTCGGACCACAAAATGCACCACGATTTTGAACAACAAAATTGAGAGAAAAACCTTTACCTTGCAAATGCTAGTTATATATTAATAAATAATGTCAAGGAAACAGTGTTGCTTTTATAATTTATTGATATATTAGTAAACATCATTCAGCATATTGTTCTGTATGGCATTCTTTGGCTTTCACAATAGCTCTTCATTCTACCAGGCCACTCAACCAAGTGAAACACAGGGTCAAGTGAAATACTGACAGTGATCAGCGGTCTACTGTCAGTATTTCACTTCACTGTCGTAATACTTCAGACTGTCAGTATTACGATAGGTTTTGCAGCAGTCCATGAAATCAATTCGACTCTGATCTGGTCTTTCGGAGTAGGTGATTAGGGGACATGGCATCACAGCCATGCTTAGCCTTTGGAAATCCTGCTGGAAGTCCAGTGTTCCTCAATTAGAACGTTGTACGGTTAACAGGCATTAGTAGATGCTTTAAAATGTCAACAAGGTAGACTGTTATAATAGTTTTTAAGTCCTTGTTCAGCGCCCATTATCTCGTATCACTGATACGGGATAATGGGCGCTCTCCTTCTTATGCTTAACTCTAGCAACCTCTGGAGCTGTAGCATAAAATTTTATCATTTTAACAAATTGTTTCTCGTAGTGAAGGTCTTCTTCTATAAAGAGGATACAATCTGTCAGTTTTTCGATCTTGCTGTAGTATACTTTCTATAGCCGGGTCGATTTCTTTCAGAGCAAGAATTGTGTTCCCTGCCCTTCTATGGAAAGCACGCATCCCAAGATACGATTTAATTAAATGTGACATGGTTCTCGATGACACTAGCACTTCCTTGACAGTGATTGGACCACTGTATTTTCAGTTCACCGGTTCTTGTTGTGCCTTTTAATGGCAAGGTGGCGTTGTATGCTAATTGCTGTGTTTGAAAATGATGGATGGGGACTGCACTGCTCTGCTTTGTTTATTGTTATAACAGTCGCTTGACTTCATTTGTCCCCACGTTCCACGTTAACCTGCATAAAGAGAGCAGTATCATTACTACTAATTATTTTGGCAAGCATCAACCAACGAATCTAGTAAATACTCCTACCCCTGACTAATATTCTTTCGAAATTCGTGCCGAAACCAAACTTTTCAATTTATTTATGGCATTGCTTGCACACGAACAGGTGTTCTAGCGTAGATAAAAAAAAAAAAAAAAAAAAGAAATAAACGCAGCGACAACTAACATGAAGCAATAAAACTAACTAATAAATTTTAATTGTAGATAATATTTTTTTTTATAATTGTGGCTAATGATTTCTAATAATGTGTAAATATTTATTTTTTTAATTACGGCTAAACTTTGTTTATTTTTGCAGTCTGCATTTTTTAGGTTATTTGCATTTTAGCACGTAATAGGTGGCATTGCGATATATGCTTATATTAAACAAACGTGTTATTTTATAGCACGTAGATGATCTGCATTTGTTATTTATTTATTTTTTCATTTCTGTTTCATCCTTATGAAAGATAAAACAACTTCTGTTTTGTAGCTCTTCTTTTCACCGCTAAACTGCTGTTGAATTGACCAACGAAGAACTAGAAATTTGAAAAAAAAGTGACCTATTGAGGGTATCATTACTAGAAAAACCAGAGCGCTTTTCAGTGCCCGTAAAGAAAGGATCGAAGAGCACATTCTGAAATTGACTGACGGCACTGACTACCGAAAATGCATTTTGCAAAATGCTTTCAACATAAGAACATAAATAACTTTGTCTCGATATTCTTATATAGTCTATTTTAGTAAAAATGAGTAATAGGGGTGATTATTGTAGTTTTATTGTTTATTAATTTTATTTCATTTTTCGATTAGTAACATTCCAATTTATTGAAGTAGAGATAATATTTTTTCATCTGTGTGATCATTCTTTCCCTGTGTAACCAATAAGTAAGGGATTGTGGCTCACTTTGTTTTTATGTTAGTTATCCAAATATGCGTAAAATAGAACGTTGTCAAGACAACTTAATTTTATAATACTTCTGTGATAAATTGATCTTGACGTTAAAGTCATAAACATGAGGCTTCCTGCATGTTTAATTGACGTTGAGGCCTGAGCATTTTGGTTTCGGAAACAGTGAGAGCCTTGAGCGCTGTGCAGAAAGGTTAGGCTTTGCTGATTTTATTCCCATGGTTTAAAAGTATGACGGTATTTTACTGCCAGCTTCGAGTCAACGTAGCCTGAAAAGTGCGTATTAAGAGGATTTGTGCTTGTGGTACTCGATGTAAAAATGATATACTCTTGGGAAGATTGTGTGGAACTTACACATATTTTGTCACAAGAATTTGATAAGTTTCATACTACAGAGACTTCATTCTCTAACGCTTGGTAAGATCCTACACACCAGAGACCGCTTCGTATTCATATTAATGCTTTGAATACCTCATTTCAGTAGCGTTTAACCAGTCATGTTTCTCATGGAAGATCGCAAAATGACCTGTGAAATTTCAAAATGCGTTACCTTTTACCTATTAGGGAAGCGAAGAGGTAATGCTTGCTATGCAATGCGCTCTGAATTTTAATAATTGTAAGCATTAAAACTTGGGTGCACAAAGTAGAACTTTGTTAGATCGACAGTAGTTCCTTCCAAGCCTCCTTATTTCGAAAACTGAGACAGCTTTCTTAATTAATAAAGCAGATACCTAAGCGAATAGTTTTTCCAACTCTTACAGAATTAAAACGGATGAAGTACGCAAGAAAGCGCTTTGTTAATATTTAATTATAGTATTTCGTGGGTCATTTTTTGTTGTTTTAAGCAAGATTGCGCAATCTACAACCAATATAAAAGTTAAAGCATATTTATTTTTATCAAAAAAAAAAGCTGGTTAGAAATATATAGTTTTCCCTTATTTCTAATCTAAAGACCAACTAATGTTTTTATTTATTGTAACAGATGTCTTGGTTAACTTAAACTTCTTAGGCATACTAATAGACATCTAAAAATTTAAAAATTCAGAGCTGCCGATGAGCAGAGAAATAGTAATACGTGTCGTAAAATACGTATTACTATTTCTCAAAGCAAGGAGCTGTGTTTCTCGTGAATTCAAAACATTAAGAGGTGAGGGAAGCATCAGCATTTTTAGACATTTTTCTTTCTGTACGTGTTTCTTGTCCCCCCCCCCCCATACACAAACTAAATAATTTAGTTTGTATTTACTGAAGAAACGATTCCAGATGGTGAAATCATTTTCTCAGAAAATTTCCTCATGGGTGAAATAAAACTCTTCAGGCTTCTTAGGGGAGAAAAATAGAATTTTCGCTTCTGGTAAGTGACTTTTATGTTCTGTTTTATGATTTTCAGTACAGTTTTTCAAGATTACCTTTGGAAACGGTTGGAACTGTATATGGTTGTACTAGAAAACCAGCTAGCGGACTCAAATTGTTTTTCAGTAAATGCGAAACATTTCGATATACTCAACAGGAGTAAGTTTTATGACGAATTAGAAGCATTTGCCAGAAATGATAGAAAAATAGTGCTATAGAAAATGACGATCAAATCTTATAAAATGATTTTGTTGCATAACTTTTTTTTGTACCATCGATACGTGGCGGTTCAGCCGAGGTAAACCAGCACGTTGTCAAATAGCAAAAGTGTAACTCTCAATTATCGTAACGGGAGTTTACAATTTATTCACGGGGTTCGTGCCCACCAAATACGGAAGATGCGGAAAAGTTAGGATATGACCACCGCATATCCCTGGAGCAGTATGCCTTAGTTGCTAATGCTCCTAAAAACCAAATAACAAAAAACCAACAATTTATTCACACAGTATCAGCAGTTTAACCGTATGCATTCTAATTTCTGGCAAACGAAGCTAATTAGCACTTCTTTTCACGTATTTGAGATATTTTTGAACTCGGATAGAAAGAAAGAAATTTCTAATAAAATTTCCGCCAGATTATTTCCTCTAATTACGAAAAGTAAAACTAGCAAAGATACAACAAAAGTAATTTTAATAAAAGAAATGATCTCAAAAAAAAAAAAAAAAAAACCCAATGAATTCAAGTTCGATATCCTCTTCTTTTGAAGGTTCGATACCACAGTTGCGTTTTGTTTCCTGCTGGGTATTTTTAACACTTATTTTTCCTAACAGGTTCGTGCATTATGTCCAGATTATCGAGAGTTGTTTTCGTTGGTAGAACAAATACATAATTTTTACATAGGTACAAAGAGGAAAATCATATATCTTTATCCAACGATCAGTTAATTGCCAATTTCGGAATACTATAACATTATTGGAAACGTGGGTATGCACCAGAGTACTGAAAAAAAAAAGCATCTTGTTTTTCTTCAATGGGAATCAGTACAACTGCAACATATTGCTGTAAATTACATTGCTGGCTCGGTAATCGGGTGTTTATTTCTTTAGCGGTAACAACACAAAAAACGCGTTAGCCTTAATTATGATAATTTTGACATCCCCATAAGGCGAACGTTTTAAAATTTTCAAGATATGAAGAATTTCCGCTTCACTAAAAGAAACTTTTGACACTCGGATGTCATTATTAAGTTCACTTACAGCAAAATTCACAGCGTTTCACTTTAGTTAATACAGTATTCCTTATTATCTATGTATTTGTAGGGACATTCCACCTGGTATTCAGAGATAAAATAGATTTCTTTAACTACAAAGAGTTCAAAAAACCTCCAGCTGTTGCAACACTAGTGTCCTTCGTAGCAGCTCAGGCCTCACGATACATCGCCATTTGGAAAAGTCTGGGTTCACTTCCTGTGGATTACTACAGAAATTTATCCAAGTACTTTCCAGTCGAGGCTGTAGATGGAAAGAGTAAGATTTCACCCTGTACAACTTTCAAAACGGACCCTGAACACAAACGTATCTTTGTCAGTAATTTCGATGACACTCAAATAATTCTCACTTGGTGGTTCATTTTCATCCTGTTCAGAAAATTCTCGCGAGTCGGATTTTTTGCGTGATGTGCGAGAAAACAAAATACAAGGGGAGATCAAAAAAGTATTTGTATTCACCCAGAAGTAGTTGTGATAGAAAGATGAAATATTATTTGCTACCTTAAAATCTCTTTAGCAACCCCACAAATTTTGGTATAGAACCGATAATTCATTTTTGTTTCTTTACAGCGCTGAATGAATTGAAGTGCCACAATGAATAAAGTGATTCGGTTTCTCTTTCTGCAAGCGAAAACACCCCCCCCCCCCCTAAAAAAGACGAATAAATGATCGATATTCATAGAGAAAACCGCCTAGGTTACAGTTCTGCACATTGGTATAAACAATTCAAATGTGTAAGAATCTCATTGCATGATGAATGAATTCCAGGACGCCCAGCAACTGGTAACAGAAAAGAGCCTTGCAAAAATGGAGGCGTTAATCCTGGAAGATCGCAGTATTAGCGTCAAATAACTAGCCGCAGAGTTCCAACTTATTGTAGGGTCTGTGGCGCTCATCCATAAACAGTTGCACACGAGTAAAGTGTGTGGTAGATGGGTTACCAGACCTCTGACCCCTGACCAGGAGAAGGAAAGAGCACAGCACATAAATGTTGTCGATGTGTCAGGAAAAGTAAGAGAAGTTTTTTTAACAGCTAGTCATCACGGATGAAACTTGGATCCATCATTATGTGATCCCCAAACTAAACAAATGTCAAGACAATGGAAGCATGCAGAATCCCCCCCCCCCTCAAATGGCAAAGATGCAAACAAGTGCTGCCAAGGTGAATGAAGCTGTCAGTTTTTTGGGGTCAGCATCGCGTAATACTAATATATTACCTTCAAAAGGGATGTACTACGACGGCAATGTATTATTACAACATCCTCGTGATGCTATAAAATAAAAAAAAAGACAGGAAAAGCTGTTAAAAGCAGGGACATTATTGCGATAATGTCCCTGCGCATTCGTCGCCTGCTGCAATGAGATGTGCCCACAAATATAGGTTTGAAATATTGCTGCATCGTGCTTATTCCCCTGACCCTTGGATTCCTTCATCTTTCCTGACCTGAAGTCCGTTCGTCGTTGAAAAGACTTCGCTGCCGAGTCGTAGTATTTTTGAGATAAGATAATCAGTACACAACTCGGAAAAAAGCGGTAATTATCAATATCTGAAGTGGGGTTGCTAAAGAGATTTCACGGTATCAAATAATATTTCATCTTTATATCACAACTACTTTTGGGTAAATACAAATACTTTTTGATCTCCCCTTGGATAAGGCAAAGGTCTCCAGAACATGTATATTTATGTCTTTTTAATAGCATTTTCCCCATAAACCTTTTGAGAATCTTATTTATCAGTATAATGATAATAGTAATCAGTTTTATTAGCATTAATTGCAGCAGTCGGGACAAGTATGAGAAAGAGGGGTGGGAGTTTACATAATATCTGAACAACAGAAACAATAAAATGAACAATACAATATGCATAAATAGTATATTGCGCTTTACGCAGTATCTTTTGTTTTTAAAACAAATTCTTAAAACTGGAAACATCGTTATCCTGTGTATTTATGAAACGATCGTAAAATAAAAAAATCTATGAAATAAATAGATTTAATTGAATGTGTGGGTATTATGGTAACTTTCCAACTAGCTGGATGAACTATTGATTTGCTGTTGAGGTAGATGATCATCATTTGGACATAAATAAATAAATCTGCAGCCATTATCAATCCACTACAGGATTATGTCAACAAGTCATGTTGACAAAATCGCCCTAAAATTAAGTAGATGGGTAACGGTCAGCGAAAAACTTTCTTTTTTTTTTATCGAAGATACTCGGCGGTCTAGTGGTCGATTCTGCGTCTCGACTGCTTTTAATTCTTTTGACTGCTAAGGCTCAGTGCACATGGAGAGGTCAATGAGGCGTATAACTGAGAGTGTTGGCATCACAATGGTTAAGCACTTTAACAGCAGTTGGATATAAGAAAAAAATATATATCTTAAATGTAAAAATGCCATGCCATTTCCAGATTATATATGACTTCCAACGGTAAGCCACTTCTTCGATAAACATCAATAATTTAAATCGATAAGATAAAGTTTTTTTGTGTGGGCATTATTTTGTCTATGCTAATCGTAAGATGGGAAACCTGTGCAACGTTTGAATAGATTTTGTTCTTTAAGGAAGATTAGCATGAACTGAAATAAAGAAGAGATTGCGTTTTCCAGGCGATTTGCAAAATATGAAACGGAGTTTTAAATAATACAAATATAAAAGTAAAATTAGGTTTTACTACAAGCCTTTTGTGACACTTCTGGAGATAAGAGCCAGATACAGAATTAGTGAAAGCAGAGACGTAGAAATCTGTTTAAAGACTTATGTGATTGAGAGGCGTTTATTTTTAATTTATTTATATAATTCTTTATTAGTTAATACAGAAGCTTCGGGGTTTCCAGTCACAAGAACATGTAATTTTGTGCACATGCTTACTCAGACAGAATACACGATGAACTAAAGTATGACCAAAACTATTGGATAAGGAAAAGGTCTCCAGAACATATCTTTGATAAATTTGTCTTTTTAATAGCATTTTCCCATAAACTTTAAGAATAACGTAAGTTAAAATTTGTACGAGTTCAGTAGGTGTTGCGGATTGGAGCCCACATCAATTTCCGTTATTCCTGTGGCTCTGTCCCTGGTTCTGTAGACAGGGTTGTAATGAACTGTTCATTTTGTTATTAACCGCTTTATTTGTGTCACTGTATTTTAAGTTTCACAGCTACCATTTTATGGAGGCAGCCGATCAAATTGACCATAGTCATAATTCCCACAAACAAAAACAGGTTTAAATAAATGATCTTTTATTCCACACAACCAAATACAGTGCGCAATAAATACCCCACAAGGCTAAAGGTTGGGCAAGTTGAGCATACAGCAACGTACTATTAGAGATTACCAATAAGGATAAGCAATAGGTTATATTAACAGTCGCGATTTTGGCAATTTAGGTGTAATACGGCAAGCCATGTAACAGAGTGGACATCTTATACTTATAATACCATTATCAATAAAAGTGGGCACAAGAAAATACATCCAAGGTAATATGCATTACGATCAAGCAATAGAGAGAGACAGCTAAAAACAGTAAGGAAACTGAGAGATACTATAAACCCCAAACAATTTTCTAAGAAAAAAAAAATATATATATATGAAGGAAAATTAGAATTAAAGAGAAAATTATTCAATATTTACATTAAAATTACATTATAATTATAAAAATATACACAAAGATCAATTGCAGTTGACCAACTGGCAAAGCGTTCAATTAGAGTGCCCAGAAAAAAGATATCGTGTTGCACATTCCGCAACAACTTAGCCAACATTTTTTTCCATTTTAATTCAAACCAAATCTTGCCGTATTAGTTTTAGTACAGTAAGTTTTTTTTTTTACGCCACAGTACCAGATTCTAATTAGACAGTGTGCCAATTACACTTGAGAAGCACGAGCCTGCTGTTTGGCGGGCAACTGCTTTCGGCTTAATCATTAGAATCCGAAGGCAACACCCACACGACGAGTGTCTTCAAATGCACGCAAGCCGTTTAGATACTAAATGAAGCACGGACTTTCTCTGCGATTCGGAATCTGTATGCGGATTGGGTTACAAATTTATCCATATCCATTCCACCTGATTTCAATAATTTAATGGCTGGTAGTGAATGGCAGGTACGAATCTGTCGCTCAGTTTGAGTCTACGTCACTTTAGCTGCAGCGTTGGGGTTGATCAAAAAGAATGTGCTTGGATGCGTCGAGTACAGAGATTCCAGAAATTTGGGGATGAAATGGTGCCAGTTAGTAGAAATTGAGCCTTCTGCTGTTTATTGTTGTCGGTAACTCTGTCTCGCCATTTGAGTTGTCCGTACCTGTAGAGGGATGTGATGTTTATGGAGTGCAGTACTCTTTGGCATAGATATTTTTATTTATTGTCTTGGTTGCTGAAGCCCAAATTCCTGCTGCATAGAGGATAAATTATAGCCTGCATATATTGATTATTCTAGATTTATCTAGCTTATTCTCAAATCATTTGCATAAGGAAAGTTTTGTTTGGCGCACCATCTAAGGCTACGCATTCCTGCACTAGCCCATCAATTTGTTTTGGGTAGAAAATAATCCCAATATCTTAAATAAATTTTCTGTTTATATTCCGGCACGACAACCAAGGCAGTAGAGTTTACAATAAATTGTCAATACAAATATTTATCGTATTTAGTAGTCACGGGCTTGAACCCCGGTCCACTCAAGGAACGCGTGCTATGCACTCTCGCTCCTGACCACTCGGCTACGTCAGGCCTCGCTGATGCCCCTAAAACTCAACGTCAACTACAACCTCAAGGTCTTTGTGGCTTTTCAGTAGGTTCCACAGAAAGAGGGTAGAATTTTGTCTGGCGACGGCTTCATCAACTCAGATTTACTGGGGTTTAGGCGCGGCCTGTACTGTTCAAGGTAGAAAGCTAATTTAGCGATCCTATTATTTATTGAATTGGCAATTTTAGCTGGGTCCGCTCCTGACCCAGAAAAAATTGCCTAAACCAGTATCTTGACGTCGACCGCGTACACAAAAATATCTTCATTCCGATCGATAAAAGGCATGAGCGCAGCCGTGAAGGGCAATCCGGACAAAGACACTTCCTTGTGCCACAAGTTATTTTTCTAGTGTAGACTGATTTGTTGTTCCTGGGGTATACAGTTCTCACATGAGTAAGGATCCTGTGAAGGCCAGGATATTTCCCTAAAGGCGGCAAAACGATTCCAGCAGCTGAAGAAGTAGTTTTTGCGTTTATGATATCAAAGACTGCTTTCAGTTTAACGTATAGAATGGTTAAATCTGCTTTATCATCAAAAGCTGCGAGTGCGAGGTTAGACATCGCCAGGAGATTTGTAACAGTAGAGCGGTTGGTGAAGTACAGTGATATCGCTGAGGCTTCAGTGGAAGGAGATGCTTTGTCAACACAAGTAGAATTGCTTTTTCCAGTATTTTGAGTATAGTTGAAGCCGATTACATAGGCCTGAAGTGCTTGGGCGCTGTGGGCGTTTTCTGTAATGGTCTGATGGAGTATTTGTTCCATATGCGAGGAATTGCCCTGTTTTGAGAGGATTGCATTGAATATATGCTTACCAGTGGATCAACAACGTTTGAACTCGCCCTTCACAATAAAATGTGGTATTTACTGATCGTGCAGAGCGTCGATTGGGTTAAAACGTACACATTTTGAGTCAGCACTTTGAGCTAAACCTAACATTGTATGCGCAATGAAATAAATTCCAAATTGTCGGCTGTGTGTAACTTAGCAGTTTCCCCGAAAGGCTATCAGCAAAAGGCTTTTCCTATGTCCACTCATTGGCAATTTTTGTTTTTGCTCAACAGAGCTAGGACTTTATTAGTTACATACCGTATAAGCAAATTTGTCTACGTGTCGGGCTGGGTTTTCTAGTTTTAGTATTTTTAGGTTCTTCATAAATCTAGATGCTTAATAAAAATGTGGATTAAAATTAATTATTTAAAAAGTGAAATTAATTTTTCGCCGTAAAAGAAAACCTAATTTCCCCTGATTTTTAATTATTCTTTTCTTTATAAGGTATCATTTTATAAATACTCTTCTGTCTATAATCACCACGTATACGAAGTGATCTGAGAATTCTTTCAGCTGTATTTTCTAAAATTTATTTCTTGGAAACTGGAAGGATGAAAACAAGCGTTTATTACCAACGTGCGACTAAGCAACATTCCAAGGAGCTGTAGATGTTGAAGGCTTCACAGTTCAGCTCGTTTACGCATATTCATCGAGGGCAATGCAATGTTATTCTCTTTACCACCAGTGTGGTGTTTTTGATGCTTCTCTCAACGTCTCCAGATCTCGTGAGTTGTCAGCATGTACGTTCCTTTACGCGGCAATTACACTTTTGCAAGCTTTAATATAATCTGCGGAGCGCATACATGCACGAGCTTTAGAAAAGAGACCGTTTGAACACGTGATATTAGCAAAATGAATACAGTTTGGTTTACGTGCAGTTCAGCGTTGAGGGCTTCCACTGCAGTGCTGTCATAATTCAGCCATTCTCCATGACACGGATAAATTACTGTACGAACCTCATGTGTACGAACACCAATTATGATTTAATATCAGTTATAATTAGCAATCATTTTTGGCAAGCTTTAGCTTAGCTGTTAAATTATGCAAAAAAAAAAAAAAAAAAGAGAGAGAGAGAGAGAGAGAGAGAGAGAGAGAGAGAGAGACGAATAAAGAGTTAAATCGATATGATCCGTCTTCTCGCTTATAATAAATCTAGAAGGAAAAGCAAACTTTTTGTGTTCAAGCACCGACTTTTCGTTGAGCTAGAAATTGCATTCAGTTTCAAAATACGTTTCGATTGCGCCATATTATTTGATATATTTTTGGAGGCATTTTGTGTATTTAACCGTTTGATGAGCAACTGTTATGACTGACATATTAACATAACTTGGGCTAATAATCCTCTGGCATTTACTGCCGTGAAGGGAATTTGTCACTCACCATTGTAACATTTTGTTTAGTATGGTAGGGCAAATAAAGATGCCCACGTTTGAAATCTCACTATTTTGTACAGTATCTGCACTTATTTTATTTTATTATTATTTTTTTTTTTTGCATTATTATATTTTTTCACTTGTCCAAATCATTGATGAATTACGGAATAATTAGTTTAATAACCAATCAGCAGACAATATTATTGATGAATTAGTGGAAATTTTGATTAAACTAGCAGATAAAAACGATGACTCTCGTTCATCTTTTGTTATCTACCAATAAGGCATACTTTGTTCATGATGATGCTCTGATAACAGACGTGCGCCTTCAAACTTGAAAGAAATTCTACATTTTGAAGTTCTTTTAACACGAGTAGATTGGATTAGACTAGACAATCGATATCTGTATAGCAAAAGGTTTATTTTAATGCTCCACCCACCTTTTTTATTTAGAAATGCAGAAAAATAATTTTTCTCAAAGGCAGAAAAACGAGATATTCTGAGTTAGGAGTAATGGAATCTGCTTTCCATTTCTCTCATTCTCGTTATTTTTAATACAGAATTTGTTTCAGATAAAAATAAACATTTCATCAGGTACTGTACAATTTTTTTTTTTTTCCAACACTGTAAATTTGGTTTTCGCGTCGGATGTTAAATACAGTATAAGAGTTCTAAATGAGTGCTGCAAGGTGCTTTAGAGTATTGACCATCTTAGTTCAAGATGGCGAATAGGAATGACAAAACTCTTTAAGCTCCCAAATTTTCTTTAAATTTAATTTTATTAGACTGTAAGCGCAAACATGCGATGCCCTAGGGTCACGCTCCAGTTTAAACAAAAAAATTAAGATAATAAAATAAATAAATAAAGTTATTCTGTGTTTATATTTCTTAACGGCCAAATAAGGCCAGTAGAATTCACAAGATAGAGAGAATACAAGAACATCGCCGAATTTATCACTCACAAAGTCTCGAATCACGATTAGCTCAAACGCCTGTATTGATTATGCCCTCGCTCGTGTAGTTTTGAGGAGTTACAGCGCCTGAAATATTACTAATAATAGAGAAATCATGAACGTGGCGATGTTGCTATAATCAAAACCTTGTAAATTACAGTGAATTACACATCATGACTACTCATGATGTGTAAAGGAATCGAGTGATTAGGAGCCGACCGGGCTAGCCGGGTGGGTAAAGCGCCTGCCTGGTAACCCAAAGGTCGCGGGTTCGAATCCCGCCTCGGGCTTGGATCAAAGTACTGCAAAAAAACCTTGGGAGGTGCGCTATGGCCACAGAAGCCGATGCGCCAATAACTACCAAAAAAAAAAAAAAAAAAAGAGTGATTAGGAAGCGAAACAACCCTTTTCTGAGCTACGTGTCATCAGAAAACACATACTTGAAGACAGAGCAATAATGAAAGATGCATGTGTCATATATGAAGAGTGATCAAAAAGTTCCCGAACTGAATTAAGAAATGTTGTCTCTCAACTGGTATTCTGTGCTTCCATCCCATAAGTAGATTCCTCAACAACGACAAAATTACTGTACCTGCTTTATCAAGTCTCAAGGGGATAAGTTTTAGCGTGATAGCATGGTAAATGATATTTTTATTCTTTTTTTTTTTATTTATAAAACAATATTTCTAACTTAGAGAAGAATATAATGAGCGATTTCTGTGCGTATACAGTATTAGTATTATTTAGGATTAAATCCAAAAGAAGTAAGCTGTAATAATATTCATTATCTGAGAACTGATCGAATTGGAAAACACTGACTTCTAACGTGTACTATAGAAACCTTATTAAATATGAATATGGCCCAGGAAATTTGGGATAGGCGTTGAAAAGGCGATAACAAAATTCTTCCATTAAATCGCAAATGTCGGTTTCTGTGCAGGCATGTCGTCAAAATTAACGATGGGTGCTGTAGAACGTGATAAGTTTTTCAACAGTTAGTTTAGGCATTCAAAGCGACATGTTCCCATTTCGACTTCAAATGATCTAGCGTGAAACATAATTCATATGCGACAGGACAGTGTTTCATACGTGCCTTCCTGCTTAGTTTCGGATTCTGTGCTTTGGAAGTGTGCTGCAGATACAAGTTACACCTAGTTGAATAACCTTTCAGTAATTCAGCTAAAATTAATAATCTGACATTAATTTTAAGGCCACATTAAATTGTTTGTGCTCACGTTATTAAGATAATTTAAGCAAAAATTCATGCATATCCACAATTAAACTGGTCGGTCACGTTTTCCTACATCTGCTGTAGGCGGAAAATAACCGTTCACCACCAGTCTGTTCCAAAATCATCGAGTAGTTTGAAAGCAATTAAAAGAAGTTACTTTCCCCGGCTGCAAACTGAGCAGACTAGATTTAAAAGAATTTATCGAGAGTAATATATTCTGTATAAAGGGCACACTCGATTATGAATGGTTTCAGATAAATCCCCTTATTGGTATGGAATTGAACCTCAAGCTGTTTACTAACTTTTACTTCACCTTTGAAGCTATCGTTAAAATATGCACTCCATATGCCATTATTATACTTTAAAATCTTCAATAATGGAAACGCCATAGATATGACAATGGAATTGAACTGTACTTTCCATTATCCACATTTAAAATTCTACTGTTTTAAAGGATAGTTATAAAGTGGTAACATAAATTTAGAAGATGGCAGAAATAAGTATATAAAGAACGGTTAAATTGCTACTAACTTTAGATGAGTTTTGTATGCCACTCAAGGATTGCAAACCAATGCAGTAAATCCATAACAGCTATGAAAACACATACGACACAATTCAATTCCATATATCGCAGGAGAATCTTAACCACCTTATTCTCCCCACAAAAAATATATTACCTGAATAACCTTTAATACGGAATGGTTTTAAGCATAGAATTACTTTTAATTTTTTATGAATAACGATATTTAATAATTTGTATTTATATTAGAAATAATATTTGAGGATAACTCACGATTAGAACTGTAGCAGTTACGTATTCCTGCTTAAAAACATTTTGTAAAAAAGAGGACTTGTACAAAAGGAGACCTTCAACAAAAATGGTGTCCAGGTTTATTGTCTTACGGATAGCTACTATGGCAATAAAAATAATTATGAAATTCTTAATTTTCTAAAGAAAGTCTGAGAAATGGAAGCAAGTAAAATTTAATTCCATTTGGCTGAACATTTGGAGAATAGTTTTCTTCGATATAATTTTAATTATGCTTCAATGAATACATAGTTTTGAACAGCTCTGAAGTGGAAAGTAGTTGAACTGAAGTCCACAGTCTGCTACTCTCATCAACTGAAAGTAAATTAAATTTTTTGTTTATCTTATTTCGGTCACTTACAAATTTCATTAGCTTCTTCGTAATGTCTTCAAGACAAATTACTTGCTTCTCTTTTGTTTTTAATATCTGCTTTAAATTCGTGAAGTAACTTAGATTTCAGCATTCATCGGGAAGATAAGACGATGTCAAATCCATAAACACTTCTCTCATATTCTGTTAAGGGTCATCATCCATCGATATTGTGTCACTTACATATTTCTTTGTAAATTCCACTTCCAAGTTTGAGTTCCACGTTTTATTATTTTAAAGTTGTGTGCTTAATTTATACAAGAATTTCTCATGCGAAAAGAGCTGAACAGCTTGAAATTCGATGAATTTAATTATATATTTTGTCCCATTATTGTCTTGTTAATAGTATGCTCAAAACAGCATTTCGTTTCTTAATTACTTTTGAATATTATTATATGTATAAATACACAGTGCTAAGAATATAATAATAAAACTGTGGGATTGCTAGTTACTTTTCCGCTCTAATAAATTTATTTGAAGTATTTTAAGGGCGTTGCTGGATTGCGTCTTCAACCTTACTAAGCCTTGAAACAGAGTGGACATCTTATACTTATAACACCACTACCAATAAAAGTGTGCACAAGAAAATACATCCAAGGTAATATGCATCACGATCTAGCAATAGAGAGAAGCTCAAAACAGTAAGGAAACTGGGAGATACTAGTAGACCCCAGTGCGAACCTCAAGGATATGCGATATCCATTTCCCCACTTAGAGGCAGTGGAACTGTTGCACTCAACCGCATACCGGTGGTCATATAAGCGTAGGCACTTAGTTTTGCATATGTATATGCATTCAGATATTATAAAAGTAGTTTATAACAGTTTCTTGCTTTATCTGTACAGGCACCAAGCCAACACGGCAGTCATACCTGGCTGGAAGACTGACACTTCAAGATAATTACTTGGCATGATATACAATTACTTAATATTATTAATAATAATATTACATTGAGCCCTCAGATTAACGGAATTCGTATTTAACGGACGAAAAATATGACTGGAACCATAGTGTATTATGAGTTGTCATGAATCACGGGCAACGTCACAGTCCTGTAAGCTCGCTATCATATCGTTAAGTGCTGGCATATGCTCTGCTTCTTTGTTATTACCTCACTTAGAGTGTGCCATCATGCCCCTAAGAAAACAGGTGATAAGAGAAGCATACGCATCTGAGTGTCGCCCAGCAATTAAAGCTGTTAGAAAAATTGCTCTACTGTGTGTCTTTCCCACATCTGTGAGAAATTGAGTGAAAAACCAACTTTAAATAACTACAAGGAGTCAAGTCTGAAAAGTAATACTTGAATTATGAACAGGCACAATTCCTATCTTCGTAGCGTTAAATGCAATGATCTTTATCTCGTAACATTAAAACAATTGTTCCTTCAGAACGAGTTCCACTGGTATTGCACAGCTTCCAAATAACAGAGCATAGACAGTGATGTTCCAACAATTAACTCAGGTTCGTTATTTTTGACAGAAACTTCGCAAGTGCAGCGCCGACACCGCATGATTTACGGAGTTTTCGCTGATATTGATAGAAGTGTTTCAACAGTTGACAGTATTAATCTCAAAGAAGGAGTTTATAAATCGTTTGTAAAACAGCGCTCAACTGTGTTTGTGTACATTGCGCTGAAGTGATTTTAGCTGGACGTATTTGGAACAGTTCCTGGCCTGATGGTTTATCAGGACGACTTCTTAACTACGATTCTGAATACCTTTCTTCAGATAAATAAAAGTTTTACACAACAGTCATCTGGCTGGAAGACCGGCTCTTCAAGAGAATTTGGCACGATATGCAAGCCGACCGGGCTAGCCGAGTGGGTAAAGTACCTGCCCGGCAACCCAAAGGTCGCGGGTTCGATTCTCGCCTCGGGCTTGGATCAAAGTACTGCAAAAACCTTGGGAGGTGCAATATGGCCACAGAAGCCGATGCGCCAACAACTACCAAATCAAAAAAAAAAAAAAAAAAAAAAAAAAAACCGATATGCAATTACTTAATATTATTCATTATTGTATTTTGCTTTGCCTTTTATTCAGTTTTGGCTTTTTGTATTTTGCCTTTTGATGTAGCTGGAAGAGTAAAGTTGATTAATTTTCATAACAAATAATGACAATATGCGTGTAATTATTGTAATAAACATACATATACATAGATTAACATATTTAATATATACATTTAACATATACATACATAACTGTTTCAGTTGTAAATTATGTGTAATAAAAAGTAGTCTAAAAAAAAAAAAATTCGATTTAACGGACATTCCCTTCTACCTATTTGTCCTTAAAATCGAGGGCTTATTATATTTTGCCTTTTGATGTAGCTGGAAGAGTAAGGTTGATTGATGTTTCATAACAAATAATGACAATACGCGTGTAACGACAAAATTAATATTTATTCACAAAAATTGGATAAGGAATTTTCACTTACCGAAGCGATTTCAATCATTGTACTGATTTTTAAAACTTCCCACGACCTTTTAAAGGCTTATTCTACTCGTATTCGTACTCGTTTATAGGCCCATTCTAATGCAGCACTACGTGAATATCGGAAACCTAAAGGTTTGCGTAAAGGACCTTTGACATTGTCAGTGGGACTTCGAAAACTAATAAAGAAATTTGAAGCGACCGACCGGGTAGTTAGGTGTAATTTCAGGCAGGTGACGACCACGTATTGGAACGGAGGTAGTGGATGAAGTGGCGGTAGGTTCTCTAGGATACTTTCAATGAGATACAACTTTTTCATGTAGCTATATCTATTGTAGCATAGTTTTGTATGCATGGGTTGATTATTTTAATTCGCGTATGGGGCCTACTTTAATTTTAGTCATCTTTTCTGAGGTCTGTCACTGCCATTTCTTGATAAGTCTTTGAGAATTATCGTTGTGATCACAGATTCTCGACTTTCTTTAATGCACATCGCCTCTTGAAAATTGCAGCCTTCTTTAAATGCCTATTACTCTGTAAACCTCTAACAGTCTCTGTGAGAGGTTTACAGAGGTTTGCCCATACTCAGTCGATCATAATGGCGAATAACAAAACTTCCTATAGATGGGGTACTCTTCACAATGTTGCCTTTATCAGTTTGATCTCTGCTGATCTAAGGTGGCCCAAACTCTTCCCCAGTCTTTTCAGCTTACAACTGAATATATTTCTCATTTTACACTCCAAAAGTTGTGCAGACCTTCAGATGAACCCAAAGTAATTCTTTCTTGCGACTTACTCAGCTGTTTCATTAATATTTAAACCTCTGAAGGTCTGAAACAGATATACAGATATACAGATATCTGTATATCTGTTTTAATTGTATGACCTAAACAATGGGATTATTTCTTATGGAGAAGTTACTTTTGTAGTCTCCAAGCTAAGTTGTCTATCTGGATATTTGAAAACATTTAGCACGGGTTTCCAATAGAGCTGGAAACATCAGAGTTTAGGTCATACAATTAAAACAACGTAATTACTCGATGAGTTACAGCTGTGAGGACCATATAAAAAGTTCTTGGATATCATCCGTTTTGTTTCGCCGAAAAAAAACCCTCTTTCTCACCTTGCAAATTTTTGTATCTTAAATTGTTGAAGATCTTTCTTTTCGAGGGAATAATATCTGTATTTCACATCTTTCTTAAGAGCAGTGTATTCAGAGCATCGAGGAACGACAGAAACGGTTTGTTTTTCTCTTTCATCCATGCATATTTGGCATCATTTTTTTCAATTCCTGCTACTACAGGAACATGTTATGTAGTTTGTCCAACTACTAATCATAAATAAGATTCCGCTCTTTCGTTTTTCTGCCTGTAATGCGATCAACTAGCGTTGTTCTCTGAGCTGGGGGATTGGGCAGTCGTGGTTCATCCTGATGCTTTGTAGGAGATGAGTTCGGCCCGATGTCACTGCACCAGCCAGTATCGAGAAATGACATACGTTGCTCATCATATTGGCTGTCATTATGCATCACCTGCTTTAAAGTTCATTAGTGACATGAATGATTGGCAGCCACCATCATTCTCATCCTCACCAGATGAAAAATAATCCACGTATGTCACATTATTGGAGAACTTTTAAGGTATTTTCAAAACGCTCTTCGTTTTTCTTATATTTAGTTTTATATCACCCATAGTAACCTTTCATTAGCATATTTGCTGTTTCAACTGAGGTTATTTATTTTTAAATAGCCTAAATATTACGTTACAATACAGTTTGCAAAAAGTAAAGCTTTTCGCGTGATGATGTTAAGATAGGAAGTTTTCTGCGCAAGAAATAGCAGAAAAATATTATCACGCGAAATCTGAGAACCCACAACGAAATTCTCCATCTGTGAAATTCATGACACGAGACGAAAAAAAAGGCAGTTTTTCTTCAGAAATTCAGACTGTATATATTGTGTCTACTCCAGATAGCATAATATCCAGGCTGAAATATTTTTCAGTTGACAACGAAAATAATAAAAAATATATAAAAGAAATCGTCATCAAAATTTCTTTACAAAATAATTAAACTCGATAGTGACGAAAAAATAATGAAAAAGCGCCCTTTAGAATATATCTGCTTGAATGAGTATCACACTTTCATAACGTAGTAGTAGTTTAAAATACAAAACCTTCATATTTTGCGACCAGGTTTAGTAAGTGTGTATTTTAATCGCATAGAAACTGTATTATTGAATTTGCTGTATTACAGTAACAAAATTCTTCAAAAATAAATTTCTTTTTGACTCTATTTTAGTTCCACTCAGCGTTGTCATCACTCCACAGGAGGTAGAGGCCGAAGTTGGAAAATTTGTTACTTTCAACTGTACGATTATCGGCAGGCCGGTGGGAGCAGTTGTGTGGAAGAAAGATATGAAATTTTTATCGCCCAATTCCAGGCTCTCTTTTCCCTTGCCCAACGTTCTCCGGATACGTCAAGCGAGAAGAGAAGATGAAGGAATGTACCAGTGTTTCGTCTATAGTGATTTACAGTCTTCTCAGGCAACATCAGAGCTCACAATAGGAGGCAAGCTTCATTTATAATTAAGGAGTATACGTGTATGTGGAAGTCATTACTTTCAATTCTGAAACTAAAGACACTGTTGTTTTATAATATACTTTGGCAGATGCAGTTCGCCTGGCCTCGTTTAAAAGATTGAAATTATCTCGTGACTCGCACGCCGTGATAAATTTTATATATGCAACAGATTATAAAAAATAAACTATTTCAGCACAGTTTCTGCTTTTATAATAAAATAATATTTTATATTTAACAATGTCTATATGGTTCAAGGAAGCCGGAGGGTACTTCTCCAAAAAATAAATAAATAAAATAAAACAAAAACGCTACTTGTTTGTTTTCCCCTTAAGGTGCAAAAGGTCACTAAATTGAATTTCTCCAAGCTGTCGTTCTCAATTATACATGGAAACAATTTATTCCAACGATTAGCAACCAGCGAACTAAACTAATATTTCCTACAATACAGTCTAACTCACCTCTCTGATTAAATTTAAACCCTCTGGTTATAACTTCACTTCATTAAGTTAAAATTTCACCCTCATTCATTTACTATTCTTGTTTATACTCCGGCACGGCCCCCAGGTCAAAGTAGTTTAAAATAAATCATGAATACAATCGTTAATCGTATTTAGCAGTCACGAACTTGAACGATGGTCCACCCAAAGAGCGTGTGCTGAACTTTCGCTTCTAACCACTCGTCTACGTCAGTCCTAAGAGCCTTATAAACTTCCACCTGACTCCCACCTAGTTATTAAGTTCTGTACCCACATATTCGAGCCCCCCCCCCCCCTATATGGATGCTGTTCAGCTAATCTCACTAGTAGGGATACACATATTCAGATCCTCTCGAGAATCTCATTGTCTTTTTTTGGGTTTGTTTTCCATAATTGGAACCGAATTGTAAGTGCGATCTCCTGATTATGTTATCTGGTGAAACTATAATCTCCCTATTTTTGCAAGTAGTTGCTCGATAAAATATCGACTGGACAATGCAATGTTGAGCCCCCATTGTAGCGCGTCTGCACTTCACAGAGAATTTCATATATTCCTGAGACGTAATCCTTCAATTCGTTTCTTCATCTACCGTTTTTAATTCTCTTCCTCTAGGTGTATGATTTCTTTGGGGTTGCTGTTTTCCGAGTGTTTGCTATGAATTTTCAGCATTAAAATGTGGTTGCCATTTCGCATGCCTGAAAATTCATACTTGGACTTCTTTCGTTACAAAAATACCAAACCTTCGCAGTAAAAGCTGTTGCACATTTAATCATGTGATATTTGATTATTGGGAAAAACACATTTCGCAGAATTTAATGAGGAATGTTTATGAAAATGATCGGAAAAGTTGAACCCCATCTTTATCGATGTACAATATTTCCCTGCCATTTAAATCCCTGCTCTAGACAGATGAGTCGCGTCTCTCTCAAGCGAGTCGCTTAAATTTTTAGTAAAGGCAAATTAAGAGCATTTTTGGATTTGGAAATTTCTGCCACCATCTCGTTAAGAAATCCTTCAAAAAAAAAAAAAAAAAAGAAGAAGAAATATATATATATATATATATATATATATATATATATATATATATATATATATATATATATATATACAGTATATATATAAGAAAAACATTTGTAGCTCAGAGAGGCAGATTTGGATTCATTGCTAGTCGCATTATTAGAAGCTTGTTTTTTTTAAAAAAAATTGTATAGAAACCATAATTTTTGCATGTGCAAAAATTATGGTTTCTATAGGTTTCCCTTGGGATGTGCACTTTGGTGTTATTTTTTAAGCCAATTAAGTTCTTTCTATTGGACGATAAAAGTTTCTAATTAGGCCCATTAAACGAAAGAGAAATCTTTAATGCGAGTTTACCAACTCGCGAAGTAAAAGATAAAGTGAAGGTAAGCTTTAATTTGCTTGGAAATTTTGCGATGTTAATATCCGTGTTAAAAATGAATTCGGGACTTATTTTCTCAGTAAATTAAACAGTTTAGATGTCTTTTAAACAATGAATTTGTTCTGAAAATTTGAGATATTAATAAATGCCAATAAAAGGGCCATAGATTAAGTGAAAGAAAGCGTTAATTGGATTTCTTGCTCAAATGATATTTCGACCGAGATATTTCATTTCAGCAACTTCTAAGACTGATGCTGCAAATTTGCCAAGGTAAAAGAAAGAAAGCGTTAAATTAGTGTACTTCAAACAAGATTTTTCGAAATATATTTTTGCAGTACCGTCATCATGACATTTGACTTCTACACTGCTAACAGCAGGAAGAGAAACTCACCCAGTTTTCAAGTTGCCTTTAATCCAGCAAGTAGAGGAAATGCCAACTTGCAACATTTCCAGGGCACTGATAAATCAAATGCCTCTGAGACGCGCCAGCTCATTGTCTGCGTTGAGTGCGCGATATTGCACAAACACAGTGGCTCTTGATCTTACTTTCTTTGCAAGACCTTTGACATAGTAACAAATGAATAATAGTATCTGTGGTGTTGACGTTTGCCAAACGCTTTCAGTCATTCCACGTGGAACCAAAGCTGGTAAACTAACAGACCTGCCCCAAAACTTCATACATGAGAAGAATATCAAGCAACTCAGCCCAACGGTAATGAATTTACTGTTCTTCTGCTAAAATTGGAGGCGCCTCCGTAGCCAGGTGGGAAGGAGCAGCAGTGCGTAGCACACGCTTCTTGAGTAGACCGGGGTTCGAGCCCGTCACCACCAAATACGGAGGATGCGGAAAGGTCAGGGAATGACCACCGCATATCCCGGAGCAATATGGCCTTAGTTGCTAATGCTCCTTAAAACCAAATAACAACAACAACAGCTAAAATTGGAAAATGAAGCCATTTCGTTTTAATGATCAAGGTGAAAGTATTCAAGATTGCACCTCATGAAATAAGATAGAACTAGCTTATGTCCTTTTGAGTAAAGACCTTAGTTAGAATCCCGCCAATGACGCGAGGAATTTTTATGAACCTTTTTCACAAAGTAGCTGAATTATTCGGTCTCAGACGAGGGTACCTTTTCCTTTTCCCTCAGAAACTCCGGTTTTTTCTCCAGCAAACATTAACTCGACAACAGAACACACGCAATTTATATACGGCGCAATGTGACCTGAGTTGATGCGCCTGCAACTACGAACAGCTTTGTCAAAAAGCCATCTTGACACCAAAAAGTAGTCAATTACCACAAACAACTTTATCAGTTGCCTTGCATGGCCAAAATATGTCTCTTGACACTTCAAGCACTGATGAGGCAATAAACTCTTCAACACTACTCAACTCTTCGAAACAACCAGATATGCCTCTCCCCAAGTCAAAGATTGGTGTTCGCAACATGTGTCATAAGAATCTCGACCAGGTATACTTTGCAACGGAACACGACTGGCTGTTAAAGAAGCTTATGTCACATATACCTGCAACCACTAGGACAGGATGTTTTATTCCACGAATTCCAATCCTCCATCCGATCTGCCATTTCTATTTAAAGTGACTCTAGTTCCATTGTGTAAATTTTGTCAATATCAACAGGGGCAAACATTTAAAGTTTTTAGCCCCAACCTGCAAAGCCAATGTTTTTCTCATCTCAATTATACAGTTGTTAGTAGCAAAAAACCTTATAGTCTTCGTTGCCACTGGCAAAATACGCAGTATCGCCTTAAAAAAACTGTTGTCCAACAGGGTAATATGGCTTTTCCTAACTTTTTGATTTTATCAGTACCTCAGGGTTTAGTGTAATTCAGAGATATAGGATAAAATGGGTAAAGATGCTCCGTCTTCTATATTTCTTAAATCAGCCATTATGTTAATATAGTGGCAATAGTCGTTCGTTTAATCTGTCATTTAGCATTTAATATTTAAATTAGTATTTTATAAAAAATCCCGCATTAGAGAAAGAATATATGGCTAAAAGTTGAATAAATTTTATTGATTAGAAATTCGTCAGGACCATTTTACAAAAACTGGATCATCTTTGCCCATTTTACCTAAATCCACAGATAATACAAAGTAATTATTGCAAACTTGCACATAGTTCTGATTATTGCAACCCATATGAAGAAGTGTACTGTATTTAGTTAGTGTATTAATGTTTTTTATTTTATGAATAATTCTTTATGATTGGCAATAATTATTTGTTATGTTATCGTGTTTAGAAATGAAAATTAACTTTGTAAATATGCTAAATTATGTGTGTTGGAATCATTACTTCACTTTTCTAATATTATTTAACCCCTACAAACATTTTATAAGTTATAAGAATTAAATACCCAATAAAAACTAAAATATCTGTTTTTAGCTCTAATAGGAAATTATACGAATGTTTTGAGCAAGGATATGTACTACTGTAGATAAATTTAGATAATTCTGCACATCATATACTTGATATCCGTAAAAGAATTTGGTACGTATTTTGTTAAATTTACAGCCCCATACAAAAAACACAGAATGGTTTTTATATAAAACGCATTCCTGGAGATTCCCACGAGAAATATCTCAGAAATATGAATCTTTTATATATATATTGATTGATGCTGATTTCTTTAATGTATAACAGTTATCTCATGATTTATTTCAGATTTTGAAAGTAAAATGTGGACCTGATTTCATTCTTACCCCGACAAGGACGGAAATTTTATCCACCAGTTTGTAAAATTAATGCATTTCAAGAAAGTGAATTCGTATCAGGAGTTTCAATATTTCATTTAAAAATGTTGCATTATTAAAAAAAAAAAAAAAATAAACCTGCAAATTTAATCTATCATCTGAAGGGAAAATAACCCTAGCATAGTTTGGAACCTCAGTGTCCAAGAAGCTATAGTAATCTTTTATTTTTTCTCTCTACTGATACACACACACAACACTCGAGGGTCTTCGGAAACATCATTCAGTTCTTTTCTCTTTTTTTTTTGCATGCCCTTAATAGTATGGGTTTACTTTATTGCAGTTGCGTTCTTCGAATGTTGGTTGTAACATTTTCCTGAGTGAACCCATTTTCAAAATTGGGCTTCCTGGATACGCTTCTCTGGAGGTACGTTATAAACATAAACCCCCACTGCTTAATTGATTGACATGGAAATATTTCCTCTTATAGTGCCATCACATCTCAGATAACAACAGAAGAGATAATACTGCATTCTTGTTCAGTCGACTGTTAGCCAGTTCTGCAGATACATTTCTGCAATGAATTTATTTCCTTAAGGAATCCAATGAATATTAAAGAAATAAACATCAAAGTTTTTTTTTTTTTTTTTCGTGGAACAGCGTTTCAAATATTGCGCGACGTAATAAAGAGGTCGAAAGTGAGATAAAAGTTTTCTTCCCTTTATTTTTTATCATAATTTTTTAAAGAATTACTGTCTTTTACACGCAATACATTTTTCTTTATATTATAAGGCTCCTCCAACAAGAAAACGAAATTAACAAAGCTTTGGCCATTTCTGTTACAGATGTCCCGCCGGAGTTAAAAGTTACTTTCACCGAGAAGATCGTTCACCCCGGAGCATTCGTTTCTCTTATATGCATTGCCACCGGCAGTCCAGTCCCTCAGATCTCTTGGTTGTTAGACGGTATCTGGAAGTTAACGACGAGGCCTGGTCTTGTTATCAGCCATTATATTGGTCTTGATAGTGAGGTCTTCAGTTTTCTTAACATTACTTCTGTAGATATCAGAGACAGTGGAGTGTACAGTTGTCTGGCTTCTAACACTGCAGGAAAAGCGCAGCATACTAGACGTGTCAACGTTTTCGGCCAACTTTTTATCCGTCCACTTACTAATTTATCAGCATTGGCTGGAAATACACTGACTGCTATATGCCCGTTCGGTGGTTATCCTTTCAGTACAATCCTCTGGAAGAAAGGTATGGATTATAATTGCTATCATAAATATGAAAATAAATATTAACTTAATATATCAGTGTACATGTTATTATAGTGATTATGCTTAGAGATTCATTTAAAAAATTCATTACGTAAGGTTTCATATATTTAACGTGAATGTCATGTTGTTATTTCCCTTATGGATTCCAAGTACTGTGTTTATTGGGCAACGGGTGAACCACAGTATCTCTGGTTCACCCTCTGCGAATAACCCTAACTTCCTTCGACTTGGAGAGCCACCTTTATCGCCTCCAAACACGTATGTCACTTATTTTAATGGGTGGCATACCTGGTTCGTTGCAGTATTAAAGAAAACATTCAATAGATAATTCAATTACCAGCAACAATAAACTTCCCATAACTCCAAGAAAAAAAAAAACGGTGGAGTTTTATCTTTAAAACAAACAACACACGTAGATTTAACATGCTCCATCAAAGGAATAAACTCTAAAAACCTGATAAGTAAAATGTAATTACTGGGAAGTAAAGTTACAGTATTCTACTGATACATCCCAAATCATTTATTTGTAAAGTTCATTTTTTGAAAATATTCAAATATTTTCAGGCAATCGAAAACCTAAATATTAAGCTTTTCATTTGCATTAAAGCAGATTGAGTTGAAGGGAAATTTTACTTTTATTTACATAAAATGCAGTCAAATATTATTATAAATTATAAGTTCATATATTAATAAATTAAAACAATATGGATACATGACTTATTTGCTTTGAAGATTTTTGCTCTTGTGAGAACATTCTGAAGATTTTTTTAAAAAACTGAACATTTTGAAAAAAATAATTTAACTTAAGTTTTTCATGGTTCACCTTGGTGTTCATTTATTTGGTGAGTCAATATTTTACTTCCATCGCATACCTCACTTGTTCCGCTACATTACATCGTATGGGTGAATGATGGACCATTTATTAGCTGAATCAAAGGCTTCACAACACGCTGTCAACTTTCTGTACGTCTGGTTTTGCTAAAATAAACTGCAGCAATTCCAACTTTGTGGGGCGTTAGTGTCACTTGTGCGCAATTGTAAAAAGGTTGTTACTCTCTTTTATATCTGGTATTTGGATTATGGAAGCTTTACTACCGATAATCATTAGAAACATTTTCGGTAGATATATAATGCTAAAAAATTACAAATATAAACACCCTTAAAATTCATGCTCACCTCGCTAATAAGAGAACATTATCTGCTCGGATACGCAATGTAACTGTGAAGTCTGGCAATTACCAACTCGTTCTTCAGTTTGAAGTGCGCTACAGCGATAATGATAAGTACCGATAATGAGGAATATCGAAGCCGGCTGATTTTTCATTAAAATGGCAAGAACAGTGACAGTGACCTTTAACCTCAGATTCCTCATTGATACCTACATTTAAGCATGTCTCAAGTAGTACTATCCACAGTTGTGATTCAAGATAGAAAATGTGTTCGCTGCTGCACTTAAAAACAAAGCATTAATTAATGCAAGAGAATCGCAAGGATTTAGTTCATCAAAAATTGCACTTCGAAAACCGTGTGTCGACTATTCGAGAATCGAATTGGGTTTTCTCGTGGAGTTCAATTTTCACAAACCCATCGTCTAGATTTGTGCACAGTGCCAATCTAAAATAGTTACATGAAATGGCACCATCTGAAATAATGAGTGGTTTCATTCTTCTTCGAGACAGAATAACGCTCAGTTCGCACAAAGCTAAAGCCACTTTTCGAGGATACAGCTTTCAGTGTTTATGACACTCGCCTGCAGGCGTTCCGAATAAGTTGTTGTTGTTTGGTTTTTAGGAGCATTAGCAACTAAGGCCATATTGCTCCGGGATATGCGGTGGTCATTCCCTGACCTTTCCGCATCCTCCGAATAAGGGCACGGAATGTTTTTCGATTTGCACTCATTGAGCAAATAAATCAGTCAGTAAATAAATAAATATAACCTTTAGGTTAGGTGTGTATAAAGCACCAAAACAACTAAGGCTATGAGGCATTAGTATGTTATTTGTAAATTGCGTGTATTCTGTGGTCGATTTGCCTTGTTTGTTGGGGAAAAACCGAGTTTGTGGAAGAGAGAGAAAACTAGGAAATCCTCACCCGAGACCGATTAACTCATCCACATTTGGAAAAAGTCCCTCGCTTCATCGATGACATTCGAACATAGGTCATTCCATTCGGTGTGTAGTTGACGGTGATTATACTGACTGTGCTACTCTTGAAGGCAGGTATAACCTTTATTGTGGTACATGGAAGTACACACAAATCCCTTCACGGTTAAAGAACACCAGGAGTTTACAATTTAAGCGTTTCCAATCAAAGAATTAGTTTGAATAGGACAACATCACTTGAGAATAATTGCAATGGTTTCTAATTTATATAAACATGGCTGCTGTTTACAGTTCTCTGGGAGAAGGCCTCCTTAGAGAAGAACACGAGCCGTACACAGACGGCATCAGAAGTGGATAAAAGGTAGTAGTAGATGCAAGTAAGTCAACTTTATTATGAAGCCAAAAACGCTTCACTAAAGCAGAAGGTTCTGAAATGTGAGTAGAAATTGTAACTGCTCAAATTTCAGAACAGTGCTGAATTGCTGTATAAATTGAAGTTACTAAGAATCTGGGGAGGATGGATGAGTCCAGAAAGTGAAGTAATTGCTGCTTAAAGGCCGACCAGAGCCTTATTGTAAATGTAACTGTTGAATGGCATCAAAAATCCCATGGTGGTCGATTTGCGCATGAACGTTTGGAATTCCAGTTCTTCCAAAGGAGAGATTCTCTGTTAAGAGCTTGGTTTAAATGAGACCATTTGTGCAGATGCTTGAAGGCCTTTGAGGATTGCATTTATGATATTAGCAACTTCTTCAGGGACGATATTTATTAAGAGTTTTAAGTCGTCTGTATAACTGAAGACGTTGTCTTTGTATGAGATAAGTGGTTCAGACCTGCAGCCAATAAAATCATGCTGCGCATTTATTTTTTGGTAAGTTCGTTCGGCCATTGAGCTCATATCCGAAAAGCAGGTGGTTGAAGCGACTTATACGCTGAACTCCGTCAGTAACTGATATTAACTACCAGATTTCTTATGATTTACAGGTGTTTCAATATTCGGCGAAATGTGCATAAATAAAATAATAATTTACTGGCAAGCTATTAACAACATGACAACCCCCCCCCCCACCAGAGCAATTTTAGTTTGTATGGCTACGATGTTGTACAGACTGCTCGCGTAGCACAGTCATAACACCGTTCCTCTCCATACTGGATGAAATAGGCCCGAGTTCAGATCCTCTGAATTCGGTCTCAAGCATAGAAACAAGGATCCCCCCCCCCAAAAAAAAAAAGATCAGGATTTTCGTCTAGTAAAACAGGAAAATCTACCAAAGAACACCCAATTTATGGACAGAATACACATGGGCATATAAGTTAGTTCTTGGGTGGTCCTATTATACAGTTGTTTTTACGAGGTTGTACAAGAATTAAAAGCAAGCATGGACAGCGGAACCCAATGCGGTTTTGATTAAGGCCAGTTCTTTAGTCTGTATGTTGGTTTTAATTTTTATATTCCGGGATTGATTAAAGTATGGTGATTAGTTGCTACTCGGCTTTGTTGATTTTTGATTTTTTTTTATCTGTAGATGATACTGGTGCAGAATATCTGCACCAGTTGCTTTCACTTTTTCTCTCCTCTCCCATTTTTTTTTTTTTTTTTTTTGCTGCAGTACTCATGGCTATCTGCTTCACTTCTTATATCCCCCCCCCCCCCATTTTTTTTTGCTGCGGGTAAAGAAAGAGGGAAGATTTTCGCTTCAAAGTTCATCGAGTTGGGTTTTTAAGATCCTTGTTTTGAAAATGTTTTAAAAAACTAACGTTAACTCATCCTAAGTATCCAGATTCGAATGTATTTTTAAAGGACTTTGTGGGCATTTTACCTATATAATTTATCCCTACATTAGAATTAGGTATATGCATTTTAATGCTCGATATTTACCTGCTTGTTGGATATTCACTTGGTTTCTAATATAATAAATCAAACTACTTTTTTTTTTTTTTAAATCTTCTTGTTGCTTGATTAGAGTGCTGTTGAAATCTCAAATCCTTATCAGTGATAACACATTAACACTTGTGGTAGGTGTCGAAATTGCAAAGGTGACCATCCTGCGTATTCCAAGACATGTGAAAAGTGGAAAACAGAGAAAAAAAATAGTAAAATACAAAGTTGAGAATAAAGTCAGTTACCAAGAAGCGAGAAAACTAGTTGCACCAATTATAAACTAGAATATTACCTATGCAAATTCTGTAAAAAAAAAAAAAAAAAAGGTGCCTCCGTAGCCTGGTGTGCACGAGCAGCAGTGCATAGTACACGCTTCTAAATTAGATCGGGGTTCGAGCCCGTGAGCACTAAATACGGAAGATGCGGAAAGGTCAGGGAATTACCACTGCATATCCCAAGAGCAATATGGCCTTAGTTGCTAATGCTCCAAATAACAAACTTTGTCATTGTTTTTTCTGTAAAAAAATATTAAACACTATCCGTTAAAATTAATGAGACAGTTCCTACTAATAAGTCAATTTCTGATTGGGCTAGAAATGTCCTCTCTGAGCTCCAGCCAACTTGTACACAAGCAACAATCTAAGACCATAGACCAAGCAAATAATACTCCTCTGACAATACCAGTGGCACCTCCTCCTCCAGAGATTGCTACCACATCTTGCATTACAAACTCAAATGCTGCGAAAAATATTCAGAGCACAACCACGGACACAGATGGCACATCTATACAGGAAGATCCTATTTTAGAAATCCATGCCGAAGAAGAAGAAATGGACACTGGTCGGCCAGTTTTCCTAAAAAAAAAGGCAAACAAAAATTGGAACGTCATAAACCAGTTACCTTCAAAAAGCAGTCAGAATAAGCTCCATCAACTAAACACAAATAATGCCCTTGTATTTTACAATGGAACTGCAGAGGCTTTCGTTGTAATATAGACGATACCCAAGATCTAATTAATCGTTAATGTCCAGTTGCCCTTTGTATTCAGGAAACGTACCTAACCATGAAATTTTCTCCTTCGATAAAGAACTATTGCCTTTATCGAAGAGATCGAAATATAGCTAATGCTGCCCATGGTGGTGTGGCGATCCTAGTAAATTCAAAGTTTCCAACTAAACATATACCACTTCAAACGGAAATAGAAGCTGTTGCTGTTCGTATAACCCTACATATTGCAATAACACTTGTCTCAATCTTCCTACCGCCGAACCATATTTACTATTTAAAAGAACTTGAAGACCTCTTCATACAGATACCTCCACCTCTCTGTATTACAAACTCAAATGCTGCGAAAAATATTCAGAGCACAACCACGGACACAGATGGCACATCTATACAGGAAGATCCTATTTTAGAAATCCATGCCGAAGAAGAAGAAATTAGAAGAAGAAGAAAATCTGTATATTAGGGATTTTAATGGGCACACCCCTTATGGGTTGCTACTAAATTTGATGGACGAGGTCGACTAATTGAAAGCTTTTTAGAGGCACGAAATCTCACCATACTTAATACTGGTGCACCAACGCATGTACAGTTCCCAACCGGACGCACCTCAACATTAGATCTTTCAATTTGTTCTCCAGTACTGGTTCCGACCATAGAGTGGTATGTTATTAATGATCCTATGGGTAGTGATCACTTCCGAATTGTATGCAACCTATTAATAGCACAGACTCCTCCAGCTGAACCCTGCAGAAAATGGAAATTTTCCCGAGCTAACTGGGCAAACTTCGAGTCAATGTCTTTCGATGAGGAAAAAATCCGTCTCCATCCTATTGATGATGTGATAGAATATATCACGTCGCATCTCCTAAATGTGTCTAAAGACACAATACCACTATCAAATCCAATAGACCGAAAGCATTATAATTATTGGTGGAACAATGAATGCAAAAAAAGCGAAAAAATAAAGACTGGAATTTGTTTCGGCAATACCCCACGACAGCCAATCTGATAAATTATAAGAAGTCAAAGGCAAAAGCATGTGTCATTCAAAGGGAAGCCAAGAAAGAATCCTGGGCCCGTTTTGCTTCAAGCGTTAACAAAAACACTGAAATAATATGGGAAAAAAATTAGACAACTTTCTGGTAAGTTTCCTATTATACCTTCTGCAGCTCTTTTCTGGAATGGGGAGATCTGTCTAGTCCTTTTAATATTGTAAATGCTTTGGGTAACAGTTTTGCCCAAGTCTCAGCGCATTCATCTTATATTCCATCATTCCAAAGAATTGAAAACAATGCAGAACAGCGTTCTATTAACTTTCAAACTGCTGTCCTTCTGCCATATAATAAACCTCTGCAACACTCTGAACTCTTGCATGCCATTGAAACAGCTCACAAGGATGCTGCCAGACCAGATGGGATCTATTATGTCATGCTTCAACATCTTGATGACAAAGCTTTGCGCCTCCTCCTGGTCTTTTACAACCGAAGTTTTCTAGAAAATGTTTATCCAGCTTCTTGGCATCATTCTACTGTTTTGGCGTTCCTACAGCCTGGAAAAGATCCAACCGATCCTTACAGTTATAGACCAATATCTCTCTCAAGCTGCCTCAGCAAAATACTAGAAAAATTGTCCACAGTAGACTCGTCTGGGTCATTGAGTCCGAACAGTTAATGAACCAGAGTCAATATGGCTTTCATGGAAACAGGTCATGCTTGGATCTTATGGTTAAGGCTGAATTTTCAATTCTTAATGCCTTTGTTAAACACGAACATCTAGTAATGGTTTCAATAGATATAGAGAAGGCTTTTCACACTACCTGGCAGCATGGTATACTTAGAGATCTTTACTCTCTTGGTCTGCGGGGTAACCTTCCTATATTTGTGAAGAATTTTTTACATACTAGATCGTTTCATGTTCGCTACCAACATGCCCTTTCTGCAACTTTCATTCAGGAAGAAGGTGTTTCACAGAATCATTACTGAGTGACACTCTTTTTGCTCTTAGAATAGATTCCATCACTAAACAACTTCCAAATACTGTAGAGACTTATTTTTATGCAGATGATGTTTCCATCTACTGTCGTTCCCAAAACATGATCTATTGAACGACAGCTGCAGATATCACTAAATAAAATACAGCAATGGGCCAGCATCAATGGCGATCGACTTTCGCAGCAGAAAACAGTTCCTATCCATTTTTGCAGACAACGCAAGTTTCATCCTGAACCTGAACTTCAAATGTCTAATATTTCTATCCCAGTCACTAATAACATCAGATTTCTCGGATTAGTTATGAACAACAAGCTAAATTTCTTAGAGCATATTAAAAAAGTACGTACTGCCTTTCTAAAAAAGATAAAAATACTTATAGCACTATCTACCCTGACATGGGGTGCAGATCGTACCTTCCTACTTCGATTATACAGGGAATTAATCAGATCTCGTCTTGATTATGGAGCTCTCATCTATGATTCTGCCAGAATGAGTGCGTTACGCTGGCTTGATCCAGTTCAACACTGTGCATTGAGGATTGCACTTGGTGCATTCAGAACATCGCCAGCACATTGCCTTTACATTGATGCGCATGAGCCCCACTATCTTTACGTAGGAAATCACTATTGCTAAAATACGCTGTCAAGATACAAAGTTGTGCCTCGCACCCCATTCAGTCATACCTTTTCAATCCACCATTAGAAACCCTCTACAGAAATAAACATAGCATAGTAAAACCAGCTGGTCTGCGCCTTATTGAACTGATGCAGGTTTGGTATGCTTCCATCTTTTCCGTATAACAGGTAGCAACTTGTACTCAACCACCATGGGTTCCACCTCCTGTACCGACCTGCGATATTTACCTCTGTCAATGGGGAAAGAATATGTTGGAAGCTTCAAATGCCAGACAACTTCATGCTGTTCACAATCAAAGATATATTTAATTTTCTCCAATATACACAGATGGCTCTAAATCTAATTCAAATGTTGGAGCAGCGGCAGTGTTTCCGAATACCAGAATTTCAGCATCCCTTCCATCTGAATTCAGTATCTTCTCAGCCGAATTATATGCAATTAAATTAGCTTTAGAAAATCTCTGTTCTGACTGTTCTTTAAAATATGTTATTGACACCGATTCCTTCAGCCCAATCTTAGCATTATCTAATTCTTCAGATAAACCTCATCCTGTTCTTGATGAAATTAGAAACTTGTTACTACAGATTGAAAAACGCCACTAACTAGTCACCTTCTTTTGGATTCCAGCACATTCTGGTATTTTGGGCAATGAACTTGCCGACAAAGCTGCAAAAAATCCAATCACCTTAGATTTAACGAATATCCCTGTTCCAGTATCAGACTATACATAAATCGTTCGTGATGCATGCCTATCAGATTGGACAACAATCTGGCACTCTCACACTAATAATGAACTCTTGCAGTTTAAACAGGATCCGAAAATTTGGCCCTCCAGTGTCCGTACATCAAGACGAGAAGTAGTCCTTTCAAGAGCGAGAATAGGTCATAATCATCTAAACCACCTTTATTTACTCATAGGAGACGATCCACCACAGTGTCCATAAATCTGACTGTTAAACACATTCTCATTGACTGCCCCTGCTATAGACAAGACAGACATCGACCCTGCTATCACTGGTAAATCTTGATAAACCAAAAATTTTAGAGAACCTCATTGGCGACAAGGCAAATATTTCCGAATTTTTCAAGTACCTCAAGCAAACTAGACTTTTTAATGATTTCTGATTTTAGGCATAAAAGAAGATCCGCTGTGTCACTGCGAGGCTGAAGAAACGTGGGATCACGTGATGTATGATTGCCATGAATATGACGAGTTCCGGCTAAGGTTTGCCACTAAAATGCAAGAAAATCCCCGGCACTGTGAGCACCTGATTATAATGGACGAGCAGCGCTATGCCGCCTTTACAGAGTTTGAGCAGTCTGTCTTCACTGCTAGACGGGTTAGGCACCCAAACACCACCCATTGAAGATCAAAGTAAGAAATTCCTTGGATATGACAGTCCTCTCAGGAGAAGGAAAAAAAGAAAGAAAAAAAAAAAAAAAAACACTCCTTCCTTCCTTTGTCCCAGGAGTGACAGAACCTACACCAGCACAGCTCAGCTGCTGCCTTTAGGCCTCCCTAGCCATGCTCCCTTGCGTGGTCCTTTGCCTCCACTCCCTGGCGGGAGGGGGAGTTCATCCCTGGTGTCCCCCCTCGCCACCCCTGTTTTTCACTCTGGGGGGCATGGGCCTGCTCCACTGACTTGGGGTCATCTTCCCTATGGACCCCGTATCTCTATCTTTTCCCCCCATCTTCAGTCTCCCTCCCATTCTCTAACTTACAACTAGTGTCTGAATCAACTCCAAATTGCTTGAGCCCTATACCCAAAAACTGAACAACATCAAATCGCCCAACTAGTACTCCCTTTGTTTTGGCTGACGCCTATCTATAGGTTTTTTTTTTGTTTTTTTTTAAGGTCCTTGCCACTGAAATCTCAGGAAATTAGGTGGCAGGACCTGCCAGAGTAAATAACTATAATAGTGGTGTACCTGGTCTGCCTCCACGGGGCAGAGTGGGGCAACGTTGGGTCCCATTAGGGGCCCAGCGGCTAAATGACCAGATGAACAACGGTACACGACACTACACAAATACAAAATCCATATACGTTTAAACCTCTGGCATTGCCAGTGTTCTGTTTCACACCCAAAATGTATAGCACGCAGAGATGGGGGGGACCCCTGGTGCCGTTTGACACTAAACACATTCTACAACCTTATATTATAAATGAATAGGGGCCTTATAGCCACAGCAGCTTATGCGCCATCAAATCCCCATAACAACAACTTGTGGTAGGAGACTTTGAATATCTCATTGTCCTATGTGCGTATATCTATTTTATTTGCTTCAATGGAGAAAAGGTGATGTGGGCAGATTTTTTCATCGATTGCCAGATCAAGGCGATTCAAGCGTTATATTTTAATTAGTTGCGTTAATTAAAAAGCCTGTGGTAATTAGTAATTACTAGAAAACTCGTCTCATATGTAAATATCATCTCTGTACGAAGTAGTAATACTATTTTGAGGCCATCCGCTTGAGATGTATTGTTCTTAATTCTGAAGTGAATCTGGAGGATGTGCAGTGCTATTTAACCTTTCAACAAAATAATATTGTAATAACAAATGTCGCTTGTTGAGCTTGTCATTGCCAATTGGCTGTTAAAAGTGAAACAGGATTATCTTTCTGTGATTTTTGAATGTACTTTCATTTGATATTAGTTTGTATTTGTTGCAATCTACATCGTTAGAGTAATTTTTTTTTTCATTAGATATACCTTGTAGACTTTCTGTTGCCTGGGAAGATCGGGTTGCTTACTACAGTTTATAGCAATGTGATGAACGAGCGAGTTATTTTAATGATGAAAGTAGAGATGCCATTTGAGTTGGATGGCGCGAGAGAGTTTTTGATGGTTTGGATAGTATTATTATTTTTTTAATGGGGACCTCAAAAACGAAAGATATTAGAACCTGTAGTAATTAGTTACGGGTTTGAAGGTAGGGGGAGAGAGAGAGAACCTTTATTGCAACTATATGAATACAATACAGGATTGGTTAATGTTGCAACTCTACAATCAAGGCCAGGGGGTTATATCAGATTAATTAATTAGGTGTACTAAATATAAAAGAAATAAATTTACATAAGGACAGCCACATTGTCAGGGGGGTTCACAAGATAGAGGGAGTACATATAAGAAACAGCACTGTATTTAGCAGTTGTGCAAGCTTGAACAATAGTCACTCAAAGCGGGAATATTATGCAGTTTAGAACCGACCACTCAGCTACGGCGACTTAGTTATAAGATTAGAGTAAAAATTAACATGCTATAATTATTCTTCACAGGATGCTGAGTATTTACTAATCTTACGTTATTTGCAAGATATTTACATGAATGTTACTCACACAGATGAAATCTGATCTGTAGAAGCAGGGATATGGTGAAACTCCTCCTCCCCAGACAATGAATAGAATAATGTAACATATTGTAACTTAACCAAGAGCTGGTAAGCACATTGTTTCCAAAATAGAGTACTCTTTAATGTGATGCTCATAGATGAGGACTATATTTGATAATATGCATTAGGCAGGTCTAATATTACTGAGTTTTTGTCGTGTAATCTTATAAATATGGCATATAAGAATAGCTCGCGAGATTTACTGATGGTAAAGAGGACAGTACACCATTACCTTTATCGACTTGTGCATTGTGAACGAGATACTAACACGCCGTATGGTTAAAAACTGATTCATGTTGCCATCAAGATACTGTACTTCAGTTTACATTTGGAAGCGGTCTGATATGTAATCTCCGATGCTTCATCCAGAGCATAGGAGTTGGTTGGGGTATTCGCCAGTAAGACGAATCCATCCCATAAGGACGGCGTTGAGATTTCTTTGTGAACATTTTAACTACTATTAGTCGCTGATTTTATATATCTATCTGAAGAAAAGTTTTTCTGAAGAATAGATATAGAAGTTGAGGCACGTGTACGGACTTTTTTTTTCTGTTGTTCTTTCTGAAAGAAAGAGATGGGGTTGAGAGTATAATGAGAATTTAGGAGATGGTCATTAATTAGCCTGTCTGCACTCTTTTGGATAGAGTCTAAGAGCTTAAGCGGGGCTTAGGAAGCAACACTGCTGATGTAGCAACAATGTTCCATGCTAGGTTGGATTTGAGATTCGTATAGAATTAATACTTGTTTAGAGGAAAACTAATGACGAGAGCGAAAACAAATACTTATATTTTCGTCGATGAAGAGGGAACAATATTTTTGATATGATTACACCATGATACTGACGAAATATTGTTTAATCAAGTTCTAAACCTTGTATGTCTAAAGTTTATAGCAATAATGCCATCAAGAAGGATCGTAGTTTTTGGTAGTTAGGACTATTCTGTTGGATTTTAGTTTTTTTTTTTTTTTTTTTTTTGCCTTGTTCTTATTAGGTTTGAAACACAGCTGACTTTCTTTTGAAATTTGAGGGATGTGGTTTGGAGAGATTTCAAATAATGCCAATATGATTTTGGCCTGCATCTTGCATTATTTGGTTCACAGCTTTATAATGAGATAAATCGCGTCTTCAGCGGAGTTCTTTAGGAAGTTTCAGTAATAACATGGATTACTATATATTTGTGATTAGATTTCAAGACTGTGTTGGGCATTTTAGCTTATGATAGTTAAGTAACATCAATGTATGTATATATTAAGTGCAATAGCATCCAATACACAGCCATTTCTGAATAAACAGAATATTTATAAAGCGGCATCGTTTTAAGTTATATCTCATATTGTGAATACCTTCTAAACGAGTTGCCATATTGCACTACTTCGAATAAGTAACGCTTCACCTAAGGAGAAGACTAATGTTACTTATTCTCAGATAGGTACCACCACTCTTATTCGAAGTAGTGCAATATCATGGCAACTCGTTGTGAAGGTATTCACAATATGAGATATAACTTAAAACGATGCCGCTTTATAAATATTATGTTTATTCAGAAATGGCTGTGTATTAATGATGCTATTGCACTTAATATATACATAGTCTAAATTTTCTCGCAGCTTGAGGCTTTAGCCCTAAATGCATCTTAGTAACATCGATGTATAATTCGATATTCTAGCATAATTTTACAGTTTACAGGGAACTGTGGGGGTGGGGATTTTTTCTTTATTATTTTTATTCTGTAAGATTAAAAATCTTACAAAACGTTGTTAATGAACGAATTAAATATTTGCTTTTAAATTAACGAGCACGCAATGCCTTATCCTTTTTTTCATGGAATATTAGGCACGTCTTGTCTTTAAAGGTTTAAGAATACGAGATAAATGAGCACTTGTAATGTACAGACGTAGTACACTGGATACGAGCTGGTGCACTGTTACAAGAGTAAAAAAAGAACAAAAAAAAACTCATATTAGGGCCACCAAATACCGAACTTAAAAGCCCATATGTATTATGTCCATAAATTGCATGTGTACTTTGATTGATTTTGCTGGACAAAAAATCGGACTTGAATTTGCTATCCACGCCTGAGACCGACTAATTCAGCCACGGAGTGAAAATAGACCATAAAAGTTCACCCCGTCATTTACGGGATTCTAGCTCGGCCCTTTTCCACCCGGTGTGGGGGGGACAGTATTTATAATCACTGACACTAGCGAAGAAGGTCACCAACTTTGGTCATAGTGCTCCAGTACCGTACCTGCGATCTTTATTGTGTGTTTATTATGAGTGTCTGTACACGTGTGTTCACTGACTGTTTCATATCATTGCTGGCTGAACAATTCTACACCTTCTGTCTCAGATAGACTAATATAACTCGATTGTAGTGGCCTTTAAGTATGTTCCTCCAACCTGGGTAGGGATTTGAACTTTCGAAACGAGTCGTAAAAGGCAATTTTAAGCATATTCTCAAGAAGTACGAATTATGAAGAACACTGTTTATGTATAGTAATGCACTCACATCACTTCTATTACCAAGAAATATAATGCACTCACATCACTTCTATTACCAAGAAATATAATGCACTCACATCACTTCTATTACCAAGGTAGTTTTAATGCATCGTTTTAATTATAACTCTTATTATAAATACCTTCGCAACGAGTTGCCATGGTTATTGCACTACCTCTAATAAGTAAGGCTTCGAAGGCATTTAGCCAAGAAATATTTTTTTTTTTTTTAGATTAAAACACGCAAATCATCAGGCATCTCTCATATTGTGGAGTTATACTTCATAACTGGGTTGTCATTATTGCAACAACAGGACACCTGCCCACCCACCGATGAGGGGCCAACAAGCTTCGAAACGGTGCCGTCTGGGGAGGGGGGGAATCTTGATGGAGCTCTCGTACCCATAATAGGTAACAAGAGTCTTCCCTAATGGGGAACCGTTGCTTATTCGGGGGATTTATGAGTGGTTTAGTTCAGTGAGTGAGTGCGAGGAGTCATTGCCCCTTTCCTCTTTCGACGGCATTTCTTCTCCTTCCTCTCCTACTGTCACTTTCCTACACCTTTCTGCTTTCTTAAGTCTAATAGGGACAATATGTGGGTCACGCAATTTCTTATCCCATACCATTTTTCAAACTGTGTCGTTTGAGTGGTGGTATCCGCCGAGTAACATTAGTCCTCTCCATTGGTGAAGCGTTACTTATTATGGGTAGTGCAATACCATGGCATCTCGTTGTAAAGATATTCGCAATATGAGATTGCATTAAAACTACCTTGGTAGTATAAATGATGCATGTGCATATTACCCATGCATAAACAGTTTTCTTCATACTCTTAGACATTTGGCCAAGAAATATTTTTTAGAAGTACGAATTAGTTTCAATTTACCATACCATACTGTTGCTTAATTTGCAACGCTATTTCACAAATTTCCCCAGTTTAATTTTCCAAGAGTTTTGTAACAGTCTTTATATAGTGACGATGGAAAACTGAGCGGGAAATGTGCCCCAACCGATGAATGAAAAAACTATTGGTTCCGTTTTGTTTAAAACGTAAATAATTACTGTAATTAATTTACTACAATAGTTTTTAAATTTATTTCTGAAGCGTACATCGCAAGAGTCAAATTCGTCTCATCATTTCTTAGTAAATGTACCAGTCGTGTTTGAGAAAGGGAGTTGAAAAGGTGCTAGAGACGCATCACATCATTAAATCTTTCGATTTATGCTTGTTCCAGTATAATTTTACAGTTTGGAAGGTACGTTGTTAATGAATGAATTAAATATTTGCTTTTAAACTAACGATCAAGCAGTGCCCTTCTCTTTCATTCATTGAATATCAAGCACTTCGTGTCTTTCAAGAATTTCATCTTGAATTTTTATTGTATTGGGAATGACTTTGTAGTCAATAAAACGGGCAACTGAACAAAAGAAGTGTGGCCTTAAATGATTACATGTTGAGAAGGGCAAAATAACCTATAATTCATAGTGCATTATTATTTAAACAACTGCTACTTACAAAAACAACAATTTTATAACGATAGAGAGAGAGAAGAGGGGAAAAAATAATTCCTAGCAGGAAAGCAATCATGTCTTAAGATTTTTGTCAACTTTGCTGGTGGCTTTTAATCACATTTAGTAACTGTTTAAAATCTTAGTTGACTACGGTATCACCAACATCATACATTCCATTTCCACAACACACACTTGCTAACATGCTTAATATTTCAAACAAAATGCATATCTAAAACAGATATGCATTCAGCAGGGTGGGGCGGATGGTTGGAGATTATAAAACTGAACAATTTTATGAAATAAGAAACACTTATTTATCCATGCAATAAATTTTAATTAAATAATCTTACAGAATATTAAAATTGCACTGTTAAAGACGTATTTCCAACGTCACACTACTAAAATAAATTCAGCCAGTTAATGTTTGTAGGCAACGCTATCTGGCTAAACAATTTACAACCAATCAGAGTTGTTAGTGTGCAGAATTAAGTGGAGCTTCTTCATTCACACTATCGTTTGTAATACAATATGATTAAATTTAAAAAAAAATCTACTTGAGTAAATAAATATTTGTTATTCCATGAATAGTAAGTGTCCTCATTATGCCTTTCGCACGTGATTAGTCTTTTAATCTAAACTGATTTATACCTTCATCATAAACCATCATTTCCTCTTCTAAAGGAAACAAGAAGGGTGGGGACACAATCTAGAATAGAGGCAGATTTGATGGATCCACTACCTTTGCAAATATTAATACGTAAATCAACTTTCACTGTAGATGTGGAGAGGGGGGGAGGAGACAGGAGTTTCCAGAGAAATCGTCAGTAATAACATCATGCAATATTGCTGAATGTATTCAAATCCAAGTCATTGCACTCAAGAAACCTAAAATGCCTGAGAACTAAAGAAACATGAGTGCCTAATATCCATAGTAGTTTATTCAAAAATAAAGAATAATAACTGTTTTAATCTCTGGATATAACGGGAATGGTTATAGTTTGCTGAACCAGATTAGATTTTTTAATCGATGTAAGTTCTTGTATATATTTTCCTGAACGTATTGGTATTCACTTTAATGCAAAATCTCCCTCACATTTTTCAATTCCTACTATTAGTTCACACTCTTCCTATATATATATATATATTGTACAAATTTTCAATCATTAATAAAATACTTTTTATTCATTCACTCATGTTAATACAGTTTTTTCAAATATTAATTCATTAATTAAATTTAATTAATTAATTTTAGTTTTATATGGGCGAAAAAAATTCTCTTATATAAGATATTTAGCAGGATATAAATTTAGGAATAAAATTGAAATCAACAGGCAGTAGCTCAATCGGTAAAATGCAAGGATTTCAGTATTTTTCACGTGAAGGTGAAGAATGCGAGTTCAATTCTTGCGAAAATCAATAAATTTTTGAAGTCGAAAGTTCGTTGTTGACCTAAGTAGGAATTGACTTTAAATTTTTTTTTTTTATATTACTTGTTTTTTCAAATTTTCTCCTTAAGTTCAATTTCATATTTTTTAAATATCTGTGAAATTTCCGATACTTTTGGCTTCAACCTTTATTTTCTAATTGTATTTTTTTTCTGTGATATTATACCCTTTGCAGAAACTGTCTATTCTTTTTTTTTTCATATCGCCAGATTGCATGCTAAAAAGCAATATAACATTCTTAGCAGTACAGGTAATTTCTTGTTTGGATTCTCTCACTTCAAAAAAGTGACAACAAAGTAGGTTTGTTAAATTTATTCTTAAGTTCTGTTTCGTAAATTTATGAACATATTACTGGCTTCCCCTGAAGTTATGTAGAGAAATAGCGTTCCATCTCTTCTTAATGTTCATCTTGAAAAATGCCAAACCTTCTTTTTTGATCCACACAATTACTCAACCTGAGCTCATCCTTTTTGTCTGAAGAAGACAGTATATTAGCGTGTTGAAACAGTCGTTACCTGTTTAGTCCGTTAATCATCATTCATATATTTCACATTCTATACCCAGTTTTAACTTTTGGCAGAAATACAGTTACGAAACACAGTACGGGGTTAATATATAAATAACTTGTGGGCAATGCTAATTCAGAACTGCGCGAGAAGCTAGATTTTACAATATTGTAATTAGAATTGAACTATCGGAATATAACTGAAATAATCACAAATGTCAGGGAAACAGGATATATATTTTTAAGAAGAATACGTGGAATAAGATCAGGGTGAGTCTGCCAGTGCAAAAGTTGATGAAAGAAGTAGAGCAGCAGTCATCTTATTAAGGGCACAAAAGGTGATATTGTTACACGTTGGAACTAATGATATTAAGAGTGGGAGAGCTGAGCTCAGGAAAATATTGAGGAAAAAGTCACGAGTTAGGATTGAATTTTAAAATGTCTGTATTTCGGCCCGGACACGAGAGGAGGGAGTAAGTGATGAGAGTCTTGTCAATCAATTTGACACTGGAGAGACGGTGCAGGCTTCATTGGAGTAGAATTTTTCCCAGCGTCTTCTGTCTGTGCTTGTGAAGAAGAGAGACAGTTTTTACAGACAGAATATACTCAAATAGAAGAGGTACAAAAATATCAATACATGGCAGTGATCAGCGATTTACTTAAGATATAATTACTGTCAAGAGTAAGAGTGAAACTATTTCGCTTTTGAAAAGGCGACTACAGTGGTCTTACACAGTTTTGAATTTCTTTCAGTGGACGAACTGGCAATGTTGCCTACTTCAAATTCTAAATATGCATAGGATGCTTATAGATTACCAGGAGATACAGAAACCTATAGTAGGTAAAACCTAAAACTAGTCTGAAGTCAGGTCAAAAAGTGGGTTACGCAAGCTAAGACAAATTACGTGAAGTCCCTGGCGAAGAATGTAAAACTTTGCAAAGACTACTTTACTTATGTAAACAATAAGGAAAGGAATGAATCACATTGGCCCGCTAGATATGAATGATATAACTGATAAGTGTTTCTGAGAAACTAAATAGATATCTTGCATCTACGTTTACACATGTGGGATTTTTTAGTGATCGTTATTTATCTCAGGTATATCCAATTACAGGGAGCGAAATGATTTTCTGTCTAATGGAATGTCGATTTTTTGTTTACTAAATGAAAAACCCGAGTTTCCGGAAGGAAAAAACCATGCTACCCTCGTGTGAGATCGACTAACTCAACCAAGTTGTGAAAAAGGAGCATAAAAATTCCTCACGTCATCGACGGGACTCGAATTCATGTCTTTTACCTGAGAGTAGACGGTGAACTCAGGTCTTTTACCTGGTGTAGACGGTGGCTACACCAACTGTAGTATTCGCGAGGGCTACTAAAGGTGTATGGTGTATACAAGACTTTTTGAATATACTCCAGGCTTCATCGGAGATGAGGTATAATCCTCATTTATTCCTGACCCGGGTCCAATGGATGTTACATTCTTTCTGAATGTTTAACATTGGACATCCCTCTCTGCTGGATCCCAGGTCACATTGAGATCAAGGGTAACTAACTGGCTGACGCTGCAACCAAACACCACAACTCCAGAACAACCGTAGCCCGTTAGTACCCTATACAGAATACAGGCAAGTAATGCGTAATAGATTACCTCTCCCAGTGTCAACAAGTATTGGCGTGGTTAGGTTGTTGTTGTTTGTTTGTTTGTTGGTTAGGTTACGAACAACCTGTATCAGATAAAGGCTGTAGTCAAACACTGGCAGGCTAGTTGGCGCAGAAACCGTAGAGAGGAAGTTGTCCTCTCTAGCCTATGCATCTTATGCATTTATTCCTGCTGAGGACAGATGACTCCCCTATGTGTGAGAATTGTGACACCTTTTTAACCATTGGACATATTTTTATGAGTCCACGTTATAGACACGAACGTGTTTTATAATGCACCGCTTTTAGTATATGTGATTAAGCTTTATACATTCAAATTTTATCTGACAATGACTACGTTTCAGCCGTTTTTAGTTGTATAAAAGAATTAAGCCTTTTTACCCTCATCTAAAATGTCCCTTTATGCTTTTTTTACATATTTTTATACTTATACCTTTTTGATATAGCGACCTAATGTTTTTCATCAGGTCGCTGATATTTATAACCGTTATCTTTTAAACGACCTGTTTTTGGTGCATTGTAGCCTCAGTTGCTAATGCGCCAATAAAACCCAAACAAACCAAATCTTTCTTTCAAGAACTAGTCGAACTAATTCCAAGTTATTAAAGCAGTAATGAAAATTACCTTGATAGAAATGGGGCCGTAAGACAATCATGGCTTTGTTAAGGGAGATCATGGCTCACAAATGTGATTAGCTACTATGAGGTTGTTACAAAGGACCTGGACGCGAACAATAATTTTGACATCATATACTTATCGCTCTGGAGTGCTAGGGATAATAACCTTCTTCCTCTCTGCAGTAAAGCAGCCTGTTGCCCTTCTTCTATAATTCAATTAGACCATTGCCTTCTCTATTATCGGAGAATTTGATATTAATATTCTGCAGATTTTAGTCTTCTATATGCATATCTGTTTTCTTTTTACATTTTAGCAATATTTACCACATCTGTGCCCTGGCGAATAAATTCCGACAATCATAATGTAATAATAATAACGAATAATAAAATAATTATTCCAGTATACTCACCCGGTGTTTCCAGAACTTTGCCATTTTAATCTGTGTTCCGAAAATTAGAAGCAGCCTTCTCTCGCATGGATTAAAGTGATTAATGGCATCACTTTGATAACATCTGGTTATCGAGAACCTAGAGCCAGGTCTTAATGTGAAAGTGGGTGGGAGCTTTTCAGTTCTTCTGACGAACTGGAATGACTTCCAAGAAGTTGTACTACTGTTGTCGTTCACCTTCGTGAATAGCAAACATAAATAATTTATCGAGAAACATAAATAAGTTATCAAGACGACCCCATTTATGTTTTATCATAAGTACTGGAGCGATTGATGAAATGTTCCCCGAAAATAGTCATTATAGAAAAGCGATCTTTGAGGGAAAGTGAGAATCGCAGAAAGATAACTCTTACTTCGGCGTATCTAAAAATAAGCACCAACCAAACTCGTGTTCAGAGTTTACCTCTATCACCGTCTGAAGTCAAACTTCCCTGCTCAAAACTCCTCGGTCATTTCCAGACACACATGAAGAAGCGATTTGTGAACAGTTCGCGACTTAGACGTCAACACATATATCATTCCTTGGTATGAGTAGTGAGCTGTTCCAGTGTTCAGTTCGTGTAAACACGTGCATCTGGGCCAGCACTCATTTATCAAAATCGGGTCACTTTAGAACATGTGCGTTTGTAGGAAAGCATTCTTGGCTAGATGTAGTTGTTGACTAGTTTGCTGCTGAATGTTAAATTTTCAGAGATGGTGTGCCCCGATAATAAGTTCTTTTGAGATCGTGTCCCTGAAAATCCATTTTGTGTCTGATATTAAAAGAAAACGTTCCGTGTTCTGTAGTATTATGTAATACGTGCGTGGAATTTGATTGGCAATATAAGCGTGGAATTTGAATTTTTTTTTTATTCATAATGACCATAGTCGTAAAGATACGATATCAAAGGGAAAAAAAATATTAAAAAGGATTTTTATATTTAGGAACCCTGTCACAGCATGATGATTACGCCACCGTACTGTGTCAGAAGATTCATTTGCCGTCAAATATCAAATAAGCTAGATTTTGTAAGTTATTTTTAGGTTATAGACTGAGTGGACAGAAATCATGGGATACTTACCTAGTAACGGGTCGGCCCACCTTTCGCTCGGATAAGGGCAGTCACACGGCGAGGCATTGAGTCCCTAGTTTACGAAAGCGTTCCACAGGTATTTCCATCCATGCTTGCTGCATCACTGTCCATAATTCCGTCGCATTCCTGGGTGGAGGATTCAAAGCTCGAACAGACCTTTCCACAGCATCTCAAAGATGCCCCACAGGGCTCATGTCCGGTGAACGGGGAGGTTATTCCATTGTGGTAAAATCTGTGGAACGCTCTTAGAACCATGTTCTAGTCGCCGCAGCTCTGTGGGGAGACTTATTGTCCTGCTGGAAGAGTCCACTGGCCTGTGGGTGCACGATGACCATGAAGGGATGCAGATAGTCTGCAAGGATGGGCACGTAACGTAGACCGTTCAGAGAAGCGTCTAGACGTACCAGAGGTCCCAACGTGTGCCAGTTGAACACGCCCCAGATCATTACTGACCATCCACCTGCCTGAACAGTTCGTTCACATGACGCGTGCATAGCTTCGTGCGGCTTCTGCTAGATAGTCACCCTCCCGTCTGCTCTAAATAACTGGAAACGGGACTCATGGAACCAGGAGACCTGTCTCCAATCATCCAAGTTTAAGTGCCGATGTTCTTTCGCCCAGTTGAAGCGTAGAGTTCTGTGTCGTGGTGTTAGCAACGGGACTCTGGTGGGTCGGCAGCTCCCATAATCTATTGATACTAATGATCGCCTGATGGTCTTGGTGGAGACTTTTCTGGCACCTTCTTCGTTGAAGTCGACGGTGATTTGTGCCACTGTTTCTCTCCCTTTGGCTGAAACAATGCGAAACAGACATCGACGGCCACGTTCTTCCACCACATTTCTCCGCCCACAGCGCTGTCCACGATGAGTTGTTATTCCTGAAATGGCGTATTCCCGATACACTCTTGATACTGTCGAGCGAGAATAGTACAATTTCTATACCACTTCCGCGATAGAGTAACCCATGCGTTGGGCACCCACTATCGTCCCTCTTTCAAAGTCGGTTATCTCACGAAGTTTATACATACCGACATCGAATTACCGCCTGCGTGAATGCAGGGATGCAGTGTACCTATATACCTGCCACGCGGTGGGTTCGTCTTTTAGTGGGAGGGGTGACAGCGTGTGTTGCCCAGGAACCAGGGATCCCCTGAATTCTGGCCTTTCAGTGTATATGCCTTCATTCATATGTTGGTTATGCAGGAATTCCCTAACAAGTAGTTCATGCTGGTGACGTTGTCTGTTATATACCTTATTGCAGCCGCTTCATTCGATCAGTATATGTAGGTTATATATCATGAATGTGACCTGTTTGAAGGAGGTCTCTCATTCGGAAAGTTAGTTAAAAGAATCTGCTTATGTCTTGGACATAAGCAGGTTTTGCTCACAATGGATATATGCGAAATTTGTTTTTAATGCTTGCACATCCTTTCAGATATGTGGGCGCATCCGGTTTTTTAATGAATACAGTATATGCATATAACAAGTATATAGGAAAATTCTTAGAATCGCCTAACTTCTTTAAAATAGAATAACAGCAAGTTCTCATTTCATGTGGACGCACCATTTTTGAATTCATACAATTAATACATGAATGATTGATCCAAATACTCTTAATAAATAGACGTAACGCGTTTATTTTCATATTTTATACCAGCGTCTAGGAGTTGAACATTATAATGGATAATTTAAATGTATCTCCGATACGTTTAAATCCCTCTTCATTTATTGACTTTTTATCATCTCATCTTTATCTAATCGTTTCTGATATTTCTCTTTGGTTTAAGACTGGATTTCCCATTGAAAGTTTCTCATGAGGCACAAGTTCTTGCTTCTCTGTTCATGTAAAACTTATCGCGATGGGAATTTCGCTTTCCTTGCAGATGTTAGCTAATTAAGCCATTGCCACCGTAGGTTTCATGTTTATAATTTGGATTGAAGGATCGTGTTGTTGTTGTATTCTGCCGAAGCTTAAGGGAATACATAGTCTGTTGTTTAACAGAAAGATTTCCGATTTGTTATCCCGAATAATTTATCTTCTCTAATTGGCTAAATAATAGGTTTAAAGGCGTAGTTTAAAATGTGCGTAGTTGTAGGAACTACTACGCACATTTTCTACTTTATTAAAATATAAGGTTCAAGTTATTGCTGCGCTAGATTCATTCGTTTACGCTTTAGTCATACTTAACACATTATTCCTTTATATATAGATGAATTTGGTATTTAAAATTGATTGTTTGTGATTTTATGTGTATGCACTTGAACAATATTTACTTCAATTTGGATCTGTTATTCTATCAAAACCACTTCAGATTATATGCTGTTAATTTTTTTAGCTATAGTACTCGTTGCCCTTTTTAATTTTATCTTTATTTGTCCTACCAAATTTAAAATATAGGTGTACATTGGTAAGTGACAAATTCCCTTCACGGCAGACAATGCCAGGGGATTAGCGCATTAATGGTTATTATTTTGGTAATTTCATGTGTTTAATTCCAAGTGGTGACTACATCCGAAGAGCTTTTGGATTAAGCTCAGAACCTCCTATCATAAAGTAATTTTAAGTAAAAATATATAAATGTTTTGCATAAACATGCTAAGTCAAGTGAATTTTATTGTATGCTAAATATTACAATAAGTCGAACTCGCAAAATAGAAACTTAATTTCAAACGTTTCTAGATTCCGTATTGAACCCTGTCATCAGGCCTAAACAGTCCAAAAATAAAGTTGAGAATAACCATAAAGATTACATGCAAAGCACTTTCTTTAGGTGTCCGAAGTATTTTGGATAATCTATTTAGATGTAGTAATCAGCAGAGCTCAAATCCGGAATGCAAAGCCATTCTGTTCCTGAAACGCTACCGAAGTTTCTCTGAAATGTTTCTCAATAATCCAATAACTCTGTGAATATGTGAGAGCTTCTGATTCTGTTGAAAGATCACTTGATCCAACATTCTTCTCTGTTTTAAGTCCGAATTACAACATTTTCGAAGATATCTACCCATCCAAGTCTACAATAACGAAATGTCGCTTAAACAGGGATTTTCTTTGTACATATACACAGAAATAAATTCTTCGACATGTTATCAGCATTGCATAAAATTAGAGACAAAACGTGAACTGCGCCTTAACTGCTGTTTATTTATGCGTAAGTTATCACGTTTTTATAGGCGACTTTGACCATTAAATACTGCTCTGAATCAGATAGAAAATGAAGAGGGGACGTTATGATAAATATATACTACGAAAACTAAGAGCAAGGGATGTTCTTAAAGCCTTTCATCTCGCTACTAGATGGTTCAGATCGCAAGAATTCATAAGAACTATATAAACGGCTACCGAACATAAATAACAATTCAAATAACTCTATTTTTCTCTAATTCTTTACGCTTCCTTTTATATTGTAGACAGAGTGCATTTAAAGGCGGTTATCCCAAACAATCAACTAACTGGGATTCTAAGGTCCGTTAATAACCGCCTTCAAAACTACGCATCGAAATAGTATTTTTTCTCTACGTGAAATTGTCGTAAAATTAACATTTTTATGATTCATAAAATAGCGCATTAAACTTTTATTGTGATATTTACTCTTTTTATGACTTTTTACATACTATTGAACATATTTTCAATTCAAGATACTTTTGTAAATATGTTTTCGACGTTGCTCTCTCCATATGTAAGACATATAGAGGAGCATAATTTTCTTTGTTATTTGTACAAAACTAATTGTATTTTTTAAGTATATTTTTGAGCCGAATGATATATTACTTGTTGGTTGTCGTGAATTGTATGCATTTATATACCATTATCCATGTTTTACAAATTATGAAACGTCAATTTTCTAGTAACTTTGGCAGTTCTACTGTTAGGGGGAATTAGCCTCACCCAAGAGTCTGAGTAAAACGTAACAAATATTATGTTTTATGATATTACGCCACTTCAATTATTGTCAATAATCGTTATATTGCCCCACTGAACGCAGGATGAATGCATCTTGCGTTCTTCCCTCTCTTTACCTTCACTATTACGGGAATATTTAACTTCCTTATGTTCCAGTTTTACTGTATTTTCTTGTTCATCGTTGCTCTTCCTTATCATCTGATTTATAACTATATTGCATTAACATTTCGTATTTTTATTGTCCTGATATCCACTGTTTAATTCCCATCAACAGATGAACAGTTCCCTTTTATCTGTTATTCTTCACTGCTTCTCTTCTTTTAATTCTTAATTTTTCTCACCCACCTTTAGTTGTATTTTTTATAAAAATTTATAAATGGAAAAATTAAACGTTTTTAAATATTGTGCGTGAAGTTTTTTTTTTTTTTTTTTTGCTTTTCTCCAGTTACAGGTTAAAATTCTGTTGAAACAGAATATTTAAAAAATAAAATAAAATCTTGGGTCTATATAAATGCTAAAAATGCTTACATTTTGCTAAAAGTATTTTTAAAAATCCGGAATAAAATCACTGGATAAATTTCTACAATACCCACCTAACATTATCTAACTTAGTTCCGATTGAAATAGCCCTTTAGAAATTCCTCTAGTGTTTGACGGGGTCAAACTGCGAAAATGTGCTCCTACAATTACTTTGTTTGTCCTGTATCAGTTTTCATTTTTTGTCGATTTATCGTATCATTTTAGTGATATTTCATACTTTTTTGCCCTCAGCGTGGTCAGGTGGCGCCAGTCTAAATTTATTATTGATTGGCTTATAACTTTGGTTGTATTTGCCCCTTACTTCGTATTTTCCAGAATTTTTAGATACATGTTCCTTCCACTTTCCTTCTATTTCTACTTCTGTCCTCGTTATTTATTTATCTTCTCTCATTTTGCGCCGGTTTTTTTTTTTTTCACATTGATTCTATATATATATATATAAATACGATCTTCAAAAGCCCAAGATCTGCTCAATCCTTATGGAAATATCCACTCGCTCCAAACACCAAGTTCGCTAGGCAATATGTGAATTATTGTTTTCTGTTGAATGGTCTGTTTTAATGCCGCATTTCTCGATCTTTAGTAGACCGTGGAACACCACAAAATAATCCCTAATTTAGGTGAAGCACCATATTATTATATCAGATAGGATGAATTATTATAAAATTCCTAAAAATATCAATTTTTATTTAGGTATTCCTACATTTGGTAATAGTTATTTCCTTATTATTATCTACTATTGTTATTCTATATTTCTTCATTATTGTAATCCCGTTTTTGTTCATTAAATTACCAACCTTTAACCCCTTGTTGTTATACCAGGATCCCTTACTAAAGTCGGGCCGTTACGCTCCCCGTACATCCCAAGTACCATTATAAAAAGCTATTTTCTTTGCTTTTTACTTTTTACTTTCTAACTCTAAATTTTATACATCAAGATCTATTAGAGCAATTCGATGGAAATTAAGTACTATTATTCCTTACATCAGCATAAGCTTTCTTTTGCACTCATATAAAATAAATAAAAAAACACCACAACTGAAGCGAAAATTATGGTTGGCACTTTTTTTTGTGTTATATTCTGCATATTCGTTTCATAGCTATCTGTCGGGCTTGCTGTTATCTTGCCTGTTTGCTGTTAAATTTAAAGTTTAGCATAAATTTTAAAGTTTAGCCTGTATGTTTATAATTTCGACCTAGTTAAACAGGCAGATAACAATCAGAAACAGATAGCCTTGCTAATTATTGGTGGGATATATTGAATGGTGTTAGCCCTCGAAAAAGTGCCATTCAATGTATCTGATTATCAATAATTAGCTGCATAATCATTATTTTATATTTTTATTTTATTGCTAATTATATGTTTATTTGTAGGGTATAGAAATGTAAATGAACCCAGGCTATATTAGTCTTTATCGGTTCATTTGGACTTATGGCCCGCTGAGTACTTTTATGCCAATGTTTTAATACACTTTGAGTACCTGATATAGTACCAATTATACTCTTACAGTAGTAGTTAGATTACGGACTGATGTAATGTTAAATCTACAATTGATGGCATTAATCTGATCTCACATACCTTTTACATCTATTCCAACATTTCATGATATATATATATATATATATATATATATATATATATATATATATATATATATATATTATATAATATCGGTGTAGGTACACCATAGTTTACCCATAAATTTGAACTACGTATGTAGTGTAAAAGGCATCGTTTTAATAGCATCTCATATTGTGGGTGCCTTCACAACAAGATAGCTGGTATTGCACTACTTCAAATAAATAACGCTTCTCTAGAAGAGAAGACTACTGTTATTTATTTTCAGGGGATACCACCACCCAGACGATCATTTTGAAGCTTTCTGGCTTCATCATCAGTTGTTATTTGAAGTAGTGCAATACGAGCTATCTCGTTTTGAAGGCACCCACAATATGAGATACAATTACAACGATGCCTTTCACATTACATACGTAGTTCAAATTTATGAGTAAACTATGGTGTATCTACACCGATATTATATAGTTAATTACCTAAACCCATAAGAAACTATGCCTATATATATTATTAGCAAAAGTGCTATACCATTGCCTTGCGACCACAACGCACAACACGTGCACAAAATGAGTACAGTATATGTAATACGACTACTACCAACCGCTGTCTTTGTGGCAAGTCGCACGATAGGGCAGTAGATATACCGAATCGCAAAAACAACATACACTATATATTATGGTTATGATATGAAGTGGTTCAAGAACATATAAATGTGTGTGCTGCAGGATGCAGTATTAACTGTGATAACGGGAAGTATTATTCAGTCCGCGTTTTCTAGCCTTTATACCTACGCTTACTTTGCGAGGACTGTCGTACCATTTCCGGCAAACATGCTCCACGGTGGGTCTGTGCTCCTACGATTAATCGGCAGAAGTTCTCTGCCGTGAATTGGGTTATTTGTTTTTGATGTTTAGGTTTGCTGCACCGTTTTGTAATCTTGATATTAATAAAGGACTCTACAGTGAAGTAGTGCTTGTGTTTAATTAGTATTAGTATGACGAATAGATGTAAGGAAGCGAATTTTTTCTGCATCAGCCTAAAATATAACAAATAAAATAACATAATAATAAAAATAAAACTGAATATGGTGGAATGATATAGTATGAATACTATTCCCATTTCCCTAAGGTAACTGTCTAATTCTGCATTGAATATGGTGAGACCCATTGCCTCTACCATTGTCAGAGAACTTGTTCCAGTGGTCCACAACTGTCCACAGGTGAATTTCATGAGATCCAGTCTTTTGTTAATCCCCATATTTTATATTTGTACCCCCGATTTTCCTCTCACCTACAATGGAGAATTATACACCTCAGTGAGATTCCAGAAATTCTATGTTTTTTTTTTTTTTTTTGCAAGTGGGGATAACCCCACTTGCAGAGTTCATATAAATCAATAACACGGAAATATGTTTTTCCAGCCACTTGTTTAGATCGGATGGAAAATTTGTTGTCAAATTGAATTTTAAACATTCTAAAATAAAACAAAATTATATTTTGTTTCATTTTAGTATGTTAACGTTATATACTCTTTTGCCAGTGGTTACATAATATTCCTTCTGTTTTGTTGGGTTAGTAGAGTGCTGCGTATTGTTATTAATTATATTCCCAACCCACGAGGCATTTCCATTTTTTTTTTATGTAGACGTTAATGCGTTAATGAGGTCCACTCCAAGAAATATTGCATATGCAAAGGATATTCTATAGAAAAGGGATGTGCTATGGCATTTGATATATAGGTGGTTACTTTTCGCCTTAACTGGTGACATTTTGAAATGTAACAAAGTTCAATTATATATAAAACTCCGCTGATATTAGAAATAATTTTAGCATATCTTTATTATGAATATAAAATTTTTAAGGAATGAATAACCAGTGAGAGTTCATAGCACACTGTCCCTGTAAAGCATCAGTTTGCTATTAACTCCCTCTTGTTCAAATTGCTTCGTATGCTGTGCGTACATTACTAGTAATAAGGCATTAATACATCGCGCGTAATTACAAGAACAAAGATCTTTGTTTTCGAGTATGCAGCTTGATTATTATTCTAGTAGAGGAACAGTTTACCAATATTCTTTGTCATTAAAACGAATCAAGACAATAGGGTGTTGTTTTTTTTTCTTCTTGTAGTTGAAGTATTCTAATTAAAATTACATGACAGGTTTTAGTGCTGTCGAGAGCAAGTGTTTTGGTATAACATCATTAATTCTGTTATTTCGAGATATGTTTGGCAGCTACCATTCTACTGATCTGATCGAAATCTTCGTAAATAAGGCATAGTTATTTAGTTATTTTATTTCTCTATCCTACACATTTAAACTGCTTCAGTTTACAATCATCATAGTTACGACAAACCTTTTGTTTAAAATAGTTTTTTTGACGCTTATTTTGAATCGAATTTATATCAACTGATAGAGAAAAAAAAGTCATATAATCAAAACATTCCATTTTTTTTTTAATCGGTGTGTTTTATTTATTGTCCGCCACTAAAATTAATATTCTGATTGTTAGTTATCATAATTATTGTGGGACAGTTTGTGCTATTTTATATTTTTCCAGAAAATAATAGTAACAATTACAAATGTAAAATCACGTTCCCTTTTCCATTTCTAATCTTGCAATGAAATTTCTGTCTAGTGCGTTAGTAGGTTCGCACTAGGGCTTGCAAACCGGTTTTATAAACCGGTTAAATCCGGTTTTCATATTGAGTTGTTAAAACCGAAACCGAGCTTCTAAAACCGGATTCGAATATTTTTTTTTTATTTAGCTCTCGAATATAGTTTTTTGTTACGCACATTTTCTTTTGTTTGTTCGTTTGTTTGGATCGTTCAACTGCTTTATGTTTTAAACATGTTTTTTATTTTATTTTATTTTATGTTTAGGTACGAATCTCATGGGCAAGTGGCCCAAATCTAGGAGGGGGGTACCTTTTATCTTCCCACCTGTATCATGGCACAATGCAGGTGTACTCATTTACAACTGAAAGTGAAAAAGTGTGTTTAGTAGGGTCAATTTGACCCTATTTGACGCCAATAGGGTCAAACGGCACCAGGGGTTTCCCCCCATCTCCGCATAGTTTACATTATTGGTGAACCAGTTGACTGGAAAAGCCGGAGATTTAAAAGTGTGTGGGAATTGTATTTGTGTGGTGTCGTGTACCGGTGTTCATCTGGTCATTTAGCCGCTGGACCCCTGCTGAGGCCCAACGTTGCCCCACTTTCTCCCTGTGGAGGTAGACAAGGAACTCACTTGACTGAAGTTACTCTGGCAGGTCCTGCCGCTTAATTTCCTGATATTTCAGCGACTAGGACCTAAAAAAAAAAACAAAAATTGAAGATATACATATATAAGTCTATATATATCCATGCAATTGTAATTTGAATATTTGCATACAGCGCATAGCGTTCATGCATTCAATCGGCAGGAGCAGGGAAATGCGTGTGATAGGCCGAGACTGGGCGAAAATTATTTTGGATTTGATTAATTTAGGGTGTAGGGCGTTCGCGTCGTGTATAGGTAGAGTGGGTGAGGGGAGACAGAAGTATGGGGGCGACAGAGTAGATGTCCCCAGGTGGCCAGTGAGGCATGTCCATGCCTCACCAGAAGGAAAAGGGGGGTCGGCGGAGAGTCTAGTGCGTTAGAGGGGGACAGGGTGTCTGCCCTCTTCCCTCCTGGGTTTGGGTTTAAAGTAATCGAGTCAGGTGCTCGATTTTGTTCGCCAATATGGCTTGGTGGCAGCTAACTGCACGGTCCAGATCCTTTGACAAGTCCAGGGTTGCGATCATTCAAATGGTTGTAAGCCGTGTCCTTTAATCATAGTAGAGTCGGTTTCCTTGTAGGTTCCACTATGCGGCAGTCATGACACCTAGTCGTTATCAGTTCTCAGCTTGAATTGGTTTTATTGCTGTTGGCCATGGTTTGTTTGTTGTACGATGAGGGTATGACTGAGTGAGTCGGAGCGATAGCGTAAAAGAAAATGCTCAACATTTCTCCGTTCCATCTATCTTGTTCGCCAGGCAAGTTATGGAACGCGCCTTATTGATGGTTACCCACTAGAAACAGATTCGCTTAATATTGCATAAAATTTCAATCTTAGAAAGTTTTTTCTTCTTTATTCCTATTAAATTTGCGATCAAATGTTCTCCAAAAAGCATCTTCACCAAATTTAGCTTTTATGTAATTTTGAAAATGCAATAGATTTGGGGAAAAAAAAATTGCAAGTGAATAAATAAAAAATTTCTTTCGTGAAAATTTTGAAACTTGCCTCGTTTAGACTCTTCATTTAGTGCTTGCGGGAGTGACACATAGTATTGTGCCTTTGTTATCTTCAATATTTTTATTTGAAATTGTCGGTGTTATAAATTCCTACTAATTAATATTTATTACTCTTAATATGTCTAAGATGAAATCAAATGTATGGAATTATTTTGCTCGAAAAAGCAAAGATGAAGCACAATATTCGAAATGTCAGAAGATAATGAAGTCGTCTGGAGGATCTACATCATCTTTGATGTTGCATTTAAAGAAAATGCATCGGAGTGACATTAAACAAGATAACAGTGAACCTCTCATAAAAATGGTAAGAACGTTAGAAAACTTTATCGTTAAAAAAATCTATGGAAGAAGAGATTTCAAAATTAGCTGCTTAATTCAATTGCCAAGAGTGAGTTTATACAATAAAGCCTTCACCTTCAGAGAAATAAATATGATAAATTACCACCAGCCTCAGTAAATGGAATTGAAAATATGGTTCTGAATTATTATAAAACTAAGAAAAAAGAACTCATTCAACATTTCAAAAATTCATTGGTTTTGGGTGCACGGTATTCATTGATTCTAGACGAATATACGTCTATACAAAATAAAAGGTATACGAATATAAATGTGCATTAAAAAAAACAATCATTGGTCGTTAGGTCTTATTGAGATTAATGGTTCACTTGATAACAGAAGAACTGAGCAAATTGTGAATGGACACTTGAAGGAATTTGGTTTGAACTTCGATGAGGATATTGTTGCCTGCACCACCGATGGAGCAGCAGTGATGATTAAGTTTGGCAAGCAAATTGCACCTAATCATCAACAATGTATAGCCCATTGTATACATCTGTCAGTTATATATGTACTTTACGAAAAAGCAATTAAATACGGTGCCACAGTCTCTGAGTCTCCCAAAGACAATGAAGAAAGTAGTGATGATGAAGAAGTTGAAGAAAGACAGCAAGGCATGCTTTATCAAACCGACTTTACCGATGAGCTCAATTATTTCTTCAATCCAATGGTCAATATTGCACAAACTATTAACAAAGTCAGAAAACTTTGCAAGCTTTTTCGAAAATCGCCTACCAAAAATGACATATTACAAAATTTTGTTAAAGCAAAATTTAATGGGAAAGAATATAAACTTATATTAAATTGCAAGACTAGAAGGGATAGCACATTCTATGATTGAGAGATTTTTTAAATTGAAAAATTGCATTCTAAATGCTCTATGTGCAGTACTGTCAACTGAAGCTCTGTCTGACGATGACTGGAAAACACTTGAATTGCTATGTGAAACTTTGCGACCCGTTGAAATGATTCTGAAGATACAGACTTACTTAAAGCAGAGTCTTCAATAGAATTTCTGCTTGCTAAGCTCGATACAGCAGAAAACCCATTTGCTTTAAAGTTTCACCAAAGCCTTTTGCAGCGTTACAATGCAAGACGGAATTGCCAAACTGTGACTTTGCTGAGCTATATACACAACCCCAAAAAGTTTAGGAAAGAAGATTCAGGTTCAAGAACTTTTGATTTTCCAAGTAAGCAAGTTTTGAAAAAGCATGCAGAAGAGATTTATCAGAGATTATTTGCAAAACATTCCGAAGGAGTCTTAGCGTTGAATGAAGAAACTGAAAATAAACGAACTGTTCTTTTAGAAGAAAACAAAGACTCGTCTAGTTCCGATGTCGGAGATACACTCATGCGAGAGTATGATAGTGTAATAAAGACATTAACTGAAGAGCCTTTTAAAAATATCCGAGTGACTTGGAAATCAGCAAAGAATTTAAAATTTTGTAAGCAACTAGCAGTAGAAGTGAAAAGCTGGAGAAAGTTTATAGAGCACTGCTGACCATTAAACCAACAAGTGTCCAATCTGAGAGAGTGTTTTCGATCACTGGTCTCTTTAACACAAAAATAAGGTCAAGTCTATCAGGAAAAATGCTTAATATACTGTGTTTTTTAAAGGATCATTTTCGGAAAAAGCTCAGCAATAAATAGTAAAGTAATTTCCCCAAGCTGTTTTTTTTCACATTATTTTTATTTATTTTTTATTATTATTATAGAGCTTATTATTTTTTTGTTTACTATACGAGAAGATAGTTTTTATTCAAAGGATTTGAATACAATTTGTAATTTTGTATAATCTCAAGTTGGTTACTTTTTTTTGGAGAATTTTAATTTTTTTATTTTTTTTACTATAAGAGGTGATAGATTTTGTTTAAAATATTTGATTACGATTTGTACAATCTACCCAAGATAAAATAAATACCTGCGTTATAAGCTTTTAATTATTTTCCCTAAGTCTGAGAAAATCGGTTTTAAACTCGGTTTTGAAATTTCTCGGTTTTATGCAAGCCCTACTTTGCACGTAATGATTTATAAATATTTCGTCCAATAATCATAATAAAGGATTTAAAAATAGACTTGTTGGAAAATTTTAAGTGTTTTCCATATTCTTTAAGAAATCGATTCTTTAAATTCCCATGCGAATACATTTCGTGTTTTATTGAAAACTTTATAGGCATACCCGAATATCAGACCAGATACTGCAGTTTGCCTGGTCTCTTTTTTCCCCCTAAACAGAGGAAGGAAAACTTTTTTATGCAAAAGTATAAAGTACCAGTGGACTTTTAAAGCAACAGCCAGTTGATCTTCAGGCGCAAGCGGTTTCGAAAGAACTCTTTCGTTTTTAGATCGATTTTGAGCCTCTAGTAATGTTGCAGTAGAGTTACCTTCTGAAGAATTATGTCCGTAGAGATTTGGACATCTAATATTCAGTAGCGCGCACTCTCTCCTAAGAAATACGAAGTTTCTAAAAGTAATACAAAGTTAGGCATATTTCTGCATATCTATGTACTGGGCACAACAATCTCTTAGAAACTTTCATATGCCTAACCATGACAGATTTTTTTTTTTTTTTTTTTATCTAATAACTTGCAGGGCTAACAGTGCTTCGGTTTTCAGCAAAATAACGATTTTATTCGATTTTACAAAATCAGGCTCCATATCGAAAGTATGTTTTTAATCTTATTTTCAAATTAAACAAATAATAGAATTATGTTTCTATCTAATAAGAATTCTGTTAACGATCATTTCGTAAATTTTAATTTCTCCTAACCTTATAGGATAATATCTCGGAATGAAATATAAAGCTATATTGGGAAACAAAAATTGGCTTTTAAGAGTTATTATAAGGACTATGTTGAACGTTGGCAATCCAAGAGTTTGATATCAAGTGAATTCTGTTTTCACTTCACTGCAAAAATAGTGGAAAAAATTCTTATTTTAACGGACTTCAACCGTGAATACATTCAGACATTTTAGCGTATTTATACGTACAGGTTCTTAAATGCCATGTATTGTTTTAATCGCCTATCACACATACGAGTATGTAGTCATTTTATTGTCAGGGCAGAGTAACACGTTTGATACGTGCACATTTTGACAAATTTTTCATTCGGAGTGTGTAACAAACTACCAAGACCCATTCCTAGTAGAGGTAACCGAATTACTGTGTTAACTGATTTCTGTAATATCGAATTCACACTGTGCTGGGTCATCTCTCAAGCAATGATACTTCACTTGAATTCCCCGGTTAAAATATTGCTGATCATTCATGTTGGAATTTATTGCGTTTTATTTATTTTTTCATCCAAATACAAAAATATGTGCCACATAAGACTGCGTGTAAATAGTTGTATTATGGACTTAGCTGCTGTTGCATCAGAAAAAAAAAAAAAAAAAAAACCTCATCCTCCCTACCATAGAATATTGTTCTCACATCTGACGTGGTGCCCCAAAACCACCTATGAAACTCCTAGACTTTGTCCAAAAGAGGCCAATGTGGTTAATCATATACGAACGCTCCGCCATCTTTCTCATAAATTTACAGTTTACTGCTGGCTTGCATTTTCTCTAGCTATTGCCATGAGCACAGAATTAATATTTGTAATTCCACCACTCCCTTTGAAACTAGACCAAACACGTGCTTCAACCTGTTAACATTCATTCATATTCATTCATTGTTCGTCTTCAAACCCACAGAACAAACCTTTTCTCTTCTTCATCTATCCTTTCTACTTCTGCTCTTTAGAATAAACCTTCTTCACATGTATTTCCCGAAAATTACAATCTACAAAATCGAAGTCTAATGTCAACAAAGTATCTTCTCTCTTCCCAACAATGTATCTTCACTCTTCATGGTACTAAATACACTAGTTCAAATACCTTTCATCTTATGGGATTTTCGTGAAAAAAAAAACTTATTCACTGGCCTCTAGCCTTGTTTAACACATCTTCCCCTTCATCCATCCCTTCCATTTCTTCTAAAAGTACAACGTCCAGATGTTTAATTTCTATGTCAATAAATCATTTGTTGCTTTTAGAAACTACAAACTGGTAAGTCTGACGTCATTAACAGAAAAATCATGGAGTCATTAAGAGTGCAATACATAGTTATTTAGGTAGAAATAGTATAGTTTTTTAATAGTTTTATAATAGAAAAACCTTGTTTAACTACCTGATAAACTGTTATGATAGTGTTATATTTTGGTTGCAGGAAATAGCTTTGGTATTGTTTAGATTTTAGCAAAGCATTTGGTGGCCCACTGAAAGATTGCTATACAGGCTGGAGCGTATTGGGATCACGAATAAGATCCTTTGTTAGATTAATTGATGGATAAACAGTAGTAGGCAGAGTTAACTGTGGTTACACTTCAGAATAGGATTGGGTCAGAAGTTGTCGTTGCTTGGGGCCACTGTATTTCTTGTTTTCTTAAATTACATTGACGAAGGAAAAAATGGCGGGAAGTCAAAGTTTTCAGATGATTTGAAGATCAGCAGAGTGATTAATGACCGGTGTCAAGCAGTCTCCTCCGCTTCGGCGACAGTCAGATAAGTAGTATCAGTTCTCAACCTTTTGGCTAAGATCAAAGTGTAGTCAGATAAGTGGTAAGTTGGAATGCTACAAAATTCAACGTTTTATACCTAAGAAGTAACAAATCCAGATTAACTTAAACATTTGAGAAGGTGAATTAAAAACTTTAGAGGAAAGAGTACATTTGGAGGTTACGACTCAAGGCAGACAGGGTCCATAGTATCGTAATGATTTATTGAACCTCCTAGAGACCAGGAGGTTATTGCCCCACTATTATAAAGCACTTGTGAGACTATATTTAGAAAACTGTGTCCAGTTATAAAAGCCATACCTGGAAAATAAAAGAGCTTTTGAAAAGGTTCACAAACGAGAATACGCTTGGTGATAAAAAATGGACGAGAGCAGAATTTTCTTTGCAGCCTAATGGATTAACAGTAGCCGCAAGCGAAAGTGATTCTTGCAATGCTTCTAGTAGAATGTTCAGCAGCCCGGAAATCAAGGTACCGGGGATTACAAGGCCTGCTGTCGGTCATCATGAAAAAAGCGAATACATGGGCTTCGTTAGGGTAACTAAGTAATAGTAGTAGTAATAATGGCAATGATGCAAAAAAGCAAGCTTATACATGACCAGCCAAAAAAAAAAAAAAAAAAACATACACAGTTCACCCATCATTACGCTCCAAGAATTTGTCTGGTTCTTTCTTAAATTTATTAATCCCATCCACTTTCACAACAACAGATAGACGCCTGTTCCAACAATCAACCACCCACTGGCTGAAGGCAAACTTCCACATGTCTATTCTCCAATCATCCTTTCTCAACTCGGATTTCTGCTCCTCAAGTGGAAGTATACCATTTACATTCAGCTTACTCAATCCATTCAGTGCTTTAAACACATCAATCAGATCTCCCCCAGGTGCCCAGTCTCGAGACGCTGCAATTTTAATCTGCAGAACTGAATCCTTTCTAGGTAAGACGCCCTTTTGTTCCCTCCACCAGTCCGGGAGCAGAGAAGGTTGCCCTTCTCTGCTCCTCTTTCAGCAGATCTACATTCTTCCTAAAGATAACAACAGTTGCACGTATACTTGCATGAACGCCAATGCTAGGAGAATAGTAAATAAATTTAATGAATTTTAAGTGCTAATTAAGCCATCGATGCAATTTTGAGGATATCAGAGGGGATATGCATTGTGGGGATATAAGAGATGCAGAATTTGAATATGGGGAGAAGAATGTATACAGAGAGGAGAGACAGGACAGGAAGGAAAATGGGTTATGCTATTAGTTAAGAAGCACAAATTCTAAGTCAGTGCATCCAGTTGACATGGATGGCCAGTGCAATGTTGAGTCAGTTTGGTGTGGCATAAGCACCGAGAAAGCAAAAATGAAAGTAGGAGTGTGTTATAGGCCGAATGACTGTATTGAGTACAATGAACTACTGTACAGAGGAATACAGTGGATTAGTATATGGGAATGTCTTATAATTGGGATTTTAACTTTCTATATATTGACTGGAACTTGTGGGCTGGTCATTTATACACTAGGAACACTTTTTTTTTAATTTTTGGATCACTGTTTTCTACAGTAGCATGTTAAAACCGGTAACAAGAGAGAGCAATATTCTTGATATGATTATTAGCAATGATTCTTCCTGCATGAAGAATCTGCAGATAAAAGAACCATTAGGAGACACTGATCATGGTGTGGTAATGTGGGATTTGCTTAAAGATGTAACTAACATCAAGAGTAAAGGAAAGGGTTTTTGCTTTCGTAATGGAGACTGCAGTGGTCTCATACAGTTTTTAAATTCTGTGTGAGACCACTGTACTTGTGGAAACATCAATAGTTGTCACACAACTATTGATGTTCCCACAAAAAAATGCTCAATGGGAAGCAATTAGAGAAATAATCATAAAAGCTGCTAGGCTTTTCATACCAACTAAGAATTACTTTTCAATGCTTAGACCTAAATCGATGCCAGATGAACTATTGAGACACATGACGGAGAATAAAAATGCTTGGGATGATTATAAATATTTTATCAGGTGATACTGAAGCCTGTGGTAGATATAAACCAGTTTGCAATCAAGTTACAAAGGAGAACCGGCAAGCCAAGGCAGATTACGAGAAGAACCTGGCAAAGAATGCCAAGAAAAGCCGTAAATACTCATTTTCTTAAATTAACAATAGAAGGAAGGGGTTGAATCCCATTGTTCCCCTTGATATCAATGGTTTTACTGTTGATGAACCTGCTCAGGTTGTTGACAAGCTGAATAGGTATTTTCATGTACATTCATACATGAGGATTTTTTTTAGGGAGAGGGATGCCAGAAGTTTATAAAACTCTAACAGGGAGCTGAATGGTTTTGTAATAACTGAGAGAAAAGTGTAAGAGAAATAGTTGAAGATAAACGAAAAAAAAGGCACCCGGGATGGATGGGATCTATCCAGTTATATAATGGGAGGCAGCAAAAGTGGTAAGCATACCCTTAGCCATAATTATGAGAGCATTTTTAGATTCGAAGGGGGGTCCATGTCGACTGGAAATGTGCGAATGTATCTCCAATTCACAAAGGGTAAGACGAGTAATTACAGACTCGTTAGCTTAACTTTTGATCCGGGGAATATGATGGAATCACTGGTTAAAGAAGAAATGCAGGACCATCTACGCAAGATTGCATTTATATTGCAGTCACAGCATTAATCTGTTAAGGGGCGATTTTGTCTGACCAATCTGACGGGATACTATGATGTAGTGACAAAGGAACTGAATGCAAAAAATAATTTTGTTTTTATGTTCTTGGATTTCAGAAAAGCTTTTGATACTGTTGCACATAAGACTGCTGTACAAATTGGCGCATTGTGACATTAAGGAGAAGTTGCTGCTATTGATAAAGAGATGGTTGAGTGAGAGATGACAAGGATGGTTATCAGTGGACATTGTTTTTCGTGATCTAATGTTATTAGTGGAGTCCCACAGGGTTTGGTGCTGCGCTTATCGTTGCTTTTTTATATTTATTAATGATATTGATAAGGGTATATCCGGCTTAATATTTAAGTTTGCAGATGATAGAAAGGTTAGCCAGGTGGTTATTGACAGTAATGAAGGTAATCTGCTACATCTAGACCTAGAAAAATTAGGCAGATGAGCTGAGAAATAGCAATTCAAGCTATTTCTCATATGCAGTACCATGCAATTGACAAATGCATGGTACTGCATGTGGGTAGTAGTAATCCCAGAATAACATATCATCTGTGTGATTCTGCACTCAGGGTAGTGGAAAATGGAAAAGGACCTAATTGTGTAGTCTGATATACGTTCTCTGAGTAGTGCAGATTGGCTGTCAGGAATCATCAAGGATTCCTGGAATCCTTGATGATTCCATCAAGGAATCAGCAGCGATAAAGAAGTGATTAGCCCATTGTATAAGGCGATGGGTAGGCCACAACTCGAGTTCGGCATACAGGTCTGGCGGCCACATTTTAAGAAGGATCTAGAGCTGCTGGAACGGGTAAAGAGAAGGACGACGAGATTAGTGAGGAGAACAAAAGAGTGTTCTTATGAAGAAAGGCCTCAGTTCTGCAAAATGCAGAGTCTTGAGACTAAGCACCTGTGAGCTGGATTGAGGTGTTTAAGGCTTTGAATGTCTTCAGTAAACTCAGTGCTCTGGGATTCTTTCTGTTGTGTAGACTATGCATATGATGGAGCATAAATTCAAATTGAGGAAGGTTGGTTGCAGAATAGATGTGCTGAAGTCTGCCTTCAGCCAACGTTTGGTTGATCGCTGGAGCTATCTATTGTTGCGGAAGTGGATAGTTTGAATAAATTTAAGGAAGAACTAGTCAAACTATTGGTTTGGATAGATAAGTGAAATGTTTTTTTTTTTTTTTTTTTTTTTTTTTGGCAGATGTATGCCAATCATACAGCCTTAATACTATAACCACGGAAGAATTCAAAATTTAGCTAGGGTTATAGTTTGCCTCCCTGACTAGTTGAGGGCGATAGCTTTGGGAAGTTAAGGCCAGTTGGATGTATCTACGTAGAGAATTAAACAGATAGATATTTTTTTTTCCAATTTTTGGTTTGGTTTCCTTACTCGGTACGGTCCATGATAATATCAATACTGAAGCTGAAGTAATCCCCGAAATCGGATTACTTCAAGTGCTTGCCATTACTGTGTGAAAAATAAATAAATATAATACAGTAGTCTCTTACTGGCATTACTTTGTTATTTTGCAAGAAAAGAATTTGAATTGAAAATACGTATTGTTTATTTTCTAAAATACAAAAACAGACATTTTTTTCACAAATTAATATGCCGGAAATTAAACTTTATAATGTAGTGAGCAAATATCGAAATCCAGCTGGATATGCAAATGAAATTTGATCTTAAAGGAAAGTAAAATTATGGCAATTTTAATTAAAATTTGGCAAGATATTGATCTAACGAACTACTGTTCTTGAACCGGAAATTAAACCTTACAATGGAGAATAATTAACCCGAAATCTCAGTGGAAGTAGGAAATGGAAAGCGGCGCAGTCATGCTTGAAGTAAATGCAAATAATGATCAAGCAACGATCATTTCTACTGCTTAATTTGTGATTTCTCCAGTAACAGTCGCAAGTTACACGCAGAAGCAGAGTGTATAGCCATCTCAGAACCTAAAACTGGCATAAAAACACACTTGCCGGTTGATTTTAATCCTCGAAGATTCGTGCATCGTCTTATTTCTTTAATTAATTTTGTTTACTCTTCATATACGATTGAGAATAGATGAAAAGCGAACAACGTGAATATGTTGGATGGTTATGAACGCTTAGACGCACATTTAAAGATGTCCATACACTGCAACAAAAAATGAACAGCTCTGTATATGTGCAATAAAACAGCTAGTAGTTATACATTGAATTCGTAAAGTGTCCAGACTGCGATGGTCTCACTGAGGGTTAACGGAAATTTATCGCTTTTATACCACTTTGAATTATTTTCTGCTATAATAAGTCTACATTTTCAGTTTCACGCTGTTTAGTTACCATCCATACTGAGTTGTGCTGAGTCTTTGATTGACACCACTATCCAACTTTATGGGATTATATAACAGGAGGAAATTAACGTAAAGGGTTGATTATAAAGAGGTATTCCTTAAAAAAAAAAAAAAAAAAACACCGTCTTTGCTTCCATATATATCTATTTACAATTATCAAAGTGTCGAGTCCGTATTTTTAGATGTGACACCGACGTAACGATGGTCACAAATTGAAAACAAAATTACATGTATATAGTTTAAATTAATTGGCAACGAAGAAATACTCTTATGTCCTCAACGTTGTTTTTTTTTTTTTTAATATAAGATGATAACTGCGAATAAATTAGTATTATTGAATTAGATATTTTGAAATTAATGATAAACATTTTTTTATCATTCTACTTTTGCGATTAATATTTCATTTTTTATTGCAAATGTTTTTCACGTTGTATCCGGAATGCCTTTAAAAAAAGAAAAAAAAAAAACCCTCACATCTCAATACACAGTTGACACGGAATTAAGCTCACACTGGCATTCTCACGTCAATGCATTTTTCTAGTTGGTTACGTTTGCTCGGCTTTTATTCAATAATGCTGATTGCTGTATTTTATTACAAAATTATAAATTTTCAGCACAGCTTTGAATAACTGCTTTTATCATCAAATTTCGATAAATTAGATTTTATAGTTCCTTCTTTACATTAGCAATATTGAAAATTAACAATAACGCCATTTCATTTTTTAAATTCTGAGACTCCGTGGGCTGGAAACGACACATAGCCACTCTTTGTTCGGGTAATAAACGTGCTATTGCAATGATCTAACTTTGTTATTTTACAAGATGATAAAAAATCACGTGAATCGTATGTCATTCCAATCTGACGCTTTATATTCTTGTAATGTAACCCGGGTATTCTTGTAATATCACGCCGTCGCTTAACCACAAACCAATAGCATACACTGTGCTGCCACTTTATTAGGTACACCTACCTAGTAGCGCGTTCAGCCTCCTTTAGCCTTCAAAATGGCCTGAATTCGTCTAGGCATAGATTGAAGAAGATGCTGAACACGTTGTGCAGGAATGGAGTACCATGCAGACATGAGTGTGTCACGCAGTTCCTTGAGATTCGACGGAGGTGTAGTCCTGCAGCGAACAGCCCTTTCCAGCTCATCCCAAAGATGTTCAATAGGATTGAGTTTCGTGAACTGAGCGAGCCACTGCAGCAAAGAAGTCATTGTCATGTTCCTGGAACTGTTCCATAGTGATTCGAGCTTTGTGCACTGGCGCATTATCCTGCTGGAAGTAACCATCTAACTGAGGATAAACTGTCAACACGAACGGTTGCACTTGGTTAGCAACGATGTTTAGGCACGATGTGGCATTCAGACGTGAATCTATGGGTATCAATGGACCCAACGTGTGCCAAGAAAACATTCCCCACATCATAACACAGCCCCACCACCACCTTGCACAGTAGTCGTCAGACATGACTGGTCCATGGATTCATGTTGTATTCGCCAAATTCTCAGCCTTCCATCAACATGATGCCCCAGTAACTTCGACTCATCAGACCAAGCAACTGTTTTACAATTCTCGATAGTCCGGTGCTGGTGTTGCTCTGCCCACAGGAGGCATTCTCTCTTGTTCTTCTTTGATAACAAACGTACGCGATGTGGCCGTCGGGTGTTATAGCCCATTCACGACAAAGTGCGACTAGTGGTCGTTGCTATATTTTGTTCTGCGTAACAAGGTATAATGATATGATGTGCGACATTATGGCCTGTCTGCTTGCACAATTCTAGCCATCCTTCTCTGACCTCTCATCTACAAGCAATTTTCTTCCACAGGAGTGTCGTTGAGAGGATGTTTTCTGTTCGTTGCACCATTTTAGAAACACCCTTGAAACTGTGTTGCGTGAAAAGTTCAGGAAAACTGCCATTTCAGAGATGCTTTGTCCAACACATCTTGCACCTACTACTATTATTCCACGTTCGAAGTCCGTTAGATTACTCCTTTTCCCCATTTTTGCTATGGTTTGTGCGCTTAACTGATAGTAGAAAGGTTGTTCTGCTGCATTTATATCCACAACTGTGGTCATGTGACTTGCAACGTTGTGGGACAAACCATTTGTGTGCACAGCAGGGGTGTACCTAATAAAGTGGCAGCACAGTGTAGTATGCAATGCTTCTAACGGCTAGGTGTTAACCAAATTTACCAGGACATGTTAAATGCAAAGGAGGAAACCAGAAATAAATGAATAAAATATATTTACCAAGCAAGTTGTTCTACGTCCATGAATCAAGGACTGAAGCTCCAGTTGTTTAAAGCTGTGGCCGCCGTAGCCTAGTGGGCAGGCGCGCGGGTGCATAAGTACACGTGCCTTGAGTGACCGGGGTTCAAGCTGAATACGGTACTGTTTCTTGTAGTCTGTCTATCTTGTGAACTCCTCTGACCGTTTGGTCGTCCCGGAGTATAAACAGAAAAAATAATAATATCAGTGATTGTCGTGAGGAAGGATTGAGTATGACGTTGAATGATTTCATGAGCCACTACTCGCAGGTGAGAATTCGCTTAGCATTGGATGGGGTGGCTGAGCCACAAATCTCTAATTCGCAGAGTTATGGAGGTTTTGGGGCTCACACCTCCACAATACTCGAGATGTATTGTGGAGGTAATATACCTGCTGATAATTTTCCTGTCTGTCACGAGGAATTGAATCATTTCTGATTTGGAAGCCATCGTGACCTGCAAAATTTGGCATTTAGCTTGTCGATCTGCTTATACTGAAAAATAGCTTATGATCGAACAGAATACCGAAATCAGTATGAGGTATGGAACTATTAGCGTTACGTTCAGTTGTGTGGAGTGAGATTTCAGCGAAAAGAGTGCCAGCTTTTATTATTTATTTATTTATTTGTTTTGAGGATCAATTTTCAAATTAAAACTAGAAAGGTAGCAGTTCCAATTTTTTAAAACTCTTGCGCGATGAAAGTGGCCATTTGTTTAGAATTAGCTAATACTACCCTGATGAACACTTCATATCATCTGTGGGGGATGCGAAGTTTTCTCTGTTTGAAATAAAAGGGGAAATTGCCAGTGCTGTAGTTATAAAATTAGCAGAAGGTATTCTCTATGAATGTTACGAAAAGCATTACGAATGTTACAGAGAATATATTGTGCATATAAGCGTATTAATCGAATTCCAGAGGATATAAGGCCTATATTTTCTGGTATTCTAGAATTCTGAAATACTAGTACACACGCGCACACGGCATATATATTAAAAAATAATAAAACTGTAAGTATTGCCTAAGAATCAAATTCAAATAAATTATTTATTTTTTAATTTTCAGTAAATATTTTAATATTATGTTTTTTAAAGTCTTTCTAAAACTAAAATGTATACGCGAATCACCTAAAAAAAAACCCAGAGGGTATAAAGCGCATACCCACGTGTATCCTCCACTACAGCCCTGATAATTATTGCAGTGAACGGAGCGCCTAACAGCATGCCACGTTGTGGTATTCCTGATGTCACCTTACAAGAGAGCTGCGATTAATTTTGAGAACTAGCCTCCACTCTCATAGGAGGAAGTGAAGAAACAGATAATATTACCACTAATATTCAAAGAATGCATCAGCAGAAAATACAATGCCTGCCTGGACATTCACAGTATCAAAGGCTGATTATCTATCCAAATTAAATATCCGAATATCTAAAAATCAATTCTGCCTACCGTTCAAATGCTCGAAAGATGTTCAGCATAGTGTCAACCAGATTGGTTACGGCGGATCTTCCTACAAGCACACAATGAATTCCTCCTCGTTCATGTGGAAAAATATGTTGCGTTATAGAAGGCAGTATGGTCTTTTTCATAATTTTAGCAGTGTGGATTAGTAGGAGCTAGGTCTAAAATGGCATTTTCGTTGTACTGGAGTGCTTTTGGGCAAGAAGTGCACTGTACATGATTTAAGTTGGGGTGGAAAGTAGTGTTTAACCCGCCATCTGTTGAAAACCGAGAACGATTTATCAGTGAAGGAGGAGTCAGGGCCTTGACAAAGATTTTTGGAATACCATTAGTATTAACAGTACCAGAGGGGAATTGATGGCTTATAATTGCTTCTTAGTGATAAGAAATAGTGGGTGCTAGAGAATCGCTTAATTGGAGAACCGAACTATGTGCGCCAACCTGTGGGTGTGGGGATTTTTATTTTATTATTTTATTTATTTTTGTATACTAATATATATCCTTTTTCTTATATATTTTTATCTATCCCCTTGTGATTAGTTCCCCTTTAGAATAACCTCCCCACTTGGGCATCTGACTATTAACTTCACAGAAAATTCTAGGTTCAAGGGGAAAAGCTCTTAGATGTATTTAATTCCCTTCGGATAGGCTGGTACTCAGAACAACAACAAAAAAAAAACACAAAGGTTATATATATAATTCAGTTTATTGTACATATTTACAGGCATACATCAAAACCAAAATGATTAAACCCAAACATATGACAACATGATCTAGTCTCATCTTCTTATATATATATATATATATATATATATATATATCTTAATCATGCATCAGTTAAAACCATTAATAACAATACCAATCCCGTTCAATTCCCTTCTGTATATATTCAATCCTGCATCATTTAAAACCATCAATAACAAAATATCGATCCCTTTCTATTATTTCCTACATATATTGATCATGCATCAATTAAAACCATTAATAACAAAATATCAATGCCTTTCTATTCCTTTACAAAATTCAATACTTATTCATTTACTTATCACAATGATTATTAACAGGTATCACTCACTTCTAATTCCCATCCAAAACATATTTAATTGTAGCCTATCAAGCAATTATAAACAAGGCATCAATTACTTCAAATATTTTATATATATATGTATTCCCTTCCAAAATTATTTATATATCTATTAACTTGCCCTGGCTTCAGCACATCTCCTAAAATAACCTATCCTTAGAACTGAGTAATTCTTATACACAGTATCTTTTAAAAGTCCTGCTACTTAAATTTCGGGGTTCCTACAGTTCTTGGTGTGTATGAGAATACTTATGTAACTAGCCACTTAGTTATCTCGAGAGTTCTGCGGCATGTCCTTCATCTTTCTCGCACTGAACAGCAGGTCAATTCCATCTGGAACGCATCTCACAAACCTTGGATAGTTCGACAGGAGTTTTCGGGTTTACTTCTTGGGTTTCGAGTACCTTTGCTCCTAAAAAAAAAATGATTCATTTCATCTGGTCAGCAGGTTTGTTCTCCCTTCGGTCCGGCTCCCTATTCTATCAGCTTCAGCTCCGTTATCTCCTGGGCATCAGACATCTTGTTTATCCTACAATGAGCTAACTTCGCCGTGTTCTGCTTTCTCAACTATTTTAGTTGCCTTCTGCTCTTTACTGAACTGTGTAAAAAACTCCGAAAACTCTGAACTCTCTTTACTGAAACAAAACTGTGTCTGTTACTGGCTGACGGATTGACTAACTGCTACATCTTAACTTGATCCCCTTTCTTCTCTCCAACACTAATTTATACTACAACTACTCAACTTACTGACACTGACTGACTATACCATCTTAAACTGGTCAGCACTTGCTCAACTCTGACCGACTAAACCATTTTAACTCACACCGCCAAAATCTCAACTTTGTCTTTGACTAACTCATCTTCAGAAACACCGACAAAAAACGTTAACTCTGTCTGTTAAACCATTTTCACTCACACCGACAAAAATCTCAACTTTGTGCCTCTTTTCCATCCTTTCACTGTCTTTTTCGTTCATCTTACTCCCGATTTCGCCACGCCTATTCTCAATGACTCCTTCCAATCCTATATTCATTTACGAATTCTTCTCATCTGATTTGTTAGAAGGCCTATACTCAGCCTGCTCAGTAGCACGTGTTACCATACACCCACTTTTTACAATTCTACCAGATTTTCCCCCATACGGTGTGCCCTTAGATGTTTGCCGATTATCCAAAAAACAACTTTCCCCTCTCATATAACGCCTTTGTCCCCGTAGCGTTCTAAAACCACGAAAATCACATCTCGTGACCACAGCACCTATATTTGGAAACTTATGTGCTTGTCAAGAAACCACTTCCTGTTTACGACCTACTAGGTTCGACCCCGAATAAAGCTTAATTTATCTGTTGTTTGTTTGGACCCATTCTGCTTTACAGTAGTTTTCTACGTTTATTCCCAGCTTATAACGGAAGTTGATGGCTAATGGCTCTGCTTTTATTACTTACTACCCATTAAATTTATATTCCATGCTGAAAAATTGTTATTGTTGAAATCAGACGATATTACTTTCTTATTCACTATCAGCAAGAATTCCTATTTCTTAATTAATAAAAACCAACTTATTATAATTTTTATTCTGTAAGATTTTGAATCTTACAAACCATTCCTCAAGATCTAAGTTGTTAATCAGTTTAGTTTCGGGATTCGTGTAGAATTGCTTTCCTCTCTAAAGAATCTTGTCAAGATGATACTTGATTACAGCTGATTTATTACGGTCGAACTGGGCTCTCGCCTGAGATAAATGCAATTCTGATTTAAATAGCTCCCAAGATCTTCCATTTACGATACCTACTTGGTGTCCAAACTTACATTAAACTCCATTGTCCACCATACTCTTGAGATGGGGTGGTGGCAACAGACTTTGTGTGTTCACGTTGGCTAATGGAGATAATTCAGCGTGATAGGCGGTAAATGGCTATGTTAAAGTCGCAGTTGGCGCAGAACATACTAGGGCGGCCTGGATACGCAGCTGAGGGTTGAGGTAATTCTTCATTTACGAATTATTGTTTAGGTGGGTTGAGTCTGGCGGAGTGATCAGCACTGATAGGTTGATGATCCTAAGTGAAGACAAAGTCGTGTCTGTTCGAGTTTGCAGCTAGCAATGGAAAACACCAGGTTGAAGACGTTTGCCACTCTGGTGGGTTGGTGATGTTAACTGATGCACATGAAAGAATTTTAGAAACTTGCCATGTTTAGGCTACAGATATACAGGTGTGGGAGCCAAATTGAAAATTTCCCACACATTAGCAGACTTTCCGATGGGCGAAAGTAGATATTAGTGCATAGCTTTAACTCTAAACTGTAATAAGAATTACAGGTATGCATTCATATAGTGTGGGGCTACCCTTTGCTTTTAAAATAGCTTGTATTTACGTGGAATAGATTCAAATAAACCTTGAACTGTCTTAAGAGGAATCTTAGACCATTCTTCATTATGGAAAATTTCAAGCTCCTTGAGGGATGAACGTAGAGGAATTCTGCTTTTCACTCTCCTCTTCAAATATGCACACAATGGCTCAATAATGTTTACGTATGGAAGATTCATATCCTCAGTTCTCCGTTCCTCAAATCAAGATTGGACTCATCTTGCAAGTGTTTTTAACTTTTAAGCATTAAATTCTTGAAACATCTCATCGTTTGTACCATAGGATGAATCTGGTCACTTAGATTATTGAGGTAATAAGTGGCAGTAATTTGACCTTTCACAGTGATAGGGCACATAACACAGTGATAGGACCTAAGGAACATCAAGATATTTCTACCCAGACCATTGTTGATCTACCTAATGTTTGACCGCTGGTAAAAGACAGTCAGGATGATGCGATTCCTTTGGTATTTTCCAAACGTAAACTCTCCTTGATGTTGGTAAAAGTATGAATGATGATTTGTCTGAAAATATGTTTCCAATCATCAAGTGTCTAGATTTTGCTCCTTACGCCATCGCATCCCCTATCTAGCATTAATATCAGCACCGAGTAGCTTGGCAATAGTGGTTCTGCCATAAATTTCAGCTTTATGACGTTCTCATCGAATTTTTTTTCTAGAAACTGGATTGCTGAGTCACATTAAATTCTTCAATTATTTTTGAGGCAGCAGTTTTATGTTTTCTCGCCACAATCCTTTTCAGTGTCCGGCGGTCTCTTTGAGTTACCTTAGATTTTCTGCCAGACAATTCATCCCATCAATGATGGGATGAATTGTGATTCTTGGTAAATGCAGATATCAATATCGGTTCCCCCCTGTTCCCACTAAACACAGATCCTCAATCCAGCCAGCAACAAGAAATCTATACTGAAAACGCATCCTACAGCACCACTTCTATAGAACAGCCTTTCAACTTAGATGAATTAAAACTTTCCATTGGCAAAACAAAAAACAAAAAAAGCCCAGGGTTAGACTTCATTGAAGCAGAAGTAATTAAAAGCTTGCAGAGACGCAATCAAATCTCCTTCTCAGCCTGTACAACCATTGTCTGGAAGTTGAACTTTTCCCAGATGACTGGAAAGAGGCCAATCTACACCTCATTTTGAAGAACCCAAGTAAACCACCAGAGCAGCCAAGGTCATACAGACCCATAGCACTCCCTCCCGTTTTAAGCAAAATATTTGAACATCTTCTCTTATCCAGATTGGAAAAACACTATAAAAATGCAAATCTCCAGTCCCCAAACCAGTTCGGTTTTCGGGCAGGCCGTTCAGCAGAAGATGCTCTTCGACAGCTCACAGATTCAGTCCAAAATTCAGCCACCAAATACTTCTTAGTAATATCAGTGGATTTCGCCGGGCCTTTGACCTGCTGTGGTGGCCAAGTATACTACGAAGACTCAGAGAAGCTAGCGTTCCAGCAAATCTTTACAGCTGCATACAGGACTATTTTCACAACAGAAGTGTTACAGTCAGAAATGCCTATCGACAAGTCTCCAGAAATGTCTACAGAGGATGCCCCCAGGGCTCTGTCCTTGGTCTTTTCCTATGGAATGTGGTCATGGACGAGTTCCTGAACCTAGACCTGGGGGATGTTTCCACCCAAGCCTTCGCAGACGACTTGATACTGACAGTCACTGGAAACTCCAGAGCTTCCCTGGAAACAACAGCCAACGGAGCCTTTAGAAAGCTACAAGAATGGGCCAGCCTCCATAAACTCCATATATCCCTTGAGAAAACTACTTCAATTCTACTCAGAGGAACCCTTCAAATAAGCATGCCGCCGCAGATTAAAATTGCTGGTAGAACTATCAAACTGACAACTGAGTTGAAGTACCTTGGGGTAATTCTCGACCTCAAGCTCACGTTTTACCCGCATATAGACTACCTTCATTGCAAAGTCAGCAACTACATGGCAATGGTAGTGAGGATCAGCAGGTCTGACTGGGGCCTAAATCGCCGCTCACTGCATATGCTATACAAAGCTGTACTTATTCCCACTATAACCTACTGTGCAGGTGTCTGGTATCATCGTGCACTCATTGTTCGTAACCAAAGGAAGCTCACCTCCATCCAGCGTAATATCCTTCTCACTATCACCCGTGCCTGCTGCACAGTAAGCAACCCAGCGCTCCAAGTCTTGGCAGGAGTTCTCCCTCTAGACCTGCAGATAATTCGCAAAGGGACTCCCTACCACCATCCTGGATTTCACTACAAACCCAGCAAACACCATCAAAGAAGAAAAAAAGCGCCTTGCAGTCTACCTTCTTAACGCCTGGCAAAACAGATGGAATACCACCCCCAAAAGTTCCATCACTAAAAAATTCTTACCTGAAATAGCCCAGATTTACCCTAAAGCTCCAGCATGGTACAGCCCAGGGTTATATACCACTTTTCTGATTACAGGCCATGGATCCATAAATCACAAACTTGCCTCTATGAACATCGTGGATGACCCTCGCTGTCTTTGTGGTGAAAACGAAGACTGGGATCGCCTATTCTATGTTTGCCCGCTCTACGAGGACCTGCGAACGTTACTCATATCAAAAATACATGCCTTGCCTCGAGGAAATGAACATTTTCTGATCAATGAGGAAGACCAGTACAACGCTTTCTCTGCCTTCGCCCATGATCTCTTCACCAGAAGAAGATCACTGGTACAACATCCTAGAACTGATGCACATTGATCAACACCCTTTTCTCATATACTGAACATCTTCACCTAGATTGTGACCACTTCTAGCTACTGGACTTGACACTCAGGTCGCTTGAATTGTTTCATCCCTGTCTCTCTTGATACATGATTGTCTTCCCACCCCTCTCGAGGGTCCTCTTCTTCCACTTCCGCTTAGGTGAGAGAATTCCCACCCGACCTGTGGAGGATGCCTTCCCTTACATCCTCCGTCGCTCTGTCTATACCTCCTTTCCTTTACCCTCTCAGGTACATCCTGTACTCCCTGAACCCTATTATTTTATATATATATATTTTTTTTTTTTTTTTTTTACTTGGTCTCTTTCCAGGAAGCTCAGGTGACCTGGAGGAGACTAGCCAGAGAATTATGGGCAGCCTGGCTACCTCCTAGTGGTGTGTGCGGGCAACGTGGGGTCCCATCAGGGGCCCTGCGGCCAAAAGCCAGGACACCCAACAGAACCCACCATAATACTTCATTTACAACACAAAAAATTTTTCTGGCTTTAACAGCGATACTGTTTGTCCCCACAGAGTATATATGGCGCAGATGTGGGAAACCACCGGAGGCGCCTTTCCCCCAACACTATGCACACTATCATTATCGGTACACCTGTTCTGAATACGTTGAAGAAATCAGCAGTTTTAGTCAAAGATGCCTGAGCTAAACGTGCACTAACAATTTTACCTCTATGGAATTCAGACAGGTCCGTCATTTTCTTCATGTATCTTTTTATATCACCTCTAAATAAACATCAACCTTTATTGTCTTTTCTTCACAGTACTACTACCTGCAAGAAACAAAAAAAAAAAAAATTATATATACTGTATACCATTACTGCATGCTGTATAAATACGTTATACAGCCATTACAAAAACCGCTCCCTTCAAATCAGGTGTTTCTATTATTTTGTCTACTCCTTATAACTCCTCATTGGATTGTAGAATAGGAGTTAGTGGGAGATGGCCATGAAATCGATGGCCATCGATTGAAACGACAGAGACACTAGGATGGCTTCAAATTATGTCGTGCTGCTGAATGGCCAAAGGCGAAAGGGGATGCGACCGGAAATGCCTATTCCACAGAAAGGTGTCACTCAAAATTTACACTTAGTAAAGAAATAGAATTTTTGATATTTTATGGGCTGTTTTTTGGAAAAATTGAAATTAAAGTGAGCAGACAGCTAAGAATAACCGACACTTTCTTGAGCTTCATGTACTGAAGATTTAAATAGGCTCGCTTTATATCTTGAGGCTGTGGCAACATCAACGGTTCAGCCACACCGGTTTAACCGCAACAGTTGGCTGCACTTGCAGTTTACACTGAATGAAGCGGGACTGGCTGCATGAAGTGCTGTTTGCGACGACCAGCACACGTGCTGAGGTCGATACGCATGCGTTTGAACGCAACTTCACAGCTAACCGGATTAGCGCCTCATTTTCCGCTGCCCCTTCCCGCCCGGAGTTCATTCTATTGTTGCTTTATGATTTGTGCTGATATTGGTTTATTTTAGGATAAGTTTCGATGTTATATTCAGTACGTTTACTACTGGATATCAGAGAAACAATTTTTTAGCAATGGAAACAAAGCAACTGTGAGTTGAATCAGTGTTATTTCAGTTTCTGAGAAATTATTATAATTATTCAGAAATGATTAGTTGGTGGATTTGCATCATTACTAAATAGTCGATTTTTTTTGGATAAACCGAAGTTTGTACATTGGCAACATTATTGTAACATTATACGTATTCAGAAAATAAAAATTAAATGACAAACCTGTAGGGAAAAAAAAAAAAAAAAACAGTACATTAGAAAATACAATACGTATTCAATAAATGAAGTGTAGTAAAATCCCATTGTAGCGAAGTTTTCACTGCAACAAGATTCATTTCTGCGTACAGCAATTTCTGAACATTGACTATCATTCAAAAATATGTTTAAAGAACAATTATTTGATCAGGCAAGTTTTGCTATATTTTTCGAACACGCAGAAGTAATTTCTGCATTATTTTATTTAATGACTTTAAAATCATTACTTATTTTAAATTAAAAGCAAAAATATTTTAAAAGCATTGAGTGCTGCTTTTATAGCAACAGCTCATTGCCCATTATTACATAATAAAATACTCCAACTCCAATTCTTCACGTCATTTGTTAAACAAAAAAAAAAAAAACCAACAAAACTGATTTATCATTCACCTGCCAATCCGTAACACATCATACAATTTAATTTTAAACCCCCTTTCCCTTTAGCCATATAAGTTTTGAATGGGCCTGCTCTTTTTTTATTTTTTCCCTTTTTGCAGCGCCGTTATTGTCAGACATTCTTCTGATCCAGTACTGTATGCTCCTCGGACCTTTGTTTTCTTCAGATGCTCAATGACCAGTTAGACGAGTCGTTCAAAAGATTTTAATGACATTCTATGGTAAATAATAATAAAAAAAATAATAAAAAAAACTTATATACACGCTTCTGTAAATGAAATGAAACTGTCTCTTACTCAGTCGAATACAATTTTTAATGGTTTGATTTACTTGCAACATTACTTTAAAGTGCTACAATTTCTATTTCGATGACTATTGCGATCTTATGATAACGCAACTGAATCGGAAATGCCAGACACCCACCCCTACGGCCGAAATCTAACAGTTGAACTCATGATGTAGTGCACACCAGAAGCTGTGGCTGAACGATTGATATTACCATGGCTTTAATTAATCAGAATTGAGTAAGAGTAAGATTAGTGATCGTCAGTTTTTTTACAAACCAGTTTAGTATTAATATTAAAATAGCATAATGATGCAAAGAAACAGAATTTATTCTGCATCTGCCAAAAAATAAATAAATAAAATCAATAAGTAAATAAACTAAAAAAAAATCGTTATTTTCGTGGTAAAAAGTGAGTGTCTATACTGTTTTTTTTTATACTTAATTATTATTATATATTTTTTTTAAAGACAGACTCTTTTCATAGTTAGGGAAGATTATTTTGGAAAAGGTCTCCTAAATTTAAATTCTAATATAAATATAAAGTCTTTCCGTTATATTACACCAATACTACACCGTAAGGCCGATTATCACCTGAATGATACACCTGAATCAAAAATTTATTTGTCGAATGTCAAAAAGTGCAGCAAACCTACTAATATCACACAACTTTTACCAGTACTTGGTTCCAAAAAAAAAAAAAAAACAACAAAACAATAATATTGTATAATCGTTCAGACGACTATTACTTATAAGAAAGAAAGAAGAAAAAAAGATTGCTGAGAAGATTATAACCAAGTGGAAAGTCAGTTTGGAAAGAGCTGACTCCATCCATCACATGACACGTTGGTTATGTGTAAGCAACCTGTTTATTGATTAGTTCTTTTATTGCTCCACGGACATACTTTCTCCTGCCACAAGGAAGCTCCACTTAACTTACAACTGGATTTATGGGCTACAGTTGCAATTGCCGTGCTTAGTTTTTCGAATGCTACAGTATACACCAGAAACGTGGACACTAAGAAACTTTCGCATTATCTCGGAATTCTTATAAAAGCTACTTTTGTATTTTGTTAGTTTTAATATTTATTTGTCGTTTTTTTAAGTTACACAACTGAGAAATTTCAACGGTGAATTATGTTGAACTCTAATCATTAATAAAAAGTTTTAGAAACACTGCTTTATACAGTTTATTAGTAATAATTAGCGCGGACCTTTTACAATTGTTAAAAATAAAGAAGTATGGAATTTTTAGGACAAAACAAAAAATCAGTTATCATTTATTATTCTTTTTCAATTTAATTCTACAGAAATTTTTAGAACTTTATTTAACAATGCAAAGTGATGAGGTTACCTTAGATGAAAGAACACAGAAACAACTAAGTCGCTAGGAAGCACATATGCTTCAAATACAATAATAATTAATATACAAACAAAACAATATACTGTGGGGGTTGTATTGGTTTATTGTGGGGGGTGTGGGTATTATTGTTTTTCTTGGTTGCCCTAATTTTCTTTATATTTTAATTATTGTAATTTATCCCCTTTTCTTATATGTATATCCCCGTAGTCCAATCCTCCCACTTAGCATCTGACTTGTTTGTTCTCAGAAGATTACCAGACCCAAAGGGGACCCCAATTATTTTAGGTATTTTTCCACCGGATTGGCTGAGTTTCGGAATGACAGACTCCAACACATGAATGTAAAATAAAACAATGTTTATTAACATATCATACAGAAGCTAGCAATAGTATTTAGTCAAACTATATTTGGCTGGTGATTTGTTATTTCATTAACCCTTATATGTGTAAATATCTTGTTCAAACTCAATTGTTTCATCATCAGATATCCTATTCTAATTCACATTATTATTCATTATGACATGGTGTCTCTTCATGTTCTTTACAGGGACCTCAATAGGTCGTGTCATACACTTTACATAGATTCTTCCCACTCTTCTTCTGAACAGTCTGTATAATAAACCAACAACTACCAGTCAATGAACTGGCTCACAAAAACCTTCAGAGTTCGTGTCTCAATTTGTAAGAAAATTTCATTTATTCAATCAGACACCCTTTCTGCAATCAGGTCAACAGGAAATATTAATCAATTCAATTTAACATTACCCTTCTGAACAGTTAATCCTCTATACCTTTATAAATCACTTATTAATTAGCCCCTACTTAAATCTGAAATACTTTCCACAAATCACCTCATAATAAATTGAAATTTCAACCTTCAATTTCATACATATTATAAAAACCTTTCCCAACTTTAAACAATTCTCAGTTATCTATTATAACCTCTCCTTCCAGCAAGCATTAATATGAGGAGCTTCACTTCAAATTATAGGCTACGTCCGTCTTAAATACCTTACACTTTTATTCATATATTCATTACTTAAACCTCCCTCCTTAACTATATATGTCTATTCATCCTAAAGTCCTCTCCTTAATAAATTAAGTACACCTATGTCGGTAAACTCTCTAGCACTTACATGTTAGGCCTGGAACTTTCCTCCCTGCTCGGCTTCCTTTCATACCGGTCATTCGGGTACTGGAATGCGGGGGCGCTCATTTGGGGATCTCGGTGATCATGGTGTTTCCCTACCGGGTACTGCACGGCTGGAATCAATCAGTGTCGCATACTCTTTACCGGTCAGCATTTCTTCTTCCGTGGATAGAGGGGTTTTCGAGTAGGTCAATGGTTCGATCACTCATTCGACTGGCTTTGCCTATATAATTCTCAGGGTGTGATTCTTCCTTCTTCCTCACTACGGCTTCCATGTTTACAGGTGAACATTCCTACTGGCTGTCTGGGTATGCAGAATTTCTATCACTGCTTCCATCTACCTCAGGTCTGCAGCTATCACCCAAACTAGACTACTGCTCTGCTTTGTATCGTCCTCCAACTCCTTCAAATCATCCTCCAGACCGCTCCGAAAACTTCTTCCGAATCTCACGAAAACTTTTCCAGAATGCCACGAAAACCTTTTCAGAATCTCCCTCTCAAAATTCCCTCTATTTTCTTCCTGGCCAATAGGAGATCTGCACATCCTTTTTCCTGTGTTCTCATTTGTCTCCTCTCCTCTTCCGTGGGCGGGTCTTCTTTACTCTTTGTGTCCCAACTTCCGTGGGCCTCGAACATACGAGAACAATCCAGAAAGAAAGGCGGAAGTTCCGGTCAACTGAGAAGCGTCACAGCTCCTCCCGTGACCTCACGCGCGCACACCTGGTGACGTCGCCCACCTCTAATAACGTTTCACCGTGAAATTTATAAGAGGGTCAGCTTAAGCACTCTTGGCCCTTACTATGGTGCATCTGCCTCTGTCTTAATGGGGATTTGTCATGGTATATTACTTTCACTGACTCGTCAAAGAACTTCCATACAAACAAGCTACAACTAAACAAGGAGTGACTGGAAGGTATTTTTGAATTCCAGTGCTTCTTAACCCATGTTGTTTTTACCAGAAAACCACTATTCGTATTACAGTTAAATTCTCATAATATTTAATAAATTTTATTAATTAATGTAAGGACGGGTCCTTACAATACGACTGGACAGCAACAACGGTAAATGACAAATGAATGATATTGTATCTTAGCTGAATTACCTGCTTATTTTCTTAACCACCTTCTCAATATCATATAAATAGCATGATTTAATTTAAAGATCACGATGGAAATACGGTATATTCATGTGTATGTGTTTGTATCGTTGCCAACGCTTCTCGGTATATATCATATAAAATACTCGCATAGCATCAAGAATTACTTCTTGGATTTTAGTTTTCAATTCACAAACATGCTGAATGTCTGAGCAAGTTGAGATTCAGCAGACTGTAAATGCGTATCCTTGTTCTGTTTTTGTGAAAGAACCAATTAAAGAAGATATTCAGCTTCAATAACTCTCATTAAAGGTTTCACGAACTAGTACTCTTAAGTCTTACGTACTCTGTAAATAAAACGTACGTATGCCATGAAATGTATTATGAGCATCAGCGACTTCGTCACCTTAAACAGCGTGGATACTATCTTTTACGCTTTCAATTAACTGCTTGTTACGTTCCGCAGAAATAGCTGAAGTACATGTGGGAGTTACGGGATTATTTGAAAGTGGAATATTTTTCAGTTGTTGAAAACTAGTAGAAAAATCTTTCACGATTCTTGAAAGGATACAAGGAGAGCTTTTTTTGGACGTGTAGTAAATTTATTAAGTTCTCTTTTGTCCCCAGCAATTGTAACTTAACCACGGAGCTTATTTTCCAGTTTAGCATATTTCGTTATTAAACGATCTCTTATGTGTTATATCAACCGAAGCAAGAATGCATAAACCAACAACGCACGAGAATGTACCTCACCACTTATGCTAAAAAAAAACTACAAGGAAGATAATTATCGTCATATTTTTGAGTTTTCCTCACACACTAAGAAATATTGGTCTCTTCTAGAGTGTGCGTCCCACATTGAGAAATGTTGGTATAAAGAAATTTAACATAAATAAATTTTCTGCTTGTACTCCCTTAGGGCCATATAAGATCGCAGATAGTTGCGAGATATAGCATACAGGAATACAAGAGGAATCGAACGGATGGTGTAACTCCGTTATGAATCTCATTGGTTTAAAATGAGATTGGCAGCCGAAAATCATTTTACCTAATTTTTCATTAATTAATATAAGGTTTGTTACTTCATTTGACATTTAGATTACAAAATTACATAGTTTCTCAAGTACTCTGTACTTAAAATACATATGATACTTTAAGGATATGAGGCCCAAGAGATATGCGGTCTCGCGGCCATCTAGGCAGTTTTAAATGCTACGTTATCCCCCCCTCCCGTTCCCCAACTTAGAACTAGCATGTCAAAAATATAGTTTCATATTTTAATAATATTAATTTTAATAATATTCCACTCTGTTTTGACAACCTTATGATATTTTAGCTATTTTCTCAATATCTAACACAATCATCACAACCATGCAATTAAGAATGTTAATCCTTTTTAAAAATGCATAATTAATAATAAGAACTGTTCTTGCTGCCCGCGACCTTCAACATTGTATCTGTTTTAGACCATAGTCATAAAAGGTTAGACTCCCTTGATATAACTTATTTCTCTCTTCTTGGGATTTATTATGTTATTACAAAGGTTTTCCTCAACTAACATCGAAAAGTCATTCCTTTTTTTTTTTCCATCCCTTTTTCTTCTATCTTCACAATCTCTATCCACCAGTCCACTTCTATTCATAGCTGCTCTCACACCCTCCATCCACGTCCTTCTCTTTTTCCTTCTCCATGGCATCCATTCAGTGGCTCCTATGGGCAAACTGTCGTCCTTCATTCTCTTCACATGGCCCAATCACTAATATTTTCTCCTCAATTTTATCAATGATGGTTTTTTGTACGTTCATTGTATTCTTTATCATGTCATTTCTAACTTTTGCAGTCCTAGACTTTCTTGCAGAAATTCACTCGCCTGAAATCCATCTCAACAGCCAATAGTTTTTTTTTTTTTTTTTTTTGCCTTTAATTTAGGGTCCAAGTCTCACATCCCCATAATAAAACACTTTGTAATATTGCATTATATATTTGATGTTTAGTTTTGCCAATAATATTTATATTTCATAGCACAGAATTGAGCATTCCTATGACCTTTCTACCTTCACCCAGTCTTCTCTCAATTTCCTGCGCAGATGATCCGTCAGCCTGAATAATTGAACCCAAGTATTTAAATTGCTGTACAGTTTTCACCTCTATTTCATCTAAATCCAGAACATCCTCACTTCGATTCATGTGCTCTGTCTTATTAAAATTTACTGTCAGTCCCCATGTTTTATATTTTTATAGTAACTTACTGCCCATGCAATTTGCGTCATCCTGCGCTACCACAACTTGGTCAACTGCAAACAGTAGATTGTAAAGGTACTTATTTTGACCAAGTGGAATACCCATTGAACTGCACTTCTGTGACCACGGTCTTAGAACAACTTCTAGGTATAGCTTAAACAAAGTAGGTGACAAACATCCTTGAACTAGTCCTTTTGAAATCTTAAATGTTTCTTGGTAATTTTGATACAGCATGTATTGCATGATACAGCAATGCATTTGGATTTTAGATTCTTCAAATAATATTAATGGCTGGAGTATTGAAATTTTTTCCGTAGCCACAGAAGATTTCTTGGAACATTGTCCTACACTTTCTCCAAGTCTATGAACAGCATACCCACGTCTTGGTTTGTAGCCTTACATTTTTTCCAGAATTAGCTTAATAGTTAATAAATGGTCGATTCATAACCGTACAGTCGAAAAGCCACACTGTTCCTCAGAAATTATAATATCTTTTTCCAGTTTTCTATAACTTCTCTGTAGGTGAATTTTGTGTTATTAGGTTACTTCAAGTTCAGAAGAGATAACAGAAAAATTATTACTCAGTTATGACTGCAGCTAAATGTGCTACCAATAAAAGTCATTTACAGGTGAGGGACAACTACTCTTAAAACTATGGAAAGTACATGCTGTTGCTTTTAAAAAAGGCAAGCTAAAAAACATAACTTATAAAAAGATTATAAACAGAATGGTTGTAGCCGTCTTTTAATTCATGTTAAAAATTCATAAAGAAAGCTGCTTACACTTAACTTTAAAGCTATAAGGATACGCAAGCAAAGGATACTGCAAGCAATTAAATGATTTTGTGCTTAGAATTTGTTATAGCTTCTCTCTCTCTCTTGCTAACTTTGCAAATTGCGTCTGAAGTCTGTTCTTTAGGGATGATGGCAGGAAAACCAATTACATTTCTTTTGTTTTCGTTTATGTACACGTAATATATGTAAAATGAACAGAGGTTTTTCAAATCAAAATTTGATTTCCATAAAGAATCCATTAACATTCACTTTTGTCGGTTTCAGTAAAAGAAGAGGAATAAAAATAAAAGCTCTACCGCTAATGGCAATTTCGTTCCATTGCAAGAGTTAAGATTTGTGCAACGCACTTATTTGAAAGTACCTTGCTTACTAGGAATGGTTGAAAGTGGGTTTGGTTCTGATACTCTGAGTTTTTGAAAATACCGTGTCACTTAAGCAAATCAAATACAACACGCGTAATTCTTTTGATCTGGGAGGAACTTTTGTTTAGAATAAAACTATTCTAAACAATTTATTTTAAGCCATCTTGAAAGTGAGTGTCAGCTCCGGAATAATGCTATTTGCTATTTAATTAAAAATTTGATTTCAATTCAGTATTTGGAAATGGTTATGTCATAAATATTTAGAACTCTCTCAAAATGATAACATTTATCGTTAATGAGTTTTCTGGTTTTGAACTTAACTTTTTTGGATCCTTAATGGATTTTCTGCGACATAATAAAATACTGTTTGGATCGGAACAGTGTTATTGTTGAAATTACTGCTATAGTTATTTGAATGTAATATATTTATATTTTCGATATTTATTAGCCAAATAGCTAGAAATACTACAGATACATAAACTGCCAATTTGGGGGAGAGGATACTACAAATCCTTACAATACTGGTTGGGATTCAGTCTAAAAATTTCTCTTTGCTTTATGTGTATTTCAGCGGCAGCTCTTTCTCTTCCTTTCTTCCTCCTCCATTCATCGCATTTTCCTGTCAGTTTACGATGGGTTGTACCCTATTGCATTATAGCTTTAAAAGTTTAAAAGCCGAACATTTTAAATGTTATATAAATAAATAATCATTTCATTGTTACAACAATTCTTCCTTGCAAATGGGCGCGGTATATTCATTATTAATCAAAATAAATTTGAGTGACTTAGCACCTATAAGAAAGAAAGGCAGATCTTGCTTCATGAAAAATAAAAAGCGGTTCTGCTATCATCGTTCGTGTTATAATGGTTAAATGATGCAAGGAAGCGAACTTTTTCTGCATCTGCCAAAAGGTGGAGGGGATTACAATTCTCTGTCACTCAGACTTTTCTCGTCTCCCAAAAAGTGGCTATCCGCTTTATGGAGTCGAAGGTATCAGTGATAAAGCCTTAGGTATTGGATAGAAGGATCCTTTCTCAAGAAAACATCGCACTAACATGCAGCAAAAGTTATCTCTTATGATCGGCCTGATGCCTTCTAGCAACCTTGTCTGTCCTTCTTTATTCCCAGGACTTTCCCCAAAATTCGCGGATGGGAGATAAAAATTTCTACCGCGTATCTTGATGTCACAAACAAACATATTATTCAAATAAAGCTACCATGAGACCAGATAGATTTTCATTATTCTTGATTAAAATCTTCATCACACATTTAGTTGTTCAACAATTTTAGATGTTATCATGGTAAACCTATTCCAAAAATTAAACAGCCAAAACCTCCAAACGACTTCTAACCAATTTTACCACTGGTACGCTGTTCACAAATTTTGAAAAGTGATCTAGCAATAATAGTCCAGCAAAATATCGACGACTATGAACGATCTAGAAATCATATTCGATCGGGCTATGACTAGCCCTTAATAACAGGTCTCAAATTGACATAATTTTTCCTGAACATCAAGACAAGTTCTTCTGATCATCCAGAAGTTCTGCTTCAAAATTTCTTATGCCATACAGAGAATTCTGTAATCAAACTTACTAACAAAGCGATGCCCTAGTCACGAGAGGGATTTCCTACGATGGACTCATTCGGGTGAATGCTTTCAACAACCCTATTTGAAGCTATGTTACAGACGTTCGTAGTATCTACAAATGTCCTTTAGTATGTCAATGAGTGACGTAATGTGACTTAGGTAAGTCTCATTATCTAAGATATGAACTTCCCAAGCTTTTCAACCTATATCTAGGATTTTTTCATGGATTACATTGAAGCAATTATCCCGCAGTTGAGTCTTAAATTGGCTGTTATCTGGATGACCAAATAGAGAGTTGAAAATGATATTCATATACTTATTCGGTGTCCCAGAAAGCCCAAGGCCTGCTTCACCCCGTGTGACTAACTTACCTTCTAAACCCACCTTACTAGGATAAAATCTGAAATCTATGTAATACTGGACAAGAGCTGGTCAAAGTGCATAATCGTTGCTAATCTACCAATACATTCGGTAATTCGATATCATTCACGCTCCCAAATTGTAATTTTCTCCAGCCTCCTACTTCAAAAATATGAAAATAAAATAAAAAATCCTTCGATTACAGTACAGGATTCTGAAATTGTTTAACAAGGTTGCAAGGATATCTTGAAGAAGTTCCATAACCAACCTAAGAAAAATCTGGGCGTCTTCCCCCAACCCTCCTCAGAGACGGGACTGCTCAAAATGAATCTTCTAACCCTAGCATACCTCATACGGAAGGGATCCACATTGCATCTCTAATAGCTGTAATATCTTGTGCAAAGCTGACTTGGATAGATCACCTTCACCCTTACTTACTCCTCTGTTTGAATTCTTGGAAACCCTAATGTTTGAGAAAGCGTTCTAGCGAATGCCGTGAAAACCTTTATCAGCTCTTCAAACTGAGATAAATACTGAAATAGTAAGATTTAGATAAAGAAAACCACGAAAAATGCCTACAAACTGTTTAATTGCTAAAGGGCACAATCTCCTGAATAGAATATTTCACCTAATGACATGTCTTACGGATTTCTGATAGACCGTCCCTTGATTTCAAACTGAAGTAGCCCAGGTTGTTTAATAAGCATTAAATTGGATTTTATTATCACATCCAATTAGATCTAGTGTAATAATATTAAATAAGAATGCAGACGGCAATATACTTTCGAATTATAATCGCGGTATACACTAAACTGCGCTTAAATTAGAAGGAATATAACGGAATGCACTTAAGAAAACACACAAACATTGCTGCAACCATTTGGATTCCTCCGTAGCTCGAGCTAAAAAATCCAATTAAATAGAAAGAATAAAATAATATAAAGCAAGATCTCGTCAGGACTTCTCAGTAACTTCTCAATCTTGCAAGTTTCCTTGGTTGAAAAGTTGTCCTATGAAAACCTGTCATGCAATACTCCCCAGATTAAAATTGTACTCCGTAGTTTTCGTCGTTCGGTTCTTCAGTCCTTAAACTGGTAAGGGAAGTAATTTGAGATGAACTTCATCTCACGGTACATATCATAGGGCTACACCTTTTTAATCCAGGCTAGTTGCAATGTTTAGGAACATATCGAAGTGCCCTGTCTTTCGGTTTTTCGTTCACCGAGGTAGCGCATGATTCTTATTTCATAATAAAAATAAATTTCTGTTTATATTCCGAGACGACCACACGATCAGAGGAGTTCAGAAGACAGATAGAATATAAGACACAGTTCCGCATTTAGTAGTCATTCATGCTTGAACAACGGTCATTCAAGTCACGTATACTTATGCTCCCTCGCGCCTGAAGAATAATAAAATCTATTATTCTATTCATTTTCTTAGTCTGCATTATAAAGGCATTTTCCGCCTTTTTTTTGTATTCTGCTTCTACATCCAACTCGAAATAGTTGCTAAGTGGTTGTGCAAGCATTGATCCCGATTGGGAAATAATCCCAATTAATAAAAATCAAACGAATAAATGAGTTTTTATTTTTCTGATTGTTCTGGTTTCCTGTATACACTAGAAGCCAGGGAACTGTCCTCAATATTTTCTATCCCATGTAAGATGATGCCCATTTGTGAAACTCCTGGTATTGTTGCCAGGAGTTTCACAAATGACTGGTAATATTATTTAAATAAATATTTAATATAAAGCAAAGATTTATTCAGTGCTGCAAATGAATTAACATTCGTATTATCCTTGTAATTAATAATGTTTTTATATATCATTCTAGATGGTAAAAGTCTTCCTCTTAACCAAAGGCAGAAAATATTTCAAAATGGAACTCTTGTTATATCAGAAATAGCCAAAGATGAAGATGATGGAAGATACACGTGTGAAGTGACAAACTTACAAGGAAAAGCTGCTCATCGCACGTTTCTGATAACGGTGAGAAGTAAGTGAGACTCTTGCAGTACCGAAATAAATGCCATTAATAGTGGAAGTACTCCAGAAAACTGATATTTCGGATGTAGGGGATACAATCACAGCGAAGTGAATAAAAGTGAAAACCAGTAAGAGTTATTTTAATCACTGAAAAGGCAAAAACGTTGAAAAACGTCAGAATTTTCAGTGATGTGGTCAGTATATTATTTAATTTTTTTTTATAATTTCTGAATGCAGTAACCCTTCGTTATATAATGATATTTCCGTTTTATATGGGCAAGGAGCAGTCATTTATTGGAAGCAAAAGAATAATGCCAAATTATATTTCAGTTTCGCCACGATATCTTACAGAATTTTGAAATTTTGAATATCACAAATGCTTTATAACCCATAATATTTCACGAAGCTGCCTCTGTAGACAGTTCGAACTTGAATAAGAAATTTATCACATGAGTTTTTTTTTTTTTTTTTAAATTCGTTGTTTAAATACCCTCTTCTAGTACAGAAGTTTTCAATAATTTTGTTTAACACTACATTTGAGTAATGTTTATAATGATTAACTGGTTTAAATTAAGGAGAAACGAAACATTTTAAAATTAAAGTGGAATCGTTTTACCCACGTTGAATCAGATCTTATTTAAAGGAAAATTTTTACACCTTTTACATATATCGAAATTGTTCACTAGTTGTTAATTAGGATTAATCAACTGATTATTGTATGTAAATTTACACCAGGCGTTAGTAAAAGATATGCATAGAACTTGATTCAAAATGTCTTTGCTCTCAATTGACGAAAGAAAGGTGATACACAGTAGTCACTTTAGTGTGAAAAAGTAATTGGCTGTTTTAAAATATCGCTGAATTGCCCACTTTTGGGGAAATCATTTGAGTATTTTTACTTTTTTGTCACCTTCATTGAAATTCGAAATGCATACCGATTATAAAGACAAATAGGTTTCAGATAATTAATCTGCTATCGAAGATCTGAAGTATTCAAACATTGAACCTAATAGGAGCGCCTGCAGATATCCCTTGGTCATCTGAATAATCCAGCCCAAAGTAGTGGGAAGGAAGAATCGTAAAGCCACACTTTGATGAGTGTCTTCGTGTATTACGTAACTAATTGTCTATGCGAAAAAAACAAAAATCAGTCACGTAATGAAGTTCTTAATTTACTTTTCAGCTTCATGCGCAAAGTCAAGTAAATATTGAGATTAAGTACTACAGGTATGTTTTTGACTCAAAGTTCCTGAATGGAATATTCAGTATGCACGATTATTTTAATACAAAAAAAGAAAAAATCGTCAGCTTTCTTGAAATAAATTCCAAGTCCATGATCTGAAATGAAATTTTGTGATTTTTCTTTTTTTATGTATTTCAGTGGCCATCATGTTTACATTACACTTTCTGAGGTTTCGTCTATCCATCTTTAATCTTTGGCTTAAACAGTAATCCTGTTGCCCCGCCGAGGATTTGCGGAAAAAGTCTAGGCGGTAATTCTGGAAATTAACTCCCAAGCTTACCTTACAACATAAATTTTGAATTTAGGTTGTTATCTAACTTAATTTTAAAAATTATATTCACCGCGTTGTATTGAGCATATTTTAAACAATACTTTCATAAATGGTGGCCTACCTGTTTCCTCAGAAGTTATCTCGAAGTAGGCCCTGATTCCTTTTCCAATGTGGACCTCATACTGTTTGTTAGTTTCTTTCGTTTTTTTTTTTAATTGATTACTACACTTTCCAGCTGACGTGACTTCATTTATGTCTCTTTATCAGAAGATTGTCAGGCTAAACACAGAGAATACTAATAAGATAAGCCACGCGTAAAGGTAAAACGAAAGATTCAGACAACACTAATTGAAATATTTATTTACAAAAGTAGTTTTTGTCTTTAAACAGCTGGTTGCTAGTAGGGTTTATGTTATGTTATATGTCGTAAAGTTTCATTAAATGTGATTGTGGTGCAGACCGCTAAACATTTACGACAAAATTCATAAAATCTATAAAGTTTCACGTCTGCTTAATTGTATTTTCAATATCGCGCTTATGGTATTTAAATTTTAACTATTTACAAAATTGCACATCTACTTATTTATTTTACAATTTAAATAATTTTTATTTTTATTTTAATACCCGATAAACATCACAACCTTCGTATATTTTCTTGATCTGTTGGCAGCCTTACTCGTCATTTATTCATTGGATATTTAAAATATTCTTCAAGGCTGAGAAAGTTTTAAGTTATACTGTGGGTGGCCTTTGAGTACGAAACGTATAAGTTTTTCTTACTTACTCTCTTCTATACTTCCTAGCCTCTGCATACATACAGAGTCCACCTTCCTATCATTGACTGCTACTAATGTATTTGCTCGAGACATTCCTTTTATGACGTTGAAGTTTGAAGGGATGAGGCGAAGTGACAAATCAGCATTAAATGAATGCTTTGGTGATTTCATGTTGTGGGGACATTCAGCTTCTCCCATGATAAGTTTTGAGAGGATCAGAATTTTTTTTTATTTGTGTTTGATGCTGTATTAAATAGAAAATCAAAACAAAATGTCGAATTATATTACATATGCGAAATTATTGCAAGTGGTTACGCCTGGCATCATTCATCTAGTGTAAAGGGCTTCTATCATCTCACATCTAATAGTTGAATAATTATTTATACAACTGACAATATTCGGCGCATACACAACATCAATTTATCTTAATCACTACATTTAGGTTATCACCGATGTGTAGGTATCATAAGCCAATGACAAATTAATCCGTGCAGTGTATCAACGTTTAAGTTATCGACGTTGTCAGCTCAAACAATGTGGCTTTTCATATGCTTCCATCAATAATAATTGAAATTTGTGGTTTTTCTTATTTGTATACTGTATATGCACACATTATTATATAACTTGTTTTATATACTTTTTATTACAGATCTTTATCATTCTACACATACTACTAATGGAACTAGCGCACGTTAAAAATCGCAGTCGATGACTCAAGAAAACCCAAACCAACTCTCCAATTTCACAAAACATTTCAATTACCTGCATAGGTTTACTCCAGGCCTATGGGGATTGAAAGACAGTTTAACCACGAGAAACTTACTCCTATCTTTCGAACTTTGTAGATAGATAGATCGCATAATAGCACTAACAGATTGAGGCAGCAGAATTACTGAATATCCAGATATACCAAATTCTTACAATATTCATTCATATTAATATATATGATTATTTGTAAAATAATAAGAGAAGTTTACATCAATATAGTATGTAGAACTCTTCTGTGTGATACTCTGCAGAAATTAAAACGAAAAAATCAAAAAACTTACATTACAGTAACAAATAATTTAAAAAATAATTAAAAATCAATTTAACACAATAAAACTCAATTTAACACCATTAAAAATCAATTTAGCGTAATTAAAAATAAGAGAATTAATTAAAATAATTTAACAAAAAAAATTGCAAAACGATTTTCCTTCCTGAAGCTGACAACGCTTTTCGACCGTATGTCGTGATCACAGGAATGAAAATTACCGAATAGGGGTGAGTATGAAACTTAAATAGGGATTATTTGTCTTCGTGCATGCGCGTAAAACTCCGCGAATCGGAGATGAGATATGGCCGACGAACATTAACAGAATTTTCCTGTAATTTAACTTCTACGGTTTCTGCAATTAATAGTCTAGTATAAATACTTTGGACACTAAGTATTTTAGCCTCGTTAAATAAAAAAAAAGTGCGTTTTTCGTTAACGGCGTGAAAGGCGAATTCTGATGCTGCTGAACGAGAAGCACAAACTGAGGCCACATATTGATTAACACGAATATTCAAAGGAAAGAGCGTCGAACCTTGGTAAGACTAGTCGCAATCACTGCAAGAAATGTCGTATACCAGGTCATTAATTTGTGTTGCGAACGAGGAAAGGACTAAGCGATTATTCAGTATAGTGTGTAATTTCCGTATTGGTCCGGCCACAATTTTAAATTCGGTATCTTTAAAGAATCTGTTAAGCTGTTTGTGCCACTGTTCAACATATGGGATAGAAATAAAGTATTTTTTTGATATTAATATTATTGGTTGGTGTAGTATTTTGTATCCTATCCTTAGCTCGTACCCTAATTCGGTTTATAGAACCCCTGTTTAAGAATCTGCTGGTTAATATTTGTATTTCTGAGCCCAAAGGAGATTCCGTCGTTGAATATTTGTAGGCATTTAGAAATTGATTAAAGATAATCGATCTTTTGTATGTGAACGGGTGATAGCTGTTATAATGTAGAAGCATACCGGTGTTTGTAGGTTTTCGATAGATGTTAAATTGGATTTTATTCGAATCCCGAGTAAGCTTGAAATTTAGAAAATTTAATGACTCTGTATCCGTATCATCCCTTTACAATGTAAATTTGAGCCGAGAATGAATATTATTAAACGAATGTAAAATGTCTTGGAAAGTACTACTATCAGTAATAACTAGAGCATCGTCTAAATACCTCTTATAGTATGTGATACGGGGTCGAAAAGGCGTCAAATGTATAGGCTCAATTGTTGAGAGATAGATCTTGGATATTAAGCCACTCAGGCGCAATCTAATTGGCAAACCAAAAATTTGTTTGTACACTTTGTCTCGAAAAGTGATATACTATATCAATTTTAATTTCTATAATAGGCGCCATATCCCCAATTTTGAAAGTTTTTTTTTTTTCCCCCGTACTGCATATATGGCAGCTTAAAGCTATTACACACAAACAGTTATTTATTTATGCATATGGTGACGTACAGGCGAACTCTAATAATCGGCAATCAAAACTATTTACAGTCTGAAGTACAGAAACAAAACAATTAATCAGTTATATCATATCAATAAATATGCAGTGTATCGATGAAATACGTCAGTTGTTAGGAACAGTCTTTATATTTTCTTCCGTTATAGCAGTAAAATTATAACAGGAATTGTGTTTGAGCCATTGAATATGTCTGCATAATTTTCATTGTGGTATGCCATCTTATTTCTGTAAGAGAGGTATTTGATGAATCTCCTTTGGGACTTTTCGATATCTTCTACAAGAGTGCAGAGATTGTGGATTCTAGACAGCTGATGCCTTACCAAACATGAGTAGAGTACAAGTGCCTTGCCTGATGTAAATTTGGATCCATGCTTCTAATAACCCCCTCTCACTCTCTCTCACCTAATATATTTAGATAAAAGAAATCACCATCTTTTAAAAAAGATGGAACGTACGCTTGTTTCTGTTTATTTGCGTAGTTGTGCTACTTGCGATATAATTCTGCAGCTGTACATCAGAGTTGTTTCTTTCCAAAACAAATTTAAGTTCTTACAGATCTATTAATATCTTACTTCGGGCAGTGTAGCAAGGAAAGGAAAGAAAGTGTTTGAATAGGTAGCGTTCACCATTTAGCTCTTGAAGTACAGTAAAATTTCAGTTAGTTATTCGAACTCCTCCGGCGTAATAACGAGGTTTGTTTCTAAAACTACAAAGTAATTCAACCCGCGTGAGTTTTAAGTTCCTTTGTAGAAGGTACACTTCCACACTGGAGTAATTTACCCCTTGGATGCTCTGATGATAAAACAGATACAACACGTCTGTCAGGTGATACTTTAGAGAAATTTCAATTATCGCAAAACGCTCTGCACTGCCCAATTAAGGGCTTTAACTCACTTTCCGTGAAAGGTGGCTCGAGCTTCCAGCAAACTCTAAAGGACAGTGAACTTTCCTGACGATGACTTTTCCGAAATCGATTCCGGATTTTTCTGAGAATTGTTTTCTTTTGTGCACGTGCAAGTTCACTAACCTATCGTCGAAATCTGTAGTGACCCATATTGCCTTAAATTAGTAAACTGTTATCGAAGATATATTACTGTGACACCAGCAGCGCCTTCCTTGGTGAAAGTAAAGTGAAATTTCTTAACCAACCAAAGTTTTTCATGTAGCTATTCGATATAATTGTAAGTAAACTCCTAAAGGCAGGGTAAACACCATGATTTATGTGTTACTTGGGATGTGGAGCAAAGTCGTCATTAATGATCCCTCATAATCTTTTCTCTTTGGCTGTTGTATTATTGACGCTAATGAACGAACTAATAAATTTAAGATATAATCGCAGGAAAAAATCAGAGGGGCAGTTTATTAAAATAAGGACTTCATTTAAATGTCCATTTAGTGATGGTATACTTAACACTCTGTTCCACCTTTAGTGCCAAAAACAAGTCGAAATCAATTTATACGCAAATCCATGTTTCCAATGATTCTAAAATACAGACCACAATGTAGCCCTTTACCTCTTTGAGCAGTATTCAGTCCTTTCCGCTGGAAAGGAACAGTTAGATCAGTAATATGATAACAGGTTCTTAAGATTTATAAGCTGTGTTTGAAAGGCATATGATTAAGTAATTTAAGTGTCAGATCGAGTTGGAACTGTCTCGAACCAAAAATTTAGAAAATAATTTTAAATTACAATCAAACCTTGACCTTCTGGATCAAATCTGAGTAATCTTTAAAAGTGATTAATTTTACATATTAATATTGTTTAAATTAAAAATTTTGCATAGAAATATTCTTAGAGAACAATAGAAATTACTTCATTTTTAGAATCCTGGTATGAAATTTCATATCGAATTTTATCCTTTAGCTTGGTGTGTATTGGTATTCGTCAAAGCTATCCTGTTGCTGTTGTTATTGGGGCTAGGCTCATCAGCTACACTGCTCCAGAAAATTAACAGAACATGTGGAAAACGTGGGGTAACTCGTGCAGCTTACAATGAAGCGAGACAAAATTTAGTATGCTGGTGTATCATAGAATAACGATGAAATGAGGGGACAAGTATAAGGCAAATTTATAAGGGTTGTATAAGAATTGCCGAAAAGGCCACATTACAGAAGCCAAAACAAGATGCTAGAAAATTGGTCACATGACATCAGTATAGCATATGTTCCCTACCACGGGGTAAACAGGCCTGGCACTAGTGAACTCCATATAAGGGTGACTATGAGATTCTGTAGCGGCAAATCCCATTCTTCCACCAGCGCAGACCTTAGCTCATCAAGTAGCCAAAGAGTTGGCTGTCGGCGTGCAGTGCGACGCCCAAGGACGTCCCACACATGTTTTTCCTTCAGATTTAAGACTAGTGATCATGCTGGCCACTGGATACTTCAGTTTCAAGCTAGTCCTCCGCCACTTGAGCTCTATGTACAGTGGCGTTGTCGGGCATGAAGAGAAAATCTGGACAACCACATATAGTTCGAGGATCTGTTCTTGGTACCCCTACGCAGTTATGTTGCCTCTATCAAAAATATGAAGAGGAGTGCGGCTGTCGATCGTTATTCCACCCCACAAGAGAACACTACCTCCACCCTAAGTGTTGTTTTCTTTGATGTTGAAGGGATGGTTCTGCATTCCTCGTTGTCTATTTTTCAGGACTCGAAGCCACATGTTCATGGCACCAGTTTCGACGTGTGATGGTTTGTGGTTAATTGGATTCAAACCACTGGCTTCCTTGCATAGTGTTAAATTGAGCCTTCTCAACTTGAATTGAGCGCTCTAAGCACAGTCCAGTTCGAATTTTTTTTCACCTGTGGCCACAGGCACCTCAAGAGCCAGTTGATGACAGGACTTCGTAGGGTTCCGTCTTTCTGTTCGAGCCAGATAGCGGTTTGTTATGGTTGACGTAGCCCTCGGGAGACATTGGCCACAGCATTTCTTGTGATGGTTCCTGTCTTCTGAAACTGTTTCCAAAGTGCCGAGAGGATTTGGCGTGAAACATTAAGCCAGCGTTCCACCTCTGGCTGCGACTACTCAGCTTCAAGTTGTCCAACGGCCCGGCATCTCAAAGAATCTAAACGAGGATGACTTGCCATCCTGATTACAGGAGATGTGTATATCCCACTGAGCAAGCCGGTAAATGGGAATGAATTGTTGTAGTCGCAACCCGTGTTTTTATTGGCATTAATAATTTGCATAACGTCTGTCTCTGTAAGGTGGTAGATCGATTTCTATTGGAAACTCGGAATTTGCATGCAGGAAGCCTATTATATCATATCAGATATTCGCTTTCGGCGATACTGTTCACAATAAAATATTCATGAAAATCATTTAGTTCTATTAATTTTGTCGAGCAGTGTACTTATACTATATAACCAGGAATTTGCAGTCCTATGTTAGGCAACTGGTTGTGAAAGATTTTAAAATAATGATATTGTAATGATGCCGATTTTGCGGACTTGTTTGCTGCTTTGAGCTTGTTACATGTTAAATTTGCCAGTGTGCATTACTCTGTACGCATTAGTAAATTCCCACAGTCAGAGGACTTATAGGCCGTAAAATGAATTGTGTAGAATTAAAGCAATTAACATGTTTTGTCAGTAAATCCAGTAAAAAATTTCCAAAGTAGAACTCTCCAGAAAAAAAAAGACAATTTTAAATGGTTAAACTTTGTACAGTTGAGTTGTTTAACTCGCGCATTTCTGTAATAAACTGTTTCTCTTCTGAGAAAACTGTTTAAAATAAACAAAATTATATTTTCATATTAACGTTTAATGAAATCCCTCTAGACTTTATTACAACTCAATATGAAAAGGTCGTTATCAAAATTTATTACCCCAGGCCAATTGATAAATGATTGCGGTAATAAATAAAACCGCTACACAATGCCAGAGTGGCTCTGTTTCAAGCAAACTACAATTCTCTTTGTAATATAGCTTTTTAGAAAAAAGTTTGCCTTACCCTTAGACTCATTAAATCCATCTCTAGTAATCGATTCTCTCCCTCTCTGATAATGGTCGCAAATCTCCGATATTTCAGAGTTGTCATGTGGACTTGATAAAATCCCGTATGATGTATTTCTTTCTTAGATATCTCGGATTTCGGAATGGATAGGATTTTCTTTATTGTGAAATTTACTGTTTTCTTCCTTGTATCTTTCCTCTAAACTTCACTTATGTTTGATGTGCACGTGAACAGATTTCGAGCATTGAAAAAGGCTTAAGCAATTATTGAAGAATCTTAGGCTGGACAAAATGAAACTTGTGTTCCGTTTTGTTGCCATCAGGGATGTAAATGCACTTTTCTAAACTGGGGTTGCGAGCTCATATCCACTGTGTTCTCCCCATTTTTTTTTTTTTTTTTTTTTTTTTGCAAAGTTCCGTTTTCGTAATATAACTGCTAATAATATCAGTACTACAATAAAATTAAGACGATTTCATTACAAAACACACGCGATTGAATACAATTACATTTATATTACATTTAAGTTATGTATATATATATATATATATATATATATATATAACTTAAAAATGTTTTGCGGATGTTTCGCTTTGATACAATTTGTCCCAGAACAACATGCATGAGTAGTCTGCCAAAAGAAACCTTGGTAGCAGTTTTCCGTTGATTCAGTGTCTTGGTGGAATAGCCCCTCATCACCTCCACTCGTCACTCACCGTGCCAAGATTTTCTGAAAGAAATCTAAATGGGAATACGCGAAATTAAATTTCTTATTCAACTTGTTTATCTTGTTCAAGTTTCTTGAACAAGATAAACAATCTTGTTTTTATTCTTTCTGAGAATCCAGTTACATTCACATTACAAAAGTAACAATCACTATCGTGGTTTTTGTTCCCTCCATATCATGGATGCCGCAATCGGCATTGACTTTTTTCCATTTGTTCAACCAGTCACCTAATCCATTAGAACAAGCGATACAAATAACGTGTTGGCCACGCCTTATTTTGGTCATCTGGAGGACAGCCAAAATATAACTGGTAAATTATCCGAATATCTTTCGTGATTGTACGCCGTTTGGTGTAATTATTCTCATCATTTACAGTATTCGGTCTCATCACAAGAAGAAAAACAAAAACAGTTCTGTATCTGGCTCTCAATATCTATCTAGTTTACATATTTTTTCTACCATGAAAATACTTATTGTCCTCTGTTATTATATCTAAGATGTAAACAAGAGAAAACAAAAATGTGCCTCAAATGAAGAAAGGAATATATTTAAATTTCCTAAGTAGAAGAAGAGGCTGTCTTTCATGTGTCGCAGAACTAAGTAAAATCCACAAAATTAACCCTGAAATTTAGTCAGATTTAAAACCGTGGGTGTAAACATTTACTACAAATTGACTTAAGATTAAATTACATATAAGTAGTGCATATCATGATGCGTCATTTATACATTTAGTTCAGCAGCGAGTTGATTTGTTCATATTATCATACTTGATGAAACAGCAAATTTGAAACGATTCGATAAGTATCTATTATTTTTAATGATATTGAGAAGAGATTTATAATATGAATAGTTTTCTGAATGCTCGAATATACAGTATCCACAAATACTTGCCGAGGTATTGGAAATTCCCTTCAGCAATATGCATTGCTTCTTCAACAAGCTTCTTCATACGCAGAACGAGTAGGGGTCAGCATAATTTGAAGCAGATTACGCTGTTTGACAGCTGGTAATCATTTATTCTGGTACTTTCATTTATAGGACCGGAAGAATAATATAGTTGAGTTCCAGAGGTGGTTGAAAATGGTGTCCTGTTGCATATTTACCTTCGAGCACTTCAGAACTGCTTGCCGCAATGTAAACAGAATGACTGAATGAATGGTATGGAATTTTGGTAAATTCTTGTGCGGCTATTACAAGTGCATGAAATCATTCAGACTTAATCAGTGCTCATTGATATTAAAGTCGCATTACATAACACATTGAACTCTTCAAAATAAGTAATATAGTAATAAGTGAACTGAATCTATTGAATATCACCGAAGAAGAAAAAGTCAAGGAATTGAAACAACATAAATTAATAGAAGCCAAACGAATGACGATCAAAAATGACGATAATCTAGTCCCAACACAAAATACTATTTTGACCTTTAATACGCCTGTTGTACAGTTATAGTCAAAGCGGATTGCTTCACGGCCGTGCCCATTCATACATTCCAAATCCTAGAATGTATGAATGGGCACGGCCGTACAAATGTCAAAAAATTTTGACGACTCACAAACAACATGTAGAGACGAAGTGATATGTCCAAATTGTGGGTCAAAAAGCCACTCACAAGCAGAATATATCGCAAAATCCAAGGACTATCATCCCCGATACTCGAAATCATGCGATTTACGGAAAATTGGAAAAGTGCAATACTGAAAATAAGTCGCATATCAAGACAGCTTCTTGATATGCGAAAGAAAATCCAGCTTTATCGAAGCGTACTTGTGCTACTACCACCGAAAATCATCAACAGGTAGTACCTCAAACGGAGGTATCAATTCTCCATTCCCCAGATTCATAGATTGCAGAATGCAGTCGATCTTTACTTTCCATTCACCATCCTACTAGAAAAAAAGTCGGCCGGGCTAGCCGGATGGGTAAAGTGCCTGCCTGGCAACCCAAAGGTCGCGGGTTCGATTCCCGCCTCGGGCTTAGATCAAAGTACTGCAAAAAAAAAAAAAACCTTGGGAGGTGCATTATGGCCACAGAAGCCTATGCGCCAACAACTACCAAAAAAAAAAAAAAAAAAAAAAAAAAAACTAGAAAAAAGCCAGATCAATAGACTTTAAGAAATCCCCAAAGTTCTTGCAGAGAGTTTCTCAAGTATCTGTTGCTATTGCTTATTACACCGCTTCCTTTCAAATCCAAGCTTAAGCAGAACGATATAAGATATATTTTCATACTTCCCAATCTCCTTCTCAAAATCAACTCTTCAATCTAATTAAACTCCAAGAAACTGTGAATAGATCAAATAGCAGCTTTTCATAATACGGCTTTGAATTTACTATTAGTTTTCTATAATCGAATTTTTCTCGAAGATACATATCTCTCTTTTTGGCATCATTCTTTTATTTTAGCCTTTCTTAAATTAAGAAAGAATCATTTACTGCCACAAAATTATCAACCAGGCTTCCTCATCAGTGTTCTACAGGTAATAAAAAGAATGTTAAAAAGGTGAATTACATGGCTTCTTGAACTAAAAGGCTGGTAAATACGTACAAATCGGTACGGTTTGTGACAAATTACTTCCATGTTGGATCTTATGCGCGAAGCTGAGACCAGAATTTATAATACTTACGTCAAAAATGAAGATCTTATAGTTATTATATACTGAGACTGAACAAAAAGTTTTTGACACCAGTCATTTTGACATTTTTGACATTTTTCGAGAACTTTACACCCCTTGATTGCGAGGTCCTTTCTGCAATCATTCAAATTTTTTTCTAACGCGCAGCACTTTTCAAGTGCGTTATCATTGTTTTTTCACAAACTTAGCCCTACCCTTTTTGCAGTTATACGACTAAGCATCATGACACAGAAAATCTTTAATACTGCATAAGTCGCATATCAAGTCATCCTTTATCATGCCATCCAGAGAATATTCATACCATTGAGAAAGGACTACAACTTTCTATACATGTGCTATAGATGTGGACCTTGCAGAACGGATAAAAGACAATTACAAAAAAGACCCTTCTGCAAAATGTGCAACCAGAATCTGAACTCAGATTAAAGAATCGCGTATTCCACTTACCGGATATTTCTGTTTCCTGGGTTTAATACTTGACCCCAAACTCGGTTTTGTTTCATATATAACATATACTTCAGAACTTGTTGAAATTAACATACTCAGAGCTATTTATGCTATGAAATGGGGTGCTAATAAATATAACCTGTTGCATATGAATCATGCTATTATGAGGTCACGTCCAATGCCATCATTAGGACGTTTGAAAAGCACCCACGATATGTGGCGTTTTCGAGCGGCCTCTAGATAAAGGCAAGCGAGATTTAACTTAGATGATAGATGCCGTTCCTCAATTATGTCTCCAGATTTAAAAGTATTTCATCCCCCTCTTAAACTTTTACATTTCAATCCTGAAAGGACAGTGTTCTATAACAGTAAATCCAGTGAAACTAAACTCACTGGAATTAAACTAGTGCATAGCTGGAATGACCAACTTAACAATATTCTTCAAGAAACTGATATATTTGCCCAACTCTGGTTCAGCAAATTATCTCTCTGCGATATGTATTCCTAAAATAGGGTGAGAAAGTTCTGTCAAATAAAAACAATCAACATCATCGTGAAGCACATGGGTTTAACAATACTCAGAGATACATCATATATACTGACTGTTCCCTGGGTTGGGGGTCCTTCATTTGCAGTCTCTATACCCCTTTTGGGCTGAATGTAGCAGTTATACAGCAGAACTGTATGCAATTAAACTTGCTTTAGATAGCATTAGTCTACGCGGGTAGCACAGGCTGATATTACTCTCCCACCTCCCACGTCGGGTGGAAAAGGACCGCATCCCGTCAAGGACGCAAGGAAGTTTTTTGAGCTTTTTTCATGCCATGGCTGAGTTAATCGGTCTCAGGCGTGGATGGCAAGGTTCTTTCCACCTCAGAAGCTCGGGTTTTTCGCCCGGCAAATCGATCAGAGAACACACGCAATTATGAACATAATACACATGGGCTTATACGTTTTGTCTTGGGTGGCCCTATCATGACAGTTTTTCTTAGATAATGTCAGCACCTATCACATCAGCAGTAGCTAATCTATACCGATTCCATTAGCGCCGTATGTGCAGTGGACATTAACTTGGTAGCCTCACATCCCATAATAAAGCAAATTCGATCCCAAATCATCTCTGGAACAAGAACTATTCAGCAAGTTTGCCCTAGGTTCCAGGACATGCTAGTATCCGAGGCAATTGCTGTGTGGACTTTAAAAGATTGGTTATTTTGACACGATGCATTTCAAAGGGGAAAGAGGTTAATTAATTATGCATCAAGGTATCTAAATAACCAAATGATGTAACATCTGAAACTTATTAAGTGCCATATGTGCATCTCTTGACCAATGTTAAATGAGCCTGTAAAGCTCGATGGTTAGAAATTTTTTAAGTCGGAGATCGATAATAAATTAATAAAATTAAACACGAACAACAATTAAAGAATTCTAGTTTCAGGCAGAACCAATAAGAATAGGTAGTATAACCACGTTTACATATAGGGCATGCACGCTTAATCGAACTCTTTCATCTCATGAAGGCCAGTTCTCAGTTTTGCAGACAATATTCACCACCACTGACAGTCAAGCAATTCCTCCTAGCACTACTCCGATATCATCAGAAAAACTGCTTTCCACTATGTGGCAGCTGCACGAATCTTTTTCGCTTTTCCCAGTTTTAGAAAGTGATGCAAATCTGCTTAACTGTTTGTCTGTCTCAAGGAAATTACATTATGTGAACTCGTCTGATACCAGAACAAAAATCCATTGCAAGATATTATAATCAATGAGACTTTGGCCGATGTTGCCCTTTTGCGTTTAAACATCAATACCACCAGCAACAACTAATTTTTCGGTAAGAACACCTGTATATTATCAAAACAGTAATAATAATAATTCTACTTTGAATTGGTCGGTCCCTGCCTTAGACACTTTGGGAGGCCACTTTTTCCGGTGTTCGGCAGCCAGTTGTCCAAAAGTGAACTTCATAAAATCCAGTGCTCTTGTTACTCCTGGCGGAGGACCATCCATGAAGCCCCCAGGTGCAACGTGACATAAAATATCAAATATATTAGAGAGGAATCCTACTGAGTGATACACATGCAATTATTGATGATCGGAGGAATCTAGAAAAAATTCTTCGAAATGCCTCTGCAAAAGTTGTAAAAATTCAAGCGAACTTCTTTTTCTCTCTCTCAAAAGATTTTCATCGAAGATAATCACACGTGCCTTTTTTTGTATACTTAAATTTTTGTGCTGGAGAAGAGAATACAAAAATAGGAATATGTCACTGATCGCTACATATCGTTATTTGATAGAAATATTTTGTTACTCGTAAATCTGGTTTAGTTCAATAAAATTTATAGCAGAATTTCGTTCCATCCAAGAAAGACATCAAAACAGAGCTGTGTGGACTTTAAAAGATTGGTTATTTTGACACGATGCATTTCAAAGGGGAAAGAGGTTAATTGCAATTAATTTTATATGTCTTGTTTTTCACTCGTGACACAGCTTCTGCATAAATTGACCTATTCCATTTCATGTATTGATTCGATTTCATTTTTTTTCATGTGCAGTGTTTATTTTTACTCATTGTAAAGTTGTTGATGATATCTGGTTTCTTACTTAGCTATTGAACATAAAAATATACGGTCATATCAGCAAGTATATAAAGTGTATTATTTTTTAATGGAAAATGTAATCAGTATACGTATTGAAAAAGAAACTTATATTAATATTCTGTCATTCACAAAAATGACAAATCGCTAATAACAAAATCGATAAATGCATTTCGGAAATGAAAATGAATTTAATTACAGTGAATTAAAACTTTCTAAATATTAAATTAAACTTCTAAGCGGTTATTTTTTTTGTCTCATTTATTGCAGTCGGGCCTAAGGTTGCCCCTTTTACTTTCCAAGATGACTTACACGAAGGGATGAGGACAGCCGTGACATGCATCGTTACTGCAGGTGACGGCCCGATAACAACGGTGTGGTTAAAGGACGGAAGGCAGTTGTTGGGGGACGACCCGGAAATTACTCTACTCTACGCTGAAGAAGGCTTTGTGTCGACGCTAACTTTAAAAAAGTTGGCTTATCAACACAGCGGTAACTATACTTGCATGGCAACCAACGACGTAGCAACTGGATCTTTCAGTACGCGCTTAACTGTAAAAGGTAACCTTGGCTTTCTGTTTTTTCCTTTTTTTTTTTTTTTTTTTTTTGTACAAAGAAGCGATCTCAAAAAGCGTTCCACCATTTTTATTCTTTATTATCAGTAGAGAAGTGTAAAAGGCTACATTCCTAACGTGTTGTTTATTGCCTTGAAGACAAACATATAATGCATTCCAAATGTTTACCTTAAAATAGTTGTGTTTTAACATACATTTTCATTTGGTAGTTGAATTCACATTATATTTAATTATTACATGAAATCGGTTATTCGTAATACTTAGTAGCAGATCAAGTTCGAATGGCATGGTCATTTTATACTTTTACTCATAAATGAATAAAATACTCCATATCGGCATTTCTCCAACGTTTGACTGTAGCAGAAACCCCTTTAATATAAATAGATTCAAGAGTAATTTGATTATTGTGATTTTGAAGACTGCAAAATGTAGCAAAACGTGGAGTTTATTTGAAAATTGTATCTAAAATTAATGATTTCCTCAGTTAAATCCTAAAGTTAACATTCAGTTTTCTTAAATATTCTAATTAACGTTAACTAATAGCCTGTAAAGTGTCATGAAATACATGTGAACCGAATTCTGTTTAATTCTAGTAAATTATATATTTACTAGAAAAGGAGAAAATTCTCTTTTGATTGGGATGACTGAATTTAGTATCACTTCAGATCATTAAGAAGCAATAATGACTTATGTTTCTTTCGCTGTTTTCATTATTCATTTGTAGAAAAGTAAACGTAATATTATGCTATCGGTTTTCAAAGTTATAGCCATATCTGTAGTCATCCAGGAGTATAAACATAAAACTGATTCTATAATTCTTGAGTTTATTGCAGAAATCTGATACTTCAATCCACAAATAGAGGACTCTTAAAAATTTTGGCTAAGAATTTCGAAAACACTGCACTTCTGGATATGGTGTATTTATTGCAGAGAACTAAATTAAACGCCCTTTTTAGGGTCCGTAGTATAACGAAGGACCCTTAGAATGTCATTCGGTTTTCTGTCTGTCTGTCCGTCCATCTGTCACAGCATTGTATATATCTCTGGAACCACTCAACCTATTGACTTGAAATTTTGCATGGGTTTGTACATCATGTGGGTCAACATAACACCATATTGATCGTTGTTGACAAACATTTGTGTGAGAAATGGGTGATAAAATGTGGGGGAAGAAAAAATGTTGTCGACAACCTGTAGCTTATTATACACCGTCGGAAAGAGCTCCACGAGTAGGTTTAAAATATTTTTAAAATTATGAATGGCGGCGCCAGACAGGAAAATGTGAGTAATTTTTGGCGGGCTCCAGGGGAAACCCTGGAGCCCGCCAAAAAAAAAAATAATAAAATACTTTGAATACTTGAATGCGCCACTTTGGTCTTATTTATTTCATATGGCTCATTGTGCCATGTTCTTGTGCAGTAATGTGCAATAATCCTCACTGTTTGCTTATCAGTACTGTTCCTATCCTGTTTATCTGTCTCAACTTAGATAGGGGTTCATCTTTGTTCTCCCTTTCTCTTATTTGGCTGCTTTAATTTTCATACAAGCTATGCAAACAGAAACTTCCCAGATGATAGAAGCCAGTTTAAACATATATATATACCCTGTTTGATTCTATTCTCTCTATGAAGTACGTGCCTTTCTTTTTAGAAACTGCACCATTTTTGTTATCGTTAAATGCGCAAGGTCTTTTGGTTTAGATTTCCCATATTGGTCTTTGTAATGTATTTAATCATTTTCGTAATCTTCGGCAACAGTTCTTTCTTTTCTAACTTGTTATACTTAGAAAAGTGATTATGCAAATTCTTGGGTTTATTGCAAGGAATCCCATACTCAAACATCAAACGACACGTTTTACATGTATGTATTGTTTGTTGATTATACCTTTATAGATCCTTTGATAAAATCCGGTAACTGTCAGGTTTCAAGTAACTCGTTGAAATCTGATTTCCATTTGTCTCGAAATGTTTGAAAATTTTTGCTTGTGTTCTTCGGTTAATATGCTTAATGATTTTGCTATTCTTCTAAGTGAAATGTTTCTATTTTCATGCAACGCAACAATCTGTGTTGCATATTGATCATGAAGTACGCCGACTTTTTTTTTTGTAATCCTCCATCAGTATCAATTTTCCAAGTTGGTAGAGACAGCTGTTATTTTTGGCTCTTATAATTGTTAGCGAAAACTATTTCTCCAACGTAAAAAAAAAAAAAAAATCGATTCCTGTAACCTCTGACAAATATTGTCAATATAATGCTCTCTAATTAATAGCAAAAGACGAAAACCAAAGTTCCAAAAGACTGTTTGTTTTCTAAATAAATGTGAATCAGTTTATGCCAAACTTTCACAATTAATTCATTTATTTTAAGTTCTTATTACACTACGTAACATCATACTTTGTACTACACGCAAAAGCCTGCAGTTCACGATACCTGCCTTACACATAAACTGTCATTCAGAATATCTATCACTCATAAGGATGAATCTGACATTAAGTTAATCTCTTCTAATCTAATTGCCGCCCTTATTCAGTTTTATAATGAAATTACTTTCCAGTTATACGGCCGCAGATGCCAAGTGATTCTGTGATCAGGTGACTTTGCTCTGAATTAGCACGCTTTCTTGAAGTAGAAATCGTTTCTTTATTTAAAGTATTTATTAACATACAATTAAATATAATCTATAGTAAAGAACTTAACTTTACTTGATTAAGAAGGAAAGCAACCTTCCCTTTTCTTTTCTTGTACTTATATACAGGGTATCTCAAAAATACACGGCATAACTTCATGAATGAGTTCCTCATATGTGGACAATAAAAATATTTTATATCAACATAGTTCCGGAAATGCTTGGTTCCCGAGTTATTAACCGGAATGTCTTATCTCCCGCAGGTGATTTCCTTCATCACAAGGTACTGACAAAATCTGGTGGTCTTCCATTCAGACCATGTACGCAAATCAGGAGCAAGGCTCGTCGTTTGTACCACGAAAGGTTCCCAAAACGAAGACGTTCAGACAGGAAAACGTTTGAAGGTATCCATCGCCGCCTTTGTGATCATGGGACCTTTACACCTCGTGCTGCCGACAGAGAACGACCAAGATCTACGACTCCTGAAGTAGAGGAAGAGATTTTGGATGTTGTGCATGCCACTCCTGGAATCAGCACACGCAAAATAGCAATGCAATTGGCTGTTCAACGTTCGACTATTTAGAGAGTGTTGCGAGAACACCAACTGTATCTTTACCATCTGCAACGGGGACAGGCCTTGTCACCAGCAGATTACCCTGCGCGAGTAATGTTCTGCCAGTGGTTCTTGCAGCAGTATGGTACAACTCCTCACTTTCCTGTCTTAGTGATATTCACAGATGAAGCACAGTTCACACGAGACGGAATTCAAAACTTTCACATTCAGCATGCATGGGCTGAGGAAAACCCACATGCAATTCTTCCATCACATCACCAACATCGGGGCGAGTGTTTTTGATGATAAGTTATTTGGGCCCTATGTACTTCCAAACAAGCTCACAGGGCAGGCGTACAGAAACTTTCTGGAAAACAACATGCCTGATTTCTTGGACGACACGCCACTGATCATTCGCCAACAAGCACACTTCATGCACAATGGCGCTCCCGCACATTTCAGCACAGAAGGTTTCCTGGTCGGTGGATTGGTAGAGGTGGGCCAACTGCCTGGCTTCCACGCTCACTTATTTAAACCCACTAGATTTCTTCTTGTGGGGCCACTTAAAGTCATTGGTGTATTCGACTCTGGTAGCTGATGTGGAAGCTCTCCGCAATCGAATTGTGGCAGGTTATGAGACAATACGAAACATGCCAGGAATTTGGCATCGTCTTCGTGGGTCCATGAGACGTCGATGCGAGGCCTGTATTCAGGGAGAAGGTGGACATTTTGAACAATTACTATAAGGTGTTGTGAACAGTTAAGTGTCATAGACAGACCTTCAAAACTCGGAAACCAAGCATTTCCGGAACTGTGTTGATATAAAATATTTTTATTGTCTACATATGAGGAACTCATTCCTGAAGTTATGCCCTGTATTTTTGAGATCCCCTGTATATCTTGATTGCTAACCTCCTAGTACTGGTCACAGGGTGGCACTGCTCCTACCTCCACGTGGCGGAGCAAGAAACCTGTAGGGGAAAAGCTCTTCCTTTAAGGGCGAAATGGAGCCCAATACGCAAGAAACCCACTGGGTTGATGGATCCAACGAAACTGATCCAAGACATGAAGAATCTACATCGATGAGCCAAAACATTGTGAACAACGAGTCGTTGTTCATGTTTTTTTTTTTTTTAAAGCAACTGAAAGTGAACTACGGCGTGTGCTTGGGTCGGGACACGGTATAAAAAAACACCTGATACTGAGCTCCGTTAATCAGTGTTAGTCTTGTTTTTCAGATGGGAAAGGTAACGGACTTAAGCGAGTTTGACAAAGACCAAATTGTAATGGCCAGATGACTGGGTCAGAGCATATCCGAAAGCATGGCTGGTGGGATGCTTACGGTCAGCCGTGGTTAGTACCTACCGATAGGTGCCATACACTATATATTCATTTTTAAGTTGCTGTATCTAACTCTCTTAATTGCGTTCTGTTTAAGTGGATCTAGAGAGTTCTGATTTGTTCTTTACTTCAGCTTTTTATTCATTTTTGGCAACAGAATACTTTTGCGAACTTAGGTTTATCGTGTAATCCCAATATATTAAAATGGAAATAGTACTATCCTAGAAATAAAATTTAAAAAAAATCAACAACAAAACATTTTTCGAACCCTTGAGATAACTTTGGAGAATATGAAGTGTGTTCCATGGACCGTACTTTGAAAACTACTTCTGTCATTAAAGTTTCCATTTTAACGTTTACACTTGCCAGACGTACTCTGCACTAAAATATTTAGTGCAGAGTACGTTTGGCCTTTTAGTTTATAGTGATATACATAATAATAATTTTTCTTTGCTTACTACTATCTAAAAAAAAAAAAAAAAGGAAGACTAAGTCTTACAGAACATCAAAATGATTACAGTATTTTGTTCTCAGTAATGGATTTAGCCTTTTTTTCAGTGTAGGCGAGACACTCCTACATCGCTTCTCTTTATTTTTAAAATCGTGAAGCACTGAAAAATCATGATTCCATGTTCAGCGCTATTTTCCTTTTGCGTTCCTAGTATCTAAGTAGGATTCAATTTACATTTTTACTTCGGCTTTGTCGAACTAACTGCTTATGTCAAGATCCTTCGGTACGCCTTTCTCGTTGCATCAATTACTCCTATTTTGATTTATTTTTCTCCTTTCATCCTTGCCAGACGCGTAACAATTATCTGAAATAATTATCTTTACATGGGTCACTTTTTTATATATTTTTCTTGTTGTTTTTGTTTAAATAAGTTCTATTTTTATATGAATATCTTAGGTGCACTACCTATTTGATGTAAGAGATTCTCCCAGTAGTACAGCATCCTACATGTTCTGCTAACTGAATGGTTTGAATTAATAAATAAAACATGCGCGCAGTTGAAAAGCGAAAGCACACTCTGTAATTAAAGAAATTTTGAAATACATTATGCCTAAAATATTTAGTGCAGAGTACTTAATTATTAACATATGAAAATGATAAAGTTTTTTATATTACCAGCATATTTTAAATAATTTTACGAGATAATAAATTCAATTCACTTGAACTTCGCAAATTATACTAGGATACAGAGTGACAAATTACAATATACCAGGAGTTAGTTGTTCCAAGTGTTTTGTTTAAAACATGGCTGAACATCAGTAAATCCTATTATTTTTTTTAATTTTATAGTTTAATCTTTGTTGATATATTTCTTCTTTATCTCTTGCTTTGTACAGATTTTTTCTTAAGAATATTTAATACAGAAAAGGTAAAGGCATTTTTTTCTTATAAACAAAATGATACGCTGTATATTAGGGAAAAAACTAATATGCCCACGGAAGAATCTGTTTTCGTGATCTGTGGTTTTCCCCTTCTTTTTTTTTAATAAAAAATGTGCAACGTTATAACTACATGATGTAGGGAAAAGGAATAAAAACTCAAGACGAAATCTGTACTGCACAGAAAGAAATATTAAACTGTTTCATACCTTACTTCATGCCCCCGTTAAAGCCGCTTTTTATAACTTTTCAAATATGTATAAAGAATTTTCAACTTTCGATATATTTTAAACTAGGCATGCGCACTCACACTATGTATCTACTTTTAGTGCCTCCAAGATGGCTAATAGAGCCGAGAGATACATCAGCAGTGGCAGGAAGGCAGGCTGTGATAAACTGTCAAGCTGACGGCGTTCCTCAACCCCATGTTCGATGGAAATTGGCAACAGGTGGGCAATAGAATATTAGTTTGTTTTTTTTTACTTTTTTTATATCATCTTTTCATATAAGCATGCATTTGCAGCTGAGTGCGTTTGATAAAGTGAGAAACCTTTTCAAAAATTCTACTTTTTTATTATCCGAATGTGGAAAAAAGTAGTTTGAATAAGTTTTCTGATTTATTCGTTTCTGTTTAATGCACGCGCACAGACAAATACGAGTTGCATAAAGTCGCAGTAAATTACAATTATTACTTCTGGATGTCATATAAAAGTGTCCTCGCGATTAGACAACGATCGCTACCTGTGTCTAATTGAGATTGAAATAGGAAGAATTTTTATGCGTTTCACCCCCACTCTTTGGTTAATTTAATGTGGGTTGAATACCTCCCACCTGGAAGGTTTATCATTCAGTAAAAGAGTCAACCGGACCGCAGAATATAAATAATTTACAATCCCAGTATACTGGCATCTAGCCTTAGTTGCTTTTGCGCAAATTCAAAAGACCTGAATACAGTAAAATGAAATAAACTATTATAGTTCACCAAATCAGGGAAGGGCGAGGCGAAAGGCCTAGTTGAGAACGTTAATCTAATACTATGAAAATGCTAATGCCATGACAGCGTGAAATCACTTAAAGCAGTACTTCTTAACATTTTCAGATACGGACCGCTTTTTTATTTGAGGTAGAGGCTACGGATCACAAAAAATATTAAACTATAAATGCACTGTGTTTTATTGTGAAGCCTGCGGAGACTCGCATGAGTTACGCTGCTTGGGAAGTAATGACTTACAGTATGGAGAAAAGTTTCAGTGAAAAAGTCTCCTGAATTTGTAGTGAGATACTAAGGTCTTACACTCTTTAATAGTTTATTATTCGACTTTTTTTTTTTTCTTTTTGAGAAATGATACACCTTAAACGCTATGTTAGTATTTGCATTTATATCAGAATAGCTAAATGATCCAAATAAATCACTTGGATCTTCAACATCAAAAAACAAAACAAAAAAAAAAAAAAAAAAAACCAAAAAACAATGGCGCATTTTTTCTCCATCCCCAGAAAATGATTATCCAAGTCTGTTTTGAACTTCATCAAACTCTCCGCCTCAGAAATTTTGGCAATGAATTTATCCCATATCAAAAGCTTAACTGAAGGTAATATTGCGTCGAAGTTTTCTTGAATCCAAGATTTTTATGACTTTGCCATAATTAATTACCAGATTCCATGATATTTCTCGCCGCTGAAGTCAGACTCATCGGACTATATGTATACGTCACGTTTTTGCAGACTGGGGATACATTAGCGCTAGCTCTTCTGCAATTCAGGAGGATCGCTCGGAGTGCAAGGATGATCTTATTAACATTTCTCACGCGCTGATGCATTCACATTCAGCCTTTTTGGTATAACAGAATGTATAAGGTCCGCCTCTGAAGCCTTAGACTCAAAATCAACTCATCTGTCACTTCAGCTAGACTTTCTGTGATTCTTCACTTCGATCAAATAAGGAGCCTGTCTCATTCACTCTATTCCATATTCTTCGTACAAGTAAAACCCCTTATCCCTGTTATCGGCTCTCTTTGCTGATGATTTCTCATACTCAGATTTCACTCTTCTTTCTCCGACAATAATTTTGTTACATATCTTCTTTGTTTTACGAAGATGTATATATATTTTTTCTTTTTAATTCATTTTTTTACTAACTTCTTAATATCCGTATAGTGTACTTCAGCTAAATCTATTGATAAGGAATTCGAGTGTTATTTATGTATTCGATTTTGGCAACAAGTAAAATGTTATCGTAATCGTCATCAGTCCCTCTTTTTAGCTGTTATAATGTCAATTCATTTATTTTTGAATAAGTTACGTAGAAATTGGAAATTTTCCAAACTGTAATACAAAATAATTGATAATAGTAATAAAATAAAAGCCATCTCCAAAAAGTCGAATTTCGATTTTTATTTCTCCATTTTCTGCAACATTACCAAGAACAATTAAAGATCAATCAAAAAAAAAAAAAAACATTTAATATTGTGCCATATTTTAAAGGGTCTATCCAGTGGAATGAAAAACGTATAACCTTTGCTACTGTGCATACGAACGCCCCCTCCTCCCACTCCGGAAAATTGTCGTTGGTGTTGTCGTATGTCCAAAGAAAAAGCTGGCTAAATCTAAACTCATACTAATATTTGGTATCTCAAAACAATTTCAGCCAATTAAAAGCAATGTTTGTATCGTTAAAGTGGTATATATTGGTCTTCGAACGGATAACGGTCATCAGAACGTCTGTCTAGAAACACACGGGTGACTAGAATAAGGCGATCGAAGAACGAGAAATTCTGAAGTGAAAGAAATGAAGAGAACGCTACTGATTCAAGGAATAGTTAATTAAGATCACTGGAAATAGTTTGCATCACAAGCTATGAGTAATGGTTTATGAAGATAAGAAGGCACAATCAGCTCGTATTGCTGGGTTCGTTTTCAGTAAATAATTCAGGGGAATCTTGAAGAACTTTTTGGAATTTATTTTGCAAGTTGCGTGTAATTATACCAATAGGGTGATGCGTTTTAGCCATTGCTTTAACACTATAGCCGCTGGACTGGCCATTTTTATTTTTTTTATTATTATTTTTTTTTATAAAAATAAATAAAATAATTTTTCTGTTTCTGTTCCGGCACGACCACGCATGATCAGATGAGTTCAGAAGATAATAACAGTACCGTGTTTAGTGGTCGCGCAAGCGCATCATGCATTTGATGTCCCCTAGTTTGACCACTCGACTACGCGGCCAAAATTATAAGCCCGAACTGGCTGTTTTTTCAAGGAGGTTGATTTTTCCTTTAGTTTATTATATTATCTAGCGACCTCAAATTGAAGAACCTTGTACAGTTTAGAAAGTGAAGATAATGTTGGGGATTCATCCGTCATTGATCATAAATTTTTTTTTCATTTCTAAATGCGAAAATAATTGAAAAACGCTTGATTATTTGCGACCAAAATTAAAACTTTTTGTAGAAAGTGTGTGGCATCTGCAGAAGAAATAGTTGACAACCGATAGTGTAAAAGCAATGTAATATAATTGTAGAGTTCATATATTTAATATTTACCTTTTTTTTTTTTTTGAAGTCATTATTAATGTGGGTTTTATTGAACTTTTATAAATAAAGGTTCTCGAAGTGTGGTGCAGTGAATTGACTTGATTAAAGGCACAAAAAATATATCTTTATCGGAAGTGTAAATTATTCAAAGAAATCACATTAATCAATCGTAGTACAGAAAATTTGTTTCAGGAAGAGCGAAATATTGAGAAAAATTGGCCATTAATTCTTGGAGCTGTTAAAGAGAATTATGATTAAAGATCTGTATTGACTTGGGAACAAAGAAAATGTCGTGTGGTGAATCCGTCTGAGTTTGGGTGTAAGCGAACAGAAACATGATTGCAAGTAGTTTTTATCGTGTACGAAATAAATGAATGTGACACAGTTTTAATACTTTCAGAACTCTTACTGGAGTATTTGTTGTGTGGTGTAATCAAAATATAGTTGTAACACGTACACCAAAGGACCAACTGCTTGAAAAATATTTTTAAAATTTATCAGACTGATGCTGCGTTAACGGTTAAAGCGCGAGTAATAAAAGATAACCTATGAGGAAATAAATTAATCAATAAATTTCTAAATTCCTAGGTCTTTGCAGTTATAAGAAGGAAAGTTTGGACAGCCCCATACCTTCACAGTTTTGAAACTTCAGTGTTTATGTTGTATATACAATGTGTTTTTCTTTCTTTTAATTCAACCAATGTCTTAATTCCATAAATGCCATGAATATTTATAATGTACAGCCCTCTAGCCGAACCAGGCAGTCCCTGGGGTGCCCACTGATGTGGAAATAAAAAGATGTTAATAATAATAATATGAAATAGGTATTAATAATAGATAATGCTTTAGAAAACTTTGGATGAAAATGGACAGAGCCTTAGTTGTATTAATAAAGCTTATGTTTAACATCCCTGTGAATGGAGACAATCTTGAAGATACCTAGTATTATGTAATGAGGAGGCAAATAGTACAAAGATTTTAGGTAATCGCTGAAGAACTTTATGGAGAAGTTCTAATCACGTGTAGAATCGAATTAATTGATTAATTCAAATTAAAAAAAAAAGTAATAGATCATTCGCCTTGGTGGGTTTTCATACGATTAAGCGCAACCGACCAGGAAGAATAAATATTACACCGTACTGACGGTGCACTGTGTATTGTCATAGAACAAATCTGGCCTTTAGATTTATGGAAAATTATAAAATAGAAGAAAAAAATTATGTTCAAGAGGTTTATTGGTTGGTGTGTTAATTAACTCTATCATATCTATTTATTGTTGTGTGAATCCCAACCAAACTGTGGCAACTCCTTGTGTAGTAGTGTACATACCCTAAAGATAAAGGCCAGTCACTGTAGTGGTGTGGGTGTATCGTAGTGTAATGTCGAGTTGTGTGTGTGCGACTGGCTACTTAGACTAGCTTGCTGAAGCTAGCTAGTTTCCATCCCTGATACGTGGAATTGTGCCAAGGATCTACTGTCCAGCAGAGGTGTTTTAGTACCAATCAGCTCAGCACACCTATCTTCATAACATAATAGAAGTGTATAAAAATATGCATGAGTAAAGAAGAATAAGCTAGGACAGAAAAGTAAAGATAGGAAAGAAATTACAGAGAATAAGAGGAAGAAGAAAAGACAGAAATGGAAAAGAAACGAAGTGCAGATCATACGATCCGTACATATCAATTAATAAGGCTAGTATCACAACGAACTACACAGTGTCTGTCTTGCTTTTAAGCAACTTCAACGCATTCCGAAATGAAGGACACAGTGAACGTTGCATAGAATGCGATGGAGAACGATTCGCACAAGTAGGTTTAGTATACGTACTTATATGCACAGTCATCATAAGAATGATTGCACCTCGCACAATGGGAACAAATCGGTTCTTGTAAGAAACACGTTCTGCAGTGTGCCTGTAACGAAGGCATCGGTAGCACATCGTAGTAAGACATCTTTTTAATTGGTAACTTTGACAACCCATGAAAATACATCCAGAGCGCGCTATAAGCTCCCACAACTAAGAGTCAATATCCAATTTTTGCTTTCACCGACTTATTTACCCTTGAGAAACAAACCTTACATTCCTTGGCGAACTCCTCCATTTATATCCCCTGATCAAATAAATTTCGTTGATAGATGTCGCGCATGAGTTCCTGCTCTTGAATGTCTCGTTTCACACCAAAAATAATAAGAGACGGAGATCTTGGAAGGCGTGAACGACAGAATATCAACCTCTTGAAAAATCGTGCTTTAGATATTATGGGTTTTGGTCTCTAATTGAAAGGATTAGTGTCTCTTTTGTTTTAAAGCTAATATAAATTAAAAATTGCTGAAATGTCGTTAATAAGAGAATAAACTTCAGAGAACACAATTATTTTATAAGATAAAAATGCGTAATCGAAGTTAGTTGGCTCTGTAAACACGTCTTTACTTCTTAATAACATTTCAGCTACTTGATTAGAAATAACACTTTTTTTCTAACTTTGTTAACTTTTCTTATTTTAATGGGTTAAATAAATGAAATTCGCTGTTTGAAAGGAAACCCTGGCAAGGTTTCTCAGATATGTTATGGTAGATAAGATTGAAAAAGCTATCTCATCTAAAGCAAAAATAAATAAAAATATAAAGCGCACTGTTTACACTTAATTAAGGTTTATGTTATCAGTATGGATTCTGAATTTTATCCAATATCACTCCAAAAATAACTCATAAATATAATACACATTTACATATTTCATGCAGTTTCTGACTGGAACACACACTCTTCGGTTTACATCGTTTTGATATAATGCCCGTTTATAACTTTTATATTTTAATAGATTGTCCTGGGAACTCTAAATTAATAAAACATTTTATTCCACTTGATAAGCAGTAAAGTTATAGTGTATAATACTATAATTCGAAATAAGTTCCTAATAGTGTTTAATATTAGTTTTATCATCGCAAAGACCAGAACAGATTTCAGACGTGTGATCTGACGATAATAGTGCCCAAAGAAGTTCTGGTTCCAGAACTTCTTTGGGCACTATTATCGCTAGGTAATCCTAAACAGCTAGGTAATCCTGTCATAAATCCGACGACGTTCGTCGGATTTATGACAGCTAATCCTGTTATAAATCCGACGACGAACGTCGTCGGATTTATGACAGGATTAGCTAGCTGTTTGAAACTTATATTATAGCAATTGTACTCCACTTACGAACCAATAACTATACTTTTATCTGTTTAGCGAGTGAGGTTACGGGATTTAATTACATTAAACTTTTTTTTAAAAATTGGCTTTTCTCTCTCCCATTGTCAAAATTATTGTAAGGAATACATTCCAGAAGGGTTTTGTTCGTTTTTTGACAACGTGCTACTATCCTATTTGCGTTGAAGAATTGAGTGATAACATGCAAGGCATTTTCATGCCAACAAATACGACCTCTCTCTTGGTATCCAATAGACCAGTGGGTTACAGCCTTATTCAGAGCCTATTATGTGTGTCGCATCTTGCGACAACTGATCCTCGTGCAGACGGCGAGGACCAACCAGTAGTTCGGGAGTTCTGGAGGGGATATAATATTAAGAAGTCCGTAGACAACATTGCGACATTACTGGAGAAAGTCACTCGGGCTACGACGAATAAGCTGTTATGGAATATGGCCAGAGTGCATTCACATTCAGAACTTATTGATGCCCCCGAAAATCACTTACAGGTTAGGGAATTGTCAAATGAGATTGGCTTCGACGAAATGAACGTAGGTAATGTTGATAATGCTAGAATCCCACAATGTTAAGCTGACCTAGCCATTTAGTTTGAGCAACAACGGGCAAGAAGGGGAATTGTAGCCAGTAAAATAGTTCACGACAAAAAGAGACACTACAGTTGGAATCTGTTCGAGATAGGGATGTACATTCTCGATGAAGATAACGTAACCAAAACATAAAACGGAGTAACAAGTTTAAGTGTGGTCGACGGCTGAGTGATCTTTCGCGCTGCTGTAATCAATTGTATCAATAAAGGAAAAAAAAATAATAATTCTTCGTACCTCCATCGATGGTTCCTTAAAACGGAATAATTTGTTATGGCTAATAAAATATATGAATAATAGATGCTTGTTTATACAGAAAGATATATATATGCTTGCTATTTTATAGCTTTCTTCGCTTAATTAAGCAAATATCCAAAAATTTGAACGCATTACTCCTTTATAACTTACATATGTAATCAACATGTCCAATCTACGTCGGTTCGATATACGTTGCCGTTCATAGGACTATATCTCCCGACGTAAATCAGAGGTTACTTGTATCGAAAAATACATCGTATCATTCGGAAATTAAAGGAAAGCCAAATGAGAACATTGCGCTTCAAAAAAGAACAACGACAGTAACAGAACATCTGCTTAGACCAAACCATTAAAGCAATCCACTTATCGAGATCATTGTTCATTTATGTGTGCTGTTGTAATCTACTAATAACTGCAGTGCGCTTTGTTAAGACATTCTTCTACATAAACACCAGCAGCTGAAAATTGTCTTTAGTCTACCTTATGATATAGATGAACTCTAATATCGCCTGCAGTCTTGTTGGAAGGTAGTATCTTTTGATATCGATTCGATGCACAGTGAACTCCAAAAATAGAAATTACATTTAATTAAGAATTCTTGGGTATAATTCAGAGATTAATTTCTTTATTTAGTAAAAAGAATAATGTTAGCGGTAAGCTGTTTGAATGAATCGCATTTGCTAATCAATTTTTAAAATATGTTCAAGTTATTGTGGAATTTAATTACCATCGTAAATTAGTGATGTGGGTAAGCATTGTTGTCTAAACTGATCAGAGTACACTAAAAACAAAAAGTCAAAATTTTGTTCGAAAGAATTGTTTATGGCTTTTTTTTTTTTGTTATTAATCTGCGTGTTTCTTCATTTTTGAGTTTGTGATCGAATCGTGGCCTAAGAGAACGTTATTATACTTTGATGAAATTTATGATAAGTGCTTTTCAAGACTTCAAAATTCGTAAAAAAAAAAAAAAAATCCAACAAGAATTCTGATATGCCTGATTTGTTAACCAAAGCACTAAAATTAGTAATATGCCAATTGATCCATAGCTTGCCTTCATATCTGTTATATTTAATACTTAAAAGATGCGTGATTCGAAAATTTATAGTAGTCTAAAATATATGAATTAACTATGACTTAAAACGTCTTTTTCGTTAAAAAAAATTAAAATGGAAACATTAAATTAATAAATTTTATCCCTGAGAGAGGGCAAGTGTTTTTTTTAACGGATAATAAATAAATAAATAAATAAATAAATCTTTATTGTGATAAAGATAATCTTTATAATAATCGTTATAATCTTTATTATAATGTATCAGAAGACGAAATGCACGAGGCATAATTTCTTATGGGTTTAGGTAATTAACTATATAATATCGGTGTAGATACACCATAGTTTAACCATACATTTGAACTGCGTATGTGTTATAAAAGGCATCGTCTTAATTGTATCTGATATTGTGGCTGCCTTCGCAACGAGATAGCTGGTATTGCACTACTTCGAATAAATAACGCTTCTCTAGTAGAGAAGACTACTGTTATTTATTTTCGGTGGATATCGCCACCACCACCACCATCATCAGTGGGTGGGCAGGTACGCTGGTAATGCAATATGCCATCACATTGGCGAAGTTATTTCCGCAATACGAGAGATGCCAAAAACAGTAAATAACAGTAGTCTTCTCTACTAGAGAAGCGTTATTTATTCGAAGTAGTGCAATACCAGCTATCTCGTTGTGAAAGCACCCACAATATGAGATGCAATTAAAACGATGCCTTTACACTACATACGTAGTTCAAATTTATGGGTAAACTATGATGTATCTACACTGATATTATATAGTTCATTACCTAAACCCATAAGAAATTATACCTCGTGTATTTTGTCTTCTAATACATTATTATTTATTCGCCATTTGGCATCTCTCATATTGTGGAAATAACTTCGCAATTGTGATGGAATGTTCCCGTGACGTTTCCGGTTATGAGTTCCTATGCGATTCACATTCCATTAGATTTTACCTACCTCCCCTAAACGTTTGTACCAATATTTTTGAGACACCCTATATATAATATTTTATTTGACTGAAGAAAAGTTGGTGAAAACGAATTTTCAGTTTATTAACATTAAGTACAAATTGTACTAGGAAAGTTTTGCAATATGACGCAACAATGAATCACAGGAAGCTGCTTGTTGCTGCATGTTGAGACATGTTCATACGTGCATAGTAGCCGCCGCGCCAAGTCGATGGGCTCAGTTATTCATTAGTAGTGAGAGTGTAAAGTGCTTGCGATGGCATCGTGGTCACGAAATGAGATAAGGACAGTTTTGCGGTATAATTTCGTGCGTGGTTTAACCATAGACCAGTGCTTAGAAGAAATGACTCTTGCACTAGATGATGATTGTCCACATCGTACAACGATATTCAGGTGGTATAGAGAATTCCAAAGGGGAAATTTCACTCTGGAGGATTCTGAGAGGCCAGGAAGGCCACGAACGTCAGTTACGGAGGAAAACGTTACTGCTGTGAGGAAAATGCTTGACGAAAACAGGCGAGTGACTTACCAACAGATAGAGGATACTTTGGGCCTAAATGCACCAGCAATTCGTTCGATTCTGCAAGATCATTTGCACATGAAGAAACTTTGTTCTCTCTGGGTACCGCATCAACTGATTGAAGAGCAGATGACACGACGTGTGACTTGGTGCCGGGAGATGTTAAAAAAGTTTGATAAGGGACAATCTCGGTATGTGAACAACATCGTGACAGGTGACGAGACTTGGCTGTACTATTACGATCTGCCGACCAAGGCTCAAAACAAAGTTTGGGTCTTTGATGATGACGACACACCCGTAATTGTCAGAAAATCCCGATCTGTAAAGAAGAAAATGATAGCTGTATTTTTCAAATCGAGTGGAATTGTGGAACGTGTCGTTTTGGACACGCAGAAGACAGTCACAGCTAAGTGGTATACTGAACAGTGCCTGCCTAAAGTCATTGGATCTATGAAGAACCTGCGGCCAAAGTCAAGAATGGACACCTGGTACCTCCATCACGAAAATGCTCCAGCTCACCGCGCCAAAGCCTGCACCGAATATTTGACCACGACAGGACTGAAACTTCTCGAGCACCCTCCCTACAGTCCAGACCTTGCTCCCTGCGACTTTGCACTGTTCCCGCATGTGAAAATGAAGCTAAAAGGGAGGCGGTTTTCCAGTGATGAGGACCTTCTACGGGCTTGGGACAACGAGTGTGCTTTACTCCCTAGTGAAACTTGGCAGAACTGGTTTAAAGATTGGTTTCGGAGGATGGAGAGGTGTATTGAATGTAGAGGAAATTACTTTGAAAAAATTAAATAAACAAAGCTGTATTGCAAAACTTTCCTAGTACCCTTTGTATGTTAAGTACAGCTACAATGAAACAAATTTAAGCTCGTAACCAAAATACTGTCCTGAATTATGTACACCAAATTATGGCGCATTGCGACCAGTTTCTTGGAATGTTCATCAGGACAAAAGAGCAAGGTCATTTTCACACCTAATGTATAACTAGTTTATAATATCATGTTAATTTATATTTAAATCCATTCTTTCCGTCTCTATCCTGATGTAGGAGATTGTTCTAAATATGGCTAGCGGTCAGTAGGTTGTATAATCAACCGTAAGTCGAGATCATGGAGCAGCAGTCATAAAATGATAAATTCGAACCTGCAAAAATAAAGGTAAAAAACAAAGTATCAAATATAATATATTAAAAGTACTTAATGTTTCAATTTCGATGATTTTAACGTCGTTCTCGAGGGCCAACCGTCAAAACAAAGGAAAAGGCAGCAATAAGTGATGCCTCTGTTTCTAACATGAAATATACGTAGTACGTGGTTAGGTATAATGAAACCAAGTTATTGTATAAGTACGGAAGCCAGGTTAATCATAGCGTATCGAGTATGTACTGCTAACGTATATTTCATGGCTGACCCGACAGAGGCGAAGGGATGATAAGTAGTAAAATTTACTGAGTGGGGGGGGGGTGTAAAAAGTGTTTATATATAAATGTAGGAGATTATGTTTTCAATGCGGCTAGCGGTCAGTAAGTTGTATAATCAACCGTAGGTCGACATCATGGAATAGCAGTGATAAAATGATTCATTTCGAACCTGCAAAAATATAGGTAAACAACATAATATCAATAATATCAAAGCGTCGCTTTTACACATTAAATAGTCATTGACGTGAGCACGTAGCGAGCTTTTTCTTCACTGCAGCACACCAGCCTACACCGTACGGCCATCGGCTTTTAGTTATTTTTACTACTTATCATTCCTCCGACTCTGTCGGGTCAGCCATGAAATATGCGTCAGCACTACGTACTCAACACGCTACGATTAACCTGGCTTCCGTACTTATACAATAACTTGATTTCATTATACGTTATACCACGTGCTACGTATATTTCATGTTAGAAACAGAAGCCTTACTTATTGCTGCCTTTTCCTTGGTTTTGACGGTTGGCCCTCGAGAACGACGTTAAAATCATCGAAATTGCAACATTAAGTACTTTTAATATATTATTTTTGATATTATGTTTTTTATCTTTATTTTGCAGGTTCGAATTGAATCATTTTATGACAGTTGTTCCATGATCTCGACCTACGGTTGATTATACAACCTACTGACTGCTAGCCACATTGAAAACATAATCTCCTACATTTTTATATTTATTTATGGTCGTTGGGTTCATTCTACTCTTCATAGTAGTAACCTAGGTCTATAATAATTCAAATATTCCTCTTATTATCACTCCAGTGTCTATTACTATTATACTATATATGTATATATAGACACACATATAGTCGATCGAGAGTTAATAAAGGTAGAACGAAATAGGACTTTGGTATTAAAATGGAGCACTGTTCGTAAAGCAATGTCCATAAACTTTCAGGTGTAAACTTTGCTGGTCGCATGTCACATAACAAACAGTTAGCCCCATCTCTGAAATCTGAGCACGTCACTGTGTGTGCATATGTTCCCTGTCACTCGCGCGCACACAATAACCACACACACAGTATAAACCATTATTATGCCTTAAAAGCTTCTAACATTCTTACCGACTGAAATCCAAAATCCTTTATGATTCATTTCTGCTGTTCCTCACGTATAGAAAACCAAACCTTAAAGAAAAATAATATAAACCTCTTTTTCTTACCAAAATTGAAAGGCATTAGTTTAAAGCTTAATAATTTAGTGGTGACTTCGGAGTGCGTTATATTTGATGTGAGACTTTTGTATGCGAAGCAGCATTACATTTTTCTCCACGCCATTTTCTTATTACTTTGCCTTAAGGTTAAAAATAGGAAATGAAGCTGTAAAACCGAGAAATAAATATTCTCGAAGTTCCCCGTGTAATTTTCTGCTGGAAGAGTTGTTAACAGTCAGAGGAATTCACTTCTCGTAAAATTTTAAACAGATCGCCCAATCGTAAGCCACTACACACATTGTTGGTTTGCATTCCCATTTGTAGATGTGCGAGAACCTGATAACAACCATAATTTTCTCTAAGTCTACATTTATTCCTGTTTTCATCTCGCGCTGCGAATGTGTGTTACCTCATTTTCTTATACATTTTTGAAGTTTCTCATTTAATAAAGTCTCGGATATACTCTCTGCATAGTGGAATGTTTTTCATTTCGAAACTGCGTATCATTAGGCACGGGCAATATTCATTGCAGTAAGTATTGATAAACCCGTTGAAGTAAGTCTTTAATCTGTTAATGACACTCAACAGCAATGAGATATACGAAGCAGTTTGTTTCGTTTTTATTTTTCAGCACCGTTCAAATTGCCTTTTTCGCCATTTTTGCTTGCGAAAAGAAATAGAATTTCTCACATATTACTTTTATGGTTTTTAATTTGGGTCATTGCTTATAAAATAAGTGCTTTCTGCTCGCGAAGATCATAAGATATGTAAAATGAAGAAGTATATTTAGTGAAATGACTTCCAGTATTAATGAATTATTTCTAAATGTGATTTCCTTTGGTATATCTATTACTTTACTCTTTGGGCAAAAATAAATATCAAGCTGTCATTGTATTATACACGAAAGCATATAAGCAAGAAACACAACACATCACGAATAAGAAAATATAAATATACACAAAAAGAGAAATTGGTTTTAAGTTTTATCAAAATAATTAATTGACAGCAATATTGTTGTCCGTTTTTCACAAAGCATTTTCATCAACTTGTTACTCTCCATTTATTTTTACTGCGAATTCTCTAATCCAGTGGTTCCCAGACTTGTATACCTCGCACCCTCCACTTAAAATATTTTATAAATTTCAGGGCAACTGCAAATAAACAGATTTCACATGAAATTTAGCTATAAGGATACATACTTTTATATACTAATATTATGTATTAGTTTATAAAATTGAATACATTTAATCTTAATGTTTAATTTATTCTTGAAATCCTAATGTTTAATTTAATGTTGAACTAGGGGGGCCGCGCTCGTTTCTTTTGATAAAATAGAATAATTACAGAAGCTTTCGACACAGTGAACGAGTGAAGAGGTCAGAGAGGCACTCACTAAAAACATGAAAGAACAAATGAGGAACATAAGAATTAAAAGTATACGAAAAACCAGGAACCCTGGCATTATAATAGAGACAGATACCAGAGAGGAGGCACCGGAAATCCTAAAGAATACGGATATAACCAACTATGGAATGCGGGTGGAGGCTCAGAAGCGGAACGGCCCATCAATAGTCCTGCTTGACATCGATGAAAACCTAACCCCTCAGGAATTAAAGGATGAGATCTATCGCAGGAATCTCAGTATGTGCCTAACAGAGGGGGAACAGGAAGAGCACGTAGCGCCGAAATATAGTACCAGGGCAAAAGTACCAGGAAATGTTAACTGGATCGTTGTTGTCACCAAGGGCGTGGCAGATCATTGGCTCACAAAATAGAGTTTTCATTGCCCCGGGAGCACATCTCTGTTCCCAAGTGTTACCGGTGCCTGCGTTTCGGACATACGTCCCATACATGTAACCAGCGAGAGTCCACCTGTGGGCACTGTGTACAAAAAGGGCATGCATTTAAGGACTGCCCTGCCAAGGAACAGCCCCCCTGTGTCAACTGCAAGGCAGCAAAAGCACCCCAGGACCACTCAATAAGAGATGCCAACTGTACAGGTCTACAAAAAAGTCAAGAGTATATACCAATCAAGGATAAATTACGGATAGGCAAGCCACTATACCCACTCAACAACAGATTAAAATACTTCAACTTAATGCACAACGAGCAAGAGTGGTCGCTGACCAATTAAAAATCAAAGCAGAAGAGCAGCACATTGACGCATTCTTGTTTCAAGAACCAAGGGTAACGTAGTTGGATATCCAACCTCATACAAAATTATACACTGCACAGATGACTAGCCATGGGCCGCAGTAGTTATCAGGAATGCATATATTACAGCAGTCCGTATCGCACCACTATGTACTTCTATCAGCACTTGTGCCTAGATCCTGATACTCCTAGGCTCCATCTACCTTCTCTCAGTATATAGTCATCTCGGTGAGGACATCACTCTTGCAACATCACTCATGCAGATGGCTCTCCACCTTCTTCCTGGAAAGAGGCTGCTGGTTGGAATGGATGCCAACTGTCACTCTGCCCTGTGGCACAGCCTAACACCCGACAGAACTGGGTCTAGAAATGAACTACTTGAGGACTTCATTTTAACTACTGCCATTCGGGTTTTCAACAGACCGGGCCACGTGCCCACCTTCAGCAGCTCCCTCTGGGAGAGTACAATTGACATGGCCACGCCAGACTTAGCCCAAAAACTGGTTGGCTGGACAGGGCAAGAATCCTGGACTACTTCGGACCACAGTGCGATCACACTCTCTCTCTTGCTCGCTCATAGTACGCTACGGTACTAAAAAAAACAGATTGGCGTCGATTTCAGGTGGATCTCACAAGAAGCCTCCCCGAGAACGACCCTTTACCAGACACCAGCTCACCCAAGGATTGTGTGCAGAAAATAACCAAGACAATCATAAATGCCTGCGACTTAGCCATCCCACGAAGAAAACCTTACAGATACGCCGTTCCATCGTAGAACGCCAACCTTCGCGACCAAAGAAACGGGTCCACCTCGCTGGGAAAGCATTCCAAAGGGCTCGTGGCCATTCCCCCCTCTCACAATACGGAAGTGGACGCTGCGCGGGAAGCTTATCCACTGCTGAGAAACCGTTACACACTTGAAATTCGCAGAAGCAAGAGAGAATCATGGAGGACCCTGGTAACCTCCACTGCAAACAGCAACCTGTGGGGAATAGTCTTGCGCATTGTAATCAATAAGCTGCCCAGGGGAGAAGTCTTGGACTCCTTGCAGAAACCTGATGGAACCTTCACCACCTCTTGGACTGACTCTCTAAATAATTTTCTTGATGCCCTCGTTCCTGAAAACAAACAGTTAAGCCCAGAGCAAACTCAAATAGTAGCCAGCAATGAAGCCTATGCACTGGACAACACAGAAGAACCATTTAACTTGAGCGGAACAGATGTAAACTCGATTCAGTTCAGCGATTTATGTTTCTGTCTGTTACCAGGGCGCTCCAAGCCATCGCAGGATTCATGCCCCTCTACCACAAGATAGGTATTCTCACCCAACTACTGGATCTGCATCTGGACCTCACAAATGACCATAAGCAAGAAAAAAAGGCGTGTCACCAGCCACTTGCAGCGTGTATGGCAGGAGTCCTGGAATGCAACAAATAAAGGAGAAGTAACGAAGTTCTTCCCCACAATTGCCCTTACGTATCCCAAGCTTCCCCTCTGGTATTCACCTGGACTGCAGGCAACCTTTCTGCTTACTTGGCACGGCCTATTCCAACAAAAGTTAACAGCGCTCGGTATCGAAAAGAATCCTTACTGCCACTGTGGAGATAAGGAGTCTTGGGTCCACGTCATGTACGAGTGCCCCACATATGATGAATACCGCCTACGAATTCTTCACCGAGATACAATCCAACCCCTGCCATAAAGAGTACATCCTCATAAACGATGAAATATCTTATGCAGCTTTCACATGATTTGCACAGGCAGTTATCAACACCAGACGGGATTATCACACCCATGACAGGTATGAAGGGAACATTCCACCATCATTGCAAACCTCAACAGGGGTATAATAAATGCATTTCCCACATCTTACTCTAATTCCTAGTGTGCAGGAAATTATAGCAAACAAGCTATCATGCAAACCCCACTCTAGGGTAGGATTATGCTGGTACCCGCTTGTGAGTGTGGGATCTATGCTGCTGGTACCTGCTTGTGAGCGTGGGATCTCTGCTGCTGGCACTCTGCTGAGTGCGTGATATCCCTTCAGAGCGCAAGGCCAATCGCGCTCATACAGAGGCACCTGCCCCTGTGACTTTAATTCCCTATACCCTCTCCTCACTTCGCCTTAAATCACCGGTGGCCCCTTCACCTTGGTCCATCTCTGTTCCTTACCCTACATTCTGACTCACTCTACTCTTACTCTAATTCCCAGTGTGCTCTCTTCAACAAAAAGATTTTTTTTTTATACTTGGTCCCTGTCAGGAAGCTCAGGCGACCCTGGCAGAGACCAGCCAGAGTATAACGGGCAGCCTGGCTCATCTCCCAGTGGTGGTGGCGGGCAACGTAGGATCCCACTAGGGGCACTGTGGCCAAGCAGCCAGAGACACAACAACAGAACAAAACACAGTACTTCATAAACCAGACATTACACTTGTTCTAGCCTTTGCATTTGTTCTGCATTCCATCACAGAGTGCATACGGCGCAGATGTGGGAAACCACCGGTGGCGCTTGACCCAAAACTCTATGCCACTAATACGTTACATACTGAAATCAAATATGGTATCGCGTGGTCATGCTATATAAACAAAGCGCGTGCACGAGGTTTATCAAGCATGGCCACGCTTGAACAGAAGCTTGTTTTACCACAGTAAAACAAGCTTCTGTTACGTATTTTAGTATTTGTTACGTATTACCACTTAACCCGCATCCTTCTTCGCCCATTGGCTGAATAAATATCACTAGGAGGAAAATTATCCAATGTATAGAAAGATACGTTTAATCTTAAAGATTAAAATGAATTATACTTCATACCTGAATTAGTGGAGTGGTTTGTCGATATTTCTTTGAAAAAATGCTTCATACAAACGACACAAATCTCCCTCTCCTAAAAATAATCAAGTGCGCTGCTTGGGGGAGGGGGGAGGGGGATGCGCCTCACACTTTGTTAATCCCTGCTGTAATCCATTACTCTCATACAGCACATACGTAGATCCAGGACTATGGGCAAAAAATTTCCTTAAATGGTAACGGCCGAGAGGCGCTACGCTCATTTATTATTATTTATTTTATTTATTTTTTCATTTATTAATGCACAACTGTATATACATTCTCAAGATACATATTAATCAATTTATATACAAGATTTATATACACATTTTATATACATACTCTTATATATGCTGTAGCCCTTGTGTGCATATGCGTGTGCCCTGGTATGAAGGGTGGCTCCTAGACATAAGCCCATCTCCATCTATTACTCCTGTGAGAGCTCAGAACCTCTGCGAAACAGCCCTGAAAAAAGTGTTGTATCAAGCCATTTCGCTACCAAGAGGGCAACCTGGATCAACCATTCGCTGTGTGCTAAAATGCACAAATCCCGCATCCACTGGATGAAGTGCCATACGATAGGTGCCCAAACATACCTGCATTCAGGGAGTTCTCCAAACTCTCATCGGATCTGCCACCCCCTACATAATTCCGCCCTCTGTCGCAATATAGTGCAGTTTACTTGTTTGAACACGTCTGGGTTCAGATTATTAACATCTTTTATTTCCACATCAGTGGGCACCCCCGGAACAGCTTGTTTGGCTAGAGGGGTGTACATTATAAATATTCAAGGCGATTGAATTGAATTAAAAGAAAGGAAAACATATTGTATTTACAAATAAGCTCACATAGACACTGAAATTTCAAAATTGTGAAAGTGATACAGTCAATAGTTCACGTCACTGACTACAATAATTCTTAAAATCCTCTTCCATCTGATGGTTTTTAGTCAATCTGTGCAGAGTAACCACGATTTCATCACCCCTTTGAGTTATTCTAGGGCCCACGACATTCAAATCGACCAGCGAACCCACGCTCATCGTATACAAAGAAAACACATTGTCCGTCTGTCTATCCAACTAGAGCAACAAATGGTGCACTGACTATTGCAATCGATGCTCCAAGAAGCCTCAAACCAACTGTAGTTTCACTTTTCATTGTTAGTGACGCTGCCTGCGGTTGCTTGGATTATATAAGAGAATAGGCCTTAGCGTTTTATGATACGAATCTAAAAATAAATTTATCCTGTAGGCGCAGATAAATGGCAACATTGCGGTCCGTTATTAAATACGGTGAACATAAGGTTATTGTCTCACACAACAGAACAGGAAATAAGTATTTTTTTTTAAAGGAAAACGTTGAACAGAAAACAACGTTTGCAAAATGTACCTTTATATTTATTAAATGCTAATTCGAATGAAGTGAAGCGGAATTCCAGACTTTAGATATTTTGGTTTCATATCTATTAATTTGTATCAACGCAAATTATCTTATTTAAAATCACCGAAACTAGCTTATCTCCGGTTACACTTGGGGGAACGACATATCATTTAGTTACAGTACAGACCTTTTCTGTGAAGTTACAGTACGTTATAAAAGATGATGAGGGCGCCCGCCATTATGTTCTTAACACTCCTGAATTCGACAGCACATGTTATTGGCGAACCCTGAAGGGGGGCGGTACACAGTGGAAAGTCTTTTTTTTTTTTTTTTTGCGCATTCTGAGGTCATAAAAATATTACCAATGGGATTTGCAAAAATAAACAATCTGGTAATATCTCAGTGAATAACACAAGGTCACAGAAGTTTATATGAGAGAGAGAGAGAGAGAGAGAGAGAGAGAATACAAGAACAGCGCTGTATTTATCAGTCACTAGATTTGAACTACAGTGAGCCATACGTGTGTACTACTGTACTGTTCGTCACTACGTTTGTTCATGAGAAAGTGTTCATTTTCGTGTACTTATTTCAGTTATTCATTTTTATAAATATTTTATGCAAAAACGAGCAGACAGAACTATCATATTGCATATAAATAATATTGTAATAAATTAAGTTGCGTATAAAAAAACACACATGTATAATGAAATAAACGAATCTACATAATAAATACTAAGCCAAAAGATATTGAAAACATTGTATTGTATGTATTTTCTAATAGTAACTGGTTCCACAGAAGTTTTTAATATTATAGTGGCAAAAAACACGAGTTTAAAAATAGGATGATTTTCCATAGCCAAACTCGTAGATGGAAAAGGAGGAATAACCTCAAAAGGTTCATTCAGGCGTGAAGCGTGACACTCCGAGCATAATGCTGAATTTAAAAATGTTTCAAACAGTCCATAAAGTAGTGCACTGCCCTCTACTGGCATATCTTCCTATGAAATCAATCAATCAGTTTTCTTACATGAACAGGAAGAAAAATGAAAGGAAATCGATTAGATACAAGAGCCGTATTTCGCCCTCTCAAAAGGCAACTGCGAGTTCACTTCAAATTAATGCTTCATTTTTACAGTGATTTTTGTAATTATTTTAAAAATTTCTATCACGGTACAACAACAACAACGTTAATTAGTTCGTTTTTCTTATGCCGTATACATTCCAGTTAATTGCATAACGTAATCCTCGATGGGAATCCAAAATTAAGTTTTTCAAGTTATTACTCTTCAGCAATTTCTGTAAATTATCAAGATTACACTATTACGTTTGAATTTCGTGCTTAAATACGAGAAAACCTTTGAAATGTAGTCCAATCGATACACACCCGTATTTTGTTCATGTGGATCATGTATTTGGTATAAAGCAAGTTGCTGCTTCTTCAGCCTTGAATAATATTCAAATATAATTGTAGATACTTCTTCGCTGTTCAAATAAAGAACTGCAACCATCTCAATTATAACCAAATATCTAAAAACGTTCTGTACCAGGTACATAATGTGCCTGTCGCTAGCATATTTCACGTGTTTTACATTTAAGAGTCATCGGCAGGCGTTAAAAACGTTTTAATTTTCAGATATTAATAAAATTCATTGATAAATAATATAATGTTTTTATTTTATTAATACATATCGGTTTCTGAAAGTATTGGTCTGTGATGATTAAAGCAGAATATATAAAATTACATTGAAGAGATTTAATTCACGACTGAATACACCATCTATAGTTGTTTCATTACGTGTAGTATTTATCTAAAGATCTGATGACATGTCCAAGTTGAAGAATGTTTTCATAAGTGTGCAGAACTCTTTTCCAGTCTCAGAGTTTAATTGTAAGCAAAAATAGTACATTCCAATCTGTAAAAACCAGGTGACTTGAAACCAGATGCGTTTTCCAGTTTCCGAAAGTTTTTTTTTTTTTTTTTGTATCTTAAAACCTTAATATTTCTGTTTCTAAATTCCTTAGCTATCCAACGATATGCTATACGCCCTCATTATCCCGTTCATTACATGAAAAAATTCCTTCGATCACATATTCATATTTTCCACTATTCTGGAAGAACTACTGCAATTTTCAGAGGTTTGAAAGTTTTTCCTCTAGTATAGAGGAAAAACTTCTCAAAATTGCAAAATTTCATTAAATTTTCTCCAGTAGAAGACAAATTATTGTTGCCATCATACAAGTATGATTCCAACAATAAAACTTATAATAACTCGCTTCTGGCGGAAGCTGAAGATGACGTCACCTCCGTAACGCTTTTCGCATGACGGATTTTCGTTACAAAGTTTTTTGGAATAGCGCCAGTAAAAACGTTTTTAACGTCAATATTAGTAACCGTAATGCTTTTTTCGAAGGGTGGCTCTGGTTACGAGACAAATATTTCAGTGGTTTATAATTCTCAAAGATATAATTCTCCGTCATTGTTTAAATTGCTTTTTCTGCCATTAGCTCTGATGAATAAGATTATCACACTGGTCCGAATAAATGTTTTGTTTTCGCTGTTCTGAATTTAGCTTACGACCACATTATTAAAAATTGCATTAAGAATTGCATAAAATATAGCATTCTTAATTTGCATTGGTTGTGTAAATATTATCCGTTAGAATAATTATTAGTTTATCAAATTTCTGTGGATACTTTTAATAATTGTTTAAGTACAATATGTTAAAATAATAAAATCGATTTTTTCTTTTTAAAATTTTAGGTTCGTCACATGCCCAGTACAAAACCATCGTCAGCAGTTCCCAAATTCATATACTCGTAAATGGTTCGCTTGTCATAAGAAGTGTAGACGAGTCATATGCAGGTCTTTATGTGTGTGAAGCTAACAACGGCGTTGGGACTGGACTGAGCGCTATAGTTAAGCTGACGGTTCATAGTAAGTATTATTATTATAGAACTTTTTCTCCTTTAGGGATTTTTCCGCCCTGTGAGAGGTACATGGTTACAATTATTATTGTTATTACTGCTGGTCGAGAAACTCTCTTACTAACTTGCAGGTATTGAAAATCGCGGTTTTCTGTATTTCCGTGTAAGGATTCTCTGAGAATCCTATTACTGCTAAGTTCTTATGAAGGCTCTATCACCATGCCGGTGGTTGACATGGTGGTCGTAATAGTCATTACTTGTTTGATATGCTCCATTCCTTTGACTTCCTGTCTTAGGTCTATATACTTCCTGGTGTTTTCCTTGTATGCTTTCTTTCTCGTATGTTGCTGGTGTTGAGTACTGTCATGTTGATCAGGTAGGTTGCTGTTACCTTCTTGTAGATGAGAGTTATGTCTGTTCTGTTGTGCTGGGTCGTCTTGTTGATTATTATGACACGGTCCTAGTCTAATTTGTAATTAGGGATCTCTAGTACTGCCTTATTATTTGCCATGTGGTGTCCTTTATGTTTTCTCACAAAATTTGTTAACAAACTGTCATGTAACTGGAATGTAAATCGGTATTCATCTACCTTAAGTGATTGCATATAACCAACAATAGATAAGTTTAAGAAGAAAGAATTTAATTTCAAATTTATTTAGATTTTTTACAAATTAATTGTTCATTACTTACACAGTACTTGTATAAATCTATCTACTGTCTTAAGCTGCAATTTCCAAGGTTAACTTAGATATGTAAATATTAACGGAATATATTGCGGCTTAAATATTTTCCAACTTGGACATTTATGTATGGTACGCCATCATTTTTATTTTATTAATTAAATATTTTATGGTGCCTTTGACTTCTACGCAAATACTTTAAACATGTATCTGAAAACTTTCCAATAAATAACTGATAAAGTATTACCTGGTCTCTCGCAAGACTTTTATTATAAATTTGGTGCTGTTGTATCGACCGCTTTTCAGAAAATCTCTGTAGTCTTGAAGTTTTTTACCCATACACCCATTTTATTAAAACGATATCGTAAGGTTTATCAATCATCTTAAGGATATTCCATTAAAGTGTTTTTTTTTCCATTCACACGACACATGCATCCACAAGCATAAAGCTGTGATATTGATTCGTCGTAAATCTTTTTCTGTCTAAAATTTCTTGACTACAAATGGTTACACAATAATTCAATGTCAAGCAAGTTCTCTATTGTTTTAATAAAGTTCTTGAAAATTTATTTCCTTCTCATATATATAAAAATAATAACAACGTAGAAGACTACATAAAAACACACAGTTTTGAATGGGTTGTCGTTTTCCCATGTATGATATAACTTTGGTGGACGAGTTGGAGATTGAATTTTATTTTTACAGGAATGTAAAAATAAAATCATACTGTAAATACGATTATATAATTCACTTCATATTTATTCAACAACGTACACACTGAAAAATTATCGAAATTTCTGAGTAAATGCCATAAAAATTAGTCATAACTAGTAGAATGAAGAATTAAAAATATACGCAATCCTTTTCTTAAATTAACATCTGGGAATGACATCTCTACAAATCTTTCGATAAAACCTGGAGATATAAATGAATAATCATTGTATTTCTTCAAAGATGCAGTTAAGCCTTTTCCTACGTGGACTGAGTAAAAGGTCGTCTGCAGAAATGGAAATGGTCTTTGGAGTCTCGAAAACTTGATATCTGGTGTTGTGGATTATCTGGTATTTTGAGTTCTATTTAGTTATTAATTTTTTTGTTACTGCATATTGCCCTTCGTCGGACAAACTGCTTATAAGCAAGCCGAAGGTTTCTTCTCGATAGACTTCACTGTTTAGGTTCTGAGGGCAGTCGATCCTGAAGTAGTTTCAGTGTAGTTCTGAGTTAGGAGACGTCCTCTCTGTTTGGTGTATTTTTGTGAGGTTCATTCTTAAAAGCAGGCAACTTCGTGCTCTATCTCTGGGTGATAATCTGCAGATATCCGCGCGTTGATTATCTAAAAGACGAGATATGCCAGAAAGGTAACGTTAGCTTCTCTCATTATTAGTTCCAGTTAATCTTGAGTCTCTTTTATAGAGTTATTCTGGAGATTGTGAATGGAAAATCACGTTTTCGATAAGGCCAACTAATTGTTTGAAATTTTGCGGCAAGAAAATTTCGTGAATATGGATTGTGGTGCAGCTGACCAGATTTCGGAATTTACGTTATAAAGGATTAGATACAGATTTCTTAAACTTAGTTTGTGTCAAGGATGACTGAGAAGCCTTTATGCAAAATAAAAATATCAAAATATCTAATAAGAATAATCTGGATAATATTCAATCTTGAGATATATGGTATTCTTAATGACTAGCACAAACCCGGAACTCAAGGCAATCCACTGATTTTCAAGTTAGTCCTTTTAATATGTGTAAACAGCCAATCATCCAGCTTGTGCGTCGATTATAATGTACCTCCTTTTAGCAGTCATGGTCATAAATGTTCATCTGATTAAATCCGTGCATTTATTCTTTGTTATTGCACTATACATTGCAAAATCTGGCGAAACACAGCCTACTGCTACACACTGCCAGAGTTGGACAAGTTGGTTCCTTAGTTCCGGAACACTGCGTTATTCATGACGGAAGGACTTAACATATTTCAGTTTCAGTTAAGCATAGAAATAAAATTGGTGCATTATAACCCACTTACTTTCATAAAATGAGACCCTTTCCAACAGGTTGTTATTCAGTGTGGACAATGAAAATCATAAACAACAGGAAACAAGCATGAACCCAGTTCTCCCACTTCCTTCACTAACTAGAAATCCTATTTATAGGTTTGCTGATTATACATAATGCATTCCGCCTTCCAGTTTGAGAAAAACTGCCTTACACATACTGCTTCACCTTGTTCAATATCTTTCACGAAGTCCTTAAATGCCGAGCTTCAGCGTGACAAAGAAAACTTAGCTAACTTTAATTCCATAACCCTCTTAGTGACTGACTACCCCGACTTTTATTCCCTCTTGGCATAACACATCAGAAATATTGTCCTCGTGATTAGCACAGTTGGTAGAATCCCGTCCTACCCACACCGGCTGGAAAAGATTGTGTTCGAGTCCCATCGATGACATGAGGAATGTTATGGGCCTTTTTCACAACGTGGCTGAGTTAGTCGATCTCAGATGAGGGTAATATGGTGTTTGCTCCCGGAAACTCGGGTTTTTCGTCGAGTAAACGGAAAGTCGACCACAGAACACAAGCCATTTACAGACTGTATACTCGGAGCAATATGGCCTTAGGCCCTGATGCTTCTAAAACCCCACAACAACGTCAAAAATATTGCTTCCTTTGCATTAAAAAGTATATTTTATATTTCGCTCTCGGCGTTACTTTTCTTCTAAACAACTCACTCTGCACAAATATCACATTTGCCCATAGAATATTGTTTCCACATCTGGATTAGTGCGATCAAAAGCGCTCTCTCTCTCTCTCTCTCTCTCTCTCTCTCTCTCTCTCTCTCTCTCTCTCTCTCTCTCTCTCAGGGCTCTAGACTCAGTTCAAAAGAGGGCAGACAGGTTCTTTTATGATCTGTCTGTTACAAAGTCTTTCCGCTCTGATTCATAGATGTTCTGCTTCTGCTGCTTGATTTTTTTTCGATACTTCCATGGGCACCGTTTTTATGAATTGACATCTAATTCATCCATTGCCTTTCAAACCAGTCCGAACACGTGCGACAACTAGTCAGCATCCATTCACTGCCCAACTCCAAACTCAAAGAACCGTTTTATCCCCTTTCTTACCTGTCCTTTCTCTTTTTTTTTTTCTAGAACAACCTTCCTTCACGTGTGTTTTTCTGAAAACTACAATGTACAGAAGTTCTTCAAGTCTAATCAACAAGTGTTTTCTGTGTTCTCTGCCTACAATCCACACATCGTACGAATTACTATAGGTCCTAATAACTTTATGTTTGGGATTTTCATAAAAAAATAATAAAAATCCAGATTAATTATTATTAATAATAATTATTAATAATATTAATAATTATTATTATTATTATTAATAATAATTAAGGGGTGAGTAGACTCAAACTTCATAGGCCACGTTAGATCCAGCTTCTTCAGCGTGCAAAATAGGCACTGCAGGCTTCGCAAATGGGCTTGATCTATAGCGATGCACAGAAATAAAAATGTAAAACATAATTTTCTGGAGAATATAAATATCATAAATCCCCTTTTACTTGCCTAATTTTGTAATTAAAGTTTATTTCCCAATTTCTGTAACTACTATTGTATTTTTTTATATAATAAAAGTTATAATTCTAAAAACAATATATTTTATCTGATATAGAGATGCACTTTTAGAAAAAATTCGATGGGCAGATCTCAAGATCTTTTTTATTTTAAAGTTCATGTGATGAAAAATATTCCCGGCCCAGCTCTACTGCATACAACGAGCTATTACTTTAGTATGCCGCAGAGTATAAAGGGAGGACGCCTATTTTTCACTCTGAAGAAATGAATTCGAAATTCATCCGTGGTAGGGCTCCGCTCTTGTCTAGTTATCATTTTGAAAATAATTTTTAATCTACTTAGGTTGAACGAATTTATTCACAAATCTTTAAATCTCCCCACATGCACAGCATGCCATACAAAGGGTTTATTAGATTCCATTCATGATATTGGTCCAATCCGAGTAATCGGCATTTGTAACTAGTCTGTCTTCTTCTCGTTCACCATCCTTTAATGTACTGTCGTAACGCATCTCTAATGGCACATCACTACAAAAGGCGTTCACGTGGAACTTCAACGTAGTAAAGTTTCAAACTCTCATTCCAAATAGTTCTGTAACTGTTGAATTACATGCCTGCCATATGGAATAGTGTTGTGTGGCAGTATTCATTAGCAGCCGTTGACTGCTCTCTCTCTCTCTCTCTCTCTCTCTCTCTCTCTCTCTCTCTCTCTCTCTCTCAAGAGGAGGTTTATCTTAGAGCATAATTCCTCTCGTTTACTTCACATATCTCGGCGTTTTACACGTCAATTTCATTTTGAAGTGATGAATATGTATGTGATTATTTAAACAAGTTTTGTAAGGGATGAGTAGACTACATCATCATACGCGTGGAATCGAGCATTCCATTTCAGTGTCGGTTTGCCATTCCGCACTTAGCTTCGTTTGTGTGTGCGTATGTTAACCAAAATGTGTGTGCATTTAACCCAAGCACAGAAAAAACCCTGAAACATAGCGATTGTTGAAAATTTTCGTGTTGATATGTTTTACAATGCAGTAAAAATCATTGGCATAGCGACAGCCAATATAAGCTTTTGTGCAACTCACTTCTGCTCCACGTACGTCATTATTTCCAAAAGAAATGCTGTGTTTTCTTCTTCACCAGTCTATTTTTCACCTTTTATGATTCCAGAATCTAAAGGTTTCATCCTATTGGAGACCGCTGGGGTTTCAGGCAACTTACCAGAATAAAGGCTTTCTCTTGTATTTCTTATTCTTGCTTTTTAAGTAAATAGAACAATACAAGGGCTAGGAATGACTTCCAAACTTATTATATCGGCTTCCGTTTTTTTTCCCTTTTTATTCTATTTCGCAAGTTCCTTCTTTCTTTTCTTTTATTTTATTTCATTTTTTATTTTAATTCCTCGGTGCAGTTCTTGTAATCACATTTTTTTCTGAGCTAAAAGAATCGTGCCACGAAGTAATCGGATATTTTAGGGTATAAATAAAATATATCTTCCACCTTGAGTTATTCCCCAAAGAGATTATAGGAATTCTGAAATCGTACTTTTAAATAATTAAGGTATTTAGTGTAACGAACTCTTATCACTAATCAGGATTAAGCTGTGAAGTCAGTTATCGGCGCACATGGTGGAGTTCATTTGCTCCAAGATTACTCGATTATTTTATATGTTTTAAGAGTAATTAACACCTGATATATAAATTTACACATGAGTGAATGGTTTTGAAAAGATTGTTTTTAAAGCGTTCATTCATTTGTTATTATTATTATTTTTGCCCTAGAAAACATAGAGTTACAGTGTCTTTCGAAGTCATTAATACACCATGTTTATTAGTTAACAGAGGAATTTGCCATGCTTAGAACTAATGCGTGATATTTATCATCTTTTATTTATTTAAAAATATTTCCGGATTTTAGATTTTATCGGTTTCATTCTTTAATGCTGATTCGATTTTTCAACAGGCGCACCCCACTTTGAATCAAAATATACCGTACAGATGACCAAGAAAGGTGACAGGCACGTTCTAGAATGCCAGGCTTCTGGAGACAGACCTATAACGTTTTCTTGGAAGCGAAACAATTTGGCCCTTGATCAATCGGGAGACACCAGGTAGTCCAGGTTTGACATTTCATTTTATTGAATTCTGTAAAAACCACTAAGCTACTTAGTTGAAGAAAAATAATTTATTTCCACAAAGGAGATAGTTATACGATGCATAACGTTTCAAATCTGGCCTCTTGTTTAAGATAGAATGAATCGATTTTCATACCGGGTTAATGACAGTGGTCTCCGATTTTTCAATATAGCGCACACTTTTACTCCAGTCTGTTTTCACTGCAGAGCTTTTTTAAAATAGGAACATAAAGTGTATCTCTGCAGTTTTGGAAAACTATTTGGTAATACCATCGTTATTATTAAATTTAAAATACATTACTTTAATATTTATAAAATAAATTGGAAATTAATATATAAAATATTTATCTAACTAGTTAGCTTATTTCTGAAATCATAATTATTTACAAAATTAACTGGTTTTCAATGGAATTTTGCAGACTTCTTAAAAACACAGTACAAATTAGGCTGCAGCGTCGGTAATTACAAATCCGTTCCTACTAATCGGTGGATATCTATTGATATTAAGAGTTTCAAAACTTCATAAAGCGCTGTTAAATGAGTGGTATCACTCAAGTTGAAGACCACCATATCAGCTATGTCAAAATTATTTAATTCAATATCTGATCCCGTCTTTAGTGGCAACGAATTAATCATTTATGGCCAAGCCTTAAATCAAAATTTATTCAGAACATAAACTTTATGGTAGTGATTAAAGTTAATTTAGTTTACGGGTTTATTCAGCAACTGTTATTTATGGGTATACTAATGAGCATGGAAAAGTAATTCTTTGCTTGCTATTGTTTATGTCATTTATGTTATGGCAGCAAGTAATCTTAATTTTTTTACAAAAATCATCAGCTATTCTCTGTTTTCAAAAGACTTTCCGAATAAAACTAAATACATATGAAAAGTTAACCGTAATAACTGCCTGCATAGTATTAATGTTTTTTTTTTTTTTTTTTTTTTTTTTTTTTTTTAAATCTCGGTGAATACTTCAGATAAAACTCTTGTCATTTATTGTAGAATTATGGTTAAATCTATTGAAGGTGATACAAGGATTATATTGTAATAGAGAGAGAGAGAGAGAGAGAGAGAGAGAGAGAGAGAGAGAGAGAGAGAGAGAGAGAGAGAGAAAATTTTGAGCAAATTTGAACAGATGTTTCATAACCGAAAAAGTCAGCGACGGTCACCAATGCATCAAATATAAGTTAGAGCAGTTTCTTCTTTCTTTATTTAAAGCACAAAGTGGTAGTTAAAGTAGATTGGCAGGGATGAAGGAGACAAAACGAGTAGTAGATATTAAATTTCTGAAGATTAATTTCAGCTGAATGATTGATCGCTGAATTATAACCATCCCCATCCGTAATAGACTACGCTGCAGCATAGCTCGCATTATGTTTGAGACTCAAGCAATATGAGTCTATGGATCCATCGTGCATGGTGCCCACTATCCAGGCAGGTGGGCGTGGTTGCCTAATATGGGCATGTTTTGCTGGCAAGAACAAGAACCCCAGGTGCGTATGGATCACCGTTTCACTAGTGAGGTCTCCCGGCAACTCTTAGGAGATTATATGTATGTTGCATGTAGAAAAAGAATGTACCCTGCCTTGTTGCATTTTTCCTAGACAGAAACGGTGGCCACGTGGATAGCACAGTTGATAGAATTGCTGTCCCCCCCTAAACTAGGTGGAAAAAACCTGAGTTCGAATCCCGCCGATGACAGGAGGAATTTTTATGGGTCTTTTTCACAACGTGGCTCAGTTATATGTATAATAACTTTATTGCAATCAGTTAAATTTCTACATGCATGCATGCTGATGCAATTACCTATAACAGCAAAAATGCTAGGGGTTTAACATAGAAGGAACTGAAATAGGAAAAAAAAATTAAAAAAAAAGTAAGTTGTAAACACGTGAAAACAGTTATTATTTTTTTTTTTACCACAATAGCGACGCAACATACTGATCAAGAAAAAACTATGACAATCACTCGGCTGAAGACTAGAGCTGCTCCCTGTTGATGCGTCTTCTTTAGACTTTGCCCTCAATGAATTTCTTGTAGTCAACATCCATCTATTGTACGTTTTGGAGCATCTATTGGCAGGAATCCGTCGCCCTTCTTGAGCCTCTACGCTGTGGACTATAAAGAAGGGAGGACTCTTAAAGGTTTCGGGAGGATTTTCCAATTATGCATTTGCCAAAAACTTGGCGTATTATTTCATCCGCTATCATTTTAATGGTGATGAGTAAACGGAGGATCAAGATCCGTTCTGAGACGGTTTCCCGTGATGGTAGCATGGTTTTTTCTCCCAGAAAATCGAGTTTTTCGCCCAGCAAAACAGAAAATCGACCTCAGAACACGCAGTTTACAGACAGTAGAAAAGAGCAATATGGCCTTAGTCGCTGATGCTTCTAGAAAACCCAACTACAACTACAGAAACGAGATCTTCCAAGACGATAATGCGCTGTGTCATGTGCACTGTGCACGAGTGGTTCGAGAAATACAGTCAAAATATAATCCACCTTGATTGGCCTCCAAATTTATTCAATTTCTTATTCAATAAAGTTGAACGCCTCTAGGATGTTTTTTAACAGGAAGTGAGGCTTATTGGACGCAACCGTCATCTGTTACGACACTGTGGAACACTTTACAGGCAGCATGGCTGCATTCGGATTTGTTAATCATTGTATATGAAGAGAAATTGTTCTAAAGAATTGAAACGGGAGGAATAATTGAAGTTGAGGAAAAGCTCGGAGTTGGAAGCTCAACTCCACTAGATTTCTGGCTGCCTCAAGGGTTCTGATAAGGTGTGAAGAAAGTCAAGATTATCTTTTTATGTGATAGCAGAGTGAGTCAACACATGAAGAGGCGATGATTAATCGAATTCATCTTTTTGAACAGAATTTTTGTGTTGAAAGCCGCATAAAATAACGTTACGCTAGATGTTGTTGTAGTAGGGTTTTAGGAGCATCTGTGACTAATCACAGATGCTCCTAAAAGGCCGTATTGCACACTAAGGCCGTATTGCACCGTGTATATTGGGTGTAAATTTCGTTTGTTCTGTGGTCGATTTTCTGTTTTCTAGACGAAAACACTCGAGTTTCCGGTTGAAAAAACCATGCTACTGTGGCCTGAGATCGACTGACTCTGCCGCTTTGTGAAAATGACCCATAAAAATTCCTCACGTCATCGACTGGACTCGAATTCAGGTCTCTTATACCCGGTGTGGAGTGACGGCGATCCTACCAACGAGGGAGTTATGTTGGAATCATAGCGCTAAAGTCCTTGTGTCCTCTGAAATCTCAGCGAAGTCATGTCTTCTACTGTATGCTATTACAATGCCTTTCTGCCCTTGGGACCAAGAGAACTTTCTCTTGTGTGGCAGTGAGCTGCAGCCAGAAAGATCCGCTTTTCAGGCTTTCTGAAATGTAAAATTCGGATCAGTTCTTGATTTTCAGTAATCCTTTCCCTAAAATAACTAGAGTGTAAACTACGTAACTTAAGTGATTTATAAAGTTGTACCTGGTCTGATGTTGAACGTTGACCAGATCAGGCATTTAAGCAAACTAAACAGATCTATTCGTAGGTTAATCTAGACAACGTTACATCACCTTACACTTAAAAAGTTGTACTCATACCTTCATGTATTGCATAACCATTTACAATTACATTTTGACACCATTATCTCCTGAAGAGGGATGACTCTAACGTATTTTGACCTTAATTCTGAACTTTGAGTGCGAGAGACATGGACAGTCAAACTAAACAGTGTAACTTGTTTTAGACTGGATAGAACTGCCTTTGGTATCACGTTCTGTTTAATAATTTCGTTCCAGTCGCTAAGCCGTCGTGGGTAGTAGAGTTGGTTAGATTCACCGTTCTGCTCACACTGGGTTCCTGTTGTTATTGGGTTTTAGGAACATCGGCGACTAAGGCAGTGCCGCTCTGTGTATAGTGTCTGTAAATTTCGTGTGTTCTGAGGTCGATTAGAAAATTGACGGGATTCGAACTGAGGTCTTTTTCTTCCGGTATGGGGAGGACGGCGATCGCACCAACTCCCCACACCGGGTGGAAAAGACCTGAGTTTGAGTTCTATCGATGAGTAAGGAATTTTTATAGGCCTTTCTCACAACGTGACTGAGTTAACTGTTCACAGGCAAGAGAAAAGGTTTTTCTCCCGGAAACTCGAGTTTTTCATCCAGCAAACAAAATCGACCAGAGAACATACGCAATTTACAGATAGTATAAACGGAGTAATATGGCCTTAGTTCGCTTATGCTCCTAAAACTCTACTACAACAGTAATAATAAATCAAAGAAATGAAATACCAATAAATAAAAAAGCTTTATATCTGGATTGGTGGGTTGGTTTGTCCATATTTCGTTAAAAAGTGCTTCGTGAAAATAACAAGTGCCACACTTTGTAACCAATGATATATAACATTGACAATTTCAAATAAAATTACGGGACATATTTGCTGACGATTCAGAAGGATTAAACATAGGGTTCGCCGTATACATTCAACCCAACTTACTGCTTTCTTTTCCATTTGCATCATCACCGACATTCATTCTGCTATATTCTTTGACATAGAAATAGTTCCAGTGAACTTACCGAAATTTTAGTTCAACTCCGGTCTTCCTTTTCGACTTCTTTGACAACGATTTCGGACTGTAAAAAGTTGATTTGCCTCTACTCAGTAGAGGCAATTATGCGGCCGCGTGAAATCTGATTGTGCATGACAAATTGCTAGGATGCTTCCATTTAAGGTATAGTAGTGCCATAGTATCACTCGATGAGGAATTGGTAAATACCTTCTTAAAACCTGCGCTCCTGAAATTACTCCTTTTCTTTGCTGCCTTTTTCGCTTTCTTATTCCAAAGGTGTTTTTCCTTCTGCTAGGATTTGCTCATATCCAACCAGTTCCTAAAAAGGTTGACAAAACCCTCCCGTCCAGTTATCGTCCCATTACAATTACTTCTACTCTTTTTGAAGTAATGGAGAAATCAATTAACCGCCAACTCTTAAACCACCTAGAAACCTTACATGTGATCAATGATCGCTAGTATGGATTCTGGCTTATGTTACCCATTTATGGACAAAAAATTCAATAGAAAATTTCGGTGAAACACAAGCAGTTGCTTTTGACATCTCAAAGGCTTTCGATCGTGTTTGGCATAAAGGTCTTCTAGGCAAGCTTCCATCTTATGGTTTGCCAACTGTTTTTTGTAATTAGTTATCCAGTATCTTTTATCGCTCACTGAGGGTGCTGGTAGATGGGTCTCTGTCTTCTAACTTCTCCACTACTGCTGGTGACCCCCAATGTTAAGTTCTTTTCCCCACTCTTTTCCTCTTGTATATTAATGACCTTATTCCATTGACTGGAAATCCTATCCATAGTTTTTCCGATGATAGCACATTACATTCCACTTTCCATTTTGAGAAACCTTGCTCTGCTCAATCAGCTTCAACTTTTCGAATATCCGCTACCAATTCCTTAAATGCCGATGTCCATGTAATTCTCCAGTGGCAAAGACAACTTGGTTGATTTCAATCCTTATAAAACTCAGTCCTCTCTTATATCTCGTAAAAAGGATTCTTCTCCTCCTATGCTTATCTTTGGTGACACTTCGATTTCTAGGCAAGTTGATGTATCTCTTTTGGCACAAGCATATTGTAAATATTACTTGCTCTGCATCTGAAAAACTTGGTTTTCTCTTTCGCTCTCGGAGTTCAAACAGCTGTTCACTCTGTACAAATCGCAAATCCGCTCTACCATGGAATACTGTTCCCATATCTGTGGCGGTGCCACCAAACCTCTCTCAGGCTTCTAGATTCCATTCAGAAGAAGGCAGTTAGGTTAATTAATGATTCATCTCTAACAGTCTCTCCACTCGCTGTCTCATAGACGTACTGTTTCTGCTGCATGCCCTTTCTACAAAGTATTCAAAGTATTTTTGTTTACTGCAGCCTCCAGGGTTTCCCCTATTGCCGCAATGATTCTTGTAGGTTTTTTTAAGCCGGCGAGTGTGTGTATGGGGAGGTTTTTGTTTGAGTGTTTGTTTTGTTGAGTGTTGTATGCCGGCACCTGGAGACTTTGCAGCCAGGAGGCAAGAACAGATATATCTTGCGTCCTGACTCCCGTCCCTAGCCACGTGGAGGCGCTCCAGGGAGTCTGGTTTTCACAAAAGGAGGTTCTTGAACCTCTATATGTTTATACAATAATATTAAAATAGAGATAAATATAGCAATAAAAGAGTAAATCATCAAGTGTGGATAGAGTTGGTTTAGTTGAGTGGGGATCAATTAATGGAGTGAATGTTTCTAGTGTGTTTTACATACAATATGGTAATAATTTAAAATAAGTTAAGTTTCGTCAGGAGATTAAAACATAGCGTGTGGATGAATTTAGATTTAGTTAAGGGGAGCAGTAAAGTAGTGGGTGTTTCTAGTGAGTTTAGCATGTTCAATGTTTAGGTTGTCCAATGATCTATACCAAATATTGGCCCTTGTAGGGGCCCATCCTGCCAGAAGAGGGCACGGCGTAACAATCAATTCCATGCACCTGCGGCAGCCACGACGGAGCCGCGGCGACAGACACAAACCAGTGCACCACAACCGCGGCACCCCCGGAGCCACAGCAAACCTGAACAAAAGTGAACACTTCTAAGTTAGTAATTACTACAATTTTACAGTTGACAATATAAATACTTGGCAAAACAGCCACTGTCGCAACAACACTACGGCCGAAGACACAACCAGTGTCCTTAACCACAGCGCTACCGCAACAGCAACTTAACAGTTCTAAGGTAGTTAAGAATATCTTATAATTATCATAGCTATACAGTTCACAGTTATCTTTGCTCGTCCTACAGGTTTTAATTTCATCTTGAGGGGAAGCACCGCATTCAAGACACACATTCTTGCAGGACTCAATCCTGTCCTAGAGTGTGTGGAGATGAGTTCATTGTGTGTTTTGCGAGTAGAAGGACGGACAAGCCAGTGTGGCAGGGTAGTTAACGGGAAACATGATTATTGCCAGTGGCTTCGACCCAGTCCTGTAGGGCTATAACCAAGTGAAATTCTCGATTGCTCAGCTTCTCGTAGATCTCGGTCCTGTCCTATGAAGGTAGGGTCCTCACTAATAAATAATAATAAAAAAAAAAAAAAAAAAAAAACGCACATACTGAAGACACTATGTGGCCTATGACATCGACCCAGTTCTTTAGGGCATGTTCAGTGTTAGTCACTAATTTCAAGGAAGCTACATCACAGTTATGTGTGCTCCGCTGCTCCTAAGCTGTGGGATGTCTTGTTCTTGAGTCCTTACTTTTGCTTCTTATTCAGTTCAGTATAATTGTGCTTCCGTTCTGCGTTACTTCCTATTTTCTTGTTCTGTTGAGTCCCTTCCACTTCATTCCTTCTTTTCATTTTCCCATTTACCTACTGTCTCTCTGTGCTTCCTGCTGGAGGGCCGCCCTTCGCCTGAATAATTTTCCTGCAAAAGCTGAAAGAAGTTTGAGCGATTCTGCCCCAGCTATCAGTTGTGGGAATTCTCCAGCGTTAGTTACGTTAGTCCCCAATAGCAGGGGATGTCTCAGATCTGTGTAGAGGTAACAGTCAAGTATGAGGTGTTTCACTGTTTCTTCTTCGCCGCATTGACAAAGGGGGGAGAGAGTTAGGCCTAATTTGTGGAGTTTGGAGTTGAGACTACCATGTCCTGTGATTAGAAAAGTAGTATGCATGCTTGGTGTCCACCAGTTCCTGGATTTGTCTCGCAGATATATTTGTGGGAAGAAGGTGAAGGTGTCTCTTCCCTTAGTTGTTGTTTGCCAGATATCCTGCCATTTTGTGCCTATGTCCCTATAAATTCTTGCTTTGTTTTCTTTTATACTTTGGTTGGTGTCGTTGGCAATTCCTCCCAGCGTAGCCTGTATGCCTAGCCGTTGGTTGTGTGCCAGGTAGTGGTAGATTACATCAAAGTATACGGGTGGTCTCCCGCACAGTACCTGGAGGGCCTCAGTAGAAATTGTCCTGCATGCTCTGCAGGTTGCCAGGAGAAAGACTCTTTGTGACTGCAATAAGTATTTTTTGCAAGCCGAGTTCAGTGCTCTGTAACCCCAGGCCCCGGCTCCATAGCAGACAATGGGAATGTACAAGCAGGAGTAGTATAGGCTTAGTGTGGAGGATTTAATTCCCCATATGGCTTTTGTGATGTTAATGAGCCATCCTGCTATTTTCCTGATTGATTTGACGATATGCCTGATGTGTGGCAGAAAGGATAGCTTGTCATCTATCCAGATGCCCAGGTATTTATGCTGACGCACTAGTTCAATTCTTTGACCTTCTAATTTAATATTTGGTGGTCTATTGAGGTCGAGGTGGCCTTTGAGAAGGATTTGCTTGGTCTTTGGTATTGATATTATCAACTTATGCGTATTGCTCCATGTGTAAAGTTCCTGCAGGATTGTGTTTGTTTTATCCTCGAGTTCCTTGCGTGAGTTTCCTGGGATTACCAGGGCGAGATCGTCCGCGTATGCGATGGGTATAATCTCTCCATGTGGTAGATTTAGCCACCCGTCCAGCACCATATTCCAGCACAGGGGTCCCAGGACTGAACCCTGCGGGCATCCTCTTGTTATCTTTCGCATAACTGAGCAACAGCCCGAGGAGACTACTGCGCGCCGGTCTTGAAAGTAACTGTCCATAAGCTTGTAGATTGGAGCTGATACCCCAGCCTCTCGGAATCTCGCAAGGGCACTCGGCCACCATAGTGTATCGAATGCCCCTTTGAAGTCCACGAAGAGGCCGAGGACATATTTGTGGTTATAATTTTTAATTGTTGTTAGCATAAGGTTAATTGCATCTGTGGTGCACTTGTGTGGAGTGAAGCCTAGTTGCCCGTTTAAATTTAGTGCCTTTGAGTTATAGTAGTTTCTGAGTCTTTGGGCCAGGAGTTTTTCCAGCACTTTCCCAAGGAAGGGTAACAGTGCTATTGGTCGATATGACGTGGCCTGGTTTGTCGGTTTTTCTGGGGACTTTAATATAATTTTCAGGTTGGCTGTTTTCCAAGCTGTAGGGAAGGTGCCAGCTACAAGACAGGAGTTATAAAGGTTTCTCAGCATATCTGGGCAGGTTTTCCATACCCTTTTTATTATGGAGACCTCAATCAGGTCTATTCCAGGGCTTTTACCATCCTTTAAAGATGTGATCGCAGCTTCTATTTCCTGTTCTGAAAACGGTGCCTCTTCTGCCACTGCAGTATATGTCAGGTGCTGAATCCTAATGTTTGTCTGTTCCAGGTTTTCTGGTACAGTTATATCTTGGTATATAATTTCATCTAATATGGTGTCCATAGTTGCACTCCAGGAGAGTGTTTCCGTTGTGTCAGGCTTTACTATTGATGCTAATGGGGTTGTTGGATGTAGCTTATTGATAAGTAGTTTGTACGGTAAGCTCCAAGGATCTTTTCCCAGTGTTCTTTGAATTAGTCTGTCCCATGCTAGTTTTTTCTCCTTTTGAATGTTATTGAAATAATTGTTCCTAGCTGTTTTGTACGTTTCATATAGAGTGGCCAGTTCCGCTTGATTGTGGTTGTTTCTTTTTGCCTTTTGGAATTCCTTCCTAGCCTTTCTTAGTTCCCTCCTTAGTGTTGCAAGTGCTGGGGTCCACCAGGGGACTGTTCTGGGCTTCATTTGTTTGAGTGGGAAGGTTTTGTTAGCCGCCTCTTTAATAGTATCTGTGATATTCTGCTGGAGCTTGTTCACATCCCCATTTTGTTGTTCCAGTTGCTCCCTGGTAAGATCTATTAGATTCCTGTCAAAGTGTTCCCAGTTTGCGTTTTTAGTTTTGTACCTTGGGGTGTCGTTAGTTCCTGCGGAAGGTTGGTGTTGTAGGCAATGTGGCTATCGTGAAGGTAATGGGGTTGTGCCCTTTCTACAGATAATTCCATGGACACTGTTCTTCTGAATTGGCTTCTACAATTCCCGCTCTCTCTTTCAAAACAGTTCGGGTACGCCGTCACCAGCCAACATCCATTTACTGTCCAACTTAAAACTTACAGAACAACTTTTCATATTCCTCGTTTATTCATTCAAATGACGGTTTCTGGAACAACCTTCCTTCATACGTATTTCCTGAAAATTACAGTCTACAGAAGTTCAAGTCCAATGTCAACAAATATCTTCTTTCGTCTTCTCAACCTCCAAACCAAGCACGGTATTAAGTACTATAGGTTCTAATACCTCTCGTGTTTGGGGTTTTCATTAAAAAAAAAAAAAACATACGGGACATTTTTCACAACAACTGCATATTGTAATAGTTGAAGTTTACGATTTTTGTTAGCAAAGAAAGAAAGTAATACCATCTACATCTAAGAATGGAAGAGGAAAAATTTTACCTAGTTAGGTTAAAAACATTATATTTAATGTCATTGGCTATTTTGATATGGACGTACAAAATGGAGTTCCAATCTTACCAATTAAACAGGCAACAGAGCGCACAAGAGTCTCCAGGGAATTTTCGTAAACAAGCATTTAAAAAAAGGAGGAAAGGGAAACATAACAAGAATCCCACTTGTAAATCTCAAAAAAGCAAATTAAAACAAAATTAAAATAAAACAAAAAAGCAAATTATACCTTCCGTAGACAAATTCGATTGAGAAGTTATAAGGCGAACTTTCCAAGACTTGACATAAATGAGAAAAGAGTTCCAGCAGTACCTAAATTAATTTCAGTTTTGAAAGAGAAAATATAATTTTACTTTTAAAACAGAATCTCTTTGAAGACGTTTTCATGAAATCGGATCTTCTTGGAAAAAATCTCAAAGCAAAAGGATACTCTTAATAGAGAAAACAAACAAGAAATTATACTTAAAAGGAAACGATATTTGCGACAAATAATGTGACTTTGAAGAGAAAGTAGACCTGTCGTTTATATTGGAATTTCGATCGATACCAATTTAACATTAAGTAAATGCTCCAAGTCAAAATGGTAGTTGCTTCTATCATTGAGAAAATGCTTCAAAACGACTTGGGTTTTCTTCAGATGGAGAAATTGGATTTATTAATAATTCAAATTTAATGAACAGAGGAAACATAGCCGGGATGATCATGGTCAGATGGAAATCGGTACCGTTTTAAAAAAATGAGCAACAGTTTATCAAAATAAACTGTTACCCAATTTACCTAAAAAGTCTGCCGCAGTTATAGACAATTAAACAAATTTCCTAATTCAGAAAACAGGAAATATTGATTGTATTTTCCTGAATAATATTGCTTTCATAGAAGATCTTAGAAAGTTTAACTTTTAGATTTGGTAAAACACTGTTTTCAAAATAAAATATATAAATTTGATTTCATGCTTGAACAGAAAGGATTCCTAGTTTTAAGACTGCAGCTGTACTTCGGCGATATTAATACCATTGAATATGAATGGACAGATTAATATATATATGTTCGAAATTTTAATATTACTCTGGGTATATATCTGTGGATAGATTGCTAGGATATTCGTGGACTAACTTATCGGCGAAGAAACTTGAAAAAATATCTTGCTCATATATCGAATTTCGATGAAGAATATTGGAGAAAAGATGCCGTGAGTTGTGCCACCCGCCAATAATACCAATTTGACAACAGTGATGAAGATACAACTTGTAGTTCAGACGAAACAACGATTTTTGAACTTTATTAGTCCTGAGGATGAAATGGATGAATAGAAAAAAAAAATTAAGTCATTTTATTGACGCCTTTGAAAGTAATGCGGTTTCGCGTGGGTGAGAAATTTAGTGTTCTAAACTTGAGAGGTAGACTGAAATTTTGTTAAATATATAATAGTATTAAAATGTCTACTTCATGCTGAATCAGTAATATATTCATTCATATATAAGTACAGTTTCGAAACAGTTTAAAATATTCGTACGGTTAACGCTTTTATAGCAATTCGATCATGCTCACATGAATTCAGGGTCATTGCACGCGGTTGGACATTACTTGATGTACTGGCTCTAGTGAATTCTTTTCGTCACCCCTCCTCTGCTCTGTTCATCACCTTTTAAATGGTTGATATTATTTTGGTTTGTTCATTAAGATGGATCCATTCTCGGGATACAAACATTTAATTGCTGCTTTAATTTATGAAATTTATTAGGTGACAGTTAGTTTTCATATGATGGCGTTTTGTTCTTATAACTATATGTTTTATTCCTTTACAAGGCATTTCTGGTAGTATTCTAAAAGCTAATGGAGAGCACTCCACAGGAAGTCAAGAGGCTCATGTTGCATACATTGGCCAAGCGAAGTTGCCCATATTTTGACATGTATGTCGGAGTTTTCGAAGCCTTTTTATGTGAACTTTGTATCAAAGTTTACTTATAACTAATGATAAAAATATAGAAAGTTAAGACAACGAATTTTACAATTTAAAATGGCGCATATGTTCTTCATAATTAGAATGATGTATACTTATTGAAAAAAATGAAGAATATTGGCGAAATTCCTTCGAAGCCAAGAATTTTCATAGTAATTTACTTGGGAACAAGAGATAGTTGGTTCCATAAAAAATTACTAGCCAGATAACTTAGAAACTTGCCACATGGTAATATCATATCACTCAACGCATTCGATAAACTTGACAGTTCACGAGCTAGTGAATGAGCCGTGCCTTTCCACCCAACAATTTTCTTCCTTCCCAGTGAAACGTTCCAACATTTTGAATGTAATTTGTCCGACAAAGTGTCTATCTACTCGTTTACTTTACGCTGTTCAAACCTTCTTAATTTAATTCTTAACATTAATCTTAACTTCAGATTCGCTTTGAGATTAGTAAAAGCAATAATTTCTTATTTAATGCTTTTCGCACCACATTCGCTAGCGGATAAGCATATTAGAGGATAACCAAGGAGGAATTATATTTCAGTGAGGGTAGTAGCCTAATCTAGTTTTTATAAACTGCACATTCGCGACTAATCGTGATGTATTTTACTTGTTTTAACATGCTAGAAACTAATGAAGTCGATTACAATTAATACTGTCCTTGGTTATATGACGTAGATATAGTCAGTTTTCTTATGTGTATATTTGCTGCAATATTTATGAGGAAAGTTTAGCTTTTTTCCATTTCGATCTTGTCACAAATGAATTTAGCGAAATATCTAGCCCACTGTCCTTAAGAGGAAAAGAAATCTATTAAATAAGCCGATGTTAAGCTTTCTCTTATGGTCTTATGGTAAAAACACAAATATATTTCATATTTGTATTACTAGTGCCGTTCGATCATCACAGATAATTGAACCTGCATAAAAGTAAAAAAAAAAATAATAAATAAATGATTAGATATTAAATAAAAATATACATTTTATGAAATGAGTGAACTGTCTGTTTGCAGTTGCTAAAAGAGTGAATATGCCACTACCAAAGTGAATTACTTATTATTGTCATCATGCTTCAGTGGTTTTGTCGTAAGGCTAATGTACGACCTGTCACAGAAATAATTAATCGCGAAGTTTTTCGATAAAATAGACCTGTCATGAATTGACTTAACTAGAAGTCGCCTCAAGAAGCCAGTTCATATTAAGACTGCATTGGTTTTGCTCAAGAGGCTAACAAGGTAGTTTTCGAGTTAATACAACGCAGCCCATAGAATTCATTCAAGGAGATGCATTATAAAGCAGTATAAATCCATTTGCAGAAAATAATTGAAACAATTTTGATGGGAACTGTACACTGGCTTCTTATATATTCAAATCAGTGAAAATTTTAAGCTGTAGGAAATAACACTTTGGCAGAAGTTTGGCAGAATATTAATAAGAATTAAAGTGTGGGATGTCTCTACTCTACTCTGAAGCCGTCGTTATGTTTGCAATATGTTTAACTGCTAGTTGAGGCATTTTGATCCCCTGACTGTTAGCGTCATATTAACCATGAATAAGCATAATGTACAAATATTTAGTGTGTAAAATCGGCTGGGTACAATCTGTGTATGCGACAAAACATTTTTTTGTTATCTGTTTGGTTTCCATTAACGATGGATAATTCGCGAGAATATTCCCAACTCACATTACCAGTTTGTTTCACTTACAAATAACTTTCGAAAACCGGCTCTCTCTAACGGAAAACTACACTTTCAGCAAATTTCACTGTGCATATATTATAGAAAGACATTAATGGCTTATACTAAATAAATATTTGAATGAACTAAGAAATGATCATGATGCATTTATCCTACATATTTTGACATAAGGAAGATACTAAACAGAAGTATAGAGAACACCGAAACAGACGGAAAATCAGAGGGTTCAAGGATATGAAAGGCTGCTCCCCGCCTCAATCCCCACACAAAAAACTTCCTGGGGCCCAAGGTATATTCTTTATGTCGGATAATGAAATTAAACAAAATAACAAAATAAATAAATAAACAATAACAATACTCTAAAATAATATTCAGATGGCCTATTGAAATCTTTAACAATGCTACTTTTACTTTAAGGTATTAAAATATTAAGACGTGAACTTGAAAAATTGCCATCCAACAATTTGTTGAACTAATGATATTGAGCTGTAAAGAATTTCAGTAGTCATTTTGCAGAAATGGACTCAATGCGTATACGTTTTTTTGATAATTCCTGTTACTTCGGCCAAAGTGGAGAATCTGGCTGTGATCTCCAATGAGCATATTGTGCGATTATCCACATGGCCGGATGTTAAAAACAAGCGTCACCAACTATGATACTTGTTAACTGTTTGCAGTTACAGTTAATATGTACTCGCCCCTTCAGAGGCCATAGCGGAACTTCGTTTAAATTCTTCCCATTTTTAATAATTATCCTAGTGATGGATGACTAAAGTCATTCATCAGTTGGGTAATTATTTTCTTTGACTTTTCTACACATTATGTATATAGGGACTGTTTTAAAGTTGCGTAGCGCGATTTTAGACTTTTTAACAGTACCCCACTTAATAACAACTTTTATCTTCTGCTCCATTATTACATAAAATAATCTAATTCAAATCGCATTATTTTTTATTGAAAAATCTCATGAAACCGGCCGCAGAATGGTTACGTAACAGTATTACGGATGGCGGGGGAGTCTCCCGCCATCTTTAAAGCATCACAGCAGTTTAACTGATCCCTCCTCGCGTTACGTAATCAGCAAATGATCATTAGTTCTCTCACTTTAAGTTGTGGATAGATATTGGCGGTCAGCGTTTTATTTTTGCAGTAGGGCTGATAGTTAGTTTCAGTGTCCATGATAAGCCTCTGAAAGTTCTGTATATTGTTGACAGCGGCCATCTCAGGAACGTCTATGGTGCATTTGCAACTGTAAAATGGCCAGGCTCGTGTGACCCAAGCGATTTTGAAAGTGGAATGAAAATACCACTATAAATAGTGATAGTATTATGCGGAGTTAATATAAAATCTCTCAAGTTTCACGGAAGCTTAGACAATTAACGAGAAATGAATGGACTCACTGTACACAGTTCAATTCTCTAAACACAGGAAACCAGCTGTACGCAGTGAAAAATGAATAACAGCACAAAAAGAATCTTAACTAAAATTCTTGTTATTGGCTTTGTTTATTACATACTCCACTATTGGATTTCACCTCGAGGCAATGTCGGTCCCAGAATTTTCTAAAGGTGGGCTAAAGTAGTGTTTGGCGAATGATTAAGCTTTAATCATAATACAGCAGTCCACAGTGTTTTGATTATAGTGGGGCTCCCCCCTAACTGGGACGCCACAGTCTTGGGTAAAGAACACATAAAACTGTGCTTATATCAATAACAGTATTTTACAATACAAAACAAGGTTTTGTATTGTAATTTACAAAACAAAACAAGCATACACACCACAATAAAATTTACACCAGTACAACACCAAACAAGGTCTTGGCAGTTCTTCCTTTTTGCTGTTATTAGGGCAGCCAGTTTTCTTCTGAGAGCATCAGGAACTGAAGCTGGTAACTTGTGATATCATTTCCATATCATGAAAAACTGTATCAGTTACGTTACTGAAAATATTACAAAATTGTTTGTACAACTGTTTTATGACTTCGTCATCATAATTAACTAGACTAGTCGAATTTGACTTCCTTTTAGAAACTGATGCTGCGATTAGTACTCGTTACAGTATTCTTAACACATAGCATTCCAATCGAAATGGCCGTGTATCCTTTCCTTAACCACATATTCCATGACCTTTCCCACCACTTAAATCAAACTCATCGGTTTATAGTTGTGCATCTGTTTGTAGGTGATGTGCAACTATAAACCGATGCACCTCATTTGTGGAATCGTGAGGCAGAGGAATGGGCCCAGAGTCGATTTATGATCTCATTAACAATCTCATACGGCTAGTGCACTCACCTGCAGTTTTTTTAAAGGATATATATACCACCATCCCTGGAGCCTTACCTTCAGTTAACCTGAGTTACTTTTCTGATAGAAACTTCTCCGAAATTGCTATATCATTTAGAAGTCTGACTCCTTTTCATTTTTTCTATGGTTTGAACTTACAATTATAAATATTGTTGAAAAGTATTTGTTTAACTCGTCTTCCATTTATGCTGATGGCTTTATTTTGTTCGTCCCTTCCATTATTGTTTATTCTTTTTTGTATTCACCTACAAAAAGAATCGTATTTTAGCTCTTTGCTAGTGATTTCTCGTATTCAGTTTACGCCTGCTTTACTCCATCTAAAATTTTATCATATATATATATATATATATATTTCTAATATTCATATAAAGTGATGTCTTTTGATGCTCTTTAACTGGTCCATCTTTTTTTCTTTTGCTCAGTTAACCCCTGACCTTTCTTGTTATATATGTTGACATTTGCCGTTTGTGGAATTTCTCTAGTGGAGCTAATGCGTTAGTGAGTGCCATGATAAATCATTTGAATACTTCCCATACTGAATGCGTAATTAGTAACGTATGGTGTTTTCTCTCTCTCACTTTTTCTTTTTCAGTTCATAGAATCCAAGAAATACCGCAGTCCATTATAGACTGCTCACTGGGAACTGAAGCACACACTTTTCCGTTGACCACAGAAATTTCTTTGAGCGCTAATCATTTTATAACATCATCGTGGACAGTACCTGCATTGTTAATTTTTGCGTGCAAAATTCTGATCTGTTATAAAAACTAGATGTAGAATATTAGAGCTCGTTATACGTTCTCTCGCATGTTGGAATAAATAACAGTCACCTAATTGGTCCAAAAATTGTTTTCAAATGAAGTATTGCCATTCTACGATTTCGAGCAGATAAAAGATAGGTTGAAGTCGTCCATAATGAGGCAGTCATACTTGCTTGCCCATTTCAGTTGCTTAAAGAGGTGTTTGTCGTACCCCTCAAAATAGTTTGTTCTTAATCTTGAACAAGCCATCTCGCGTCACAAAGACTCAGCGCCCACCTGAACTTTATATCTAATTCTGCAAACAGTTCGATCCTTTTCAGAGATCTTTTGATAAGACGCATGACCCCTCCGTACTTTCGACCTCCTTTATTTCCCTGAATACATTATATTCACCATAATATAATGATATTCATCTCCTAACTCTAGATGGCTGATATGGTGTCTCCGATACTATATCAGCCTTGTATAACCTAATTGACAGCCGAAATTTGTTTAATTTATTTGCAGTATTCGTAGAATTGTTATTTAGGCAATTTTTTTTTTTAAATTTTGTTTCTTTATGCGGATAGTTTGAAGAATGGTCATAGACAGTTAGTTTCGTTGACCGCGACACATTACCTATTGATGCTTAAACACAATTTTTTCTGTGCTATGCGACTGTTGATGGTTTTTCAGACCATTTCAGAGTCACTTTCTATGCATAAAGAAAATACAGAGCTCCACTACGAACACTTATGTACTCACTAAATTACGAGTACGGGATTTTGCACATATTCAATTGTCCTACCTGACGAAAACACTAGTATAGTGTTTTTGTCAGGTAGGAAACTTATACTAGTGTGTTATATAAATCTGAGTGATCAGCGCTGTTATATAACTTAAAAAAACAAAGGCATGCGATTACCCTGGGCGGATTCCTTCCTTCTGGAATTGGTTCCAAATTAAAGCCAGCAAATTTACATTCACATTTTGTGTTTTGGACGTTGACCACTTTGAGTAGTATAAATTGTAACCGAGACAAAAACAGGCAACCGATCAATAACACAAGGCAAATTCAGCATCTGCATATTTGATTACACTTAGAAGTGGTCCAATAACATTATATAGTTGATCTTTCTTTTATGGTTGATGTTTCGGCCAATCGTTAGTTGTACAATCATAAACACAGTTTTGTGGGCTTGATTAATTATGTATACGAATATCTCTATAGGTCAAAGGTTCCCATAGTGCGTGCGCATTTTTTTCTAAGAGTTGGAGGGAAGGGCGCGCTGCTTTATTTCAATATTTGAGATTAAATGTATTGATGTGTATATTAATTTATAAAGTATCTGTGCTCATAGTTAATTTTTCCGTTTTATGAAGTTTTAAGGAGGTGTATAAGGTATAAAATTTGGGACGCTCTGCTCTAGGTGATTTTCTTTAAGTGCTTTTAGAATTGTAAGGTTAATTTGACATTCGTGATCACAATAAAATCTCCTTTAGTAAAATAGCAATTATACAAATATATAATGCAAGAATTTCAACAGTGTTGCACGAAGTTCGATATCAATTTACTGGTTTTATGATCTGATAAAGCTGTTTCTTGAAACGAGATTTACGTAATTAACATGATGAAATAAGCAAATTTCGGCATCTGTAAACGTTCGTGTGGTCGTTGTTTCTATTAGAATTTTGCTAATTGTCGATAAGACTCACATTTTTATTTGTTTTATTTTCCTTACCTTAAATTTGAATTAGTCTATATATTCCCTCACAAACTGAAAAATAAAATCGCCCGAAATACCTGTCTAATGAAGACCATACTTTTGCACGCACTAATCGAATGTAGGTGCCAGCCCAAATTCATTTGTTATGTGAAAAGTAGCAAAAAAATTTGCAAACTTTTCTAGCGCAGTTTTCTAAGTCATAAATAAATTGAGCAGACCATAAACTCTGGAATATTTAACTACCGGAACGTTTTAACGAAAATATTATTAATAACCAGTATGCCGTAACCCGGGTAAATTAAAAATATATTTTAGAGTATACAAAATTAAAACTATTATAAGAATTTATATTTAAAAGCATAAAGAACCACTTTGTATTATAGGTATGTGATATCAAACGAAGATTCCCAAGATGGAAAAATTTCAAAGGTCACAATTAATGAAGTAGAAAGGAGTGATTCATCTTTGTTTTCATGTCTGGCCCGCAACAGTTATGGAGAAGACATCATGACAATTCAGCTAACAGTCCAAGGTAAGCTTTGAATTCTTCGGTAATCATCCCATACTGTAGTAACAACAATAAATACTTTAGAAAACAATTTTATAATAAATTTTAATGTGAATCAGAATAACCATAATGTTGATTTAATAGCTTCCCTGTAAAGAAAATATTTCTGAGTTCAGTTTATTCTGTTCTTCATTTAGTTGTGAAATGTTCATTTTAAACCTTTGGCTGCCTATTGAATCTTAAGGGATTTAAGCATGAGGCCAAAAACTCCTCAGCGATTATCTTAGCCTAGAAATTGCATATCATTAAACTTAAGAAAGCTAGATGACCGTGTGCTATGTAAATCTGCGCATCCTTTAACGCACTTTGGTGAGGAGAATAGTGATTACACTTTGTAAGCCTATCTGTTTTTAAAATGAAGATGTAAATTTTCTTCAGTACTATGTGTTTGCTATTTTTAGCTCAGCGTGTCAGAGCTGAAATTTTCATTTAATATCGAGATTAATCTTGGTAAATTGATCCTTTTGGTCAATTTTCTGTGGGGTTGGGAGAATATTTTGAATTATTTATGATAAAAAAAAAAAAGTTTAACTGCAGCCATTATCAACCCACTGCAGGATGGAAGCCTCCTCAACAATTCACGTTGAGGGAAATGGACCATAATCTTCCACGCTGGTCCAGTGCGGGATGGCAGATCGATCGTATTTAGCAGTCAGGGGCTTGAACCCCGGTCTACTCAAGGAGCGTGTGTTACTGTACTCCCGCTCCTGACCACTAGGCTACGGAATTGTGAACACTGTTAATTAGCATTAATACCTTTTTGTCAATTTTCACGTTTAAACAAAAGCAGAATCATAAAACCCATCCAGAACATATGTAGTACTTTTCTAACTCATTATTATTATCCGGTGGTTGTTCCTCATGCGCTATCCCGTGGACAACCTTTGGCATTTTTAAGTAAAGATTCGCCAAAAACATTAACCATTTTATTAATTGCAGGTGCAAAGTAATGAATACCTATTCTCTAACCTTTTGTTGTTAGCATTCACGAGCTAATCCAATGTAGGTGCAGTAATTCACATTCATTACTTTTGCACCTGCAATTAATAAAATGGTTAATATTTTTGGCGAATCTTTACTTAAAAATGCCAAAGGCTGTCCAAGGGATAGCTCATGAGGAACAACCACCGGATAATAATAATGAGAATGAGTTAGAAAAGTACTACATACATTTTGGATGGGTTTTTTGATTCTGTTTTTGTTTAAACGTGAAAATTGGGAAAAAGGTATTAACGCTAATTAACAGTGTTCACAAATCACCGCATTCTTCGCCAGATACATAAACTTCAAATCGCTTTTTTTCTGTTTTTTTTTTTTTTTTTTTTCAAATGTGAATATTGAAATTCGCAGTTTTTACCTTACAGTCGTCAAGTTGGAAAAATCTGCATTCCTCTACACCTCTGTAAGGTTCTAGGTTACGATTGCAGTAGACTTACTGGGACGACATTGTTTTCTGGTTACATTTTTGAGAGTTAATGGCAATGCGATGCCATTGAAGACTCGATTTTGACTGAAAAGAGGCTTTGTAACATACATGGATAGCTCGTGTAATAGAGTAGAAAAACGTTATGGAATCTTCTACTGAAATATGAGACCTTCAAAATGTTAGCATTTTGACTACTAAGTAATTAAGATAATGGCCTTTACATTTGATATGCAATTAATACAGGTCTTTAGATTACCCACCAATCTTTATGGTTCCTTACTATCCAGCGCTGTGTTTGGTCAAAGTGATGTCGCAAATTAATAACTAGTGTTTCTTCCACGGTAAGTATTAATAAATTTATTCCAATATCCCAAGCATACTGTTGGTATGTTTAGAATTGAATGTATTCGAATTTGTCTTCTATTCGTTTGCAAAAAAATCGTGGCCCATATGATTCAAATACTTTTACACGTATGTGAATCTAAGAGAACGACACACTAAGGCAATCTATGTTAAGAGCACATAAATATTTAAAGCCGGTACCTTATTTCTGTAGTACGATCTTTTTAAATTGCCCTGTTATGTTGAGCACAGTGTCAGCTCAATTATTTAAGTTAATGGACCGTATTTGTGACTTTATTTCTGCACCAGTTTATAAAATGATTTTCGCTGTGTCCATTGTCAACAGTAAAAGTCAGCCGTCAGAAAACTGTGAGATGTCCAGAGAAATTGCTACAAGGAAAAAAATTCAAACAGAGAAGAATAGCTCTAAAAAACGAGAAATTATACTTGCAATTTTCATTACATTCCTAATAATACCATACGTCATCAATCTGAAATTTGAAGAGGAAGAAAAGAGACTTAAAAGTAAATGTCAAACATTAAATAAACAATAACTTGAAATTAGTCAATTATGTTTGCTAATTTTCACTTTATTCCTAATTATGCATACGCTACTCATTTAAGTTTTAGTTGATGTTTTTTCTTGTATTTTTGTTTCTAGCCCTTTCTCGATAGGCAAGGAATACCTTTAGGAAAATTCGCATTTGCAATAAAAATATTTCTAATAATATGTGAGTTACATGCTTTATAATTAGAATCTTCTTAAGTATTTTCACTTGAAAATCTAAAAAATGGTATAGAATTCCAAGAATATTTTCATTCTAATTTTAAAGCGCATTCTTTTTCTAGTATTAGCGATTGTCCCGTGTGCATTCCTGGCTCAAAGCAATCTCCGCTTCTTGAAAGATTTAAGAGATCGTAAATATCAATAAAGGAAACCGCGTTGGAACATGATATTGACTGCTAAATATTTTATCTCCTGTAAAGAAAGTAGAATAAAATTCTTGTGACATGTAAAGGTGGATTTGGCAGCAATAACAGCGGGGAAAGCGCGCTTGCCAAATGACAGTAATTTTATATCTAAAGGCACACTAGAATGACATAAAATTCCCAGAGGAAATAAATGCGTAGTAAATATTTCAATTAAAAGTATACGATTTCAGAACGGACATGACATGAAATTTAATTTAAAAAAAAGGATTGGTAAAATAGTGATGGATTGTAGTGTATTTTTGCCTTTTTATATAAGAAAGATAAAGTCACACTATCCAATTAGACAGGCCACAGATATTTTGTTTGCTAATGAGCTTTCTCCTCTATACATAGTAATCCCGCAATTTCGTTTCTCTCTCTCTCTCTCACCCCCAATTGTAAGTAAATGCCGAGAAGTTCGTGTTGTGCATTTTAATTTAATGTTGAATCTGGATATGATATTTACTTTCGGAATATTTTTTATGCAGTTCAAGGATTTAGTTTTTAAGAATTTTATTAAATATTTTGCAATAAAAATCCATTAATCTCATTTTCGCTTTATGAACAACTGCCTAGACTATTCATTGAATACATCCACTCATTACAATATCAGTGTATATCCTCTTAGAATCAGGAATTAACGAATTATGATACCATACAAGATAGATGAGAAACACAAATTGTTTGATGTTATCCTCATTAGACTTCATTTTATTTAAATTACTCCTACATATAAAACGGAGTTAATTCACATGTGTGAAACAAATCAGTCTGATAGTCAGCTATTCTCCAGTGTGTTGTCTTCTACCCCCAGCAAACTGAATTCACTAGATAAATGTAGAAATGTGATGAAATAGAATACCAACTAACAACAGTGCTTTAGTTTAGAATATTTTACTTAAACTCAATACCTTAAAAAGAACGAGTCTTTTAAAGTATATAGTTTTTCTGTAGTAATGCAAAATGATATTTCTCTTTCCACCTTCTACTATCCAGTTTTCAGAGATTCTTCCCAATTTATTCCTTTTGCCTGTCATATGATATCCCGCAATGATTCAGTGTTATATGATCCTTACATGTAGTAGTTACACAAGTATGCAGCCATATCCTCCTTTGTTGTGCCGAAGATGTACTGCAGTTTCATCCTCTTCCTATTTCCTTTATGGGTAAATCTCTCTACCCGTTTCTTGTTTATTGTAACTAGGTTTTACTTTTGCATTCTGAGATATTTGATTTCCCTTTGCTCACTATTTTATTTTTGTCAATACATGGGTTTCCACTGCTGTTCTCTCTCTCTCTCTCTCTCTCTCTCTCTCTCTCTCTCTCTCTCTCTCTCTCTCTCTCTCTCTCTCTCTCTCTCTCTCTCTCTCTCTCTCTCTCACACACACACACACACACACTTTTATTTTTACCGTTTTGCAAGAGAACTGGTTATCATTTTCGTTCTCTGAATTTACCATAACTGTTTCTTCTGATACTACACTTTCCATATAATTTAAATTTTATTAATCTTTTTAGTGGATTCGTATTTAAGTTCGGGGTCATAATAGTCTAAATTTATTGACCATCAGGATTTACAAATTTGCCAAATTTTTGTGTCGTTGGATTTTTCGGAAACATGAGTTACGCACATAATGCGCTTCATCTCAATGTAAATCAGTATAAATCAGGTGCTCCTGGATGGAAGCTGTTAATTTGTTTTTATACAAATACCTATACATAATACAAGATACACATGTTAACCATTAATTTTATTACATATGAATCCGATTTTTTCTGAAACTATGACATTTTTCACTCTATTTAATTGCAGAAAGCGGTAAAAACAATGTTTTATCTATAGATGAACATACAGCACTGATTCTACTTGGTAGCACATCTAGACTACAGACTAGTTATTCGTAGTAGCAGCCACTTCAATTATAGAACACCAGTTTAAAGTAAAAACGACAAGTTTTCCTAGCCAGACGCGCAATATGGCCATGCTTACATTATTCTTTACAACCTGCTCATAGGTGAGATCCCCTTGAATGTTACTATGTTACTTCTGCGACACTACACCAGCAGTGCTACATTTTATACCTATCTACCCAAGGTTTAGAAGAGAACATCAAATAGCGTTTAAAGACCTTCTTCTAGTACATAAGACACTTTTACCACTTCAGACAATAAAAAAAAAATTGAACGTGTTCTTTTATCCAAGACTAGAGATAGAGATTTTGTTATAAAATATAATATTTGAATAGAGCAGAGTACAAGAAACCCTTAAAAGTAGATACCCAATTTATACACAAAATTACCCATAACTGAAATCCAGTGTAGTTCTTAACTATTTCAACTATCATCAAGTGTTAGATGCATTTTAGCCATAGCAGCTCTTGTTTCATTAACTCCCAAGGAAACAAACAACATTTATAGGTCACATTTGTTAAATATCGCTAGTAACAATATTTAATTATTGTTATAACATTAGTAGTGAGAAGAAGCGAAGAATTTTATAGAGTTATTTACCTACTTTGATAAGAGTGAAAGCCTTGATGGCATCCCTAATTTTATTATAAAATTTTGCAGTGCATACGTCATTGATTGTTTAGTGAAAATCATTACCAGGTGCATTTCCTGGACATTCCTTCCAAGAACAATGAGAAAATCTTCAGGATTTCTGATCCCTAAATAGGCTAGCAGTAAACTATACAAGCTGTTGATCAATTGCTGGTTCGTCAGTAATACAAAAAAAGTTATTCATAAAATCATTCTGCCATACTTTCAAATTACAACTTCGCTAATGGCCTTATCCATGCGATTTTTTTATTTAGACATCAAAGGTGCTTTCAACAACATAGACCCAACAAAGTTGTCTAGGTACAGAAAGTCATTTTCACATTGGCACAGTAGTAATCCCATGCTTACCGCCCTAAATAACAGATACCATCCCCCATCTATAAAGCAACGATGATATTCTCGTCTGAACCACAACAGGCAACCTTTAAAGTGGTGTCTTCTCGAGTAGTAGTAGAAGAAGAAGAAGAGAATCTTGATTGCAACAATAATAATAATACTAAGATATACAAACTACAGTTTATGTTGCAACCCAACCGTTACGGCCTCAGGCCAGGAGTTTACGTGTTTAGGAGTACAATATTTTCATCATACCTACAACCGCTCCCGCAAGAAAAAATCGAAATATGCTGGCATACGCCGATGATTTAAAGTTATTTATTAATTTAGAAGACAATAATGATATTCGCAGAGTTACCCATGATGCGAATATAGAAATGTACAGTATCTGAAAGAACCCATTCTTACTATCACCGCGAACGTATCTGTCTAAATAATCTTTGGTTGTTTCTGTACATTCAAGGGAATGTACAGAAACAACCAAACCACATAGAAATTGAAATTGCAGATATCTCTATTCCAGATGTCTGTGCTCGTGAAGACCTAGGAGTAGTATGGGACAAAAATCTTTCTTTTAAATCTCACTATTTTCAAGTTGCAAAAGAAAATGCGACGAGTAATGGTGAACAGGACTTTGATTGTAATTTCAAGATATCATGCCGAAGAAAATCTCCAAATTTTCCTAATCAGCGAAAATTATATGACTTAATCAGGGATTTAAGTTACAGCAAATATAACCTCAGATATTTACATGTTCTCTAAAAGAGTGGAATTTACCACTCTTTTAGAGAACATGTAACACACATAGGAAAAGGAAAAAAAAAAAAACTTTTGAAGTAATTTCTGATTCTGCAGGTCATTTCTGATTCGTTATAATACTGACCAGATCAAGTGCTGTCGTTTTTGAAGTAGTAGACAGTGATCACATTCGGGTAGGGCGGAGTCTGTTCGTTGACAGCTCAGCAAGAATTGTGAATGCTGTTTTTCTTGGCAAAGGGAATAAATTTCTATCGATTCCATTGGCTCCTTCAGTCCATATGAAGGAGGGCTATGAAAATCAGGTAGTTGTTGGAGGGGATCAATGAAAATAACTACAAATCGTATATCTGTGAAGATTTAAGGATGCTAGTTCATTCTTGAGTTACAAATTTGCTAAATAAAAATATTTCTTCCCCTATTTATGGTACAGTTGATCACTGGGCCACTTCTGTAAGAGAATACAATGATCAGTCAGACAAGAAATAAAGTCTAGTAAATAGAGTGCGATTAAACTTTCTTTGCTCCAAATACGCAAGGTTTTGCTGCCACAACGGCATAATATGGTCGAAGCACTGCTGAAGTGTGTTTTTAAATAATAAAAAAGTATGCTTTCAGGCACCTTTGCATTAGAAATGAGAGTAAGGATTCTTTCTCCCAGAAATCGAATTTTTACTCTCAACATTGCTGTCAAAAAATATATATAGATAGAGATAGAGAGAGAGAGAGAGAGAGAGAGAGAGAGAGAGAGAGCGCGTTGGAATAGCTTATTTTCCAAACCCCAATTTGCGTTATAATCCAAAAGCTTTAAAATGAAAATAAGAATTCACGGGGAATTGGAGACTGTATGTCAGATTAGACGGAGAACATCATAAAACGGTAGAATAATATATGCTTCTAATATCAGTGTAATGCCATGGTTCTAGTTTAGCATGAGGATCACTTTTATATCAATTGGACATGGGCCAAGGAATCGTACGTAAAATTAATTGCTACTCGCCACACTTTCTTCTATTAGAAAGAAATAGTTACTTCTGTAGTATATGAGGATTTCAGATTTATTTTGGAAACTAATGCGGAGGTGACAACTACAACAGATTTAGATAAGATACTGTAAGATGCTATTGAATTTAAATACTTTTCTAGATTGGATTCCTCAATATTTAAAAGAAGGAAAATTGCTCTTTGTGAGTTGGTATAAGTTGTGAAATAAAGTTTAAATTAATGGTAATTAATTTTTAGCATGAGTTGTGATGACAATATATAGTGGTGAATACCTCTCCACGCCTGGAATGGGTCCAATATTTTATAGGAATAGAGAGACAAATTTAGTCGTATTGAATTCATTTTGTTTTATACGATTTGCAGTCTTTTTTGCCCGTGAACTTCTAAATCGTAACAGCCACCACTGCCTACAGCAGGCTGTTTGCTCTCAGAAAGGGCTATATTAGTTCGTTGTCTCAATATATTTAGGTTTATCGTATTTTATTTCAGGGCTTTTTGTATAGAAATTGACAATGTTTAAAAACTGACACGGAAATCGGTTATGACGTGAAAATCAGTGAACATTGATTTTCACTTTATAGCCGACTACGCTGCCCATGGAGTTTGGCCAGCCATAAAAACGTTAAAAAATGATAGAGTGAATGTCACCTTTGTTGACTGTTGCTTTCCTTAAATAACCAAAAGAATATCTAGCTAAGGAAATTCTTCTCGACAAATCGCCTCAACGAATTTATACTATTTGTTATAGTTCTCGCCATTGTTAAATTGAAAAATCAAATGTGTTCTAATCCTCAAACAAAACCTGAGAAATTTCTCTTTATTTAACTGTAGATGTTCCAGACAGGCCTGAGAACGTCGAAGTCAGTGATATTAATAGCCGATCAGCCAGAATATCTTGGTCTCCACCATTCAATGGAAATTCGGCCGTTGTGGAGTACAGTGTTTATTGGAAAGAGGCAGATGGTAAGAATTTACTTTCATTGCAAGGTTTTTCTTTTTGCAAACTGATCATTTGTGATATTCAAAGTTTCATCTCACTCGGAATAAAATAACTGCTAGTTTCAAAATTTTTCTTAGAAGCCTACACTACAAAGAGACAATTTTAGCATAATTATTTAATTACTTAAACTGAAATTTATCAGACAAATGTATTTTGTGATTTCTTAGTACAGTCAATAATTCTCCACTAGGGAAAGACGGATATCCTTTGCTGCTCTGCTGCCTCAGAAAAGTAGTCACTAGAATGAATGAGATGTTCATATTAATACTTAATTGGAACCCTTGTATAACAGACAAAAAGTATTTTACTTACACACATAATATCAGTGTTTTGGTACATATATGAAACCAGTATAACACATTCAATGGCTGTTAAAATATCCCGCCCCCTCATCTACACTAGTAGAGAATAAACTGTTCCACAGTGGTGAAATTCTACATCAGTGATGTAATTAAAGACTAAATGCACAAGGCATAATATGATATGGGCTTGAATTAACTATATAATATTGGTGTAGATACACCATAGTTTACAAATAAATTTAGTTACATGGGTAGTGTAAAGGCATCGTTTAATTTTATTTCATGCTGTGGCTACCTTCACAACGAGATACCAGGTATTGCACTACTTCGAATAAATAACGCTTCTCAAGTAGAGGAGACTACTGTTATTTATTCTCATTGGGCACCACCACCCAGATGTGTTTTCGAAGCTGGCCTACTCATCGGTTGGTGGGTAGGTACCGTGATAATGCAAACATGCCATCACAGTTGCGAAGTTAATTCCAGTTTTGGTTTTTTTTAGGAGCATTAGCAACTAAGGCCATATTGCTCCGAGATATGCGGTGGTCATTCCCTGACCTTTCCGCATCCTCCTTATTTGGTGGTGACGGGCTCGAACTCCGGTCTAATCAAGAAGCGTGTTACACTACGTACGTAGTTAAATTTATGGGTAAACTATGGTGTTATCTTACCGATATTATATAGTTATTTAAACTCATATCATATTATGCCTTTTGTATTTAGTATTTAAATACAGTATCATACTGTTCACCGTTTGGCATCTCTCATATTGTGGGATTAACTTCGTAACTGTGATGGAATGTTGCATTATCAGGGTACCTGCCCACCCACCGATTGGTAAGCTAATAAGCGTCGAACCGCATCTGGGTGGTGGTGCCCATTGAGAATAAATAACATTAGCCTCCTCTACTAGGGAAGCATTATTTATTCGAAATAGTTGGATCTCGTTGTGAAGGTAGCCACAATATGAGAAAATTAAACGATGCCTCAACTAACACTACGTATGTAGTTAAATTTATGGGTAAACAATGGTGTATCTACACCGATATTATATAATCAATGATGCAATGTAGCGACCATTACATCATTGATGAAAGGAAGTTTTGCGCTTCTTTTTCACATTTCACAGTACTAATAACCAAATAAAATACACCTATTTTTGATTGAAGTCCTTTCTAAATATCACTCAAGAAGGATAACATGATTATCTTTCATTGAATGATCATTCAAGAAGGTTACCATCTAAAATGTTTATTCAAAAAGATGATTCCATTCGAATATAGAGATGAAACTACCCATTTTCCTACGTGTATGCCTATAAGGATATCTCAGCCGTTAAAATTTATACATCTATCAATTTCAACACTGCATAAAAACGTAAAGAAACACTCCCACCATCTTCTAGTAGTGGTCATTTTCTTAACGAAATTATGAAGAATAAAAAATATATATAATAATAATTCTTCTGTTTCGAGAACACAAGATATGTTCATTCTTCCGATATTTATTAAATATTTTAATTGATTAGCATATAACTCAGAAATAACTAGGGATTTAACAAATTATAGCCGCTGCAAATATATTTCTATACTTCTGTTTAGAAATGATTAATGCCTGTCTGGTTTATATGATTTTATTGCAGAGCAACATGAATTTCTATATCTGGACTTGAAGAGTTAGATAGCATTTTTTTCATTTTTTGTATTAACTTTTCGATATTTATTTTTATGCGAATTTCACTAATATTTCGACTTACTTGCTGTGTTCTCTTACAGCTGTTTTATGCTACTTGGGAATTAGTAAGAAAGTGTATTTTTTTAATAGAAATAAACTCTGTGATGGAACAAAATTGTATTCTATTTTTGAAATCAACTCGTTACTAGACTGCATTGAACTGAGAATAAATTGCTGTTAGACCTACTTCTAGCAAATGCTGGCTGAGCATAATTCTAGAGAGAGAGAGAGAGATGAAAATGTAAACAATTTTGCAACATTTCAATTACGGCTTCAGTAATTGGTTCTATCGATGCGTAATTCATGAAACTCCCAATTTCAGAGCAGACTAATTCTAAAATATAGATTTTATTTGAGATACCTCTCATCTGCTTCTAAATTAAGGTAAATAAATACAAGGGAAGTTCTTACAGATGCTGTCATGCGGTAATGTGCACTGAATTTTAGTACTGACCGACTTCAAAGGTTTCCTAATTGGCATTTGTATTTCCTTTTCACAGGGAGCACTATCAGTTCAAATAGTGTCTCAGTTCCCGGAGGCAAGACCAGCGCAATGATAAGAGGACTCCATCCTCGCACTACTTATTATTTTAAAATAAAGGCCTCAAACTTCCTTGGAGAGAGCGGTTTTAGTCCTGAGGTATTGGTGACCACTTTAGAAGAACGTAGGTATAGACTGTTTCATCAGATATATTTATTCTTACGTGTTCTTAAATTTATACCATTTCCCTTTTTTGTGCTTAATAAGCCGCCTTCCGAACAAATAACCACTTATTTTCAAATATTTTCCATTTACTACTTAAATGAATATCTTCAGGTTGTTCTCTAAGAGGGTCTTGGATCACTTTGTTAATTTAAGTTCCGACAAAGTAATCTAGTGTTATTTCTCTCAAAAAGTCTCCTGCGTTTAATCTCGACGATATCTTAATCTTTAGAAAATATCGATTTTTGTATTTGTAAGATTAAATTCTCTCTTTCCCATCACAATCAATTTCTTCGCCACCTAAAAAAAGCAACCCTCTCTCATTCGGGATCAGGCGTTATTTTTCTTATAAAAACAACTATTAATCTGCCATAAATCTGGAATACGTGAAAATACTTTTCTCGAGCATGGATTGGTGCCGTGCCGTTAAAATCCTCAACTCTGTAAGAAGGAAAAATATTTGTATAATCAATTAACCTTCTTACAGACTCCTGCCGCATGCCTTTTCTGCACATAAGGATATTTACACTGGCTCGTTCATACGGATTAACAACTATAATTCAGTTATAGTTATAATTTTTCGCTAAATTTTATCTCCTTTTTGTTCTTGCTCATGACCACAAGTTTTTCTTATTTATCATCTTTCATTAGAACACAGCAGCAACCGCAGTTCTTCCACACTTCCAGAACTGCATTTGAGTTACAAATATTTTGAAATTCATCCCTTAAGGTTATATCTTTTTCTTGGCGAAGCCTTTTTCAATAAATGCGCCTTCAATATTTCAGTATTCAATATATATTAATATATATTGAATACTGGCTATATATAATAATGGCTATATATGTTTTTTTTTTACGTGGCTACGTTACGGAAACTATAGATTAATTGATATTTTGTGTTTGGAATAAGCGTAAAATTATAAGCGGGAACATTACACATTTTATTATGTATGTTACTGTTAGGTAAAGCAATGTTTCTTATGCAACATAAATGATAAATTAAGTTATCTAAACAGAGAACAACATAAAATATCTTCTGAACTAAATTTTAGTCAATATATATTCAGTAAATCATTTTTTTTTCTGAAGTTATGTATAAATCATTAATCTTAAAAGGAAGCATATTATTAAACAGTGTTTGTGAATATGGGACTTGATTTATGAACAGAATGCGCGCGATTTGTTTGAAATGTTAATAAATGGATATAGACTTAAACCTATGAACGCAGCATAAGAACCAAAAACTTACCCCTTCCTGTGAACGCGCACCTTTGCGTGATGGACAATCGTTCCACTAAAAACCAATTGAAATAATAACAGAAACAATTAGGTAATGTTTGCAGTGTGTTACATTTCAGCCACGTTCTTTTTTTTTTTCTGTGATTCATAGAAGCGAAAAATAAATATAGTTATCTCCTTATAATTACTAAGTCTAAATCCTCTTAAATTACTAAGCTTATAGCTATTTACAATAATAAAATAAAATTTAGGGCCAAAGCCTCAAACCACGGAAATTACTAGATATACCATTTAGCCAAATGCATCACTTCTGTACACAGAGGCGCCTCCGTAGCCAGGTGGGCAGGAGCAGCAGTGCGTAGCACATGCTTCTTGATTAGACCGGGGTTCGAGCCCGTGTCCACCAAATACGGAGAATGCGGAAAGGTCAGGAAATGACCACCGCATATCCCCGGAGCAATATGGCCTTAGTTGCTAATGCTCCTAAAAAACCAAATAACCAAAAACCAACCAATCTGTACATAGAAAACCACCGAAGTTGGTGAAATGGCATGGTTTTCATTGCTTTCACAACGAGGTGCCTGTCATTGTACTACTTCGAACAAGTAACGCTTCCCCACTACTGATTTTGCATTAATTTGTATGTCTACCTGGAATACTTAAATAAAACTGCATAGTTTTACGTTCTCAAACTTAGCCGTTCAGTTTAATTACGACTTTATAATATTTATTTATCTTTTCCCGTATACTCCTTTTTTTAAGGAGATACAGGAAAAGAGACTGTTTACTCTCTATACATATATATCTCTTCACAAGGGACACCATGTTCACGAACCTTAAATAGCAATACATGCAAGGCGTGCACGGACTACCTAAATCTAATAATACCTCATTAATGAAATGATATTTTCCGGATTTCTATTCGTCTGATTTTACTGAAATCTGGAATGTCTTAACTAATTTTTAAAAAGCCCCAAATATAAAATTTCATTAAAATCCATCCCCTAGGAGTCGCGTTATTGCTTGCGGACAGACGGGTATGGTGAAAATAGTTTGTTATTTGGTTTTTAAGGAGCATTAGCAACTAAGGCCATATTGCTCCGGGGATATGCGGTGGTCATTCCCTGATCTTTCCGCATCCTCCGTATTTGGTGGTCACAGGCTCGAACCCTGGTCTAATCAAGAAGCGTGTGGTACTTCACACCTGGCTACGGAGGCGCCAGGTGAAAATAGTAGGTGCAAATATATACATATACTGTATATGGGAAAGCACCTAAAAAGTCAGGGATCAAACGAAGAATTCCCGTTATTTTGCTGATTATAGTTTAACAAATAGAAAGATTATTTTAGGTGACTTAGGACCTTTGATATATGAATGTTACTAGGCGATTATATCATGTTAGTGACTTAACGACTTAGGCCTTAAAACTTATGGCTTTTAAAGACTTTATATTATGTTACTTTTATTCTGTTTTATTATTATTTTTTTTACGATTGTTATTTTGTTTATAATGAATCCTTCGGTGTCGGAGGCGGTGAATACCTACCCTTATGGACTATCCTCTGGCTACCTTGCAATTTTTGCCCTCTCTGTATTGCAATAAAGATTATCTCTCTGTAGATGTAATTACGTGACTCCATGTAAATACATCTACAGAGAAATATGTTACGTGACAGAAATGTTTTAAGTTCCACAATTTTTTTTTTAAATACTGTCAATATCAGACGTTTTAAACGATTCATTTGTGGGTATTTTCGTTTTTACCAAGAATTAATCAGTGATTCAAAAATCCTTAACGTAAAATCCAACTTTGTAATCTATCAAAACAATAGTTGTTCTCTTAATTTGGTTTATGTTTTATGTTGCGCCAATGGATCGAGCTGTTTTTAATCTTGATTTGATGGTAATTATGCCTTTTGATATCTGTGACTTGGCGAACCATATACCAACCGAGCATTGTGTATAGCTCATTATAAGATGAAATAACTCGAATATCGAACTTGAACTTCGAACACCTGCCTATTTCTAAGTGCGGACTGTGGTACTTAATATAGCAACTGTATTCCGGAAATGAGATTCTTGCACGGGTCTACTACCACATTGGGGGTTTTAACTGGTTTTTTTTCTTCTTTTTGAATAACCCCAGTTGTTAATTGCATTGGATACTGTCTATCGGTTGATTCAACTACTGCTCATCTCAGATGCCCAAATTATTCGCTGTATGATTCTTTTCGCCTCAAAGGTGGTACTTGTGCATATGTCCGTCTGATATTCCCCGTCAGAGACTTGGCAATTTGGAATCTCCTCTCTTTGATCTTCTCTGGCTTAAAATCTCTCTACCTCATTGTTTCAGAATGGTATCACAGAAATGTATCCAAGAGGAGCTAGAAGAAAACCTGGAAGACAAAGGTGGAGATGGATAGATGAAATTCATGAGTGAGTTTGTGGGTAGTAAATGGATGGCCAGTGCTCAAAACAGAAGGAACTGGAAAGTTGCTGGAGAGGCCTTCATCCTGCAGTGGATTGAAAATGTCTGATGATGACTGTCTACTGACTTTATATAAATATTATATTTCACTGTGTATATCACAGACATCACTATGCAATGACAGTGTGCAACGGTTCACTTGTTGATCTTGGTGTAGGAGATTTCAGAATCTCTCGGTGTAAAGAATCACTTTGTCCATTGTCGAAAACATTGAATGTGTACAAATATCTTTAATGGTTCTCGACATATATGTGTTTCGACTTAATTTCTCAAATTAATATTACTTTCTGTTATCTTCACCAATTAGATTTATCGATTAATGCTTTTTTCCTTATTTTTAAATTGTTTTCTTAGTCTTGTGCTACACTGCGCAATTTAGATTTTTCCCTTTACAGAGAATGGTATTGATCTCGAATGAGAATTTAATGCACCAGAACAGTTTATATATAGATCAAAATAAACAACTAGCTGCCCCCCTCCCTCTTTCCCTCCTCTTCCTTTGCTACTGGTATGGTACATATCATGGTTACCGTTTACGCATCCATTATTTTTCTGTGCTGACGTATAAAGCAGTGTCAGTGATAGCACGTTTTCCTCTGGCTACCGGAAGACATTTAATGACACGAAAGTGCGTAATGAGCCTGTCTACTCTTGGCACATCGATCCGTCACCTACATTTCCTCGAACGTTTCAAGTACCGAGCGCTAATCTGAGAGGAAATGAATATGGTAGATGAATTGCGATAATGAACAAAGAAATTGGAGCCGAGGAAGATTGTAGCATTAATTCATTATTCCTAGAAACTTACATAAATGAACACTGCAAGCAAACTGGGCTTAAATATTTTATTAAATATTAAGGTTTAGGTTACACATGCGCTATAATATCTTTCAATAATAACCACTAATGAATGTGATATTCTTCAATGGAATGTAAACAACTCTAGTCTGACACCCATAAGTATTCATTATTTTCTTCATTCCATAATACGATTTTATATATATTCATTTTCAAAAAACAACTCTTTGATAAATTGATAAAATCATATAAAGATTTTATTTCTTAATTCTAAAAAATAAAATCAGGAAGACCACATCAGAGACCTTTCCGAATTGGTAAATACTGAACAAAAATGGCCTAGAAACTCTCATAGCGTTTAGGATACATTCTTGCCTCATCTCAAGGTCATAGCTGCACATTTAATAAAATTCACTGTTATTTAAAAGTTTAAACATAGAATAAACATAGTAAAATATAAATTACAAATTATTTTGAAATTAAGCTAAAATAAATTGTGTGGATAAATTTTTCCCCTCTGGTCACACATGTCATTAACTGGCAAGCTTTAAGGAAGAATTGGATAGGCACATTTAGAAGATGGGAATAATACTACAGTTTTTTGTAATACACAATTAGCTCCTTGCATTATTATGATATATTTTACAATTAACACTAAACTTTCGTGCTGTGGAATGTAACTGTTACAGCGTCACAACCTCTTGTGCATGCAATGACGCGTGATCAATGCGATTGGATGGAGAGATGTCATTTTAACCTCGTGATTTAAATAAAAATCAATGAAAATCAACCTCGTGATTTTCATTGCTAAGATATTTAGTTACGAGATGTCAGTGTATTCAAATGTTTATTCTATTTCTCACAAATATAAAGTAACATACTGGATCTTCTGCACTGAATAAAATCATAAACAACTAGTTTATTTAAAAATGTATACTTACAAATTGTTAGTCTTTATAAATGCATAGTGACTTAAACAAACCTTATCATACGAAATAAAAGATTAGTTTCTTGAAAAAGTTATCTAATTTGAAAGGGGAATAAAATAAGTTAGCCTGATGATACTTAAATACGAGTATTTTGCTTGATTTATATTGTTTCTTTATGACGTAAATTCATTGAAAATATTTATTGTCTAAAGGATTGGAGGCTTCATACAACTTATGTGTGCAGAAACATATATGTGGACTTCATCCACATGAATTTCATACATTTTTCTCTTATATAAAATTGTCTTACCTAAAATCTTCTATAAAATACACCGTACTTTTTAATATCTGATAACATGAAAATATACAACTCATCTGGCACTTATAGCAGTGTTATTTTACCGTCACACCTCGAAAAAAATTCTTTATTAGGCGGTGAATAACATATCTTCAAACCACGAAGTTGTTTATCTGTGGCACGACAGATGTTGTTGATAGTATGAACTCCTGATATTCTGTATATGCGAATATTCGCAAGTACAGAATTTCAGGATGTCATACGCCCTTGATTTTCCTTATTTTAATAATATTCTTTAATAAGTTAAATGGTATACAATTGCGATTCCATGCACAGATAACCAGAGGAATCTTACAAAAACGTTAACTATACATGTGACCAAGCATAGAAATACGAAGTTCAGCTACAAAATGACCATAACAAACTATGAGAATATAAAAATCTTCGTAATTAAAACATACAAGATTAAGCATATCATAAAATTACATCAGCATAGTAGGGTCGGCACTTGCACACCTGTCCTTTAGATACAGTAAGATAGCCCAAGATGTCATCTCGATATGATTTGTCAATACACTATAGGTCAATGCCTATGTTGAGCGAGTTCCGAGTGTCCAAAGTCACATTTGGGAAGTGTCACTTAACTTTGGGGCGGCTCCGTAGCCAGGTGGGAAGGAGCAGCAGTGCGAAGCACACGCTTCTTGATTAGACCGGGGTTCGAGCCCGTCACCACCAAATACGTAGGAAGCGGAAAGGTCAGGGAATGACCACCGCATATTCCCGGAGCAATATGGCCTTAGTTGCTAATGCTCCTAAAAATCAAATAACAATAACTTTAAACTTTGTAACCTCTGGAGCTTTGAACACAAAAAGAGGGTACTGCGAAGGTGTCTTCCTGGAAAACGCAAACCAATGTGAAGATCGTGTTCCAAATGTCCAAGTAATCATGCTTCGATGAACACAGATGAAGGAATGCCTTTATTTTCCTCACATGGGTACTATGGGCGTGTATTGCAGGTTGGAGCATAGTGCAGATTGGGATGTCGTGTAGATCTGGTGAGACCACAAGTTGGCCCACTTCAGCACCCAGAATTCTATACCCCATAGTTTCTTGAAGCTGGTGGGGGGTGCGGCAGATCAAATTTCCACGGCATAGGAAAGCACTCTAGAGAAGTACGTTTCGAGGTATTTCCTGATTATTTGTTTATTGTGAGGTCTGCACAGATCTATTTCATTGCCCAGAAGGCTCGCAAGGCTTTGGAATACTGAGCTTCTATTTGTTGTTTATAAGTGAGGTTCGCATCAAGGATTACTCTTAGGAATTTTACACTTCCAGTAGGAGCCAGAACCTTTTTTGGAACTGTCACGACTCTGTAAGTCAACCGGCTTGCAGACACCTGTGTCTGTTTGGGTACTTTGTTGTAGAAGTGGATGAGCCCTCTGCTGATGAAATAAGAAACAATTTTAAGACTAAAAAGAGGTATTGCGTCAGTTCCTATGGTGGGCTTGTCAGGTAGTGAGTTTATTATTTTTATTAGCCGTCTTCAGAAATTTCGATATTACTGGTAGTTGAAGAAACGTTGAGCGCTATTTAGCATCTGCCATGGCAGCTTACAGGCACATCGACCCGTTAACACGCACTTATACAAACATAACACAACAAATAACATTAATTCATTATAAGTGGAAAGGGCAAATTAGGACAGAAGTAGTTGATGCACCAAAAGTTCTCAAAAACAAGAACCAAATTTTAAATACAAATCCTGGACAGAAAACCGAACCAAATATTTCTTTCAATTACTGAAAATAATAGCAGATGATATTTCTCCACTACCCCCTTCGATAATTCAACGAAAAAAAATAAACAAATTTTGTATTTGATGAAAATACTTTTCATCCATTATCCATTGCATTCTATCCATGAAATTAATTTTATATTCATATTAATTAAATTATATGCTGATTTGTTATTAGCATTAACATTTTACTTTTGTTAAATAAAATGAAATAAATATATCATAATTATTCAATTTTATTTAATAAACTAAAAATTAGCTAAGTTTATTTTATTCAACTTTCATGTAATTGTTTATATTTTTATTCACTCTCACTTTTGCTGCCGTTGCGCTCATTTAATCACTACAAGACACTGTTCAACTGCCTAACCTTTCATTTGCTTCTGTTTAACGAATTCATACCAATTCATTCATACTTCAACATGGCTTACCGAAGTTGAATAATATTATAACTCCAATTTCTAGATCTAATTCTCCTCATATCTATTTGCATAGGATTCCATAATATGTATTTCTTTATCTGTCTAATTTGCCTTGGTTCTCGTGTACCCGAAGCGTGTATAGTAAGTTGGGAATCTGACATGTGCTGATAACGATAGAACTATTTGATATAGGTGGGCTTATCCACACTGGTAGCGTGCACTTACATCTTGTAAGTGCTAGTGCCGCCCATATATATATATATATATATATATAGAAGCGACACTATACCATTCATATGTTTTGTTTAAATGTTATTGGCCGTTGTATGGCAATTTACTATTAGTTTATGTCAGAAGAAATACTACCCAGCTAGGAGGAAACAGGTAATATCACAATGAAATGCATTCAGTTAAACCATATTAAAATACTATATACAATATATGAAGGATAACAATAGTCAACACTATTTTTACCTCCAAGAACTTTAATGCTTTTTTTTTAACCAATTTTTATGCGTAGATTTCGAAAATCACCATGATAGTTTCAAATTATGTCACAGTTATTAAATATAGCGGGAGTTACGTTTTACCAAAATATGCCAATTATCAGTATAAATCGCATAATCTAGCCAATAATGGCTAGATTATGCGATTTATACTGATTTATTTTAACAGATATAAGCTAATTCTCTTAATTTTAACAATCGATTCTGGCCTCGGTTTTCTTGTGATAAACACAATCAGACTTCTGATTCAGACCTATGGTTCTTAGGATCTAATTCCAATACAACAATTTACAATTTGAAGAGAGCACATAGCGTTTTTGGTAAGGATTTTTTTATGCTGTGCCAGGGTTTTACAAGTATTAATTGATCGTGACCTGTTCTCAGAGTTGCAAATGTAGCCTCCAAACATAAACAGCCGCTCGAAAATAATTTGAATTATACGTATATATTCCTTTATTTTAATATTAAATGTTGGTACATCTTTTGATGTAGACTTTTTGGTGATTTTCAGGATCAGTGCGTTTATTTCCTCCAGAATCACATATTTTCAATGCCAAGGTACGACAAAAAAATTTGTTGGCTAGTGTAATCATTAAAAAACCATTACAATACATGGCAGTCAAAATATTTGTGCCCTTAATGTAAATAGTTAAATCAATACATATAACTATAAACTGTAAGAACATAGTCCATTGTGGGATAAGATGCTCTTGGGCCCAACAGATTTCTATGTTATTGTTTTAGCCTAATGCGAATCGCGCCTAAAACAATAACATTCCTCTTTTCTCCTGATAAATATTTCTTATAACTTTATAAGGATGAAAGTATCCACAAGAGTAGCAGATCAGTAGATTTTTTGATTGGTTTGCTTCTGAGGATCAATGGACCAACTATTAAATACCTCAATGGAATTAAATGGAAACATATCCACGGAGTTCGTGCAAAATTGCTAACAAAAAGAGAAATTATGTAATATGTAAGATATATATTTATGGCCATCTTACATAATTATAGATAATTATGTAAGATGGCCAGCAGCAAGCTGCAGTTGGACTTCAGCGGTATTGGTGTTCCCATTTGGGATATCACTCATGGGACCATATCCCATCCAGTTTAGTCAAGTCAGTTCTTGTCATTTATTAAGTAGGTTCAGTTGTTATTCCTGGTTGTCATGTGTAGGGTTCAGTTGTGCTCCAATGCAGCGAGCACTCGTCTTCTTGCGAAGAGCTCTTCTGCGTAGCAGGAGAAAGCCAGGTACTCTTGTTTTGTATCCAGTATGTTGTGCTCCCGTCCTCTAGGACAATATAGGATCTTTGTTATTAGGATGTTGCCAGCTCTCCAGACCGCCGCAAACACAGATAGGGTCCTCTTCAATTCCCAAAAGGAAAAGTTTGGCATTGATGGCGCCATGTCCGGTAAGAAGGTATGCCGCATGGAGTCCAGGTGAGAACCACGTTGGGAACTTAGGGTTGACCCTGCTGACATCAGGTATAAACTTTCTGGTTATCTTCCCTGTATGGGAGTGTGTCCATCTCTCTTGCCACACCTGCAACAGGTAAGCGTAGAGCCTCTTCTTTTCAGTGGTGCGGTTATTTTCTGGGTCAGTTGTATGTCCAAGACAAGTCCTTGAGGTGCCCTTTGCCAGATGGTAAAGTAATCCTTTGCCCACAATCTCCAGGTCAAGGGGGAGAACTCCAGTCAGGACCTGTTAAGCATGGGTGCTCACCGTGCTGCAGGCGCGAGAAGTAAATAGTACAATCAATCTTTGTGTTGAGTCGATGATACGTCGGTTGACTGCGGTAGTAGCCTTGTGATACCATATGCCAGAGGCATATGTGATGATAGGTATGAATATGGCTTTGTAGAACATATGTAGCGTACACCGGCCAAGGCCCAAGTCCCTTCGAGCCACCCTAGTAACGAGGGCAGCGTATTTTCTAATCTTGGTTCGGATGTATTGTAGGTGGTCTTTGAAGGATAGGTTGTGGTCTAGGATGACCCTTAGATACTTGAGTTGTTTGGAGAATTTTATTGTCGGCTGGTTTATCTTAATTTGAGGAGGCCGTCATAGGTCCAGGTTCCTTTTCAGCAAGGTTGAGTTCGTTTTTTTCTGGTAATATTCTCAGCTGATTCTGTTTTGCCCAGTTCTGCAGTAGCTCCAAGGCCAGGTTCGCAAATTCTTCCAGTTTTACCCTTGAGTTCGCCGAGACGAAGAGAATGAGGTCGGCGGCAAATGCTTCAGCATCCACTTCTCCGAGGTCTGAAACGAGGAAGCTGTCCAAGACGACGTTCCATAGGAATGGTCCCAGGACCGAACCCTGCGGGCAGTCCTGGTGGATGCTTCTAGAGAGGGTTTGATAGGGCGCATTCACTACTATGACTCTGTTGGGTAGGTAGTTCTGTAAGGTCTGATAGAGGTTGCTGGGATGGCTGATGATAATGATGAATGAAAGTTATATTAATATATGCTAGAGAAGATTAATATGTAGGATAGTACTTATTGAAACACATTCTTGAGTGTGTAAATGGTCTTCCCTTTATTTGGTACGATTGAGTATTTTATTATTTTTTACCTCCACCTCACAGAAAAAGTTACATTTCTCTGTTTAAATATGTGGCCAAACTGAAGCTGTCCTGATTAAAATGATCTGTAACAATGGAAAATAAATAAATAAATAAATATTCTCCTCTAATGCAGTCAATTGAGTGGTCAAACGCGATTTACAAGTAATACAAGCATTTTTGAATTCACCATAAACTCTTCTGAACCCTTATGTGGCCGTTCAAGTGTATAAAAAAGTTTATTTTATATAAGATGCATATGAGTTATAGTTTGTCAACGAGACGGCAAAAAATAAATAATCCTCGAAGGGATGTCATCTCATGAAGATTTAATTTTTAAAGTCAAATATTATTTACCGTTTTACATGATTTACTTAGCTATTTTTGAGCTAATAAATATTTTCGTCCTGGAACTTTATAGGAAAACTGGTTTTATAGGATGCTGTTGAATCAAACAAAATTCAACAAAAAAGGAGTTGTATTAAATATTGACTTAAATAATCGCTATCTATAAATGACTTAACCAATTTTGGACTATTATGTTGAATTAAATATACATTAAATAGAGTTATTTAATCTATTGGTTTCTGAAACTGCTTAGAATCCTGAATTACATTTTTTTAGAGAAAGTAAATTTTAAATAATTTTCTGCTTAAATAGTAAAAAATGAAGCTTCAACATAACCCATTTATTGTTTGGATACAAAAAAAATGCGTTTTTTTTAATTATTCAAACAATGAGCCAATGCAGGCAATGAAAGTGGAAGTTTAATTCGTAAAGCGGGGATGAGATTATCAAATAATTAACCGGTACTGAAAATTTCCATAAAAAAGTGGTTTGGAGCGCTTTCAACAATAAGAGAGGCGATTAAAAAACTTCGTGTGAGTTATAAAAATCCCATGGAATGAGATGGCAATTGTTTTTTTTTTCCTCTCTGTTTGGATGTAATTCGAAAGGGAAGTGAGAACCACCGTACTTTTATTTTTTTTTTATATTTTTTTTTATGTTTTAGGAAACTACTGAAACGTGACAGATGTGCGGATGTACGTTTGGGTTAGAGCGAAAGAGACAGATAGGCAGACAGAGCTCTCTCTGCTATTTCGCCAGAATTGCATATGCTAAATGACTGTATGCAAGAATAGTTCTTCAAGGTACGTTTGAGATGTGTTGTCATGGAGATTCAATGAAAAGCTTTACCGAGTTTAAAAGTTTCTTGTATTTGCATTAGCTGCAATTTTCCGAACCAGAGAAGACTGGCTTCCAAGGAAAATCTTATTAAGAACTTCGCAGTTTCTTTCAGATACAAAATGTCTTCTTTACTTTTTCTGAAATTCACGATGAAAGGCTAATCTCAACGATATTTTTATCCCAAGAAGAATTTATACGGTTGATTGGTTGGCTTTTGTGCAGAAGCCGAGGTGTACCTTTTGATATATTGGGTGACAGCACTTCATATGTCGCCATTTACTTAGAATTAGAATAGGAAGCAGAATTCGCCATCTGCACTGAATTTAGTCCGAAGAGCTGGCAGCGATTTGTTGAAGTCCGATAAGGCAGATAATTACTTGAACACAAACGTTTAGCAGCTGAAAGGGGCGAAAGTTTAATCGCAAAGGCTATTCAAGGGTGAACTTGTATTTCGATATAAATAAACTTGGATTTCTTCTTTATTTATTTATTTATTATTTATATAAAAAACAGAAATGTTCTTCTGGAAGACGACCATTCCGTGTTTTTGTCGAAAGTTGTTGAAAGGAATTTAAGAAGTGGCCTTTATTTCCATAATGAAATTAAGGAAATAGAAAGGACAAGAGAAAATAAGCACGAATACATATTAGGAAAAAAAGGTATCTTTGCAATTGCTGTTACGTTTTGCTTGGCATCCATCCTTCTGAAAGGAACAGTCGTCAGTGCCCTCCGTTATTGTGATATTCTGTGAGTAAACTGAGGGATGGTCTAAGGTATTTCTTGAAGGGTATGATGTGTAGGTAAACTGTGTTGTTTGAAGATAATAAAGCACTCACACCTACGTTGGTATAATTAAGTTTAGTTGTACATAATGGAGTTTTTATTTATACATAATGTTTATTTTGTTTGTTTAAACTATAATGTTTAATTTATAATAGAGTTAAAAGTTTCAGTAAATCAAACTTAGGTCTAATTCGAGGAAGTCTGTTTTAAGGTTAGTTTTATAGAAACGAATAACAATAATACGGAAGCGCTTACCAGCCGTCTTTGCAAAATCACCGTCACAAAAAGGCCACTTAGGTCACAAGAACTTGTTTGACAATGAGGGCTGGTTTCTTTTATCAAAGGAAACGAGGAATTTTCACACCGACTCACAGATTTGCAGACCAGCACTTTAAATAGGTTTGTTGTATCAACTGCATAACAGAAATCACCCCATCTTTCCGCGCGCTTCATTCAACTATCGCATCCTTCGATAATTGAAACGACATCAGCCCATGGGAAATTAAAGCATATCACATTCGCTATGGGAAATTAAATATGGGCTGAAGTACCAACGTACTTCTCAATAACATGGCCACATAAATATCCCACAAAAGTATAGAACTGCAAGCAAAAATTTGCTGCGGGAATCCTCGCCCCCCCCCCCCCCTACGGAAATAATTAAAAGAATATCATCAATTAAATTCCTTCAGAAAGAAAAGTTTTTGCAGCTCTTAAAATACTACCCATGGGACTCTCTTAAAAATATTCCTATACAGGACGCCACCTTCCTTCTTATAAAATGGCTGAATCAACTGAAAACAGAGTCGGCATCCAAACTTGTTAGAATATCTTCTCACTCCAAACCTTGGTTCAAATCCCACCTGAAACCATACTTTAAAAATGAGCAAAAATGCCACAGACAGTGGAAGAAATACGGTACTTCATCAGCACACATAAAATATAAAAAGAGCAGAGCATTGTTTCAACTCAAAAAAATTCAGTCATACAAAAATTATGTCCACGCTAAAGCAGAACAAAAGAGCACTTACTACAAAAACAACAGCTACCTTACAGCATGATCTAGTTTTTGAATGGATAAGATGCAATATGGAAACAAGTAATTGTGTCATTTGCACTGAAGGTATACAAAACAGATTTATAGCACTCAATTCTTATAAACAAGCAGACAACGTGCAACATGATGTGTCTCCGGGTCAAGCCCTGCTAATTAACCAACTTGTGAACAAGAATACAGTTCAGCGTGCAGTTAACCAAATATGCCCTGATAGTAGTGTGAAGGGCCTGACGGCATCTCTGGTTTTATTATTAGATTGTCCAGCGTATACATCATTGATTCGTTAGTGCATAACTTTCAGGATTACGCTGATTCCTAAAAAAGCTTGCAGAAATAACCATCCCGGCCATCGGCCAATTGCTGTTTCGTCAATAATTACTAAAATTATTGAAAAAATTATGCTCCCATATCTTCAACATTGCAATCTTCTCTAATGCACCTGTCAATATGCATTTTGGGCCTAGAGGGCGCTCCACAACAACAACAAGCCTAGCTGACACCATTGTACGCATCCAAACTGCATTTCAAGATAAGGCACAATGCGATGTATTTTATTTTGACATCAAAGGTGCTTTCGACAACATAGATCCCATAAAACCTTTTGAAATGCTAAAAAATCATTATCTCGTTGACACAATGATTATTTCTCATCTTCAATACAGCCTAAATCGCAGATTTCTCCTCTTCCCTGCTAGTACTGACAATATTCTCGTCACAACCTCAACAGGCATTCCTCAAGGAGCCGTTCTCTCCAGTACAATATTTTCAGCATCTCTTCAACCACTTCTACAAGAAAATCCAAATCTACTGGCATATGCCGATGATTTAAAGTTATTTATAATCTCCAAAGCCAGTGATGATATTCGCAAGGTTATCAATGATGCGAATTCACAGATTTGTGAAATCATCAAGTACCTGAAAGATCTCAATCTGAATATAAATGCAAGCAAATCTGCTCAAATTACTTATTCCCTTCAGAAACAAACCAACCACCTAGAAATAAAAATTGCAGATGTCCCAATTCCAAATGTATATGCTCACAAAGACCTTGGATTTGTTTTTGATAAAATCTCTCCTTTAATGCCCACTATTTATATGTTGCTCAAAAAATTCAAAAAGGAAAATGGTTAATCAAACAAGAAGCAGCAGCGATTCAAGACAGAAAAACAGTCATTAAGCATGTTCAAAGATGCATCTTTCCCATTCTCTCCTATTCTTCCGAAATCTAGTCTGGTGCTCCTCAAGTAACCGTCAAGAAATTCCTTGCCCTAGGATATTGGGTTCTTAGATGGCTCAATAGTAAGCTTCGTTTTCCCCATACAATATCCAGGCAACAGCTTTATGAATATCGAAAAACAAAGCCTCTGCAACAGATGATCAGCGAGTCTGGAGTCATGCTTCTTGCAAAGTTAACCACTTCTGCATGCGACGCACCAAACTTAGCCAATGTAATAGCTGCCCCCAACAGAGAAAATTCAAGAAACCAGCAATTCAAATCCAACCTCTCCAGGGTCAAACAAATGGACAGAATATTCCCCAATGCATCCCTTTACCTCATAAATCATCACAACATTGATTGCAACAGGTTAATCAACTCTGAAGCCTACAGGAGTCAGATCTCCGATAAAATGAAGAAAAATAATCCAACCCAGTAACTGCAACTGAAAGCCAAATGTCCTGTTCTGAAAATTCTTTTTTAACTCATAACTATAATTCCTAGTCATTGTTAATATCTGTTTGAAATCTGCTATGTACATATATTCGATTATTTTATGTCATTCCATTTGTATTATTACCTGCCCCTAGCTATGTGCTGTAATGGGCTTGCTGTATTTGCAATAAATGAACATTTATTTATTTTCTTTAAATTTATTTATAATAAATTCGAAGGGTGTAAAACGTTAATGAAGGTAAATGCGAGACGAAAAGAATGGCCTAACTGCCAGAAATGCCTACAACCGGCAGCCTTTTAAGAGTAAAGGTAGTTCTCAGAATTGCTCATGGGACAGTTTTCCTTAGAAATTTAAAGGACATTAAGTGGAAACAATATGTACCATGGCCATTGCACGAAATTAAGGAAGATGTTTCAGTCGCCGCCTGGATTTAAACGTTACTATCATAAGAAAGCCAGGGAAGTCAGTGACTATAAGAATGTAAATCAGTGGTGAGACAAAGGCGCATTTAAACTAAATGGGTGAATCGTAACTTTGTTGATTAGATTTAATATGGAATGAAAACCCAGACGCATTATGGTTCTGCTGCCCTTTCGCCGCTAAGCCCGACAAACGAATGAAAATCCACTCTTCAGAAAGATGCTTAACTGTTAGGAATCACTATTGAAATGAATGCTCTGCCTTTTGGGTTAATCAGCCCTTACGGTTTTAAGGGTATTGTTACAGGGAAAGGTGAATAACGCAGTACTGCCATATTTTGAAACTAATGTCCATACCCATCTGGATGCTGAATTCCTTGAATAACCGATGAACATCTTCATGTACATTATATCTCTGAACTTTTCAGGTGTGGATATCCTAAGGCATAAAGTACAGTTATAATAAACCTAGAATACTGCCAAGATCTGTGGGTGAATGTGCAACAGGAATAATATAAAATTAGAAATATGTGTGTGCCAATGCATTCGCATTGTTGAAGAAAAGAGGCCGTTAATGTACATTTCTGAAGTAATCTCTCATTTCCGCATATCCACTAATTGTATATAAAAGTGTTAGGTTTATATTTTCTCAAAAACCTTTTGATATAAACCATCTCATGGTTTCCATGCATTATTTTGATTTACCTTGAATTTATTGAGCTTCCCTTCTTTATTTTTTTCATGAAGAGTTCTGCCTAGAATAGAAAAGGATTAAGTTTCTTAATCAGATTTTATGCTTATGCTATTAGGCAGAAATTAATGCACTGTAATGTAGTTTCGTCACGAAATCACTGCTTCACTTATGGCACAAAGAAGTGAAGGTGTAAAGAATTATATCAAATTGAATATGTATGTTTATTATACTGAACAACAAATTTTGGGTCATATTTTGTTACGGGCATGAAAGTAAGTTTACTTTGGGGTGCTAAACACGGAAATAGTGCTTAAAATGGCAGATTGGCTCCTGTTTTCGAAAAAGTAGATTTGTATATTTATTCAGGGTATTTTTATTTATATGGAAGTAAGAGGTAACTACGAACATAATCTGTACCAAACATGGGATCTTTTCGCTTGTATTCAGGAGCATCCCTTTTCACCACCCAACAGTAATCGGCTAACATGGCGGTCAACATTTGCTTTTGTATCTTTGTTCCATCGCTGCGATGTCTTGATGGAAGCGCTCACCATGTTCGTTGCTGACGACACCACAATTTGGCAGGAAGAAATCCAAGTGTGAGTGAAAAAATTGCATTTTCAATGACATGATGCACCTCAGTTTTTCGGTATGTGAATGCAGAACCGTTCATTTCCAAAGTCTTCACGAATATTTTTCATGAGCCCCAGTTTGACTTGTAGTGGTGGAAGCAAAGTTTATTTGGATCTACCAGAAGTGTGATCTTATGTGGTTCAGAATGATAAAAGTTTGACAAAAAGGTGGATGCCTCGACGCAGACGGCTGTTGTAGTTCTTCGTGCATATCAGGTTGATGTTCATCAGTGTACAGAAAAACGGTCAAGTGGTTCAAGAACTGGTAGAACCTTATCCTGAGGCATGGGACGAATTGCAGACGGTATATTTGGGTACGTCACTGTCCACTTTTTCTTCATTGCCATCCCTTTTCTAATAGGAGGCACCATACAGAAGTAAAAGTCTGTGACGTGATTTGTTGGCTCCCTCCATATCACGGGCACTGCGAAAGGCATGAAACGTCCCTTTCGATTCACCCACCCACGTGTTGAGTTTTGGACAGGTAGTTTAGCATATCTGTGGAGCCCAGTTTTTGTCCTGGTCGCCTACTTTACACTCATAGTACAAGAAGTAGGCGTTTTTTATGTCTCGAGTTAACGGACGCTTTCTTGAAACTAACGTGATTTCTCCACATACGTAACAGAAATCATCCAGACTATTCACACAATTACGTGGCATATTAATCTTTCACGATACAAATGGTGCGCAAAAAAAAAAAAAAGTAGGAATCTCACAGAGAACAACCGGTAACTGAGAATAAATCACGCGTATTCAAGGATTACTGCAACAGACTTAAAGACGTATTTGAGGCAGCAGCAACTTATCACGTGATGCGACAGTTTCCGATCACGTGATAAGGGCGTTGTGGTACGGAAACTGCGGTGTTTCCATGCGTTTTACCTAGAGCCGTAGTTGATAATGTAGAGTAACTGGCTAATATGAGACTCCAATTATAATTCGAAAATAAAGGCCAATCGACATATTTTAATGTGATTTTAATGTTCAGCAGTATGAAATTAGTGACGATTGGGCATTTTTGTTTTTGTAGCATTTTACGTGTTAACCAGTATTATCTGACGACACGGAATATTCATCCCGTTGAAACCACAGACATAAATTTAGCGATAAAAGTATAAATCGCTAACAGAGAATTTCAATAGTAGTTAAAGCCTACTGTGTGGAGGGTCGGATGTGGCGCAGTTCTTGCACACGAAGTCTTGGGGGCATGCAGAAAAAAGAATAATTAATTTTAGAGTTATCCTTAAAAATTTGCTTATAGACTTATTGAAATAAATTTAGATGAATCGTGACAGAGAAATAATAAGCAACAGTTACATATGACATGACAGTCGAGCTGAATAACTGCATTATTCATTGGTGTTTTGTGATATTGCTGTACACGTGCGGCAATATTACTTTACAGATGCATTTTAAAGCGTGCTTTGGTAGAGTAATTCTGTGTAATGCGGAAGAAATTAACACAAAGAAAGCTTAAGTTGATATAGGGTTTTATAACACAGATTTCTATGGCAGAATTAGTATCGGCTGAGATGTTTTGTTTTAAGGCTACTTATTCTGTGATAAAGATTGAATGCGCGAAAATATAGTTGCGGAGTTTTCTCCTGTACGCTTTATCTGTTGCAAACTTTACATAAGCAACATCAAGATTCTGAATTTTTTGAACAAGGTGGTTTGGTGAAAATCTGCTTGTTCGATTCAGCCTAGTTGTCAGTGCAGAGAATGATAGCCGATCCCTCTGAGGTATATCCACCAAACACTGTTGTCCCAGATATTTGGTGCCCAGACGGTTCTTGTTAGCATTTAATTGCATTAATCGTTGTTATGTTCTACACATTTTGGTTGTCCTGGCGTTTCAATACCAGCGCTTAAGTGCTTTGTGTGTGCTGGTAGAGGGTGCTGATGCTTCTAGGCTGCCATCTCAGAAGCCTAACTTGGGGAGCCTGTATTCTTTGACGTACAGGATCTTTCAGGCGGTTGCTGCCGATCCCCAGACTTCTATTTCGAACTGGGAGAAGTAAGTTGCCATTTGGTTGAGCTGATTCGTTTATTCTTTCTGTACAGGTTAGGGTTGTTAGATCTGTTAATGGGAGTCATCCGTTTGATATATATATGAAGTACATTGTCTTTTCTTTCACAAGCGAGTGGTAGAAGTAGTGCGATGAAATGGAACTCGAGAGAACCCCTTATTTTGAGTTCCCCACATTGAACTTACTGGTGTGGATTTTATTATGCACCTTTAGCCGGAGAGTCCTTTCAGTTAAGAAGGAAGTGAAGAAAGAGAATGCAATTCCTTTAATATGAAGCCTTCGTCACAAATGTGGAGCAACACAGTGATATCAACTATGTTGAAGGCAGCTTGAATGTCCAGGTATGTTATTGCTAATTCTACATGCTTTTCTAAAGCAGCCAGAGTATTGTAAGTAGTCGTCTTAAGATTGTTGTGGTCGACAAACCAGAACGATCCACTTCGGTATTTGTTCCGGTTTGTTGAACGTAGTTCATTTGTGAGCGGTTAACGTCATTTTTCAGAAACCTTTAGCAAGATACCTTATCTATAGATATGTAATGATTTAACGTAATTGTAATAACATTATTTAGGTTCTTTCGAAGATTGTTCACTGCCAAATTTTACTTTCTTAAATATTTTCATTCCAGAATTCCATGATGAATACTCAATAATATTGGTGAATAATAAAAATTTAACGAACTCATAAAAGTTTTAAAGGGCGCAATATATATTTAAACTATTCTTAATTTTGGAGTAGAAAATGTTTGATTAATATATAATCAGAATTGGCATAAATGTGAAGAAATGTACATTCAAATAATTTCCGCAGTTTTCTTATAAGATCATTAGTTAGTTGCCATCTGGGGAGTAGTGATGCTGTTGGAAAATATACAAATAACTAGTAACGTTGTATCTGAAATGGCTTTAGTAGTACAAAGAATGCGACAATCTACTGATATCTTTTCATTCAGAACTGTTCTGGAAGAAATCTGCATTGTAATTGTAAAAGGTAAAAAATAAATTCTACATCGGAGTTTATTTTAGGGCAAAGACACCCCACATGATGATGCCGCCTCTGTAAGCTGCTTGTATTCCCCAGGTATTTTTTGGATGAAAACACAGTCCTCTCTGTTAGGAGGGAGGTTAAGAAACAAAACATTCATTTCCCTTGATATGAAAATCATACTAAAATTAGAATACCTTGCAGAACAAGGTACAGTATTTTAATAATTGATGGGAAACAGATCTAAATGTCTCCACGTGGAAGGTAAATCACTCCCAAAAAGATGGTTGAGCCCATTTAAATTATAAGGAATAATGATTGATAATTTGGCTTTTATTATGCCTTCTGTTTAATAATATTTTATAATAATATTTTTATTTTATTTTAGCACCACGCGAATCACCAAAAACTGTAAAAGCACTTCCTATTAGTACCAACTCCATCAATGTCTCATGGGAGGTAAGATTCAATATTATTATTTTTACTTTTATAATTAATTATTCCTTTTCTTGTTTCACTAGATGATATGCCTAAATTTATAAGATAAATGTTTATCACTACGAAAAAAAAGTTCACTTTGCTCTTTACTGTTACTGCAAATAAATTAGATAAGAATGTGAATCTGTTCTATATGAAAAATCAAGTTACAGTTAAAAACAACAATGTTTTCAAAGAACATTATTGTTGAATTAAATATATGTCAAAATAGTCCACAACTAACAAAACATGAAAAGACAATATATACGTGTGATTTGATTTTAACATATTTTTATTCAAAAGAAAAATTAAAACAACGTGTAGTAGAGTGCGAAAACACCCACCTGTAAGAGTTAAGATAAAGTTAATCAGCAATAAAAATAATGAAACTTTCAATTCTGTAAACAACTAGAACTAACAACAAAAGTAAGCCTTTTTGGTTACCACTCAATGAAGTTTTTGGGTTTTGAAGAGATGTCAAAAACGTTTTCACAGGAGTTGAAATCACATTTGAATTAGAAATTCAGATGAAAATATATTAATTACTATTGAAAATAATATGGAATATAAATTTTGTATATTTAAGGCTTCCACAATCATTAACCACAGAAAGTAAATTTTTACAAAATATTATATCAGGAGCAACTGTTTAATTTTTTTTTGACGTTAAAAATGTTTTTGCTGGCGTTATTCCAAAAATTTTGTAACGAAAAACCATCATGCGAAAAGCGTTACGGAATAGACGTCAATTTCAGATAACGCCAAAAGGGAATTATAGTAACTTGTATTGTTGCAATCATTTCTATCATGACAACAATAATTTGTCTTCTACTGCACCAAATATAATGAAATTTTGCACGGAACTTCACCTTAGCTCTATACTAGAGGAAAAAAATTTCAAACCTGTGAAAATTAGTAGTTTTTCCAGGATAGTGGAAAATATGAACGTGTGATCAAGGATCATGGATCTCACGTAATAAACGGAATAATGTGGACTATAGCATATCGTTGGAAAGAAAAAGAATTTAGAAACAGAAATATTAAGGTTTTAAGATACAAAAAAAAAAAAAAAAAAAAAATCGGAAATTGCGAAATGTCAATTCGAAATCGCATCTGGTTTCAAGTCACCTGGTGTTTTCAGAATGAATGTAATTTTCTTTTACAATTAAACTCTGAGGCTGGAAAAGAGTCCTGCACATTTATGAAAACATTCTTCAACTTTTATTATTATCATTATCTTTATTTTCTCCTAAGTGACACCCGCTTACGGCTATTAACCAGGGGATGAACCTTCATATATACAAATAAGTTATATACATAATTTTCCACTTATAATTTATATATATCGTTGTATTAATAAATTATACAAATTATACATTGTGTAATTAATTATATTATACATATCATTACCTTATTTTTACATGCAGGCAGATAGAGAGAGAGCATAAGCATAATTTGCAATTTTACAAGGAATTAGAGAATATTCACATCTACACCACTATTTGCAGCGAGATAACAGAAAGATAGACGTATAATGGAGCACCAGTGCGGGACAGAAACAGTCCCGATCAGTTCATTCTTCATTTCCTGCATTCTCTTTTGTTTTTGTCTGTGGGTTTCACTCAACATTTATAGGTGGAGTAATGCATTCTGAAACATTTCAGTCCTGTACCTCTTCTCTGTGAAAAACTTTTCTGGGTCTACTTGAAGATCGTTGTACATCTTCAAGTAGAAGTAGGTGTTAGAAGGAAAAAAAATCGCTGAAGGCTTCCCAGCTGCGTGAGCGCGCTACTTAGTGTCCTATTCACCAAACCTTTGCGTCATGCGGTTCCGAGTCAGCAGGTAGTCAGTTTTCGTCGAGTCGAGTCTCCCGGTCAGGAGTTTTGCAAGTGTGAGAATGTTCTTGGTGCCAATTATGTGAGACCAAAGCGTGAAATCCAAGTTGACATATAAAATAGCTCCTGAGATTGTAAATGGCTGCGTAGTGATCCTGTTTAACCATCTCAGCATCCAGCACCCTAAACCCAGGAAAGCCTTAATGGTAGTATCTGGGGCAGAAGACCAAATATGAGATGCGTAGAGAGGGATGGGGATGACGCATCTTAAACTATATTGTTTAACAAAGTCGGGGTTCCTGATACCTACCAGCTCCTTTGGAGGTGCATAGCGCTGCTTAAGATTTCTTCTTTACATGTCCGAAATGGGGTGTGAAGTTTAGGTTTTCGTCCAATTTCAGGCCATGTTAGGCCAAGATGTGTTCTGACTTTTTTGACCAGGCTGACATAACTTGGACATGCCATCAGATATTTCGATAAATAGTACACGTAATGGAACAACTGTAGATGGTGTATTTAGTCGTGAACTAAAATCTCTTCAATGTAAAAATTATATATCCTGCTTTAGTCATCACAGACCAATATATATTATTATCCATGAATTTCATTAATATTATTATTATTAATAATAATAAATATATGAAAGTTAAAACGTTTCTAACGCCTGCCGATGTCTCTTAAATGTAAAACACGTTAAATATGCCAGCGGCACACACATTATGTACCTGGTACAGAATTTTTTAATTTTTTTTTTTTTTATGAAACCCCTAAACACAAAAAGATATTAAAATCTAAAGTACTTAGTACCTGGCATGGGATGGAGGAGAAGGAGGATGCCAGAAACTTTACATTGGTTTCATCACTCCAAGCCTCCAATAAGAAAGTGGTGGTATTGCACTGGTTGACGAGAGTAATCTACCACCCGATGAACTTGTTATGGGAGTGTGGTAATGTGTATTTATCTAATGAAATGAATAATAATGGGGCAATGAGCTAGTTTATAATACAGAGAAATCGCCTTCTCACATTTTCACAATGTTTCAGAAATCGAATAGGTTTTAAATTCAAGAACAAAACAATATGATTTTCGATCATATGAATTTTAAATAAGGTTATGTTGAGGTGTTAGAAAAAAGATATCTATTTGAAGAATATAGAACACATTACGAAGAAAACGAGAATGTAAGATTATGTACAAGTTTTTTTAGCTGCCGGAATAAATGATACGTGTTGTGATGAACGTATAATTGTTGATTATTTAAAAAAAAACATATATCTAATAATACGTTTTGATGTCAGTAAACACTTCTAGTACGTAAAATTCAAATATATAGAAGTTTTATTTCAGTGGAAATTAAAAAAAAAAAACAAAACAATGAACACTTTCGAATATACCGTTCAATTTTATCCGAAAAGGAAGGAAAATTATAATTATTGAATTAAAAGGCAGTTGTTATTTAATTGAAAAAATAGTTCTTAATTAAATGAAAATTCCTGAAAAAAATTGACTATTAATTGGCGGATATTCTTAATACAGAGCTACAAATCCTTCCTACTAAAAATAACTGATTTAAGAATAGACTTTGAAGGCAATGTAAATACATTTAAAACTATTAAAAATGACACTAGCATTCACACCACGGCAGAAGTTTATGAGGAGGAAAGAAATGTATTTCAACTTTATATAACAGGAAACTTTAGTCAAACCTTATCTGATATCGATATTAAAAATTTAAATATAAAAGATGATTTAAAATTAATTTACAGTGGGTTACAAAATAATACTGAATATGTATTTTATTTTGATTGTATAAATTAGTTTTAAATAATAGTCGTTATTCTGGCACGTTATTTATTAAAAAGGGAGACTTTTGCAGTCAGTTTTGCTTAAAGCTACGCTATTTTTTTAAAAAATATATAAATATTTTTTTTTTATTTATTTTTATAGCTATTTTAGGAAAATGAATATTTATAAGGGACGAGAATGGTGTTTTTAGGGAGGGAGGTGTATATTGTTCCCGTAACCTACATTTCATATACTACTAAAGCACCTATCAACAAGTAACACATAAAAATGTCCCAATTATACTTCTGTTCAGAGAATTTTATTTGTAGTGCAACGCTGCCTTCTCAAGTGTAAAAATTACTTTCTGTTTTGAATACGTATCGTAAAATTTTTGAATTATTTATTTTTTTTATATGCGTGGGCATAGAAAGCGCCGCTTAAGCTTTATTTCCCTCATATTTAGACATTTTTTGTTTATCATGGTTGCCAGTTACCGAATTATAGAGGTAGAAAGTTACAGGTGCCAGGATTTGTTATTATCACTGCATATTAAAATTGGTTGAAAAATGCATACAAAATGTTTGTTTTGGGAAAATATTTACTTCGCATGGCGCATGTCTAAATTATAGTTCTGCTCGAATATATTATCAAAAGTCCTTTAAAAAATCGCGTGATTATGAATAATCACATGGCACCAGGGAACCTCACTAAAGAGAAAATTAAGTATCATGTATATGTAGGCAACATAAAGCAGTAATCATCGTATTTGGTTGTAAATTCATATTAGACAGCGCTATCCAAATTATCTTTTTTTCTTCTCCAAACGCCAATGAATATAAATAAGCTAAAATAACTTGGATATTTTCTTTTATTTAGAAAACTGCTGATGACTCCACGGCTGGCCATATCGAAGGCTATTATGTTGGTTATAAAGTCCATCAGTCGGAAGAAGCCTATGTGTTTAAGACTGTTGAAATATCCAAAGATTCTCGTCACGAAGTTCAGCTATCTAATCTCCATCGTTTCACTCAATACAGTATTGTAGTACAAGCATTCAACAGCAGAGGAGCTGGACCGCCTTCAGAAGAGATTTTATCTCAAACACTACAATATGGTAGGTTGGAGTAAGATGTGTGTGCGCGTATGTAAATGGTAGGTGTAAGATAATGGAAAATCTGCGAAGTAGAATGCGGATATTTAATATTGATTACAGTTTTATGCATTTTGGTATTTGCATTTATTTATGCAATGTATAATAAAAAAATAATATAATACAGTACTGTATATAAAATTGTAACCACTAAAGAGGAAAGTGTTTACATCTATTCAAATTATCATATTCACAGATAACAATATAATATAATAATAGTATGTTATTATAATAAAAATATCTAGGTTCTTCCTCAGAATTAATTTCATCACATCTTCAACCGATAATTGTAAATTAATGAATATTAGTTTTCGGCTAAAATTGTGAATAAACATAATTCTGATGGAACAAGCTGTTCGGGCATGTCGAAATTCAAGTAAATGGGGTAAAAATAATAATAAATAAATAAAACATGCACTTCACGAAGAACCACAAAAGAAACCCAAAAATAATATTTTGAAACGGAATCCGAGTACTGTGGATCATGACCTGTTAAAAGTAATTCGCCTTTATCGTGATAATTGTTATATTGCAGTAATTATTCAATCAGAACCAAGATACGTCACTGTAGTGAGTTATACACAAATTTAAAAATTGCCTTTAACATTGCTAAGAACATCTTATAGTTGTTGCTATCAGTTTTCAGTTCTATATCAATTGGCGTGCAAAATTCTGTGTCCGCGATGAATCGTCAGAGTTTCAAGAAAAATATTTTTTAAGAGACGCATTCAGAAATATAGTTAAGTCTTTTTGAAATCCTGCTTGTAACGTTTTATTTTTACTTTACTTTAATTTAATACAGGACAAAAAAAAAAGAAAATAAAATGTAGGCCTAGTCTCCTTGCTTTGTCCAAGCATAACATTCCATATAATAAATGATTCTGATACTTGTATGTTTCGTTAAGTGATATGATAGGAGAGTCTTGAATATGACTGAAATCAGGCAGCAGCGTGCTTTCCTGATTTTTCAACTTGTGCACTATCGTGTTTCATCAATCAGTCAGTCCACGAGCAGCATGGCGTCATAGGTTCTGTCGAATGCTCATAATATATTATAGTTTTGTTTAACCAAGAGCATAAAACTCTGTGGATGAAAACACAGTATTAAGAGTAGCAGTCAGGAAAACAGCCAGACAGATGCACATCAGGAACAGAATTATCCAGTTATCCGAGTTTCTGCTGTTACATGTGCAAGACTACTAAATTATAACTTCTTCATGCCATAACATTTCCACGTAAGCGTGCCTGCAGTAAATAAACAAAGTTCTTAAAATGTGTGTGTTGGATAGGAGGGTTGCTGAAATTTAAAACTTCTCTGCTTCAAATTATCAACAATACAAATAGTGTTACTTCTTCAGATAGATTCCCTCCATCCAGTATTTGAAAATCATTCTGCTTACTTCCAAATGCCATTTTCGCAGAAGCTCTGTAGTTTTTGCTGGAAAAAGAATTCTATGTTTTCGGTGACGGGATCGTTCTTTTAAAATGTTTCCCCGCCTGGGAACATTTTTATTGGTCTAAACAAATGAGAAACAGAAAGTACCATGTTTGCACCATCTGAGCGAGGGACCCCATTTCGTATCCCTGGAGGTATTCATTGTTATTACGGATGCGAGGCTTGTTCTGGAAACCGACTCCTTTGGATTGCTGACGTGTACATTTTCGAGTATTGCCAGTTTTATCCTATCCCTCAATGAGTTAAAATAATATTCTGCATTAATGGACTTACGAAGGAAGTAAAATGACAACTTTTGCATCCTCCATTCGCAGACATTCAATCGCCAAGCATAGTCAACGAACTTCATTGAAGGCCTTGAATCACTTATTGACTACCACTTTGCGCCAATAGTAATTATAAATGGTCAGCAGTACTGAGCTTAAAAGTCGTGCAGGAATGTTGCCAATTTCATGTTTTTGTTTGAAACCTCTATACTAGTGTGCTGCGCAGCATTACAGATACGACACCGAGTATTGAGTGAATTGCCCTTACCGTGCCCGCTATTATGATTTCACCTGATGATGTCGCCGTAGCTGCTTTGCTTCCACATATTCTTAAAACCAGACCGACCGACTGGTAATGAAAATATTCTTACTTTCTATTTGAACCATCCTCAATCATTATTTTCTTTTTATTAGTAAACAAGATATAAAGATATATACGGACAAAATAAAAGATTTGGCTAGGAAGTGGCTTGGTTTATTGGCACCAAAAACAAAACTATGGAATGCTCTATTGCCTCCATAGCATTCAAATGTGTGAAACCCGCGTGTCTAATAATAACGTAAACTACTTTTTTTTTTTAAGAATGCATTAGTAATGAGTCTCTTATGATTCTAGAAATGTTTCGATATCTATACGGTATTTTACATGTATTTTATTACCAAATTTTTGATAATGAGATGCTCTGTTTCTTTTTCAGACCGACCGGAGATACCAGTAATTAAAACATTTTTCACTACATCGAGTACCATCAAACTAATATGGGAAGTGGATTCGTCTGCAAATACTCCCATTTCCGGTAAGTTTATGTTTTCTTGTTCTAAACAACTTGGATTACAATTCAATGTCTCACACTGATATTGCATTCCAGAAGATAAAAAAGTATGAATTGAACTGACTCATATCGAATTACATGTACTTAAGAAATCAAAATGAATTCGAACTGAACTCACCTGGTTGGTTAGTTTATCGAGAAAGAAATTTGTAAAAATTCTTATTTAAATTGCAAAAATCAAAAATGTGATCTCATGTTCCTTTACGAAGTTGTTGTTATTGTTTTTGGATTTAGTTGCATCAACGACTTACACCGTATTTATTATCTGTAAATATTGCGTGGCGGATTCGCTTATTTTCTCTACTTTAGCATAGTTTCCTGGAGAAAAAGCCATGAAACTCCCCGATTGACTGGATTCGAACCTGAATCTTCATCGGTGTTGGGGAAGACAATGATTATATATTATAAACATTATATATATATATATATATATATATATATATATATATATATATATATATAATCATTGTCACAGCTAGCATACTATACTATGCTAGCTGTGAGGCGCGTATGACGTTTTCAGTGATATTCAGTGTATTGTACCGATATTTTACACGCCGAACTGGTGCATTAAACTATGTAACTAAAACGTTTGTTTATATTTACTTTTTCTTAATATGTATTTTGTGCGCTGAATTGTCAGTATTTTAGAGGCAATTAAAGATGTTATTTTTTTTTGTAACATTTATATATATATATATATATATATATATTACATATAAATGTGATACACATAAGAACATGTATAACTCGTATGTACATGATGTATGGAAATAAAGTTCTCTGACTGGTGTAGTAAAAAAGAACACAAAGTGAAGGAGGTAAAAATGATTTTATTTTTAATTGCATGCACCTAAAAATTCAAAACTTTCTGACAAGAGTTAAAGGCATCCAAAGAGATGATGTTGATTTCTGTGGTTACATTTTGTTTTGTCCTCAACATCCTGAAATCTCTTTCCTTTGAGGGCAATTTTCAACTTGAGGATAAAAGAAATGTTCGTTGGTTCTAGATCGACAGAGAAGGATGGATGGTCAATCGTTATAGTGGCATGTTTTGTCAAAAACGTGTTCAGAACAAGTACTGAACGGTCAGGAGCATTGTCATGTAGCGAGAACCAGCTGCCTTTCTCTTGAAATTGCGGTCTCTCCTGGAAAATGCATTCTAAGCACCTATAGGTAAAACGCAGAATTGACTCTCTCTCTCTCTCTCCCCCTTCAGGTCAAATTCCTTGTTAATCACCCTCTGATTGTCGAAAAATATGATTAGCATCGTCGTCATCCTCTGCTTCTGTGCTTATGAAATCCATTATATGCGCTGACGCGTCGTCTCTGGGTCGTACTAAAACGACCACTCATCTCCCGTGACAATATAGTCCGAGGAAATTAAGAGTGTTTTGACAAGAGTGGGCAAAATCTTCACATGATGAACTATTCGTTGCCTTTGCTTATCCGCAAGGCTGTGCAACAAATTCAATAATAAGTTCCTTAAATCTGCCACGTAGATCCACTCGTCCAATTAATTAGATCTTCCTTTTCCCTATATCATCATGCAGAATTTGACTAATCGTCTTATCCAGCTCTTCGGCACTCTACGGTCAAACGGCAATAGTTTGCCACAATTTCCTGAACTTCTGAAACTCTGTCCTCATTTCTAAAGATTGATGGATGCCTACTTTTGTGTCACCACAAACATTCTCACTTCTGTCTTTGAAAGGCTTATGCCATTCAGACACACTGATAAGATTTAAATAAATTATCTTTGTTGTTGTTAAGTATGGCAGAAGTAGTAGCAGTACACTGTACTCATCACGGCAACATGGCCAGGAGTATTACATTTAGAAAAAAATATGATAAATGTGATTATATTAAACTAAGAAAAGGTATACCAGTATCCATTCCCAGGATAAAAACAAAGGCCAAGTTACATAAGAAAAATTAGTTACACAATATTATTAAAATGCACATAAAAGAAAAGGCAAATTATAAGGAGAAAAAATATATTTATATCGTTGTATATTACAACTGAAAAAGTTAATCAAAATCCACCCAAGGATTTTGATCTGACAAAACACTAAAACAAATCATGTTGCAGCCCAAAATTAGAATAGTTGTAAGAGGCGATCTGAATGGCTAAAAATTTCATCATTTTTTAAACTGGCACAATTTATACTACAGAATTTAGGAAGAGTTATTTGAGTTGTATAGATGTGATCCACTCTGTGGTAGTGCAACGGTATTTCTTATCGGAAGTCATGCAGGTCAATTCCACGTCGCAGGAGTGCCTGTATTTTTGAAAATTCCCGGGCAGGTAAGAAAGGATCACATAGTTTCAGACGATTGTGGTTCAGAATAAGTGTGGGGTTATACCTCAAGGATGGCAGAGGGTTGTGCCACTGGTAGTTATCTCAGATATTCTGGGCATTTATCACTCATGTGAACACATTTATTGTAGTAATTAAGCGTCTGATGTCAATTAACTTTGGGAGCCTGGGTACATTTAGCTACTCCCATTTCGGTGGTTCTCGTCTGAGGAGTTCAAAAATGTTTATAAGTGGTCCATAATAAATAAGATAGAAGAACCGAATGTTTCATCACCAAAAACAGTTATTAACATTTCATACGGTTGTGTTGCAGATTTTCCGAGCTTAAAGCAAAATTTGATATTCACCTCAATAACTGAGAGTAAAGTGGAGGAGAAATGGTTGAAGAAAAACATAAGAAAAGCACCTAGGTTGGCTGGGATCTATCCAGTTATTATTAAAGGAGGTAGCAAAGGAAGTAAGCAAACTCTTAACCATAATTATGAGAGCATCGTTGGATTCAAGGGAGGTCCCCATGGACTGGAGTTGTGAAAATGTATCCCCAACACACAAGTAATTACAGTCCTGTTAGTTTAACTTCTGTTCCCGGGAAAATAATGATTAAACTTGTTAAAGAAGCAATGCAGGATCATCTACACAAGACTGCATCTATAGTTCAGACACAGAATGGGTTTGTTAAGGGGTCTTGCCTGACCAATTTGATTGGATACTACGATGTGGTCACAAAGGAAATTGATGCAAAAAATAATTTTGATATCGTATACTTGTATTTCAAGTATACGATACTGTTGCACATGGAAGACTGCTGTACAAATTGGAGTAGTATGGCATTAAGGGAAAGTTGCTATTATGTATAAAAGAATGGTTAAGTGGGAGAAGATAAGAGTGTGATAATCAGTGGACACTGGCCGTCGTGGACTAATGTTATTAGTGGAGGCCTCCAGGGTTCGGTGTTGGGACCATTGTTATTTTCTATATTTATTAATGATATTGATGATGGTTATAGCAGGCTTAATGTCCAAGTATACAGATTACACAAAGGTTGGCAGGGCTGTTAATGACAGTAAAGACTGCATGCGACTACGACAGGACATGGAAAAGTTTGGCAGATGGGCCTGAGAGGGGTCAACTGAACTTTAACTTTTACAAATGCAAAGTACTAAATATGGGTAGCACTAACGCTAGAGTAACGTACCAACTGTGTGGTACTATACTCAGGGTACTGGAGAATGAAAAAGACCTGGGAATAATTAGAAGTTTTATGATGTTTTCTGAGCCGTCTAGACAGGCTACAAGATCTAGCTCATAGGGTCTTATCAATAATGTACAGGAATTTTGCTAGCAGGTACAGTATAAGGAGGTGATTATCCCTTTGTATAAGGCAATGGTCAGGCCGCCGCCTTGAGTACTGCATGCAGGTTAAGAAGGATGTAGAGCTGTTGGTACAGGGAGGGGCAAAGAGATTGGTGAGGGGACAAAGGGGATGATCTTACCAAGAAAGGCTTAAGTTCTGCAAAGTGCAGCGTCTGGAGACTTAGCCACCTGCGAGGTGATCCGAGTCAGGTGTTTAAGGCTTTAAGTAAGCTCAATGCTAATGGGATTCTTCCTCTTGCTCAGATTAAGCCCTTTAGGGGACATAAATTAAATTGAGGAAAGACAGTTGCAGAATAGATGTGTGAAAATTTGCCTTTAGTCAGCGAGTGGTTGATTGCTGGAACAAAGTTCCGCTGTCGTTGTGGAAGTAGGTAGCTGAAATGAATTCAAGGAAGAACTGGACAAACTTTTGGACGGATGCTGCGCAGGTAGCACAGTAGTATCTTCACCGACCTCCCAACACAGGGTGGAAAAGGCCAGCGTTCGAATCCCATCGATGACGTGAGGAACTTTAATGGGCGTTTTTCACTCCGTGGTCGAGTTAGTCGGTCTCAGGCGTAGCTAGCAAGGTCTCCCCCCCCCCCCCCCCCCGAGAAATTGTGGTTTTTTTATTCGTACAGCAAAACAGACAAATCGACCAGCGAACACACACAATTTACGGACAAATAAATATATGGGAATGGGTAGATGTAATCATTTGACTCTAATATCTTAATTTTTTTTTTTTTTTTTTTTTTGAAGGGGATGGAGAGATGAAGAGAAGGCGATTTTTTTGTATGATGCTGTATAAGCTTGGTTTCTTCAATCATATGCTACTGCTAATATCAAAGGAAATGAAGAGCTTGACCTTGCTTATTCCAATCTTCCACATCAAGAAAAACAGAGCAGCAACATATTACATTTACACATGATCATTGAAGTATAGAGCTGCAAGCAGGAATTTGCTACTGAATTTTCTCTCACCACTCCTGAAATTACCAAAAGGTCATCAATAACATTCCTTCGGAAAGAAAAGGCTTTGTAGATCTTAAAATAATACCCATAGGATTCTCTCAGAAATATATCTATACGGGACGCCAACATTCTTCTAATAATATGACTGAATCAATCGTAAACACAGTCAGCATCCAATCGTGTAAGAACACATTTTCATTCCAAGCCTTTTTCAAACCCCATCTAAAATCACACTTTTAAAATGTGATTTTAGATGGAGCTTTTTGGCTATAAATGCCTGTAGTACATCAAAATGAACTATGGTGGTGGTGTTTGTCCCTTGCAGTTTCAGAGTTAACGTGTTCGAAGCTGCTAATGCATCTGCCAAATATGCTAAGCTCATCAGAAAGCTTTCATTTTGAAGCCTTCAAGCAGTTGGTCTGTGCCCTAATATTCCAAAAACAGGGTGTTTGCTTCCTTCAGCTCATAAACTTGACAAAGGTTATTTCCTTTTGATAATCATCAAAGGGTTTAAGAGCTTTGTGATCGACATTAAAATCTTCACAAAACAAAGAAAATAATCTTGAGTTTAATTCATCATAAAATTCACTACCTTTCCAACATCATGCAGAGATTGAGATCTTCACGCATATCGCTGGGCAGAATTTTTAAATAGCTTCAAAAATATCATCAGCTTTAGTAGTGGTTTCCGAAGCGCGAGAAACGACTACTGAAGAATCGGAGAGGGAAATATTCTCCAATATTTTTTCTCAGTTTCCTCTTCAAGTAAAATTTGGCTGCCGTTCAGAATGTAAGGCTTTAAGAGAGTTTTTTTCCAATGGTATCAGATTTATTTTCCTTTGGGATTAACAAAACAAAACAATTTCATACGAAGCTTTCACAAATTCTTGAAAGTATGTTCCAGTGTTGTACACTCTCAGGAAGTCTCGCCGGGAAGAAAAAAATTCCGCCCGTTTTTGTAGCTAGATTTGAGTAGTTTTGGCTCAAAAATCGTTCCAGTCGGGAAGGTCGCATGGCATCATTGCTCAGTGTTTTTCAGGCATACGTTGAAATGTGGTCATGTGTTTTTGTAAAGGCGCAGCTCAAGGAACATCAGTTCAACTCCGCCTCGTATCTGTGTGAAGAATAGTATCACTGCAAAAGGTCCAGATATATGAGTAATGTAGGTTTGTGTGTAATATGTGTGTGTTCTGTTGTTGTGTCTGGCCGCTTGGCTACCCAGAAGCATCAATCATCTGGAGAGATGATTCTGGGTACTCGTCTACACCACGGGAAAATGGGCCAGGCCCAATTGTGCTCGTAGTGTCTCAATTCGAGACTCTGACCCACCCGATGTTGCCAAAAGTTGGGCCAGATTCCTCCATGGGCCCACTCCAGAGGAGAAGAAGGAAAAAAAATTAAAAGATAAGTTCCCGTGGTGTAATTTATAAAAAAAAAAGTTCCCGTAATTTATTTAAAAAAAAAAAAAAGTTCTCCTGGCGTATTAAAAAAAAAGAAAAGAAAAGAAAGAGAGAAAAAAAAGGGGGGGGGGGAGTTCTCGTGGCGTATTTAAAAAAAACGAAAGAAAGAGATGGTTAGTTGGAGCTAGTTTGTTGATGGTTTGAAATTAGCGACTTCCGCCTGGCAAAAACGTCTGCAGCGAGGTTAGTTGCTGATAAGTTGATGGATTTGGCCTGGGAAGAAAGCAAGGATCTTGCTCTTGAGGAGGTCTCTATATTCTTGATACTGGACACATTCAAATATTAAGTGGTGCCAAACTCATGCTTGGTTATAAGTAACGAGGATTCAAGATTGAGGGAAAACCAGACAAATGCAAAGTGTGTTAGTTGTCTGACGACACCAGAGGTTCCACCTTCTCCGCATTGTGTACTCTGTTTGGGTAGCACAGAACCCTGTGTAGGCCAGATTTAAAAAGTGTGTGGGGAGTGGAAGGTCCTTTTTGGACATCTCAAAGGACCCATCTGGGAGAAAATTTCTGGTCACCATCCCTATGGCCGAGGTGTCCCATCTGGTCTGCCACACATTATAAGCTCATTTAAGCATCGAGCTTTCGCTCTTTTAACATCTGTGCTTAAGGGAGTTCTATGTCAATGATAAAGGCAGAAATGTCTTTCCCGAGTCGATAGCACGACCTCTACAGATTATTTATAAGTCTAATGGAAGGGTGCCCGCCATTACTTGGACTGCTGCTGTGGAGACTATGCGGCAGACCGGATGGGTTGACAAAATCATTCCTCTCTGAATAGAATTGAACTTCTCTCTCATTTTTACGTTAGGAACACATTAGGCATACATTGCAGTGAGGAATTTGCAGCCCATCTTTTGCATTTTACGTAAAACAATACTTGATATAAAACTCATCGCATTTTCGTGTTTTTTTTTTTTTTGTTCTTTTTAATCTTCATCAGAATGCAACTATTGTAACTAGTATTCTCGGATATTGTACTAAGTAATTTAGCGCCAAAGTAGCGCATGTGCGGAATGATGAGAAAAGCTATGAGCAGTGCTCTACTGCGTAACAGATGATGACATTTAAAACGTAATTATTTCCTTAATAAGATTACCGTAAGTACATATTTCTATGGCCCCGGGTGCCAAGCGATTATTAGTGTAACCAAGCGATTTCCAAGCGATCTGTATATAGTGCGTGCAAAGAAAATAGTTTTCTTTACGTTTTAAATACAATTTTCTTTATTTATTTGTATTGCGAAACTTTTGCACTACAAAAAGTAGGCAGAGTTCCAGGAAGCAAATTCACCTTTTTGTTTCTTGTTAATCTTACTGACCAAACTAACTTAGCCGCCTGGTTATCCTTGTGGCACTGCTCCTGCCTCCCCATGGCGAGGTCGGTAACATGGAAAGAAAAGCTTTCTCTCCGGGGCTAAAAGGAGCAAAATGATCTCTCCTACAGGATATAGGGATCCTAATATGGCTACTCATGAGATAGAATACTCTAACTCGTGCAGTGCTAAACGTCAAAAAACTGACATTGTACAAAGAAGGCATCCAATGCACCTTGTATTACATTCGACTCAAGAACAGTCTCTAGGTAGTCTCTCGCCTTTTAAAATTCAGAAATACCTAGAAAATCTAATAGGATCTCTGAAAACAACTAAGCGTCTGATTTTGCCAACTTGCTCGTTGAGGTCTCAGACGAACGACAATCACAACGGCTCCAAAAACTAACATCCTTTGGAGGATTATTGATTACTGTCTCCCCTCATGCTACGCTAAACACCTCCACGGGTGTGATAGCTGAGTGGGATCTCATAAATCTCTTAGAAGAAGAGTTGAAAAATGAATTGCAAGGCCAGGGAATTGTGCATGTAAAGCGCATATACACAAAACGAGACAATGCTCTAGTTCCAACTCGGAATATAATACTAACATTTGATAGCATCTAAACTCCAGCATCCATCAAAGCAGGCTATCTGAATTGTCAGATAAAATTGTACATTCCTGACCCAACACGCTGTTTTAAATGCCAAAAATTTGTGCATTTCCAAAACATGTGTAGAGGTTCAGTCACTTGTGCTAATTGCGGTTCACGCGAGCATAATCACTCTGACTGCAAAGCAGAGCAGCTCAAATTGTAATGGTCCGCATACTACCTACTCCAGAGATTGCCCCTGTGGAAAAAAAAAAAAAAAAACATTCAACGGGTCAAAGCCGGAAAAAACATCACGTACCAAGAAAAAAAAAACTCTGTACAGGCTCAATTTAACACTCGATCCAGCTTCGCTGAAGTACTCCAAAAGCCAACTGCGGTAACCAGTACTGTGCAAAGAACAATAACGACTGGTACTCAAACTGAGGTAACGCTTCCCCCAGGCAGATCAATTTCAGATTGGGCTCGGTCATTTTGGAAGCTGTGCCCATTTCTGGTAAACCATGTAAATCAAACAAGGCTGTTAAAACACCAAGCACTGTTCCGCATTCTACCAATAACCCAATGTACTCAAAAAAATGGTGATACTACTAACACTGATTCGATAGAAATAGAAGGAAACACTGACACCGCGAAGAACCCGCTCTCGATCTCTTCCCAAAAGAGATGGAAACAGGAAGACCGTACTTCCCGAAAAGAAAATCTGGTCAGCATAAGCCAACAGTACCTCGGACAGAAACTGAGGACCACACTTCACCCAAACAATGCCCAGTTTTCTTCAATGGAATTGTAGAGGGTATCGCACCAACCTCGATGACATTCGGGATCTCCTTCTCCAGTATAACCCAGTTACCTTCCGCCTCTAAGAAACTAACTTAACAGCTTCTGTTGCTACCTCACTTAAACATCATGTTAGCTACAGAAAAGATCGAGTTTCTCATGTAAGCAATTCGGCTCATGGAGGGAGTTGCACTTGTAGGCAGCTCCAATATCCCTTCCCGACCATTAATGTTACAAACAAATCTAGAAGCAGTAGCTGCTCGAATATCCTTTCGTTTTTCTTTTATATCTCCTTATATCTTTCCCCTAACCAAGACATTTCTTACACTGATCTTGAAACTGTTATATCTCAGCTCCCTTCTCCCTTTTGCATCATGGGAGATTTTAACGCACATAATCCCCTATGGGGTGATAGAATACACGATAAACGAGGAAAAATACTAGAAAAAAGCTTTTAGATAAATTTAATCTGACATTACTGAATACTGGTTTACCCACTTATTTTCATCTACCTTCTGGGTCAAGCTCAGCAGTTGATCTCTATATATGCTCACCAGTCCTTTTTCCGCTGTTTGATTGGTCTGTTCATGACAGTCTACTGGGTAGTGACCATTATCCAATAGTCTGTCATATAGAATCAAATTCACCACCTTGTCATAATCAGACAGCCAAATGGAACTTTGCCAAAGCTGATTGGGTAAAATATAGGCAACTAGCCGTCCTGCAAAAAACAGCTGTTTCAAATGTGTCAATAAATAATGCTGTTGATTATGTAACAAAACAAATATTGCTGGCCACCGAAGCAGCAATACCAAGAGTGTCCACAAGTCATAGAATAAGATCAAAACCCTGATGGAACAATGAATGCAATCAAGCCAAACGAGAGAAAAATAAAGCCTGAAATAAATTTCGCAAAATCCCTACTGCTGCTAATCTAGTACACTTTAAGAAAGCCAGAGCCAATGCTAGACGCATTCAGCGTGCAAGTAAAAGAGAGTCATGGAAACGCTTTGCTTCAACTATTACGCGGTCCACCAAAACACAAACCATCTGGAAAAATATTAGAAAAATGTATAATAAATATCCTCCTTTGCATCTATCAATACTGAAAGTAAACGGGAATGATGTTTCACTACCTCAAGACATAGCTAACACTCTCGGAGAATCCTTTGTTCAAACCTCTGCCGTATTCTCATACTCGCCAAACTTTCAGAAATTAAAGTCCCTTTCTGAAAAGCAGACCCTAAATTTTATTACAGAACACCATCAAATGTACAACTGTCCCTTTATCATAATTGAACTAGGGCTTGCTCTTAACAGCTCAAAACATAGTGCTGCTGGACCTGACGGAATTCACTATGTCATGTTAAAAGAGCTGAGCGAAAAGTCGCTTCATGTCTTACTCCAGCTATATAACCGGGTTTTTACAGAAAATACTTTCCCTGATAGCTGGCGACACTCGTATGTCGTAGCATTATTAAAACCTGGCAAGGATCCAATCAACCCGCGTCACTATCGACCTAGTGCCCTCACCAGCTGTATGGGGAAAATAATGGAAACAATGGTAAACTCTCGTCTCACCTGGGTGCTAAGCAAATACAACCTCATCAATTCATCGCAGTGTGGATTTCATACAGGTAGATCAACTTTAGACCTATTGATACAAATGTAAAAGATTTGCAATGCCTTCTTAAGGAAGGAACATTTGCCTACAGTTTATTTAGACGTTGAGAAAGCTTTTGACACAGCTTGGCGATACGGAATTCTCCATGATCTATATGCATTAGGCTTCAGGGGTAATATGCCAAGATTTATACAGAACTTTTTGAAGCAGCGATCCTTTCAGATCCGCATTCAATCCACTATTTCCCGAAAATTCATTCAAGAAGGTGTTCCATTCCACGGGGCTCAGTTTTAAGTGCCACTCTATTCATTATAAAAATCAACTCAATTACCAAGATCATTCCAGCCACTGTATTTACTACTTTATATGCAGATGATTTTAGTATATCTTGTCACTCACAGAACATGAGAATTATTGAGAGACAACTGCAAGGAGCTCTTAATAGGATTACAACGTGGGCTACAGATAACCGGTTTCGCATATCACCTAAAAAAACTGTTGCAGCTCATTTCTGTAGAAGACGTAATCTCCACCCTGACCCACTTCTAAAGCTGAGGAACCGTGATATACCTGTTGTGCCTACCATTCGATTCCTTGTGTTAACTTTAGCTAAAAAATTGACCTTTCTTGATCATATTAAACAACTTAGAACCACCTGTTTCAACAAAACTAAACACTTTGAGAGTATTATCAGCTACAACATGGGGTGCTGACCATCATACACTTCTTCATTTATATCATGCTATTGTAAGATCCTGGTTAGACTATACGTCACCAGTTTACAACTCTGCTAGACCTAGCATTTTGAGGGCTTTGGATCCTATTCACCATAGTGTCAAAAAGCGAACCCCTGCATCCATCGTGGAAACATCTATTTACATCTAGATTGGGAGAACTTGTATGCCGTTTATCCATCAATAAATCGACCTGCTGGCATACGTCTTTGCACACTACTTGATAATTGGCAGCTTGACCTTTCTAAAATAGCCACCACTAGTTTCATGACTCCTCCATGGGCTTTTTGCCCTGCCAACTGTGATCTGCCCCTTCAAGAATGGGAGAAAAGTACTCTTTCTTCACAGAATGTAAACCAGCTTCATAAATCTCTATTTGAGAAATATGAATCTTATACCAGGATATACACAGACGGCTCCACAACTGATCACCATGTCGGTGCTGTTGTTCTTCCATCATCTATAATCTCTAACCATTTACCTTTAGAATGCAGTATCTTTACGGCTGAACTACATGCCATACAAATGACGCTAGAAACTATAAAATTGCATCAGTTTACCCATAGTATTATTTTTACCGACTCTCTGAGTGCCCTTCTCGCTTTACAGCAACCAAGAAAGCATCATAACTACCTACTTGGTAATATTCAAAACTTGCTGACTCATCTTGCTAAGAACACGAAAGTAGTAAAATTTTGTTCTGTCGCTAGCCATGTTGGCATACCTGGCAATAAGAGTGCTGACCACGCAGCCAAATCTACTGTGCAACCAATTGATGACTCTATCAAAATTCCTTTCACCGACTATAGAAGTCTTATAATAAAGCGAAGTATGAATTACTGGCAAAACCAAGAAGGCAACAAACTCCTTCGGATTAAACAGAAACTCCAGTCTTGGCCATCTAGTTTCCGCTGGAACCGAAAGGAAGAAGTCACACTTGCAAGATTACGAGTAGGACATACACACCTTACTCACCTTTATCTTCTTTCTTCCTCAGACCCGCCTTCTTGTCCGTATTGCCATTCTCAAATCACAGTCTAGTACATCATTGTTGACTGCCCTCTCTATAATGGAGTACGGCAAACCACCTTCTTATCAGACTATGCAGCACAAATCACACCTACTTTGCAACAAATATTAGACGACAAATCTGATATTGATGCAGTTTTCACTTTCCTAAAAAGGATAAAATGTTACGACAGAATACAATGCTTAAATCTCCATAATTGCATATATCTCACTTTTAATAACGCATGTTACCTCCTACCATTGTTTGGCCCATAATGGCCTTTAGCTACCGTTGCGCCGGAAAACATACAACAACGTATTTCTATGGTTTTCCAATTAAAAATAAATAAAAATAATGTCATAAAAATTTAAAATAAATATTTTTTTATGATATTGAATATGCTGTTTCAAACTGCAAACGCGCCCCTTCCCCATGTGAATCTCTTACTCCCCAGTAGGGCGCGCCTTCCCCCTGGAAAATCACTGTTATATTTAAATGTTTTCTGTCTGCTTAAGTACTTTTCCGTCTTTGTAGAAGCTGTTAACGTTTCAAATCTCATCGAAAATGAGAGGAATCGAAGGTCTGCGCAGGCCCTGGGGAAACAGCCTTTCCCCGTGGGGGTTTGGAAATGGAAATTGGGCCAATACAGCTTCCTCCTTCCCCCAATGCACACTCCTGTCGAAACTAGTAATATTTGGATGATGCTGACCGATACAATGATTTTATTTATAACCAATGAAGAAACCTAACGGTAGAGCACGTCTTTGAACAACCGTACTTTATTTTATTTTATGTTTTTTTATTTATTTTATTTATTATTATTTTTTTAATTATTTAAAATGCTGTTCGTACCAAATGTTCAAAGCAACCTCCTTTGCAGCTTAAAATTATTTTAGTTGACAGAATCGCATACCCTACAGCTACATGTTTTTTCCATCGCGAAATTTTAAATTACAATTTTTGAAAAGACATTTTAAGGGAGAAATATTTTCTAAGTAATTTTCCCTGTGTTCATTTCATCCTTGCATAGAAACTTTTCAGGAAATAATGTATGTCGCACGCATGAGGATATTATGAGTAAGGATTTTTGTGCGCGTTATCCGTTCCTAACCATGCAATAAATAAATGAAACTGCAGTAAAAAGTTAAATTGAGACTCTGGCTTCATTATATTTTCAGAGTGGTTTCGTTTCCGACTACATATACATAAATATTGTTAATGGACCGGCAGTTTGTGACTTGATCCTTATTGCTTTTCCTTATCCCATTCCGGAACTGCCTTGCTCCACTCATATATTTACCGTAATTATTAACGACATTGCTCCCAGGAAGTAATACATTCGCAGGGTTCGTCCCCTTTTTATTATTATTATTTTTGGATTGACAAAATGTGTAATACACAAAAATTCAATGATTTAAAGCCATAGCAAAAGTTAAAAAAATCCCATATTCGTCCTTGTAGTTCAAAACTTACACTATTTAAAATAATTGGATCTATGACTCATTTCGTATTTGAGTTAGCTCAGCTGCTTTTCATTTGTATTTATTATTATTACTATTATCAGTTTGTTAACCCAAAATTCATCCCCTGTACAGCTAGTGGGCTAGGGTGTACAGAAATTTTGAAATATACATTATACACTTTTATACAATTTTTCATATCTTTACAATAAAATTATTGTATAGTAATGATCATTAAATAGATATATACATTTACTTAATTGTATTCACTTTGAAATAACGTAGGTCTTAATAATTGAAGAGTTAAATACCCAGGTTGACGTCTTTATCAGCAACCAACATAACAGATTTATTTATTTTCATTATATTATTGCATTTAATTGTTCATATCTTATAAATTTCTGATAAAAACTGCTCAATTTTCAGAGCAATCCTGATGATTTAGTCCAGATTTGGTCTATAATTTGGCTCCTGTAGGTTTTATTGACTTCAAACTTTACCGGATCAATGGAGAAGGTGGTGAAGTGTTCAATGGTGTTACATGGGAACATTCCTTTTAGGGAGGCCAAATTCGATAGCTTCTTCCTAAGTGGGTGATGGCTTCTATTTCTTCCTCTTGTTAGATATCTTCTATAGATGGGGCATCAATCTGGCGAGTTAGCAGCTTGGTGAGTGTTGACAGATTTTTTCTGATGACAGTGAGCTTCCAGGAGGTCATGCCTGGGTTGACTAGGAGAATGGATTTCGAGATGGTGAACGGGTTCCTTCCCAGACGGTTCAGCCACCGCAGAATCCAATACTCCATTGACAGAAATTTGTTACATCGAGAGAGAGATGCAGAGAACCAGATTTCTGAGGCATATAAATAAAATAAATAAATAAATTTTCTGTTTATACTCCGGGACGACCAAACGGTCAGAGGAGTTCACAAGATAGACAGAATACAAGAAACAGCACCGTATTCAGTAGTCACGGGCTTGAACCCCGTTCACTCAAGGCACGTGTACTTATGCACCCGCGCGCCTGACCACTAGGCTACGGCGGCCTAGTGGTCAGGCGCGCATATAGTGGTATAGGTGTGAGATATCTATTAATGTATTGTCCGATCAGTTTTGTGTTATGACAGCCTGCAAGCTCCTGGCGAATAGCCCAGGAAGCAGCATAGGTCTTATTCTTTGCCTTTAGGAAGTGTTCCTTAAAATTTAAGTCTTCATCCCACGTTAGTCCCAGGTCAGTATGAGATGAAAGTTTGGGAACTGTCTCACAATTAACTGTAACTCGAATGTCATTCTTGACCTTCCTCTTTGTGATTGTCACGTGGGCTGACTTCGTTGAGTTTGAGTCCAGCTCGCTGTAAAAAATCAATTAACTGTTGATTTTGCTTGGAGGTTTCATTATTAATTTCTTGTATCTGTTTGGAGTCTTTTGAATTGATAAAGAATTTTAAATCATCAGCGAAGGAGCTAAAATTTGGATTTTTTGCGAGGAATGGTTCAAGTAGGTTTGCAAAGAGGGTTATCGACATCACCCCACCTTGAGGTACACCCCTCGTTGCATAGGTTGTTTTCTGGTGAGTTCTTGGCTATAATTAAGTGTCTCTGCTGTAGTAAGGACTTCAGAATGCTGAAGTCCTTACTACAGCAGAGACTTCAGAATGCTGAAAATTTGGTTAGATACTTTGAAATATTCTATTAAGATGCCTGTAAGAATAGGAATGGAGACAGTATGGAAGAAGATTATGTCCAGTTGGGCTCTGTCATTCAAGGCTTTCTGTGCTCTGAATAGAGTATCGAGGAGATTAGAGGTCGTGGACCTATGGTGCAGGGCTGTGTTGAAGGTAGAGTGGTCGGTGAGCAAAACAGTGTTGAATAATCACTGGGTGTATGATTTTTTTCAAATATCTTTAATAATGTGCATCTTATGGAGATTGGACGGAAGTCCTTAGGAGTCTTTGGGTTTCCAATTTTAGGGACTGGTTTGACATAATAAGATTTCCAGTATGGTTCCTGTCTTTAGAATCTTCTGGAAGATGTTTAAGAGAAGTTTCACAATGTACACAGAGCATACCTTAACTATAAACAGTGGTATATCGTCAGGGCCCTTAGTAGCTTTGTTGGGCAGGTTAGGTTAGGTTAGGTTACATAGAACTTCAGTGGTCGCATCTTGATGATCGAAAGATATGCGAGTCCACTCCTCAAATAGCTTTTCATCCAAGTTGAGATGGTTGTTGCAATTCGAAAAAATTCTCCGGGATTTTGTAATTTGGGATAATATATACTGTTGATGTGCTCTTCCCTTGAAGAGAAGGAAACAAGCTCTCTGTCTTTTAAAGGTTTCGTGGTAAGTGTAAAGTAAAGTGTAAAGTGTATTGATGTCTAACGGCACCAGGGGGTTTCCCCCATCTCCGCGTTGCTTTCATTATAGGTGAACCAGTTCACTGGGAAGGCCAGAGATTTAAACGTGTGTGGATTTTGTATATGTGTAGTGTTGTGTATCGTTGTTCATCTGGCCGTTTAGCCGCTGGACCTCTACTGAGGCCCAACGTTGCCCACAATTGGCCTCGTGGAGGCAGACCAGGTACACAGAATGAAATTTTTACTCTTGCAGGCCCTGCCACCTAGTTTCCTGAGATTTCAGTGACTAGGGCCAAAAAAAAAAAAAAAAAACCTCGGTAGGGGTGAGCGCTGGAATTAAAAAAGCCAATTGAAGTTTATGCGGTTTAATTTGGACGAAGTTAAGTTTTTGCAGTTTGTGTGGGGTTATACGCTGGCGTATTAGACAGAGTAGGGGGGAGAATGAAGGCTGGCGGGAAAAGACAGAAGTATGGGGACGATAGAGAAAGCGACCCCAGGATTTTCAGTGAGGCAAGCCCGTGCCTCACCAGGAGAAGAATAAGGGTTGGCAGGGGTGGAGAGGAGACAAGACTGTCTCCTCCTCCCCACCAGGGGAGGAGGACTGTCTATGTTTGGTCTCAATTCCTTTCGACTTCGTCCTTTTATTTAATGATTAAATTTCAGATTTAAAGATAGTAATCGGATTTTCTGCCAAAGAAATGAGAGGTATTCGGCTAATGTTAGATATTTGGCTCCGAACATATAGTACGGAAGGAGGAATCTCATTTGTGCGACGTGATTGGAATTTAAGTTTAGAAAAAAAAATGTATTCAATTCCTCCCCGCCACTTTAGGAGTAATTTATTTCAGTATTTTTTAAACATACTTCCCGAAAGTAAACTTCATGTTTATATATGTGCCCCACGACACCTCCACTGCATTATACACTTCAGTGAGGTTTTTCTATGAAACTTAGTTTACATGTTTTTCCATATGCACTTTCAAAGTCGTTCTTGTTATGTCCATCGATTAGTGCCCCCTCACTGTTCTGATTGCCCTTTTTTCGTACTTCAGCAGAATACACCCCAATTTCTTGGCCTGAAGATAAGTACTACATTAACACAGAATAAATTCTATAATTACTACTATTTATGTGACTGTGCATTCCTTTCAAATCTCTTGTCTCTTCCATATTTTGTTTATGTTTTTGTTTAAAGAATTATTTGATTAGTAGGACTGTCCAATCCGACTACAGGTAAAATATCAAAGTTGAATCAAGTTTTTACTCATAAGTTTTATCATTTCTGAGCATCCAGATGTAATAGAAAAATAGTTTTAAATACCACTTTTTTATTTTGTTCTTTGTTGTGACGTGTTAATGAGAACACCGTTTTGATATCAGAAACTCTTAAATTATTCCACTAATATCTCATTTAACACCAGGTTACCTCACATTAGAGTCAGACCACAGGTGCCTGTATTATGTATTTATTTTTGTTTATTCATCAGTGTAATAGGCGATTTTCACCCCGGACAGCAATTATGCTACAAGGCGGTCAAAGAATATTATAATGTTAAATTTGTTTCTGGAATTTCCATTGCCTTTCGAAAAGAGTTAAAATGATTGTTAAGTGCATATATTTCTTTATGCGGTGTGTACGTGTATAATTTATTTTCTGCAATTTACTTCAAAACAATAAAATGTTTAGTTTTGTCTTTTTTTAAGTAACGAAAAATTTGTTTCTGTTATTGCAGCAAAGAGGCTAACCGGATGGATTGTTTGTGAAAATTTGTCGCTTATGTGTGCCTGTGTGTTAGTAAATACATGATTAGGTGGAAGTAGTGTTGCATATTTTGTCTATGACAGCAGATTTAAAAATATTTATTTTAAAAGAAAAATTAAAAGAAAACGAACAATGCAAGATGTTCGTTTTTTGGAAGCCAGGAATATCATATCTTTCAAATTTCATTGGCAGTTTATGCAGAAAATGCCTGGAAACCTGGAATAAACTGCACATACGATACTGCTCCATAAACTAAAATAATTAAAGGCAGCAGTACACAAGAAGTGACCTGTGTTGTTCAGAGTATTCTTCTGCATGACAACACACGTTTCCATGTTTCTGGTCTTCGAGAAACCGTTTGACCGATTTAAAGGAAAAATCTCTCCCCGCCCAGCATACAAACATGCCACCTGCCTCTGTCAGCCATCAAAAGAATGGCTTACATCACAGTAAACGAACTTCTATTAAAAAAAACCTTGATACGCTTGCGCTGGGGAAAATGCTCGCACGACCGCAGAGGCCGTGTTGGAAGTACTGAAAGTTATAACCATATCACGACGTACCACGCTAGTTTTACTACAACGAAGCAGCTTTGCAAAATAGAAGTAAATTCTGATTATCTCATGATCCCCTCGCATATAGCTATATCTTTGAGTACATTACATTGCACCTAATTTTAAAACTATTTATGTATTAGCTAGTCATATTTTTGAAAATAATGTGTGAAGAGTGTTTGAGTATTTAAAATTAGCTGTCTAATAACGTTAACGATTCAGAAAATTACGACTTTGTAGGTTATATTCTTTACCACAAGAAAGAAGGAGATCACTGGCAGGAGACCCATCTACCTGGTGATAAGACAAATTACGTGATGCATGAGCTCAGCTGCGGTTCGTCTTACTATTTTTACCTTTTGGCTTTCAATAACGTCGGAAGAGGAGATCCCAGTGAAGAAATTACAGCACGCACTGATGGAAGCGGTAAGAAGAGTTTTTCCAAGATATTAGTGTGAAGTTTCAATTAGGAAATTAGTTTGGCATACAACAAATAGAGAAAGTGTGTTACTTGATGAAATATTCTGTTTAAAAGACAAAACATATATCTACCATTTTTATTAAAAAAATTATAAAATAAAATAAACAAATAATTAAATTTACCAACAGTATTGGAATATGTTTTAAACGAGTTATCCAAGATTAAAAGTGTATTAAGCTGCCAGTGAATATTGGCAGTAAATATTCATTTGAACTGTGTTTAATGATTCTTTTACTAATTGTATCAAACTTGTAATTAATATACTGTACTTATTTCAGAAAAATATTTACATTTATTTTCTTTAATATTTCTCTTAATGGAAATGTTCCTGTGAACTCCAGTTCTATCCGATTCAGACATATTTAAAAAAAAGAAGGCGAGTGGGAACCCGCTTGTATATAATAATTTCTAGGAAGTTTGAGGCCTTAGTGTAAAAAGTTGAGAATAAAAGACAAGTCAGCTAATGTATGAAATTTTAGACATTCTTGATATTCTATATACAGGGTGTTTCAGTTAAACGTTTCAGAACTTCTAAGAGGGGTAGGGTACATCCTGACAACTCGAAATCATATAGCAATGTGGGGTCGGAAATGCTTTCCTGAAGCGGTGTTGTACACAGAAGCACCATAAAGAAAAGAGACCGTAAGTGAGAAATCGTTTTAATAATACATGAAAAGAAGCAAAAGGTACATGGATTAAAGTAAGTGTTCGAAGTTTCTTCCACGGGCTACAATGCACGCCTCACATCTCCGACGCATGGACATCCGAACATTCTGGAATACTCCAGGCGAATTTCGAATTTCTTCGGCAGCTACTGCGATTCTTGCAACCAGCTCCTCAACATTGTCAACAGGGGTGTCATAAACTAGCGATTTCATATGACCCCAGAAATAAAAATCAAGACATGATAGGTCGGGTGACCGAGCAGGCCAACGCACGGGACCACCACGTCCGATCCACTGTTGACCAAATGTGACATCCAGGTAGTTACGAACATCTCCGCTATAATGGGCAGGGGCTCCATCGTGTTGGAACCACATTGTCTGTTGCATCGATGCAGAAATCTGTTCATCTCTCAAAAGTTGTGGCAATACTTGCTGCAGAAAGATTAAGTAGATAGGTCCGGTTAGACTACACGGTAACAGGTAAGGTCCGATGAGGTGATCTCCCATAATACCGGCCCATACATTGACCGAAAATCGAATCTGTGCTGCACGACGTCGTATTGCATGCGGGTTCTCGACCGCCCAGATATGGTCGTTATGCGTGTTGAAAATTCCCTCGCTTGTGAAGGATGCCTCATCGGAAAACAACACTTCAGCAGGAAAAAGGGGATTTGTAGCACATTTTCCAAGGTACCACTGTGCGAAAGCAATACGAGGTTGAAGAAACTTCGAACACTTACTTTAATCCATGTACCTTTTGCTTCTTTTCATGTATTATTAAAACGATTTCTCACTTACGGTCTCTTTTCTTTATGGTGCTTCTGTGTACAACACCGCTTCAGGAAAGCATTTCCGAACCCACATTGCTATATGATTTCGAGTTGTCAGGATGTACCCTACCTCTCTTAGAAGTTCTGAAACGTTTAACTGAAACACCCTGTATACTGTATATACATATATATATAGAATATCAAGAATGTGTGTGTATATAATATATATATATTGTATATACACACGAATGCGCCTAAAAATGAGGCCATACTGCTAAAAATGACGTAAATCATTAATGTGATTTAGTTATTACATAAAAGAACAGCAGCACCTTAGTCCGAAAAATTATTTTAACAAAATAACAAAAGAATTTATAATCTTTATTTCATAATATGTATAAATGAATGCAGAAGAACTAACTATAGCCGGAAGCTGCTGTGTGTTTGACCTTATGATAAATTGTGGCAAAATAAGTGTTTGTATGGAGAATGGCCGGGGAACGGCATCTGTTGGGTGTATTTTGACTAGTCTCCAGGCGGCGCAATGTGAAAACTCTTCCTGCATTGTTGACCTGGCAAGGTGGATTCAAGGACTCATGCTGTTTTCGCCGTATTCTGTATCTGTCATCGAAATGAAGCATCAGGAATCCGAATTCCTCAGGCTAGATAACATTTTTCAATCCTATATTGCCCAACGTCGGTGTTTCTAATCCTACTATAACCGTACCTTCTTGTGTTTTGTTGACAGCAGTGGAACCCGGTTCTTTCTCAGCTGCATACCCCATCCATGTAAAGGTACGACAAGTTGTACTTTATGAAATGTCTCTATGGTTACTACTATTATATTGGGTTGTTATTTGACTGCCTTAACCTTTTCTATTACCCTGCGCAAGTATTCAACCTCAGTGGTCCTCTCAAATCGACGAGCTGGATTTTATTGGGTCAATCTGAATACACCCGAGACAGTCGCACTAGAGATAAATATTCGCTCTGACTGTAGAGGCGAAAAGAAAAGATGTATGAATGAAATAATCAATTTATGGCAGACAAGATGGGATACCATACCTACTGGAAGAGTGACCAACTTGTTTATCCCGAACGTGACTTTTCTGAATGATAAAAAGGTTCGCAATTGGTTTACACCTAGTTTACAGTCGTCATTTTTGTTAACAGGGCACGGGTCAATGAATGAGAAATTATATGCATTAGGACTAAGTAACACGGACCTTTGTTTTTGTGGGGCCAGGGAAGGCTGGCGGTACATACTATATGATTGTCGAATATATGGCAATGCCAGGACAGCGATAGATACGTGAAATTCTTGAGAGTATAGCTCCAGGAGAAGAAGGTATATTTTTAAGGGACTCTAGTAAGTTTCAGATGCTCCAGGTATTTGCTAAAGAAGTGTTTGAACTAAGGAAAAGTATGATTCCAGTGACACGAGGTTGATCAAATCCATCTGGCTGGAGGCACCGAAGTGTTTTTATGCTGCCGTTCTTACTGCTGCCTTTCCCCCCCTGGTTTTTCCCTTTTCACTTTTTGGTATATATATATATATATATATATATATATATATATATTTATACAGGGTGTTTCAGTTAAACGTTTCAGAACTTCTAAGAGGGGTAGAGTACATCCTAACAACTCGAAATCATATAGCAATGTGGGGTCGGAAATGCTTTCCTGAAGCGGTGTTGTACACAGAAGCACCATAAAAAGAAAAGAGACCGTAAGTGAGAAATCGTTTTAATAATACATGAAAAGAAGCAAAAGGTACATGGATTAAAGTAAGTGTTCGAAGTTTCTTTAACCTCGTATTGCTTTCGCACAGTGGTACCTTGGAAAATGTGCTACAAATCCCCTTTTTCCTGCTGAAGTGTTGTTTTCCGATGAGGCATCCTTCACAAGGGAAGGAATTTTCAACACGCATAACGACCATATCTGGGCGGTCGAGAACCCGCATGCAATACGACGTCGTGCAGCACAGATTCGATTTTCGGTCAATGTATGGGCCGGTATTATGGGAGATCACCTCATCGGACCTTACCTGTTACCGTGTCGTCTAACCGGACCTATCTACTTGATCTTTCTGCAGCAAGTATTGCCACAACTTTTGAGAGATGAACAGATTTCTGCATCGACGCAACAGACAATGTGGTTCCAACACGATGGAGCCCCTGCCCATTATAGCGGAGATGTTCGTAACTACCTGGATGTCACATTTGGTCAACAGTGGATCGGACGTGGTGGTCCCGTGCGTTGGCCTGCTCGGTCACCCGACCTATCATGTCTTGATTTTTATTTCTGGGGTCATATGAAATCGCTAGTTTATGACAATGCTGAGGAGCTGGTTGCAAGAATCGCAGTAGCTGCCGAAGAAATTCGAAATTCGCCTGGAGTATTCCAGAATGTTCGGATGTCCATGCGTCGGAGATGTGAGGCGTGCATTGTAGCCCGTGGAAGAAACTGCGAACACTTACTTTAATCCATGTACCTTTTGCTTCTTTTCATGTATTATTAAAACGATTTCTCACTTACGGTCTCTTTTCTTTATGGTGCTTCTGTGTACAACACCGCTTCAGGAAAGCATTTCCGACCCCACATTGCTATATGATTTCGAGTTGTCAGGATGTACCCTACCCCTCTTAGAAGTTCTGAAACGTTTAACTGAAACACCCTGTATATGTTTGCGTATATATGCTAAAAACCAATATATATATATATATATATATATGTACTTAGTATATATATATATTTTTTTTATTTTATTTTTATTTTTTTTATTATTATTATTATTTTTTTGTTATCTTAGTTAATTATTTTTATTCTTTTCTTTCTCTTCCTTTCGGGTTTCTTTTTCTTTTCTTTTTTATTTTTTTTTTCTCTGGAGTGGGCAGAGAAGGATTTTTTTTTTTTTTTTTGTCTCATACTCTGAGATCATAGGTGTCCCATCTACCGGAATTGGCCCACCCTACCGTTGTGTGGACGAGTACCCAGAATCATCTGTCCAGGTGATTGATGCTTCTGGGTAGCCAAGTGGCCAGAACATAACAACAGAACACACACACATAATACACACAAACCGACGTCACACACATATCTGGCCCATTTGTAGTGATACTGTTCTTCACTGAGATACGAGGCGGAGTTGAACTGACGTTCTAGGAGCCGCCCTTACATAAACACATGTCCACACATGTAAATCCAAAAGAAGACATTCCTCGAGGAGTGACTGTCCACGTTCATGACAAGGGTTGGATGGATCAGGATGGGATGATCTGGTTTGAAAAAGTTTGGAGCAGGAGACCAGGTCGGCTCTTATGCAAACCTGCCGTATTGGTGCTTGATCAGTTCAGGGCACACATAACAAAAAACACAAAGAAGATTGCTGCAGAGCAAAAAACAAAACTTGCCGTCATACCTGGAGGCTTGACATCCCAGCTCCAACCATTTGATGTCAGCATTAACAAACCCTTCAAAGCTGCCATGAGAGACAAATGGAACCAATGGACGAAGTCTTCTGGGGACAATTTTACACCAGCAGGAAGAGTGAAGAAACCAACTATAGGAGAAGTTTGTACCTGGGTGAAAAGATCCTGGGATAATATAAAGATTGAGATCGTTGCCAAGTCATTTAAGAAGTGTGGCATTTGAAATGCCATAGATGGAACTGAGGACGAGGCAATATATGAAGACAGTAATTTGTCATCAGACACAGATGAGGACAAGCTAATGGATGGGAGTTTTGACAGCGATGAGGAGTTGTATGAATTTTATGATGAATAAAACTTGAGTTCAATAACTTTATGTAATACATTTTTTTTTTCAAATTTCGGGCCCCAAAATTAAGGCGTGTCTTATACATGGGGAAATACGGTAATCCACTCTTAATAGAAATTAAAACAATGTTCTGATGATACCTATCACTTAATTCTTCATAACAGTTGCTAACTGTAATTGATAAAATAAGGTAATAATTCTATCAGAAATAATTTTTAAGAATTAAAGATTAACATACATCTAAAAACTAAATATTATAAAATATTATTAAAATTCTGATTAATAAATAAAAATAACATTTTTCGGATAAATATTATCACTAGGTCAGTCCAGCAACTAACATACATCAGCATAATTATTAATAATATACAAAGAGTGATTTTCATTTATTAAACTATTTCAGCTACTTATGCAAAAAAATCAGCACATACCACTGTTAATTATTAATTTAAAGTGATTAACACATGGAGATCATCCACAAAACAAAACATATTCAATATGTTCTCCCCATTTTATGAAAGGGAGGGCATACTGAATATGAATTGATTTTTTTAATAACTGTTTATGCTATGAATAAGATATTTCACTTTTGTTATTTGTATGTTGCTTCTGACCAAGAAAAAAAAAATCCAGTGAAAAATGAGTGAAAAATTTCCAATGTCAGCTGCATTATATGCTTCTAAAAGTTGAGACAAATATCAGTTTGTATAAACTAAGTATGAAGAATCAAGATTAAAAAAAAAAAAAAAAAAAAGTGCTCAAAGATGTCACATACATGATATTTTAATTAGAGCACCTATAGAAGTGGTCACTAGGAGGGAGACAATGAGAAATATTCAAAAACAACTGCTTGTAAACATTTAATTATATTTTAAAATAGAAATCTACCCCATAACTAATGTCACATGTGATGTACTTGCTAGAGAGTGAAAGGTGGTATGAATAAAAGATGAAATAGTAAAAGAAATGAAGAACACATGAATATTTGACAAGTAATTTTTTTGTTGATGTTACATCAGCTCTGCTTCCTTGCAACATTTTGCCAATACTATCAAGTATGGGCCCTCTTTTTTAATTTTAGTTTTTTTTATTAAATTTCTTAGTTTTTTTATTAAAATTCTTTAAAAGAATTAAAGAATTTTTTAATTCTTTTAATATTAAATCTTTAATCACTCTTTAATGCAATTTCAACATGTACAAAGTATCTAGCACATCCATGTTGGGTTAGGTACTTGTTAAAATTGAACAGTGTGTTTTGTGAGTGTTATAATGGGGATTTTAATTCCCAGATATTGACTGGAATTTGTGGGTTGGTCACTCACACATTAGCAAGGCTTTTGTGGATTTATTGGATGATTGTTTTCTAGATCAGCATGTTCGGGAGGCAACTAGAGGGAGTAATACTCTTGATTTGATTATCAGTAGTAATTCTTCATGCATTAAGAATCTGCAGATAAAGGAACCACTAGGTGGCAGTGATCACAGTGTGCTGAAGTGGGATTTACTCAAAGAGTTAACTACCATCAGGGGTAAAGGGAAGGGTTATTGCTTTCGTAAAGGCGACTACGATGGTCTGAGACAGTAGTTAAATTCTATACAGTGGGACCAACTGAAGGTGTTAACAACAGCAAATTCAAAATAGGAAGCATTCAAAGAACTTATCTTGGAAGCTACTAGGCTTTACATACCAACTAAGAAATATTGTTCAAGGTTTAGGCCTAAATGGATGTCAGATGAACTAATGAGACATATGACAGAGAAGAAAAATGCATGGGATACATATAAATTAACACGTGACACAGAAGCCTATGATAGATACAAATTGATCTGTAACCAAGTTACAAAGGAGGTTAGGCAGGCGAAGGCAGATTACGAGAAATCTTTGGCAAGGGATGCAAAGAAAAACAGCAAACAGTTCTTTACTTATGTAAACTCTAGAAGGAAGGGAATGAATCAGATTAGTCCACTTGATATCGATGGTTCAACTGTTCATGATCCTGCTCGGGTAGCTAACAAACTAAATGAATATTTTGCATCGACATTCACACATGAGGAGTTATTCAGCAAGGGGAATGCCAGAGGTGAATTAAACTCATGCAGTGAGCTAGATGATTTTGTAATAACTGAGAGTAAAGTGGAGGAGAAATTATTGAAGATAAACACAAGAAAGGCACCTGGGGTGGATGGGATCTATCCAGTTATATTAAAGGAGGCAGCAAAGGAAGTAAGCAAAACCTTAGCCATAATACTGAGAGCTTCCTTGGACTCAGGGGAGGTACCTACATACTGGAGATGTGCAAATGTGACCCCAATGCACAAAGGAGGATCAAAGGCCGACACAAGTAATTATAGACTGCTGCTGTGAGTTTAACTTCTGTTCCAGGAAAATTAATGGAGGCACTGGTTAAAGAAGCACTGCAGGATCATCTAGACAAGACTTCAGTTATAGCTCGGGCACAGCATGGTTTTGCTAAGGGGAAGTCTTGCCTGACCAATTTGATTGGATACTATGATGCAGTCACAAAAGAACTGGATGCAGGGAATAACTTTGATATTATATACTTGTATCTTAGAAAGGCTTTTGATACTGTTGCACATGGAAGACTGCTGCACAAATTGGAGCAGTGTGGCACTGGAGGCAAATTGCTGCTATGGATAAAGGGGTGGTTGAGGGGGAGAAGACAGAGAGTGGTAATCAATGGACACTGCTCATCATGGACTAATGTTATTAGTGGAGTCTCTCAGGGTTCAGTGTTGGGTCCATTATTGTTTTCTGTATTTATAAATGATATTGATGATGGTATATCAAGCTTAATGTCCAAGTTTGCAGACGATACTAAGGTTGGCAGGGTTGTCAAGGACACTACTGACACTATGCTGCTGCAACAGGATCTGGAAAGGTTGAGCAGATGGGCTGAGAGGTGGCAAATGAAGTTTAACATTGACAAATGTAAAGTACTACATATGGAAAACAGCAACCCCAGAGCAATATATCAACTCTGTGGTACTACTCTGACAGTGGTAGAGAATGAAAAGGACCTGGGGGTTATTGTGCAGGCAGATATGAAGTTCTCTGAGCAGTGCAGACGGGCTGCAAGAGTAGCTCATGGTGTCTTGTCAGTGATATACAGGAATTTTTCTAGCAGGGATAAGGAGGTGATTATTCCCTTGTATAAGGCAATGGTCAGGCCACACCTTGAGTACTGTATACAGGTCTGGAGGCCTCATTTCAAGAAGGACGCAAAGCTGCTGGAACGAGTACAGAGAAGGGCAACAAGATTAGTGAATGGAACAAAGGGGTACTCTTATGAAGAAAGGCTTAAGTTTTGCAAATTACAGTGTGTGGAGACTAGGCACCAGCGAGGTGATCTGATAGAGGTGTATAAAGCCTTGAATGGTTTGAGCATGCTCAATGCTGATGGGATTCTTCCTCTTGCTCAGAATAATCACCTGAGAGGGCATAAATTCAAATTGAGGAAAGACAGATGTATGATAGATGTGGGGAAATTTGCCTTTAGCCAGCGGGTAGTTGGTTGACGGAACAGACTTCCATCCCTTGTCGTGGAAGTTGATAGCCTATATAAATTTAAGGCTCAGCTGGACAGGTATTTCGAACGAACAGAGGGGTGAGGTGGGTTTTTTTTTTTTTTTTTGGCTGATGCTGCATAAGCTTGCTTTCTTGCATCATATGCCTCTACTAATGTTAATGCTAAATCCCACTATGATTACAGTTTCCGAGTACTCTTCTCATACCGGCGCGTATGGCGCCGAGTACCATGCCACATTCGAAGTCATTTAAGTCGTTTGCCTTGCCGATCGTCGCACTTGAATTGCATTCATACAGCATCCCTATCTGTATGCCTACCTGCTTTATATCTGTTTATTTTATTTTCTTCCAAACAGCTGTTCACTCTGTACAAATCGCAAATCCTCCCTACCGTAGAATATTTTTCCCACATCTGTGGCGGTGCCCCGAAAACCTTTCTCAGACTAGATTCCATTCAAAAGAGGGCAGTTTGGTTAATTAATGACTCCTCTCTAACAGAGTCTCTCCAATCTCAGGCTCAATGAGGTTTTGTTTCTGCTGCATGCCTTTTCTACAGATACTTCCATGGAAACTGTTCTTCTGAATTGGCTTCTATAATTCCTGCTCTCTCTTCCAAAGCAGTCCGAACACTGCCACAACCATTCAACAACCTTTTACTGTCCAACTTCAAACTCACAGAACCAACTTCTCTTCTTGATTTATTCATTTAACTTCTGTTTTCTGGAACAAGCTTTCTTCATACGTATTTCTTGAAAATTACAATCAGTAGATTTTCAAGTCTAATGTCAACAAGTATCTTCTTTCATCTTTTAAACCATTAGTCCGCCCATGCATGGTACTATTGGTTCTAATACCTCTCGTGTTTGGAGCTTTTATATTCGTGGGTTTTAAGCGCACGGGGAGGAAACTGCGTATTTTAAAACCTCTTAGCATAGTTGAGTGCCGGCCTTTATATTCCGTTATTATTTCAGAAGAATTTCCCCTTGCTTAGTGAATTCGCTTATTTAATCTAACGTTATTTTTTTTTCAGTGAATTACAAAAATGCATGGCAGAGCTTGCCAATATTTAACACTTTTTCTGAGAAAATACTCTTAAACTTAAAATTATTTATAAAGTAGTTAAGAAATACTCTTAACTACTTTATAAATAATTCTTTATTGCAATGAGTAGAAAAAAATGAAGGACATACAAAATTTCCTAATGCAATACCTGCATGGCTCTTAAGGTTACATTAAGCAGCTACATCCTCGTTTTTAAACCCGACTACAGAAGGCCGTAAATTATGCTTTACAATTAGCAATATATAAATAAGAACATTAGGTTATAAGGAATTTAAATGGGATTAGAAATTCTTCAAGTTGAAACAAAGACTACAGTAATACTCCCAGGAACTGGGTCTAGATGACGAATTAGAATTACTGGAATGTCCTGCAGAGTTTGAATTCAGCAGATGATGTTTTAAGTCAGTAATGAACGCACGGAGAACACAAAAAGAAAAGATCCTACTCAGAGGGATATCACTTGTCAAAACTCTGCAACCTCAGGTCTTTTCAAGGATATACGGATGTCACTTTGGCCTGTCACCATATCACTGGTGTCAAGTGTGGACATGATTCATGGATTTATGAACCTTCATTACTGTGCATTGATGTGGCTTTCAATATGCGTGGTCATCAATAAACCAGCGGTTGGCTGCATCCATTCCCTGCAGGTGAAATGTCATTTGGTGGAAGACGCCTGTCAGTATTTTGCCTTTTTGTGTGGTTGGCCGACCCTCCAGGAGTTGAAGAAGACCTATCCATGTGCAGGTATTACAGAAATCTGGTGTGTTAAGGTCGCCAGGAAACATCATCATTCTTCTTTCCCCATCTTTTCTGGCTGCTATTTCTGTGATATATTCTACACACTGTGGGGTTGTCAAAAGTCGGCTGGGACCGCATAGTACAATAAACAAAAAAAAAAAATTTAGCAGTGATCCAGAGAGAGAGAGAGAGAGAGAGAGAAGATCTTATCCTAGAAACTATTATAATTCATCAGATTTAGCAGCTGCGAAGTATGTTTTAACGGTGGTAAATTGTTTATAGGTTGTCCATTTGAAAATACGTTACATGTATTCGTCTTCAAACTCACTCTCCTTAGGGTGTTCTGTGTAGCTGAACCCCAAATTTCTCCGTCATAGTTTGACAGTCTGGGGAATAATTTTACATAGATAATTCAGAATAGTGTAAAGATGTCTCACATGCAATAAGCATTATTTTGCTTTCCATCTACCTCGAAGGACATATATTGTTGTGCCGGGAAGCTACTTACAATGTTAGCTAAATTTCTGACTATATATGATTCCTAGATTTCATGTGCTTTGACGTCGTGGTCATTCATTATTGGTGTTGTACGAAGGATAGTGCCGCGCATACACTCAGCCCCATATCCATAGGGAGAAGATCCATATCTACTCCTTATTGATATGAAGTTGAGTGTATGTGCTCCATATCTCAATGTCCTCAGCATTCCACTTCTCTCCATATCCACCGTCTATCATAATTTTCCACAATTTCCCTCTGAGCCTCTTCCCCTCAAAATTACCCTTCATCATTTCGTCAACTCGTAACACATGGCTAATAAATTTCTCTTCTGTCAAATATCCTTTCTCACCCCCTATTCTCAAAACTTTATTATTCACTTTCTGTACCTTATTTTTCACTTTCCCCCTATTCTCAAAACTTTATTATTCACTTTCTGTACCTTATTTTTCACTTTCTATACCTTAGACTGGCATCACCTGCAACTCCCGAACACTACTTTTGGATAACCTCCTCTAGACAGCAACTGATAACCAGCACCGGAAACTTCCAGACATGAAACTGCAAATGGCGGCCAGCCCTGTCGACGCCGCTCCTTGATTCTCCATTGTGATGATCCTGGACTCTTTAATTTGAACTTTACCTATTCGCTTCTTCCTACCCACAGTCTTTCTCCAGGACTCCCACAACTGCACCTAGCACTCTTCCTGCTCCGTTTCGCCTGGGAGGATGCCTACGCTCTGTCATCCTCGCCATCTTGTCTGTCTTCCACTTTCCTGTCTCTTCTCTGCTCTTTCCTTGGCCTTCCCCACTCTCGCTCCTGCAAGAGTGTGGACGGCCCGTCAGATGTCTTTTACTCCCTGGTCTGGCTCCTCGTGCCAGTGAACGGATGCTGGGAAGCTCCTTTCTGGTGATCGCGCCTCCCAGTAACGAAGAGGCCAGTCAAACAACACAAACAAAACACTACTCACACATAACCCACACTGACTGGCTTTGCTATGTTAACAGAGTATTTAACGCGGATTTGTGGGAAACCACGGGAACCGCATAACAAAAAACACTATGTCCACTATTTCTATACTTTAGTTTTTCCTTTCTACTCCATATCCTAATCTCAGAACTTTCAAATCGTTTAATATCTTCTATTCTCAGTGTCTATATCTCTACTCTATAAATTACTATACTCCATACCGGACATCGTACCAAACTTTTCCTTAAACAAATTCCTAATCTCCCACATATGCTTTTTCACTTCTCAAAAGCTTTTTTTACAGATTATTATTCTTGATTCTCTATTGCCCTTTGCTTCTTCCACCATTCCGCTTCTCAAATAACTATGCTCTCTTCCCGCCTATTTAATAGAAATTTAACTCAAACCGTTCTCTTTCCACTCTCATAGCCTTTGTCTTCTCAGCGTCTATTCTCATCGAAAACCTATTACACCTTTCCTTTAGACCTCTAAAGAATTTCTGGAATCCTTCCTGAGAGTCTTCCCTCAGTACCATATTATCTGAAAATGTAATAGGGAACATTTACAGCCCCCTATTACAATTGTGATTAAAATAGGGGACAGACAGTAACCCCGTCTGTACACCCAGTACAGTCATTCGCACATTGCCTTTTGAATTACATCGTTATTTGCTTGAAGGCAAGTTAGCTATTCGTCTCATTTCTTTAAAGCCTCTGTAAGTTCTTTACTACCACAGTGCTTCTGCTTATTGAAACTATGCAAGCATTTATTGAAATATTAATTCGCCTGATTTATTTGCATCTTGTTATGAAATTCAATTCTTAATTTTTGAGAGAGAGGGCGAATTTTCATGGTCAAGTTTCTGTAATAAATAAATGAATACGTTAATCTGTTATGTGAAAGGAAGTGTTCGGAAACATCCAGTACATTTGTTTTTTCAGAAATGGCTAGGACTATGATTGGGATTCTTGTTATAGTTGGCTGTGCTTGTTAGCACTTCAAGAAGTTAAAAGCTTCGTAATGACTTGAGCTTGTGTACTGTTAAAGAAGCTTTTTTTAAAAATATTTATGAATCAGCTACTTAGATATTCAATGGATGACCAAGCTCACATTCGTCTCAAAACATAGTAACCTGCTCTAGGGCCTCTAGAAGTCTCACAATCTTATATAAGCAACGGTTTATTGAGTAACTTAAACTGAATATTTAATCAAAATTTACCGAATATTGAAGGAGCACATCTTATTTATGAATAAGAATGCAATAGCAGGTGTTTTGTTAGTAGCTACCGCCTTTCTGCAAGCACGCCAAACTGGCTTATTCATGTTTGTGGAAGCATAATCGCACGAGTAATGCCGGCAATGACCAATATAATGTTTTGCTGCGATGTGTCCAAATCACTGAGTATTAGAGTACAGTATACCCTTTCGGTCAAATGTCCACACAGAAAACAAACAAGTTACACGCATGTGGACGTAGCGTCCAAAGATCTGTGCTTATCACATGTTCTCAAAAGAATTCACTAATGCCCTTCTTTTATTATTTTTTTAACTGCGCTTTCAGCAAATTGAACAAATATAGAATTTATTGATTTTTGGAAATTTTGGACAATTCGTGGGCATCACACAATATACTAAAATATAAATTAAAAGCGTTAAAATTATAATGAAATAAAATCTAAAACACGGGAGCTTTAGGCATTTGGATTCGTCTTCTCTCTAAAAACAGTAGGCAACGATAGTTATTACCACGAACATACGGAGTCCACTACAACGTGTATTTCGATCTTTCACGGTATTTTTGAAATGAGTACTCCACTGCCCAGAATAAACGCCTTTTATTAATAATAATTAAAAACTTCGAAATGACATTCTCAGTCATAAACGTTTTGAAAACTAAACACCAGTCAATTTGTAGTTCATGCTCGTAGTTTTCGTCCACACGTGCACAATTGTAAACTGTAGCAATTATTTTTTTTCATGCGTATGAAATAGCAAAATATTTTCAGTATTTGAAGAACAGATCTCATGACCGCTGACCACATTTGCCTTCGAAAACTATATTTATAGTTTGTGTAAAACGGATTGTGTATGGACGGCTCGTGTAATGTCCTTACTTTATTTATTCACTGGTCAAATATGCAAGATGGCAAGAATTGCTTTGTTTTTGAGATGGAGAAGCTTCTTTGAATATTAATTTATCTGTAGGAAAAAGAGAAATCATAAAAAAACTTGAAAACATAGTTCATAAATTGAAGAAATGCCCAACCGAAGATGAAACCAAGATAAACTATTTTCACCTTACTGTAAACATCTTAAATCAACCAATCATCTCTTGGGAATTAAGGGGAAAGAAGCATTTTACTTGCAGAACTTCGCCGATCCAAATTCATACTCAGCAGTTTCGGAAAATACGGAATAACAGACGAAGGAGGTTCCCAGCCCAGCGTACTCATTTCAATGTCTGTTTCGAATGATACTTCAGACCATGACTATTTCGGTCAGTGAGAAAATGACTTCACCAGATAGCAAAACGATAAACATATATGCCATTACTGGAACGGAGAGAGTGTTAAAATCTCACTGACTTGTGCTAGCTAGTATAAATTGTTGATAGCGGCTATTTCAGTGTTCAGATCAATATGAACTCTTTCGATGCTTAGCGTAAAGTTTTCTTCTTCTCCTCAGCCCTTCGCTATTTCAAATAACGCACAAATGGCAGCTACGCAGTAGAAGAGGAAAGCATGAAATATGAAAGCAAAAAGACATTTGCAAGTTGAACTTTTTTGTTATAGTGAAGACTGAAAGAAAACAGGGACAGAATTATTTTAAGTTTATATATATGCATATAAACTGTATATTTCTTTGTTATTAAAAATATGCAAATAAAATGTAAATAACTTCGATTAAAATATACAATAAACTGTTACCGTAAATTATTTAACATATGATGAATTAAAAGCTTTAAAATATAATGAAATAAAATATAAAACACAGGAGTTTTAGGTAACTCTATATTGCCTTTATAAATTGTAACATTTTCAAAGAGGCAGTGATCATAAATTACAATAAAAAGTATAAGTATCATGATAAGAAAAAAATAAAGAAGGGTGGAAGGGAAGGAAAGGAAAGAGTAATTCCCGACGATAACGTTACCTACAATCACTCATGAATTATTCAAAAGATGGGAAGGACGGTGGCAAGGAGGATGGGAAAAGAGAAGACCGGAAGCAACGTTTATTCAACCGATGCACCACTGTAGATTGTATTCCAATGTATTCCAATACTATCACTTCCATTCAAAGTGGGTCTAGAGCAACGTATGCGGATAGATTCCAACTAGAGACGAATTGTAATCACGTGTTCTATGAATAATTTGAACATCATTTGGCCAGAGGTTATCCCCCTCCTGTCAGTAGTGCTTGGCTATCGCTGATTGGATAAAATCAGCATTTTCAATGGATGTAATGTGGTATTTCAAGCATTCTCCATACTACGGATGATTTCACAAATTTAGCTCGCATTGCAGTCTCTACGGGGTATACTGCAAACCAACGCACTTCTTTGCATGACTGGTACGGGGATTTTTAAAAGGGGGCACATTTTGTAATTTCTTATCAGGAACTTGCAGAGCGTTACTATTGTAACTGCGCAAACTCCTAGCGATACCCTGAGTGGAAAGGAATGTGAGCCATACCAGAAGCGTGATATTCGAGTCAGACATAGGTTGTGATGAGTAAAAACCAACATCTGTGTGTTTTTGTGGGTGGGTTAAAAGCAACTCCTAGTGATTTAACTTCTTTTGCGAAGCCCAAGTGCGTCCCACACATGTTCGATCGGATTTAAGTCTGTTGATCGTGCTAGCCACGACAGTCGTTCGATATCTTCAGTTTCAAGATATTCCTCCACCACTTGAGCTCAATATACAATGGCGTTGTCGTGCATGAAAGGAAAATCTGGGCTAACCACACCTCTAAAACGTCGCGCATACTGTTCCTGTTCTAAGATCTCTTCTCGGTACCTCTGTGCATTTACGGTATCCCTATCAAAAACATGAAGAGGGGTGCGGCCGTTGATCATTATCACCCCCACACGAAAACATCGCCTCCACCCTAAGTATTCATTTCTCTGTTGTTGAAGGAATAGTACCACATTCCATGTTGTTGGCACTCTTCCGCCGGAACAGCCTATTGGCGACCCAAATCCGCACTCTCTTGAGCGGATCTTTCTTTCCAAACTCCTGCCTCTCCTTGCCTCCCCAATTTTTTCACTCTGGTGGGGCACGGGCATGCCTCACTACCTGCAGGGGCCATCTACTCTGTCGGCCCCTTATTTCCAATTTCTTCCCCCCAGTCTTCATCCTCCCCCCAAACTTTTGTCTTGCACAGCGTTTAGCCCTACATGTCAAAATCAAAAGAGAACATCAAAATTCTTGCCCGAACCTATTTGGTTTTTAAAACTCACTTTCACCGCACAGCCCCACGTCGCGCACTATTAATACTAACTTGTAAAGTATCACTAATATCAACCTCGATTTTTTTTTTTTTTTGGTCCTAGCCGCTAAAATCCCAGGAAAGTAAGTGGCAAGACCAGCCAGAGTACAAATATTGGTAACACCCGGCCGGCCTCCCTGTGGCAGGTATTGGTAACGTCGGGTCTCACTAGGGGCCCGGCGGCTAACAGGCCGGACGAACAATGGGCACAACAAACTACACAGTACATATCCCACACACTTTTAAATCTCTGGCTTGTCCGATACAGAGAACATACGCGGAGATGGGAGAAATCCCAGGTGCCGTCAGACCCCGAACATACCTAATACCTAATTCCATGTTGTTTCCAGATGAAATAATGTATAGAATCTGCTTTTAGGCTAAAACGAGACTCATATGAGAGAACAGAACTGTATCCCATTTGTCACATGTTCATGGCACCAGTTTCGACGAGCTCTGCAGTGACTTGGAGTTAATGGTATAAAAATCGCTGGCCTCCTTGCGTAGAGTCCAATTGGATTGAGCCTTCTTAACACAGTCCTGTTGTAAATGTTTTCACCTGTGGCCACACAATCTCAAGAGAGAGGACATCGTAGGGTTCCGCCTTGCTGTTAAAGCCAATATAGCGGTCGGCTGTTCTGGTTGACGTAGCTCTCGGGAAACCTTGATCAGCTCTTCTTGTAATTGACAGTATGGAAGCAGTCTCCTGAAACTGCTTCCATACTGTCTAGGTGACATTGTGTGACACATTAAGTAACGTGCCACCTGAGACTGCCGGCCTTCAAGTGGTCCAACGGCGGCCATCTCAAAGAATCTTCTAAACGACGATGACCTGCCATCTTGAGTACTAGAGATGTGGCTATTGCTACTGAGCAAGCTAAAAAAAAAAAAAAAAAAATGGGAATGAAATGTTGTCGTCGCAACCCTTGTGTTTATAGGTGGTAGATCGATTTATATTGGATACTCGGAATTTTCATGCTAGGGTGACTGTTATATCAAATAATCAAATATTCGTCTTTCGCGACACAGTTCACAATAAAATATTCATGAAAACCATTTTTATCTAATTTTGCCGAGAAGGGCATTAGTTGTGTAAGGTTACTAGTATTAGTAATGGCCGCATGGTGCAAGAAAGCCTATGGCTTATGCTGCACCAGCCAAAAAAATAAAAATAAATAAATAAATAATGATAAAAAAATAAAATGATAAAAAAATAAATAAAAGAAAAGGAAATTAAACCTATCATCGTATGTGCTTCCCTGACCCGAAGGTACTATCCAGATGACCTTTGAATTTCCCCAAACTGTCAGCCTCCACCACCGATTTAGGCAATTTATTCCAGTAATTTATAACTCGCTTGCTAAATTAAAACTTCCTGCAGTCCAATGTAAACTTTTCCCTCCGTAACTTGAATTTATGTCCCCTAGTTCTAGCATCATTTATAATCTTGAAAATTTCGCTCTCATTCATTTTACTGATGCCTCTCAGAGCCTTAAACACCTCAATAAAATCTCATCTAAGGTATCTAGTTTCCAAACTCTGCAACCCACATATTTGAAGTCTTTGTTCAAAAGGACGCCCTTTTGCTGATCTCACGTGGCGAGTTATCTGTCTTTGCACCCTTTCAAGAAGCTCGATATCTTTCTTTAGGTGCCGTCTCCATACTTGAACACAGTATTCCAAGTGTGGTCTAACAAAAGCCTTATATAATGGGATTATCACGTTCCTATCTCTACTTGCAAACGTTCGATATATCAACGATAGGACAACCTGGGCCTTCCTTGCAACCTGTTTACAATGCTCAGAGAATTTCATGTCTAACCGAATCGTAACACCCAAGTCCCTTTCCTCCAGTACTGGGTTTAGTTGAACTCCACCAAGTGAATAAGTTATTTTGGGATTACTGTTTCCCAGGTGTAATACCTTACACTTTGTTGGATTAAAGCATAGCTGCCATTTTTCTGACCATTGCTGAAGTCTATCTAGGTCTCTCTGAAGAAGCTCAGCTTGACAGTGATCATTAACTACGCTACCGATTTTAACATCATCTGCAAATTTAGACATCACGCCCTCTGTTCCTTCATCGATGTCGTTTATGAAAATTAAAAACAACAGTGGTCCTAATACTGATCCTTCGGAATCCCACTTCTTACTTCAACCCAATCTGAGGAATAGCCATTTATCACAACCCTTTGCCTCCTGCCCTGAATCCATCCTGCTATCCATCTAAGGATTTTCCCAGTGATTCCAACCTGGTCCAGCTTATAAAGCAACCGCTCATGTGGGACTGAGTCAAAAGCTTTGCTGAAATCTAAATAAACAATGTCGAAATTATTCCCTAAATCCAGCTCGTGAGTGACCCTTTCAAAATAGCGAACCAGATTTGTTAAACATGATTTTCCCTTTACAAAACCATGCTGACTATCCTTTGAGGATTTCAATTCGATCCAAATGATCCTGAATTCCACCCTTGATCATTGCCTCCATGATTTTCCCTACCACTGAAGTCAGACTGACAGGTCAATAATTTCCCACTTCACTCTTAGAGCCACCCTTATGTATGGAAGATACATTGGCACTTTTCCAATCCAACTAAATGATGCTCGCAGAGTCTAGTGATGTTCGCATAATTAGCCTCAATGGTTCAATGCACTCACTTGCGGCATTCCTTAAGGTTATAGGGTATATTCCATCAAATCCAGGAGCCTTACTGGCCTGTAGGCTTGAAAGTTTTTTCATTAAATAATCTTGCGATATTTCAATATCATTAATTACATATTTTTCAACTTCGCGCCCACAATTTCCCATTGCCACAAAAGGTTTTTCATTTGTAAATATCGATGCAAAAGAACTGTTGAGTTCATCTGCAACGGCAGCTGGTGTATTTAATACTATCCCCTTTCCCTTACTTAAAGGTCCGATCTGGGTTGCCCTGCTCTTCTTAGCATTTATATATGTGAAGAATTCTTTACCCCCCTCTTTGTTCTGTTTGCTAGTGATTTCTCATAAACTGCCTTTGCCTGCTGAACCTTTTCTGTGGCTCTATTACAGATCATCTTGTAGCTTGTTATAGGCTTCAGTACTTTTTATTGCTCTGTAACCTTTCCATGCCACCTTTTTCTGCTCAAGTAATGTGGCAACTTACAATATTTACAACTTACAACAATTACAATATTACAATATTTGTATTACAAAACTTACAATATTTACAACTTACAATACTTACAACTTACAATAAGGTGTAAGGTATATTGTTGTCATGCGGTACCAGGGGTTCCCCCCATCTCCGCGTTGCTTTCTTTGCGGGTGTACCAGTTTGCTGGGAATGCCAGAGGTTTAAAAGTGTGTGGGTATTGTACCTGTGTAATGTCATGTACCGTTGTTCATCTAGTCATTTAGCGGCTGGAGCCCAGCGTTGCCCCATCTTCGCCCCGTGGAGGCAGACCAGGAACCCAGTAGACTTAAGTTACTCTGGCAGGTTCTGCCGCGTAATTTCCTGAGATTTCGGTGGCTAGGACCTAAAAAAAAAAAAAAAAAAAAAAAAAAAAGACTTATGTATACATACACATATCAGAACATACATATATGCACATACACACAACAGTGATACATATATATAAATATATACGGAACCATACAGTCGTAATTACTTTGGATGTTTGCATTCACATGGCAGGAGCAGGACGGTGCGTGGGATAATTAAGCCGAGACTGCGCGAAGATTATTTTTGGGCTAGATTACATTTAATGTGTAGGGCGTTCGCGTCGTGTATAGATAAAGTGGGGGAGGGGAGCCAGAAGTATGGGCGAGACAGAGCAGATTCCCCCAGGTGATCAGTGAGGCATGCCCATGCCTCACCAGAAGAAAAGGTGGGGGAGCAGGGGGCCGAGGCGACTGGTCGTCTTGTCCCCCTGCCAGGAAGGGGTGTTAAAGGAGAGCCAGGCTAGTGGTTGGCTCAGGCCGCCAGAACGGCTGCTATTTGTTCTTCAATTTGATTTTTTGTCTATTTTCATGGTTGCTCGGTAGGTCATCCTTGGTGTTGTGCACATTTTAGCTTCTAGTCATTATGTGGCTAGTGTGCGTTCAGGTCCCGTCTTCTTCTGTACAAGTCTTCAGTGAACTTGGAGAAGACAATATATTCCTGCCTCCCGTCCAGGAGGTGTTGTTCTCTATCTCTGGGCAAAAAGGTGATCCTTCTTTGAGCATTAGTTGTGATAAGATGCTGTTGAAGATTGACGTTATTTGTTGAATTATGATTAGGCTAAGACATTTGAGTAGAACCTGTAGTACACCATCACCGCTAGTGACCTCGAATTGTGTCAGACTGTTAATAGCGTTTATCAGCTCTTGGCTGGTGACTATGATTGACGAAATAACACCATTAGGGACATCAAACAGAGGACTCTGCTGACACGGGAGGAGGGGTTATAGTCCCAAGTGGAGAATCCAGAAACTTAATTCATCAATCCCAGATGAGAATCCAGAAACTTTTCTCACGCAGTAAAGAAATATTTTTTTAAATCTGTAATAAAATTTTGTCAATGTCCTTCACTGATTATGTCCTTTGTTGTATGCCGAAAAGAAGACAATAAATCAAATTCTCATACAGATCGAGGTGAGCAAATAGAGTTTAGCACCAGATAACGGCCTCCGTAGTCGTGTGGTCAGGAGCGGGAGTGCAGTAGCACACGCTCTTTGAGTAGCCCGGGGTTCAAGCCCCTGACTGCTAAATACGGTCGATCTGCCAGCCTGCACTGGACCAGCGTGGCAGATCATGTTCTATTTCTCTCATCATGAATTGTTGTGGAGGCTTCCATCCTCAAATGGGTTGATAATGGCTGCAGCTTAAGAGACAATTGGGTTAATTAATGACTCATCTCTAACAAAGTCTCTCCACTCTTTGTCTCATAGATGTTCAGTTCTGCTGCATGCCTTTCTACAGATACTTCGATTGGCACTGTTCTTCCGAACTACGCTTCTATAATTCCGCTCTCTCTTCCAAACTTGTCCAAACACGCAACGCAACCAATCAGCATTATTTTACTGTACGACGTCAAACTCACAAAACCAACTTTTCTTCTTCCTCATTTATCCTTCAACTTTTTTTTTTCTGGGACAACCTCCCTTCACGCTTATTTCCCGAAAATATCTTCTTTCATCTGCTCAACCTTCCACCCACCGTACTAAGTACTATAGGTTGTAGTACCTTTCGTTTTTGAGATTTTCATAAAAAAAATTATATCAGTGAGCTGTCGATGAGATAAACGTACTGAATTTCTTTTCTCCAGAAATATTTGACGAAAAATCATGCCACCAATCATCATAGTTCTTGGAACTATTATGATTGGTGTCTTCTTAAAGTAAATGAAAGTTTTTTTCTATTGATATTGTTAGCATGGCAAGCATAATAAGAATCGACCTTTAAAAGCACATTTTAATAGGGGAAAAAGGCATGTTGTTACTGTTTTTATCTGAACGTCTACATTTTGAAAAATGAAAAACCACTGTCTCTAAAAGATATGCAAATTGAGTTTATTATATATAAAGCTCCAGAACGAACAAAAAAAGATAACTCATAACTTTAATAGAAAATACAAGTTACACTTATCTCGTTAACTTCATGATTGTGAAAGAGAACTGCTTGTTTATATTCATCATAAAAAGAAAGAACAGAGCTGTTTTCAGTCCTTGATAATCCGTTTTCAGCAATCTGTTCAGTGCCTTCAAACGCTGCTTCGTTCAGCAAACAATAATAATCCAGGGAGACGAATCTCCCATAAGACCTTAATGTGATCGGAGTACACGAGCAGCAAGACCCAAGGGTCGCACGCATTTTATATGAATGCATCGTGGATATATAAATATTTAACAGCAGCAGATCTACCATGGTGTTCTGGGATGTGCTACTGGTTGGGAAACCTTGCGCAAAATCCAACCTCGAACTGAGGCGCAGTTCCGTCTTCCAAGTGAAATAAATTTGACTGCAGCCAAACAAGGTAGCTCTGAATAAAATGAAATCAGATTATACAGAAAGAGCGTATTCTGATTGTGCTGACTCATTTTAAAATAATGAAAGAGTAACCGAGTGGCAAGTGAAGGTACGGAGCTACTCAGGCCACATATCAAAATGATACCACAAAATAGGGCAGTATGCTTGTACTCCATCTTGTAAACTCCTTTAACCCTAAGTGCCTATCTTGGAGTGTAAACAGGAAATTTATTTATTATTAAAACATCAGTAGCTTTGGTAATCTCAAGAGATCTGCTCCCTTTTCTTAGCAGCGGTAAGCAGATTGCCCTGACATGATCGCAGCTGGAAGAAACACTAATTAGATATAAGCAAGCTTCATATGCATGCCAATTAATTGTACGTATATATAATTTAGTCAATGAATAAATTCTGGATTATACAAATTATGTCATACTAAGTTTGATAAAAGAAGTGAACAGTTTGTGTCAACTGTTTATTTGACAGCTCCTGTAGCTCCAGAGAAGAAGACCCTGTTTTCCTACAATTCTACTTTCGTTGTCGTACACCTGAATACATGGTACAACGGAGGCTGTCCTATTTCATTCTTCGTTGTCCAATACAAACTTAGAAGTCAGCAGGAGTGGACACTCGTGTCCAACAATGTCATACCAGACCAGCAGGACGTTATAATTTCCGATCTAATTCCCGGAAGGTGGTACTCCCTGTTAATGACAGCACATAATGAAGCTGGTTCAACTGACGCTGAGTACGTGTTCGCCACGCTAAATATAGATGGAGGTATGTGGAATCGTGAGTTTAAGACGATTTGCTTGAGGAGTTCTAATTTGTTTTATAATTAATAGCCCTTTGGGAATTTCGTGAGAAACTTGGTGTATTAAAATTTAATCCATTCTGTTTAGACCGAGATGTATTCTTATAACAAAATTTGCAATTGATAAGCGGTTATTAACTATGTGAATTGTAAAATATATAAGCTCGTGATATGCATATATACATAACAAATAAAGTTGGTGCATTTTTTATATCCAAACAAAGTTAATTTGAATTAAATAATAATATTCGCTTAAGTAGAATTCGTATTAGGTATATATATGAGTTGGGCATTTTTTCTTTTAATTGAAAAAGTGTTGTGTGTATAATCAGCTCTTAAGTTTCTGTTTCGTTAATGAGTAAAGAAATAACTGTGAAATTTTTAAATGCAAAAATCTAGTTTAATAGCATTATTTATTTAGCCAAACAAAGAAATTTATTTCGTTGATTTTAGAACAAAATCTATTCATTCTTAAATTAAAACTACTGATTGTACATCTAAGATATTACTCAGTGATATGCAATATTACTCATGTACGATCTCAAAGCCTTTCATTTTTAAAATGAAAAGCTTTTAGATCGTAAATAAATGCTCTTTGTACTTGCTTAATTGGCAAATTTTGTCAGTTTTGGAAATGACAAAATTTTCCAATTAAACAAGTACAAAGAGTATTTCTAAAAGCCTTTTTTGACAATTTTTACATATAAATTTGAATCTCTCTCTTTTAAATGTATTGAATTTTTTTATTCAGCTTTGATTGGCCTAAATAGTATATTGAAATACTTATAAATATTTTTCACTATGTTTTTCTAAACAAATGAATTACATTTGCAAACTGTGGTTAAGGTATTTCTAATTAATCGAAAAAATAGAGCGATAAATTATCTATATATGCAAACTCTACTCAGACTTAGTTAGCTACCCCTTTTATGCTGTGTATATCCACGAAATGTTTTTTTTTTTTTTTTTTATTGAAGCCATTTTTTGTTTCTTTCAAGAACCTCCGCCTCATCCATCAGAAATCACAGATATGAACGGCTCCATTTTTCAACATTTGACAGTAACGGTCCCCGCAGCCAGTTCTGGGGTTGTTCTAGTTTTTGTAGTTTTGGCAGTATGCCTGATTATGAGAAGACGGCCCTCACATCCAAGGCAGAGGACATCTGAAGGTAGGACATAGTGAATTGTAAAATATAGAATTATTGAAATAATTTCATTTTAAGTTTTTAGAATCCACGTAAATATATCGAAAACAACCTTTCAAATATGGTTTTATAATTAAACAAATATTTATGCTTATAACTATCTGAAATCAGACCTCTGTTTCTTTTCCTGATTCTTATTATAGTGAGACGCTCTAAAAGTTTAAGGAATTAAATAAAAGCAGCTTCTTTTATGAATAAAGCATTAAGCTGATTATAATTTTGTTTTCTTAAGTCTCAAGAGAAATCGAGTTTTTATATTCTCCTTATTCTTTACATTTGTGGTGGAAGAACGTATACAAACAAATACATGAAATAGTTCTTAAGATAAATGATGTAAAACTTAAGAGAAACCGATTGTACAGTGGTTTAGCGCAATGCATCCTCACGAGCAACCACTACTAGTAATATTCGATTTGTATGCCCTCCTATAGATAACAGGCGTTTGAATTAATAACGAAACTGAGTAATGTTTTATTTTAAATGCACTGCTTTTACTCTATCCTATACAGTAACGTAAAAATCTACAAACCTGGTTAACTCTTGTTAAAATAAGGAAAACGCAATGCGTAAATTAATACATTTATTGTATCGTTTCATATCCTTGATTAGTGAAGGACTGTCATGCGACAGTCTCTCACTAATCAAAGATATGAAAACAGAACAGGATAGACCATCATAGCAATCTCGTTCCCGGTTGCCAGATGAATGAGTCAGCCACAGCCATACAATACCGGAATCCCGGTCATTTTTTTCGGGTATTGAAATACCGGTATTGATACAAAAAATACCGGTTTTCGGTAATAATTTAAAAAAAATAATAATTGTTTATAATTTAATCACATAAAGGTTATAAAATCACCTTTATGTGATTATGACGTCGTTATATCTACTAGCAAATGTTCGATAAATCATCGATAGGACACCATGCAACATTGCAACCTGTCCACAATTCTCGAACAACTTCATGTCTGACCGTAACGTAACTCCCAAGTCCCGTTTCTCCACTACTGACTTTAGTTCAACTCCACCAAGTGTAGAAGTCATTTTGGGGTTGCTGTTCCCTAGGTGTAAGACCTTGCAGTTTGCTGAATTAAAGTATAGCTGCCACGTTTCTGACCATCCCGGAAGTCTATCTAGGTCACTGAAGAAGCTCTGCTTGTCGGCGATCATTAACTACTCTACTGATCTTTACATCATCTGTAAGTTTAGATCTCACGATCCCTCCATTTAGATCCCTCCATCCCTTCATAGATGTCATTTAAGATAATCAAACACAACAGTGGTCCCAAAACTGATCCTTGGGAACCCCACTACTTACATTAACCCAATCTGAGGAATAACCATTTATCACAACCCCCTGCCTGGTGCCCTCAAGCCATCGTGCTATCCATCTAAGGATTTTCGCTATTATTCCAGCCTGCTCCAACTTATAAAGTAACCACTCACGTGGAACTGAGTCAAATGCTTTGCTGAAATCCAAAATAAACAATTTCAAAAATATTCCCCAAGTCCAGCTCTTGAGTGACCCTGTCAAAATAGCTAACCAGATTAATTAAACATGATTTTCCCTTTACAAAACCATGCTGTGTATTTTACAGAATTCCATTTCGATCTAAATGATCCTGAATTGCACCCTGGGTCATTGCCTCCATGATTTTTCCTACTACTGAAGTTAGACTGGCTGGTCGGTAATTTCTCGTTACACTCTTAGAATCGCCTTTATGTTCCAATTTACACCAATCCAACGGAATCTCTCCTGAGTCCAGCGATGCTTTCATAACTAGCCTTACCTGAGACCAGTGATGCTCTCATAACCAGCCTTAATTGTTCAATGCACTCACTTGCCGTTTCCTTTAAGATTATACAGTATATGCCATCAACCACAGAAGCCTTATTCGCCTGTAGGCGCGAAAGTTCTCATTAAATAATCATTTGAAATTTCAGCATCATTAATTACATTTTTTTCAACTTCACTTCCATAATATCTCATTGACACAAAGGGGTTTTTTTATGTAAATATCAATGCAAACTAACTGTTGAGTTCATCTTCAGCTATGTTATCTAATACTATCCCACGTCCATTACATAAGGGTCCAATCTGATTTGTCCTTCTGTTCTTTACATTTATATATACTCTCTTTTCTCTTTGCATTTATATATGCTCTCTTTGCTCTTTGCATTTATATATGCTCTCTTTGCTCTCTTCTTTATTCCTTATCCCCACTCTTGGTTCTCTACCAGACTCAGTAAAGATACCATAGTGAAAATGATGCTTCGCTTAATAAAGCGTCTTTCTCCTTCAGAAAATGATGAACATAATTCAACCATGGATGACCAACATGGAACAGAACATCAGTGTACCCGCAAATTCTTTCCAAAATAAGAAATTGCCCGACTCCAATGAGATTTTAAAAGATGAACTTGAGTCGGAAATTAATGAAATACTTTTAATTATTTTTGCTAAAAAAGTTCAAAGCCTAGAAAATATGGACTGAGATCGACTACGATTATCTCAGTACCAGAATAGACTCCAAAAGGGCGTTTTCTGCTGCTAATCAAATAATGTATGTACCAAAATTAGATCCATTTTAAACGATCCTACTATTGATTAATTATGTTTTTTAAAAGCTCACTTTATTCGGACAGGTAAAGTGTGTTTAGTGTCAAGCAGCACCAGGGGTTTCCCCCTCCCCCCCCCATGTCCGCTCGGACAGGTAGTGTGGATGCTTAAACATAACATAACAGAACAATACCGGTATTAAGATTTTGACCGGTATTGTAAGCCATAGCCTAGTTCCCAGCCACCCAAAACCATGTTTACACGAAGCCAAGAGAAGATAGGCATTGTCTTTTATTACTATTATTATTATTATTTCTCCGTGATTGGGAGTTCCACCTCCTGACGGGTATTGTTACCAAGTACACAGGGTGGTTGTTGTTATGTCTGGTGTTACTGTTGGTCGAGGAACTCTCTACAAGTGTTCAGGATTGCGACTTTCTGGAGTTCCTTGTAGGTGTTCGCTGTGACATCTATTACTGCTAGGCTGTTATGAAGGGTCTTTGGCACTATACCTGTGGTTGACACGATCATCGGGATGGTCGTTACTTGTTGCATATACCACATCTCTTTGATCTCCTGTCTTAGGTTCGTGTACTTCCAGATTTTTTTCCCCCATGGGTTTTCTGCAGGTTGCCTGTGTTGGGTACCTCTATGTCAATCAGATAGGTAGCTGTTGTTGTTATTTGGTTTTAGGAGCATTAGCAACTAAGGCTATATTGCTCCGGGATATGCGGTGGTCATTCCTTGACCTTTTCACATCCTGCGTATTTGGTGGTCACAGGCTCGAACCCCGGTCTGATCAGAAAGCGTGTGCTGCGCACTGCTGCTCCTTTCCACCTGGCTACGGAGGCGCCAGATAGGTAGCCTTTTCCTTCTTGTCCACAAGGGTTATGTCCGGTCTGTTGTGCGGGATTGTCCTATCCATTATTATGGCGCTGTCCCAGTACAGCTTGTGGATTCATGTCTCTAGTACTGCTTGGGGTTCGTAATTGTAGTACAGTACACTTTCTTCGATCAACTGGCATTTCCTTGCTAGCTTCTGATGTATTATCCTGGCTAACTGGTCGTGTCTAAGGGTGTACTCAGTCTGGATGATCACCTGCATTCGGCGGTGATGTGTTGGATCGTTTCTGAGGCCACAAACAGGTGGCATCGTCGACATGTGTCATCGAACACCCCGGGCTCCTTGGCGATGTATTTTCTATAGTTCCTGGTGTTGATTACCTGGTCTTGGATGGCGAGCATGAATCCTTCAGTCTAGGGAAAGAGCGTCCCGCTAGTGAGCCATGCACTGGCAGCAGTTTTATCTATGTGATCTTGATGGAGATAATTGTAGTGTCATCTCTGCCTATCTTTCTAGCTTTGTTTGTGCCTCCTGGTTGAGGGGTACTCCTCGCTTAGGTTGAGTGGGGTATACCGCTTGGTGCTGTGTGTTTCTGGAAGTAATCCTTCAGGTTAACTATCGCCATCTTCTGTTGCTCAATTAGGTCTATCAGGCCCCCTTCCTCCTCCTTTCCGAGCAATTGTCAGTCTCTCTACGGCAGATTTCGGGTGGGGTTGGCGGCTCTTGGTCATCACTGTCCTTGTCTTTCTCATGATATCCTCCAGCTCGGTGTTAGTCCAATCTATGACGCCGAAGGAGCATGTTAGCACTGGGACTGCATAGGTGTTTATGTCTTTAACTGTGTTCCCTCCGTTCAGCTCTGCTTTCGGCAGGCTTCTGAGTCTCCGATGGCATTTTCGTTCAGGCAGGCCTTAATTTCCTTGTGTTGTAACTGCTGAGCCTGCATCATCCCCAAGTATGTGTAGGCCTCTGCCATGGCTTCGATCTCTTTACCACTCTGCAGCTGGTAGTTACGGTTGACTGATTTTCCCTGGTGTAATCCGTGGGTCTTGCATTTGTCTAGACCAAATTCCATTTTTCTTTAGTCATCTGGAGTAGTTGCTGGAGGTGCTTCTCGGTTCCCGCGTAGAGCTTGATGTCATCCATGTACATCAGGTGAGTGAGGGTGTACAGGTTCTTCCTTCCTCCTTCTTTGAGGTTATATCCGTACTTGCTACTGTTAATCATGGTGGATGGCAGGTGAAGTGCTACACAGAACCACAATGGGCTCAGAGAATCTCCCTGAAAGAATCTTCTGATGGGTATTGGCCTGGTTGTGATGTTTTCTAACTTAATGGTGGTTCTCCGTTTTGCGATCGTTTCTCCTAGGAAGTTTGTCACTATCGGATTTACAAAGTCAATCCGATAGTGGCCTTGCGGTAATCGATGTAAGCTATGTACATGCTGCGGCGCTTCTCCACAGCTTTCTCCATGGCTGCGGCATCTATGGTTAATTGCTCCTTGCATCCTTTGCTCAGCCGCTTGTATCCTTTTAGCTGTTCGGCCATTACGTTCTGGTTCTCCAAGTGGTCTGATGTCTCCCTGTTTATGCAGCTGGTAAGGATCTTGTACATTGTTGGGAGGCAGGTGATTAGCCTATATATCTACGGGTTTCTTGCATCTTCGTCTTTAGGCTTCAGATATGTGATTCCTTGAGTGAGAAACTTCGTGATTGTGTCTGGGTGCCTTATCATTTGGGTGAACTGCTCTGCTCTGCCAGCTGCTTGTGTGTGCAAGTGAGCTTCTTATACAGTAGTTGTGAACGTTATCTCTTCCTGGAGTTCACCAGTTGTGAGAGTTCTTGATCGTCTGTTTTACTACTTCTTCCCGAACCTCCTACCCTCATTTCTCGTACGTCCTTGGGTTTCTTGCGTTCTAGTTCTATCCAGGGGGCTCGGCTCTTTTGTCTTACTTCCCTGCTCCATATGTTTCCCCAGAACGCCTCAATCGTCTTCTGCTCGGCTGGTCCGATCCCTTCTTTCCCGTCTTCTCCGAGACTCCTGTAGAAGCCTCTTTGGTCCTCGTCGAAGATTCAGTTGTTTATTTTCCTCTGGGAGCTCTCTTTTTATCGACGTAGTCTCTTGCTGAGTGCAAGGAGGTTCTGCTTCAATGTGTCCAAGTACTCTCCTATTCTCTGATTTTTTGTCTCATGTTTGCTGTCTCTCTTGATTATGCTCTTTACTTTTGCAATTAATTTCTTACTTCTATTGCTCCATTGGTACTGGGTGAATTGGCCTATCTTGACTCTTAATTCTTCTATCTTCTGCTGGCAGTTCCTTCTGTTTTCGGTTTTTCTGCTGCTGGTCCCTCTTTTCTCTTCCATTAATCCTCGTGGCTGCTACCGCAGCACAATACACGGCTGTGTGAATGGCTTCTAGTGTTGCACCATTGCTGTCGAGGTAATGCGGTATTATGTGCCCGTTGAGGTGGTCTGTGACTCTCCACAAGGTTCTATTCGGCCTCTGCTTCGGTACCACAAGAGTCTTGGTGGGGTCAATTCCTTCGAATTCTGTTAGAGCATTCTTCCACTCGTCCTCAATTCTGGATATCATGACCTTGTCTCTTTCCACTTCAACTGCTGTGGGTCGTATTTCTTCTTGCTCTTCCTCCTCTGGTTCCGTATTCTTTATCCTTTGGAGTTAATCGCTCACATCCTGCTTGATGTTTTCCAAGACTGCAGGAGCTATCAGGTTCTTCGTTACGATGGTCCTTCTCTAGTCCGCTATTCGCTGTTTGGTGACCTGAATATCGGGGAATCGTTCCGGTCTTACTTGGTATGTAGTCTCGCCCTGTAAGTTGTCATATCGGTCTCCAGCGTTGTTATTTCGTCGTATGCTTGCATGATGTACGTATTCATTTCAGTGCTCCACCATGCGTTTCTCCTTTCCTGAATGGTCACTAGCGCAGTTGCACAGGAAACACTTCCAGTTGGTGGGGCTGGATGGTTTTGCCCTGCTCTTGTGGTAGCCATACAGGAGACAGCGGCACTTGCTCCACTGTCTTCCTCCGGAGACCGTTTCCGATTTTTCGAACCGACCCCGCCTAAGTGCCTGAACGCGAGATGCAGTATGATTAATATTTATCTGGGACATCATCCATCTATGGAGGTGGGCCTGTTTTGCTTCGGCTTATATTCAGTGGTAGTTCTCGGAGGTGGCGCCAGATGGCGCCACAATCTGCCTTAGCCACCGCTCCGACCAACTTTCACGATGTTTATTTATTTATTAAATTATTATTATTATTATTATTATTCTCATTTATTACTATTATTATACCAGTCTCCCAGCGTGATGGAGCCGTGTTCGCTTCCGCCAAGGTGGTACTCGAACCCTGGTCCATCAGGTTGGTAGTCCGCTGTCGTGGCCATCGCGCCCCCCATATTATTATTATGATGATGATGCTGCTGCAAGGAAGCCTGGGGCTTATGCTGCACCAGCCAAAAAAAAAAAATTCTGAATTACCCTGAGAGAGAGATTGTTTGCTTGTTATTTGGTTTTTAGGAGCATTAGCAACTAAGGCCATATTGCTCCGGGATATATGGTGGTCATTCCCTGACCTTTCCGCATCCTCCGTATTTGTTGGTGACGGGCTCGAACCCCGGTCTAATCAAGAAGCGTATGCTACTCACTGCTGCTCCTTCCCACCTGGCTACGGAGGCGCCACGAGAGAAAGAGAGAACAAGAGTCAGAAGTAGCAGGGAATCACCAAGAAAGAGAATAATGTTGATATCCAGCTCAGGACCCTGGGTGTGCCAAGCCCATACTCACCAGATGTGAGCTCGCTGACTCCCGTGAATTTCAAGCTTGTTTTCATTGATCAAAGGCTGTGCAAACCATAAATTATAGCTATACATGATAGAATAAAAATAGTGCATATAGAATACCAATGCAGTATTTCCTGTTTCCGTACTAATTCAAACAATCCAATGCATTAGAAACATCTGCTGTAGTGTGTATTGCATCAAGTTGTCCCATGCAGAACAGGAGCAGTGGAAAATGCCATGTATTATTCAGTTGTTATCTCAGGCAATGCTTGATAAAAGAAGACTTGCAAATTACAGGTAGCGAATCTTGATTTACTCAGAACCATCATTTGCAAAGAGTGAAGGAAGAAAGCTGTTATTGAGCTTCAGAGGATTAATTATTAATGCTTGGAAAGCTTCAACGAAATCCCTAATCCCGATAAGCATATAAATTTGTGAATCTGTTTAGTTCTGAAATCAGATATATTTTTTTTTTGGAGATGCTACTACTTGCAAACTGGAATAATTTTTAATCTGGACATTTCAGTGATAGTAGACGCTGAGGTTTTTATAAAGATTGCAGATAGAGTGCTACTAATGAGTAAACTGGCCACTTTCAAGCAAAAATAGAAATAAGATCACCTCACCACCTATGCACGCTTTATATTTCTTGGTATCTATTGCATATTTACTTCATTATCTGAGAGACAAATATCAGAAAGACTGAAGGAAGGCCGAATACTCCCAGAAACAGCTAGCTGCTTGATCATGAGAGAACATGTCTGAGAAAAAAATCACCTCATTATTCAGATTGGCAGGGATCCTAGGGATATTCGTGTTTGCAAAGAGAAACATCGATTTTTCCACTCTTACCTTACAGGCTTAGGTAAGGACTCTTGTTTCAGGTTTTGGAAGTCCTTTCTCACATCACAGTATTTGGAGCACGACATTTGCGTTTGAAGATTTACGCACACACAAACACTTCAGCTCAAACCTAGTAGTAGTAAGGAGAGGAAAGTGGAAGTATAAGAAAGGAAGATGTTGAAAATATAAAGAATGCAAAAATATTAATCATTAAGAATCAAATGATTTTATTTGATTCATCTAGTGAAATTTTCTAAATTGTTCCTGTCATGGCCTCCGACCTGTATTAACTTCTCATTTCGTATTAAATCTGGCGCCTCTGTAGCCAGGTGGGAAGGAGCAGCCGTGCGTAGCACACGCTTCTACGTGTGTACGTGTGCTACGCACTGCTGACCGGGGTTCGAGCCCGTCACCACCAAATACGGAGGATGCGGAAAGTTCAAGGGAATGACCACCGCATATCCCGGAGCAATATGGTCTTAGTTGCTAATGCTCCTAATAACAAACGTATTAAATATTTTCTTAACCAGAGTCCTCTGTAGTAGGTTCAGCCCTAAACCTTCTTGCCCTAAATTTTCTTCACTCGAGCTGGCCATTTCAGGTACCGAGTGGTCACTTCGGTATTCTTTCTCTTCTATTCTAGTTTTTAATTTTTTTTTCTTTCACCCTCTCTATCCTCAAATTTATTCTCTTCCCCTCCCTGTACTATATATTCAACACTAACATACTCCTATACCATTGCCAAGATTCATGGACTTTCCGAACCAAGGACACAGTATTAAATACTGCCATCTATCCGTCATATTAATCATCATTGCCCTGATCTGTTCTTCACCTTACTTTCCTATTGGGCGTAACTTTCTTTGTTCCCCTCCCCATGCAGTAAGCATGTATACTGCTCCATCACACTGCTGTTTTTTTTTTTTTTTTTATACACCTAGATATACACCTTTTAAATTTAAAAAAGTATAAATTTAAATTTTTTAATAATATTGAAATTTTCAAAAACATTCTGTTAAGTTTTAAAAATATTCAAAAAATTCTGCAGTTTGCTGCAGATAGTGTTGGGACACCCTCTTTGCCAATGCATACTCCAAATATATTTAAAAGTGTTTTGCAATCCTGTTGTCCATTGTTGTCTGCCTGCATTGACAGAGATATGCGAAACTGTATGACCCTATTGGATTATCACAAGTGTAGTCCTGTGACAGTTTGCTGTGATGTTCCGTTTTATTTTACTTTCCTTCCCGTATTGATGTTTTGTAATTCATTGACACTCATTCTATGCCTTACATAAGAATAATTGTTCATTATTTGTTTAAAAAAAATCTACAAAGTGTATGTCCAAACATCAGTGCTGATAACTAGGATTTTATATTTTATAATATGAATATAATCATTATCATATGGATTATGTATATTATTACATTCTTAAAATCATTAACATTTTTCACATTTACTCTGTTTTCAGCATCTTCCTTTCTTTTCTTCCACTTTACTATCCGTACTTCTTCTAGCTTGGTATCCACAATAAACGCTTCAGCTCAGTACTGAGATTTTTATATATTATAACACTCTTCGTTTGCAGTTAGCGCGTGAAGGAATGTGAAAGTTTCATATGAAACTTTCACATTATTTTCTCTACTGTAAATAGAAAGACTACAATATTGTAGTCTTTCTGTTTACAACTTATGTACTGTGTATTTAGGCAAAACAAAAAAAAAAAAAAAACGCTGGCGTAGCCGAGTAGTCAAACACCAGGATGCATAACTATATGTGCTTTGACTGACCGGGGTTCACGACCGTGACAGTTATATACAGTGCTGTTTCTTGTTTTCTGTCTATTTTTGAACTTCTGATAGTGATCTTCCCGGAATATAATGAGAAAATTCATTTTTTTTTACACACACACACACACACACACACACACACACACACACACACACACACACACACACACACACAGTGTGTTTCATTAAAAGGCACTGGGGTTTTCTAAATTTGAAATTTGTGTATTCAACTGCTTTTTAAATACATTTTCTTTCTATACATTACTCCGGTATATATATATATATATATATATATATATATATATATACATGTATATATATACCGGAGTAATGTATAGAAAGGGCCAAAAAGAAATCAATCATCGTAATCAGCTTATTATGTTATAATTTCATGTTAGATTGTTAAGTTGGGTTAAATAATGCCTTAAAATTATAAATATGTATGCGTAATTGTACTGTTGAAAGATGTAGGGAATTATAGAAGGCCAAATTATAATAAAACAAGAGTAGCAGATATCTACAAAATAGTGAAGACAAGTGGACACCCAAACTGCCAATAAATATCATTTAGGTCAGTGATGTTGAATCACAAGTGAAGGGGTCTGAGTTGGCCATATAGGGTTATTAGAGTTTACAAGATGGAGAACAACATGATAATAGAATAATACTGTACTCAAGAGTCAAGTGAGTTAGGACCGAAGTTAACTCGAACGCGTGTACTACTGTACGTTTGCGTTTGAACACGTGGTTGCGTCGTAATTATAAAATTATATATTTATTATTTTGCTATATTTACTTAACATTAAGAAATCGTGTTTTAGTTATTAATGCAAATTTAATCCTGTGATTTTGCTTTTAATCATTAGGTAATGATTAAAAAATAGAATCTTATCAAAAAATTGATTTCCGTAATAGTTACCGGCAAGATTTTTGATATTTTAACAGTCATCTTCTACTGTCGGTTCGGTGTTGGAGATGGATATACGTTATTTCCAATCGTATTTTTTTTTTTTTTTTTTTATGTGAACCCCAAACACGAGAGGTATTAGAACCTATAGTACTTAGTACCGTGCTTGGGTTGGAGGTTGAGAAGATGAAAGAAGATGTTTGTTAACATTGGACTTGAACTTCTGTAGATTGTAATTTTCAGAAAATACGTATGAAGGAAGGTTGCTATAGAAAACAGCAGTTGAATGAATAAATGAGGAAGATGAAAAGTTGGTTCTGTGGGTTTGAAGTTGAACAATAAATGGATGTTGGCTGGTGGCGGCACGTGTTCGGACTGTTTTGAAAGAGAGAGCGGGAATTATAGAAGCCAATTCAGAAGAACAGTGCCCATGGAAGTATCTGTAGAAGAGGCATGCAGCAGAAACAGTACATCTATGAGACAGCGAGTGGAGAGACTGTTCGAGATGAATTATTAATTAACCTAACTGCCCTCTTCTGAATGGAATCAAGAAGCCTGAGAGAGGTTTTGGGGACACCACCACCCCAGATGTGGGAACAATATTCCATGGCAGGGCGGATTTGCGATTTATACAGAGTGAGCAGCTGTTTGGAAGAAAAGTAACGCCGAGAGCGAAAGAGAAAACCAAGTTTTTTTAGATGCGGAGGAAGCAATATTTGTAATGTACTTGTGCCAAGAGAGATTAGAAGTTAGGGTAATCCCCAAAAGAGATATATCATTTTGCCTAGAAATCGCAGTGTCACTAAAGATAAGCATAGGAGCAGAAGAATCCTTTTTGCGAGATATTAGACAAGACTGAGTTTTAGAAGGGTTGAAATCAACCAAGTTGTCTTTGACCCACTGGAGAATTACCTGAAGATCGGCATTTAAGGAATTGGTAGCAGAATTTCGAGAATTTGAAGCTGATTGAGCAGGACAGGGTTTCTCAAAAGGGAAAGTGGAATGCAATGTGCTATCATCGGCAAAACTATGGATAGGATTTCCAGTCAATGGAAAAAGGTCATTAATATACAAGAGGAAAAGAGTGGGGGAAAGAACTGAACCTTGGAGGACGCCAGCATTAGTGGAAAAGTTAGAAGACAGAGAGCCATTTACCATCACCCTCAGTGAACGATGAGAGAGCAAACTGGATAACCAATTACTAAAAACAGTTGGCAAACCATAAGATGGAAGCTTGTTTAGAAGACCTTTATGCCAAACACGATCAAAAGCCTTTGAGATGTCAAGAGCAACTACTTGTTTTTCACCGAACCTTTCCATTGAATTAGTCCATAAATGGGTAACATAAGCCAGAATATCACCAGTGGATCGACACTGAAGGAATCCATACTGGCGATCGTTGATCAGACGGAAGGTTTCTAGGTAGTTTAAGAGTTGGCATTTAATTGATTTCTCCATTACTTTAGAAAGAGTAGAAGTAATTGCAATGGGAAGATGATTGGATGGGAGGGATTTGTCACCCTTTTTAGTAACTGGCTGGATATGAGCAAATTTCCAAGCAGAAGGAAAAACACCTTTGGAATAAGAAAGTGAAAAAAGGCGGCAAAGAATAGGAGTAAGTTCAGGAGCACAGGTTTTGAGAACAGGTGGAGAAATACCATCAGGACCTGGAGCCTTGTTAGCATCAAGATTCATCAAAATCCTTCTGATATCTTTTTGACGGAAGACCACAGGAGGCATTGAATGGAGCGTGTTGGGAATGGTGGGAGGCGTATTACCAAGATCATTAATACACGAGCTGGAAGAAAAATGGGATGCTAGCAGGTCAGCTTTATCCTTGGCTGAAGTGACAACAGAACCATCTCGTTTGGACAGAGGTGAGAGCAGAGATGGGCAAAAGTTGCGGCCAATAGCTTTGGCAACAGACCAGAATGCTCGGCTACCATTAGGGCAAGAAGCAAGTTTTCTACTCTTAGCCTGTTCAAACTGTAGTTTGGACTGATTAATAACTGCTTTACAATTGTTGCGAGCTTTGGTGTAGGCAGAAAATGAAACTGAAGAATTAGAAACAAGCCAATTACGATATGCAACATTCTTCTCTTGAACAGCCTTAGCACATTTATTGGAAAACAAAGGTTTAGATAAAGGACGAGATTTTAAAGTGGAGTGTGCGATAAAGGATTCCATTCCTGCAAGAATAATTTCATTGACACGATCTGAACAAACGTTGACATCAGAAGTTTTGAAACAGAAATCCGACCAAGGAAAAGAAGAAAAAAAGTCTCGCAGGTCATCCCATTTTGCATTCTTGTAATGCCAAACAACACGAGGTTGGGAATAGCCATGAGATAAAGTATCCATTGGAGAAGAGACAATCACCAAGTTGTGATTGAAGTGCCTAAAGGACCTCTCACTTCGACCGTGTACTTAGAAGGGTTGTTTGTGAGAAAAAGATCAAGCGTATTGGCTGTATGATTAGGATTGTCCGGTATTCTTGTAGGTAAATAAACAATCTGTGCTAGGTCATTAGTAATTGCAAAAGCCTCAGCATCTCTACCTGCTGGGTCGGTGTGACTAGAAAACGGAAGCCAGCTGGAGTTGTGAACATTAAAATCACCAAGGAAAATTACCTCACTGTTCGGAAACTTGGACTGGAGAAAGTCAAGTTGCAAAGAGAGGAAGTCAAAGAGCTCCAAGTGATTATTGGAGTTGGGAGAGCGGTAGAGACAACAGATGAATTTGACACAATGAGGTAGAGAGATTTTGAGCCAGAGAAGATCAAAGAGAGGAGATTCCAAATTGCCAAGTCTCTGACAGGGAATATCAGAACGGACATACGCACAAGTACCACCTTTGAGGCGAAAGAATCATACAGCGAATAATTTGGGCATCTGAGATGAGCAGTAGTTGAATCAACCGATAACTGAGATTCTGTCAGAAAAAGTACATGGGGTTTGGCAGACTGCAAGTGGAAATGGACATCGTTGAGATTAGAATTGAAACCACGTATATTTGTGAAATGAATTAGGAAGTGCTTGAGAGGTTTAGATCTTTTCGCAGATAAGCTTGCTCTATTAGTTTGACAATTCATGGTGTATTCAATAGTAAGAAAAAGTGGGTGGGACATGCTGTATGAAGTAATGAAATTTTTGGATATGGCGTACACGTGGTAAGAATATACCCAGATCCTTGACATAACGTGGCCTCGACAATGCTTCCCGCATACACACTACTCGGACTCCCTGCAGTCCTATCTGGCAGAGTAGAGGTAGCAAGATTATACACTAGCTGATCCGGAAGCCTCCTAGAGAGTTACCAATAGGTTCGGTCCTGTGTACTAACTAGCGGCCGGCCTGCGAACACCGTTTTAGAGCTGTACCCTCGAAATGTAAGGAATATTGGATCTCTCCGCGATGTTATCATAATCTCAAAAGTCGTCAATCATACTGCATGATGGAAGAGATTGGGAAGGGTTTACCAGAACTTAGCTCTAGAGACTAAACATGGGTTCCACCACTTCAAGCCTCCAATAAGCAAAGTGGTGGTATTTCACCGGTTGATGAGAGTCATCTACCACCTAGTACTGCCTGGTAACATAGAGGGGCGGCGTTCCTCCATGTGGTGTGGGCGCCACACCTCGACCCCTGCTTACGTTGATTCACACCTGGGTGGTCAGCCACCATGTACTTGTGCATGGAGGTTATACCCAGGATTAACCAGGGTTAATCCAGGGTTATACCCAGGATCAAACAGGCCCACCATCGTGAAGGTGCAAGTAAAGGATTTGGCTGTCACAGACCGTCCGGACTTTGCCGAAATTGGGTCCACTTGACTTGAGTGTCACCCGAATATCAGTTCCATCAGCGTTTTAGACTCACAGGTAGCAAGTACAGCTTGTCTGGCATATCTGAGAGAATGTCTGTGACAACCTCAAGGACCATTATTATTAACCAATTCTATATATCATTAACCAATTATTATTAACCAATTGAATATCGTTAACCAATTATTATTAACCAATTGTATATATTATTATTCAATTAATTAGCCAATTATTTTTGTCCGACAAGAAAACCGAGTTTAAAAAAATAAATAAAATAAAATAAAAACAGTTATTCAGCTCAGAGTTTTGCACACTAATCAGAATAACTTTCTCCTCATCCCAAATAGTTATATAAATAGTTCACAAATTATGGTATGTTAATAACAAAGCGCGCATAATTGTCATTCTATATTATTGAAAATATGAACTTGTGATTGTCTGAATTCGACTTTTTTGAAGTTACATTTTGATTTACCGATGTGGTTTAATATGCATTTCAGTATCATATAAAGAAATGTGATTACTGTGTAAATATTGTAAAGATGGCTTTTTATAAATTATATTTACTCCGATAATTAATAATACACTAATAATAAAATAATAAAGCAAATAAAAGCTTTTTGCTTTTATTTGCTTTATTTCTGGAATAAAAATAATTCCCCTTACACATAATATTATAACATAATTACATTATGTTATAATATGTATTATTTTGTAATATTATAATATTTATTTTATAATTTTATGATAGTTATATGTGTATAAGCAAAGTCCACATTTCTAGTGAGCATTTGTTACTTTTGGTTTAAATTTCTTGCCATAAGTCGTGAGGTTTCTTTGTGAAAGATGGTTTTGGATCAGTCTCCCTACAGCTTAAATGCCATTACTACGTTAAGTAAGACCGCTATCGGTATTTTCAAATACAATTCTAGAAAAGTTTTTTTGAAAATAATAGAACTTGAGAACTGTGAATCTGTGGTGACGAAGGCATATGTTTCGAATAATTTTAAGCGCCTTCGGGCTAGGTTGCTAGTTATCGATATTTATACTCAAACCGTTGAGTATTTTAAGATTCATGTTTAGGGGTTCGGTAGAGTATATTAGTTAGATATTATTGCCAATATTTTTAGAAGTCTACTGGGAAATTGAATAATACGAAGGAAATTTAGAAAGTGCAGAAAATATACTTTCAATAGAACCGTTTTTTTTTTTTTTTTTTTTCTCCAATAAAGTAGCCGCTAGCATGAAAGCGAAAAGTTCTCTGTTGTCATACTCGAGTATTCGGAAAAAGAAAAGAGATACAAAAGTGTAAAAAATAATATCAATAAAAAAAATCTAGTCCCTTGGCATGACAGATGACACTCCATCTTTCTGCCATCGCCGTGTGAAATATTCAGCAGATAATGATTTCCTTGAAAGTTCCTTCTTTTTATTTCGCACTTCCCTTTCCAGCGTAATTATACCACACTTCACTTTTTCGCTTTTGAAATCTTGTACAATGATTTTTTGTGCGATTTTTTTTTGGCTTTATCGGTTATTTCACAAGAATTTCTTGTCGAAACACTGTGGGCCACGAAAACGACAGTAATATATATTAATAATATACGTTGCTGTTATTTATTTTAAAAAATATGTTTCATTATTATTGCATATTTTTTTTTATTAGAAATAATGTATTTATTCAACTTTATTTTCCAACAGGAAGCGATTCCAACAATACCACAAAGACAGAAAATGTTCCCCTTTCTGTAACCTCCGACCAGAGTCAAGATCCGGCTTATTTCCCAACGCCATATAATAGTTGCAGAATGCCAATATACAGCAGAACAGAGGAAGTTATATATAGGCTACATAACACAGAGAACGTAGGAAAATTCGAAGGAATCGGTCGGGGATATACTTACGATATTCCATATCCACCTAGAGAAGTAAGTAATAAGTTGTGCATCTAAAACTGAATGCTCTGCCATAAGAAATATTTCTATACCGTGGATTCATGATTTGAAATCATTATCAGAGAAACTCCACTGGAAGCTAACAGTATCAGAGAAATTTAGATTATTTCCCCTCTGTTATCCTTTTGCATACATCCATTTCATTCTTTTCTTTGCCGCACACATCCCATATTTCTCACCCCCTGTAAACCACGATCGATGCGACAATCAGTGGCGAACAGGTTCTCGTTTCAGTATCTGCAATGTACGGGTAATCCAGCTGATTTGTTGCCATATCTCACGGGATGCGGTTTCTCACAGCTCGTCACCATCGACGCATGTGTACAGAGAGCCCCGGGTTGTTTAAAATTCATCCGTAGTTCTCTAGTAAGAAAATAAAAAGAAGCAAGGAACATAACAGAGTAGGATAGAGTGTAGAAAGCTTTCGCTGATAACAAGGCTGGAGGTCACATGAAAATTGCACTTGTGTGCTTTTGAACATAACATTTTGATGTCGTAACAGGAAACTTCCCTTGCTGCCATTGGCATAGAATATACTCTTATTATTTTAAATTTTTGCTCCATGAAAAGTAGTAAATAAAGCTGGAGGTTTGAAATTTGATTTGGGAGTAGTGACGACACTGGTATGGGCAAAGCCGTGTTAATTTAGGTGGGAAAGAAAAAACAAAACAGGAGAAATTTACAGAATTTTATCCTTTTAGTAGGGTGAATCATACTTGTCACACAGCGCTGTGATATAAATGGACGAAGGATTTTAAAAATAATGTTGAATTAGTTGTGCGAACTTGAATGCCCGCATGCAGCTAGCTGCTCTGAATCGGATCTTTGTCAGAGAAATTATAATCAGGATTAAACGTCGTGTTTCCGGTGTGATATCATTCTTGCTAAAAATGTCGGCCTTTGCAATGCAGAGAGCCTCATCCAACCCTACCTAAAATGCAACGAGTTGAGTGGACGTTGGGAATTGCCAACTCCGTTTCGCCAATTGTAACCGTCAAGAAGAGCAAAATGTGTTGGTACGTTTCGTACCTCCACCGTCTCTTTACAAATTAACCCTGATTATTTTTAACTCTTTTATTCACATCAAATTGAAGTCTCCAAGAATATGCCATGAGGTGAACTTGTCATAAATATTAGTGCATCTCAATACGGGTACGACGGTGGGAGGGCAAACCCTCGTGCATTATTATTGTTATCAATACTGTAATAAAGTTTTTAACTTTATTAAAATTTGATGTGAATAAAAGAGTTAAAAATAATCAGTGATAAATTTGTAAAGAGACGATGGAGGTATGAAGCGTACCAACACATTTTGCTCTTCTTGTAATAATGCACGTCAACTAGTATTTTTCACAGAAAAAAAAAAAAAATGTTCTAGATCAACGTTTCTCAACTGATGGTATGGTACGGTACGTGAATAACGAACAGTTGAATTTTAAATGTACGAAATTATGTAAATATGAAAATAGAACCAGATTTAAAGAAACTAATTACTGTCAAACAAGCTCAAGTGTCACATTAAGTCAATTATTTTTGTTAAATATTTGTTCAAATTCACCCGATTTATTGCATAATCATTTATTAAATCACCATTTATTAAAGTTATTGCATCACCATTTATTAAATCACCATGTTAATCAAGTATTTTAGAGTTTATTTTGTTTAATATACAAATTTGTACATATTTTAAAGAGTGGTAGCGAAATTTTTCAAGTTTAGTTTTGGTGGTACAAGTATTAAAAAAAGTTGAGAACCGCTGCTTTAGATAATTTTTGAACGCCGATTCCAGATCTACCAGTATTTTGGGTATCTCTAGCACGCCTTGCCTGTTCGGTTTGTTTTCTACCAACCGATTGCTGTAATTAACTAAGCTTACCTGAAGCTTGGATATACTAAACTGCTGAAATATAATTATTACCAACCAAGTTGTGGCATAACTCCAATGAATGACCTTGATTTTGATTAAAGGTCAGTGGTCAAAGAGCCAAGATACTGACCGACGCACTTAAAAAAAAATGGGTTTACGTGAAACTATTAATTTTTCTTTCTGTAAACTCTGTTATTAACTATTTAAACTATTAATTTCAAGGTCGTTTTGTTGTCTTGTTTCGTGTGTACAAATCCCACTTATTTTTGTTTTTTGTGGGGAAGGGGATCTCCTAGCAGATCTCCTGTACTCAAATTGAATTATATAAAATTTTGCAACTGGGTTACAGAAATCCCAAGTTAAATTATCAACTGGGGATGATACCTTTTCATCTTCACCAGTGTGAACACTGGTGAAGATGAAAATGACCTAGGGGGTAGTTATGATAAAGCGCGATATGAAGTTCTTTCAACAGTGTAATAAGATTTTAAAACAGCAGATGGAATACAGTCAATGATATAGATTTACTGTATTCCATCTGCCGTACAAATCAATAGTCAGACAAAACCTTGAATACTACATGCAAGTCTGGCATGTAGATTTTTAGTTTTAAGTTTTAATTTTTAGCTATTGACGAATTGTTTTCCAGCAGATGTCGCTTAATCTTTGCTTCTCTACATCGCTCCTCCATTTTTATGCGGATGGCGATCCCCTTATGATGTCTATTTAAACTACTGAAGGATCACTTTTCCGTAGATTTGGAAGTGATAATAACGTAAAAGCTGACTTTTTAAAGTGGCTGTGTACAGCCCCAAAGAATTATATGCAGCAGGGACTGAAGTACTACCGCATCGATGGAACAAGTGGCTCTGAGTAACAGGAGAGCACGTCGAGAATTGATCGCAGTCTAAAATTATTTCATCTTCTGTAGAGAATTTTTTTACAAGTACAGTTCATATAGACCTTGAACAACTCTTGTACAATCAACTTGTTTTTCTCTTTTTTGCCAGATGTCATTACAGCATTTCATCTTGTCCGAAACACACACTTCTATCCTCGCCTTTTCCTCCTTTTGGAGTGACACAACCTTCCATCTCTTATACGTTAGGAAAGCCAGTGCTTGAAGTTGGAAAGAAAGGAAGTAAGGTGATTTTGAAATTTATGTCATCTCATAGAAAGTAGAAAGACGGTTTCTAAATTTCTTGATCTTCAAAGATGAATAAAAAAAGTCTTGTTTCCTTATTTTTTTTCATCTCCTCTAAAAAACCGAAATGAATCGGTTAGTTTCTAGGAAATAACTGATTTTTTTCTGCATTAAAGTGTTTTGCATTCTTCCATTGCCGTTGCATTGCATCTAAAAATACCAACCTTTTCTTCTTTTTTTCTATGTTCCAGTAAATGTCTATCGAATCGTTTATTCGCTAAATATTCGTTTCACCTTGTAGGAAGCGTACAGTTAGAATTACCATTAAGCGCATTGTATTAACTCATGAGACTTTAATTATGGAAAGGTGGTGTAGAAAACGTGAGAATGCATTCATTATCATTTATGTTGTATTTTATCTATAATAGTAAGAAGGAAAATGCTGGAGAAAAGAAAGACTTCCAGCCTAATCCAAGTAAAACCGCGAAAATGTAGCAGGATGGACCAAATTAAATAAATAAATTTTATTTATTTAATTTACAAACCAAATCACAGTGCAGCCAATTTGAAGTTGATCTGTTAGTATTACGCCATGCAGATCCCAGAAAACTGATAGCCTCACCTTGCCAGCGCTCGGTTGCACCTTTGCCTTTTTTGGGGAAGTGGCGATTCTTCATGCTTCCTTTGTTTTGACATTTGTTTAGTTTCGGGATTATAGTAATGGATCTAGGTTTCATACATGGTGACTATCGGTGAAAAAACTCCTCTTGCTCTTCCTGGCACGTTGACAACATTTATTGTGCACACTGTGCCCTTCCCTTACTTCTTCTGGTAAGAGATCAGAATTCTGAGAACCCATCTAGCAGACACCAAACTCATAGGCAACAGTTGATGGATGATGTTCTCCACAGACCCTACACTAATTTGGAGCTCTGCAGCTAGTTCTTTGAGACTAATACGGCGATCTTCCAGGATTAATGGCTCAATTTTTGCAACTCTCTTCTGTTACAGCAGTTTCTGGGAGTCTTGGGATTTCTTCATCATGCACTGAGCTTCTTCCAAGTTTGAATTGTTTATAGCAATGTGTAACAACAAGACAGACATGCTTTTTGAAAATACAGTAGATTTTCGTTTATGTTTGAGTTGGGGGGCGGCTTAACTGGCGATGTTATGAATCCTGGAAGTCCAAGTCGGATAACGCAAACAAAAAAAAAAAAAAAAACATTTGTGCAGTCTTCTCCATAAAGAGCAACCATTTCTTTGTGGATTGTTTTTGGTGTTTTTCCATTGCAGAAAGAAGTACCGAATCACTGATCTGTATTCCACTATGTCCATTGTGATACTGGACATAGTGGAAACTGAAAGACACTATGTCATTCAAAGCTGTAAAGAAAAAATGATGAATTGTCAGATCGAAACCAAAATTTGCGCGATTGCTCTAGATATTTCAAGGTACCACACATAAAATTTCATCTTTCTATCACAACTACTGCTAGGTTATTACAAGTATGTTTTTGAATTTCCCTCGTATAAAAAGGAGAGATGCCAAGAATTAATTCATTAGAAGGAAAGCCGGAAAAACGAAATCATCTTTAATGTTTCTATCGAACATTTGTTTTTATCTGAAACTGTAACGATTATGATATAACCATGGCATTAAAAATTCATTTAAAAGGTACACTTGGGCCACAGCTGGCCTTTTGTCTCTAAACATCCATACTAATAAGAAACAGTTACGATTACATTCGATGATATTTAACTATACTATTACACTCGGGAATACGTGGAGCATTCAACTGAATGCTTCCTTGAACGTGTATTGCCGACACAAATTGTATCTAACCATGCTGTTCACAAGTTTCTGATCATTCTTCAGCTATTCAATTAATAAAATACTTTCTTGAGGACATGCTTTTTGAAAATACAGTAGACTTTTGTTTATGCTTGGGGGGGGGGGGGCTCAACCGGCTGCATTATGATTCCGGGAAGTACAAGTCGGATAACGCAAAAAAAAACAAAAAAAAAAAAAAAAAAAAAACATGTCATCTGATAGAGTTGTTATTTTTTTTTATTGTTTTTTTTTTTTTTTTGTTTGGTTTTGTTTTTTTAAATATTCCTGTTGAGTGATTGTTAAACCCGATCGCTACCTTTGCTATCTTGGCGAGTACCTCACTCTGTTCATATGTCAGTAATCCTTTAGGGCCTTTAGTTTTACTACTGTACATAGTAGTAAAACTATGTAACATAGTAAAAAGCGCTAACGTGTTAACTTCAACGAAGCTCATCTGGAGCGATCGTTTCGGTAGTTTGACGGATTTCTTGTGTTGCGAGAAGCATAAATCGGGAAGATGATCCAGTGAAGACAACTTAGTTACATACGTAGCAATAGCGGGAGGTTGATTTATAACTGTATTAATAGTGGGAATTGCACTTTGATTTAGCTAGAGTAATGCTAGACAATTTTAAGAGTGGACCATTGAAAGGGTTGCAAAACTTACAACCCAGTACTTGGGATTACAGTGCCCACTGCGTATAAAAGAATTACGTTAGTGTTATCGTTGCTCGCTCAATGTCTATAGCAGCTCATCTCCACATCTTTCCAAAAAGACTTAAGTTCATGACTTTGGTTTTTCATCATGCAAACTGACCATAGAACACAGTTCATATACTCTGTGAACTTGAGTGTTTCGTTCTTATTCTGAAATAATCCACCCTACTCTTATTAATGTTATGGTATGTTATTAATGTCTTATTATGGTATGTATTGTATGTATTACAATACATACCATAAACTAGTTAGATCAGAACAGATAGCAGATAAAAATTAAAACTTGTCAAGAATCCTGAGAGCACAGAACTTCATGTTTAAAGATGAAAACTTAATGAGTCCTGCTTTTACATGAGACTCATTAAGTTTAATATTTCACAGATTAAATATAAATTTTAATATATGAAATACTTAGATGGCTTGACATTATGATAAATGCGATCGGCCTGAGAACTCTGCCCTAATGGCAGAGCTACAGATCGTATTGATTAGTTGTTTCCACCGGCTAATTCAGTGATCCCTGCATGTAAAGTTCCTCCTGAAATTATTCCCAAGGGTCTTTTTTTTACCTCAACCAAGAAAACTGGCCTTAGGGTACATGAAAAACTTTACAAACACCGAACGCTTGATACATCGTGCTTAATTTAGTTTACCCCGGTCGAAAACAACCAAAATCTATGGAATTAGTAAAAATGTCGCTGTTTAGATTAGTTTATAATATATTATAGAAAATTTTAATTTATTTGAGGAACTGACGTTTGTTAACTTATCCTTATTGAAATTTTAAGAAAAACGCATACACTGAAAAAAAAAAAAAAAAAAATGCATGTAGTATTTGAGGCAGAAAGGGACGAAGTTATTTTAGAATTATCTCGACTTCTGCTCACCTCCTTCTCTGCCACTTCATGTCCAGTGGATATTTGAAGAGCATACTTGTAGATCGCATTTGTGGATTCAGACAAGGAAATTTTTTTTATATAATATTATCTGTGTCACTGCAAAGCTATTTTAGTAATGTTTATCGGTTTTGTTAGTATTTATACGTGATGCAAACACCAGAGAAAAGAACGATCTGAGAAATTACAGTTAAATGATTAATAATTACTGTTATGATTTTAATAATTACTGTGCAGTTTATTGGCTCCTAACATAGTGAGTGATGTGCTCAGACACTGTTATCTCAGCTTTCATTGTGTCATAGTTAAATCTAGAGCAAAGCATTATGCTGTGAAAGCTATATACAGTCATTGCATATCACAACGCCTACCTGCCCAAAGATGAAGTGCAAATCAGTTTCGAATCACAGGTCAAGATAGAGGTATACACTTTAAATAAAAACAGTTTATTTGCCCATTGTAATGGTGCTTTTTATTTAGAGTAGTGCAATACGAAGGCAACTCTTGGCAAAGTGCCTCCCGAATGTGAAATCGATGCACCAAGTAGCCAACCCAGTTGTTCGTAGCTGTGCACAGAAGAGACTATGCCTGACATGTACAATGTCATGAGAAATGAAACAGAGCAAGTAAATTGTTCAATAATATTTAATATTAGGAGGAACATTTTATATTTCATCGCCTATAAGTGAAGATCTTTCAAATTCAAATTGTTTCTAATAAATGTACGTAAATTGTCACGTGTTTCCGAAATCAATATCAAAAAATGAAGCAGTTAACACAAATAACTAAATACAAGATTTTTTTATATCCGTTTTTTTTTTCTTCTTCTTATAACATAATAAGCGGTAGCGACCTTTGTTCACGTGTTGAAATTTCGCCGTATATATGTATAGGATTTCATATTAATGGAATAAAAACCGAAAAATATCAAGTATCATAATACTTTTTGTAAAATATTAATTATACGTGCGCTTTGCAACCGGACAAAGTTCATGAAGAAAACGTTTAAATAATATAAGTGAAGGGTGCGCGGTGAATATAAAATCGGGTTCCTGTCTTCATTAAAAGTCTTTCAATGACACTTCTAAAAAGCGGATATATTTTACCTATTAGAGATACTTGGATAAAGATACACTTACACACACACGTAGTTAAATTTGTACATGTCCAAAAGTGTTAAATGGTGTAATACAAATACAGTTGCTAAAATAGTTACCTTTGAACAGTAAATATTAGTATCTCTAAGGGTGTATTTCATTATCTTCAAGGGTATATGAGACGCAATACTTTTTTGAGACTCAATACCTTTCTTACTTTTGGCGTATTTTATTCCCAACTTTCCCCCTTCCCCTTTTCTCACATTATCCTGATCATTGCATTCAGACTGTGGTTCTCTTTTGGTTGCTTTTGTCCTTGAGTATCTTGTGCGATATTATACGATTAAAAAACACATTGACATTTCTCATGTACTTAAAAATTAAAAAAAAACAAAGAAAACTAAATACTTTTTATCAGTTCATTAACTACTGATTTTAAAAATTCGCATTATTTTAATCTTGTATTTGTTAACTCCTCAGATATATGCTATTTGTTAGATGCCATTTTTTGTGACATAAATTGCATATTTTTGTCTAAAATGTAAACTTAACATATATACCTTTTTAATGGTTTTCTTGAATATACAGTTTGTGTGTGTCAATGCATTTTGGTAAGATGATATGCTGTTTGTGTGTAAATAAATTTAAATAAAATTAATAAAAAAAAGTACAAATTTTCGCTTAGAATTTTAAAAGTTAATACCAATAAAATATTCTTAAATATAAATATCTTTTAGACAGAAAAGAGATATATTCCGTATGAGCAGCCAGCAGAAATATACCATCCCACAAGTCATAAAGGTAAGGCTCTTAATTTATATCTATTCCATAATTGAATATTACATATTACTCGTATCTTATGCTAAAAATATATTAGCATTAGCAAGGACACATTATGCAAGAAATCAAGGTTATATAACATCAGCCAAAAAAAAAACAACAACACACACCCTTCTCATTTCACCCATTCACTCGCTCCAAATGTTTGTCCAGTTCTGCCTTGAATCTGTTTAAGCTATCAACTTTTATGACAGATGGAAGTTTGTTCCAGCAATCAACCACCTGGCTAAAGGCAAACTTCCGCACATCAATCCTACATCTACCTTTCCTCAATTTCAATTTATGCCCTCTCAGGCGATTATTCTGATCAAGAGGAAGGATCCCATCAGCATTGAGAATGCTCAAACCATTCAAGACTTTATACACCTCAATCAGATCCCCTCGCAGGTTCCTCGTCTCCAGACTGTAATTTGCAACATTCTTTTCCTACTAACATTTTCCTACACCTGTTTTGCTTTCCGAAGTGTAATAGGAACAGTACCTGGATAACACAGTTTCTTATCCCATGCCATTTTTCAAATGGTGCTGTCTGGGTGGTGGTATCCGCCGAGAAAAAGTAACAGTAGTCTTCACGGTGAAACGTTACTTATTCGAGGTAGTGCAGTATCATGGTAACTCATTGTGAAGGTATTCCCAATATAAGGTGTACTCAATGATGCCAATTCCTAGTTTACTTAGTAGCTGGCTGCGTGTAGAAATAATGCACTTGCACTAACTTACATGTAAGTTAATAATTTCGCAACCTAAGGCTTTTATAGCCCTAAAGTGCTTAATGACAGTCGTATACTCTAACGTGACGAACGACAACTGCGAGCGGGATTGCCAACTGATGTACAGAAACTTCTCAATCAATTCTATTTTCGAACCTAGATAGAAGCATTGGTAAATGTCAGTGTTCAGACTTCACTGTTAGAACTGGGGCGGTAACATGTCTAATTCGGATATCAGAACAGATTAGTTGCCAGAAACCGTGATTACAACTGGACTTTCGAAAGTTCTAAATATTAGCATTAGTATTAGCAAAGGCACATGATGCAAGAAAGCAAGCTTATATAGCATCAGCCAAATAAAAACTCTTATTTCACCCATCCAATCGTTCCAACTGTTTGTCTAGTTCTGCCTTGAATTTAAGTTATCAACTTCTACATCGAAGATGGAAGTTTGTTCCAGCAGTCAACCAGCCGCTGGCTAAAGTCAAACTTCCGCACATCTATCCTACAACTGTCTTTCCTAAATTTGAATTTATGCCCTCTCAGGCGATTATTCTGAGCAAGACGAAAAATCCCATCAGCATTGAGCATGCTAAAACCATTCAAGGCAGATCATCTCGCAGGTGCCAGTCTCCAGACACTGTGATTTGCAAAACTTAAGCCTTTCTTCATAAGAGCAACCCATTTGTTCCATTTCCTAAGCTTGTTGCCCTTCTCTTTACTCGTTGCAACAGCTCTACTTAAAATGAAGCCTCCAGATCTGTATACAGTACTCAAGGTGTGGCCTGACCATTGCCTTATTTGAATGGGGATAATCACGTCCCTAACCCTTCTAGAAAAATTCCTCTATGTCATTGACAAGACACCTTGAGCAACTCTTGCAGACCATCTGCATTCCTCAAAAAACTTCATAACTGACTGCACAATTACTACCAGGTCCTTTTCACTCTCTACCACTGTCAGTGTAGTACCACACAGTTGATACGTTAATCTGGGGTTACTCCTTCCCATATACAGTACTTGACATTTTTCAATGTTAAACTTCAGTTGCCACCCCATCTCAGCCCATCTGCTCAAATTTTCTAGATCCTGTTGCAGCAGTGTATCGTCATTAGTGTCATTAACATCCCTGTTGACCTTCGTATCGTCTGCAAACTTAGACATTAAGCCTGATATACTATCATCGATATCATTAATGAATACAGAAAACAATAATGGACCCAAAACTGAACCCCGGGGACTCCACAAATTACATTAGTCCACGAAGAGCAGTATCCAATCAATTGATTATTACTCGCTGTCTTCTCCCACTCAACCATCCCTTTATCCATAGCAGCAATTTGCCTCCAATTTGTGCAACAGTATCAAAAGCCTTTCTAAGATCCAAATATATGATATCAGAATTATTCTTTGCATCCAGTTCCTCATCATAGTATCCAATAAAATTGGTCAAACAAGACTTCCCCTTAACAAACTCATGCTGTGTCCGAGCGATAACTGAAGTCTTGTCTAGATGATCCTGCAATGCTTCTTTAACCAGTGCCTCCATTAAGTTCCATGGAACAGAAGTTAAACTAACAGGTCTGTAATTACCCGTGTCTCCGTTTGATTCTCGTCTTTGGATTTGGGCCACATTTGCACATATCCAGTCCATCGGTACATGGACTGGGCTCCCCTGAGTCCAAGGAAGCTCTCATAATTATGGCTAAGGGTTTGCTTTCTTCCTTTGCTGCCTCCTTTAATATAACTGGATGGATTCCATCCATCCCAGGTGCCTTTCTTGTGTTTATCTTCAATAATTTCTCCTCCACTTTACTCTCAGTTATTATAAGATTATCTAGATTACTGCCAGAGTTTAATACACCTCCAGCATTCCCCTCCCTGAATAACTCCTAATGTGTGAATGTAGATGCAAAATATGCATTTAATTTGTTAACTATCTGAGCAGGATCATCAACAGTTGAACCATCAATATCTGGTGGACCAATCTGATTCACCCCTTCCTTCTAGAGTTTACATAATTTTTGTAAAATAATAAGAGAAGTTTACCTCAATATAGTACGTAGAACACTTCCGTGTGATACTCTACAGAAATTAAAACGAAAAAATCGGGGAACTTACCTTAGAGTAACAAATAATTTTAAAAAATAATTACAAATCAGTTTAACACAATAAAAATCAATTTAACACAGTTAAAAATCAATTTAACACAGTTAAAAATCAATTTAACACAGTTAAAAATAATAAAATTAATTAAAAGAAATTTAACGAAAAAAATTGCAAAACGATGTTCCTTCCTGAAGCTGACAACACTTTTCGACCGAATGTCGTGATCACAGGAATGAAAATTACCGAATAGGGGTGAGTATGAAACTTAAATAGTTATCATTTGTCTTCGCGCATGCGCGTAAAAGCCCACGAATCGGAGATGATATATGGCCGACGAATATTAACAGAATTTTTGTGTAATTTAATTTCTACGGTTTCTCCAATTAATAGTCACGTATAATTACGTTGGACACTAATTATTTTGGCCTCGTTAAAGAAAAAAGTATGTTTTTCGTTAATGGCATGAAAAAAGCTAATTCTGATGCTGCTGAACGAGAAGCACGAACTGAGGCCGCATGTTGATTAACACGAATATTCAAAGGAAAACGCGGCGAATCCTGGTACTTTCTTATTTTTAATTGCGTTAAATTGATTTTTGATTGTGTTAAATTGATTTTTAATTATTTTTTAAATTATTTGTTACTCTAATGTAAGTTTTTCGATTTTTTCGTTTTAATTTCTGGAGAGTATCATACGGAAGTGTTCTACGTACTATATTGAGGTAAACTCCTCTTATTATTTTACAAATATTAATATCAACGTAGAACGTATTGAGCATTAAAGCTCTGGTTCATTCTGTCTAGAGTTTACATAAGTAAAGAACTCGTGCTCTTTTTTTCTTTGCATTCGTTGCCAAATATTTCTCGCAATCTGCCTAACCTCCTTTGTGACTTGGTTACAGACCAGCTTATATCTGCCGTAGGCCTCTGTGTCACCTGTTAATTTATGTGTATCCCATGCATTTTTCTTCTCTGCCACATGTCTAATTAGTTCATGTGACATCCATTTAGGTCTATATCTTTGAAAATTTTTCTTAGTTGGTATGAAACGCCTAGTGGTAGATGACTTTCATCCATCAACCGGTGAAATACCACCACTTTGCTTATTGGAGGCTTGAAGTGGTGAAACCTATGTTTTAGTCTCTAGAGCAAAGTTTCTGGCATCCCCCTCTCCCCATACTTCTCCTTCAACCCATGCACGGTACTAAGTACTATAGGTTTTGATACTTTTCATGTTTGGGGTTCTCATAAAAAAAAAAAAAAAAAGCTTCCAAGATTAATTCTTTGAATGCTTCTATTTTGAATTTGCTGTTGATAACATCATCAGTTGGTCCCACCGTATAGAATTTAAATATTGTCTCAGACCACCGTAGTCTCCTTTACGAAAGCAAAATCTCTTCACTTTACCCTTAATGGTAGTTACCTCTTTGTAAATCCCACTTCAGCACACTGTGATCACTGCCACCTAGTGGTTCCTTTGTCTGCAGATTCTTAATGCATGAAGAATCACTACTGATAATCAGATCAAGAGTATTACTCCCTCTAGTTGCCTCCCGAAAATGCTGATGTAGAAAGCAATCATCCAATAAATCCAGAAAAGCCTTGCTAGTGTGTCAGTGACCAACCCACAAATTCCAGTTAATCTCTGGGAAATTAAAATCCTCCATTATAAGACATTCTGATTTACTGACCCACTCTATTTCTCTGCCCAACTGTTCATTATACTCACCAGATTCATTAGGCCTATTATACACACCTACTCTCATTTTTCCTTTCCCAGTGCCTATGTCAAACCAAACAGACTTAACTTTGCATTGTCCACCAAAATCAATTGGATGCACTTCCTTAGATTTTGTGTTTCTTAACTAACAGCATAACCCCTCCTCCCTTCCTGTCCTGTCTATCTTTCCTGTGCATATTGTACTCCCCAAATTCCAATTCTGCACTGCTTATGTCTGTGTTACACCATGTCTCTGATATCCCAACAATATCTACCTTTGATTCCTTGACTAGCACTTCAAGCTCATCAAATTTATTAACTATACTCCTAGCATTGGTGTACACGCAAGTATACACTCACCTGTTTCTACTCTTATTTACCCTAACCCAGCCCATGCATTTACTTGTTCCACTATGACTCCCAGCAGTCCTGGAAATCCCCATTGCCTTGCTCTCCAGGGTTCTGCTCAATTGCATTTCAATAGTAGTGCAAGAATCACTTGTACCTCTGCCAGCGGTCGCTGTTAATCTATTAGTCCGTGTATTCTCCCAAGCTAGCAGTTTTCCAACCCACCTAACTCTGCCTCGATAGCGTCAGCAAATATTCTTGCATCATTTCTATTTAAGTGTATCCCATCCCTGTAGAAGCAGCCTCTCCTGTTAATAAGCCCAGACCAGGCTGAGAAAAATTCTACCCCTTGAGCCTTGCACAATCTCTCCAGGGCCGAATTGATCGACAAGGCTCTCATCATATACTCCCTCCTATCGTGTCTGGGCAGATAAAATATATACATATTTTACTTTTCTCTAACTTGTTTAAGAGATTTAGTATAGAAAAACTGTCATCACAACCGGTTTTATTGCGTTTAATTTAAAGAAGGAATTGCTAAAGGAGTATTAGATTAATATGCAATTGCAGTAAAGCCATCGGGGATCATTAGTTGCGGAGTTTAGGCTATTTAAATTAGCAAAAAAGCAATCCTACACTACCACGTAAGTATACTGGGCATATCCAAGACTGAATTGTCTGTAGAGCGAACACGCGGAAAAATTTTTTACACCTCTGCATAAGGAGGTTAACTTTTGTCTGAGCGTTTAGTTCCTTGCATCAAACTTTTCCATATCCACATTCGCGCTTAAATGTAAATAAAACTTTAAATTATTTAATTATTTTTTTTGTTTGGCTATATGATTCCAGAAATAATAATAAGCTTAAAGTGGGGGGGGGCTAATATTTTTAGAAACTCCATCGATTAATTAGGCGTGCTACGTTACTGATATACAGATCTACAATGGGCACATTAAATTGCTGGTGTATCAAATCGGCTGCATAGTATAAACATAGGGAAGTTCAGTGAAAAGCTAAAGAGCTGAACATATTATATACAGCATGCACATTCATCCACAATGAGAGGTTTGTATTTTCACTTCTTGTCTCTGCAAAATTTATAATGAATGAAATATATACAACGAATTTCATTCCACATAGTTCAGTCTATTCATCTAATGTGATTACATCCAATAACTTCGCATTGTTATTCTTTCAGACGTGCTCTATTCTGAATACAGAAGCCCCCAGCTTTGTTCAGCAGTCACCAATAAAAATTCTCGAACACCCATGTTAATGAGATATTTTAAACTCCAATTTAGTCTGAACAGAATGTAGCTAAGTAAGAGACTCGTGTCCGTGAATTGGCCATTTTTAATTTGTTTCTTCCATATCAAGAACGATTTCTGAAGAGAAGTTCGTCTCTTGAATCAGAAAGCGACAGAGTAAAATTGGAAAATTATGAGTGAGAAAAAACAAAATATTCTTATTAATATTTACGAGCACTATATTTGGTTCCCTTAATCATTGACTCGCTAATTAGATACGTAAACTTGATATCTCATGGTGAGCTGAAATTACAAATATTATTTCATGTCTGTTGAATTGAGGAGATGTTTTGAATATTAAGCATTCAACATAAGCATTAAATTGTATTCTTGTGATATTCGACTAAACATGAATTCTCTTGGGTGATAGATATCTGTATTAAAGGCTGATACAGATTGTCGTCATCTTTAGGGCAACAGATCAATCCTTATAACCATGTTTTTTCTTTTGTATATCGAAGGTATGAAAGACTAGAATTGAATCGGTAATTTTAAAGCATTTTAAAACGAAAATTTTGGACCTATCACGTTATCTTTTGAATGTATATTATGCTAACGCTTCGCTGTGTAAATGATTTAATTGTTAGCAAACGAACTAATATTGTCGCAATTTCCTGATGTTTTCTGCAGAATGGTTTTTATTTGCTTATTTGTGTTTTAAGACAACTTATATTGGAATATTCATATACTGTTATTTTTTACTAGGTTACGGACGCAGGTATTCAAGAAAGGAAGAAGTGAGATATGAAATACCAGAGATAGTAAACTCAACAAAATTGAACAAAAATAACTCCTGGAGAGAAGATGGAGACGGGTAAGAGTTACATGGCAGTATTTGCATATATTATATACATAGGGCATGGAATAATAAATAAATAAATAATCAGATCTTTCTGCTAAAATCCTTCGTAACACAAGGTTAACGTAAAATATGGTAGTATATTCGCAAATTGAAATGTTTTAAGTTTAATTTATGAATATACTACCACATTTAATTAAAATTAATTGAATCATAGAACATAATTCAGAACATTAACTCAGATTGTTACAAATTGAGAAAAATGATATTGTGTAGTTGCATTACACACACTCTATTGAGTTTCTAGTTACTCCTGTGAAAACAAGTTAGCTATTCTCTTGCTCGTTTAAGAAGCATTAAAAGAGAAATTAGTGGAACGAATTGTTTCTCATTATCCAGCTAGTACCCATATATTCCCTCGTTGTTAATTATATTTATTTGTAGTAAATCCAGTCCATATATAATTAAGTGACCCCTGTGACTCTTAAGATATCGTGTCTGGTAAAAGTATCTGTCCTTAAGGATTCTTTGATTCTTTTATTTCAAAAAGGGAAACGTTCCCATTGGCTAATGTCAGTGGAATCAGGGTTGTAACCAGTTATAAAATTTAAGAGAGGCTTTTCGAAGTTCACAGGAAGTTCCAGAAGTTTTTAAATTCAAATTTGTATATTTTTCTTAAAAATCAGTTATTTAATCAAAATATAATTCTGATTACTGTCATCGTAATAATAAAATCTTTATTATTGATAAACAAAACGCCGGTATAACAGTAAACATATATTCAGGATACAGGACTAGAGTCACCAGTACAATGATACAGTGTAGTGTACCAAAACAGTTGCTAGCACCAGCTCGAAAAACACAAGAACTGAATTAGACAGCAAATTTTTGTAAGTTACACCTTGTTATATATTTATTATTACACGCATTAACTCAACTATCAGACAAATGATTAAATAAAACGGATTATGGCAGGAAAAGGCGTGTAAACTCAAACTCTAAAACACGATATCGTGAAAAGGCTGAAGAAGATTAAGTTAGAATCCCAAAATATAATGAAAAAAAGAAAAATAAGAGACGTCATAAGAGCTAGGCATAATCTTAATTAGGGTAATCAAATTAAAATGCATTCCTCTGAACGTAATATCAGTCAACATGTATTCTGGATATTTGATTCTTATTTTGTTTTATTTCATTCATGATAAAATATAACATGCAATAGCCTGCTGAGGGTGTTATAGACAAACTATGGGAGGTGGAGGTCTTATTTCTTTTATTTTGTATATTTATCTTGATTTGTTTTTGCTTACTCGATTACATGAGGTGAACAGTAACAAAGAGAAGTGGCCGCAAACCTCAGATACCCACATACGCTACCTGACTGCAGAAACTAAATCAGAATTTTCCCGGTCTGGAGGGCGTTGTGATTTTCCTCGGTCCTGATAGAACCTAATTATGACGGCAAGCTAGTATCTGAGTCAATGAATAATCACAACAATTTATAATACCTTTGAAACAGCTTTAATACATGTCGTAATATTTACAGGTACACTATTATAAATTCCATAGGTATAATATTTACAAATTACAGCTGAAACATTATACCAGTAGATACTAATCTGGTTATATCATTGGGTTTACCTTCTCTTGGTGAACAACATAGGCGTATTTTAACAATTCTACTATTTATTCTTGCCCTATAACAGGTTAGGCTACCTTACCTAATATATGTATAATTTCTCCTAACATTATGGGAATCTTCTACTCTTGAAGCCATCCCAATTCAGTTTCATTACAGAATTCAGTTATTCTATTTCTAAATACCCTTAATATATTGGCTAGAGGTGTGTAACAAGCTGGGGTCTACCTTAATTTCTACCTTCGCTCCGCAAAACATCCTATAAGTGTCAGGTTTCTTAATTTACGAAAATTTCCCCATCTATAAAGCATTAACTGCCTCTACTCTCCCTAACATTGTCGCAACTTTACCTTATCCTTTTAATTAACGCTAACTGATCGGGTTATGCTCGGATGCTTGACATAACCATCTCCCTTTGTGTGAATCTGGCCATAATCGTTTCTCTTAACAATTCATTTACCTAAAGCACTCAATCTATTACTCAGAGATACAAAAGCCTTAATATATGCATATATACAAACATACAAGTACTTTAATTCTAGTACATTCACTTATGCTGTCTTACAATATTCAGTTTCGCTGATACACTCCTTTTTTCTATACTGCCCAACTTTTCAGGCCTACACACGTATATATATATATATATATATATATATATCCTGGAATTTACTTTGTGGCTTATATAGCATGAAAGTAACAGTCCACTTTATTTCTATCTTGCTCTTGCCTTGTCCTAAGTTGGTGTTTCCTTTGGATATTTACTGCTGCTGCTTCCACCTTTCTGAAGGGGCTCTGGTGATTGGCGATTATTATATCTATTGGATGGGCATCATTTTAGTTTAGTAGGCTGTACTGCTGGTGGATTGAGGTAGACAAATAAGGACCAGCTTCTCACTTCTCGTATGGATTCCATCTCTCCGTAGGGACATCACTTTACTTGGGGATTGATTCTTTCTCACTGTAAGGCACATAATTATCTTAACTTTTCACTCACTAACATTATTTCTTTTGCTTCTCTCACATCACCGACCTTGTTCCAACCAACACTCCGACTTCTCTATATCTCACCCTCTCCCTTTTCCCCCAAAATCACATGTTAATTTCTTCTCCTCTGTTCGTTCGTCCTTCATCCCCTGATCTTTTCCATCAATCACGTCGAATTCCTTTTTCTTAACTTTTATTTCCCTCCAATTTTCTTACTAAGAATAGCGTATCCTTTATCGCTACTTCTTATTGTTTTTAAAATTTCTTCCCTACAGCTCTCCCTGAGAATCGCTTACAGCAGCCCTCTTCCACAAATTTGTCACGGGCCTTCACTGATTCGATGTGACCACTAAGCCCTTCCTGTTGCTTGGTTTATGCCAGGCTCCTGACTTGCCCTTATTTCTGGTGTGGTGTCCCTTTGTCAATTTTAGTGAACCTTTTAGTCACCATTATCTATGCCTGAGCTCTTAATCGCCCCTTTTGTCAAACTTCGAGTTGTTCTAAGTGGCATTATCACTTAGAACACTTAAATTTATACTAATATTTTCATTGACGCTAAATTAAACCTTCTTTAATTACTCTTTCGCTCGCCGAGACCCAAATACACCAGAGTCTTGTAAGAGTGGATCATGTAAGATCCACTCTTACAAAATGGAATTGGAATATTCTTCCTTAGAACAACTTAAACGTTAGATAAATAAACATAGAGTCTTATAATATGCATATTCTTATAATTTACCAGAAAAGTATATGAAAATATACCAGCTCTAACCAGGAAAGACTCGTTCTGCAAACTGCAGCTTCTGAAGACTAGGCACCTGCAAGAAGATCTGATTGAGGTGTTTAAGGCATTGAATAGATTGAGTAAGCTCTCAGTGTTTATCAGATTTTTCATCTTGCCAAGACTATCCGCATGGGGGGGGGCATAAATTCAAATCGAGGAAGGATGGTTTATAATAGGACAGCTATGCGGAAATTTTGCTTTTAGCCAGCGGGTGGATGAACGTTGGAACACACTCCCATCAGTTGTTATGAAGTGGGTGGTTTGAATATATTCGAGGAACAGCCATTGAAGGGGATTTATAGGTGTATGGGAAGTGTTTTTTTTTTTTTTTTTTTTTCCTCCTTTTGTCTGATGCTATATAAGCTTGCTTTCTTGCATCATTTTCCACTACTAATATTAGATATATATAATAATAAGGTTTTTGCAAATACAAGCGTAGTTTGTAATTAGTTAAAGTTAATAATATAGAAAGCAAAACATGTTTTAGTGTAGATGCAAAAGTGCAGATGTTGTCTGATTGAATTCCAATGTTGTTCCTATAGCATCTAATCACATATTTTCTCGCAATCTGGCATCGTCTTAACCATGACGTTCATTGTATTGGTTCCGAATATCCTAACAAGTCAAAATGTGAGTAACTTTGTATCCAGCGTAGACAAGTGATCAAACAGGAGGACATTAGTAGACGCGTTTGAATTGGTAATGTTTCTAACCTATGTGCTAAATATGGTAATGTTCTGTAATGTTCTTATTTTCTTTACTTTGCGAGTTCCTTCTGATATAAACAGAATTTTTTTAAGGCCTGGCGTAGCCGAGTAGTTAGTACTGGAGTGCGGTAATAAACTCGCTTGTATTGACCCCGGTTCGTGTCCAGATGGCTGCGAAATACGGTAATGAATGTATTCATTATCAAAAAATATTAGTCATAAACTCCGCTGAAGTTATTAGGTCGTGTCGGAATATATAAAAATAATTTTATATTTCTCCTGGTGTGTGATCTGGACACAATGAGTCGATTCTGACTGTTTGCAGTTATACAACTGTGATTATATCAATTTCTTTTATTCTTCATCACCTTGACTTTACGGTAAAAAATGCTTTAAAGAGGATGCGATGCTATTTAAAATTTGAGATGTTTACTAAGGGTGCTATTGCGCCATCTAATTATCCAATATTCTACTTTTTAGGTATGTATTCGAGAGATGAAGGAGAGGATCGGATAGAAGAGGCATCTAAACATGTTCTTTTACAAGTTTTTAGAGCATATACTACAGTTCTTTTTCTTAACTCATCAAGAAGGCCGCAGGGTTCTTGTTTTGTTTTGTTTTTAAGCTGTTGGAGTATGTGGTAAAATGAGGTGCGCTACCAGTATTTAGTGGCTTTCTTTCTTAGTTGATTACATTTCTGCCTGTGTTGTGATATATCTGCTTTGTTCACACAGATATTAGTAAGGCCAAATGACTCATGGAAAAGGAATTTTTCTGCTTCAGACAAAAAATAAAATAATAATAATAAAAAATTAAACACAATATTCATACTAATCCCATTCTGGCAGGGTAACCATCCAATTCTGTTTTGAACTTACCTAGACTCACTACCTCTGCCACTCTGAGAGGCAGCTTATTCCATTGTTCGACAACCTGCTGGCGACATGTGAACCTCGTGAGATCCAATCTTCTGTTATTCACAGATATTTTATATTCATGCCCCCTAGTTCTTGCCTTTTCTACGAGGGAGAACTCACTATTCATCAGTTTCACTCAACCTCTTCTATGCCTTAAATACTTCAATGTGGTGTATAAGGTGCAGAAATGGTTGAGTTCCTCGAATGGCTCGTTTATATGTACGTCGATTTTCACTCTACTAATCTTGTAGCCCTTCTTTGAAGCCTCTCCAGAAGTTCTTTGCTTGATTTTAGGTGTGGCCTTTACATCCGAATGTAAATTCTAATACCATCTACCATCGTTTTGTATAGAGGATAATGACGTTTTCCAGCCTGCCTTTCTATATGTATTGAAAATTTCATATCAGATTGAATCGTAGCACCGCACTCTTTTTCTCCTTGAAACAATTTTATCTCCTCCGTCTATCTTAAAAAAAAGACAAGAACAGAAATCCTTGGATTTCTGTTCCCAAAGGCTCTTGAATTATTAACCACCCGTTGCACTTCAGGTTATCATACCATCGTCCATATCATTTATGAAAATCAGAAATAGTAGGAAACCCAACATCGACCCCTGAAGAACTTACTTTTTAATTAGCACACCCCGAAGACTTACTATTATTTATTTGACAACCCTCTGTCTCCAGTATTTTAGCCAACTCAGTCCAGAAAGACCTTAACATTAACTCTGACTTCTTAGAGTTCATACAACAGCCATCTGTGGGAAAAAGAATAAAAAGAGATTTATCAAAATATATATATTTGTATACTAAAAATATCGAAAGCGTTCCTAAAATCTAGATATTTCTGTCCAAATTGTTACCTGCGTCCATTTTTTAGTGACTGTCATAGTAATTTACCAGATTGGTCAGGCATGACCTCCCCCTAGGCAACCTGTGCTGAGATCTGTTCAAGATGCCAGTCTTATCGAGATAGTTCTGATTTGTATCCGTATTTTACTTACCACAGAAGTGAAACTCACTGGCCTTTAGTACCCAGTTCTTCTTCAGCATTATCTTCTAAGAAAAAACCTCTCATAAACATTCGCAATGCTTTGATAAAAAATGCAGCCTTCGGTAAACGTTGTTGACAGCTATCTTTGCAACTTATCTGCCATTTCTGCTGGTATTTTTATGGACTATGGATTTTATACACTGCAACTAGCTTACTTGATGTACACTGTCATGTATTATTTTCACATAAGAGAAAGTTATCTTAGATGACAATTAAGGGCTTTTCAAAAAAAATCCAAGTTTTTGGGAGATAAAGTCACGCAGCCGTCGCCTGTGACCACCAACATAGCCAAATGGCGAAGGTAAAGAAAGCCAACACGAGAACGACAAGAAACGTCGGATAACTTACGCGGAAAATTAGTTTTCCGATACGGCACTCTAGTGCTGCTCTCTCGGTAAACAGACGATAAGTGTTATTGGTCTGGAGCAAAGTCGAGAACGATATATTGATTGACAGGCAGGCGTGGCAAAAGATGTGCTGATTGGTGCGCGAACCCAACACACGATAACATCGAGTTAGTATAATTTTAGTAGAACTCAGAAGCCCTAATGGTAACTTGCTGTAATGAACGCTTTCCATAATGGTGAAAAAAAGGTTATGTTACCTCCACTTGAATCCCATGGGAGCTTGAACCCTCCCGAAATGGAGGGGGTAACCTAACCTTTTTACTTTAGAATCATGTGGACTAGCGCATATATTGTTTATTTACAAAATATTATTTTTTTATTACTGTACTTTTATTTTTAAAGACATTTGTGCGGATACACACGTATCATAACGTCAATCAAAACCTCAACTATATATATATCAACTATATCAATCAAAACCTCAATTATATATATATATATATATATATATATATATATATGTATATATAGCTATTCACTATATATATATATAATCTTTCTTTCCTTATATTTTTTCCTAACCTAACGCTTAAGGTTAGGTCACTAAATATAAAGAAACCGTTTCTATTATTTTCTAACCTACCATTTAAGGTCAGGTTACGAAATATAACCGAAAATAAAGAAACCTTTTCCTTTTTTTGCAACTAAATCTAAATCAACAGTAAAGTAAAAACACTCACGAACTCCAAAAATTTGTTTTTAATAATGAGAAAAAAACATAATGAAGAACATAAAAATGAACAGAACGAAACTTTTATTAATGTAGTTTTCATCAAAAAATCAACCAACGTTTTATTTTCCTTACAAATGTCTTCCATATTTGAAAGATTCATCGCTACTATTACCTGTTTACCGTTCATTACAAAACTATTATGCACCGTTCTTTACTCATAAATATACATTAAAATGCCAACCAATGACTACACAGTAGCTTGTCCTCTGTAGCGCCCACCACCAATCATTTCATCATTTGCCACGCCTACCTGTCAATCAATATATCCTTCTCGATTTCGGCCCCAGACCGATAATACCTACCGTCTGTTTACCGAGCGAGCAGCGCTGGTGTCGGGAAACTAATTTTCCGTGTAAGTTATCCTACGTTTCTCGTCGTTCTCGTGTTGGCTTTCTTCACCTTAGCCGCCAAACTGCAAAAAAGCCCGTACAATTCCTCGCTTCACTGATGCGTTTTGAACTCAATTCTTTTCTACCCGGTATGGAAGAACGGTAATTAAAACCGCTGTGCTTACCACGAGGGTATATATAGCGCTTAGTGCTATCTCGTAATCAGCTTTCACCGGTATTATCCCCAGCAGCGATTTTTTTACATAATATTATTTAATGATTATACCAGATGTCGAAATTGACTTTTATTCAAGTCTCCAGTTTAATTTTTCGCTTACACCAAAGCTAGAAACAATTGAAAAGGTGTTATTAATCAATCAAAACTCGATTCAAGAGTAGAAAACTTGCTTTTTAAAATACGAGTTGGATTTTTGCCAAAGCCATTTGTTGCAGCCTATACCTATCTCCATTCTCACCTCTGTTACAACTTGATGTTTTATTTTATCCTGAACTAAAGATGAGACCGAATTAGTGGCGCCCGACCTCTCGTCGAACTCTTGTATTGGTGACTTTGGTAAATCACTATTTAGTATACTAAACACGCCTGAACGTATCCTGTGGTCTTCCTACAGAGGTATGTGAAAAGACCAAAGAAGATATAGTGGATGACCTTTTTTTACAAGAATAAAGACGATTTTTTTTTTTTCGTGGAGAAGTTGCACAAGAAACATATTTTGGTTTTAATACAGCTTAAAAAGCCAAGAGAATTGTGAATTGGGTAATTGACTTCTCTCCAAGAATTGTTAAATGCTTGCAGAGTAATGATAGAATATACTTAGGGCATAATGCTCATAAATACCATAAGTTCACTGTTATAAGTAAATGCTTAGGATATGGACATTCTTCTCATTACTGCTCCCATAACTCAACATATTGCGGCCACTGCGCCAACGGTGGACACAATTTTGCACATTTCGCGCACAAAGCTGGACCACCTAATGCATTAACTGCAAAAGAAGAAAGAGAGATCCCAACCATTTAGTCAGGGACGCAGCGCCCCAAATACTTATGTGACCTTGAAATATCTCGTACGAAAACAATAAATGAATAATCCGACTATTTCCAACCGCAGTTTTACGAATATAAACAGCAATACAGCTATAGAAATATTACAAATAAATGCACACAGATCTCAAAGTGTTACAGATGAGTTAAGAATTGTCAATGAAGAATACCGTACCATGCGGACTTAATATGCATAAGGAGTACTATTTCTCAAAACAGTCACATGACGAATATTCAAAAGTCATCGAATTTTCTTTGGGTTTCGCTTCAGTTCCTCATCCTAAATCGGCCATTGTCATATTAATCAAGAAACTAAACATTACAGTCATTTAAAGTCTGTGTGCTTAATATTTTACTTGTATTCTTGTAACCTTGTCGTCTTTGTCCTTTTGCATAACATCCCTGTACTGGCCTTGTTCTACAGACCTGAACTCTTCCTTACTGTATCTCGAAAAATTTTTCGAAACTCTCGGAACTGCCAATTTATTAGACAACGAAGGAAAATTATTTGAGGAGTTAATCTTTGCACACAATCTAATTATTCATAATCTGCCACATTAGCCATATACACTCTCCAATACTCTGGGAATATCTGCTATAGATCTTACCTTGTCTACTAACAGCATATCTCCAAAAATTGCAGACTGGAAAGTAAACATTGACCTTACAAATAATGATCACAGATCTATTACCCTTTTTATCTTCCTTGGATCTTTAACAGGCTTAAATTAGTCTCCTCCACAGGATATAGTCAGATACTCAATGAAAAAAAATCAACCGGAATAGTTTCTGTTCTTTTATTTGACATTACTTCTCTTCAGGTATATCTTCTTCCCTGGTCTCCTCGTCTGCTAACTGAATATGCCACTTACGTTCAAATCGCTCTAATTAAGGCTACAACCCGTTCAACTAAGAAGAATGTTGTTCTCCCAAACACTGTTCCTTGGTGGACCAAAGAGCTTTCTGTTTTGCAAAAGCAAGTGCATAAAGCACGCAAACACTATCAGAGGAAAAGAAACTGGTATGATCCAAACTGTTGGCAACTCTGACCGATGGGGCCTATTACATGAACTCAGCAAAATTGAAATCCACTCTACAGAGGTTTACAATACCATCATTAGCAACAATGTAGAAGTAAAGTGCAGGACACTGTCAATGCTAGACTGGACAGGCTACTTCTACACAATGATCCATCCACCGATTTACCCTGAGCATTGTTCCATCAGAAATAACAACTGTTCATACCAACCCCTTGAACACTGAACTCTTTTTAACGCTTTATCATGAGTGAACTGAAATCAGCCATCCCCAAAATCAGAGCTCTGGTGGGTAGCCCAGTTAGTTCAATCGCCGTCTTCCCACTGGGTAGAAAAAACCCGAGTTCGAGTCCCGTCAATGACGTAAGGAATTTTTATGAGCCTTTTTCACAACATGGCTGAGTTAGTCGGTCTCAGGTGAGAATAACATGGTTTTTCAACCTGAAAGTCTAGTTTTTCGTCGAGCAAAAAGAAAATCGACCACAGAACCCACGCAATTTACAGGCAGTATACACGGAGCAATTATGGCCTTAGTCATTGATGTTCCTAAAACCCCACTACAGCCAACATCAGAACCAACAAATGTCCTGGTCTCGACTTAGTTCATTTTTTTTATTAATAATGCAAGAATTACTCCTCAATTTATATAACAAATGCCCTTATGGAAATTATACTAAAAACTGGGAAGCAGCCTTCCCGATGATCGCTGCTTCCCAGTAGCAAAGTGGCCAGAAACCACACACACACACACACACACACACACACACACACACACAGCGCTCATTTCTAGCCTTTTTACAGAGTTTTATATATCATCATAAAGTAACGAGACGAAGGTGAACTAACATTTAGGGGCCACCCTACACAACACATGTCCACATAGTCAATTTGAAGCCAGTGAAGCTTTAGGCTTCCTGATGTTTTTGTTCTGCTTGTTCTCAAAATATTTGCTGCTCCTGAGCTTGCTCGTGTTTTGTGTTGCATTTTCACACTTCCTGATTCCCCTGGTATTTTTCTTCTGCATGGAAATTTGCTCCCTAACAGTTCATAAAAATGGTAACAAATACCTCGCTATTAATTATCATTCCTTCGCACTTATCTCTACTCTTTCCACCACTCTTAAACTATCTCGTAACCTTCCATATGGTCAGCGATCTGAAATATGAATTCCGTCATCTTTTAAATACCGATCTCCAGGTAATTCCCCAATGGAGCGAAGAAAACATATTTAGAATAATTTAAATTACTTAGTTAACTTCAGCCCTTCCAAAACTCAGCCCTGTCTGAAAAAGTACATTGCTTTTATTCCAATCTTCGGTGACACTCAGAATTTTAGATACAACTGGGGACCACCTTGGCATTACCTCTTTTGAGGAATTACTTGACATCAATCCTTCTTGGCATAAACGCATCACAAATATTGGTTTCTCTGCATAAACAACTGAATTTTCCTTTTCGCTGGCTGCGTTATTTTTATTTTATTCTTTTTTATTCTTTTTAAATAGCTACTTATTCTATATTCAGATTTCAAATCCGCTTTCCCTGAAGTATTTTTCCCACATGTTGGGCCACGAAACCTCTCTCAATCTCTTAAACTACATTCAAAAGAGGGCGGTCAGGTTAATTAATGGCCATCTCTTATAAAACGCTCTCCAATCTCCGTCGTTCATTACTGTTACCTGCCTTTTCTGCAGATACTTCCGCGGATTTGTTGTCCTGCAAACAGTAAATCCACCGCAGAACGCAAGAAATTTACATACATTATATAAGGTGCAATATTGCCTGAGTTGCCGATGCGCCTAAAACCCTACATCATCATCAACAACAACGGAGACTTCTCTGGAAGCTGTTCTTCTCTTGCATCTGTAATTCCACCGCGGTCTTCTTAACCAGTCCGAACACTTGCCTCAGCTAGTCAATTTTTCCCTGTCCAACCGCAGAGTCATTGAACTAACTTTTCATCTTCCTTCGTTTTTGTTAACCTGCTTCTTTTCTCTGGAACAACCTTCCTTTACACGTATTTCCTGGAAATTACAATCTATAGAAATTCAAGCCTAACGTCAACAAACGTCTTCTGTGTCCTTGTGGGGTTTCAGTATAAACTGTTCCGTGCTTGCTTTCTTTGCTCACTTACACTCTTTACGTCAGCCGACATACATTTAGTCGTATTACGCTTACAGAACTTGATGACTGGTGTAATTACGTTTGTGGTTTCACAAACGTAATTCGTTTGTGGTTTAAAGATATTTTTGAATATTTTTTGCTGCATATATTATATCCGACAGCAAATAATTCCATATTTATATTGAGCAGCCCAAGAAATTTTCTTTTATGGTCCCATTCCTGTTGAAATTGAACTCTTGCCTTTACCTTTGATTACGTAGATTTCTTTAGGCACATCCAATTTTATGTTATTGTTGTGATTGCTTGTTATTCGTTTTTCAACTGAAAGATTTTTAATAAAATTAGTCTCCTAAGTGAGAACCAAATCTACGATATTAGAGCCTCTTTACCCCCTCCCCCTCCTCCTCACCGATGCTAGGGTAAGTAACAATCATGCAATTTATTGGAAAAAATTTATACCATTGTAGTCAGTTTTTGGTCAATGCATTCCATTTTATACCAGGTAGGTTGAAGTTCAATAATGAGATAGTCGTACTTGTGCGTGTGTGTGTGTGGGGGGGGGGGGAATTATGTTGTTATTTGGCTTGTTTTTGTTGAGTTTTGACTTCTACCCTACTGAAGTCACGAGCCCACCCCACAAAACGCAAATCTAACTGCAAGTCACAGAAAATTCAAGATTCTAGGGGTGTGTGTAAAGTTGTGTGCTAGCAGAACATTAAAGACACATTTTTTACAATAAAAATCTCAAACCATTAATGAATATTATATACAACTTTTACATAAAAAAAATAAATAATTACATACACGCATATCAATTTCTATATATATAAACCATACTATGGTACAATACACTATCTCTCCCTCAGGACTAATGCTCGAGGTCGTTCCTTTTCCGTTACAAATTATCCACTTTGTATTAATTGCAGCTTACATATTATGAATCCTCAATGAATATCCAATTATTCTCATCTATTACTATTTTTTATCGCTTACACCAGTAATATCCATTACAACTCTTACTATTTTATTAGATCTCTTAGCTTTTAACACATGAAATTTATTACAACTGGTATACTCTTTCATCAGTAATATTCACTACAGATCACTCATTCTACCTTAGTTACTCCCTTCATTCAGGAGGTTTCTCAATAAATAAAATTTCTTTCTCTACAAACCGTATCTGTCAAGTTATCATTTGTAGGCTCCTTGTCTAAATTAATGCTACATGTTAACATATCCTCGACTTACTATCCCTATGATTATATTTCTATATTAATTATTTTGTACTATTTCTCTCATTTTATTACCCCTGTACCACCCTTACGTTATTTCATAATCATTAACATTCATAACAGTGTATCTCAACCTTAGTAACTAACTTGCCTATTTCAAACTGAATTTTCTTTAGAAAGAACTATCAATCAATTTCTTACAGAGTTTAGATTATGAGTCCATGAGTTCAATAAAAAAAACAAAAAAAAAAAAACAGGAACAGACCTACGTTCCGAACTGGCCGCTACTTCCAATTCGCTTTCGCCCAGGTTTCCTTCGTAGCAGACAGGCTTAAGTTCATTTCTTGGGCGCTCTGATTTTTTTTTTTTCTTTCCTTTCTTAGCTCACATATCTGCACAACTGGCCATTTCTCAACAGGCCGGACCCTAGATACAAGTGTAGGCTCTTACACGACAGCTTCGGAGGTACAGCTTGCGATTACGTTGCCAGCGACGCCGATCACCCTATCACTGCTTTTCGATGCCGGACAAGGCTTTCTTTTTACCTTAACCTTAAACTTTCGACGCACATGTTCCCACTCGTCTATACTTCCAAAAAACATCATCACTTTCAGGCTGCAATTACTCGCGTCCTCTACGCCTCACTACCCCTTTATCTCCCCATTTTTTCTTCTTTTTCTTCTTCACCTTACTACCACGAGATGTGAACTCCGATCACCAAAAAATCTACTTCCACTTCAACCCGCAAACTCACGACCATCTCCCCTTAGACCACAGAGAAGAAGATAGATTGGACACTTGCTCAATTACTCCCCCCGAACTTTTCTTTTTCCCTCCAGTTTGGAACACCTCCCCCACGGACTTGCAACCAATCCCCACATTCTGTTTAATTTTTCATTCCTTCCTATTTGCTAAAGCATTTCCTTATCCGTCTCCTTAGCGCACAAACCAATTCTTCTCTACAAATTTTTCACACGGCAGTATGACCTTTTGATATATGCCAGTTACCTCCAAAACACTCAGTTTCGTGTTGACATCCTCTCGGCTAAATATACCAACTTACCCAAATATCAGTCACCCTGACGCCGTTTTCTTTTTATGGGAACACTGGACGTTCACTCATTTTCTGTTTACTTCCTAACGGTGGCTTAGATCAAAAGAGACACTTCATAATCCAGTTTCAGGATCCTATTGTTCTTGTCTGTTCACATGTGGCACCCCCTCTCTAGTCCTGGCTGCTGTCCCTGTTAGCTCTATTATATTTTCGGAATTTTTGTTTCCATTTAGTGGCTATTTAACATATACGTCTATAAGTTTCCCATACCCAAATCCAGTGTTTCTTCAAACATTAACCTTATTTACATTAAAACTAAATATCCAATCTTAATACTTACTATTTTTAAACTTAATACTCCCTTTCCATTGCCCTTCCTGGAATTATTTTAGCTAAATAGATATTTCTATTATATTCGTAAGATCTACATTTTACATACTTATTAGTTCATTTAATGTGGTAACAAAGAGATAACGAGAATTTTGTCACACTCCCCAAAATCATTTAGCCTGTGACACGGCCCACACACTATCATCTTTCCTTTACTGAAAGTCATTTCACACCATACTGACACAACATCGACTTTATGATCTGATTTAAGGAATATTCTTACCACTTAAGACAGTTTTTGATCAGAAGCACCGTTCGCTCACCTCTCTGCCCACCTTTGTGTCTCCTGAACATAGTGTTCACCGAATGAATTTCTTCATCTCATATATCTGAGTGGTACCGTATGCCCAAATGCATTAGTTGATTGATAAAAATCTTCAATTAATTTAATTTGTTTACAATACTACTAGCATTGCACTGTAAACAAAATAAGTTTTGTACGTTATTGCTTTTGACCACAATGATACACCTCTTATAGTTACCTAAAAAATTTTTGAACACGTGATCTTAGATTGCTGGAGGAATTTTTCCACATTAATTTACCTATCAATGGTTAAGGCAATTAATGATTGCATATAAGCACCCTCAGAGAGAAAGTGTAATTTTCTCCTATCCACTGACCTGAGTGGATCGTACTATGACTTTCCTAACCCCCCCCCTGAAAAAGCAGTTCTCCGAGCCCAAAATATCTCATTAATGGCATTGAACAAACCCTTACACCTCATCTTTTTACGTGATACTCTCTTTACAAAACAAATTACGTCTACTACATAAGACCGCCATGCTGTGGAAAGTTTCTCACCTCAAGCCTAGAGTTAATCTGCAGGGTTTTTATCATCAAATCCATTTTCTCACGTCTGGGCAGCATTGCAGACACAAAAACGTTTTGTCCTATTTCTTGACACTCATTCAACCGGCCTTATATTTCATAACCAAATCATCATTTCGTTCAAGTTCGCTTTAAATTATTAGGCTCCATAAATATTACCATGCAGGCACAAATACCATTGAAAAACGTTGTTATTCGACTGTTTGCACCCGGTAGATCTACTCTGGTTTTATACCAGTTGTCTTCCTTACAGAATGTGTTCCCAATATCAGCCTTACACTTGATTCGGTAATTAAGACTATGGCCTGCAGAATCAAAGCATTCTATACTGGTTGGTCCATTTCTGTAGCCAGATTCGGAAGTACGTCGAACGACATATAACATCAGGACATAGTGTTATTGTTATGCGCCCCTTGGTTTCAGACAAATCCGCGTCAAGTAGTCTGTTAACATTGCAAAGCCAGTCAGTGTGGGCTGTGTGAGCAGTGTGTTGTTTGTACTGTTTGACTGGCCTCTTCGTTTCTGCGAGGCGCGATCACCAGGAAGGAGCCTCCCAGCATCCGTCCACTGGCATGAGGAGCCAGACCAAGGAGTAAAAAGACATCTGACGGCCGGTCCACACTCCTGCAGGAGCTAGAGTGGGAGGGGCCAAGGAAAGAGCAGAGAAGAGACTGGAAAGTGGAAGAAGGAAGACAGTCGGGGTGACAGAGCGTGGGCATCCCCCCCAGGCGGAAAGGAGCAGTGAGAGTTCTAGGTGCAGTTATGGGAGTCCTTGAGAAGGACTATGGGTGGGGTGAAGAGAACAGGTAAAGCTCAAATTAAAGAGTCCAGGATGGTAACAATGGAGAATCACGGAGCGGCGTCGGCAGGGCTGCCCGCAATTTGCAGTTTCATGACTGGAAGTTTCCGGTGCTGGGTATCAGTTGCTGTGTGGAGGAGGTTATCCAGGAGCAGTGTTAGGGAGTTGCAAGTGATGCCAGTGACGACGAAAGACCTCGTTGACATAACTGGTCAGGCACGGAAGGCATCGTTAGATTCCAGTAACTTGGTTTCTGGTCGAAGTGATGTAGTATGGCAGTCTAGAAGTAGTTGGGTTCTTAGATCTAAGGATACGTTGCATGAGTGCATTACGTGGTCCCAGTCTTCAGTTTTTCTCTGCAGGTACGGAGGGCACCCTCAACTAGGCCGAACTCTCGAAGGTATCTCTTGAAGGTCAATAGGAAGGTAGCATAGACGTTAGGCAAGAACCAAGTGGAACGTTGTTTGTTGATGTAGGTTACATCAGGGTGGAAAAGTTTAGTAGTTGCACCAGTTGTGGAATCATTCCAGCTGGTTTGCCATAGGTTTATCAATTCTAGCCACACACGTTTATGTTCCTGTTTGATGTCGGTATCGGTACGGGTTTGAATAGCGAGGAACTCTGCTTCCTTATTCTTCTTAATAGCATGAGAGAGTCCGATAAAGGCGACGTGGAGGTCCAAGAGGAGGCAGCCTGTTATTGCCTGTAGGGCAGTCTGCGCGGGTAGCGCAGTGTTATCGTCAATGTCCTTCCCACACTGGGTGGAAAAGGCCCGGATTCGAATCCCGTCAATGACGCAAGGAACTTTAATGGTTTTTTTCCCTCAGTGGCTGAGTTAGTCGGTCGCAGGTGTAGATAGCAAGGTTCCCCCCAGAAACTGGGGTTTTTTCGTCCAGCAAACAGGCAAATCGACCAGAGAATACATGCAATTTACAGACAAAATACTTAGATGGGTATATATTAGAAATAATGGATGGTCCTAATATAATAATAGTACCTGTAGGGCGGCAGTTGACGTCGTTCTATATGCGCGGGTAATTTGTAGTAGCATTAAGTCGTTGAATTTGCTGAATTTTACGTTGTGCATGCAGTATAGTCATTCGGTGGTACCATACTGCAGCTCCATTTAATTTTGATGCTGACCTTACGGTTAGAGAAGTAGCTTATGAGGCAGTGGTAGAAATTCCAGTTACAGTTAGAGACTCTGGCCTTCTGAAAAAAACCCTCTGAATAACTTTAGGACAAAGTAAAGTAAAGTGTATTTAGTGTCTAACGGCACCAGAGGTTTCCCCCATCTCCGCGTTGCTTTCATTGTGGGTGTACCAGTTCACTGGGAAGGCCAGAGATTTAAAAGTGTATGGATATTGTACATACGTAGTGTTGTGTTCTGTTGTTCATCTGACCGTTTAGCCGCTAGACCCCCTGCTGGGGCCCAACATTGCCCACACTTTGCCCCGTGGAGGCAGACCAGGTACACCAGTATTTTTAGTTAAGTACTCTGGCAGGTCCTGCCACCTAATTTCCTGAGATTTCAGTGGCTAGGACCTATAGATATATAAAAATAAATAAATAAAAATAAAAAAGGGGGGAGAGGGATAAACGCTTGAATCTAATTAGGCCGAAAGAGGTTGCAAGTGTGTTGAGTTTGGCATTTAAAATTTTTTACATTGTGTGGGGCATTCGCTTTTCGCTGGCGATATAGGTAGAGTAGGGGGGAGAGACGGAAGGCTGGGGGAAAATGACAGAAATATGGGGTCAATAGGGAAGGCGACCCCAGGTATATCAGTGGGGCATGCCCTTGCCCCACCAGAGGGAAAAGAGGGGGTGGTGGGGTAGGGAGGGGGCAGAAAGACCTTCACCTCACCCCACCAGGGATAGGGAGAGAAAGTGGGCTGGGCAAGGGAGCCCCGCCAAGTTCGCCATAGCGGCAATTTGCAGTGCCCTCCAGCAAGTGCAGTCTGATAATGACTCGTTGGTGCGGCTTGGTCCTTTTCTAGGTGTGTGGGTTCATCCTGGGAGCGACGACATCCTGGCTGGAGCCACTCCCATTGGTTCCTAGGTCGATGCTGTTTCATTTATTCTGCTGCATAGTTTATTCTACGCCGTTTGTCCTTAGTATTTTGCTATCCTTTCCTCTGTGTTGATGTTTTATCAGTTTGCCTTTATTTATTATTTGTGGTCATCTATTCGTTGTGGATGGCTATTTCTGTTCGTCGTCTATTGAAGACGTCAAGTGCAAATCGGCTGAGGGCTTTGTATTCATCTTCTGAATCCAGTAGATGGTACTCTTGATTTTTCGGCAAGTATTGAATTTCAGTTATGTCTACTTCTATGTTCTTCGTAGCATTCACAGTCGTGCATAATATGCTGCCAGGTTTCAGGTTCTCCACAGGTGCATGTGGGCTCTTCTATTATTCCGAGTGCGTTCAGTTTTGCTTTAAATGGGCCGTGGCCCGTCAGGAGGAAGGTTGTATTTAGCCCGGGATAGAACCACGAGGGGGCTTTTGGGTACATTTTTGCGACTATCGGTATGAAGCTTCTTGTAACTTGACCCTTTGGCGACATCTCCCATCTGTGCTGCCAAATTTTCAACATGTGAGCCACTATTCGTTGTTTCTCTGTCGTCCGGCTGTTGGTTGGGTCCAAAGTAAAGTCATAGATGGAGGCAGGTATATCCTTGGACAGTAAATACATGAGTCCACATCTAGTCACCTCGAGGTCCAGCGGAAGAGCTCCTGCCAGGACCTGCAGAGCCTGGGTGCTCACCGTTTTGCATGCCCTAGTTATAGTTAGATGTATGTTACTTTGGATAGTGTCCAGCTGTCTTCTGTTGACCGCGGTTCTGGCCTTCCTGAACCAGGTTGGCGATCCGTAGGTGATCACTGGGATTCTTTGATAATACAGGGACAGGGTCTTCCTGTTGAGTCCCCAGTCCCTGCGAGATACTCTTGCTGCAATTGCTGCATTGTTCCTTAGTTTCTCTATCAAGTAGGTGAGGTGAGGTGTAAAGGAGAGGTTTCCATCCAGCATAATACCTAGATACTTAATTTGCTTTGCTAGTTTAATTGTGGATCCCGCTATCTTTATTTGCGGTGGTCGTCTGATATTTAGAGAGCCTTTTAGTAATACTGAGTTTGTCTTAGTTAGTGAAATCATTAACATATGTGTTTTCGCCCAATTCTGTAAGGTTTGTAGTGCTTGGTTTGCCTGTGTTTCAAGTCCCGTTCTGGAGTACGCTTCCACCATTAAAATGAGATCATCAGCAAAGGCCTGACTGGCCACATTTCCCAGGTCCAGAGCCAAGAAGTCATCAAAAACCAAGTTCCACATTAGTGGCCCCAGGACAGATCCCTGTGGGCAGCACCTTTGGACGCTTTTAACAACTCTTCGGAAAATTGTGACGACCTCAATTTTCCTATCCGACAGATTGTCCGGACACTGTTATACAAGTTTTCTGGGAGTGCTGCTTTCCGGAGTCTGCCAAGGACGCTGTGCCACCAGACGGTGTCGAAAGCCCCAGCAAAATCCACTGCTATTACCCGAAAATACTTCTTGTTACTTTAGGTTGCCTTGGTTATGAGGTTTTGGACTACTTCAATGGTCGAGAAGCCCGGTTTGAATCCATATTGCCTGGGTGATTCCAGGTTGGCGGTTTTGTAATGGTTCATGATCCTTTTGTGGAGCAGCCTTTCATAGAGTTTGCTTAGGGTAGAGAGTAGGGCTATGGGGCGATATGAGGCCGGTTGGTCCGGAGGTTTTGTTGGGTTTTTTAAGATAAGTTTTAGGTGTGCAGTGTAACTTCAGGACACTTGAATTTTTTGAGAGATATCATCTGGCTTCAGCAAAGATCACTCCTGTTTTGAATTCATTTCGTTGCGCTCTCAATATCTTGCTCAAGTAAAATGTCAATAACTTACAGGAGAATTGCCGTTGACAGTACTGCAACATCGTTTGGCTTGATTTTCGCCGCATGCCGTACATCGTGACTAACTGATCTTTGAATTTTATTATGAATACTTCATAATCGACCGAGATAATTTATATTTATTATCCCGCTTTCCAAAAGGAAAACATATGTATGACATCTTATCTACGTGTGTGCTGTCCCAGTGGTTTTGGTGTTTACAGTCCGATCCCAACTTGAAAAGTAATCGCAGCAATTCAAATTATGTGCACCATTTCTTAAAGGAATGGTGCTTCTGAGGTGTGACCAAAAGGTTCAGCCAGTGATATTTGAGTAATGATAAGGTCATGCCAGCTATTTGGTTACATCTCCTTTGAATGAGTTTCCTTGACAATATATACACACCTATCCCAATAGTTTCTGGAAGCATTCCTGATAGATTTATTTCACAACTTCTGATAGATCTGTATTCGTTCTTAATAATTTCCTCAATGGTTGAAAATCTGTGGCTTTCTTTTTAAGGAGTTTTTAAGCTTTGAAGAAAAAAATACGCAGGAATTTAAGTCCGCCGTGGCGGTAGTAATAATAATAATAGCAGTACACTGCCCGATAAAATTAACGCCTTCGTGGATAGTACAGTTGGGAGGATCGCCGTCCTCCCTACACGGGGTGAAAGAGACCTGAGTTCGAGTCCCGTCGATGACAAGAGGAATTTATATGGGGCTTTTCTTTTTCACAACATGGCTGAGTTAGTCAGTCTCAGGCAAGGGTAGCATGATTTTTCTCCCGGAAACTTGGGTTTTTCATCCAGCAAACAGGAAATCAACCTCCTAATGCACGTAATTCACAGACAATATACTGTATACGGAGCAACATTACCTTAGTAGCCGATGCTCCTAAAAAAAAGGACAAAATTAACAAAATATTTTTTATAGATATTTTATTGCGAACAGTGTCGCCAAAGGCGAATATTTAATATAATAAGCATCCTAGCATGCAAATTCCCAGTATCCAATAGAAATCGATCTACCTTACAACGCTGCATATTATGCAAATTATTCATGCAAATGTAAAACACGAGGTGCTACCACATCACAGTACTCAGGATAGCAAGTCCTCGTTTAGATGATTCTTCGAGATCTCAGGCGGAGGTGGCACGTTGGCTTAATGTGTCACGCACTGTCGTCTGTGCACTATGGAAACAGTTTTAGGAGATGGATCAGTTGGCCAGTTCACTGAGCCGGAGGACTACATCAACCAGAACATACCGCTATCTGTCTCTAAAAGCAAGACGGAACCCTACAATGTCCCGTCATCAATTGACTCTTCAGGTTGTTGGGACCATAGGTGAAAACATTTACAATTGAACTGTGTTAAGAAGGCTCAATTCAAGTGGACTCTACACAAGGAAGCAAGTTGTTTGCATCTTATTAACCCCAAACCACCACAAAGATTGTCGAAACTGGTGCCATGAAAATGTCACTTGGAGCCCTAACAAATGGAGTACAGTTCTATGGTGAGTCTAAGTTTAGCCTGAAAACAGACTCTAGATGTCATTTCATCTGGAGACGACGAGGAATGCAGCACCATCCCTCTACCTTCAGAGAAAGGGACACTTATAGTGAGACGGGATAATGGTAACGGCCCCACTCCTCTTCATGTTTTTATAGGGGTACCGTAACTGCGCTGAGGTACCAAGAAAATATCCTTGAACCAAATTGAGACTTTTTAGGGGTGTGTTGGCCCAGATTTTCTCTTCATGCACAACAACCCCGCTGCACATAGAACTCAAGTGTTGGTGGAATCTTGAAACTGAAGATGTCGAACGACTTCCGTGGCCTAAACGATTAACAGACTTAAATCAGATCAAACATGAGTGGGATCTTTGATAAAGTGGCATGCAGTGCGACCCCATTGGGCGTCGCATTGCATGTCGACAGCCAACTCCTCGGTCACTTGATGTGCTAAGGTGTTGTGCTGGTGGAAGACCTTATGGGATTGGTTGCCACAGAATTTTATAGGCACCTTATCTTACGCGGTTCATCGCTGTCAGGTCTGTTGAGCAGCTGTAGGGTCACATGCCATATTGATGTCATGTGACCATGTTGTTGAGCATCTTGTATTGACATATCCCATAAAAAAAAAATATATATATATATATCACTAGAAACTTCGCTTATGGTTAACGTTGATCACTTAATCTGATGAGATCAAGAATGCAAGCGATTGAATCATTAGGTTTGAAGTTGAAAGGCGGCCAGAGCGAGATTTTCTTTACACATTGGCCCTCTTTAAGCTGTGATGACTACTGAAAAGTCTGCAAATGACTCCACGGCACCTTCGCCGAAACCTTTTTTTTTTATTTATTTATTTCAATGTCGGCGATTTCTTCAGCAGTTTTCTGAATTTGAAACATAATTTGATGCAAATTCGCTGCTCATCAGAATCACTTATTTTAAAATGCGACGAAACACATAAAGCACCTTATATTCAAAGCGAAACAATTCAGATTGACTGCTGATAAACGGGTAATTCTTACATTACTGTCTAAATTAGTCAACGAACAAGTTGTGACAAGTTCCAACTCCCAATGAAGCAGCACTTTCAAGATATAACTGTCAATCTCCGAATTTTTGAACATATTGAATAATTCATCACGTTTATTTACAACAGCATAACCAGGATGTGTTACAGGAGATTCATAATCTATATGATCGAAGTGGGTGTGAGAAGGGAGAAGTTATTTTCTGTCTGTATCCCAGCTCTGCCATCTTTATATTAAAAATAAATAAATAACATAAATTATAATTTAATTATAATGAAATGTTAATAAATATTATTCGTAAATATTTATTAACAGCATTTTCTTGAACATTTTATATAAATAATTGTAAATTGTTCTTATAGATTTTATGTAAATAATTGTAAGCAGTTCTTGTGTATTTAATATACTCTAGAAATTCCAGTTCAGAATCGGACAACGAAGATTTGGTGTATTCCTTGCAATCTACCCCTTCCTTATCTGCTATAAGAGATGATGGCAGAGAATGTTCTGAAACAGAATGCGACCGATTTTGTAAGTGCATTGTTTAATTCATAACTCATTTAGCTGTATTATGAACAGCGTCCGAAAATGTTTGGTTAAATATTACGGGTTACACCTAGATTCATTAAACAATAACAGCACACGATTCTTTAGGCAGATTGGGATGCTATCCAGGAGCATCGAGAACCAGAACGTGCCTGGAGCCAACAGTTTCCGGACTGGTGTTATCCCGTAATGTGCCCCGACCACAGTAATTTTTTTAAAAATTTTTTTAGCTTCCTCGTACCATTTGGACACTTTTCCAAATAGGGAAACTAATCCCAAAATAAAAGAAAAATGGCTACATCTCGAAACTGAATGTACATCTGTGTACTCCCTCGCGGGGCGTGCACAAGGCTTGTTATAAATGCTGTAACGGAAGGCTGGAATAATTATACTAGAGAATTAAATAAAAATTATTGGCACCCCATAGTCGAAGGGAATGATGTATAACCAGTAATTCCACTCGCATTCTCTTCTTATGCTTACTCTAAGTGTGATAGGTCAGTTGTGATTGGCACCTTGAATATCCTTGGAAAGTAAAGTCAGCCACTGCCTTCATCAGAGACCGCTTTGTGACCCACAGTATTAGGAGTGTTTCCTGCTACAAGCCTTGCACTCTGAGGTGATAACGTGATTTATTTGAAAGCATACCACTATGCATAGTGGTATAGCGTAGTGCATACCACTTTTTTCAGTTTTTTTCGCTTTTATATATTTATTTTATCAGTTTATATTATCGTTGTCAATTTATACTGTATACCACTTTGCTTTCTACTGTCTGTTCTATTTTATTGTAGTTTATAAAATTTCCCTCTCTTTGGCTACTAGTTGGTGTGCACATGAAGACACTACAAATACGTCACCTGGCGCAATATGCCATTTGATTTTCAAATGTGTTCTCTCTACACCCAACTCTTGTAATCTATTTAGTCCAAATTCGAGATTGCAGACGGTCAATCTGAGGTCATAGTTAACTGCAAAATATTGTTTGAAAGCACGTCACTGAGTGCTTTTTTTTGTATGTATTCCGGAAGCTGAAATTCCTTGTTAAAATAGCTAGTAGCTATGAGATGAATATGTTTCGTTTACAGATTTTGGCGCCCTTAAATTCAGTAGCGAAATAATAAATTCTGCGCCTTCACGTGATCTTTAACAACCCTACCAAAACAGCTGTCGAGCCCCTTCTTTGCTCGGGCATCTCGCAGTGGCAAACTTGGCGCCATGCTAGTTTCATTACTGTTTGGATTTAATTTTTTTTTTCAAAAAAAAAGTTCGGAACATTATGGCCGAACCCAGTGAACAGATATTCAAGGAGGGAAATGCTTCATTGACGAAGGTATCGGCGTGAATGAACTGAAAAGTCTTTAAATTGTTCTTAATATTGAGAATAGATTCCTCATAAAAAAATAATAAATAAATAAATATATATATATACATACACACACACACAGAGGCGGTCTGAATAGGGTGCTCTTACCCGATTCACTTTAACTCCCTATCCCTCGGCGGTGGGAAGGAGACAGTTCCCTGTCCCCTCCCCCGCCACACCTTCTTTTCCCTCTGGTGGGGCATGGGCATGCCCCACTGACTCCTGGGGTTGTCTTCTCTATTGGCCCCATACTTCTGTCTTTCCCCCAGCCTTTAGTCTCCCCTCACTCTGTATCTTGACTACTAGCGTCAAACACATGACAAAATTTACCGAGCCCAACAGTAACAATTTTAATCTTTATATTTCTTTTGGCCAATTCCAATCCTAGTGGTTTTTTTTTTTTTTTGTTTATTTTAAGTCTTACCCACTGAAATCTCAGGAAACTAGGTGGCAGGGCCTGCCAGAGTAAATATCGAATACTGATGTACTTCACCTACCACCCAGGGGCATGGTGTGGCAAACGGCTAAAAGGTCAGATGGACAACGGTACACAACACAACACTCAATAATATCCATACACTTAAATCTCTGGCCTCTACAGTGTTCTGTATTACACGACAATGTATGCTACGCGGAGAAAGGGGAGGAGGAACCCATGCTGCCATTAGACCCTAAACACACTATATATATACACACACACAAGTGTGCGTATATACTTATTTCTGTTCATGTGACGAAGTAATTCATTCGCTGGTCGCATCATCCATATTTCTGTGATAAGTCGTTGTTCCTGGTTTCATTTAATCTTCTCAGACATGACCTTTAATGAATTTTTCTTACCTTTTCTTCTAGTAGTTATCTTCAATTTGAGAGGAATTTTATTGAATTGCATTTCTGCCTTAACAGTCTGGAGTATACTGCTGCTGCCAGTTCTTGCATTGTTCCTTATTCCTTGGGCGTATCTTTGTAGTGGTTATTCCGATGAACAGACTGACAATTGATATCCAATTGTAAAACTCGTATATCTCAAAGTATAATACCGACTTGGTATAGAGCAATATAACAATAAAGTTCTCTCTTTCGTCTTATGTTTGCATTTATTGCTTAAATCATAAATACACGATTGCGTGCATTCATGATCAGAGCATAAAAAGCACGTCGTTCCAGATCGTAGCTTAATTTTACTGTTGATTGAAGGATTTTTTGATGCACAGATACTTTCCAATAGTGCGCCATTTCATGTGGTTTATCATGTATTATGAACGCACACACCTTTAGAGGTGTGTGCGTTCAAGGGCCGATTTGCATATTGTGGGGACTAAAAATTCTGGTGTATAACTAACAGAAGAAGTTTCATTCCCTCTACCTGAGATGGGATATCTATAACTCTGATTGAAAATGATTTTATGAATTCCTCCATTTCGATTGGATTTAAACTCCAACTTCTCCAAAGGAGTAACAAAGGGCAAATTCACTAGTTTTTTTTTGGTTCGATTGTGCAGAGTTATTTATGGCACGACCTCACACGTGCATGTTTGTCAGAAAGAATAACTGTTAAAAGAAGGAGATCTTAGATTTAAGTTAAAATTATCCTAAAATGGTAACACATGAATTTAACACACGAATAAAACAAATACAGTATAGCTGCAGGTAAGACAAGTCACACCAATAAGTCAAAAAAAAACTCTAAGGCTATCCTTGAATTATTCCGGTTTTAAGCACGCACAGCAAACAAATGGGTCTGCGAACACATACTTACACTTCATAAATAAAAATCACATAGCTATCAATGTGACCAAAGCAATCAATGCACCAAAAATCTCAGATACCTACTTTATAACCTCCTGTTATTACTACAGTTAATCTTACGTACTGCAAGTTCACATTTGTTATCAGTGTAACATAATAATAATAACACTAGCCACCACGATTTTACCTCCAACAACTTAAATGATATTTTGAACCGATTTGTTGTGTCGATATCAAAACCGGCTATGATAGTATCACATCACGTCACAGTTATTAAATATAGAGGGAGTTACGTTTTACCAAAATATGCCAATTTAGCCAGTAATATATGACACACCGAATTATTTTAACAGATATAAGCCAATTCTCTTAATTTTAGCAATTGATTCTGGCCTCGGTTTTCTTGTGATAAACATAATCAGACTACCTATGGTTCTTGGATTCAAACTTACAATTTGAAGAGAGCACACATCGCGTTTTTGGTGAGGATTTTTGTAGACTGTGCGAATGTTTTCCAAGTAGATTCTAGGTTACAGCAGTGGAATATACTCGTAGCAGGAACAAATATTTCAGCGTTTCGCAAAACATGAAAAGTTTTCAAAATATTTTGCTACAGAGGACAGTATATGTTTTCGCAAAGACATTATTAGACTTATGAAAGAACTATCGTGCATAAGTCAGATGAATGGCGTTTATTCATAGATGCCTCAAAATTAAGTTTAAAAGCAGTTTTATACCAGAATTATGGTTGGAATATATGCAGTGTTTTGAAGTTATTGGTTTGCTTGTTGATTTGCAGGGGGTGGGGGTTCACAAAATATTGTTGTTTTTTTCTGTTTGTGGGATAGCCGTGCGACAGAAGAACCTTATGTTGAGCAACACTGGGACAAGTTCATTCCACGACAATGTAATGTAAAATATATTCCTTTAGTGCAATCAAACAAGGTTCTTCCACTCCTGCATATCAAACTTGGATTGATGAATAATTTCGTGAAGGGACTAGAAAAAGAAGGTAACTGATTTTCATACTTGAAAAAAGTTTTTGTAATTTAACATATGCCAAACTTAAGGAAGGAATTTTCTTAGGACCACAAATTAGGAAACTGCTGAAAGGCGATGTGTTTGAAATCCAGTTAAAGGAGGTTGAATTGGCGATCGTTTAAGGCGGTAGTACATGGTTTTTTGGGTAATAGGAAAGACGAAAACCATGAAATGTTGGTCCCATTACTCGAGTGCTACAAAAAACTGGGCTGTCGATTGTTGTTGAAAATTCATTTTCTCCATTTCCATTTTTAAGTTTTTCCCCAAAAATCTAGGAGATGTGAGTGTTGAACAAGGGGAGCGATTTCATCAAGATATTTCCAGGATGTAAAAGCGGTATCAAGGTCGCTGGGATCCTGTTATGATAGAGGACTACTGCTGGTTCCTTGTGGGGGACATGTAGCAAACATTTTTAAGGACAAGCACAGGTAATGCTGATTATATATTATTGAAATATAACTATTTCGCAATGATTTATGACATTTTTCCCGAAGTTAAATGAGTTATAAAGAACGTATAATATTTTTTTACATTTGTATTACAAACTTGAATTATATTCATTTATTTTAACAATAAACGTTGGTACATATTTCGATGTAGACGTGATTTTCGGAATCAACGCGTTTATTTCCTCCAGAATCACATATTTTCTTTGCGTAGGTATGAAAAAAAAATTTTTTGTTGGCTAGTGTAATTTTTTTAGAAAAGTTAATTGTATTCGGGTTGTCACCAATCCATAATACTATTTCTAGGTTAATGTCAAATTAGTTTTAAATTACATTGAATATATATATTTTTTTCAAAATTTTGACACTGTGAATATTGTCGTTTTAGGGATGACAAGACCTACAGTAAAAACTCATATTTTTAATCAAAATACGTGACAAAAGTTATCTGTCAGAAGAAGTCCATGTGTAACACGTACTTGTGAAGTCGACATTTTTATACCGATCAACGAAAAGGTAAGTTAATGAAATCGTTTAACCAAATGTCATCGTATAATAAGTTTTGTTATGTTGTGTACCACGGTTTTACTATGACTTTACGCCTCTACAGCATAAGCATATTCCATCCGTAGCTGTACTTTTTTTTTGTTGAATTTACTGTAATTAAAATACTCAGAGAAATAGCGCCATTATTGCCACCATTGATAGATTTAATCCGAAGATTAAAATATCATAATGACGCATGGAAGAACTTATTCTGCATCGGTCGGAAAAAAAAAAAAAAAACACCTCACCACTCTGCATGGTTTTTGATGTTTGTAGACTAATAGATGTTTTTAACTCGTTTTTTTATTCTGGCAGAAATGTTATTCTGTTTTTTTTTCTTCCATCACATACCGTTTTTTACAAATCACTTAAATTGAGGTCATGAGTATTACTGAATTATTAAGTTGAGAGTAAATGCTCGGAATTTGTAGACTAAATCTTCACACGTTGATAACACACTGTCTTCAGTCATTGATTTCTTGCAGTGTTTATCAGTATGAGTTCCCTTTATTTTTGAAGTTATCGTGTGCGAAAAAGTAAGTAAAACGTCTTCACGCAAATTTTTGAACAATCCGAACATATTTTGTCATATTTTTGGAAGTTATATAGTCCTCAAGCAAGATATTATAGAATTTGAATAAAATATGTATTGTGCTTATTTTTGAGTGAAACTTGGTGACCAAGGTAAACAATGGGCTCCACATAAAGATTTCCGAACCTGTGTTGAAGCATTGAGATTGTGGGAAAATGTTTAAAAGAAATCTATGCCATATGCAAACCACTGTAATGACTTTACTTTTGCTTAGTAGAGGGATTCAATGCAAAAAGTAAGAAGGGCATTGCATATCCTAATATTTCTTCTTCCTTTAGACCAGTCCCATATGGAGATAACCTGCCGATTCCTTGCCCTTCAATTATATTGCAGAATGTAGCAGCAGAGAGTAAGAAGCTGAAAGTGAAGCTTCTGAAGATGAAAATGAAGTCTACACGCCTGGAGACATTGAGTGTAGCCCGCAACTGTTTTCACAGCATGACCTCAATGAACTGGTAAGAGAGAGATTTAAATTAACCAAAGGAATCTACAGAACTCCTTAGTTCTAGACTAAAGTCAAAACATATTCTAGCACATGGGACGTTTGTCTCATGGTACAGAGAACGAGAAATAGTCCCCTACTTTTCTGAGGATGATTTTATGGCTTTTTGCAGTAATATGTGACTTGATGAACGGTTTAGGAATTAGTTACAATCCTACGGAGTGGACACCTTTTATTTACTTATCAAAGAAGAATCTCTAAGGTGTATTGCTCCACAATGTAAATAAATATGAGTAAATTCCAGTAAATTCCAAAGAAGTTAACAAATATTAAGTATGAAGACTTTTTAAACAAATATTAAGTGTCAAGAACATGGTTGGTTGGTCTGTGATAACGTTAAACTGATAGGCATGTTACTTGGACAATAATCTGGCTACACAAAAGGCTTGTTTTTTGTGTGAGTGGGACAGTATGGAAAGGAGTAAACTGGAATGTCAAGGTCTGGCAAAGAAGGGAAGTTTTTTGCCTGGATCAAAGCACATAGACCCAAAGGTCTATGTACTGTTAGACCCAAAACTGTCCCACTTCCACCCTTGCGCATAAAACTAGATTTTATGAAACAGTTTGTGAAAACTTTACCTAAGGAACTACCTTTTTAGCTACCTTTGTATTAAATTGCAATCGATCACCCAAGAGAAACCAAAGCAAGGTATTTTTGTTGGACCTTAAATTCGCTAACTTATAAGGGACCAAGATTTTGAGGGAACACTGACTAAAAGAAAAAACAGGCATGAATTAGCTTCAGGTCTGTTGTTGAGAATTTGTAGGGGAAAATAAAGATCCAGTCTATAAGAATATAATTTGAAAATATGCTGGTAAACTGCAATTGGTAAACTCAATTACATTGGCTTCAATATGAGTGTCAACGTATAAGTAAATTTTTTACAATCCCACTTCTACTACTACCTAGAAAATCTATGAAGTATTAGTGAAGAACAGGTTGAGAGGTTTCACCAGGGCATTAAAGACATGGTAATGAGGTACCAGAAGGAAACTCAATACGATCGCTGAGCATTGGTGGATGCTTAAGAGGGGCTGTGAGTAAAAATATATTCAAGAAAATCAAAGAAACGAAAATTTGACGATCTGTTTTTAAAATGAAAAGTGCGTGTTTAGTGAACTGTTTTTTTCACCACACTGCCTTTTTACGTTCAACACATGTATTTAAATATAGAATTCTAATAAACGCAGAATTTTGTTATAATTTTAGTGCAAATTCTGCCAAAATTAACAAAAAATTTTGAAAAATCAAATTTTCTTTCATGATTTTTGAAGAAACATGACGTGATGGAAACAAACGGAAGTATTTACAACGAGATGGTTCTGTATTGCGTCTTTAACTAGATTTCATAACCTTACCATCCACATAGGTCAAACTCAGTGGTCCGTAATTGGCCATCATCCCTTTGACTTCTGCCTTATGGATTGGGAAGACATCGACACTTCTACAGTCCCAATGAATAATCCCTAAATCTAATAATGAATTCAGGAATATTACTGATCCTCTCAGAGTTTTATACACTACAATCAAATCCTGACATGTAAGGAACCACTTAGGTATATAGCCTGCAGAACTTAGCAACTAGATACCTTTCTCAGTTACATCGGAACAGAATTATATTCTTCTTGCAGGTGTCCATTAGAACCATATTCATTATTAAACTATTTGGATACCGTTGCAATGCAAGAAATCCTCTTTACTTAATATTCACTGTTATTATTGAAAGGTAGGATCTCTAATTATGTCAGAGAATGATACAGACAAGATCACTTCTTTCTAATTTCAGGTTTTAGTGAAATGAAGAAAAAGAGAAAAACATATACAATTTATTATTTGTAAAGAGAAATGAAAAATATGTGTATATTTATTTATTGAATTCAAAGGATACATAAGAAATTTAGATTGAATTTTGTGATATTCTACAACGTTTAAAATTCCCCTTTAACTTTTTACCCCTAAAGTTTCATAAAAAAGTTTTTTTTTTTTTTTTTAGTTAGTTTGATTAAAGAAATAAATAGGTTGCATTTCCTTGATAGGGTTGCGAATATTGTCCACACAAATTGGGTATTTTTCTTTCAATGTTCAGTGACTACTGAGTTTACAATTGGTTTGTAGTGACGACGCCAATTTAAATTAATATATTATCAGTATTATTCATATCGAATTCAGCGTTCAAATCAAAACTGAGGTAAGTTGGATCATTTTCGGCAATCCTCATATATGCATAATGTTTATTTTCGTTGTCACCTAGCTGTAATTTGATGATCTCACTCTCTTATTCACATCCAAAATGTAATCTGAATTTGAATGTTTGAGCTGGAATCCAGTAAATCATTGGCATACCTTTAGTCCTAACATGCCCAGGTTAACATTATTTTAAAAGATGACAGAATTTATTTTTTTCTAGTAAATTTTAGAGTTGAATTCTTTCTGGTAGTTTGTTATTCTACGTACAGCATTACGAAACAGTAATTTTAATGATCTCTCTCTCTGCATTTCATTAATGGGAACTCGTTATTCTTTTGATATTATTCCAGATGAAAAAGGAACTACACTTACTGATACGATTTTCCGAACTGTGCCTTGAATCCATCCAATGTACTCCATGGCGCCTCCGTAGCCAGGTGGACAGGAGCAGCAGTACGTAGCACACGCTTCTTGATAAGACCGGGGTTCGAGCCCGTGACCACCAAATACGGAGGATGCGGAAAGGTCAGGGAATGGCCACCGCATATCCCTGGAGCAATATGGCCTTAGTTGCTAATGCTCCTAAAAATAAAAAATAACAAAACAAACAAACAAAATGTACTCTATTATTCATTTAAACTATTTTTTCCCTTAAAGGGTTTACATTTTCTTATATAAAAGCATAATCTATTGAATTTCCTGGGCAGCTCTTATAGTTACCTAGTAAATTCTATAAATCAATCATATTTGTATATGCAAGTAAATAATCGCATTCAGTAAAGTTATATATTGATTCTGAATGTTGGTTTTAATTTTACTGGCTACGTGCATTTGACTTTTAACTTTGGTGGTATATTTTTTGCATAATTTCCTATCACAGTGTATTTTATAGTGAGGGATATTAGAAACGAAAGTTTTGCAAACTGCAATACCCTTGTACTTCGGATTGGTCTGAGAGTTAATAAGCATAAAATAAATAAATAATTTTTCTGTTTAATACTCCAGGACGGCCAGATCCAGCCAGACGAATTTGCAAAATGTAGTATAATAGTATTGCTATATATGATAGTAATACTGTAGTTGAATTCGACACACGAGACGAGTTTAAAAAAATAAAGACAGATTTCAGTCTGTGCATTGAAGTACTTCGATTTTCGCGATTCTCCATTTCGATTTGCCATTGCATTATGCCACTAAAAGAGCAACTTAGATAATTCATAGAGCTCACAACTGGATCTTACTTCGTCAAATGCAGAACTGACCCCCCCCCCTTTTTTTCTGGAAGGACGAGTGCTAAATCAGTGTTTCCTTTGAACAGTCTATGCTTTCAAACATTGTCTGAATGGCCTCATAATTATTGCAACTGGTATACTTATCTACGGAGTGTAATTTGTTACACTTCAGGTTCGTTATTCCCGTGTAACGTTGAGTGTTACCACTACTTTCTGTAAGCTATACTAAAGATAAGTTAATTTATACAACACTAGTGGAATTTATTTTTATAAATGGATCGTTACGACATGCGCAATGTTCTGTTAGGAACACTATAGAAGTAGAAATTATCCATACTGTTCTATTAAGAAGAGTATTTCCATTGATTATGGCTGTTTCATTTCTGAGGAGTTACATTGAGTGACAGTTCTTGTGAATAACCTCCTGCTGCTCGAAAAACTTCTATCACAAGAAGTCTGTTTTATAACGCGTTAACTGATAAGAATTAAAGATTAAGAGCTATTTATGACTTACCCACTATCATTTATGCATAACTTCTGAAATATTCCAAGACACACCTAGTCCTACTACATTAAAAACTTGTGTCGTTCTGCCTCCTGATTTTAATAATATTTTAATTATAAATGCTTTAATGATTCGCACTCTGATAATTTCTCTATCGTTATCTCCTCTTCAGTTAGTTCGTTTTCTTCACCGTATATCGCCCTCTATCTCTGGCAAATGGCCAGCTATTTTACATTCTTGGAGACCCGCAGGAAACCATCTAACTAGCCCCTATCAGTAATAATTTTATGCTATCAGAGACTCGCATCACACCCAGGCACAGTGATTGAAGAATGCACGCCGATTGCTTCAAACCCCAAGAGATTGAGGGATTGTAAAGAACACCTGGTTTGCAGCAGAATGAAGAAAGACGATAGAAATGAAAATACTATCCAGTTATTCATATTGAGAATTTCTCTATTCAACTAAAAACAAAAGAGAATTTCCGGACCCATAAGTAACCACAAGTGTAAAATTAAAACTATTTTTTAACAAACCGACATTTCTGGTTAATTTCGAGATTTCTCAAAATTCAACCAATTGTGCAATAACTAAAAAGATATTCATGTGAAAATATTACATGCGCCTTTACTACTTCTAGGATGAAACGGGATACATAGTGTTTGGGTGGGGGGAGCCTCCTGTGGTTTCCCACAACTGCGCAATGAAACAGGATACAATAAAATTGAATGTTGTCTTATGAAAAATTTTTAAATCAGATAATGCTAACCCTGTTTGAATTTGATATCCCATACAGATTGCTGCCACAGTTGCACGCCTGGAAAGACACAAATATCTGCACATCTGCCTCATATTGTCGACCCTCATTCTTGAAGCTAGGCGAACGACAAGTCTTCAGTAAGCAAGCCTCTGGAATGCAATTCCTTCATTTGACATGTTTTAATTTTTGTACTTGTTTCCGTTCTTAAACGTTACCCTTTTGTAATGATATTCATTGCTTTCGTTGGTACATCTCCTTGACGTAGATTTAGTCCAGTTTGGTCCAGACTGTTTATTGGAATGATATCCTGTTTCGGCCACCTTTCATCGCTGTAATTCCAGTTCTTACATATTTATCCATACCATTATAATGTAAATTTTAAATCTTCTCAGCTGTGAGAGGTAAAATGTTCGATGAGATCTGTGCCTTGAAGATTTTAGTACTTGAGTAGCATTTTAGCATTCCCCATTTAGTTACTAATTATATGTATCAGCCCTGAAGATAATGTAAATCATATCACAGTCAGTATTTTTTGCCAAAATAATAAATAAAATGAATTTTCTGTTTATACTCCGGGACGACCAAACAGTCAGAGGAGTTAACAAGATAGACAGAATACAAGAAACAGCACCGTATTCAGCAGTCACGGGCTTGAACCGCGGTCACTCAAGGCACGTGTACTTATGCACCAGCGCGCCTGACTACTAGGCTACGGTGGCCTTTAATGACGTTTGAGAAAATCTTCGCCAATTTCTGCTATGGCCCAATCCAACAAAATCAGCTCAAATAACTTTTTCTCTCAAACTAGTAACGTTTGATATTCCATTAATGGATATCACTTGGTCGTATCCGTATCACTTGGTCGCGCTAATCTTGCGGTTTTCGAGCCTGAAATTAGCATTTGCGATCATTTAGACACCCTTCATTTGAAAATGCCAAACCTAGGTGGCAATCTAAGCAGCAACCCCCCCTCTCTGTTAAGGATAATAACATTACGAGGAGGTGCATCGAAACAGTTGCCTTCACAGCAGCCATGGAACAGAAACATTGGCTTTTTCGCCTCCCCCAAAAACCCCCAAACAATTGTACATGAAGAATATTGGATGCTTAAGTCGGCGGCCACAACGATGGAGTTCCCCTATTAAAAATACTATACTCCGGACGCAATCTATAAAAATTCCATGATTCGCAGTTCAGTCCTCTCGCCAGAGACTCACTACTATTAATATACGCATAGGACGAGTTTCAGCGCCTAATCCATGGGAGTTCATTAGAAAATATCCCACCTTTCGGGCGGCTTCTTGCCTGTCCACTTAAGGAAACAGGTTGCACATTGCCGGTGGATTCATCTCCGAGAAAGTTCTGAGGGTCACACAGTGGTTTAACAATGACCTACCAATAAAAAGTATCGCCGGAAAACCATAGAATCCTAGTTTTGTGCTCCATTAGATTTATCCCACACACACACACCTTTTGTGTGTCATTAGTTTCTGGCTTCATCGTTCTAGTCTTTCGCAGATATATATATATATATATACTGTTTGACATACATTAGGATAATTTTTTCTCTGTTAAGAGTTTATTTCAAAATGTAAAATCCCTAATAATCACGGATATAAGGGATCCTGGATTTATTAATACCTGCTTCCACTCCACCAGTATTTTTTTACTGTGTTATGTTAAAATCTCTGAAAGGATTTTTGACAGAAAATATGCCTGGCCTTGAGGGTCAAAATGACAGACAATTACACGAACTGCAACGTAATGAACAAGGGGGAGATGATTTCATTGCACTGAAGAAAGTGTACATGAAAGGGAAAGAGAGGCACTGAAGGCAAATATGCAAAACATATTTTGAATATTTTCATTCATTTTTGGTTTTCATTCTTGCGCTATTTACTTATTATCAGGCATTCTCTAAGATGTCTAGTTGCCACGCTTCTGTAGTCCGCATTGTATAAGCCGTTCAGATGAGTCGAAGTCGTGTGGACATCAATCCCTCACTAATCTTGCTGCTGTTCTTTAGAAATCTTTTTTTTTTTTTTTAGAAGCTCAAAAAACAACATGGTGAGTTGTCTATATAGACATGACACGATGTTCTTTTCCAGCCGCTTGTTTACACTGTATGAAAATTTCATGTATGACTGAATTGTAATCCCTAAGTCATTTGTGCAACCGATCTAAGTCATTCTGAAGTGAAACGATCTGATCCCTTCCTACTGGCGCCTCCGTAGCCAGGTGGGAAGGAGCATCAGTGCGTAGCACAAGCTTCTTGATTAGACCGGGGTTCAAGCCTGTCACCACCAAATACAGAGGATGCGGAAAGGTCAGGGAATGACCACCGCATATCCCCGGAGCAATATGGCCTTAGTTGCTAATGCTCCTGAAAACCAAATAACAAACAAACAAACCCTTCCTACTTTTAAATCATCAGCAGACTTTGACAAATTCCCTAGCACTCTTTCATCGATATCTTTAAAACAGGCGAGACACATATGAGGCTCCTAGTACTGAACCCCGAGAAACTCCACTTCATTAGTTCACTCTGAAGATTGTGCATTTATGACTATACTCTCTCCCCTATATTTTAGCCGGTTACAATCTGGTGATGCCATCGGTAAACATGCCTACTGTAGCAGTGAATCGTATAATCTCGACTTGTATTGTAATTTACACGTATACCACCCGCAAAGTAATGCCGGTAAATTATGTTTATAGGACTATTTTCCTGAATAGTGGTGGCTGGATGATTCTGAACGTAATAGTGTTAAATGGTTTCATTACCTGCTGTTAAAAACAATATTACTCTCGAGTTTCAAAAGGAAAAAAAATAAAATAAATAGTTCCTGCACTCCCATTGGCTTCGTAAATTCTCACCAGGATAATACTTGTCATTTCGTCGCATTGAAGTTGCTATAGCACTTGTAGACAAACTATAGATAAACCTGAGGTGGTACTAATAATCACTGTCTTCTGCTCATGTAATTCTGTGGTTCGACTAAGGCAACATGTAAATCGCCCTTCTAACAACGCTAGTACAGTCATAATACACAATGAAAACTACGTAGGCGCACAATGACCAAAGTAGATGATTCTAAAAACAGTATTTGATCTGTATGAATAAATGGATATTTTAAGCTGTGTAAGGTCGTACGTTGTTGGTTCCTTTAATATTATCAAACTGGTGCTGATGATGAGCGTATATTGCAGTATTAGTTAACACATTCATTACATTTACCTCTACATATTCATTGCATTCTCCTCATTGCATGTACACCATGATGTTCTTTTCCGAACAAAAGGACGTAACTAGTAATGGGCATAAGCGAATGATATCATTGGATCGGACAGAATATCTTCGCTGTCCTTTTTTTTTTTTTTTTTTCTCTTTCCTATTTCGTAATCACCTAATTTGCATATAATAGACTATTTCGATTATGCCCATCAAAAGTTTCAACTTGCTGTGGAACTACTGTTAAGCCATGATGGATATTGCCCGGACTAAATTTTACATACAATAAAATAGCCTTAATAAAATACATAGCCTTAAAAAGTGTTTTCCACTTTCCTCTGAAACTCATGTTGGCTCGGTTGGAATTTCGTTCGCTTTGAATGGTTTCCGGGTTACTAATAACAGTCTTAACAATTGAAAAAAAAAAAAAACTGCCATACTTATATGCCAGTATATTCGTTTATTTTAATAATTCGCTACACGGGTGCTCTAGCGCTGGCTCACCAGCACCTTTCGTATAGAATGCATAGGCCGGTTGCTTACAAACTGTTTGTTGTGGTGCTTGGTCTAATGACATTATGGATATTGTTCCTGTAACTTAGCGCTCTAACGCATAAACGCCAAGGTGTACATTAAGGCAGGGCTCGTCTAACTTGATCCGTGAGCACTACTGTGTTCGAGAATGAATCCCATAATATAGTTATTTCGTAGGCTCGTGTTGCCGATTGTTAGCTACCGTATTCATTGAGGGATAGCTTATCTCCATAATACCAACTTTGCAATTAGTTTACCCCAGCTTCAGTAGCTCTGTTTATTAAACAACAGCTCTGTGTTTTTTTTTTAACTTTCAGCTGTTGAATGCTGGATTTAAAAAAAAAAAAAAAAAAGCAACAGTTTGCAATAAATGGCGAGCTGAGACACCGATATCTGTAACAAAATTGGGTAGCACCTAACTTTCGGTAGATATTTTTCTACCAAAAATTTCATAAAATACTTAAATTAATAAAACATCCGTTTATATGAAAACTGTGTAAATCGTTTAAGCAACGTACATTGCTACTTGCTCAGAGTCACTTAAAATAAATTCAGGCTTTAGTACAATTGAATTCGCTCGACAAAGTCCACTGATTCTTTCGAACATGCATGTCTAACTTTTTTTTTAAGTACTCACCAATACAAGGAGTACAGTGCTTGGAACATTATTTCCGCTTACATGATTGCGGATGATATACAACTTTCAAAAGCAGGGTACAATTTTGAAGGTTTCATCCAGGTGGTAGAAGCAGGTTTATCCTAGTTTACTTACGGCTTCTGTCGTAGAAAATATCAACATTCTTTTGTTGCTACCTTCCGTAACTAATTTCTGCGATTGCGCTCCACGCTAGTTAGCTTTCACTTCTCACTAATGGCCAAATATTCCACTCTGAGGTTCTGTTCGACGATTAATCATTTTTGTGCCTCTATTGATGATAGGAACGACTAGATATTGTCAGGTACACGTGTGAGTTCGCTTTGAATTAACTGGTTTCATTTCATGCGTGTTTAGAGAGAGAGAGAGAGAGAGAGAGAGAGAGAGAGAATGACAGTCAATAAGAAAATATATACATTAAGTAGCATTTCGTTCTTTGATGGATTCCTTTATCTGGTTCTATGAAACAATCGCTTTAACCCTGGAGGCCTCATATTCACGTCATTTCGTGAAACGTGGTATTAGCCACTGAAGAAAGTCATAACGATTCTTCTTTGCCCATTTTTAGGTACGGGATGGGATACCTTTCTCGCCACTGCGAGTTGGTACAAGTTTTCAGCCAGCACAACACACAAATCCCCAGTCACACAGTCCCCAAACACGTTATACAGATGTAATTCACTGTCGGATGGTAGGCGATGATACCGACATGTTGGTAAGCCGGTAGTGAACTAACAAGAAAGTCAATAGATAACCCTAGTGACAGCAGCAATAGAATCCAAATAGCAGGAAAGGCATGATCATGTTCCAGGACCCTGATATGTCTTCCAAAATGCTATAGATTATCCATGCTGATTTGTTGCTTGCATTCTTCCATAGTAAGGCTTGCAGGTTCTTGAAGCACTTGGTTCATTGGTTTTCCAGTAAAAATAAACGGAAGGTGGGTGGTTCCAGAATCTTCCATATTGGCTCCTACTAATTGGTTAACTTCTTGCTTTCTTCCACGAGGGGATAAATTCTTAAAAGTTAAAATTTTGGCGAAGTAGTGAACAAGGAAATCTACAATCGTTTGAATAATGAAAACGTCTCATAGTTCACTCTTTTAACTATGTAGCAGTTCGAGAAACTCTGTCTCTCATGCATTAGCGAAATCACAGGACCAGAACCGTTGAGACTGCCTAATTCGTCTTGTAGACTAAGCAATTTCGATTTTTGAAGTGATTCCTTCAGCGATTCGGTGTCTTGAATTCTACATTCGCTTTGTTCTAATATTGCCTGCCTTTTCTTTCAGTATTGTCCCTTTCACTGGAACGCAATGCTCCCTCTGTTTCATAAACAACACACAAACTAAGCGCTTTCAATTTCATGAGAAATGAAATGGAGCATTAAGCGTGTATTCAGAATGAATGAATGAATGTACAAAAATGAATGACAAGTTTCTATTTAATTAAACTACTTGAATTTTCTTGTGTACAAATTTTAACCTAACGGTAAGCTGAATTACCATTAAATAGAATTACTTAGCAATTGGCGATATCACTGGATTCCAGGTTAAATCCGTTCATCGGGCCTAATCAAGAAAGAACGAAAGCCACAAGAAACTGTATCGGAGAAAGCTGCGTTTCTGCTTTCTATTCTTGTTCCAGCTTTCACATGTAGTTTAATTATTATTATTCATGTTTCATATTATTCACTTTCGATTTCCGTATACTTTTCGGCGTTCCTCTTTATTTCAATTCGAATGAAATGTTTTCAGTTTTAGACAGGGCTTAAGTACGTTTTAATGTTACATATTTAGAGAGGCCAACGCCATTTAGGCGTTGGCTTCTCTAAATATGAATACAAAACTTTTCGATTTGTCTTCACCTTTTAAATGCTCCTTCCTCAAATTCTCTTGCTGACTCTGTGTTTAAAAGCTAAAGTCGATAAAGACTTTAGAATGAAAGGATTTTAATAGCTATTTCTGAGGAAACAGCAAATAGTAGCGACTGTCTGATTACCATAAGTAACTAAGTTATATCACCCCAAATCATTCTGCTTCCTAAAGCAATCCAGAGCTTTTAAATTATTTATTTATTATTTATCCATTTATTTTAAATTATTTATTTATTATTTATCCATTTATTTTAAATTATTCACTTAAGCGAATAGTTTAAAATAAGCTAGTCACTTAAGAATTTAAGAATTGTCTGTTTTAAGATTGTCATTTCAGAATTATCACTTTTCTTTTCACTTATAATGTAACGGGCTTTCTGCCTATGATTTATTTATAATACCGTTCCCAGTGCTTTTAAACATATTTTACTTCATCCTTCACCCTCGACATAGGCACCTGTAGGCGGTGAGGGGACCTCCTAGTAACCCTGCTGGTCTTTCGCACTAGCATCACTGGGATCCAACGCCCACAGCCTACGTTCCAGGCTAACACCATAGGAATCCGGCGTGTTTTCCGTGAGCTTCCACCCGTGAAAACTCTTAAAGGAGATCCTGGTGGTTGAGAGCCCAGCTTCAACACACCACTTTGGCCCCCTTGCTTCGACAAGATGGATAGTACTTGAAAGACTAGGCCAGTATCATGTGGCTAGTGGGTTCGGCTGCGAGGGTCAGCCATGCCCCTACCCTCATTGTCCGTGTGAGAGGATTCAGGCTGGCGGTGGTGCGGGTGTCTGGATAGCTCTGTAATTCCACCCCCTAATCCATTTATTGCTTGCCGGGTAGTAGGCGTCCAATTTGGGCTCCGTGGTGGGTGGGGAGCCCGGGTACTGAACCAAAATAATTAAAACTATGAACCCTGAGAATCTAAACTTTTCTACTGCTCCAATTCGGTCCTTCCCAGAAAAAAAAATGACAATGAAACAGACATCATCACTTCAGCAAACAGGCTTAGAACGGAAACGATATCATCAGGTCCAGCACCTAAATACCTGATACTCCATTCTATTGGAGGAAAACTAATAGGGAAAATATCACCCATCTTTATCCGGAATTTAGGGAATCCGTTAGCAAGATTCCCTAAATCGGTAAAACTGTTGAGTTCTGTGAATATCCTCATAGAAGCGAAGTGTTATAGACACTCAGAACAGCTCCTCCGTGCCAACTGTATTGGAAAATGCCAATTACGGTAACACCCCGTAAGATACTAAATTCATTCAGAGGTGTGATCTCTGAATGGAATCTACTTGAAGTGTCTGAAGAGGAGATCTGTTCAGACCTAGGACCGCAAGAAGTGAAGGCTGTAAGGAGAACGTTTGTACGTAGGGATGAGAAGCTAGTGCCAACTGGAAACCTTATCCTTACTTTGAATACGCCGATATCAGCTAATTAGATTAAAACTGGTTATTTGAACTGCACAGGACATCCGTATGTTCCAAACCGGTTGAAGTACTTCAAGTGACAGAAATATGGACATTCATAAATGGCCTGCCGTGGTCCTCTTTGTTTGCGCTCGCTGTGGTTCAAAGGACCATGAAATTACGTCATGAAAAGCCACAAGACCCACCTGCATTAATTGTCAAGGATACTCTCGATACGCTGCATATTCTCGAGTATGCTAGAGGTGGAAGGAAGAAAAAGAAATACAAAGACTAAAAGCAGAGCTAAACATCTCAAACCAGGAGGCTAGAAAAGCAGTTAAACCAGTAAATAGCAATAAGGCAACATATGCTGAAAGGGTTGCCAAGAAACATTCTATAGGTACTGAAACCGAAATGACTGTACCTTCAAAAGAGTCATTTACACCTATCGCCCGATATTTACTGTTTTCAGAAAAAAAAAAAAAAAAAAAAACAGCACAGGAAACGAAGTTAGCTGCCACTCCAATATCGATACAAATATCGAGCGGTAATGTAAAAGAATATGAAACCCAACTGCCAAAAGCAGTACAAGAAAAAATCGAAGTTGAAACTATGGAGCTACCTGATGAAAGTGTCTTGGAACTCCTTGCGGACGAAGAAATGGTCACAGGACAGCATCCATACTTCGCCAAAAAAGATAAATCCAGGAGTGAAATTAACCCCTCTACACATCGGAAGCCTACTGACGGATCCACCCCGACCAAGTAATGGTTAAATTGCTACAGTGGAATTGTCGTGGATTCAGCGAAATACAGAAGACATCAAGGCATTCCTGCAAAAGAATGAACCAGCCTGCTTTTGCTTACAGGACCTTAACTAAAAGAAAATTATCACCCCCATCATGCATAACATCACGATTATTCTTAAGGATAGACTTGTGGATGACCTTGCTCATAGAGAAATCGCTAGCCTCGTGGCCAACCGGTCCCTATTTCAGCCTTTGAAAATTACAACTAGCATAAAGACTGTTGCAATTCGCCTTACAGTGGGTATTTTTATCAACAGTCTGATCTATTTATTTGTCATTTGGGACTAGCATATCCCAGAAAGACCTTCGTGATCTTATTTTGCACTTACCTTCCCCTTTCTTACACCTTGGGCATTTTAATGGACAATACCACCCTGTGGGGGTAGCGCCAATATCAATGGAAAAAGATGACTCATAGAGCAGATGCTCACTGACAACAACCTCTCCCTTCTAAATGTGTGGAAAAATACCTTATTCCACATGCCTACCTGTACGTTTACTGCCATTGATCCTTCTATCTGCTCCCCTTCTGTTACCTGGGAGGTGAACGAAAACTTGTATGGAAGTAATCACTTCGCCATGATAACCTTCTTACATACGGGAGACCATGTCTTCCTATTAGGTTACCTGGAAGATTGATCAGGCTGATTGGAATGAATTTCAAGATCTGCCAAATTTTGGCCTCACTACAATCAGCCTAGTAATGATGCAGTCATGTACATAAGAGAAAGTATCGTCCATGCAGCTGCAATTACAATTCCAAAAACATCCACCGGTTTCCATAATTTCCCAAAGCGTGGTAGAATTTAAAATACACAACATCAAAAAAGGCGCAAAACAAAGCATGAGGGATATTCTGTCGACACTCCACCACATCCAATCTCATAGCTTTTAGACGCGCACGCACTAAACACAAATTAATGGGTGACATGGAAGCCTATGATAGATATAAGTTGGTCTGTAACCAAGTCACAAAGGAGATTAGGCAGGCAAAGGCAGACTACGAAAAATCCTTGGCAAAGGATGCAAAGAAAAACAGAAAGGAGTTCTTTACATACTTGAACTCGAGAAGGAAAGGGATGAATCAGATTGGTCCACTGGATATTGATGGTTCAACAGTTGAGGATCCTGCTCAGGTGGCTAACAATCTAAACGAGTATTTTGCATCTACATTCACGCATGAGGAGTTATTCAGGAAGGAGAATGATGTAGGTAAAGTAAACATTGGCAGTGAGCTGGATGATTTTGTAATAACTGAGAGGAAAGTGGAGGAGAGATTGTTGAGGATAAACATAAAAAAGGCACCTGGGGTGGATGGGATCTATCCAGTTATATTAAAGGAGGCAGCAAAGGAAGTATGCAAACCCCTAGCCATAATTATGAGAGCTTCTTTGGACTCAGGGGAGGTACCCATAGACTGGAGATGTGCAAATGTAACCCCAATTCACAAAGGAGGATCAAAGGCTGACACAAGTAATTATAGACCTGTTAGTTTAACTTCTGTTCCAGGTAAATTAATGGAGGCACTGGTTAAAGAAGCACTGCAGGATCATCTAGACAAGAATTCAGTTATAGCTCAGACGCAGCATGGTTTTGTTAAGGGCAGGTCTTGCCTGACCAATTTGATTGGATACTATGATGTAGTCACAAAAGAACTGGATGCAGGGAATAACTTTGATATTATATATTTGGATCTTAGAAAGGCTTTTGATACTGTTGCACATGGAAGACTGCTGCACAAATTGGAGCAGTGTGGCATTGGAGGCAAATTGCTGCTATGGATAAGGGGATGGTTGAGTGGCAGAAGACAGAGAGTGGTAATCAATGGACACTGCTCAACGTGGACTAATGTTATTAGTGGAGTTCCTCAAGGTTCAGTGTTGGGTCCATTGTTGTTTTCGGTGTTTATGAATGATATTGATGATGGGATATCAAGTTTAATGTCTAAGTTTGCAGATGATACAAAGGTTGGCAGGGTCGTTAAGGACACTACTGACGCTATGCTGCTGCAACAGGATCTGGAAAGGTTGAACAGATGGGCTGAGAGGTGGCAAATGAAGTTTAACATTGACAAATGTAAAGTACTACATATGGGTAACAGTAACCCCAGAGCAATGTATCAACTCTGCGGTACTACACTGACAGTGGTGGAGAATGAAAAGGACCTGGGGGTAATTGTGCAGGCAGATATGAAGTTCTCTGAGCAGTGCAGACGAGCTGCAAGAGTAGCTCATGGTGTCTTGTCAATGATATACAGGAATTTTTCTAGCAGGGATAAGGAGGTGATTATTCCCTTGTATAAGGCAATGGTTAGGCCACATCTTGAGTACTGTATACAGGTCTGGAGGCCTCATTTCAAGAAGGATGTAGAGCTGCTGGAACGGGTACAGAGAAGGGCAACAAGATTAGTAAATGGAACAAAGGGTTGCTCTTACGAAGAAAGGCTTAAGTTTTGCAAATTACAGAGTCTGGAGACTAGGCACCGGCGAGGTGATCTGATAGAGGTGTATAAGGCTTTGAATGGTTTGAGCATGCTCAATGCCAATGGGATTCTTCATCTTTCTCAGAATAATCACCTCAGAGGGCATAAATTCAAATTGAGGAAGGACGGATGTCGGATAGATGTGCGGAAATTTGCCTTTGGCCAGCGGGTGGTTGGTTGGTGGAACCGACTTCCATCACTTGTTGTTGAAGTTGATAGCCTAAACAAATTTAAAGCTCAACTGGACAGGTATTTCGAACGAACAGATGGGTGAAATGGGAGTGGGTTTTTTTTTTTTTTTTTTTTTGGCTGATGCTGAATAAGCTTGCTTTCTTGCATCATATGCCTCTACTAATGCTAATGCTAAACCACGTTATGTCCGACTTCAAATCAAAAAGGAATCCTGGATCCGTTTTACATCTTCTGTTAATCAGACTACCACCTCTAAGGAGGTCTGGGAAAAAGTGTACTGCACATCCCTCATCGGTTCTGGAATATAATGGATTGCAGATTCTACTGCAATAACCAATGCTCTTGGTGAAACATTTGCTAACATCTCAGCAACATCATCTTGCTCCTCTGAGTTTCTAGTCCTTAAACACAAAACTGAAAAACAGGCCTTCAGTTTTACATCAAAGTGTTTCCATCCATATAAAGGGCCTTTTACCATCCACAAGCTAAAAACAGCACTTGCCTTTACAAAAGTTATCGCTGTTGGACCAGATGACATCCAGGGTACTTTAGCAAATTGATGGTAGTAAAACGGTCAAGTAGACATTTTATTTCAGATTTTGGCAAGTCCCTCACGGGTTTATATCCTTAGCTTGAGTTGGTTGTAGAGTCCTCCGCCTAGCAAAGAGGTTCTGTGCGTATTCCGTTAGTAATTTGTAGTGTTGTTCGTCAAAAATGAACAGGTGCTCCTCTCCTTGAGGTATGCGTTGGAGTCTTGTGTACAGTGTTCCTCGAAGATCGTCATGAATTGGGCAGTTATAAAGAAGATAGTCCCAATCTTCAATTTCTCCACATGTACAGTAGGGGTTATTGATGATTCCCAAGGTAATCAACTTATGATTTATAGAGCCGTGTCCAGTTATAATATATGTACAGTAGAGGCCAGGAGAGAACCAAGGAACCGACTTTGGATATACAAGTTTGACATCCGGGATGAATTTCATAGTTATTAGGCCTTGTCAGTCTCTTCCCATCTTGTCTGCCAGATTTGTAGTAGCATGGCAGCTAGTTTCTTCTTTTCTTGCTTACAGTCAGTGCGGGTGTCGATGGTATGTCCAAAGATGGTAGTTGGGATGCCCCGCTACAAGCAGTAGTGCAATCCTCGACGGATAACTTCCAAGTCAAGGTGGAGGAGCCCTGCAAAAACCTGGAGGGCCGGAGAGCTTACTGTGCAGCAGGACCTGGTAATGGCCGGCAATATACTCCGCTGAATTGTTTCTAGTTTGCGTTTATTACAAACAATTATGGCTGCATAATTTCTGATTTTGTCTTGAAGGTATGAGAGGTGCGGGAAGAAGGAGAGCTTTGAATCCAGGATGATACCCAGGTGTTTTAGGGAGGTTGTCAGCTTGATGGTTTTTCTTTGTACCTTCATCTGAGTAGGCCTTGATATTTGCAGTGTGCCTTTGAGAAGTATTGATTGTGTCTTCTGTGGGGAAATCCTGAGCTTGTGTAGAGTCGCACAGTCCTATAAGATCTGTAGTGCTTGATTTCCAGTGGCCTCGAGAGCTGCTCTGTTGTCCGCTGCAATGGAGATGGTAATATCATCCGCAAATGCTTGGATACTAACAGGGCCCAGATCCAGGCCAAGTAACTCATCAAGGACGATGTTCCAGAGGAACGGGCCGAGAACCAAGCCCTGTGGGCAGCCTCTGAAGATAGATTTGATGAGCTTTTGGTATGGTAAGGAGATGATCTTCCTGTTGGAAAGGTAACTTTGCATACACTTGTATAAGTTGGCTGGTATGCATGCCAGTCTTAGCCTGTGAAGAATGCTTGGCCACAAGAGCATGTCAAAGGCCCCGGCAAAGTCAATGGTTATGAGGAGGAAGTACTTGTAATTAGTGCTGGCTGCAGCTTGGGTTATACTGCGAATTGGATCGTAGACTAGCTCCTGTGTAGTGTGTTAGGAGTCTGGTATGGAGGGGGCGTTCAAGTAGCTTGCTCAATGTGAACAAGAGGACAATGGGCCGTTCTGAAGGCTTTGATGTGTGTTTGAGTATTAACTTTAGTTCAGCTATTTTTCAGATTTCTGGGTAGGATTCCTGGGTTAGGCATTTATTGAACAGGTTAAGCAGGAATTGTGGATTTACCTGGGCGACCTTTTTTAGTATTTCTAGTTCAATGCGATCCGCTCCTGAGGATTTTTTATCCTTCATTTTGCTACGGGCTTGCTGCAGTTAGACTAGACTATAGTCTAACTGCAGTTATATATAGTTATACGTTAGACTAAAGTTATACATAGTCTAGACTTTCTCGCAGCCTGAGGCATTAGCCCTAAACGCATTATAGTCTTAATACCTCATACACCATCAGGCATCTCTCATATTGCGGAGTTATACTTCATAACTGTTTTGCCATAATTGCATCACTTGGGTACTTACCCACCCACCGAAGAAGGGCCAAATAGCCCTGAAACAGCACCAGGGGGAGCCTGATGGTGTCCGGAGTTTCCAAGAATAGGGAACAACAGCCACTAACAACACTGGTAACAACAGTAACCAACAACAGTAACAACACTGGGGAAGCGTTGCCTATTCGAGGAGTTTGAGTTTTTGAGTGGTGTGAGTTGAAGGAGTTACTGTCCCTTTCATTCTTCTATACCGTTTCTTTTCCTCTTCCATTCCTACTATTACTTTCCCTTTACCTTTTTTTTTTGCTTTTCTAAGTCTAATAGGGACAAGCGGATAGTCGAGTTATTATCCCACACATATACAAAAAAGCCCTGAAACGGTGCCGTCTGGGTTGTGGTATCCACTGAGAATAAGTAACATTAGTCTTCTCCTTTAGATGAAGCGTTACTTATTCGAATTAGTGCAATATCATGGCAACTCGTTGTAAAGGTATTCACGATATGAGATATAACTTAAAACGATGCCGCTTTTGCAAATATTTTGCTAATTTAGAATTGGCTGTGTATTAATGACGCATTTGCACTTAACTTATACATACGGTAGTCTAATTTTAAAGAATGGTTGTGATGTTGTTAGGTGACGGTCGAGGCCAATGTTACTACTTTATATCGCAGAAATGTGATATAAAGTTAGTAATAACTTTTGTACAGTCATTTAAAAGTACATCTTAAGCCATGTAATGTGGTAATAAATATATAAAAATACATTTTCCTTTCTTATATATTCCAGTATTTTTCGTCCTTCTAGAATAACAGATGTGTGCAGTAATTAGTTAAAAGCTCTTAATAAAATAGTTTATTAAGGTGGTATGCATTTTACCTTCCACAAATTATTTGTTCTTCTTTAAACAGGAAGGTTTTTTTTTTTTTTTTTTTTCAATTATTTAGAGTTACTTTCAAGGAGAAACGTTTAAATCTTATCTTATAGCTGTTTTTCGAAAGTATTCTTTTACATTTCTTTTCTTTTTTTCCACAGGGTTGGAAACTGTGGAGTTGGAGCTGACATCAACTCTCCCTAATTGCGTATATAAAGACACTCTAATTGTTATTCTCAGTAACAACTTCTGCTGGCAGGTTGAGATACAACACATGTGTTTTTCACTTTTTAAGTCTGCAGTGTAAGCTCTCTTATTACTGAGAATAAACTGAGTTCTAATGGCGTACTTCATTTTATTGTTTCCAGTGTTATTTTCTTACTAACGTTCTTACAAGCATTTGACATGCATTCCCCCCATTTTTTTATTAAGTGTACATAACAGTATTTCTGGAAATTAAAAAATGCTTTGAGTATTTTTTTTTTAACGAATCATGTTAGCTGTACTTAGTTTTGCTCTTTACATTAATCGTTTATCCGTGGAAATTTCATTATTTTTTAACTTACCTGATCTATTTAAATATATATATATATCAGGTAAGTTGTGAGTATCCCTTATGACAAATAAATGCATAATGTCATAATCAGTCAGATAATTCTGCATGTGTTATTTTATGAGATATATTCCACGTTTGAAATGTGCCAGAACAGTTATTGTCACTCATCGAATTACAGGCGATGGGCAAAAGTTGTGCATATTCCAATATTATCATACAGGCGTTTTGGCCAAGGAAATTGAACTTCTTAATATGGACATAATCCTTAACTTTTTACCAGCTAATTATATCAAATTGTATAATTATCAAAACAGGAATTAAAAAAAAAAAAAAATATATATATATATATATATGCAGGGTGTCTCAAAAATATTGGTACAGACGTTTAGGAGACGTAGGTAACATCTAAAGGAATGTGAATCGCATAGGAACCCATAACCGGAAACGTCACGGGAAAGTAGTAGCAGAAATGACACAAGACAGTAATTAGTGGCAAACATTTATTTGACATAATATTAACAATGGAGTACGAGATGGATGCATTTCATGATGTTACAACAGATGCTCGAAGGTTCCACCATGAGACGCGATGCATGCGTGACACCGACGCAGCATGAATTAGCTTACATGGTCGAACACACCTGGAGTTTCTTTGACAGTAGCAGCAGCGCAGACGAGTCTCGCCTCGCCACGAGATCCATTTCAGTCTCGAAATTTCTCCCCAACGTGGAGAAATTACATCCAAAGGCTCTGCTGTGGTTCTCACCGGGCCTCTATACAACCTTTCTTGTAACCTTCAATAGTACCTAAATCCTGATATCTGGCCGAGTGGTCTACCCGTCATGCCATTTTATGTAACTATTCTAGGTTCTGTCAACAACTCTAGTGAGAAGTTAACGTCTAACTCTCAATCTGTTGAACTGTCTGCGTAGCTAGAGAATACCAGTCCGAGTTCGCATCATAGTCCATCATTTATCCTTCCCCCTAATACTTGCGAACCTCCTTCTAACACCTATGTTCATCTCAGCAATTTTCTTCAGAATGTAAGAAGTGTAAAAATAAACTGTCTACACTTATAGCACTTTTTGTTGGAAAACTCATGACATAATTTGTTTAGTTGAAACATGGATGCAGGAACCTCTTCAGGGTGTTTTTCTACTGCCGAAAAATCTCAACTACACGCCATATATGACATCTAGGATTAATCGAAAAGGTGGAGGGTCAGCAATTATTTTAAAATCCAGCCTTTAAGTTATTAACACCTACAACTTAGAAGGAATTTCTCTTATGATCCAAGTGAAAGATTCACTGCTTTAGATATATAATATTTATATATCCGCCTGGACCTACTGATGATATTATTAATGAAATAATAACCTGAATTATCACTGTTCGTAAGTCTCAATCTAACATAATTATAATGGGCGACTTTAATCTCCCCCTGCCCAAATATAATTTACAAATGAAGTTGCTGTCCGACTCCTTATTTGTTCTAGGAGCTAAAAATATCAACGTCCCTGTTACAAGAGGTACTCAAGCACTTGATCTTGTTTACTCTAATCTTCAACTTCAAAAAAAAAAAAAAAAAAAAAACGTAACAGCAACATTACATTTAGATCTGGCCACAAATGTATACAACTACAAACAGCAATTTTCTGTGGGAATCCTCGCCCCCCTCTGGAAATCGCCAGAAGAATATCATCAATTAAATTCCTTCAGAAAGAAAAGTTTTTACAACTCTTGAAATGTTACCCGTGGGAGTCTCTCAAAAATATACCTATTCAGGACGCCACGTTTCTACTAATAAAATAGTTTAATCAATTAAAAACAGAGTCGGGATCCAAACTCATAAGGCTTTTTTTTTTTCAATCCAAACTGTGGTTCAAATCCCACCTAAAACCATACTTTAAAAGGAAACAAAAATGCCACAGGCAGTGGAAGAAGTACTGCACTTCATCAACATACATAAAGTTTGTATAAAAAGAGCAGAGCATTGTTTCAGCTCAAAAAAAATTATTTAATGTTCAGGCTCAAGCATAATAAAAGAGCACTTTCTTAAAAAACGGGATCTACTTTCTTTGCAGCATGACCAGACTTTAGAATGAATAAAATTCAATATGGAAACATGCAGCTTTGGCATCTGCCTGAAGATATGCAAAGCAGATTTAAAGAATTCAATTCTTATAAACGCACAAACAGCGTGCAACATGAAATGCTTCCTAGTCAATTTCCTGCTAATCAACCAACTTGTAAACAAGAATGCAGTTCAGAAAATTATTAACCAATTACGAATTGATAGTAGTTAAGGCCCTGACTGCAGCCCTAGTTTTATTATTAAAATGTCCAGTGCATTCATCATTGATTCTTTAGTTCATGTTATTTCCAGGTGTATTTCCCAGCCATTCCTTCCAAAACCATGGAGGACTTTTAGAATTACCCTGATTCCAAAACAGGCAAGTAGTAATAACCATATAAGCTATCGTCCAATTGCTGTATCGTCAATAATCGCTAAAATTATTAATAAGATCATGCTGCCATATCTTCAGGATGCGATCTTCGCTAATGCACCCATCAACATGCATTTTGGTCCTAGAGGGCGCTCCACAACAACAAGCCTAGCTGACACCATTGTGCGCATCCAAACTGCGTTTCAGGATAAAGCACAATGCGATGTCTTTTACTTAGACATCAAAGGTGCTTTCGACAACATTGATCACAAGAAAGCCATTGAAGTACTAACAAATCATTTCCCTATTGACACAATGGTTATATCCTATCTACAGTACAGCCTAAAACACAGAAATCTCATCTTCCCCACTAATACCGATAATATTCTCGTCACAACTGCAACAGGCATTCCTCAACGAGGTATTCTCTCCAGTACTATATTTTCAGCATCTGTTCAACCACTTCTACAATAAAATCTAAATCTACTGGCTTATACCGATGATTTAAAGTTGTTTATTATTTCCATATCCTGTGATGACATTTGCAGGGTTAGCCATGATGCGAATTTACAGATGTGCTGAATCACCAAGTATCTGAAGAATCTCAATCCGATTATAAATGCAAACAAATCTGCTCAATTAACTTATTCCTTACACAAAAAACCAAACCACATAGAAATTAAAATTGCAGATGTTTCAATTCCAAATGTATATGCTCACAAAGACCTAGAAGTTGTTTTTGACAAAAACCTTTCCTTTAATTCTCACTATGTATATGTTGCTAAAAAAATTCAAAAAGCCAAATGGCTGATCAAGCAAGAAACAGCAGCGATTCAAGATAGAAAAACAGTCATGAATCATGTTCAGAGATGCATTTTTCCAATTCTGGGTTATGCCTGCGAAATCTGGTCTGGTGCTCCTCAAGTTACCGTTAAGAAATTCCTTGCCCTAGAGTATTGGGTTCTTAGATGGCTGAACAATAAACTTCGTTTTCCTCTGTCAATATCCAGGCAACAGCTTTATAAAAACTTAAAAACAAAGTCACTGCAACAGATGATCAATGAGTCTGGAGTCATGCTTCTTGCAAAGTTAATTACCTCTGCAACCAATTCGCCAAACTTAGCCAACGTAATAGCTTCCACCAACGGAGAAAATGCAAGAAGCCAACAACAATTCAAATCCAAACTCTCCAGACTAAAACAAATGGACAGGATGTTCTCCAATGCATCCCTTCACCACATAAACTACCACAACATTGATTGTAAGCGGTTGCTCATCACTGGAGTCTCATTTCCAATCAAATTATGAGAAATACAAACCGCTGCCTGCCTGCAACCCAGTAACTGCATCTGAGAGCCAAATGTGATGTTCTGCAATATATATTTTTGATCATTATAATTCATATTCGTTGTTAATGTATGTATAGAATATGCTATGTATTTGTTTTTACATTTGTCTCATTTATTCTGAATTTATACCCCTAGCCTAGTGCTGTGATGGGCTTGATGTATTTGCAATAAATGAATATTTATTTATTTATTTATTATACCTGGTTCTTATTCAATGCAAAATAAGAACTTGGTATTGGGTTTACAACGAGATGCTCATTTTTTTAAAATATTTATCGTGATCTGTAATGGGTTGGAATAGATTTTATTTCTTAAAATATCAACTCAGTCCTAAACGTCTTATTTAAAAATATGACTAAAGCCAAACATTTTGTTTATTCATATTTTGTTGGTAATTTTTTTTTTCTTGGAGAATAGTTTGAACTCCATTTTATTTGCTGAATATATTGGTTCTCCCACTTCCGCCTTAACGGTTGGACACAATGGGCTGTAAACCGAAAGCGCCAGCCTTTAGGACACTTTCCTCTTTTGTGTTTTTTCTTTAAATTATTTTGTGTTTTATTATTTTTTGATAATTTCTATTGCTTTTATATGCGAGAAGCAAAATCTGTATTTCCTTTGAAAATAAATATTTGGTATTATTCACTAAAAGTATTTATTTCGCAGCTATAGATGAGCGCCTCATATTATTGGCCCAGGACGTACAAATTTCTTAATATAGCTCTGTGTTCTTGGTTTTGATATCGTGAGGAATGTCATTTTCAGCTGAACAGCTTTTCACTCGTTGTTCATAAAGAATTGAAAAAGCTATTTTTATGTTTTTCTTATGCGACTACAATCTTCCTGTTCAAACATAGGGCATTATCGCATATTTTTTGTTTCAATCTGAATTATGCAGACATATCAAATTTAAGATTGCCCTTCTTTGTAAATAGCAATATTATACTTGTTCTTTGCGCATTCTTAGCATTTTGAGTTCTGTGTGTATTCGTGTAGTTATCAGGTTGCAATCACTTCGCCCTATTCCTTCAGATGGGAGTTTCTTTATTATATCAAAATGAACAGATCATAATATTCAATGTCATAAAGGTAATGCAATAAATCAATATTACTTTCCTCGTGAGATAAATGTAATGAAGAAAGGAACAACTTTCCTTGTTTATCTTTCTTATAATGTTCGTCGTTACTCTGCCAAATGAATACAAAGAAAATGTGAAGGATGTCATAAGAACTTCCAGCAAAGGAAAGCCTAAATGATCCGGAAATATAAATTGTTGACTTTTTTTTTTATATGAACTAGAAATCTTTCTGGCAAGAACAGATATGCGTTGCCCATTTACCGTGAAGCATTAGTACAAAAGACAGCAAGCGGGAAAAAAACGTATTCATCAACGGTTCTTTTACGTAACTCATAAGCTTGAATGTAATTGAGCATGAAATTTTGGCGAATCGAGAAGGAAGTGAAGCCGAATATCTATAATTGGAAATGAAAGAAGCAATTAAAACTAGGAGGAAGAAATGCAATGAAACAAAGTTGTAGAGAAATAAGGAATTGACTCTAAGAAGCTACCGGAGATGAATAGTGACCCAAACTTCGAGGAAATATAATTGGAATACGCGATGTGTGGTATTCCCACATCAAACTAGTAACCTAAAATATTATTATCTTAGCTCCGGTGCCAGCGGTTCAATTTTTTCTTTTAAGTAACACTACTTAAAAGCGCTTAATAGCCCAGATAAAAGGAAAGCATCTTTTTCTTTAATATTAATTGGGTATATTAATAGTACTAACTCCTGCACCCTAACCTAAGAAGCACTTCCCCAGCAGGAAATCTGGGAGTAAATACAAGAGCAAAAAGGTGCGATCATGGATTACGACGTATTTCCATCACTGGAGTCTTCGTGTTCAATGTATAATTACAAATACAAGCCAGATTTCGATGTCTCTAATACTAAAGGATTGAGAAATGCATCTAAAAATAAAGAATAACTATCCATCTTCCTGATTTTTCACTCGCTATCGTTCAGCCGTTCAGCCATTCAACAAATGGAAGGTGTAAGGTGTATTTAGTGTCAGACGGCACCAGGGGTTCCCCCCATCTCCGTGTTGCTTTCATTGTGGGTGTACCAGTTCACTGGGAAATGCCAGAGATTTAAAAGTGTGTGGGCTTTGTATCTGTGTGATGTCGTGTACCGTTGTTCATCTGGTCGTTTAGCCGCTGGACCCCTGCTGAGGCCCAACGTTGCCCCACCTTCGCGCCGTGGAGGCAGACCAGGAACCCAGTAGTTTTAGTTTCACTCTGGCAGGTCCTGCCACCTAATTTCCTGAGATTTCAGAGGCTAGGACCTAAAAAAAAAAAAAAAAAAAAAAAACGCGCGCGCTGTTTTATATGCACGTACGTACAGAAGATACATATATCCACCATCGTCGGGTTTGATGATCGTTAGGTGAGGGGGATAATGCTTGCATAATAAAGGCCGAAAGAATGGGCGAACGGGAATTTTGACATAATTACGTTTTTGTGTGTGGGACATTCGCTAGCATAAAGATAGAGAGGGTGGGAGACGGAAGGCTGGGGGGGTTAAGGTAGAAATATGGGGATGATAGAGTAGGCAACCCCCAGAAGTCAGTGAGGCATGTCCATGCCTCACCAGGAGAAAGTAGGGGCGCCGGGGGGGGGACCGTCCCACCACCGGCGCAGGGGAGGGGGTGGAAAGGCACCAGGCAAGGGAGCCTGGTGAGCTGAAGAACAGATGTTCTTTGGTTATAATGGTAGTGGGTTGTGGGCTCCGGCCATTTGGTTTCTCCTCGTCCTCCTCCTCGTGAACAGTGCCTGTGCGTAATCCGAGAAGGCTTGATACTCCTCCTTCGTGTCTAGGAGGTGATGTTCTTGTCCCTGTGGTAAGTAGTGCATTCTGGTGAGTAAAACACCACGTTGGTCTTCATAGAGCCTGCAGTCATACATTAGGTGCTGCCAGGTCTCCAGCCCCCCGCAAGTGCAAGTTGGATCAACCTGAATCCCAAGTAGAGACAGTTTCGCATTAATTGCTCCGTGTCCAGTTAAGAGATACATTGCTTGTAGACCTGGGGAAAACCAGTTGGGTGAGGTTGGTTAGTTTTGTTCAATACTGGGTAGAAATTTCTTTGTGATCTCTCCCTTTTGAGAGTTGCACCACCTTTCCTGCCATGCCTGCTGCAAGTGAGTTTGTATCCTCTTCTTTTCCACATTTCTGTTGCTGGTTAGGTCAATAGTGAACCCCAGAAAAGTCTGTGGGGTGCCTTTGTCTAGGTAGTATAGTAGGCCGCGTTGTATGATTTCTAAGTCCAGCGGGAGAGTGCCTGCGAGCACTTGCAGGGCGTGGGTGCTCACCGTGCGGCAAGCGCGAGTGATGGTTAGGAGGATGGATCTGTGAATTTGGTCCGTGATACGTCTGTTTACTGCTGTTGTAGTTTTTTGAAACCATGCGCCTGATGCGTAGGTGACGATCGGAGTGAAGATAGCTTTGTAGAACAGTTTGAGGACTCGCTTTTTCAAGCCCCATTCTTTACGCTTGACCCTGGCAACCAGGGCTGCGTAGCGTCTTATTTTTTTACGGAGATATTTCAGATGGTCCTGAAATGACAGGTTTTGGTCCAATATCACGCCTAGGTATTTCAGTTGATTGGAGAATTTGATTGTTTCCTGTCCAATTTTTATTTGCGGAGGCCGCCTAAGATCAAGGCGTCCCTTTAGTAGGATGGAGTTTGTTTATGTGGGGGATATTTTGAGTTGATTTCGGTTTGCACATTCTTGGAGAGTGGTCAGGGCCCGATTTGCGAGGACTTCTAACGCGGCTCTTCAGTTTGCCTGTGTCGTCAGAATGAGGTCGTCCGCGAATGCCTGAGATTGTACTTCATTGAGATCGATGTTAAGAAAGGTGTCCAAGACAATATTCCACAATAGTGGGCCAAGGACCGAACCTTGAGGGCAGCCCCGATGGACATGCCTGGAGAGTGTGCCATAGGGGGCGGTGACTTTGATGGTTCTGTTGCTTTGGTAACTTTTGATGGTGTTATAGAGGTTTTCCGGCATGTTGGCTTCGCGCAGCCTCGCCAGGACGCTTGGCCACCAAAGTGAGTCGAACGCCCCAGCGAAGTCCACGGCTATCACTAGGAAGTACTTTGTATTACATCTGTTTACTTTGGTCAGGAGGTGAGTTAAGGCGTCCACGGTGGAGGTTCCCCGTCTGAAGCCGAATTGGTTTGCTGAGGCCAGGCCTGCCTCATCATAGTAATGTTGGATACGTGTGTAAAGTAGTCGTTCAAATAGCTTACCGATAACTGTCAAAAGTGCAATGGGCCGGTAGGAGTCCGGAAGGTGTGGTGGCTTTGTTGGATTCTTTAGGATGAGTTTAACGTTTGCCATCTTCCAGGAATTCGGGAAGGTACCTTCTCTGAGACAGAGGTTATATAGGTTTAGTAGTAAGTTCGGAGCGTACTGTACCGTTTTTTTTTGATAATTTCGGGTTCCAGAAGGTCCGGTCCAGGGCATCTATTTCCCTTTATTTGGTCTGATGCATTGCTGATCTCTTCCATGGTGAAAGGGTGCTCTTTTGTTGCCGTTTGATGGGTCTCGTTGGCCTGGCAAACTCGGCTCTGTTCTGTTGTCATTGTTTGTATCTCTGGATGAAAGGCAGCGTCAAGGATATTGTTGATGGTGTGTTCCCAAGTGATAGTCAAGTATCCTTCAGGTGTTTTAGTGGCTTCAACTACTTCCCCTCTGGGAAGTTTGTTGGTGACGAGCTTGTATACAAGTCCCCAAGGGTCCTTGTTTCCAGTGGTGGAGACGAGGCGCTCCCAGGATTGGTTTTTGCTTTCTCTAATTTGTGCTGTATAGGCGTTTCTCGCCTCTTTGTAGCTCTGTCGTTGGGTTTCAATTTCCGCCATCGGCCAGGAGCGCCTGGCTCGCTGGAAGGCCTTTCTTCTTTCCTGTGCCTCCTTCCTGAGTCGCTGGAGGTTTTGATTCCACCAGGGCACTTTCCCTGGTGTTGGATTTTTCTTCCTGATGGCTGTGTCGCTGGCTTGTTTTATGATTTCAGTAGTTTTAATTTGGAGGATTCTTGGGTCCTCGATACGTTGGAGTTCTCTCTGTCGTTGTTGTATGCTATTCCGTAGGTAGGGTGGTCTGGAAGAGTTCCCAGTCTGCCTTTGCTATGGCATATCTATGGGCGGTTTGTCTGTTCACAGGTACTGTGGCTAGTGATTTGTTTAGACCGAACGTAATGGCGCGATGATCAGACGTTGTCCAGGCCTCACGGACGGTCCAATTGGAAATGTTGTTGGCAGCATTCCTCGTTGCCATGGTGACGTCTATAGTGGCCTCCCATAATGTGTTGCAGAATGTAGGTAGATTGTTGGGTAAGTTTAGTACAGTTAATGTTGAGGTTGCCAGGAACTCTTCCAACTTGGTCCCGTTTCTGGTACCCTGTCTATCTGGGATATGGCTGTGCCACATTGGCGACCGGCAGTTAACGTCTGCTCGCACGATGATTTTTGCATTTGGGAGCATATCACTAGCCAGACTTAGGTACCTTACTGCGAAGTCGATGTCCTCACCCGGACGGCAGTAAAGGGCTATGACATAAAACGCGCCCAAGGCTGTGGTGAGCTGGGCACATGCAGCCCAAGATGTGCATAGCTGAGTGATTTTGGTCACCGTTATATCTGGGTTTCTTACCAAGATTGCTGCCCATGGGGTGTCATCCCCCGTTTGGACTACTTTGTATGTTATGGGATAGCCCCTGACAGCCTTCATATGTACATATGGTTCTTGTAATATTACTGCATCAATGTTTTCTTCTTCCGCCTTCTTGCGGATTTGGTCGGCAATCGCCTTGGCTCTATGTGCATTTATCTGCATGAATTTAACCTCTGTGATGTTATATTTTTTAGGATGTGTTCCCATAGTTGAGTCTTGATTGGATAAACTCTTTGCTTTCAGGTATGTAGGACATTGACCATCTCTGATTGAATGTGCGCTATCTAACTTTAAACTCTTGCAGTTTGCACAGGTTGGGTCGGTGTTTTTGTTTGGGCAGTCACGGAAGGCATGACCTTTTGCCGAACAATGCCCGCACGTGGGAATTGTCTGAGTGCATGTGTGGGTTGTATGCCCAAATTTGCAGCACCTGTAGCATTTGGGCACAGTCACATGCTCCCGAAAGCGGTGACTGCCCCAGTTAACATAGATTCTGTTCTGGGTGCTTAAAGCCCTCCATGCCATGGGCGCGAGCTCAACAACCCAGTTTTGGCGGCTTCCGTCCCTTGACTTGGTTATGTACTTGGGCGTCACTAGGTCTTCCTTATTCCTGTCCGGAAATATGGCCTGTAGATTTCTTTGGAATAGCTCCTCTGATAGTTGATCTGGGGTAAGGTCTTTGGCCAGGTCGTATATTACGATTGAAGGGCCTCGGTTTTTGGGCGCAGCAGCGGTTAGTCCTAGTTCAGGTATGTTCGGATTTTCTATTATTCTTTGTGCTTCCTCTCTTGTTTCCGTTTCTATCAGTAGTCCGACGTTCCTTGTTTTCCTTACGGCCTTTATTCTTGTCTTAAATTCTTCCTTTAGGTTAGTCATTATTTGGGATTTGAGTTGTTCACTGGACTGGTTGTCGTGGAGTTTTGTTGGTCGTAGGACCAGTAAGTGTGGTTGTTTAGGTAGGATCTTTCTTTTAGGTTCGGGTGCTTTGCCGGCCACTATCGAGTCACTTGCTAGTGTCCTCAGCGCTTGTGCATACGATGGAGCGCGCTGTAGCATTTGTTTGTCTCCATCCATATTTCGTGCTTCCAATATTGCCTCTGCCTTCTGTAGTTGGCCGAATATGTTCATTAAGATGGCTTCGAGTTTATTCCATTGGTGTACGATTTCTGCTCGTAGTACGGATGTTATTTTGCTGCAGTTTTCCTTCATCAGATTTTCTAAGGCCGTTCGCAGCAGTAGTGTTTGCTCTGGAACGGTTCCCTTTGGTAGTGTTGGATCGAGTTTAGCATTTTCTGAAGGCTTGGGTTGGTCATCTTTCCCTCCTGGGTGTTCATGCCGATCCTTTATTTGGCTGGTACTCCGGGTTTTCCGGTCAGATTTTGGTACTGCTCCATTTTTGTTTTTCTTTTGGCAATTGGTCTATGATCCTCGGCCTCTTCCTGTTTCTCTTCAGTTTGGCTGAGGGTACCAATCTCAATGACTTCCATGTCGTTTTCATGCATTTTATTTGTTTTCCGAATAATCGGAACTGTCTGGTTTATCGAGGTACTGCTGTTTTCCTACACAGGTCCCTTCGGGAGTCGCTGAAAGATGCCTCACACGAGTCCGTACGTTAATTTGGAGAGGTACACTACTATGTGTGTGTTTTTCCTTCCCCCACCGAAACACATGGGGGGGGGGTGAACAGCCGAGGGTAGAAATTCCCCTAGAACGATGGGAAGTTTTTCCTTAGCAGTTTCTGAGGACGCTAAAGATGATGGTCAGATGAAAAGATCAAAAAAGTTGGGAAATGCATGAGAGAGAAGTTCCACTTCACCATGAAAGTTTATGGCAGAGAGGGGGGGGAGGGCAGTCACCGAACGCATAGTTTGTAATTAAAGGTTAACTCAGTCACAAGAAAGTTGGGGCTCTCGTTCAGCCCAGGGTACACACTATTTGGGGGGATCATTCCCCAGTCAAGGGCCAGATCCTAGCGCGGCAGCCGCGTTATACCGGAGCACTTCTCTATTTTCCCTTCGCGAGCCGCATGGTGACCATACAGTCTCGCAAACAAAGGAAAACAGAGAATAACGCTAGTATCTGGCGTAAATCCCAAAAGAATAGCAAAGGTTTCTCACCAAGGCACTCCAATAAGGTTAGTCTTCTTGTGGAAATACATTGTAGTACACTGTTGATTAAATACTTTTTTTTTTTTTTTTTCCTAATTTCCAATGTTCAGTTTCTTAGAACGAATGTCACGAAACTCCTCAGGCACTGTAATCGGCTCCAGCAAATGGAAATGAGCGAATGGAAATTTGGTAGGACAAATAAAGATTTATTTATTCAAATTATCACCTTCTTCATCCAAAGCCTGGAAAATTACGCTGGCTCACCGAAGATGGTCAAAAGGCTTCAGTCTGGACACCTAGTGATTTAAATTGCAAACAAAATACGCAGAAACTTTTCTGAAACTTTCATTCAAAATCAATTTTTGTCTCCAGGCTTTCTCCACAGACAACTGTTGGACATATGTGGTCTTATTTCAATGAAGACTTAGGTATAGACACAGAAGTTACCAGGCTCACGACCAAACAACCATACTATGCATCATTCAAAATCACTACAGCACAATCAAACTACAAACTACTCAGCCTTGTATCTTCTTGGCCTGCAGGGGCACTAGTGAAACACTTCTACACTACAAAGCGTACCTCTACCTGGATGCGGTATCCCAAACGTATTGAAACCACAAATAATGAAAGGAAAACCTGACTCAGACCCTCCATTAAGTCTAAGTTTGGGGAGGAACATTCCGGTTATACTGAACAGGACCTTCTTAAAGGTTCAAACACTCTCACAGAAGCTCGCCAGCGACATGACCATCCACCACAAACGCGTGAAGGAAGACATATGAAGATTGAGATGAGAACTACCTCCAGAACGAACCACAGACGATTAATGAAGGCCATCAGAGCTCCAACAAGGGCATACATCCAAAGTTCTTTAATGTGCACAATTTTCTATCAAAATACTAGAAGTCTGAGAAATAAACTTCAGACAATGGAAATTCTTCTCTTGTCAAGGTTGTATGACATCATTTGTATCACAGAGACATGGCTGTCCCCCAATGAAGAAGACCTCGCATTCTCTCAACCCGCTTGCTTCTCGGGCATTTTTGCTTCCAGGGAACGGACGATTGGTGGTGGTGTGGACATTCTCTTCAACACACAAAAATTCTCACTGACTAGCTCAGCCACTCTAAAAACAGAACAGTTTGTAGCTGCGTGAGTCTCACTCAGCATTCAAGGCCACAGACTTGACGTGTGCACATTCTACATCCCCCCCTCCCACAGTAAAGAACACTTTACAAGAGATCTCCAACTGGATCATTAATCAATGCCACCCTAAAGCAACATTACTAGTGTGTGGAGACTTTAATATTAGCTCAGGCCAACACAGTCTTCACAAATTGTTATCTTCTAATCTGGCTTCAGTAGGTCTGACCCTCCAGAATTTTTCCCCTACCAGAGGCGCTAACCTGTTAGATCTAATATTTGCAACAGACACCCTCACCGTTGACAGTCAACCGGAAACAGCCCTCATGTCAGACCATCTACCAGTAGCCCTCATTCTTCCAATCACTTCCAGGACATCCTGGCAACATCAGGCACCAGTTAAGAAGACAGTGATATTAGCCTTTCTCTCCTCAATCCAGAGAAATGCTGCTTCACAGCATCCATTTTTCCTTGGGAAGCCCTAAACCAATGTCATCCACAGCTCGGGTTGCACTTTCTTACCTGCTGGCTGCAGTCTATTGCTCGAACTGCAGCGTCTAAAACAGTTTCAATCTCCTGTCGAAGCAAAGCATGGTGTACCCAAGATCTCAGCCTTAAATATCAGAATAAACAAAGACTACATGCAAAATGGAAAGCAAAATCAGACCCACTAGACAGAATTGCATACTCAAGAGCCCGTGCCCAGTTCAATAGAAGCAGATCTCAAGCCATTAAAGCCTACATCGACAAAACAAACAAGATCGGGAAGGCACCGTTTAAGGTAAGGCATGGTGAATTCCCTCAACAACTTAATCCAATTGAATGGCTAGACAAATCACAAGATTTAAGCCAAAGTCAGCGTCAGACCTTAAGAGCATCCACAACAGTTGTCAGCGAGATGTCCTCGCTTCCATAATCATCACGAAAAGAGAGCTTATCCAGGCCATCAATAATATCCCACCAACGTTTTGCACTAGATATGATGGGGTCCCACAATTCATTCTTAAGAGCGTTAGGGTTATTTAGGAGTCAATGTGCACGCCTAGGTATCTTCAATGGAATCCTCACAACGCAAAGTTTCCCAACAGCCTGGAATCAATATATTGTCCGACCAATTCCCAAAACACAAGGAGCGACATCAATTTCACAACTCAGGCCAATAATGAAAGCCTCATGTCTCCTCAAAGTCATGGAGAAGTGCCTTCTTCCCATCCTAACCAACCAGGTTCTGCCAAGTGAATCACCATACATTCACTATGCCTTGAAACATAGGTCCACCATTACCAACCTACTGCAAACCACCAACACCATTCTGGGGGCTCTACAAGATAGGGCTGAGATGGCAATTGTTTATCTGGATATCCAGTCTGCATTCGACAGCATAGACATCCAGCCCCTCCTGCAACTTTTTGAGGATGGATATCAGATAAAAGGCAATATACTGGAATTCTTGAAGTCGCTACTTACGACCCTGATCGTAAGTAGCGACTTCAAGAATTCCAGTATATTGAATTAATCCATACGGCATAAGGCAATGTTTCGGGCACTGGAAAGACAAGGCATAGACACCCCATATATTATGAAGATTCTCATATATTTTGAAGAAAATGTATGAGAATGCTACCTCCTTTATTAGATTAGACAAAGATAGTAATAAATTTAAAATTGATAAAGGACTTCGACAAGGGGACGCAATATCTCCGAAGTTATTAAGGGAGTCAATGTGAACGGAGAGTAGATGAACCATTTACAATTTGCAGATGACATTGTGGTCATAACCGACGATCTCAAAGAATTAGAGGAAAATCTTAATCAGTTATATTGAGTTAGTAAGGGTTTTGGACTAAAGATGAATCTGACTAAAACAAAAGTAATGATGAACAAGTATGCCACGGAAAGGGAAATAATGATTGAAGGAGCAGTAATTGAAAAGGTGGAGTCATATACTTATCTGGGACAAGTTATTAGCTGTAATAATGATAAATGGCTGGAAGTCAAGAGAAGAATAAATTTTGGATGGATAGCATTCAGGAAATATAGTCACATACTGAGGAGCAATGTCCTAATTTGTGTGAAACGTAAAATAATGAAACATTGTATACTCCCCACCATGACTTGTGGAAGTGAAACTTGGGCACTCACCAAAAGAATGGAAGAGAAGCTGAGAACTACACAGCAAAGAATGGAACGAATCATATTGGGAATCAGACTGTTAGATAAGAAGAGAAATTCATGAATTAGGCAGCAAACTAAAGTAAAGGACATTCTTATCAAAACTAAAGAACTAAAATGGTCTTGGGCAGGACACATAGCTCGAAGACATGATGACAGGTGGACTAAGAAAATAACGGAATGGTACCCAAGAGGAGCAAAGAGAAAACCTAGAAGACGACAACGGAGATGGACTGATGAAATTCATGAGTTTGTGGGTAGTAAATGGATGGCCATTGCACAAAACAGAAGGAACTGGAAAGTTGCTGGAGAGGCCTTCATCCTGAAGTGGATTGAAAATGGCTAATGATGAATTAGACTGCTACGGAAAGCTTGAATGCTAGCAAGGAGTTTGTGTGTTTCTGACCTTTGGAAACTTAACAGTAGATGGTTCATAGAATCGTCCAGCCATTCTGGAATTCCCTTACGCATAATATTCATCATTATTTTTTCTAATTTCTATCCTGAGCGCTGTTACTGATACCGACAGTACAATGAACAGGTTTGGAGTTAGGAATTCGGTAATGCAATAGCAAAATATTTATGATTCCGGTAACCTTCGTCTAACGGAAACTGCGTGTCTTTAATTTTCCTAGGCCGTTGGATTACAATATTCTGTCAGCAGCATCTCGTCGGGATTGACACCCGTTATTCATAGCAAGATAGCGTTACAATATGTGTTTACTGTCTTCTTTTCTCATCTTTAAAATGAATAGCTAACTGTGGCTATTTATTTTCTTAGTTCAATAGTTTTGTTAAAAAAAAATACAAGGAAAAATGCTCTTTATTTATAAGAAAATAATGCAAATGAAAACAGAGACGGTATTCGCTTATTGCTTCCACCCCCCATACTCCTGATCATAGTACATATTATACAAAATCAAGAGCACATGAAAGAGAAATGCATTACGAAATATATTTCCTTTTCGTTTAATTCCTGGACCATAACGAAATTATTCGATTTTTATACACGTATCTTAACTTTGTTAACTACATGGAATTAATTAATTTATTAAGTTTTGGAACTGGACAGACAAAAAAGCAAAAGAACTAAGGTGATGATAATTCTGTTCTAAAAATAATAATAAACTGCACTAAAATACACTGATTAGCCATTAAAATTTGTAAAGTAGCCTCTATGATTTCTTTAATAAAGCCTGTTTAATGGGAAATCATTTTCCGATATGCTAGCACACTTTCAACGGAAAATCTGTTTCACACAGAAATGGATTTTAGAATATATCACATTAGTTAGGATAATGAATGATAGAGGGCAGCAATATCAATTCAGCTGTAATGTTCGTTCATTATGTAGAATTTTGACGTCAATTCGAAACGTGCTCTCCGATTTAACCAGCCATTGTAATTATTAGTGACTATGTTAAATACTGCTTTGTTTTCAGAAGAGTGTTGATTTTATTGTCGGTTATTTTTTGATAACCTTTTTGTGAATATCGATAACTTATTATTTTTTAACGTTTCATATTTAGTTGTTCACCACTGTTCCTCTAATAACAGTAATTATTTTATGAAATCGTCGTTACTTTGATAATGAACTTCAGTGCAAATGACATATCGCACATTAGTGACGCAAGTAATTACATTCCTCCTTCATGTTGTCATCTTACATTTAGGAATGGTCGACTTCAACAAATATTGAAATTTGAGGTAAGCTGTTTTCATAGATTCGTTTTTACGTTGCATTTTCTTATATCAAACATATTGGCTCGTAGAAATGTCTTTCTCTTCCTTTCCCAGTGTCTTAATCGTTTTGCTTGATATTATGAACAAGTTTGAAAGAAAAACAATTTTTGAAGAAAACACGTTCTCCTTTTACTCGCAATTCATCAGTATCTGTTGTGAACACTTTAACTGAGATGCGTAGATAGACCTAATGACTCTTCAATTTGCAAGCTTCCGGTAAGTGTGTGCTCGTGTGGAAGCCGGGGGGAAGTGTATGTTAAGCTTCTCACTTACTCCAATTCAAATTGAATATATTATGCCCCAACCAGCAGAGAATCTACTCACAAATTTAAACCGGCGACTGCATATAACTGCTGTAATGTAAAAAAAAAAAAAAAAAAACAGCATTGTATTTTTACTCTGTTATAACCAAATAAGTCAGAAGAATTCGCCAGTTACATGAGTGGCATATTATCACTGACCGTATTTAGCTGTCATGTGGCAAATCCAACCACGGTCGACCAAATGCGTATACGACTGTACTCTTTAGTTGATCACTCAACTACCGTCAGGCCTTGGGCAACCCTCCTTGAAAAAGGTTTGGTTGGCATTGCTGACAGGTGTTATGTGCAGCTCCAGCAGAATTTCACCGTTTATTTTTGTTGCTCATTGGTCAAATCTGAAATAATCTAGTATTAGTTCAGATTTGATAATTTATACTGACAGATACTATTTAGGTCCTGGTTGTGTAGTTCGGCACTATTGTATTTATTTCATTTAATATCAAATAATATAATAATTTCAAATAAATATATGAGAAGTGGTAAGAAGATTCTTACCACATCTTACTATTTGTAACTTTATTTGATATTTCTTTTAATATATATTTTTTATAAACTTCTTTAATTTATTTTGCTCTATCTTTATTTATTTTATTTTTTTTATATATATAACTGTGGCTAAGTCTGCTGAGGAATGAACTCTAAAAATGAGTTCGTGAAACCGTATTTCTAAGTGTCAGGATAGCTGTTTGAATAAAAAAGCCCCTAACAAGAGAAAGGTATTTTGCGGAGTAGCGTTTTTTCTAAAAATCTTTATAAGTTTAATTCAGTTATAGCCTACTTTCCAAAAGGATGGTATGTCTGCGTTAAGTCCCGCCTTTCCCAGTAGCGTTAATATTTACAGTCCGATGCAAACTTAATTTAGGTAACTGCTATCTGTTTGACTGTCTCATTTCAAGTTAAGGGTCTTAGCCTGCAGTACGTATCTCATTCGCTAGCTACTTCTGATGTAGTAGTAAATGTTGCAAATCACGCTGTATCAAGTTTGAATTCTTTTAGTACAAGGGCACATTTTTACGTTGAAATGTGAATAAGTTAAATTATTAAGGAAAGCGATTTTATTCTTTTTCGATAATTATTACTCTTTCTTAAATCAAAAATAATTAACCTACGTTGTATTGCGTGGTAAGTAATATGATCTTTTACATAGATGATGTTTATATACACAAACGACAATATTGGATACATAGATGTCATTGACAACAGATGTCATTCAATGCCACCTGCAGCAAAGCAAAAATGTACTGCGTGTAGTTTGATTGACACCGAAGTTATCCATTTGAATCGTAGTGCTAGAGTATTCCATAGAAAGGGATATAATGATAGAAGGAGCAGTAATTGAAATGGTGGAGTCATATACTTATCTGGGACAAGTCATCAACTGTAATAATGATAAATGGATAGAAGTCAATAGAGCTTTTCTTCGTTCACCTGATGATTGCAAATTCATTAGTAACTTAAGAACCGTAACTACCTTTCATATTCCTGATTAGCATTCAAAACGCCATAACTTAAATAAGTTTCGTTATCAAATTTTAATAGGTTTTCGTGCGGTTTCCCCTCTTAGAGACAATTATGTTGTCAAATGTCTAATAGTAGGCCAAAGTGCCTCATAATATTGAAGTTTAACCCCGCCCCCCCCCATGCTCTGATTTCAGTATAACTACATTCCTGTCAAGATGATCCTGCCATATTTTTTTAATCACCGACTCCAGGAACGCACGTCAAGCTAAAATCTTCACTGTTTAAGTCTCCTTTATAAATAGGAGAGACATTTCCACATTTCCAGTTTGATAGTACTAAATACGTACAATGTCCAAGAATAGGGAAAACTTAAGAGGATGCGAAGCTGAATACTTTTGCTGCATCCTTCAAAACCTCCACTTTGTTTCTTCAGTGGATTCCGCTTATAGCCGTATTGCATCAGTAAATATGAACATTTATTTGTGTATCATAAAAATATAACGCATAAATATGAGGGTCATAAGTAATTTTCATGTATGTAAAACAATACATTTAGGCATAAGGGGACTTTGAAAATTATTTGTTGTACTGAACAAATCATTTTCAAACACTAAGGAACAACGAAGGTCAGAACACCGGTCAAACACAATTAAGAAAGCGTTATTGTTAAGGGAAGTCAGCAGGGACCTGAAAATAATTTTGTTATTGTGAAACTTTCGTTAAAACGGTATTCATTGTAATGGATTTTGCTATATTAGAACTTGCTCCCATGTATCATATTCGGGTATAGTCCAGATTGTGGGTACACCTCCAGAGCAAGTGGCTTATTTTGCTTGAATTCTCCCTGAATTACTGGCATAAACTGACGTAACCTTTTTTTTTTTTTTTTTTCACTAGCCAAAACTCAGTATATTAAAAAAAAAAAACACACTTCTTTTGTTAGAATCCGTCCAGAATTTGGCCATATCCACAACACGGTGACAAGGTGTACCCATAATCTGGAGTCAGCTATATTTATAAAGAAGTTCTGCAGGCACATAACTTTCACTATTCAATGTTTTGACGAATGCATGACATGGAAACAGCCCTAAACAACGTGCAACTAACCATTAAAGCTTCGAGAAAAAAAAAAAAAATCTACCAGCAACTGCCAGGAAATCTAATTGATGTGTTTAATGCCTTGAATATATGGAGTAAGCTACATGTTGATGACATCCTTCCTCCTGCTAAGACTGCACTCACGAGTTGGCAAAATTCAAATTGAGAAAGGAAGGTTTCAGGATAGATGTGTGAAAGTCTTGATTCAGCCAGCGGGTGGTTGATTTTGGAACATATTTCCATCTGTTGTTGTAGAAGTGGGTGGTTTGAATAAATTTACAGAAGAACTAGACAATTTCTTTGAGCGTATGGATAGGTGAGGTGTTTTTTTTTTTTTTTTGATTGATGCTTTATAAGTTTGATTTTTTGCATTTGCCAAAATTAAGTTCTGAACTCAGCATTCTCTTTGGAGAAGGCTGGGTTAACGGAAGGTAAGTCCACTATGCTGTCGGGAAATTAACTTGTAACCATTATATTAATTTTTTAAAAAATGTGATATGCATTCAAAGCGCGTTTATTTTTCTTTCATTACATTGTGTAATGCAAATACATTGTATAGATGAAGTTTGGACTGAATTTAAGTTTTTATATCATTATGTTAAAATATGAAATTAAAATTTTAATTTGTTTGGTTGTTTTTATATTTGCCTTGTGTTAAGAGGAATTACTTTTCAAACTTCATTATTGCTAGACTTAAGGCGAAGAATGCAAATGGAAACAGTCTACAGAGACGATCATCAACTGTCATAATGAATGCATTTGCCTGAAGCATAAAGGTAATAGCTTTCATCTGTTGTCCCTATCGTTCTCCCAACTCTACTAATCACTTGGAGCTCTTTGACTTCCTCTCTTTGCAACTTGACTTTCTCCAGTCCAACTTTGCTAACAGTGAGATAATTTTCCTTGGTGATTTTAATGCTGGTCGAGATACTGAGGCTTTTGCAGTTACTAATGACCTTGCACAGATTTTTCGTTTACCGACAAGGATACCGGACAATCCTAACCATACAGCCAACACGCTTGATCTTTTTCTCACAAACAACCCTTCTAAGTACACGGTCGAAGTGAGAGGTCCTTTAGGCACCTCAGATCACAAATTGGTGATTGTCTCTTCTCCAATGGAACCTTTATCTCATGGCTATTCCCAATCTCGTATTATTTGGAATTACAAGAATGCAAAATAGGATGACAAGCGAGATTTCTTTTCCCTGGTCGGATTACTGTTTCAAAACTTCTTATGTCGAGGTTTGCTCAGATCGTGTCAGTAAAATTATTATTGCAGGAATGGAATCCTTTATCCCACACTCCACTTTAAAATCTTGTCCTTTATCTAAACCTTGGTTTTCCAATAAATGTGCTAAGGCTGTTCAAGAGAAGAATGTTGCATATCGTAATTGGCTTGTTTCTAATTCTTAAGTTTCATTTTCTGCCTACACCAAAGCTCGCAACAATTGTAAAGCAGTTATTAATCAGTCCAAACTACAGTTTGAACAGGCTAAAAGTAGAAAACTTTCTTCTTGCCCTAATGGTAGCCGAACATTCTGGTCTCTTGCCAAAGCTATTGGCCGCAATTTTTGCCCATCTCTGCTCCCACCTCTGTCAAAACCAGATGGTTCTGTTGTAACTTCAGCCAAGGATAAAGCTGACCTGCTAGGATCCCACTTTTCTTTCAGCTCATGTATTAATGATCTTGGTAAAACACCTCCCACCATTCCCAGCACGCTGCATTTAATGCCTCCTGTGGTCTTCCGTCAAAAAGATGTTAGAAGGATTTTGACGAATCTTGATGCTAAGAAAGCGCCAGGTCCCGATGGCATTTCTCCACTTGTTCTCAAAACCTGTGCTCCTGAACTTACTCCTGTTCTTTGCCGCCTTTTTTCACTTTCTTATTCCAACGATGTTTTTCCTTCTGCTTGGAAATTTGCTCATATCCAGCCAATTCCTAAAAATGGTGACAAATCCCTCCAATACAATTATCGTCCCATTGCAATTGCTTCTCTTTCTAAAGTAATGGAGAAATCAATTAACCGCAAACTCTTAAAAACTACCTTGAAACCTTCCGTCTGATCAACGATCACCAGTATGGATTCCGTCAGTGTCGATCCACTGGTGATATTCTGGTTATGTTACCCATTTATGGACTAATTCAATGGAAAAGTTCGGTGAAACACAAGCAGTTGCTCTTGACATCTCAAATGGTTTCGATCATGTTTGGCTAAAGGTCTTCTAAACAAGCTTCCATCTTATGGTTTGCCAACTGTTTTTTGTAATTCGTTATCCAGTTTTCTCTCTGATCGCTCACTGAGGGTGATGTAGTTGGCTCTCTGTCTTCTAACTTCTCCACTAATGCCGGTGTCCCCCCAAGGTTAAGTTCTTTCCCCACTCTTTTCCTCTTGTATATTAATGACCTTCTTCCATTGACTGGAAATCCTCTCCATAGTTTTGCGAATGATAGCACATTGCATTCCACTTTCCATTTTGAAAAACCTTGCCCTGCTCAACCAGCTTCAACTTCTCAAAATTCTGCTACCAATTCCTTAAATGTCGATCTTCAGGTAATTCTCCAGTGGGGCAAAGACAACTTAGTTGATTTCAACCCTTCTAAAACTGTCTTGTCTTATATCTCGCAAAAAGGATTCTTCTACTTCTATGCTTATCTTTGGTGACACTCCGGTTTCTAGGCAAAATGATATACCTATTTTGGGGATTACCCTGACTTCTAATCTCTTTTGGCACAAGTACATTACTAATATTGCTTCCTCTGCATCTAAAAAACTTGGTTTTGTCTTTCCCTCTCGGCGTTACTTTTCTACCAAACAGATGTTCACTCTGTACAAATCGTAAATCCGCCCTATCATGGAATATTGTTCCCACATCTGTGGTGGTGCCCCCCCCCCCCAAAACCACTCTCAGGCTTCTTGATTCCGTTCAGAAGAGGGCAGTTAGGTTAATTAATGATTTATCTGTAACAGAGACTCTCCACTCGCTGTCTCATAGACGTACTGTTTCTGCTTCATGTCTCTTCTACAGATACTTCCATGGGCACTGTTCTTCTGAATTGGCTTTTGTAATTCCCGCTCTCTCTTTCCAAACAGTCCGAACACGTGCCGCCAACATCCATTTACTGTCCAACTTCAAATTCACTGAACCAAGTTTTCATCTTCCTCGTTTATTCGTTCAGGTGCCGTTTTCTGGGAGAATCTTCATGCGTATTTTCTGAAAATTACAGTCTACAGAAGTTCAAGTCTAATGTCAACCAATATCTTCTTTCGTCTTCTCAACCTCCAACCCAAGCACGGTACTAAGTACTATAGGTTCTAATACTTCTCGTGTTTGGGGTTTACATAAAAAAAAAAAAGCTACTGTAGATTTAACACAGATGATGGACATAGAAGAAACTGAACTATCACTTGAAAGATATTAAAAATCCTTGGCGAAACGTGGATATCAGTAAGAAGGCAAACGTGCTCTGTTTTGCGATCTCCGTATGTTAATCGAGACTTTTTACTTTGAAATTTTGTTATTTTACTTTGCTTTACATAAGTGTTATCGAAACAAATAGTAATAAAAATCCTGGGAATAAAATCTGATATTTTAAAATGACGCATATACTCGCCTACACGAGACCTTATAAAACGGACTGTGCTGCGTGGCAAGTTCATGAACTCAGAGTGCACCTTTTTCTCAAACCGCAATCACTAATTGGGGATTTCCATCCAGGCACCTATAGCAAATAAAATTGAGATGCTGAGTAGCATAAATAGCAGGATTGTGTTCTACTGGTGGAAAACTGTAAACACGAATATTTGTGCGCACTGCGGAATTCTTATTTTCATCTACACCGATAAGCCAAAACATTATGACCACCTACCTAATATGATGTTGGTTCTCTACGTGCAGCCAAAAAAAGCTCGTACCCGGCGAGGGCATGGACGATACAATATTTCTAAATGTGTCTTGTGGTATCTGGTACCAAAACGTAACCAGCAGATCCTTTAACTCCTCTAAGGTGCGTGGTTGAGACGCCGTAGATCGGAGTTGCTCTTCCAACACAAACCACAGATGCTCGATGGGACTGATGACAGGGGAATTTGGAGACCAATCCCAATACCGGGGAGTCTTCCTCATGTTCAGCGAAGAACCAGTCTCTAACAATCCGGGCAGTGTGGCATGGCGAATTATCCTTCTGAAAAACGGCACCACCAGAGGGGAAGACCGGTGCCATAAGAGGGTGTATCTGTTCAGCAGTGATGTTTACAGAGATGGTAGACGTCAGAGTGCCCGACACATGGATGACTGGACCCGGCGTATCTCAGCAGAACATCGTCCAAAGCATGACACCGCCGCCACCGGCTTGTTTTCGTACCACGGTGCATCCAGGCATCATCACTTCCCCAGGTAAACGACACACACGTACCCGACTGTCCACATGGTGCAACAGGAAACGTGATTCATCGGACCAAACGACATTCTTCCAATCACTCAAGTTCCAGTTTCGTGCCAATTGTATGCGCTGGTGAATCGTAGTTAGCAATGGGCACTCGGAGCGGCCTGCTACTACGCAGCCCATTTTCAGCAGGGTTCAGTGTACCGTGTGTTGTGATACATTACTCCCGTCACCAGCATTCCAATTACCGGCGAATTGCCCCACAATCGCCCTTCTGTTGCCGCGTAACATTATGGAGAGCCTTCGTTTACCTCGAGCATCGATGAGCCGTGGTCGTCCAACCTCTCGCCTGCGGTTCATGGGTTTCTCCCCTCCTCGGACCACTTTCGGTAGGTACTAACCACGGCTGACCGTGAGCATCCCACCTGTCGTGCCGTTTCGGATATGCTCTGACCCAGTGGTGTGGCCATTGCAATTTCACCTTTTCGAAACTCGTTTAAGTCCACTGCCTTTCCCATCTGAAGAACAAGAGTAACACTGATTAACGGAGTTCAGTATGAGGTGTTTTTTATACCGTGTCCCGACCTGCGCACTCGCCGTAGTTCACCTGCAGCTCCTTCGATTTGCATAACGACTAATGATCATAATGTTTTGGCCCATCGGTGTATATTGTCCTTTAAAAAGCCTTAATGTTTAAGAAAGTGCTGAAAATAAATCTTGTCTTATACCTAGAGTTTTTGTTACTCATAGTCTCATACATATATCGTAAGTCAAGTCTGCATATCATTTGAAAACTTGTACAACCCTTTTTATTCAGGAATTTCATGAAAATTGCGACCGGCAAAAACCGACTATAGGTGTCAAACAGGATATTTCATGTGAAGACTTAAAACTGCGATAATGAGAGCTCATATAGTGAATTATAAAAACATTTATTACATCCTACGAATCTGCATCCGCGAAGGTTCTCTGTTTACAAACTATCCATGAAATGCGAAAAGACCGCCACCTCATCCATTAGCTCAGTAATGGGCTAAAGGATGAAGTTACTAAATATCAGAGGCCACGCCTTTCAAAATTTTTTTTTTCCATAATGATGATCTTTAATCCTTTGTTATACCTAGAAACATCCAAAAAGAATCAAAAGCATTCATTTGCTTCGCGTAATCATGCTTAGATAGGAAATCGATCTTTAAATTACCGATGTTTCAAATATTTGAGGATGAGTCAATTCATTTCCTATTTAATTACATTATTTCAACATCTGTGCGCACATCACTTATGGACAATAATTCCAAAGTGATGGATTTACGCTTATGGCTTGAACATTCGAGCGACAGAACTTCCTATTGTATGGCCTAATCATTTTAATGCGCGTCATTATAATTTCTTCTTTTCCCTCCATAATTATTGGAATTATATAGATGAACGGGCATCTCATAATGATTATGAGAGGGCCACTTGCAAATATCTGAATGGGCAAAAACAAAAAAAAAAAAAAAAACCGGTTAAAAATTTAAATGGAAGGCTGGTCAGAAGAGGAAACCTTAAATGAATAATTAAATACATGAATTCCTTCGTGCTCGTGCAGAATTATTATTTTTAATTTTGGCCATAATCTAGAGCCGACCAACACTATTGTAGCAAATAAAAATATCACGTCACGTAGGATATGAATATTTTTAATTATACGAATGGAAAAGAAAATAGTCTAACGTAAATAGGAGAATTTCGTACACATAGGCTCAGGGCGAATTACAGAGGGTAGTTCACTTGTCATGAAGTTCAGCTTTTGCTTTAATGTAAAGCAGTAAACTCTAAAATATCCGGGAGTGATGATTGAGAGGCAGATGCGCTTCGTAACCCACATCACATATATTTTTGACAAAATTCGAACGTTTGGGCGCATGATTGCTCGAATTATAAGGAAAGAATGGGGCAACAGGAGTAAAGCATTGGCATTATTTTATGACTGCATTTTCCTGCCAATTGTGGGATGTTCATCTCACATCTGGTTGAGCTCCGCTTTGCAGAAATTCAATGTGCGAAAGATTTCTTCAGTTCAGCCAACTATTCTATTGAAGATGTGCATGTCCTATAGAATTGTGTTAGTGATGCACTACAAGTTTTTGACATGTCGTCTATCACGGGATTTACATATTATTATTATCTGTTTATATCTTTTTCGAGACACCCATAGACAGCACGTGGCTAGAGGGTGTGGTTACATTATAACAGTATTTACATGAACTTATTTACAAAATTTGGAGATGAAAAAACACAGAGTATGTGGTTAATGAATTAATTGTTAAGTTGGTTTAATTAATTGCGAATGGTTGTTAAATGCTAAATATTATTATATAAATTAGTTTTCTTATTATATTTGTACCTGCCGGTACGCATTACCAAAGATTTCTGTCCTGTACATTTTGTCTGTACATAGTTTCTCTGGATCTATATTTAAATTATTAAAATAATTCACAGTATTTGCTGGGAAAAATCTCCCCAGAGAGTCCAATTGAGCCAATTGGCACTTGAGACTTGGTTCTTCCCTGTTTGGTGTTTCTATCAATGAGTGAAACACATATACTCATTGATAGAAACACATATGGTGTTTTTATCAATGAGTTAGCATCTAAGAAAGGGGCTGCCATATAACTGCCACTTGAAACAGATTGGGATGCGAGTTACAAAGTGGAAAGCAAGCGTCTATGAACAGAATTGGTAAAGCGGTGGCAAGAACGTTGGAACAATCGTATGAAAGGAGCAGTAACGAAAAAATGTTTCCGATGGTAAATGCTGATGGTAAACATTGGGCAACTTGGTTTAATCCCAATCTCCATACAACTTATTTTTGACTTGATATGCTTCATTTTTTTTTTTTGCGAAGTTAATGGAATTTGGAATCACTGAGGGTACGCAAACACTTGCGATTCCCGGAAGATTGTAACGGTCTTTATATGAATGTGTTGAGGTTGAGTATTGTGACTTGAAGTATTGCGAATTAATCGAAGAAATTCTCCACTCCCTTGCTTCTGGATGTGAACAACTGTTAGTTAGCACGAAATAAGATTTTTACGCATTTCGAAATTTTGCAGTCCGTGGTTCAAAGCTGCGTGACTGCTAAATACGGTGTTGTTCTTGTATCTTAATTTGTGAATTCCTCTGACCGTAAAGTCGTCTTTCTGAGTACAAATAAAAAATGTATTTATTTTACATTCGGCCTTGCAACACTGTTCTTGAAATAAGTGCAATACCAAATCGGCCACTTTTCCCAATATCAATGGAATGAGCAGCTCCCAGAAAGTAATTGGTTTTTTCAAGAATTTTTCTTTCAAAAATGGTTTATTCTCAAACACAGATTTGTTACCCAAATGCAAGTAACGATGTTATGTACGTACTTCCTATAATCATCATGAAAATTCAGGGCTTCATTTAAGTGCAACACAGGTATATATTACTGCTCTCTCGAAAATTCTTACTCTCGTCCTATAAACCAGGATCAAGTCTTTTTACCGACATTCATTTTCGTACGTTTTCTCGACACATTCAATTTTCCGACAGTGCGCTTGACGGAAAGATGCGATTTGCAGACGCTTCTCTTACTTGACATCAATCTATCTCCGACTGTATTCACCTTTATTGTTATTTGAACTTAACTTTTTTTTTTTGTGTGTGTTGAAAAATTCTAATTTCTTTCTACAGATATGCAGCTGTCCTAGTTCATTAAAACGAGGCACATTTATAATAATCACACTGATCTGGTATCTAATGTTCTCTCGATGCTCTAGTTGTATCAAGAGGCATTTGACAATTCTTGCTTTCTGATTGTTCATTGCGATCGTCTTTGTACATTCCATTTCCATGGGTGTATGGAGTTTCTCATTTCCACTGCATACCCAGTGGATTCTGCTTGACATGTATCCATTGTTTGGACAATAATGAATAGTACACAAACTGAATTAATTTAGAAGAAGAAGAAGAACTCTTTATTATATACAGAAAGCACATTGCTGTATATAACTCCCTTCATGGCTGCAAGCCAGGGGGTTTACATAAAAGAAATCACACAACATAATAATAATAATAAAAAAAGCATTATGACTCCTGAACGGTTTGAACACTGGGATAATGAATCAAGGCAGTGATGAATAGGTCTCCGGGAGCAGGTTCTAATGTCCTCTGACGTGGTCCTGGGAAGGAAGTCGACCGAGTACTTTCTGCCTATATTCCTTGTCGACTGCGAATTTGTAGAGGTCACCGTCCAAGGACTGTATGTCTTGCAGCATTTGCACAGGTAGGAACCGATCAGATAGCTTTAATCGGTTTGGAATGGCCTGTAGGATTGGATTAGCCCTAAGGCTTGGGAGACCGGGGGATCCTTCATCCGCAGTTAGCCCAGAAATCTGGTACTGAAATAATGCCGACCATCATTTTGATGGCAAAGACCAGTCTTCTCTCGTGATTGATGGCAGGAAGACGTGTGATGTTGAGTCTGATGTTAATACTTGAATAGCTAGAAACTTATTTAAACAGGGACAGTAGAATTTCTATTATCTGATATTTCGATTATTCGATTTTTTTCATTTTTATTTCTTCTTAAATTCTCACAAAGCAATTGGTATTTAATATCTGAGTGTTCTTCCCATCTGGGAGTAATCTGCGGAAACAGCGATGTTTGGCAACTCGTACAGTCCTTCAAGTAAACTGTGGTAAAATCACGTCTGTACGGCAAACGTAATGTCATGAAATCACAAGCGTACCGTCGCCATATAGCAGCGATACGCAGCGTACTGCCTGGTAATCGTACCGTCGGGAGTATGAGTGTCGGAAACCAAATGGAAATCTCATATACTAGCCTAAGTTTTGTGTCACGCGTTATCTCGACATGCATTAGAAAGTTTTATCGGGGGGGGGGGGGAACCATTTATACTCTGTCACTATCACGTAATATCACAATTAGTCACTGAACGAGAATATTATCATTAACCCTATTCTGTGGTCGCATGGATTCGAAACAAGGGAAAACATAAACGCGTGCACTATTTTTACTATTGCTTGACCACTCGAGCACGTCAAGCCTAAATTATTGTTTAAACGGTCCGAATGTACGTCGATTATGATACTCTCTCCAGCTTTTCTTTTTCTGGGTCTACTTGTTTTGTCAGTGATGGCGATAAACTCCTTCCTACACTACTGGACAAAAACGACACTTGCTGTACAGGCAGCCATTTCTTTATACACGGACACCAGTCCAAATGAATTTAGAATTAATAAGTATACTGAGTGGACAGAAATCATGGGATACCTACCTAGTAACTGGGATACCTAACTGGTAGGCCCACCTTTCGCCCGGACAAGGGCAGTCACACGGCGAGGCATTGAGTCCACTAGTTCACGAAAGCGTTCCACAAGTATTTCCATCCATGCTTGCTGCACCGCTGTCATTCCGTCGCATTCTTGGGTGGAAGACCCAAAGCTCGAACGGACCTTTCCACAGCATCCCAAAGATGCTCCACAGGGTTCATGTCCGATGAACGGGGAGGCCATTTCATGGTGGTAAAATCTGCAGAATACTCTTCGAATCATGTTCGGAGAGTATTCTGCAGATTTTACCACCATTTTACTACTCGGCTCTGTGGGAAGGCATACTGTCCTGCTGGAAAAGTTCATTGCCCTCCGGGTGCACAATGACCATGAAGGGATGCAGATGGTCTGCAAGGATGGGCACGTAATCTGGACCATTCAGAGAAGCGTCTAGACGTACCAGACTTCCCAACGTGTGCCAGTTGAACACGCCCCAGACCATTACCGACCGTCCACCTGCTCCAACAGTTCCTTGTTGACATGACTGCTGCATAGCTTCTTGCAGTTTCCGCCAGAAACGCACCCTCTCACCGCACGAAATAACTGGAAACGGACTTCATCGGACCAGGAGACCCATTTCCAATCATCCAAGATCTAGTGTCGATATTCTTTCGCCCATTTGAGGCGTAGAGTCCTGTGTCGTGGTATTAGCAATGGGACTGTGGTAGGTCGGCTGCTCCCTAACCTATTGAGGCTAATGATCGCCTGATGGTTTTGGTGTAGACATTTCTGGCACCTCCCTCGTTAAAGTCGGCGTTAATTTGTGCTACTGTCGCTCTCCGTTTGGCTGAAACAATGCGAAACACGTCGACAGCCATGTCAATCCTCAACCTTTCTCCGCCCACAGCTGTTCACGATGGCGGAAATGGCGTATTCTCGATACACTCTTGATATTGTCGAACTGGGATAACGCCATTTCTATGCTACTTCCGCGATAGAGTGACCCATTCGTTGGGTACCCACTATCATTCCGCTTTCAAAATCGGTCAACTCACGACGTTTATCCATACCGACATCGAACTACCGTCTACGTGCAGTGTACCTATATACCTGCCAAGTTCTGGGTTCGTCCACTAGCGATAGGGGTGACAGTGTCGAGCTGTCCAGAAACCAAGTATCCTATGAATTCTGTCCTTTTTAGTGTATTAATCACGCAAGGAAATGGACTTTTTCAGCACAGCTTAATCAACAAATAAAACCAAACAGAATACTGTATTCATACTGTTTACATCCCGACAAGGTAACCATCTAATTCCGCTTTAAATGGCGCCTCCGTAGCCAGGTGGGCAGAAGCAGCAGCAGTGCGTAGCACACGCTTCTTGATTAGACTGGGGTTCGAGCCCTTCACCACCAAATACGGAGGATGCGGAAAGGTCAGGGAATGACTACTGCATATCCCTGGAGCAATATGGCCTTAGTTGCTAATGCTCCTAAAAACCAAAATACCAAACCAACCGCTTTATTTTATTTATTTATTTGTTAGGAGGTGCATTACCTCCCAAAGTTTTTGTATTTTATTCTTATCCATGCCTGAGGTGGGATTCGAACCCGCGACCTTTGGGTTGCCAGGCAGGCACTTTACCCACCTGGCTAGCCTGGTCGGCTTTAAGTTAATTCGGAACCAGTGCCTCTCTCATTGTAAGGCAACTTACCCCAGTGTTAGACAATCCGCTGCCCGCATACTTAATCTTTCTTTGTTGTTCAATGCAAAAGTAAACTTATTCGTTATACACCATATATGCGAAAGTGATTTGTCGGTTATTTGGTGTTTAATGGCGCATTAGCAGCTAAAGCCACAGTGCGCCAAGTCAACGCAAAAGTGAATTTCGTCTTATGCTAATTACCAATGGCGCTGTATCCACGGAAAAACTAAGAAGGATCGCTTAATTCAGTTGACTTTTGCTTCGAAATGTTCCTAAAATACAAAATTAAAAATATAATTTATCTAGTACATTATTTACAATATTTATTATTGCCTTTTCCTGAGATGGTATTTTCCTGAAGCTGTATAAACTGATTGCGAAAGAAACCCGTTATCAGTATTTTAAAGAATACCAACCTCACAATATGAGCTTGAAGATAATCGCAAATATTAAAGCTCCCTTTTGTACTTGTCAAAGTGTAAAGGGGTCGATTTTCTGAAGAGGGATTATTTCTAAAAATATGTATATAATTTATTCTGCGAAGCGTCTAGATAAACAACAGCTGCTTATTGTAATTTACTGGTAAGAGAAGGGGGAGAAAGAATCATCTTCACGAAGCTCTCTTCAGCTTTCCACAATCTTTCACCGGGTCACTAACGTGTTTTAATTTAATTAATCCGTAGAGAATAAACCACAAGAACAGTCATGCCACCAGTGGGAGAAGAGGGAAATAGATTAACCGAGAACGTCGTTAATATGTATATTGAAAGTGTGGCTTAAACCCAAGACGCAATAGTTAAGGATGGATTCGTTGCTTAACCAGATTTTTTTTTAAAACCCTTCTAGGAACATAGAAATAAATTAAGTTCCACAATCTTAAGACGTTGCCCGCTTATTAACTTCTAATTTTATCGCTCTTTTCTAATATAGGACCTCTGTATTTCTTTTGTGGTTGGTGATGTTTTCTCCGTTTGTATTTAAAGTAAGGAAGTGCTGTCGATATTGAAAGAATCATGCTGTTGCGATATTAAATTTTATAGAATTCCTTAATTTTTTAGTCAGGTAAACTGCGTTTTATCAACGACAAATCTCTTAACCTTAGCCAGCTGCTGTCATTTATTAACTAGCTAAGGTTAACGGTTTTCGAACAACTGTATTAGAATGATGCAAGGGATCAGGCTGCTTTCGCATTTGTTCAAAACAACTTAAATCAATCACTCGTATTTTTCCTTTTGCCGAAATGTAACCATCTATTTCCGCTTAAGCTTTCCGTCGCGGCCACTTTGAGAGGCAATTTATTCCAAGATCTGCAACACTGTCAGAAGGCAGACTCCATGAGATCCAACCTACTGTTATAATATTTCATATTTGTGCCCCCTCTTGTCATTCTCCTACCAGTAAGAATGCATCCTCTTCATTCATTTTACTGATCTATTGCAGTCCCCTATACGAGTACGCCTCAGTCGCCCCTCTCCAAGATGGCAAGCTTTACAGTCCATATCTATTAAGTAGTTCTTCGTGAGAACATCGATGATCGCCCTTCTTTGAGCCATCTCTAAAAGTCCTAAGTCATTTTCGGTGCATTCTGTATCTTGTTTTCCAAGCGTAATAAAAAAAAATATATATATATATATATACTCTGCAAACTAGGTAGCCATGGAAACTAAGAAAACATAGATGGCAATGGTATTTAGTCCACCAAGATAAGTGTACCAGTACATGAATATTTGTGGTTCGCTTCCTCGTGGCGTGGGCGGGTATTGGGAATAGCATTCTTTGTGATCTGCTTTAATCTAATTACTAAATTAAACGGGTTTTAATCTAAATTCTCGTACTTAATTAAACCACGCACGCCATCATGCATTTCTCATATTATGGAGATATACTTCATAACTGGGTTGTCACTGACAACCCAGTTATTGAAGGCCAACAAACAACCAACGATGAGTAAGCCAACATACAAGCTTCGAAACGGTGCCGTCTGGCTGGTGGTATTCTCCAAGAATGAGTAACATTAGTCTTCTTCATTGAGGAAGCTTTACTTATTCAAAGCAGTGCAGTCCCTTGGCCACTCGTTGTGTGAAGGTTGAATCACAACATGAGATATAACAAAACGATGCATTCATACTACCTGGGTAGTAGAAATGATGTATGTGCAGTATCCTTTCATAAACCATCTCCATTATTATTTATATTAATTTAACATATAAATAAAAGTTAAAGAAATTTAAAGATGTTAATTTTCATAGAGTTTATCAATAGATAGTGCAATATCATAGGGTGAGATGGATTGATAACGATTGCTTTGGAAAGTTGGCTTTATATGAATTTAATGCTAATAAGCAAATAAACACCTGTGTTTTCACCCCATCATCTGAATCGAGGGGTTGGGTTCCAAGCGTATTTCGAGGCCAACCGATAGTTGTGCGATTCATAAAGTGCTCTTCAAAGGCGATTAAAGTTAATTTTAAGTTAACTTACACTTCTCTAAAGTCTTATTTTTAAAACCGTTCTATACTTGAAAAGCCACAAGTTAGAACACAGAAAAGAAACCCATCTTTCTTTATCCGTATTTCTTAGTCACTAACCAACTAACATTTTAACCGCTTGGCCTCCAAGCGGCACTACTCCTGCCCTCCCCGTGGCTGGGCTGGAAACCTTGGCAGATAAGTCCTCTTGCCAAGGGCTAAAAGGAGCAAACATGACAAACACAGACCATCAGGATATAGAGAACGATAATCCAAAGAGACAAGACTGATCGAATGGAGCAACCTTGCCCACCTGTCTTAATCATCCACTCACTTACTAGTCAGCCGATGAATAAATTTTCTCCCTTTGTCGTACAAAAACATCTGGAGGGTATTGCAGGATCTCCCAAGACGGTGAAGAGACTGCAATCAGGAGACTTATAGTAGAAACCATGAATCACAGAGATTCTGTTACAACGTACAAGCTTTGCTGGCATTCCAGTTAAAATATCTCCTCGCACAATCCTAAATTCATCTAAAGGTGTGATTTCCAGTTGGGATCTATTAAATGTCACCGAGTAAGAAATAACCCAAGAGCTGCAGGTACAACACGTAATTGAAGCAAGACGAGTAAGGATTAAAAAAGATAATCAACTTGCACCTACCAGAAATATTATTATCACCTTCAATACACCCAACTTACCCTCCTCTGTAAATGCAGGTTATTTACATTGCCGCATCCGCCCTTACATTCCAAACCCTTTAAAATGTGATAAATGCTATAAGTATGGCCACTCACAAACTGTATGCAGAGGAGTTCCTGTCTGCCCCAATTGTGGATCCTCAGACCACATACAAAGTGACTGCTACAAAAATGACCTGCTCAAATTACAAAGGTTGACCGTCTTGAATATTCTAAGACATGTGGAAAACCGAGAAAAATATAGTAAAATACAATGTTGGGAACAAAGTCAGTTACCAAGAAGCGAGAAAACTAGTTAAACCTATTATAACCAAAAATATGACTTACGCCAATGCTGTAAAATAGTATCAAACAGTCTCCACTCAAACTGATGTAACAGTTACCACTAACAAATCAATTTCTGATTGGGCTAGAAATGTTCTTTCTAAGCAACAATCAAAGTTCTCTGTCCAGGCAAATAATACTCCTCTGACAATACCTGCGGCATCTCCTACTCCAGTGATAAATAACATATCTCAAAGTTCAAACGCAAATGTAGTGAAAAATATTCAGGACAGAAATGGCACATCCATACAGGAATATCCTCTTCTAGAAAGCTATGCATAACAAGAAATGGACACTGGCCGGCCAGTTTTATCCAAAAAAGATAAGCCAAAATTGGAACGTCATAAGCCAGTAACCATCAAAAACCAGTCAGATACAGCTCCATAAATCCAAATGATGCCTTGTATTTTACAATGGAACTGCAGAGGACTTCGTTGTAACACAGATGATATCCATGATCTAATTAACCGATATTCTCCAGTTGCCCTTTGTGTTCAGGAAACTAGTTGCTAATGCTCCTAAAAACCAAATAACAATCAATAATAACGTCTTCAGTAAACTTACCTAACCTTGCAAATTTCTCCTTCGATAAAGAACTATTGCCTCTATCGAAGAGATCGTAATACATCAATGCTGCCCATGGTGGTGTAGCAATCCTGATAAATTCAAAGATTCCAACTAAACATATTCCTCTTCAAACTGAAACAGAAGCTGTTGCTGTTCAATAACTCTACGTATTTCAATAACACTTGTCTCAATTTATCCACCACCAAACCATAATAAAATATCTTGAAGACTCTTCATACAAGATACCTCCACCTCTCTGTATATTAGGGGATTTTAATGGTCACCACCTCTTATGGGGCGATCATAAACTAGACAGACGTGGTAGACTCATTGAAAGCTTTCTAGAGTCACAAAACCTCACCATACTCAATACTGGTGCATACGCTCACATACAGCTCTCAACTGGACACACCTCAGCAATAGATCTCTCCATTTGTTCTCCAGCACTTGTCCCAACCATAGAGTGGTACGTTATAAATGATCGTATGGGCAGTGACCACTTTCCAATCGTATGCAATTTTTTAAAAGCAAAGACACCTTCAACCAAACTCTGTAGGAAATGGAAATTTGTCCGAGCAAACTGGAAAAAATTTCTGTCATCAATCTCTCTTGATGAGGAAAAAGTCTACCTCCAGAATATTGATATTGTAATAGATCACATCACATCTCCTAAAAATGACCAAGGGCACAGTACCATTATCAAATCCCTAGGGTAGAAAGCATTATAAATATTGGTGGAAAGTACAAAAGCAAAGAAAGGTAAAATTAAAGCCTAAAATTTATTTCGCCAGTGCCCAACCACAGCCAACTTCATTAATTATAAGAAGTTAAGAGCAAAAGCACGTTTCATACAAAGGCAAGCCAAGAAAGAATCCTGGACACGTTTTGCATCGAGCTTTAACAGAAAAACTGATCCCAAAATAATACAGAAAAAAAATTAGACAGTTATCTGGTAAATTTCCTACCATACCTTCTCCAATCCTCTCCTGGAACGGGCAAGATTTATCCAGTCCCTTAGACATTGCTAATGCTTTGGGCAATACTTTTGCTGAAATCTCAGCAGCATCAGCCTATACTACATCATTCCAACGAATTAAAAACACTAGAGAAAAGCATGCTTTTAACTTTCAAACTGCCCGCCTTCTTCCGTATAACAACCTCTGCAATATTCTGAACTTTTGCATGCCATTAGAACAGCCCGCAATGGTGTTGCCGGCCCAGATGGGATTTATTATATCATGCTAAAACATCTTGATGTAAAGCAAGATGTTTTACATCAACAAAAGTTCGAAAGTTGCCCGTTTACGACTATTAACGTTTTTCATCAACTACTTACCTTATCAGTGTTAACACACTGGTCTTATATATGACAATCAAGAAACGGGTGTGCACTTCCCTTTTTCTTGAGCAAGTATCTTGATTCTTTTAAATTGTAATCATAATTACAACCACGCAACAGCCATGTTCCATTCATATTATTTAAGTTTCTAATTCACACAACCATGCTTCCCCTTTAATTTTCATCACACCAAAACGGATCATATGAGGCGAGTACTGTAAATTAATCTTTTTGCTCTTTTAAAATTAATTCTGGAAATTGAGAGTATTGTCAGGTGGGTTTGACTGTTTGAGACAAACACCTGAGTTTCCCGAAGTAAATAACCATGTGAACATCGGCTGACAACGAATAGGCTCCGCAAAGTAGAGGATGGGTCGTGGGAATCCATAAAAGTTTCTCCCATGAGGAACTTAATTCGGTTCCTGTGCTGACGGGAATTGAATCCAGTCCACTTTAGGTACGGCGTGAGTAACATTAGTGTCATATAAGCCTATTCAGACTGGCTCAGTTATTTTACATCTAATATAAATCCCTCGTGGTTATTACAGTTGGTATAATCGCCGTCTTCCCCACAACAGGTGGGAAAGACCTCAATTCGAATCCTATCAATGACTGGAGGAATTTTAATGGCTCTTTTTCACAACGTTGCTGAGTTAGTCAGTCTCAGGCGAGGGTAATATGGCGTTTTCTCCCGGAACCTCTTTTTTTGCAGCAAAACAGCAAATCGACCACAGGACACAGGCAATTATATCGAATATAAAACTACAGATGATAAATTTAAATATCTCTCTTAGTCCCTTAAAATATAAGTTGTAGTCTAAACGATTATAAGGCTATTTATGCCATTATTCGCGATTTCGATGTGCAGAAATATTTATTTTTTTGTGTTTACCTCAAAGAAAAAGCACATTCCACCATTTCAAATGAGATACTAAAATGGAATCGGGAATATATCATTACTCACGCAAGAGGCTACAAAAGGACGATTTTCAACTTTATGAAATGTGAATTAATATTTTAATTCGCTAAACCTATTTTAAATGCTGAAATAAAAGCGTATTTTTCAAAGTTACTTAACTTTATTAACATTGTGTACTTTTTTATTAAATAAATTTGAACGCAATCCTTTTTTTATTCTTTATGGAATACGAAATATTCTGCCCTTGAAAAGTTCTTGTAAGTTTCCGAATGTTCCGAACGTTCCTGATAAATGACAAATATTGACATATTAAGAATGTGGAGTTCTAGTATAGGAAAAATATTCAAAAATTGCATTTCTTTTCTTCATGTGACATCTAATAATACTTTAGGCTTATTAAAGTGATCGGTAGTTTTGGTCTCACTTAATGCATATTCATTTTTAATGTGCATAAAATGTTTTCACCTCGTTAACAATTTATTAATTAATTTACAAAATTGAGAATCCAGTTATTCGAAATGACAACGGCGCAAGTTTTCTGGAAACCTGCGGTAATTTTTTAAACCGATGATGAATTGACTTAACGTTGTACCATGATTTATTTTGTAATTACTTCTAGATCATTACAAAAAGTGCTAATTTTTAATAATCAGTACATTCAAGAAAATTAATAAGGAAAGGGGCAATGTTAATGTAAATTAATTTCTAACAAGTTCTTTTTATGATTATATTCGTACATCTGTAATTAATCACACGGTAGGAATAACATTACAACCAAAAGTTGTTCATGAAAGTAGTTCAGCAGAATATACACATCCGCTTTTCCTTTCATAATTTATCATGGAAGCCAATTTCAAGATTGCTCTTAGGCTTTCAAGCAAAAGACTAAATCAGAATTATATTGCCTGTTGTAGCTGTTTACTGAAATCTCTTCGTTTTCTTTTTTGTATGGTCTGAATCATTCTGTAGCTACGTAATGAAAAGGCTATTATAATATGCGTTAAATTATTTTCAGTTCCATTAAGGAAGATTTTGATTAGCAACTATGACGCAGTATCAAAGAAAGTGGTTGCAAAAAATAATTTTGACATCGTGTGCTTAATTTCAAAGAGATGGTTGAGTAGCAGTACAGAAAGGGTTGCAATATGTGGTTACTACTATTTTCAAGATTCAGGCCCTTTACTCTTTAAATGTTTATTAACCATATTGGCGAAGGCTTATTAAGCTTATTGTCAGGATTTGTAGATTATATAAAGATTGGCAGGGATGGTTAATGTTAGGAATCAAGGAATACTACTGCAACAGACCTAGAAAATTTAGAGAAACATGCTCAGAAGTGTTAATTGAGGTTTAGAATTGATAAGTGCACAGCACTGGATATGAGTAGCAGTAATCCTAGAACAACATAGCAGTTATGTAGTACCACGTTCAAGGGAGAAGAGAAGTAAAAAGACCTATGAGTAAATGGGCAATCAGACATGAAGTTCTCTGAGCAGTGCAACGGCCTAGGTCCTAGGATATCTCATATACCTCTGTCAATGATTTACAGAATATTTGCCAGTCTTGACAGGATCGTCCTTGCGGGCAATCTCCGAGTGTTCTTTTGTTGTGTTTATAGTAGTAGGCTGTTCGCCTGCTTTGTGAATTGATATTTGTCCTCAGTCGGGGACTCGTCTGTGATAGGATACTGGGGTTTCATTTTCATTTAACTTGATTAGTTCCAGGCTTTTCTTGTTAGTTACTGTCCATATTTTTAAACGGTGCCTTGGGGCTTAGATTTATCCTGATCCAGTTGCTTTAGTCAGGATTGAATTTATCCTGGGAGTGTTGTCAGTTGTGGGCGATGGCATAGTTGGCTCTCCGTCTTGCAAACAGTTTCTGGGCAAAATCAATGAATGCTAGGTACTCATCTTTGGTGTCCAGGAAGTGTTGTTCAAGTCCCCTTGGTAGGTATCTGATCTTGGTGATTAGGGTGTTGCGTAGGTCGTCATAGAGCTGGCAGTCATACACGAGGTGCTGTCAGCTCTCTAATCCTCCGCAAACACAGGTGGGGTCGTCTTGGATTCCAAGGAGTGATAACTTTGCATTAATGGCCCCCACGGCCTGTGAATAGATAGGTTCATTGTAAGCCAGGGGAGAACCAGTTAGGTGACGTGGAGTGTACCCGAGTCACATTAGGTATGAATTTTCTCGCGATGTCCCCAGTACTGGAGTTTTTCCACCCCCTCCTGTTACACCTGTATTAGATGTGCATACAGTCTCTTCTCTGTTTTCTGATTAGCGTCCTGGTCTGTTGTGAAGTCCAGGCATGTTTTTGAGATGCCCTTAGTATGGTAGTATAGAAGTCCTCATCTGACTATTTCCAGGTCCAGTGGGATTATTGCTGCAATGACTTGGAGAGCGTTGGTACTCACAGTACTGCAGGCACGGGTGATGGGCAATAGTATGGTCCTTTGGGTGGAGTCTATTAGTAGCTTGTTGGAAGCGTGTGTGGCCTTTTGAAACCACGCTCCTGCGGCATACGTTTGATGGAGATGTACACCACCTTGTAGAAAAGATGGAGCGGCGCCGGTTGAGGCCCAATCCTTTAGGGTCACTCTCGCAATCACGGCTGAGTAGGATCTGATTTTTTTGCGGATGTATTTTATATGCTCCGTGAAGGTTAGTTTGGTATCTAGGATCACACCCAAATATTTGAACTCTGCTGAGAATTTAATAGTTGTATTGTTTATCTTTATTTGTGGGGACCGTCTGATTTGTAAGATGCCTTTGAGCAACATTGAGTTGGTCTTTGCTGGGGAGATATGCAGCTGATTGTGTCGAGCCCATTGCTGCAGTTTGTCCAGGGAGGTGTATAGTGTATAGTGTGTTTAGGGTCTAACGGCACCAGGGGTTTCCCCCATCGCGTAATATAGATTGTGGTGTGATACAGAACACTGTAGAGGCAAGAGGTTTAAAAGTGTATGGATATTGTGGTGTGTAATGTTTTGTACCGTTGTTCATCTGGTCTTTTAGCCGTTGGGTCTCAAATGAGACCCACCGTTGCCCACACTATACCTCGTGGAGGGAAACCAGGTACACCAGTATTTTAGAAATTTACTATTTACTCTGGCAGGTCCTGCCACCTAATTTCCTGAGATTTCAGTGGCTAGGACCTAAAAAAAAAAAAAAAAAAAAAGTGGAGGGGGGGGCGAGAAACGCTAGAAATTGGGTCAGGCCGAAAGATATATAAGTTATACTGGTTAGAGTCCATTTTTTTTTTTTTTTTTTGTGTGGAGCTTGTGTAGTTTTGGCAAGGGTCAAACACTAGTCCCAAGATAGCTAGAGAGGGAAGGGGGACTGAAGACTGGGGGGTGAAAGACAGAAATATGAAGTCAATAGTGAAGACAACCCCAAAAGTCGGTAGGGCAGGCCCATGCCTCACCAGGTGAAGATAGGGGATGCCAGGGGGGAGGGTACAGTGTAACCATCCCCTGCCAAGGGAAGGGAAAGAAAGTGAACCGAGTGAGTGTACCCGGTTCAGATCGGCTAATGATGTTTCGGCAGCAAACTGCATAATGTCTTTGTCGGGTCTTCGTATGCCATTCCTGGGACATGTTGTCCCGTCCGTGTGAGTCGTCAAGTCCAGATAATGACTCCAGTTTAAACCAGTGGTCAAATCCAGGTTAAGTTAATGATTAGTTTTTCAGATTGTAGCTGTTTGGTTTTTGTTTGGTTGACACATCTAAGCATCTTTATTATGGATGACGAGTGGTTAGTTTGTGGGAAAATTCCTGCTAAGGTTGTGGGTATGTTCTTCTTCTAGTAAAAAGATCCTGCACAAACTGCGTTAAGGCTTTATTGTTGTCCTCGCTCTCCAGGAGATATTGTTCTTGGTTTATTGGCGAGAAACATATTCTAGTTATTAAGAGGCAGCGGAGGTCTTCGTATAGTTGGCAGTGGTGCATAAGGTGCTCCCACGTCTCTGGCTGTCCACAGTGGCAGAGAGGGTGTCACTCCATCAGAAACTAGAGAGTTTTTCTCTTATTGCGCCATGACCCATGAGCAGGTAAGATGTCAGCAGTCCCGGTGAAAACCAGTTTGGGCTTTTGGGAAACACTAGTTGATTATCCGGTATGAATCTTCGGGTGACTTCCCCTTTTGTCAAAGTCGTCCAGCGGGTTTGCCAGGCCTGCTGTAGGTGGGTGAGAAGGCGTTTTTTCTCGAGTTTACGATCGTTTGCCGGATTAGTGTAGTCTAGGCAGGTGATTGCTTTGCCTTTGGATAGTTGATAAAGCAACCCACAGCGGACGATCTCCAGGTCCAGGGGGAGAGCACCCAAGAGGACCTGGAGGGTGTGGGTGCTTACAGTACAGCAGGCTCTCGAGATTGTCGGTAGGACTGAACGTTGAATGGTCTCTAGCTTCCTTTTGTTTACTGCTGTTACCGCCTTGTGGAACCAGATTCCTGATGCGTATGTTATTGCTAGTAAGAAGACTGCCTTATAGAAGAGGGCTAGGGTCCTCTTCTTAAGCCCCCCAGTCGCGACGACTCTAGCTATTAGTGCGGAGTATTTTTTGATTTTGCTTTGGAGGTAAGTAAGATGGGGTGTGAATGACAGATTTTTATCCAGCAGAATACCAAGATATTTAAGTTCGGTGGAAAGCTTAATTGTTGTTTCCTGAATCTTTATCTGGGGAGGCCTTCTGATATTGAGAGAACCTTTAAGTAGGATGGAGCAGATTTTTGTTGGGGATATCTTAAAGTGGTTTTGGGTGGCCCAGTCTTGTAGGATATTTATAGCACGGTTTGCAGAGATCTCTAGTTGAGTTCTTGAGTCTGCCGCCAGCATCAGGATCAGGTCATCTGCATAGGCCTGTGACCTCATATTACCAAGGTCGAGGTTTAGAAAGCTGTCGTGTCCAGGGCGGTGTTGGCCATGCTTTCCAGTTATGCTAGTGAATTTGCTGTAACAGATTAGGTTATCAGCGAAAGCCTGAGTTTTGACGTCGCCATGATTCTGGGTAAGGATGTTCCACAGTAGGGGGCCCAGGACCGAGCCCTGCAGGCAGCCTCTGTAAATGTTTCTATTCAGAGTCTGGAAGGGAACTTTCACTGTGATTTCTTTCTCTGAGAGGTAGCTTTGGATGAGATTGTAGAGGTTTCCCGGAATACTAAGAGTCCTGTATCTCGCCAGGACTCCCTGTCCTGGCGACAGAGATCATGAAGTATTTTTTGTTTGAACAAAATTGAGTTCGTCTTTTCTGGGGAGATGTGCAGCTGATTATGTTGAGCCCTTTGGTGCAATTTGTCCAGGGAGGTAAGTGTGTGTTGTAGTCATACGGCACCAGGGGTTTCCCCAATCTCCGCATTGCTTTCATTGTGGTGAACCAGTTCACTGGGAAATGCCAGAAATTTAAAAGTGTGTGGGAATTGTTCATGTGTAGTGTTCTGTACCGTTGTTCATCTGGTCATTTAGCCGTTGGACCCCTACTGAGACCCGACGCTGTCCCACTTACACCCTGTGGAGGCAGACAAGGAACCCAGTAGCTGTAGATTCACTCTGGCAGGTTCTGTCGCTTAATTTCCTGGGATTTCGGCGGCTAGGACCTAAAAAAAAAATAAAGAAATAAAATAAGAATTAAATTAAATAAAATAAATAAAGAAAAAAAATCTGCGCTATTTTAGGGGTAATATTGCTTTGGTTTACTAGGCCGAGTTTTGGGCGTAAGGTAATTTTATCATGTTAAGGTTTTGATGTGTGGGACTTTCGTTATGATGAAGGTATAGAGGGGAGGGAGACCGAAGTTTGGGGGAAAAGACAGAAATATAGGGTCAATAGAGTAAATACCCCCAGTTTTCCGTGGGGCATGTCCATGCCCCCACCAGAGTAGAAATTTGGGGGTTGAGGAGAGGGAACATAATATAAGATAATATAAAACGTCCCCTCTACCCCAAGGAAGTGGGAATAATAGAAGAGGACTGGGGTGCCCTCTTCAGATCGCTATCAGCCTGTTTGCTACTGTGCTGCGTTTAGTCTGTTTTCTACTCTCTGTGCTGCATTCTCTTCTGTTTTGTCGCACATGGGGCGAGTCCCGTCCCTGCTTTTATTTTCTGTGTGATCAGCACCCTTCTTGTCCAAGCACTGGTCCGCTGCAGGGTTTCAGTTTTCTGTCAGGTTTGGCGGCGATTTTTGTCAATCTCTGTGTATGTTGCTGTAGATAGCTATTAGTGTTTTTCTCCTGGTGAATAGGTCTTGCGCATACTGGGAGAGTGCCCGATATTCATCCTCAGTGTCCAGTCCTTTCGGGAGGTATATCAACCTTGTTTTTAGTAGCCCTCTGAGGTCTTCATAGTGTTGACAATCATAGACTATGTGGCTCCAACTTTCGCTCTCCCCACATATGCAGTTGGGGTCCTCAATGAGTCCGAAATCAAACAGCTTCTCCTTGTAGCGTCCGTGTCCGGTTAATAGTGTTGTTAAATGATACCCTGGGAAGTACCAGGCTGGCTGCTTTGGGTATATTTTCCCGAGGTCTGGTAGAAATCTTTTTGTTACTTCGCCTTTTGTAGTCTCTGGCCACCTTCTCTGCCAAAGGTCTAGGAGGTGGGTCTGTAGCCTAATTTTTTCGTATTTTAGGTTGTTGCCCGCTGGGTCAGTCGTGTATCCTTGGTCGCTAGCGGCCACTCCCCTGGCCAGCAAAAACAGTAGCCCCTTCCGAAAAAGCTTCCAGGTCCAGAGGGAGCGTTCCAGCAAGTACCTGCAATGCTGGGGTATGTACCGTGCTGCAAGCGCGCGTTGTTGATAGCAGTATGGTCCTTTGGGTCATTTCTAGTGTTCTTTTGTTGAATACCAGTGTTGTTTTTGTATACCACACCGCTGCTGCATAGGTGATTGCTGGCAGGAAGGATGTTTTATAGTAAAGCATCAGTGTTTTTTTCTTGAGTCCCCAATATTTCCTTGTGATTCTGGTTACCAGTCCGGAGTATCCTTTGATTTTTCTTCTTATCTATTTCAGATGCGGTTGGAACGTCAAGTTTTTATCTAGGATAACGCCCAGATATTTCAGTTGGCTCACAAATTTGATGGTTACATTGTTGATTTTAATTTGCGGGGGTTGTCGTAGTTGTAGAGTCCACTTTAGGAGGATCGACGAGGTCTTGTCTGACGATATTTTCAGCTGGTTCTTTGATGCCCATTGCTGCAGCGCCTTTATATGCTTGTAGCTGTGCGTTATCTTTCTGGCTTTCTACATACGTGTCATGGAGGATCGTCTCCATTTTGAAAAATATGGTCACTATTTGTGACCTCAGGCCTGTGGATAACCGATCGGGACTGTCCTTAGAGATATGTTCTAGGGCCGTTTTCAATATGAGGGCTTTCTCATTGACTGTACCCTCGGGCAGCGTGTGGTCTAGGGGTGGCTTCTGCTGTTTATCCTCATTTATATCTCTTTGGGGCGCAGCTAGTTACGGTTGTTCTCTTGCTTCTGCTGTGCACTCTTCTTGTACGTGGGCTGTACGCTCTCCTGTGGTAGTAACGGCTTCAGCATGGCTTCGTTTATCAAACTGAGTGGAATACACCTGGCTGTCACTGACGTGCCGCCTTCTACTACGCTGCTGTGGGCAAGGTGGCATCAGGTGGGAGTCAAGCAGCAGTTTCGGAGGGGGGCCCAAGGGTGAGTGGGAATGGCTCCCTTGCCCATTCGCCGGCTTTTTTCGGCAGCCGTATGTAACGAATTTCGCGCGGGCTGCGCTTGATAATTTTTTCAGGCTTATGTAGAAAAGACCTGAACAGCTCTGGCAAATTTGGAATTTACATTTGGAGCATTTAATGTATGCACCTTTATTTTCTTTGTTGATTTCGTTTTTGATTAATCTGCAGTTATGTATATTTTTAGAACAAGTCGCCCCTTCCATAATTGGCAAAATAAATGAAAGCGAACACTTCGTATCTGGTGGCCACACAAAAACGTAATCCTCTTAGTCACTGATGCAAAGCAAAGTTTTCTCAAAGTATGTGCGGGACCTCCTGCTGAAGAGTATTGCTGCTGGGAATGAGGTGACATGCAACGGAAAGAGAGAGCGAGAGGAGATGTTATTGGTCAGCGAAGCTTCTGTCCAGCAGTGTGTGTGTGACGTCGCAGGCCGTCCCAATGTAGCACGGTGCAGTAAAAAATAGTTCCCTACGCCAAGTATATGTTTAATGAAGAGTTGCTAACTAGGTATTTGCATATTAATAAATGGTAAAGAGCTCACACGAATCAGCGTCATGGTAATCAAATTATTGTACCTATTTCACAGGGCGGTACCCCTCCCGTCAAGGAGTGCAGTTCAAGCGTAGTAGCAGGAATTTTCTTTGTTTGTCACTCTCTTCTATTCCAGGATAATGCCGCTGTGATAAGCAGACACATTACCGCCGGTGTTGAATAAATGACGACTTGAAGCGCACTAAAGGATCTATAAAAGCATAAAACAAAACTCACTACGATGATCCTTGTCCTTAAAAACCTCGGGATGCAATTTGAAGTTGCCCGTCGGGTCAGTCATGTATCCTTGGTGGACAGCGGCCACTCCTCTGGCCAGCAAAAACAGTAGCTCCGTCCAAAAAGCTTCCAGGTCCAGAGGGAGCGCTCGGAATTTCAGAATTTCATACTAATTAAACAGAAAATTAACAGAGCGTTAATCAACACGTGCTTCCATAACGGCAGCCATTTTGTAGTCCGTCCCGGGAGGTGTTAGCCATGCTTTCCAGTTATGCTCGTGAATTTGCCGTAACGGTAATGATTAGGTCATCGACGAAAGCCTGAGTTTTGACGTCGCAATGATTCTGGGTAAGGAAGTTCAGTACGATATTGTACAGTAGGGGGCCCAGGACTGAGCCCTGGGGGCAGCCTCTGTAAATGTTTCTAGGCAGAGCTTGGAAGGGGATTTTCACTGTGATTTTTCTCTCTGAGAGGTAGCTTTGGATGAGATTGTAGAAGTTTCCTGGAACACTAGCGGCCCTGAACCTCGCCTGGACACTCGGCCACCAAAGGGAGTTGAACGCCCCGGCGAAATCCAATGAGATCATAAGGAAGTATATTTTGTTGCATGTGGCCACTTTATGCAATAGGTGCTGAAGCGCATCCACTGCCGAGGACCCTCGTCTGAAACCAAACTGGTTCGTGGAGGAAACCCCAGCCCTGTCATTATGCTTCAAGAATCGGGAGTACAGATGGCGTTCTAGTAGTTTGCTTATTACAGTGAGAAGGGCGATAGGCCTGTATGAGTGTGGGAGGTTTAGAAAAGTTCTTTAAGATTAATTTTACGTTAGCCTTCTTCCAATCTGTTAAGAAGATTCCTGTTTGAAGGCAGTTGTTATAGAGATTGAGGAGTAGGTCGGGTGCGGTCTTGACCACTTTTTTAATCATTTCTAGTTCAAACAGGTCCAGTCTTGGGCATTTGTTTGATTTTATCAGTGAGGCGGCTGCAGTGAGTTCCTCTTCAGTGAAGTATGGTTCTGCTTCCTGGGTCTGTTAGGCATCGTGATGTTGGCACTGATGCTTCTGCTCCTGGGTTGTCGGTGGGACTGCAGGACGGAAGACTGTTTAGGATGTTCGTCATTGAGCACGCCCATGTAGTTGTCATGTCTCCACTCGGGAGTCAGGTTGCAGCAACTACCTCACCCCTCTGAAGTTTGAAGTAACTTTGTGCACAAGTCCCCAAGGGGCGCCGTTACCGGTGGTCTGAACGAAGTGCTCAGAGCATTCCTCTTTTGCTCTTCGTGTCTGGGCAATGTACATGTTTCTTGAAGTCCTGTAGGCCGAAATCGGAGTTTCTTGAAATCGGGGTAGGCCGAAGTTCTGGCTTGGGTATTCGCCAGTAACACGAATCCCAAATGCACGGTATTGAGATTTTACCCGTGATCATTTTAACTGTCCTGTATTTCAATGATATCAGGCAGTCGCTGCATCCCTAGTGCAGTTGTTAAGACTGTAGTTCAGTCCTGTGGTGGGAGACAAGCTTTCCGGTTAGCCCATTTAAGTAGCCAGAATTCTGCATCGAGGATTGGTTTCTTCGTTGTAGTAGCTGCTGATGCCCACACTTCAGCAGCATAGAGGAGTGGAGAATAAATGTATTGTTCTGATGAATTTCTTAATTATATGAGACTCCCTAACAAAATTTAATTGTTGTTCAGCTGCTCTGGACGTGAGCTTCTCTACACGGGCATAGAAGCGAAGTTTTGGTTCAAATACTATTCCCAAATCTGTATGGGTAGGAGTGACAGATATTACAGGTCCGTCGAATGTTGGGGCTATTATTGTAGGGGTTGGTTTGAGAGAAAACACCATTAGTTTTTTTTTTTTTTTTTTGGTTGATTGAGAGTCCATACTGTTTGAGGTAAGAGGCGAAGTTGATGACCTGCAGATGTTCCTCCTTGTGGAACACCTGCAGAGATCGCCTTCATGATTTTTTTTTTTTTTTTTTTTGATTTTGGTAGTTGTTGGCGCATCGGCTTCTGTGGCCATATTGCACCTCCCAAGGTTTTTGCAGTACTTTGATCCAAGCCCGAGGCGGGAATCGAACCCGCGACCGTTGGGTTTCCGGGCAGGTACTTTACCCACTCGGCTAGCCCGGTCGGCAGATCGCCTTCGTGTGCGCTTCGTGTCCATAGGAATCGATCCGTAATATTCTATCATGGTTAGTGGTACTTTCACAAAATATAAGCATAAGAATAACGTTTATAGCAGTTGTGAAGTTCATTGGTCTCTAGCGTGAAAAATTACGACTGTTCATTTTCGTCAAAGATTAATCTCCTACTCGCGTTTTTTTTTTTTTTTTCGTCTCTTCATTTTCTTTTTGATTTTTTTTTCTCGTGCTTTTGATTTAAATCGTCACCGTTTTTTTTAGTGTCGCATTGAAAACACTACTCTATTCCTTTTGTGAACGTGAAGGTTGTATTTAACTGTCGAAAGAGCTTAAACGCTATATCCTTATACTCAGAGGCATTCCTACGGAATCTGGCGCCCTGGGGCCTTATACTTTTATTCATATAAGTATAATTGTTGGTAACGAAATTTACAAAATCACAATTAATAAAAAGTATAAATTAAAAAAAAAATAATTAGAAAAAAACGATGAAGTAATGGTTATATATAAAAAATATCATGCTTAGTCATATAAATCATATAATTTTTCATGAGTATTTACGCCACGGGCTTGAATTGGGTGAGGGAGGGGCCACCAGAACACTATACTGAGTGGATAGAAATCCACTCAGTATGGTGTTCTGGTGGTAACCACTTAGTAATCGGTAGGCCCCACCTTTCACCTGGATTATGCCAGTCCCACGGTGAGGCATTGAGTCCCCTACTTCACGAACCCGTTCCACGAGTATTTCTATCCATGCTTGCTGCATTGCTGTCGATAATTCCGTCGCATTCCTGGGTGGAGGAACCAAAGCTCGAACGAACCTTTGCACAGTATCCAAAAGATGCTGCACAAGGTTCATGTCCGGTGAACGGGAAGGCCATTCCACGGTGGTAAAATCTGCCGAATGTTCTTCGAACCAAGCACGGTACTAAATACTATAGGTTCTATTACCTCTCGTGTTTCGGGTTCACATAAAAAGTCACTACGGCTCTGTAAGGAGGCGCATTGTCCTGCATCCCTTCATGGTCATCGCGAACCCACAGAGTGCACGATGACCATGAAGGGATGCAAATAGTCTGCCAGGATGGGCACGTAACCTGGACCATTCAGAGATGCGTCTGGACGTACCAGAGGTCCCAACGTGTGCTAGTTGAAAACGCCCCAGACCATTACCGACCATCAACCTGCCTGGACAGTTCCTTGTTGACGTGACGGGTGTATTGTTTCGTGTCGTTTCCGCCAGATACGCACCCTCCCATTTGCTCGAAATAACTGGAAACGGGACTCATCGGACCAGAAGACTCGTGTCCAGTCATCTAAGGTCCAGTCCCGATGTTCTTTCTGCCAGTTAATGCGTAAGAGTCCCGTTTCGTGGTGTTATCAATGGGATTCTGGATAGGTCGGCGGCTCCCATAACCGATTGCGGCTAATAATCGCCTGATGGTCTTGTTGGAGACGTTTCTGGCACCTTCCTCTTTGAATTCGGCGGTGATTTCTGCCACCGTTTCTTTCCGGTTGGCTGTAACAATACGAGGCAGACATCGACGGCCACGTTCATCCACCACCTTTCTCCGTCCACAGCGCTGTCCACAATGAGATGTTATTCCGGAAATGGCATATTTCCGATACACTCTTGATACTGTCTAAAGGGAATAGTGCAATTTCTGCATCACCTCAGCGATGGCGACCCAGGCGTCGGGCAGCCACTATCATCCCACATTCAAAGTCTGTTAACTCACGACGTTTATCCGTACTGACATCGAATTGCTGTCTACGTGAATGCAATGTACCTATATACCTGCCAAGCGCTGGGTTCGTCCACTAGCGAGAGGTGACAGTGTAGCGTTGTCCAGGAACCCCACGAATTCTGCCCTTTCAGTGTATATTGTACTATAATAAAAGTCACCGGGTCTGAAGACTCGTACAGGCGAACAAGCGCAGCACTGTTCAAGAGTTGACTACCCAATACCACATGGGCCAACTCGGAATAATATCTGGCGTGACCATGCGTCGCACGTAAGGGCTATACCAGCAGACAACCCCTACGGGGGCGCCTCCGTAGCCAGGTGGGAAGGAGCAGCAGTGCGTAGCACACGCTTCTTGATTAGACCGGGGTTCGAGCCCGTCACCACCAAATACGGAGGATGCGGAAAGGTCAGGGAATGACCACCACATATTCCCGGAGCAATATGGCCTTAGTTGCTAATGCTCCTAAAAACCAAACAATAGCATAGCATAACCCCTACGGCATCCTCTCCTAACCAAGGTTCATCGGCGTAAAAGACTCGCCTGGTGCAAAGAGCATGCAAGTTGGACATTAGAAGACTGGAAGAAGGTGTGCTGGTCGGATGAGTCACGTTATTTACTTCACACAGTTGATGGTTGTGTACGGATTTGGAGTCAACAACATGAGGCTGTTCATCCATCATGCATGGTATCAAAAATGCAGGCCGGTGGAGGCGGTTGTATGGTGTGGGCATGTTTCACTGGCAGGAACTTGTACTCCTGGTGCATGTGGAACAACGTATCAGTGGTCTCCGCTATCGTCAACTGCTTGCTGACTGTGTACATCCCGCTATGTTACACTTTTTTCCCGAATGGCGATGGTGTTTTCCAAGGTGATAATGCGCCCAGCCATAGGGCACTTGGTGTGCAGAAATGGTTTGGGGAACACAGTTCTGACTTCCAGCATATCGATTGGCCTCCGAACTCCCACCGATATCAATCCCATAGAGCACTTGTGCGACACTATGGAAAGGCATATCAGGCGTCTGGATACACCAATCACCTCCATACCTGAATTGCTGACCGTTATACATAGTTTTGTTGGCCATACCTCCCGAGCGCTTCCGACGTCTTGTTGAATCAATGCCACGTCGTATAGGTGCTGTACTGAGGGCAAAAGGAGGACCTACGAAGTATTAGATAGGTGGTCATAATTCAGTGATCACTCAGTGTATATTCGCCTTTAGATTGCACACACACTTTTACAACGATATTTCAGCATTTGTAAACTTCTCGAACAGGAAGACTGCTCCCCAAATATATCCAGGCTTCTGTTGCTCATATGACGACACCATTTAATACCTTTTAAATATTGATAGTGGAAAATGATGCAAAAAAAAAAAAAAAAAAAATTCCATTTCATCTATCCCCTCCAATAGTTTGTCTAGTTCTTACTTGAATTTATTCAAACTATCCACTTCCACAACAACGGGTGGAAGCTTGTTCCAGCATTAATCACCCATTGACTGAGGGAAAACTTTTGCACATCTCTTCTGCAAAAAACAAGACTAATGATTTTAGATTTGATCAATGTTGAACACTTATGCTGGATAATTCAAAATTCGTACAACCCGAATATTAGTGATTTAAATGTGTTAATTCTTTGACTATCAGGTTATGTAATTAAAACCGCTATGATAGTAATTTTAATAATAAATGTAATTTTTCTGAAGGGAGCAAGGAACTATCCTCTCCCGAGCGGGGATAGCTCCCGTAGGAGAACCTTGAAAGTTCAACTCCCCAAAACGGGGAATTGAAATTTCAAGAAACGCGAAGTGTAATGGTCTGTAACCGCGTGTGTGTTCTGCGGTCGATTTTAGGTCTGTGAGGGGAAACCGGAGTACCCGGAGAAAACCTCACTCCACGGCCTGAGATCGACTAACTCAGCACCGAGTGGAAGAAGGCAGGAAAACTTCCTGAATACCTTCTGCTGGATTCGAACCCAGACCCTTCCACTCGGCGAACAAGCACGCTACAACTGTGCTACCGTGGACCTCACGAGAAGCGAGTGCAAGTTAAGTTATAATGGGATCATTATAGGTAAGCGAGTCATTCACCTTTGCGACGCTACAAGTAATTTAAAATTGCGAAACTCTAATATCATTAATTAAAATGTGTTAATTCTTTTTCTTTTAGACAATGTAATTATAAAAATTTATAATTAGCACTAAAAATGTCAAATTTCTTGAATACGTGCATGGAATCTTTTCATCATGTGCGATGATAATCGTTTGTATGTTTTTTTTTTTTTTAGTGTGTGTGTCACGAACTCTTAATCTATTTCACGAAAACGGATTAATAATCATGGAATTGTTGATTTGTTTGGTTCTAGTGAATCCAGATATTTTCTCGAACTTTCGCATTTTGTGATTTTGAATCAGTTTCTCTAAGTGTAACTTACAACAACTGCTCTGCATGCGGTGATATATGCAGTGTTGCCAAATGTACGATTGCGTATTATTATTATTAAAATGAGACAAGTAAGATTGTTTATGAATGTCCTTAATATTAAATTATTGCATTATCACAGATTTCTTCAAGGTTGCACACTTAACTTCAGTTACCGTATACGGGCACAGCTGAAATATTTTCTAACTTATTTCGTAGAGAGATAATAATCCAAAAACTGTTATGATAAGTAATTGGGGGAAAAAGACAGACTGAAAATAAAATATTATTACTTCTCAAGCTGAAAAAAATATCACCACACCTTTGGTAGGGTTAGGTTTAAAAATCGGAAAAGTGGATGAATCGTTAATGCGAACCATTTTTAAAATATAAAAATATTTATGTTATTACTTCTCTTCTCGGGAAGGTATTAGTAGCGGCAAATTATGCGGGGAAGCAAGCTTACATTCATGAGCCAAAATATTATGACTACCTACCTAAAAGCGTTAGGCCACCTTTCACCGTGATAACCGCTTCCACTCTGCGTGGCACGACTCCCCGAGAATGCCGAAGGTGTTCTCAGCTATCCTGGACTAGCTGGACAGAAAGACGTCCCGAAGTTGCAAAGGAGCCAGGCACTGGCGAATGCTGAAACGAACGTTCGATGGGGGAATTTGGTAGGCAAGAGAATAAACAAAATGCTTGAGCATGATCCTAGAACCATTCCTGCACAATGCTGGCCTTGTGATATGTTTTTTAAAGCGTCCAGTGCCATCTGGATACACGGTCACCACGTTGGGCAAAACTTTGATCGAAAAATGCGGAGGTGAGGAGGTCCAGTAATATCCATGAAAACATTCCTCAAGCCATTATGCTATCGCCACCGGCCAACTGTGCAGTCTGGTTGGACAGCTGGATAATATTCAATTATTATTATTAAAGAAAGTTGTTGACCACATTTCAGCAAGATAACATTCCTGCATGAAAATTAACTGCGAAACCCTGAAAGATATAAATAATATTAAATGAAATATTTGTGATTCCAAGAGAAAACTTCAGTAAGTTACCAGTTTACCTGAACGGAACAGGTGATGCTGTATTACCAACCCCCGAAAATTACATGTTTAGAAAACTTTATATATATGCAGTGACTATTACTAATATAAAATAACACTAATAATACAATACTATGATATGATACTAATACCTCCTAGTATTACAGGATGAGAGACCATGCATCTTAACACTAGGAGGCAAATGGTCTCTCATCAAACGGTGCAATACCACCGCTTTGCTTATTGGAGGCTTGAAGTGGTTAAAGCCCAGTTTAGTCACCGGAGCAAAGATTCCGGCAACCCCTTTCTCCCATGCATGGTACTAAGTACTGTAGGTTTTGATACCTTTCGTGTTTGGGGGTTTCATAAAACAAAAAAAAAAAAAAAAAAAAACTGAAAATGTACATAAAATTAAAGAACATTAAATTTTAATATTACCGTAGGGATGTGAAAACATCGGTTACGTCATGTACTATTCAGCTACATGTTGTTAGTGATGTTTTCACCTCCCTACAGTAATAGCAAAATTTAATCTAATTAATTACATAAATCATCATAGCACAGAGGATGAATGGTGAGTATTCGTGTCTCCATTTGTGTGTGTTTAGTCTGTCGATTTGGATAGGTGAGCGGGGAAAAGCCCCCTCCCCCCCACGGGACTGGACCCAAGGTCGACTGATTTTTTTTTTACTAAAAGTAAAAAAATACCTCTAGAAACTCTTCGGATTTGAACTCGGGTCCCCAATCAGCAAGCGTGCTGCCGAAGGCATTACGCTACTGAGGCTCATACTTATTTGAAGTCTTTGCGTGCTGGTATATTACAGATGATAACGGAGTTTGTTGTTCGGCTAGAAAATTTCTACATTTAATGTAGTCAGCAGTTCTGTGTTCAAGTATTTATTAGATTCGATTCTTGCATATGATTTCTAACATCTTCTTCAACTGAAGCTGTAGTTAGCCGACCTCAGCCGGAGAGAGTGAGGTTTCTTTCCATGAGTTATTCCGAGTTTTTCAGCCCACACCAACATGCAAATCTGCCCTTGAATACACACAACGCGCAATATGGGCTAGGGTGTATCAGCGCTTAACACCACAACATAATAATAGTATTAGTACAGAGTATTCATACAAAAAATTAATAATAGTATTCAGAGCTACTGCTTAGTTGTAAAGCAATATCCTATGTTCTAGATTACACCGTAAGAAGCTGGTAGAGCGGACTCCAGCAGAATTACTTGGTGCCCTTTTCACACTTTATTTTTGATTGAAAATAAAGACGGTTTCATTTGCGATTTCATTCTTCCACAGAACAAATTAAAAATGTAATATGTACGTTATTACTAATCTCTGATGCTTTCTATTTGATTATTTTATGTAAATTCCAATTCTTTTTGTTGTCATCTGAGGTAATTTCACTGTGCTTATCATTTCCGGTTATTTGGGAGGTGGGAGACAGATGACAAAAAAAAAAAAAAAAACTGCAGTACTGGATATTTGATCCAGTTTTCTTAATGTCCTACTCAGAGACATTGATTCCTATAGATACCGCGATAAATTATCGAATGAGGAGATGTTAAACCAGTAAGGCATATAATATGTGCTCATTACTATATCCTAATCGAACGTAACGTTGAAGTGCAGACATAAAATTACGGTGCACGCGCTCATATGAAATGAACGTAGCTAATAAAACTGTTCATCGTCAAACTGAACTTAAAGGCAAGAATTTACAATTACATAAATTATTTAAATTGAACTGAACTAATAGTGTGCTAAATCTTTTTTAATAATCCGCTCACTGAACTATAATATGCTATAATGTACATAATAATTATAAAAATTTAACGGGTCTCAGACTAAAGATAAAATCCGAAAAACCTTTCTTTAAATCTACGACGCATTTTATAGAGGACTTTTAAAGGACGATAATGCGTCCACGAGATAGGTTTTATAGCATTCGAGCAACTCTTTTTCGGTTTCTTTAGTATCTTACTAAAAGAGAAAAACAAGCAGAATCTTGGCTAAGCCAAGCAATTACGAGTGATTAAAAGCAGCAAAGCACGGTTGATGCATTTGATCCTGTAAAGCCTCGACTGTTGCATAAAAATAATTTTATCGCCTTAGGGTGAACGCTCATCTAGCGGAAAAGTAATTCATATGATGAGAGAAGTGAAATTCGAGATCAGTTAAACAACTGGGGAACTTTGAAAGTTAAATTAGTTCTGTACTCTCATTTTCCCTTGATATATTCTACGATCACTCACATTCTGCTTATATGTATAAGGCGCTTTTCTTTTGTGCATCATGTTTATATTCACAACAAAGACACTTTGCCACATTGGTACCCTTAAGCCGTTGAAAATACGCTACTTGTGTACTTCATAACAAGGACTGCAGAGATCATATGGGTACAGTTCATTGTCATTTATTGAATATGAGAAGCATGCAGTGTTCACTTACATTCTACGCTAGCGTTATTTTAGTTTATTATAATAGAGACAATTTATAAAACTGATCCAAAAAATCACGCTCTCGTGGGTAGCACAATTGGTAGGATCGCCGTCTTTCCCACAACCGATGGTAAATACCCGAGGTCAAATCCCGTCGATGACAGGAGGAATTTTTATGGGCCTTTTTCACAACGTGGCTGAGTTAGTCGGTCTCAAGCAAGGGTAGCATGGTTTTTTCTCCCGGAAACTCGGGTTTTTCGTACAGCAAAAAAATCGACGTCAGAACACACAATATACACGGAGCACCATAGTCTAAGTTGTCGATGCTCCTAGAAATCCAAGAAAAACAACCCAAAAATCACTTTTGGGATAAAGTTTTTGTTCTTAATTTTCTAAGTGTTGTCATTTCTAATAGCGAACTTTCGTATTATTTAAATGTAGGAGGAAAGAATATGAATTTTATCCCGTTAGTATCAATTATACGACTCCCACCTTTTCGAAATGTATGATCCATAGACAACGCACATCCTGAACGTTTTTCGCATAAAAATATCCATTTTTAGATTACATTTTAATTAAAAAATGTTATTTATTGCAAAAAATATATTAATTGTACATTTGTGTGTTGAACTATTTACTTTTATTTATTTCTAATTTCCAGTTTTGGACCTTATCAAAACCTAACTTTAAAACAGGGGTCAGCGATGCCGGTGCGTAGAGATAAAAAAGATAAAATAGAGTATAATTTTTAATTTTCTGAAGAATACCCGTGCCGGAAATTTCATTAATTACTTGACCGATTTAGTTTTAAGCTTCCAATTTACTTAGTGTGTTTTGAATAATAAAAAAAAATACAATAATTCAACTTTTGTTAATGAAAACTCCATACACAAAAGATATAGTACAGTACTTAGTAAATTAGTGCATTAAAGGATATGAAGGCAGAATATACTTGTTGATAGTAGATACTGGTCATTAATTAACATGAGTGCCCTCTTTTGAATGGAGTCTATTAGCCTGAGAAAGGTTTTGGTGGGCGCCATACCATTGTGTGGAATGATTCCATGGTAGGACGGATTTGAGATTTGTACAGAGTGACTTCAGAAGAAAAGTAGCGCCGAGAGAGAAAGAGAAGTATGAGTTTTTTAAATTAAGAGAAATAGTATTCATGATGTGCTTATGCCAAGAAATTAGAAATCACTGTTATTAATCCTTAATAGAGATACGTGGCCTTGTCTAGAGATCTGAGTGTTATCGAAGATAAGCATAAAAGAAGTAGACTCCGGTTCTGCGACATATCAGACAGAACTGAGTTTTAGAAGGACGGAAAATAACTAAGTTATTTTTCCCCATTGAACCTGGGGATCAGCATTTAATGAACTGGTGGTAGATATTCGAGAAGATGAAGCTTCTCGAATATCTACCACCAGTTCATTAAATGAATTAAAGCGTGCAGGGCAAGATTTCTCAAACTGGAAGGTCGAATGCAACGTGCTATTACCTGCAAAACTAGGGATACGATTTCCACCCAGTGGAGAAGATCATTAATATACAAGAGGAAAAGATTGAAAGAAAGGACTGAATCTTGGGAACAGCTTCATTAGTGGAAAAGATAGAAGACAGTGAGCCATCTAACATCTCGCAATGAACGGTCAGAAAGAAAAGTAGATACCCAGTTGCAAAAAAAATAGTCGCTAAACCATAAGATGGGAGCATGTAAAAAAGAGCTTTATGCAAAACATGATCAAAAGCCTTAGAAATGTTAAGAGCAATTGCTTGATTTGAATCGGCACTCTGACGGAATCCATACTGGCGATCATTGATCATGTGCAAAGCTTAACAAGATAGTTAAAGATTTAATGGATTTCTCCATTACTTCAGAAGGAGTAGAAGTAAGTGCAATGGCACGCTAATTGGATAGGAGGGATTTCTCACCATTTTAGGAACTGACTGGATATGGATGCATTTCCAGGAAAAAGGAAAAACACCAGTGGAATAGGAAAGTGTAAAAAGGTGACCCAAACCAATAGTAAGCTCAGGACAACAGGTTTTGAGAACAAGTGGGGAAATAACATCAGGATCTGGAGCTTTAAAGGCATCAAAATTGTTTAAAATTCTTCTAACATCCTTTTACAGAAGACCACAGGAACAATTGAGTGGAGTGGATTGGGAATGATAGGAGGTGGTTTACCCAGACCGTCAATACAAGAGTCAGACAAACAGATGTGAGAGTACAGATGGATAAAATTTGCGGCCAAATAACTTTTGCAGGTAACCAGAATGCTCGACTACCGTTTGAACACGAACCAAGTTTTCTACTCTTAGCCTGTTAAAAATCTAGTTTGGATTTATTAATAATTGCTGCGCAATTGTTGTGAGCTTTAATGTACACAGAAAACGAAACGGAAGATTTAGATTGGAGCCGATTGCAATATGCAACATTCATGTCTTGAACAGCTGTAGCACATTTATTGGAAAACAAGGGTTAGAGAAAGGAAGAGAATTTAAGGTGGAGTGTGGAATAAAGGATTTCATGACTATAGGAATATTTTCACTGACACGATCTGACAAATATTGACATCAGAAGATTTTAAAAAATAATCCAACCGAGGAAAAGAAGAATAGAAATCTCGCTTCGTGTTGTATGGCATTGCAACAATGCCACACAACACGAAGCTGAGAACGGCAATGAGAGAGAGAGAGAGAGAGAGAGAGAGAGAGAGAGAGAGAGAGAGAGAGAGAGGAGCCGTTGGGAAAGAGACATCAAAGTCATGATTTTTGGTGCCAAAAGGACAACCTACCTCGACCGTGTACTCTGAATTTTTTTTTTTTTTTTTTTTTTTTGTGAAAAAAAGATCAAGATTGTTGTATGTGTGCAGTTAGGATTGCCTGATATTCCGGTAGGTAAGTGAGCAATCTGTGCGAGACACTTAGTAATTGCAAAAGCTCTCCCACACCGGGTGGAAAAGACCTGAGTTCGTATACCATCAATGACGCGAATTTTATGAATCTTTTTCACAATGAGGCTCAATTACTCCATCTCAGGCGAGGGTAGAAATGATTTTTTGTCCAGCAAATCGACTGCAGAACACACGCAATATCTCCTAAATTGCTGATGCGCCTAAAACCTACAACAACCAATTGCAAAAGCCTCAACATTTCGGCCAACTGTGTCCGTGTGAATAGAAAAGTGGAGCGAGTTGGAGTTGTGAATATTAAAATTGCCAATGAAAATGATCTCGCTGTTGGGAAAGTTTTACTGGGGGAATACTGAAGTTTAGAGAAACGAAGTCAAAGATATCTAAGTGATTAGTAGAGTTGGGAGAATGATATAGATGAATACCAAAGAAGATTGAAAAAAGGAGATTACTAAGTATCTGACAAGGGGTTTCATAGCAGACATATGCACAAGTACCACCTTTGAAGCAAAAGGAAACATTCAGTGTCCGAACATACATTCGGATAACTGGGATGAGCAGTAGTTGAAGCAACAGTAATTAGGATTTTATCAGAAAAAGTAAGTGGGTGCTTGCCAGAGTGTAAGTGGAAATGCACATTGAGATGTGCATTTCCACTTACTTGACTGAAACCACGTATATTTTCAAAATAAATGAGCAAATGTTTGGAAGGTTTAGATCTTTTCCCAGATAAGTTTGTTCTGTTAGTTTGACTAGCGCGCTTCATCTAAAACGGGGATACATTTGTAAAAATTTTAAGACCGGTATCTTGACTTAGAATAATTTTAAAGTTGCTGATATAGTGGAAAAGACTGGCGCTCCTGGTTGTGATACAGATATGAAATAGCTTCGTAAGTTGTACACTCAAAAAAAAATTGTTTTCTCTAGCATTCTATGACCTGGAGAAATTACAACAAAACCGAAAGTTCAAACATGGAAGGCTAGGGGGCAAAAACTGAGATGGGAACTCACTCACTTATCAAGCAATATCACATTCCAGTTTATTGATATTTTGCTATTATCAAATTTTGTGCTTTAAAAATATGGCTTTATACAATATTTTTCATTATTTTATATGTTATTTATATTTTACATAAAATACAATATAATTACAGCATGCAGATGCGTGGAGTTTTACTGCAGTGATATGAAGTAAAATGATGGCACAAAGCTCACTTTCGCATACAGTGACATGTGGAGGGGAAGGGCAATATGTGTTGAATATTCAGTTAACTGAATACTTCGCACTTTTTTACCCATTTACACACACACTGGTGTCGTTTGTGTAGCGGACGTATATGGTATTTTGCATTTATATTTTATTATCAACGGTTTCGACTATGTATATAAAGTGCTTAGCATCATAATACACAGCCATTTCTGAATAAACAGAAAATTTTTAAGGTGGCATCGTTTTAGGTTATATCTCATATTGTGAATACCTTCACAACGAGTTGCCATGATATTGCACTACTTCGAATAAGTAACGCTTCACCTAAGGAGAAGACTAGTGTTACTTATTCTCAGATAGGTACCACCACCCAGACAGCACTGTTTCAGGGCTATTTGGCCCTTCGTCAGTGAGTGGGTAGGTACCCAAGTGATGCAATGACGAAGGGCCAAATAGCCCTGAAACAGTGCTGTCTGGGTGGTGGTACCTATCTGAGAATAAGTAACACTAGTCTTCTCCTTAGGTGAAGCGTTACTTATTCGAAGTAGTGCAATATCATGGCAACTCGTTGTGAAGGTATTCACAATATGAGATATAACCTAAAACGATGCCACCTTAAAAATTTTCTGTTTATTCAGAAATGGCTGTGTATTATGATGCTAAGCACTTTATATACATAGTCTAAATTTGTTCGCAGCTTGAGGCTCTAGCCCTAAATGCGCCTTAGTCTAAATACATCATACACCATCAGGCATCTCTCATATTGTGGAGTTATACTTCATAACTGTTTTTGCCATCATTGCATCACTTGGGTACCTACCCACTCACTGACGAAGGGCCAAATAGCCCTGAAACAGTGCTGTCTGGGTGGTGGTACCTATCTGAGAATAAGTAACACTAGTCTTCTCCTTAGGTGAAGCGTTACTTATTCGAAGTAGTGCAATATCATGGCAACTCGTTGTGAAGGCATTCACAATATGAGATATAACCTAAAACGATGCCACCTTAAAAATTTTCTGTTTATTCAGAAATGGCTGTGTATTATGATGCTAAGCACTTTATATACATAGTCTAAATTTGTTCGCAGCTTGAGGCTCTAGCCCTAAATGCGCCTTAGTCTATCAACGGTTTCTTAACATTGCTCAGTTTTTTTTCTCTTTCTGAATACCCTTTTATCAAGTTGTCTGAAATATTCAAAAATAAAGTAGAATTGGTTCGAATGATCGTTTGGCTGTTTAGAAGGAAGAAATATTGAAATTCTCTTTTTTCCATCAACAGGCATACCGGCTACAGTACGCTATAAATATATGATTTAAAAAAAAAAATAATTAACTTAGAAAAAAGATTTTCTGGTGTTTCATTTTTAAATAGTACTGAAATTAAATGCACTTTCCAAATTAATATTTTCCGTGCCAGCACTTACCCATTTTCAGATGACATCATCTCTTTTTATATTATTAAGATAACAGGAATTTATCATTCACTGAGTTAGGAACATGCATGAAGAGAATACAGTATTCTCTTCATGCATGTTTCAACTGTTCCCTTAAAATCGCCTTGACTTTAGTCCCCATGCAAAGCATTTGATGCCGACCGGGCGGGTAAAGTGCCTGCCTGGCAAACCAAGGGTCGCGGGTTCGAATCCCGCCTCGGATCCGAGTACTGCAAAAATCTCGGGAGGTGCATTATGGCCATAGAAGCCGATGCGCCAACAACTAACTGAAAAAAAAAAAAAAAAAAAAAGCATTTCATGTGCTGCTTGTTCTTTTCTGTTTAACAAAAGAATGTGTTAAATGTCTTCCAATTTATAGCCTGTTTGGTCATTTTGCACATACCATCAGGATGTCATGAAATTTCCAGAGAGCGTGTGTGCATTTCCTCTGCTAGCGCACGATTGTATTGAAGTAGGATAGTATTCATTTCTTAATTCTCTCTCTCTTTGTACAAGTCAAGTTTTCATTTTTATAAGAGGAATCGAACATAAACATCTTTGTCAAAGGGAGGCATACTTTGTACTAATATAAACATCTGTGCGTGTTTCGTGAATTAAAAAAATATTTTTTCTTACGTTAAGAACCATTTCTTCATTTGCTCTTTCCTAATTACACTAAAGCCCACAGAAATCAATGTACACTTTCATGATATGGCAGCTATTCTAATACAGTGATGACAAAGATATGGTGTTCACAAACTTAGTACTCGAATAACTGCTACAGATTTAATCTAATTTAATATAAGTGATACAGATTAATCGCGCTTATTTACATTTGTATATTACTGTACTAAAAAAAAAACCAAATAATATTTTAAATTTGAAACGCGTTGTTCTCGCCTCTTGGGTTATAATTGGCGAGAACAATGTTCTTGTGAATCAGTCTTCTTTAAGACTGATTTGTACAAAATATGTGGAATTTGTGTTTTTCTTAAATCGTTTAAAAATAAGTTTTTATATGTTTCCAAAGCCATGCAATGGCCCAGTCTTTTTAATTGAACATGTGCATATACAGTGGCGGACAAAAAAAACTGCATCACCTTAAAAAAAAAACAAAAAAACATTCGTAGTGAAACGTATAAGATATAGATATTGTTTGCTTAAAGTCATTTTGTTTGTCGCAAAGCAAAGGTATTGCGTCAGATAACGCTTCTATTGCATCTGACAGTAATTGCGAGGCATTGCCTTAGTTGTTTCTATAAATATGGTACTGTATTGGAAGGGTATACACGCTCATTAGTACCTTGTTTTGCGGAGGTGTAAGCATGGCTCCATATCTTCAGTTGACACCAAGAAAAAAGTGTAGCTATTGCTCTGTACCAGGAACGACCTGCTATCGCTGATGAAATAGGCTGCCACCAGTCATTAGTATCCCGTGTGCTGAAATTGAAGCGTGAAACCGGTGATGTGAAGAAAAGACCTGGATCAGGCCGTAAGAGAGCGACTACGCCTTCCAAAGATCGATATTTGAAACGGCCATGACTTCGTAATGGCCGTGCTAGTGCTCCTGATCCTAAACTGGGCTTTGAGATGGCCCCAGGTGTTGAAACAAGTGCACGAACTATCCAAAGACGGCTTTTTGAATGTGGTCTGCATGCCTATTGGCCTAAGAAGCCTTTGTTGACCCAACAAATCAGGAAGGAGCGACTTGTTTGATCTAAAACACATGTTTCATGGACAAAAGAGCACGGGACAATGTCATCTTTTCTGACGAGTCCAAATTCAACCAGCATGGCTCGAATGGGAAGCGATATGTCAGAAAAAGAACATCGGAGGCATACCATTCTGACTGCAAAACACCGACTGTAAATTTCCCCGCCAGTCAGATGGTCTGGGGATGCATAACAAACAAAGGGTTGGGGCGAATTAAGTTTATTAACGGAACGGTGAATGCGGAAACCTACACTGCTATCTTGAAGAAGTGTCTGAAAGCGGTTATTAGTGATCACCACACAGACGTCCAAAACTGAATTTTTCAGCAGGACTCAGCACTTTGCTACACAACAAAATTGGTAAGTTTTATGGTATTTAGATTTAATGATGGGTTTGTCTTGTCTGACAAGACTTAAACCGATGTTTTCCCTTGTCTTTCTCCCTTAAGGTGCAGTCATACCTCAGAAATGCTGGCATTACAGTCCCGGCAACAGTCCAGATTTGAAAATTGCTGGTACATAATGTCGTCTAAAATTACTCAGAAGAAGCCAACAAGTAAGATTCAGCTGCAGGAGAGCACTGTAAGGGTGTGGTATCCCAAAATTGGGCAACCGTATATCCAGAAGTTGATTAACTCTATGCCAGATCGTTTCAAGGCTGTAATTGCAGCTCGAGGAGGAACAACAAAATATTGAGGACTTATTTTGCTGATTTACAGTACATAATACTATTACGTTAACTTTTCATTTCAGTTTGTACACGTAATTGCAATAAAATGTATGTTTGGTTGTTATGATTGCCATTTGCATGGTTACGCATTTTTCCCAAAATTTTGGAAAGATATTTATGGCAATTAAGTATATCAGGTGAAGACTTTTTATTGGATTTCATTCACAGAAATATATATCCAATGTAACAAATGCATTTCGACATTTCTGCAACCCACAATGCAGCGCAAAACACTATTTGCAAGATTTACAAGTAATGCAGTTTTTTTTTGTCCGCCTCTGTGTGTGTGTGTGTGTGTGTGTATATATATATATATGCACATATTTATTGCAGTCTCATACCAAAACGATGGCCAAATGATAGTGGGAGAAGTAGCATTGCGTATACATGATTTATCGACACGACACCGACCCCTTATGTTTTTAGTGTCCTTGACTTTAAACAACTGTATACTCCAGTGTCATTATCAAAATATCTTAATTGTGTCGTGTGTGTTTTTTCAATAACATTTCATTTACATTCGATTTGTTCGCATCGGGAATATATATTGCTGGCATTATTTTCTATTATAGTGACAGTGGCAAAACTACCTGACCGCCAGGGGGAGCTTAGATGAATCAAGAGGCCTAACCACTGGTTAGTATGCTTGGTACAAAACATGTGGGCCGTTCGGCAAGGTGACAGAGGAACCCAAAATTCATGTTTTCTACTCTAAATGGAAGAATATTTCAGTCAATAACTTAATGAAATCCAAAAAAAATTCAAGTTTCATTTTTTGTTGTGAAAGTATCTTTGAACTCCAAATAAAATCTGTGTTCCATTTAATTGCGCTCTAAATGAGGCTTTTAAAACAGTTGAAATTTCTGGCGTTGCATGTCATTATATCGACGTCTCTTTCTGTTACATGGAGATTTATTGTATCTACTTTTAAATAGTAATTATTTGAAAAACAAATCTAAACTGTAAAACAGATGCGACCAATTAGATACAATTGGAGTTAAATTATGGTGTTAAGGTTTACTCTAAATGGTATTCTGAAAATGTTTTCTTTAAACTGGGCCTGTGTTTTTTATTTTCTTTCTTCCTTTGTTATTTTAAATTCTATAAATCTAACACTTCGTAAATCTTTCTATTAAACGAAACTTCAGTTGAACGTAATATATCACTATATTTGTCACAAGAATAAAAAAGGCAATATCTTTCTTTAAATTTGTTTCCATGCATTGTGCTTTTCTTAGCTTTAAGATGACGGTAATAAGAAATCGCCTGTCATGGATGAGGACAGTTGTTTATCGAACGCAGTCACCAGTGTAGAACGTCAAATATTGTCATCTGTACAATAATGGATGAATATTTCTTAGTGTTTGGCATTTGTCTGATGTTTATCCGAATGTCAGAAAGATAAATTGTTCACATGCCCGAACGACATCCCCAATCGTCCAACAAAATAGCATTTTATTTATTTCCTCCTTCCCATTTGTGTTGATGATGATGAATGAATACGTTTGCATAAAAGGAGAGTGATATATATATGTTTTGGAACCTGTCCCGGTATTTATTTGTACCCATCAGAGAACAGATCGCGACCCATTTCTTATTTATTTTCGATTAAGTTCTTTCAAGCAAAACCTCGCGCAGAGATTGGGTTAATGGTGCGTGTTCGGAAGAAGACATTTAGATGCCAATAGGTTTGTCATTTTTGTGCTTTTCTACTGCTGTGTTTATGAAACTAATGCTAGCGATCAATCATTTTAACACTGCTGCTGGCATTCCTATAATGCTTTTCGGGATTTCTGCGGGAAAAATCCATCAAGCTTCGTTTTGCTTTTCTCCTCATTACCCTTCATAAAGTCCATATTTGACTTTGCAGAAACATTTGAATCTTTTCACTGCTACTTCAATGCAAATGGAAATATTCGAATTTTGTATGTTTGGGAAAAAAAATTAAAAATTTGCTTCTGTTCAGCATAAATGAGGGGAACGTCTAAAAGGCAATTTCTGCTCAATGACTTCATCTAAACGAGTCTGTTTTCAAAAATGTGATTATATTCCTAAATAATAATAAAAAAACTTTATTAAAGAAGCATGCTAATTTGTTATTCTTTATTTTAAAACATTAAAATTTCGCATTCTGTTGCAGTTAAGTGTGGTAAGCGTTAGGATAGATAAAAACTAACATAACAGTTCACACGGTCCATTGAAACATCAGTGCACCATATTTGCTCGTGAGTGAACAAATCTACTGAGGGTAATTTCGGAGGTTTTTTCTTCCTGTCTCCTATTAAGTGCCAAATCTCAGCTGTTAGACGTGAAGTTTACTTCATATACTCTGGTTTCCCCTTAAAAAGGAAAATGATCAAATCGACAGTCTGAAATAGACTAAACTTCAGTATATCCAATTTTGAGCGTGTTTAGAAATTCAAGGAATTTTAAGCCTGACACTTCATAAGTCTAATCCTTGCAGGACTTGTTGTACCTGAAATTTGAGTTGTACTTACCCGAATTTCATCAAATGGTCAATAATGTTTTTCGTCCTATAACGAAAAGAGGAAGAAAGAAAAACTATCCAAAAATCCGCATTTATATGAAACCTAAATTGATATGTTTTTTTTTTTAACTGAACGAGAGCTGCATATTTACAAAAACATGGAAAAAGCGACCCTATCACTGTAGTTTAAAGCATCCGTTGTAAAAATTTTCTCTTAGTCCTCTCGTTATTACTCCAGAATATGTCAGTTTAACAACGTAATGTTATTAAATTAAATAGCTCTCGGTATAGCGATTTATGTTGTAGGTTATACTCGCAATAATAGATTTTCATTATGGCTTTGTCGACAGTTTAAGTTATTAAATATATGTATATTCACTGACTAGTAAAAATGACAAGAATTCGTTTGGAAATTAATGAAATCATTTCATCTTTCTCTAACCCATGAAATATATTATTTACAGAAAAAAAATATTACTGGCTCCTTCTCTTTCATTTCCGATTTAAAAAAAAAGTGAAAGGGGAAACAAAAATCTTATGTAAAATTGAAACTGAATTTTGCAATTTTTAGTTTTTCTGTTTAAATTTTCATTTCAAATAAATGCCTCATTTTACATTGTGCACAACGTGATGAAAAGTATCTTTAATTTTCATTCAAATGCAATGCTTCCAGAATGATGTTAAATGAGATTTTTCTCCGTTGTACCACGCAGCAAAGTTAAGTGAAATGGATATTGTTTTTTTTTTTTAAATCTCATCATTACGAACTCGCTTCGTAATGATGAGATTCCTGGGGAATAATCAGATATCAACTGATTTGGCCATTCACGCCTTATTTTAACGCATGGTGATCATTGGCTAAGTAGCGCTGCTGTTGTGTTTTCAATTTCTTGTATAGATTGATGTCAGTGCTTTCAGTACGTTACCACGCACATTTCTTTTGAAAACTGGTGTGGCGAACGTGTTCACCGTACTATGTGCCCCATTCGGGTAGGCCGTCATTTCCGAGAGTACCATTTCTGTTGGTTCCACAACACATGGTCACGTATGTCCAGCGGGACGTATTCCAATAGCATGAGTATCATAGTTGCAGGTTCACGTCATCTGATTTTTAAAGAGGCAGTGCTAGAAAAATTCCTAAAAATAGTGAAAACTTTCCAGTTCATTTAAAAAGGACCTTGCTAAGTTCTAGTTCAGTTACTTAAACTTGGAAAGTCATCAGGGTTCATTCCAATCATATGATGAACAGTGTGCTTATACAATCCGAATACGTATTGTATAAGCACACTGTAAAAGTCAGAAATACGAATGTAATTCTGACTTTTACGATAAGTCACCACTTTGTTTTTCGCCCTCACGATACAGATAAACGTTTCACCAATAGCAAATTTTTCTGACCTTTACGTATAGAAATTAATGTTTAAGGATTTAAATAAAGTAGATACTTGTTTAATAGTAAATTCTTTTCCTTGATTCAGTATTGATACAATGAAGTATTTCTTCCTTAGTAATTTGAATGCAGTACATTATGCTCTGAATTTTTATTTTGTAAATGTTATTCAGGCATATTTTAAGAAACAATCAACAGTCAGGAAATGAATTAATTCTCACATAAGTCTGTAGACTAGTTAACTAGTTCTTATGGTATGCCTGGATTTCTTTGAATGTTTTTTAAGTGCTACTAATCCTTACTGCTTTCGGAATACAGTAATCTAATATGGTTATTTTCTTATTCACAGATGACAGTCAACTGATGATGAAACATCGCTTTATAACAGGTTTGGCTATCACGCTGATGCTAATAAAAATATATATCATCATCTACGAAGAGCTACAAATGAGTGTGTGTGTGTGGCCTTTATTGCCTAGGACGTTTCAGACTAATTATGTCGTTTCCAAAATATGTTTCACAAAAAATAAACTTGTCGAGAGTTTTCTATATTCATTAAGACCTAATAATAAATAAATAAATACTATTATTTATTAAAACTGAAATGAAATATTTAACCTGGCAGTAGTTGCATCCCAAATCATTGAAAAAAATATTGGATAGCAGTACCTTGCAGGCGTTCTTTTTTTTTTTTTTTTTTTTTAATTCTGCTTGGAGTTTATCAAGTGCATCACTTTTTAGTAATATATTGCAATACTTAGTGGTATTTTTAATAATAACTTTAAAAATGGGTTTTAAACTTGTTGTTTTCAGACAACCACCATTCATTTTTTTTTTGAAAATGAATAAAAAAGATTATAAACAGGCACTCCCGTTTTAAGATTTAAAAAAGAGGTAAGCGTTAATTTTTTTTCAAAATTACGCACGCGCATATTTTCTACTTATATATATGTATTGAATATTTTAGGGATTAACTTAATTCCATTTTCAAGTTTATACAACTAAAAACCATGCAAATTTTCAAAATTATATATGAACTAACAACCTTGAGCCAACCTTGCAATCCATATTTTGTATCAGCACCGAGGAGGTTCCATACAGGAAGAATAATACATATTGGAACAGGATTATATGTAGAGTACCTGATAGGTGTTTTCCTCATATGATTTTGAGTAAACAATAACTGTTCACTTGTATATCTATATTTAGGATGGTAGAAAGAGTTACTGACATTACTAGAATCAATACTTAATGTAAAATTAATATTTTCGAGTACCCCCACTCAGCAGATCCAATATGAATGCTGCCAGGTTAATGTGTCTTTTTTGAATTACTTTACACGAAAACAGAATACATATCTAAATCTTTAATTAATATACAATCTGATTGGAAACAATGAAAATAATTTTTATTTTATGGATAGCCAAACAGCAGAAAACGTTCCCTTCATGAAGAAAATTGTTTAAATAATTGTTAAATCTATAAAAAAAATTGTTCGCCATAATCGTTTTATGTCAAAAGAATCAACGAAAGGCCATAAAAAAACGTAAAAGAATTATGTTTGATTATATGCTGAAACTAATTTAGGCAAATTCAAGGAATAAAAACAAAACCTTAAACAGATGGTTTGGCCATTACACAATATGGAGTGTTATAAATTAAAATGCATTCAAGTTGAAATTAATGTTGGATAATGAAAAAAATTCATACTTATTTATAAATTCAAGTTTAAGTAATATACAATTTTACTTCAACTTGAATTGTAAGGCATATTCTCTAACACATATCATTTCTTCTTCATCTTGCCAATAAATCTAAACATATTACGGAAGTTTTTCAGAAGGATGCTAAATTTTTATGAAAAACTGGTAATTACAATTAATTCTCACCTGGCCGAAACCAAAATATGTTGCTATACTAGTAAGTATTCTTGAGTATATATATTTCCTGTAGCTGAAGTCATTTCAAAATTTCTAGGGATCTATGGCAAGAGCATAATAGACTAATTGTGTTAGATGGGAACATATTTTTCAGATTAAATTGTGGAAGGTAGCTGGAGTAGAAATGGCGTGCGACCTCGTCTAAGCTCGCCAAATTCGGGCACCACCTAATAATATCTGAGATCGATGGGTGGCACTACCACTTTTGATGAATTTGATAGTATTTCATTCACAAAGGAGTAAATGAAATTATATTTAATAAAAAAAAGTCCAGGTTGATGCCTAACAGTACAGACGTATCTGGACTGGGAGTTAGCGTAAAAATATTATCAAATTTACGCTTAATTAACACCTCCTAAAATTACACTTAGGAGAATTTAAGTGCCTTACATTAGAATTTGTAGAACGTTGTAGGAATTTGTCTTGAAGCTTTTATTAATAAAGATTTCAAAACATTTTGTACAATTTTCGATGAATTTGAATAGGAACTTTATAGTTTCGAAAAGTAAAATAAATGTTAAAGTTTAATAGAGCATTTTATTATGTAATGCAACAACGACGAACTTGGATTCTTTTTTGTTGTTGTTGGAATAACTGCTTTTCTGTCTCTTGTAGGACACTTTTCAGAACACAAATATTTCGGTGTTTCTAGATTAGCCAGATTGGCTGATCTAAATTACTCAACTTATACTGGAATGTGCTTGTGATTAGCTGAGTTTTGAACATAGATTTCTCCATTTTGTGAGAGCCACATTGCTCCTGTTATGGCGTTTTAAAAAAAAAACTATTCAGACAATGAAGTGTTTACTAGGTAGATGCCAATAACTAGTTGACCTTATTGTCTTCATACAAGTAACAATAGTTACTTGCAAATACTTGCTGTAATTTCAACAATATGTTTAAAAAAAATTATTCAGTTTTAATTTAAAATCACTTTATTTTCATTTGATCAATCGTACAACTTTCTTGCAAACTCCGGCGCCGTAAATAAATAATTTAAAAGGAAGCCACACGGTATAAATTTGAACCGGTGCTTTAATTTAAAAGCGATAAAAGAAATAGTAATTGACGAACTCTGGGACATAAGCTTTCCTACTCAACAGACTTGAATATATTGCAAGAAAGTAATACGACATTTATTCTCGATGCTTTTGATCATATCCTTTTATCAAGTTTAGTTTAAACGAATAGATTATATTTGTTAACGCTGATTAATTTTTTTTCTTAGTTTGAAAACGGCTGCAAAAATATATTGCTTTTCTCTCGTTTTGGATTTATTATATATCACCATAATTGTCATGTTAAGAGCGAAAACTCAAAGTGAATTTTCACTCTTAACTCAAACTATTGGCGGGAATGGATTCCAACAGAATTACAGTGAATTTGGAAGACTGCAAACGTCCCTATAATGCTGTTGTGTGGTGGTCTGATGGAAGAAGAGAAGCGATTTCCTAATCTGGCAACATTCGTTGAGAGAGAGTCGAAAATAAAACACATACAGATATTTAATCTGAACTGCAAATTTAATCTGAACTTAAATATTAACTCAACAACCGCTTTATAAAAATATGGATTCTCAGTTAACAGAACACAGAAATTGATAGTCTTAACAGTTTTAATCAAATTATGCGCACGAAAATTTATGGGGAAACTTTAATTGTTTAATGTCAGATACAAAGTTCTACTCTGGTTGGCAACTATGAGGAGTAACAAGTCATCTTTGATGAACAAAGATAAGTTCTTTTCAAAGAACAGTATTCGACGCTTTTAATACATTTCCTTCCATCTCTTATCACAATAAGCGGTTTTATATTGAATTAAATTGTCTTGATGCTAATCAAGACAATTTAATTTGAACAAAATTTTGACTTCACATTGAGACAAAACTGTAATGCAATCGTTTTTACTCTGTGCAGACCAGTGGATTGTTTATTTCAAAAAGTTTATTAGGCTCACAGGTAAGACTGACGCATCCGACAACAGAGCCCAGTGAAACTACAGTAATTCCGAAGCTTCTATTCAGCTTGACGGTGCAAAGGTGAAACTTCGTGCATCAGTAGATAACAGGAACTTCTTTTCCGTTGTCTTTGCAGAGGTGAACACAGCAAGTCTAAAATCTTCAATTTAGTGGTTGATGAAAGAAAGAACGCGATTGCAGTAGAGTTCATATTTTTGTTTCTCCCATGCGACTGCTCGTTTTCTGTATTACCGGAATTATGAAACTACATTTTTGCTATTCAATTCATAATATTGGTTAAGCTAATTTTTGGAATTCTGTTAGACGAAAAACAAATTAATAGTCGGTTATGCAAGGTGATAAATTGTACTTGATTTTTAAAAAGTTTATGCTACAAAGCTTATGGTCAATAATAGTAAGAATCGCATTGGGATTTCATTCATTATTAAAAGTTTTATGGAACTGGACACTATAAATAAATAATAATTCGTATTTTGGCATTCTCTAATTTATTTATTTTTTCTCGTCATTGTTCAACTTTTGAATCCTAACACGCAATTTTATTTGTTAAGATCGATGGACCCTTAATATTGTACAGCAGCGATATATTGGAGAGAAAAAGACTCCGAAGAAGTAGTAAGTCTAATTTTCCGGCAAGAAACTATTTCATAGACCCTCTTTGAAATGATGATGAAATGAGATGCTTGGATGTAGCATCTCATTTCATCATCAACTGTAAATGGCGTTTACATGACAGTTGTAATTTTCTCTAATAATAAGTGCCTCTTCAGAACTTTTTTTTGATAAAAAAAAAAAAAAGTTCTCAAATATAGGCAACTATTGACGGTTTTCATTTGATTGGCTATACTTAAATAGCAGCATACATATTTATAAATTAATAGGCACTATAATACTTCATACTCTGCATCTACACACGTTTCAGTTAAATGTGGTTCGCCCCGCGTGATACAGTAATGTTCTTGTGCTGGAGGTACATCCGCGAAAGAAACTATTCCTCTGACCACATGTGGCCGTCCCTTAATTTATTTATGATGTTTCACGAACTTAAATAACATTTCTGCACCTACGAAACCGTTATAAAACACAGTAGTGACTTCTGTCATTAAATTTTCTTTCTCGTATACAGTCCGATCCCAAAGCTGTGTGCGTTTATACGTGCACAGCAGTCGCACATGTGAACAGTGCCGAGAGTTGTCTGTTGGCATTAACAACATTTGGGTGACAGTATTCGCACTTCACAACCATTTATTGCAGCCAGCTTCTTACTTATTCGTGCTAGATGCTCGCAACGATCGAGGGTGGTTGAAATTTCTTGCAAGTGTCAGCCATCTGTGGAGGAGGAGGAACAATTGCGGGTAGATATAAGAAGACAGTTGATCCAAATATAGGCTTTCTATTCCCCCAGATATGAACGTAAAATCTTTGTTTTTTTCTAATGCAATGTTTAATGGAAAAATGCGTGTTATGGTGCTAAGGAATTTAGTACGATGAGTTCATTTTACTACTTATCCATGGGTTAAGAGCACTCGTTTAAATTTCGTTTTACCCCAGCTTGTAAGGGTAATTAAAATGAGTTATATTTTGTAACAATTTATAAAACGAAAATTACTTGTTTAGTGATGCAATGTTTTGTTCTCAATTTCCTTTTCTTTTCCTCTAATTATTCTGACACTAGCACTCATAAGCTTCCTTCTCTTAGCCATAGCTAGCAGTTAACTGAACATCGTTGCAAGATTAAACAGTGTCGTACTTAATGGCCAGTCTAAAAGCATCATTTAAAAACTGAACACTGTTGTAACTAAAAGTGTACATTTGTTGTGTTGAATAGAACGGAATCCGTTTAACAGAGGAGTAGGTACGTGAAATGGTTTCTTTTCACCGAAAGTAATTTAATGATACCGTATGCCTAAAAGTGAACTTAATAATGCCTATTCGTAAATTCCTATAATTTTCAAATGGTAATAAAAACCTAAATCTACTGTGCTCATATTTCTGCCGTGATATGCAATCATTATTTTTTTTTTTTTATTTCTACTTAAAGTTCAATTTATCGGTCATTAAAATTTCAGTAGATAACAGGAACTTCTTTTCCGTTAAATACATTTGTCCCTGTAGAAACAATTATTTATTACTTTTATATACCTCTTAGCCCTGCTATCCCATTGAATCAGGTTATCCCTGCCAATAGGAGATTCCAGCTTCTTGTATTCATGAATTTGTCTACCTTTTGAACATTTTACTTACAAAATTGCTTGGTCACCTAGGACGACCTGAAAATCAGAATAGTTCCTGGTGATGTGCCCATTTTCCTAATATTGTAATCCCAACTTTAATTTATAATAAGACTCTACTCACAATCCATGATGTAGTCCAAACTGTGGACTACATCATGGACCTGACTCTGCCGCCGTGAGGGGGGAGGGAAGACAAAGTGGGATTCTTCTTTTAGTGTTAAAACGCTTACAATGGTGGTGGTAATCGGTCTGTCTTGGTGGAACAGGAATGAAAATCAGCAATCTACACTGAACTACGAGGCCAATTACTTAACCAACCCAACAGCACATTACGCAGATATGTTCAACGCTTCACTGATTGCCTTTGCTCTGTACAATATCTTCACATACGTCAGGGTTGCCGTAGTCTGGCTAGGAATCGCCTTCCCAAAAGAAATAAGAAATAAGAAATAACAGGTTGATATAAAAGAGTAGCAAGTGATGAAACCATTTGTCATTCATTTGGTTTCGATTTTTCTATAACTTGAGGAATATCTAGGATCCTCTTTAGTGAGGCTGTAATAAGCGAATTTCAGGGCTTGCAGTAGGATTTTTCCCCGTGATTTAGTCCAGGTTTCTCAGTCCGCACAACATGCAAATCGGTTCATGAAGGCACTTCTGTAGACATAATACAGTTATAAGTATATACTGTAAGTTATGGTTGTCGGCTGTTAACAAAATAATATCCGCAAACAAAACAATTTTTGTTCAGTCAAGAAATCAATCGCTTTCTCCACTTGTATCTTATGATATGAATAGCTTACTCTTTGCGGAGATGAACTAACGTTCCAGGTGCCGCCCAAGACAAATACATATATATGAATAGCTTACTCGTTCTTACCAAAGTAATACAGGCCAAGCTTTATAGTTTGGATTGTTTACGCCTTCTTGGCTTAAGTCCACTTTTTTGTTGACTGGACGCTTATATGTGGCCCACAAGCCAAACTGTAAAGCTTGGCTTGTATTACTTTGGTAAGAACGAGTCAACAGAAAAGTGGGCTTCAGCCAACAAAGCTTATTAGTATTTATGATTCTAACTGTTTTGTGGCATTTATTAATTGCAAAGATAATGCAATTAATATAACAAATAGTATAACAAACTTTGTTATAGTATTTGTTATATTATATAACAAATATAATATAACATAACAAACTTATAGTATAACAAACTTTGCTTTGCAACAAGTATTGCACAAATTTCTGATAGGTTAATTAACCAGTTGTTCAAAAGATGAGACTGCTTCAGCAATTATCTTTTAAATATCCCGAACAATAATGACAGCCTTTAGTGCTAACACGAAAACAAAACAGGTTGAAAGGATCCTATTTAATTTAAGGTATAAGAAAATCAGAGTTTTAAAATTATGTAGCGGAAAATATCTAATACTGCTGTGAGAATAAGACCGTTTCATTATTCATGTAATTTAAATCCTGCTCATAAAAACAGATGGAAGTACAAGACAGTCATTGCGGATGTAAATAAGTTTCGTTGTTGTGCTTACTATTCATTTAAATTGTGTTCAACCATAAGCTGACCTCAATCTCAGAGAGTGCCGGATTTCAAAGAAGAGAACTGTTGTCATTCCGTTTATTTTTCTCATACACTATATACTTAGCAAAGAACTCAACCAATATCCGGTTCACGGAATGATACTAACTCAATATGTGATTAGAACCATTGAAAAATGGAATTCCTAGACTGCTTAGACCTCCAATTTTACATAACCTTTCGAAGATTTCTGTGTTTTCATTAATAGTTTTAACACAGGATTCATGTTCCGAAACCCTCTATTTGTTGGTATAAGCACCTTGTCCTTTGAAACCTCTTCCTCATATCAGTAATTTAACAGGTGTATAATCCTGAGATTCTTCAATGTCTATGAAGAATCTCAACCTTATCATTAGAACCTAACAGCTACAGGCCTAATATTAGAAGATCAATCTAATTAAATAGGTGATTCACCTATAGTCACTGGTGGTGTGCTCACTAGTGACCATCCAGTTATTAAGGACGTAGATTTTTGACTTGTATTGGAGGATTGCCAAGGACATTAATCACAACCAGCCCAGAGCGGATATTTAATTTTTCAAATTCATTGTCTCTCATCAGATACCTCCCGAGCCGGGAGGTGGCATCCATTCCAATTATTATGTCACCTACCTTTCCTTGATATTCTCTATAAGGATCAATATGTTAACTATTGGATTACTAAAGAATAATCATGATAACAGCCTGTGCCTTTTCTCAAGGCCCCGTCAGCATGGCCTCCAATCTGATCACTCACAGTAAACGGTTTCTGTATAATAAGCTAAGTCAATATTACACTCCTCCATAACAAGATTTATCTGAAAAGTATATCTTATCACATTTATCTTCAATGTTTTGAATTGCTGTATTAAAATACATTTTTGCCCTTAACACTATTATATTATGAAGAAATTCGATAGGCAAGTCCTATCACAGTGACTACGGATGAAATTACCTTTACAAAATTTTGCTATGTATCCATAGTTTAAACACGGTCAGAGTAAAGTTTTCTTTAACATTGGGTGCTGAGCAGTTAATATATACTTTGCTTTTCAGTCTTAATAACAACTATTACCTTAAACGCATCCTCCTCAGAAAAGCTATTTAAATATTTAGACTTTATGAATGCCATATGTGACAAATTTAGTTCTCAACTGTCATCAGTCGAGTTTTACAGTCTAACTTTAACATCAAGGTCGGACGAACACTGTTTAAATCTTTGGCGTCTTTGTAGTAACAAATAGCCTTTCAAAAACTTCAAGCGCTTTAGCGCTATTACTATTGACATAGAACAGGTAAGCCCTTAATATGTTACCTTGCCTGACGTAGCGCAGTGGTCAGGAGCGGGACTGCAGTAACAGAAGCAATTTGAGTGGACCGGAGTTCAACCCCGTGACTTCTAACTACGATTAAAATTTGAATTGATTGATTTATTGTAAACTCCACTGGCTTGGTGGTCGTGCCGGAGTATAAACAAGAGCATATTCTCTTTTACATGAATTACCTCCTATGCTTTTCTGAACCAGATCGAGATCTTGAACTCGGTGACCTAGACGGGCTACCTTTACGAAACTTTGGCTTGAGACAAGATCTTCCTATCAGATGTTTCTCTTTCTTTATGAATATGTTGCATGCAGCAGGTTAAACATACGTATTCTCATTGACAGTACTTTCCAAAGATAAAAAAAAAAATACCGAACTGTATGTATGGCACAGTGTTGAGTTAGGCTTTAATGAAAACTGGAAAAGCTTCCACATCCAAGGTTATTTCCGAAAGCCTCTGTTTGAAATACCGGTTACATTGGATATATAAAACCTTACTTTTTTTTTTTTACATCCCAATTTCATAACGATACGAACAAACTGTATAAATACTTCCATAATGTCAGACTAAGGAAGTTGCTAATATGCTGCTGTCGCGTATATTTTAAAGACATTCTTTCACTTTACTTTTTTCAGATTCCTAGTAGTCGAGTACTGGTTGAATAGTGTCACGCACAACCCATTCACCATCTAAAGGACTGTTTTTTTTTGTATCAACGTAAATATCACTTCCTGGAGAGTTCACATCGCACCCAGTAATATTGTTCTTTTTCAGATGCCATTTACGTCCGTCCCCAATCTTCTAGGATTTATCTCTACTCCACGTGCTGGACGCAGTAATGACAACATATACCTACCGTTTCATTTTATGCTGGCTAAAGAATTTCTTTCCAAACAACTCGGCCAACATTTTTGATTCATTGACAGACCTTGTAAAATACTCTGAAAGCAAGAAATACAGAGTGAAGAGTCATTATGGAATCCACAGGTTACTTCAACTATAGAATGACAGCACGCCTGATGAAACTACTCGGATAAAGATGGAACGAGATATAATACTAATTAAGAAGTAATGATCCTGCAGCATCAAACCACTGTTGAACATTTATTTTTGTAAGATATTGTTTTCTTGGCTATGTAAAAGCAAACTTTTTTTTTCTATAATAAACGGATTTATTAATAATAATACTATTTTACAGTTTATTTTGTATTCTTAAAGTAACGACTCCGGTTATACTACAAAACATATTTGTGCAAAACTCAAAATCGATTACAAATTGAAATACCTTTAAGCTTTGTTAATTTTAACGAATATTCTGCTACTGTTAGTATGATGGAACCATGCATTTTAAAACGAACTGGTACATCCCTCTATAGTAAGATGAACAATCGTATGCTTATCATTTTACTTTAATTCAAAATAGTTTGAATTGAACTAGTTTCATTTCTTTACGTTGAACACTATAAATCAAAAGCTTTGACACACTTAAAGTTGTCATGTAATGCATGGTAAAGCGAACCGAAGTCAAATGCGGAAAGGTCAGGGAATGACCACCACATATCCCCGGAGCAATATGGCCTTTGTTGCTAATGCTCCTAAAAACCAAATAACAACAGCGAACCGGATTATCACTCTACAGTAATGTGAACAATCTTATTCTTATGATTCAAATTATTTTGAAGCGTACTAGTATCATTTCTATATAAATGAGGGAATGCTTGACTTCGATAAATATAAGGCGTTAACAGAACTAAAGTTGTCATGCAATGTATATATCAGTAACATGAACAAGCATATTCTTATATTGATTCAAAATAGTTTGAAGTGAACTAGTATCATTTATAGACATTGAAGCAGTTCAGTTTCATCTCTTTACAGCTGAACACTGCATGTATATTAATGATTGACTTCGATAATCCTAAAGCGTTGACAACTAAAGTTGTCATGTAATGGATATAATAGAAGGAACAATGCATGGTAATGCGAATCGGAATAACACTCTACAGTAACATGAACAATCCTATTCTAAATATTTTGAAGCGTACTAGTATCATTCCAAAAGTTCAGTTTCTTTTCTTTACGTTGAACACGATATGTAAATTAGTGAACGATTAACTTTGATAAATCTAAAGTTTTCATGTAATGGACATAACAGAAGAAACCCGTATATCACTGTTCAATAACATGAACACGCCTATTCTTATATTGATTTAAAATAGTTTGACGTGAACTAGTTTCATTTCTTTACAGTTGAACTCTATGAATGATTAGATTTATCGAAGTCAAAGCTTTGTCATGTCATATACGTATATACCAACCATGCATTTTAAAGCGAACCGGTATATCACTGCTCCAGTAACATGAACAATGGTATTCTTGTAATGCTTGTATTTTATTCAAAATTGTTTGAAGCGAACTAGTGTCATTTCTTTACAGCTGAACACTATATGTGAATAAATGATCTTTGACATTTCATTTGCAGAACTATAGTTGTCATGTAATATATATTATACAAACTTAAAATTATGTGGCATTCTATTCTAGTTTTGGAGAAAAGAAGAGAATCTAACCTACCAACATTTGTTCTTTTTATTAATAATTATGAAAACTTAAACCTTAGAAGATTTTACATGAAGAAAATATTCTAATGGCCAACTACCGGAGTCAAACAAGGATGTGGACTATCATCAAATTTATTTAATATTCACCTGAATCGAAACAAACAGTTGAACAAGAGGAATAAAATTCAAACTATATCATCCGCTGACGATAAAGTTATAATTGCAAAATCGGAAGATGAGATGAAGCTCTCCACCTCAAAATCAATCAACAGGATTATTTTGAAAAAAAAAAAAAACATACAAAGAGTCAAAATTGTTATTGATCACAAAATAATGGAACTAATATCAAATGAAGCGTAAGACATGCACACTAAACTACAAAAACATAATAAAATGAACGGAACAATTAATCGTCGCTTTGCACAAATTAAAAGTAGATGACACAAAATGGATCAGTCAAGTAGAAAGAATAAACCAAAATTAGCATTTAAATATAAACCCATAGCCAACAGACAGAGATGTGGGACGACCTAGAGACAACGAGAGGTATAATGGAACATGTCTTAAAAGACCTAAAGCCGCATCATGGTGATGATATTCTATTTAGCACAGAGGAATCACTTATAAAACTGAGACCAGGATCTTTAAGCATATCGCCAACCACGAATCAAACAAGGCAAGGAGTGCAATACACGAATTGATAAGATCTTTAAGCTTAAGAGAAAACATCAATTAATAGTCTTCAAATCATCTTTTAAATGAGAAGAATTACACAAGAATCAGTTCTGCTTTAAGAAACAATTATTTATTCACATTTCCAAAAATGCAAATTACATAACAGCCAACATCATTTTAAATAATAAGCATGATATTTTTAGAATTAAAGGACTAAGATTACAAAAAAACTGAAAGCCTGCTGTATTGCCGATTACCACTTTCACCTTTTTATTTTTGGGAAAAAGATTTAAAACAAAGCACCATTCTGTAATAATGCAATTATTATTTATAAGCCATACGCATAACAATAATGTCAAGGCTAATTTCATTTCTAAAATTGTTAATAATAACTGGATTACCTCAAAATATCATTGAGACATACTATTTTAATAGTTCATGTTTGTTTTACAGTAATCTGTTTACATCAACGTCTCATGCTGCACCTTCGACTCCGTACATAAGTGATACTAAGTATCACTTGTCATCGACAAAAAGTCGTCTATTTAGGTATGAAATCACCGCTTCAGTTCTCTTCAATCTTGAACTGGAAGGAATAACTAACATAGCTGCAATATAAGAAATAAATAAATTTGTTTCATTAGCGATACAATAAAACTAAGGTTTTGTTATAATGCCGCAAAATACAATTTTAACAGGAAAGGAGTAATAGAATCACAATATACAGACTGTACGACAATATATAAACACAATAGTTGTGACTTAAGGAGCTTCTTCGATTTTATTGAACTCGAGGATGTGGATAATACATTCTTAATCATAAACTATCCATCTAGTTGTCAAGAAAAAAAATATTCAAACGGTAAACATGCAAATTCAATTTACGAATACGTTTCTTGAACGCCCTTTCCGCTTCACACTGACGTTGCGCAATGTTCAGCTACTAGCCTCGGTAGCTGAGTGCATAACGTACCAGCTTGCTGTGATAACGACCAAGGTTCGAATCCCACGCGGACGGTGTGGAATTTTTACTGCGGTTATTTTCGCAGTACCGAGTTAATCGATCTCGGGCCGGGGCGCGAGGGGGGGTTTTCCCCCCCTCGCCTACCAAAATTGATCGTTGTACACACACAAATACAGACCCCTACACCTCAACCTATTTGGAATTTATGCAAATTACTATAACGCAAAAAACGACATTGAAATATGATCTAACTTCTATAACCATTCTTCACATATTCAAAAGTGAATTACAGATTAATTTCAAACTTTGTTTGTCTCTGATATTAGACACTAGTGACTTTTAAACAATTGGGACTATTTGACTAAGATCGATTTTCATACTAAGAAAGGGAATAATGAATAGAATCTTTAATTGCAGTATGATCTACATATATTTAAACTATCTAAGAACAATTAGAGAACCTTTGAGCTGATCCAAAATGAGCATATTTTCATCTGTTGATGCTTAATTTTTTTTTTTACAGTACTCTGGTAACAACGTGCTGCAACTTCGGCTCAGCATATATACTAAGTATCACTTGTCATTGACAAAAAGTCGACTATTTAGGAATGAAGTCACTGCTTCAGCTCTCTTCAATCTCGAACTGGGAGAAATGACTATAAATCTAAAATATTTACATTTGTCACACGAATGCTAAAGGATAGCCGGCGGCCGAAACGAAGTACACTTTATGCGCTGTGATGAGAGAGAAATTTTAAATCTCTGAATAAAGTGAAATCAGCAAGAGCGCCAGTTGACCAGTTTACGTATTTGTGTGTGTTACAGGCGGATATAGGGGTGACCCTGGAAACCGCCAGTAACATACAAAATTACTTTACTACTTTGACCAGTTTACACAATTCCTCTACATGTAAGAATAAAATTGTGCAAAAATGAAACGGCAAAGTGGATCCGACATTCTCACCGACCTTGTTTCAGGAGAACACGTGATGTGCGAATAGCTGAGCTATCACTTGTCAAAAGCAAACATCTTGATAGTTAATTTTTTTTTACAGTAATCTGGTAAGAACGTCTCATGCTGCAACTTGGGCTCAGCGCATTAGTATAATACGTGACGCGCGAATAGCTCAGCTATTCATACATCACGTGTTCTCCGTCAACTGCGCCACGTCCTTCAAGCTTCACACTGACGTTGCGCAATGTTCAACTACTAGCCCCGGTAGCTGAGTGCATAACGTACCAGCTTGCTGTGATAATAATCAAGGTTCGAATCCCACGCGGACGGTGTGGAATTTTTACAGTGGTTATTTTCGCAATACCGAGTTAATCGATCTCGGGCCGGGGCGCGAGGGGGGGTTTTTCCCCCCTCGCCTACCAAAATTGATCGTTGTACACACACAAATACACACCCCTACACCTCAACCTATTTGGAATTTATGCAAATTACTATAACGCAAAAAACGACATTATGTATTGAAATATGACCTAACTTCTATAACCACAATATTCAAAAGTGAATTACAGATTAATTTCAAACTTTGTCTCTGATATTAGAACCAGAGTGACACTAGTCAGCATGTCCATTAATTTTAAACAATTGGGACTATTTGACTAAGATCGATTTTCATACCAATAAAGGGAATAATGAATAGAATGTTTAATTGCAGTATGATCTACATATTTTTAAACTATCTAAGAACAATTAGAGAACCTTTGAGCTGATCCAAAATGGAAATGAGCATATTTTCATCTGTTGATGCTTAATTTTTTTTTTTTTACAGTAATCTGATAAGAACGTCTCTTGCTACAACTTCGGTTCAGCATATATACTAAGTATCACTTGTCATTGACAAAAAAGTCGTCTATTTAGGAATGAAGTCACTGCTTCAGCTCTCTTCAATCTCGAACTGGGAGGAATGACTATAAAACTAAAATATTCACATCTGTCACACAGGATAGCCGGCGGCCGAAACGAAGTACACTTTATGCGCTGTGATGAGAGAGAAATTTTAAATCTCTGAATAAATTGAAATCAGCAAGAGCGCCGGTTGACCAATTTATGCCCTGTACTGCAAAGGAATTTTCATCCCAGCCATTACCTACGGATCCCCGATATGGTACAAAATGCAGGAACAGTAGTAAATAAAAGACACCTGGACACAATTCAGCGTAGCATTATGCTCATCATGTTTCGTGCATGCAGAACAGTGAGCACGCACGCCCTCCAGGTCTTGACAGGAGTCCTCCCACTGGACGTGGAGGTGACTCGCTGCGGGCTCATGTACCACCTGTCTAAGGGAACACCCAATACAATCTATGGACTCACCCTAGAACCAAACAACAACCGCAAAGCAGAAAAGCATAGAATCGTGGCTCACCTGCTACGGCTGTGGCAGGACAGATGGACAGCATCAAGGCGAAGTGACGAAGAGATTCATACCACTGGTTCTCAAGACGTATCCAAAAGCCCCCCCCCCCCTCCAGGGTTAAATGCAACGTACTTACTAACTGACCATGGCCCATTCAAGGCAAAATTGAACATGTTGGGTATAACGGAGGAGCTAACTTGCACCTGTGGTGAGCCTGAAACATGGCATCATATAATGCACGACTGTGAGGGCTATGAGGAACACAGAAGCGTGCTAATAACTAAAATACAGTACCTACCAAAAAACACAGAAGACGACTACGTGGCTTTCAGCCAATTTGCACGAGAAGTCTTCGACCGAAGAAGAACGGAAATTGCCATCCACAATGAATGAAAGTAAATTACATACTCGAAGAAAATCGACCACCCCACAAGACTGCAAAGAGTAAGAGGAAATCAAAATGAGCGTGTAAGAAGACAACCCCGACCAAAGTGAGGCCACAAACGGATCAAAGGACCCTACAAAGATCAAGAAAATAGCAAAGTGACAAGGAACCTGGTCAGACACAGCCACAGGAACTAACCGACGAAGATGATTACATGCAATTTTTTTTTTTTTTTGGTAGTTGTTGGTGAATAGGCTTCTGTGGCCATAATGCACCTCCCAAAGTTTTTGCAGTACATTGATCCAAGCCCGAGGCGGGAATCGAACCCGCGACCTTTGGGTTGCCACAGGCAGGCACTTTACCCACCTGGCTAGCCCGGTCGGCGATTACATGCAAACAAACCAAGTGACAAAAAGCCCGGACTGGACATAAATGCAGGAACTACTTGCATTACGCCATATGGCGGTCTGAATAGGACTCCCTAGTCCTATTCACCTTTAATTCCCAATCCCCAGACAGGGGGGAGACGGTTTCCTGTTTGCCCCCTGCCTCTCCCCGCTTCTCTACCTCTGGTGGGGCATGGGCCTGCCCCACTGCTTTTGGGGACACCTACTCTATTGTCCCCATACTTCTGGCTTTTCCCCCCAGTTTTCAGCCTCCCCTACTCTGTCTATACACCAGCGCATGTCCCACACAATGTTAAAAATTAAAATATGTCCAAATTCAAACCGCGCACGCAAAACCCTTTCGGCTTAAACCTTTGTCGGCGATTATTTTTTATATATATATATATATATTTTTTTTTTAAGGCCCTAGCCACTGAAATCTCAGGAAACTAGGTGGCAGGGCCTGCCAGAATAAAATATCGGGTACTTGGTCTGCCTCCACGAGGCTAACTGTGCACAACGTTGGACCCCAGCAGGGGTCTAGCAGCTAAATGGCCAGAAGAACAACAATACACAACACTACACTTACAAAATCCATACACTTTTAAATCTCTGGCCTTTACAGTGAACTGTAAAGTGAACCTACAATGAAAGCAACGCGGAGTTGGGGGGAAACCTCCGGTGCCGCTAGACTCGAATACACTTTACACTTGACCAATTTATGCAATCCCTCTAAATGTAAGGATAAAATTGTGCCGGACCTTGATATTTTGAAGATGTGCGAAAATGAAACGGCAAAGTGGATCCGACAGTCACATGATTCCAATATATTTCTACAATTGCAAAACATTCTCACCGACCTTGTTTCAGGAGAATCGGAGAACACGTGATGTGCGAATAGCTGAGCTATCACTTGTCAAAAGCAAATATCTTGACAGTTAATTTTTTTTTTTTACAAGAATCTGGTAAGAACGTCTCATGCTGCAACTTGGGCTCAGCGCATCGCGCATTAGTATAATACGTGACGCGCGAATAGCTCAGCTATTCACACATCGCGTGTTCCCCGTCAACTGTGCCACGTCCTTCCAGCTTCACACTGACGTTGCGCAATGTTCAACTACTAGCCCCGGTAGCTGAGTGCATAACGTACCAGCTTGCTGTGATAATAATCAAGGTTCGAATCCCACGCGGACGGTGTGGAATTTTTACAATGGTTATTTTCGCAGTACCGAGTTAATCGATCTCGGGCCGGGGCGCGAGGGGGGGTTTTTCCCCCCTCGCCTACCAAAATTGATCGTTGTACACACACAAATACACACCCCTACACCTCGATCCATTTGGAATTTATGCAAATTCTTATAGGGCAAAAAAAATAAAAACTATGATTATAATGCGCCACATCACAACACAATTAAAAATTGTCGAGATTTTGGTAACCTTTAAAATCCTCATAAAGTTATATTTCTACAGCAATCTATAAAAATCAGTACATCAATAAAAGCAAACTATTTACATTAAATTAATGTTGACAGGTGGTCATTATTAGATAAAATAAGATGGCTAAAATTGGAACATTACGTTGCTCGCATCGTACATAGGAGTGTCAGATGACTGTCAGCGCAAGAACTCTGCGTGGAATGCATGGTTTGATTACAAGGTTAATCCATTTCGAATTAAAGCAAAAACTGGCCTAATACAGCTCATGGAAATATGACCTAATTTCCATAACCACAATGCTCAAAAATGAAATGCCGATTAATTTCTAATCTTTGTTTGTCTCGGTGTGGCCAATAGAACTTTGCTTGCAAGCAAAGGGTTAGGGTGGCACTAGTCGTCTTGGCCATTGATATGACAACACCAGAATTGGACTATTTGGATCAGTCAACCGTGCCGTTGAAAACCAGTGTGGAAGTGGGATCACTTTCACACTGGTTTTCAACGGCAGAAAATGTACGGGTAGGCATGTGGGTAAAAAAATTGTGTGTGCGGAAGTTCAATGAAACTTTTTATGCGAACACTTGACCGTACGAATCTACATGAGACGTTCCGTTACAAAATCTAGTTTGTGTGTCTTGTCGTCAGGGAAGTGGGTTCCTCGAAGAAATGACTTGAGAGAAGGAAACAAGAAGTCCGATGGTGCAAGATCGGTTGAGTAGGCTGGATGGGGCAGTATTTCATATCCACAAGTGGGCTCTTGTGTTGTTGCAATTTTAGAAGTGTGAACTGGGGCATTGTCTTGGAACATGCCACGCCTACACGTTTTGATTTTCACCAGTAATTTTGTAAGTTGGCATAATAGGCACTTGTAATTGTTCTACCTTTCGGCAGGTAATCAGTCATTATTATGCCTTTCTCATCCTAAAACTCTGTCAGCAAGACCTTTCCTGCTGACGCGTGGACCCTTGCCTTCTTGGTGGGGGGGAGGCAGGATGTCGCCATTTCATGGACTGCTTTTTACTTTCAGGGTCGAAATGGTGTAATCAACTTTCATCCTGAATGATTTCATCCTCAGTTTCTACCGATGTCCGACCACACCTAAATTTTCAATGCCATAGGATGGGGCTACATCGTTATATACAGCAGTCATTTCCTCGTGGATTTCTTTATGGGATTTCCCCTTCAAGAACAGATATCGGATTACAGCTCTGGATGTAATAAACTTTGCCCATGGTGCAACTTCGTTACACGTTCAGCTCTGTAAGGCAAAAACAAATTAAGATACAGGGCTTAAATTTTACACCTTTAGTACAGAGTATGTATGATGCTAAACAAAATATTATCACTCTGCCATATGTGGAAGTAGATGAGGGCGATTTTTATTGAACCACCCTCGTAGCTTAGATCTCTCCTTCGTATTCAATGGTGAAGATCGCACTCTACGTATACGTGCTCTATACGCCTTAGAACTTCACTATTACTCTTCAACATGTTGAATTCTAAACTCTGTCCCGTCGATTTTTTTTATTAAATACGGTGCAGAATGACGAAAGTAATAGCATGACGCAATCAGTAGGGGTACTGATTGATTAATGCGTCGCTCGTGCCTGGTACAATGGTGGGGGATGAATCATTTCGTGTTTCATTTTCATCAATCACGAGACGCATTGCACGTATAAGTTCACTCTATGCCTTAAAACGCTCACCACAGTATTTTGGGTCAGGCGCCACCGGTGGTTTCCCATATCTGCGCCGTATGCACTCTGTGATGGAATGCAGAACAACTGCAAAGGCCAGAAAAAAGTGTAATGTCTGGCTTCTGAAGTACTGTTTTGTTGTGTCTCTGGCTGCTTGGCTGCAGGGCTCCTACGTTCACCAAAGTACCGTTTAGTATATGATATGTAGTAAGCGCCGGTCATTGTGGTCACGTTTATTAATTGAATTTTAATTCTATTAACGGCGATTCTAATAAGCGAATAGGAGGAATATTATCCACAGGCTATAAAAGTAAAGGTATATAAAGATTTACACTTCATTACCTTACCAACACATGAAAATCGGAAGAATATTTTCTACAGGTTAACAAAAGAAGAAGAAAAAAAGGAATGCAAAAACTCAACTATACCAGGAAAGGCGGTCACCCTCCCAGTTACTAACTAGACATAAACCTACTTAACTTCAATTGAAAGTCAGACGCGAACCGGAACGTTTAACCTAATAAGATATAACGGCCTGTTATATGCATTTACTTATGGCAACGGTTGCAATTTTTGTCACTCCAGTTACTCCCATCTGAAAACTGCTCCCTGGAGCGCGCCTAAAGAAGTTTCATTTCCAAAGGTATTTGTTCCCACATTTTTTTTAGAGGGGGAGAGGTTGTTATCAGCGAGCATATTATCTATGACACTTCCTCTTCTATTGATATCGGCACTACCCCATAGAGTGTTATGTCCATTAAAATCTCCGAGAAAAAAAAAGGGGAGGGAACTTCAAAACAACATAGTGTGACACTAGTCGGTTTAGTCAGTTCTTGGACTAATTGGCTGAGATCGATTTTCATTCCAAGAAAGGGAATAATGAATATAATACAATAGAATCTTTAATTGTAGTACGATCTTCATATTTTGGAACTATAAAAATAAAATAAATATTCTGTTTATACTCCGGCACGACAACCAAGTCAGTAGAGTTTACAATAAATCGTCAATACAAATATTTATCGTATTTAGCAGTCACGGGCTCGAACCCCAGTCCACTCAAGGAACGCGTGCTATGCACTCTCGCTCTTGACCACTCGGCTACGTCAGGCCTGTTTAAGAACTATTCGAGAAACTTAGGGGAACCTTTGAGCTGATCCGAAATGGAAATGTGAATATTTCCATCTGTGGACAACACATGATATCGGGCCAAATCGAAGTACACTTTATATCCTGTGATTAAGATATGGCCACTACCCCATAAGGTGTTATGTCCATTTAATTAAATAGGCTCTAATGCGCTTGCACGAGTTGATATATGTCTTGTCCGTTTATGCTCTTCATAGATAGCAAGTTTTAACTACTTCTCCTTGACCGCACAGCATGATTCAAGTACCAATGGATTCCTCTTCTAAGGTGGTTGGGTTTTTTGCAGCATTATCGACCAGTTCATTGCCCAAAATACTAGAATGTGCTGGTATCCAACAGAAGGTGACTAGCTGGTGGCGTTCTTCAATCTGCAGTAATAATCTTCTAATTTCATTAATAATAGGGTGAACTTTATTTGAAGAATTACACAATGCCTTGATTGAGCTGAGGGAATCAATGTAAATTACAAATTTTAAAGACCGGTCAAAAGAGAGATTCTGTAAAGCTAGTTTAATTGCGAATAATTCAGATGAAGAGATGCTGATACAATCGTATTCGGAAACTGCAGCTGCTCCAACATTTGAATTGGATTTAGTCATCTGGGTATATTGGTAAAAAATCAATATATCTTTGAGTATGAACTGCATGAAGTTGTCTGATGTTTGATGCTTGCAAAATGCAAAATATTGTTTTCACATTGATAAAGGTAAGTGCTACAGGTCGGAATAGGAGGTGGAACCCATGGCGGAATGGATGGAAACATTCCAAACCTGCATTAGTTCAAAAAGACGAAGACCGGCTGGTTTTGCTATGGCAGGTTTATTTCTGTACAGATTTTCTAATGGTGGAGGAAACGGTATGACTGAATGGGATGCGAAGAAAAACTTTGTATCTTAACAGAGTACTTCAGCAATAGCGATTACGTAAAGCTACGTAAAGATAGTGGGGGCTCATTAGCATCAATGTAAAGGCTGTGTGCTGGTAATGTTCTGAATGCACCAAGTGCAATCGTCAGTGAACTGGGTTGAACTGGATCAAGTAATACTCTTTTTCTGGCAGAATCATAAATGGGAGCTCCATAATCAATGCCCTGTATAATCGAAGTAGGGAGGTACGATCTTCACCCCAGGTTAGTGCAGATAGTGCTCTTAGTATGTTTATCTTTTTTTAGACATGCTGTACGTAATTTTTTAATGTGCTCTAAGCATTTAGCGTGTTGTTGTCTTTTTTTTTTTTTTTTTTTTGATTTTCAGGAGCATTAGCAACTAAGGCCATATTGCTCCGGGGATATGCGGTGGTCATTCCCTGACCTTTCCGCATCCTCTGTATTTGGTGGTGACGGGCTTGAACCCCGGTCTAATCAAGAAGCGTGTGCTACACACTGCTGCTCCTTCCCACCTGGCTACGTGTTGTTGTCGTTTTGGTTTTTAGGAGCATTAGCAACTAAGGCCATATTGCTCCGGTATATGCGGTGGTCATTCCCTCACCTATCCGCATCTTCCGTATTTGTTGGTGACAGGCTCGAACCTCGGTCTAATCAAGAAGTATGTGATACGCACTACTGTTCCTTCCCACCTTGCTATGGAGGCGCTCTTAGCGTGTTGTCCATGAATAATACTAAAAATCTGATGTTATTAGTTACTGAGATGGAGATATTACAGATATGAAGTTCAGGATCGGATGAAACTTGTTGTTGTTGTTGTTATGGGCGTTTAATGGCGCATAAGCTACTATGGCTATAATGCGCCTATTCAATTTTTTTATAGGGAAATCAAAAAATTTTTATAAAATCAGAAAAGATTAAAAAGTCCAATCTGCTTCAGAAAGTTGAAAAATTCGAAAATATTTGCCTTGTCACCAATGAGATTCTCTAAAGTTATTGGTTTATTAAGATTTACCAGTGATAGCAGGGTTGATGCTGTCTTGTCTATAGTAGGGGCAGTCAATGAGTATGTGTTTAACAGTCAGATTTATATAGCAATGTGGACACTGTGGTGGATCGTCTCTAAGTAAATAAAGATGGGTTAGATGGGTATGACCTATTCTTGCCCTTGATAGGACTACTTCTTCTCGTCTTGATGTACGGATACTGGAGCACCAATTTTTTGGATCGTGTTTAAATTGAAAGAATTTATTATTTGTTTGAGAGTGCCAGATTGTTGTCCATTCTGACAAGCATGCAGCTTGAATAGCTACTGCAAAGTCTGATGGCGGAACAGGGATATTAGTTAAGTCTAAGCTAGTTGGATTTTTTGCGGCTTTGTCAGCCAGTTCATTGCCCAAAATACCAGAATGTGCTGGAATCCAACAGAAGATGACCTGTTGATGGCGTTCTTCAATTTTTAGTAATATGTTTCGTATTTCTTCTATAACGGGGTGAACTTTATCTGAGAAATTACATAAAGCCATGATTGAACTAAGCGAATCGGTGTAAACAACTGATTTTAAAGATCGATCAGCACAGAGATTTTGTAAGGCCAGTTTAATTGCATATATTTCAGCTGAAAAGATACTGAATTCAGATGGAAGGGACACTGAAATAACGGTATTCGGGAACACTGCAGCTGCTCCAACGTTTGAATTTGATTTAGAGCCATCTGTATAAATTGGGGAAAAATCACTATATCTTTGAGTGTGAACTGCATGAAGTTGTATGATATTAGATGCTTGTAAAATGTCTTTTCCCCATTGGCAGAGATAAGTGTCACAAGTCACCAGCGGAAGAGAAGCCCATGGTGGTTGGCAGCAGGTTGCTACCTGTTGTACGGAATGAACGGAAAGATTCCAAACTTCCATCAGTTCAAGGAGACGAAGACCAGCTGGCTTTACTATGCTAGGTTTATTTCTGAAGAGGTTTTCTAGTGGTAGATTGAACAAGTATGACTGAATCGGGTGCGAGGCACAGCTTTGTATCTTAACGGCATACTTTAGTAACAGTGTTTTTCTACGTAACGATAATGGGGGCTCATGAGCATCAATATAGAGACTATGTTTGGGCGACGTTCTAAAAGCACCAAGTGCAATCCTCAAAGCACTGTGTTGAATGGGATCAAGCCAGCGTAATGCGCTCATTCTGGCAGAATCATAGATGGGAGCTCCATAATCAAGGCGGGATCTGATTAATGACCTGTATAGCCGAAGCAGAGAAGTACGATCTGCACCCCATGTTTGGGCGGATAAAGCTTTGAGAATGTTTAACTTTTTTAGACAGGAAGTACGTACATTTTTAATATGGTCTATAAAATTTAACTTGTTGTCAAGGATTAATCCTAGAAATCTGATATTATTAGTGACCGGGATGGAGACATTAGAAATTTGAAGTTCAGGATCTGGATGAAGTTTGCGCTGCCTACAAAAATGAATTGCAACTGTTTTCTGCTGCGAGAGCCGATAGCCATTGATGCTAGCCCACTGTTGTATTTTATTTAGTGATATCTGAAGCTGCCGTTCAATAGATCTCATATTTTGGGAATGGCAGGAGATGGAGAGGTCATCTGCATAAAGGTAAGTCTCGATTGAATTTGGAAGCTGTCTTGTAATAGAATCTATTCTAAGAGCAAACAGAGTGGCACTCAGTACTGATCCTTGTGGAACACCTTCTTCCTGCATGAACGTTGTAGATAGAGCATGTTGGTACTGAACTTGAAACGATCTAGTACATAGGAAGTTTTGAATAAATATAGGAAGGTTGCCCCTCAGACCAAGGGCGTATAGATCACCAAGTATGCCATGCCGCCAGGTGGTGTCAAAAGCCTTCTCTATGTCTATTGAAACCATTACAAGATGTTCACGTTTAACGAAGGCATTTCGAATGGCGAATTCAGCCTTGACCATAAGATCTAAGCACGACCTATTTTTACGAAAGCCATATTGACTATGGCTCATTAGATGTTCTGACTCAATGATCCAGACGAGTCTACTGTGGACAATCTTTTCTAGGATTTTGCTGAGGCAGCTTGAGAGAGATATCGGTCTATAGCTATGGGGGTTGGTTGGATCTTTCCCAGGCTTTAGAAGTGCCAAAACAGTAGAGTGATGCCAGGAAGCTGGAAAAACATTTTCTGAAAATATACGATTGTAAAAAACCAGCAGCAAGCGCAAAGCTTTGTCATCAAGATGTTGTAGCATCACATAATAAATCCCATCTGGCCCTGCAGCACCATTGTGGGCTGTTCTAATAGCATGCAAAAGTTCAGAGTATTGCAGAGGTTTGTTATATGAAAGAAGGCGGGCAGGGTGAAAGTTTATAGAATGCTTTTCTTTGGTGTTTTTAATTCGTTTGAATGATGTAGAAAAGGCTGATGCTGCTGAGATTTCAGCAAACGTACTGCCCAAAGCATTGGCAATATCTAAGGGACTGGATAGATCTTGTCCTTTCCAGGAGAGATTGGAGAAGGTATAGTAGGAAACTTACCAGATAACTGTCTAATTTTTTTCCATATAGTTTTCTGATCAGTGTTTCTGTTAAAGGTCGATGCAAAACGGGTCCAGGATTCTTTCTTGGCTTGCCTTTGTACAAATCGTGCTTTTGCTCTTAGTTTCTTATAGTTAATGAGATTGGTTGTGGTTGGACATCGCCGAAATAAATTCCAGGCTTTAATTTTTGCTTTCTTTGCTTTTGTACATTCCTCATTCCACCAGTAATTGTAATGCTTGCGACCAGGGGGATTTGATAATGGTATTGTCTCCTTGGCCACTTTTAGAATATGTGACGTCATGTAGTCTGTCACATTATCAATATTCTGGAGCTGGATTTTTTCCTCATCAAGAGAGATTGATATCCGAAATTTTGCCCAGTCTGCCCGAACAAATTTCCATTTCCTGCGGGGTTTGTTTGAAGGAGTCTTTGATATTAAAAAATTGCATATGATTGGAAAGTGATCACTGCCCATAGGATCATTTGAAACATGCCACTCTATGCTTGGGACCAGGACTGGAGAACAAATTGAGAGATCTATTGCTGAGGTGTGTCCAGTTGGGAGTTGTATGTGAGTGTGTGCACCAGTATTGAGTATGGTAAGATTTTGTGACTCTAGAAAGCTTTCAATTAGTCGACCCCGTCTATCTAGTTTAGGATCGCCCCATAAGGGGTGGTGCCCGTTAAAATCTCCTAATATACAGAGGGGTGGAGGTATCTGTATGAAGAGATCTTCAAGGTCTTTTAAGGAGTAAGTATGGTTTGGTGGTAGGTAAATTGAGACAATTGTCATTGAAATACAGTGAGTTATATGAACAGCAACAGCTTCTATTTCAGTTTGAAGTGGAATATGTTTAGTTGGGATATTTGAATTTATTAGGATTGCCACACCACCATGGGCAGCATTTGTTCTATTACGATCTCTTCGATAAAGGCAATAATTCTTTATCGAAGGAGAAATTTGTAAGGTTAGGTAAGTTTCCTGAAGACAAAGAGCAATTGGAGAATACCGGTTAATTAAAGCATGGATGTCATCTGTGTTGCAACGAAAGCCTCTGCAGTTCCATTGTAAAACACAGGCCATTATTTATGTTTAGTTGATGGAGCTGTATCTGACTGCTTTTTGGAGGTGACTGGCTTATTTCGTTCCAATTTTGATTTGTCTTTTTTGAAAACTGGTCGACCAGTATCCATTTCTTCTTCAGCATAGATTTCTAAAATTGGTTCTTCATGTATAGTTGTCCCATCTGTATCCATGATTATGTCCTGGGTATTTTTCTTTGATTTTGGGTTTGTAATATCGGATGTATTAGCACATATCTGAGGAGGAGATGCAGCTGGTATTGTCAGTGGAGTGTTATTTGCCTGGTCTGAGAGTTTGGGTTGTTGTTTATGCACACTTGGTTGTTGCTCAGAGAGGACAGTTCTAGCCCAATCAGAAATTGACTTTGTAATGGGAACTGTGACATCTGTTTGAGTGGAGACTGTTTGGAATTTTTTTACTACATTAGCATAGGTACTATTTTTGTTTATAATAGGTGAAACTAGTTTTCTTGCTTCTTGGTAGCTGACTTTGTTTTCGATCTTGTATCGTACTATTTTTTTTTCAGTTTTCCATTTTTCACAAATTTTGGAATATGCCGGGTGGTCACCTTTGCAGTTCGCGCACGTCATTTTTGTAGCAGAACACTCACTCTGGTTGTGATCTAAGGACCCGCAATTTGGGCAGACAGAAACTCCCCTGCATACAGTTTGCGAATGGCCAAATTTTTGGCACTTAAAGCACCGGACTGGGTTCGGGATGTAAGGTCTTACCTGACACCTAAGGTAACCAGCTTTTATAGTGGTAGGCAGGTTCGGTGTTTTAAATGTGAGTATCACTGTCCGAGTAGGGACAGCCTCTCCATCTTTTTTGATGACGATTCTTTTTGCGTGTGTCACATTTTGATCTTGTAGTTCCTGGACAAGTTCATCCTCCGATACGTTTAAAAGATCCCACTCTGATATTACCCCTTTAGAGGAGTTTAAGGTGGCATGTGGGGTAACCTTCGTGGGAATTCCACCAAAGGTCGATACTTTTAACAGTCTCTCAGCGTGTCTACGTTCGGTCATTTCAATTAATAAGTCTCCGGATCTCAGTCGCCTAACTATTTTTGGAGGGCCAGCCACATTTTCAAGACATTTTTGTATCAAAAATGGGGAAAGCTTACTCAATGGTTGGTCTGTGGAGGAGTGTAGAATTAAAAAGAGAGGTACGGTATTATCCGTTCCTTCTTTTTTTTGTCGTTTAGCATGGGATGTTGTGTCATCATGATCTCGATCATGTCTATCTAGGTCTGGATCAAAAGATCCATAAGTGGACTGTCAGGATTGTCATACCTACACAACTCTAATCCCACAGAAGAAGACGACTGCTGGAAATTTGAACTTTCAATTTTTTTTTTTTTTTTTTTTTTTTTTTTTTTTACTGTATCGCAGTCATTCCTGTGGTTACAAATGCTGTACGTTGTTTGGCTGTAAATATTTGTGTTTGTGTAAATACGGTGAAACTATCACTTGTGTCTGTTCAAGCAAAAGGTATGCTTCAATTGTCATGGTATTAAGTTCTTACCAGTTTACGGTAGTAAGTAATTAATAACTGAAATATTCTATATTCCAGATAATTATAAATCAGATATTATGTATTTCATGTATTTCATAACTGTAACATATTTGTATGTTTTGTAACATAGTTGTATATGTATGTTCACCCTCTAGCCTGTGGCTGTAACCGGGTGTTCTCATAAGAGAAATAAATTGATGATAATAATAATAATAATAATAATAATAATTTTGTCCATGTTTGCTCCTTTTTGCCCTGGGAGGGTGGCTTTCTTCTCCCAGATTTCCAGCCCCGCCACGTGGAGGCAGGAGCGGTGCCACCAGTGACCAAGCGATAAAGGAAGGTTAGTAGTTAGTGCGTTAATAAATAATCCTATGTACAAGAAGAAAGGTGTCTTTCCTTTCTGTTAGGTACGCTAAATTCTTTACTTTAGAACAGCAAAATTAAATAACTGTGAGAAACGAAGGATACTACTATAATTATCAGCCGCTCTTTGAGAAAATCGCTTTAATATCACTTAGAAATCGCTATAGTCACTCGCTTGGCACTCGGGGCCGATGAAACTTGTGTTGTCTACAAAAATGGATAGCAACTGTTTTCTACTGTAAAATGTCTATAGCCGTTGATGCTGGTCCATTGCTGTATTTTATTTAGTGATATCTGAAGCTGTCGTTCAATCGATCTCATGTTTTGGGAATGACAGGAGATGGAAAGGTCATTTGCGTAAAGTAAGTATCTACTGTATTTGGAAGTTGTTTAGTGATTGATTCTATTCTAAGAGCGAAAAGAGTGGCACCAGTACTGATCCCTGCGGAAAGCCTTCTTCCTGAATGAACGTTGCAGAAAGAGCATGCTGGTATCGAACTTGAAACAATCTAGTATGTAGAAAATTCTTCACAAATATAAGATTTCCCCGAAGACCAAGAGAGTAAAGATCTTTTAGTATTCCATGCCACCAGGTGGTGTCAAAGGCCTTCTCTATATCTATGGAAACCATTAATAGACGTTCGTGTCTAACTAAGGCATTGCGAATGGCAAATTCAGCCTTAACCATAAGGTCCAAGCCTGATCTGTTTTGACTATTGCCCATTAACCGTTCTGACTCAATGATCCTGACAAGTCTATATGGACAATTTTTTCTAGAATTTTGCTGATGCAGCTTGAGAGGGATATTGGTCTATAGCTATGGGGATTGGTTGGATCTTTTCCAGGCTTTTGGAACGCCAAAACAGTAGAATAATGCAAAGAAGCTGAATAAAAAAGCTTTGTCATCGAAATGTTGTAGCAAGATATAATAGATCCCATCTGGTCTGGCAGCACCATTGTGGGCTGTTCCGATGGCATGCAAGAGTTCGGAATATTGTAGAGGTTTGTTATATGGATTGAAACACCACCATGGTCAGCATTAGCTGTATTTCGATCTCTTCGATAAAGGCAATAGTTCTTTATCAAAGGAGAAATTTGCAAGGTTCGGTATGTTTCCCGAAGACAAAGGGCAACTGGCGAATAACGATTAATTAGATCTTTGATATCGTCTGTATTGCAACGAAAGCCTCTTCAGTTCCATTGTAAAATGCAAGGCATTATTTGTGTCAGTATTAGTATTAGTAATGGCCGCATGGTGCAAGAAAGCCTATGGCTTATGCTGCACCAGACAAAAAAAAAAAAAAAAAAAATCCGAACAAAACCTATCATCCTCTGCGCTTCCCTTACTATCCAGATGACCTTTGAATTTCCCCAAACTGTCGGCTTCTACCACTCATGAAGGCAACTTATTCCAGTAATTTATAACTCGCTGGCTAAAATAAAACTTCCTGCAGTCCAATCTAAACATTTCCCCCCGTAACTTGAATTTATGTCCCCTAGTTCTAGCATCATTTATAATCTTGAAAATTTCGTCCTCATTCATTTTACTGATGCCTCTGAGAGCCTTAAACACCTCAATCAAATCTCCTCTAAGGTGTCTAGTTTCCAAACTCTGCAACCCACATATTCGAAGTCTTTCTTCATAAGGACGCCGTTTTGCCGATCTCACCAGGCGAGTTACCCGTCTTTGCACCCTTGCAAGAAGCTCGATGTCTTTCTTTAGGTGCGGTCTCCATACTTGAGCACAGTATTCCAAGTGTGGTCTAACATAAGCCTTATATAATGGGATTATCACGTCCCTATCTCTACTTGCAAAAGTACGATAGATCATCGATAGGACACCATGGGCCTTCCTTGCAACCTGTTTACAATGCTCAGATAATTTCATGTCTGACCGTATTGTAACACCCAAGTCCCTTTCCTCCAGTACTGGGTTTAGTTGAACTCCACCAAGGGAATAAGTTATTTTCGGATTACTGTTTCCCAGGTGTAATACCTTACACTTTGTTGGATTAAAGCATAGCTGCCATTTTTCTGACCATTCCTGAAGTCTATCTAGGTCTCTCTGAAGAAGCTCAGCTTGACATTGATCATTAACTACTCTACCAATTTTAACATCATCTTCAAATTTAGACATCACGCCCTCTATCCCTTCATCAATGTCGTTTATGAAAATTAAAAACAACAGTGGCCCTAATACTGATCCTTGGGGAACCCCACTTCTCACATCAACCCAATCTGAGGAATAGCCATTTATCACAACCCTCTGCCTCCTGCCCTGAAGCCATCCTTCTGTCCATCTAAGGACTTTCCCAGTGATTCCAACCTGTTCCAGCTTATAAAGCAACCGCTCATGTGGGACTGAGTCAAAAGCTTTGCTGAAATCTAAATAAACAATGTCGAAATTATTCCGTAAATCCAGCTCGTGAGTGACCCTTTCGAAATAGCGAACCAGATTTGTTAAACATGATTTTCCCTTTACAAAACCATGCTGAGTATCCTTGAGAATTTCAATTCGATCCAAATGATCCTGAATTCCACACTTGATCATTGCCTCCATGATTTTCCCTACTACTGAAGTCAGACTGACAGGTCGATAATTTCCAACTTCACTTTTAGAGCCACCCTTTTGTATGGGAGATACATATGCACTTTTCTAATCTAAAGAGAATCTACCCAGAGTCTAGTGATACTCGCATAATTAGCCTCAATGGTTCAATTGCATTCACTTGCCGCCTCCCTTAAGATTATAGGGTATATTCCATCAATTCCAGGAGCCTTACTGGCCTGTAGGCTTGAACGTTTTTTCATTAAATAATCTTGCGATATTTCAATATCATTAATTACATATTTTTTAACTTCGCTGCCACAAAAGGTTTTTGATTTGTAAATATCGATGCAAAATAACTGTTGAGTTCATCTGCAACGGCAGCTGGTGTATTTAATACTTTTCCCTTATGTAAATGTCCGATCTGGTTTGTCCTGCTCTTCTTGGCATTTATATATGTGAAGAATTCTTTATCCCCCTCTTTGCTCTGTTTGCTAGTGATTTCTCATAAACTGCCTTTGCCGGTCGAACCTTTTCTGTGGCTCTATTACACATCACCTTGTAGCTGTTATAGGCTTCAGTACTTTTTATTGCTCTGTAACCTTTCCATGCCTCCTTTTTCTGCTGTAGTAACGTGGCAATTTCACTATTCATCCAACTTGGAACCCTCCTCGTGGAGTATTTTTTTTAATGGTATATACGCATTCAAGGCATCTGTGATTAATGTTTTAAAAGCGTACCACAGTTCAAATGTATTCATTTTCTGCAAGATATCTACCTAATTAATAGAGGCTATGTAGTACCTTAAGGCATCGTAATTTCCTTTTCTGAAATTAAAACCCATTCCTTTGCCTTTTACTTCTGCTACCCCTCTCGTCATCATCCACCGTAGAACTCCGTGATCACTTCCTGCTACTGGTTCCTCTACTGTCAGCCCTGTTATTTCATCTGATTCATGTGTGATGATGAGGTCTAGGATATTCTTTTCTCTAGTACTTTCCCTGACATGTTGATACAAATAACAGTCATCTAGTTGATTTAAAAATTTTGTTCCCCATGTCGAGTTTCCTTCCCATTTACTCCAATCAATTAGAGGCAAATTGAAATCACTCATAATAAGGCACTGACGCTTACTTTCCCATTTCATTTGCATGTAGAGGCTTTTGTCATAATATTCACAATCACCTGGTCTGTAGATTACTCCTACTCGCATTATACCTTTGTTTCCAACTATCTCACACCATACAGACTCTATACTAGCATGTGAAATGTCTGAATCCGGGAAAGCTATCGTCGCACTCAGGGTGCTTCTGATAAGAAGCATTACCCCACCACCTCTTCTATCTACCCTATCCTTCCTAAATACATTATACAAGCCGTACTTAAACTCATCATCCCCAATTTCCGGATGGCACCACGTCTCTGTAAGCCCTATTATGTCCGCGTCACTTGCTTTAACCAGGAGTTCGAATTCGCTCATTTTATGACGACACCTCTAACGTTACTGTATAAACAATTAAGATTTACTGTTCTTGTATATTTAACAACCCTAACACAACCCTTGAAGTTTTTTAGGCTCTCTTCCCTGATATTAGCTACCCGCTCACGTGAAACGTTTCTGCCCCAGAACATCTAGATAATACGTCCAGTTGGGGTAACAGATAAGAACTCTTAAGGTATGTGCAAGAATTACTTTGACCAATATTATCAGATAAACGCGTGTCAGTATTACCCACATCCCCCTAACTAGCAGTTTCTCTGAACCTTTAAGGTATCCTCAATAATACTGGCAAAAATGTTTGCACCACCTTTGTTTAAGTGTATCCCGTCTCTACAAAACAAATTCCTTCTACCTACAAGTGTGGGCCATATCACACTATTAACCCCCCCTCTCTTGTCAACAGACTAAGACACTGACAAATACACGACACTGCCACCACCAGTGATCATCGACTAATAACATATAGCATTGAAAACAGTAACCTTACTCGTTTAATGTATGTTCACGATACCAACAGATTCTCCACTAGAACTGCCAAATGGGATATCTTTGAGAACATTATCCGAGATGCTGTTCACCACCATTCAGCTGAGCGCTTTTGAACCATGAATAGCCACCAGAAAACTAATTTCCTGCACGACTTACTCCATAATGCATCACCTGACTCGATGAAAAAAATGTACCCGACATCCAAAATTAGTTCCGTGGTGGTCAGAAGAATTAACAGATCTCCGCTCCTCCCTCCAGCGTGCAAGGAAAGAGTTACGAAGAAACACACCCACCGCAAACAGTAACACAGTACAAGGAAAGGTACAGTGCAATCCGGAGAGAATATACGAACAAAATTTATCATACCAAACAAAGTTGCTGGCGTGTCCTGCTAGAGATGGAAGGCAATAAAAACCCTTGGGGTTTGGTTCACAAGTCCATAAGGAACAAAGTATGGTCCACAGATATCATAAATTCTATCCATTCTGAGCGCTCCTCGGAGATGCTTTTCTGGGAAGAGAAAATGAACAAGATTCCAGACGGTATAATCTACCAAGACAATCCTGCCTGATAATGACACCAACGTATACAGAAACGTCATCACTGAGAATCGGGGCTAATTGCCCTCGGCCACAGAAGAACCTTTCAGGGAAGAGGAGGTTGCATTAGCCGTAAATAAAATCAAAAATGGAGAAGCTCCCGGACTGGACCTCATCGTGGGGGAGTCCATCAAACATCTTTTGTCTGTTGAAACCGATGTTCTAGAACAACTATTCAACACGTGTTTTAATGAAAGCTCCTTTCCTACTCGTCGGAAACACGCTAACCTCAGGCTTTTACCTGAAGTTCCAAATCGTCCCACTGGTACAGCCAAAGCATACCGTATAATTGCTCTATTTCCAATATTAGGAAAAGTATTTGAGAGGTTACTTCTCATCCATCTTCAGTCTGTCTATGAAACCAAACCAAAGGTCTCGCCTCTACACTTCAGTTTGGCTTCAAGCAAGGGTGCTCAACTATTGATGCACGACTGAAAACCACTGAGCTAGCATATAATTCTGATTCCCGTAACGTACTGGCGATTTTTATAGATTTTAAGGGAGCTTTTGACACCGTCTGGTGGCCACGGATCTTGCGGTCAGCCAGAATATCTGGCTGCTCCCTCAACATCTTCAAATTTCTTACAGATTATTTCTATAACAGAAAAGTTTACATGAAAACAAAATTTCATAGTATCACCCACCAACTCACCAGAGTCTGCCCGTAGGGCTCTGTTCTTGGGCCAGCTGTTTTGAATATGATTCTGGATGAATGGCTCCTGCAGGACTTCGCCCATACCACACAGCTCTCATATGCAGATGACCTGGTTATCGTTGTTGATGGCCCTACTCGTGCAGCTATTGAGACCAGACGCAACACAGTCTTGAATGCCCTGTCGGTTTGAGCTGAAGCGAATAAGCTGGAAATCACTACAGTTAAAAGCAGAACCCTACTTCTCAAAGGCCATCTTGACATCAACAGACCACCAACCGTTCATTATAAAGGACATGCACTCAACAATCAACGTTCATCAAATATTTAGGTGTTATCCTAGATGATCGCAGAACTTTCATGCCACATGAAAGAGAAGGCAAAAAATTCAATATATCAATATGCTTGCTCGCTTCACCCGCAATGACTGGGGTCTTAAAGGACCTGCACTCCACCTTCTTTATTCAGCTGTTTTTGTACCGTTTGTAACATACCGTTTTTTGTACCGTTTGTTCCATCGTTTGTCCACCATCAGCATTAGGAAAGTTATTCTGCAGATACAACGGTTGATGTTATTAAAAATGACTCGAGCTTGTAGAACGACATCAACAGCAGCGCTACAAGTATTACAGGTAGTATCCCCCCCCCCTTGACCTCCAAGCGGCCTTCACAGCGCTTTCACATGGCATCAAAATGAACAAAGAAACTGAATACCTGGGGATAAAAACTATTGTCGACACAGATCTGAAACAAGAACTCCGGCGTACTTGGAAGGCACTTGTTTCCATCTGGCAAATCCGTTGGTATGATTCCACCAAAGGCAGTACTACCAAACTTTTTATACCTAGTGTCTCCTACCTCAACAAACAAAGACTTTGCTGGTTCTTCCCTAATTTACACACTACCTTTCTTCTGACAGGACATGGGTCATTCAAAAAAGCGACTTCAAAACTTTGGGCTTGTAAACGATGCCCACTGTGTTTGTGGAGAACTGGAGGACTGGTACCACGTAATGCACTCATGTAACATCTACCTGGACCTACGCAATCAACTGTTATTGGATATAAATTTAACCATACTCAGTCTGGAAAGCAATCTGTTAAAATCAAAAGAAGCGTTTTTAGCTTTTAGCAGATATGCCGCAGCAGTCTTCAAAAGGCGTCGGTATCATCTCTCCACTTGTGATCCCACAACATACGCATCTAGACCAGACGTTCCTGAAACCACTATGATCTCTCCTCGTATCTGCTCTTCCCTCATTACCGGCCACTGTCAGAACTGAATGAACACTCAACCAGACATTTTCCTCGTTGGAATGACGGCACTGAACTGATATCAATCAAACTCAGACACTTCACATTGCACCTACCCAACTTTGCAGACCCCGTTGTTCTGCAAGCTGTCTTCCTTTCCCTGGCTTTCGGTAAGCTCCCAGACCAAGGGTGATTCCTACTTCTCCCTTCCCACCTCTTCTTTCAGCTGGAGGATGCCTTTTTTCCTCATCCTCCTCCTTTTATCTACTTTGACTCCACCACTTGTACTATCTTCTCCCCCCCCCCCTTTTTTTTGGTCTCCGTCCAGAAAGCTCAGGCGACCCTGGCGGAGATCAGCGAGAGTATGAAGGAGCCTGGCTCACCTCCCAGTGGTGGTGGGCAACGTAGGGTGCCACTAGGGGTCCTGCGGCCAAGTAGCTAGAGACACAACAATAGAACAAAACACAATTCTGCATAAACTAGACACCACACTGTTTTCTGGTTTATGCAGTAGTTCTGCATTCCATCACAGAGTACATACGGCACAGATGTGAGAAACCACAGGTGGCGCCTAACCCTAGATACTATGCCTTACAATAAATATCTTATTTATTTTGGATATTCCCGTACGGGTTGCTCGTCCTGGTAATCCTCATGTCGCAGAGGGTTATCAGTACGCTCTTTCCTGGTACTTTTTGCTACCTGGTAGCTAAGTAGCCAGAAAGACCTTTTTGCCACCTGGTAGCTAAGTAGCCAGAAAGACCTTTTTGCCACCTGGTAGCTAAGTAGCCAGAAATAACTAAACAACAGCAACAAAACACACACACACTGCACAAGCATAGCACTTCTCACGCACTTGTGGCAATTATACAGAGTTCTGTATCACGGCAGTGTTCAACTAGCATACAGGAGCTGCTCTACAGAAGACACTGTAAGCTTTAGCTTACCAAAAAAAAAGTCAAGGAACGTTTTCCTCGAAAAGACTGTTTTCCGGGAAATGGCCGAGCCAGGAAATATATGGCGAAACGAACAGAAAGGGTTTTAGATGGTCAAGGGCGAAAGGATTAATCAGGGATTAGACAAAAATAGGGGGAGGGGAAATGAGAACAAAATTGGTGTACATGTATAAGGAATTGAGTGGCGGGAAAAATGAGTTGGTCTTTCGGGTAAAACTTTGGTGGTGTCTAGAGTGGTCCCTACCTTCACAGCTTGACACACAAGAATTCAAAGCACCCTGAGCAGCCGCGCAACTTGACGCCGTCTTCTTCGATGTGAAAGCAGCATATGGTCGTGTCAGCACGGATGCATTAATACTTGGAGAATTATTTCAACATTGCTAGTAATGCTCTAAGAATTTTAGAATCAATTCTGAAACCTAGACGCATTCTAGTTACTCATCAAAAGTATCAACACAGATGCCTGGTCACCAGAGGAGTACTGGAGGGGTTCTTTCCCCCTTACTGTAAGCTGCATGCTTCTTTATATAAATGGAGGGAACGCACAACAGGACTTTTTGTCTTATACGAACGACATTAAACAGTACATAACATCATCTAATCAAGCAGCTAACAGCAGTCAAATGGCTAACCAAAACACAATAGGAATTTATCTAGGTCCAATCAAGTTTAGAACTTATTCGTGCTAAATAAACTCAAACAACCTTTACAAATCAAAGGTTATGGAATAATATGGAAATCTATATCGCAGGGGAACCTGTAGGGATAATCCTTACGCACAAGGACTTAGGGCCTCAAATTTCTGCACCATCTAAGCGTCACCAGAACGGAGATCTATGCAGCAATGTGACTACTACGTCAAGAATTCACAGGAATACATGACCCTCAGCTTATTATCCGATATGTTCAACGTTGTCTTTATCATATACCATTATTTCCTCCATCAACTGGTCCTCAGCGCCAAAAACCCACTTCATCAAATTTCTCGGGTTTCAGTATTGGATCCTTAAATGACTTAAAAGATTAACAGAGGGGAAGAAAACCATTTCTGGATCGGTGCTCTACTCGAATTTAGACGTGACCTTGGAAACAACAGATCGCTGCCCAAAATATCCTAACACTTAATAAACTTATAACCGAACGCATCGATGCTCCCAGAATAAACGATATCGTCAGGACGCTTCCAGGCTGACCGTCGGCTTCCTCTTCAAGCAAGACTCGACAATTTAGGTCACTTAAATAATATGTTTTCCAGGAAACACAATCCAGCTTATCAACAGACTAGCGATTGATCTAGACAGTTCTGTGACTCCAGAGTATACAGATCAGAGAAACTGCAGGAAACCTTCACATGGATGGAGTTATCACATTTACAACCCATTGAAAATTTCCGAAGTTTAACTCTAACTCCTGCTACTGAAGTTGTACCGAAATTTGTAAATTTGTTTGCTGTTAAAATTATCTATTTAAATTTGTAAATATTTCTTATTGATAACAGGTAATTACGTAAGTTTACTTTGCGAAATCTACTGTTTCTAAAAATTGATTTATGTTTTGTACATAGTGCAAATTTGTTTGTATATAATATAAATAATTAATTGTAATACTGATTGCCGTCCTTGCTGAATGGGCGTGTAAGGGGTGCAGACCGTAGTTATTGGTTCAATAAACTGATTTAATAATAATAAAAAAATACGGCTGGAAAGCATTTCAGATCGTTGCAGATGACGTACAACAATGAAAAGCCTTTCGGTGTTTCTTCAATATCCACTCTCCTACTTTACTTTTCATATCCATATTTCGCAATAGCCACTGTGGGCTGATTGAATAACGTACCAGCTCGCTCCTATAAGAACGAAGGACGCAGTTCTGTGGAATTTTTAATTGGGGTTATTTTCGCAGTACCGAGTTAGTCGCGGTCACGAGTGGAGGTTTCTCCTGTCGCCTAAAAAAATTCGATCGTTGAACGCACACAGTTACAAATATTTACATCTCCTTAATTTTAAATATATGCTTATCACAAAATACGGAAGGTCAGGAAGGAGTAGCTCAGCTTCCTAGCTTATTGTATGCAGTAAAAATACTATTAGGTTTATAAATAAAACTTTATAAATAGCGCCGATTTTTCAAAAATTATTTTTTTTTCAGTCTGTTTGTTTGTTTGTTATTTGGTTTTTAGGAGCATTAGCAACTAAGGCCATATTGCTCCGGGATATGCGGTGGTCATTCCCTGACCTTTCCGCATTCTCCGTATTTGGTGGTGACGGGCTCGAACCCCGGTCTAATCAAGAAGCGTGTGCTATGCACTGCTGCTCCTTCCCACCTGGCTACGGAGGCGCCGCTTTTTTCAGTCGTTTTTAATTTTCAGTTTCTCTCAAATTTGATTTTCGGCCTGTCTTATTCCCTTCTCGGTTTGGCAATATTCTAATGTTTGGTCATCTCACCGAACCCTTTTATTACAATCGAAAGACAAGAGACTAGTTTGAGGTGAATAATAATTATGTACTTATATTTTCAACAAACGAATATATACTGTGCTGCCACTTTATTAGGTACACCTACCTAGTAGCGTGTTGAGCCTTCTTTAGCCTTCAAAACAGCCTGAATTCGTCTAGGCATGGATTGAACAAGATGATGAAAACGAGTGTGTCGCGCAGTTCCTTGAGATTCGACGGAGGAGTATGCCTGCAGCGAACAACCCTTTCTAGCTCATCCCAAAAATGTTCAATTGGATTGAGATCCGCGGACTAAGCGGGACACTGCAGCAAAGAAAAGTCGTTGCCATGTTACTGGAACCATTTCATAGTGATTCGGGCTATGTGCATCGGCGCATTATCCTGGAAGTAACCATCTGACTGAGGATAAACTGTCAACATGAACGGATGCACTTGGTCAGCAACGATGTTTAGGTACGATGTGGCATTCATACGTGAATCTATGGGAATCAATGGACCTAACGTTTGCCAATAAAACATTCCCCACACCATAACACTGCCCCCACCACCTTACACAGTAGTCGTCAGACATGACGGGTCCATGTATCATTAGCAAGCGATTTTCTTCCAAAGGAGTGCCATTGAGAGAATGTTTTCTGTTCGTTGCACCATTCTCGATACACCCTTGAAACTGTGGTGCGTGAAAAGTTCAGGAGAACTGCCGTTTCAGAGATGCTTTGTCCAGCACGTCTTGCACCTACTACGATGCCACGTTCGAAGTCCGTTAGACCACTCCTTCCCCCCATTCTTGCTACGGTTTGTACGCTTAACTGATACTGGAAAGGTTGTTCTGCTGCATTTATATCCACAACTGTGGTCATGTGACTTGCAAAGTTGTGGGACAAACCATTTGTGTGCACAGCAGGAGTGTACCTAATAAAGTGGCAGTCTAGTGTATCTTTATTGAAATCAATGAATAGAAATAAATGGATTACGTTAGAGGCCTGATGCAATACCCATAACAGCAATAATGCTAGAGGATTAACATATCATTACAATGAAAAGATAATTTGAAAGAATAATTATGTACAGAGGACAGTTATTTACATTTTTTATCTTCGATGGTCATCGGAGTGTTATGCATGCTTGGCATCGATAGGGTTTCCTAGCCATTACTGGATCACTCCTCTTGGAACCGCATAGCCAACCACCACCAAGTTTATGATGAGAACTGTTCCCTGAGTACACGTTCCTTTTCTGTACCGTTTTGCTCAATAAACTTCTTGAAATCACCATCTATCTTTTTGAACGTTTTGAAGCATTTCCATGGGCAAGAACTAGCCCTGCATGCCACGGAATAAAGAGATCGGATAGCTCTGTAGGATGGCGGAAGTGGAATTCTCCATTGACACTGCTGCCACAAACTAGGGCGTGTTTATTTCGCCCGCTGTTATTTTTATCGTTACGAGTAAGCGGAGGGCAAAGATTCTCTCTGAAAATTTTTTCAAATTTAGTAGTTCCATTATTTGTGAAGTGTGTGAGGTGCGGAGGTTTATGCTTGTACAGGATCGCAGCCCAGATTTGAGCTCATAGATAATGACCGCTTGAAAACAAGCTGGTATATGTACTGAAGTGTGTTCTCATAATCTGAGACATGAAGAAGGTGTTGCTTGCAAGCCATCTGGATTTGCAAACCTTTTTGTGGATTTTTGCAACATAGTGTTCGAAGCTGATTTTAGATTCAAAAATGACCCCGAGATCTCTAGGCTTGGTGACCGAAGGGATGGGTATACCACGGATTTTCAGGTTCAGCTGTGTTGTATGTGTTTTTAGAGAGAATAACATGAGTGCAGATTTTGTTGGATTTATTTTTAGGGAGAACTGAGAGAGTTATGTTATTAGATCCTATAGGCTGCTGACGACAGACTCGGATGCTGTATCTGGTAGTTGGTCTCACGTATCCGACAGAAGAGCTTCAGATCATTAATTTCCGCGCAACGGTAACTGTCACTTCTATTTGATTTTAATTTCCAAGATGTTGACTGGAATTTGTGAGTTGGTCATTCACACACTAGCAAGGCTTTTGTGGATTTATTGGATGATTATTTTCCACATCAGCATGTTCGGGAGGCAACTAGAGGGAGTAACTCTTGATCTGATTATCAGTAGTGATTCTTCATGCATTAAGAATCTGCAGATAAAGGAACCACTAGGTGGCAGTGATCACAGTGTGCTGAAGTGGGATTTACTCAAAGAGGTGACTGCCATCAGGGATAAAGGGAAGGGTTTCTGCTTTCGTAAAGGCGACTACGATGGTCTGAGACAGTATTTAAATTCTATACAGTGGGACCAACTGATGATGTTACCAACAGCAAACTCAAAATGGGAAGCATTCAAAGAATTTATCTTGGAAGCTACTAGGCTTCACATACCAACTAAGAAATATTGTTCAAAATTTAGGCCTAAATGGATGTCAGATGAAGTAATGAGACATATGGCAGAGAAGAAAAACGCATGGGATACATATAAATTAATGGGTGACATGGAAGCCTATGATAGATGGTCTGTAACCAAGTCACAAAGGATTAGGCAGGCAAAGGCAGATTATGAGAAATCCTTGGAAAAGGATGCAAAGCAAAACAGAAAAGAGTTCTTTACCTATGTAAACTCTAGAAGGGAAGGGATGAATCAGATTGGTCCAATGGATATTGATGGTTCAACTGTTGATGATCCTGCTCAGGTGGCTAACAAACTAAACGAGTATTTTGCATCTACATTCACACATGAGGAGTTATTCAGAAAGGGGAATACCAGACGTGAAGTAAACTCTGGTAGTGAGCCAGATGATTTTGTAATAACTGAGTGGAAAATGGAGGAGAAATTGTTGAGGATAAACATAAGAAAAGGCACCTGGGGTGGATGGGATCTATCCAATTATATTAAAGGAGGCAGGAAAGGAAGCCAACCCTTAGCCATAATTATTAGAGCTTCTTTGGAATCAGGGGAGGTACCCATAGACTGGAGATGTGCAAATGTGACCCCAATTCACAATGGAGGATCAAAGGCTGACACAAGTAATTATAGACTTGTGAGTTTAACTTCTGTTCCAGGAAAATTAATGGAGGCACTGATTAAAGAAGCACTGCAGAATCATCTAGACAAGACTTCAGTTATAGCTCGGACACAGCATGGTTTTCTTAAGGGAAAGTCTTGCCTGACCAATTTGATTGGATTCTATGATGCAGTCACAAAATAACTGGATGCAGGAAATAACTTTGATATTATATATTTGGATCTCAGAAAGGATTTTGGCATTACTGCACAAATTGGAACAGTGTGGCATGGGAGGCAAATTGCTGCTATGGATAAAGGGATGGTTGAGGGGGAAAAGACAGAGTGATAAGCAATGGACAATGCTCATAATGAACTAATGTTATTAGTGGAGTCCCTCAAGGTTCAGTGTTGGGTCCATTGTTGTTTCTGTATTTATAAATGATATTGATGATGGTATATCAAGCTTAATGTCCAAGTTTGCAGACGATACAAAGGTTGGCAGGGTTGTTCAGGACACTACTGACAGTATGCTGCTGCAAGAGGGAAAGGTTGAGCAGATGGGCTGAGAGGTGGCAAATGAAGTTTAACATTGACAAATGTAAAGTACTACATAGGGAAAACAGTAAACCCACAGCAACGTATCAACTCTGTGGAACTACACTGACAGTGGTAGAGAATGAAAAGGACCTGGGGGTAATTGTGTAGGCAGATATGAAGTTTTCTCAGCAGTGCAGATAGGCTGCAAGAGTAGCTCATGGTGTCTTGTCAATGATATACAGGAATTTTTCTAGCAGGGATAAGGAGGTGATTATTCCCTTGTATAAGGCAATGGTCAGGCCACACCTAGAGTACTGTATACAGGTCTGGAAGCCTCATTTCAAGAAGGATGTAGAGCTGCTGGAACGAGAAGGGCAACAAGATTAGTGAATGGAACAAAGGGTAGCTGTTATGAAAAAAGGCTTAAGTTTTGCAAATTACAGTGTCTGGAAAATAGGCACCAGCGAGGTGATCTGATAGAGGTGTATAAAGCCTTGAATGGTTTGAGTATGCTCAATGCTGATGGGATTCTTCCTCTTGCTCAGAATAATAATCTGAGTGGACATAAATTCAAATTGAGGAAAGACAGATGTAGGATAGACGTGAGGAAATTTGCTTTTAGCCAGCGGGTGGTTGGTTGGTTGGTGGAACAGACTTCCATCCCTTGTTGTGGAAGTTGATAGCCTAAATAAATTTAAGGCTCAGCTGGACAGGTATTTCGAACGAACGGAGGGGTGAAATGGGAGTGTGTGTTTTTTTTTTTTTTTTTTTTTTTTTTGGCTGATGCTGCTAAGCTTGCTTTCTTGCAATATGCCTCTACTAATGCTAATGCTAATACTAGTTCTCACCTAACAGGTAATAAAATATGAAGGAAATTGTGGTCAGTGGTGTCCCGTCCGACCTCGGTAATCACTTACATTCGTAATCTACTCCTCTAGATAATAATAATAATCCCAGCGAACACCTACAAGGAACACCAGAAAGGCGCAATCCTAAACACCTGTAGAATAGTCAGAGAGTTCCTCGACCAACAGTAACACGAGACATGATCATCCTGTGTACTTTAAAGCAATCTCCGTAACGAGGTGGAACCCCGACAAGGAGAAATAATATAAGAGCAACAATAATAATAATCTTTATTATGGAAAGAAACCAAACATATCCCGTTATGGTATCAAAATGTCAAAAGTTAACAATTTGGGTGAGGCATTTAAAGTAACAAACTACAATTAACAGAAGAATAGGACGAAACACAACAACATAGGACAACAAAAAACAATAAAATGAAAGGAAAAAAATAAAAAATTGCAGACATGTAATACTACCGTCCATCACCCATTAAATTCTCTGTGACAGTCCTCAGAAAATACACTATGGGACTGCAGGAAAGTCAACTATAATCAATCTTTCAACAACTACACTGCTAATGTTAGAAGCCTTAGAACAAAGACAGGGTGTGTCAGTTATATATCATGATATCCATTCTTCATTTGATGCCATATATATACCCAAACTCCACATCTTTTAGAAAGCTACGAATATTTCAATTTCTGCCGCGATGTTCTCAGTTTCCTACAATCTCTCCTTTCCAAGAGGAACTTTGTGCAAAAGAACTGAACGAAGGCCTTCATGCGTCATATAACTGCTGACGTGTCAATGGGCGGGGAGGGGTCCTGTCTAATATTTTCTTCACGGCAATCACGGTATCGTTTGTGGCCAACAAAGGCAACTGCATCACATATGCTGATGATGTCAAACTCCTTACTAGGATATTGGCAGCCAAAACCACTCAGGAAATCAACAGGAATCTACAGGACATAGCCGACTACCTCATCGCATTCAACCTCCAAATTATCCCTCTGAAATCGGCACAAATCATTTTCTCACTAAAGAGAAGCCCAATAATGCTGGAGCCTGCGTTCAATGGTTCCTCAGTTCCAAGTGTTTAAACGCACAACACAAAGATCTAGGGGTCGTTTTCGACTCCAAGCTATCCTTCACCAATCACGTTAACATCATACATCCGAGGCTAATTTCACTATATTGGGGTGGCAAGCAACAGCTACTCCATACCAATGACCCACACCGGGTAACACGATACATCGTATCAAATCTATATCCGACAGTACTACATGCTTCAAAAGGTGTAGGCCTCGACTGCCTAATCCAACCTTAAAAGGATATTTGCTGCTGAAATGGCCCAACATCAACCTCCACTTTCCCCAACTCCTCTCAGAGCAATACGACTAGCAGATACCCTTCAACTACACAGGTTCCGATCTTACATCTGAGAAAGAAGGCTGCTGTTCTCAATCAAGCTGGCCAAGGGGACTACAGAGCCGAATATCTGTGATCACTGCTCTTGGCTCGTTCCTCCCCCATATCTCTGGTCTTCAGCATAGCTGCTAGCAGACCATAACCGGCTAGTATTTAGCGATTCATTCCTGCCAAACAAATGTTGCCCTCACTGCAAGCGATCGACGGTGACCTCCAACAAGTGGTCAACAACAAAAAATAAAGACAGGGAATCATCGCGTAACTGAAAATTTAGATTGTGCTTTTACCTTCCAACAGTCTGTATGTGTATTACTTAACAAGTATGTATGCATCTCGCTTTAACATGTGTGCTATTTAATATCTATATATGTAACGTGTATGTTTCTTAACGTGTATGCATCTCAGATGCTTGGATTATCTTAGCAAGGAAAGCAAGGTCCATCGTTTCGGTAGGTTCTCGCCACAATCTCTGCCTACCATCAGTACAAAACAAAGTGTTATCGTGAATTGTCTGATCACATGACCTTCTTCCGTTGTCCAACAAGACGTTCTTGGCACCACTGCAAGCGTATTTTTCTGTTTTCCTTTAAAATAAGTGGCTTCCGAACAGGCAGGCGACTGCCAATACCCAATTTATTCAATTCCCGTCGCATGGTATAGATTGGAATAGGGCAGTTCTGGGCTTGATTAAATTCAGATGATATTTGCACTAGATGTTCTATTTTTTTCCGTACAGTCTTCCTTAGAGTACGGCAGCTTCGCTCTGGAATTATTGTTTTTCTGCCACATTTACGACTTTGAGATGTGGAAGAACCACTTGCTTCCCAGCCATTTTGAACCTTTGAGATGAATGCTTTTGTGTTTCTCTAATTTTGGCTCTTGATAAAGGTGCACCCACGATAAGACCTTTTCAAAGTCTGATAAATGACGCGTTTTCTCCATTCTGGTTCAGATTACTGCAGTCGAACAGACTATGCAGTCTTTATGTACACTGAGTGGTCAGAAATCATGGGATACCTACCTAGTAACGTCCACCTTACGCCCGGATAAGGGCAGTCATTGAGTCCAACAGTTCACGAAAGCGTTGCACAGGTATTCACATCCATGCTTGCTGCACCGCTGTCCATAATTCTGCCGTATTCCTGGGTTGACGGCCCATTCCGCAGATTTTACCACCATTCCATGGTGGTAAAATCTGCGGAATGTTCTACAAACGCACAGTGCTGTCCACGATGAGATGTTATTCCCGAAATGGAGTATTCTCGATAAGCTCTTGATACTGTTGTACGGGGATAGTGCAATTTCTGTGCACCTCCGCAGTAGAGTGCCCCATGCGTCGGCACCCACTATTATGTCCCTTTCAAAGTCGGTTAACTCACGACGTTTATTCATACTGACTTCGAATTACCGTATACGTGAATGCAGGGTACTTATATTATACCTGCCAAGTGGGTTCGTCCATTAGCCAGAGGAATGACAGCATTGCGTTATCGAGGAACCAGGTATCCTATGAATTCTGTCCTTTTAGTGTACTCGACGAGGCAACACTTCATCACCCCACGTTGTAGTTTTCTTTGCACTTATTTCCATTTCTTCTGTCTCTGACTGTCTTAATACAAAGGTTCGTATTTTTTTTTTTTTTTTTTTTTTGACCAGTGTGCGTATTATTTACTCATTAATTATATACATTGCCCTACCATTAATATCCGGACACCTGTCTTTAGACAAAAAAAAAAAAAAAAAAACAGAGCATTTATTGTATCATTTAATATTTTGTGCTGAAACCTTTTTCTTTTATGAGGGTCTTCAATGTTCGCGGCGTACTCTCAACCAGCTTTTATAAATGTCAGATGATATGTTCCTCCGCTCAGCCTTTCACGCAGCCACCAGTTCGGCCATGTTCTTTGGGCGATCTCGACGTGTACGTACCCAACGATCCTCGATAGGATTTAGATCAGAACTCCGGTCTGGCCAATCCAACTTTTCCACATACATGTCCTCAAACCACTCTGTTACGACCCGAGCAGTATGGCATGGCGCGTTGTCTTGCTGATACAGGTATGGGCCTTTCCCGAAGTACTGCCATAATGTTCGAAGTGTGTAGTTATCCAGGTGGTCCTGGTATTGCACAGTATTCATGGTTTTGTCGATAAATACTAATGGGCCCAAGCCAAACCATGACGATGCCTCCACGAAACTTCATTGTTGGGAGGATACAATCAGGAAGGAACTGTTCCTTCCTGAAGGAACTGCTCCTGGCTTTCGCCACACCCAGGAACGGCCATCAGACTGGTAAAGTGCAAACCTCGACTCGTCTGTCCATAGGACTGTTTTTCACTGCTCTACAGTCCGCCCCGGTACAATTTTGGCGGTCTAGGTGCATAGTGTTCTCATTGCTTTGATCTTGTGTTTATTAGAGTGATCTAAGTGTTCCAAAAGAGACTTCTTATTACTGTGCAGTGACTAATGCTGATTGGTTTGGTCTCACTTCAACGCAGTCCGGGGTGGGCGACCAGGGATTCCTGGTCGGCTAAGCAGGCCTTGATCGACGGACTTCTGTCGGTCAAAAGTATTGTAGTGTGGGACTATTGGATTCGAACATTGTGTTTCCATATAAGCCATTTCCTTATAAAAGTACTGTTGCAAAACTTGTCTGTATTACAACCATGTCAAAGAGCAAGCTATCATTAAAGACAGTGAGGCTATGGACGTTGCTTGTCCTGGCGGTTCTGGCTCTGCGGACGATAGGGTTGGTACTGTTTCATCAGGCTCAGCATTGTGCTCGAGAGACTAGCTACTGACTTGGTGGATACCATGGATGGAGACTCCTCCAGTGACTCGGCGGTTGTTGAGTCAGTGCAGATAACTGCCGCGAAGCGGCTCAGACAGGACTCCGACGAAGACGATCCACAGGAAAACTTCAAAGACATGAAAGTTGTGCGTCAGAGACTCCATGACTGTATGTTTAATGATTCAAATAAGGTCAACAGAGCGGCTACGTACGCCAGTCTTGGAATGTGGGATCAGCTGGAAGAAAAGGCTATCGAAGTGTATGCCGAAAGCCAGTCGTTAAAGGCGATGTTGAAGAAGAGTCAATCCTCTGTCAGCGTTCCGTCCACATCGTAAGCGGATGTCGTACGAAACCAGACGAGTTCTGTTCCAAAGAAGACGGAAGTGCACGCCGTTTTGATCAAATCGGATTCCAAGACTCTAAAGCCCGGTGAGGATGTAAGACAGACTGTCTTACAAGCTGTTAAGCCTGTTCTGAAGAGCGTGAATGTCCGCAGAATGAGAACCATTAAAGATAATGGAGTTGTACTGGAGGTTTCCAGTCAAGAAGATGCTGAAAAGGTACTTAATTGTGAGACAATAGAGGCAAAGGGTATGAAGATTGAGGTCCCCAAGAAGCCTAGTAAACGTCTCATCATATACGATGTAGATGCTGATTTCGAGAAAGATTTTCTCTCAGTGCTCTTTGAGCGTACGTAACCTTAGTTCTCACAATGTGAGCAGATCTCTGTTCCAATCGAAAACCATAGTTAGGTCAGTGGCGAAAGTCACGAATAAGGACACTAGGAACTGGATCATCAAGGTTCCCCCAGAGTTGCGGAATATCTTCATAGAGAAAGGCAGAGTGTTCCTGCACTGGTCGTCCTACAAAGGCCGTGATATATACTTCCCAGTGAAGTGTTTTAAATGTCTTGCCTTCGGGCACCAAGCAAAGAACTGTAAATTAAAGGCTGTGTGGCCATTGTGGCGGGGAGGGCCACTTTCTTAAGGAGTGCCCAAAGCAGGCCGAGAAGCCTACCTGTGTGAACTGCTTGAAGCGCGGTGGTGCCTCTGACCATTCTGTTCGTAGTAGGGATTGTCCTATCCACAAGAATTACCTTGAGCAGATTAAAAGTAAGGTTGTTTGTTTATGGATAGTTTTCCATAGCAGCTGCTCAACGAATTCAGCTTTCTTTCGGTCAGTGCTCTTCCTGCTGCTCAGCAGACAGGGTGGTGCTCTTTGAGTTCTGGTTTCTCCTTGTGCCGGCCGTTCATGGTGGCTGAAAGGCTCAGGTTCCATACCATGACTGTACAAATATATATAGAAATGTAAATATGTGAGTTCTGCTTGGCACATTGTAAATAGTGTATATTCCAGCATGTTAGCGGATGTTAGTATTGTCTTGCAACTGCTTTTCTTTGCCTTATTATGTTGATATGTAAATATGAAGCAAAACGTTCAGCTGATGTACAGTAGTTGACATCTAAATTGACTGTAAATTTTGATTGTGGGTTAGATCAAAGCAATCAGATCTTACAAAAATTGTGTAAAAAGTGTAAAAATTTTAAAGGGTAGTAGCGACCTGCCTCCACGGGGCTAGGGATGGTAAACTTCTTTGCTGGTTTTCAGTAAGGAAGGCTAAATAGATCGATGTAAATAGCTAAATTGCGTTGTTGAGCTTACTGCTCCGGAAACGCTCCAATGAGTGTACATATGATGAATCTCTACAGTCCAGGATTTGCGCTCCTTACACCATGTTAATCGGCGTCTAGCATTTGTTGAGGGGATCAATCGCTTGTGAACAGCTGCACGACCATTATAACCCATATCATGGAGTGTCCTTCGTATTGTACTAGTGCTGACAGTCCCAAACCTCTCACAGAGGGTTTGTGTGACTTGAGACAATGGCAAATTATGATTTGCGCGCACAGTACTTCCCAGAATTCTCTTCTCCCGTTCGAGGTTTACCAGACCGTTTTTTGACAGATCCGTCCCATTCCTCTTCCATTTGCATATATTGTCACTTACCACTGACTCAATGATCCCCAGAGTGACTGCGATGTCTCGTACAGAACGGTTGCTTATGTGGCATCATTCCACGTTGAAAGTCTGTTAATTCTGTTGAGCGTGTCGTCTTGCATGCCCAGTTTTGCGATTATCTGTTCGAAGCGCAGTGTGCATATTAGTCAATCTTGAAACTCCTTTATAAGACCATCAAGGCAAACTGTGAAGGGTTAAATTGCTATATATATATATATATACAGGATGATTCACTACCAGTGAGATAAACTTGCAGGAAGTGTAGGGGGCACAAAGACGAATCGGAATCACATAGCATTGCAGGGTCCGAAATGCCTTCGTCATGCGGTAGAGGACGTTGAACGGGAAGTCGGTGAACAGCGATCCCGCTGGAAGTCAGCATTTGCGAACCGTTCCTGTTGAAGAAACCAAGTAGCAAAAGTCCTCCGGAGTGGATAATCCGCAGGCTCCAATGATTGGACGCGTTGCAGATGGTATGAACTCATTTGGTTTGCTGACAGTATCCTCCATACAGTGGATTGGGAAATACCCAATCGTTGGCCTATCGCTCGAGTACTCGTACTCGGATTGCCTTCTGCAAGACGTAGGACATTCTCCTCATTGTCTGGCGTCCTCGTCGTTCGCTCTCGATTCATGGTACCTCTCGTGAAACAACCAGTCTCACGTAACCTTCTGTGCACACGTGCGAAAATCGTATGATGAGGAGCATGCCTGTGCGGGAAACGTTCCTGGTACAAGCGCAGAGCGGCGCGCCCGTTACAATCCCAGCTCCATACGCGAGGTGCATGTCGGCCAGTTGAACCTTTGAATACTCGTCCATCCTACTGCATCGGGAACCGGTTCGCAAATGCTGACTTCCAGCGGGATCGCTGTTCACGCGACCTCCCGTTCAACGTCCTCTACCGCATGACGAAGGCATTTCGGACCCTGCAATGCTATGTGATTCCGATTCGTCTTTGTGCCCCCTACACTTCCTGCAAGTTTGTTGCACTGGTAGTGAATCACCCTGTGTGTGTGTGTGTGTATATATATATATATATATATATATATATATATATATATATGTATATATATGTACAGGGTGGTCCGTACTTAGTGATACAACCGGCAAGAGTCTGATTCTTCATGAAATTATAAGTCAAAATTGCAGAATAAAATTTTTTCATAAGGCTTCGTTTTTGAGAAAATTGACTTTAAATATTAGTTGAGTACGCGAGCACTCGATTAAAACACCGTTGAGCAGAAAAATAAATAAATAAATTTTCTGTTTATACTCCGGGACGACCAAACGATCAGAGGAGTTTACAAGATACACAGAATACAAGAAACAGCACCGTATTCAGCAGTCACGAGCTTGAACCCCGGTCACTCAAGGCACGTGTACCTATGCACCCGCGCGCCTGACCACTAGGCTACGGCTCGATACCGACCACTATTTAAGAAATCTTTATTGCAATAATACTCTTCTGTTTACAGTTTACAGTGCGTACTTAGGATATTTAAATTTCCTATATATATATTTTTTTTTATTTTCATTTTCATTTTATTTATTTATTATTATTTATTATTATTATTTTTTGCCTAGTGCAGCATAAGCCATAACTTTCTTTGCACCATGTGGACATTGCGATATTTCTAAATGAGACACGATATTTATTTCTAAATAAATGAAACACGGTATTTCTTTTTGATAATTTCCTTTTATTAGTTTCAGAATTGTTGGAAATGTTGCCCATTCTGTTGCATAAAAAGCTGGGCTCTTCTCACTAGATTATCTTGAAGTCTTTCCAGTGTGTTTCGAGTTTTTAACGCTTCTAACGCCAGTACAATCCTTTCCTTCAATTGTACAAGACTGATGATGTCTTCGGAATGCGCGATTGCTTTGATATGACCCCATAAGTAAAAGTATGTTTAAAGGTGTAAAAGTCCGGCGACCGTGGTGGCTAAGCGATTGTTCCGCTACGACCAATCCAACATTTATATGGCTCATTTAAAAAGTTCCTCACTTCCTGAATAAAAGGAGCAGGGGCACCATCATACTGGAAAATCATAGTTTTTCTAGTATCCAGAGATACATTTTCTAATGATCCGAGTAACTCGAAGTGTAAGAAGTGTACGATGCACCCGTTAAATTATCTGGAAGAAAAGGTCCCACGATTTCATTACTGATTATACCAGCCGAGACGTTCACTCTCCACCTTTCTTGAAATAGCGTTTCAACAATAACGTGAGGATTTAAGTGCCCAACAATACTGTTATTCCTAGAAGATCCACACTGCCTAATCTCCTAATAATCAGCTGGGCAATCCAAAAAGACCTAAACGAAAAGAAACAACTCGAAATCGTATTCCTGGATATACAAGCAGCTTTTCACACACTTGCACGAGGGACCTGGTGAAAATTTTGAAATATTACTTCAGAATCGAAGGAAATCTACTTGCTATTCTAAACCAACTTCTTAACAACAGGAAAATTATTATCAAATATAACCATACATTGGAGAGCACCATCACAACCTCTGTCGCCATTGCACAAGGGGAGTTCTTTCCTAGTAGTTTTTTGCCACGGCTTTAGAGCCCTACCTTGCTAAGCACCCAAACTTCCTCTCATATGCTGACGATCTCAAGATGCTCTTCACATTAGATGATCCAGCAAACATAGATGCAGTCGCCTTTGAAGCACAGAACATCCTGGTTGAACTTCAGGATTTTTTCTACAATGTCTCGAGCTAAAGTTGAATCCTCAGAAAGCAGCTCACATGACCCTCATAAAAAGGAAGACAAAGAATTAAATTACACTAAAAATCAACGGGACCGTCATTGAAAATGTTAACTCTCATACCGATTTGGGGTTGAAGAGGGATGACAGACTAACCTTCAAAGACCACCTCAAAATGGCCAGACAGAAAACGCTTGCTGCTCTCTGGGCAATCCGACAGAAGCTGGTCGGTCTTAGACCTCGAGGGTTCCTTCACAGTTTTCGTCCAAAGAAATTTGATTCCCGTACCGCTCTATGCATCTGTGTTTTGGTCAGGGGTCTCCCTGCTCAATTCAAGAGATTCCTTGGGACAGAGTACTGGCTCCTCAGATAGTTAAACAGGGTGATGGGCCACCCTTTTACCATCTCTCGGAGCGTTCTCTATGCAAACCTCGGCCTGAAACCATGGGAAACCATCAACAAAGAGAGGAACCTGCACACATTGACTCAACTCCTCTGTGGCGGAATGGATTCACCCGACATCTGGGAAATGACAAAAAATTCTCGGACCATCCAACGAACCCGGTGCAGTGCAACACCTTATCCACGATCTTCTTTACAAAAGCTCCATTACATAGGATCAGTGTTGCCGGAAAGTATGGTCAGACCGTATAACTCCATCGGAATCGATGCCTCAGCTTTCTGCAGTTCGAAGCGCTACAGACACCCTGAAAGAATTGTACAAAGTAGGACTATTGACTGTACCACCTTCACAGTTTTGAAACTGCAATGTTATTTTAAGTCAGCTTACTTGTAAACACAATATGTTTTTATTTTTTAAACGTGATGTAACCTATAATCGTCTTGAATATTTATTATGCACACCCCTCTAGTCAAACAAAGCTGTTCCGGGGGTGCCCACTAATGTGGAAATAAAATGATGATAATAATAATATTATTATGTACGTAGAAAATTCCACGTAGTGTAAATTTGGACTCATCAGTCCATAAAATTCGTGATAAAAATTGTGGATGAATAAGTAATCAAAAGCAGAAAGCCATTCGTGGAACAAAATCACGAGCTTTTATTCCTTGCACTCTCTGAATATGAAACGGATGCATTCTGTTCTAACGTAGTACGCGAATCATTGTCAACCTGCTAATGTTATGAGAAGAGAGAGATCTCTCATATTAAGACGATTATTATTATTGACTTCCGTCATAATTTCTTCTTCTGTATGATTAGGCAGTCGTCGACGACGTCGGCGATTTTGATGCAGAGAATGGAACGAACCACAGCATTTACTCTTTGAATTACTCGCCTGTCTGGATGACGACGATTTGGATATCACTCTGCAATAATTTTCTGCAGCAGTAGAGTTTCCAGCACATGCTCCTAATGTAAGGAGCATGTCTGTGTATTCGCGATTACTGTACCTTGCCATATCGATTGGTTGATAGAAACTGATAGTTAATACTGATAATAAGTACGATACTAAGACTGATGATAACAAATGATGACATTGTATCATAAACACGCCAAGTTGTGCCATTGTATACAAACAGAAGGGTAAATAGTGATCAGTATCGAGATCCGCTCAACGATGTCTCAGTCAAGTGCATGCGTACTCAACTAATATTTAAAGTTGATTTTCTAAAAACGAAGCCTTATATGAAAAAAAATTTATTCTGCAATTTCGACTTCGTGTGTTCAATTCTCAATGGATACAAATATAAAGCTGTTTAAAACTGACGCGCGCAGTTTCCTGACTCAGATATGACCAAGAAGCAGTTATAACCTGACGCTGTTTGGTGTTAGAAGTGTGGTTAAGAATGCCGCTCATCTCCACAAATGCTGAATATGCCGATATGGGTTTGTCTACGGTTTTTATGGTGGAAGTGCTACTGCTGCTTGTAGAGAATACCGTCCACGGTTTCTTAACCGCAGAATACTGGATTCAAGAGCGTTTACAAGTGCTTACACCAAACTGTCTGAGACTGGTACAGTTCCCAGTGCTCATATTTTTTCTGAACGTGAAAATGAACAAAATGTGGATGAAACAGAACACATTCATCAGTCGGAGTCCTACTATTAGCACACGAAGAATTTCTACGGGTATCGATGTTCCACAGATAAGAGTATGGCGAACATTACGTGAGCACGGCTTGTATCCATTTCAGATACAGCGGGTGCAACACCTTCAACACCTTGGAATTTTGTCGGTGGGTAAATGCTAATCGCCGATTAATTCCATTACTTTCACCCGTGATGGTATCAACAACACCCGTTTTTCGTTCTATGGGAGTTACTCCCATAGAACGAAAATCCACATGCCACTGTAGAAACAAATGTTCAACTTCGCTTCTCTGTAAACATGTGGTGCGGAATCATCGACAATCAGTTGATTGGGCTTGTTGTGTTATAAAATCGTCTTACAAGGCCTGTTTACCTAGAATTTCTGCAAAACCAATTTCCACTACTATTCCAGGATGTTCCCTTGGCTACAAGGATTGGTATGTACTTTCAGCATGATGGAGCTCCTGCACATTATGCCCGTCTGGTGATACAATATTTAAATCGAACTTTCCCTGAACGATGGATCGGCCGCGGTGGTCCCGTTCATTGGCCACCGTGGTCTCCAGACATCACTCCGTTAGATTTTTGTTTGTGGGAATGGATGAAAAGCGTAGTATATAAAATAAAAGGTGAATAAAAGAGACGAATTGCTCGCTCGCATTTTAGATACTGCTGCTCTCATAAAGGAACGCCAAGACGACCTCAGAAGAACAACACGTCATATTACCTGAAGAGTTGAAAAGTGCAATGATGTTGGCGGTCGATTTTTCGATGGACTTGGTGCATCATAAAAATGAAAACGGATTTTCGATCATTTATTGTGAATTGCAAAAGGGAGAGAGCGCTGTCCAATTACTGGTCAGACGCACAGTTTTGGCGCTCCACTATTTGTCGTGATTTCAGTAGTTTAAAGTGTCACATTTTGCTCTATTTTGTGTCCGTCAAGTTCCTCTTCTCAAGGTGTGTTCACAGACATCAACTTCGTGAAGATCGGCCAGGGTAAACGAAAATTATGGTCACTTTTCATTAGCATTGATCTCGCTGGGTTACAACGTGACAACTTCCCATTGTATATTAAGATGAACTTTGTTAAAGCTATTGGTACCGCAAATATCGCCTAAATGATGATGATATCAAATATCGGGAATTGTAAATGAACAGCTTTATAGCCACATATGTTCTTGCATGATGAATATCAGATATTTTACTGGTTTTCTGTCTAATTTTAATATGGTGCGTGATAAACAAAGACAGTTGTTCTCAGTGTATACCACGCGGTAAACGAAAATTAATCGAGCCCTGATTGGTCGAACATTGTCTGAGTGACCGTTATTAGTGTGAGTTATTTGCCAGGTACTTTATGACATCTATACCTTGAACATTTAGGGGTACTAAATATATTTGATCTAATACAGGGTTAATAAACGTTATTAACCTGTTTGTACATAGGTTTGTACAGGGTTAATAAAAGTTATTAACCCAGTTTGTACATAGGTCTGAGATCTTGGTTACCTCACGGTAACCAAGATCTCAAACCTATGTACAAACTGGGCCGTATGTGCCCATATAGCCTCACCGTTAGGGGAATTTTATGTCACCTCTATATATGCCCATCCGGGAGAAGATATATTGCCCGTGACAAGATATTTGCAAAATATCCAACTAAAAATGCAGAATGCCAAACTCATAGTAGGAATGGACGCCAACTGCAGATCCCCTACTTGGCACAGTGAAAGTCCAGACCGTGGGGGTGCAAGAAATGGTCAGCGCCTGGAGGATTACATCTCCAACAGTAATCTAGCAGTTCTGAACAGACCTAATCAACCATCAACTTTCTCCAGCACACTACGGGAGGCAAATATAGATGTAAATCGGGCCACTCGGTCGATTGTTGGGCATCTCTCCCCCTGGGTGGTACAAGAATACTGGACTACCTCGGACCACAGAGTCCTAACCTTTAACCTCCACCACTCCCTCGTAGCACAGTATCCACCTAGATTCCTCTCGCCAAGATATGCCATCTAAAAAAGCAGACTGGAACTTATTCCAACAAACATTGATGGAAAAAGCCAGGAACCTCGACCCAAAATATCTCAATCCAGACCAACACCAACAAAAAGTAACGCAGCTTATAACTGAAGCAGCAAACATGGCCATCAGGAAGAAGAAGCCCGCTCCCAAAGTGGTCCACTGGTGGTCACCGGAACTCCAGGCAATAAGACAGGGAGTGAATAATGCCAGAAAAAGGTTCCAAATGGCACGCAAATCTTGGCCCCAAGCAGAGGTGGATACACTCAGACAGCAATACAGGGAGGTCAGGAACCAATATACGGCTCAAATTAAAACAAGAAAGAGACGCTCCTGGGAAAACCTTGTATCCACAGTGGGAAATGCAGCCCCTGGGGATTGGTATATAAAATCACCACCAGTAAATTCCCCAGGGGAGAAGTCGTTGCTGCCACCTTAACACCTCAAGGGACATACACTAGATCCTGGCACTCTTCCATTAATAATAAATTGGACCATATCCTCCTAACCTTTAACCTACCTTCAATAATTCCACACACGCACGAACAGAGAACTCTCTGCGAGGGGATATTTGCTATTTGATTTTTAGGAGCATTAGCAACTAAGGCCATATTGCTCCGGGAAATGCGGTGGTCATTCCCTGACCTTTCTGCATCCTCCGTATTTGGTGGTGACGGGCTCGAACTCCGGTCTAATCAAGAAGCGTGTGCTACGCACTGCTGCTCCTTCCCACCTGGCTACGGAGGCGCCCTCTGCGAGGGGAATGATAAAAACTCCACCCAGACAGTGGAGCCCCCTTTCACGATAACGGAACTCAACATAGCTGCAGCCAAAATACAAAACAGGAAAACTCCCGGCGAAGATCAAATAGAGCCGGAAATACTAAGAAAGGCAGTGGAAATTATACCGGATACTATATTGAACCTAGCAAATCAATGCCTCACGGAGGGTTTCTTTCCAACTTCGTGGAAGACAACCCGAGTCAGACTTATCCTGAAAAACCCCACTAAACCCCAGGACATGACAGGCTCGTACAGGCCTATCGCTCTCCTGTCGATTCTGAGCAAGCTCGTTTAGCGACTCATCTACCACAGAATTGAAAAGCGTTACCAGAATGCTCAATTGATGTCAAGAAACCAATTTGGTTTCAGGAGGTGATGCTCCACAACTGATGCCTTCGAGAGAATCATCGATGCAGTCAGAAACTGTAACAGGAAATATTTCTTCCTCATCTCAATTGACTTCGCTAGAGCCTTTGACTCCCTCTGGTGGCCCAGTGTTCTGGCCAGGCTCCAACGGGCTGAAATCCCATCACATCTATTTCACTGCATGAAATCTTACCTGAAAAAACGAAGAATCACTGTCAGCACTCCCTTTACCTCTGTATCCAGACCGGTTTACAGGGGCTTCCCCCAGGGATCCGTCCTGGGGCCTCTCCTGTGGAACCTGATGCTTGATGAGTTTTTAAATCTGGATGTTCCAAATGTCATTACACAGGCATACGCTGATGATCTGATTATGATGCTTCAAGCAGACAGCAGTGCTCAACTGGAGGCCATAGGCAATCAGGCCACACACATGCTACAGGATTGGGCCAAGAGGAATCTTCTAACGATCTCAACCGAAAAAACAAACTCAATACTCCTCAGGAGTGCTCTTGACCCTGGTAGACCTCCACTAATCAAAATAAATGGAGCGACCATCAAACTAAAACAGGAACTAAAATACTTAGGAATAATACTAGACCGAAACTTGAACTTCACATCTTATCTCTGTTATCTCAGAACGAAAACAAGGAGGGTCTCGGCTCTGATAACCAAAATCACCAGGAGGGACTGGGGACTAAAGAAGAGGGCCCTCTCCCTTTTATACAAAGCTCTCTTCATCCATATCCTTGCCTATGGTGCAGGCGCATGGTATCAGAAAGCAAACACAGCAGTCAACAAGAAAAAGCTGGAGTCGATCCACACTATTGACAACAACTACAGCCTGCTGCACGGTGAGCACCCATGCGCTCCAGGTCCTGGCGGGCTTCCTTCCCCTGGACCTGGAGATTGTGCGCTGTGGGCTGCTACACCAACATTCGAAAGGAAGAACCACAACCTATCAAGGCTACACAACAGATCCACAGAAAAGCAAATCCTCAGAAAATAAGAGGTTAACGGAACACCTGCAATCTATCTGGCAAAATAGATGGAATCTTACCACAAAAGGGCAAGTCACCAAAAAATTTATACCCGCTGTCAGCAGGGTATATTCTATTTTCCCGTCCTAGTTTTTCCCTGGCTTGCACACCACCTTCCTTCTTACAGGACACGGCTCCTTCAGAGGGAAACTCCACGAGCTGGGAATCTCCGACAACCCTAGCTCTAACAGCGGTCAGGAGGAGACCTGGAAACATCTTATCCATGACTGTGACAACTATGAGGACCTCAGATGCCAGCTATATACACGCATCAACTCCTTGCTAAAAAACCGAGAAGAAATAATATTGCAAGAAGATAATTACCGGGCTTTCAGTGTCTTTTCCCGCAAACTCTTTGAAAGACAAAGATCCCTGCCACATCATCACTAACCTATGAAAACACAGCCGTAACTACTTGAAATGACTGCGAAACTTTGAACTAGTGACCACCTGAAGCAGATACAACACATGAACGTAACAAATTGGACCTGACTTCTGGACTTGGACCTCCACCAGACCAATGCAAAGACGAAGACTACAACTTGGACTCGGACTTCAAAGATTGCATCTTATGATGCCATACAGCCATATAGCGCCCCGGCTCTGTCTAGCCTGCTTTTTACTCCTCTTTCCCTAGCAGGGGGAGAGGGGACGGCCTGCTGTCTCCTTCCCCTCCTGCCACTCCTCTTTCTCCTCTGGTGGGGCATGGGCATGCCCTACTATTTCAACAGGGGTCATCTTCCCTATAGACCCCTTACTTCCAATTTCTAACCCCCCCCCAGTCTTCCACCTCCCCTTACAACAGCGCCTGCTCCACACGTACAAATTTAAAACACCAAAATTCATGCCCGACCTATTAGGAAATCTTATCACCTCCAGCGCTTAACCCTTATAGCCCCTCTAAGCAGCGTATAATGTACCATCTATGCCCAAAAGAAAAGAAGAATTTTTATATTAATTATTTTTTTATTTATTTATTTTAATTTTATTTATTTATTTTTTATTTTATTTATTTTTTTTAATTAATTAATTAATTAATTTATTTATTTTTATAATTAATTAATTTATTTATTTATTTTTTAATTAATTAATTAATTTATTTTTATTTATAGGTCGTAGCCAGTGAAATCTCAGGAAAATATGTGGTAGGACCTGCCAGAGCAAACATTAAGGGAACATCTGGCTGGCCTCCACATGGCGGAGTTCGTAAACGATAGATAGGTGCCATCTGGGGAATGGCGGCTAACAAGCCAGAGGAACAAGGGGCACAACATATTACACAACACATGACCCACACACTTTTAAACCTCTGGCCTTGACAGCGTACTGTCCTCGATACAAATAACATACACGAAACCCATGTTTAGTCTCTAGAGCAAAGTTTCCGGCATCCCCCTACTTCTCCTCCAACCCATGCATGGTACTAAGTACTATAGGTTTTGATACCTTTCATGTTTGGGGGTTTCATAAAAAAAAAAAAAAAAAAAAAAAAGATGGGGTAAAGCCCTGGTGTCGTTAGACCCAAAAATACTGTGTAAACTGCAAAAAAAAAACATTATGAACACCTACCTAATATGATGTTGGTCTTCCATGTGCAGCCTAAACAGCTCGTACCCGGCGAAGCATGGACGCTACAATATTTTTAAATGTGTCTTGTGGTATCTGGTACCAACACGTAACCAGCAGATCCTTTAACTCCTGTAATATCCATGGTTGAGACGCCAACACAAATCACAGATGCTCAATGGAATTGATGTCTAGGGAATTTGGAGGTCAGGGCAATACCTGGGAGTCTTCATGTTCCGCAAACCAGTGTCGTTCAATCCGGGCGGTGTGGCACGGTTCATTGTCCTGCTGAATGACGGCAGCAAGAGGGGAACGCCGTTGCCACGAAAGGGTGTACGTGGTCAGCAATGATGTTTGGGTAGGTGGTAGACGTCAGGGTACCCGGCACATGGATGACTGGATCCAGTGTAGCCCAGCGGAACATCGCCGCCATCGGCTTGTTTTCGTCCCACGGTGCATCCAGGCGCCATCACTTCCCCAGGTAAATGACGCACACGTACCTAGCCGTCCACATGGTGCAACAGGAAACGTGATTGTAGGCCCTGTCGCCGGTGAACCGTGGTTAGCATGGGCAGTCGGAGCGGCCTGCGACTACTCAGCCCCATTTTCAGCAGGGTTCGATGTATTGTGTGCTGTGGCACATTACTCCCGTCACCAGCATTCCAATTATCGGCGAGTTACTTCAGTCACCCTTCCGTTGGCATGTACCGTTCGGAAGAGCCTTCTCACACCTCGAGCATCGATGACCCGTGGTCGTCCAACACCTCGCCGGTGGTTCGTGGGTTTTCCCTCCTCTTACCACTTTCAGTGGGTACTAACCACGGTTGCCCGTGAGCATCACACCAGCCGTGCTATTTCGGATATGCTCTGACTTAGTAGTCTGGCGATTACAATTCGGCCTTTGTCAAACTCGCTGAAGTCCGCTGCCTTTCCCATCTGAAGAACAAGAGTAAAACTGAATAACGGAGCTCAGTATCAGGTGTTTTTTACACTGAGTCCAGATCCGGGCATGCGCCGTCGTTCTCCTGCCTCTGCTTCCATTTTCATAACGAATCGCTGGTCACAATGTTTTGGCGTATCGGTGTATATATTAGCACAAGTAATAAAGAAAATAAATAAATGGACTATTAAGCACAACACATCAATGTGTAACTGCTACATAGGCTGGGATGTCATCCGCCTAAGTGTAAAATAAATTTGCTGCTGTTGCATTTTCTATATACGAAATTACGTTGTCTTAAATTTGAATAAATTTGACTCGGTTCATGCGCCAACCAGACAGGCTATTCTTTCTAGTCCGCATAGCAGACAGACCGATAATTCTTATAATGCATGAATTCCGCAGTTTCGAACAGCTAAATGTGAAACTCCTTGATGGCCCAGTATCAACAATGGGTCAGAATGCAAACTCTAATTTCTTTACGAAGTCACAGTATTGAATTCTAACACAATTCAACCAAGAAAATAGCATTTTGCTGAATGTAAAATGAAAGATCAGCAGTCTTCGTTTGTTGGAAGAATGTAGCCCATATTTTATTGTTAATTTCGTTTATTTTGCGATTCTGCAAGTTATTTCTAAATGGCCCTTCAACGCGGTTTCGAGGCAACAGACTGTGAAACTGTCATTATGTCACCCAGCGCTAGTACTGAATGCTTCTAATTACTCACTACACGCCTTTAGAATATTAAATTACTTCTTGGTAGTGTTGTTCTTGTTATTAGACTTTTCGTGACTAGCTAGGCGATTCCAATATTAACACTTCTCTTGGGATGTGTGCTTCAGTGTACAGTGGATTGAACGCACACAGAGTAATGCAGCAATTATTTTTTATAACTACCGATCTTGCCATTTTTCGCTTATAAACTTAATATTAATACAAATAGTATATGCTTTCTCGAATCTCTGCTCTGCCACTGAACACTTATCATGTTCTCTGGCAGGGCAGACGGGAACAACATACCCTATCCTGTGACATTACTGCTGGAGTATCGCAAGGGAGTGTCCTATCTGGAGTTTTGTTCACGGCTATTATAGTGCCCATCACTGCCTCCATGAATGGCCTCTTGTGCTGATTCCCTCAAACTGCTGAAGCAAGTTAACCCTGGAGACAACCCTGCTCATTTTAGCAAAAAGGATCAATTCGTAACTTAAGGATCTTGAGTTATATCTGGTAAGCTTAAACCCTCAAAAGTCTGCCCAGCACCACTCAGTGTTTCACTAGGAGAGGTAACAAAACCAAATGTGCTCTCACACAGACCTTGGCATTCTATTTGACCAAAATATATCTGTTGTCAACTAGATCGATAAAATCATTACCAAATTTTCTCGTTTTAGGTGGATCTCAAAGCAGTAGCTGCTACATATTCGCCATCCCATCACTGTTAAAATATTCATCACCACCACGATCTACCCCGCCATTCTCTATTTTGCAGAAATATGGGCCTCAGCCGCGCCCACAAACCTTAAGCGAGGTACATTGCTGAACACTGACTGCTGAAATGGGCCAAGCTTCATGTGCCTCCCGCATCCACAACTACCAAGATGGCACAAGCACTCGACATCCAGAGGGTGAAGTTTCTCTTTATGGAAAAGAGGTTAGTCTTCATTGCCAAACTCTTTCACTGGTCAGGTATCATTTCCCAACATTTGAAAAGCCAACTCTTGCAGGATCCCACATTCATTTTTTTTTCCCATTTATTTACACACTCAAATATTATGTACAATCTCAAGAAACATACAATTTATATACAATTTTATGTACATTATCATATATATATTATGTTCAAACTACAGTAGAGGAAACACAGTACAAAACACATGTGTGTGTGTGTCCTGGCATCAAGGGCATAGGCATACCTCAGGCATAGCCCATCTCCACCTAGTGGATTTGTATTGAATGTATGAGCTCTGCAAAGGAGCAGCCAACACCTAGGCAGCTGCTGCCTGGTGCCCGTCCACAGGCACGAGTAGCCGGGCCTGGGTTTTTTGTCCTCTTACATGTGAAAAGACGCACAGAATCCCGCACCCACTGGAGGTAGTGTAATACCAGTGGATGCCAGCAATCCTGCTCCCAGGCTGTCCAGGCTTGGGAGCCTGCACAAAAAAAAAAAAAGAAAAAGAAAAGGCCGAAACTCCAAAAAACCCGTTGAAGTCTTCGGTTTTGAAGGAACCCTTCAATTTTCAATAACATTATGTATATCAGTTACCCTATTATCGTTAGCATTGACAAGAAAATAAACTATTAACATTGATTACATTACAGTGAGGTTTACCAGTCTCTCTGTTTGCCAGTGCTAGCAAGAGATTTTTAAAGTCATTTACAGTCGTTGTTACAGCAACATTAATTGTTACAAAACCAATGGTTGCATGTATTTTTGTTTAATGCAATCGTAAAGAATTTCCAGCAGTCTAACTGTTCAGGAAATACAAAGGGTACTAGGAAAGTTTTGCAATATGACGCAACAATGAATCACAGGAAGCTGCTTGTTGCTGCATGTTGAGACATGTTCATACGTGCATAGTAGCCGCCGCGCCAAGTCGATGGGCTCAGTTATTCATTAGTAGTGAGAGTGTAAAGTGCTTGCGATGGCATCGTGGTCACGAAATGAGATAAGGACAGTTTTGCGGTATAATTTCGTGCGTGGTTTAACCATAGACCAGTGCTTAGAAGAAATGACTCTTGCACTAGATGATGATTGTCCACATCGTACAACGATATTCAGGTGGTATAGAGAATTCCAAAGGGGAAATTTCACTCTGGAGGATTCTGAGAGGCCAGGAAGGCCACGAACGTCAGTTACGGAGGAAAACGTTACTGCTGTGAGGAAAATGCTTGACGAAAACAGGCGAGTGACCTACCAACAGATAGAGGATACTTTGGGCCTAAATGCACCAGCAATTCGTTCGATTCTGCAAGATCATTTGCACGTGAAGAAACTTTGTTCTCTCTGGGTGCCGCATCAACTGACTGAAGAGCAGATGACACGACGTGTGACTTGGTGCCGGGAGATGTTAAAAAAGTTTGATAAGGGACAATCTCGGTATGTGAACAACATCGTGACAGGTGACGAGACTTGGCTGTACTATTACGATCTGCCGAACAAGGCTCAAAACAAAGTTTGGGTCTTTGATGATGACGACACGCCCGTAATTGTCAGAAAATCCCGATCTGTAAAGAAGAAAATGATAGCTGTATTTTTCAAATCGAGTGGAATTGTGGAACGTGTCGTTTTGGACACGCAGAAGACAGTCACAGCTAAGTGGTATACTGAACAATGCCTGCCTAAAGTCATTGGATCTATGAAGAACCTGCGGCCAAAGTCAAGATTGTTTGTTTGTTTGGTTGGTTTTTAGGAGCATTAGCAACTAAGGCCATATTGCTCCGGGATATGCGGTGGTCATTCCTTGACCTTTCCGCATCCTCCGTATTTGGTGGTGACGGGCTCGAACCCCGGTCTAATCAAGAAGCGTGTGCTACGCACTGCTGCTCCTTCCCACCTGGCTACGGAGGCGCCCCAAAGTCAAGAATGGACACCTGGTACCTCCATCACGATAATGCTGCAGCTCACCGCGCCAAAGCCTGCACCGAATATTTGACCACGACAGGACTGAAACTTCTCGAGCATCCTCCCTACAGTCCAGACCTTGCTCCATGCGACTTTGCACTGTTCCCGCATGTGAAAATGAAGCTAAAAGGGAGGCGGTTTTCCAGTGATGAGGACCTTCTACGGGCTTGGGACGAGTGTGCTTTACTCCTTAGTGAAACTTGGCAGAACTGGTTTAAAGATTGGTTTCGGAGGATGGAGAGGTGTATTGAATGTAGAGGAAATTACTTTGAAAAAATTAAATAAACAAAGCTGTATTGCAAAACTTTCCTAGTACCCTTTGTATATAGTCTGATTTATTTTCTTCCCTAGTAGAATCTGCGTTCGTTGGGTAGGCCTATAGAAGTTCCTCAAGGCGACTTCCATGTAGTGAGTTCACATAATTTTCCTGAGCTTTAGGCAGGAGCGGAAGTTCCAAGCATGCCCTGAATCACTCGCAGTAGCTTTGAGCGTTCTTGCAGAAGGTTTCCTAAAAGTGTAGTTAACAATTTTCAATCAGGAAGCAGGAATTGGAATTTTTTTTTTTTGTGTCACTTGGAGGAGATAGGGGTCTGCTTTCGTTTCCTGTTGCGTTGATGACTATCTTCCGATATGTTCTTCCCAACAGTAACTTAATCTGGATTTTTTTTTTTTTGTTATTTGTTGGCGCATCGGCTTCTGTGGTCATTATGCACCTCCGAAGGTTTTTGCACTAATCTGATCCATGCCCGAGGCGGGATCCGAACCCGCGACCTTTGGGTTGCTAACAAACTTCCCAGAGGGGAAGTAGTTGAAGCCACTAAAACACCTGAAGGATACTTGGCTATCACTTTTCATCCTGCACTCCCTTCACCTGACATGAGCGGGAGAGAAAGTTCCAGTTCTGCTAGTGAGGAGGAGCCTGAAACAGTTCCAGAGAATCCCCCTCCAACTAGTACCCCGCCAAAGATCCAGCTCAAAAGTGGATATCTCGCGAGGAAAAAAGAAAAGAAAAAGAAGGCCAACAAGAAAACTAAGGAGACCATGGAGACATGGGCTGCTCTCCTCTGCTCGGAATTTGTGACCCAAGATGAGGGGCAACCACTGGCATTGGCCCCTGACCAAAGCCCTGTTGCTGAACCCACTGATGCTGCTCCACCTTCTGGAGCAATAGCCTCCACCCATACAGAGATTAAAAGTGTCTCCCAAACTATCACACCGACAGCCCTTGCCAACGCTATCGCAGTTGGGTTAAAACCCTCTCCTAGACTGGGGATACCTCCTCCATCTAGTGTCCCAGAAGGTGAACCCACTCCAGAGCCAGCTACCCTTCAACAAACAATCTCTCGACTTCGTAGGCAGTTGATCGCATTCCTAAACCACGACTCCAGTCGCTTCACCAGAAGTGCAGGTAACCGTGTGCAGGAGTTGTGGTCCACCCTTGAGTCAATTACAACTGAGCTCCTCATTGACAATGAGAGGCTCAAAGCTGTGAATGAAGAACTTCGATCCAAAACTGATGTCCTGGAAAAGGTCATTGATGCTATTGGCAGGCCCCAAAATTGTACTAATGCTGACGCTGACTATATTGAGACTCCGTGCCCCCCTGAGCCTGCTGCAGATGTCACTTCCTATGCTGATGCAGTGAAGTCGGGACAGGAGCCCCTTGACTGTGGCATGATACAAACTCTCCATGTGCACTACCCAGAGAAGAAGCCACAGCATCTACTACTGTTGAGAGCAAGTGATACCTCAGAGCTCAAGACTAGCAATGACGTCAAAGATCTGGTGCAAAGCACTATAAGGGCTGATTATAAGAATCTAAAAGTGAAATCCCTGAGACCCATTAGTAACAAAGGAGTCCTACTGGAGACCGCAACAAAAGAAGACCTAACAAGTATTGCCACATGTGGTACTCTCACAAATGCAGGAGTGGTCATAGCTCCTCCTAAAAAGTCAAATCCGTCAATCATAGTGTACGATGTTCCAAAGCACAGTTCCAACGACGAATTACTTGAAGATCTGTTCCACAGAAACCTACAGGACCGGGGATTCGCCTGGGAGGAAGTTAAGGCTGAGACCACTTTTAGGTTTGCAACAAAATCAAAATCCAACTCTACAGAATACAGAGTAATCAGCTTCTCTCCACGGATTTATAGAACTGTCCTCTCTACAGATAGATTATTCCTTGGTTGCAGTGCACACCGATTTCGCCCGTTTACAATTGTCACAAGGTGTTTCCTATGTCTGGGATATGGGCATACCTCCCAACGCTGCTCCCACAAATCTCCATCCTGCGGGCATTGTGCCAGGAGTGGGCATGTCCAAGCAGAATGTCCCTACATTGACGAAGAGCCCTCTTGTGTGAATTGTAAAAGGAACAGGCGAGCACATAACCATTCCCTCCGGGATATTTTATGCCCAGAATACCAAAGGGCTCTGGAACTCGTAAGACTAAGGACCGCTGATGCCTAAACCAACAAGAAATCCCAGTTGTGTCCCCGCTCCAGTCCTGCCCACTCTTTCTGGGAGCCTAAGAGGAGCCCCTGTATCTCAAACTAAATACTTGCGAATGATGCAAATAAATTGGCAAAGGTCCCGCACAGTTGCGGATGAAATACGCCAGGCCACAGAGGAGCATTCAATTGATGTTGTTCTGATTCAAGAGCCGTATGCTGCAAGAATACAACCCCATCCAACCTCTAAAATTACTGGCTTTTCCATACACACGCGAGTCATTCAACCTGTCCCAGTGGACCCAAAAACATGTATAGCAGTCATAAATAGGGATCTCGATGTCCTGGTTGTCCAGGGCCTCTGCAATCAGTTCTCCACCTGTATCCAGATTACATGTACAGATCAATCATTCTACCTGATGTCACTCTACAGCCCTCCCTCAAGTAACATCAATGAAGCACTAAACTTTTTGGAATTCGCCCTGAATTTTATTGGCTCCAAACAACTCCTGGTTGCATCTGACTTGAACGCAAAATCCCCCTTCTGGCACAGTGCAGTTGCCAATGGCCGTGGCCAGCTTCTTGAGGACTTCATCCTCAGCCAAAATCTTATTATCCATAACCAGCCTAGCCAGTTCACTACTTACTCTAGCTCCACCGGTGAATCTAATATTGATTTAACCCTCTCTACAAAAGACCTACGTCAATCAGTTAGTTGCTGGAAGGTAACTCCGGATCTGACTGTTAGCGACCATAGAGCCATACTGTTCCATCTTGACTTGGTTCCACCGAGAAACAACAACAGAGCAAGGCCAACTGACTTCATTAGATTCTCTTCGAGAAACGTCAATTGGGAAGCATATGACAGCTCCATAGAACTGGACTTTCCAAATCCAGACCCATCACAGATGGACTCGCTAAATGCACAGGACTTGACCACCTTTATCCAGCACTCCATACTCAGAGCCTCATACAGGTCCTCAAGGAAGAAGGTGTTCCGCCCAGCAATCTGCCCATGGTGGACCCGGGAACTTACCATCCTTCGTAAGGCAGTCCACTCTGCGCGCAGGAACTACCAGCGACACCGTGATTGGCCAGCTCCTGATGTCGAACGCCTTCATAGGGATTATATCGCCAAAAAGAATGAGTATACCAAGGCAATTGCAGCCAGAAAGAGAGAAACTTGGGCAAATTTCGTAAAAGAAACCAACCGTACAAATCCATGGGGCCTGGCATATAAGATTTTGAGAGAGAAAACCTTCTCCCCAGAAATATTCAACACTGTTTCAGTAGACGCTCAGGAAACTAAGTGTTGGCAAGATTCTGCCAACCTTATTCTAGACAAACTGTTTCCACCTGATGACATCTCAGAGGATCATCCAGAACACTCAGCAATTAGAGCTGCCAACAGCAATTACATAGCAAAAGAGCAAGCCAACCCATTCACACTAGAAGAACTGGGAGCAGTCCTTAAAAAAATTAATGCCAAAAAGTGTCCAGGCCTTGACCTAATAGAATACACCTTCATCATCCGCTTTCACACACTGCGGCCGCACCATCTACTCCTTCTCTTCAATAAATGCTTGGAAGAAGGATGCTTCCCAAAAGAATGGAAGTTTGCCCTCATTCGCCTCATCAAGAAGCCTCACAAACCACCAACAGACCCCCGCAGCTTCCGGTCTATTGCCCTGCTGGCTAACCTTGGTAAGGTCCTTGAGCGACTCATGGCTCTCAGGGTTGTCTCCATGCTACAAATGCACGATTTGGTCTCGCCATGCCAGTATGGCTTCACCCGAGGAAGGTCGTCTGAAGAAGCTCTGTTCGATTTGGTTTTACATATTGAAAGTTCTGAAGAAAAATTCGAATTGGCCATCTTCATAGACTTCGAGGGAGCCTTCGATACCGTCTGGTGGGATAGTGCCTTGGCACGCCTTCGAACTGCCGCTTGCCCCCAGCAATTATACAGCCTCTTCCAGAACTATTTTTCCGACCGAGCAGTTATTCTCAAGTCAAAATTCCAGCAAGTCACAAGATCAGTAAATCGAGGTTGTCCCCAAGGGTCAGTCCTGGGACCCCTCATTTGGAACATAGTCCTCCAAGACTGGCTCTCCCGCACCTTCAGGAATACAAAAATTGTGGCCTTTGCCGATGATCTCACAGTTGTGGTGTCAGGGCATTCACGGAAGGCCATTGAAGAAAATGCAAACCAGATCCTCGACGATCTCTCAACTTGGGCCGCACTTAATAAATTGCATATCAACCCAACAAAAACCAAAATGATGCTATTCAAGAATAGACTGGATCTCAGGCGCCCACCGCAGGTAAAGATATGTAATGCTCAACTGCCAATCGTCACCGAAACCAAAGTACTTGGAGTGATTATTGACCACAAACTCAGCTTTCTTCCACATCTTGTTAATTTAAGAAACAAAGTTAAGAGATTCTCAGGAACCATCATACGCATCTCTAAGAATGATTGGGGACTCTCCAAAAGGTCCCTGCGGTTGTATTACAACGCAGTATTTTTACCAATTGTGACCTATGCAGCTGGAGCCTGGTTCCATCGGGTAACTCTTGTAAAGATGCGAGACAAGCTTGGAACCATCCAGAGGTCAATGTTAATGGCAATCTGCCGAGTGTGTAGAACGGTCTCCACTCCTGCCATTCAGGTCATTGCGGGAGCACTTCCGCTCGATCTACATGTCACCTTCCGAGGGTTGTGCTTCCGAATTAAGAAAAATATCCCAACAAGGATCCTTGACATTGAGGTTAATCTGGATGCTGACCCCAAGGCTGAGATGACACGTTGCTACAACGAGCTCTTCATCATTTGGCAAACTCGATGGCATAATTCAACAAAGGGCATTGTCACAAAAAGATTCCTACCTGATGTAACCTACACTGCCACTAAATCTGTACAGTCTTGGTTCACCCCTTCACTAGAAACATCATACCTAATTACCGGACACGGATCCATGAATGAAAAATTACACCATCTGGGTCTCCACCCAACAGATCTCTGCCATTGTGGAGCCAAAGAGAACTGGTGGCATGTACTATTCGAGTGCATTGCGTATGCTGATCTGAGACACAACCTTGTCAGCTGTACACAGATCTCTGGCGAGCATCTAGAGCTCTTCCTACAGAACCCTAACAACCTCCCTGCACTGCAAACCTACTCAGCTGAAGTCTTTAGGCGCAGAAGAAGGATTAACAGACCACCAGTGGCAAACATCGATGACCCAGCAGTGGACTGAAACCGACCATGTATTTCCCCCCTCCCCCCATCCTGCTGCATGGGCTGTGGAGCTTGTTTCTGCGGCCTGTGTTCAGGAAGGAAAACATCTCTCTCTCTCTCTCTCTCTCTCTCTCTCTCTCTCTCTCTCTCTCTCTCTCTTCTCTCTCCTCCCTTTTTTTTTTTATAAATATATATGTATACATGTTGTTTTTTTTTTTTTTTTTTTTTTTTCTCGCATTCTACAATCAGTCCATGGCTGTTTTTTTTTTTTTTTTTTTTTATTTATTTTAATTTATTATTTTTTTTAAAATTATTATTATTATTTTTTATTTATTTTATTTCTTTAATTATTTTATTTATTTTTTTTTCCTTTCTCTTCGCGTTCTACAATCAGTCACATGGTTGGTTTTTTTTTTTTTTTTTGCGTTTTCAGGGTTGCTGTCACTTTTTTTTTTTTTTTTTTTTGCATTCTACAGTGATATTATTATTTTATTATTATTATTTTTTTTTTTTTTCTTTTGCACCACGGGAAAATCTAAATAAATATATGTTTTTTTTGTTTCTTTTTTTTTTTTTTTCTCTCCTCTGGAGTGGGCCCCTAGAGGAATCTGGCCCACCTTTTGGCAACATCAGGTGGATCAGAGTCTCGTATTGAGACAGTACGTGATTAGCTGAGACTGGCCCACCTTCCCGTGGTGTGGACGAGTACCCAGAATCATCTGTCCAGGTGACTGATGCTTCTGGGTAGCCAAGTGGCCAGAACAGAACAACAGAACACACAAACCGACGTCACACACATATCTGGCCCATTTGTAGTGATACTGATCTTCACAGTGATACGAGGCGGAGTTGAACTAACGTTCTAGGAGCCGCCCATTACAAAAACACATGTCCACATGGCTATCACTTGGGAACACACCATCAACAATATCCTTGACACTGCCTTTCATCCAGAGATACAAACAATGACAACAGAACAGAGCCGAGTTTGCCAGGCCAACGAGACTCATCAAACGGCAATAAAAGAGCACCTTTCACCATGGAAGAGATCAGCAATGCAGCGGACCTAATAAAGGGAAATAGATGCCCTGGACCGGACCTTCTGGAACCCGAAATTATCAAAAAAACGGTGGAGTACGCTCCGAACTTACTATTAAACCTATATTACCTCTGTTTCAGAGAAGGTACCTTCCTGAATTCCTGGTAGATGGCAAACGTTAAACTCATCCTAAAGAATCCAACAAAGCCACCACACCTCCCGGACTCCTACCGGCCCATTGCACTTTTGACAGTTATCAGGAAGCTATTTGAACGACTACTTTACACACGGATCCAACATTACTATGATAAGGCAGGCCTGGTCTCAGCAAATCAATTCGGTTTCAGACGGGGAACCTCCGCCTTGGATGCCTTAACTCACCTCCTGACCAAGGCAAACAGATATGATACAAAGTACTTCCTAGTGATAGCCGTGGACGCTGGGGATTCGACTCACTTTGGCGGCCGAGCGTCCTGGCAAGGCTGCGTGAAGCCAACATGCCAGAAAACCTCTATAACACCATCAAAAGTTACCTAAGCAACAGAACCATCAAAGTCACCGCCCCCTATGGCACACTCTCCAGACATGTCCATCGGAGCTGCCCTCGAGATTCGGTCTTTGGCCCACTACTGTGGAATATTGTCTTGGACACCTTTCTTAACATCGATCTCCATGAAGTACAATCTCAGGCATTTGCGGACGATCTCATTCTGACGATACAGGCAAACTCAAGAGCCGCGTTAGAGGTCCTCGCAAATCGGGCCCTGACCACTCTCCAAGAATGGGCAAACCGAAATCAACTCAAAATATCCCCCACAAAAACAAACTCCATCCTACTAAAGGGACGCCTTGATCTTAGGCGGCCCCCGCAAATAAAAAATGGGCAGGAAACAATCAAATTCTCCAACCAACTGAAATACATAGGCGCGACATTGGACCAAAACCTGTCATTTCAGGACCATCTGAAATATCTCCGTAAAAAAATAAGACGCTACGCAGCCATGGTTGCCAGGGTCACGCGTAAAGAATGGGGTTTGAAAAAGCGAGTCCTCAAACTGTTCTACAAAGCTATCTTCACTCCGATCGTCACCTACGCATCCGGCGCATGGTTTCAAAAAACTACAACAGCAGTAAACAGACGTATCACAGACCAAATTTACAGATCCATCCTCCTAACCATCACTCGCGCTTGCCGCACGGTGAGCACCCACGCCCTGCAAGTGCTCGCAGGCCCTCTCCCGCTGGACTTAGAAATCATACAACGCAGCCTACTATACTACCTAGACAAAGGCACCCCACAGACTTTTCTGGGGTTCACTATTGACCTAACCAGCAACAGAAATGTGGAAAAGAAGAGGATACAAACTCACCTGCAGCAGGCATGGCAGGAAAGGTGGTGCAACTCTCAAAAGGGAGAGATCACAAAGAAATTTCTACCCAATATTGAACAAAACTACCCAACCTCACCCAACTGGTTCTCCCCAGGTCTACAAGCAACGTACCTCTTAACTGGACACGGAGCGATTAATGCCAAACTGTCTCTACTTGGGAATCAGGTTGATCCAACTTGCACTTGCGGGGGGCTGGAGAGCTGACAGCACCTAATGTATGACTGCAGGCTCTATGAAGACCTACGTGGTGTTTGTTACTCACCAGAATCCACTACTTACCACAGGGACAAGAACATCACCTCCTAGACACGAAGGAAGAGTATCAAGCCTTCTCGGATTACGCACAGGCATTGTTCGCAAGGAGGAGGAGGAGAAACCAAATGGCCGCAGCCCACAACCCACTACCATTATAACCAAAGAACATCTGTTCTTTAGCTCGCTAGGACTGGGACATCAGAAATGACCCACCCCCAAGAATTAGAAAACTCAGGAAACAAACTATACCAAAATAGACTAACATGGACGGAACCCATGTCCCATGAAAGACAAATGGACACGACTACCAAACTTAGACACCCCATCAGCTGGGTCTATGTGAACAAGACACACTCCTGAGAACTGGAAAGCTTAGGAAATAAACCACACTAAGGTAAAGGACTAACACGGACGGGACCCAGGTCCCAGGTCCCAACTCGGACATGACACCAGATTGGACACCACCAACAGGGACATTGTATAGTTTTCCTGCAGACGCTTGTTGGCGCTCGCACCGGGCTCCCTTGCCTGGTGCCTCTCCACTCCCTCCCCTGCGCCGGTGGTGGGACGGTCCCCCCCGGCGCCCCCTACTTTCTCCTGGTGAGGCATGGCCTGCCTCACTGACTTCTGGGGTTGCCTACTCTATCATTCATCCCCATATTTCTGCCTCAACTCCCCCCCCCAGCCTTCAGTCTCCCACCCACTCTATCTTTATGCTAGCGAATGCCCCCCCACACAAAAACTTAATTATGTCAAAATTCTCGTTCGCCCATTCTTTCGGCCTTTATTATGCAAGCATTATCCCCCTCACCTAACGATCATCAAACCGACGATGATGGATATATGTATCTGTCTGTACGTACGTGCATATAAAAGAGTACGCGCGTTTTTTTTTTTTTTTTTTTTTCAAGGTCGTAGCCTCTGAAATCTCAGGAAATTAGGTGGCAGGACCTGCCAGAGTGAAACTAAAACTACTGGGTTCCTGGTTTGCCTCCACGGGGCGAAGGTGGGGCAACGTTGGGCCTCAGCAGGGGTCCAGCGGCTAAACGACCACATGAACAACGGTACATATGACACTACACATATACAATATTCATACACTTTTAAACCTCTGGCATTTCCAGCAAACTGGTACACCCACAATGAAAGCAACGCGGAGATGGGGGAAACCCCTGGTACCGTCTGACACTAAATACACCTTATACCTTTGGGTTGCTAAGCAGGCACTTTACCCACCCGGCTAGCCCGGTCGGCCTCTTAATCTGGATCATTAAGACTCCGTAGCAAGGTTTCTAGCCGCAAATATTTTCTTGAAAACTGCTGCAGAGAACTCTTGAAATATAGTGAAGACCTCAGAATTTTCGATGTGCAAATGTACATTATTTTCTCAGAGGTTATTTATATTACTCAGCAGCACCTGTCTTTCATTCAGATAATCATTACATTCAAAGAGAACGTGCTGCCATGTCTCAGGTGTACAACAGTGACAGAAAGGGTCAGGCTCAAGGCTCCCTTCAAAAAGTTTAGCCCTGAGCGACCCGTGGTCAGTCATTAAATGTGATGTGGTCATGCTAGGCGCAAACCATTTTGAGACTGTGGGTAATGATGCGAATTCAACATTTAAAATATATCTTCGTGTAACCTCACTGTGTTCATTTTGAACCCATCTTTGTTGCCAAACAGCAGTGAGTTCCTTCCAGAGTCTTTGTTTTCCTTTTTTATTCTGTTGACAGGGTTTGTTACAATGTTAAAAATATTTACAGAAGTTCCTTTTTTCACATTGTAGATCATACCCCTGTAAAAATATAAAGATCCAGAGGCAGGGTTCCTGCTAGGACGTGTAGAGCATTATTCGACACCGTCCTAGGAGCTTGAAGAAGAGTGAGCAACATCGAACGCTGTAATGAAAGAAGTTTGTTCCTAATCTTAGTTTTTGAGACCCTCCTAAACCAAACACTTGCTGCGTATGCAGCAATCGGTAGGAAGATAGTCTTATAAAGACAATGTGTTTTTGCTAAGGCCCCATTCTTTTCTTCAGATCCTTGTAATTCCAGCCGCAAAGTTTTTAATTTTTCCAGAAATTTTGGATACGTGAATATGAAAGTTTAGTTTGAAATCGATTGTAAGTCCCAAGTACTTGGAGCTGGATACGTAGGGAATTTGTGAACCATTTAAGATAAATCTGGGAGGTCTGCCATAATTGAATTGTTTTCGAAAAAGCATGAAATTACTTTTTGGAGTGGAAATTGAGCTTAAGATTGGCCCAGTTAGTTAAATCATCCAATATTGTTTGGATCTTTTGTTCCAAAATTGATCTGGACCTTCCAGTAACGCCGACCGCCACGTAGTCTGCATATGCAATTTTTAGGCAATCCCCATTTTCCTTTATCAGCCATTGGCCTAAAATTGCATTCCAGAGGAGAGGCCCCAGGACTGAACCTACGGGCATCCTCTGGAAGCAGTCGCGCTGTAAGTCAGGTGTCTGGTACAAACCTTGATCTGTTTGTCTTAAAAGTATGATCTCAAAGTTTGGTAGATATGATTACCACACATGGCTGAGCTTACCCGAGGGCGCTCTCCCACCAGACGGAGTCGAAAGCGCCCTCGAAGTCCACGAACACCATCAAATCCTTGCTGTGAGAATCCTGGATGTATTTTAGAAGAGAGATGATAACGTCTTCGGTAGAGTGACCCTTTATGAATCAGTGTTGATGGTCTGACCACATTTGTTGGTCCGATAACATGCTTGCAAATCTGGGTGAAATTAGTCTCTCAAAGAGTTTCCCCAAGTTGGCTAGGAGGGACATTGTTCTGTACGCCGTTGGATTTGTTTTGATTTTTTCCAATTTTATATAATATTTTCAGTATAGCTAGTTTCCAGGGTTTGAGAAAAAGTCGCTCGAGGAAGCATGAATATGTCCATATTCAGTAGGATATTGGGAAACAGTTTAAAAATTTTCACAATTACCAAATTCTCTAGCAAGTCAATGCCAGGGCATTTTTTCTTATTGAGTTTAGCAGTAGCAGCTTCCATAAAGTGTGAAGTGTGTTTAGTGTCAAGCGGCACTAGGGGTTTCCCCCATCTCCGCGTTGCTTGCATTATGATGGGTGTGCCATTTTACTGGAAATGCCAGAGATTCAAAAGTGTATGGATATTGTACATATGTAGTGTCGTGTACCGTTGTTCATCTGGTCATTTAGCCGCTGGACCCCTACTGAGGCCCAAAGTTGCCCTACTTTCGCCCCGTGGAGGCAGACCAGGAAACACCAGTAGACTAAGATTTACTCTGGCAGGGGTTCTGCCACCTAATATCCTGAGATTTCAGTGGCTAGGAAAAAAAAAAAAAAAAAAAAAAAATATATATATATATATATATGAAATATGAAAACGAAAAAGGGGAAGGAAAAAAAAAAAAAAAAAAAAAACAAGGAAAAACAGTACGTGCACCTGAATGCGCAAAGCAGCAAAACAGGATACATGTATATAAATAAGTGTCACCCAATGAAAATAAAATAAATATAAATATAGATGGAGAAGTTATTAAACACAAAATGCCGAGCCTAGTTGAAGAAAAAAGAGAAAAGAATGTTAAGAACCTACATAAAAAAAAAAAAAAAATTAAGTAGAATTAAATCTGAATTAATGCCACCCGAACCTTAATTTTTATGCATTCCGCTATGTTGATGACATTCTTATTCTCAACATTCATTTTGAAAATATTGCTAAATCCATATATCCAAGAAAATCTTGGCAACCGACATGCAAATTTTCTAGATTTAAGTATTACTCTAAATAGTCCTCCTCTTCGTCATAATTTGGAACTATTCGACAAAAGAAGCGAATTTAATTTTAATATTATCTATTTAACAAATTGGAACTCGAACATTTCGATTAAGGTTCATAAAAATATAATCTACACAAAAATTATCCGTTTAGCTAATATTAGTAGCAATCAATCACTTTTCGCTGGTGCTTTAAATGATCTTTATACCAAACTTCGCAATAATGACATTCCTATTAATTTCTTAAATTTTATTATAAAAAATCTCTCTGATTTCATTAAAGAAAATTCAGTATCACCATGTTCCACCTTGATTAGGGTTAATTAGATACCTGTATAGTTGTACATTTGAATGGTGGTATTTCCACTACTTGGAAATTGATCACACATAATGACTTCTATTAGAACGATGTTCGTGTTCTTTCACTTCCTAAGTTTTTTTTTTTTTTTTTTTTCGTAATTTAATATCAGTAATTACTTATGTCCAATCTTATTTTCTCTATTTTATTTTGACCACAGAGGGCTCCCATAGTTCTTCTCTTCTGAGCAACTCCACCATCGTTGTCATAGTTTTCCCTCTGTTTGCATTCCATTCTTATTAATCATATTCGCATAATTGTACCTTATTAATCATGATCACATATTTCATTTCTTAATTATATTTCACTCAACTTGTTTCTGCCAAATATCATAGGTATTTAATTTTCCTCCTTTTCATATTTTTTTATTATATTTCATGTATCTATCACTCAAAATATACACTACAAGCTAGCGGTATTAATTTCCACTTCCACTAACACTCTCACAGCCAAGGCCCTCTCTATGAGGTTGGGTACTTACACACCCGGCCTGCCTAGTATCCTTTAAACTCTTTTCCTTCTCTTTACATCTTTCTACTTTCTACTCTTCGTTTTTCCGTCCGTTGAACTATTAGTGTAATACGAGGGTGATTCGGACATTCTCACTTTCCTTATTCTCACTATCTTCGCCTCTGTATTTTTAACTTCTTTTCCCTCCCCTACCTTGCATTGCTTCCTTTTTCTATACCGCTACCTTGTTATTTATTATTATTTAACTTACATACTTTCGATTTAAACTTGCATTCTTACATACTATCGACTCGATTTATTTCCAAATACACTACGTTACTTAATTTATTAATCTAAATACACTGCGTTGGGGCTACCTCACTCATGTTTCTGGAGATTTAAAAAAAAATTTAAAAATTTTAAAAAATAATTTTTATATCCATTTCATTTTTTTATATCCATTTCATTTCTACAGCTTCTCCATCAGCATGAGTTTGCATAGAAACACAGTGTTTGGTACATGATCAGGTGTAGCCCTCTGATGAAATGCCTGATCTATGTACCAATTTTTAATTTTTAATTCTTTAATTTTTATTTTATAATTTTTATCTCTATTACCCTCCCCTCTTTTTCTTTCAGCTTTTGTACATATGATTGGCCTGTTAATTCGGCATTAATTCAGATTTAATTCTACTTAATTTTTATTTTTTTTTCTATATAGGTTCTTAACATTCTTTTTCTCTTTTTTCTTCAACTAGGCTCGGCATTTTGTGTTTAATAACTTCTCCATCTATTTTTATTTTTATTTTATTTTACTTTCATTGGTGACACTTCTATATATATATATATATATATATATATATATATATATATATATACACATGCATACCCTTTATGCGCTCGCGTGGAAGGGAGGCGCTAGGAATGAGAGGCTGAAAGTAGTAGGAGAAGGTGATTTTAGATAGTTTAAAGGTGGGGTCTTCAATCTACTCCCCCACCCTACCTGCACTTGCGTGCAGGTAGGGTGGGGGACTAGATTGAAGACTGGGGGGAAGGGAAGAGACATGGAGACGATATTCAAGACAACATAGTTAAGCCTAAGATCGTCACCCGCACTTGTGGCTCATCACAATAGGCTTGCACTCACTGATGGGTTCCTCCCCATGATCGCCGCCCTGAACCGTGTAGACGTTGATATCTTGATAAAGAACAAGAGACATATTCAACTTTATCAAGGCCTTCATTGACCATTTTCCCTGACCTTCTAAAAATTATTGCAATGTTCCCGTTTCCTAAACCCAGGCTCCGTGAACAAACTGATTTAACACTCTTCTGTTACTTTTATTCCTTAAATGTTCATTGCCAAGCTGTATTTTTTTTTTTTTTTTTTGCATGCTGCTGCTTATGTATTTGTATGCTGTATTTTGTAATCTGCTTTCCTCAAGCTCTAGTACTCATCGCCATGATGGGATATTGTGTTGCTTGTATTCTGTACTTCACAATAAAGATTTATTTACACGGGAAATCTTACCAACTGGAATCGCTGGACTGGATCCAAATTATATGCAAATACAAATGTACTACCAGGTAAGCATAATAGTACACTGCTCGACAAAACTAACAGAACAAAAAATTTTTTTTCATGAATATTGTATTGCGAAACACGTCACATCGCCGAAGGCGAATGTTTAATATAATAAGCATCCTGGCATGCAAATTCCGAGTATCCAATAGAAATCGATTTACTACCTTACAGAGCCAGATTGCTCAGATCGTGTCAGTGAAATTATTCTTGCAGGAATGGAATCCTTTATCCCACACTCCACTTTAAAATCTCGTCCTTTATCTAAACCTTGGTTTTCCAATAAATGTGCTAAGGCTGTCCAAGAGAAGAATGTTGCATATCGTAATTGGCTTGTTTCTAATTCTTCAGTTTCATTTTCTGCCTACACCAAAGCTCGCAACAATTGTAAAGCAGTTATTAATCAGTCCAAACTAGAGTTTGAACAGGCTAAGGGTAGAAAACTTGCTTCTTGTCCTAATGGTAGCCGAGCATTCTGGTCTTTTGCCAAAGCTATTGGCCGCAACTTTTGCCCAGTCCAAACCAGATGGTTCTGTTGTCACTTCAGCCAAGGATAAAGCTGACCTGCTAGCATCCCATTTTTCTTCGAGCTCATGTATTAATGATCTTGGTAAAACACCTCCCACCATTCCTAACACGCTCCATTCAATACCTCCTGTTGTCTTCCGTCAAAAGGATATCAGAAGGATTTTGATGAATCTTGATGCTAAGAAAGCTCCAGCTCCTGATGGTATTTCTCCACTTGTTCTCAAAACCTGTGCTCCTGAACTTACTCCTATTCTTTGCCGCCTTTTTTAACTTTCTTATTCCAAAGGTGTTTTTCCTTCTGCTTGGAAATTTGCTCATATCCAGCCAGTTCCTAAAAAGGGTGACAAATCCCTCCCATCCAATTATCGTCCCATTGCAATTACTTCTACTCTTTCTAAAGTAATGGAGAAATCAATTAACCGCCAACTCTTAAACTACCTAGAAACCTTCCGTCTGATCAACGATCGCCAGTATGGATTCTGTCAGTGTTGATCCACTGGTGATATTCTGGCTTATGTTACCCATTTATGGACTAATTCAATGGAAAGGTTCGGTGAAACACAAGTAGTTGCTCTTGACATCTCAAAGGCTTTTGATCGTGTTTGGCATAAAGGTCTTCTAAACAAGCTTCCATCTTATGGTTTGCCAACTGTTTTTAGTAATTGGTTATCCAGTTTACTCTCTGATCGCTCACTGAGGGTGATGGTAGATGGCTCTCTGTCTTCTAACTTCTCCACTAATGCCGGTGTCCCCCAAGGTTCAGTTCTCTCCCCCACTCTTTTCCACTTGAATATCAATGACGTTCTTCCATTGACTGGAAATCCTATCCATAGTTTTGCCGATGATAGCACATTGCATTCAACTTTCCATTTTGAGAAACCTTGTCCAGCTCAATCAGCTTCAAGTTCTCGAAAATCTGCTGTCAATTCCTTAAATGCCAATCTTCAGGTAATTCTCCAGTGGGGCAAAGACAACTTTGTTGATTTCAACCCTTCTAAAACTCAATCTTGTCTTATATCTCGCAAAAAGGATTCTTCTGCTCCTATGCTTATCTTTAGTGACACTCCGATTTCTAGGCAAAATGATATATCTCTTTTGGGGATTACCCTGACTTCTAATCTCTCTTGGCACAAGCACAATACAAATATTGCTTCCTCTGCATCTAAAAAACTTGGTTTTCTCTTTCGCTGTCGGCGTTACTTTTCTTCCAAACAGCTGCTCACTCTGAATAAATCGCAAATCCGCCCTGCCATGGAATATTGTTCCCACATCTGGGGTGGTGCCCCCAAAACCTCTCTCAGGCTTCTTGATTCCATTCAGAAGAGGGCAGTTAGGTTAATTAATGATTCATCTCTAACAGAGTCTCTCCACTCGCTTTCTCATAGACGCACTGTTTCTGCTGCATGCCTCTTCTACAGATACTTCCATGGGCACTGTTCTTCTGAATTGGCTTCTATAATTCCCGCTCTCTCTTTCAAAACAGTCCGAACACGTGCCGCCACCAGCCAACATCCATTTACTGTCCAACTTCAAACCCACAGAACCAACTTTTCATTTTCCTCATTTATTCATTCAACTGCCGTTTTCTGGAATAACCTTCCTTCATACGTATTTCCTGAAAATTACAATCTACAGAAGTTCAAGTCCAATGTCAACAAATATCTTCTTTTGTCTTCTCAACCCCCAACCCAAGCACGGTACTAAGTACTATAGGTTCTAATACCTCTCGTGTTTGGGGTTCTCATAAAAAAAAAAAAAAAAAAAAGCCACACATTAAGCAAATTAATTTTGCCTCTAAAAATAGGGGTTGCGAGCACATCACTTCAATTCAGTTTCTTTGGCTTGCTCAGTGGGATAACCACATCTCCAGTACTCAGGATGGCAAGTCGTCGTTTATATGATTATTTGATTTGGCCGGCGTTCAACGACTTGAAGCCGTTGGTCGCAAGCGGAGGTAGTACGTTGGCTTTGTGTCAGGCATTGTCGTCTCGGCACTATGTAAGTAGTTACTTTCCCAAAATCTGGAAGAAGGCTGATAGAAAACTTATGTCATCAAAGGTCATGAAAAAACCTACAGAAATTTTAAACTCTCATAGACCATACTCGGATGGAAAGACACTACACATAATGAAACCTGGAATCCTCCCGCCAATTCGGATTGAAATACGGAACTGGCAAGGCAGATGCTCTTCAGTAACTAATTTCTATGGCGAAAAACAATCCTGTGAAATACTCCCTGGCCATCACAGTAGATTTTGCTGGTGCTTTTGATCGCATATGGTGGCCAAGCATCCTCAGGAGGAGAAGACACGCCAAAACTCCTATCAACCTTTACAAATGTATTTCCTCATACCTCAACCATGGAAAGATCATGCTCACCTCCAAATAACAGCAAGTCTCCAGGCTGGGCACACGGGATTGTCCTCTGGCTCGGTCCTTCGACCATTCTTCTTTATTGTGAAGTCTTGGACGAGTTCCTGGGGATGGACTTTCAGTGTGCTGTGTCTCTAGCCTTTGAAGACAACCTAGTTTTGGTTATACACGCTTGTTCTTGAGCCCAGTTGGAAGTCAACACCAATCTGGCACTCAGAAAGCTCCAGATCTGGGCCTCCACACACCGGCTCACTATTTCTGCTGAGAAAACCAGGTCTATTTTGCTCAAGAAATCGATTCAGCTGACCAAACCATCAACAATAAAATTTAACAGTGCACCCATAAAATTGTTCCCTAAAATAAAATACCTAGGTATCATTTTCGATATTAAGCTGACGTTTTACGCGCACCTCGGTTCATGTCTCAACCAAAATTAGGAAATACGCGGCACTGATTTCTAGAAATAGTAGGGCAGACGGGGACCTTTAATGAAGGTCGCTTGCACTAATATATGAAACCATCTTCTTGCTAATTGTCTGCTACCATGCGGCGGTGTGGTGTACCACAGCCAACATCCAGCGAAAGAGAGCCAAGTTGGATTCAATTCAGAGGACTGTGCTCCTCACAGTTGCTAGAGCCTTTCCCAATGTTAGTAGGCTGGCCTTTCAAATCCTCGCTGGTATCTACCCCTGTATCTTGAGGTGATCAAAAGAGGCCTATTTCAAAGAGCAAAGAAAGGTATTCCCTCTGAGATCCTTGACATCCATCTTGATCTGGCCAACGATACCATAAGAGAAAGAAAACGTGCTGCAGACAAACTCGTCGAAATTTGGCAAGACGCATGGAATAACACAAGCAACGGAAATATTACCAAACTTTTCCTACCTTCTGTCGCCTAAACACAGTCTTTTTCCTGGTTTTCACCGACCCTCCAAGTAACATTCTTACTTACTTACTGGACACGGGCCCTTCAGGATAAAACTAACAGATCTGGGCATCGAATAAAACGCACTTCGCACATGCGGACAACCTGAAAGCTGCCAGCATGTAATGTACTGCAGTCCTCATTATGAGAATTACAGGACAAGACTGATCCCAAAAACACACGGAAACTTACAGCATCATGAACATCTAATCTGCAAGATGAGCAGAAATAGACTTCAAACCCTGCTGACACCTTCGTTAAATGCCATATGGTACCTCTTTGCAGGGTAACTCATACCCTGCAACCTTTTTTTTTTTTTTTTTTTTTTCTTTCCTTGGCCCTGGGTGAGTTCTCCATGCCAGGGGTTTCCAACCTTCATTCCCTCCCTCATCTGGAGAACGCCTTTTTTGTCCCTTCCCATTCTTTTGCTATCCCCTTCGCCTTCCTTTTTTTTTTTTTTTTTTTTTACCTTGGTCTCTGTCAGGAAGCTCAGGCGACCCTGGTGGAGGCCAGCTAGAGTGTGATGGCCAGCCTGGCTCACCTCCCTGGGGTGGTGGCGAGAAACGCAAGGCCCCAATAGGGGCCCTGTGGCTAAGACGCCATCACAAAAACAGAAAATAACAACCCTGACCCAAACTAGACCTTACCCTTTTTCTCGAACATAACAACAAAACACACACATAATACACACAAACCGACGTCACACACATCTGGCCCATTTGTAGTGATACTGTTCTTCACAGAGATACGAGGCGGAGTTGAACTGACGTTCTAGGAGCCGCCCCTTACATAAACACATGTCCACATTACCCTTTTTCTGGCTTTTATACAGATTGTGTACTTCTTTACAAAGTACTAAGGCGCATATGTGGGAAACCACTGATGGTGCCTTCCACAAAACACTATGCAAGCAATATCAGGAGACAGGACCGATTACAGGAAGAGTTGGCCAAGGTCGTCCGAGGGCTAGATCAACCAGAAAAAACCGTTTTTTTGGCTCTAACAGCAGGATAGAACCTTACGAAGTCCGGTCATCAACTCTCTTGGGGCTGCTGCGGCCACGGGTAAAAACATTTCCAACCGGACTGTGTTAATAAGGCTCAATGCAAAGAAATCAATAGTGGTTTTTATCCCATTAACCCCAAACCATTGCAGAGCTCATCGAAACTGGTGCCATGAACATGTCACTTGGAGCCCTGACAAATTTGGAACAGTTCTATTCTCTTATGAGTCCCAATTTAGCCTGCAAACAGATTCTAGACGTTTTATCCGGAGACAACGAGAAATGCGATACCATCCCTCTAACATCAGAGAAAGGGACACTTACTGTGGAGGAGGTGATCTCGTTTGGGGCGGAATAATGACAAATGGCCGCACCCGCTCTTCATGTTTTCAATAGGAGTACCATAACTACGCAGAGAAACTAAGAACACATCCTCGAACCGTAGGTACGATTCTTTAGAGGTGCGGTTGGTCCAGATTTACTTTTCATGCACGACAACGTCATTGCACATAGAGCTCGTGTGGTGGTAGAATATCTTGAAACTGAAGATATCCAACTACTTCCGTGGCCAACGCGATCACACACTTAAATCCGATCGAACACGTATAGAACGCCCTTGGGTGTCGCATTGCATGCTGACAGACAGCTCTTCGGCCACTTGGTGAAAAATGTGATTTGTTGCCACAGAATCTTATGGACACTCTTATATCGAGCATGGGTAACCGCTGTCAGGCCTCTTGGAGGGGATCATACGCTGGACTGGTGAAATGTGAACATATTTTCGAGCATTTCTGTAATGCAACCTTTTTGGTAATTCTCATACAACTCCTATAAATATTGCTTATAGCTGTCCAAAGTTTCTCGCTGTCTTCTCATTTCAACGTGGCCTTAGCTGCCGATGCTCCTAAAACCCAACAACAACCAACCAATGTGTCCCGCTTTATCGCGAGCTGCACGAGTTACGCCACGTTTTCTACGTGTTCTGTTTATTTTGTCGATCAGTGTAGGATACTTTTCGGTTCTATATCCATTCTATTACGACTAATATCATATCACAAATTTCATTTATGGGTTTGTGAGATGGGGCTTTTATCTACGATAAACAGGATAAACACTAATTATTCCATTATAAAAAGCATTGGTTAGGTTAACAGCTAAATACCATATACAAGTGTGGAACTCGTATTTCAGAAAGGATGTGAATCTGCTGTAAAAGGTGCAGGGAAGGTAGCCACAAAGTTATTTACTGATAAGCATTTTCCATAGAGAAAGATATCGGTTTTGCAGGCAGCGTTTTGAGATCTGAAACTAGATCTCAAAGATTGGTGAGGGGAATGAAGGGATCCTCTTACCAAGAGAGGCTTAAGTTCTGCAAATTGCAGTGGCTGGAGACTAGGTACCTGCGCGGTGATCTGATTGAGGTGTATAAAGCCTTGAATGGATTGAGCACGCTGAATTCTGATGGGATCCTTCCACTTGTTCAGATTACGAACCTAAGGGGGCATAAATTCAAATTAAGAAAAGACACATGTAGATTAGATGTGCGGAAATTTGCCTTTAGCCAGCGGGTGGTTAATTGCTGGAACAAACTTCCATCTGTCGTTGTGGAAGTTGATAGGTTGAATAAATTTAAGGAGGAACTGGACAGGCATTTGGAGGGAATGGTGTGTTTTTTTTTTTTTTTTTTGGCTGATGCTGCATAAGCTCATACACTTGCTTTCTTGCATCAAATGCTACTACTACTACTACTACCACCACCAAGAAACAAACGACCATTGATTGGGGATTTTAAGGTATTCCAGCATTCAATATAAATGCCCGAATAAACAGTAACGGCAATTTTTTTTTTTTTTTTTTTGTTTTGCAGGCAGAACAAACTTAAGGATATGTATTAAGGATAGCTGTAAAATGAATATAAGAAAATTCTCTTTTATCCGAAGGAATAAAAAGAGAATTTACTTTCGGATAAAAGAAACTGTTGGAATAATTTGCCAACCTTGTAGAGCCAAAGAGCTTAGTAATTTTTCAAAGATTTGTTGGACAGATACCTCGTTTAAACCAGGTAACTTTGTAATGTCCATCAGGCCTGGTTCATTTATAGAATTGGCTTTATTAATACTATTTGTTAAAAATGGTAACTTCAAAATTGCAAGCAGTGGGCATTTGGAATTCGAACAGGGTTTTCCTTAGCACCAGCACCTAGATAAAGTTCAACCGGGAACTACAACAATCAGGTAATTTCCACAACAACTTTTCATCTTCCTCATTTATTCATTCAACTGCCATTTTCTGGAATAACCTTCCTTCATACGTATTTCCTGAAAATTACAATCTACAGAAGTTCAAGTCCAATGTCAACAATTATCTTCTTTCGTCTTCTCAACCTCCAACCCAAGCACGGTACTAAGTACTGTAAAATGCCCACATTTTTCATATTAATTTACAGATATTTCCCATGCATTTCCCTCCCCCCCCTTTGCTGTGCCCCTTCTTGCTAAAGAGTTGTTTTGACCGTTTCAGCAGAAAATATAAATGCCAATCGTACATGAGTAACCGCTATCAGTTTCTTGTCAAATATAGAATGGTAAAATTCGACTTGGTTGCTTTCTCAGTTATAAATTCCCTTTGCCATTATTTTCCTAACTGAAGATAACAGTCGCTACGTAGAAGTAAGTTCACAAGTCCACGAAAATACGAGCTTCGCTCTCCCTGACAAATACTGGTCAGTGTGTCTGATGTTGACCGCGTGAGAAAAGTGTCCCACGCTAGTTCAAGCTTGGTGTGAGGCGAAAGTTCATGCGATAAGGAGCATATACCCTGGTGGACGATGAGCGAAAGGTTGTTGTTTTGTGGTGGCTTTTGGGAGAAGCAGTCGGTTAGTTAGTCTGTATGAGAGAGAGTGAAAAAATACAGTAAGTTTTTGGAAACGGGAATTACGTTACAGAATGACTGTACAGAGAGAAGCTTGAAGAACAGCGCAAGAAGATACAGAATGAGCGAGCGAAGATAGCAGAACCCGAAGGAAGGCTGCGAAAGCACGGAATCCCCTCGCCGAGTTCCGCCCCCCGTAGAATGAGTCATCCGTATTTAGGTAAGTCATCCCACAGCTATACATAAACCTTACTCCTCAATAATATAATTAATTATATTAGCATTGATAAATTGTAAAATGTCCTAATACCGCTATCTTAAATAGCGCATCACTTAGATTGTCAGTTTCACAAATTAACAATAGGTAAATGATGTATCTTAAGCATGCTATCCTAAATAGTGCAGTATTTTTAGTATTGACCCCATCATGTTTGTACAACCATTATGTCATATGCTAGTCCTTGCCTGAGATGAAGTATCCACACGAAGAACACCTATGTGAAGAACCCATTAATCTCCAAAACATCAATAAATGCTAAGAACTCTTAAATACTTCCATAAAGTCAGTTTATATTATTGTAACCAAATGATTTAGGATTTGCTTGTCACTGCCGCTAGGGCAGTAGTTTTCATACATGTATCAATTCTATAGTGGAGTATATTAAACTATATTTTGTTTTAAACATATGCCTCAGGCCTATCCTCTATTCACACGAATGAGTAAGCAAAGAATTATATAATAGAACTGATACCGCGGGTACTCGAATTTCTACCTATAATTGGAAAGAGTTTGAGTATTTTCACAACGCCTGATCGAAGCTGCAGTTCCTATTCCCTTGAATAGTTTACCGAGGGCCGAGATCATTGTCCTAATATGAAAAACCACTAGACAATCACATGAGTATACTGGGGTTATCATTGAACAAATGATTAAGGAAGGAAAGTGTCCCGCCATACAGATGTGTTGTTCAGAGAAGTCCGAACGAACGAAAGTAAGTAATTAATAAGCAAGCAAGAAGTATAATAAATAAAAACACCCAGTTATAACAGTACTATAGGTTCTAATACCTCTCGTGTTTGGGGTTCACATAAAAAAAAAAAAAAACAAAAGCAATTCTTAAATTTCAATATAATTGTTCTTCGAGTATAAAAATAAGTGCTACTCCAAGAACTCTCTCAGACAGGGGTTGTCTAATTTGTAATGTAGATTAATAAGATCCAACATTTCATGAGGAACATGTAGTTATTATATTAAAGGTATAAAACAATCGATTTTCGGACTTTATCGAATTACGAGATACAATTGTTTTTCGGTTACAATTCGAGAAGCATTTCAGCTTCAATTCTGGCATTTAATAAAGTAGATGCTGCCTATAAATATATAAACAACAATAATGACCTGCTATGTGCTGGTAATAATTTATATTGACATGAGTTGCCATAATTGATAATATTATGCGTAATAATATTTTGTGTTTGTGAGTTTAATCTAACATATAATTATGTCGCAAATGTTTCTTTTCTAGCTTTAACTCAATTAGGCGAATTAAGAAGAATATGGTTTCGGAGTAGATGTCCGTTCTCTGAAGACACGATGTCCCGCCTACTCATCTTTTATAATAACATGCCTTCCATCACAAACAGAAAAAGTGTTGAATCTAAGATCCCTTTTATCAGGGGCTCTAGTAAAACGCTTCACGGACAGACCATCAAGGGAGTCCAAAATCTCCTCTCCACCGGCATAGCAATCAGATACCCTGCTATCTACACATACTACGTTCTCCTCTCGTCATAGAATCCCCAGATCCCAACTGTTCAGTGTTTACCTTCAGAATTGCAGGAGTATAATTAGCAACCTAAACCACTTCAGAGCAATCCAAGGCTCACATATTTACGACATTTACCTGCTCACTGAAACCTGGCTCTCCATAAATATTGATGATCAGGAGATTATAGATGGACAATATACAATCCATAGAAAGGACAGAGGATCTCGTGGAGGCGGAGTAGCTATTATACATTCTAACCATATACTCTGTGAAACTGCATCAAATTTCACAAATATTGAATCAGTATACTGCCTTCTTCATCTTGGCAAGTTAAAGGTTTTAATAGTATTGCTTTATTTTCCACCTCCCTTAACTAATATAGACCTCCAGTACTTGGAAAGCTCGCTGGAATCAATCTTTCCACTAATTCAATCTGCCGACATAGCAATGGTTTTGGGTGACTTTAACTGTCAAATGGCCAATTTAGAATCTTCTTCTCCATCACTGCAGACTAGGGCTCTCTTTAATATGCTTCACAACTATGGTCTGGAACAAATTTGCAACTTTCCAACCAGAGAAAATGCCTACCTCGACCTAATATTTTCCTCTACTCATATAGATGTTCACACCGACAACCCCATATTTCACTCGGATCATTCACCAATTACTTTTGACATCACAGTGACTTCTCATAACTTCAAATGCAGCTCCCGTACTCCTCGATTCAATTTCAGAAAGGCTGACTGGCCTCTGCTCAACCTAGCTCTAAGAAACGTAGACAAGCAGCTCGCTGACGCTATGGATGACATCGATGTGCTCACCAACAACCTGATTAACTGTGTCCATTCAGTTATATCTGACATTGTTCCTCAATCCCATCTTACCGCACGCTCTACCTACCCGCACTGGTATAATAGTGAACTAATACGTAAAATTAAATCCAAAGAATTCTACAGAAACAAATATAAGCAAACAGGTGACAGTCAATACTATGAAATATTCAGCCAACTCCGCAAAGAAGTGAAAACTCTCATATTAAACTCCTACAACATGTATACAGAGTCAGTTCAGGATAGTCTGCTTACTCACAGAGATATCAAACCATTCTGGAATTTCATGAAGCATAAGAACATAACCAGTAGAAAGTTACAACTCCGAAACGCAGATGGAATTCTCTTATCTGACGAATTCAGTATTGCTCAAGAGTTTGCCAAACACTTTTCTAGAATTCAAACAAATGATACATTGAGACCTGCCTCATTTCCTGACTTCACACCTGTTAAAGATGATATCCTCATTAATCTCTTTATCACTGATGAAGATTTAAACTCGGCATTAAAAAGCATGAAAAATGACTATACTAGAGGCCCAGATGACATTCCAGGCCTATTTTGGAAAAGGACTGTCACTACATTGAAACCCCTCATACTGCGGATCTTCAACCTGTCTCTCAGGCTGGGGAAGTATCCTAATCACTTTAAGCAGGTCAATATAGTTCCTATTTTCAAAAAAGGTGATAAAAATGACGTATGCGATTACAGACCCATAACCTTGCAAAACAGCCTGGCTAAACTCTTCGACACAGCAGTGCACAAACATCTCTTCGAATTCTTCAAGCCTTTTATCGATCAGAATCAACATGGTTTCTGCAGTGGCAAGTCAGTAGTCACAAATTTACTTCCTTTCTGGCAATACACCTCTGAAGCTCTTGATAACCACCTACAAGTTGATGCAGTCTACACAGACATATCTAAGGCATTTGATAAAGTCCCGCACGAACAACTTCTGGAAAAACTTAAGCTGTATGGCATCCGTGACCCTTTGCTCTCATGGCTACGCAGCTATATTACGCATCGTTCCTTGAGCGTTATCATCGATCAAGTGAACTCAGACTGTTTTATACCACTAAGCGGAGTACCACAAGGCTCTCCCTTAGGTCCTCTTCTCTTCATTGTTTTCGTAAATGATCTTCCTTCTTTCATCTACACCTCCAATGTTCAAGTTGCTCTCTATGCAGATGATCTTAAGATCTACTCAGCAGTGAAGGAGACTACCGATTCTCAACAACTTCAATGTGCTCTCAATAAATTCTCTCTGTGGCTATCTCTGAATGGCTTGTCTGCTAACCCCGCGAAGTGCAAAGTTATCTCTTTCTCATCTTGCAGATCTCCACAACTAATGAATACGGAGTATAGTATTAACTCTGTGATCATCGAAAGGTGTGACCAAGTTAACGACTTAGGGATTCTCTTTTCCAGCAGTGCTAAATTCGATGCCCATGTCCTTAAAATCACCAGCAAAGCATTCAAAACACTGGGATTCATCAAACGGAACACATACAAGTTCAAAAACTACAGATATGCGGTTATCCTTTATAAAACTATTGTACTGCCAATCCTTGAATTCAGTTCCCCCATCTGGAATCCTCACACAAAGACTTTAACTAACAAAATTGAAGCAGTCCAAAAAAACTTTATCCGTTACCTTACGTACCGCAATCCTCTATTCTATCACTCAGTGTATTATGAATCGCTGTGTGATTACTTTCATCTAAGGCCTCTGTGCACTAGAAGAGTTACTGCTGACATCGCCCTCCTAGCCAAAGTAATCACTGGAATTTATGAAGCATCTGATATCCTGAGTAAAATAAACTTCAATGCTCCCTGTAGACAAGTCAGGAACCTTACACCGTTTCGCCTTGACTCTGCCAACACGGACTTAATGAAGTTCAGTCCACTGAACAGAATCAGCAAATCAGCAAATGACTCTCGCATTGACTTCTTTGACAACTCCCAATCACTGATGAACTCCATCCACAAGTTTGCCTCTTCACTTAAACTGCAAAGTGACTAGCTCACATCTAATTATTGTAGCTTATTATTTGTTATATTATTTTTCTATTCTCTAACGGATTAATTATTACTTGTTTTACCGGTAACTTAACTTAATACAATCCTCTTTTGTACATATGCTTTATTGTTTGAATTTGTATCAATGTTTATCGTCCTGTAGGATTTCACATTATTGTTATTATGTTTATTGATCTGATCTCAGATACACTGTTAATGGTTACCTGTTGTGTATCTTTTTATTAATAAAATAAAAATAAAAATAAAATAAATAAAAATAAAAATCGTAGTGGGCAGGGATGCAAAAAGCAATCATCACAACTTTGCTATACTACATATAACTTTGATATACTAAGTTTGCGTATATGCTGTGATTTCGTTAAATTTCTATTAACAATTCCTCCCACCTTCGCCAACAAAAACTGTGTTGTCAACCTAAATGAGCGCGCAACCGACAGAACAAAATATGGCTGCATCCGAAAGCATACTTGAATGTATTTCGACTATTGCAAGAAATAATAGGCTCAGTGAAACAGATGTGGACTGCTAGCTTCTTAATATTAGATAGGTTCAGTGGGCGGAACCAACACGTATGGCTTCTTAACTACTTATTATTGTTTAATAACTTTAGCTATATATAACAATCGCCTCCAAAACCAGTCTAGTGGGCTAAGAGCGCTTTGGATTAATAACTGAGAAAATAAATAATGAATGCAGGAAACCAAGTACATACATAATCATCAAATAAAATAATAATAATAAAATAATAATAAATTAAGAAATAAACAAATAAATAAATACATAAATCAAATAAAATAATAATAACCATCCGAACTCTCCAATAACTTACTTAGTTCCTCCTTAAATTCATTCAAACTATCCACTTCAACAGCACCAGACTGTAGTTTGTTCCAAAGGTCAATTACCCGATATCACACCAAATTTCCCCACATTTAACCTACAACCATTCTCCTTCAATTTACATTTATGTCTCCTATGCGTATTCTCTGAGAATAAGCAAGAATGTTAACAGCATTTTGCTTATTCAATCCATTCAAAGCAATAAATAATTCAATCATATTTCCTCACAGGTACCCGATTTCCAGATTCTGTAATGTTAATTTCATTGCTGTTCTCTGCATCCATTCCAACAAATCAAAATTTGGCATGGAGCCAAGTGGTCAAACGCAAGGGTACAACAAATGCACGCGACTGCTAAATACGATTACATTCTTGTATTCACTGCACTTTGCCAACTCCTCTGACCCTATGGGACCATACCGGAGTATAAACGGAAAATTTATTTATTTCGCCAAATTAGTAAGTGATAACAACTTACTAATTTCATTAGATTTATGTACTCATAGATTCAGTTCTAGAAGTGGTTTGTTCCCTCTTGAATTAACTGTTCAACGTAAAATACTGCTGCATAAATTGAAGCAATGTGGCATTAGGGGAAACTTACTGCTATACAATAAGAGATGGTTCAATAGGAAAAAGAGTGGTTATCAATGGGCACTGCTCTTTTTTGAACTAATATGGTGGAGTTCCCAGGGTACTGGACTCATTGTTCTTTCTATATTTATAAATGATATTGTTGGAGGAACATTAATGTCTAAGTTTTCCGATTATAATGAAGCATGGCAGAGTGGTTAATGGGAGTAATCATTGCATGCTATTGAAACAAGATCTCGAAAATTAGGCAGATGGGTTGATAAGTGAATTTAATATCGTATATGGATAGTACTAATCTCAGAATAACTTTCCACTATCCTCAGGCTGGTACCACATAATTCATAAGTTATTCAAGGATTACAGCTATTCATATATGTTGTAAGAAAGTATCATGTATGACATTATTTTCTGAGTGATTGTGCACTTAGACATGAAGTTCTCTGAACAGTTGAGACGGACTGCTGGGATATCGCAGGGGGGTTTTGTCAATTGTGCACAAATTTTGAAAGCAGAGATAAGGAGGTGATTAGTCCACTGTACAAAGCAATGGTCAGCATTTTAGGGAAGGATGTACATCTATTAGAACAGTTGGAGATTAGTGGGGGGGGGGGATACTCTTGACAGAAATTAGTCCAGTTCTGCAAATATGTATGTCTGGAGACTAGGCACCTGGGTGGATATCTGATTGAGGTGTTTAACGGTCCTGCTTGAGCAAATATAGCTGCAATATGGATGTGTGGAAATTTGCTTTCGGCCAGTCAGTACTTGATTGTTGCGACAAACTTCCATCTGGTATTATGGAAATGGGTAGTTTGAATAACTTCAAAAAACTTGGCAAATTTTTAGGAGGTATGGACAGGTGATATGAAACATAAATTTATCTTTTTAGCTAATGCAATATATGCTTGCTTCCTTGCATCATTCCAACAACTAATTCTTCTGCTGGATACTTAAATGGTAGGCCTTTTTGTGTTTCTTATCTGATCCTTCAAGTTCGAGTGCGAAACAAATTTTAATTGTTTTGTATATGATTGAATTTGTAAATATTTTGTAGAATTAGATGGCTGTTAAGTCTTGTCCACAGCTTAACTGTCAGAATTCCAAATCTATATAATCCAAAGAACTGATAGTGTTTATTTCTTGTAAGCAGTTTAGATTTACCGATGTGAGTTAGAATGAAATGCACTCGTCTACTGATCTCTAACCACTTAATTAATGTTTAATTAAAATTGCAGACATAGTATTAATTTTTATACAGTTTTTAAAAATTTTCTGTTCTGTTTAATTTGTTTTTCTGTATCGTTATGATTTCGATATGGCTGTTTTGTTTTGATTTCCATTTCCGGTTTTTACAGAGATTATAGCCAATCGGCTTATCTGGCTCTATATTTTTTTCAAATTAAAGACGGTGGTTTCTTTTTGATTACCAAATTTAACGCTATGTGAAAACCAAGTCAGCTCTTTAAACCCTTAAAAATACTGTACCCCAGTTAATACTGATGGTACATCCAGCAAGACTTTATGATAAGATTAATTGGATTATCCGTTCTATTGTAATTATGAAACTAAAGCACTTGGTTTTCTGCCTATGTACTGCCTTTCATTATTTTATTGCTGCAATGATTATCTCATCTAACCAATGAGAAAATGGTTAGATGAGATGGCTTTGGAATCTCCAGAACTTCATGTCTAGATGGTGGTAATCATTATCTATTGTTTGGAGTTTTTGGCCCTTCATTTTCTTTCTGTTGCTGGATGTTGCGCTTACAACACCCAGCAACCGTAATCATTGTAAGGGAAATACCAAGCAACAGAATGGCAGAGTTTTTAAGCATGCTGGGAGATACTTAAAATAACAAACTGCTTTTAAGCATGCTGGTTTTTAACGATTAATTTTCCCTTGAAATAAATGTTCCCAAACTCGTAAGTCGCGAAATTATGACAGTCTTTCAGCTTCAGTGTTTGCTAGGCCCTTATCCATTTTCTGCACAATGGATTGTGTTTTGGCTGCATCACTGATCAATGAATATATATAGAAGGCCGCTGGGAAACGAAAGAAAAAAGGGATACAGTTATTTTTTTTTTGGAAATATGATTTCTTCATGTAACTTCTGGGCCTTTGAGTAGCATACCTTTGTCGAAGTTAGTAAAAGAGTGTGAGGGAAGTTTTCGGAAAATGCATAATTCGTCCAGAATATACAGGGTGTCCAAATAGAAATGAAAGAATTTTAAAGCATTATGACTTTATATATAAATGTTTCTGATTATATGTTTATATATGTATTTATATATGAATTTTATATAATGAGGTTCAGATTGAATTTTAATGACCCCATAAGAGAAAGCATAATCTGTACTACTGATGGCTGAACAGGTCATTCATAATATCTTCAGAATATCTTCAATTCTGTGTAGACAACCTGAATATGAATGTTGGACGTTCAGTTTAAGAAAAATTCTAAATAATAGATTACATGTTTTCTGAACCTATTGTCAACTGGAATTGCTTAGATGGGGGAAATCCCTGGTGCCGTTTGACACTAAACACCCTATAAAAATAAGTATACATCCGTGAGCCCAAGTATTTCACATTTTGGACAAAGAATTCATTTAGGTAGACTGTTTGATGATGTTAATTTATAAGGAATTATAAATTGTAACAACAGTATTTTTATTTTTTTTAAAACAAATAGCTGAACAATGTTTTATCTTTACAGAAATAATCAGGCTTCTAGTCGATAACTTTCTTCATTACTCGTTCAGTCCTCCTCAGAAAACTGCCGGTGAAAAGAAAATAGAAGTAAATGTTAGTAACGTTATTATTTGGAAGAGTAAGGCTTATTTTTTTAATTAAAAAAAAAACGTTATTTTGGGATGTGCATTCAGAAAGTGCAATTTGGCATATGAACATTTCAAAAGGATAATGCTTATCTCGGCACAGTTTTTTTTTATTTATTTATTATTTTTTTTTTTTATTGAATGGACGGAATGATAATAGCATTGTTCTTGAATTTATCATTTCGAAGATAAACATCGGATCAGCACGAAATGAAAAATTACAAGCACCAAGGAAACTTCTTTTTGTTTATTTTTTATCTCACCGTTTGTTTTGAAAAGACTGCATAAAAACTGAGGCATTAATTTTACCATAATAACGTAGCTGTGTAACAAAAACTTGTCACTCAAAGTAGGAAACGAAATTTGTCACCTACTTCAAGGGAATTCTTTTAATCGTTTTAATGGAGGTCGCTAAATGGTTATTGCTGTTTCATAAACAGTTTTTCAATGATGAAATAAATAGCCACCAAGTTCAAGGATACGTTGAAAACAATGAATAAATTAATAATTCCTGTAATCCCTAACATTTTTTTAGTTGAACGGAAAACTTTCTGAATGTACGTCTTATAAACAGAATTTCGTTTATACCTTATAACGAAAAGGAACTCAAATAAATCAGCACAAGCTCACATAAATCACATTTTCAATAGAAGAGCTATGATTTAAATTACTCCATTTTGACGAAAAGAAAAGTAAACCTGTACTACTACATCGAGAACAATGTTTAAATTTTCAGTAATGTAAAAGAAACCATGTTTCTTTTACATGGTTTTCATACGCTACTAGGCTTTACATACCAACAAAGAAATACTTTGAAGAAATACAAGAAATACTGTTCAAGGCCTAGATCTAAATGGATGTCAGATGAACTATTGAGATACGTGGCAGAGAAGAAAAGGGCATGGAATGCATATAAATTATCAGGTGATACAGAAGCCGATGGTAGATATAAATTAGTCTGTGATCAAGTCACAAAGGATGTCAAGCAAACTAGGCAGATTATGAGAAGTTTCTGGCAAAGAAAAACAGCAAACTTTTCAATGTTTATATTAACAATAGAAGGAAGGGGTTGAATCACATTGGTCTACTTGATGTTTATGGGTTAACTGTTGTTGACCCTGCTTAGGTTGCAGACAAATTGAATAGATAATTTGCATCTACATTCACACATGATGAATTCTTTAGGGTAGGGGATGCCAAAAGTCTATCAAACTCTAACGAAGAGCTAAATGACTTTGTGATAACTAAAAGAAAAGTGGATTAGAAATTGTTGAGGATGGACATAAAAAAGGTACCTGGGCCGGTTGTAAATCTATCCTTTACGTTAAGAGAGACAGAAAAGGAGGTAAGCAAACCCTTGGTTATAATTGTGAGAGCATCCTTGGATTGAGAGGAGTTCCCTATCGACTTGAGAAGTGCGAATATATCCCCAATTTATAAAAGGGGATCAAAAGGAGACATGGGTAATTACAGACCTGTTAGCTTAACATCTGTTCCAGGTAAAGTAATGGAATCACTGGTTAGAGAGAGAAAGAATGCAGAACCATTTCGACAGGCATGCAATTATACTGCAAACAAATCACAGATTTGTCAAGGGGCGTATTGTCTAATCTGATAGGTTAGTATGATTCAGTGACGAAGGAACTGGATGCAAAAAAATAATTTGGCATCGCATACTTTATTTCAGGAAGGCTTTTGATATTGTTGCACATTAAAAAAAAAAAGACTGCTATACAAACTGGAGCGATGTGGTATTAAGGGCAAGTTGCCGCTATGGATAACAGGATGGTTGAGTGGAAGAACACAAAGATTGGATATTAATAGGCGTTGCTCTTCATGGCTAATGCTATTAGTGGAGTTTCCCAGATACTGATGAAGGCATCTATCTTTAATGACGAAATTTGAAGATGATATAAAGGTTGGCAGTGTGGTTAATGACAGTCATCAGGGTAAACTACTGCAACAAGATCTATGAAAATTGGATTGATCGGCTGAGAAATGGCAGTTCAAGTCTAGCATTGACAAATGCAAGATACTGCGCATGGGTAGCAATAATCCCAGAGTAACTTATCAACTGTGTGGTATTACACTCAAAATAGTGAAGAATGAAAAAGACCTGGAGATAATTGTGCAGACAGACATGAAATTCTCTGAACAGTGCAGACATGCTGGCAGGATAGGACAGCTCATGGGATATACAGAAACTGTATGTAAACGGTCAATGATATACAGAAACTTTGCTAGCAGGGGTGAGGGGGTTGATTTCCCCTTTGGATAAGGCTATGGTTAGGCCGCATCTTGAGTACTGTATACAGGTCTGGTCATGGGAGTATTCAGAGGTGGGCAGAGGGGCATATGCCCCCCTTAATCATGCGTATTAGTGCATGCATTTCTGGATCTATCTTAAAAAAACGCTCATAAACCAGGTCGTCATGCTCTCACTTAAGATGATACCTAAATACAGTACTGGGTCTGGTGGCCTCACTTCAGGACGGATATAGATCTGCTGGAACGGGTGCAGAGAAGGGCAACCAGATGGGTGGAGAGAACAAAAGGGTGCTCTTACCTAGAAAGCGTTCAGTTATGCAAATTGCAGCGCCTCGAGACCACTCACGTGCGGGGAAATCTGACTGAGGTGTTTAAAGCTTTGAATGGATGAGTAAGCTGAACGCTAATAGCATTCTTCACACTTGCTGATACTACACACATGAAGAGACATAAATTCAAGTTGAGGAAGGATGGTTGCAGGATAGATGTGCGGAAATTCGCCTTCAGCCAGTGGGTGGTTTATTGTTGGAACAGGCTTCCATCTGTTGTTGTGGAAGTGGATGTGCTGAATAAATTCATAGGAAAACTAGACAAATTCTTGGATGAACTGTTTTTTTTTTGCTGATGCTATATAAGCTTGCTTTCTTCTTGCATAATTTTCCTTTACTATTACTAAATATTTTAATGACAGACTTTTTTTCATGTGAAGAATACTTATTTCAGTAATTTCTGATATAAGAGTTAGCAGTACTGGGCTTCAAGGTCGTTTTTGTATTACGCAGCTGGGCGCAATTTGGTCATAGTAGCCCTTGCGCCAAAAAACAACAACAACAATTACGCAGCTTGTGAGAACTTTGTACAACCACCAAGCTTTTTAATTCAAGAGAATCTGTCCCTGTTACAGTCCAGCTGTAACGGATAATGAGTACATGCCTCACATGTTTTTTTAATACTGTTTCGTTAAGATATATATGGTTCGATATTTAACCAATGAGCATATACGTAAGCGAAAATCAAACAGAATTGCTAAGTTTATCAATTTTTTGGATAAAAACGTCTAAACTTGTCATAGTAATAAAAAGATAAATAAACCAAATAAATAAAACGATAGATAAATAAAACGATAAATAGATAAACAAAACATTTCTAGCAATGTTTTACAGTTAGTGTTACACGCTGTCAAGAATTTATGTAGAAACTGATTGTATACAGTAAAAGCCTAGCCATCCACATCGAAAGTTCATACAAATAGCACATTTTAAACCTCATGTATTAAAAAATGGACGGTTGCACCACTTACCTGGTCATTATCAAGAGACAAGTAATTAAATAAATATATGCATTTTACAACACTAATTAAATGTAATTAAATACATTAAATAAAAGCGATGTTAAACAAGGAAACAATTTATATTAAAATTAACTTTATTTTAGTTAAAACACTGTACTGTATTTATTGTTTACTTTACGTTAAAAAGTGATCACCAAAGCCAGGAAGTCCGTCCTATTTAATCGAACTGTATCAAACAAAATATTGGTTACTTAGGCAAACAAATGTATCCCGTTATATGCATAACTCATCCCTACGGTTGTGGTATCCAAAAGATATCAGAAAAGTTAAAAAGTTGTCATGTTGTATTAACCTTAAAACCGAAAATGGATATTTACAGAAGACTGGAAAAAAGACGAAACTCGTAATGGGCTTATGAGGAGTAACTGATCTTGGTTTTTTTAACAATTTATGATAAAAGAAATCACAGTGATAAGCGCGTAAAAAGAAATATTTTTAATTAAATCAAAAGAAAAAAAGTATAGCATATACACTGGTGTGACTAAGAAACTATGTAACTTCTCATTACTTTTAATAAAAAAAATGTAAACACCAATAAGAGTAATTCTCATCTAACCGGCATTCCTAAAGACCACTAGATGTCGGATAACAGGGGTTTTAATTTTTAAGCTTCATAAAAGTCACTTCGTTACATGTAATATGATGCTATATATGTGATATAATTATTATTATTAACATCTTTTTATTTCCACATGAGTGGGCACCCCCGGAACAAGCCTACATTTATATTAACACAATGGAATTAACTTTAAAAAATAATAAGTGTAATCATCTGAGATTAGGGAATACTGACCAGTTCCATAAAGATGAAATATCGTACGTTCATAAAGTATTACTTCGACATGACTGGAATGTGCTGAACGATCAAGAACTCTGTACGGATATATAGTTCTTTATAGAAGGCCTCACAATCCCTAGAAATAAATATCACAATTTATTCTCTGACAGCAGGAAAAATAATATGTATCACACACACACTTGCTCACTCATACACACGAATTTCTCATAAATGGCTCTATGTACCTTATCCAGTATGGTACTTGGTAAAAATGGTTCTGAGGTAAATTTTGGAAAACAAGTCAGTTTATTTTTTCAAACTTCGTTGCAATTCAGTGTAAAATTCTTGCTACATTTAGTTATCACTTTGAAATGAAAAGAAAATAAAGTAATTTATAGTTACATAAAACTGCCTGAAGTTCGAGAAAATAAAAGCAATTACATGTGTTCATGAAAATATAACACGAAGCAAACAGCACCAAGCATTCTTGTCAAGCAATGTGCGACGATAAGCAAACCTTTGATTTACATATAGAATTAACTTGAGGCTTAGCGTGTTTATATTCACGGGTATACGTCCCCTTAACCATGCGTATAAGTGTTCCTAGGTCTATCTTAAAATAAAAAACCTGGTCGTCATGTCCCCTCCCGCTTACGATGATATGCAGCTTATATTAGTCATCGAAATGTCGTGCGAAATGGGTGCCATTTTCGATTAATAGCTACATGATTTTTACGCATTACTCTGAGGTAATAAGATTATAGGCTTATCATCTTCTCTGATGAATGAATCAGAAAGCAGTGTAAAGGTAGTCGCTCGCTTCTATTATGTTTTTATTTTTAATATTCTTTCTTCCACACAAGTTGCTTACCCTTCCGTTGTACTGTTTCATGGAGCAATTTTCCGCATTTAATCAGTTGTCGTTTTTAATTCCTGCTGATAAATCTGCATCATTTTCAGATATTTTTGAATCGCTGTCTTCATTTAAATAGATTACATGTATCTTTCTTTCTTGTTTTGGATTTTTACTAATTGATTAGGTAGCAACTTTTCTTTCATCCAAAATTCCCTATAGATAAACCTCGTTGCAGGTAGAGGTAGCTACAAATTCGACCATTTCCAGTAATCTGAGATACAACTACTTCGATAAAACTCTGGTTTGAAAGGAGGTTGTTCTTAGGCTGATGTTTTATTATGGTCCACATTAAGGCAATGAACACTATGCATGGCCGTTATTAACTTTCCAATATAAAACTGCAGCCATTATCAACCCACTGCAGGATGGAAGCGTGTTTGTTATTGTTATTTTGGTTTTAAGGAGCATTAGCAACTAAGGCCATATTGCTCCGGGATATGTGGTGGTCATTCCCTGACCTTTCCGCATCCTCCGTATTTGGTAGTGACGGACTCGAACCCCGGTCTAATCAAGAAGCGTGTGCTACGCACTGCTGCTCCTTCCCACCTGGCTACGGAGGCGCCGCAGGATGGAAGCCTCCTCAACAATTCATGCTGAGGGAAAATGGACCATAATCTGCCATGCTGGTCCAGTGCGGGTCGGCAGATCGACCGTATTTAGCAGTCAGGGGCTTGAACCTCGGTCTACTCAAGGAGCGTGTACTACTGCGCTCCCGACCACTCAGCTACGGGGGCTTCCCAATATATAAAGTGATAAATTATATTGACTCTAATAAAGTCAAGCGCTAAGACAACTTTCAGCTTTTTTTTTTTAAATCCATTGAACGTACATTATTGCATTTGATTTGATTCAAGCAAAGGAAGCAAAGTGTACGTTAGTTTTTCACATCACAAAACAGATAAATTGAGTTCCACTATACACAACTTTTAGATATTTTATGGTTAAGTTGGTTTCTGCTTGATTATAATCGATTAAAATGTAATTGCCACTGTGTTTATGTGCTCTGCATAATATAAAATTAATAAATGAATTATTGCGAAGGATACGCTCGTACTGCATTTCCTAACGCCATTTTTTTTTTTTGTGTTATTTGGGGTGAGTAGAATGAACTAAGCTTGTGTCTCAAATTATCTCATAGAAAAGTGACACTGCAATTTGGATTCAAATTAAACTCTAGTATTTTAATCAGAAATAAGTACTACTGTTTGATAACTACAAAACTTAATCAGAGTAATTACGCTAATGTTTCAAATTTTCGTGATTAAAACTTGTCAGTTCATCATACGAAATATGCAAGGGCCGACCAGCGGTTGCTAATATGTTTAAGATGTGTAAGGAAGGACATAATTGCTACATTTATCTTTTGTTTAAGCTATTTAAGTCATTTTAATCCAACTGTATAACATTATCTTCGTGAAACATTAAAAAGTGACATTCACTTTTACAGATAGTCGCAATTGTATAGGGTGGACCAAAAGTTGAGAAGGGGTTTTAAAAATTTGTAACTTTTTTTCTATAATAGGTTTTTTTTTGTTGTTGTTGCAGATGAAGTCCTTGGAATTTAATAATGGAGACTTACACAGTTGAGCAACGTACACTGATCATTCAATTTTTGTTTTGCAAACTCGCTCAAAGATATTATAAAGCTATATCAGAATCCATGATTCGTCGTCTCGCTGCACGACTCTAAAAACCGGGATCTGTAGGTGATTTGCCACGAAGCGGAACACCATTAAAAAGCCGTACGTGGAGCTTCGAATAAGACCCACAAGATTCCACCAGAAAACGAGTATCTCAGGCGGAATTGCCAAGAACATCACTAATGCGTATTTTTATTATTATTATCTGTTTATTTCCATAAGGAAACCACCCCGGGACGGCAAAGTGCCAGGAGGGTGCTAAGTACATATCAGGGTACGAGATACTACGTGCAGTGGGTTACATATACTGAACACGTAGTCTCGTCCCGAAATATTATATACACATTTTATGTTTAATATATACAGTATTTACACATTGATGATTCTGTACATACATTCTACAGCTCATATATTTACAATTCACTAATAATTCCACATATAACTTACATATTAACATAACTGTTATAGAAGGTATATTTTTACAGTCAACAGATTATTATTGTTCTTAAAGCTTCACTTTTATTCACAATTCTTTAGTACTTTGCAGCCGATTCATATTTCAGTAAGTCTGTACGAATCCTGGAAGATCTCTTTCCGGTATGCTGCATCCTCACACAGTTTTTCGGCATCTATCTGTAGTGAGTTAAATATTTTCGCTGTATTTGATGGGAAGAATCTTTGCAGGCTACTAAGATTGTTCAGGACTGAACGCAGTGGATTATTTAGTTCTCCGCAACGTCTAGCAGTGGCACGCGGTTTAACTAGAATATTATCCAGGACTGGAGCATCCACTCTGCCTGTGAGCATTTGTGCGAGAGTGTGTATGTTCCTGTTAATTGTCCGCTGCATCCAGGGTGTGATGTTAAGGTTTGAGTAGAGAATGGCCCTTGAGATAGTAAAAGGGTGGCCAGCAACTCTGCTAAGCCATCGCAAGAACCAGTACTCGATCCCAAGGACGGACTTATAATGTGAATCTGGAGCTGAAGACCAGATTTGCGAGGCATACATTGCAATTGGCAGGACACACATTAAAATGTACTTGGTCGCTAGCTGAGGATCCCTAATTCCTACCAGTTCCTGCCTAGCCCATAAAGCGGCGAATATTTTTGTCTTCATATGGGCGAAGTGTTGAGCAAAGGTGAGTCTGTCATCCCACTTAAGACCCAGGTCCAGGTGAGAGTGCACTTTTTCCACACTAGACCCGTTCACAAAGATTGAGATGTCATTTTTATTCTGCTTGTAACTTATGGTCATTTGGGCAGACTTCTGTGCATTAATACGGAGCCCGATGCAATCCAGGTAGCTCTCAAATTCTCGGATTGTGCTATTTGCCATCTTGAGCCATTTTGAGAAGCTCTTTACACCTATTCCTATATAAGCTGCAATTTGTGAATGATTTGAATTCTCGGATTGTGCTATTTGCCATCTTGAGCCATTTTGAGAAGCTCTTTACACCTATTCCTATATAAGCTGCAATTTGTGAATGATTTGAAGCCAACAGATCGGAATCAGCACTTACCATATGGCGTTGCTTTTCAAGAATTGGTTAGAGAAAACGACGAATTCATTCTCTAACTGATAATGATTGACGCTCGTTTTCATTTAAATGGTTTTGTCAATAAGTAAAACTTCAGATTCTGGGGTTTCAGTAATCCAGCGACAAATACACAAATTTTTTATACAGTTTATTGTGGTATTACGTCCGAAAGAATCACTAGTCCTTACATTTTCAAGAACGAAGATGGTGCTGCTGTCAACGTAAATGGCAATCGATATTGAGCCATGGTTAGAAATTTATTATGTCCAGAGCTTGTAGGCAATTGAACAATGTGGTTCTAACAAGATTGTGCAACAGCATACACGCGCTGCTCGAAGGAGCAGTGTGTGGGTATGGCACCTACGGACCTTATAAAATCAATTTTTTGGAGACCGCATAAGCTCAAAAAATTCTTCATTTAATTTACCTCCACTTTCGCCTGATTTATCAGCCCCAAATTTCTTCCTTTGGGACTATCTCAAGGAACGTATGAAGAAATCTGAATTTATGTGAACAAACATGCAACCATAGAGGCATTTAAAAACAACATCCGTAAGAAAATTCACGGTTTAGAACCTAATGTTTGAGAAATGTAAGGTTAAATCCACTCAAAAGAGTACTAGGTCTTCATGAAGCTGAAAATGGGAGTCACTTAAGTGACGTAATTTTTCAGAATTAGTTTTAATAATAATTTACATTAAATTAATCAACGTTTTAATTTTTGTGTTTTTATCCGCTCAATTTTGAAAAAAAAAAAAAACAAAAATGGCAAAACCCTACGCGACTTTTGTCCAACCCTTTACTTTGAGCCGTGATAATAAATATTAGGGGCATACAGGCTGCAAAACCCATTTATTTTCTGTGCGGCATTAACAAATCCCACTAAACGACCAGAACACCTTTGCATCATTGGTAATCAACGTGATGTCATTGCTACTCGGCATATGTTGTTACGAGTTGAATAATGAAATAAATACTGCTGGATCGAGGTATTAATGCAATTTTGAGGCTCACCCCCGAGCAGCTAATTAACTGAAAAAAGTATGACTACTAGATATGAGTTTCAGTTGATACTCTCTACGGTAATTTCTGACCAGAGCAATGCACAGCTTCATCGTAAATTATCTTGAACTGTTAACCTCATTATTTTGGTGACAGGGTAAGCCTCAATCTCGCCATGTGTGCGTGTTGCAGCCAGAGATCGCCTCCCTTAGCATATCCGAAAGAACTGAAAAATAGTTCAGTTCTGATATGCTAAGTGAGGAGAAGATGGAAGGAGGATTACATATTAAGCACTTGCATGTCCAGTAACAGAGGTGTTTATTAATCTCGTTCAATCGCGTAAATTCACTCCATATATCCACTTCGGAACTCTTTAAAAACTATTAAAATTAAAAATCGTAGGGCCAACAGTAAGGATAACTGAGGGGACAAAACACTGAAATTACAAAATTTAAGAACGAAATGTGGTTAAGAAACTAATCTTTAATAAAAATAATAAATAAATAAATAAATCCTCGCTTAAACCCGTAACCAAGCATTGTAATCATTTGGAACATCAAAATGCTCTTCCTACCAAAATGTTTTTGCGAACCAAAATAACATATGCTAAATTGTTAGTAATAAGTTCACTTTATGGGAGAAAATTATGATTACGAGAAACTAAACTGTTCGAAGGAATTATTGTGCAAAGAAGCGGGATAAATAGGTTTAAATAAGTGAGATTTGCTAATTATATAATTAGCAAATCTCACTTCACTTCGATTAAACCAGATGTACTCTTTTGTTACCATTAAAAACAAGTTTCTTATTCTCCGGTAAAGCCAACAAATTGTGTTTACGACTTGTTGACTTTACCATACGTCATAATTATTAAGTTGTGTTTATAGCTTCATAATTACGACAGCAGGAATCGGATCTAAGAAGTGTGGGTCCTATTCGGAGTGGTTTTGCAGGAAACCTATTATAGACATTTTATATTCTTATTGAAAATTTTTGAGCAATTTGTGTCATTTTTCATGAAACGTGCATGACGGACTACTTTTGCAATGGACAATTATTGTAAGCATACACATAAGTATGTACATGTTGATGGCTCTTGTCTTCTTGTACAAAGAAGCATTTAGTTCGTAACTTTAAAGTTTATATTTATACTTAAAGCCTAAACTTTCTTGCTTTTCTCTCTTAAACCTCCTTTATTTTGTCAAATTCCAAGGTCTTTGCTACACAACGTTCAATAGTGCACTAGAAAAGTAAAAGCAGTTTGCGCCTAAACAATTTCTCAAATGATCCGCTAACTCAGCGCCAATTAATAGTCTTTAAAAAAAAAAAAGGAGTGGCACCCGAGTGGGCCCAATCGGCTGACTCGACCTAAGGATGGAACACAGTTGTCAAAGGACCGAGGTGCACTTTTATTAGTGAATACAGATTCGAAAGAGCATACTGATAACAGCTTGTGTTACACAGAAATTACCGAAATGAATATTTCTGTCTTTGGAGTAGGAGGTCGAATGGTGGGTTTCATTAATTTTTTAATTTATTAAAAATAATGAAATTTTTTCCATAACTACAGTATTTATTACGGAAAAAACACTGCAATATTTGTACATTTACCGACCGACTCCACTGACGATCGAAGAGGCCTTTAAAAATTCTTCCATTTTCCGAAGGGATTCGAAACCAGCCCGCTCCAAACGAGTGACAAATGACAAAACTATTATACTGTCACGGAGGGCGTACACAGCTGTTACTGTATCTTCTTTTAAAAAGATTAAACGAACATTTTGATAAATCGATTGGAGGGCAATTTAATAATGCAGTTATTATCAGTGAAAAATTCAACTTAGCTGACAGCTATAATGATATACTAACTTTCACATACATGGCAAGTAAATTACACCGAACCAAGAAGAATTACTGTTGGGCGAAATAATGATTGCATCTAATTAGGGAGAATGTCTCTCTGAATCTCAATTTTATTGATAATGACCCACTTCAGATATACTGTAATGGATTTCACATGGGCTACTCGGAAAACAAAAAGATTCAAAGTATGCGTCAGCCTCATTATGCATACAATTCATTTTGTAAAATTTAATTTACAAAGTCAAATATAAAAAGAAATCGCTAGTTCAAAGATAAAAATATGTACGGTATTTAAACTATAAAGCGTTTAGGGCTAAAGCCTCAAAGCTATGGAAAAGTCTAGACTATGTATAAGTATAGTGCAAAAGCGTGAATAATACATAGCCAAATCTGAATTAACAGAATGTTAGCAAAACAGCATCGTTTTAAGTTATATCTCATATTGTGAATACCTTCACAATGAGTTGCCATGATATTGCACTACTTCGAATAAGTAACGCTCCACCTGAAGAGAAGACTAATGTTACTTATTCTCAGATGGATACGACCACATAGACGGCACCGTTTCAGGGCTATTTTGTATATGTGTGGGATAATAACTCGACTATCCACTTGTCATTATTAGACTTAGAAAAGCAAAAAGGTAGAGGGTGTAAGATCCGAAAATCTTACATAAAAGGAAAAAAACAAAATAAAATAAATAAATAAATTTTTTTTATAAAGACTTTAGAAATGGGTTTTTCCTTTTTTTTTGGATCCTGCAGCTAGTAGAATAAGGTGGTAACATCGCAAACAGAAATAAGAATTATTCTGGAAGGAGTTATAAAAATTAAATAGCAGTAGAAATGAGGGCAGTGTCCAGCCTTAACTTCCCTTATACTAGGGTATATACAAGGATAAACTATGGCAAACCTGCATGGGGTCTATAGCAAACAAACAACTTAAGGTTTATGAGGGGTCACACACCGGAAACGTATTCTGAACAGCACACACACTAGTTTCTAAAAATAGACGCTATGGTATCCAGTGTCACGTTTTGTGGTTTTTTTGAGTGCAATAGAGACAAGCTGTTATGAGACAGGAAGAGTTGTTTTGGAGTATTCGGCCGACATCAAAGAACACGACGGATGTCATCAGGTTGTAAAGAAAGGGGTATAAAGAATCACGTGCTACGTGGCAGGCTGAACTAGGCCTTCCAACAAATGAAAAGAGAAAAATGAAAAAGAAAAGAGTGATTGGAAGAAAACACTGTGGGGACGCGTGGAAAACTCCGGAAGAAAATTGTGGATGGATACGGACACAAGAGGAGAGAGAGTGAAAAAGGAAGAGAAGGAGAGGGGAGAATTTTTTGAGCGGTGCTAGTGAAAGGGTGAGTCGGGAAGAGTTGCTTGAAAGATGAAGAAATAGCCGACGAAAAAATCGAAGTGAGGTTATCAGTAATGTAGTGAGTGAGAAATTAGGAGATGAACGTGAAGGGGGTAGTTAAAGGGAGTTCTGCAAACAGTGAGAATGAGAAAGGAAGATTCCCTTAGAAGACCCAGTCCACCGAGGAAGGCGATAACATCCTGAAATAGTCATGAAAGGCAAAGTAACAACCCTGGAACAGAAGGTAGCCGTCCTTACAGGCAAAGTAGCAGATCCTGAAAGCGGAGTAGCAGTTGCGAACGCCATATGATGATGCCCGCCCTGGAAGCTGTAAGATGTTGCCCTGGATGGCGGAAGATAGCAGCTCTGGATAAGGATAGGATAGAAGGCCCTTATGAAGACACCTGACCATAGAAATTAAGTAAGTGAAAGTTAATTTGAGAATACTGTAAGTTAACTGCTAGAGAAAGGACTGTAGTGCGATATTTGGGGAATTCAATGATAAGAGAAAGTTATTTTGAAAATACTGTAAGTGAAATACTAGTGAAAGGACTGTAATACGATATTGGGGAATTTAATGATAAAGATAAGATTAGATAGGTGAACCAAATAGGAGCAAAATCTACTCTAAAGCAATTATGGTTGGTTTAGGCAGTAATTTGGAATAAGGAGGATAGTAATGTAGATGAGAAAGTGAACGGAAGGAATTGTAGTAAAAATAGAAATATTAAATGTGTGGAGATAAAATTTATGTATATTGCCAACCCTTAAAGGTGTGTTTGAATGTAACATTGTATTTTGGTGATCAAGTTCTGTAACTGACAATGGTTAAAGAAATATATAAGAAAGAGGAATAGGGAATTAAAGAATAAATTGGTAGTTATGATGATACATAAAAGTAATATGATCAATGATATATTTAACTTTAATGATAAAAAATGTTATTGACACCTATGAGGTATGATTTGATTGTGTTGTAACAGGAGCAGAAATAAGGCGAGCATATAAAGAGTGTAACTATTTAACCTGTGTATGCGTAATGAGAAAGGTGAGATAAAAAAAAAAGTCTGTAAAGGAGCCTGTTAGATAGGAAGAGACTGGATATGTTGTAAGTACCTTGGTGTTGAAACAGTGAAATTCTATTCTTAATGAGATTTGTTATGATTTAACTGTAAATATGCATAATAAACTTGTTTTTATGTATAATATTTGTGTAATTATTTGTTGTACTGGACACGAGCCCATCCGAAGGGAATAATATACATCTAGAAGTTTCCCCCCCCCCCAAAACCTGAAGTCTTCTGTGAAGTTGAAAGTCAGACACACAAGTGGGGAGTAATAAATAGGGGAATAAATCTAAATATAAATTATATATATATATATATATATACAACATTAACCCCCCCCCCAAGGGAAAGTAACAGTAGGAGTGGAAGAGGAAAAGAAACGGTGTAGAGAATGAAAGGGACAGTAACTCCTTCAACTCACACCACTCAAAAACTCAAACTCCTCGAATATGCAATGCTTCCCCAGTGGAGAAGACTGTTGTTACCTATTCTTCGAAACTCCGGACATCATCAGGTTCCCCCTGGTGCCGTTTCAGGGCTATTTGGCCCTTCTTCGGTGGGTGGATAGGTACCCGAGTCACCGTTTCAGGACTATGTGGCCCTTCTTCGGTGGGTGGGAAAAGTCTAGTTTAGACTATGTCTAAACTAGACTTTTCTCTAGTTTAGAGAAAAGTCTAGTTTAGAAAACTCTAGTTTAGACTATGTCTAAACTAGAGTTTTCCATAGCTTGAGGCTTTAGCCCTAAACGCTTTATAGTCTAAACACATGCTACACCATCAGGCATCGCTCATATTGTGGAGTTATACTTCATAACTGTTTTGCCATCATTGCATCACTCGGGTACCTACCCACCCTCCGAAGAAGGGCCAAATAGCCCTGAAACGGTGCCGCCACGGGGAGCCTGATGATGTCCGGAGTTTCCAAGAATAGGTAACAACAGTCTGCTCCACTGGGGAAGCGTTGCCTATTCGAGGAGTTTGAGTGGTGTGAGTTGAAGGAGTTACTGTCCCTTTCATTCTTCTACACCGTTTATTTTCCTCTTCCACTCCTACTATTACTTTCCATCTACCTTTTTGCTTTTCTAAGTCTAATAGGAACAACTGGATAGTCGAGTTATTATCCCACACAAATACAAAATAGCCCTGAAACGTATCCATCTGATAATAAGTAACATTAGTCTTCTCCTCAGGTGAAGCGTTACTTATTCGAAGTAGTGCAATATCATGGCAACTCATTGTGAAGGTATTCACAATATGAGATATAACTTAAAACGATGCCGTTTTGCTAACATTCTGTTCATTCAGATTTGGCTATGTATTATTGATGCTTTTGCACTATACTTATACGTAGTACAGTATTTAAATAACACATGAATCATACTTGTCTCACATCAGTCAATTGTAATTTTAAATTCAAATATTCTTGTTTACATCAAAATTTTTTTATGTAAACAGAGACTACGCACAGACACATATAAAGACATGGGGGGGGGGAAAGATTAGTCACTTGCGATATTTAGGGCACATAATTAATATACTGAGCACGTGTGTTTTATTTGCATACAGCACTGAAATCAGAGTATGAGGTTAATCCATTTTCTCTATTTACAGGTGCATCAGCTGTAACTGAAGACAAAAGGGTTTCACCACGAAAGATGTGAATGAATCGCAAAAAGAAAAGATAATTCTGCAGATCTAAAAGGATATCCTGCTAAAGAAATATCTGAATTTGCTGGTTTCTCAGAAATTAACAGTGTCAGCCAGAAATCAACCAGAAATTTCCCGCAAATCTATGCTAAGTGATCATGATCGGAGATGAATATTGCGTCTAGTAAACAAAAACGATTTAAATCAATACAAGAACTGCTGAAAACGATTAACCGAGGACCTCATTAGTTGAGATCTAAGAGAACATTGTGAACATATTTGAACATGGGTGCGAAGTAGAAGGTACCTGAAAAAAGACAAATGCTCACAGTTGCTCATGAAAGAATTAAAAAAGTTCTTTTAGCTCATACTAGCTAGTAATTGGGAAAAAAAGGGGGAAAAAACAGACTGTTGATGACAACAGAAAACTGTGATGTGGTTTGGCCTATCCAAATTTTGCATATACTCAAATGATACGAGACGATGAATTCACAAGAGAAGCAACAAGGCAGTTCAGCCAACTGTATGCAAGGTGTTGCACAAGCTGGTAGTGAGTCAGTGACGCTTTGGAGATTTTTTTTTTTATTAAATATTATGACGTGTGCCCCTTACTTGAAATACCAATAGGATGAATCAGGCTGGTTATAGAAATATTCGGAATGATTAAAATGTGTTGGTATTTGAGAAAAATTATGATTTCGACACTCATGTTTTCCGGAGTAGCAATTGTCCGGTTTACACGCCTACACTTTTAAACTAGAACCTGGAACGTGAGGGAATGGCAGGACATTCAGATTGGCCAGCGAGGTCATTAGATTTAAATTTCTACGGAGAAGGAAAATTCATGGGACTATTTTGAATGCCTACCTGAATGAATTAACGGATTAATTGCTTTCAGAATAGTCTAATACTGATATGAATTATTTAAGCGTCTAGCTTAATCCATACCAAATAGAATTCATTACGTAATTATTGAGGGGGTTACACATTATTAATTATAAAAATACGCAGTTGACTAATTTTGTCCGGTGTCTGGATACGAAAAGAAAGTGCAAACAGTGATAATACTTCGCACTGAATATTACTTTCTGCACTCTCACATTGCTCTTTTGTGCATGTTGGTGTTAGGAATTGTGCTTTTCTTCATCCTTCCTTCTATTCTAATATTATATTTGAATGTTATGAAGCTAATTCAAATGAAAACTGTAAACGGATGAAATTAATCATTAATGCTAGCTAGTATACTGAAACATGTAAAGAGCAACGGCAAACCAATCTCGACATCTATTATTCGGAATTACGACCATAAAGCACGCTCTTTTATCACTCTTTCTACATTTGATTATTACTTTCAATTCTGTACCAAGCAGACTTCGTGCTGTGTTCTTGTTCACCTTTACTGAACAAGGAAATAAACACTCGGAGGGGGATCCCACCAACAAGACCAGTAACACTTCCGCAAAGGGTTGAAGTCGTATACTTCAAATTGAGTAAATATATTTGTTTCTCTGATTGAAAGTTGAAGCAGATAAGGCGAAGATGCACGAATTACTCCGATCACTGGTTCAGTGATCGAGGAAGTGTAGAAAACGGAAAGTAATACAGACTAAACTGAAGATTAAAATAGGTTACGTTTAACTTTGATTGAAAACGTTTGTGTATTTTTTTTTTTTTTTTTGGCAGTTTTCGTTTGAATCATCCTATAAATAAATACTATGAAATTTAAACTTTATATAATCATTTTGATGGGAGAAAAATCTGTACTTACAAAGTCTGTCGCATTCTGTTTCTGAACACTCTCTGCCATCATCCCTAACAGCTTTAATTGATGGTGTGGAGTGGAGGGAATACACTAAGTCTTCGTTGTCCGACTCGGTGCTTGAATTCCTGAAAATTATTAATTTGATTATTCTTAAAGAAACAAAAGCAAACAGAAATGTGACTTAAGTGCCAGAAAATTTAGAAAATCTCATGTACAGTCAGTTAAATCTGTTAATTTATATCAGGGTGACATAAATATGTATAGCGTAATTTAGTAACAAAAATGAATAAATGTACAGATTACCATCCTTTTCCGGTAAGTTGAAGCTTCAGAACAAAAATTCTCACAACATCCATATTTTTGCTACCAATTTGATATATATATATGTTGGTCATCACTCAATCTAACAGACCTGTATCAGATTATGACTGGTATCATTGTTAGGGTGGCTTAATATCAGCAAGTATTTAAAAGGAGGATACGACAAACCGTTCAAGCTCATCAGTATACCAGAGGTACTGGGAATGGATAACTGTCGAACAATAAATGGCAAATATACTATTGCTATCTATTCAATAACTTTTTCATAAGACTTACTAAAATTATTAAAATGGGAGATCACGTGGCTTTGATTTTTTTTTTTATTTATACATATGTAATGAGGATACATGAAAACGGATCCTTACCTCACAATTATTAAACATTAAATCTTTAAAATCCCAAACTATTTTGGGTTTGATGAATCGTCGGAATCGTAGGTCAGGTCTTGCTAGCATATTGTATCCGTTCAAGTGTGAATTAACGAGGAAATTTACATGCTATGCGGCTGAAAAACCTTGTATAATTAAGAGGGGAAAAGCCTACGCTCTCCAATGAGATTGGCTACTGCATGCTGGGGCGAAAAGATAAATAAGAATTTCTCGCAACCATCTCTTCATCCACAGCAGTGACTTGCCCTCCAGCGCCGCACTGCTCCAATTTGCACAGCAATCTTTTGCGAGGATCAGTGTCAAAAGCTTTACTGAAGTCTAAGTATACAATGCCTAAAGTTTCTCCTCCAATTATTTTATTTTTCATAGTAAATAATCAGAGTGGTCACGCAATATCTTCCCTTAACAAATCCATGCTGTGATTTTCGTACGGCAGCCTTCCTGTCAAGATGCTTTTGTAATATTTCTTTAACCACTGATTGCGTTACTTTCCTAGGGAAAAAGTCAGGTTTAGAGGCCTGTAATTACTCATTTCGCCCTTTTATCACCTTTTATGAGTATGAGAGACATTTGCACATTCCCTGCCTATGAGGATCTCCTGTGAATCCAAGATTGCTCTTTTATATAAGAGCTATATACTTATTAAAACAAATATATTAAACAATTAAAATAAATTTAAAAAAATAGTCATGTTTGTCAATCTTGTGCGGCCTTTGAAAAACAAAAGGTCGCATATGATTGTTTCAGCCATAAACGTGGTAGTTACAAAAACCAGAAAAATTAACTTCGCAGTGGGCGGAGGTTCCCAGCTATTCCATTCCACCACAGTGATGTTTAGACAGGGAAGACCTGCTGAAGGATTTTTCGCCTTTACACTTTGTCTGTGAAACATTTTGTGAAGTCGGCATTCAAGAAATGAGCAAATGGGAATATTTGTGATGGTAGAAATCTATTAGACAGATGGAGACGTTGGAGATTAAGATGGAGTTCCTGGGACGACCGAAGCGGTTGCTGTGAAATTGCCTGCGACACATTTTCAAAAAATCATTCCAGTGAGAAGTTTGGTGGTAATAAATTGGGTGTCTGGTGTCAATGACTGTTGAGAGACGTGGAACTTGAAGTGATTGAACCATGTCTGTTGTATGCAGCTGAGAAGGGAGATGAAGTTTAAAGGTAACTTACTTCAGAACCCAAAACTCAACTATAACAAAGTCGCTTAATTCTAGTGCACGCTGCAAATGCCCAAATTTCAGCAGAACAGAATACTGTGGAATAGATAATGGTCGTGATTTATCTCTTTTAGTATTAGTAATGGCCATATGGTGCAAGGAAGCCCAAGACTTATGCTGCCCAGGGTAAAAAAATAAATAAATACATAAATAAAGAAAATATAGTAAAATAATAAAATAAAATAAATAATAAAAGAAAAGGAAATAGAAATAATTATCCAGCTGACCTTTGAATTTCCCCAAACTGTCAGACTCCACCACCCATGTAGGTAACTTATTCTAGTAATTTATAACCCGCTGGCTACAATAAAACTTCTTGCAATCCAGTCTAAACATCTCTCCCTGTAACTTGAATTTATGGTTTCTAGTTCTAGAATTATTTATAACCGTGAACATTTCGTCCTCATTCATTTACTTTTGCCTCTCAGAGCCTTGAACACTTCAATCAAGTCACCTCTAAGGTGCCTAATTTCCAAGCTGTGCAACCCACATATTCAGTCTTTTTTCATATGGACGCCCTTTTGCCAATCTCACCGGATTTCTTTGTTGTAACATCACGAACATTTGGATGCGTCAATGCATACAAGAGATCCTGATTAGCAAATGCTTAATATTAGATTTGAATTTTAGTTTGAGGTCAAGAGTCCCCGAGATCTGTGTAACTTTTAACCACGGAGATTGGACTCTGCGGAACAATGGCTGGATTACGGGGGGGGGACGAAATTGTTTCATTTAAAACATCATCATTGTGGAAATGGAGAGATTTAAGTTCAGCGGAAAATGAGACACGAGTAGACTTCTGAAATTCGAACACGATATCAGGTGTAGATACTTACTTTTTCTTTTCTCCTGTTTTTCTCCGTCAGTTTTTCAGTATTCTGAATAGGAATATCATTCTATTTATGCCTTTTGGGCTAATGTGGCTCATCCCTTTCCTTCTGGTGTTAACATAAGCAAAGAGTTCTTTGCTACTTTCTTTTACCTCTTAGCCAAAGACATCTGCCTTAGCTTGCCCAACCCCCTTAGTGACTTCATTGAAAATTAATTTGTACTTACTATAAATTTCTGTGTTTCCTATTGGTAAATAATCATCTCATGCATTTTTCTATACGAATACAGGCCATTGTATTCACCTTTACAAAAACAACAGCTCTTCACCCAAGAGTAGTATCTTTAAGTAAATCTTACATGAATATAGTAAAATCACTGCTGCCCAGTGATCTGGAATTCCTTTATCTGGGGATTCTTAATGCCTGGTAGGTCACTGTTGACAGTCAGATAAATGTTTATTTTCGTAAAATTGGTGTTTTACGAAAACACCCATGGGGAAGGACGCTAATCGCCACTCTTAAGTTATTTGGAAATCTAATAAGGTTGAAATTTTAAGGTTTGTTATTTGAAGTTGAACTAATTAACTTGTTTATTTAATTGAAGTTCAAAAATCTTTAAGATTAGGTAAAACGATCTCTATAGGGAATTTTGAAATGTAGTATAAAATTAGCATAAATTGTAATGCAAATTTTGAAGTCAACTTTTCCTTTGCTTCAATAAGCTCAATTATTTTCCAGCCTAGAATACATGGTGCTCAGTATTTTCAGTCTTATAATCTAAAACAATTTATTCTTAAGTATGTCTTTATCTTAAGAATCTAAATGTGTCCTTCTGCTTGTAATCTGTTTGATCTAATAAAACAGGATAAGTATTAAAAAAAATTCTATTTTAATAGATCAAATCAAATTAAAAATATTCGTAAGCTCCATTTTTATTAAAGTAGAAAACATTTTCGTCGATACTATTTCAAGGCTTGGGGCCATTAGAAATCTAAACCGATGGTAAATACAAATTGTCGTTCTTATCACTGTTATCGAACAGTTCTTTTGCTGTTTGTAGGCAACTGGTAATCAAGCTTCTTTCAGGCAAGTGAACTTTTTTCATTTGGTCATGAAAACAGTTTTTCTTGTGAATGTTTTTATCTTGTGAAAGTTTTCTCTTCATAAAATCAGTTAAAATCATTTCTACTTTACAGTATGTAAAATCATTTCTACTAAGCAGCATGAGATTTCTTGACAAAATTTTTTTGCACAAGGCTGTATTGAATATGTGACATCATTTCCTTACTGTACATTTGGGAAAGGTACAGTAAGGACGTATAAAAGCGATTCTCGGACGCGGTTAATATGGTATTTATCAAAATCCAGAGGTGCGATTCATGTGAGCAACCTTGTTTCAAGCTAGATATAAAACTGTTTCATTATAAATCATATTTTATCATTTTTAAAAACTCGTCTTCAAGTGCATTTTGGGATCAAGTTATTTTCAGATTTAACATTTTTCTGATAATAGAATTCTGATAATAGAATTCTGTTATTTCCGTAATAAGAAACAATTTACACTTTTTTGTTTTACTTCATACTTCTTATAAGTGGTTAAATACATGCAGTGGCGATTATCCTTTGCTACATTTTAATTGTGGGTATTCATTCATAAACAAAACACATGGCGTCATTTTATAGTTTTAAAATATCATTTGTATTCCACTCATTTAATTTCAAAGCAACAACCAAAATGAGAATATATCTTGAAATAAATTCTCCATTTACATATAATCTATATAGAAACGTATATGATGAGTCTAGCTCTTCAGTTTCTTCCCAGCTAAAATAAAAACTGACATTAATACAATCCCAGCACAAATATTTATTTTTCGATTACGATGGAAGTTAACGTGTAATTCGTTCTGGAAATTAATATAACAAAACGGAAACAGCTCGAAGCAACTTCTAACTTTATTATTAATTTAGATCACACTAGATATTATTCAATCTACAATTCCATACCCATCTCCTTCTTCTCTCCATAATCGAGTCACTTCACTTTTCACTATGCTTTGCCTATCGGGTATTTCATATCTTATTTCTTCTTTTCTAGAATATCTTTGTCCACTTCCTAAGTTATAAGCTAAAAAGAAATGAAATCATTATGTGACAGCAATAATGACACTAATATTATCGACAGATTGTTAATTTGAATAACCTTAAAATTATACTCTTCATTCTCAATGTACAGAAATCACACTAATTCTTTCCATCAAATGAAACAGGTAACTCTAGTTTTATCTCTCAATCATTATTCTGATAACGCTTTTCTACTTCACACAGCTTTCCCTTTTGTAATTTCTACTTCTCTTACTATCCTACTTTAATAGTTTCCCTTTTTTATTTCTATATTGGCAATTCTTTTAACTAATTATTCGCCTGTTCTCTTCATGGTCATAATAATTTGTTTCTTTTCTTAATCAGTCGATGTAACCGTAGGCAGCACACTTCTCTGCAGCCCATTCCTTTCCTTTAAATTTTAAAATAGTTTTTTGTCTTTATTCTTCTAGTTGACGACGTCTTTTTTTTTTCTTCAAAATATGGTATCATCTGGTTTTTGCTGCTACCTTCTAACTATTTCATTTGTCAGTTAAAGTAAGAATTTTTGATCATGAAGTATCCTTAATACGATAATGGCGAGGCAACATTAAACTCAACCTATAAAATCAATTTGGTATATTTTGAAAATCTCGTTAGAGGAGTTCGAAAGAATAACACTATAATTCCGTCGGCCATGAGGCCATTGAACATTTCCACCAAAATTTCATTAATGCAGAACGACACATTTAAAAACCTCTTTGTTTAGAATCTAACAGTGGTAAAATTGTTAAAAAAAAATAAATAACGACAAAGCTTCTCTGCTTAATTTCTATTTTCCATAATAACTAACTATTTCTGTTATCTCTCACTGCATTTTTCAGCCTTGAATATAGCAAATAAATAGTAATTAATAATCAGGATATAGTTTGAGTGGCACTTTAAAGGCTTGGATGTGACTACATTTCACTAAAACACCATCGAGCTTCTCCATTATCTTTTCTTTATCCCTAATAATCTTTTGGCATCATATGCACTTCTAGAAAGTTCAGAATGAATCCTATGGTCTTATATATTACAATATGCTGCATATTACTCGCGAAAAGTCTTGTAAGCAGAATACATTTTTTGATATTTCTTTTTTTTAAAAAAAAGAGACAGCCTGGAATCTTCAAACAGAAGTCATACAATGGAAAACAAAGTGACTCAGGAGGTTTCTTGAAATCCCTTTAAGTATAGGCAACAGCATAGCCGTGTTCTAAAATTTACTGATTATCATAGCGTAATCCTACAATAGTCAACTTGATAGGCTTTGCGCAGTTTTCTTTTCCAATCCAATTTATCTTTCCGCTGGTCCTCAGTGGATTTATTTTTGAACGAAAATATTTTTGTCTGCTTAACAGTAGGTACATCATATAACAGCTTTCTGATGACGTTAATGCGAAATATAAAATTATTAATTATTGGTGTAAATTCTGAATCGAAAATATATTCTAGAAATAAAATATTTCGGTCTTGCTGTTCTTTCAAGTAACTATTTTTTTTTTTTTTTTTTTTCCAGAGATTTTTATTTTGCTGTTATTCACAGTGTTGATCAATAGATTGCATTAGTACAGCATTTGAGACCCTTTAATTAAATTGGTTTTCTATTCTTCCAAAGACCATTGCGTTATCACTATCCAAATCACTTCCTCTTTAATGCTGCTCTCACTGGAATTCCGTTCCGCAAAATGCATCTACTTTCAATTATTACATAAACTATCTTCCCTCACTTTTGGCATCCTGGTTCTTATTTTGTGGTTTGTGTATAATGGCAATTTTTCTCCTCAAACTTTTCTCTTAGTAGCCATACACATCTTCAGCATATGCTCGTTCTCTTTGACGACTAGTCTAGACAACAACTAATTGTCCTTGTTTTGCTCATTGTAAACGTTCCAGAATCAGTTTAGCTTATCGAAGCCGGCCACGGATTTTTTTTTTTTTTTTCATTTTTCTGATTACTATGCCGGCCCTCATCTTGTCCAGTGTGCCTTTGCAGTCGTAGGTTTAGAAGTTACATTAGCTTCAAACTGCCTTTCAGATCACACGTCTCAAATGTTTTCATATGAAAACATGGCACAGTTTTCCAAACAACTTTGCTTCATTCAACCTATTTACTTTTCCCCTCTTCCTTCCTCATAAAGAGCCAAAATTCTTCCTATACGTGATTTCAGTGTATCTGTGTGGAACCCCAACACTAATCTCCATTCATTTGATTCAACATTTAAAAGTTATTAAAGCTCTCATATTAAGGTACACGATGAATTTGTATTTAGCAGTGATCAATACTCCAACCTGTTTTCTAGATATTATTTCCTGCTCACTAAAACCGAACACTTATTTTTCATATAAACTCGGTAAAATTATTTTTCTTGATTTCCGAAAGCGGTTTTGTTTTTAGATTCTCTTAGAGAAGTAAAAGTTATGCTTCAGATGACGATAAGTTCTTTCCAATTTCTAGATCAGCTAATCGATTCCCACTACATAATATTCTCCCTCCTACCATTTTCCTTTTCTGTGTGTGTGTTTTGCCAAATCTTGCTCATCCTCTCTTTTTTGTATATATTATGTACTTGGTATTTCATTCTTTATCATGTACTTGGTATTTCCGTATTTATCTATTGCTCACCATTATTGGGAATTGCCTACCTGCTTAGTATGGATTATAAATAAATAAATATTCTAGAATTTCATTTGATCATCTCATCTTTTATTTATACCTATGATGCTGGGTATCTAAAGCATAGCAATGCTGTTTTATTTCATTCGCTTGATTCCACTACAGTCCATTAATACATTCCTTTTGAACGATGTCTGAACAAATATTACGTCTGGCTGAATACGAGATTTTTTTACTCCGATAAATAATTCATTCCAAATACACTTAACACTGATATTTTTCGTTTGATTTTACCTCAAATTATTATATTATAAAATGCTGTGCTTTGAAGAGAATGGAATGTATTTTCTTTTCGTCTCATGTCTCGCCCAACTGGTAGTCGAATTTCGTTGTTTTAGTCAGATTTCACTGATTAGACTTATGGGCCTTGTGACCTAACTGAAGGCAAGTTGCTGTTCTTCTACAAACATATTTACTTAACTTATGACATGATTTATTTACCTTATTGTTTATTTTATATAAGTTTGTTTTTATCCTTTTTGGAAAGGATTTCGAGTTGATTGTGAAATTAGTGATATTTTTGCGACGAAGAATTTTTAATTCTCCAAAACGCGTCTTCATAGTTTAAATTTGTTCAATGCACTTTTGATGGAAAATTTTGATGTTAAATTGTATGAGACGTATTATACGTGAATGTAATGGATCAAGTTTAACCGAAGATGTATCAAACAAAAATGTTTCCCACCTTTTTCCATAGATCTTTTTTATTGTATCGAACAAATAAAGGTATACACATAATCGTTCAGTTTGTTCAGGAAGTTATCACTACATTCAGTCAATTTTTTCCTATACAGCAGATGCAGAAAGTTGCATTCTACTGAGTAAGCCATGTTTTCACAAACTGTTGAAGATAGGCTATTGGGAAGGGCAAGGTTTGGTATGTTCGGTCAAGAACCTCTCAGTCCAAGGTTCTCAGGAGGTCCTGGATTTAGAGCATCACATGAGGCTGTGCATTGGTTGTTTCTGGCGAATTGCTGCCTGTAACTTTTAAGACAAGGACTTCAATACAATGAGGACGACGATCTACATGCGGTGAAAGGGCAGCTTAGGCAACGTGTCGCATTTTTTACCCATTGGTTTAAAAAAATGACTATGCTATGACAAGCGACTATATAGATAAATGGGATAATTATGTGAAAAAGTAATTGATATCTAAAGATACACCCGGATACTGAAAGTTTTATTTGATGTAATGCAGGAAGTTCGTCAGTAAAAAGGTGGCGACTTTTTTGATATACTCTCACAATTAGAATAATTCATTTATTTCAAAAATATATACTATTCATATGAGAACAAAACCTTAAGAGTAACTTAAATGCATTGTTCGAAATCGCAATTCAAATAAATCTGCTTATATGTCTATTCTTATCCTGATATTATTCAATTGGCTTTTTTGAAAATCAAAGATATCATAATAATTTTAGAGTATTCTCATAAATGAAACAATAGCAGGAGACTATCAATGCAAGTATGTTATGGCGTCATGTCTTATTTTTTCACTTAATCATAAAAATTCGGAAAATTTCTACACAGTAATGAACATATGTCTGCAAATACATGACAAAAATTAAGGGAAAACATTCAATTTTGGTTTCTCATAGATAGCTAACCAACGGTAATTTGAAAGTAATCTTTTTAAAAGTATTAAAAAACAAAGATTAATGAGTTCAAATGAAAAATCCACTAATGAGTATGAAATTATATATTGAATACTGTTTAATTTTTGTCTGTTTAATGAAACGATATTAAAAAGAAATTGCATAATAAATTTAATTAAAATCATTTATGTTATAAGAATCATTTCGACTCTTGCTTTAAATACATCTCAGTCATAATATACACCTTCGATTAGATGTTATCTACTCATGGCAGATATGAAAAGGGACTGAATAAACTTTGGAAACTTTCTGAGGAAATTGATCGGAAATATCTTCTACCAACCTGAAGGAACCCAGTCTACTTCTATATTAATTGAACGAAGTGAAAACATAAAGAAAACATCCTGTGCTTGCGTAATTTGCTCTGACTCTATCCAAAGTTACCATTCTTGAAGAACAGATGGACGAAATGGATGCGGTGAAGCAACACAGTTTACGATGAGATCATTAATCACATTTGAGCGACGCATGCTCACATACAAAGGGGGGAGATTAATGAGACAACACATGTAAAGCACGCACGCTGTGAAACTAAGAATTTTGAAACAGACAACTTTACAAAAACAAAGGGCGCAAAGGTGTTCCTGCAAATGCGTTCATTATTAGGTGTTGTTGATATTTCTACTGCAATACCAATAACGCGGGATGTTCCTTCAGTACATTAAGAAAATGGATTTATTCTAATTAATTTCATGAAATTGATGAATTTTTTTTTTCCAGCGGCAGCTCCTTAACTATTCCTCAGATAGCATAAACTTGAAAATAACCGTAATTGTAGATATTTTGCAATCCTTAATATTACTTTGAAATTGTTTTCTTTTTAATTCTTCATTTTTGAAAGAATGCCTTAAGCGGATATCCTTCAACATGTTATCAGTGTTTATGATTAACATGCGGCGTAAAATGTTTGTTTTGTATTTGAACAGGAATTCTGCATGAACGTTTCTTTCAATGTAATTTATTGCCACGTAAAGTGCTTAATTCATTTAGTTCTTTCCAATCGAAATCAGTGTTTTATAATAATTTAATACTTCACTACCATTCAGATATTCCACTAGCTAAACTCTTATTAATTTTCATTGTTGACTTTTCATTTCAACTGCTTTACATCTGTTTATATTACTCCTAGGTTTTGTACGATTTATAATTTCTTTTTAATCACAGCAAAGCAAGTCATTATAATAATTTAACGCAAAAAGGAAATACCGACTAAAACTGTGGAAGTAATAAATTATTCCACTTAACAAAAGGAGTGACATGTTGCTGAAGCAGATTCATTAGCGATAAAAGGTCAGATTGTCTTGTACTGCATTCCTTTTGGGAACTTCACGCCAGAAGAACGCTTCAATATTCTTTTCCGGTAACATCAGAGCCAATAAACTATTTAATTAGTGGTCCTTTAACATCCAACTATTCTCACAAATGTCTCTTATGTGACATCCATGGAATGAGAAAACCTTGTGTATATCGACACCAACAACTACCTTTAATGACACATTTTCTGAAGACATCAAGAAGCTTTTATGCAAAGAATATGCATTCGTATGGCGCTAATAATCAATGTTAGTTTTGGTTCCAGCATAGTCGCACCAAATTTTTCAGGTACTAATTTCCAAACAAAGTTTCGCAACATTTTTTTTTTTTTTTTTTTTTTTTTTTTTTGAAGGCTGCTTACGCAATGTCCATATAAAATAAGGTTTACAGGTATTTTTGTTATGTCGCAAATGCAACACCACTGGTATACCAGGAACTGCCTGCAGGTAAAAATGATTTTTCTGAAAAATATGAAGGTTAAATAACATTAATCTAGCAGAATGCCGACTTGGTAACTTAATCACTGTTTAGTCTTTTCTGATCAGGCGAAGTGAATTATTAACCAAGTTCTTTAGTGATCTGACGAACGTTAGTAAGAAAGAACACAATCTCTTTGTACAGATTCATAATTATTTCTTCTCATAAATATATCTTTATTTTTCCTACAAAAATGATGAGCTATTCAGAGAATTGTCACAATAACAATAAAGCAGGAATAGAGGGGATTAATGAATTGGGCTGTGTAAGTTACATGGTTTCACTTGATGCCAAACGAAATCATTATTATTAATGACAGAATTAGAAAAGATCTGCCAATTTTTAAAAAGCTTTATTCCCAGAAAAGTTAGTTTCGATTAAAATGAAACATCATTTTTGGTGGGAAATGCAAAAGAATTTATTCTCAAAAAGGGGATTAAGAATGGAACTTACAATTTGTATTTATTTATTATCATCATCAGCGTTCTTCCAAGAGCAGGTCCAAGCATACACTTAACTACTTCTCCATATTGTTCTATCCTCAGCCTTCCTCTTTATCTGGTAATATCCACCATTCTCTCTCAATCCATCAGTCACAGTTTACCTTTAATCCTCCTCTGAGCATCTTCACCTCAACTTTTCCCTTATTACTTTGAAATTTTCCCTTATTACTCCATCAATTCCTTAATTCACAACACATATCCAATCCAATTTCTTCTATCAAACATTTTTTTTTTGCCCAACTTCTCAAAAATTCATCATTTCTCACTTTATCAATCCTTTTGTTTTTCCATCTTGGTCCACGACTATCTCCAAGCTTTCTAATTTTTTAATATCCTCGATTCTCAACGTCCTTATCTCTGCTCTATACCAGATATCATACCAATCTTTTCCTTAAACCAATTTCTCCTCTCCTACATAACATTTTTCTTTATTTCCCAAAAGATTTTTTTACCCAATCGCTATTGTTGTTCTTAGTTTTCTGATGCCCTAAACTTCTTTCACCATTAGGCTTTCCAAAATACCTATCCTACATATACTCTCTCTCTCTCTCTCTCTCGGATATTCTATTCTCTCTCCTGCTATTTCAATCATTTCTCTTCCACGTTCATAACCTTTGTCTACTCACTGTTTATTTTCATCGTAAACCTATCAGTTTTCTTTTAAGTTATTAAACAATTTTTGCAATCCTTCCTCACAACCACCAGTGCCATATCATCTGCAAATCTAACACTCTCATTTTCCCTCTCATCTTCACCCCATACATCTTATCTACACTTCTTCTTCACCTTGCCCTACCCTAACTATTATTTTTGTCCCAATATTATCTACTAATCATTCTTTTCGTCTTTCATTCCTCTTCTCACATTTTAGATATATTCGATAATTTAATCCATTCTATCCAATGGGAAGTCTTTTCTGCATTTTGTTTTAATATAATAAAGCGCTCGTTGGTATAATTATGTTTATTTCCGAATTGCAAATATATACATAATGGAGACAAATACTCCATGGCAGTTTCTTACCACGAGAGAACTTGTCACCATCACAAAACCAAAGTGTCCTTTTGCACTTAAGGAATATCTTAGTTCTTAGCCGCATGCTGGACCAAACATATAGTTCAAAAATCTTTACATTTCACTACATGTTTCGTCGCTTTGCTTTTATATTGGTATCATTACTGTAGTCAGGCTTAAAATCTTCTGGCTGTTGCCTTGCTCATAACATTAACCTACATAATTCTGTTAATTCCCTTAAGCCCAAATTTTAACCAATAACCAAACAATTTTTAACCCACTCTGAATAAGTTCGATTAGAGCTGGATATTTTAAAGCCTTTCTTGAAATTAAAGCTCGCAATCCGGTCGGTACAAATTTCGTCGTTCCGACATGTTGTTTGTGATTGGCAAAACTTTTGGCACTAACAGTGCAGCATTTGTTTTGCATATATGGATGAATATGACACAATACGTAACCTGCTTTTATTGTTATAATTAGAGTCGACTTATCGAAAGTAATTACGATTAATTAATGCTCGCCATCTTTTTGCGTGTGACCTTTTGTTCTTAAGGCTTGTCTACTATTCCTTCCTACGACACATTTAATCGGTCCCAATTTGCTGTTGACTCTCTTTAAAGTGTTTAGAGTGGCGTGAGAGGTGACTTTGCCGGGAATGCCATTAAAGGATGAAAGTTTAAGCAGAGCTTCTGCATGCTTTTGTGTCAGCGTTTCTACAAGTAGCTTTCTTAATTCAAGTATTTACCTGCTTTAAGCGGCCAGCAGCATTTTCTAAATATTTCGAAAAAAGAAATGCAGAAAGTTTGTTCCTGGGTACATTTGTTAAGGAACGAATAAGGAGATATCGTGGCGGCATTTCTTGTTTACGCATTTCTCTTTTCAATCTCTTAGGATTTTAAATGTTGTCGCTGTCGGCTCCACTGGAGAAAATGCCTGAAGATATAATTTGTTCTTTTTAGCCTTGGGACTGGCTCTTTCTGTCCAAGCAATGAGGAGGTAGGAGCAGTGCAGCGACCTGTGTGACCAAGTGAATATTTGCATGGGTTATTACATAAACTATGAAAAATGATAGAGAAAGGTAACTGTAATGCTCTCTTCAGATACTCTTTGAAAGAAGAGTTGCTATCAAATAAGATTTAATAAAAGCAGAAACTTAAAAAGAACTTGTAATCGCCCTAGAAAATCTCAATTCAAAAAACAGAGAAATCGCTCAGTCACAAATCGCTTGTCGCCAGGAGCTGAAAAGCAAAAGAAACTGTACGCTGGCTCTTTGATTTATGAATCAAACGAGTCATTATTTCAGATGGTATCTATTCGAAAGAAGTTTTCCTTCACATGAACAGTCAACTTATCAGTAAACATGCTTCAAAGTGGAAGGCATCTGTGAAGAGAGGCTGAGGTGCTCGACCGCTCTTTGGAGAAGAGGTGATAAAAAATTTGAGTTAATGAGTTCTCGAACTCCTGCATATTTAGTTCCTCAGTGTTGGAGATCTGAAGAGGTATGCCAAATGTCATCCATCACGCCAGTAGTGCAACTCATATTAATAGATTAAATTAGCCATGGAAATCACAGATGCTCATTAAATGTTTCGGAGGAAAGGTAAAGTAAGGCGTAATTAAGTAATCAAAATTACTTATTTTTGTTTGCTCAGCAGCTAAAGAAAGACGTGTTCGAAACTCTTTTTTTTTTTTTCTATAAATAATTATAAAATTAAATAATAATTGCACTGCTATGCATAGATTTTGATGTTTCCGAAATTTATTGCGTAGCTGGGTGTAGATCTAGTGCTAATTCTAAAAATCCGTTTTTACCAGTCACGGTATAGTTTTTTGTTTTTTTTTTATAAAGAGTATGAATTGTTTTCTTATAACACACATTCCATCTATACGTGTATGTTTACTACTACCTTTGTGACTGACAGGTATAGTTCTGCCTAGCAGTGTTTAGACATGTCCAGGTTACTATATAAAACTTAAGAGGTTTATACAACTACGTTTTTTCAAGTAGCTGTATAAACCTGCGAAGTGTTTCTTCAGCATTCAGTCGTGCTAACTGGTATCTACTTGTAACGTGATTTTCATATTCTGTCTTTGACAATGACAACTCGAGGTTGCGTGAAAAATCCAAATATACTTTTTGACATTTGCGGCGGTAACTGTGCTTCAGCGAAATGAAACAATATAACATCATTTGTGAAAATTATACACGCTGGATATTTTGGAATTAAATTAAGTGATCAACATTAAAGTTGGGCCACCTTATAAAGTGTGCTGTGCTGTGTAGTGAGCTTGTGATTATGGAAATGTGGTAAAAACAAAGCCATGACATTTGCTATTTCCATGTTGTGGAGGGAACTTCGAGATCATATTAATGACTGCTACATTCCGTAAATTTAGCAGGTTATAATGTGGAGGACAAGCACTGTGTATTCCAGTAACATTCCTTGAGCTGTAATGCCAATATCCTATGAACCTGAACTACCGGTAACCACTTCCACCAGTTTTTCTTGTCATCAGATCCCGAATCTAATATTCGGGATATGGAGAATGATATAAACTATTGTGACGTAGAAATAACAAGTCTGGACCAGATGTGTTTACCCAAAGTGAACTCGACGATTCCGTGAGAGATTTAAATCTACCCAAAAGGTTGCGCATAGCTTCTCGGTCAAGGCTTAAGTCTAAGACACTGTTGGCTCGAGGAACATTCCTTTCATTATATAAACACGATAAAAAATAATTGGTTCCCCATTTTTCCGAAGAAGACCCACTAATATTTTGCAGCAACGTTCCTGTGGTTATAAACTTTCTGGAATTTTCTACCGAGTGGACTCTAGTTATTGACTCATTGAAGCAAAGTCGATCTCCTTCATAATGAACACAAGCATATATCCATTCTTGTAGCCCATTCGCCACTCTTAAAAGAAAACTGCGAAAAATGCTAAGGTGTTTTTGAAAAAGAAAATCAGTAGAAAGATCATGGTTAGCTAGTGTACGGAGATTTTGAAGTTATTAGTCTGCTACTCTCACTAAAAACTTGGTTACACAAAAGTGTCTTTCTTTCTTTGTGACTTGGATAGTCGAGCAAGAAGTGAATATTGGGAAAGGAAAGTGTGGCTGCCAAGACAGTCTTCCTCCAGTTTCAAGGAACGTTAAAGACGAGTTACTAGAAGATCAAAACAAAAGTACCCTTACCTCCTCTGTATATAAAGCAACGTTGAAACAGTTCGTTCAAGCCCTAATAAAGAAGGAAATTGTTTCAAGTACATTTTCACTAAATTCCCATTTATATACTTATATACGGAAAAAAAAATCAAAGCAAGAATTTTTGCTGGAGCTCAGATCACAAAACTGCTGCTAAACGCTGTATTTGAAGAATCTATGAAGAAACCCGAAAGCGATGTTTGGCTTGACTTTAAAAATGTAGTAGGAAATTTTTTTGGAAATAGTACCCGTATTATGAGATGATCTTGAGTGACATGGAAAAGTTTAGAAACCTTGCTTGCAATGTCTGTTAAGGTTCGCTTCTTGCATTCTCATTACAACTATTTCCCAAAAAATGTAGATAGTAGAAGTAAAGAGCGTGGGGGGAAAGATATCATGAGGATCGCATTTTTATGCAGTGCCAGTGGTCGTTTTCCATCAGCATATAAAAGAAATTGAAGAAAGGTACCAAAGGGGTTGGAATGTCAATATGATTACCGATTGCTTTTGGTGGAAAACAGAGAAAAAAACCACCGAAACTAGCTGCATGACTAACTCAAAATAGTGCAAGTTAAACCTAGTTTAATATATAAGAAATCCAGTTTGCAGCCATCTGTGCTAGACAGGAGGTCGTAGATATTTTTAAGTATTTTTATATAAAAATAACCTATTTGTAAAATCTGTAAAAATGTAAAATAATCCAAAGCACATCCACCACTAATACGATGGCCAATTTGTTCATTTTGTGGTGGAGACAGATCCTAGGGTATAAGCTAAAAGAAATTCATTGTTCAATAGTTACTTCCGACTCGAAAATAGATAAAATCAGTGCTGACTAAGAATTTCAAAGAAAAATACTAAGCAGTAAGGATTTTTAAGGGAATTAATGCATCATAAGAAGAATTTAACCTACTCTATCAGCGAACTAACTGAAATATAATTTCGAGAGTAACACTTTTTAGTAATTGACTTACCTCTCTGGCTAGATGGACGGTATACACCTACTGACTCATATGGACTGCACCTCTTTTCTGTCTGAAATATAACGTACTGTTAATCTCTTTCTCGGATGAGGTATATATAAATTTAAAAATTTTTATTATTATTAATAATATGAATTTTTAAAAGTGGTTGTTGTAATTGACGATAGTAAGCAATAAAAACAAAAAAAAAAAAACAATTCACTTCCCTGACAAAGCATAAAGGTTTCTATACGCTAATAGAGGAACAAAATGTTTGCGGCCGTTGCCTAAAGGTATTCAAGAATCTTGGAATCGGTGGTTAAAATAATTAAAATCTACATAAATATTAAGCTGTAAAACATAAAAAAGTAGATTTTCTAGTCATAGTGACTTTCTGTTTCACTTTTTCTTGAACGTGATTTCTCTTAATGTTTTGCAACTCAGTTTTAAGGACAATTTAAAATTTTAACACTTAAAACGTATAAAAATCACTAAGAGGAGGTGAATCATTCGATTCCTCTATTAACATAATAGTTATGCTTATTTAACCCATTGGGAATGATCTCTCTCTCTCTCTCTCTCTCTCTCTCTCTCTCTCTCTCTCTCTCTCTCTCTCTCTCTCTCTCTTTTGTCAACATATATTATACTAGAAATGATATACATCAAACTCTACAAATATATATAATTCAAATTAAATCCAAATGAATCGAATATCACACTGCGAAAATAAGTGAAAAATTAAATGAAAATAAAAAATAAAGCTGGTAGATCAGACATCAGTGCCAACAAATATGCAAAAACCACAACATGTTGCTTGTATTTAATAAAATGTAAAAATAAAATAAAATAAAATAAACAGTATACCAGAAGCGTGGCAAACCAGTAGCGTGAAGATGAATTTAACATATAAAATGAAGAATAGGGTACTGTTGGAGAAACATTCTTAAATAATTTAGAAGATAGAGTTCAAATTGAAAGAAATTTAACGGCGCCCACTTTGCTAAGCACATGTTTTCGAATTAAGTGAAATTTCACAATATATAAATGCATTTTACCAACAATACAGAAATAAGTAAAAATAAACGAAAAATTGTAGAACATACCATAATATCGAATTGAATAGAAAAGATAGCCCAATCTATTTCCAGATATAGATAAGTTTAGCGGTTGCTTTGTCTGTTCAGTCGTATGGTTTCTTCCACGTGAGTATTACTTTTTCTATCCTATTATTTCGACGCTGCATATGGACCATCGTTATGCAAATCTATTGCATCGGCAGTTTGATCTTAGTATCATTCTGTGGTGGCATGGGTTTGTTTAGCGTTCGAAATGCAGTGGTTCCCTGACTATTATGGCCTCTTGGTCCACTGACGAGAGGGGGCATAATGGTCAGGTCTTTTCTATTCAATTCGAAATTATGGTATGTTCTACGATTTTTCGTTATATAGAATACACTCATACACTCTTAAAACGATATTTAAAAAATGTGCGTATCATTTTTTTAAATTCAGCTTATACATAGCATATGCATTTGTGAGAAAAACAATAATAAAAAAACCTTTACTTTTTCTTTACTTTATATTGTAAAGCCTTTCCTGCAAATTGTTAATTTATGCAAATTGTTAATATATTATGTTTTCCTTACTGTGAAATTTACTGCCTCTTTTTCTTTTCCTAATTTCAGACTTTCATTAATATGGCGCCAAGGGTTCATAAGTAAAAATAAACAAGAAATTTATGTTTATAATCCAAAACGATCATATAAGGTCAGAGAGGCTGAAATTGAGTGAATACAAGAACATCATATCGCATTTAGTAGTGATGCGGCTTGAACCACGTCTCAAAGCGTGTGCACATTTGGTACGTTCTGTTTGATCACTCGACTATGGAGGCCTGCAAGCTTTATGTATCCATCATGCTGTTAGAGGGCAACGTATTTACGCATTTCAAATATGCATTTCATGAAAACTTTTATAACTTTCCTCAAATAAAAATACTTTGGCGAACCAATGACACGCTTGAAAAAAGCCACACGTCAGAAAATATAATTATGCTACACAAAAATGTCCGATTTCACAGCATAAATTTGAAACCAAGTTTGTTTTATAGCCTATCAACCACAGCTGATGATAAAACCGAACAATTGGGCATAAATTATGCAGCATAAAGATCTATTAAATGTAATAGACACGAATTGTTTGTATGTGGAGACCTTAAAGTTATGCATGTTGGTTGATCAGCAGTATGATTTCAAAATGATCTGCTTTTGTGTGAATGAGATAGATAAATCAGAATCGAAAGATGGTGTAGCCATCCATCCATCCAGACACATGGTTCCAAAAATATCAAGAGTAAAAATTTAAAAAAAAAACAAAGGCAGACCTAATCAAAACGCTATGGCTTTCACATCCTGATGAAACAGGGCTTAATGAAAAATTTTTTAAAAGTATAAGATAAGAACGGTGGCTGCCTAAGTACATTAAAACAAATCTTCAGTTCACGCGTAGGAAATAATTAGAACGTCTCGTGAGATCTAAAATCAGAAAGCTGATATTGGATGGCCAGACTGAGGGATCACCGAACTTTAAGAAGAGCATAGGTTGCCTTCAACATTTCATAGGCACATCCGCACAATGGAATGGAGAAGAGTACTAAGCTGTGGTATGGTTAAAACTCGTAGCATTGTGTCTAGAAACAACTCACATATAAAACGGTATACCAAACAGCTTCGCTCTAAAGCGCTTTCACTCGATATCCATATCAGTGATTCAGATGGCATAAAAATATATCATGATCGATTCTATAGAGAGTGGTTATTAGCTGGCTATTTTGTAGACTCATCGATCCTTAAATTTGAAGAAATGCTGCATTGAGTCATGTTATTATCACGAACCGATTATAAGTCAGCTAACGTGTATTCTTTGTGGTGACATCTTCATTAAGAATGAACTTCATCAATGTGAATATTTTATAAATGCTTGAGTTTTAGTGAACTTCCTATCTGATGGGGTTGTAATCCTGAGCGTCTTTTACTTGACTGGATTAACTGGATCTGTGTTTTATATATATATATATAAAATATACTGTATAAGTGGATTCGTATGTCCTTATTATCCTATTCGTATAACATACAATACCTTAATACGGTATTGTATGTTATGGCAGAGATGCCAGTTTTTAGCATGGAACGCTTAGTATATTAAAAAAACATAGAGCAGTATTTTCATAAACAGTATTTCTCCGATTGAAATTCGGTTTTTTTTTCCTTTTTTAAGTGGATTATGGCTGCCGAGAGCTCCTTCCATTTGAGTATATATATATATATATATATATATTTTTTTTTTTTATTTGTCTGTGTATATGGCCCTACCAAACTATGGCAATTCCGCGTTTATGGTGTGTAGATACCGTACATATAAAAACTATTGAGTGTAGTGGTGTAAATATATCATAGTGTTGTGTTGGATGACTGGTCACTTAGCCTAGCTCATCGCAGCAAGCTGCCCCCTTTTGAGTAGCTGTGTTAAATTTAACTGTCTTATAATGCCACTAAGGCATAAGATTTGTTGAAGAACAAGTCTTCGAGCCAGCCAAGCGTTCTTTAAATAGGGTGGTTGATTTGAAATATTTAGCAATAATGTTTTTTTAAAACATATAAGGATCTATTAGAAAATTATTTAGGATTAGAAGTTTTTAATGAAGTTTTTTTTTATATATTATAAGATTTTGTAAAAAATATGTGGGGGCGACAGATGTGATGGTAATCAGTATTTCGAAAACTACAATTCTGCTGGGATTTTTACCCCCAATTACGACTGTGTTTCAGAGGTAAAAAGAGATTGATCCAAATGGCGATCCTGTGGTCGGAAACAGTGCGATGACGCGCGAGGCCAACCACACTTCTGCAGGGTAACGGAATGGATATATGCAGTCAAATAACAACCCAGCACAACAGGGGTAATCAAAGAGCCTTTTCAGAAGGTAGAACTCATTATGCTGGTCAAGAATGGGATATCGCAGCCGATAACCAAATCGGGTTCCACTCCTGTTAAAAAAAAAAAAAAGATCGCCTACAGTGCGTTCAGAGTCACTAACGCTGGAGAGCGAACAATTGGAGAAATGTTACGTGGTCTGATGTATTCCTCGGCGGAGAGTTCCAGCGTTTCACACTGGAGGACTAGATATGATGAAAATGTACAGTCCATGGACCCACATTCTGCGCCAGGTGTTAACAGTGAAGGCTAGATAGTAATGACGTGGGAAGTGTTTTCACATTGGGTTTCTGTGATACCAGTGGAGTGTCAGTCAGATGCAACAGGTTTTCTGGAAATTCTTTCTAACAAGGTGCATTCCTTCAGTGCGTATACACATATGCGAATGGGTTCTTCCAACTGGATAATGCGCCATGCCAGAATGGTATACAATTAGTTCCGGGGGCATAAGGTGAATTCAGCCTATGGAAACGGCCTTCCAACTCAACAGATCTCAATCCAATTGAGCACCAGCGTGACGAGATGGAACGAGCTCTTGGAATAACGCTCCACAAACATCCAATTTATATCAACAGTAGGAAGAAATCATGACCACGTTGACCAACACCCCTGCGACACAGTTTCGGCAACATAAAACGACTTTTCTGATGGCTGAATGGGGACCTACTCACTATTAGCTGGGTGTACCTAATGAAGCGGTCACTCAGTGCACATTGAATGCTAATGTGAATAATTTATCATGAGATTTTAGTATAAGTAATATTACCTCGAACAATATAAATAATGATATTTGATGTAGCCTAAAAAGAAATGTTGCACACCGTGCTGCTTTTTAATAAAAGTAATTGCTATAATGAAAAGAAATGGGATCAAGTGTATGAAAAATTTATTTTCTGCTTTGAATTAGAAGGGAAAAGGGTGAAAAGCTGGAAATAGTGAATCAAACTATATTCAATTTTAAATTACCATTTCAGAATTCAGTGAATGGAAAGTAACGTACTGGAATTGTTTCATTTATAGACTAGTGTCATTAAAATTGAACTAATCTGAAGGATGAACAAAAATTCCTTGATATATGTACAAAGTGCGGTAACATGGCGTCTAAATTGACAATGAGCAGTATATATGGGTTATGCACTATCATTCATTGCATAGTCACATTTTTCTGTTCCGTTATGTGTTCTGAACATGAAGCCACCAAACAATTTTATCATAAATATTTGTGCCACAACAATGGAGGGGACAGTTTTGCCCCATCCCCAACAAAGTCGGTGGGACACATTCAAATATTATTATTATTATTAAAATCCGTTTATTAAAAAAGCAAGTGTTTGCTTTCACCCCTTATACACAGCCGACCGGCTAGAAGGGTGTACAAAATGCAAGAATTGCAATTATATACAATATAAGAAGGGTGTACAAAAAGCAAAAATTACAATTATTTACAGTATTTACAATATAAGAAGAGTGTACAAAAATGCACGATTACAATTATTTACAATATTTACACAAGTGCGTATATTTACAATATTGTTTACAAGTTCACTCATTGTCAAGATTATAGTTGAAGTAAGCAGTGCGCTTCTGAGATGCTCTTCACTCTGTACTGCTTGCTTTCGGAGTATTTCACAGGGTCTATTGTCAATGAGTTGAAAAGGTTCACTGCGTTGTTTGGGAAGAAGTTCTTCAGACAGCACAGGTTGGATAGTTTAGAATGCAAAGGTAAGTAGGGACTGTCATTACTGCGTCCAGCACGTGGAGTAGAGATAAGTCCTCGAAGACTGGGGGCGTCAATCACACCGGTAAGCATCTGAGAAAGAAGAAGAATATTCCTGGATGCAATGTGAACTCTCCAGGGAGTCATATTTAAGTTGGTATATAACACAGCCCTGGAGATGGTGAAAGCATTGCCCGTGACCCTGTTCATCCATCGCATTACCCAGTACTCAACTGCGAGGAATCTATTTATGTACGATGTCGGGGCAGAAGACCAGATTGGTGATGCATACAATGCGATAGGTTGTAGGCATCGCTGAACGTATCCTCCGACTACATCTACGTTCAGTAACCCCGTCAGCTCTTGTCGAATTGCCCACATCGCCGAGAAAGTCTTAGTTTTCATGGTCGAGAAGTGGGTCTGAAAAGTGAGGCCCTCATCCCAAGTCAAGCCGAGGTCGGTGTGAGACTTCACTTTCCTTATCTGCACTCCGTTGTGATAGGCTGTGATGTCATTTTTTATTCTCTTTTTTGTAAAGGTAAGTTGAGCTGACTTTGATGCATTTATTTCCAGACCTATTTGCAGTAGATATGCTACAAGGCTGTCGATCAGGACGGAGACTCGCTGATTGGTCAGGTGAGTTTGTTCAGCTTCTTTAGACGTTATGTATAATTTGAGGTCGTCTGCATACGATGAGAAATCAGTATACCTTGCGAGGAAGGGTTCAAGGGCAGCGGCGAACAGTACACAGGATAGGACACCTCCCTGTGGTACTCCTCTCGTTATACTGCACTCCTGTTGGAAGGATTTATAGCTGATGATGAGTTGTCTTGGTGTAAGGATGCGGTTGATGGTTTTTAGCAGGCTTCCAGTAATGCCAAAGTACTTTTCCAGAATGTTGATGAGAGCGGGAATTGAGAGCTTATCATAAGCAGATGAAATATCCAGGAAGATGACGTCTAGCTGAGATTTACTGTTGAGAGCAGTTTGAATTTTAAATAGGGTATCCAGTAGGTTTGTATATGTAGATCTTTTGGGGATAACGGTGTGCAGATGTTTCGGTCTATGAGAGAAGCATTGGGCGATCAGTGCTGATAAGATAGCTTTCTCAAACACTTTTAATAGAGAGCAACCCACTGAGATCGGTCTCAAGTCCTTAGGTTCCTTTGGGTTTCTTCTTTTGGGTATGGGTTGTACCCTGTAGTGATTCCACATTGTCGGGATTGATCCGGATTTCAATATGCGGTTAAAGATTACAAGAAGGGGCTCCACAATGAAGGCACTACACACTTTAACCATGAAGAGAGGTTTGGTTTGGTTTGGTTTGGTTTTATTGGCGCATTAGCATCTAAGGCTATAATGCGCCAAGACCAGGTAATATATAAAAATTTAACATCTCAGTGACCTAATTAATTAGGCCACCGTGTCCAGATCTAATTACAATGATAAATCAATAAACGAAATAATAATAACATGAATTTTAAATACGATTAAAAACGTTTATTGCTTTCAAAAAGCTAAAAATAGCAGACACATTGTCATTGTCAGATAAAATCTGACTGAGTGTATACGGCTCAGTCAGATGGTTAAAAGCGGTAAAACGGATATTGCTAAAATCTGGACAGTCAACTAAAATGTGTCTAATTGATAAAATTGTGCCACAGGACTCACACATAGGAGGGTCATCAGCCCTCAGCAAAAACGAATGAGTCAAATGACTATGTCCTATGCGGGTCCGGGCGAGAACAACTTCCTCTTTACGATTCCTGCGCAGACTAGACTGCCACGGTTCAATTAAAGGCTTTATAAGATATAATTTATTCACAGTCTGTCTATTCCACGAATCCTGCCATTGGGAGTGTATCTTTTCGTGTATTATTCGCCTGCAGTCTGTATAAGGGACTGACAGGCAGCGATTATTATTGGGAACTGCTGATTTGGCTGCATTGTCAGCCAAATCATTTCCCTTAATCCCAATGTGGCTGGGAATCCAGCAGAAGCGGATATCATATTCACGTTCTCGGAGGAAGTGAATCTTCTGCTGAATGCTAGACAGAACTGGATGAGAATTATATCTCACAGATATTAAAGCCTGTAACACGCTGAGAGCGTCGGTATACAAAATGAACCGTTGGTATTCGCATTTACTAATGTGATCCAAGGCTAACTCTATAGCGAGCAGCTCTGCAGTAAATATGCTGCATTCAGAGGGAATCTGCTCTGATGTAATGCTGTCTGTAAAGACAGCAGCAGATCCCACATATGATTCCGACTTCGAGCCGTCTGTGTAAACTGGCGCGAAGTCGGAATATTCAGTTCGGTGTGCTGAATAAAGCTGCAGGTAGACAGACGATGGAGTGTCCGACTTTCCCCAATTTCTAAGTGACAAGTCACATGCCGGGAAATGAGCATGCCAGGGTGGAAGGGGTTGCTTCGGTGTTTGGGCAACCTTGTCTACCTTGATATTAAATTCTTTGAGCAGCTCTTGGACACGAATACCAAAAGGTCGGTTGGCAGTCTTACGTGTGTTATACAAATTTTCCCATCGTGGCTCAAAAACGGATAGCCACGTAGGATGGTCTGGCAGGGATTTCAGTTTGAAAACGTAGTTTAGAGACAACTGCTTACGACGAAGCGATAACGGCGGTTCGTTTGCTTCGACGTATAAGCTCTGGACTGGAGATGTTCGATATGCTCCAATAGCGGTACGGAGTGCCAGATGATGGACAGGATCCAGCCAACGAAGTACACTGTCTCTGGCCGAATTGTATACCAGGGACCCGTAATCTAGTCTGGATCGCACAAGTGCACGGTAAAGCCGAAGGAGGGTACATCGGTCTGCTCCCCAAGATGTAGAGGAGAGAGAGCGGAGGATATTTAGCCCTCTTGTGCACTTGGTGCGGAGTTGACGAATGTGATCAAGAAAGGTCAACTTTTTATCAAATACGAGTCCCAGAAATTTTGTATCCGCCGCAACTGGAATAGCATTTTGTCCGAGCCTTAATTCAGGTTCAGGATGAAGATTACGCTTACGACAAAAGTGTACGCAAACGGTCTTCTCCGGCGAGAACCTGAAACCATTTTCAAGTGCCCAGGAGTTGAGGCGATCAATGGCTTTCTGCAGTTGTCTTTCAATAACCCTCATGTTGCATGACTGACAAAATATGCTAAAGTCATCAACATAGAGGGCACCGTTTACGGTTGGAGGAAGTTGTTCTGTGATGGAATTTACTTTGATGGCGAAAAGCGTGACACTTAAAACTGATCCCTGTGGTACTCCCTCCTCTTGGCTAAAGGAACGAGAGAGTGAGGATCCCACACGAACTTGGAAAGATCGATCGGCTAAAAAGTTTTCAATAAAAATGGGGAGTCGTCCCCTAAGACCAAGGCTATGCAGATCTTTTATGATGCCAAATCTCCAAGTTGTGTCATACGCTTTCTCCATGTCAAAGAACACCGACACCAAGTGTTCGCGTTTTAGGAAAGCATCCCGGATGGATGTTTCCAATCTAATAAGATGGTCCAAAGTGGACCGGTTCCTTCGGAAGCCGCACTGGATGTTGGAGAGAAGGTCATTTGTTTCTAAGTACCATATTAAACGAGAATTAACCATTCTCTCCAGGATTTTGCACAGACAGCTAGTCAGAGCTATAGGACGATAATTGGTGGTGACTTTTGGATCCTTTCCTGGCTTAGGAAAAGCAAAGACGATTGCCTTCCGCCAGGAGTCCGGAAACTGCCCTTCAATAAAGATTCTGTTATAAAGAAGGAGCAGATAATCCATAGATTTTGGTGAAAGCCGTTTAATCATTTCATAATGGATGCCATCTGGTCCAACAGCACTTGCATTAGAAAGAGTGAGGGCTCTCTTCAGTTCCTGCATAGTGAATGCCCCGTTGTAGGGATAGAGGCCCTTGGACTTGAAATTAAGTGCCTGCTTTTCGATTTTATGTTTCAGGACCAGGAACTCTGGGGAATTCGAAGATGTTGCGGAGATGTTAGAGAATGTTTCCCCAAGAGCATTGGCTATTGCAGTTGGATCTGCAATAGCGCATCCATTATAATCTAGGATTGAAGAAGGGTGGGATGTATATTTTCCCTTCATTTTCCGGATTTTATCCCAGACTACCTTAGAATTGGTAGCCTGGTTAATAGATGATGTAAAACGGATCCATGATTCCTTTTGACTCTGACGGCGAATGTAGCGTGCTTTGGCTCGTGCACGCTTGAAGGCTATTAGATTACAAGTGGTAGGATATCGACGGAATATCCCCCACGCTTTGTTTTGAGCCTTTTTTGCTGCTGTGCATTGTGAATTCCACCAAGGTTTGGGAAATGGTGGAAACCGGGCAGATGTTTTTGGAACAGCATTCGCAGCTGCTTGGACAATGATTTCTGTGATGTACGTTACTGCGTCATTGATAGGCTCCTGACTGACTGTACTGAGTTCAAAATTTGCCTGATGTTGGAAGGCATTCCAGTCAGCCTGATCAAACTTCCACCGTGGTAACCTAAAAGGAAGACATGGTCTCCCACTGTGTAACAAGGTTATCACAGGGAAGTGATCACTTCCGTATGGATTCTCCTCCACTTCCCAAGTGAGTGATGGGAGTAGAGAAGGGGAGCAGATAGAGAGATCAATGGCAGAAAAAGTACGGGTAGGCATATGGAAGAAGGTGTTTGTTCCAGTATTTAGAAGGGAAAGGGCATTGTCATTGAGCATACGCTCTATGACCCGTCCCCTTCCATTGATGTTAGCACTACCCCACAGGGTGTTATGTCCATTAAAATCCCCAAGAAGTAAGAAAGGGGGTGGCAACTGCGTTAGAAGATCATCAAGGTCTTCCTGGGAGATGTCAGTCCCAGGTGGCAAATAAATAGAGCAGACCGTTAATAGAAAACCCACTGTAAGGCGAATTGCAACAGCCTCTATGCTGGTTGTAATTAGCAAAGGCTGAACTGGGGTCTGATTACTCACAAGGATAGCCACTCCTCCATGAGCAGGACCATCCGCAATTCTATCCTTACGAAAGATTGTGATGTTATGCATGGTGGGATCATCATTTGCCTTTAGATATGTCTCCTGCAAGCAAAAGCAAACTGGCTCATGCTTTTGCAGGAGGGCCTTGATGTCATCTGTATTTCGCCGGAATCCACGACAATTCCATTGTAGGAATTTAGCCATTATTTTGGCTTGGTGGGTCCATCAGGCGGCTTCCGAGGTGCTGAGGGCTTACTTTTATCAGTCTTGGCTTTATCTTTTTTGGGGAAGAATGGACGCTGTCCGGTGTCCATTTCTTCCTCCACGAAGAGTTGCAAGACTGAATCGTCCGGTACCTCCTTGTCCACTACATCCATTGATTCTGTTAATTTTGGTTGCTCTTTTTTACCACTTGGTTTTGTTAGTGGTGGAGCACTAGGAGGTACGGATATTGGAGTAGCAGCTGATTGTGTTTTTGTGGTGGGCTTTTGTGAACTCAATAAATAGCGTGTAATCGGCGTGAATGACTCTCTTGGTGGTATAGTCATATCTGTTTGTGTACCGATAGTGCACTTCGCAGAAACCTTCTGAGCATATGAAGGCTTTCCGCTGTTTATTGGTTGTATGCGTTTTCTGGCCTCTGGGTAGGAGATGTTTAGCTCCGTTTTTAACTTTTGTATCTCCTTTTCGTCCTTCCACCGCTGGCATGCTCGAGAGTATGCAGGGTGCTCTCCTTGGCAGTTAATACAGTTAGGCTTAGGAGCTATACATTCCTTGCTCTCGTGATCTTTAGCACCACATCGAGCACAGGCAGGGTTACCACGACAAGCTGTTTGTGAGTGGCCGTACTTTTGACATTTAAAACACCTCAGTGGGTTTGGAACGTAAATCCTCACTGGGCAGTTTAAGTACCCTGCCTTGATGGAACTTGGAGGCCTTGGGGTGTTGAATGTTAGGATGAGAACTCGGGTAGGGACAAGATTCCCATCCTTACGCATGGATATTCGCTTGACAGCTGTTACTCCTTGTTCTTTTAATTCAGAGCAGATCTCTTCTTCAGAAACGTGAAGAAGATCCCACTCTGATATCACACCTCTTGAAGAGTTCAAAGTTTTGTGAGGGGTTGTGATGATTGGTATTCCCCCTATAGATGTGGCTTTCAAAAACTTTTCAGCTTGATTTACATTTGATGCTTCTATTAGAATATCTCCAGAACGCAGCCGTTTTACGGATTTGGGTGAACCTGCCATCCCTTCTAATCCTTTCTGGATGAAGAAGGGTGACATTTTCCCAAGTGACTGCTCTCCGGTGGAATGGAGAATGAGGAAAAGAGGTGTCACAGATGTTGTTTTCTCCTCAGTTCTGGCTCTTTTAGCTGAATTACTTTCACTCTCATCTAACGATCGATTAGGTAGGGGCCTTGTTGGGGCCCCAGAAGAAGGATTTAAATTACTCATGAGAGTAAAGAAAAAATGTCTGATGCCTAAGTACCTCACCCACCACGGAGCCCTACGAGGGGGCGCCCACCCGTGAACTAGCAGGTACTGCGTACACGAATGGGACGCCGAGTTCGCTTAGAACACCATACCCACGTTACCAATAAGTCTTTATCCCGTCCCAGGACCAAAGGGAGGGAGACTTATTGGAACGCAGTTGACCCTAGCAGTATAGAACCACCCGCCGATTGATCCCAGTCGAGCCGGTCCGGGACCGCCCGTCTTGTCGAAGCAGGGGCCAAAGTGGTGTATTAAGGCTGGGCCCCTCAACCACCAGGATCCCCCTTTCCGCTTCCACGGGTCGCGGCGCACGGCTGCACACGCCGGATTCCAAAGATGTAACCCTGGAACCAAGGTATGGGCGTTAGATCCCAGTGATGCTAATCTGGAAACCCAGCAGCATCACTGGGAGGTCCCCTCACCACGTACAGGTGCCCACGTTGAGGGGCCATGAAGAGAGGGAAGCCGTCAGGACCAATTGTAGATTTATTAGGAAGTCTATTGATGGTATTTATAAGTTGTTGTTTTGTTAGCGTTATAGTTGAAAGGGGCTGTCTGGAGTGCACGATGAAATCACTTAGGTTTGGGGTTTTTGGGTCTAATGGTAACTCGTTGAAAGTCGAAGATACCCATTCCTGAAATACCTTCTCATCGATATGGAAATCTTTGTTGCATTTGGATGTAATACGTTTCGAGCGGTTTATTCTGTTGAGTGCCAGCTGCCGGATTGCATTTCGTTTACATTTGAGGAAGGTTGCCCGCTCTTTCTTGTACATCTGGTAGTCAGCTGAGTTATGGTACTTTTTCCATATTCTGAATGCTTTTTGTTTCCTCTTGAATGCTATTTGGACTTCGGCATTGAACCATGTATTGGATCTATCAGAGAGTTTTAATTGTTTGGAAGCTCCTTGGGAGGCAATTTCAAGCAGCTGGTTAGCCAGGTTAGATGTAGCAGTGTCTATTGATTCCTGTTGTAGATCCTTCCAGTTTATTTCTATGAGACGCGCAAGGATGATCTCTGGGTTTAAATATTTGATGGAGAATACTGTTTTGGTAATCTTCTGGTTCTTGAGAGTTAGGCGCCTCCGTAGCCAGGTGGGAAGGAGCAGCAGCGCGTAGCACACGCTTCTTGATTAGACCGGGGTTCGAGCCCGTCACCACCAAATACGGAGGATGCGGAAAGGTCAAGGAATGACCACCGCATATCCCGGAGCAATATGGCCTTAGTTGCTAATGCTCCTAAAAAAAAAAAACCAAATAACAAAATCTTGAGAGTTTCATCAGTGTTTGAGTTGACAGTGACGTTAAACTCAAACGTGATGGGAGAGTGATCGGAGGGGAAGCTGTGGTGTTCAGTGGTCAGACCTAGGTGTGGAAGATTGTGGAATAATAGATCCAGCATCTGGTTTGCACTCGTCTGTAATCGTAGAGGCAGTCTATAATTGGAAAGAGGCCACATATTTAGAAGTATTTTGCACTGGGCACAGGAATACTCAGTTACGGCACGGAAAATGACGTTGAGTCGCGTCAAAATTATAAATGCTGTATTTTCAAGCTGTTGTCTAAAGTAACTTACCAACCTTTAATATACCAAGAGTTATATTGCTCCAGTTATATTAATTAGCTTCTTTAAGTATATTAAGATATGATATACCCAGAGCATCCTGCTCTTTTGTAGCATCTCACGCGCAGTTATAGCGTGTAGTTCTAGAATCTTTGTTCTGCTTGAAAAAGTTTCTGCTGACTCTCCTTCCTTCGTATCTAAGTTTAAAATTAGCAACCCATTTCAGTAATACCTTAAATGGTTTAAGATAAGATATTTGCTTTATTAATGCAATTAGAATCTCTTTAAAGCGAATAATTAGTTTCGTTTCTTTAAGTAATCTACAATAACTGTACGTACCTGCCTAGCAGGATAAGGAATGTCATAATTATATTCACTACGAGTCTTTTCAAACAATGCTAAATTTTCCACATGAGGGATTCTGTACGATGAGCCTTGTTCCCTGTGATACATGGAGCTTCTGTTATTGTCATATGGTGCAGCGATATATACTGGATCTTGAGTGTGGTCCGATGTTACAGAAAGCGACATGTTTTCTCCTTTCACTGGCTGAGTGTTATCTGCACCTAGCACAAAGTATATTATAAATTTAAATATCACATTGTATATTAAAAATACACAACGCTTTACATGAAATATTAGAAAATATGGGTAATAAAATATATTCTATAGCTTCATATAATTTTTTTGTCAAATATTTCTTAAAAGTTCCATACCCCACAGTTCTCAAAATTTCTGATAATTAACAGTATCAGTATTTAGTAAGGCTGAATGATGCAAAGAAGCGAAGTTTCCTTGCACAAGGAAAAATAAAATAAAATAATAATAATTGAAATAAAACAATGTTCACACTGTTACCATTTCGACAAAGTAATCATCCAATTCTGCTTTAAACTTTTTTCATACTCACCACGTTGGAGACCGCTTATTACAATGTTCGAAAACCCAGCTGCCCGTCGGGGAAATTCACGAGATCCAATTTTCTGTTATTCCCTGAGATTTTATATTTGTCCTCTGGTTCGTGTCTCGTCCACAAAGAATTAGACACTCCCCTCCTCAATCCATATCTCTTTGACACCTTATACACCTCAAATAGATCTTCTCTTAGATGTTTGGTTCTCACTTTCTAAGCTGTTTCATATATGCAAAGCTTTTCACTTTTCACCAATACGGTTGTCTTTATCTGAATCTCTCCAGAAGTTCTACAGATTTTTCAGGTGCAGTTTACAGACCTGAATACAATTATCCGAACGTGGTTTTATCATCGCCTTTTAAAGAGAGACAGTGAGGTCCTTCTCCCTGCTAGCAAAGGACCTAGAAATCATAAACGGGCCGTCATGTACCTTCGTAGCCGACTGTTTACACTGCATGGAAAATTTCATGTCATCTAAGTCATTTTCTTCTTCCCATTTCTGGCTTCTTTTCCCCTAGTGACTGCAGGATTCCTGTTCTCGAAATATATAACCTTACATTTAGAAGCGTTTAACTTTAGTGCCATATATGCAACCTATCCAAGTTTCTTTAAAGCAACATGGCCTGACCCATATTGTTAAACACCCTTCCCTCCTGCAGTGGTAAAGGGTATTTAACAATATTGATCAGGCTATTAGGAATTTCTGATTTGGAATTCATCAGAAATCCCTAACAGCTTACCTTGGTAGCCTGTCAAAGAGGGCTGATAATTTGAATGCGGAAAGGTTGCTAACAATCCGAGACAGGCCATGTTGCTTCAAAGACAGATTTTAAAAATGTGGGTACGGTGATTTCAATGAATATAATACTGTGTTTAATGAGCATGTACTTTAAAATAAGAATACTATGTATATACCTTGTTACCACACACTTACAAGGAATATGCACAGTATACATTTCTTTGTACTATCTTTATGATAATTAGTATTTTTATCGGGGTTACTTTTTACCGCCCTCCTTATTCCGTTTGTGTGTAACAGAGATGATGTCATTACCTACGCCGACGATATAAAGTTCCTAACGGAAATACCACCATCAGCCGACAGGGGAGTGATCACATCGGAAATCTGTAATAAGATCACAGCTTTCTCTAGCCATCTCAACCATTTCGGTCTCAAACTGAACCCCCAAAAATCCGTTATTATGGTTTTTTCTCTGAAGAAGTGTCCCACATCCATACAACCCTCACTGCAGGGTGCAGTTATTCCAAGTGTTACTAAACACAAAGATCTCGGTGTAACCTTCGACCCAAACCTTAGGTTCAACTGTCACATCGAATGTGTTCTACCAAGATCAACCGAATGCGCTGGATTGCCCGTCAACATCTTCTTCATAACACAGACGCAAGAACCACAATCAGATATCTGGAAACCATTGTGTATCCTACCTTTCTGTATGCCTCTGAAATATGGGCATCCGCAGTACCTTCTCTCATGAAGCCCATCTTCGCCAGTGAATACTGGATATTGAAGTGAGCAACCCACAAACATCGACTCCCCCCTCAGCAGAGGACCACCAGCATGGCCGACCAACTCCAAATCCCGCGGCTGCCTCAAATAATCAGCATGAGGAGAACTGTGACCACAGTCAAACTGCTGGTTGGCAAAATCAACTCCCCTGACTTCTGGGATATATGCCAGTGGTATGTTCCACTTCCGTCCTTACGAGCCACCCCTCTTCTTCAGCTACAACGGAACAGGCTGAAGATCAGTGACAGATTCCTACCTGGACAAGTACTTCCTACAGTACAAGCCCTGCTAATGATCGGAGTTGACCTCCAGAAATTCGCTTCTGATCGCAATTACAGGCGCTCGTTGGCCGAACTTGTTCCCCTTTTGTTTGGCCCCTGATGTCGATTCATACTGATATCTCCATCTGCTATCTCCTATGAGGCGCATATCGGCACGTCGCAGGCAAATCAATGAACTGTCTTCACAAGAAAATGCAATACCGAACAATAATGTGGCACTGTGAAATTTTCTGACTTGTGTGAATATGCTTAAATATGTGCTTTGTACATATGAACGTGCACATACCTTGGTGTACTGTCTGCCTCACAACTATGTACATACTCATATCTATTGAATGGCTAATGCTACGTTTTTAATTGTTATGTAATCTTTTATACTGCACAAATTTTTATACTGTACATATTTTTATATTTCTATATCATTGTCAAGCCCCTGGCCTCCTGGCTGTGGCGGGCACATTATTGTATCTTTACCGTACAATAAAGATTTTCTTCTAATGGCCATATGGTGCAAGGAAGCATATGGCTTATGCTGCACCAGCCAAAAAAAAAAAAAAATAAATAAAATAAAAAATAAATAATAATAAAATAAAATAACAAAAAATACATAAAATAAATTAAGAATAAAAACAAATGAATAATAATAAGAAGAAAATTTTTAAAAAAATAATAAAAATTAATAAGAGAAAAGGAAATTGACAACCTATGCATTTACCTCCTCCCTTAGGTAATTATCCAGCTGACCTTTGAATTTCCCCAGACGACTGTCAGCCTCTACCACCCATGTAGGTAACTTATTCCAGTAATTTAAAACTCGCTGGCTACAATAAAACTTCCTGCGATCCAGTCTAAACACGCCCCCCCCTTATTTGAAATTATGACCCCTGGTTCTAAAATCATTTTTAGCCGTGAAAATTTCGTCCTTATTCATTTTGCTTATGCTGCCTCTCAGAGCCTTGAACACCTCAATCAAGTCTTCTCTAAGGTGCTTAGTTTACAAGCTCTGCAACCCACATATTCGAAGGCATTCCTCATATGGATGCCCTTTTTCCGATCTCACTAGGCGAGTTACCCGCCTTTTGACCCTTTCCAGAAGCACAACGTCTTTCTTTAGTTGCGGTCGTTGTTGTTGTTATTTGGTTTTTAGGAGCATTAGCAACTAAGGCCATATTGCTCCGGGATATGCGGTGGTCATTCCCTGACCTTTCCACATCCTCCGTATTTGGTGGTGACTGGCTCGAACCCCGGTCTAATCAAGAAGCGTGTGCTACGCACTGCTGCTCCTTCCCACCTGGCTACGGAGTCGCCTTTAGTTGCGGTCGTCATACTTGAACACAGTATTCCAAGTGTGGTCTAACAATAGCCTCATATAATGGGATTATGACCTCCTTATCTCTACTAGCGATTGTTCGATAAATCATCGATAGGACACCATGGGCCCTCCTTGCAACCATTCATTCATTTATTGAGTAAAGCGGCCCCTAGCCAAAAAAAAAAATCTGGCAAATCGGCCATACATATAGAAATAGTACAGTACAGTATACAATTATTAACAATACAAATTTCACATTCACAGTACAAATCGTCTGTACTGTGCAATGGTCATCCCCTCAGCTACAGCACAACAACCTGGCAGGTAGGCTACAACAGAAATTGATGAAGAGACACTTTCACAGTGAGCACAAGCATCACATCCTAGAGACTGATCAGCGCCGGTATTCTCCAAAAGACGAAGAGTTCAACGAACTGTCATCTACCACCAGCCAGAGAGCTCAACAGAAGTTATTCATATTAACCAGCAAAACCAAGCTGGAAGAAGGTGTTACTGCTGGATGAAATCCAAGAAAAATAACTAAGGCTTCTTGCCAACTGCGTTGGCAGGAGCAGAAGTGGACACCCACCCATTAAGGAAACAGAGTACCAACATCCTATCCACCTCTGCAAAGAATTTTCTCTGTTACTGTATAAAAAATAACATGCTGCTCCATGTAAAGAAGAGGGTGCAGTTCACCAACGCATCCATTATTCAACCTTAACTCTTCCAATTGCAAAAGTATATTCCTTTTCACGGAATTTGCAAAATTTTGAAAGACAATAAAATTTTTCCTTGTTTTAACAAGTAATGGCTCAAATCCCATCCACCAGACGAGTTACATTATCAACATTATTCAGTAAATCCAAACACAAATCAGCATATTCCAAACAATTTAATTCAGTTTAGCAAAAAAATGATCCGTGACATGATAGTAAGAATGTACAACGTAGATTTCGTTTATATTAAACCAGATTGTTTTAATCTGGTTTAATATTCCTACTGTTTTGCCATTTTTGTAAAAGGAGCTCCGAAATCCTCTTTTTTCCGTTTCTCAAGCCATTTATAGTGTTAATTTCGATGTCCAGCAACTTGGATTTTATACCTCTTCTCAAATAAAAGGATCAGCTTCTAAACACTAACTGCAAATCAAGTGGCAGTCTACAATGCTCGGAGACCTTCATATCTGACCATATCACAATACCCAAGTCCCTTTCCTCAACTACTGGCTTTAGTTCAACTTCGCAAAGTGTAATCGTTAAATTGCGATGATTAAATTTACTATTTGTAGGACTCTGTTTCGACATGATGCTATACGTTTAACTTATATTATTGACAATACGCACAAATTGTTTACAAATTTCCCAAGATTAAAATACAATATGACGAATTCCTTTTTCTCTTACTGTAGGAGGCATATCAATGGAATAATTGAATTCACGAATTTTTGAAATTATGCTATATAAAAAGCTGGGTAAGTGCTTGGATAACGTCCACCCCTAAAGTAGCTAATAAATTACAAGCAGCTTAAAATTAATGAGAATAACTTTGTTCAGACTACTTAAGTAAAAATTCCGAATAACAGAAAGGAAAAATTAGTGACAACAGCTTTACCTAGCAGGTCCTCTAAGATAAGCGGATTTTACAGTATCATAATTTTCTATAATGTGAAAATAATGTCATTTTACTGCTTCACTAAAATTTTAAAGAACCATGTGGGTAGCAAAAATAATAATTTCTGTCACGTTGATTTTATTGTGTACCCTAATAATCATTGCACTACCAACATAGTAAATTATTAGACAATGACCGATATTTAAAATCCTTCCTACATCGTTTCACTTCAGTGACTTCTGCGGGGGGGGGACCTATTCTTTCTTATCTGTAGTGTTTGGGAGATAAGTGCTAATGTACTGTAACGGAGTCAGCGGTCTGCTCGAAAAGCACTTAACATATAACATATGCATAATAATGCAGAGATACAATTTGCTTAACCACTTATTGCTTTTATTACTTTTACATGCATCTTTTCAAACTTTGGAAGTTCTTAGCACGAAAATATGATTAATGAGACCAAGTTTATGACATTATAACTTTACTAGCGACGTGTTTCACTTCAACAAACAGTAAACCTTTTAATTCTGCTCAGTAAAGCAGAAGCGCATATCTGGATCATTGCCTCACTAGAACCACGAATCCATCAATGACAGAAACATTTGCGTTTGATATTGTACCTCAACAGTTGTTTCAGTACACATTCACTCTGGAGTGGAACTTATGACGCACTAGAAGGAAACTTTAAAAATAACTACAGGAGCCGGTAAATTCAAATAAATTTCACACTTGTCGTGCTTATTAATTTTAGTAACCTTTTTTTTTAATTCATGATATGTTAAACAAACGTTATGATAAATTAGCATCTTAAAACACGTTTTGAAATTTCGACTGAATAAATTTAAAGGGCAACAGTAATGTGCGCATCGGTAGAATATAATACCGCATATATTTGTTAAGATTACCAATTTAGAGTGATAATTCCAATACAAAAATAAATGCTAAATGGACAGTATTTGTTATGTCTTTTTTGTAATTTTTGGTTAGAATTAACTAAGCCTTTCCTTAAGAAAGAGTAGATATTGCACCCCAAATAATTAATGAAACGTATTTTATTCAATAATTAAATTATTTTCATTTCATTAATTAAATTCATTTTTAATGGAGTGCACTTTCATGTAAACTTAATATCAATACATATGATATAAATACCCATTAATTTTCAAGTGTTCACTTGAAAACACACATTTGTTATAAAAAAGTAAAGGAAACTGATGCTTATTTAATGTATTTTATATATTAGTACCTCGACATCGTAAATTTTGAATAAGTAAATAGTCGTAATGTTTTGAATCATTGTAGAAGTATAGAATGCTTCAGTGATTTTTGTCTGTAATCCTAGGGTGTCTGGTTTTTCTATGTGCGGGATTACATGCTTTGTATCACCATTTGAGTTAGGTAAACCGGGAGACACTCAAAAAGTTCTCAAAGTGGCACAGCCAATATCCTGTCCTGAAGTAACTCATACAGCAATAGCAATAACTGAAAGGAAAATGAATATCTGTAACACTCTTTATTGTCGAAGGTTTCAGTCAAAACTCTTGGAAGTAATTCACAGCGCTATCCTTAACAGCTGACAGTACAGATCAACTGAACGTTATCCACGGAGGTAGAGGAATAGTGGCTACGCTACTTGTCTTTCTTCTGAAATATTTGGGTTTGAATTATTTTGGTGACTTCGGAAGGAAGTTCTTAATTTTAACATCGCCAGGTTGTCCTGCTTCTTTCTGCTTCATTCTACCAGAACCTTGAATACCTTAGACTATTGCGAAATTATGTGGATTTTTTATGATGCCACTATTTATATTGCAAAATACACTTAGTCTTCCTGTATCATATACCATCAACCAAACGATTCCTTGGCCATACTGTATCCAACCTTGTACAGTATTAGAGACTTTTCTGAGGACAGTAACTGTCGATCGTTCTAACATTTTAGAGTTAAGTTAGTTCTTCTCCCTGTAATTGTTATTTTTGATAATAGCTGGATATTAGGTTAAATTTGTATATCATACGCTTGTGCAGGGGCGTATTCAGGGGTGGGTAGAGAGGGCATATCCCCCTTTACCAAAAATTTGAAATTAAAAAACAGAATGCAGTAGGCGTTCTAAAAAAAAAAACTCGAAATCCTGGTTGCCATGCGCAGCCCCCCATTATGATGATATCTGGATACGCCACTGCGCTTGTGTAAATAAAATAATAATCCTTTATAAACATGTATGGCATATGGTTTAGAATTTAAATACAGTACAAATTGCTTATTATATCCTCTAGCTGAATCATACTGAATGTCAGCTGAATGTCGATGCAAAATGAATATTTTGCATCGACATTCACGCATGAGGAGTTATTCAGCGAGGGGAATGCCAGAGGTGTATTCAACTCTAGCAGTAAGCTAGAGAATCTTGTAATAACAGAGTAAAGTGGAGGCGAAATTGTTGAAGATAAACACAAGAAAGGCACCCGGGGTGGATGGGATCTATCCAGTTATATTAAAGGAGGCAGCAAAGGAAGTAAGCAAAGCCTTAGCCATAATTATGAGAGCTTCCTTGGACTCAGGGGAGGTACCCATGGACTGGAGATGTGCAAATGTGACCCCAATTCACAAAGGAGGATCAAAGGCTGACACAAGTAATTTTAGACCTGTGAGTTTAACTTCTGTTCCCGGAAAATTAATGGAGGCACTGGTTAAAGAAGCACTGCAGGATCATCTAGACAAGACTTCAGTTATAGCTCGGACACAGCATGGTTTTGTTAAGGGGAAGTCTTGCCTGACCAATTTGATTGGATACTATGATGCAGTCACAAAAGAACTGGATGCAGGGAATAACTTTGATATTATATACTTGGATCTTAGAAAGGCTTTTGATACTGTTGCACATGGAAGACTGCTGCACAAATTGGAGCAGTGTGGCATTGGAGGCAAATTGCTGCTATGGATAAAGGGGTGGTTGAGTGGGAGAAGACAGAGAGTGGTAATCAATGGACACTGCTCATCGTGGACTAATGTTATTAGTGGAGTCCCTTAGGGTTCAGTATTGGGTCCTTTGTTTTCTGTATTTATAAATGATACTGATGATGGTATATCAAGCTTAATGTCCAAGTTTGCAGACGATACGAAGGTTGGCAGGGTTGTCAAGGACACTGCGCTGCTGCAACAGGATCTGGAAAGGTTGAGCAGATGGGCTGAGAGGTGGCAAATGAAGTTTAACATTGACAAATTTAAAGTACTACATATGGGAAACAGTAACCCCGGAGCAACGTATCAACTCTGTGGTACTACACTGACAGTGGTAGAGAATGAAAGGGACCTGGGGGTGGTTGTGCAGGCAGATATGAAGTTCTCTGAGCAGTGCAGACGGGCTGCAAGAGTAGCTCATGGTGTATTGTCAATGATATATAGCAATTTTTCTAGCAGGGATAAGGAGGTGATTATTCCCTTGTATAAGGCAATAGTCAGGCCACACCTAGAGTACTGTATACAGGCCTGGAGGCCTCATTTCAAGAAGGATGTAGAGCTGCTGGAACGAGTACAGAGAAGGGCAACAAGATTAGTGAATGGAACAAAGGGCTGCTCTTACGAAGAAAGGCTTAAGTTTTGCGAATTACATTGTCTGGAGACTAGGCACCAGCGAGGTGATCTGATAGAGGTGTACAAAGCCTTGAATGGTTTGAGCATGCTCAATGCTGATGGGATTCTTCCTCTTGCTCAGAATAATCACCTGAGAGGGCATAAATTCAAATTGAGGAAAGACAGATGTAGGATAGATGTGCGGAAATTTGCCTTTAGCCAGCGGGTGGTTGGTAGGAGGAACAGACTTCCATCCCTTTTCGTGGAAGTTGATAGCCTAAATAAGTTTAAGGCTCAGCTGGACAGGTATTTCGAACGAACAGAGGGGTGAAGTGGAAGTGGTTATTTTTTATTTATTTATTTTACTTTTTTTTTTTTTTTTGGTTAATGCTGCATAAGCTTGCTTTCTTGCATCAAATGCCTCTACTAATGCTAATGCTATTCGCATTTCCACAAATAGTAACATCAGATTCTTATCTTAATATTTATAGGAAAATATTCACTTCTGTTGACATTTAAAAGTTTCCATCTTTTTTTTTTTTTTTCATTTTCAGAACTTCTATCTTGTAGAACGTTATACAAGCGGTTTTCATGCATGTGTTTAAATAACCTACATTATGATACTCTATGCTTTTCTTCTTCGGCAAATATTCGCATTACCTGCTTCTGTGCATGTTATAGCACAGTTGGCATATCTAAAGTTTATAGACTCAGTAGCTGCAAGTTAAAAAAAAGGAAAAGACATCTTAGAATGCCATATGGAACAGAGCGCGTATTACAACTTTAGTCACGTCCGTTCTTTTCTCCATTAGGATGAGTGTAGCAGGAATGCACGAAAAGAAGTCAGCTTTTGATATATAAGACTCGTATATGATTTTTTGCTGTGCATGAATATTTCATTTCCAGCTATAAAACGCAAGTTTATCTCTGTCAGCCTGTTTTTACAGGTCCTGCACCTGAAAGGGTTTTTCAACAAACGTATTTCGTGCTAAAAATATTATTTTTTTTTTCTTTCTATTATTCACTCTACAATCCAATAGTTTATCGTGTAAAATACTAGAAGTCAAAATACAAATAAATTTCGCATTTCCGTTATATAAATATATTTTTCCGAAATTCTGAAGCTAGCGTTTTGCATTTTATGAAAACGTATTCAATCCAAAACATTAAATTCTTTTCCTTAACATAAAGGTTAGTGCAATAGCATCATGTTTTTACGTAAGTGAATCACCGAATTGAAGTTTTTATCATATCTCATATTGTGAATACTTTTTTAAGTTACCTGATATTGCAGTACCTCGAATAAGCAACGCTTCACCAGTGTAAAAGACTATTGTTACTTATTCTCAGTGGATACCACCGCCCAGATGGCCGTTTCAAGGCTTTTGGCCTATCATCGGTGGGTGGGTAGGTACCCTGGTGTTGCAATAAGTGACAATCCAGTTATGAAGTAAAACTTCACAATAAGAGAAACGCCAGATGGTATATCAGTATAGACTGAAAGAATTTGAAAGGGCTATAGCCTCAACCTACGGAAAATTCACTTAACGTAAGCTTAGTGCAATAGCATCATGTTTTTTACGTAAATGAATAACCGAATTGGTAAAAATGGCATTGTTTTTATCATATCTCATATTATGCTTCACAACAAGTTGACTGATAATGCACTACGTCGAATAAGCAACGATTCACCAGTGAAAAAGAATTGGTGAAAATAGTCTTCTCCACGGGATCTTTACTGGTCCTGATTAGGGGCCAGCAAAGACCCAAAACAGCTGTATTAGTGGTGCCTTATTATTATTTTAAATAGCAGATGCACCTCATCAGTGATGTTATTCTATTAATAACGATATTTTAGGTCTACTTGTCGATAACAACGTAAGTTAATAAATTGAAAAATAAGCTGAACCATACTATCGTTATCACTAGAGCGAAAAAACCGTCCCTATGACAACAAGGACAATAAAATATAACGCATTGAAGATTGTGTTTTTTTTTTTTTTTTTTTTTCATTACCAAACAATGATGGTAACTTAAAACTTAACCTTTACTTGATATGCTAAGGTTAGACAAGATTAGGTCCACAGAACATGAGAGAAAATGCGATGGTGTTAATTAATCCGGCTATTTAGTCACTTGGTGTACGATGAACAAAGCTGTTGCTCCCGATAGCATAAAACTCCAACTTTCTGTGCGCATACCAAATACTGTATTTTATTTAAAGTCATGTTGGTGTGATGTCGCCGAGTAGTCAACGAGGCAGTGCAATTGTCTATGCATTTGACTGTGATTCATGCTCACGTGACTGTTAAATACTGTTAATTATAATATTCTTATTGAATATTATTAGTTGCAAACTAATTTGAAGTACATGTATATGATTGCAGAGGTGCACAAGCTATATATATATATATATATATATATATATATATATATATATATATATAGAGAGAGAGAGAGAGAGAGTAACCACTGAATTATGACCACCTACCAATACCGTGTTGGCAAACGTTCGCATGGATAACAGCGGCTATTTGCCTAGGCACTGACTCCACTTGATGTCGGAAGACCTCTGTAGGGATCCGCTCTGCAGGCAGCATGGCTGCAGATCGGAACAGAGTGTCGAATTAGATGACACTTGCGTCATCTACTCCGACTAACATCCACCTTGTGTGATCCGTTACAGTTCTGTCGGCAGGCGGTTATTTGACCCATTCGACACCTTTCTTTGTGTACTTTAACCATAGTAGGCTGTGAGCAACCATAGTCGGGTCGTTTCCGGTATGGAAACACTCAAAGCATGAGCTTCCAAAATCATTCCCGTTTGAAAGCTTCCAAAATCATTCCCAAGGCATGACTTTATAATGAACCTGAGGCCACTGTAGGTGCACTAAATGATTAGTCTATAACAGCACATTCATTTCCAGCCGTCCTAATGTGACCACGAATCCAATAAAGGAGAATTTATTTGTTCTGATACGTTCATATTCAGATGCATAGCTTGAATAACGCTAATGGAATCTTTATATATAACACTGTGCATTATTTTTGTTGATAGTGTGAAATTTAAGGCTACGTGAATAGCACAGAGTTCTGTAGTTCTGCTACATTCGATTGCTAGTTTCTTAGCTATGGTAATGTTGGGAGATAACACTGCTGCACCAAAATGACTCTCAGTTTTAGATCCATCCCTAGATTGTTATGTACTGTGCATATTGATTCTCAATACGGCAAGAATTTGCAGTATATTCTGTTGGGATAAGGTGTCTTTTCCCCATGCTGTGAATGAAAGGTTACACAGCGGGCGTTCGTCAAAGGTGGGATTGTACGAGAGGGAGCAGATTGTATCTTACCAAAGTCAAGTTGCCAGTCAGTGAACAACGAATGAAGGCACATGCCTGTTGATTGGTTTGTAGATGGGCAAGTTCTGTAAAGGTTTTTCCATTTGGGAGAGAAAAGTCCATCCCAAGTTCGGTGGTTTGGTTGCATTGAGTTTTGCTGCGTAGTTTAACAAAAGCATTTGTCTGCGTAGATGCAAGAAGGTTTCATTTGCTTCAGTATATAAGCTCTGGTGTACAGGATCAAGTCAACTTAAAGCACTTGGTCTAGCGGGGTTATAGACTGTAGAGTAACGTGACGGTATTAATACATTAAATATAGAAATGTTAAATAGATGCATTAAATATAACTTGGCTCCCACGTTGTTCCAGATAGCACACTAAAAATGTTTAGTTTCTTAAGTCAGATAATTCTGAGTGCTTTAATATATTCAAGGAATTTATGTTTTTGATCAAAGAAACTACACAAAGAAAGCGGGTTCTAGGAACCACTGGGTTGATTTGATTTTCTAGATTTTTCCGGGTGTGCGTGTAGGTTAGGCTTCATACAGAAGCCTAACCTGCATCCCAAACCATCCTCTCACCATAAAAGTCTACTGGGATACAACGGTATTTTGTATCCCAGTAGCCTTGTATTATTGAATTCAGTATTATGTTAAATGTTATGTTAAATAGGGTGAAACTTAGCACTGAACCCTGTGGGATCCTTCTTCCTGGACAAAATTGGAAGAGAAGTGGTTGAACTTGAAATGAGTGGAGAAGTAGGAACTGAAACTGTAGCAGATGCCTGCGCATTCCCAAATCATATATGTTTCGCATTATGCCATATTTCCACACCGTTTCAAAGGCTTTTTCAATGTCAAAGAGAACCATAGCAAGGTGTTATTTTCGTACAAAGGCATCATGGATGGTTATTTCTGTCCTAATCAATAGGTCAAGAGTTGGTTTGCCTTCCCGAAAGCTGCATTTAAGATGTAATTTTGAACTAAAAACCAGATTAGTCCGGCATTGATCATTTTTCCAATGACCTTGCGCTCATATATCTGGTGAGTGCAGTAGGTCGGTAATATTGCAGGATCTTTTCCTGTCTTCAGAAAAAACTCTTCCAATTTGTCCGGGGAACTATTTTCTCTGAATATTCTGTTGTAGAGAAGTAACAGTGTTAAGAAGACTGGTTAAGTAAGTTGTGCTATCATGATACATGCATATTCCAACTGGTCCAGCAGCACTGAGCTCGGTGGAGGCTTGAACATGGTGCAATTCTGACATTGTCAAGGGGAGACTGTATGCTGATTCAAAATTGATCAAATGTTTTCCAGCTTTTGCTTTGTGTGCCTGAAAGTGGGACGGGTGGGTTGTTGTAGTTGAAATTTCCAAACGATTTGCCTAAAGTATTTTCAATCTTCTCTAAGTTTTGTGGCTTAACAGTAAGCATGGGAAGGTGCATGTGTGTTTTGAGTACATTCCTTGTATTTTGGCCCATATCGTTTGCATTTTTGTGATCTTTGTAATTGTGGAAGCGAAACATCCCCGTTCTACCCTTTTTTTGGTCTGCTTAATACGTTTTGCTTTTGCCCGAGCCTGTTTAAAGCAAATAAGTTTCACAGTCCTTGAGAATTTCCTGAAGATGTTCCATGCTCTATTCTCTTTTTTAGCTGCACAGCATTCATTATTCCCCACACCTTTGAGCGTGCCGATATTTTCGTGGATTGTTTTGGAATCGCATGGTCTTTTGCCTGTAGTTAGATTAGATATATATTCTACAGCCAAGTTTAGGAAAGTCTGTTGGGCCTGCTTTTCTTCCAGTATTGTTAGATGCTTGTATACATCCCATTTAGCTTTGGAAAAGTTCCATTTGGTAATTCAGCCAACAAAGTGACCAATGCGTGTATCAATGCGGCATACCACAGGGTAATGGTCGCTACCTAGTGGATTGCTATGAACAATTCATCCAAAAAAAAAAAAAAAAAAAAATATATATATATATATATATATATATATATATATGGTTGCTGAGCATAGAGATAACATTGACAGTTGAAATAGATCCTGTATGAATACACGTATAAATATGCGCTCCATTGTTGTAAGTTATTAGATTGTGTTTTCCAAGTCAATTTTCGATAGTTTGCTCATGTTTTAATTTTCTCATACCGAATGATGAGTTTTCAGGTACCCTAACATGCAGTGACACCAGTAATTCTTCTAAGTCTGCATAGCTTATATTTTGGTTAGGGGCAAGTATAACAAGACTATAATAAAATCAATTTTAAGTTGACTCATGCTGCAACTGCCTCGGGGTTTGTTTTTAGCGTGATTGGTTTTAGGGTATCTGAGAGTTGATTATCAACGCTACCCCTCCATTTCTCCGATTATTCGGATTGCGTGCAACATGATCTTGACAATGAATTTTATGTAGTTCCAGAGGCAAACAGTTGTGTGGAGTTAGATTGGTTTTCTGTAGACACAAGGCGATAGGGTCATATTGTGGGAGGTGATGCCAGTCATATTATTATGATAGCCTCTACAGTTCCACTGCAAGAAGGTAAGCATTCTTTTGGTTTAGTGGAACCCTCGATTTCTTTCGAGGAGGAGCTGAAGGTTTATAGCTTTCCGTTTTTTGGATAGCATGGTTTCCACCGTACTCATTTCCTCGTCAGTGAACATTTCTAGAAGGTGGCCATCTTGGTAGGCACTATCTTCTAACTCCATACAGTCTGTTTGGGTTGCATCAGGAATAACAGATACTGTAGCATTCTGCTGTAGAACGGCATCTAGTTGTAGAGTAATTTCAGCTTCAGTTTTTCTTGTCGTTTGGTGTATTGGTATGGCAGCCAATATTGACCTTTCCCACTCGGGTAGTGATTTACTTGATAGTATTGTTACCTGTGTTTGGACAGCAATTGATATATGTCCTGTTGTTACTTGGGCACAATGTAACGTACCAATTGGTAGGTTACATTGTGTTTAGTTTTGTATCTTTTTTCCTTATTTTTGTATTTTTTTCTTTTGCACTTTTTCAGCGGGGAGGGGACACACCTCGGAATTCGCTGGATTTGCTTCTTTGCAGTAAAATCAATTTGATATTGTGGCTGTGCCGTCGGTATACTGTGCGCAGTGGATCCACATGTGGAAGAAGCATCTGCTCCTCTACAGAATCCCTGAGTGTCCAAACTTCTGGCACTTGTAGCAGCGCAAGGGATTTAGAACGTAGACTTTAATATGGCCGTTAATGAATCCTGCTTTGATTATTGTTGATTGTTTTGAATAGTCAAAAAAGTAAGGTTTATATTCCGAGTGGGAACTAGTATAACATTCTTCTTTGTCATAGTTCGTCTTACAGTGACGACTCCTTGATCTCAGTTCTTGTTTCAGCTCTTCATCTGAGATATTGACAAGGTCCCTTCAGTGAGCACACATCTTGATGTATTCAGGGAAACGCATGGTGAAACGGTAACAATTCTACCATTTTTTTTTTTTTTAGATTTTGTAGTTGTGACTGTCGAGCAGTATTAAAGTCAACCAATAAATCTCCTGATCTTAAATGACGAGCTGTCTTTGGGGGTACCTATTGTACTTTCTAGGCATTTGTGTGCTAGAATTGGAAAGAGTTTTCCAACAGGTTGTCCTAGAGTTGAGTAAATGATTAGGAATGTTGGAGTTCGAATTCTGTCTACGTCACTCTTTTGACATTTTGCGGCCACAGAACACCTCTCCTTTTTTTTTCCCTGTCAGGGTTTGATTTGTGCACGCAGTGGATGTCTGGGTTTGGGGTACTGTTTTGCTCCATTTTTCCCTGGAGGGAAGAGCTTTATCCCTCCGTGTTATCAGCTCCTCCACTTGGAGACATGAGCGGTGCCACCTTCGTGCCCAAGCGGTAGGAGGTTATTAATAAAATATAAAAGAAAGAAAGATGGTTACTTTCCTCCTAATCTAGTAAAGTGATTTCTTTACTGGGGATTATTTAATTGAGTATTACTATAATGCCTTAAACACGGATACGATTCAAGAGGGAGCGCAAATTGACTGGCAAAGACATTTGATCACAAATTCGCTTGGCGCATGCGCCCAAGAGGCCAGAAAGAGGAAACGGAGCCAAAGATTACACACCTTCTACACAGCATACCAAAATGAATGGGTTGTTCATAACTCAGTCAAGTATTTCTCTACGATTCTGGATTTCTGACTGTATAATATTCCTGTATCTAATTTTTCATATATATTTAACAACTAAATTCTTTTAATGGTGTGCTCTTCTTCCACTACTTTGTGTACCAGCTGGTCGCGTAATAAAAATATTCCTTTTGAATGTTCTCAATAAATCATAAATGAAATTTTATTATTGCAGCACATAATTACTATAACGTTGCTTGAAATATTATGGGCAATAAATGTCAAGTACAGTGTTTTTCTATTAATAATGCAATTTCAACTTTAATTAAACTGTACTCTTTAATTAGGTGCTTTGTCTTTTTTATTTTAGATTTTTTTTTTCTAGTGACACAAAGCAATATTCTTTCTTTTCATTACTATTTTCCATGCACACCAAAAATTAAACTACAGTAATGTGGGAAAAAACGATGTTTAGCAACGTATGACACGGACCGTAGTCAACATTAAATTTGGCATAACTACAGCATTTAGAGAGATTAGTTCTGTGTAAACGTAAGTTTTATAAAAGACTGAATGTTACTAGGGGAATGGAAAAATGGCTTCTGTAGGGGGGAATAGCATTAAATCATCCAATCGTTTCTAATAAAAAACAAATTTAATGAGCGCATCACATTTTCTCCACATGAAACAGCTGCTTTAGTTTCGCTATTGGCTGTAAGTACGGACATTATGAAAGAAACCAGCCCCTGATAATCATTCCAGTTGAAGTGCTTTCATTCCCACTGCTAACAATAACTACTCTGATTTAATTCCTTCTGTAAAAAAGGAGGAGTGGGGTGGAGTAGAGGGAAAAAAGTTATTCAGGGGAATACAATCTTCAATCTAACGTTTGTTACCAGATAAACTCAACAGTTCATCGGGAAGCGAACGTCGGGTCGAAGAATACAACCAAGTAACTTTAGAAGATGCCTCTCTGTTTTAGAAATAGACGTACACGCAATAACTAATAAGGCTTTTTTATGATATTAATTATCAAACACACATATCCCACTTTACATTTTTGGAAAAGTAATTGTGGAGGAAGCCTATGACCAAAATAGCCGTCTTTTCTGAATTTTGCACTCCCTGTACGGCCCGTAGTCTCTCTCTCTCTCTCTCTCTCATGGATCAATTACTTATACCATGGATTTTTCAGAATAGCTTGTTGAGGTGAATTTATTTCACCGGATCTCTATATTTTGCTTTCAAAGCATTTTCATTTTAAATGCGACTAGTCATACTTCATTGAGAAACATTAAGCTCTCGGTAATTCAATCCGTAACCATATATGTAAGCTTTTCTACACCTACTCATGATCTCAGAAGGCCAAATTATGTAAAAATTAATTGTCACAGAGCAATTTTAATTCTATGGTGTCATTTAAGCAGCACTGTATTGTATTTTAATCATAGAATTTCATTTAAAACCATTTAAAATTTAAATAAATAAATATCTAAGGAAAATTATTTTTATTTTTAAAAATTACAAATTTTTTTTTGTAATGTTCACTTCTAATGTTACCAAGAAAGCCAGTTTACTTCTAATGTTATCAATTCACTACAAGGCGAAACGACTGCAAGGAATTTAGCTCAACATCAGTAATTTTCTCTTTCATTCCTTGTGAAGCCAAGGTCTGCAAACGTGGGGACCAATAAATGATGCTTTTCATTTTTGTATCAGATAAATTTGGAAACACACTGTATATTCCTGAAGGTGTTATCTTGAAGATCCAAAGCTTTAACAAGCTGTTTAACAAGTCCCTGCTTGATATGGAGTGGTGAAGCAAGACTTACTTTCTTATAACCAAGCGATTATTTACTATATTGCTGCTACTCATTTTTGGTAGAAATTCTCTTCTCGTATAGTGCTGTTGGTGTCTGCACTGTTGTCCCAGAGGTGATGAGAAGACGGACATATGCGAAACAATCTTGAGAATCCAGAAGAAACCCGAGCATTTTGAAGTCCCCACAGAAATGTCATTTATACTGGTCAGACAACGATATTTTCAAACATATAAATATGATTTCGGCAGCGTAAAAATGATTCTACAGAGCTTGGATGGCTAGGGATTTAACAGAGACGTTTACAGCCAGGAATTAACAAACATGACGGGTAGATTAAACATTCAGTTGCATTTAGTGTATAAATTAAACTGACATAAAATTAGGTAAAATAACTAAATAAATAATTTTAGTAAAAGGGTTAGAAAAATATAATGAGGTCATATAAAAGCTCATTATACAAATTTCTGTTTTTAAATTTTTTACACTATAGCACCTTGCATTTAAAGCATAATACAATCCACTGGAGGAATGAATGGTTATTCATATATTCAGATTAATTCATAGTTATCTCGCAGAAGACAGTAAATGTGTTTATCATGAAAGACTCAGCAGCAACGTCACTCAGGCTTAAGTTCGATATTGAACTGCAGTCCACTATCCTGAGTCTGTTCGCTGTTGTTATTTGGTTTTTAGGAGCATTAGCAACTAAGGCCATATTGCTCCGGGGATATGCGGTGGTCATTCCCTGACCTTTCCGCATTCTCCATATTTGGTGGGTCACGGGCTCGAACCCCGGTCTAATCAAGAAGCGTGTGCTACGCACTGCTGCTCCTGCCCACCTGGCTATGGAGGCTCCCTGAGTCTGTTCGCATAAAATTCTGTCGCAGGGACGATAAGTTGCAGTTGGTTGCTTTATTTTTACCTTGTTTCACAAATGTTACTAAAACAATTAATTACATAAGGTATTAAAGTTATGCTACGTACCGTCAGGTGTATGCTGCCTTGGTTGTGACACCCTTTTTCTTGTTATGACATACAGTGCGAGAAGAACGATTACTAAAACGACAGAAGAGCTCACAACTGGGACGGTCACTGTCATGTGACGATAAAGGTCGCTATGTATTCCTGTAATTTCAGATGGATGTGGTGGAGGTTCTGTTAAAAGGAAAAATGTAAATTCAAATTTTAATACATTTTAATCCACCGTTATACTGTTCATATCAGGCTTATCAATCGAATTCCACAGGGTATACCAGTGTACTTATATACACACACGGCATATTTACTTACTTATATATATCGAACACATAATAAAAATAATAACGCTAACTATTGCCTAAGAATCAAATTCTAATAAATTTATTTTTTAAATTTTAGTAAATATTTTAATAAAATGTTTTTTCAATTCTTTGAAAAACCAGAGGTATAAGCTATTCACCTCAGAAAATAAATCCAGAGGTATAAGCTATTCACCTCAGAAAATAAATCCAGAGGATATACGCCATATACCCTCCACTACAGCCCTGTGTGTACTCCATTTAAGTTATTTTGAGGCAGCATAACCTGACACCGATTTTTATTTATCCTGCCTACCCTTAAATCAACAGTAAACTTTAACAGCAACAGCTTTTCCTTAATATATTCAATATTACTGAGGAAAGTCAGAAACAAGATGGTAGGGCTCAAATCGTGAACGGACTCCATTGCACTCTGAAGAATGCCAATTAATTACCATCTTCTGTTTCTTTTCACTTAGTCAGCCCCTCGTCCACTTGGAGATCACGGTAATACCACCACATTGCAGTTTGCACAGTAGCCGCTCACGGAAACCGAATCAAAAGTTTTACTAAAATCTAGGTGTGTACAATATCGAAACTGTTTCCAGTATTTGTTTTGTAATTTAATCATAGTAATTAATAGGCAAGGTTTTCTCTTCACAAATCCATGCTGTGATCGTTTCAAGAACTCATTCTTATCAAGATGGAAACTATTTCACGGAAATAGATTATTCAGCTGTTTTTAGAAATTTAAAGCAAAATTTAACTAGAATTTTCATCCAGACTGTTTAATCTGGCTATGCCATTGGACGCGTAAATTGAAGACACTCTGTTCTCGTTAAAATGGCACACCGACGTTAAAATTAAATTAAAAAACGGAAAAGCGCAAGTAATTACAAAACTGTAGAAGGAAGGTGATGAATCAGATTAGTCCACTTGATATTGATTGTTCAACTGTTGATGATCCTGATCATTTCGCTAACAAACTAAATGAGTATTTTGTATCTACATTCACACATGAGGAGTTATTCAGGGAAAGGAATGCCAGAAATGTATTAAACTCTGGCAGCAAGCTAGATGATTTTGTAATAACTGAGAGCAAAGTGGAAGAGAAATTGTTGAAGATAAACATAACGAAGGCACCCGGGGTGGATGGGATCTATTAGGTTATATGAAAGTAGGCAGCAAAGGAAGTAAGGAAACCCTTAGCCATAATTATGAGAGTTTCCTTGGCTTCAGGGGAGGAACCCATGGACTGGAGATTTGCAAATGTAACCGCAATTCACAAAGGAGGATCAAAGTACGTCACAAGTAAAAACAGACATGTTAGTTTAACTTCTGTTCCAGTGAAATTAATGGAGGCACTGGTTAAAGAAGCACTGTGGGATCATCTAGACAAGACTTCAGTTATAGCTCGGACACAGCATGGGTTTGTTAAGAAGAAATCTTGTCTGACCAATTTGATTGGATACTATGTGGTCACAAAGGAACTGGATGCAAAGAATAATTTTGATATCATATATTTGGATCTCAGAAAGGCTTTTGATACTGTTGCACATGGAAGACAGTCTTCCATGTGCAACATGGGAGCAGTGTGGTGTTGGAGGCAAATTGCTGCTATGGATAAAGGGATTGTTCAGTGGGAGAAGACATAGTGGTAATCAATGGACATACCTTTTCGTGGACTAATGTTATTAATGGATTCCCCCAGAGTTCAGTGTTGGGTCCATTGTTGTTTTCTGTAGTTATTAATGATATTGATGATGACATATCAGGCTCTAAAGTCAAAGTTTGCAGATGATACGAAGGTTGGCAGGGTTGTTAATGACACTAATCACAATACGTTACTGCAACAGGATCTAGAAAAGTTGAGCAGATGGGCTGAGAGGTGGCAACTGAAGTTCAACACTGACAAATGTAAGTACTACAAATAGAAGTACTAACCCCAGAATAACGTATCAACTGTGTGGTACTAAACTGATGTTGGTAGAGAATGAAAAGGACCTGGTGGTAATTATGCAGGCAGACTGAAGTTTTCTGAGAAAGTTTTCTGGTCTGCAAGAGTAGTTCATGGTGTCTTGTCAATGATATACAGAAATTTTTCTAGCAGGGATAAGGATGTGATTATATATAAGGCAATGTATATTGTAATAGGCAATGGTCAGGCCACACCTTGACTACTGTATACATGTCTGGAGGCTTAATTTTAAGAAGGATGTACAATTGCTGGAACGAGTATAGAGAAGGGCAACAAGATTAGTGAATGGAAGAAAGGGTTGCGTTTACGAAGAAATGTTTAAGTTTTGTAAATTATAGTGTCTGGAGACTAGGCACCTGCGAGGTGATCTGATTGAGGTGTATAAGGCCTTGAATGGTTTGAGCTTGCTCAATGCCGATGGGATTCTTCCTCTTGCTCAGAATAATTGCCTGAGAGGGCATAAATGGAAATAAGACAGTTGTAGAATAGATGTGCGGAAGTTTCCCTTTAGCCAGCGGGTGGTTGATTGCAGGAACAAAGTTCCATCTGTCGTAGAAGTTGATAGCTTAAATAGATTCGAGACAAACATTTGGAACGAATGGATGGGTGAAATGAGAATATATTTATATATATAGGAATTATGTCTAATTACAATTAATTTTAAATATTAAATAGCGTAAATGAGGGTATTAGCTCCAACGTTAATGCTTATTGTACAGTAACAATTAGACATTATACGTGCATGGATTATATATGTACTTAACTTATTTATACATTATTGCTTTTTAAAATTATGGTACTACTTGAGAGCATCAGGTTTATAGTGATCCCAACCAACCCGATAGTTTTCGCTAATTTTCTCCAATTTCTCCAGTATTCTCTAATTCTCCAACTTTCTCTAAAAGGCTCTATTCTTCTATAAATTTACATTAATTTTGTTGTTTTTATATGTATCTATGTTATATATAAGGCTATCCATTCCAGGGCTAGATTTATATATAACTAGCGGGTTGGTTAGTGTCACTACAAACCTGATGCTCTCAAGTACTACCATAATTTTAAAAACTAATAATGTATAAATAAGTTAAGTTTATATATACATATATTTTTTTTTTTTTTTTTTTGGCGAAGGTAAAGAAAGCCTGCAAGAGAAGCACGCAAAAGTTCGATGAAATTTACCGGTAAAAGTACTTTGCCGTAAGGGCATTTGTATTGTTGCGCGCTCGGTATACAGACGGTGGGTGTTATCGGTCAGGAGTAGAAATCGAATCCCATGGCAGATTGAAACCCTCCCGAAGTGGAGGGGGTAAACCTGAACTTTTTTCTTTAGAATCACTGGTGCACTAGTGGATAAATTGTTTATTAATAAAAAAAAAATTAAAAAAAGGCAAAGGAAGCACGACAATTTCGAAAAAGTTTACCGGTGAAACTACGTTACGAACATTGTGTCTTATGCCTTTACTAATGCTAATACGGTGGTTAATGTGGAGAAACTGTCGAATAGTTATTCCATTAACATCGGATCGGCATATCTATATACGCCATTCTTTTATCCGATTCTGCCTATTTGCTTATGCTGCCAGTATGAACTGACAGCATAAGCAAACTTGCAAATATGATATATTGAATAAAATTCTTTTAACAAGAACGATACTTGAATGGACATATTCTCATCCAGTCAAATCTAAGGAAGTCAAATTCCTCGGAATAATACGAGATAGAAATCTAACGCTGTTCTAGTACCTACGAGCCAAGAAGCTAAGGCATCTTGAGGTCTGAAATTTGACCTCGGCCAAACTCCTAAGGAAACTCAGAAAATCTGTTCTATTCTTTAATTTCTGCGTTTGGTTATGTCTCTGAAATTTGTCCGCTGGCCTCTATTGACAGCAAAGTGTGCTGTCAAAGCCGTAGAGCTTTGAATTCTGGGTCGTGGAGTGGAATAACTCATTACATTTGCCATATATAACTTCAAATTTTCAACTAAGCAGCAACATACGAATATAAGGTTTCAATACTCAATAAGGCTTCAATATTTCAAGAGTGGGCCAGTAAATCAGAATGTCTCATAATGGGGGATTTTATCTTTCCAGATATTGACTGGAACTTGTGGATTGGTCACTCGCACACTAGCAAGACTTTTGTGGATTTATTGGATGACTGTTTTATAGAGCAACATGTTCGAGAGGCAACCGGAGGGAGTAATACACTTGATCTCATTATCAGCAGTGATTATTCATGCATTCAGAATTTGCAGATAAAGGAACCACTGGGTGATAGTGATCACAATGTACTGATGTGGGAATTACTTAAAGATGTAACTACCATCAAGCCTAAAGGGAAGGGTTTTTGATTTCGTAAAGTTGACTACAGCGGTCTCAGACAGTTTTTAAATTCTATACAGTGGGATCAATTGATGCTGTTACCATCGTTGAATTCTAAATGGGAAGCCTTCAGGGCCTTAATTTTGGAGGCTACTAGGCTTTTCATTCCAACTAAGAAATACTGTTCAAGGTTTAGGCCTAAACTGATGTCAGATGAATTAACGAGACTCGTGGCAGAGACGAAAAATGTATGGGATGCATGTAAAATATTACGTGACACAGAAGCCTATGGCAGATATAAACTAGTCTGGAATCAAATCACAGAGGAGGTTAGGCAGGCGAAGGCAGATTACGAGAAATCTTAGGCAAAGGAAGCAAAAAAAAAAAAAAAAAACACAGCAAAGAGTTCTTTATTTATGTAAACTCTAGAAGGAAAGGGAAGAATCAGATTGGACCTCTTAACATAGATGGGCTGACTATTCATGATCATGCTCAGGTAGCTAATAAACTGAATGAGCATTTTGCATTATTATTATTATCTGTTTATTTCCATAAGGAAACCACCCCGGGACGGCAAAGTGCCAGGAGGGTGCTAAGTACATATCAGGGTACGAGATACTACGTGCAGTGGATTACATGTACTGAACACGTAGTCTCGTCCCGAAATATTATATACAAATTTTATGTTTAATATATACAGTATTTACACATTAATGATTCTTTTGATAATTGAGAGCTATTAAGTGCTCGATAATTCCTATATTCTATTATATTATAAATCAACAGGGATTACCTTTATTTTAGATATAGGAAACTTCTTTTCCAACTCTCCTAGTCCAACTGGCTAATAATTCTTGAGGATGGCGATATCAATTTTGTGAACCTGGTGGGACATCTTCCCCACTGTCAGAACCGTAGTGTTCAAACCGTGCGGTCTCAACAATGAGCGCTCATTGTTCTGACAGTGAGGAAGGTGTCCCACCAGGTTCACAAAATTGATATCGCCATCCTCAAGAATTATTAGCCAGTTGGACTAGGAGAGTTGGAAAAGAAGTTTCCTATATCTAAAATAGAGGTAATCCCTGTTGATTTATAATTAATGATTCTGTACATACATATCATATTACTGTATATTACAAATCATATATTTATAATCCACTAATAGTTCCATATATAACTTATATAACTGTTAGAGAAGGTATATTTTTCCAGTCAACAAATTATTGTTCTTAAAGCAGAAAGTTTCACTTTTACTCACAATTGTTTGGTACTTTGCAGCCGATTCATATTTCGGTAAGTCTGTACGAATTCTGGAAGATCTCTTTCTGGTATGCTGCATCCTCACACAGTTTTTCGGCATCTATGTGTAGTGAGTTAAATATTTTGGCTGCATTTAATGGGAAGAATCTTTGCAGGCTACTAAGATTGTTCAGAACTGTACGCAGTGGATTATTTACTTCTCCGTAACGTCTAGCAGTGGCACGCAGTTTGACTAGAATATTATCCAGGACTGGAGCATCTACTCTTGCCTGTTAGCATTTGTGCGAGAGTGTGTATGTTCCTTTTAATTGTCCGCTGCATCCAGGGTGTGATGTTAAGGTTTGAGTAGAGAATGGCCCTTGAGATAGTAAAAGGGTGGCCAGCAACTCTGTTAAGCCATCGCAAGAACCAGTACTCGATCCCAAGGACGGACTTATAATGTGAATCTGGAGCTGAAGACCAGATTTGCGAGGCATACATTGCAATTGCCTGGACACACATTAAAATGTACTTGGTCGCTATCTGAGGATCCCTAATTCCTACTAGTTCCTGTCTAGTAGCCCATAACGCAGCAAATATTTTTGTCTTCATATGGGCGAAGTGTTGAGCAAAGGTGAGTCTGTCATCCCACTTAAGGCCCAGGTCCAGGCCAGAGTGCATTTTCTCCACACTAGACCCGTTCACAGAGATCGAGATGTCATTTTTATTCTGCTTGTAAGTTATGGTCATTTGGGCAGACTTCTGTGCATCTACATTCACACATGAGGAGTTATTCAATGAGAGAAGCGCCAGAAGTTTATCTAACTCTAACAGATACATTAGTTAGAGTTAGATAAACTAAGTGATTTTGTAATAACTGAGAGCAAAGTGGAGGAGAAATTGTTGAAGTTAAACATAAAAAAGGCACCTGGGATGGACGGGATTTATCCAGTTATATTAAAGGAAGCAGCAAAGGAAGTAAGTAAAACCTTAGCTAAAATAATGAGAGCTTCATTGGATTGGATTCAGGGGAGGTCTCCATGGACTGGAAGGTGTGCAAATGTATCAACAATTCGCAAAGGGGGTTAAAAAGGTGACGCAAGTAACTATAGACCTGTTAGTTTAACTTGTGTTCCGGGAAAATAATGGAATCACTGGTTAAAGAAGCATTGCAGGATCATCTAGACAGGACTGAATAATAGTTAAGACACAGCATGGGTTTATTAAAGGTAAGTTAAGTAAAGTTAAGGTAAGTTAGCATACAGAGTTGCTAGAACGAGTACAAAGAAGGGGGAACACAGGGGTTGTCTTACCAAGAAAGGCTTAAGTTCTGCAAATTGCAGAGCCTGGAGAGTAGGCACCTGCGAGGTGATTTGATTGAGGTGTATAAGGCCTTGAATGGGTTGAGCAAGCTGAATGCTGCTGGGATTCTTCCTCTTGCTCAGATTAAGAACCTTAGGGGGCACTGTTTCAAACTGAGGAAAGACAGTTGTAGAATAAATATTTCTATTGACGATTTATTGTACTCTACTGACTTGGTTGTCGTGCTAGAGTATAAAGAGAAATTTTATTTAATAAATGTGCGGAAATTTGCATTTAGCCAGCGGGTAGTCGATTGGGGGAACAGACTTCCATCTTTTGTTGTGGATGTTGATAGCCTAAATAAATTTAAAGCTCAGCTGGACAGGCATTTGGAACGAATGGAGGGGTGATATGGGAGGTTTTTTTTCTTTTTTGCTGACGCTGTATAAGCATGCTTTCTTGCATCGTATGCCTCTACTAATACTAATGTTATAATATAACCTTATTACTGAAAGTTCATCGTTTACCACAACCTATTCTCAAGACCATAAGCAGATCTCGGAGATACCTTAGGCTGGATTTATCGAAGGACCCTAATACATTTTACTATTCTGTGTTTCAAATAAAATAAGAGCTCTCTATTTTCAGGCAGCATTATCCTCACGTCATTCTAGATATTTTAAACTTACTGAACATTAAATACTTTGATCTGTGGACTGATAATCTTTCATAAAGGATCAGAAAAACTTTTCAGCAAATGTTTTAGACAGCCTTGCATTTATGAATCACAACACTCTTAAAGTTTTAACTCAATGGGCAATAAAATGTTGTGTTACGTTCAGAGGCTTTCTTATGTCTTTGTTTGATATACAAATATAAATTCCTGTGGATACCAATAAAATGAATAATAAATTGTGTCTAGGTTATTAAAAACGAAAAGTATAATATTATATACCATACTATATATCATCTCCTGTAATGAGCATCCAGGCAGCAGAAATGAAAATTTCCGAACGTCCTCCTTTCGTGAAAGGCGGACACGCCATCTTCGAAGTAGTTCTTATTGCTGTCACACGTCTGCCAGCATACATGTCATTTTGGAGGAAATCTTATAGACTTCTTCATACGACTTCCGTCAGGAGCAACACGTACCAGAACCTCTGAAGACTTGAATCCGCATCGCCATAGACGCTGTTTAATTATGGATAATAAGCAATGACCAGATGTGAGTAACAAAGCGTACCGCCATATCTTTTACAAAAAAAGTGGCTCTATGTTGGGGTTCCGACGAAGGGGACACACAAACTAAGCTTCCATAAATTGACTACAAATATACTCGTACCAGTCACTGACCAGATATCCATATGAGTAGACGGAAAGAAACGTATGGGCACCGCTGTTACTGTTTTAAAAGTTCCGAAAGGTCCTTTCTTTTTTAATAGCTGTTTCCCCAAATTAGCCAAATGAAGTAAGAGGCAATTTTCTCAAAATGAATTCGCGAATTACTAATAGTGAATATTAATAAAAGTTCTTTGAATATTTGATTAATATTAATCAAAACTCTAATAACAAGCTTACATATCACTTAGTCACAAGTACGCTTTATGAATGAGATCGCTAAAATTCAGATAAAATAGAAAATATCAGCAACACAAAACTCAAAGGAAATGCTCGATTTCTGTATTCTGCTGAACAAGGTATTCATATGAAAGTTTTTGCTGTTCATTAATTTTTTTATTGGTATATTTTGCAAAAAAGATTGATAAGCTATAGAAGCATACGACCTTCCTTTAGCTTTTATACTCTAATATACCTCAATCAAATATTTACGCAATGATGCTCTTGCACACCAAGAATCATTGTAAAAATATCGCGATAAGGGAATAAAAATGCAGAATTCCAGAAAGGCCAATTTTAGGTTTTACATTTCAAAATTTCTCTAGTACATTTCTCAATCGTTGCTGAATATCACTTACAACAACAATTTCAAACATATTCATCATTAAAATAAAACTGCAGAATATTGCTTAATAATAATGAAGACCTGCATTCATAATACAATTTCAATATTGAAATCGTGAACTTTTAAATGTTGGCCAAGAGGGAAGAGTTCTGCTGTTATCTCTTGGCAAACAATAAATAATCAGAATTAAAAATTATTCTTTATTTTTATAAAGAATTTATAAAAATAAATGATTTTAAACAAACTAAATTATTAAAATTTAACATGTAGGTATTAAAATAAACGACCTCTTTATTATAATACTTCGTTAAAATTATTACAGAAAGTTAACTAGGTATATGGCATTTCCAAACAGCTACTCGCAATGTATTTCTTTAATTCCGAATTAGTCAAAACGAATAAAAAAAAATTTAATGAATAAGCTTTGTTGGACAAAGCTTATCTTAGATATGCCTAAAATGCGACAAAAATACAAAGTTTATCGTTGGTTATTTTACAATGTCTTCTCAATGATGGTTAGTGGCCTGAAGAACCGTTACAGAACTTTAGAAAGTCAAAAGAAATAAAATCGAATATTTGGGGCGCCTCATTCTGTAATCAGTATCAATTATTTTTCTATCAAGACAAATGGACAAATTATAAGCCTGTTATAAGCCGTCCCTGGTAGCCAGCGAAATTATCAATCGTCAATAGTCATTCAATTAATGAAAATTACCTCCATCGAGAGTCAGAGTTGCGAAAATGTATTCGGCATCTGTCGATCCTGCTTCATTATGAGCTGTCATTAAAAGAGAGTACCACGTGCCAGGACTAAAGTCGGATATTATCAGATCCTGTTGATCAGGGATTATGTTATTCGACATTAAGGTCCATTCTTTCTGTCCACGAGGTTTATACTGGATTACAAAGAAAGTTATTGGGCAACCTCCACTTTGCCAAGTGTTTAAATGGATGTTCACAAAAGTTGAATTAAGGGTGAGTAACTTCCTTTTCTCAGGAGCAACAGGAGCTGTAAAATAATAAATATTCTAATGAAATATTATTCTGGAATTCATCAATATAAATATTTAATTATTCATACAAATCTTTTCATATTGTCAACTCGGTTTGGCTTCATAAAATTAACAATGTGATTTGACAATACAGCAAATAATATAAAATAATTGCACTTTGTGTTATAGATTATCCACTGAAATACAGGCAAATAAGAAATAATTTTGTTACATGTTCAGGAAATCTTTTAGTATCATGATATAGCGTAATGTCAATGTAAATTTTTCAAATGACTGTTGATGGCCATGTTGTGATATTTTAACTGGCCTCAAATTGCAAAGCTATTCATTAAGAAAGCTATATGTACGCGTTATTCATAACAAGAGGGTTTCCTTTTTAATATTGTAGTGCATTAGGTATTGGAGCTAACACAGCAAGTTCGAATAACAACCAACAGTGATTGTAATACGAGCAGCTTCCTCCTTGTTTCATAATGATTGATCAAAATAGGAACATTCCATCCGAGTACCACGTTATTTCCCACATGTATGAATTGTAAGCATAATTTTGGGAGAAGAGCAATACACACGGATATGGTGGTCTCCCGTCAGATTTTTCTTAAGCTGATTAAACTAGAGCGCCAGTTTTAGCCGAATGGTAATTTCCAGTGTGCAGTGTGCACGCGCGTTTGGGTGGAATGAGGTTTAAGTTAACGCGACTGCTAAATATGTTTAATAATTCTATTCATTTTTAAAATAATTAATTGTAAATTCTTCTGATGTAGTAGTCATGACGTAGTATGCACAATAACATTACTAAGGATTTCACGTGTGGATTACATGGTTGCATTTATGCCTTTTCGGGCAGTTTGAATTATCATAAGTGAGTTCACAAAGGAAGCTTTCGGAGCACACTGTTATAAATTTTTCCTCAGTTTTAGCGTATATTTTATCTTGTTTGTTTTATGTGCAATTTTATTCATTTTTATCAGTTTAATTCATATGCATTTTATCACTTTTAAATTTTTTCCGGTTGTATTTATTTTTATTTTAACCATTAAAACCAGTTTTCATTTATTCTGTTTACTCGGTGTGGCAACAACTTTTATTATACGATGATTCCTGTCACACAGATCTTTTCTCTATTTGATTACTAACGTTATATTCTATACTGATCCCTGTTTTCCGTGATATTATAGTCCTTTTGCCACTTATCACTCGTTTGGAGAGGTCCTTTTTCTATTTCCTCGACCACTGGATTGAAGCAATTTCTAAAGTCCTCTTCAATCGAGGCTGTATGCGTTACACTGATCCCCCTAACTTTCTGTAAGAAAAACATGACATTTCATATTTTTTAAAATACACGAAATCACACGCTGTTCTGAAATAAAAAGGAAAATCGCCTTCTGTTTTAATTACATGAAAATATACGTAATATATCAAGCAGAGGAAAGATCAACTATATTCATTTTTATTTTTACTATTCTACTCGAATAACCTGTTTTTTTATTGTTGTTTTCGTTTTTTTTTAACAAGCACCAAAATTATCGACAACATTATTTTTCTGCAGCTAGCTAAATATTGTAGGAGAGAATAATCAATCATGTTGTTATGATAATGAAACAAACAGCACTGTTCACAGTTGTGAATAATGAAGAAGAATTTTAATTATCGAAAGAATGTTTAACTTTTCTTCAAGAAATAAATGTTACGATTTTTATGGACGCATTTTTTGGTTTGCAATGCGTCACTAACAGTTAATTAAGCGTGTCAGTAAATCAATTTTATTCAGAACTGGATGACACGAAAAGTCATTTTCTTCGCAAAAATGAAAGCAATATTTCTGTCAGGAAATTTATTGTTAATAATTTCGTGAGGCAATTTGTTTTACAATCACAATTAAACTTTTATTACTTTCTTCAATACTGGTTGTTTGTTTTATACGAGACGTTTTAGTAAAAATCGTCCAGTCTTTTCTGTTAATCTCGTTCACTTTAGCGTTTAAATAATGACCTTATTTAGAAAACTGAAAATTTCACCGTCACAGGTAAACGTATTTAAAAAGCATTTATCAAATTAATATACGAAGGCAAAAGTCGTAAATTTTATATAAATTGCATTGCGTGAGACAATGGAAAGATGGATATAATTAAGATTAGGCAAAAAATAAAACGAATATTTAAAATATCACTGTTCATTAAGCGAATGCTGACGAAAATATACATAATAGCCTGAATATTATGATTAATTCTTGTACAGATGGATATTCTTGGTATTTCATATTTGTTGAAAACTATTATACATAAACTTTAACCACCGCACATAGCTTGTATAAATTCCTAGTGGACTTGCCTCCGGACAAAATACTCGCCATCACTGCAGTACAATTAGCAACTTCCTGTTATTAGTCTGTTGTTGTCCTCACTTCGGTGTATTGCTAATATTATCTGCATCTAACAAAAGATGCCAGCCTTTACTTAAAAAATTCACGCTTCCAGAGTAGTTAAACTGAAACGTTGAATCACTAACTTTCTTCAGGAGTGCTTTTTCCAAATACAAGGCTTATTAGCTTCAATATATGTTTCAGATAGGTCTGTTAGTCTAACAAATATGGAATTACAGTACTATATATTTCTTCATCCACCATGGGTATTTTAGTGGGTATATTTGGATCCACGCAAGATCTATTAACGCTGTTCAACCAAGCAGAGATTGTGATAATAAATACATACAAAGGTATATACACTCTGTTGCGTCTCATGCCTCAAGTAATCTGGTCGTCAGCCACAACCTTAATGAATTCCTGGGAAGTGAATATTTACTCCTTCAATGGCTCAATAAATGTAAAATACGTATACTCTCTCGCCATCACATCTCCATTCCAACTTTCGTGTTCCTTCCTGGAAACAATCACCACAGGAAACGTCGTAATATTAGCCAAACTATTTTAAGCCGGCTGCGCAACCTCCCTATGTTTCCATCGTTGTTGCAAAAATCAAATATTGCAAAGACGCCAGGTCGAAATCTGCCTCTCGGCTCTGCACCAAAGTGAATCAGCAGACGTCTCCTCGAAGATTGCTTCCTGCATATTCGGTCGAACTTATCAACCAACTGCAAATTGACCTTGAAAGCACTTGCACTGATCTACAAACAAGAGAAAAACATGTACAAGAGAAATATGCAAACATACCTCCAGTTCTAAGGTTCACGCGAAAGAAACTAAACCTCGGTTCTCATCTTTGCACATCCTAGCACCGGGAGAGGAAGCGGAATTTGTTTTGATATGTTGTTCATTTTATTATTTCTAATCATTTACTGCTGTTTATCTGTTAGTTAAATGCGATGTTTCATCGGTATACCGTACTGTATCAAAAATGTATTGATTATTAATTTATAATGCACCCTCTAGTAGTCTATGATGTTCCGAAGTGAACTGAATTTTCTTAAACTGAATGAATGAATAAATAATAGACTTAAAATGTTTGTACATTATATAAAGAAATTAAAATACACAAATATTATGCTGTTTTTGTTGTTTCTATATTTATATAGAGCTTTTGGATCTAAGGCCACATTGCGCTGAAATTTTATGCAAATTTGTTTGAGGCATTGTTAAAAGCAATGTTTATCTATACAAATAAAGTGATATAACAGTGTCTCTAAACGTGGTATACGGAGAATGGCACGGAATTGCCGTTTGTTTTGAAATATTTGTAAGGCAAACAAAAAAAATCAAGTTATTCATCAACTAACATGCGTTATATCATGAACTTCTTCCTTAATGCATCGACCACCATGGATTTTTCATCATCTGCATTGATTATTACTGCCATAAAAATGTGCATCTCCATTCTCAGGAATACTTTTTTTGTTGTTTTTATCTGATTGCTGCAAGCATGGTAGCGTGGCCTAGATTTCATTTGTTTTGTGAACTGCTTTGCTAAGTTGTATTAAACGAATTACTCAAACATTTGTCGCAATTTAAAGAGATTTCAGACAATAATTACTCTACATTTCTTACCTCCTCCATCCGTTCTAGCAGATATTTCTTCACTTGGTTGTCCTTTGCCGGCGTTGTTGAATGCTACCAAATAGAAAAAATACGTTGTTCCACACTGTAGATCATGATACGTGTAACTATTCCGGTCTCCTGCTAAATGTGTTTCTTCCCACTGCGATCCGTCACGTTTATGGTACAGAACATAACCTAAAAAATAAAAATAACTTGGGTATTATTTATTCGAGCCTATACATAGGATGCTCTTAATTTTTCAGTGTCAAAACCGTGAAAGCTAAGTTGAAGAACTTAGCTTTCACGGTTTTACTAAACAAACCGAATAACCGAACAGTGAATATCAGATTGTGAACTAAGATTCGACTACATAAAAAGTGCTCTTTATTGACCTCAACGTGAACATGGTCAACTGCATCAGACAGACGCATAAGCTTATTAAAAGCAGTTCCAATTATTAAGCATCAATGATTTTTTCTCTTTAAATATACCGGTAGTTCCATACTCATTCAAAAATAGTTGTAGTAGCTCGGTCGTATTTAATTAGGACTTTCTTTCATTTCTAGTTATTTTTAATTAGCTAAAGCTAATTAAGACCAGTGAAATACCAAGAGTTTACTTACCCTTCTTTCTGGTGAGATAAGAAACAGACCACTACATTTAATCAATTGTGTCCTGAGTAACTCATGTACAATAAAACCTTTCTCTTTTTGTAGAAAGTGGGTGATTAGGCAAAATACTGATCATTGTAACCTAAATCACGTACCAGTAGAATAAAAATTTCTGCATATCATGGTCTTAGATTATTGCACTTTTAATTTATTGAGATTGCTTATATTAAACAAAGCCATTCAAAGCTGCACCATTTCGTCAGAATTGAATGAAGCCAATTTACAATAAATTTGCGCTGGCACTAGTCGATAACGGCGAAAGCAATAATGACGGTGAAAACCGACCACAACAACTTGCCTAAAACATTAAATAAAAATAAATTAAAACACAGCGATCACTAAGTTCCATCATGTCGTAAGGCCACCGCCATTATTTGTCTTGTGGCCTTCCATCATGGCGGAAGGCCACAAGACAAATAATGGTGGTGGAATCACTATATTTCAAATGTTAAATGAATCAACGCATCAAAACCAACTAAAATTATTCAATCAGCACGCAAGCGCAATAGATTTGCACAACGGTGGCACTTATTGAGAAATCAGCTCATAGTAGTTTAGAGCAATAAAGACGCAAGTTTATTATTATTTGTTTCATATTTGAAAAGTGTGCTCGATTATTTTTGATATTGTTATAAGTGATATTTCGCAACTTTCGGTTTCGGCTGTTTTAGCCTTTTATTTAACCCATTATAAAATGTTATTCCTCTACTTAAATGTTTTCTACTTTCTATATACGAGTATTTATACTAGTTTTCTTTGTATGCACATCTCGCTGACTTACCCATTCTGCTGACCTGTTAATTAAATTTGCATTTGTAATTATTTTTATCTTTATATATATATATATATATATATATATATATATATATATATATATTTTTTTTTTTTTGGCTTTATTAACTTTTTTTCGTGATAACTGCGAATAAAGCAATCGACTATGTGCTATACACATACCGTATTTACATAGAATAAAATAATGATAAAAACTTGCTCCATTGATTCACAAGAAAATTTTACGGGAAATGAATGAAAGATTTTGGCATTTATTTTAAACTCCCAAAAGTGTAAACTTGGGTAAAGTCGACAGGTACGCTGTGAAAAGCTAATGATTGCACTTAATTAAGAATACAATTATCGAGTTAATGGATAGTAAACATGTACAGCGTTCACTGTACTTAATTTACAAGGATGCAAGTGCATATTAGCCGACATGAAGGGTGGTAATTTAAGTTGAATAATGAACTGGTTTAGCCACGTGATGACCTTTATCGGCAACGTGTAAGATGCATTAAGTGCGAAACATGATACACACCTTACTGAACAATTTAAGGCCACCTTAATAACTACTGATGCTGGGTATTGAGATAAGTGTTACTTTGACACTCTCTAGAATAGTGGAATTTAGAGTCGCAAAGCTCAGACATTCGAAAAGGAAAAGCATACAAATGGGTGTTAGAGATAGCAACTTTCCACAATCTAATACCATGGAGAAAAGCAAAGCTGTAATGAAATACTCGTGTATAAGTGAACAATCTGATAATTAAGTTTCTTGACCGCTAGCGAATACTGCCGTGTACAATTTTTGTTTCGTCACCATTAGTTGGTTGTCAGCTTTTAATTTAGTATTTAGGAACGTCATGTTCTAAAATACAGCTGGGTTATATAAAAAGGGATAAATAAAAAAAAAATAACTTGTAAATTTTTCGCTCAAAGTCTGATTTGTGGTAGCTGTCGGTTATGATAAGTAGAAACCAATGAGCAATGAAGACTGAAATCCTAAAATTATCGACCAATGACTAAAGGTACGGAGATGGTCTCCGTATCTTTGAAAAGATCTTTAACTACTGCAATTATACTTTAAGAACTGCGATATACGCAATTTACAGCTTTTCATTTTGCTAAATCAGTACGATAAATTAGTTAATCAAATTTCCCTCATTTAAATTAAGTTTTTATTCGAAAAATAATAACTTCTGTTATTTCGAACAAGCTCTTATTTTCTTAATACTAGAAATAAACCAAATATGTATTTTACCCAAAAAAAATATATATATATATAATTTGTTACTATTGAAACAAATCCAAACCAACTTAATGAAATTCGAGCAATTTCATTATGATCCACATCTCATATAATGTACAGATAACATTGCAAAATTCTATACTCGCAGATCACATGCAGTTCTCCCTGTAACTTTTGGAATTTTCAGTTTTTATCCCTAACCAAGGATCAATTCATGTACTTCGATTTTCAGTTTTTTTTTGTTTTTTTTTTAAACATATCCATAAATATTATTTTTGCATTTTTATAAAATACTATATTATTTTGAATTATCAATATTTTGAGAATATTGACCAACGTTTATAATACATATAAAAGCTCCTAGCTCTTATTTTACCAAGTTAGAAATTGCTCAATAAAAATTCCGCAATACTCAGCAAAGATTTATTAGTTTAATAAAGAGGAAATTGTTTTTATTGTTACATTTAACTTTAATACATTAGGGCCAATTAGCAGTGTTTACTAAAATTGGTTTGAATAATTTTCCTAACTTTTCAAAAGCCAGTAATACTGCAGATGTGATTTAAATTTTACACTAACGATTATTGCCAATTTAGTATGTTTAACCAGCGAAGTATGGCGAAATGATTACAATATACAGCAGTCAAAAGGCTGCTGATGATACTCCATGACTAATTGGAAATAAATACAGTAAACTGAAATGTACCAAATAATGAAAAATTTATATATTAAAAAATGAAACGGTCTATACATTTATCGGCAATGGATCCTTAAAAATTATAGCAAGATGATGCTGTTAATTCTGCTGTATAGTATTTTGATCTCCATTACTAGAATGAAGTGATTATGAATTTCTGGAAACTAGACTACTGCCATGTGCCTACCAAGTCGCTAGGAAGTTCCAATAAAGAGCGTTTAGATTATTTGGAATCAAGAGTTGAGTTTTTCTTCTTAAATTGCGGGGCACCTTCGGTTTAAACGGGAAATGGTACCGCCCTGCAAAACAAGTGAGTAGAACAGGAAAGCAACTATACTGACTTTCGATTTAAAAAATAAATAAACACACAATTAAAACTCCTCCATCAGCGTACATCCAAAACGTATTCTTAGCTATTTCACAGGGGCAAACAATTTCTTTTAAAATATAGTGATCGATGCTTAATGAATCAGTTTTATCACATTTTGAGATTTCAACGCATTGTATTCTTCAGTTTTAGCGTTAAGATCTGGAAGACAAAGCAGAGAGGTCTGACACTTACACTTAAAATTCCAGGATTAAGTAAAAATTTTATTGAAAAATTACCAATATTAGTTTCTTTAAACTTATTGTCCTCGTAATCACCAACGTTTCCTGCAATGCTTCTAAGCACCCTTATAAGTCGTTTTCGGTAATTTTATTTCGTTTAGTCATAGTTCTCTGGATAGCTGATGGTGACGCAAAATTAATTCCTTTCAGGAAAATGTTTACTCTTGGGAACAAATAACATATTAGAACCATTATGGAGTCTTCTTTTTTATATCATCTTGGCACATAACCTTTTCATGCTAAGATTTTTGGCTGCAACAGTCAGCGACCAATTTGAACACACAGCCTTTGACAGTATCTGTTAAAGTTGGTCGCTGACTGTCAAAGTGGATCAGGGAGAACCAACTTCTTCACATTTGCCTAACTTTGACCGAAATACTACGTGCACAGCTGGATTGGGTATTCGCAGCCTTTGTAATGAAGCGAATCCTAGAACTGACATTCTAGGATTCTCTTCAATGACATTCCATATCAGATCGATATTATTTTTTGAGATAGATTACCTGCCTGTCCAGATCGGGGCATGTTATAAACAGATCCTGTTCATTAGAATCCAAATCTAAAAAATGATTTGACCGCCGTACTACAGCCACTTCTTTCAGAGCAATCGCTCAACTACATCCATCTAGAACTTCCAATTAATACTCTTATTTCAAATTTAAGAATTCTGCGTTTCTTAAGGCAGAAAATGAAAATTTGTGGGGAGTAATGCCTTAATTCGGAAGTCTTCCAGAGTCAACTATGCAGCTTCTATTCTGAAAGAGGCCTACAGATTATGATCTTTTAATGTTATTACTGAGAGGTTTAATATTTATCTGAATATTTTGAAGTTTTTTCGATGAGCACTTTGCATAATAGAAAGAGGGAAATGGGTTTGGTTTAATTTTGGCCATGTAGTACGTTAATCATGGGCGCTTAAAATTTCTCTTGAACGTGTTGTATTTATCTAATTGTTTATTTCATTACGCTGGATTTCCGTGCATATTTGAGAAGACAAAGCTAAATTTGTAGTTTGGTTAAGAAATATAAAAGTAATGCGCTAAATATGAACCACCTATTCCATTTTTTCGATATATTTTGCTATATTGTTTATTTCTAGAACAAATTCTTTGAGCATCGATTTACACTACACTTAACAACATAAATGAAAAAAATATTAATAAGACGTGTATGGAAAGGGCAAACTCATTAATTAATTTAGACATGTGTACCGCTTAGGTTTAAGATAATAATAATTAACTCTATAAACAAAGAACTATGTTTTACACGAAAAAAATGATTTTCATCAGTATAACAGAGAAGGATAAAACAGTCATCAATTTCATACAAATAAGTTTCATGTTAAATTTATTTATTTTTCCTGCATTTCTAGTAAATATGGAATTGATATGGTGATATAGAGATACAAAATAATATGATATGATTAACTATTTATCTTAATAGTACTTGTTACTTTTAATAAATATAAATGCGCATAGCAATTTTGCTGAAACAGGCGAAACCAACAAAAAGAAGGAAAGTGCACTCACTGTAAAGATAACTTTCTATCCGACAGCAGCCGCCCAATCGTAATCATAACCTGTGCTAACTAAGGCCAAAGGATAAGAATGCGCAATAAATGAAACAGGTAGTGTCATACTTGGATTGGGATGGCAGAGCATGGATTTTTTCCCATAGATCCTATAGAAAGTTGAATTTAAAAATCAGTTTGATCAGTGCAAAGGGAATGCTCATGAATTCAGATTTGGAATTTTAGCAAGTTACCGATGGTATCGAGAAGGAGCAACAGTCAATTGAGAGCGGTGCTATTTTTTTTTTTTTTATCTTTGCGTACTAAGAACCTGCAAGTCCAAATGGGACACCAAATAGAGTAAAATATCTGGATTAAAAAAAACCACAATTATTAAGAGTTTGAAATAAGACACACTGGTTTTAAATGGCATCGGTAACCGTCTTGGAGGAGACGTCCTGCAAAATTTTTATATATAAAAACTGGTCTCTTTACGCCTACCATATATATGGAAACTTTTCTCCGATTACTAGAGTAATTCTGCGGCAACTTCTCTGCTTGAATGCTGATGCCTTGTTCCGACTCTTAATTGTTGTTTTGAAAGATCCCAAAGTTGTTCCTTTCGATTAAGATCTTCGCTGCAGGCTGGACATGGCGGCAGTTCTTCATATTATTCTCCTGAAATTATCGCTGCACTAACGGCGCTTTGTGACACGGGTGCTGTGACGTTGAAATGAGAACTTAGTTGTGTTCATATTGTTAAGAATAAGATACGTTATGACAATTCAGAGTTAAGTCAAGAATTATCCACCTCGTTTCCATTTAGTTTTCCAGAATACGTAACTTGAAACTGAGATAACAGGCATAAAAACACGTCATATTCCCTTATAATTTCGGTGGGAACAAAGATCCAGTCGCAAATTCTAAAGTTCCAATTAAAACAGTTGAGTAACTATGTTTTGTGAAGGTATACATATCAACCATTTATCACGGTCTCATCTTGTAGAATTGAGAGTTGAACGCAATGTTTGTACCTTCTGTTCATATATGAAAGGGGTTTCTCGTGCATACTCAGATCTACCCTCTTTTCTCCATCTGGCTTGTTTGGATTTTCTTCTTGTTGCTTACTTAGTGGGTTGTTTTTTTTTTTCTTGGGGGGGGGGGGGGAAGGGAATGGAAGGATTATGAATAGCCGATGTTACTAAGAAACATTTTAGTGTATCGCTTAAAGATCACAACGTTATCACCCCCATAATCATTATTGAAATTAAAACAACCGAACGTAGTTGCTTGCAATATTCATGTATACTGTATATATGCTGAACAAACTGCTCCAGCTATAGAGTAAAAGGTATAAATCAATAATGACATATATTATGTAAATTAAATTTAACAGAACTGACTGATTAATGTCATCGAATAAACGATTAAACATTATATCAGACTGTGCTATTAGAAAAAAAAAAGAAAGTTTGGAGAATTACAGATATTTAAAAAAGGAAGTAATGCTATGCTCATTAGAAAGAAAAGTGTGAAAGAAAAGTGTAAAACAAGCTGAGGGTCATGGGTTGCTATATTGCCCTCAGAACTGACAACAGGTTGTTTTAAATTTTAATTATACGAAACCAGGGTCATGTTATAACAAAAAGAAAAAAAGAAAAGAAATACTACAACAGAAATAGAATGAGAGAAGGAGTGATACAGTGGGACTTCTTCGGTTAGAACGACTCGGGACAGAAAAGAGAAAAAATACTGAAGCCGAGAAACGATTTTCCAGGAGTGGATTTAGTCATGGTGCTTATAATGGCGTGCAACATACGTTGCTTACTTCCAAGTAACGAGATTATTGCAGATTCAGGTTTCTGTTCCTGGGGTTGTGAAGGTATACATATCAACCATTTATCACGGTCTCATCTTGTAGAATTGAGAGTTGAACGCAATGCTTGTACCTTCTGTTCATATATGAAAGGGGTTTCTCGTGCATACTCAGATCTACCCTCTTTTCTCCATCTGGCTTGTTTCTAGCGGTCATTGAAGAGGATTTATTTGGTTTAAGCTTGTAGCTATGTTATTAATTTACTGATGTAATAATAATTATTCAGCTAAGAGTAATACGCCTTTCTTCGTGTTTCTCTAAATATCAATATGCAAATAAATTTCACAAGTAGAGTATGCATTTTATTATCGTTCTTAACGCAAATTATTTGTATGTACTTATATTTAATAGTTTGATGTTACTTAGGTGATGATATAGTCGACTTCTTAAGTCTGATTTAATTTCTAGAAAAGTGGCAACAACCGAGTTGCCTAGTAGCAGAAAAGGAGTGAATGATAAAGATAGGCAATTAAAAGTGTAGTCATTGCTGTCAATGATTGGACATTAATTCTTTACCCTGTTAGGAACACATTTAACGGAACTATTGAAAATTGCTCAATGTGGAGGAGGAGGGGGGGGTTCAGTTCATACCGTTTCTTTATTTTGGCATTGCTCATTACGAGCCGTTTTTTCCTCATATTACCCATTTTCTTTAATGTAGAAGGGTACCTCCCTAATGTAGTAATGTAGCCATTAGGCACTAATGGCATCTGCATGAATTTGAATGTAATCATGACCTGAACAGTAGAACTGTCAAGGCATATAATAGCTTTTCGCCCAGTTTGTCTCATAAATAGCTGTTGCATGCGTTATATTTTTATATATATATACAGTATTTTATGTATCTTTTGGCATCATTTTCTTCCATCCTTTTGTTGATCGAGAATGTACATGAAACGTAATCTTTAGGTCTTCGAGTTTGGATTCAAATTTATAATCCTGGCTTGGCCTAAAATACCCGTTATTTATGTGTATATACTCGTAATATATTACTATTACAACCTAAAAGAATTAGGAAAAACTTGGTATTATTCGATAGAAACTGTATAACATAAATATCTCTGAAAATAACATACCACTAACAAATTTATATTATGCAATGCAATTTTACATAAATTATATTTATAACAAAAGCATAAATAAATTAGATAAGACTGTCTATATTTCAAAACAGTAGCACAGCGACACGGAAATTACTATATTTTTGTTATTTTCAGTTAGATTATTGCAAAATATATGGATTTGCTTGTTTATGGCACACTTTAAACTTATGTGAAAATCAAATGAATCTCCCTGTCAGCCTCTGAACACACTACAAATTTATGCTTCACATTGATAATATGCCAAAACAGCGACCTATAGCCAAACTAAAGCATAGTTAATTGAAAATCCTTAAGAATTAATAATAAAAATATTAAAACAGTTCAAGAACTGTTATTAAACGACTACAGTAAATTGTGTAACAGTGTCTTGATGGTGAGTGACAAAAATCCCCTTTTGTTCAAGGTAATGAAAAAAAAAAAGTATATTCGCGTCTAACAGAGTTAAGAAAAGCCTAATTTCATGCTTTTCAATTGACTTCCAGTCCTGACTCGTACATTTTTTTTTTCTTCCTAGACTGACACAGAATCTAATGACACTATCGATTACCTTACTGAAATTTTTAAAATTAATTTGAAAGAGATGAAACTCGACATTAACTCTCTCGAATGTGTCATTTTGATAGATTCCGAAGGTACTCGCACGTGTACTAAGATAGCACGAGATAGAAACCCTTGGCCCCACGGTACTATAATTAAGCTGGCGATGGCATCTGATAAATTATAGTAATTAAATACTTATACAAAAATTCAGTGGGACACTGAGCATGAGCGAACGACTATTTTTCTTCAGAATTGCAGAAAAGCCGTTAAACAAAGTATAAAAGAATTTATTTTGATATGTATTTCATTTGAGATCATGGAAAGGCGAGAATGGATTAGTACCTATGGGCTAGATGTATCGTGAAACTATTCTTTGGGTAGGGAAGATAAATTTAACAGTTTTTTTTTTAAAAGGAAGATAAATTTAACAGACTAATATAAAACACTACCTTTGCTCAGATCAGAACTTTTCCCGTAAGGGATGCTAGCCGTGCCGTGCTATGGGCCAATAAACCCTACTGAATCAGGCATCTGAACATAATGACTTACAAGCCCCATTCTAATGCAGAATGAATTTAATTTTGTCTGTCTCCTCTCCAAGAGCTCTAAGGTCCAAGATACCTCACCCTACCTATTGCAAATAATACTTATCAGAAAGTATCAAGGTTGTAGGAGTATACGAAATAAAATGGACACCAATAAATTCTTCTAAACAAAAAAGAATGATATTATATGGCTTTCTGAAACATGGCTCTAAAATGATGAACAATCCATTTTCATTGCTACAGCAGCAATATATGAATCTGTCTTCTAGAGGCGTCGGTGGAGTGGCAGTCCTGATCACTTCACTTACATAAAGCACAGCACAAACCAGACTTAAGTTTTTGATTGCTGCAGCTTCACTCTGTTTTCATATAATTGTTTGATAGATATCGTAATCTGTATAACACCAATTCTCAACCAAAGTAGTCTAGCCGGGGCCACGAATTGATTGTCGAACCACGTACAGATAGGATTGTTGTAGGTGATTAAACATCCAGAAAAACTCAGATCATCTGGAGTGCATCCTTGCCTAATCACTAGAAACAGAAAAATCTAATCACAAAAGTCTAATCACTAAAAACTATCATGCTCAGTATTTTCCCTTATCAGCCGAATGGTGGGAGGGGGGGGAGACCGCTGTGAGAAGTCTATCGGCATCAACTAGTATCGTCACACAACGCTGAATAAGGAAAAAGCAACATAACCTACACTGATAGATGGTTTTCACTCATAATTAAATACACACCGGAATGGATTTAATTACGTGGAATACTCCTACATATTACAAGAGTACTCCTGCATATTACATGATACCATGCTAACAAAACTGTGTGAATCCCATTCCTTTTCCGAATCATTCTGATCCTGATATTCTAACAGATGCTCATATTTAAATTAAAAAAAAAAAAAAACAATTAAATAAAGGCACCAAAAGTCTTTCACTAAATGCCACTGAAGGTTATTACAAAGTTCATCATTAGATGTTTATTCCTGCATCCTGGACCCACTGTTTCACATTTTAACAAGTTTGTTTCGGAGAATTATTTCCCACCACTTTGAAGCATCTACCTAGTTATCCTGGTTACAAAGACTAAAATGCCGAACCAAGTATCACTTGAAGCCAATTTCGAAAGTATTGTCTCTCCTTAAACGAGAAGAAATGCCCGTTACAATTTTGACAGCCCAGATCTTACCTCCTGCTCCACTATAAATTCGTTATGTAATCCGGAATTGCTCATTCATAACTAACGATTTGTTTTTATCCTAATTGGTTTTTAATATCGTTCATAAGAAAGAGCAGTGGCTCTTTCTTAATGTTTAAAGCAGCATTTTATTCAGTAAATGTTTCTTTTCCGCTCCACCCAGTGAAACCTTTGATATAATGAATAAAGCATCCTGCATACTCTGTCAGATATAATGAAGAAAACATCCTACATACTCTGGTCAGATGTCTGCTCTCATATAGAATACTTCATATTTAAGTAACAAGTCTTTCGCTAGACAGATCAACAATGGTGCTTCTCAAAGGAGCCCTCTCCTGGTTTTTATTTATAACTATGGTGGTCCCTTTTTCCGTTAACAGAAATGCACCCTGCTAAGTACCTGACATTAAAATCTTCTACTCTTGAGCCTTTTAATAATATCACTGTAAACTTTCTCAGGCTTTAAATGCAAAATCTTGCAGATTATCTGGCCAATAACTTGATCATCAACTCTTATGATTTATCACGAAAATTACAGCCACTTAAACTATTGTTGTGTGATAAAGGCACACCAATGCCAATTGTAAGTTAGCATACAGACAGTTATTTTCTTTGACACAAAACTTCACCTCCATGCTCAGCTTTGAAACATTGCACATTAAGATGAGTCATCTGAAATAGCAGGTCAAGCATCATCTACTTCATGTGAGGGAACCTAAAAAGTCAGTCAAATACGTACACCCTCATTCGCCCCATAGTCCTGAACACAAATGAAATCTGCTGCCTCAAATACCAAACAGTTGAATACTGGCTTCCCGTTGACTCATCTGGAATTATTAGATAACGAGGTTTTAAAGAATTGCCACGCTAGGAAACATGAAGACGCTTGAAGACACCCTTTGTTATGGACTGCTGCCAATGAAAGTGTATCATATTTTGCTGTTCAGGTGAAATGTGGCTCCATGTAATTATTTGGTAAAGCAATTTAATATCAGCTTTGTTATTAAAGTGGTCGGAGTCAGTATAAAGAATATATAGACGCTATATAAAGAAGCGGGATGTCGTATGTCGCTGAAAACCCATTTCTTGCATTGGCATTTAGTCTTCTTTCCCGCAAACCTTGGATCGGTGAGTGACGAGCAGGGCGAACCCTTCCATCAAGAAATTAAGCCAATAGGAAATCTTTAGCAAAGTTTTGGAACGTGCTGGATATTGTTAAGCGAAATTCCGGACAAAGTGTACCAAAAGAAATCATTCGTGCAACATAGTTAAAATAATAGCGTACTGTGTTATTTTACTACGAGGGGATTTCAAAATGTTCGTACCCTGACCTAGATAAAAAAACATCAGTAGGAAGATGCCATTTTTAATATAAGTTGTCTACGTATTCAATAACTAACATGTGAAATTTCATCCCCGTAAGTGATCAAACACCAGAGGTGCAGCCCTGAATCTGAGGAAAGACGCTATGGTTGACAAATGGAGTATCGAGCAGTGATCAAGTTCCTGCATTTCCAGGGAAAGAAAGTTCAGGAAATTGACGAAGAAATGAAAGCTGTGTATGGGCAGAATTGTCCATCCTATGACACTTAAAAAGTGGAAATCGGTATTCCATTGCGGTCGTACAAGTTTTTTACGAGCCAAGAGAAGGAAGGCCATCAACATCTACTGATAGTGAGACGGTTGCAAAGATTGAGCAGCTGGTGCTTAGTGACAGACGTGACAATTCATTTCATGGCAAATGTAGTGGAATTAGTTATGGGTCTGCCCACAGTATTTTACATGACCACCTGCACATGTCTAAGGTCTCCGCACGATGGGTTCCAAGATTGCTGACGCCTTTGCAAAAGCAATGTCGAATGCAATGTTCTCGCCAACTGTTGGATTTGTGTAATGCGGATGTTGAGAACTTTTTTGATCTGTTGGTGTCAAATGACGAATGCTGGGTGTACCAGTGTGATCCGGAGACTAAAAACATGTCAAAGCAGTGGCTTTGATTCGTCTCAGGAAGTCATCAATGAAGTGGAATCGTGATTTTAGGCAAAGAAAAAAAAAAAGTGCGGACTTCTATGATCCAGGCATTAAACAACTGAACCATAGATGGGAGAAACGTGTTACTATACATGGAGAGTACACATAGAAAAGAATTAAAGTTCCTGTGTAGTTTCACCTTTCTAGGGCTATTATTTCTAGGTAAGGGTACGAACTTTCTGATACCCCTCGTATGTGTGTAAATTGTATATTGGATTTAAGCTGAAAAAGTAATAATGTAATTGTAACCAGTAGCATGTCTTTTGTAATGAAATGGGCTTAATTTACTTGAACTGATATTATCAGCATTCGCTTTAAGAAAACTTCACGGACTAAGAAAAAAAAAACCAACAAAATATTTCAAATCATCACGCAAAATTGATTTAAGAAAATGTGTTTACATCGTTGATGAAAAAAAACAAGTTTAATTTTTGTTGACAGTGTAATCGATGTACATCCTTGCCTATGGCCCATGGAGAATTGTCAAGTGTGTAATAATTGCTACATTACTGAAGGCAATAAACATTATGTAAGAGATAAACATCTTTTATATAGTTTATAATTTCAGACGGGGATCAAATTAATCAATCTGATCTCTAGATTTATATCAAAAATTCAAATAAGATCTATAACTTAAATGTAGTACACTAATTTATATCTTCTTCATCTGCATCTCCCAGAGATCGGATGAGTTTTAAATATCTTTTCTCGAAGAGATTTAAAATAATTCAGTGATGTTACTGTTCACCAATTTTAACACAGCAATTGCTTTTAAATTAATGAATGCTTTTACTTTGATGAAATATCTAGACTGGAAAACAAACGACAATTAATTACAACTAATTGCAAATAGTTCTCAGCTGTAAGCCGGTATAGGATACTAAGGGTACTCTGAAACTACTATTTATGTACATCAAGAAGACCACCTCATCGGTTTAAAGTTTCTTTTGAAGTGTCAAAATTCAGAATAAAAAAATAACTCTCCTCTAACGATCTTGGCTTTGTTTAATTTTAATTGGAATACGAATAACTCTTTTATATATATATACACGACTCGAGTATACATACGAGGTCATTATAAAGTGCTTGTGCGGTTTTAAATTTTTATAACTTCCGTTCTATACATGACGAAATCAATCTGTAAAATGGTTAAGGGAAAGAATTTATTCTTGTTATTGTTAATTCTCAATATGTCCACCGTCATTACGTATACAAACTGAGATACGATTATGAAGTTCTACAAATACGTTTTGCAGTTGATTTTGAGTAATACCCTGAATCACATTAGTTATCCTAGTTCGAAGACAGTCTAAAGAGGGAAGTTTTGTTGATTAAACACTAGTCTTAACACGTCCCCATAGAAAAATAATTCAATGGGCTAAAATCTAGGAAACGTGGTGGCCAAGAGATCGGTCTACCTCATCCAATCTTAGGACATTCAGAAACTGCCTAACACTGAGAGCAAAGTGACAAGGTGAGCCATCTTGCTGAAACACTGTGTCGCCTATAAGTCTTAAGCGTGTTAGTTCAGGAATAAAGTAATTCTACAGCATTTACAAATAACTCTCACTATTAACAACCCATCCTTGGGCTTTCAGATCGTGGTTTATCATTGACGGAACCTGTTTCTTTGAACTCTTTCATTCAGTTAGTTATAGAATTCCTGTTATAGAATTCCTGTTATAGTTATAGAATTAAAAATCTTGCAAAATATGTAATTTTTATGCACGATTTTGATAAGTAGGTTTTCCTTCTTGGGGGTATTTTCATATACAAGCATATATACTAAACCATAATACTACAGTTAATGAAAATGAAATTGTAACATTAGAAAATAATGGATTTAATATCTTTTTTAAGGATACAAATTATCATAAACAATAAAACTATGGCTGATATCACATATGTTGGTATTAAATATTAGTTGAAAATATAGCGAGTTTTTCAGATGATTATTGCAGATGTAGCGCTACTAATATGTTTTGGTATCCTGATACCTCAAATACTTTAGATTTCAATAGATTTAATTGTACTACTGATCAATCTAAAGACTTGACGGTTGCACAAATAGCCTCAAAAATAAAAATAAATGAAAATTTCAATGAAGAATTCTGTAAATAACTATAATTAACAAAAAAAAAAAAAAAAAAAAAGTATGCCTTATGTTTTTGGTTACCACTCAATAAATTTTTTTCTGGTTTTGCAGAGATGCCAAAAAAGTTTTCACATGAGTTGGAATCAGATTTGAAATTAGATATAAATTCAGATGAAAACATTAATTACTACAGAAAACGATTAGAAACCCTCATCAACCACAGAAAGTAAATTAAAAATATATTAGGAGAAACTGTTAACTTGTTATGGGAGTGTGGTAATGTTTATTTGTTTAACGTAATGAATAATGAAGGAGGTAATTGATTAGTTCCTAATACAGAGAAATCACCCTCTCAGATTTTCATGTTCAGAAATCAGGTAGGTCTGAAAATGAAAACCAAAACAATATGATTTTTGATCATTTGAATTTAGAATCGTGTTCTACTGAGGTCAGGAAAAAGATATCCTTATGAAAAATTTAGAAGAAAATTATTATTTAAGATTATATACAAGTTTTTTGGCTGCAGAAATAAAAGATGTGTTATGATAAAGGGGTAGTTGTTGATTATTTTCAATTCAAAATCCAATAATACATTTTGACGCCAATGAAAACTCCAATTATGTAAACATCAAATCTATAGAAGTTTTATTTCAGTGGAAATTTTAAAAAAAATTATGAAAACTTTCGATTATAGTGTTTAATTTTATCTGAAAAGGAAGGAAAACTTTAATTATTAAGTAAAAAGGCAATCGTTATTTAATTGGAAAAATAGTTATTAATTAAACGAAAATTCCTGAAGACTATTCTTTTAAATCTAATAACGGGATGAAGTGTCTAGAGGTTCTACTCTCTCTGAACACGTAGTTAGTCAACAAGGATTATCTCAATTGGAATATTATTTAAAAAAAAAAAACAAACAAAAATGTTCAGAACGCTTTACGGAAGAATTTCATGAAAATATTGACTGGAATATAATACCTGAACATCAAGCTATCTCTGAAGAGTTTATTACAGAACATGCAGATAAGTTAAACTGGGAATTTATTTCAGAGTTTCAAATAAAATATTGTGTGCGTGCGCGTGTGTGTGTGTGTGTGTGTGTGAGAGAGAGAACGTTGCAACTTTTATATTTTATTAAAATGTAAATAATTTTTTTTTTTCTATTTTAGCAGTTTATTTTAGGAACATGAATGATTTTAAAATCATTCATTTTCCTAAAGGGGATGTTTCTTAAATCATCTATTTTTTTTTTCTTTTGCGTTTGTAAAAGCGTACATTTGTTCTAGAATTCCTATTTTCTATACTACTTATACACACACACATATATATATACGCCTATTCTCGACAGTTCTCATTCTGAACATCTCGTAATTCCGAAATTCTCTTTTTTGGTAAGGGTATCGTTATTATCAAATAGTTATTACTAAATAACTATTTGATAATCATAGGAACTATTGATTGCACACAGTAGTTATGTTCCTTAAATAGTTTTCAAAAGAAAAAAAAAAATAATCTGTTTTAGAAAAAAATAATCAGTTCCTGTACTCAGATATCAGGTTTGGTTTATCACCCGAATTTCATTTTTAATAACATGATTGCCAAAAAAACATAATTGAGTGGTCAAACTGAAGGTTATGGTAGTACAAGCGGTTTGAATTACCGCAGTTCTGGGCCACTTTGCTGCTAAATTCTCTCTGTCTAATGAATTACTCTGACTTTATGATGTTGGATGTTCTGCAATATAAATAGTAAAAATATTTCATTTATTTATATTAGGTGTATTGGCAAATACACGACATTTAAAATATCTGGCTCACTATTCCGTAAGTTATGAAAAAAAAATATTGTTCCCTTTTCTGACCGTCTCTACAAATGCGGTTAAATGTTATATAACAGCGAACGCTGATAAGGGAAAACGGTAGATTTTCCTCACTATGCTAGAGCTTGCATGTGGTTTCTGTGAAAGAACTTGTATGCTTTTGTGGAACTCCTCTCTGATATCTGTCCAGTTGCTGTCAGACGTGAGTTTTTATATTTGCAGCCAGCATGACATTTTCGAAAATCGAGAAGGCTACCAATTTCCTTAAACTGCCTCAACAGAGGCGAATCCTTTTGGAGGTATCAAATATAGGCTCAAAGTCATTCCAAGAAATTTTCTTTATAGAATTTCCAGGCTTTCAATGTACTTTAACGATAAGTCAGTGCTGTACAGACATAAGCTCTCAAGATAAATGAGGTAAAAATGTTGCAGTCCCTGTGCATTTGCAAACGCAATTTGCACCGCTGAGAAAGGACTGTGACATCTAACGTTAAGGATTTTAATAGATAACTAGGGACTCCACCTTCTGCTCGCCAACCCCCGAGCACGCTTTTCTATATGAAATGTAGAGGTATGGCGGAGTAAGTCAAATCTTTTCTACGTAAAAGACACCTGTTGAAACGCACTGATCGATATCTAATCTAATATGTAAAATAAAACAGAAAGTGTAAGAAAAAACTATAAAAAGCAAAATTGCGTGAATATTAAGTGAACGAAAGTTATTATTAATTGTATATCCTATCTTAGCCTCTTCATCGGACAGACTGATGCAGGCCCTCAGGGGCCGCATGGTTATCCAAGCTGACACCAGCTGTAGCTTTACCTAGCTGGCATAAGGTCGGATGCTGACACTGGCCTTTAGGGTAACCCCAAGGCCAATGTGGGACAGAACTGCAAAAATTTAACAGAACTGTAAGAATTAAACTTAAAAGGTTAATTTTTAATTATGAAATTGGGTAGCTTAATTGCTTTGTCACCATGGTGTGGATTTCGGTTGAGGGAAGTCGAATTCCTATACTAACAGCGATTAGTATAGGAATCGCAGACAAGGGCATGACACCTTCACGAAATTACTACACCGAGAATAGTCGACCACTAAGTTTTACAAAGTAATGCAGTCCATAAAAAGGTATTACATACTAATAATCAAACTGAAATAAAATTCGAGTATTGAACTGAGCTGTGTTATTATCAACATTTAATGAAATGCTCATTTTGTTTTATTGAGCAATAATGATTACTCATATCTTTAATTTGAGAATAAAATAATTTTGGAGGAAGTTTAATATACTCAAAGATATTTTCGCAGATGTCCTGTAGAATGTTGGAAGCTAGTTCTTTGATTACAGGTTCAATATTTTTAATACACACACAACGTAGTATTTCGCGTTCACTTACGCTGGGTTCTGTTCTTAACTTGCTTTATTATAAGATCGTAGTGATGTCCTTTCATAATTGCAACATGCTAGCATAACACAGTTCTTTAATTTGTTGAGGCAGACAGGGTCGCACAAATGGGGGTGCATTGGATGCAACATACCAGGGCACCCAATCGAAGGAGCCACCAAAGTCATAAATAAACGAGGCCCCTTAACCCTTTTTGCATCCGGGCTCCCAACATTATTATAGCCTTTGCAGGGCCCTGGGAGCAGAGAGAAATCACAGAAATAGTATAAATAATATAAGTATGTATGCGATTATTGAAGCATGTTGATTAGTGTTGTCACTTTTGTTTAAAACTAAAGTATTTGTATAAAAATTCTAGAATTACATTTGTCTCAGGAATTTAGTAACATAAAAAAAGCAGATATACCTCAATTCATTGAGAGAATTAACGTTTTTATTGCTCTCAACATCCAGTAATAAACCTGCAAAAGTAACTGTGGATAATATAATTTGTTCAAGTTTCAACAGAGAGTGTTACTGAATAACAGCAATAATGCTGACATTTCTACAATTCTTCATAATTTAAACTTTTATTTGCTTATGTGAATTAATTATCTGAGTTTATCGATTACGGAAAAGGAATTGAAGGATATCTAAGATGGGAAAGACATGAAGTTCAACATAGTGTAAACAGGTGGCAAGAAGGGTGTATGGGTTTTATCTATTATATATCAGAATTTTGCAATTAGATAGGTCGATTTCCTCTCTATAAGACAATGATGCACCCACAGTTATAATACTGTATCCAGGTTGGGGAAAGCTATAGAACGTCTAGATATAAAGAACGTCTAGAGAATGTGAAAAGAAGAGTAATTAGACTGGTGAAGAATACTAAGTAATATCTGTGGGAGAAACAACTCAGAAGATGTGGTCTGCAAAGCTTAGCAACTAGCCACCTTGGGAGGAAGGGGGGATTTCATTGAAGTGTAAATGGCATTCACATGAATATTGCTAAAATGAACGAGGGAGGAATATTGTTGCTGGTAAGTGAGGGCAAACACCAGAGGGCACAACTATAAAACCTTAAGGGAGAACAGAGGCTATGAGACTTCTAGACTTAATGAAATATACCTTTGGACGTTGGAATTACGCAGCAAGGACGGAAGCGGAGAGTTTGTAAAAAATTAAAGGAAGAATTGGATAGGAATAAGAAACGGAGTTTGTTTCAGCAGATGCAACATCAGTTCGCTTCTGTACATCGTTATGATATTTTAAAACTAATGATTCTAATGTAAAGGCATTTTGGTTTGTTATATTGCTGTTTGTTCATTAAACCATATATCTAAATAGTATTTAGGCTAGATTAATTACATTTAACTAGTCAGCTCAGAGATACATCATTACTTCGCAAGTGACTTGTAGACTTTATGAAATATACCTTCGGACAGGGTGTTATGGAAATGACTTCGAATAATTTTATATATGAGTCAAAAAATTTAGATAAAATGTTTTATAGATTTAAAAAATATTTTGATTGAACACTTTACCAAAATAATCTGAATAGATCTGAATCTATAACTGCGATGTCACAGAGGTAAAAAAAATTCTGTTACACTGGATTTTGTAGTGTCAAAATTGAAAAACAGACGGAAAGGTAATCTTATTTCTTTTCTGCTTATTAGATACCAGCTAAAACATCCGAATTTTTTTTGGAAAATTCAATAATTAATGTAATTCCACGTTACCAGAACGGCATATCGCTTTGTAAAACACTCCAATAAACTACTTTCATGAACCCTTTGGATAATTTCTAGAATAATTAATATTACAGTAGATTTTTGAGGGAGGGAATAAAGTACCTAAAACAGGGGAAAGCTCGAACAGTCTCCATGAAAGAGGAGGCCTTGCAAAATTCAATTACTCTAGCTCCAGTGGTATCCTAGTAAATCGGTATGACCAGAGAGACAGTCAGACAAACTTTCTAGATTAGTCATCTCTTACAGGCTGTTGTTGTTGTTTGGTTTTTAGGAGCATTAGCAACTAAGGCCATATTGCTCCGGTGGTCACGGGCTCGAACCCCGGTCTAATCAAGAAGCGTGTGCTACGCACTGCTCCTCCTGCCCACCTGGCTATGGAGGCGCCATCTTACAGGCTATTCACGAGTAAAATAAATCGTTGCTAGTACGTCCTCCTCTGTTATTATTATTATACATAATATAATTTAAATCTTTTCTATTCTACAATTTGATTTTTATTGTGCATTTTAGGTCCTATAGAAATGTTCTTTTGCGTAATAATAAAAAAATAATATCGTGATGTTATACAACAATAGCCCCTGAGGACTGGGAACTCATGATCGTAAACATAGCCATGTTACACAAATTAATACTAGTTAACCTTAAAAAGAATAAAATGCAGTTCAACAGACTAAGAAATAACTTTATTCAAACGAAGACTAAGTGAAACTGCAAGACATCGATGATGCCAAAAAGTCAGCAACTTACGTACGAGATTTTTAAAGCTACTCCGATAATGTAGCCCAGGGAACATTAATATACACGTTTGAGTTGACCGAGGCTGGAGCTGATGTTACTGCTGATTACAGTAATGTTATTTTAGCCTCCATCTTGTAAACTCCCCTGATCTTAAGTGGCAGTCGTGGAGTATGAAGAGAAAATTTATTTAAATAAATAATCTTTATTTGTCCTACCATGGAAACTGTCAAACAATACACATGACAGAATTAACTACTCATTATCCAAAGCATATTGGAGTACTAAAGTCGACATGTGATAAGAATTACTCAACAGCAGTGAGAGAAGTTGAGCCATTGGCAAAGCAATGTAGTATTTTATACTATTATTTTGGATATGTTGAAATACCGTTGTTTATACACTGTTAAAGTTAGCTTTGGCACACTCGCAAAATTGGAATCTTTCGAAGTGTAGTGGAGGTAAAAGACAAAGTCTTAATACAGTAATTTTATTGTATTATAAGTTTGATAAATTACAATATTTTATAATTTTTTTAAAATTATTTAAATTATCAGTAAATTGACAAACTCATAGTATTAAATTTATTTCAGAATAATGATTAAAAATCAATACGTATCTGCATATAAAAAGTAAACTTCAGTTTTATTGTTATATTAGTTGTATGAATATGATTTTAAACGATTTAACGGCAATCATACAAATACCTGAAACTGGTGCTGTATGAAAGCTGCCCTGTTCCCAGGATAACTTGATTGTATTCGACGTTGTAAAGAATGTTTTGATGACCGGTACTCCAGGACGATCTGAAATAACGAAAGACAGACAGTCACCATATTGTTAAGGAAGTTTAATCTTCTTTGCTATAAATAATAATGAATAAAATTGCCAAAATATGTAAATAAATGATTATTATAAAAAAATAACAGCTAAATACCGTATTGTAAGGTCTGCACTAGGACTTCATCAGACGGTGGGCCAGCGCCTCTGGTGTTGAACGCTTGAACTACAATACTGTACTCAGTGGACCGATTAAGACTACTGAGCTGCACTTCATACTTGGAGGACTCTGAAATTTCTACTGTTTTGAAGATGTAAGGTGTTGACGATCCGTGAATTTTGTAACCAACGTAGTATCCGTCTATTCGACCAACGTCATCTGTAATCGCTGGTTCCTGTTTAAAAATATGTATGCTTTTGGTATTTACAATTTAATTTGGGTAACTTAAAAGATATATATACTGTTCTTATTTGGTAGTACAAGGGGTGATCAGTAAGTAATGCACATTACTCACACACGCGTGTGCACCAGGAAAGGGGGGGGAGATTTATGATGTGCACTTTTTGTACTACAAATTAACCATCAACACACCTAATATCATTTTTCTGGTGTTTTTATATCTGAAAATATGGACAGATGAAGTGAAAGCCATTGTAGTAATAAGCAATGTTCGATTATAGATTTGGTACAACTCTCAGCTGATAAGTGAACCGATTAGCTAATAATTCGTTTTTCTTGTTCTAATATAGTCTGACTTCTAACTTTAATTTAGGTTCCGTCTATTCAAAGTATCTTTTAAGTTTGTTAATCTAAATATCGATCACTATTTTATCACTTTTAAGTTCGAGCTTTAATTTTATTTAATTTATATTGATTTATTTTATTTATTAAATATTTAGTTAATTTATGCATTTTCAGCGCAAAACTCTTAAAATTATAAGATTATCATTATGCTTTCATTACTGTCGTTGTCTTAATTGCCGTCGTTCTGAAACTAAATTGTTTTCTGAATGTACCACGGCTTTATAATAGTTACCAATTTTCCAACTACTCGTCTGAATGGCTGATCTCGTTACATCTTACGACACAATTACACCAAAACATACCGCTATTGGCTAAAACAACAGAAAACAGTCAGAATACTTGCATGACCTTATAATATAAGGATAACAAATCGTTAGTCATTGTATGTCAAAACAAAGGATGACATAAATAAGACGACAGAGTGCTAAAATTTCTCTCAACAGACAACTATTACCGTGAAAAAAATATACATGCAACAAGATGAGCTTCAGAGAAGGATGTACATTATCGTGCACAACACAGATATAGCGTGCATATTCAAATCTTAGGTTTCCCAAGTACAGGTTTCACTTATTGACTATAGTCTGCACTCTATTGATGCGCTTGCATTTTAAAAAGCGATTGTAAAAAGGGATTTACTGTAAACAATACAGAGTAAACAGATAGATTATTATAACTTAAAGCTAGACCCTTAAAGTTGACATATATATGCTGTCTACATGGTGAAGACCAATCTGAATGTTTGAGGGGCTGGAGATCGGAACTATGTTATTTGAGCACTGTGTATTGGCTGTTCATTATAACAAAGGAGAAACATAAAACTACGTTTGTTTGCTGCAGAGATTGTTATGGAGAAATCAGCAGCCTGGTGGATTTTTCATAATTTCTTAGAGGGCGAAAATAGGCAGGAGATTTCCTTAACTCGTGATTTCTATCTCACACAAGCAAATTGCCTGAAGAAAGCAGTATCAGATCGATTTACAAAAAATTAAAATGCTGCTAGTAGTAGGCCATGCTCACTTTCACAGGCAGTTTTGTAAACAATACAGTTGTAGACTATTTTTAAAGTATTAAAAAAAAAAAAATTATAATTATTTTGAGGATTCGTTGTATAAATAAAACAGCTGTGCCAAATTTTTTGGCGTTCCGGAATGACAGAATTAATAATTACATAAATGCGTCCGTGAAGTTACGTTAGATTAATAAGATGCTCATACGTGCGCATGACGGATGCATTCAGATCCATACACTGACTGGCCAAAAAAATTAGAAATCCTTTGCAACTGGCGTCAAACGTGCAATATGCAAATAAGTTGTCACATGTTTGACCTTAAGTCCCATGGTATCAGATAAATACCGTACACTTTAATGAGGTTTCTTAATCGACTCCGTCATGGGCAAGACCGGTGATCTTCCCGATTTTCAGAAAGGTGTTATTGCTGGATAACGTTTGGCAGGGTACACTATTGAGAAAACAACGAAAATCATTAGTGTGTCGAAAAGCAACCATTACAATGAGTGGAAAATGGAAAGAGAATGCAACTCTAAAAGGAAGAAAGGAGACAAAAAAAAGTCGATACTCCAAGAATATAAGGCGACTGTGAATCAGGATAGAAGGCCTAGTGTGTATGAAATAACTGAAAAATTTAATTTAGCCAACGAAAGACCCGTTTACAACCGAAATAAAAAAAAAAAAAAACGAAAGGTTCAACTGTAGTGGTTCCGCCAACACCAAGACTGGATTGTGCAACAAGTGGAAGAAAAAAAAAATATTATATGGTCTGACGAAATTCGATTTACACTTTTTTCACCAATGATAGAGTGAAAGTGTGGCGTGAACTTCGCGAAGTCATGCATCCAGACTGTCTCGTGTCTATCAATGGCCGGAGGTGGTATCGAATTATGTTCTGTTGGTACGGGCTATGTACCTTTATATAGTTAGTTTCATCCAGTATATATATATATGTATTTCTGTCGTATCGGATCAATTTCACCATAAAACTCATCATTTTTAGCGGGATTGCGATGGATTCTTTCAAGACAGGATGACTATCCATCATGCAGAAACTGTATCTGAATGGATCGAGGAACGTTCGTAAGATTTCTACCGTTTACCCTGGCTGCCTAATTCGTCAGATCTGAATCCGATTGAGGATATCTGGGGTATGATGGAATGGGCAGTTTATGCTTTGCAGTGATAAATACACTGATGGTGATATCTGGAAATAGAAAACCCAGACACCTTGTGGAATCCATGCAGTGACGTATACAAGCTTTTATTCGGGCAATAGGCAGTCCTACTAGATACTGAATAAGGGTTTCTAATTTTTTTTTTTTTTTTTTTTTTTGGCCAGTGGGTGTAGCATGACAGTATTATATTCGCAGTGTTAACAAGTTGTACTTCGTATGTAAAACTTTAAAATCGATAACGTGATATCAAAGTTTTTTATTTTTTATTAGTGTGGTCACTATCAGATTTATTAAGAAATACTCTATATTTGAGGGATAAACATATAAATATTGTAATGATTTTATTATGCCATTTCCAGTAACTCAGAAATAAATAATTAACTATTCTTCTTACAGATATGTTGCAGTAGTAACATAACTGCAATGCGTCACAGTTATTTTATCATTTTTTTTAAAATTTATCTCTTATTATTTGAATATACTGTCTGTACTAGTTATACAACCTCACTACTGCTGACGGCTACTAACTAAAGATCTTGATGCTAGTCAATTGGCCTACAGTATTTTACTTAATTTTGTTTATTATAAAATCCTGGAAGCAAATATGTGAAGGTGACAGCTGTATAATATATTTTAACATACAATACTCATACTGTGTTTTGTTGGGATTAATATTCAACTAGAGAAGGATGTGAACTGCTATAAAATTTCTTAATCCAGAAATTGAAAAATTTTATTTATTAAAACAGTCTTTGCACATTTAATGAAAAATAAACAATTTTTTTTCACTTACCTGCCAAGATATGTTTATCACATTTGAAGAAGCGGCTGCCGCTTTAACATTCCTAGGCGTCTCACGAGGTGCTGTAATGTAATATATAATTTGTAGAAAAAATAAGAGACATTTTGCATGCCATATTTCATCTACTTTTATTTTAGGTTTTAATAGCTCATTAAAATTAGTTTCCGCATTGGAAAAATAGCGTCAACAATCCAGAATTTTTAACGTGCGTTAGTCATGGAATGTTTTCGTACGGTATTCAAACAAAAATACAAACGTAAAAGTTACCTTCCGTTTCTCCTCAGATGAGGTGTGTTATATTTGTTCTTCAACTCTAGCTACGAGTCTTAATGGAATCGTAATCTCATTTCTATTAAGAAGCGGTGACACTTTGCCGGGGAAGCGATCTGTTCGCTATTCACTGCCATCTTCATGCAGTGTCACCTCGAAAACATGATTTGCCCTTATTCATTCCGATACCGTTTTCCGAAGCTACGCAACAGAAGATGCACGTCTTATAACATCTCGAGAATATATAGCGTACATATGCACGGTAGTTATTTCCAGTACCTTACCTACTACTTCTGTTTAAGGGTTGGAAAATGGCGACATGAATTTCTAATGACTCGAATGAGTACAATGAACAATTGTACAGAGAAATAGAGTGGGCTAGTAAATCGGAATGTCTTATAATGGGGGATTTTAACTTCCCAGATATTGACTGGAACTTGTGGGTTGGGCACTCACACACTAGTCAGACTTTTGTGGATTTATTGGATGATTATTTTCTGCAGCAGCATGTTCGAGAGGCAACCAGAGAAAGTAATACTCTTGATCTGATTATCAGTAGTGATCATTCATGTATTAGGAATTTGCAGATAAAAGAACCACTAGGTGGCAGTGATCACAGTGTGCTGACGTGGGATTTACTTAAAGAATTAATTACCATCAGGGGTAAAGGAAAGGGTTTTTGCTTCAGTAAAGGCGAGTACAGTGGTCTCCGACAGTTTTTAAATTCTGTACAGTGGGATCAACTGACGATGTTACCAACAGTAAATTCTAAGTGGGAAGCATTCAAGGAATTAATCGTGGAAGCTCCTAAAAGGTTCATACCTATTAAGAAATATTGTTCAATGTTTAGGCCTAAATGGTTGTCAAATGAACTATGAGACTCGTAACAGAGAAGAAAATGCATGGGATGCATATAAATTATCAAGCGACTCAGAAGCCTATGGCCGATATAAGCGAGTCTGTAATCAGGTGACAAAGGAGGTTTGGCAGGCGAAGGCAGATTACGAGAAATCCTTGGCAAAAGATGCTAAGAAAAACAGCAAGGATTTCTTTACTTTTATAAACTCTAAAAGGAAGGGGATGAATCTGATTGGTCCACTTGACATCGATGGTTCGACTGTTGATGATCCTGCTCAGATAGCAAACAAACTGAATGAGTATTTTGCATCTACATTCACACGTGAGGAATTATTAAGGTTTGAAAATTGCAGAAGGTTATCAAATTGTAGCAAGATACTTAATGATTTTGTAATAACTGAGAGCAAAGTGGAAGAGAAATTGTTGAAGTTAAACGTAAGAAAAGCACCTGGGGTGGATGGGATCTATACAGTTATATTAAAGGAGGCGGCAAAGCAACTAAGCAAACCCTTAGCCATAATTATGAGAGCATCCTTGGACTCAGGGGAGGTTCCCACGGACTGGAGATGTGCAAATGTATCCCCAATTCACAAAGGGGGATCGAAGGGTGACACGAGTAATTACAGACCAGTTAGTTTAACTTCTGTTCCGGGTAAAATAATGGAGTCATTGGTTAAAGATGCATTGCAGGATCATCTAGATCCTGCAATGCATCTTTATGCAGCAATAAATCAGACACAGCATGGGTTTGTTAAGGGAACGTCTTGTCTGACAAATTTGATAGGATATTATGATGTGGTTACAAAGGAACTGGATGTAAAAAATAATTTTGATATCATATATTTGGATTTCAGGAAAGCTTTTGACACTGTTGCGAATGGAAGACTATTGTACAAATTGGAGCAGAATGGTATTAAGGGTAAGTTGCTACAATGGATAAAAGGATGGTTAGGTGCTAGAAGACAGAGGGTGGTAATCAATGGGTGCTGCTCTTCTTGGACTAATGTTATTAGTGGAGTCCCACAGGGTTCGGTGTTAGGTCCACTGTTGTTTTGTATATTATCAATGATATTGATGAAGGTATATCAGGCTTAATGTCGAAGTTTGCAGATGATACAAAGGTTGGCAGGGTTGTTAATGACAGTAATGGCAGTGTGCTACTGCAACAGGATCTAGATAATTTGGGCAGATGGGCTAAGAAGTGGCAACTGAAGTTTAACCTTGACAAATGCAAATTACTGCATATGGGTAGAAGTGACCCCAGAGAAACGTACCAACTGTGTGGTACTACACTTAAGGTGGTAGAAAATGAAATAGACCTGGGAGTAATTGTGCAGGCAGATATGAAGTTTTCTGAGCAATGCAGACAGGTTGCCAGGGCAGGTCATGGGGTTTTGTCAATGATATATAGTAATTTTGCTAGCAGGGAAAAGGAGGTGATTGTCCCTCTGTATAAGGCAATGGCCACGGCTTGAGTACTGCGTACAGGTCTGGAAGCCTCATTTTAGGAAGGATGTAGATTTACTTGAGCGTGTACAGAGAAGGGCAACAAGATTGGTGAGGGGAATGAAGGGATCCTCTTACCAAGAGAGGCTTAAGTTCTGCAAATTGCAGTGGCTGGAGACTAGGCACCTGCGCGGTGATCTGATTGAGGTATATAAGGCCTTGAATGGGTTGAGCACGCTGAATTCTGATGGGATCCTTCCACTTGTTCAGATTACGAATCTAAGGGGGCATAAATTCAAATTAAGAAAGGACAGATGTAGAATAGATGTGCGGAAATTTTCCTTTAGCCAGTGGGAGATTAATTGCTGGAACAAACTTCCATCTGTCGTTGTGGAAGTTGATAGGTTGAATAAATTTAAGGAGGAATTGGACAGGCATTTGGAGGGAATGGTGTGATTTTTTTTTTTTTTTTTTTTTGGCTGATGCTGCATAAGCTCATACATTTGCTTTCTTGCATCACATGCCACTACTACTAACTTTTTTTTTTTTGCATTGTGCAGAGTTAATTTGAAAAATTAACTGCAATTTTTAAAAATAGTTGCAGAAACACCAGTTTGAGCATTTTCTTTCAACATTGTGCTCACTGATGAATGCGATGATTTATTGGTAATAACGTCAACATCTTTTGTAGATGGTAAATTTTAGTCTTTACTGAATCTTATCTTTCGCAATAAAGGCGCTTATTGCGAGTTTTTTTTTCTCTCTCTCTCTCTCTTCGCGCTTCTTTAATCGTGTTGCCTTAGTTGGCAGTAATATGGTGTATTTTTTAATTCTTAATTTAATGCTAAGGATTAGGTAAAGTACTACGTACAGTACGGTAAAGCAGGCAGAAAGAGAGTAGGTGGACCAAAGAGGAAGAAAGATCGGTCGATAAAAAGAGACTGATTTCTGGGTTCCAATTACTTATGAAGGGGAAAAAAAAAAATAATAATAATATATATAAATCACTTTCGGATTCCTGTCAAAAATAATTCAGATGATATTTATGGCCAAACAAAGTATTTAGTTCACGTTATGAGTCAGATATGAACGAAATGTAGAAACTTCACATGAGCTCAGTCGGCTGTATGTAATTTATATTCAGTAGCTGTTGGTTGGTTATTTGGTTTTTAGGAGCATTAGCAACTAAGGCCATATTGCTCCGGGAATATGCGGTGGTCATTCCCTGACCTTTTCGCATCCTCAGTATTTGGTGGTGACGGGCTCGAACCCCGGTCTAATCAAGAAGCGTGTGCTACGCACCGCTGTTCCTTCCCACCTGGATACGGAGGCGCCCTATTCAGTAGCGTACCATACTACAGGGGTAGGGTCAGCAGGTACATTGTACCCCCATGACGCCGAAATCTGGTATTGTAGCGCTTTATAGCATTAGGCAATTGATGCCTTTTTTGTGAATGTACCTGTTGACAAAAAAATCCTGGCTACGCCAGTGTTTATATTTCAGTTCTGTTACTCTATGGGATTAAATTATGGACTATTAAGTTAATAGTCTATAGTTTAAGAGCACAGATTAATGTTAAAGTACATTTTTAACAGTGCCTAACAACATTGAATGCTCAATATTCTATAACTGCATCAGAACCATTCGTTAGTACTGCCATTCAAAAAATGTCTTTCTTTCTGCCTGCCTTTTTCCACTCTCAAATGAGAGTGGAAAAAGTAAATTTAATAACATTCGATGCATGAAAATAAAGAGTATTTAGTATTCTTGATTGAAGACAATCATTTTACCTAACACAACAGTTAATGGAACACGATTAAAAAAAAAAAAATCAAAATATCGCACGTACAATGGACAATTCAGGACAATTTTAGCAGCACAGGTACAATAATTAACTTTCATTCGCATCCACTGGCACTTGGCGCCATCTAGTGGGATTTATCAACACTTGTCTTCAAAAGGACATCGGCAATCAAAATAAACAAAGCCGCCAAACAAAGTAAACAAGCTTTATCATATTACTTTCAGTTCACAGTTCGGATATAATATTATTCAGTATTAATTGCAACAAAATTTACAATTAAAGAATAAATTTAACTGTTTCCTCTTTTATGGGCTGAATTACTAATTACTAAATGACATCATTCTGATGAACAGACGAATGAAAATAATTTATACATATAAATTAAATTAAATTAAATTATGTTTATAACAATGGAATGAACTTATGCGAAATATATTTTATGTGATATAAAATTATATTACTTTATTCGTATGATATGTTACAATTGTTTAGCAATTACTGAGCGATTATTATTCACATTAATTAGTAGAGAAAAAATGATTCAGTCAAATGTTTAATTCAATTTCCCATCTTATCCATAATTTAGTTTAAAATAGTTTAAATAAGCAATGCCACGGCACGCATCGTTTGCTATTTGTTCACTACGCAATTTAAAGGGCTTATCTGTGCAGCAACATCAGGCAACCAATTAATTATATTAATTTAGTTTCACATATTTTAATCTTTTCATCAAAGAAACGGCAACCGAAATGTCATGCATACTTCAAAACTGAGTCTTTTGAATATGATTTCCCATTACGAAATTAGAAAAAAATAATAATGATGCAATTACTTTAAAGAAGTGAACCCACACAGCAATAATCTTTTAAGAAAAATAGCGGAATGTTAATTTACCAAAACAATAAATAAATTATATATTGCTTTTTATTTTACTGTTCATTAAGATTTCGATGCATATAAACAGGAAAGGAAAAAACAGCTGTAAAAAAAAGAAATAGCACACATGCAACTAGAACCAGAAAAAAAAAAAAGACTAAATTTTCATTTCTTGGAATGAAGAAAAAGCCAAGATATTATTTTAACATCGTTGAAATTTTAATATTGTTGAAAACGGTTCAAGTACCTGCTGCAGATTTTGTGGTATAAAAACGACACGTTTTCATTGCCTTATGGAATGAAGAATGAATGTATATTGTTTTTATACTGTACTTCTTTGGCCAAGCTAGAAATCGTCTTGATATTTTCTTTTCCATGAACTCAATATTAATTTCAATCATGAAATAGTAAAAAAAATGCATATTAACTTCTCTGGATGAGCGTGTAGGGTAATATATTTAAAATGAATATAATAATGGGTGGCGCACTACGTGGGACACCGATTAGAGGTAGTTCTTGCTTACCTGCACATATAGTTGTATAAAAATTGCAGAACGATGCAAGGCTTATGTAGCATTCCTTGCATCTGCCATCAAAAATCAAAATTAATAATTTAATTAGTTTTATAGTTTTAAATTAAGTCAAATTAAAATTAATTAGTTTTTTTTTAAAAGTTAAACTAATAGTTAATTAATACTTAATATTTTATTAACTAATGCAAGAAAATAATATAGCAATTGAATTTGCGCTTGAAGTAATTTTAGTGTTTCGTCTGACAGGAGAAGGAAAGTGTGAAGGAGACAGAAAGCATCAGTGCAAATAGAAATAGATGAATGTTAGTTAAACTTGTAAGATCTTACAAATGAAAATAGAAATATTTGTTTTGCTAAAATAAATCCAGGAAGGGCGATGGAAAGTGAGAATTAGCATTAATACCCGAGTATTAAGTTAAAGATAGTAAGTATTAAGATTGGATATTTAGTTTTAATGCAAATAAGGTTAAAGTTGGAAGGACACTGGATTTAGTAATGGACAGTTTTAGGCGTGGGAATTAAAATAGAGGCTAAATGGAAACAAGTAATATTGAATAATGTAAGAGAGCTAACAGGGACAGCAGGACTAGGTAGAGGGGTGCCATTTGGGAACAGGCGTGAAAGGGTTGCTGAGGGAAGTAGCGGCCATTCCGGAACGTAGGTCTGTTCCTGTTTTTTTCTTTTTTCTCTCGAATCCTGAACTCAAGGACTCATAAGGAATTTAGTGATAGTCTTTTTAAAAAAATGACATTCCTGTTGTATTAGGCAAGTTAGTTACTAAAGTTGAGATAATTTGTTATGAATGTTAATGATTATGAAATAATGTAAGGGTGGTAAATATAAAGAAATTATATTTATAGGGGTAGTACTGCAAGAATATGTTAACCTATATCATTATAGGCCAGGAGCCAATACAAGATAACATTACCAGCTGAGGTGTAAAGAGAAAGAAATTTTATTAATAGAGAAACCTCATGAGTAAAGAGGGATGACTAAGATGATGACTAGAGAGTAATTAAGGTAGAATGAGGGATTTATAGTGAACATTACTGAGGTAAGAGGATACCAGTTGTAATACCTTTCATGTGTTACAACTGATTAAAGCCTAGAAACAAATATACAAAAGAGTAATAAGAGCTGAAATGAGTTTTACTGATGTAAGTGATAAAACTGTAATGGAAGAGATAAAACTGTAATGGAATGATTGAGTAATCATTGATGATTCATATTAAGTAAGATACAATTGATATTAATAATTTGTAAATTGAGAATAGTTGATGAGAGAGACAGGTAGTGTATTGTACTGTAGTATGGTTCAAATAAATGGAAATGGGTATGCATGTATATATGTAGTTTGTTTTTTTTTTATGTAAATGCTGTATATAATGTTCATTAAAGGTTTGTAAATTTATCGAAAAAAATGTGTCTTTAATGTTCTGCTAACACCCGCTTTACACATCCTAGAATCTAGAGTTTTCTGTGAATTGCAGTCAGATTTCCGTTTTATGGGTTGCTTGAGACTTCAGTAGGGTGGAAGCCAAAACACAACAAAATAAACTCAACAAAAACAACATACAAGTAATAACATTTTTTGTATAATTTCCCCTCCCTACAAACTTTCATCAGAAGAACACACATGCATATTATAATAATAATTATATATATACATACAATGTGTTTCAAAAATGATGGTCAATAATTTAAAGGTGAAAGGGACAAGGTATTCTTGTATTGATTGCGGCCTTCAGGGTTACCCCAATATACTGCTGTAGCATCTGTAGGTTATTTATATCCGGCAAGAGTGTGTGTGTAAGCATATGTGTGTGTTGTGATGGTTGTTGTTTGCCAGCCCTGGAGTCTTAGCAGCCGGAAGGCAGGGAGCAAGCTATCTGCATCCCGACTCCCGTCCCTAGCCACATGGAGGCGCTCCAGGAACTATCTGAATTACACTAAGTGGGATTCCAACAAGTGGAATCCCGGTTATAATAAATAAGGAATGGGGAGGAGAAAGTGGGAGAAAAGAAAGTAGAAGAAGAAAAGAGAGCAAAACACTCTCTCAGGAAAAAGAAGAAATAGGAAAGAGGAAAACACTAGTTGGAAAATCTAACACGCGAGAGAGCTTGAAGAGGTAAAATTTTGAAGCCCGAAGGCTTGTAATTTTGAAAGAAAGATTCCCCTAGCCGGGAAGGAAGCCCAACCTGCACCGACAAGGGGAGAAAGAAAAGTCTCAAGGAAAGAACATAGGTAATGTACAAGTGGCTATTAGATAGCCACTTAAAAGAATAAATTAAGATAAATAATAAATACTTATGTCACCGATATGAAAACATAGCAGTTAACATATTAACAAATTACACTGCATAAGCAGAGAGTAAAATATACAATATTTACAAAATAAGTAATTACAATTTTAGCTGAAAAACCAGTCAACCAAGAAATTAACAGAAATAGTCAACCAGAAGAAATGCAGAAACATATATACAAAATACAAAGAGACGATTAATTACAAGCAACAATAATCCAACAAACAGAACTCACCCAAGGCAAAGATATGCCAAAGGCAAAACCAATAAATACTGTACAAATAAATTAGTTAACCGAATCAAAAGCAATTCTAAATTTAAATCTAAGTATAACAAATCAAAATCTGTTTTTGATTTGTTATACTTTGTTAAACGCTCACCAGCTGTTCGACAATTCAGAAAATAATTGGTTTGGATGGAAAGGTTCAATTTAATAGCCTTCGAGCTTCAAAAATTTTGAGCCTGCAGCTTTTCTCTTATATGTTGTATTTAAATATTTAGTTTATGTTCTGAAAATTCAGAACAAAATAAGAATTGTATGAAATATTTTGGGCTAGTTTTCTATAAGTCACACCAAAGCGTGTCAAGAGGTCTATTGAAGGATATCTGACAGACAAATACTATGATTATTCAACATAATGTTCATAATGATTAATTAGCAGTGTACTTAGTCATACTCTTAAAGGTTAATGCTATCTTAAGGTTTTCGAAATCTGTATTTAAATTAAATAAAATTATCGGCCGGAACCTTTTATTCATCCTATAATTACCATATGTACTTATTAACTACTAGCGTCTATAATATATTACGAATAATTTTCTAGCCGTGCATTAAAACATGTAAGTTTCTATACCTACGCTCTTCTAAGGTGGTCACAAGTACCTCAGAACTGTATTCACTGTCGCCAAGAACATTAGAAGACTTCATTTTAAAGTAATACGTTGTTAACTGTCTTAGCCCTCTGACAATTGCTGATGATTCTCTTCCAGAGACTGACAGCTGATTGATACTAGACTCGTCCTTAATGCCTCGCCCTGTAAAATAAAAGTAAGTATATAATAGTATACACATACTGTACTAGTATTATTTGTAAAATATTAGAAATCATGAATATTATGTGAGCATTTCTCTGTTATGGAGAAGTCGTGATTGTTAAGAATGATAGTTTTCTATTACTACTTTCTAAATCAGTTGGCTCTTCAACTGCGCTGTACTCTTTCACCAGGCGAAAGTATCACGAGCGTACAACATCAGGTAGTAGTATACCAGCAGCTGCAGCATTGTGTTTTATATACATATCGGCTAATACAGAGGTAAAAATGCATGAAGCAGACAAACGAAGATTTCCCGACATGCAGCAGATGTTTCGAAAAAAACAGATTCGATATCAGGCAAAATCAGTCATAAAAATAAATGGCGATTTTAAATCGATTAAGCTTATATTTAAACATAAATTAACTTTATTGAAAAAAAATGAGTTTGCAATTTAAAGTAGCACTGTTCAACTGATTTTCTAGAACACGGTAAAAATAGAAGGTCTGAACATAAGATAAGTTGGGGCAAAACGAAAACTTTCTTCACCCGGGATTTGTAATATTTCAAAAAGTGGAAAGTACTTTTGTGCTCTTGTACTTCAACATAAACTATGTGCTATTTAATCCTTGATACTTCCACTTTCGGTGCTATTAAATTATTCAGGATGAGAAATTTTTTTTGTTCTCTCTTAAAGTATATCATTTGCCTTATTTCAGACATTATTATAATAATGCCTGAAATAAGGGGTTAATTATTTCAATGTTATGCTCCAATTCACAAGGGCGTTATGAATCAGTTACATTCTTCCTTTGAAATAGGCATATATGAAGATAAGTGGTTACATAATAAAATATGGGAAAAATACCTCATTTATTTAAGATGCCACAACAAGTTTAAAGAACATAACCTCTCGAAGATTTTTAGAATTGCCTATATGAAGGTGTAACTTAAAGTTAATAAAAAATATTTTTAACATTTCGATTTGTAAGAGTCAAAAATTGTAAACGCACTCTCCAGTTCAATAGGCTTTTTGATACAACCATGACATAACACATTATCATCGATAAACCAGATGCCAGTACAGCAACATTAGCTGGGAGTGATCACAGAGTTCCATGTTGCATGATGAGGTGAGAGGTAGCAGCTGTTAAAGGCAAAGGAAGGGGAATTAATTTCAGGAAAGGAGATTATGACAGCTTAAGGTGCTACATGGCTTCTATCAACTGGGAAGGTAGTTCACAGAGCGCGAATACATTATAATTATGATATAACTTTAAAGCTATAGCCACAGAAGCCGTGAATGCGTATATATCTTTAGGAATACTGCACGAAGAGGATTGAAAGACGGATGAATAATGAACTAGCCAAAGGAATTCAAGGGGGATTCAAGTGTTGTTGCTGACCCCATGGTTTCCCCGATTAGCCGCTTTTATACATCATGTGAAGAGGCTTTCGCCATATCTGGTCATGTATATAAGTTGTGTAGTGTGCCAGTTTAATAACTACTACTAAGAAACTATTATTTTTAGGCCACACGAATAATTAAATTCATCTGCCGTGCTGTGTGTCTTATGCCTGTTAATTGTGTGTTCTATGGTCGATTTGTCGATTTTTCTGGATGAAAAACCCCAATTTCTGGGGGTGGAAACCTTGCTATCTACGTCTGAGACCGACTAACTCAGTCATGGAGTGAAAAAAGCCCATTAAACTTCCTCGCGTCATCGACAGTATTCGAACTCGTGCCTTTTCCACCCGGTGTGGGGAGGACGGTAACGTTACCATTGGGCTACCCGCGCAGACTGTCACTTTAATAAAGTAGAAAAAGAATGATATGGAAAAGTTACAGAGCGATAAACGTACTGAAGTCTAGAACAGTTATAAGTTTATCAGTAAAGGCTGCCGTAGCCGAGTGTTCATAAGTACACGTGCCTTGAGTGACCGGAGCTCAAGTCCGTGACTGCTAAATACAGTGCTGTTTCTTGTATTCTCTATCTTGTGAATTCCTCTGACGTAGTCGTCCCCGAGTATAAACAGAAAATTTATTTATTTAACAGAATCACAGAAAAGTTAAAAAGTAGCAAACACTGGGCATGAGAAAGCACTGACTAAGAGAGCAAAGAGCCCGACAAGATTTTCATGATGGATATGAACACAAAGAAGAAAACGAATCAGACAGTACTGCTGTGCGGTACGAACTGATTCTGGATTATCCGAACTTCAGCTGGGATAAGCCAGTCGACGTTGATGATGAAAAACAATTCATGGCGACGCTGAGCGAGTGAAGCTGGAAAGCATGAAATGTTTTCCAGCTTCATCTGGAATACCTATGAAAGATCGATACTGACATTTCAGATTATTTAGTAGAAAACTTTTATAGCTTAAAGGCGAATAGAGCTTTTAGAGTTGGTGGTACGTACCCAATAATTCTATGAGTTGAAAAGTGCATTGAACCAATAAGCTTAAATATTAGAGTGTGACGGGACTTTGGAGAGATTTCCTTGAATTAGAGAAGTGCCAATGTGTCCCCAATACATAAAAGCGATTCTAACAGAGAAGTGAGTAGCTACTGATCAGCGACTCTGACATCATTGTAGGAAAATCATGGAGGTAATGATTCAAGAGTAGAATATATAATCATTTAGATAGAAATAGAATACTGAATTCACTGTTATTATGATTATGTAACTAGGGACCATAAAATTCAAATTACAGGGGAAGAGAGATTTAGGCCGGATTTCAGGATTTTATTTATTTCATTTTTTAACCGGCAACTCGTTCCGGTAATCGACACCAGCGAGGTGTTAATTACCGGAATGAGTTGCCACTATGTATAACTAAAGCATGGATCCTGAATTTTAAGAAAACTTAAGTCTACGTGAGGAAGGGGTAATAAAATAGGGAGTATGTTTTATTTTATTTTTATCTATTAGCATCTATATTTAATTATTTATTTTATTATTTTTAGCCGGTGGAAACTGCCTAGGGCTTCCTTGCACCATATGGCTAATGATAATACAATGTTTTATTTTGTTTTCTTATTTTATTTTATTTTGATTTTTTTTTTAATTCGATCTCTTTCTGATTGCATTTCGGAGTTCACAATAATACAGAATAATATTTTGCCTAGAAAATACTAGAAATTAAAATCGATTTCTAGTATTATAAATTATTTGACAAGGCTGAAAGTGGTTACAACCTTCCTCCCATTATAAAATCCATCCTTAACCTATCCTAGAAGTATGTAATGGAATCAGTAATGGTAAGTGGAGATGTAATGAGCAATGGGGTGGAACATAGTTTGGTGTTGCATTAGCGACAGGCAGTTAAAGAAATCCTGAAAAAAAAAAAAAAAAACCAGTAAGCTACATGGACTTTCCTTTTAGATTAATCTTTCGAAAGCTGGGCTTCATTATTCACAAGATATTTTGAGTGAGAGGAGTTACCGAAAGTGAATTCCTTCATCTGATGCCATTTCAATGAAAATGAGGAGCAAAGTTGGGTTTTTGGGAGCAAAATGACAAGAGAAAAGAATTACACTTGTTCTGCGACTAGCTAACCCAGCAACGAGTTTAAATGCAACTTGAAATTCTAGTTTTTATTTTCAAATGATTGAGTTGTTTACAAAAACTGAGAAATATTTAAAGCTATTATCAGCTAGCATATGAGATTAAGATGCCATGAAAATGTTAACATGAAAGGTTTCTCTTTTCTGGAGGGAATCAAACTCGGATTTTAATGTCCTTGTTCGCTGGATCACAGGCGAGCGAATGAGTTTTAGCAAATATATGCTACATTAACTAGCTGTATTTACTGTTGAGCGGTAGAATGCAATCCAAGCAGCAAATGATTTTTTTTTTTTTTTTTTTTTTTGTTGTTCCCCTTTTATGAGGGGGTGTGGGGAAGGCGATTTCTATTTATTTCGCGAAGAGTTCACACACACGCCTTCCAAACTTTTCCCTGTCTTGATGTTTTCTTGATATTGTCGAAGTATGCGCACATTTGGGAGTCAAAGCCAGAACTTGTTTTTATTTTCTTTCATGCAGGAACGCGCATTCCCTTAACAATCAGTGGTAGATCATTTTCGGCTGTATAAAAGAGCAACCTGACGAAGGAGAACTTTTTCTTGCTCTCTCTCTTGAGTAAAGTGACCGAGTTCGGGCCAAATATAAGCTGAATTCTTGCTATAAACTGTTTTATGTATAGAGAACTTTCAAATTTCTGCGCGAGATGAATTCTCTTGTCTGCTAGCACTCCCACTTTATGTGTTTTAGGACCCCAAGACTGCGACATCTAGCTCGCTGAAACTAATGCAAGGAAAAAGCTCTAGATTTAAAGTAAAGTTTTATGAGAGAGGGGGGAAGTGGGCGAAGGTTAGAAGAGTCGGCATGGAAGTGCGTTCTTTTTATATCAAAAATCGCGTAGAAAAGCAGTAACTGCAATGTGTCCTTCAGGCAACCTGTTTGATACATTTCTGAAACTGTCAATTGTGAACAATGTCGAAGCACAAAATTTATTCTTCCTCTTCAAAAAATTAAAATAAGCGGATCCTGAAAAACGAATGTGTTTTCTGCTGACTAGATGATTAGCTTTTGTGACAATATGAATGGGCATTCGGTCCGGTTAGCTTGAAAATAATTTGTATGGTTATTGTTTCCAATTAACTATGCTTTTTATCCCTAATAGCGATTAAAAGTAAAACTAAGTGATAAATAGTGACAAATGGGCCTGGAGTACTGGGGTCCATAGTTTAACGAATAGATATTTATTGTATACCCAGTATAAAATGAAATATAAGTACAATTTCAGTTCAGTAGCTTTCGGAACTCGTGTCCCTTTATCAACTGACAAATTTGAATACATTACAAGCAAAGTGTGGCACGTTACTCATTCGTCATTGTTGTAGCACGGACGTGTGCTGCCTTGCGCCAGTGATCATCCATCAATAAAACGGTTGTCTCCAGGATTGGATGTATACGCATGCCTTTCTGGCGATTTAATGCCTTAGGGTTGTTTATTATGTTTAGTGACTCTAGCCATAGGCGGTGGCGAAAGTGTCGCGCGTGGTCCACTATCTCAAAGTCGCGCTTGGGGTCAAGATCGTGGTTGGTAGCCCAAAAATGTTCTGCAAGCGCGGACTGGTCAGTTTCGGCAAGCCGGATTGCTCTGTCGTGTTCCGTGAGGCGATCCTGGAGACGTCTCGATGTCTCACCTACGTAGCAACTGTTACAGGCCCTACAGGTGATACGGTACACTACATTGCTGCGTAAGACAGGTGTGACAGGGGTCTTCACACTGGAGACAAGTGAACGTAAGTTCCTACCTGGTAATTGCACACATTTGATGTTGTAACTTCTCAGGATCTTCGAGATACGTCCTGACACTCTACAAACTCCATGCACTCTACAAACAAGTACATGGCACTGCTATGGGTGCCCCTGTCAGTTCCGTAGTAGCTAACATCGCCATGGAAGATCTGGAGAAGCAGATACACCAGAACCCACCTACACCTATTACAACGTGGTGTAGATACGTCGACGATATTTTTACCATAATACCACGTGGTTCTGAAACGGTACTACTAGAATACCTCAACTCTCTATCCAATTTCATCAAGTTTACCGTAGAATCAGAGGTGGACGGTTCGCTCCCGTTTCTGGACGTGCTAGTGCATCGCGTAGGCCCACATCTAGAGACCTCAGTATACCGCAAACCCATGTGGTGCGGTCAATTCACCAACTACGGTCCGGCCACGCTCCAAGCCATCTCAATAGCACTGCCCGCACCCTGTTCTCCAGGGCCTGGAGCCATTCCAGCACCGACACAATTAGACGTAACGAGATCTCCCGTGTGAAGGCGGACCTAACCAGATGCGGTTATCCATCCCATGTACTAAACAGATGCTTGTTACAGGCACAAGAACTTACTTCCAACCCAAGACCTCCGAAGCAAGTCGGCATATCATCCGCCTACATTCCGTACTATCCAGGAGTGTCAGGACGTATCTCGAAGATCCTGAGAAGTTACAACATCAAATGTGTGCAATTACCAGGTAGGAACTTACGTTCACTTGTCTCCAGTGTGAAGACCCCTGTCACACCTGTCTTACGCAGCAATGTAGTGTACCGTATCACCTGTAGGGCCTGTAACAGTTGCTACGTAGGTGAGACATCGAGACGTCTCCAGGATCGCCTCACGGAACACGACAGAGCAATCCGGCTTGCCGAAACTGACCAGTCCGCGCTTGCAGAACATTTTTGGGCTACCAACCACGATCTTGACCCCAAGCGCGACTTTGAGATAGTGGACCACGCGCGACACTTTCGCCACCGCCTATGGCTAGAGTCACTAAACATAATAAACAACCCTAAGGCATTAAATCGCCAGAAAGGCATGCGTATACATCCAATCCTGGAGACAACCGTTTTATTGATGGATGATCACTGGCGCAAGGCAGCACACGTCCGTGCTACAACAATGACGAATGAGTAACGTGCCACACTTTGCTTGTAATGTATTCAAATTTGTCAGTTGATAAAGGGACACGAGTTCCGAAAGCTACTGAACTGAAATTGTACTTATATTTCATTTTATACTGGGTATACAATAAATATCTATTCGTTAAGTGATAAATGTTACCAACTAGAATTCTAAAAACGCTGCACTCAGGGAGGTAAGCATATAAATGTGCGTTGTTGGATTAAAAATTAGCAACATATGTAGAAAAACGCAGTTAGTGACAGGTGGAGACACCCACAGTAAGTCCGCCTTCCCTCAAACATTCTCAAGAGTTCAGAATGAAGGATGTGTCACATCAGTTTTTTACCTGAGAAACAGTGGGCAAAAAGATCTCGCGTTATGCAAGACATTTTTTCCCGGAAGACACAGCATACTTTCAGCACAGAAGTATTCTAAACACAAACTGCAAGTGCACAGATTATAAGCTAATTCTAGTGAACTCACTGGCTTGTGTCACTGATCATTTAAATCCACAACTAATGGTTAAAAGAAGCGATTTTTTCATTTGGTCTTTTCGTTTTATTGTTCATTCGGAATGCAATCTCGAGATTATTTTCATTCAGCCGATGACTGCAAAGTTGTACACAGATATATCCTCATCGGGCTTGTTGGTATCAACAGATCCTCCCTCAGATCCTTCTAAAGAAGACAGCTCGAGATATGAATTATCCATCAGAACCCGATTTTCGGTTTCACTAGCGACCACTGTTCCAATTAATTTCGCATACCAGGAGTTGTTATTTCAACAGATGACGCATATTGTCGTATGTTTTTCGATTAATCGGTAATGTTTTCTTGTTGAAATAAATTATTCTGATTTAGTAGTGTTTGCAGTTCATAATTTTAAGATAGCTCTTATTGATTGACAAAAAAATATTCTAAATTAGCTGCTGATAAGATGGTTTAATTTTTTACTGTCGATTTAATAACTTTAATAACTATTAATCTCAAAGTTACGCATTTAATGGTTCAGATGCAGTGTTTTTTTTTTTTTTTTTTTTTTGAAACACACTTATTGGTGATAATTATGCACAATAGGAGATATGCACATGTCAGATTTTTTTGAAGCTTTCCAGCTGTACCGATAGATGGAGAAATCAGAAGATTAGTTAATTTTTGAACATAATTATAAGTGAAATATTTGATACTGCAAACACATTGGTCTTTTCAGTTCTTGGGGATAATTCTAAGTTGAATTGCTCCCAATTCAAGTGTTTCGACAAACTACAATGAAATCAGAAGAGGTTATTTTGATTCAAACGATGACAGTTAACTTGTATCCATTACTGAAGAGCACACATTTTATTTTGATTCTTTGTTGGAGGAGTGGGGAGCAGTATCATTTCAAGATTACAGAGTTCAACTTCCGTAAGTTCGTGGTGCCCCTCCGCCGGTCAATATGATTCAGATGATTGATTTCACTGGCAACTACTGTTCTAATTAATCTATCGTACCAGGAGCCAGTTCTAATATAAATAAATGACTAGGTAAAGTTGCATGTTTATTTGATTAATCGGTTATGTTTTCTAGTTGAAAAAAGATAATTTTGTAAAATTGAACAGTGTTTGCAATTCATTATTTTAGAATAACTATTATTTATTAAATCACTAAAATAGCTGCTGATATAAAAAAAAAAAAAAAAACCACTTAATTTTAACTGTTGATTTAAAAACAATGTCAGTGTCTAATTTCAATCTTTAGAAAACAACTCGAGATCTCAATTATCCGGCGACAGCGGTTTTCAATTTCACTTGCAGCTACCGTTCCAATTAATCTTTTGTGCCAGGAACTAGTTCTGTTGCCTACAGACGCTGAATAGTCTGTAGACAACAGAACTAACTCTCTTTGTCTTTAAATTTATCGGTATTGTTTTCTCCTTTTAATGAATTATTTTGTAAAAAAAATTAAAGCGCTTGTCATTCATTATTTTAGCTTAACTACTATTGATTAATTACTTTTAATTAGCTATTTTGTAAATTTTATCAGTGTCTGTGGTTCTTTATTTCTTAAGATAAGTACTGTTCAATGAACAACTTAAAAATTAATGGCTAATAAACTCAAAATTAAACTTGGAAAATTCCCATTTTAAGTCGTTTCATGTTGGGGATTAAATATATAAACTTTATTTATTCAAATGCTAAACAACTAAAAGCGAATTTAAATGGCTAAATCACAATCTCAAACTGGAAAAAGCATTCAAATTTGCACAAGACAGATTACACTTAATTGTCATTCAGAATACCAACTAGTTAAACATTTAATGATTCAAACTTTTGGATTTTTTTTCAGTTTGCAACTACTACCAACAGATGGAGCCACGAAGGGAAATTAAATATACAGTAAACCCCCGCTATTCGCGGTATCTGTATTCGCGGTTTCGCGTATTCGCGATCGCCGATTTAATATAAAATGAAACCTAAAAAATGTGAATTTTAAAGCGCCGTGAATATTTTCCGCCATAAAAAAACATGGACGTGGCTAAAATTATCTTTCCCGGTCAAAACAGCGCTCAGTGGGTGGGGGGAGAGGGGTGACAAAATCGCGAGCGTGAATGTTTCTCGCTAATCCTTGTTCAATATGTGTTATGCGCTTGTTATGGAAGGTTTCGTCGTTTGCTTTTAATTTATATGCTTATAAATTGAATAAATTTATCAATTTATAAATTGATATGCTTACAAAAGTGATAAATCTACCGTTTTGCGGTGAAAAACAGACTTTTTCGAGTGTGTTAACGGAAGAAAGTGACTTTGTTGTGGACAAGTTCTTTCTAACCCCTACAAAAATATCACTACGAATAACAAGAGAAATGTGAAAATATCAAAGAAGGTGATGACATTAGCGAATAAAATTGAGTTATTAGATAAAATTTCTAATTCCTCAGTGGCAAAACATTATAAAATCAATGAGTCAACGGTACGATCAATCAAGAAATCGGAAGAAAAAATCCGCCGTAGTGTCCGTGAAAACGCGCTAATTGCTTCAAAAATTTGCTCTGTAACTCGTGATGTTAAATTAGAAAAAATGGAAAAAGCTTTAAATCTGTGGATAGAAGACCGAACTCAAAATAAAATTCCGTTAAATTCACTCATCATTCGTGAAAACGCAAAACTCCTTATCAACGCTTTAGCGAAACTGGTGATAGCACTGGCGGGATAGGTTTTTTAGCTAGCAAAGACGCTGGTTTGAAAGATTTGTTTGAAATTTCTAATAAATATTACATTTAATATTAAATTGTTTCTTATTTTCATTTCGATGCCATATGCTTGCATTTCACTATGTACTGTCTATGTATATAGTCATATTATGAAGGTACATATAATACATACATAGACAAAATTTTAGACTAGTTTTTCTTATATATTTCATACTTTGGAACGGAACCCCTTTATTACTATGGGAGCCATAACTCAGTATTCGCGTTTTCGGTATTCGCGGCATTTCTCAGGAACGTAACCCCCGCGAATAGCGAGGGTTACCTGTACACTTTAATTGTTCTTGGGAAAATTCTAAATTTAATGACTGACTTTATTCTTGGGAAGGATTCAAGCACAGATTTGTATAAGTCAGATTTTTTCAGCTTTCAACCAACAGATGGAGCCACAGAGAAACAACAATGGTTTTTGTGAAAATTCTAAGTTTAATGGCCACAAACATAAGTCAGATTTTTTTTCAGATTTCAACCAACAGATGAGAGGAACACTAACTGCTTTTGTGAAAATTCTAATTACTACAAACAAGATGGCAGTGCCCTGAATGGGGCCCCTAACTAGTCTGTGAAGCAGACAGGAAGGGGACCTCGACAGCAACCAAATCCTGCAATTCACAAGGTGACCCTATTAAACAAGGACATTTTGCTTTTGATCTCACGACTGCTACATTCAAATATCACCTCTAACCTGAAACTACCAAGGGACCCATCAGCCACGAGAAAAAGCCAAGAGCCAGCAAGCAAGCCAACCTCAGGAAAAAATAAAATTGAAAAATAAATTTTCAAAAATACTACTAATGCCATCTAGTGAGAAAAATAAAAACATGTGGCACCATCTAATGATCAAAAACAATGAAACATAGCGCCACCTAGCGGTAGAAAATACAAACATTCCTACCTTGTCCATATCCTTTGTCTTAATTTATGTATGAATATCTCTACACTTCAATTTTTTTCCGCTTTAAATGATTTTATATAGAAGAAGATATAGTATTTTATATAGTATACAGAACACATATTGCTGTACACAACTCCCTTCATGGCCATAAGCCACGGGTTTACATTATCACTTTAATCTAATTTACTGCCTGTCGTATTATTTCTCTATGTTCACCTTTGCATTACCATTTTCATTACCCATATTACTATTATTTTCATTATCTTAACTTTGTCTCCTACTTTTTCAAGGCACATTAGCTTTATTCTATTTTTAATTCAGATTATTTCTAGGTTATCTTTGTGGCTCATCAGCTGAATTTTTTGAAGTTTCAGAAACTTATACTTAGTAAATATACCAAATTATTATAAAATTACAATACTTGATATATCTAATACATGTTATTATAAACAATTTATCTCACTATTTCTATTTTGACAAAGTTTCTATGTTTAGTAAACTTAAAACATAACAGATGATGTAATAATAATAATTTATATATAATATATATATATTTTTTCTTTTTCATACTATTTCTATATTGACCTCAATGTTCTGCTACACTTAAAAAAAAAAAAAAATCGTGAGAATGTATTTTGCATCCTGTAGGAATAAATTAGTAGGAGGTATCATGAAAATATCGTAATGTGAACCCAAAAACAATTTTTTTTATTTATTTTTGTAATTCGTTCCAAGTCCTTGGAAGTTCAAAAATTCTCTATATTACTAAGCTATTTATCTCTCTAAAAGGTCATGTTTATTACAGAAATTGCACTATCTTTGATCGTTATTATATGTTCCGCTATAAGAATCAATTTCGAGCGCCTTTGTGATATTTTTATAAAATGCATTTTTGGAGGTCACTACCATAAAATAATTAAAATAATTTGCACTTTCCGGTTTATTGAGCTTTTCTGTTAGTGCATCTAATCATAAACGGGTAGTAAACTCGATTTTATTGCATTTGCGCTAATACCAATAACTGCAGTTGTGTGGGTTTTTACGCTATTATAGTTGTAAGAGGTAGATTCTTGCAAATTGATTAAACTAAAAATATTTGGTTTTTCCTCAAAGTAAGATTAAAATAGAAGAACGTTAGATTCAGAGATGGGATAATTTAAGCCTGAGAATTAGGAATGGTAGCAAAGGGGTAAACTATCAATTCCCATAATACAAAAGAGCAAACAGAGACAGCAGGACTAGGTAAAGGGGTGCCATTTGAGAATAGGCGTGAAAACGGTTGCTCGAGAACGAACAATAGGACGGGAGACGGGATTAGACGAAGCCTCCTTTGATCTACAACACCGTCAGACCGAAACAGGAAGGGAGTGCTCGTCCAGTGTTCTTTCAAATTAAAACCGGCGTCAGGCTGACTGATATCTGAGTTTCTGATACTGTTAGTACGAAAGGTGCGATAATAAAATGAGTGTTTGTGGAGGTTGCCAGGGGACATCAAAGGGTCATGCTGCCTGTGGGAAAGGAATAAGAATGTTCGAAAAGAAGGTTGGTATGCAGGCTGGGGAGACAGCCTGGGAGAAAGGTGTTGGCGAATGAAACGAAACAGAACATGGATTTAAACTGTAAGGGGATGATTGGTTGGAGTCCCTGGGGGATGCATGCCAGGCTTGAGGGGGAAGTGTAGAGTTCTGGGAACAAAAAGAGAGAACGCGCTGAAAAGAAGAGAATTTATCGGAAAAATAATGTAAGAGTTGAGTGAAATATAGTGAGGAGATAGTCGACGGAAAAAGTCGAAGTGAGGTTATCCGAACTGTAAGAGAGTGAGAAAGAAGGGATGAACGTGCAAGGGGTAGTTAAGGGGAGTTTGGTAAGCAGTGAGAATGAGAGAAGAAGATTCATACAGATGACCAAGTCCACCGAGGAAGGTGATAATACCCTGAAATTGTCTTGAAAGTCAAAGTAGCAACCCCGGAACAGAAAGTAGCGGTCCTGACAGGCAGAGTAGCAGATCCCGAAAGCTGAGTGGCAGTCCTGAATGCGGTACGATATTTCCCTGGAAGGCAGAAGATAGCAGCCCTGAATGAGGAAAGGATAAAAGGCCCTAACGAAGACATCCCGCCAGAAATTAGAAGTAGTGCGTAGTTAACATAAGCACTCTTTAAATTATAAGGACTATAGGGAATAATAAGAGAATTATAGGGGAAGGTCATATTGGGGAATTATGCACTAAGATATATGTATGTGCATGAGTTCAGTTGTGGTGTTAGAACATAGTAATGAACGGAGAATATATGGAGATGGTCAAATTACATATGAATTAATAGAAGTAAAGTAGCTAATATAGACGAGAAAATTGAAAGGGATAATTAAGGTAAATACTGTCATATATGATAATCCAGTTGTACTGTGGTGACCAGGTCAGAAAGTTTTTTTGTTTAGTGCTGGTATGAACCAGATAATTAAGATAAAAGCTAGTTAATAGGATGGTTTCAGTTGTATCATGGTAATTTAGCCAGAGGAGGTTTTGTGGTTAATATTGCTATGTAAGAAGGAAGGATTGTATAAGAAAGTTGAATGTGGAAATTGAGTGTGATCCCAAAGAAAAATTGATGATACATTAAAGAAGTTATCATAATGGAAATTCATGAAAGTTTTAATATCATTGTGCTAAATAAGTGATGTACATGAATGAAAATTTACATAACCAATTAGTTCATACAATGTGTTATATTTGTGGTGTTACCATGTTATAATATGTGCATAATTATTCTTAATTTCTTGTCCTGTATATATGTGTAATAAAGATTTGTATATAGCTTTAATGAAGTTATGACTTGTCATTCTGAACACAACCCAATCCGAAGGAAGAATATACTTAATGTAGAAATTCCCAAGAACCCGATTTCTTCTGTGAGGTATACGATATGCAGAAGGTGGGGTAAGGAAAGGAGAATAAGGAAAAGGTTCAAATAAGAATATAGGCATTCATACAGATTAAAATATACCCCCCCTCACAGGTGAAATGCGTTCCCCCATCACTAAAATCTTCAATCATATAAAAAACAAATTTTCAGAAACTTCTCTTCATTCCAATTTATGTATTACAATGATGAAGAGAAAGTGACTAACGAAAAGTGCAAGTAGTGGTAGTACCAGGAAACGAAACAAAATTGATTTTGAAATGAAGATGATTAAGAAGTACGAAGCAGGACAAAGTTTGTCATCTATTGCAATGGAATTACGTCTCACTGCTTCAACAATGAATATTATTTTAAAGGCCAGGGCGCGTATAAAAGAACATATCAAAGGATCAATGCACTTAAGATCAACAGAGATCACAAAACAACATTCAGGTGCTATCTCGAAGACGGAACAGCTGTTAATAATATGGATGGAAAATCAGATTGAGAAGCGAGTGCTCCTGAGTCTAATGACCATTCAAGCAAAGCAACAAGTATTTATGAAGATATTAAGGACAGATTCTCTGAAATTTGGAACCATTCCCACAAGGATCTCAATCAAACCCTTAGTATACTTAATCTCTCATTCCTTCCTATTTGCAAGATTTAGTACAACTGTCTCCCTCTTTGTGCAACAAACCAAACCCCTCTCTTGTGATTTTCTTGTTAATGTCACATCCCTACATTACAACCCTTTCATGCATGCTGTGTGCTACCAAAACTAGCAATTTTCATGATTACACTGTCTTGTTACAAGTGTCAACCTTTACCTATGTTATCACATTTGCCGTGGCTTTCGATGGGAATGCCAGATTGTCCCGTCGCGCTTCCTGTTTTGCTTTCTTCCAGCTGTGCAGCTTGCTTGAAATGCCCTTTGTGGCTGTATTTCATGGTTCTATTGTCTCCCACTCTTAGAGATCACGCGCAGGGGAATGAACTACCACATAGAGAAAGGAATACCTTGTACATACCGTGGCTATACTGTGGACGTTAATGCACCACAAAAAAATGAAAAGACAAGACTGCAAAAACACCTGATGCAAGTTTGGCAGGAGCACTGGGCCAATTCAAATAAGGGAAATATCACCAGGAAATTCATTCCGAACATCGACAGGATGTATCCCAGTCCCCCAACTTGGTTTCAACCTGGATTATACACCACCTATTTATTTACTGACTGGTCACGGGGCCTTTAAAGCCAAGCTGACAGCGCTGGGGATTGAGGTGGTCCGAGCTGTGCCTGTGGGGAGCTTGAGTGCTGGGAGCACATTATGTACGACTGCACCCATTATGAGGACCTCAGGTGCAGACTGATCACTACAATACACTACCTCCCCAAGAACTTGGAATCACATCTATTGGACTCACTAGAGGAATATAGGGAGCTAAAGGAATATGCCCAAAAACTATTTGGTAGGCGTAAAACACTGATAGCCTTCTGCAGAAGAAGAAGATAAAAATAAAATAAAATAAAATAAATAAATAAATAAAAAGAGAAGCAGAACACGCGTGAAGAGGACTCAAGGAGAACCTCCCTCAGGAACCTGCTCACTACTAATCATCCAAAACCAGCGATCGCAAGAATATGGAGATGCAGATCTTCCCATGATGAAGAGAACCACAGCCATTGATAACAGACTAACAACAGACATGACCAGTGTTCATAGCTGAGGAGAAATCTGGATACTAAAGGCTACCGATGACAGAGAAGACCGACGAAGATAGAGAAACTCCAAGTTGCTGCCTTGACGGAGCCATATTGGCTCAAGGCTCTGCACTCTCTTGTGCAGTGCAATTCTTTTACTCCCACACCCGGCAGGGGAGGGAGGTGACGGCTTGCTGTCTCCTCTCTTCCCTGCCACACCATTCCTTCCCTCTGGTGGGGCATGGGCATGCTTCACTGAATAACTGGGGGTCACCTACCCTATCGACCCTCTTCTTCCTATTTCACCCCCCAACCTTCACTGTCCCCTCCCAGCACTTTTTCTTTCACAGTGTATAGCCCTACACGTCCAAATTTAAAATACACCAAAAAAATTTCGCCCAACCTTTTAGGCACTTCAGAAACAGGCCTTCAGCGTCAAACCCCATATTAGCGCTTCAATGTAAGTGAACTAAAATCAACCGCGGTCGTTCCAATTTTATTTTAGGTCCTAGCCACTAAAATCTCAGGAAAGTAAGTGGCAGGATCTGCCAGAGTACAATTGACTCAATGGTAACACCCGGCTAGCCTCCACGTGGCGGGGTCGGGCAACGTCGGGTCCCATTATGGGCCTGGCGGCCAATAAGCCGGATAAACAATGGGCACAACATATAACACTACTCATGACCCACACACTTCCAAATCTCTGGCTTTGACAGGGTACTGTCACCGATACATAGAACATTCGCGGAGATGGGAGAAATCCCAGGAGCCGCTAGACCCTCAATATACCTCATACCTCTAAGTAAACCCTTTCTCATTGTTTGCAAATAACCACTCCTTCACTAGTATGGGCCATTGTTTTTCTCAGTTCTGGTTTATTTAACTGTTATTTAATTCAAACATTTATAACCTCCCTATTTCTAATCCAGAATTTTGAAACACACAGCAAAGATTCGCGAGACTTTTTTTTTTTTATTATTTTTTTTTTATTTTACAAAATGTCGATACAGTTTTGTTGAATTTCTAATGTTAATGGAAAAAATCTAGAATGTTAATTTTTTAATTAATTAACAAAAATGTTAATTAGTGAAAAGAAAAAGATACATTTGAACACGCCAACACACTTTCCAGGGGGTGGTGTGACAGAGGGCTTAAATTAACGTTGACTAACTTTAAACGTCTTTCTATTTGCTACTTTGCTTCGTCTATTCAGATGTTTTTAATTTTGAACTCCGCCCACATCCTACCATATCGATGTTTACACCTATGCTTTATGCGTTGTACCGATAGGCCAACTTCCGCTAACGGAAATATTTCTGAAATGTTTTCTTTTTTTTGTAAAATTACTCTATTATTACCCACTATTCTTATTCAGAGTTGAAGGGAATTACTTTCGGTTACATAAAGGGTAACTTCCTATTTGATTTTATCGCACGGGACTTTTCAGAACAAAACACCTATTGTTACTGTCTTCCCACCATTTGACATTATTTCCAGATGGAATATCGACAAGTACTTTCCATTCTTTTCAATCAGAAAACATTCTCCACTACCCACACTGTAATGGATTACTTTCCGTGCAAAAAAGGATTAGTGTGGTTTGATTTTACCAATGTCCATGGGAGGACAACAGTTTCCGAAGTTTATAACGCAACTATCAATAGAAATATTCTCTTTAAATTTCGTTAAAAGATCAAATATACATCCAGAAAACATGCTGTACCGCTATTGTTCCCTAGAAACAATTACAATAAAAAGAAACGTTAATTTTATCAAATGCGCACGTGTGCGTTTGTTGGTGTTATCCGTTTTACACCACTTTTTCCCGTTTCTAGTGTGCATTTCCTTGATTTTGTGTTAATAGATGCAAAAAGCATTGCAAAAGGGAAGTACAATGTTTGTTTTTTTCTTCAAAAACAATTGATTGCAATTCTTACGGTTATGTTTTTTATGCCAAGAAACAGTTGCATGAATTTTTTTTCTCTGTCTTTCATGCTCGTAACGACGCTGTACGTTGCATTTTAACTGTTTCCTTTCACTATACTTTTTGGGGTAAAAAATGTGTGCGAGAGAGAAAACGATTATAAAATTATATCAGATACAAGGTCAAAGTGTACTTGTTTAATTGCGGTCTCCAGGGATTCTCCTATATACTGCTGTAGCATCTCAAAAAGCAAAGACCAGAAAGTGTGTGTACGTAGGTGTGTAAAGTATGTGAATTGTGTTGAGTGCCGGCAGCTGGCGACTTCACAGCCAGGGGTCCCATACCCCCTGAACCCCATCCTTGGCCACAAGGAAGCATGCCAGGGTCCACTTTCTATCTGAGACACCTACAGAAAGACACCGAAGATATGATTGAAACAAAAGGTTACAAATTCGTTTTGTGTTAACGCCGACATTAGTTCTACTGTTGCAGTGGATATTATTCGGCAGTTTCCGTCGATTACTATTTTCATTTTATTTAATAATAATAATTCTCTTTATTAACTTAAAATATATACATTTGTGATTCCGTACACAGATAACCAGAGGAATCTAACAATAAATTGTCTATACAAGTGAACTAACTTTTACTTTGTTAACCAATGAAACAGTACTAAAATAAAAGTAATATATTTACAATAAATATAAGGTTCAGAACTTACCTTTCTGATTCTTCTGAGCATTACATAGTTCATCCCAGTTTGGAAACATTTCTTTAACAATTTCAATCCCAGACTTCGCCTTTATTTCTTTGTTGGCATAATCCTTTAATGCCATGTTGTACAAGACAGGACTCTTTTTCACCTCACAAATAAATTTCTCTGTGTCAAACAGACTTCTCCAAATAACAACAAATGAACGATGAAGGCCATCCACGGGTAGAATTTCTCCTCAGGCAATGTAAACACCCAGTTGCTGGCGCTTTCGATGCCTCCAACGGCGTCAGCAGGCGTTGAACTCCAGCTAACGTCGTCCAACGCGCTGTAGAAAGCACAGATCTAATTTGCATGCCTGTTCCCTCTGCTTCCTGTAAGGCCGGCCGTTCGAAGGTACTTTAAGCGCCGTCTATTCTTTTGCGACATTGTTGCCTATGTTGGGACTCTTCTTCTGAGGTGTGGTAAAGCCTTTCCTTTTGATGGGACACTCAAACTGCCACACTGTTCTTTTTCTCCCTTATTCACTTACATGACATTTACTTCTTTTCAGCGAAATTCTACTTAGTGCTCACCACACACCTCATTCACACAATTTCGCATGCAAACTATTTATTTTTCTCTCAATTTACATATTCCCACCTTACTAGCCATAACTTTACCCAGTCGCGTAATTGCATTCCAAATGCAGTTTTCCCATACGTCCATACCATAATTATGCTAAGTTTCTAGTCTAGCATGTTTCTTTCCCAGGTCGGAAAACATTCATCGGAATATCGACACCTGCTGACCCATATCTAGAAACAACTACACACCTAACTTCAAATTCTTAAACTGTGTTGCACCCCTAGTTGCATTGCATTTTAAGGATTATTGTTCTGCTTACTACCTGCCCTTGAGAGCTTTCCTAAACTCACCCTTTCTTTCTGTGCTTATATCTTACTCCCCACTCTTAAGAATTCAAAAGACTCCACTCCTTTGTTTAGTCTACTTCCATATTAATTATTTTGTCATATCTTCTTTCCTTGAGTGCCATATCACCTGGCTTACTCCTACTAAGATTTCTGATGGCTGTTTGTCTTCCAAAATACATTGGTTTACTCTCTTATTCTTTAAGTGCACTAGTTCCAACTTTATTCTTGCTAACAAATATTTTTGTATGACTAATGCATTTTCCTTTGTTTCAACATTTCTAACGCTTGCAAAAATTTAATCCTCACGCCCCCTCCCAGCTGACTGACAGTTCTTACTCTAATATCCTAAATGCATTTTGGAAAGCCTGTTTTCACTAACAGAAATATGGTCTTTTACATCTTTAATCATTAAGTGCCTTATTTCCCATCCTATATTCACTAACGAAAATGCATTTGTAAGACTTATGTTTGCAAAACTTTGGAAAGCAAACGTGCCAGAAAATTGTCAACCTCCACTACGACAGATGGAAGTTTGTTCAAACAATCAAACTGCCACTGGCTAAAGACAAATTTCCGCACATCTATTCTACAATTGTCTTTCCTCAATTTGAATTTATGTCCCCTCAGGGAAGTAATCTGAGAAAGAGCAAGAATCACTGAGCTTACTCAAACTATTTAAGGCCTTATAGACCTCAATCAGATCACCTCGCAGGTGCCTAGTCTCCAGACATTATCCAACCAACTGACCTTTTACTCGTGTAGGTAAAATTACTTCACTTATAATAGTTTCATAAAAAATATAATTGTTTTCAATGCTGTACCAATATAATTCACCCTTAATCCTCTGTAAATCTCTAGTCACATAGTTCACATACTGGAACGAAAGTTCAAAAGGTTTCCCTTCACTTGTTGGAGCAGGGGGTTAGAACGCTCCTGACGTAATCCCCTGCATGGCCCTGCCATCATTCAAAATCAAAATTAAGGATACTTAATCTGAATGGGTTGAATTAGTCCCAGTGAAGCAGGGGTAATTAAGTTGTGGGGATGGGAGGTAGTAATTAAGTACTGTGGGGTGACAGCAGTACTTGAGGGGACGGTTTTGAACAGGAATCTTGCCAAGGACATTAAGGTGTCTTGTCAGATTGAAGTGTGTATGTTTGAAGCACATGTCAATAAATATGATAATTTATCAAACCTTTGATAATTTTACCTTTTGTGTTTTGACTATGAAATATTAAACCCTTGAAACCCTCGATCTGTGTGTGAATTCATTCTGTTAAATTTTCCAATACTTGTGTCTGTACTATTTTCCAATACTTTACTGTCTGTGATTTTTCATTTGAAATATTAAGTTACTTACTATATAGTAATTAAACTTTTGACATTGTACTGAAATAATAATTATTTATGCAATATACGTAAAACACTTTATTCTCAACACTTTATGTAATGTATTTTACTGTGCATGACGACCTTCAAATATTGAATTTTGTGATATTTGATACAATGAAATATTCCAATGTATTTGTTAATTCTACTGCGTGTTATTCAACCTTTGAAAAATTCAATTAATTACTATGAAATAGTCATTGATATATTCTGTTTGATAGCTGTGTAATGTTTCTTCTGTAATGTAACTACTCATATTACATGTTAAATCTTAAATTTAAAGTAAATAAAAATATTTCAATGGTCAATAACCACACACAAATTTAAACTGTCTTTTATTGAAATGATCTCATATTTACACTCTTGGGGGGTATTATTCCCTCATTTCTTATTTATATTCCAATCTAAAGTTTCTTGTCTATTTTCTGTTTGTACTTTTAATCTGAAATATTATTAAAATTTCTTGTGCTCTGCCTTGATAAATACACAAGACTATGAAACAATAATTATACAATACTATGAAACAATATCTAAGTAATATACTGATATCACTTTATTTTCGACACGGGTTAACTGTAGTAGTAATGGCATGTGATGCAAGAAAGCAAGTGTATGAGCTTATGCAGCATCAGCCAAAAAAAAAAACACACACACCATTCACTCCAAATGCCTGTCCAGTTACTCCTTAAATTTATTTAGCTTATCAACTTCCACAGCGACAGATGGAAGTTAGTTTGTTCCAGCAATTAACCACCAGCTGGATAAAGGCAAATTTCCGCACATCTATTCTACATCTGTCTTTTCTTAATTTGAATTTATGCCTCCTTAGGTTCGTAATCTGAACAAGCGGAAGGATTCCATCAAAATTCAGCGTGCTCAACCCATTCAAGGCCTTATACACCTCAATCAGATCACCGCGCAGGTGCCTAGTCTCCAGCCACTGCAATTTGCAGAACTTAAGCCTCTCTTGGTAAGAGGATTCCTTCATTCCCCTCACCAATCTTGTTGCCCTTCTCTGTGCACGCTCAAGCAAATCTACATCCTTCCTAAAATGAGGCCTCCAGACCTGTACGCAGTACTCAAGGCGTGGCCTGACCATTCCCTTATACAGAGGGACAATCACCTCCTTTTCCCTGCTAGCAAAATTCCTATATATCATTGACAAAACCCCATGACTTGCCCTGGCAGCATTGCTCAGAAAACTTCATATCTGACTGCACAATTACTCCCAGGTCTTTTTCATTTTCTACCACCTTAAGTGTAGTACAACACATTTGGTACGTTTCTCTAGGGTTACTTCTACCCATATGCAGTACTTTGCATTTGTCAAGATTATTTTATTTATTTTTTTAGTTAGTTGTTGGCGCATCGGCTTCTGTGGCCATAATGCACCTCCCAAGGTATTTTGCAGTACTCTGATCCAAGCCCGAGGCGGGATTCGAACTCGCGACCTTTAGGTTGCCAGGCAGTCACTTTACTCACCCGGCTAGCCCAGTCGGCTTCGTCAAGGTTAAACTTCAGTTGCCACTTCTCAGCCCATCTGCCCAAATTATCTAGATCCTGTTTCAGTAGCACACTGCCATTACAGTCATTAACAACCCTGCTAACCTTTGTATCATTTGCAAACTTCGACACTAAGCCTGATATACCTTCATCAATATCACTGATAAATATACAAAAAAACAGAGGACCCAACGACGAACCCTGTGGGACTCCGCTAATAACATTAGTCCACGAAGGGCAGCACCCATTAATTACCACCCTCTGTCTTCTCCCACTCAACCATCCTTTTATCCATTGTAGCAACTTGCCCTTAAACCATTCTGCTCCAATTTGTACAATAGTCTTCCATGCGCAACAGTGTCAAAACCTTTCCTGAAATCTAAATATATCAAAATTATTTTTTATATCCAGTTCCTTTGTAACCACATCATAATATCCTATCAAATTTGTGAGACAAGACTTTCCCTTAAACAAACCCATGCTGTGTCTGAATTATTGCTACAGTCTTGTCTAGATGATCCTGCAATGCATCTTTAACCATTGACTCCATTATTTTACCCGGAACAGAAGTTAAATTAACTGGTCTGTAATTACTCGTGTCACCCTTCGATCCCCTTTTGTGAACTGGGGATACATTTGAACATCTCCAGTCCGTGGGGACCGCCCCTGAGTCCAAGGATGCTCTGTTTGCATTCCCCTTCCACTCACTGAGTAGTTGCAGTTATGTAGTTCCAGTCATTCTTTAAGTAGACATGTTGGACAGACAATTTGACAAGTTGTCTCGAGTTGAGCGGGTCTCGATCACTTTACAGCACAAAAGAAGGTTGTTACAAACTTTAGAGTGTGGTGGTTTGTAAAGGAGAGGCTTCTTTTACTACTGCTGTAGCTTTCGTTACACTGGCTTCAGACAAAAATTGAATAAATCAGTAGATTTTCAGATTTTTTCACACATGAGGGAATACATAGTCTAGATAGTCTAGATAGTTAGGGAATATATAGTGCCTTTCAAGTAAAAACGCACATCACAGATGAAGTGATTCAGCAAATGTCGTTTTAAATGAAGTAGCAGGTATGAAAATGATCTGCTTATCGCATCTTTATAAATATCTACCAGTGATTTTGCTCACCCTGGGTGCACCTGCAAATTCAGGCGTTAACGTTATTTTTTATAGAGGAAAATTACTTGTTTGTCAATAAGAGTTTGTACATGTAGCTTCACCTGTAACTCTAGTATATGTAAACCAAATATTTTTTTGTAATGTGACTTTCTAGTAGCTTACAGGTGCATTTATCTCACTTTATAGAGAAGAGAACATCTGCTTTACCATTCACATGTTCATCTTTAGCAGTGTCTGTCATAGCTCACAGGTTAATAAGTTTGCTGTTTTTCGGAATTTACAGTAATGCCTTTTTGCATTTAGTGACTGTTTTTCCATTCTTTGTTGTATATAAATGTGATTTAGGACCAGAGAATTCTACTATACTGTATTGTCATTTAAACTTAACTCACAAGTAAGTTTCCCAGTGAAGGACCTTTAGGAGCACAGTGTTCACCGGGTTTATATGTATAAATTACGCTGTCAATGTTACATCAAAGTAAATATTCTTTTAACATATCCATATCACTATACAGCTTAATACATTCATAGTCCAGAACAAACGAGCCAATAACGTCATACCTTTCTACAGTAGAGTAAGCCACCATAATATTGTCAAGTTATGAATCTGGTATTATAACTTTAGCGTTATTGAGAAATATAAACTAACAATACTTTCATATGTGGAGCAAACAGTAATGTTAAAGCAAGCAGTATACATCACTAGCCTCCCCAAAGAGAATTAAGACAATTTTGTGAGTGATATTCAGGCAGGGTTTATCATAATTTGAAGTAACTTCATAGTTTGTCATAATTCGATTACACTTTGATAGTGTAATGCCTTCTCTTTTTCTAAAGGATTAATTCTGAAAATGCCAAACTTCAAAATATTCTAGGACTTTGTATCCTTTATCTAGTGCAAACTATATTTCTGGGGTAATCCAAAAGGCAGAAAATCTCCTGTCTGCATGATTATGGTGCAAATTTGTTGTTTTGTGCAGGCACCACACAGAGAAAATATTAACTTTCCATCTATTGTACTGGAAATAAAGGAATAAACATTTTCTCTGAGCTAACACCTGGGTTCGCACAATACCAAAATATGCTCCAAGGACGTAAGAATTATGAGAATTATTTGGGGAAAATGGGATATACCATATATTTGTATATGTAAGGACATAATGAACAAAAGTTGACAAAGCATATTTCATCACCACTTGAAACCTTATGATATAGTTTAAAGCAAGTGAATGTGCCTCCTTGTAATGCTTTGCATAGAGTGAGTGGCTCTGCTGTGCTGTTTTAAAGGTTTCTACCGACTTAATTGCCATATCATCCTTCTTCTACATGCCAAATTGTCATGTCCATGCGGTTTCCAGCTCATAACCCATACTTTTCAGATATGCTTCTCTATTAAGAGTTTTTGCAAGTGGCGCACTCATAGTAAAATTTCTTATGTTTTGCATAACATTAGGTCTAAAACATTTATAGCATTCAAGAAAGAATTTTATAGCATCCATAAAATTCACACACAATGTCAATGCTGTCAACATATTAGAGTCTTATTCTTAATTTGTCTCCCCATTGAATGAGAATGTCTAAGTGCGATTTATATTTTGGGTTTTTTCCAGCCATTAGATCCATACAAGAGCCATTTGACTCTGGATATTGTTCCCCACATAGCCACCTGGCAGTAGAATTGTCATAGATTTTTCAGTTAAAAATTTTTAGCAATCAACTGCAGGCGCTTGCAACTGTAATGTCCTGATTAAAAAAGCTCAACACCAGCTACACTGATGAGAAGACTTCGAAACTTGGTACAGCCTTCTCTGAGCACTCTAACATCATCGATTGTATAAGCAACAAATTCATCTTTCAAATCATAGATTTCGTGTATTTTCTCCTTACCAATCCTCAAACTCTGCATGACCTTTTGACTGTCAAATATACTTGGGTTGAAATATTTCACATTAGGAATAGATCCTTTATGATGATCAGTTCAAACAGCATGAAAGCTATGCAAGAAATATCCTATTCTTAGAGATGTAAGTTGAAGCATGTCAGATAGATTATGAAGGGGTACCACGAAATAATCTTTTTGTAGAGATGGTCTATTACTCCAAAGGTTTCATTCAAAAAATCAGTTATGCAGTTTTTCGCTTCATAAACATACTGTATGGTGGGGTGGGGATTTCTCTTTTTGTTTATTTTATTTTAGTGTGTTAAAGTGGGCTATCTAGCTTTCAAACTAAAAAAAAAAAGTTAACTTCATTATGAGGCACTCACAATTAAATATTATGTGAAGGCTACCCTACTTAACGTATCCAAAAAGAGTCCTTACTATTTTTATTCTCATATTCCTTAAGTTTATTTTTTTAAAAAAATCTTTAATTTATACAGGGTGTTTCAAAAGTGATGGTCAATAATTTCAAGGTGAACTGTACAGACTACAATATGCAAAAAAATCCTAGTAAATATGGGTCTTTAAGTGAATCGTTTTCGAGATATTTCACATTTCTAGTTAGGATCCACCACTGACAAGGTGAATTATACAGAGTTGGGATCCATCACTGACTTGTTTGTTTAGGTTAGGTTATGCTCATTCTCTCCGTTTCCCCTCTCTCAATGCTCTGGGACGTAACAGGTATACTAGTACTTGTCACAGGTTAGTCAACATGGAAAGAGGTTACAGCAACGAAGAGTATGGGGACATGCACTTCATGTATGGTAAAGCCAACAACAGTGCACTCAAGACTGCGTTTGTACAAAGAAGCATTTCTCCGCCGAAGGCAGCCCAACAGGTGCACATTCATGAGGGTACATGGGCGCTTCGCACATGGAGTACGAGCAGGTAGGCCCAGAAGCATAACACCTGATGGTGAGGAAAGGGTGTTAAAAATGTATTATCTTATGTTTAATAAAACCACTCTTAGCAAAGGATTCACAGCTTTTCGCTAAACTAGTGCTCCCATAGTCAGTGGCGGATCTTAATAGAAAATGTGCATTATCTCGAAAACGGTTAATTTGAATTCCGATGTTCACTGGGACTCTTTTGCTTATTTTAGTTTGTACTTTTCACCTTTAAATTATTAACCATTTTGAAACACCCTGTATATAACCCTAGAGCCTCTGACTTTCAGAAATTCCAGGTTTGAGGGAGTCGTGTAAAGTGAAGCAAACCTGACTATTAAGAAAACTTATTTATGGGAAAAAGGAAAAGTTTAATAAAACATGGCATATACTTATAATTGCATCCATAAAAAGCATTCCATACATGTATAAAACTGATATATATATAAACCTCCTTACGTAACAATCTTTTTTTTTTTTACATCCATAAATGTAACATTCATAACCTGTCACAGCTGGCCATTTCGTATACAAACCCTAAAAGATTCACCAGTCTGAATATCACTCAGTAGATTTAACTATTTCTATTTTTCTTAGCCATTCATATTATACATATGCGCGATCAAACTATATAATTAACAACTCTTCACATACAATATTTTTCAATAAAAGATACCAGTTCTGGTTTAGTCTCTGGAATTACTACTAACAATCATCTATCTTGGACAGCAACTCCCTCCTAAAATATTCTTGAATTCTGTCCTCTAAAATTCCCACACATGTAACTTATTAGTTCTCCAGAAAGACTGAATGCCATTAGGAGACTTTCTATTTGAATACTCATTACTGTTTTTCAGTTAATGGTGGTGGTATTGGATAAAGCAAAATTCTACTTACAGTTCCTTTCCATATTCCTGCCTTCTCCTGCAGACTTTCCCTTTAAGTTGGAGTCTCCATGATCAATACTGGAATTTTTTGGGAATTTTACCCGCTCTTTGCTCCTCAGCTGATTTCTTACTTCCTCTATCAGCTTTTCTGGAGTGCTTTTCTCAACTTCCTTCAAATGTAAAAAAAAAATAAAATGTTCTTGTTTATACTCCGGCACGACTATCAAAATCAGTGGAGTTTATAATAAATCAATCAATACAAACATTTTTCCTGTTATGAGGGCGGGCCTGGGCCGGCCCAACTCTTCCCCAAAAAAAACTATTTCCCCGACGAAGAAAACTATTTACACTCACAACACATTCCCCAGCCGACTATCTTCAACACCATACCAAAAAATTCCCCTTGCTGACTCGGATACCCCTTTTTAAGAAGATAGAGTTCCCGCATTCGCTTGGCTAATCTCTTATTTTCTTGATTCATTTTGTTTTTCCCAGAGCTCAGCTTTTCAGTGTCCCTAGCCTTCCCATAGACTTACAGATTAACCCTCTTTTGTTTTTCTGCAGCTAATTTGTTCTACATGGCTTGTAGAAAGCTGAATACAGAAAATCTGAGACTCATCCAGTCCAGATAGGGTAAATTTTCCTTTGTATACATTCTCTTTTGTTTCCTCGATGTCCTTGTATTTCCTCAAAAATACTTCGAATATTATTAATTGAGAATTTGGATAGTAGATTTATTAAAACTACCTTAAAATAATAATAATATCAGTAAGCCAGAGCTTACAATGCTCTTGCTTCTACACATAAAACAAGTATACGCTCTCCATTAAGAAGAATCGTTTCAGTATCAAAATAAATCATTAAAGCGTGTGTGTGTGTGTGTTTTGGTTCTTTGGGCTTTAAGAACAGAACATAGTTGAGGAGGGCGTTCACATTTGCAATATAATTTTGACTATTTTTAGTAGAATGTCACTTGATATGTGAGGCATCTATTAAATTCCATCCATGCAGTTATTATTACTGGAATGTGAAGTCAGATTTATATTTCCACGAAATTAATGACTGCAGAGGTTACATCATAGAAATTCAAGGTTTTTTTTTGTGGACTGAGAGAGATAAGCATCTGGTGCAAATAAATAGCCAAGCATGTAGCACTAGTGTTTTGGAGGTGAACATTTTAAAACATAAGTTGCAGCAATAATTGCTTCCAAATAAACCTTTTGCAGACAACCAAATTAAAATGCACATTGTTCTGTATAATTCTTTTACACATTTCTTGTGTTTATTTCTTCTTGTTTTGCTAATTCGGGACCTTTAAAGATGATATTTTTGCTTGTATCTCAGGGAGCACTGCCACTATTAGATATAATTACATCCTCAATGTTGCGATATCCTAAAATTCGCTGTGATTTCTCCAGTATAAAAACAGCCATTATTAATTACATCTCATAAATGGGATGCTAATGTTATTTTTAAGAGTTAATGCACTTATACATAATCGAACATATGTAAAATCATCCCAGGCATTTCGTGGAGAGAATGAAACTATTGGTTCGACAAAAAATTTAAACGTTTTAGCTATTCTAGAACTGTTGAGTGAATTTGACCCTTTTTTGAAAGAGCATCTCAAACTTTAAGAAAATGCTGGAAAGGAGAACCCATCCTACCTATCGGCAAACATTTGTGAGGAATTTATCGATTTAATGGAACAACATGTTCTTTGTGCCATTTAAATGTGCCATAAGAAATAAAAGAGTCAAATTACTGTTCAATTAGTGTGGATTCCACTCTAGACATCGCGCACATTGATCAACTGACATTTACAGTCCGGTACATTCGCGGATGTGAGCCTGTTGAGCGTTTCCTCAAGTTCGTCCCCATCTTTTCTCATGGAGCAAAGAATTCAGAATTTTGTGAATGAGAACAAAATTCTGCTATCAAACTGCCGTAGTCAATCGTACGAGAATGCCTCAAATATGTCTGAACGCTATACTGGATTGCAAGCACGGATCCGTCAACTGAATGAGTTGGCCATCTATGTCCCCTGTGCTGGACACACCCTGAACTTGGTGGGAGTAAAAGTGGCTGAATATTATCTACAGATTGTCTCCTTCTTAGACTTTTTTCAGTGTTTGTATTCCTTTTTCTCGGTTTCTACACACCAATGGAATGTTCTATCATCATCTTTAAAAGATCATGTGGTTAAGCTGTAGTCATCTGACACAAGATGGTCATCACATTTTGATGGTGTGCATGAAAGTTTCGAAAAAATTAAAGATGCACTGGATTATTTATCAGCTGACACTAACCATGAAGTGAAACACAAGGCGAGAGGCAGAAGAATTAAGTGAGAGAATGGAGAACATGGAAACGATCTTTCTGACAATTTCTGGAACGACATTCTCAAAAGATTTAAAAAACAAGTAAGTTCCTGCAGTCTAAAGATGTGGACATACTTGTTGCCAAGAATCTTCTTGAGTCTGAAAACTTATCTTCAGGAAATTAGAAACAAATTTAGTGAATATGAACCGAGGCCAGGAGTAGGTGTCCAGATTCGGATTATAGAGGTGTGAAGAAACGGGAACGAAAGTGAAGTGTATGACTTAGTAGGCATGATAGAACAGGAGAAGAGATATTTATAAACAAAAGTGAAAAATTTAAGATGGAAACATTCTTCCCTGTTCTGGACTCTTTGAACGCTGATCTGTCAAAACGTGCAGAAGCTTATTCATGGATTGGAAATCTGTTTTCCTTCTTCGGGCAATTAAGAACAATTGGGTTCTGATGATCTAAACAAAAAGTGTGAGCATATGATTTCATCTGGCTAATATGCATGATAAAGACCTTGATTATGGTGACCTTCTAAATTAATGCAAGCATCTCAAGCACTACATGGTTCTTGATGAAAAATGAGACTCTCTCTCTGCGTTGTACAGCAAACTAATTTTGGGCAATTTGAAATCTGTGTTTCCAAATGTTGAAATCGCACTCAGTGTTCATGTGCATGATGGTGACCAACTGTACAGGGAACGCTCATTTTCAAAATTGAAACTTATAAAGCTTTTGAATTGGCTTTCACTCATTTGCATGGAAAATGATATCCTGAAGACTATTGACTTCAATCCAATCATAAAACAATTCTCAACAAATAAATTTCACAAACATTTGTGTTGATTAATAATAAAAAAAAATCATAATTCGTACTGTACGGTTTACCAATTAATTATCATTTATGTTGAAATGTGTGTTTTTCAAGGATTATACTGTTCAAAAGTTTCTGTTGATTAATCCTCGCTTCACATCATGTTTTTTTTTTTATATATTTAAACATTGATTTTGTTGAAATTAGCAATAAATCTAAAGGTTTAATTTTATTGACCGTTTACATTTTTATACCTTTTAATGAGTGAGTGGGGCCCCAGTGCTTTACCCTGGGCCTAACAATGCTGTTAAGACAGTTCTGCCCTAACCCTTCTATATTTCTTTTCAAATGGGTCTTTTATTTTTTATTTTATTGTTTTTTTTTTTTCAACATAGTCTTTATCTATATGATCATACAAATTAAAATTTAGTATTTAACTAGCAAAATTAGGATTTAACATTAATAAAAAAAATGGTAAACCAGCTACTGCTAGCACAGCAAATTGCTATATACACCAGGTAAAACAGATCCAAAAATAAATAGGATCATGCCCTAAGTAAAACAATGTGCATATATATTACGTTTAATTGATAACTATTACAATAATATTAATGCCAAATATACAGCACCAATTTGTCAATTTAAAACACCAGTTGCTGTGTGACGTTGATATATATATATATATATAAATAAACATAACACAGCAAATTTTTATCATAACTAATACTTTTAACATCATAAATCATTACTTTTACGTGTGCTGATACTTAAGAGAAATCACCCTATTAAGTTTGTCTACGATTTCCGAAAGAATTTCTTTAAACAATTTGAAAAAGTTTTCACACCCTCCTCCAATTGGCCTAAGTTGTGATACCCTGTTTCAAGGGTCATAAATTTGGTTTGATATTTCTTTGAGTAGTGTTTAACCACAGTTTGTATCTCATAAAATTCATCAAAAGGCCTCTCTCTCTCTACCCCACATAACACCAGACTGAAGAAGGGGGAAAAAATAAAGTAAATAAGTAACACCTAGTCAGAAAAATTTTAAACTAAAGATTCCCTCAAAAGAATTTTACTAAGTCGACTTACATTATTAGGAGTTTGAGGCAAAGAAGGACCTGTAACAGCTGATATCTCGGAAATCTAGAAAGAGTAAATTCAGATTTCAGAAAAATCGAACTTTTTCATTAAAATACAAATAAGTACTAACTAGAAAGAGTTTAGTTAAAAATTGCTTACCTCAACATATTGATGGTCTTTGCAAAATACAAATTTTGCCTCTATGGACTTCAGAAGCTTCATTTGTTCTACTTCAAGAGTTCAACCTAAGAACAAGTCATCTAATGATTGCAATATTTTTCAACACTAAGGAAAGAAATCAGTCTCTAGCAGAAGTGAGATCTTTCAATACATGAAGCACACTCTGATATGCCCTTTTCAAAAGAGGGTTGTGATACTGAAGTAGCCAAGCGGCTTTCTAGCTGAGTGGCGCCTCCGTGTAAATAACTTAGACTAACAGGAGGGGACAAGTTTGCTTGTATAGAACCTCATGGATCCATAAAAATTCAAATATAATATACATTAACAGGTGTGGGGCACGTGTTCATGCAGGGTCATAATTACCATGAGTGGTGGGTTTGGAAAGTTCTAAGATGTACAGAGGTGACTATTCTTTATTCAAAAAACGCTGATGAGAGCAAGACGTATTAGCAGAGATGCAGTGGTGTGTTATACTTTCATGGGGTCCAAGGCAAAATAGAATTTGGGGGTCCCATCTATACCTTCATGGGGCCCAAGGCAAAATGGAACTTGGGGGTCCCCATCTAAAGAAAAAAATTAATAAAGAACATTTTCAATTTCATTTTATTGTGACAGCAAAACAAATTATATGACATAAGAACTAAATATAAAATTTCATCAAAATCAGTAAAACCATTTTTGAAAAAAATAAACGTAATTTTCAAATTAATCTTCAATTAAAGTTCATTGACCTTGGCAGATAGAAAGTTCAGTTTCCGATAAAAATCACTTAAAATATTAGTAAAAAACAGCAATGAGCCTTCTAAACTGATTTTGGGGCCCTAGGCTGTCTTTTTCCTCCTATAGAATAACGCACCACTGCAGAGAAGTCTGCATTTTACTGAAACCCGTGTTAAGTGTGGAAACTAAGTATCAAAGTAAGTGTGAAAAGCAATGTTTTTGAACTTTTCAATGTACTTATACAAACAAAACAAACACTTTGTCATACATGTTGTCATCTGTCAACATATTAAATATACAATGAAGTCTAGTTCTACATTAGACATGTTGTCTGTGTATTATTACTTAGATAATTATTGTTTCATAGTATTGAAAATTATCAAGGGCAGAGCAAGAGAGATTTTACTGATAATCTCAGAATTAAGAGTAGAAACAGAAAACAGTCATGCAACTTTAGATTGGCAAAATAATAACAGAAACGAAACATGGAAAAAACCAAAAGAATTGCATTTTACAGACCAACTGAGAGGAATCTAAATAAGAAATGGGCAAACAACTCAAGTCTCTAAGCGTGTAAAATAGGAGTCGATTTCAACAAAAGACTTTAGTTTGAATTTGTGTGGTTATTGACCCATTAATATATTTTTAAAAAATCCACTTTAAGATTAAAGTGAATAAAAATTTAAGAATTAACATGGAATGAATTGTTACTGTATAGAATTAATAAAGTTTACACACCTATCAAATAGTTATCATCGATAACTATTTCATATGAAATAATTGGATATTGAAAGGAAAATTTAATAGGATAAAATTAGACCTAGTAAAATATACAAGTATTGATATACTTCATAGTATCAAATATCAGGTAATTTCATTTTACACAGTAAAATATACTACATTGGTTAAGAATTTTGTAGTAAGCATATTACATAGATAATTATTGTTTCGGTGTAATATCCAAGTACTAATTACTTCACAATATAATATCATATGTGTACTTCGTAATAAGTAATATAATATTTCAAAGGATAAATCACATACAGAAAATATACAAGTATTGGAAAATTTAATAGAATGAAATATCAGGTAAATGAATATTTCGACACACTGTAAAATACACTGCATGAGTTGAGAATAAAGTGTTGTAAGTATATTACGTAGATAATTATTATTTCAGTATAATATCAAAGGATTAATTAATTACTTCACAGCATAATATCACAGGTTTAATTACTTCATGGTAATTGAATATTTCGAAGGATAAATCACACAGTAAATATGCAAGGATAGGAATATTTAAGAGAATTAAATCATGCACAAAATATGGATGTTTTAATATTTCATAGTGAAAACACACATTACAAATATCAAATGTTTAATATTTCACAGTATCACTATAAAAATGTGTATTTAACAAATACCTTAACACATCTTAATGTTCTTGATTGAGATACCTATTTGAAACCATCACCTCCGGTACTGAGTTATCCCACAACTTAATCACTCTCTTCCCACTGGGACTAATTAGACCCATGAAGCTTAATTACCCTCAACTAGGCTCTCCTGCACTGGCATCTTTTGTGGTTAATTTCTCCAATATAAAAACTAATGAGGGGCAACTTCTCAGTACAGTGGTTTTATCCCATAAAATATAAACATCCGTGTTTCCTCACTAGCGTCATTGCCTTACTGCCTTCCATTTCAGTGCTGCTGTGGTGTTAAAAAAGTTCTTCAGAAAAGTCGCTGTCATTATGGGATGCTGACATCATTTCCCCCCCGTTCAACATCACTGATAAGCAACTTTTTATCATTATTTATTAAACAGGAAAACCTACCTCTTTGAAAATATCCAATACACTTACAGCAGCCAGATTTTTAAGTAGCCAATGCGGGACATATTATAATTTCTTAAGAGGCTAATGCAGGACATGGACACTTTCCTTAAAAGGACACTAACGCATGTAACTGCTTAGAACAAAGAGAGTACACAGAAATTGTACTAATTGCAATACTTAGAGATAGTTGTAGTATAAATATATTCAGAAATTGTAAGTCAAATTAGAAAACCGTTTATTCAAGTTGGTTGAATAAAAAAAATAATCTAATAACGAATCAATAAAATCGTACATTTAAAAATATCAATGATTTTGAGCCAAATGGATTTGTTTTATCAATGTAGAATTATTGCTTAAGTCAATGTGGATACAACGTTTACTGTATCCATCTTCATTACTGTTTTTTCTGATGTCCAAAGCTTACTCAGAGCTTATTAATGAAAGCACCTTTTCAGTTGGAGCGTTTGTTCCTGGCAAACACAACAAGTTTTGAGCAATTTAGAACAATCTAGAAGAGGAAGCGGCAAAATTCATGCCCTTTATGCTTATCTGAAGCAACGTGTCTTTGGATATCATTCCTTCCCATTTCAAATAGAGAAGATACACACCATTGCATTTGTTGCACTGAACGTCAATGAATGGTATTTACGAAGGGAAATTCTTTTTTCCAATTCCTGGCTAAATGCACATTTTCTTTTCTTTAACGGCTTTTTTGATAAATCCGGGACTGCCTCACTTAGTTCTTGCATTGCACAGAAGCAATAAATCCGGGAGGTTCCTTGCGAGGGAAAACAGCCAATAGTAATCCTTTCTTTTATTAAAAGTAATTCGTAATTATGTGGGAGTGGAGAACGTTTTCTGCTTTTAGTAGATGATAATACAAGTACTTCCAATATTCCCAAAGAGTACATTGGCAAGTGATCTGAAGGTAGTGTGCAGTAAAAAAAAGTTGATAAGCGGTAATTACGGACATCTAGACAGCATTCACTGTGTGAAACAACCGTTTCTCAAGTTATAGTTCCCATATTAAATGTTTTTTTTTTAATTGGAGAAAAAAATTAAATCGATTTTTCAACAGGATATTTCTTTTTATTGCAGCTTAGAACATGAAATAAAGCCTTCCTAACAGTCACAGCAGTATAAGACACTTGATGAATTGATATTTTTTTTGGCGTCTGTCATAACAAAAAAAAAAGAATTTTCCCTTGAAATTTTGTGATTACATCAAATGCTTATCAAGGAAATATTGAAGTACATCAATACAAATTTCAAAAAAAATTCGTTTTTCTTTTTCGTGCACAACGATGAGTGCGAAGTTTGCTCGATACCAGTTTTTCAAGATATTTTCAAGAAAATATCTTGAAATTTCAGGAAAATATACATTACAAAAAACGTGCTGTACCAATATTTTTGCCCAAAACGCAGACTTCTTTATTTTTTATCGAAATCTCATTGTGGTGGCATCAGTTTTTCATGTTCCCAATGTGGATTACGGATCCAATACACGAAATTGCTTGAATTTTTGTTAGTAGATGCAAATCACATTAAAGAAAGGTAGTGATTGTTGCAAACCTTGGGGTTATGTTTCTTATACTAAGAAACGCTTGCGATATACTGTATATATATATATATATATTTTTTTTTTTTTTTTTTTCTTTTTTCTTCTCGATAACAACGCAGCATTCAAGTATAGAGGCACCTTCGGAGCAAAGCACTATGCATGATGCTCACTTCTCGCTCTAACTCGATTCGCTTCGGTAAGTGTGCAGAATTCACGCGAGAAATTCAAACAAATTTTTATCGAGAAAAATTAAAAAAAATCTTTAAGATTATGCATACATGATCGTTCATTTTTACTGTTTGCGTGATAATTAAGGGAGATTTCTGAAATGGGGAAATCAAAGAAAACACTTCTTAATTAACTAAATTATAATTAACATATAGAATTATAGTTACAATTTGAAATGCGCCAAATTTATACAGGGGACTAGCCTGGTCAGCTATTGTTTATACTGGTACAACAATAATTATTTCTGATTAATTGCGATGTATAAATTTAATGATACACTTGCACCATGATAGATATACTCATATTTATGTATGAAAATAAATATAACTATGTATATGAGAATTAAAGCTAGTGTAGTTTTTGAGTGAAACAGCCAATAAGAAAACTGCACAAGACTTTACTATAAGGACTGTCAGGAGACATTTCTTTTATATTCTGATATCTGAATACTGATGATATGTAGCTAAACGGAGAGAGAATTTTGTGTGAATGTAAAGAGATATTTAAAGGTGGTATAATTTATGTAATTGGTGTACATATTCCATTCAGTAACATGTGTATACTAATGTGTGTGTTTATTAAATTTGTTTGTTGTCTTAACAAACAAATTTAATAATTTGTGGTAGATTTCTCAATGTTCTTCTCGCTAATCATTTCCATCCCACACACACACCCCCGAGAGCCTAGCCTGGAGTTGTTAAAACTGTTTTCTCCCTGGTTGTGGATTCAAAAGGGAGAAAACCGTTTTCATAAAATGAAAGTAAATGTTAGCTTCAACTTGCCATTATATGCACACAAATAAAATGCTGTATAAACGGGCATCCACATATATTTGTGATTTTGTAAATTTCTTAGTACAATAATCTTTATAAATATTTAAGCGGGAATTCTAATAAAAGTTTAAAGAAACACTTAAGCAAGGCAATTCAATTAACTTGTTGAATACTCCATGTTAATCATCTAATAAGGTAATCTGCTTTAACTACGTCAGTAAATCGCACTGTGTTATCTTCAGGGATTAAACGCGAGCTGCTACAATTCTTGGTTGTGCATTGGCTGTTCCTAACTACTTCCTTTCTTTTGTCATATAGATTAGCATTTGCCCCAAGGGCAATCATGGTCGCGTTGTAGTATAGAGAATTAGCATTTAGCGCTGGTGTTCTGTTAATTTATGCATGGTTATTTAAAAGCAAAATGTTCCATTAACAAGATTTGTTTTAAACGTCTTATAAATCTGTTTAAACCCGCTTCAATGGAAACATCCATCAGTGTGTAAAGCGCTTCGTTTAAATAAATAGTTCAGAATGAAGAAAATATTAAATACTCATGAAATGCTTAATTAAGACCAAAAATATTGATCTGCTAGCTCAAAACAAACGCGGGTCAGGTAATGTGCGCATTCAGGTACCATTCATTGCCTTTAGATTTTTTTCTTAAAATAAGTATTTTAGTTCATTTATTCTTATAGAATTCTAAAAAGATGCGTTATTGAATTTCAGGGTGCAATGATATTTGGGGGATCGGGTGCATTATCGGTCCAGTGGGGCCATACCCCCTTTATTTTGTTGCTGCCATATTTGGGGACCTGGGCGCATCGCATTCAGCGCACGCCTTATTTGCACGACCATGTGAAATTTAATAAAAGTCCGTTGAATATAACAGTTAATGAGTGAATGAATGAATAAAAAAAACGCAAAAAATATATAAAAACTATTGGATTTCCATATCTTCAATTCTAATGAAATTTGAAGTGGGTCAGCAACGTTAAATTCCAAGTGAAAGTTCTTACATGCGAACGGATACGTTGAAGTTAATACGGTTCCGCATTTGCAAACACACCTAAAGAGTAAAATAAATATTGACTCGCTATGATTATCTTCTGCATTTTATTTCGTTTTTAATTGGGCAACTTGCACAAATAGTAGGCATATGCCATGAATTTACCAATGTTTTTACAGCAGTCAAAATTAACTAATTAAACCTTTTTTGGGAGGCGAATAAATAATACTGGAAGGCGAAAGAAATTATTTATTTTGCGTATGTAGTCCCAAAAAAGGCGACACAATTCAATAAGGGAGATAATCTTTATATCGGTACAAAGGGCGGTGATGGGGTAAATCTCTCGTGCCGTTAGACCCCAAAATTATCACCCCTTTGAATCTTCAGTAGCACAGTGATTATAATCACCGTCCTCCCCAATCTGGTGGAAAAAGCACGGATTCTAATTCCGTCAATGACACCAAGAACATAGGGGCATTTCTTCACTCGTGGCTGATTCGGTGTCTCAGGCGAAAATGGCAGGGTTTTTCTCCAGTAAACTCTGGTTTTTCGTCTGGAAAAACAGGACCAGAGAAATCAATCAATTTATGATGCAGTGGGCAAATGTGGTCGTTCTCGAGTAATTTAAACTAGTGTCCAAGGTTGGAGACCTGATATAAAAAAAAAAAAAAAGACATTGAGCTCCTTGAAAGCGTCCAAAAGTGGGCAATTCGCATGGTGAGATCTGCAAAACGGCGACAGTGCGAGGGAAGACTTCGATTATGTGGACTACAGAGTTTGGCAACCAAACAATTTAAAGACGTGATCAAGGTGTATAAGGCTCTGAGAGGGAGGGTAGTAAAATGAATGAAAGAGAAATTTTCACTGATTTCCTGGGGCAAACGGAAAAGGCAATATTTCAATCCGTACGGACATTATTGTAACTATATATGAGAAAATATAAACACTAACCTTCGGCTCTTCGCCAATGTAGAGTAAATTCAGTTATCGGAGAATTTCCCGTAAATGGAAGTGACCATGAAAATTTTACTGATCTACTAGTAACTTCTTGGACTTCAATATGTTCTGGTGGATCAGGTACATCTGCAATTGCGAAATCAGAATTAGTTAATTTTAAGATAAACAAAATTTTAATAAAAATCACATTAATTCAAAATACATAAAATGGTTAAACCCAAATTACTTCTTCAAAGGAGCCATTAGTCTAGAAAGAGTTGTTTTCTTAATAATTCTCAATATTGCAGCTATTTCGATTTTATAAATAATGGGATTTGGTGAACCTCATGAAAGTGCCAGCAGAAGGTGAGTTAATTCACGATTTATCTAAAAAAAAAAAAAAGAAGATAATGATAATTACAACCATTTGGTAAAGCATCGTGCAATTTATAAATCTCAAAGCAACTGTCTTCTTCCTAATGCATCCATCCCATGGCAAGTGATATAAGAAATACATTTGAAATTGCCAAAAATGGTATGAAATTATAGATTTTACATTATATTGTCTAGGAGACTGCCTTATTGTTTCGTGGCCAGGGATAATAGTTTATTCGATAATCGCATTGCCATTTTATGGACCTTTTATCTTATTTTCACACCAGTCAGAACAAACACGACCATTGAAATTCCAATTGAACATAAATTAAATGTCTCCTTCAAATGATTCTCCAAGATTAACTGATAATGAAAACAGTTGCAAACTGTCTATCATGTAGTGGACTAAACCTCGCCCACTATCATTTTCTAATCATAAATGTTCCACATAATTCACATTGAAAATTAATAGTCTTACATATATTTTGGTTTCATTACATTCTAACTGATATTAAAATGTTCGTGTTTATATTCCGGAACAACCACCAGGCCAGAGGAGTTTACAGCAAATCATGAACACAATCGTTAATCGTATTTATCAGTAATGCGGTCTTTGAGCCACGATCCGCTTAAAGAGCGTGTGCACTCTAGTTCTTCAACCATTCGGCTACATCAGGCACAACAGCAATTACTTTTGATTTTCGTCAATCAAATCATTTCGAAAAGAAGAGAAACAGCGTCATTATACAGTATAAATACATCAATAACCTAACATTTCCAATATTTTTTATATACGTGATGTGTTAAAATCAGACGCGCGCGCGTGTGTGTGTCAAACAACAAAAAGAAAAATCGAAGCAAGCATTTGTTCGATTACTATAATGTTAAATCACTATACTGCACTTGTGTTTTCTCTCGGTCTGAAATGATTAATTAGCAAGAATTAATATGGATGTATTTGTTTACTTTCATACCTTAATTAAAGGAATGATCCCTCGTTTCTGTATTCTTTCTCAGGTTTCATTTAAGACAGAATATTGTAAGCAGAATTTGATCATTATTCATTGATTTCAAGGCTTCCACTATAATCAAGGTATGCAGACAATATGAGGCACCCAGTACTAGAAATGGTACTGAATACCCAAAATTATTGAAAATTCATTCGGATTAGAAGAAAGAGTTAAGGGATATTTGCAACCTTAACCTTCAAACTAATGAGCCTGTATACCTGGCTCATTACAAGTTTACAACAATAATATCAATGATCCTGTGTACTAAGTGTATTGTTTTTTTTTTTTTTTTTTTTGGGGTGAGAACACCTTGTTTTAGAATTTTTCTATAAAGAAATATTCATTTTTATTTATAAACATTCATCACTTTCTCAGCATGCATACGAGAAAGTGATGAATGTTTATAAACTTTATAAAATGTTTATAAAATGATGTTTATACCCTGAGTACGCAATGCTGAGAAAGGATACTTAAAAAAAAAAAAAATCTTGACGAATTGTTCGGGTTTCCGAAGGGAATAGAAATGGTACTCCCCAAAAGAATGCAACTAGTGATTCCTCTGAACGAAAATCGGATTGGTAAAAATTGCTGGATTTTTCTACGAGCCAACCAATTTCGGTTTGCATTAAATAACGGTATGACTAAAATGAAATAAGATGTAGATGAAGAGGCTGCAAATGACCATCATGAGAGTTGAAACAATAATGCAGCATGTAAGTTCGAAACATGCACTCGAAGATATTACAGTTAATATTCTGGAGATGTTATTTTTGATTTGAGTCCAAGTTTCGTCCTCTGTTGAGTGTTGCATTTCGAAATCAGAACAGATAATAGTCTCGTCACGATCTTTACTTTTGTTGGATTTCATTTACCTGGTTTGGAGTGTGTACTTCTTAGAAGGATTTATCATGGGTAGAATATAACAGCGTTGTAAAAAAAAGCATGAGTTGTGCGCACAAGATAGGAAAGATTAATTGTGAGAATCAATAAGATTAATAAATCACAGATATTTATACCTGAGTTAGTGAAATGACCATATTCATTGACTTCGAGGGAGCTTTGGATTCCCTCTGATGGGAGAGCGCTCTCAATCGTCTTACCAAAGCCAAGTGCTCTCAGCAACTGTTCCAAGTTATTAGAAGCTACTTCCAAAATAGGCTCATTCAAGTAATCTCAAAACAGCAGTCTCTCTCAAGGACCATCTCAAGAGGATGCCCCCAGGGATCAGTTATGGGACCCCTCTTCTGGAACATAGTTTTGAACAGCTGGTTCACGCAAAAACCTGACAATATCTCTGCCTTCGCCTATGATTTGGTTCTTCTAATTCCAGGTCGATCGCGTCTTCAACTAGAACAATCAGCCAATATAACTCTTTCTGAGCTAATCAAGTGGTCAAGTATACATAAACTGCGAATATCTGCTACAAAAACAAAACTGATGGCTTTTAAGAACTAGTTAGATTACAGAAGACCTCCAAATATAAAGATAGACGGAAAGCAAATCCCTTTTGTTCCTGAATTAAAACATCATCTTGGCGTAATTGTAGATGACAGGTTAACCTTCTCCTCTCATATTAATCACCTCGCCTCGAAGATTAAGAAGTTCACTGCAGCAGTTATCCGAATTTTCAAATCGGACTGGGGACTAAATGGGAAGACTCTCTTATTATATTATACAGCAGTATTCGTACCAATAACAACATATGCTTCGGGAGTCTGGTTTCATAGAGCCGTCAACGTTAAACTCCGTTCCAAGCTCATCTCCATTCAACGGATTATGCTGCTTGCCATGCTCCGGGCCTGCTGGACAGTGTCCTCTGCAGGTCTTTGCTGGAGTCTTACCACTAGACCTGCATGTAATCTTCAAAGGACTATGCTATCGTCTAAAGCAGGGAGTTCCCGGCGAGATTCTCGGCATCTCATGCAACTTAACTGCTAACATCAAAGACGAGAAACGGAAAATCTGGAATGAACTTATCAGTGTGTGGCAATCACGATGGGATTCCAGTACTACTGGTCAAGTCACCAGCTCTTTTGTTCCTGCAGTTACCTTCCCTCTCAACAAGAACGTCCGGCAATGGTTTTCTCCCAGCCTAACAACATCGTATATACTTACTGGGCACGGCTCCATCAACTTCAAACTATTTCAATTTGGCTTGTCTGACACCAATCTTTGCTTGTGTGGTGTTGAGGAAACCTGGACGCACATTCTTTATCTCTGGAGCCTGTACCACGATAACAGATCTACACTACAAGCTGCTGTCAGCAACTTCTCTGAAGGAAATGAAGTGGCGCTGACTGAAAATTCTCAATCGTTCTCAGCTCTACAACAGTTTTTGCTCTGCTGTTTTCACTAAAAGAAAGCAACTCTTCTCAAGTTTATCAACATATCAACAACAAGGAACCAACCCAACACCTGCAATGTCTATCGATATTTCTTAAAACTGATATCGCCTGCCATCTACTTTTTTTTTAAGCAAGTACCCCAGTTTGGACAGCTGTGGATACAGGATTAGCTAACACCCATTGGTACAGCACTACCTCCAGTGGGTGCGGTTTTCGTTCTTCCTAGTACAGAAAAAAAGACTGCTGTCTTCTGGTTCCTGTACCACAATTAATACTTCTGATCTCTATACCTGAGTTAGTGAAATTGCATCTCTGCATAGATAGAGAGACTATAAATGCAAATATAACCTTGTTTCAGAACTCCTTAGGGTGGAAAAGGTTTTCTAAACTCATCTGTTAAGTGTCTGGCCCTTCCGTCCAGAGGAAAGCCATGATCGGTGACTATTTACAGAACCAGCGGTTCAGGCAGAGATACATACGGGTTTGCTGTGTGAATATTTAATTACTGTATATCGACTCCGCAATCTACTAAAGGATAAACTTCACAGCAAAATATCAAAGCTTTAATTATTTCATAGGAATTGAATATTTCGTGAATCACATAGTAAATATGCAAATATAGGAAAATATAATAGAATTAAATCATGTACAAAATATCAATGTTTTAATGTTTCATAGTCAAAACACACTTTTTTTTTTTTTTTTTTTTTTTTGTTAGTGCATCAGCTTCTGTGGCCATAATGCACCTTCCAAAGTTTTTGCATTTAACACACATTATAAATATCAAATGTTTAGTATTTCATAGTATCACTATAAAAATGTGTATTTAACAAAGACCTTAAAACACCTTAATGTTCTTGATTGAGATACCTATTTGAAACCGTCCCCTCCAGTACTGGGTTATCTCATGCACTAGCATCCTTCGTGGTTAATTTTTCCAATATAATAACTGATGAGGGGCAACTATTCAATTGTCCCTCATCAGTTATTTGGAGAGATTAAGGCGAATAGTTCGAGTATAAGTGGACTCAGTTTAGTATCGTAGGGCACACTGAAGACAGTGTCGACGGCCAAGACGACATTAAAAATGTCATAAAGGAGAAACTCCTTCGCTAAAATGATTAGGTTATCAGATTTTAATTTCTATCAGTCTAAGGTGAGATTTTGTAATATTCCATCGCGCAAAAATTTGGAGCAGAATTGTTCCAGTTAATATTTTGACTGTATTAGAATTCGTATGACATTTAGCGACTGTCGTGTAAATTTTCTCTAAGGATAACTGTTCAATGACCATCTCATATATCCCAAGGTTTAATATACAGTCATTCTTAAATTATAAGTTATCAGCATAAAAGAAATTCACTAATATGATAATATGACTTCAATTGTGGGGGTATGCAAGGAAAAATACTGCAAACTGGAAGATCAGAAATCCAAATTAAATAAATAAACATGTCTCCAAAGAGAAGAAAAAAGAAAGCAAAAATCTACTTCATGCAATTTGGGGTGTCAATTTTTTTGCAACACCGTGCCTAATGAATTTTTCAATATTTTAGAAATTTATTAAAAAAAGGTGTAGAACAGAAGGAATTTCATATTAATTTACACAAGCTTCTTACTAAAGCAGTATGAATAAAATGAAATTATTAATAAAATTAAATTAAAACGATTAAACAATACCATGTCCAATCAGATGTAATTATTTGAACGCACAATCCGATATTAAAAAAAAAAACCTTCTACGCTAACTGAATTCCAAATGAAGCTAAGTGCCAGAAGAGGGAAAAAAAAACTACAATCGACAAAGTCTGTAGTTCAAGACAGATCCATTTACGTGTAGCCACTGCAAACCACGCTGCGGTGGCTACAACGCTCCTACAGGATAACTTGATCAGATTGAAAGAATGGTCAGAAAGGTGGCAGCTACGTTTTAATGCAGCGAAATGCAAGGTCGAAATGCACTTGAGGAACAACAACCCAAAAATAAATTCTAGTTACATTTGGTGAGGTTGAATTAAAAACAGTAGAGGAAGAAAGGGATCTGGGAGTTATAATATGGACAGATATGAAGTTTTCTGAGCAGTGTAAACAGGCAGCTAGGAGAGCTCATGGTGTTCTCTATCGATGATTTATCGAACATTTTCCTGTAGAGATATGGAGGTCATAATCCCACTGTACAAGGCAATTGTAAGATCACATTTGGAATACTGTGTTGAAGAGATTGTACTTCATGAAGGGGCAACTCGCATGGTGAGCTCGGCAAAATGGCGACCATATGAGGAAAGACTCCGAATATGCGAGCTACAGAGCTTGGCAACTACACACCTCAGAGATGATCTGATTGAGGTTTATAAGACTCTGACAGGAGCTAGTACAACGAATGAAGCTGGAATTTTCACCGGTATTAGAGAATTCCAGCACTCAGAGGGCACAAATTGAAATTACAGGGGAAAATGTTTAGACTAGATTGTGGAAGTTTACTTTTAGCCAAAAAGAAAAAAAAACTGCAGCCATTATCAACCCACTGCAGGATGGAAGCCTCCTCGACAATTCATGCTGAGGGAACTTTCAGCCAGCGAGTCATTAATTGCTGGAACAGGTTTCTTTCACAGGTAATTGTGGCTGAGAGTTTGAATACATTCTAAGGTCAAATGGGTAGTTACCTATGTGAAGAGAGAAGCAAATGATTTGTATTTTATTATCTACTCAGTTTTTTTCCCCGGCCAGTGCAGCAAATGCCTGGGGCTTCCTTGCACTATATTGCTATTACTATCATATAGTTAATGCATCTGCATTCGTATTTAGACGAATAGCTGTCTAAATATTAGACAGCTATTCGAAGTTCGCCAACTTTGTTTTATTTTCGCTTCATACTTTAGCTATTTTATTATTTTTTTTTTCTGTTGGTATGTTGTTTAATGGCACAAGGGCTGCTAAGGCCATATTGTGCCTCTATTTTTTGTAACATAACTGTACACAACAGTGTTATTATATTAAGGTTAGGTTGTCGAAATTTGCATTAAAATCTTGCAATTCGGAAATTGATCGTATAGAAACCGCAGAGCAGTTTCTTTTCCTCTTGTATTTAGTCCCAAATTAAATTTGATATCGATTACGCTGCTAAGAGCGATCATATGCCGTCGCTGCCGAGTGATCAGGGGCGAGGATTAAAAGTTTGTGCTACGACTACTAAATATGTTGCTGTTTCCTATATTCTATCTTGTGAGCTCCTGATCGTGAATGCTCAAAAAATTACGGAAGCGCATGCATTTTGAGTGAAATCTTCTTTTGCTTTTGACTGCAATCACAACTTGAGGTATTTTGGCCATTTCAGAAATTAACGCGCCAATGAGGTTCACAATATGTAACGGCAAAAGGTCAAGTGCAAAAACATCAAAGGCAAGTTACCTGGTATTGGTGACACACTCGCTAGAAGTCATCCATCAACCGCGCATGAGTGCAACTGCGTAGTTGTAGGAAATTGGCTTTTGCTTGACCAGGCCATTAATTCAGAGAGAGGGAATCTTTATTGCAACAACATTTGATTGTAACTGGTTACAAGGTTAAATGGTGTTGAACTTTCCATTCACGACAAAAAAGGTCAGGACTTTACAGATAAGAGGTACTAAAAAACATTAAATAACATAAGCCGTTAAAGAACAGAACAAGATGACATTAAATGATAGAGGGTGCCTTTAATTACATAAGACATTAAGGTGACAAAGAACTGGCATTAAACAAATTACATTTCGAAAAGGGCGTACGATGAAATTTAGAACATTAAACTTAAATAAATCAAATGAGAACTGATACCTATACGATTTACAGTAGTGACTATTGTCCTCAAAGTTCATGGGAGAAAGCAGCAAGAGCTGAGCCAGGCTCATTTTCCATTATGCTCATTAGTTAATTCACAGGGATCTCCAAGTGATGATGAAGGGTATGCTGTCTTTGGATGTGAAGAAGGAAGGCGTTTCCTTGTGCATACTGTATGGACCAACGTAGATTATTCCTTACTGGGCGCAACCGCGGCAGTTTCTCTTCTGTCTAGACGGTTGCGGTTGGTTGTAACGCTTTGTCAAGAGATGATGGCGCCACGTCTCCTGAGGTAGCCATCCCCTGTTTTAGTTAAGGGTTTTGGCGATTGGCAGATGTAGTATCCCACATCTTTATCTTCGGTTGACAGCAAGTTTTAGAGCATTGATGCTCTGGATTCGTCAGAGCATCTGGTATGATAGGAAACGATCTAAGTGGAGGCGTGAATGAAAAGGGAAAATAGTTGGGGTGGCTCTGAGCCACCCACCCCATCCTCCATATTTGGTGGGCACGGGCTCGAACCCCGGTCTAATCAAGCAGCGTGTGCTACGCACTGCTGCTCCTGCCCACCTGGCTACGGAGGCGGCGGGGCCTGGGCCATTTCAGTCTTATGAACATGGGATGGTAACCTATGCTTGTAGGTTACCCATTTGAAGAGCCAATATTCAGCTGCCCAAATTGGTTTTTTGATCGTAGGTGCTGCTGACGCCCAGATTTCAGCTGCATAAAGTAGCGGGAAGTATATAATGGTCCTGACATATTTTTTTGCTGTAACTCTGTCTGAGACGTAATGCAGATGTTGTTTAGCTCTCCATTTCAGGTGAGCTGCACGACTGATGAGTTTGTCAATACGGTGGTTAAATCTCAGTTGTGTCAAAGTCAATCCCTAAATATAAATGATATGGAACAGTTGGGATGAAAACTCCATTGATGTTGGGTAAGATGATTGTTTTTTTCTTCAAGCAGTAGAGCATGCACTTATACTTTGCTGGGTTAATGGTAAGGCCAAATTGTTTCAGGTTGCCCGCTAGTGCGAGGAGCACACTGTTAATTTCCTCTGTGATCCTAGAGGGGGTCTGCGTTCGCTTGGATGGTGGTCCGTATTTTTAAATCATCCACGTAAGACATCAAATCTCTTGCTTATAAAATGGGAGATAATGGCAGTAAAGAGTTGGCCAGAGATGACTCTCCTTTTGGTACGCCTGTAGATATTAGTTTGGAATAGGTTTTTTTTTTTTTTTTTTTTTTTTTAAATAATGGAGTATGATAGTACGGTTGAGAAGGAGTGATGAGAGGAAGTGCAATGCATTCTCGCCTCTTCAGTAGTGGTCTTCAATCAGTCGGTGGAGGGCAGGTACTTGAACGGCATCAAAAGCTGCTTCGATGTCGAGGTAGGGTTATGAAGAATTCTTCCTTTCTCTCAAATGCTGTAAGGATGCTGTGGGTGGTGGCAAAGGAGATTGGTAATGGTGGACCTATGAATTTGTGGTGGAGTATCTGGAAGTATGTGAGTTATTAGAGTTGGAAGGAGGATCCTTTCTTGTAGTTTCATGAGACAGGAGGAAATGGACATGTGTCTGAAGCGTTTCTCCAATGATGGCGTTCTTATTTTCGGATTTGGCCTTAAAAGATAAACATTCCATTGATAGTGGAAGTTGCGTCTGGTCAGCACTGCATTTCGCTGATGAAGTGTGGTGGTGGTGGAGGATTCAGTTGGTCACCTCTTGCATTGTTTCTGGTGTAGGATTAAGAGATGTAGACGACAATGACTTCAATGGAAATGGACCTCAATTTAAGCAATGCGTAGGGCTCCTCGTAATCATCTGATTTACTGGATATGATGTTCTTAAGGGTGAGGATAGACTGATTGTAGAATAGTCACATTCCTACCCCCCCACTTCTTTTATTCCTGTATGTGAGTACAGAACGTGTGAGTACGTAAATTCAGATTGACGAAGTGAAATGGTTTGGGCCAGATATACAAAGAAAAGTCCGTCATTCTGGACCAGAAATAAATATGAAACATGGAGATAAAACAAAAGTATCATGGTTATGAAGTATAAAAAAAATTATTACGGCTTTGGATACATATGCGGTTTTACGTCATCCGCAACTCTTGATGAATATATATTGACTTATAAACAATGGACTTAAAATACGTGAAAAGAAATATATACAATGAACGTCGTAAGAAGGATTTGACAAGCGTACAACAACCTACTACAAGAAACGAAAATAAAACCAAGGCTTTTCTTGTGGTTAATGCCGTGAACAATTTTTACGTGCAAGTATAATTTAAATGTTTTTTGCAAAGCCGAAATTGTATATATGGACGGGAGATTCGATTACAGTGCACGCGTTTTAGCCAGCTCTTTCCAGTATGCCGTATATGGCTACTTCAACGGCCATTAACATGCCACTTTTATTTTCTTTGCTGCACGATAAAAAGGAAATAACTTATATAGACTGCTATTTAAAAAAATGTGGAACTTTGCAATGACACTGGCTGTGAATTCAAACCGGGTACAATTGTAACTGTCTTTGAAAAAAAGTTTAAAGATTGAGTGCAAAGCGCAATGGCCGGAAGTTCGAACAGAGGGCTGTTGCTTTCATTCTCGCAGGCGTAGTGGCGAGCAATCCAAAGATTTGGACTCATTTCAGAATACAAATAAAAACATCCGAAATAAGTATAACAGAGCGGAGTTTTTGATTCCTGCAGCACCTTAGAAAGGAGACCCAGATCCAACGCAAGGCATTTAAAAGGGCCAGAAGATCTTGGCCGTTTGCAGAAGTGGAGGCCCTACGGGAGCAGTAGAGAGGGGCAAGAAATGCCTACACCGTGCAGATACGTCACTGCAAGCAGGAAACTTGGCAGCGACCAAGGAGGAGCTAATTGCAGAAGCATCAACTATCAGAGGAAATAAATGCCCAGGACCGGATCTGCTAGAACCGGAACTTGTTAAAAAGACAGTGGAACACGCCCCTGACCTGATGCTAAATCTTTACAAATGCCTCCAGGCAGGAGCTTTTACAATACCATGGAAGGTCGCCAATATCAAACTTATCCTAAAAAATCCTTCCAAACCACCTATCCTCCCAGACTCTTATAGGCTTTGCTATCGGTGGTCAGCAAGCCTATTGCATGCTCGTCTCCAACACCACTACAATACTGCAGGACTAACGACGCCCAACCAGTTCGGCTTTCGAAGGGTTCACTCTGCCGTAGACGCCCACAAGCACTTCCTGAGCAGGTTGAGAACTGCAACGGCGAAGTCTACAGAAATACTTCGTGATTTCTGTAGACTTCGCCGGTGCGTTTGACTCCCTTTGGTGGTCGAGCGTCCTGGTCAGACTTAGAGAGGCAAATCATTAAAGCAACATCTACCAGAGGTTACAGAACTACATATCTAACAGATCCATAGTAACGTATGCGTCCTATCAGACCCTCTCTAGAAGCATCCACCGGGGCTGCCCGCAGGGTTCGGTCCTGGGACCATTCCGATGGAACGATGGACAGCTTCCTCGTCTCGGACAAGTTGACGCCCAGTCACACTACGAATGCATAATAAACTGCACACTACGAATGCATAATAACGCATCACAGAAAACAACACTCGTAGAAGAAAACTAAGGCGTAATTTTTGATGCAAGATGTATCTGCTTTCTTTCTGCAGTTCGCTGATATTAGATAATTAATTTTCTGTTGCCACTAAAACGAATACTTTGACGATTTGACTTCTAACCGTTTAGAATACGTCAATTTGCTTAGGTATGCTGTACTTAACTGTCTAAGATATTTACTTCTGTGCCAGATAGGACTCAAAAAGCAAATTTCGGATATCAAAATCTAATTAGAATGCTTTCTGATTTCCAGGGTTAAATAAAACTAACGTTTAATAAGGAAATGTAAACAGATACTAAATTTAATATATAAAGGATATAATACTATTTTTTTCCCTTTATGACTTTTGCGCACCTATCAGAAATTTCCTCGCATCACTTAAAAAATGCAAACCACAGGTTGGGAAATGCTGTTCTAAATTTCTTATAGATTGTAAAAAAATGTAAGAAAAATAAATAAACATACTGTAAACGCTTAAAGAGATTCTGTTACACAGTTGTCCTTTACTTCACAAAGTACTTTTTAAAGTCCTTTAAGTTTCGAAGTTTCCTAATATTGGATTAATGGGATACCAGGGAAGTTTTATACGTGAAAAGCAATTTAACCATGATGGAAAGGAGGGAGTATTTATTAAAAGGAGAGCAATTATGAAAACGGTTTCAAGAGGTAGGTGCTAGTTTAAGGTATAATTTAGAAGCAGCAAAATAAATTTTAAATCAATTTTGAGTTTGCGAACATAATTATTAAATCATCTTACCTTGGACTGTAAGCTGAATATTCAACACATCTCCTCCATAATTATTTTTTGCCACACAGCTGTACAACGAGGAGTCTCTTCTCTCTACTTTGTCGATTGTTAACTTAGCAATTTCGCCATCCTCAATTTCTTCTTTAGTAAGCGAATACCTGGTTGTAAGAGACAATTGTTATTTTATGTGGTTTCTTTCCAATTTATCTGAGGATTAAGATAATTGCTTCTTTAGAAATATTGGAATCTATTGGCATATTTCAACTTCTAGTATAAAACTTGTTATGATGCTCCCTCTCATCTATTATCCGATTAAATTAAGAATTTCTTTATTTAAAATGACGTTGCTGTCTATGATTTTTCATTAAAGACCTTAGAGTACTCTCTGATTACTTCGATAAAATAACTAAATTGCCATTACGAGGAAAGAAAACCAAATTGGTAAAAAGAAACGAATAAATATAATAACAATCAGGGAGCCAACTTGAATAACTATTAATATAAACTGCTCTACAGCAAGCTAACAATAACTTTGATGACATTATATTATTAAAATATTATTATTAAAATATAAAATATATTAAAAAGGGCTTTATTTTTAATTTGGGTGGAACCACTACGGCTGATTTATGTAATTCATTTAAATATATCTATTTTAATGGTTGCAGCTATCGCGAATATCTGTGATGACCGTATGGACTTTAAACGTATCGAAAACGGTTGTAATAATATTTGGTAATAACGCATGCTTTATTTATTAACTTCTGTATATGCGTAGTAAATCACTTTCCTTCTCCATTTATAGGAAGCAGATGACGGTCACACCCTACATATATAAAATCGGGCCAGTGCCGAGAATGTTTTCTTTGATACTCTAAACATGCCAGTCGTCACGTGTTCGTAGAGGTCTTGATTGAAATCCTGACAGGTGAATAGAGGATTTTTAAGAAACTTATCACTCGAGATTGAAATTAATAGATCTCAGAGGGGAGAAATGAACGCTTTCCAGTGCATGTTCCGGGCTTATTTTACAATATGAGATGCATTGTGTACAATATATTCAAACTTTGTTGATCAAATAATTTAAGTACCTCAGAAGTGATGCCGTGGCACTAGCGCATACGTTAATTTTATGATTAAATGAAATATTACTCCAACAAACCTTACCATTGGTTAGCTTGATCATTCATTACCAAGGAAGGGCATACATAAAATAAATAATGGAAATTTTTGCCCGTTATGTTTTTTGCTCATTAAAAAATTAATTGGCGCATTCCCCCACCATTTAATTTTTTTCTTCTCAGATAGGGAATATGATCGTATATGATAGTATAAAACAGAAATTCTGCAAGTACACAGTCCATCGCGTAGATGCCTGACAGAAGGCACCTTTCCAACATCCTGGAAAACTGCAACCCTGAAATTTATATTGAAAATTTCCGACAAGACACCACAAATTATTCCAACCTCCTACCGCCCGATTGCCTTGCTCTCTGTAATGGCCAAGTTACAAGAACGCCTACTCCTATTTAGCTTAACCACCAAACATGAAGAACAAAAACTTTCAGGTGACAAGCAATTTGGATTCAAAGCAGGTTGCAGCACAGAAGATGCCATCAACAGATTAATCACTCAAGCAACCCACACAGCCTTTAAGTACTCCCTTCCCTTGCAATCATGGTAGACTTCGCTGGGGCCTTTGATTGACTATGGTGGCCCAGTGTTCTTCTGAGGCTTCGGCAATCAAATATTTCTAACAACCTATACAACAGCTTAAGGTAGAAAAGTCCAAGTTACCATTAGATTCCAGACAGTGACTAGGTACATCGATCGAGGCTGTCCGCAGGGCTTGGACCGTTTCTCTGGTCTATTGTCCTGGACCAGTTCTGCCCTTGGTCTTCGCGGACTATCTTGTCCTTTTGGTATGTGCTAATACCATGGCAACCCTGGAGACAATGGAAAATGGAGCACTGGTGAAACTCCAGAACTGTGCAGTCCTGTACAACCTTACCATTTCAGGAAGGAAAACAAAATCCATAGTCCTTAAAGGCAGGCTACAAATCACAACACCGCCTACAATAAAATTAAACTTTACACCCATACGACTGCACACTGAAGTCAAGCTGCTAGGTATCTTCTTAGACTCGGGGCTTACCTTCCACCACCACCTAAAGTATCTAGCCAACAAAATTCAAAGGTACACTGCTATGATAAAGCGGGTCAGCAGGGCAGACTGGGGTTGAAACACAAGGCCCTTACTCTCATCTACCAAGCGGTATACGTGCCAATTTTCTGTTATGGTGCCGAAAAGCCATCCTAGCAAGAAACAAACGTAAGCTGGATTCAATCCAGAGGTTCATGCTCCTTTCAATTTGCAGGGCGTGCCGCATTGTCAGCATCCTTGCTCTGCAGGTATTAACTGGATACCAGCCACTATACTTAGAAGTGGTTAACAAAGAACTTTTTTATCATTTAAGGAAGGGAGTTCCAGCCCAATTTCTTCATTTTCAACTTGACACCACAAACGGCCCCAGGCAGGAAAGACAACGGATAATCCAACATCTACAAGGGATATGGCATCACAAAACGATTCCTTCCATCTATAAGTTCAACTCACCAGAACCTCCATCCTGGTTTTCGCCTGGCCTGCATGCGATCTTTATCATCATCGGGCATGGATCTTTCCAACAAAAACTGACGGCCATGGGAATCGAGAATGATCCACGTTGCCACTGCGACGAAGAGGAGTCCTGGGGGCACCTCATGTATGAGTGCCCCAGCTACGACAAAATTAGGCTTAAATTCCTCACCACAATACAAAGGAACCATCGCAATCAAGAATTCACTCTGATACTCGAAGTTGTTGTTGTTATTTGGTTTTTAGGAGCATTAGCAACTAAGGTCATATTGCTCCGAGAATATGTGGTGATCATTCCCTGATCTTTCCGCATCCTCAGTATTTGGTGGTGACGGGCTCGAACCACGGTCTAATCAAGAAGCGTGTGTTACGCACTGCTGCTTCTTCCCACCTGGCTACGGAGGCGCCCGATACTCGAAGAAGGTATCTATAAGGCATTAACCACCTACGCGCAGGAAACATTTGCACTTAGACGAGCTAAGATTGCAGAACTCAGAGCCCAAGAACTAAACCAGACCGGTGTGTGATAACTCTCTATCCCCCCCAGAAAAACACAAACATGACCATGCTAACCCGAATAGGGTAGCATTTATTGCAGGCACCATCCAAGGTGCAAGATGCTGGTACTCCTCGGAGTGCGGGATTTAAAAGGCATTGCAAACCCGAAATGGGTAGGATATACTGCTGGCACCGATCTAGGTGTGGGTTCTACAGGCCGTATGCCATTGGCAATTACAAAGGGGCGCCTGTCTCCTGTAACTTTTAAACCCACACCCTTTCCTATACTTCGCCTAAACTAGGGTGGATTAATTCTCCCGTCAATCCACCAAAATTCATTCCCCTTTTAATCCTCTCTTCTAGCTCTCTTTTTTTTTTATCTATTATTTTATTTATTTTATTTTTATTTTATTTTTATTACTTGGTCTCCGTCAGGAAGCTCAGGCAACCCTGGCGGAGGCCAGCCTGGGTCACCTCCCAGTGGTGGTAGCGGGCAACGCGGGGTACCCTTAGGGACCCTGCGGCCAAGCAGCCAGAGACAGAACTACTCTGTCACAAACCAGACACCACACTCTGGCTTTTACAGAGATTCTGTAATTCTGCAAAGTACCACCGTATGTGGTGCCTTGCACAAAACACTATGCCATCGCGTTGTGTTTTTACGGTTGAAATGAGTGGCAGCAGCTATACCGACATTTCTGACAATATAAACAGGATGATTTAAAACAATCCAAATGTTAGCAGCCTGATGATGATTACCAAGAGTTTTATAATAATCATAATGTTCTGTTGATTAGCAAAGTGACCCGGTTATGCTGATCGTCCTGCCATGTTCAGTAGTCTGAGTTGTGACGGTACGTGACACTTCTGAGTCACGCACTCGAATGGTTGTTCTCAACCTTTTTGGGCTCGAGTCACTTGAAAAATAAAGCGAATTTTGAGGCGTACTTTATCAAATATAATTATGTTGTTGTTACAGTTAAAAAAAATTACTATATATTCAATAACGGTCGAATGGATATATTCTCTTGAACATGTCACTCTCGCTTTAGTAAACCGCTTGAGAATGTAGTTGGCTTAGCACCTCGACATATGTGACAGTGCCCTACTAATAATTTAATGGGTTTTGATGTTCACTTTGTTCGATGCAGCTTCCAGGTCGACACTGTGGCTATGAACTCGACTGTATCATCAAAATATTTAACCATGGCTTCACAAATGCGAGTAGGGAGGTGAATCAAGCGGTTTGGAAATATAATGGAGCTGTGTGGAGGGAAAGGCCCGAGTAATTTTTATTATTTTATTTAATCAAACCTGAACCAGAGATGGTTAGAGTCTAAACGACGATGACTTGCCATCCTGATTACTGGACATGTGGCTATCCCACTGAGCAAGCAAAAAAAAAAAAAAAAAAAAACACAGGAAAAAAGTGGTGTGGTCGCAGCCTGTTTTTTTATTTTTTTTTATTTTATGGACTGAATAATTTGTGTAATGTGCAGCTCTGTAAGGTGGTAGATTGCTTTCCATTGGATAGTCGTAATTTGCATGCCTATTAGATCAAATATTCGCCTTCTGATACACGTTAAATTTTTAATTATAAAATATTCATATAAAACATTCTGTTCTGTTAATTTTTTTCAGCCGTGAAGTATATACAATAGTTTACAGATCAATTTCGGAACACAGAAATTATGGATGAATTACAAGAGAAACCATAGCTGTTACATAGAATACAATTACATTACAGATATTGCAATTAATATGATAGATATTATCCAAGAAGAATTTTCTTTCAAATGAATTAAGTTGGGCGATTTAGAGAATTCCAGAAAAGGGAATCCACCAATAATGTACTCATTACATGGCGTGAACACCTGCTGGTTGAATTTATTATTAAGATATCTTTTTAATATTTATTAAGCAGACATGTTCGAGAGAGTGATCATGCAATTCTTTGTAAAGTAGAATATAAATATGCAAGTTATGAGTTACATATTTACATATTATTTATCAGCAGCATTCTCGAAGCCATTTTTATAACGACAATAAAGTGAAGCTCATTATGCGCATTACTAAACATGAAACTACTTTATGCGTTATTAAATAGAACCCATAGTATAGAATCAACCTCCTTAATGGAGCATTTCTTTGGTTTACGGATATCTTTCAGAGAAAAAAAAAAAAAAAAAAGAACGCTCAGTATTTAAGAAAAATAACCCTGGATTTTCCACAGCCTTTTTTGTTGTTTAATTTTAATCAGTTCGACGTTATTTGCTGTTCTGCTGCTGTAAAGGATATATATATATATATGTCTGTGTATATGCGTGGGTACCGCAGACACACAGTAAACCCACGTTTTAGTACTTTCTATATAAAAAATAGATTTCACAATAGCTTGAAAATAAAGGAAAAATGTGAACAATTCCGAATTATTTGAACTGTGCCTTTATTCCAAACATAGCAATGGTGGAAAATGTCAACCAGCGTGCTGCTAATATTATGCTTCTAACGTGCCCGATAAAGGGTTAAATTCGAAAACCGTTTGTCATGTTCCTATTACAAATTTGTCCGGTTAATTGCGTAACGCTTTTTCGAATTCCCAACTGAGCCGAATTTCGCATATTCTAACGCATTTTGTAACGGTTAATTAAATAGCGTTAAAAATGGTTAATTACGGTATATTTAAAAATTAAATAGTTGTTTTTCGAAAAATATGTTTTTTCTTTATTCTTCACATTCAAGACAACATTTATGCTACATTTTGCAGTCAATGTATATTTTTACTTTTACGAACGTACTGGCTAAATTTTTCTCTAAAGATAGACAACGCTTAATTTTTCTATGTTTTTAATTACAGTATACACTAACCAACAGTTTTCCAATTTGCTGGTTCTTGAAAATGCTTCCCACACATAGACACGAATACAATGTAATATATAATGTTTCCACGTTATAAGTACATGTTGTAACAAGGTTGTGTTGTAAAGCAGCTGCCTGTAGCTTATAGTCAGTTGCACTTCCTTGAATAAAGAACACTCAATGCACAAGTTAAAACACATTTTAAACATTTTATCTTTACCTAGTGATATCACAAAAACAGAAGGACCCAGTCGAAAGTGTCGCGAATCAAAACAATTCCGGAAGCACTCATGGATCAGTTTATAGGAAATTGCTAATCCGAGCAGGAAATTACAAGGATAATCAACCAGAGAAGATATCGACGAAGCCTATTTCGTTGATACACCTAAGCACGTCAATTTCCGGACTACTGTTCCTCGAAAAAACAAAAGCTTTATTCCTTGCCTAACTGGATATGCAAGAAACATTTAATCGACAATACAGTGAATTCATCGATAGTTTCAGCGCCAAATGATTCAGTAGGAAAAAAAAAAAAAAAAAAAAAAAAAAACCTTGGCAAAGTCAGGGCAGCATGGTTACGCAATGTTTGGCCTAACAGCCATGAGCAATACAAAGGACATCTATAATTTAGATGAAACTGGAGTCTATTACCGTGACCTCCCGACCTATGGTCTCGTGCTCTCAAATAAAAAACTATATGGAGCCCAGGTGAGCAAAGAAAGAATAACAGCCATCGTTACGTGCAACTGGACAGGAACGGGTAAGAGAAAGCTACTCTTTAATCTAGTATTCCTGCGCCAATACCAATGAAATAGGCGTCTAACTTAGAAACAAGAAATATGAAACAAAAGAGGAAGAAGCTGCTACTGATCCATCAAATACAGCTGTGATGGAAGTGCTAGACACTCTTAGAATTGCATCTATGCGAGAGGACTGCTGCAACAGGGAGATTCTTTGGCGGCTTTAGAACACAGCGTAAGGGAAAAAACATGCAAAACAACTAAGCAAAAAAAAAACTTTTTTTTTTTAAAGTACATAAAAGATAATAGCTGTTTTCGCACAGAAAAGGTCTTGATTTCAATATTGTACAAATTCGGTATGGTGAAATTAGATGTTATTTGGAAACTTTTTAGACATATTATCATTAACATTACTAGCTGTTCTGATGAGTTGAAGACCAACGTAGCCTAGTATATTTATTATTATTTATCATTTATTATTAGTATTACAAGGATATTTCACCTTGTTGCATAAAGTATCCCCATCTGAAATACTAAAATCTCGAAATATTGTGGCTCGATGCCCCGCGAAGGTAGCTTTTATCGGCGTACACAAGATCAGTATGAAATACCGTGTCCATTATTCTTTGGCGGTCTGCCTAATTTGATAGCTTGACAACGTCCGCATCTGCAAAATGATCAAAAGCATCTGAATTTTCCACCCATTCAGTTCTGGAAAAACACCCTTCCCTCCTTTTTTGAAGAACCATCAACAGAAAATCAGAACACGCTTAAAACAATATTTCGAAATTTCGCAGTAAATTCGATACTTTTTCTATTCTTGTAAAACAGGAGTTCTCAATCTTACCTTGAATCTAGAGTCGAATCAATCAAAGCACCGTTTTTCTTCCATGAAAATGATATTGGCTTGTCTCCTTTCGCTTTGCATCTCGTGATGTGTTTACCACCTTTTTTCGCGGTTTCCACTCTGAATTTAGTTTCGAACTGTGGTCCACCTGAAACAGAAAATTTAGTTTATCAAAAAAGAGAGAGAGAGAGAAAAAGATATTAACCAAAACTTACTGTGAATTGAATGAATACACTTAATACCATCTCTTATTTTTGGTCTAAATGAAATCAAATATTTCATTAAACTACATATTTCATTTCGTGAAGTACTTAAGCTTTTCTTTGTTGAATATTCACATTATTTAATCTTAATAAGCTTAAGCAATCATTTCTCAAATCAATGAGAAACATCAGCACTATATCATAGAGCACTACAGGTCTATTCATAGAATAAATTAAGCCGTTCTTGTCATATTCTTCAAGCATGCACATGAAGAGTCGCAGATTAGTGATTGACATAAAATAGCAAGAATAATACTGTTGTTAAAGCAGAAATAACAATGCCTACATCTGTAACTTCAGACCTAATTAGGAATAGATACGATCATAACACAATCCGAAGATATTTGTTGACATTATACTTGAACTTCTGTAGACTGTAATTTTCAGGAAATACGTAAGAAGGAAAGTTATTCCAGAAAAGGCAGTTAAATGAATAAACGAGGACGATGAAAAGTTGGTTCTGTGAATTTGAAGTTGGACAGTAAATGGGAGTTGGCTGGTGGCGGTACGTGTTCGGACTGTTTTAAAAGAGAGCGCGGAAATTATATAAGAACAGCCAATTCACAAGAACAGTGCCCATGGAAGTATCTGTAGAAAAGGCATGCAGCAGAAACAGTACGTCTATGAGATAGAGAGCGGAGAGACTTTGTTAAAGATGAGTCATTAATTAACCAAACCGCCCTCTTCTGAACGGAATCAAAAAGTCTCGGAGAGATTTTGGGGGCACACCCCAGCTGTGGGAACAATATTCCATGGTAGGGCGGATTTGCGATTTATACAGAGTGAACAGCTGTTTGTAAGAAAAGTAACGCCGAAAGCAAAAGAGAAAACCAAGTTTTTTAGATGCAGAAGAAGCAATATTTGTAATGTGCTTGTGCCAAGAGAGATTACAAGTCAGGGTAATCCCCAAAAGAGATATATCATTTTGACCAGAAATCGGAGTGTCACCAAAGATAAGCATAGGAATAGAAGAATCCTTTTTGCTAGATATAAGACAAGACTGAGTTTTAGAAGGATTGAAATCAACTAAGTTGTCTTTGCCCCACTGGAGAATTACCTGGAGATCGGCATTTAAGGAGGAATTGGTGGCGGATATTCGAGAAGTTGAAGCTGATTCAGCAGGGCAAGGATTTTCAAAATGGAAAGCGAAATGCAATGTGCTATCATCGGCAAAACTATGGATAGGATTTCCAGTCAATGGAAGAAGGTCATCAATATACAAGAGGAAAAGAGTGGGGGAAAGAACTGAACCTTGGGGGTTACCAGTAGTAGTGGAGAAGTTAGAAGACAGAGAGCCATCTACCAGCACCCTCAGTGAGCGATCAGAGAGAAAACTGGATAACTAATTACAAAAAACAGTTGGCAAACCGTAAGCCCACCTTGCTACTTCTGCCGAAATAGCGAGTGATACATCACAACAGCGGTGGCTGTTGTGATGTATCACCGTACTTATTACTGATGATATCCAATTTTTATGATGATGAGGCGCCTCCGTAGCCAGGTGGGAAGGAGCAGCAGTGCGTAGCACACGCTTCTTGATTAGACCGGGGTTCGAGACCGTGACCTCCAAATACGGAGGATGCGGAAAGGTCAGGGAATGACCACCGCGTATCCCCGGAACAATATGACCTTAGTTGCTAATGCTCCTAAAAACCAAATAACAACAACAACGATAATTGGATGAGAGTGACTTGTCACCGTTTTTAGGAACTGGCTGGATATGAGCAAATTTACAAGCAGAAGGAAAAACACCTTTGGAATAAGAAAGTGAAAAAAGGCGGCAGAGAACAGGAGTAAGTTCAGGAGCACAGGTTTTGAGAACAAGCGGAGAAATACCATCAGGACCTGGAGCTTTCTTATCATCGAGATTTATCAAAATTCTTTTGACATTCTTTAGACGGAAGACCACAGGAGGCATTGAATGGAACGTGTTGGGAATGGTGGGAGGTGTTTTACCGAAATCATTAATACGTGGGTTGGAAGAAAAATGGGCTGCTAGCAGATCAGCTTTATCCTTGGTTGAAGTGACAACAGAACCATCTGGTTTTGACAGAGGTGGGAGTAGAGATGGGCAAAAGTTGCGGCCTATAGCTTTGGCAAGAGACCAGAATGCTCGGCTACCATTAGGCAAGAAACAAGCTTTTTATTCTTAGCCTGGTAAAAATCTAGTTTGGACTGATTAATGACTGCTTTGCAATTGTTGCGAGCTTTGGTGTAGTCAGAAAATGAATCTTAAGAATTGGAAACAAGCCAATTACGATATGCAATGTTCGTCTCTTGAACAGACTTAGCACATTTATTGGAAAACCAAGGTTTAGATAAAGGACGAGATTTTAAAGTGGAGTTTGGAATATGGGATTCCATTCCTACAAGAATAATATCGCTGACACGATCAGAGCAAATGTTGACATCATAAGTTTTGAAACAGTAGTCCGACCAATAAAAAGAAATCTGCTGGTCATCCAATTTTGCATTCTTGTAAGGGCAAACAATACGAGTTTGGGAATAGTCATGAGATAAAGGCTCCATTGGAGAAGAGACAATCACCAAGTTGTGATCTGAGGTACCTAAAGGACCACTCCCTTTGACCGTATACTTAGAACGGTTGTTTGTGAGAAAAAGATCAAGCGTGTTGGCTGTATGGTTAGTATTGTCAGGGATTCTTGTAGGTTAAAGTTGTTGTTATTTGGTTTTTAGGAGCATTAGCAACTAAGGCCATATTGCTCCGGGTATATGCGGTGGTCATTCCTGACCTTTCGGCATCCTCCGTATTTGGTGGTCACGGGCTCGAACCCAGGTCTAATCAAGAAGCGTGTGCTATGCACTGTTGCTCCTGCTCACCTGGCTACGGAGGCGCCGTAGGTTAAAGTACAATCTGTACAAGTCATTAGAAATTGCAAAAGCTTCAGCATCTAGACCAGCTGGGTCGGTGTGACTAGAAAACGGAAAGCAGCTGCAATTGTGAATATTAAAATCACCAAGGAAAATTACCTCACTGTTAGGAAAGTTGGATGGAGAAAGTCGAGTTGCAAAGAGAGGAATTACCAATAGGTTTGGTCTGGTGTACTAACTATTGGCCGGCCTGCGAATACCGTTTTAGAGCTGTACCCTCGAAATGTAAGGAAGATTGGATCTCGTCACGATGTTCATCATAACCTCAAAAGGCATCAGTCATACTGTATGATAGTGGAGATGGGGAAGAGTTGACCGGAACTTAGCTCTGGAGACTAAACATAGGTTCCACCACTTCAAGCCTCCAAATAAGCAAAGTGGTGGTATTGCACCGGTTAATGAGAGTCTTCTACCACCTAGTATTGCCTGGTAACACAGAAGGGCGGCATTCCTCCATGTGGTGTGGGCGCCACACCTCGACTCCTGCTTACGTTGGCTCATATCTGGGTATTCACCCACAGTGTGCTTGTGTATGGAGGTTATACCCAGGATTACCAACACTCCCACCATCGTGAAGGTGCAAGCAGAGGATTTGGCTGCCACAGACCATCCGGACTTCGCCGAAATTGGGTCTACTTGACTTGAATGTCACCCGAATATCAGTTCCATCAGCGTTTTAGACTCCCAGGTAGCCAGTGCAGCTTGTCTGGCATATCTGAGAGAATGTCTGTGACATCCTCAAGGACTAAAAACAATTTAAAACAACTAAGAGTTTTACGATTAAAAAGCAAGAATATTAAAATTTTACAACCACCAGCTTTCAATACTTCTTTTCTGACAATTAAAAGTTAAATAAATCGATCATAATTTTCCTTATTTTTTTATTCCTCGAAATGCTTAGAGAAGTATAACCAAGTATCATTACTAAATTGATGCAAGGAATTAACATTTTATACCCTTTTCCAAGAAGAAAAAAGTAACCAGTGCTCTTACTATACTGTCAATTAATTTCACTGTATCTTTTAAGTTTGTCCAATCCTCCTTTAAATTTAGATAAGCTCCCTACTTCCACAAGACTGGTTGTTTGTTTATTCCAAATATCACTTTTTCATTAAAAGAAAATTTTCAGTCATTACCCTACAATTATTCCCTCTTAGTTTAAATGCGTGCTCCCTTTTTCATTCCAAGTGACTTCGTGTGAGGATTCGTTCAGCATTTTAGTTTAGGCTAAATAACTGTGTCTTCTTGTACACAGCCAACCAAATAACTCAATCAATCTATTATTATTCATATAGTTCTGAGGTCTGCATTAGTCAAGATGACCATTCTTTCTCTTGTAATGCATTTACACCAGTTCGTGTCTCATACTGCATTTCCCTTTGGGGATCGTGTCTATCTGAAGCAGCACGTAAATATTACTTCGAATGGACTATGCACCGTTCCATATTGAATGAAACACAATTACGGTGTGCAGCTTACTGGTTTTCGTTTATTCATTTTTGCTCGACTTGTAATATGGTAAACCACAGAAAAACAAAAAACAACACACTTTAGCAAATGTTTAAAGTTATGATTTTCAGTTTCAAGACAGCGGAATATACATCCCGGCCATCGACCAATTGCTGTTTCGTCAATAATTACTAAAATTATTGAAAAAAAATCATGCTCCCATATCTTCAACATGCAATCTTCGCTAATGCACCTGTCAATATGCATTTTGATCATAGAGGGCGCTCCACAACAACAAGCCTAGCTGACACCATTGTACGCATCCAAACTGCGTTTCAAGATAAGGCACAATGCGATGTATTTTATTTTGACATCAAAGGTGCTTTCGACAACATCGATCTCAAAAAAGCTTTTCAAATACTAAAAAATAATTTTCTCGTTGACACAATGATTATTTCCTATCTTCAATACAGCCTAAAACGCAGACTTCTCCTTTTCTCCACTAGTACTGACAATATTCTCGTCGCAACCTCAACAGGCATTCCCCAAGGAGCCGTTCTCTCCAGTACGATATTTTCAGCATCTCTTCAACCACTTCTCCAAGAAAATCCAAATCTACTGGCATATGCCGATCATTTAAAGTTATTTATAATCTCCAAAGCCAGTGATGATATTCGCAAAGTTATCAATGATGCGAATTCACAGATTTGTGAAATCATCGAGTACCTGAAAGATCTCAATATGAATATAAATGCAAGCAAATCTGCTCAAATTACTTATTCCCTTCAGAAACAACCCAACCACATAGAAATAAAAATTGCAGATGTCCCAATCCCAAATGTTTACGCTCACAAAGACCTTGGAGTTGTTTTTGATAAAAATCTCTCCTTTAATGCCCACTATTTATATGTTGCTCAAAAAATTCAAAAATCAAAATGGTTAATCAAACAAGAAACAGCAGCGATTCAAGACAGAAAAACAGTCATTAAGCATGTTCAAAGATGCATCTTTCCCATTCTGTCCTATGCTTCCGAAATCTGGTCTGGTGCTCCTCAAGTAACCGTCAATAAATTCCTTGACCTAGAATATTGGGTTCTTAGATGGCTCAATAGTAAGCTTCGTTTTCCCCATACAATATCCAGGCAACAGCTTTATAAAAACCTAAAAACAAAGCCTCTGCAACAGATGATCAACGAGTCTGGAGTCATGCTTCTTGCGAAGTTAATCACCTCTGCATGCGATTCACCAAACTTAGTCAATATAATAGCTGCCCCCAACAGGGAAAATTCAAGAAACCAGCGATTCAAATCCAACCTCTTCAGGCTCAAACAAATGGACAGAATTGATTGCAACAGGTTAATCAACTCTGAAGCCTACAGGAGTCAGATCTCCGATAAAACGAAGAAAAATAATCCAATCCAGTAATTGCAACTGAAAGCCAAATGTACTGTTCTGAAATTTTTTTAAATTCATAACTAAAATTCCTAGCCATTGTTAATATCTATATAAAATCTGCTATGTACATATACTCGATTATTTTATGTCATTTCCTTTGTATTTTTACCTGCCCCTTACCATGTGCTGTGATGGGCTTGCTGTATTTGCAATAAATGAATATTTATTTACTCGTTCATATGGAGAAATATCAAATATAAATTTCCTCGTGCTCTTTTAACATAAAATTTGTATAACAAGCCAGCAACATATAAATTTAACATCCCTGATTGAACGGTATTGTTCATTTTTATTCGTGCTAGGCAGAGAATGATATATATTTATTTTATAGGTTTCTTTTATAGGGCTGTGCAACTTAGCAAGGAGATACCATCTGAACTATTATCAGTGATTGGGATGGGGCAACCACATTTGGAAACAGATATACAATTGCAAGTGTCCGAAAGTGTACCCCTGAAGGTGACACGTTTACGACTGGAAAACAACGCTGATAACCTAACATAAGGGAAAAATATCGGCACGTCAAACTTGTACGGAGTACTAAACCCATATCGAAGGCAGATCTAGACCGCTCGATAAGAGTGGTCCTTAATTACATTTTAGAGAAGTCATTTTACACAATGCTCCGTTGATTGGTGAATTTTGGGAAAGCGAAGATATCTTAGGATTGAGCTGTCGGAATCCAAGATCTAAACACTGTGGAGGGTGTGTGAGATGCTTTATGTGTGATAAATCTTGCTTCAGAGATGATGGTATCTTCCTGAAAATCTTCTTGACAATACCTAATATAACACTATTCATCATTCGAAAGTTGTACGATTTTCATGAGTCATTATTTTATTGTATGCACATTTCCTGTATTTCTTTCTTTCTTTTTTTTCTTTTGAGTTTATCTACAGGCGTTTAAACAATTTTAATGAGATCTCGACAGCTAGTGATTCCTAAAAACGTATAAATTTAACGTTTAACTTTTGTGTATGAATATATTTAAAATAAGAAAATAAAGCACAATAATAATAAAAAATAAATAAGGCTTACTTTGTACGCTCAGTGTGACGACAGTGCTAAGGCCTGCTCCAACACTATTGCTCGCTTCACAAAGATAATATCCTCCATCGAATTCCTCTATACTTCTAATTATTAAGGAGCCGTTAACAAGGATATGGATGCGAGAACTACTCACAATTGTCTTGTACTGTTCTGGTGTAGAACCTAAAAATTCATTACAGTTAATTTTAAAAATTCACAATTAAAACATTTATCAATGGAAATATCATAAAGAAATTTAATGCATATGGCTCAATTCATTTGATTTGATGAAAAATGCAAACCTTTCGAAAGAATTAAGTAGTATCGATATAACAGTTTTAAAATTGCAAAGGAACTAATAAGTGAGCTTCTATTTCAGCTGCTGGATGCAAGTCAGAAGTTAAAAATGTGCATAATTGGTACTTTATTTATATTAAATAACTTTCTATCAATCCATAGATAGAATGTTATTTAATATAAATAAAGATGTACAGGGATGCTTGTTATAAATCAAGCTGATAACAAACAGTTAATTTGAAATTGGCATTGCATTACTAGAAGCTTCATTAATTAACTTCTGTTTCTCCACCCCACCCCTTGCTAAAAAATAACAAAGAAATGGGTATAATAAATCAATGGGAAATTTTTCTTAATTGAAAAGTCTTCAATCAACAATGAGTAGTACTGAGTTCGATATACTATTATTCGAAAGTGTTTTCTGCCAAACAAGAGCACCTGTTTAAGTCTAGTTGCAAGCTAGTACGTGGATACATGTATTTATACTTTGAATATGTGGAATGTTTTATTGCCCGTGCATTTACTTTAAGTTTTGTGATTCATATATCGCTATTTTAAAACTAGAAATAACTGAAAGTTTTCACACTCTGGACATAAAACATAATGATTCTTTAAATCGCTTTTTAATTCTCAGAGGCGCGATTAAAGTATTTTAAATCGCGAAGTTGTACGAGTTTTATAAGCTAGGATTAAACTATTTTGAAAACTACTTAGAAACCCTGAGACTAAAACTTTGATATTTTTTTCTGTTGGAGAATAAATTGCAACCCACTCTGCATATCTAAATATGCAAGGAAAAACTGGAAGACGTGAGATAAACGAGAAAAAGCTACTGCAACTTGTTTGATAAGCAAAAAAAAAACTTAAATTTCTTTAAACTTAAGTAGGGCTGGAATAATTATGAGAAATGTAAATTGATTAGTAATGGGCAGTACATGCAGGAAAGTTATTCTGGTTAATTGAGCAATTATTTTTGTTCCTTCGTAGAGGAACAACACTACAAAGTCAGTTAATCACTTTCGTTGCAGAAGAAAATTTTGGTATAAGTTTTTATTTTCCCAAAAAACTGTTATACAAGAGGGTTTTGCATACATTTCCCTTATGAAGAATGGCAGTAAAATATATTTTGTAGCATTTATGTGAATTGCGTAGTGTTTAATTATTCTACGGCTCAAATACGTAGCTGGTGTTTATACATTTGGATTATAACACAATTAATTACTTTAACATTTTATTTAAAACTAGATGTGCATAACATACGCAATCTTTCTGATTATGGCATAAATAGTTTAATCTAGATCCTTCGGCCTTCACCATTCTTGTTTAGCGGTGATATAATTTTACGGCAGTCACCGGTAAGATATATGCTTATGTCTCTATTTGCATATGGTTTCCCGTGTTCTCCAACAAATATTGCAGCAACCTCCGTTTTGGATATGCATTATATCGTCTCTTAACCGACTCGTCCAATTATTGCATTAATTCGGCCATACAACCTTGGTTTGATTATTTTTCAAGCAGTTTTATTGTTACTTCAGCCTAATCGAAAACATAAAGTTATCCATATCCTGGCTTATTTTCCTTGTTTGGATATAGCGATGAGACCAAATGGTAAATCTCGCCGTGTATTCTAAAACAGTATGGGCCAATTCCAGGCGGCGATTTAATCCCTGCGCCCATTGATGCGAACGCCATTGCCGAGTTGTATTCTCGTATATGTTCTCTGTTTAATTGCTTCGCGTGTATCCACTGTAAGCAGCTCTCGTAATAGAGTAGGTGTCTCAGACAGTGGGTAAAGTGAAACCTTTCCATCATGACAGCATTTAGTGTATTTATTTGATGTGTTTAACTCACGTCGCCAATATTTTGCATTGCAATACTCACAGTTGTAACACATTTCCTATGCCATGTTCTTCCACATTAATTACAGCTTGTTGATTATTCGCATCCGGTACGTACTTCTATTTGACTAGCCCAACGGCGTCTTCTCATTTCCAATCTTGCTTCTCTTTCTTCAATGTTTTCTGTCCGTCTCCGTAGAGTCTAGTTTCGGCCTCTTAGATCTCTCCTCTAATGTTTCAATAGCATTTCTTCTACATTTTCTCAAAGTTCTTACACACTATTCAGCCATTTTGACACTTCTTAAAACTTAGAACAGTTTATTAAACTTTAAGATAGATAAAATAAACATACATTGATAGTTTTCCGGCATAGGTGTCTTTCTTTAGTCGAAAACCGTTAGTACATACAAAAATTAATAAAGAATGTCCAATATGGTGGTCATGCGAGGTGAACTGCGTAAACGAGTGCTGGCAACAATTAGCAGTTGGAAAATTTGGGCAGCATACCTAAGCGATATATATATATATATTCCTTCTACAAATTTTGTGTCGTATGTATTGTACAATTGGTGGGAACTGATATATGACTCTCCACCTAATGGCATACTGGATTTCTTCAGGCGAAGGCAAAGATGCGAACACACGAAAGCATGGATGCTTCCAGATTATAAAACACCAAGAAAAATATAGCCAGCTATTTTTCTAGGCGAGAGTTCCACAGTACCCAGTGGTAGATCTACAAGTCTTATACCCCACTTAACCTCGTTCAACACATGATCAAGTTTAGAACCGTTGGTGATAGGCCAACGGTTCAGTGATACAATGCACTGCAGCGTTGGAAACAAAGCACATGTCATCGCTATGCAAAACGTAAACCAATTCGTGAGACCGGTACACTTTCCCAGTTGTAGACTGTAGAACTAAAGCATTCGTAGCACGACTCATGTGACATTTGCTCATTGCTAATTTCAGCTAGTGGAGGGAAAGTGTAGGAAATGCGTCTGGCGGGCATCATCATCGTACATGAATTATTGATAGGCTCTACACATGTTCCATCGTTCTTTCGCCTACACATACACTTTATTTCTCACCCATTGAGATGATTATGAACATATTGTGACTAGCAAAACCCTTTTGTTTGCAAGTCACGATGCTACGACAGCGACATACCGGACGTGTTGTTTCAAAGCGATTCATTTTGGAACCGAAATCAATGGAATCAGAATCAGTTCCTATCATTGGTAGAATTATTACAGGTAACCCCCCCGTAGTTATATTCTTCCCTGCTATTACATACGGATCCGGGATTTGGTACCATAGAGCAATAACTGTTCGCAATGCACGCAAACTAGAAACAATTTAGCGAAGTATCTTGCTCACCATTACCAGGGGCCTGCTGCACAGTAAGCTTTCCGACCCTCCATGTTCTGGCGGGTGTCCTCCCCCCTTGACTTGGAGGTTATCCCTCGAGTATTGCACTACTGCTTGTCAAAGGGGCATCCCAGTTACCATCTTTGGACATACTATCGACACCCACAATGACTGTAAGCAAGAAAAGAAGAAACTAGCTGCCATGCTACTACAAATCTGGCAGACATGATGGGGAGAGCCGGAAAAGGGCCTAATAACTAAGAAATTCATCCCAGACATCGAACGTTTTTATCCAAAGTCGCCGCCTTGGTTCTCTCCAGGCATCTACTGTATATACATTATAACTGGACATGGCTCTATAAATCATAAGTTGACTACACTGGGAATCATGAATAATCCCTACTGTATACGTGGAGAAATTGAAGATTGGGACCATCTTCTTTATAACAGTCCAATTTATCTTCAAGGAATACTACAAACCAAACTCCAGCAATACCTCAAAGTCAAGAGCACCTGTTCATTTCTGAAGAACAATACTACAAATTACTAACGGAATGAGCATAGAACCACTTTGCTAGGCGCAGGACTCTACAACCAACCCAAGGTACAAAGTCCTGTGCCTGGACTTGCCCAAATCGTAAATAAAATCTCTACTCGAACTTTTTACCAACATCGACTTGGTAACTCTTGAACATCCAGGGTAGGATTACCTGCTAACCCAGCCACATGGCTGGGTAGGTTCAGGTAGTCTATACCACTCGACCGCCAAATGTCGATCACACTCTGCACTCTAGCTGCGTGGCTTTGCTACCCTTCTGGGGTTATCACCCTTTTCGCCTGGTGGGGCCAACGCTCCACCATCAATTTAGGGGATGCCTTCACCTACATCCCCTTACGTTTATTTTCATCCCCCTCTTCTTCCGTACACCCTGTACTACCGCACTCTACCTTATTTTTTTTTTCAATTGGTCTCCGTTCAAGACACTCAGGCGACTCTGACGGAGAGCTGTCAGAGAATAATGAGCAGCCTGCCTACCTTCCTAGTGGTGTGTGCGGGCAACGTGGGGTCTTACCAGGGGCCCTGCGGCCAAATACCAGGACACAATCCAATATTACTACACATTCAATGCACAACACTTTTCTGGCATTTACAGTAGTACTGTATTTCTTCACAGCGTACGTATGGCGTAAATGTGGGAAACCACAAGTGGCACCTGACCCTAACACTATGGTACTATAGTTAGGCTCTTACAAGATCTCGTGTAGTGCGAAATCGTGTTATATGGGACCAGTACTACTTTAAGCACCGACATATTAAAGTATGTGCAAAGCATTTATCATACACAACTACCGTTCCAAGAGGATGCCCTCGGGTTCAGTCTTGGGACCTCTCTTCTAGAATGCAGTGCTAGACCAGTGGCTCAAGAAGGATAGCGATGAGTCCATCAAAGTTGCATATGCAGATGACTCGGTGGTGGCAGTGCAGGGAGGATCAAGACAAATTCTCGAACAAAAAATTCAGTCAGTTTTGAATAATTTAGTGGCATTGGCGGGTTAAAATAAACTAAAGATTTTTGTCACCAAGACCAATTTCATGGTGTTTAAACACCATTTCGATTATGGAAGGCCGCCAAAGTTAACCCTGTATAGTACTCAAATTCCATATGTACAGAACACCAAGTATTTGGGTTTAACTTTAGATGATTATCTTATGTTTCATGTAGATGTCACTAAAATCAATGAAAAAAATCAAAAAGTTCGTAGCTGCAGTTGTTAGAATTTCCCACAAGGAATGGGGTTTATCCAAAAAAAACTCTGGAATTGTACTACAAGATGATAATTCTTCCCATTGTAGTTTATGGTGCTGGTATTTGGTTTGCAGCTGCTACCAAGGTTACAACTAAAGCTAATCTTCTGTTCCAGCAACGTACAATGCTGCTTACAGTTATACGCGCTCCCAGGACAGTGTCGACAAATGCCTTACAGGTTATTGCAGGTACCATCCCCTTGGATTTACACATTATTTTCCGAGGTATTGTATATAACTTAAAGAAGGAAAGGCCGTTACAAATACTGAATATCACCTCTAATCCAAATAATAACACGAAGAAGAAAAAACGTAGAATTTGGGGTGAGTTTGTGAATTGCTGGCAGCAAAGTTGGGATCTGAGTGAGTATGGAACCATTACAAGAGGGTTCATTCCAGCCGTAAGCTTTGCAGTAGATAAGAGGGTGTCTTCTTGGTTTGCTCCCACCATGGCCACGAGTTACTTAATCACTGGACATGGCTTAAGGACCAAACTATTTGGAAGAGGATTAGAACCCGAGTCCTACTGTTCGTGCGGTGAGGTTGAATCTTGAAGGCATGTCATCCTTGAATGCGGACTGTATACTTCAGACAGGCAGAAATTATTAAATAGGTTACCAAACCTCACGGAGAATAATTTAGCTGTCTTGGTTCAGAGGTGGGACATCTTTGCTTTGCTTCGCTTCAGGAATTCTCAGTCAAAGTTTCTTAAAGAAGACAGGAGTTAAGAAATCGATTGCAGGATCCCAATTAATGGAAGTGCTGCACATTTGACCGCAGAACGCTTCATGTACCGTCATCTTCCTAGGATGTTTTTGGTTTACAGTGCGAGTTGATCTTCCGCTCCTGGATATCCAAAGTGGAGATAATCTAAATGTTAATGTCATTCTAAGTGTATGTATGTATTTGCTATTTACATGTAAATAATTGTATAATGTTGCTTTTGTTTCAACAAGTATACATTGTTCCTAGTTGGAATTTTTTAAAATTTTATTTATTTATTTTTCGCTGGCCTCCAAGTCTGGGAAGCCTTGAGGGCAGGATTGCTGGCACCTACCAGTATAGCACTACATCCGGTAGGTTCGGGATTTGTGCATTATAGCAAATACAGAGAACGGTTGATCCAGGTGTTGGTTAGTCCCTGATGGCGAAATGGCCTTACATAATACTCTTTTTTCAGGCCTGTTCTGCAAAGGTTCTGAGCTATTACAGGAGTAATAGCTCAGCGCGACTCCATCTCTCGGACAGGTTCCTCCCTCAGCAGATGTTCAAGCAAACCCAGGCACTTGACGTCGAACCGAACAAATTCGCTGTTGACCGGACTTACAGGAAAAAAATTATGTCTAGTAGGACTAATCAGCAATGACATGTGTACCTTGCATCCGTTCCTGTCTGATTGAGCTGGTGCTCTTATCTCGATGTTAAGCCAGCTCAATCAGACCTATCAGACCTAACTCTCGTAAGGAGTTCTCTCCTTTGTATCAAAATATGTTTTCATTTGTAAAATTACCTGTTTTTGTAAATTAATTGTTCTATTTTCCCGGAAGTTTCGGGAGGCTGTAAAAATGTAAACCCCTGGCTTTTTGGCCGTGAAGGGCATTAAAGATTATCTCTCATTATCTCTCTCTCTCTCTCTCTCTCTAATAGGTGGAGATGGGCTTATGTCTAGGAGCCACCCTTCATATCAGGACACACACACAAACACACACACGGTGGGTTATGTTATAAAAGCTAACAAAAATACACCATTTTATTATAACAGTCTGAAACTCGATTTTCATTAAAAATAATAATAACTGAACAGACGTCTTACAAACTGTGATACATATATGTCACATAATGTACATTCATTTAATTTTCTACCGCTGCTAAGCACAATCAAACGAGAATGTTTTCTCTGTTACAGAATATCTTCACCTTCTGAACTTTCTTCTGCAGCATCTAGAATTCGTGTGCTCTCTTTAAAAAATCAATAATCTGGCTTTGTTTTCTTTCGCTTGATAGATCTTTGTAAATTTTATGGTATGGAGCTAAGCATTTTTGAATCTCCCTTTTGAACTTTGTGCTCTTTTCTGTGGAAGAATATGCAGTCAAGAAATAAGATTCTAATTGCTCGGCTAAGTTTGTCTTCCCGCATTCTTTTACCACAAAATTTGGACCTTCAGAATCATCTGCGCTATCATCCTCTGAATTGATTTGGTTTATCTCCGATGCCTCAATTGGTAAAAATATTGTTTTCAAAATGTATTAGAACGATGCTTACACTGTTTTTAGCAACTTATTTAGTAAATTCAAGACAATTTGACGAAAGCGTGACTTTAAAACAATTTTGCAATGGGCTGTACTTGAAAGCATTGATATTTTAGAACATTAGCTGAGAATCTGTGTCATATCATTGGAAATGGGTACTCGTTTAATATGTCTGGTACAAGGAGCAGTGATAGCTATACCAAAAGCTAACCTGGTTTGTAAAATCTAAATTCCAAGATGAAGAAATATATTCAGCTGAGTTTAGTTATGATTGCTGTATTAGTCTTGTTTATGATGGTGTTATATGAAAGAAGGTATTCAAGGTTAAGTATGGTTTTTCAAGTAATGATATCTTTGGTTCTAAAGATGCAGCTTCTTTTTCTGAAAGAAAATTAACATAACTAAAAGAAACAATGCAAGAAAAAATAGTGTCTAATACGATAGTTCAGCTACGTGTTTGGACAAAAGTTTCAGAAGATATGTATGCATATTCATCATTCTGGATTAATCAAACAGATGAAATTGGAGTTGTACGAGCAGTTGCACTAATGGATGATAGGAATACTAAAAATTATGTTTGTAGTCTTTGGTATCCCCAGTATTGAAAATCACTTGAGGGTCAACTAGCTGTCCTTTCATTGAAAGAAAATAAAAATTGTATTCTCTCATTTTTGCATTGTAAGCCAAAAAAAACTTTGTTATCCAACGCCATTTGGAATTTCTTTTTCACATTCAACAATATTCAATCTTAATTCTATCCCAGTTTCATTGGAAAGCGAACCAGAACTTACTGTACGTGTAACTTGATGTGTTGAACCTTTACAAGCTAGGTTCAATGATATCTTTAAAATTATTGAATTAATTTTGTATTATTACCATACAGGTATTGGCCATTTTATGATATGAGAATCTCAACCATTTATTACAATTTCCTCCGATGCCATTTCCATCAAATCCGTTTCGCCAGCCTCTTTTTCTACCAGTAATCACGGGCTCGAACCCCGGTCTAATCAAGAAGCGTGTGCTACTGTCAGATGTAAAATCTTACAAATATATTATTTTATAGAAAAGTGAGATTTATTTAAAGTAAAACTTATAATATGGCAATATGGGGGAGCGAAACCCTAGAAGTCAAGAATATTACTAAGGTCACTCGCAAGGGATTAAATTAGACAACGTCTATACAAGGGGTGCGGTAAGTGAAAAGCTATTAGCAACCTAGGTAGGCTTCGACTCCCAGCTCACACAGACAAACCAAAACAATAGAAACGAGTAGCTACTGCTATTAGTAGAAGGTGTTAACTCTAGTAAACAATGGCGCGGAGGACCATGTGCTGTCGGGACATTTCTTTAATCGGTGACAACTGGAGATGAGACAGGCAGTAAAAACGGAACAAATGCTGGGAATTAGATTTAAGTCTGGCTGGCAGTGATGGCAAGTTTTATAGATCGTGGGAAATTAGTCTGCTAAAGTATAACTATAAGCGACTGACTTCAAAGGTACAGACAGCCTGAGAAATTTTACAAACTTCTTAAAATAAGAAGTTAGATAGAGCAATAAGGAATCAGCTTGAGAAAAAAAAACGGGCAAATAAGAAGAGAGTGGAAGTTGATAAAATGAGAAAGATTGGTTAAGACTCAGAACAAGGGTGACCCTGAGACAAAGGGGCGGCACGTAATTGAGATGAAAAAAAGCGAGTGAACAGGGAGAGAGAGAGGACACACAGTTGAGAATTTGGGAGTGTTTTGCGAAGATGAGTTAAAGTCAGAACCCAAAGTTGAGATTCATGTGGGTGTTTATGAAAATGAGTTAGGGGAAGACAAAGTTTAGATTCTCGTCGGCGTTTGGGAAAATGAGTTAGGACAGACAGTTGAGTGTTTTTTGTCGTGTTATAAAATGTGAGTAGAGTCAGAACCCAAAGTTGAGATTCTTGTCGGTGTTTCGGAAAATGGGATAGTAAAGAACACAGTTGAAGTTTTTATTTATGTGTGAGAAGAGTCAGAACCCAAAGTTGAGATTCATGTGGGTGTTTATGGAAATGGGTTAGTGAGATTCTAAGTTGAGTTTTTTGTTGGTGCTAGGGAAAATGAAATAGTCAGCGGACAAAGCAGTCGAGATTTTCGTCGATATAAGTAAAATGAGTTAGTAACATGGACAGTTGAGGGTTCTGTTGTGGTAGGAAATATGTGTCAGTTAACAGTGGAGTGTTTGGTCAAGGTGGAAAGAGAAGGGTTGCGCCCTGGGAAGTTTTCCTCTTGAAAGAATTCTTAATAGGTGGAGCGGGAAAACGAGGGTAGCACCCTATGAGTTTTTCCTTGTGATAAGTTTTAATAAAGTGGAGTGGAGAAGGAGTTAGTGTGAGATGCCCTATGAGTTTTCCTTGTGATAGGTTTTAATAAGGTGGAGAAAAAGGGAGCGAAATCCGCAGAATTAGTAACTCGAGAGAAGGAGCGAAAATGCGGAATTAGTAGCTCGATGAGAAGGAAGGAAGCAGCGAATAGATGGTAGCCCGAATAAGGTGGAGAAAGAACGCCAGTCCCAGTGCAGCAAAGAGTTCCAAAAAATTATCTGTAGAAAATGCAGGTGTAGCAGATGAAGGAGATCCTCAGAGAGGCAAATGGAAAGCTTGGAACCTCCCCGGAAAGTAAAGAAAAAAGATAGAAGTAGGTGAGATATTATTAAGTACTGTAAGTTAACAAGGACTGTTAGTGAAACAGTATAGTGATTAATTAAAAAAAGTTATTGTAAAATAAAAGGAAAACGAAGGATGAGTAATAGATTAAATTGTTGTTCAAATGATTATAATATGTTAGAAGGGTAGTAAGGTTTATATAATAAGTTTGATTATGTTTTAAGGACAGATAATAGGTTTATATAAGAAACTTTGAATATGGTTTAGGGATAGATAACTGATGAAGAATTGTTGGTTCATCTGAAAGACTAATAACAAATAGAGACTTTAGGAAAGTTATGATTGGTCTTCAGTGTACTGTAACAGAATGGTGAGAACACAGAGTATAATGATGAAAGTAGCATATTGATTGTTAATATAAGTGTTAGTTAGTTAGTTAGGGCAAGAAGAATGAAGTGGTCAACTCAGATTAGCTAGTTAGTGAAGGGAAACAGGAATAAGAATAATTTATGCAAGGTATCCTTGACTTAACCTTGTATGCATATTACCCGTTTTTTATTCAATTGTATATTATGTTGTATATATATATATGTAAATAAACTTTGTTGTTTATTAACGTGTGCTTTTGACATTCCTGAACACTCAGCCTTTCCGAAGGGAATTATACACAATTGAGAAGTTCCCATGAATCTGGAATTCTCCTGTGAAGCAAAGTCAGATGTGTACGTGGGGGTGTAAGGAATAGAGGTCTATATAGTTATAAGGGAACAGAACAAATAAGAAATATTTAATAAAGCATTATTATTATACTTATTCAAAATAAAATTTAAAGAAAAGTAAAGAAATATGTATATATAAAATAAGAACTTCTCCATTATCCCCCCCCCCACACACACACACTACGCACTGCTGCTCCTGCCCACGGAGGCACCTTATGCCATGTAACGAGAAGCGGTTTTTAAAATCTCCGAAACCAACCTTTACTGCCAACAAACTATGGATTAACAGAAGATTCTCGATTTTCTTTTAAATGGTTATAAATTTTTAGTGCCTTTTGTTTAATTACATTGCTGTCTAATGGGATCCGTTTTTGCTGCTATCGTCAATCCAAATACTGAGTGCTTTTTCCATTTTCTCAATTATAGGTGCTTGTGGACGAGCTGCCATATTTGCGGAAATGAAAGATCCTGCAGCAACAGCAGTTATAGTTTTCTGTTAATTTTTCATGGTCCGGATTGTTACTTCAATTAAATTTAAGCTTTTGACAACCTATGCTACCTTTTCAAGACGATCCAAAATTTGCATATTTGATTCTAGAGAAATAAAGTGTCTTTTGGGTTGTGCTTATTTACTTTCCTTAGGCTTATAATTTAGGGCTGGAATTAAATTCACAACAAAGAAATAATTCCAACACGGTTCTTAAGATCAAAGTTTTATAATACCCGGAAAAATTTATAAACGATCAAATGAAAACCAAAATAACCTTACAAAAACTTTAAAAGTAACGAACTGCACGCTTCGAAGTCAAATTTTTATGGTCTCAAACAAGCACAAGTGCAATAGCACAGAACCTAACACGGTGATTCGCCGAATTTTTTTTTTTTTTTTTTTTTGCTTGACGACTAGCGAGTCAACAACAGCGGAGATTCACAAAGAATGAAAATGTTGAAAAATTTATTTACACCCAACATAAAAATTTAAAAATACCGTGTTATGCAAGGTTTGCCGCAATTCTCTTACCGTGTTAGAGCGAAGCCGTCCTATTTAAATACCCGTTGTGGCGCAATTTAAAAATTGATTCCTTGTTGTAAGTATCGTGTTATACGGGGGTTGCCTGAAGTTCCAAACGTAAGAATGCTACGTATAACGAATACTATACGTATGGCTATAACTTTTGCTACACATATAGCGAATACCGCCAGCTGTGGTTCTTCTCGTTTTTCATTTCGCAGCAGCAGTTCATTCCTGACCAGGGGCGGCTCGTTGGTAGGCACTGCGTAACTGCAGCACCCCCAGTTTTTTTAAAATCTAAATATACAGTCAACGGAGTTATGAAATTTTGCGAAGAACAATGCAACGAAATGAATATTTTTATTAACAGATCCCACATATAGTATACTCATCCTTTATTTCCAATAATCATTTCAATAAACGAATAAAAACACGAAATCGTTTTCAACATTAAAGTTTAACCGTAGGTAGAACTAAGTTATTAATTTATTTTCAACAAATAAAAACCGAAGAATGGATTTTATTTTTAAATAAAATTTTGAGATTACCCAAGTCTGTTAATGGTAAGTGTCCAGTTAATGTTTTGTAGTATTTTTAACTTGCTTATTATTATTATTACCATCTATGTCTACATGTCTTATAACCAAGGCAATTTAATGTAATTTAAGAAGCAGCATCCATGACTAAAATAGTATTTATAAGGGCTTTTCTACAAATTCAAAGTTAAATTCATAACTTATTATAATAATTATTTGCATTAATTGAACTTTATTACAAGAACAGCAATAGTGTTACTGCAGCCTTTAGAGTATATAAAAACCAGAAAATATCACATCTCCCTGTTCAAGAAGAATCGCAAAGTTATTTTTATAAGTTATCATAAAAATCATTTTCACAGTTATTTTCATAAATTTCTACAAGTACACTAAAATTTTCAAAAATTGTTTAAATGTCCATGGAAAGAAGGTATTTTTATGGTTAATTTCCAAGAATACAAGTGTCTGATGTTGAATAAATCGAAAATGTTGATAATTTTCACCTGTTGCAACTTTCCAACGTACAGTAGGTTGGGGCACACCTTCTGCTTGGCAGTCGATCACTGCTTGCCTTCCCGCTACCGCAGATGTGTCTTTTGGTTCTATCAACCATCTTGGAGGAACTGAAACATCAAATGAAATATAATACGCAATATTAAAATTACATTTCGATACTATTAAATAATTGATAATCTACTAACTTGTTTTAGTGATAATTTAATCAATTTATATTTGCACATTATAGAATAGAATAGAATCTTTAAATGCAGCAATGATAGACATACAATTAGTCCCGTCACGGCATGGTGGTGCCAGGGGTTTACAAAACATTAGTTTCATTTAGCGTAACATCCTATAATATTTATATAAGAACTTAAATTTTTTCACCGTTTGGAGAGAACAGTACATGGCAAATAATACCTATGAGGTATAATGTACAAGGCATTTTTTAAGTTGGACTTTCAGAATACTCCTGTATCTTGCAGTAACTCAACCGCATTCTGGGAAAGCATTTTTCCATCTCCAGGAGCCTCCTTCACATCTTCCTGAATGTACTCGTTGGCAGATTCATCTGATCAAAACAAGCATTGTCACTCTCGCTAGGCTACTCTCAAGGATTGAAGTCCTAAGAATTACAAAGATGCTATCACGCCAAATGAGTCCTACATCACTCAAGAATAATAACTGGCATCCTCAGTCCTAAGTATTCAGACTAAAGTGCCTTGAAAGAATGTTCCCTCAACACCGCGGAATTCTTTCACAAGCTGAACGCTGACTGTAAGCGGATATGCGCCAATGTTGTTATTCAAGAATCATCTCATTCCATTGTTCAAAGCCTGTACCTGCTTCCCACCCCAGATGTCTCTACGTAGTGTGCATTAAATTATATATAATTGGTTGCGAGGATCTAACTTATCTCCTGTATGCCCTTGTCTGGCGTCCCGCCTACTCTTGAAATCCATATGCTGCCGTTTCTGCGATAAGGTTAGCACATGGATTTCAAGAGTAGGCGGGACGCCAGACAAGGGCATACAAGAGACGTTAGATCCTCTCAACCAATTAGATATAATTCAATTATATCTAATTGGTTGAGAGGATGTAAACGTCTCTAAATTAAGTAGTCGTGGCGAAGTATGAACAGAACATTTTTTTTGCCTGGTATGATATATAATACCACGCCGTGATAGGTATTATATTATTAACCAGAACTTAGTTCATGTATTTTCTTTAATTATCCAGTGCATTATGGAAACTTAAGTAAAGAATTCCATAAAAGAAAGCGAATAGCCCATCTAAATTAGAACTTAAAAGACACGCTTCTTGGGTTGGACATTTTCGATGGGGTACTTTTAACATGTGGCTTGGTTTCATCTAAATGGATTCGCCAATAGTCAAAACAAGCGTATATGAACAACCGAAAATACGCATATACTGTAGGAGAAGCTACTGCGTTAGAAAAAGATTGGGTTCTGGGCTTGGTGTCACGCTACTACATTAAGGAGACTATGTTTTTAAGAAGATAGTAATCGCTAAGCTACGTTGTCATCTTCGAAGAGCTACATTTGAAGGCTACTTTGAATAGGATGTTACTACCTTTGTCATTTGTTTGAAGGCTACTTTGAATAGGATGTTTCTTCTCTGCTAATGGCAGAATTTCTTTCGTAGACCGAATAATTTTGGACGAACTGTGGGCGCAACAACACCAATCAGACTGCCTGACTTATTTCTTGAGAAATCAAGTTTTCATAAACAATCGCAGAACTCTGAAGAAATTATGGCACAAAAATATGGAGTATGTTAATGTCATTACATAAGATATGTAATATGCTGTTTCTTGTATTCTGTCTGTCTTGTGAAATCCTCTGACCGTTTGGTCGTCCCGGAGTATAAACAGAAAAAAAAATAATATTTCAGCTTGCTGTATAGAACCTATGACACCGATTGCTTATGTCCCTATCTGAGGATAGGAGAATATATTTTTTTCAGTACCTTTAGTGAACGGCCGTTTAAATAAATGTACAAAACAACTATAAATCGAATTTCACTTTGCTGTATCTATATATGTCCGATTTACAGCAAAAAAGTTACCCAACTAAAGAATCATCCCTTGTAATAATAACAGCAATATAAATAATGAATGACTTTTGTCATAACAGTTTTTATTTTTATGGATTAAAATTATTTTATTTAACGGAGTCAGAGGGAACAAACGTCAGATAACTTTATCGCAGAGGTTATGATACATCAGAAATTATTGGAGAGCAAAAAAGGATTACTGTTAAGACCAACAGACCATAAAGATCTGTTTTCAACTCATTTATTCAGTTAAATTTAACAGTGGAGGAAGAATGGGCAGAATCTCTGCAATATGCGGCGAAAAATGTATTAATGAAAAACCATTTACTTTCAACACGAATTCTTGTCATTATAGTGGAAGTGCGTTGCAGTAATTCTAGGTTGCATCATACGCAAATACATAGCCAAGATGGAGAGGATCGCTGAAGTAGCCGAATTCGAAATTTTTGTTTGAAATTTGATAACCAGCCAAAATTAGGTCATTCTTCCGGAGTACAAAAAAAAAAAAAAAAAAATTCAGGATTATTTGCTTTTCTAATATTATTTATGCATACCCTACCCATAATAGCTATTCTTGATTTACTATTATGGGAGTCGGAAAAAAAAAAGAACTATGTGAGAGGACTGTACATTTATGAGTAGGCGATGCGGGAGAAAACTCAAAAGTGCCAAGATGGTTTTGGTTTTCAATTAATTGGCTCGACTACTTTTTTCTAGTGCTTCGGTTCATATGGTTGTAATTTTTTCCCCTAATTTATATCTGTAAAAGTGAGTCCCCATATGTCGATTTGGATTCAGTGTGGGATAAAACACTAAGCTAAAAGTGATAACAAAATAAACTAATTAAAAGTACTGACTGTACAGAGAAATTTTCTTTGAATCGTTTTACATATATAACATTGTGGAGGTAAATATTGCACCATATGGCTAATAATAACACATATGCTTATACTTTTAATTTCCAACTAGTGTAATAATCAGTTGATTAATTACCGAATGTGGGAATACTTCTTGAGTTAGGATTAATTTGCATTTAAAATCAGCCATCTTACCTTTCACAGTTAGTGAAGCACTGAAGGATCCTGTGGCTACGTCGTTAGTGGACACGCAAGAATAGTTACCGTTATGACGATATGCAAGCGTCTTGATGGTCATTGTGGAAATGAAACCAGCTTCGTCATAAATTATGGAAATTTCTTTGTCTTGCTCGGAGAGTTGCCTTCCATCTTTCAGCCACTTTGTGGTTAAAGGACCATCACCAGCAACCACGATGCAAGTTACAGCAGTTCTCATTCCTTCGTGTAAATCATCTTGGAAAGTAAAAGGGGCAATCTTTGGACCAGCTAAAATAATTGACAGAATACTGAAGATTAATTCGTGACTATAAACAACAGCTGTAAATATATCATCCTTGAAATTTAAGAGGAACTCTATAGTTGTGATAACTTTACCAATTCATGATGAAAGTAGTTTTAAATACAGTAAACACAGATTTACTCTTTTTTCCTATATATGAAGGGAATATTCTTCAATATCTAAAGTTTATAGGTGCAATGTAAATTTATAACGATGTAGCTATATTCGTTCTGCCTTTTGCAGCACGGTGTAGAAAAATACAAGAATCCCTAAAAATAACAAGGACAGCGAGGTTGAATATTAATTAGAAAATTAATGAATCGATATACAAACAGAAACAAGTGAAGATAAATGTTGGATTTTTATCTTTTAGTTTTTTTTTTCAAATATTAGCGAAGTAAATCGACTAAATATACAATAAGCCCAGATTTAAAGGTGCGCTTGGACAAGGAGAGAAAGCAGTAGCATCTTATACTGTCTCAGTGTGGAGATCAGATGAACTTCCACAGAGTTGCGCTCACTGGAAAAATTTCTGGTTAGGTTTCGGTGCATATCATTATACAGATATGTGTCACTGGATAATAATATTCTGATCATCGAGGATGATATTACAATGTAAAGCTCACATATGCAAAATAATTCTCAAACTGGAATCACAATATCATGAAGATGGCGATTACTTTGATGTCCGCGCATCCACAGAATGGACGTCAATAGCAACACAGTTAATATGAAGCACTCTATTATGGTAAATCAGTACTGTACAGTCCCGACAAGTCTGCCACTCGTTGCAAGAGAGGCTCGGATCCAGTCGGTGATTGCAGTGATTTCTAGAACCTTTCAATTGAAGCTGCTGTTAGTAAATCTCAGGTAAAAAGGGTAGGGTTTCTCCGTGAACACACCTTCCTACAGACAAAGACGGATATGAGCGAAAGGTTCCAGTGACCTTTAAAATAGTAACATAACATGTATGTATAATCTCCACATAAAATAGTAACCAACGCGAAACAAGAATTAATGTTAAGAATGGTTCATGGAAGAATGAACGTTAGGATTTTCTTCCAAGGAGCCTAGAGTTGCCCTCATACTCTGCATACTATGACACAGTGAAACAGTAAAACTTAGATGCAAAAAAATTTGATATCATATATACCTATATTTCAGAAAAGCTTTTGATACTGTTGCACATAAGACAGTTTTCAATGGGCACTGCTGTTCTTGGACATATGTTATTAGTGGAGTTCCCGGGGTTGAGTGTTGTTCCCATTGTTGTTTTTGGTATTTTTTTAATGATAGTGATAAAAGCATATCAGTCCCAATGTTTAAGTTTTCAGATGATACGAAATAAGTTGGCAGGGTGGTTAATGAGAGTAATCGGGGTATGCGACTGCAACAAGATGTAGATGAATTAGGCAGATGGGCTGAGAAGTGGAAATTGAAGTTTAACATTGACAAATACAAGGTACTGCATATGGATAGCAGTAATCCCATTTTTTCTTTCAAATGTACCAAATGCGAGGTACCACACTGAGGGTAGTGGAGAATGAAAAAGAGCTGGGGTAAATGCGCAATGAGATATGCAGTTCTCTGAGCAGTACAGACAGGCTGCCTAGAGAAGCTCATGGGGTTTTGTCAATGATATACAGGAATTTTGTTACCAGGGGTAAGGTGGTGATTATTCCGTTGTATAAGACAATGGTTCTTGAGTAATGCACTTGTCTGGAGACCTCATTTCAGGAAAGATGTAGTGTTCCTGGAAGAAGTGCCCAGGAGGGCAGCGAGATTGGTGAAGTCAACAAAAGGATGGTTTTACAAAGAAAGGCTCAGTTCTGCAAATTGCGGCATCTGAAGACCTGCGAAAAGATTTATTGTGAAGACTCTGAATGGATTGAATAAGCTGATAGAATCCTTCCTCTTATTCAGGCTACGCATAAAGTCAAAGGAGCATAAAGTCATTGAAGAAGAATAGCAGCAAGATAAATATGCGCAATTTTGTCATCAGCCAGCGGCCAGTTAATTGTTAAAACAAACTTTCATCTGCTGTTTTAGTAGTAGGTAGTTTGCATAAATTCACGGCATAACTAAACAAACTGTTAGAGAGGATGAACAGGTGATATGGGAAGTTTTTTTTTTTTTTAGCTGATGCTGTATAAGCTGGCTTTCTTGCACCACTTGTCACTACTGATACTAATGCCTTAAATCGAATTTAAGATATGAAGAATCTCTTCAAAAATGAAATTTCATGGTAGCCTCGTGATGCGAGCTACGTTTTCAGGCGTTTTGGACTAAAACCGTTTGTGAAAATCCCTTAACACCAGCAAATATGACCAAAATTCATAATCTCGTAATTATATTCAACCGATACGAGAAAATTCACGAAATCGGTCCCACCTATTTTATATGTTCCAAAAACGCTTAAGGAAAACACATGTAATTATCCTAGCTATTAAATCCTATACAAGAGGAGAATGGTTTTGTTTAATTATCGTGTACGGTGCTGTTAAAGAAAAAAGATGTTCCGGTTACCCCACCCACTGTTTATTTTATTTTTTTATCTTAAAATGAAGCTTCAAGAATGAATTTTACGAATTTAACTTTGTTAGATATTTTTCAAAATGACAATGTACTAACTGAGGCAAATTTGTAACTAGATTTCCTCAAAACCTTTTGAAATTTAGAATTGCCATTTTCACATTTAACACATGAGAGTGAATTTAGCGCATTATTTTTTAAGGCTGTAAATTGCACAGAGCGTATTTTAAATGACCAAATAAATATCATGACAAGAAAAAACGTGAAACTCTCCAATTCTGGAGTTAAATAATGATTTTAAATGCGAAATTTAGCTGTCTGCTACACATTAAAACGGTTGGGGTCCAAAATTTCATTACAGTTTCGATGAAATACACGTTTTGTTTTCAATTTATACCTGTTACTATACTTTTCACAGGTTGATGTATGTGAGATGTTCGAAAAGTTGGGTAATTACAGTAAGGAGCATAATTTCAAGAAATTTAATTATGATTTGTCTGAAGTATATTTTACATAGCAGCTATAAATGTGGTGCCATCTAGTGAACAATTAGGATAACAATTGAGCCAAAATATTTTATTTTGTTGAATAACGAGAATGAAAATGTTGCAAAAAGTGTTTCTTTCGGTAATAAAATATATACGTCATGGATTTTATTTAAAAAGGATATGTTATGTACAGAAGGGCGCCTCGTAATGGTTATAATGCTTTCGCTTCTTCACTGAGTGAAGAACACGAATTTTATTAATTTTAAACTTGGAATTTATTTGATTTCTTTACGTTTTTGGTTTCACTTGGTTAACGTGATCCAAATGCCGACGAAGCCTATTTTCATAACTGTAATTTGTTTATTTATTTTGACACAATAAAAACAGTTAATTTATAGATTTTGATTTAAGTACTTAATTATATTATAAGAGATTGTCTGATCCAATGGCACCCACCTGGCGGAGGGGAGCTACACTTTTTTAAGTTCCTGAAAGTGAATGGCCGTTTTCGGGAATGTTTTAATGGCTGTTCATATTTTTGTTTAAAGACCGAAATTAGTGGAGTTGTGCATTTCAGCAGATGCCTCAGCGAATGTTTCCAATAATCGCATACTCCTTCTCGGGTACAGATAATTTGAGGGTAATTTTAATAATACTATTTTATCTAGACTACAGCAAATATAGTGCAATATATGGTCCTCATTTATTACTATATAATAACAGCTATACATAGATACTATATACATACAGAAATAATAATTTAAAAAATGGAAGCAATAATAAAAATCAACACACACATTCTAACATGACAGCGTAGAAAAATATGGTGGATTCATACCATTCTGAAATTAAAGTTCTCATGTTAATACTTACTATTTTGGTATTGAAATTTTCAGTAGGAAATGGGAGGGATGGAAATGTTTGTGATCAGATACTAGTGAGGGGATATCTGGGTCGATGTTTATGATTTGCATGGTGGATGGGGCTCCACTTTAATAAGACGGTTTCGTTTTTTTTTTTTTTTTTTTTTTAGGCCAATCAGAGCAGAGAAACAGACTTCGCAAAAATACGAAGTGGGGAAGGGCAAACGATGCTTAACAGTTTTGTCCGATAGATCTAGATATTCAGAACTAACAACCAACCAAAATAATATCGGTGTATTCTGCTCAAACTTGGTTTTCAGAAAGCCATTTGAAGTCAGCTGTTTTTCTTCTGAATTTGAGTGGTTATTGGCAATGTTTTAACAACGATAATGAATGAGTTCCTTTTCCATTCAAAGGCGCTGTGCGATTCAGGAAAATACTTAAAAGATCTTTTTGCAAACTTTCGAAATGTTGTTTCACCGTTTCCAACACATCGCTATCAAGTTCGTTAGCCAAATTTATTATGAAGTCATGAAAAGGAATCTAATTCACCACGACTAATGGCCGCTACACACCTTCAGGTATGCCTGCGCAAGCACGCCTGTTCAGGTCTACCGGAGCGTGTAGATGATAAAACTGCACAGTTATTTTGACCTGCACAGGCGACCGGAGGAAATAAGAAAACTCATTCGATTTTCTTGAACAGGGGTGGCCTGTGCAGGCAAACCGGAGCGTGTGTAGCGACGTGGCAGGCGCACTGCCAGATTGGGGGATTTCCCTATTCGACTATCGATAATAATTACTTCAATTCTATGAAAAAATATTTACTATTAATTTTGTCGCCGATTAATAAAAAATTTGCTTGGATTAGAAGTAAATTTTAACTTTTAATATAACAGTGTCAATAAATATAATTTATAACAGCAAAAATAAAATTCATTACTATATTATTTTATTAAATTTTAATAAATCTGGCGGATTTTTCTGAGAATTACTGCAATTCACTTAATGAGTTGACATGCGAATAAACTTTGTTTTTCAACCATTCTTTGTACCATACACACGTTTTATTTTACCTTTAAAACATTTCGTTGCAAATATTGCCATGGTCAGCCCATTGAATGAATGGTGACAGGGCTTACCGGAGCGTGTGGATGCACCACGGGCGTCCAGTAGACCTGTACAGGCATACCTAACAGGTTTACCTGAAGGTTTGTAGTGGCCCTAAGACGTTTATGCCACAGTTTCAATGTTGTGATCATGGCGCTTAATTTTTCTTGAACATGGAATATAAATATGAGTTTCCTTTTCAAGGATTGATAGAGATTGTTAAAGTGAGCAAAGATACCTGCAGTGCTAATTTACATAGTCAGTTACAGTCATGTATACGGCAGGTTAAAGGTTTCGTCTAAAAAAATTACGTTCTCGCAGCTCAAACAGACGATTGAGAACTTTTCCTCACGAAAACCATCACTCTTCAGCGTGAAATAGGAGTCGTGTATGGTCATTTCGCATCTCATCACAAAATGCCCGCCTTTTTTCTCAGCTGAGAAAAAGACCGGGCATTTTCACAAAATTGGTAATTAACAGCTTCATCAAGCACTTTTTTTTTTTTTTTTTTTTTTAGATCTGCATGCATGCGTGTTCTGGGCGGCGAGTGCTCCCCTATGTAAAAATAATGTGTGAATTTTGCATCTGGAGCAACAGCTTGAATACGTACAACTTTATTCTTCGAACCAATAGCTCTTGCGCCATCCGTGCTTATTCCAACACAGCGTCTCCAATCCAAGTCATTGTCTTCGATAAAGCCATCAATAACTTTAAAATAACTTTCCCCGTTGCATGTGTTACAAAATGTCATCTTGGACTTCGTTATTTAGCTTGTATCTGACAAACAATAAATGATTAGCAAAATTGACAATATCAGTGGATTCATCAGGTTGCATTGCGTAGCAACGGCTCTGTCGAACTCGTAACAATATCTGCTTTATATTTTCGGCCATATCTAGGATTCTACAATCTACAGGTGTTATTCGAGAGGGGAACACGATCTATAGCTTAGCTTGTTTGTATCCCATCATCACTTGCGCTGCATTATTTTGGCTGCAGGTTTTACTAATGTCTCGCCAATCATTTCTACATCTTATTGAGAGCGCCACACCATATGAGGCTTCAAAAACTTTCATACTTTCACCTTCTGTTACACACCACATTATTGTCTGGAAGTTTTAGAGATCTTTGCACCTACTGTTGAAGAATTCTACAAGTTTTTCCTGTAGAATTTTTCGACAGTAGTAGATGCCAAAAGTGTTCATTTGAATGTTTCCTAACAAATCATACATAATGGAATAGGCTCTATCTCATCGCCAGTCCCAGTTTAAGATAATTTTCTTCATATTTGCGGACTTTTTTCGTTTCATTTGTATCTGATCCTTTAAAGACTATAATATTCCTGGCAGAGGAATGTCTTCAGAATATCCACAAAGCCTTGTTTTATGTATTTCTTTCTGTGCACACACACTGTGCTCCATCATTTTGGAAATGGTGGAAACCGAGTGATGTTTTTGAGATTTCAACGATGCTTCCTGGATGAAACACCTTTCATGTATACACTGTAACGTTCATTGTCTCCTGAATGAATATGGTGTTATATATTACCATAATATAAAGCACACTACAATATTTGAATGTTCAAGAAAATTAATACTCAAATCAGCTCATGCTGACTGTATTCCAGTCAGCATGAGCATGTGGAATGATACAAGTTTAACTGGGAAAATTAACGATAAAATGCAGGAAACTAAAACGAAGAAACAATTACTGCTGTTTTGCATTATTCGCCAACAGACCTTAATAATTTCTTCAAAATATATTCCATTTTGAAGAAATGGAAAGAGTAATATCAGTCTTAAACTTCAAACGATGGAACGGATTGAATCAGAGACAATTTAAAGAATTTCTCGTTTCGATCGAAGCAGCTTACGGCAATGTTCTTTATCATTCGGAAGTACGGTACGTAGGCTGAGGAAACGTTCAATCAATTTTTTCACTTGGGAGAGAAATTGAAATTTCTATGTCAGAAAGAAGCAGGAAGGATACCGAAATGGAGTCTTTTGGACTTCGAAATTTTCTTTTTCGTCCGGATTTGCGGAGCAAGTCAATGAGCTTATATTAAGTTTCAGTACAAATATAAGTTGACAAGTGGTGACTTTTAAAGATTTTGTAACCGAACTATTCTTTCTTTCCTTTTTTTTTTTTATAATTAAATATTTTAAAGAAATTTCGAATTTTGAATTTCGCAGAGATACAATAATTTCTTATTGTAAATAAATCAATGCATCCCAACTATCTTTTTCTCTGGAAGACAATTGTGGACTTCTGCCAATCTCAAAATGTTAATCTTAAATCATCGGGCCAGTACGATATTTTTTGGGCCAATGTAAAAGTTTTAAATGAGTTAATTAGCATTTTAACGATATGTTTCGTTTTCTGAAGCCAGCCCCAAAACTGTGGGATTTGGTGGCAACATTTACACCACTGTTCTAAGTAACCACTGAAATATACTGTATTAAAATTTTCTATTTAAAAAAGAAACAAAGTAAAGATAAAAAAAATAAATAATCGCCCTCACCTACTTCCACATATCGCAGAGTCATGATATTTTGTGTGTAGCATCATACATATCTCTGTACTAAAGGTGTAAAAGTTCAGCCCTGTGTCCTAATTTGTTTTTCTCTTACAGAGCTTAACGTGTGACGAAGTAGCACCATGGACAAAGTTGAAGCCAGAGCTCTAATCCGGTATCTGTTCTTTAAGGGTATATCTCCTAAAGAAATCCAAGAGGAGATGACTACTGTATATAAGGATGAAGCCCCATTCTATGGGATTGTGAAGCACTGGCACTGTGGTCTGACATCGGTAGAATCTGATCTCATTCCAGATCGTCTCCATTTAGCCATTGATGACAGCACGATCAGAAAAGTGGAGTCGTTAATCATGGAAGATCGCCGGATATCTGTGCGTGAATTGTCCCAGGAGGTGAAGATTAGTGTGGGCTCTGTTGAAACAGTCCTTCATGACCAACTTCATTTACGGAAATTGAGTGCAAGATGGATTCCCCGATTATTGACTCGTTTCCAGAAAGCTGATCGACAACAGAAATCACAAGAGTTGCTAGCCCTGTGCCAAAAAATGAAAAAGATTTTTTCTCTCGTCTAATCACTCAGGATGAAAGTCGGATACACCATTTCAACCCTGAAAGTAAAAAAGCAGTCCATGGAATGGCGATATCATGTCCCCCCCACCCCAAGAAGGCAAGGGTCCAAAGGGTCAGCAGGAAAGGTCTTGCTGACAGTGTTTTGGGATGAGAAAGGCGTAATAATGACTGATTACCTGCCGAAAGATAGAAAAATTACAGGTGCCTATTATGCCAACTTACTCACAAAATTACGGGAGAAAATCAAAACATGTAGGCGTGGTATGCTGTCTAAAGGTGTAAGAATGCTTCAAGACAATGCTCCAGTTCACACTTCTGAAATTTCAACAACACAAGCGGCCACATGTGGATATACTGCCCCACCCAGCCTACTCAACCAATCTTGCACCATTGAACTTCTTGTTTCCGTCCCTCAAATAATTTCTTCGGAGGATCCACTTCCCTGACGACGAGACATTCATTTCTGCAACAGAGTCATGGTTCAAAGGCCAACATCACCACTTCTACAAAAAAAAAAAACGGTATCCGTAGCCTCATCCATCGATGGGAAAAATGTGTAAATCTGCATGGTGGCTATGTAGAGGACTAAAACCTGTGCCAAGAATCAACAGACTAGTACCTCTGCAGCTAGGTCAGGGCGATTCTTTATTGAACCACCCTCGTATATACTAGCTTGATTTCATAAAAATTGGAAATTGAATTGTTGTTGTTATTTGGAGCATTAGCAACTAAGACCATATTGCTCCGGGTATATGCGGTGGTCATTCCCTGATCTTTCCGCCTTATCCGTATTTGGCTCGAACCACGGTCTAATCAAGAAGCGTGTGCTACACACTGCTGCTCCTTCCCACCTGGCTACGGAGGCGCCTCATCATCATAAAAATTGGATATCATCAGTAATAAGTACGCTGATACATCACAACAGCCACCGCAAGTGATCACACCTGCCTGGAAGGTGACAATAAAATATTTGAAGTCTGAAATTGTGTCAACAATTCTTTCATTCGTTACTCAATGGGCGAAAATATTTTGTGCTTTAATCGCTCAATCCGTAATGATTATTTCTGCGGTACTCAGGCCGAATAAACTTTGCACCTACCTCTTTCTGTCATAAATTTGAGAGCGTTATAATCAAGATTGCTTAGAAAATGAAATAGGTTAAAGAACACTAGCCCTCAGATTTTGTTACTTACTGTAATATTAAAAAGCCATTTGCAGGATAGATTTTTGTGTCTATTTTTAGCAGGTGATAAATTTTGAAATGTTTTTCAAATCGGAAAGGTAGGGGAATCGGCATGATGTTATTGAAAGTCTCCTTTTTAGCATTAGAGTGAAATTTGAGTCCAGATATAAAAGAATTAAATCTATCATTGACCTCAAGTGGCCGAAGCTATATATATATCACAGGATCAAGATAAACAGGTGTTGCACAGGTCTTTTCTCCGTTGTAGTATAAACTTGCTAGTGTACCAACAATTCTCAGTTATGGTGTGATGTGTCAGTTAGGAATAAATGTTCTTTGCAAGAGTTACACTAATATTTATATCCGGAGAACCCTGGCTTTCATGTAATCGTCTAGTAGTTAGTTAGGACAAATCCCGTGTTCTAAAAACTTACTCAGATGGACGTTGAGCAAATCTGCAACATCAAGATCGCGTTGTGATTATTTTCACCTTTGACTCCTTTCTATTTGATTAGAATCAAAAGCGCCGCCTTAACAGTTCTTTATCAGTAATCCATTCAAAGAAATCATGTGTCATCAGAGAGTAATCAATAGGCAAAAATTAGCAAACAAAACATGGTTTATTAAACATACTAAATCGTTACAAAATACAGTTAGACAAAACAGTGTATAAGTCTTTAGTAAAATAGCCTTGAGCTTTTATACCTTTACATATTTAGGTAACCAACGGATTAATTAATAATGGTGTGGGTTTGCAAATTGTTATGTTCTTCATGAACAATCGACAGCCAAAGTGCGTTCATACATCGCGTAGCTGACGAATATTACACCACATTGGTGGAACATGTAAGATTGTAGGCCATGATTAATATTCAGTCTTACTATTTAATTATAATATTCAGTTTTAATGTTAATTAGGATTATTCAGTTTTAATATTTAATTATAATTAATTCTAATTAAATAACGTCCGGTATTCATGTACAAGTTACAGTATCTATTAAATATGAAATGCTAAGTAAAATAACAAAACTCTCATCAAAGTATGAGTGTGCGTGAGGATCGATGTCTTTAAGCACATAAAAAATATATAAAAGGGGGGGATGGAAGTATGTTCGACTTAGCGCAATTAAGTTCTGTTTATAATTAAATAACGAGGGTTAACTTACCCGAATAATTCAGCATCGCCTCAGGAACTGTAGTTACCGGACAGTAGTTCATCTCGATTCCTTCCTATATCTCATTAACGAGTTTTTTGCCTTCTTCTTCTTCCGACTTTTCGTTTCCCCTTCTTAAGAATATTTTCTTCACAATCTAAAAAAGATTATCATTGCGACGGCTCTCTATCTTAACAAAATCCTAACTCAAACTCCGCTAACTGCCCTTACAAGTCACAGCTCTTTCACCGACCAACTCTCACTGTCCAAGGCTCGGCTCCAACTACCTCGAACTCCGACTTCAACTATTCCCACACCCTAACTGTTAACCGAACTTCCTTCCCCCCTATTTCCCTTCTAGTTAGTTTCGTCAAGCGGAAAAACATCTGGGGAACTGTATTTTTACAGCGTTCAGACTCAACCGAAAATCCGATTTATGAAAGTCGTTGAAAGAATTACATGTTTGTATGAGGTTCGCACAAAAGCCAAAACGGACATAAAATCGTCTACTCCGACACAAGAAACTATGAAATAATAAACACTCTGCTGATGCCTGAATCAAACACAATACTAGTAGTGTTCTCCGAAAATCTAACTCCCCTGTTTTTCGTCAACAATACGCTTGCCCGCTCCGAACGAGTAAATAACGTACGGCAGGCGTCGGACGGTGGTTTTGGAATTTCGTGGGTGCGGCTCTGCTCCCATGCGAAAGCGAAAGTAATTCTGCCTTCTCCGGCGAGGTAAATATCGTATGACAGATACAGTGCAGCAAAAAAGTATGAGGCCCTTGTGCTCTCTAAGAATGTACCAATACGGTTAAAAATAAATGCATTTTTAACACCCCTCCGCGCCACCAGTAGATTTTGCGCAAGTGAAAAGAAAATTTCACATGCTCAAAATTTAAAGCATTACACAAACTCAAAGATTGAGCATGGGGCCTTTAGGGGGGGAAAATCAGACATCTTTCCTCTTACATAATCAAATTAACCTAAATTAAACAAAAGGTGTCAAATATAACAATGTGTTCAACACATAGTGTACAATACATAAATATTGTTGTCTGAGGATAATTACTGTTCATGTTTTTACACTTTTGCACATGACAACCTTACCTGGTTGGAGAGACAACAACAACAATCTTTGCAGCAAAAAAAAATTAACACAGTAAAAAGTGGTAAGTGTTCTTGGAGAATTATGACAGTGTCTCTTGGTTTTACTCATTTCTGTTTATTGATTGTGCTGTAGGATGTTCTTTTTGTTCACTATTGTTGGTTCTGGACCATCAAAGTTCTGTCGTATTGGAGAAACTATCTTTCATTATCTGAAGAATCGGTAAGAGTTCATCTCCTCTGGAACATGAAGGATGTAGGTGATGTGTGACATCCATCACCATTCGATGCAGTAACATGACATGAAACAAATAGAAGTACAAAAGTATTAATATCTGTCCTTGTTTCTAATATTGTTTACAAAATATGATGTATATCTAACACAAAACAGAATTCACATCTATGACAATTAACAACCAAGACAGTACATTGTATATATAATGTTATTTCAACCTTTGTGTAATTATATATTTAAGCTAAATTGAACGTAGATTAGCCATCCCTTACAATACATAGTCAGGGTTTAATACAAAAAAAAATGCTTAAGGAACCAACAATTACAATGGCTACATCCACAAAAATATAAAAGAAATAAAGAGTAAGGTATTAGATTAATTGATAAGTAATTGATAAGTAATTGTACCTGAGATTATATAACTATTTATGCAGTATAATAATAATCAGTGCATAAATACTTCTGACAGATGTTGCACTTCTGTCAGTCACTTCTACACCTGTTCAGAAATTGTACAATACTAATGTCTGACATTCAATGGTTATATATGTCTAATATATATATATAGAGCTAAGATTACATACATGATAATTCAATACTGCAGTAACATAAACTGGTTACAAACTGTGATTATTATGAAAACATATTATGTAATTGTTCAACATGAACATCTGACAGTAATATATCAGTCCTTATTTATCTCAACATTCAATCTGGTCAGTAGCCTTCTCCAACTTCACTAGTCCTTTAAACTCAAGCTACTGAATGGAGGTATTGGTTGAGTGCACTGCACAGTGCTCCACCAAGCGTTTCCAAGGACACAAGAAAGGGTTGTCTCTTGGTAATGGTAATAGTTCCTTATCTGGGCAAGGAGAAGTCCCTTATGTCTACTACTGTTCTAAAGGGAAGGGTCTCCTGTAGGAATTGTGCTTTTCAACCCCTTTGGTGAGAATTGACTAGCACGGCATAGCAATCAGGTCGATCCATGACCCAGAGGGTCAAGAAGTTGAGAGCTCCTTGCTCTTGAACTGAAACCATGTACTGATTGTCACATCCAATTTATGAGAATCTCCTTTGCTGAGGGTGCATCTTCTTCACCTCTAAACCACAGGATATCAACAAACAACCTGTTGTTGAAGGGGATGATTAACAATCTGCCGGGGTTTTCTTGGGCCGACTGAGCACCAAGGTCTTCAATGGTTTTGCATGGACAACAACTTGGCCCACATCTTTGTATGCCATAGCTCTCCACAGTCACAGCATCCGTGTGAGGAGGAAGGCTCTCAGTTTGGTCACAAAATTTAACACATTCCTGACTAATAATGTTGATGTAACTGCAAGTGGGAAGAGAGAAAAAAAAACACAAGCAAGGAGAATAATTCCATTTATTCACTCTTTCTCTCCTCACTCTTCCCTTTCAGTCAAAAGATTTGTTTCATTTACGTCTTCTCGTATTATTTTGAATCACAGAAGAGGGATATCTTAGATCATTTACACTTCTCATTTACTCATTTCATTCACACTTCCTGTTCTCACTCACAACCTCAAATGTCACTTTCTCGATTTCCTTACATTTCATTTCAGAAACGAATCACTCAATTTATTTGCAAAACAACACATGTCATGCACGGAAAACTAACAAGATTCCCATCCCAAAAAAAACTTAGAAACCATTCTCTTATTTTGAAAAATCGCCCCTGATTTTCCTAATTAACACAGTGTTTTATTCGTCAGCAGTCTAGAATCTTGAAGGCACGAACATGAGTACAATACTCAGCAGACTTGTTTCCATTTCCTTTTCATTATAGTTGATATTAACTATGTGTTTGTTCTATATTGACTTATCTACATTCATATGATATCAATCACTCCCTTAATTTCATCCATGATGGAGTTCTCAATAGTAGGTAAACTTTATTTGAAAAAAAAATTTAATTATGGAACTAGAAATCTGATTCGTGTTGTTTCACATCCTTATCTGAGAGTAAAACTGAGAGGTGTTTTGTTTTTTTTTTTTTTTCCAAAATAGCACAGGGAGATGGATCCCAAGTGTAGACCTTGAAATTCAGATGTTACCTTCTTTTCCTTTAGTCTTTTCTTCAGGAAAAAGACAAAACAAGTAGTACCTGGGTGGAACCAGCCGTTCCCAGGACAATTGCTTCACCTCGTCCCCAAAATGAAAGAACCAAATATGATTTTTTTTTTTCTCTGGATCCAATCACCTGAACTTAAATTTTAGCTATGCAATGAGAGAGAGAGAAAACAAAAGTAACCAGGGGCTTACTGGCCATGCCCTAGACAAAATGCACCCTTCCTCTCTGCATTTAATCCTGTATAATTTTATAAACTTGATATGTTTGTGCAAAAAAAAATAATAATGTCTGTTCAATAGAAATATTCCATCACTGGTCATATTTGATCAGAAGCTGTAGTGCTAATCTCCTTTTACTCCCCTTTTTCTTTTTTTTTCGGATAATGATTCTTACTTCACATGGAATTTAGGTTTTTTTTTTTCTCTTTCCTGTGTTTCCACCATCATCATTCAATACTCTGTGCTTGTTGCTCCATCCATTTACACAACTGCTGATAAAACATACTGCCAGAATCCAACAAAAATGATCAATATCTTCACCTCTATGGTTACGTTCTTTGATCCTTTGTTTGCCATAACTTCGCTTATCCCCTTTTTTTTTCTCATTAAGGTAACCTTTTCCATATGGTGAAAACTGGGCTTGCTCACCAGTCAACACATGTCCCACTGTGTCTAACCTGATCCACGTTTACATTGGTGGCATCAAACACATTCTGTAGAAAATAACTGGTGGGTTCCTAACAATCTACGATCCAACTCTGCTAGCCAATACGATTCGGCTGCTAGCCTCTGACATATACATAAGGCCTGCCAATTACACTACATATAAATACAGAAAAGAAATGTCACTCTCATGTGCCTCTCCTGTTCCAACAAAGAAAAATTGTCCTGTTCCTTCAAGACAGAGGAAACACAATAGTGAGCCTCCTCCCACACTGCTCTTTCATTCTTCAGGGTTTCTATCTTACAATTTCTCTCTTTTTTTTTTTTTTCTTAATCTCTCCAAGCATCTCTAAGTGCACCCGCCCAATCAAATCCTTCGCCTTCAACTCTTCGGTTTAACCTCGCTGCCAGTGGCGCTCCTAGCATCCACTGAAAGGTCCTATCCACCATACTTGGCTGTTCATCTGGGTCTGCAGTTCTCTGTTCTTCACTATTTTGATCTGGAGGTTCACTCCTCTGATTCTCTGTTCCTATGGTAGGATAATTTTGTTCTGCCTCATCTCTTCTAACTGGAACTGACTCGGGCACCACTTCATTTTGTGGTGGAGAGATACTAGACACCACAGGAGGGGGGTGAGTCACACGGCTACGTAAGTTGTATGTGTGAGACTGGGTGGGTACCTGTGTAATTCTATCTGAACTTCCAGACGGCTCTGTCCTCCACTGATTCCTCGATGGGAGAGAAGACAATGGGATTGATACAGGCAAACTCACCGTTCTATCTGGTTGTAGTCTCACAGGTCTGGGGTGTATTGGTGGAATCAACGCACATTCTTCTAATATGGGCTCATCAAAGATCCAAGTTTCCTTCGGCACTGTCTCTGTACATGTTTGATCCAGTGATTCATTATCTTCGGGCTCTTCTTCCTCTTCTATTCTAAGCTCGGGAAAAACTTTCCGATCGACAAACTTTGTCAACCGATCCACATGCACTATCTGCCTGTCCTTTGGGTTATACAGGTTTTGTATTTCATAATTGACCAAAGAGGTTTGATTAATTACCCGGTATGGACCTGAGCTTAATCGGGCCAGTTTCTTCGTAGTACCTGTCTTTATCTTAGGTGTGAACAGGTAAACTAAACTTCCAACACGAATATTTTTATCTACTGCCACAGCAGTTCTGCATTCTTCTTGTTTCTGTACAGCCTCTTCCAAATGTTGAGACACAATCTCATAAGTCCTTTGGAGACGTGCACACATTTGTTCTGAGTAGTTTTCTAACGAGGCATAGCTCCGTCTGGTTTTTCCATTCCATAGGTCAGATGGTAACACTAAATCTCTACCATAGATTAAGAAATTGGGCGATTCCTGAGTAGCACTATGGGTTGCTGCATGGTACACAGCTATCGCCAGTGGTGTCATTTCGTCCCAGTCTGTTTGAGCCTCATTTATGACATGTGACAAAATATTTGCTAAGGTGCGATTTAAACGTTCTACTTTGGCATTTGTTTGAGGATGATATCGGGACGTATGAATTTGGTGAATGTTCAACTTCTCACACACTTGTTGTAACAATGAAGACATGAAATTTGTGCCTTGGTCTGTAAGAATGTACTTAGGAATTCCATGCCTAGCGATTACATTATTAATAAAGGCTGTAGCAACTTCATCCGCTTTTTGAGTCTGCAGTGGGACCACTTCGGCATAACGAGTAAAGTTGTCAACTGCCAACAGCAAATACTTGTTTCCTTTCAGTGTCATTGGGAGAGGTCCCAAAATATCTAAAGACACCCTCACCCAAGGGGCGTTTTCGACTGGGACTCTCATCAGAGCCGCTTTAGCTTTAGGATTATAACCTTTTCGTTCCATGCAAGATGGGCAAGATTCAAGATAATTCCGGATGTCTGCGTACATGCCTGACCAGAAAAAGTCCCTTTTAACTTTTTCCAGTGTCTTCTGTAACCCTAAATGGCCTCCAGAAAGTAAATCGTCATGGCATGATTTTAAAATTTCCCCCTTTAGACCTTCTGGAACGACTAACTGTTCATTTGGGTCTTCTCGGGTGTTTCCAGAGCCAGACAGAGTATAGTGGTACAATAATCCATCATTACTCATATAAAAGGAATCTGGCACTCTTGTTGATGCCTGGAGTGTTCCTTCTAGCGCTTCGATTAATTTCCGCAAGATCGGATCTTCTCTCTGTAGAGTTTTGATCAAAGTTCTGGTTTGATTTTGAGGAAAAATCACTGGTTCCTGATTTGCCTCTGTTGATATTGGAGCGACTACCTTCATATTTCTTTGTTTCCTGTGCTTTTTCTGTGACTCATCTTCCTCTAACACAGGTCTAGAAAGGAAATCTGCATTTGAATGAACTCGACCAGGGCGGTAGACAATTTGAAAATCGTATTCTTGCAACAACATGCTCCAGCGGGCTAATCTAGGCGATGGGTTCTTTAAATTAAGCAAAAAACTCAATGGTTGATGATCAGTTATTAGTGTAAAGTGATTTGACACTAGAAAAGGTTTAAATTGCATGACTGCAAAGATTATAGCCAAGGCTTCTTTCTCAGTAGTACTGTAGTTCAATTCTGACTTTTTTAACAGTCTAGACGCATAAGCTACTGGCTGTCTAGAATTCTCATCTATCTGTACTTCTAAGCATGCTGCGACACAATATGAAGATGCATCAGCAGATACCACGAAAGGTCGGGAAAAGTCAGGGTAGACCAACAAAGGTGGGGTGGTCAGAACAGTCTTTAACTGGTCAAAAGCCTGCTGCGTTGAGCTGTTCCAGACGAATGGTGTTTCTTTCTTCGTCAAATTTGTTAGAGGTCTCGCAATCTCTGAAAAATTTGGAATAAATTTCCTGTAAAATCCTGCCATTCCTAGAAAAGATCGCACTTGTTTCGCAGTTCTTGGGGGAACTGCATCTCGAACAGCAGCCACCTGGTCTGGATCGGGACGAATACCTTCAGAATTGATTAAATGCCCAAGGTATTTTAATTGTTCTTTTAGGAACTCACATTTCTTAGGTTTTAGCTTAAGGTCGTATTCTCTCAGACGCTGGAAAACCTTTTGCAGCTTCAAGAGATGCTCATTAAGGTTGGGCGATGCAATAATTATGTGTTCAAGGTAAGCGAAAATCGATTCTTCTCCGAGTCCATGAAGCACTAATGATAAGGCTTTCAAGAGCGACGAAAATCCATTCTTTAATCCATGCGGTAATCGAGAAAACTCATAAGGATTCTCCAGTAGTGAAGGCAGTTTTGTGACGATCACCTGGGTGCACCTCAATTTGCTGGAATCCACTTCTTAAATCAAGAGAAGTAAAATAACGCGCTTGTGCGAGATGATGGAGTACTTCACTGACATTAGGGAGAGAATAATTATCAGAAAGAATTTTAGCATTTAATTTTCGAAAGTCCACGCATATCTTATAACTCGAATCAGGCTTTTTGACTAGAACTATTGGCGCTGCATATGGGGAATGGCTTGGTTGTATGATGTTTGATTCCAATAGTTCATTTACCTGCCTTCGAACTTCATCTTTTAACAAATATGGAATTCTATAGGCTGTCTGCTTCACCGGTACATTATCAGTCAGTCTAATCCTATGCTTTAACACCTTCGAGTTTCCTAACTGAGCTAGTGATTTAGCGAAAATATCTCTATACTCATATAACAAATCGGACAGTTTATGCCTTTGATCATCTGTCAAGTGATCGAGGTCAAAGTCTTGCAAAGTCACCGGAGCTGTAGTTTTCTCATTAGCTTCCTCACCTGTAAAAACAACTGTATTATCCCTAACACCCTCAAGACTAGCAATATTCATCCCTTTGGGAAGGTGGAGGGTTTCATTAGTCAGATTGGCTACAAGAACAGACACTCTGCCATCTGGACCTAATCTGTCTATTGAGCATTTGACTGCTAGGTCATCACGACCTAAGTTAGAGTTAGGTTCTGTCAACACTAACTGTTCGGCAGAAGCAGCAAGATGGTTACAAACAGCCGTTACTACTTTTTCTGATGAGGCGGGGATCAAATGTTTGGAAGTTAATTTAGCTACCGATGGTTTTAAATTCAAATACTGGTCTCTTACGCCTTGCTCCTCGCTACCCTCTTCCCTTAAGCAAATGTTCAAAGGGGCAGAGTGTATAATTCCCTTACCCAAGTCTAATGTAAACGAAAATCGCCTTAAAATATTTAATCCTAAGATTACATCGTACTGGTCCTTAAAATTTCCTGAAGCTACCAAAATCTTATCCCGAAAAGTCGCCTGATCTAACTTAAAATTTACTGTAATTTCTGTATGTATTGGAACCACATAACCTGAGACTCCAGTTACAGTTAAATCTGGACGTCTGGGATTCAAGGAGCTATCATGCCTAATTTTTTTAAATAAGTCTGTGCTTAAAAGCGATACACTTGCTCCCGTGTCCACCAAAAACTTGGCTGGGATGCCTTGAACGTACCCATTAATTAGCGGCAGTTTGGCATCATTATTTAATATATACACCCCATGTTGTATATTTCTCTGATAGGCATAAGATTTATCGAATCTATGGAAATTCTGGCGAGGGGAAGCGGTTTTATTGCGTTGGAAGTTCCTTCCGTTTCGCACCATGTTCCTTCTTTGTCATAAATACCTCTCCCCATTTTGCCTATAGTCTACATGATTTGGTGATCTTCCCAAAATAGATCTGTGCTGAGTTTGATCAAAGGTACATTCATCTCTGGGTGTTCCCCTTCTTTCCCTTGTAAATGAGCTCATATTATCCCTATTTCGATTGTTATTATAGATTTTATCTGTTAATGTATCTCTATTTCTATTAAAATTACTGCTCTTTCCATTAACATAGGCTGTCCCATTTTTTGGCACTGCAGTGTATTCGCGCGTCGAGCGCCAATCATGCCGAGAAGGAGAAAAATTCAGTGCCGGCCGGCGATTGCTTGAACGGCCGCAGCCAGCAAAACGATTCTGTCCCTGCTCCCTAGCGTCTATGTGATTCGGTAACCCATGCTTCCGGTCATAATTCGGTTCTCCATAGCGTCGGTACTCGTGGTCGTTGACCTCATTCGTAGCGTCTCCTAGCAGCGCCCTTCCTGACTGTGAGTGCCTTATGGGGAACGCTACGCGATCGCAGAAAGGGGGGAATGCATAAGTTTCCGTATTAAAACTTTGGCTTGGATGATACCTGTTATTATCTGCGCTTTGTGTTTTTAAATTATTATGTGTAATATTATTTACAGCTAGTGTATGTAGCAATTGCTGTAGGTCTTTTATCTGGTCCTGTAATGGCTTAATGATTTCTTTAAGATAGTTTTCTTGTTGGTCCCATATTTCTCCATCACTGTTATTCTGACAATACATGCCATTAATTGACCTGTGTTTTGTTTCTGTAATAAGCTCGTTGGTTTCCTCTCGTTTCGCCACTGTAATTGCTTGTGTGAAGGTGAGAGGATTTTGTGAAAGGACCAGCCTCCTGATCTTATTTGAAACGCCCCTGAGAAATTGAGCCAGCATTGCCTGATCTAATATTGATAATGCCTCTGGCGACTCACTTTGCGTTTGAAACGCTAAACGGGCCAAATTTTTAACCCTCGTAGCAAAATTTGCTACGGTCTCATTAGGCAATTGTACAGCATGTGAAAAATTATGTAGACATGTCACACTAGGTTCCGTTTTTTCGAACTGAGCCAAAAATGCATTTTTAAACACACTATAATCTTTTTCTTTACGTAAGTCTACAGAATTTGCGAGGAATTCTGCAGCAAGAGAGCGAACTTTGGACTTACAGACAGCTATTAATTCGCAATTTCCCCAGAGTGCTAATTGTCCTACACTTTCTAGCATTTCAAAAAAATATTGAACAGACGGACCTTCATCTACTTTGCCGGAGAAAACTGGCACTAATCCCAAATAACCAGCAATATTTGCCAAATAAGGTCTGCCCATTTCGGGAGGGGGTTGTGTCTCCTGGGTTCCAAAAGGTGGAACAGAATTTTCTATACCTGAGGTTTGTGGGCTCTGTCCCTCCATTTTGACTTAATTAGTGTCTGTGTAAAATTAATGTCCCCCAAAATGGTGTAAAACCTACCTTTCCGTTGAGCTGAAACAGAAATATATTGTTAATAATCAGCAATTCTAAAGCAAAAGGTGTTACAACATGTAGCAACTCATTTTAATCTTAATTTTTGATAAATTTTCTAGTTTAAAACATTACAAGTTGCTGCCTGTTGTTCAAATGAGTGTTCCTGGAGACGTCTGTGTTATTTGTACTGCTGTAAAAAAAAATGCCTATGACTAGTCTCTGTACACACAAAAATCAGTGCTGTCCCAATCCTTTCTATTAGAAGTACTTTCCTCAGTCTACAACCATCAGAATCATTTACGGGCATTCATATAAATCGGGTTTTTCATCCCGCAAGGACGCACTTCATCCTGGTCACAATTGGCAACAGTGTTGCGCAGGTCTTTTCTCCGTTGTAGTATAAACTTGCTAGTGTACCAACAATTCTCAGTTATGGTGTGATGTGTCAGTTAGGAATAAATGTTCTTTGCAAGAGTTACACTAATATTTATATCCGGAGAACCCTGGCTTTCATGTAATCGTCTAGTAGTTAGTTAGGACAAATCCCGTGTTCTAAAAACTTACTCAGATGGACGTTGAGCAAATCTGCAACATCAAGATCGCGTTGTGATTATTTTCACCTTTGACTCCTTTCTATTTGATTAGAATCAAAAGCGCCGCCTTAACAGTTCTTTATCAGTAATCCATTCAAAGAAATCATGTGTCATCAGAGAGTAATCAATAGGCAAAAATTAGCAAACAAAACATGGTTTATTAAACATACTAAATCGTTACAAAATACAGTTAGACAAAACAGTGTATAAGTCTTTAGTAAAATAGCCTTGAGCTTTTATACCTTTACATATTTAGGTAACCAACGGATTAATTAATAATGGTGTGGGTTTGCAAATTGTTATGTTCTTCATGAACAATCGACAGCCAAAGTGCGTTCATACATCGCGTAGCTGACGAATATTACACCACATTGGTGGAACATGTAAGATTGTAGGCCATGATTAATATTCAGTCTTACTATTTAATTATAATATTCAGTTTTAATGTTAATTAGGATTATTCAGTTTTAATATTTAATTATAATTAATTCTAATTAAATAACGTCCGGTATTCATGTACAAGTTACAGTATCTATTAAATATGAAATGCTAAGTAAAATAACAAAACTCTCATCAAAGTATGAGTGTGCGTGAGGATCGATGTCTTTAAGCACATAAAAAATATATAAAAGGGGGGGATGGAAGTATGTTCGACTTAGCGCAATTAAGTTCTGTTTATAATTAAATAACGAGGGTTAACTTACCCGAATAATTCAGCATCGCCTCAGGAACTGTAGTTACCGGACAGTAGTTCATCTCGATTCCTTCCTATATCTCATTAACGAGTTTTTTGCCTTCTTCTTCTTCCGACTTTTCGTTTCCCCTTCTTAAGAATATTTTCTTCACAATCTAAAAAAGATTATCATTGCGACGGCTCTCTATCTTAACAAAATCCTAACTCAAACTCCGCTAACTGCCCTTACAAGTCACAGCTCTTTCACCGACCAACTCTCACTGTCCAAGGCTCGGCTCCAACTACCTCGAACTCCGACTTCAACTATTCCCACACCCTAACTGTTAACCGAACTTCCTTCCCCCCTATTTCCCTTCTAGTTAGTTTCGTCAAGCGGAAAAACATCTGGGGAACTGTATTTTTACAGCGTTCAGACTCAACCGAAAATCCGATTTATGAAAGTCGTTGAAAGAATTACATGTTTGTATGAGGTTCGCACAAAAGCCAAAACGGACATAAAATCGTCTACTCCGACACAAGAAACTATGAAATAATAAACACTCTGCTGATGCCTGAATCAAACACAATACTAGTAGTGTTCTCCGAAAATCTAACTCCCCTGTTTTTCGTCAACAATACGCTTGCCCGCTCCGAACGAGTAAATAACGTACGGCAGGCGTCGGACGGTGGTTTTGGAATTTCGTGGGTGCGGCTCTGCTCCCATGCGAAAGCGAAAGTAATTCTGCCTTCTCCGGCGAGGTAAATATCGTATGACAGATACAGTGCAGCAAAAAAGTATGAGGCCCTTGTGCTCTCTAAGAATGTACCAATACGGTTAAAAATAAATGCATTTTTAACACAGGTTCTTTAAAGAAGAAACAGCCAATGTTCATTTCCCATGATTATTATTTACAATACTTAAAATGTTTACAATATAGTCATCTGAAATGAATATTTTAGTTTTCTATCATGTTGCACACTAAAGATGCTACTTGGGTGTAATAAATAAGTATTCCGCCTGTCCCACTGCTATTGCGTGCTACACAAGGCCTCTTTCGGTATTCTAGAATTTACGAATGATAAACAGCGTACCACTCCGTTTTGAATTGTCTTGTTGAGACTATGTTAGACTTAAGATGCAACACTACCATGAAAACCAGGCATATGCAACTTAATATGCAACACTACCATGAAAACCAGGCCCATGCAACTTAATATGAATAGTGAACCGCATCTATCAACGGTGCTATTGACATCTGTAGTTTCGATGTCAGTTTGTATAATCTTGTGGGTTTCATGGCGCATTAGCTGCTTAGGTGATATTGCGTCGATGTCTTATCTCTGCACAGACTGAAAAATCCTATTCTGCCCGCTTACGATGGACTAAAGTGGCTTTTAAACATTCCTGAAGTCGCCGGCGGAATTCAGTCCCAAACCTCTGCAAACGAGTTACACGTGGTGAAACCACTATACTCTCACAAAGGACATCTTTCCGGTTAATATAACTACCTTTTTTTTAGCTTTACCTCTCTCCATCTGTCAGTTCCCGCCCCCTTACTGGATTCAATCTCAAACTGTTCAATCACCACCAGTCTTCACTTTTTTCACATGGACCCGAAACAGTCTGCGTTAGTGCACACCAATGCGAACAACCGATAATCATGTATGTCTCTTTCGAACTCCGTAACAGCGACTCATACTGAGTTCATACCTGTTAGTTATAATTTTTGTTGGTATTTGCATAATATTTTGAAAACCTTCATAACGCAAGGGTTTCTTTTACACATATATATATATATATGGAAAGAAAGTTAATAAATTGTAACAAGCTGTAACTAATACTTATGGGCCAATGAAGTTGCTGGAGCAATTATGCATTACGACCATAATCTGTATAAAATATTTTGTATAATATTGAAGATAATAATATAGAAGGTAATTCAAGCGGTCAATACCAAGCTGGATTTAAAGAAACGCAAGGGATATAAATATAAATATATATATATATATATATATATATATACACACACACATAAAACTTATCGTTGTCTACCCACAATCTAGATTAATTCAGCTGGGTCCATTGAATCTAAACCAATTAAAGGAAGATATTATAAATGTAAGCATGTATTGAACATCGTTGACCTGACAGAGAACGTAATTTAATAATAAATGTAAAGTACAAGGCATATCTACAGTATCCAGGACATAATGTAACAACTAGTCGTTATGAAATAATAATCCGTCTAGTGAGTATATAAAAATAAATAAATAATTAATTAATTAATTAAAGTTAAGTTAACTAATAGAGTTTATATATATATATATAAACTCTATTAGTTTTTATTCTTCTTACTATCTGCATGTTTCTCTTTGCGTTAACTTAACTTTAATTAATTATTTATTTATTTTTATATACTCACTAGACGGATTATTATTTCATAACGACTAGTTGTTACATTATGTCCCGGATACGGTAGATATGCCTTATACTTTACTTTAATTTTTATACTTTATTTTAATTTATACTTTATTTTAATTATTAAATTACGTTCTCTGTCGGGTCAACGATGTTCAATATATGCTTACATTTATAATATCTTCCTTTTGATTCAAAAAAAATTTAACTACCTTTAATTGGTTTAGATTAAAATTACTTTATGTATTTTTATATATATTAGCAGATATTGATCATTACAGAAGAGAACTCCTTGTCGTTTTTTGCCTTCAGTCTGGGTGGTTGGTCCCAGTTGAAGTCATCTAGATTGTGGGTAGACAACGATAAGTTTTATGTATATATATATATATATTTTTTTATATATATTTATATCACATGCGTTTCTTTAAATCCAGCTTGGTATTGTCTGCTTGAATTTCCTTCTATATTATCTTCAATATTATACAAAATATTTTATATTATGTATATACAGTTAAGCAGATCAAGAATTAGCCACGTTTGTTTCTTTTGTATTTAGACTTTCAAAAATATCATACAGTTCTGTAATTTATTAATTTAATTCTTTTTTTAACGCACAACTAAATTCTGAACATATTTTGAACTTGCGCATTGAACAGCTACAGCCAACGTCAACCGACTACAAGGGCACATTTATCATTTTTAAATAAATGCTAAAATTGTAACTCTCAAGTGCACTTCCTATCTATGAACTTGATTTTACCTTGTGTTAAATAAAATGTGATCTCAGTACTCTACGTAAAATTTAATTTTTTGCTCTTGTTTTCATTTTAGTCATTTTAATAAAATCTTGACTATTCCAATTTGCAAACAGTTTGTGTCAATTTTCTCCTCCTAGCAAAGCAAAACCGGAATACAGGCACTCTCAAAGTATTTATTTCTGGAGGTCAATAAGAGAACGTGCAACATCTGTGTTGATAATCCAGTATGAAATGAACCATAGAATTGTTTAAAAAAGATAGCTGCACATAATTTTATTTGCTATAAATAACAATAATTAAACTAAAATTAAACGGTTATACTCTTAAAGTAGCGTGACTATTATTTTGGTATTCAGTTCTAAGGATTTAAATTCTCAAGCTATTTTAAAACATTTGTAACGGTGCAATGCGAGCTATTCAAACCTCTCACTATTATCTTGAATGTACGCTGGACGGACATTCCTTGAGTATTGAGCACTTCACATGTGTACTGCCCATCGTCTTGAGACCTTTGAACGTTAAAAATCACCATAGTTCCATTCGGGAAAACTTTATGACGTTGATTAAGCGGTAACCGTCTTCCATCTGCAAGAATAATGTACATCAGATAATAGAATTGAAATATATATATATATATATATATATATATATATATATATTAAATAATGAATTTCAAAATGCTCATACATTATAAAAATTCTTTTGATGCATGGTTAAATACATTCTACTTGAATAAATGTTATTAATTCAATAGAAAAAAGAGATTCAGCTAGAGTTTGGCTAAGTACATTTAAATATCAGCCAACGAGGGGAGGGTAACTAATGAAACTGGGAGAATAAAAACAATCGAGTTCTTAAAATTCTAAGATGAGGGAAAATCAATCATATTTCATTTTAGAAGGAATAAAACTGTTATCGTTTTAATTCGTCTAGGAATACCCTCATATTATAAACTTATCATTAAAATAAACATATTATTATAATCTTTCTTATGGTCAATATCCATATAATCAGCAGTGTTTCTTCTTGTGAATGTAAACTATTATTAGCTATGTTTAAATTGTATACTTGTTAACTATTTGTTTTGTAAGACGGTCTTTCAGATATTACTCTTAGTCAATATATGTATATCTATAAAAATAAAGGAAAGATTGATTGTATTGTATTGTACTTAATAAATAAGAGAAATAAACCCTGTATGGGGTAGGTGTGGAAAAGTAACGTTAGGATTAAATTTATGAAATAAACAACTAACAAGAAACGGAATGGAGAAGTTTAAAATCTTAAGAGTGGGAAGAATAAGGTTAAGAATGTACAAGTTAAAAAGCACTTAAGGATGTTAGGCAGCAGGACAATCTTAACATACGCTACTACTTTAGAACGCCGCCACTTAAGGTGGTTTGGGTAATGCATTTGGAATTTAGCTGTTTCAGAGACAGTTTCACCTGGAGGGTTGAAGGAAGCCGATGAAGGGAACAAAGATTGAGATTACATTAAAATTCGCTGTCGTATGGGAATATGGAGTTTTTTTGAGAAATAATGGTGTGACTGGATTAAATTATAACTAGGAGGAGGGAAGAAGTTCGAAGGGAAAATAAGTATTTTTGCACGAAAAATGAATATGGCGAGCGAAAAGTGATGGAAGGTGTTTGGAGAGCAGTGTACTGCAGGAGTGATGTAAGCGTGCTAGCTAGGAGTGAAGCTTATTACTCAACTGAGAGAGAGAGAGAGAGAGAGAGAGAGAGATGTAATGGAACATGTGTAGAATTCTGTCGTGAAGGGAAAGGCTTTGTTCTGAGTTCCAGGAAATGCTCCGGAAAGACATAACTGTTAAAATCCCCAGATAAAATTAGGAACAGAACTGGCCAAATCGATGTATAATGCTCAAAATACTGGAGTGTGAATAATATTGTCAAGATCCTTGACGTCGAGGGAATTAAAATTCGGTGAACGAATTTCGATTTCGATTATTCTTTCAATAAATGCGATTTATTTTAATTATTAAGCAAATCGGTGCGTATTTAACCATAAAAATTGTCTGTCTTAACTTGTTTCATTTTTCTTAGTATAAAAAGGCTTCGAAAACTGCATCGTACATTTCAAAGTGTGGGCAACTTCGCTGGGCCACTGTATGAGCCGCTTGACCCTTGTGGAGTACTCTCAGTTAGCTTTTAAAATACTGTCCAGAATTGCCTCGTAAAGGAATAAAATCTACAGTTCGGAAAAGAACAATACATCATCATCTGGAAACTGGCTGTCACCTAAGCTCACTAGCTGCTCATAAATTAAAGCATCAGTTAAATGGTTGGATCCCAACGATGTGTCCACCTTAATCAACAAAATCTTCGTATTTGAAAGGTGGTACACGAGAGACAGAGAGAGAGAAGAAGAATCCATAAGGAGCCTATGCATTGGGAAGGCCGCATGTTCGCGCTCTCCGGAGGCAGATCCTTTTTATCCGGTGACCTACCGAAGTCGCTGTGAGCAAGTCGGAATAGGACGACGGGAGATGAAGCAAATTTGCGGCGAGTTCACTCGATTTAGTGCTATGATCGGAAGTATAGCAGAGTGAATACCGGTGATAATGCAAATGGAAAGAATGCAATTAAATCGGGATGAACGTATACGGGAAATCCTATAATTGCCCTTTTGAATCATCAGCAACTGAGACCGTAGTTTTATTTATATTTCTTAATGTTGTATATTAACGTTATTCACACTGATTGGTTACTGATAACTCACTCACTATGCCGTTAATCTAGTGTTGACGAATTTATCAAAAAAAAAAAAAAAAAAAAAAAAAAACTAACCTTATTCTAATAATTTAAAACTAACTAATTAAAGAAATCTTTATTTAGTGATAGGAACAAATTAGTAAGCGTAATGTATTACCAAATTTATTTCTAGTCAGTCTAAAATAAGTTATATTCTCCCTCCTTTTACTTTGAGTGTCCAGGTCTCTCGCATTTTGTGATGGTGAAGAACAAGGCCTTGCCACCTATAGCATCAGTTACATCCTACCGAAATGTTTCAGAATTAAGATCATAATGCGTTAGGAATTGTCTTCCTTCATGCGAGATAATAGTGTCGAATATAACTGTGAATGATTATGTACATGAAACTATTAGTACAACTGTCCATGTGTAAGTGTGTTGTAAATTTGCCTAGACTAATCTGTGATTTATACACTTTTATAATAATCTAAACTTAGGTCTTGTAGTTGTATTTTATTTGTTTTAGGGAAAGAGCCATTGCGAATCCAGAACTGAACCGAATTTTTTTCTTACAAAAATTTGAGTTGTTCGCAAACCTGAAGACGCAGCTTTCCTGCAGCTCACTGGGGTGCACAAAAGGAAGCTCCCTTTGAGCCAAGGGTGGAAAGGCACTGTCCTACCATACAGAAGGCGGCAAGACTTCGCTGGGTGATTAGGGGCGCAATGAGTTAGAAGATGCAAGAAAAAGCATGGAGGAGAAAGTTATTGAAATTCCTGAGGATTTCAGCCACCGTAACAATGTAATGTTGATTACTACTATGTGAATGAAATGTGTATAGAGGTAATATGAGCAGAAATGAGTTATGAAAATGAAGAATAACAAGTATGGGTATTTTAGGACTACAAGGAATTAAGAGTTAAAGTAATAATTGTACACAGTTAAAAGATAAGTTTTTGGATGTTTTAAGATATGAAGTTAATGGGCACATTTGTTTGCAATAGTAAACTTTAGATGACTTAACATATGTATAGACAACAGTTGCCACCTTCGGGGCAATATTGAGCAATTAATTTATGTAATTAAGCAATTTTATTGATAAATAAAATTGCTTAATTACACCCCTTTCCTTCCCACACTTTGTATCCTAATGTATGCCTCATGAGCATATTGTTCGGAGATCACGGTCTCGGGCTGAATAAAAGTAAAAAGTGAAGGACTACTGACCACCTTGGTAAGCTGTATTTAAATGCCTAAGATAAAACTCACAACATTTAGTAACCGAGGAATGCTATTTATATTATATTACTTAGTTTGAGCGTTTGGTTGCTCAAGGAACTATTTGAATGTCTATACCTTTCTTCCACAGAATGCTATGGAATGGATATCCACCGAAAGGGCACTGAATTCCAAAACTCTCTCCTGCTAACGCCGATTGATCGCTGAGGGTGCGGATATACAGTTGTCCAAAAACATTCAGACGACGGGAATGTGCTGCTTTTCCAACGTAATTAGTTGCAGTGCAGCTGTATACTCCACTATCACGAACATCCACTGAGGAGAAATTTGCGTAACTCCTTACGTCACCATCGTCAGTGTTGTAACTGCTAATAGACAATCCTGGTCTGGTGGACAGTTTCCATAAGCGATCTAACATCCAAGTAACTTTTGGGGAAGGGCTGCCATTAGCAATACACATAAAGGATACAAATGCACCTGGGTGAACAGTTTTCTCGACAAATGATAGTTTTATTTCTGGATGGAGATCTGCAAAAGAAATAAAACAAAAATGAATGCATACGCCAGAGAATCTCGCAAACATTAAGAACAATTAACTTCCCCATAATCGCAATTCTGCTTATTGTTTTAAATATTGACAATTATACATTCATACTTTAGAAATATATATTATATGATGGGTTAAAAAGGTGTAAAAAAAGATAAAAATAAATTTTATGTTTATATCCTGGACGGTCTCACGGTCAAGAGACTCAGAGGAGTGTTAATTATTATCGTGAAGGAGGGGTTTGTGTGCAGAAGCAGAAGTGTCTTCCTTTACAGTAATATATATTAATTATAAAATATTTAATTAATTTATGCTTAAAGGGCTGAAAAACAAAAACAAAGCCAGCGTTATTAATTAAGGTAGGCAAGGAAAACTCTGGTAATTAAAATTTAGCTTTAGGTTAAAATATTTTAATTTGATAAGTTTTAATGCTGAAGAGGTTGTAAATTAAAATGTTTTGTAAAAAAGGTTTTTTTGTAAAATGTTTGGTAAAAGCAAATAACTGTAAACTTATTAAAATTATATTAGTACTGCGTGAAATGTTCAGGAAAAATCCAGCTGAAAGCGAGAAGCAGATTAAATATAAAAGACAGCACAAGCTGTAATGACCCGAGGCCAGGCTATTAAAAACTTATGTTACAGGTTGTAATTTATTCAACTGGTGTTCTCCAAACTGTTCCGCTAAATAAAAATCGATATACGGTGTTCCTCCAATTTGTAACTCATTTCCAAAGCGTTCTACTACTCAATAAAGGTTAAAAAATATTGGTCTAAAGTCGTCCTTGAATCGAATGTATTTAAAACAGTGGATGAATAATTTAAAATGAATAGTACATGCTCAAAGTGTGTTAATGTTTTGTCTTCGCATATATTTTATATTATAAACTGGATTCGAAAAATAGCACTTTAAGTTAATAGGAATAAATGCAGTATAATATTATAATAAGATTAATATATTTGTTAAATTATAGTGAAGTTCCTCAATTTATGCATTTTGTAATTATCATACCTAATTACAAATAATCATAATTGAGTATGGAGCGTCCTAATTGTGTTTAGTACGCAATCGGAGTATATATAATAAACTGACAAAATAGAATATTAAAAAAATATATACAGTACTGCTCGAAATCCGTTTAATATAGCAAATCCGAATATGATTTCAGAATACGATTTTAACATTTTTTTTTTACAAATCGAGAAGGCTATACGAGTATGCAGTACTAACCAAACACACCTTTCCCCATCAATGGAATGTCTATTTGGTAAGGCCGCACCTGAAAATAAGAACGCCATCATTAAACACTTCAGACCCCTCTCCAATTCCTCACGTCTCCTGAAACTACTATAAACGACCCTATTGCCAACTCTAACAGCTCACATACTTCCAGATGCTCCACCCCAAATTCATTCATCACTACCAAACAGGTCCACCATTACCAATCTCCTTGCCACCACCCACAACATCCTTACAGCTTTTGAGAGGAAAGAAGAACTCATTATAACCTACATCGAAGCACCATTTGATGCCGTTCAAGTACCTGCCCTCCTACGACTTCTTGAAGACCACTACTCCATAGGTGACATTGCATTGCATTTCCTCTCATCACTCCTTCAGAACCATACAATCATACTCCATAATTTTGACAAAAGCTATACTAAGCAAATATCTACAGGAGTACTACAAGGGGGAGTCCTCTTCAACCTCCTCTTTACTGCCATTATCTCCCCTTTTATAATCCAGAGACCAAATATATTTTCTTATGCTGACGATTTAAAAATGCTGACCACAATCCAAACAAATGCAGACCCAAATATGATCAAAGAGGAAATTAACAGTGTGCTCCTCGCACTAGTAGGCTACCTCAAACAATTTAGCCTTAATATCAACCCAGCAAAGTCTACGTGCATGTTCTACTCCTTGAAGAAAGAGCCCACAACCATCTCGCCAAATATTGATGCAGTATCCATACTTTCTCTTTCACATAATTTAGATTTGGGAGTTGTTTTTGATACAAAGCTGACATTTAACCATCATATCAAAAAACTCATCAGACGAGCGGCGCACCTGAAATGGAGAGCGAAGCAGCACCTTCATTACGTCTCAGACAAGGTTACTGCAACAAAATATGTCAGGACCATCATATACCCCTCGCAACTTGATGCAGCAGAAATCTGGCGTCGGCAGTACCCACGAACACAAATCCATCTGGGCAGCAGAGTACTGGCTCCTCAAATGGGTAATTACAAACACAGGATATCACCCCAAGCCCATACGACTGAAATGGCCCTGGCCCTGGGAATTCCCAGACTGCCCTCTCTCATTGAACAAAGGAGACTGGTAATCACGATAAAGATGCTGGCCGGTCTGGTCTTATCACATCTTCATTCTGGGATCTCTATGGCTGGAGGATTCCACCTGCCCAGCTCCGAGCCACCCCACCAATTTGCCCTCTTCACTCACGCCTCCACTTATCAGATCGCTTCCTAACCTACCAGATGCTCGGAAGAATCCAGGGCGTCGATGCCGACTTAGAGAAATTTGCTGTTAACCGACACTATAGGAAGAGGATTCTGGATCCCACGCATCCCATGCCCTCGAATCACTCAGCATAGACAGAGGGCGTCCTGGAAGCAATCTAGCAACATGCAAATTCACCCCAGCTTCCCTCGAATACTCAGTGACTGTCCGGACAGTCTGCAAAATGAAAAACCTTCTCCCGTGGCATCCAAGCCAACATGCACTGCACTCGCCACTTTAATGCTCTGATTAATTACTGAGAATACCGGGAAAGGAGGCAGCGTGTGTGTGCATCAACTGCCTCTGTTCATGCTGTTATCTCCCACAAGTTGCGAAGACGAAAATCGAGACTTAAGTGTCATTTTGTTAATTTAATCTAAATGTTACGTTACACCAGTATTTATTTAATATAATTTTTATGTACCCTAATGCCGGTATGGAAGTCATTGTGTCGTCTTATTAATGTCTTGTGTCACTTGATGTTATTTCATTTAATTTGTTAATGTCACAATTGAAGGTGGGACAATGAAAGATTTTCTCTCTCTCTGCGCTACAACAATACCACAAATTTCTTATCTACCGCAGTACAGCAACGTATCTAAGATCGCTAGAGCCTTAATGCATCAAGAACTGCAATTTCAAAGTTAAGATAGCATTGGGCGAAGTCAAGTTCACCAATTGATAGCTCAGGATAACAGCTATATTTTCCTAAGAGTGAGACGCTACAGGAAGATCCTGGGAGACCCTCCTTGGAGACATATCATCATGACAAAAAATGTTCTCACGCTTGCACGGCTTATAACGAGGCGAATTGATGCTCCATCAGTATCCGCATTAATCTCTGGCCCGAGGAGGGCAAGAGGGAAGCACCCCGACTCCTGTCTCCCTCTACGTCTTACTCTGTCAAACATTGATTCCCTGAGGAACATGTTTCCAGCCAATTGTCTTCGGATCTTCAATAAATTTAGGATCCACCCTGATAGATACTGTGAAGACAAGCCCTACAGGAAGGAAATCCTCAAGAACTGTTACCAGATTATGAACTTATAATACTCCCCTTCTCCTGGACAGACTTTTTTTTTTATTATTTTTTATTTTTTTTATTTTTAACTTGCCTATTTGTATATGGCAAAGACTTTCTGTTTTCATGTAATCATGTATATTACTGTATATTTTGTACATTATTGTTTATTTAACCCTGTAAAAGTCTCGGGTTGAGCACGAATGTACCCTTGTTTATTGTATATTGTGTTCCTCGCACCTTAGTCTGTATTCACACCCTTCTGGCACAGAGCCGTCCCGGGGTGACCCAAGGTTTCTTGGGAAATAAACTGATTTTAATAATAATAATAATAAAAAGATGGCGGCGAGGCTACGTACTCTGTAGCATTCAGCAGCTACACTAATGACAGTTTCAGGGCAATCCATATACTGAATGTTTCAGGAATGTGTGTGTTTTGGGGGGGGCAGTATCAGACTAATCACGGTGTATATTCTATTCCCATCTGATGGTAATAAATAAATAATAAATTTTCTGTTTATACTCCGGGACGACCAAACGGTCAGAGGAGTTTGTAGTCTGGCTTGCTGATGAGAAGACCACCTTTGGAGTCGCGACTGGTCCAAAGACGGTATCGGAATATATTCTTAGAATGGGGTATCCCATCAGATATCTGAATTCAAGTGAACATGCCCAGGACGCTTAAGGTACACGAACTGGGATTGCGTTGTCTCCTCTCAGAACATGAAATGTTCTGAAATCAGATCATGTAGAGCAGTGGCATTTAGTAGTACAATGCCTTATCATTATTCAGATAAACTTATGAGGATCCATTGAAAGAGTTCAGTGGCTGTCAGGAGTTGATAATTCTCCATATTAAACATCTGTATTAGGCGTTATAACCGTGATCACCGTTGACTAAGGGTAGGCACCATTATGATATTTTTAAAGGGTATTTGAACTAATAACAGCTGATTTAAAAATAGAGTTGGAAAAAGTCATTTATAAAAATAGAAAAGACAACTCAACATAACTGAGTGTTAAGACTCTTCCACAAAATGATAAAATTCCTTGCATCAAGTACATATTTTGTGATTATACTATCATTTCAACTGGTAGTGTCAAAATAAAATAATAATGATATAATTTTGTTTTCTTTAGAACAGTATTTGTCTATAGCGAAAAAAAGATTTTATTTTAATGAATGACCTTATTCATTACGAATAAACACTAACAAAAGTTTAGAATCTCGAGCTAGTCTTACTTAGGCATGTTCATTCGTTCTTCAAATATAAAGAATATGAAATAAACAAAATAATTATAAATCAGTAATAAATGCAAAACTGCATTTACATTTTTCAATGTTATTGTGACAGTGCCATGGCTCAATGGCACTTTATAGCCAGCCGCCACTGATCAGGCCCCCGTGTAGTCGTAGTTACCAGTTTCCGGTCTTCTCCATCGTCAAAAGCTATCTGCAGTTGGGGCTTACGAGTGCGTTATGAAAACGCACGACCCTAGCTTTTAATGCATGTTTTCTGTCTATATGCTAATATATTTATCTCGGAAGCCTGACCTGCTAAGATTTTGTTACACGTGAATGAGAGATGTTTGCGATGTGACCTAGATATTTATTTTCTCTCGTAAAGTTCTTGATGCACATGCCTATAAAAATACAAACTTTTCTCTCATTACATTCAATAACTCTGTTGCATTCATTAATAACACGTTATCCATTAGTATTTGTTCTAATTTCTAATTTTTTATAAATTGTCTTATGTTTTTAATGTTTCAAGCTTTACTAGCCACACGTCAAATTTAGTCTTGCAGCGTTATGTTTTATGTTATACTTGTGTAAGGTTACTGGTGTCTAGCTTCGTTTAAACTTAGGGTTGGGAAAATCCCCAGTTGTGAACATAAAAAGTAAAAAAAAGTAAAGTGCAGCCATTATCAACCCACTGCAGGATGGAAGCCTCCTCAACAATTCATGCTGAGGGAAATGGACCATAATCTGCCACGCTGGTCCAGTGCGGGTTGGCAGATCGACCGTATTCAGCAGTCAGGGGCTTGAACCCCGGTCTACTCAAAGAGCGTGTGCTACTGCACTCCCGCTCTTGCCCACTCGGCTACGGAGGCGTTGTGAACATAGCAAAGAGAAACTAAGTTTTCCACAAAATGCTTCATTCTCGTATTCAGACACAAATAACAACGACCTGCAGCACCATTTCAAATAAAAATAAATACCCCTGTTCATTATTCAACGTACGGGTCATTTCACAGAGGCTTAAACTTTCGATAACGTTTATTAGTATTAGTATTAGTAACGGCCGCATGGTGCAAGAAAGCCTATGGCTTATGCTGCACCAGCCAAAAAAAAAAAAAAATAAATAAATAAATAAATAAAAAAATATATAAATTCGAACAAAACAATGATAAAAACAAAAAAATAAATAAATAAATAAATAACTAAATAATAATAATTAATAAAATAAAAAATAAATAAAAAGGAAATTAAACCTATCATCCTATGTGCTTCCCTTACCCGAAAGTACTATCCAGATGACCTTTGAATTTCCCCAAACTGTCGGCCTCTGCCACCCATGAAGGCAACTTATTCCAGTAATTTATAACTCGCTGGCTAAAATAGAACTTCCTGCAATCCAATCTAAACATTTCCCCCCGTAACTTGAATTTATGTCCCCTAGTTCTAGCATCATTTGTAATCTTGAAAATTTTGTCCTCATTCATTTTACTGATGCCTCTCAGAGCCTTAAACACCTCAATCAAATCTCCTCTAAGGTGTCTAGTTTCCAAACTCTGCAACCCACATATTCGAAGTCTTTCTTCATAAGGACGCCCTTTTGCCGATCTCACCAGGCGAGTTACCCTTCTTTGCACCCTTTCAAGAAGCTCGATGTCTTTCTTCAGGTGCGGTCTCCATACTTGAACACAGTATTCCAAGTGTGGTCTAACATAAGCCTTATATAATGGGATTATCACGTCCCTATCTCTACTTGCAAAAGTTCGATAGATCATTGATAGGACACCATGGGCCTTCCTTGCAACCTGTTTACAATGCTCAGAGAATTTCATGTCTGACCGTATCGTAACACCCAAGTCCCTTTCCTCCAGTACTGGCTTTAGTTGAACTCCACCAAGTGAATAAGTTATTTTGGGATTACTGTTTCCCAGGTGTAATACCTTACACTTTGTTGGATTAAAGCACAGCTGCCATTTTTCTGACCATTCCTGAAGTCTATCTAGGTCTCTCTGAAGAAGCTCAGCTTGACAGTGATCATTAACTACTCTACCAATTTTAACATCATCTGCAAATTTAGACATCACGCCCTCTATCCCTTCATCAATGTCGTTTATGAAAATTAAAAACAACAGTGGTCCTAATACTGATCCTTGGGGAACCCCACTTCTTACATCAACCCAATCTGAGGAATAGCCATTTATCACAACCCTCTGCCTCCTGCCCTGAAGCCATCCTTCTATCCATCTAAGGATTTTCCCAGTGATTCCAACCTGTTCCAGCTTATAAAGCAACCGCTCATGTGGGACTGAGTCAAAAGCTTTGCTGAAATCTAAATAAACAATGTCGAAATTATTCCCTAAATCCAGCTCGTGAGTGACCCTTTCGAAATAGCGAACCAGATTTGTTAAACATGATTTTCCCTTTACGAAACCATGCTGAGTATCCTTGAGAATTTCAATTCGATCCAAATGATCCTGAATTCCACCCTTGATCATTGCCTCCATGATTTTCCCTACTACTGAAGTGAAGTCAGACTGACAGGTCGATAATTTCCAACTTCACTTTTAGAGCCACCCTTATGTATGGGAGATACATTTGCACTTTTCCAATCCAAGGGAATCTCCCCAGAGTCTAATGATGCTCGCATAATTAGCCTCAATGGTTCAATGCACTCGCTTGCCGCCTCTCTTAAGATTATAGGGTATATTCCATCAACTCCAGGAGCCTTACTGGTCTGTAGGCTCGAAAGTTTTTTCATTAAATAATCTTGCGAAATTTCAATATCATTAATTACATATTTTTTAACTTCGCTCCCACAATTTCCCTTTGCCACAAAAGGCTTTTCATTTGTAAATATCGATGCAAAATAACTGTTGAGTTCATCTGCAACGGCAGCTGGTGTATTTATTACTATCCCCTTTCCCTTACATAAAGGTCCGATCTGGTTTGTCCTGCTCTTCTTGGCATTTATATATGTGAAGAATTCTTTATCCCCCCTCTTTGCTCTGTTTGCTAGTGATTTCTCATAAACTGCCTTTGCCTGTCGAACCTTTTCTGTGGCTCTATTACACATCACCTTGTAGCTGTTATAGGCTTCAGTACTTTTTATTGCTCTGTAACTTTTCCATGCCACCTTTTTCTGCTCAAGTAATGTGGCAACTTCACTATTCATCCAACTTGGAACCCTTCTCGTGGAGTATTTTTTTAATGGTATATACGCATTCAAGGCATCTGTGATTAATGTTTTAAAAGCGTACCACAGTTCAATTGTATTCATTCTCTGCGCGATATCTACCCAGTTAATAGAGGCCATGTAGTACCTTAAGGCATCGTAATTTCCTTTTCTGAAATTAAAACCCATTCCTTTGCCTTTTACTTCTGCTTCCTCTCTCGTCATCATCCACCGTAGAACTCCGTGATCACTTCCTGCTACTGGTTCCTCTACTGTCAGCCCTGTTATGTCATCTGATTCATGTGTGATGATGAGGTCTAGGATATTCTTTTCTCTAGTACTTTCCCTGACATGTTGATACAAATAACAGTCATCTAGTTGATTTAAAAATTTTGTTCCCCATGTCGAGTTTCCTTCCCATTTACTCCAATCAATTAGAGGCAGATTGAAATCACCCATAATAAGGCATTGACGCTTACTTGCCCATTCCATTTGCATGTAGAGGCTTTTGTCATAATCTTCACAATCACCTGGTCTGTAGATTACTCCTACTCGCATTATACCTTTGTTTCCAACTATCTCACACCATACAGACTCTGTACTAGCATGTGAAACGTCTGAATCCGGGAAAGCTATCGTCGCACTCAGGCTGCTTCTGATAAGAAGCATTACCCCACCACCCCTTCTATCTAACCTATCCTTCCTAAATACATTATACAAGCCGTACTGAAACTCATCATCGCCAATTTCCGGGTGGCACCACGTCTCTGTAAGCCCTATTATGTCCGCGTTACTTGTTTTAACCAGCAGTTCGAATTCGCTCATTTTATTGACGACAATAACATTTGATAGTTACGTTTGTTATGTCACCATAACAAACGTAACTATCAAATACTACCCCCTAAAATCGGCACAAATCATTTATTCACTAAAGGGCAACCCAACAACGTTGGAGCCTGCGCTTAACGGCTCCTCAGTTCCAAGTTCAAACGCACAGAGATCTGGGGGTCGTTTTCGACTCCAAACTATCTTTCAACGATCATATCATACAGTCGAGGCTGAATTCACTAGGCTGGGTTGCCAAACAACAGCTGCTCCACACCACCGACCCACACCTGGTAAAAAGATACATCGTATCAAACCTATACCCGACAATACTGTATGCTTCGGAGATATGGGCCTCGGCTGCCGAATACAACATTAAAAGGATATTCTCTGCCGAATTCTGGCTTCTAAAATGGGCTAACGCCAAACTTCACCACCCACAGTTCTCAAGATCAACGCAGTTAGCAGATGCCCTTCAACTGCACAGGCTCTGATCCAACATCGGGGAAAGAAGGCTGCTGTTCACCATCAAGATGGCCACAGGTAAAATTACAGACACGAACGTCTGGGATCACTGCTCTTGGCGCATTCCTCCCCCTTATCGCCGGTCTTCAGCACATCTGCTAGCAAACCATAACCGGCTAGTACTAACCGGCAGATTCCTGCCAAAGCAAATGCTGCCCTCACCGCAAGCCATCGACAGGGACCTCAAAGAAGTGATTGTTGTTATTTGGTTTTTAGGAGCATTAGCAACTAAGGCCATATTGCTCCAGTGATATGCAGTGGTCATTCCCTGACCTTTCCGCATCCTCCGTATTTGGTGGTCACGGGCTCGAACCCCGGTCTAATCAAGAAGCGTGTGCTACTCACTGCTGCTCCTGTCCACCTGGCTACGGAGGCGCCCTAAGAAGTGTTCAACAATAAAAAATACAGGAAGGGAATCCTTGAACTGAAAATGTAGAACTGTGCTTTATTGCCTTCCAATAATCTGATATAACATATGTTTGTCTCATGTGTATCTCTTTTGTAAATATGTATTGTAAACCCCTGGCACCACCATTGTCATGAAGGGACTAATTGTATGTATATCATGCTGTAATTAAATATTCTATTCTATGTTACACCGCGATTATTATCGTTGTAAACTGTATCACATTCTGGAACTTGCATTCATTTTCAGTAAAAAGCTATTTCTTGTAAAATAACGAACCGTGATAATCAAATTAATATAAAGAGCATTGTTAACAAAACACAGTTTAATAGAAAAAGTGGAAAAAAAAGCTGATGAATATAATTATTTTGTGTTTGTTTTAAGAGAATCCTTTTCATGTCGAAGCCACTTGTCTGTACCCAATTAGCCAGCTGCTACATTTCCGAATAGAATGACGGCAATCGTATTTCCTCGTGTTGTTCCCACAGGGGCTCTACATCAGTGGACTTTGTTCAGCTTCTGGATATCTATAAGGGCGGTAAAACTTTGTTGCCTATACAGACCATCTTAGGATAACTGATTGCAACAGGACTGTTCTCTTGAAATGGATCATCGTATCCGATAACCATAGCTATTTTTCCTTCTTTTATTTCTCAGAAGAAAGCAAGCGCTGTGGCATATTGGCTACATCTGTCTTAAATCTTATCAATGACCAGACGGAGATAAATGATTAATCAAGCGTTTTCTGTTAATGCATGAAACTCCTATCTATTTGGCCAAGTTGGTGGTTAGCCGCCAACAACAACGGATGCCCTCTTTGTGACAGTGACTTCTTTTCGGGCGTTTGGTAAAACAACGCAAGGGCTTCTAATAGAAAATCATTAATTCATGAACTTCGGACTTTTCTTAAGGAGCCTCATCACATAAATTGCTTGAAACCACGATAATCAATAATGTACTCCCTTGACTTGCTCGACTTGACAATTTTGGCTCAAGGTAACAATTTAAGCGAAATTCCTTTATTTGAAACTAGCCACTGTTTTCAAATTTTAAAACAATACGAAAAAATGCGCTGCTAGGTTACTTGTACTCAATTTAACTAATCGAATTCTTCTAGTACAGCGGAGACAGTCTCTGTACACTCCTGTGTTATTGTAACATTTGGACGCCAATGAAGGACAATATATAATGTGTTCATAATATTTCATGGAAAGAAACGCGTGAGACCTAGTCTAAAATCTCATCAGTAACTTCTTTTTTGTATTCAATGTGGTTACGAACTTAGTAAAGTGACTACAGTGAGCATGAGTTGAGAGTATGGATAACTAGTATGCATCTGTGAAATGTGGCGTATTAACCAATCAGTATTTTTAATTTTTTGAGGTTGAAGGCAAACACAAAAAGGAGCTTTTCGATTGGCAGTTGAAGTGGGCTGTTTGCATTGTATATACTGTACTTGTATTCACTAACTGATGACAAACATTTAGAGGCTGCGATAACTTGGCGTTTTGAATTCTTTGCCGTTAATCTAAAAGCTGTGCATGCTAATACTACAAAAATATGAAGAGAAAAACTAAAAAATGCATTGTAGAATTTGTCCAGAAACTTAAAGAATGAAGAAATGATCTTCGTATTGATAATTCAAGACTTATATTTTAAGCGAAAAGAAATTTACAAATTAAATTAAACGCTTACGAGTTAAGCTGAGGGATATTACAATTGCGTAAAAAAGAAAGGTGTTTAGGCAAAGCCGTACTTGGCACAACAAGAAAGCGCAGATGACTCCTACAGTTTTTAAAGATTACAGATAAAGAGCTTACCATATTAAGGAAGAAACAAAGAAAAATCAGATTTTACCTCAACCTCTCACATCAGTGGTTCAAGAACTTGATCAAGTAATCTTAATACACTTAAATACTAGCAAGCTGATCAGAGATGACACGGTAGTAAGGTTGAAATGTACGATAATGTTCAACAGTTTAGAATACATGTTTCTTTATTAGCTAAATTCAATTTAATTTCATATTGTTAATATTATTAAATTTCAAACAAGACGATTTAGTTGATAAACTAAACACTGACAGCTGCGAAATTCAGTAATGAAACCATCTTTTAATATCACTAAGGAGTTCTCTGACAGGAGAGCGAATGTGCACAAAGAATAGAAGGAACAAAATACCAACCTTTCGACTGACACGTACGAGGATTATGAAAATAAGGCAGAAAAAAAAAAAAATGGGTGCAATATTTTCTTAAGGAGAAAGATGGATACGGCGGTTAACAAAAGGTTAAATTACTGCTTGTATTTTTTAAAATAAATAAGGAATTAACAAAGTGAATATTGCTTATTCTTTGGAAATTTTTCTGTAAAATATGTAAATTACAAAATCAACAATAACGAAACTCAAAAATTAAACGGATATTGAAATTATTTATAAGATGCGGAATATATATTGTTAATGTACCTACATTTTAGGGCGGTATTCCTAGGGTATAAAACAGTTACTGATATGAGGCAGTATTGATAAAACTGAACATCTAAAAAGAACGAAAAAGTTATTAATTAATCGGATTATGTACACTACTAGTTATAGCAGAAATACTCCGCACCATAATGAAATATAGGCAAGCGTATTTGATAGCCCTGTCAAGTGTAATTACAATGGAATAAATTGCGAATACCTGCAAGGTAAAAACAGATTAACTACATCTTACAAGAGTCGGCAGCCAAAACGATAGGAGCAACAGCAACAGGAAAGGTCTATTTCTGTTATGATGTATACGTATACATCTGATTTATCCCTTCCTTATTCTACATTTCAATGATTTCTATTTCATTTTAGGAATGTCTATGAAGTCATAAGCTTTTGTCAAGTCTGTGAATGAGATTAAAATTAAATTATTATTATTTAAATAAAGATTAAAAGAATATTAAATGTTTTAACAGTATTTGTGTTTATTAAGGACCCTCCCCACCGCCATAATCTTGGCTTATATTACCACAGTGCATCAGAACTGAGGACAGAGCACAATACCAACAGTGAATACCAACACAAAGGACTCTCCATATACGAGGACCCTAACATGGGACCCCTAATCCCATGAACGTCACAACGGAACAGACAAACGTCTACTGGTGTCTGATGTCAAACATGCAGGGATGGGCTCCCTCTGGTCTCTCCTCCAAAGACTAAACAATAAACCATTTTAAAAATCACAATATGAAAGCAAAGGTGGGACTTTGTCCCAAAGGAAGGCACAGACAGGATCTCTGCTCCTGAAGGAACAAATGGCCCACTCCACCAACGAAAACTCCAGCAATGGATCCAAGTACAGAATTTTGTTTTTCCCATGGAACACTGGACTATCTCCGAACCTAACCTCACTACTATCGACTCTCGGACGGGATTTCCAAGTCCCCCCCCCCCCAAATGGACAAAACCTGGACATGGATTACTATGGTGGCCTTTATATAGAGACGGCCTCTTAGCGATTCTTAATCCGCTCTCCCTTGAGTGGATCTTTCCTTCCAACTGCCCCGGGCGGGAGGAGAGGTACCTCTCTTCTCGCTTCCCCAAATTTTCATATGGGCATGCCCCACTGAAGAAAAAAAAAAAAAAAAAAAAAAAACGGGGTTCACCTTCACTATCGACCCCCTTCTTCCTACTACAACCCCCAGTCTTCAGCCTTCCCTCCCAATACTTTATTTTACACAGCGTTCGTCCCACACGTCCAAACTTAAATTACAACAAAATTTTGCCTGACATTTTAGGCTCCCAGAACTTGTTTTTCAGCGTACAACCCCTCACAGCGCTCTTTAACAAAACCTTACCTAAATCAACCGCGATCGCTTCAACCTTTTTTTTTTTTTTTTTTTTTTTTAGGTTCTTGCCACTGAAATCCCAGGAAAGTAGGTGGCAGGACCTGCCAGAGTATTATCACTTACTTGTAACACCTGGCTAGCCATGGGCAACGTCGGTTCCCAATAGGGGCCCGGCGGCCAATAAGCCAGAGGAACAATGGGCACAACATCGTACACAACCCACGATCCACACACTTTTAAATCTCTGGCTTGACAGTGTTCTGTTTCCGATACAATGTGCATACGCGGAGATGGGAGAAACCCCAGGTGCCATTTGACCCGAATATACCTTATAAATGAAAGTTAATACTGCAGCATGCTTTTCATCATTTTCACTAAAATTATAGTAAACTCTTCCTTATTCCTTTTGACCTCAACTATAATGAAATTCAATCAAAAAAAAAAAAATTTTATTGAACAACGAACGCAATTATACACACATACATACTTGCGCATGTGTCTATTTTAACTTCATAATTTTCATAAACTGTAAAATTTACTGCGTTTTGAACCCGTTTGTTCAATGCAGTTTCCTTCTTACAAGTTTTCAATTGGATTCGCCATTCCCAACCCCCAGAGAGCGTACTTGCTTTTGATTAAAGCGAAATCAGACCGATCCATGAGAAGTTGGATAAGTTTGATTAATTATTATTCGATAAATTAGTAGAAACATACAAGTATATTTAATTAAGAGGATTCATTGCTTCCTGCTGATATTTGGACAGCAAAATTACGCAACAGCTTGAGGCGCAAACACAGACGCCTGCGAGTAATTCTATTCACAATTAAATGAAAGTTTTAATTTCTCTTGTCCTAACATTTTTTCCCTTGTGCAATGGCATCACGTCTACACGCATCGAACTACTAAGCAGTTACAAAGTGGCATATTTAAGTATATCTCATATTGTGAATACCTTCACAATGAGTTGCCTGATATTGCACTAGCTCGAATAAGTAACCCTTCACAACTTATTCTTGGCGGATGCCAGTTACATGCAGAATATCCAATAAACTTATACGTTGGTTAACTTCTTGCCGCTGAAAAAGATAACTGCCGACCATCATTCAATAGTCTCATTTATTTCGGATTTCCTTATTAAGAAATGCATCTTGTAGGGACGGTTAGAGATTTTCCTGCTCAAAAGCCCCAAGGAAAAGCTTAAGTGTGGATATTGGACGACCACAATAAGTGTGACCGTTGAGAAATCCAATCCAATTTTATGTTTATCGACAATGAATAGGCGTGGTTTTAACTAAGTTCAATAACAACGGTATTCGCAATACAATCTTACAGTGAAGCAATAACAGCAATTCTTTACACTGGTTCATGAAATCGTTCTCAATCACTGATTTCAGTTTTAGATTGCAAAACACTAATACAAAGTCATTGGTCCTCTATTAACTTGTAATTGAATGCTTCAAAATCTGATGTACTCTACAGGTAAAGCTTCGTTTCTTGGGTATAAATTTATCATTCATTTAAAATAGCCTTTATTCCAGGCGTAGGCAAAAAAAAAAGTAAACAGTTCTATACAGTTCGCAATTTTATACAGAAACTGAGAAACTAAGTCGTCACGTAATACTGCTATATTTGCACGTATTTATTTATTATTTTTTTAATAACTGGCGGACCATTTGGTACCTTTATAAAGCAAAGCTGTTTTACGGAGTCAAATTAGTAAAATGGACGGATCTTGTAAAAAGGAGATCAGGCTATTTAATTACCAAAACCGTTTAAATGAATAGATACTTGCAAAATCAGCAGAATTACAATCAGAATCTTACTTGCAAAATGAAAGCAGCGAGTAAACATTTTCATGCATCGCAGTACAGCGAATTACCAGGCTACTATAATTTCTTAATCGTTTGATAGTAAAGGAAAAGAGTCACCTAGAGAGCGATTATTCCTAAATTATTATTGAGATATTACTTTACTATACGCATTATATTAAAATATGAAACTAGTAATATATGGGTAACAAATGGAAGGTAACATGAAGGTGGTTCCATATTGTCTTCTAATTTTATAATGGGTAATGACAGTCTGTTATTGGTTAAAATGGCTACCGCTCTAGTTTTTTGCTTAGGATTAGTAATTTAATCTCATTATGTTATCCAATATTAATGCATATGACAGTTTTACATAGTGCAGATAAAATTTACTTTGCAACGCCAACCACCTAATTGGGTTATGTAGGAAGGAGAGATTTCACGCATTGCCAGTATTAAAAAAAAACAAAACTTTTATTTCGTTACAATTGCATTATCGTTTAGTGAAAAATTACATTTATTTTTGAATTACCTCTTCGGTTAAAATAGCCCGATTTTCATCTCTAAATGCGAGCAAACGTAATATCATGAAATACGTTAGTGTAGACCGTCTAGACTGAAAATAAACATCCGTTTCAGGGATTAAATTGCTTGTTTGTAAAATATGTATTTAAAAATATTTATATGCTCAAAGGAGTTACTAAATTCTCTTCCATTATAGTTTCCGTAATTTAGCGAGAAAACAATCTTTGCATCTCACATTAAGCAATGACTTTCTGCACGAAGATAGATATAGAGAAAGAGATCACTGCATACTTTTAAAAATCTCGATTAAAAATAAGAAAAATATTCCTTCTCAGTTTATGAACATAAATACATTGATATCAGGACAGTAAACACTCGCTGTTGGAATTAACTTTATTGCAAATTCAATGAATAATTGAATTTTAATAATGAATAATTGAACCTAGAAAAAAAAATCCTAAAAAATCCCATTCCTAATATTACGTTCCCCCTAAGACGTACATTTAATCACTGGGCATAGCTCTCTTAAGGCTAAGTCGTTTTGTTGGACATCGGACTGATACACAAATTATAAATTAAACCTCTGCCTTCTTACGAGTGCCAGATCTCATTGGTCTTACCTGCTTAGTAGAAGTTTCTTGATAGGAAAGTGGCCATAAACAACTGAACAAACAAAACGCTATTCTCATTTCTGGCCATTTCACACAACTTCACAGAATCATCATTGTGATATCAGGAGCCACCACACGTAAGATAAAAAAACATGTCCACTTTCTTTTTATTAGAAACAGTATTACCGCTGTCATATGGCGTTAAAAATCTTCAACGATGTGTTTTCAAGAAAAAATAGTTTTCAGGAAAGAGCTAGAGGCCAGTGATATTGGTTTATCTTCCTCTAATTCTATCTTTTTTACTAGTTAAAAATTAACCTTAGGCACTACATTATTTATAAACGAATAAGGCAGTACCTGTTCATTTTACTAAGTGTGCACGCAACTTAAGAATTAAGTTTATACCTTCTTGTACAATCTTCCTCATAACTTTTGGGTGTAAGAGAAATTAAAAAACGTTTTTTTTTTTTAAATCCATTGGATATAGGATTATAGCTTATCTCGACAAAAAAACAGACTATGTATATAAAGATAGGGGATTAGATAGTGAGATTTGAAGATGACATGTCACAACTATCTCATACAGAGGAAATGGGGAAAACAGATTTTGTTAGGATGACCTAATGGAAGTCGTGAGATGAAAATAAATTCTGATAAAACTAAAATTATTTTGGTAGCTGAAAATGAAAGAATTATTAAAACTGATGATAAAAGAATATTACAAAAGAATAAATACAGATATATTGGCAGTTTGCCAAGTCGAACGATGAGAGTAGTAGTTGTAAGATGTAGAATCTTATAAATTAATTATAATAAAAATATTTGTTTTTGTTTTTTCAAAGTAAGATTAAAATAGAAGGTTAGATTTAGAGATGGGATAATTTAAGCGTGAGAATTACGAATGGTAGCAAAGGGATAAACTATCAATTCCCATAATATAAGAGAGCAAACAGGGACAGCATGACTATGTAAAGGGGGGTGCCATTTGAGAATAGGCGTGAAAAGGGTTGCTTGAGAACAAACAATAGGACGGGAGACGGGATTAGACAAAGCGCCTCCTTTGATCTGTAACGCTGTCAGACCAAAACAGGAAGGGAGTGCTCGTCCAGTGTTCGTTTCAAGTTAAGAGGCGTCAGGCTGACTGATATCTGAGTTTCGGATACTGTTAGAAAGAAAGGTGAGAAAATAAAATGAGTGTTTGTGGAGGTTGCCGGTGGACATCAAAGGGTCATGCTGCCAGTGAGAACAAAATAAGAATTTTCGAAAAAGAGGTTGGTTTGCGCGCTAGGGAGACAGCCTGGGAGAAAGGTGTTAGCAAATGAAACGGAACGTAAATTTAGACAGTAGGGGGAGGATTGGTTGGAATCCTTGGGGAAGGCGTGCCAGGCTTGAGGGGACAGTGTAGAGTTAGGGGAACTAAAAGAGAGAGAGCGCGGAAAAAATGGGAATTTATCAGGAAAAAAATGTGAGTTGAGTGAAATATAGTGAGGAGATAGTCGACGGAAATAGTCGAAGTGAGGTTATCGGAAATGTAAGGGAGTGAGAAATTAAGGGATGAACGTGTAAGGGGTAATTAAGGGGAGTTCAGTAAACAGTGAGAATGAGAGAAGAATATTCACTTAGATGACCAAGTCCATCGAGGAAGGCGATAATACCCTGAAATAGCCCGTAAAGGCAGAGTAGCAACCCCGGAACAGAAAGTAGCGGTTCTGACAGGAAGAGTAGCAGATCCCGAAAGCTGAGTAGCAGTCCTGAATGCCGTACATATTCCCCTGGAAGCCATAAGATATTGCGCTGGATGGCAGAAGATAGCAGCCGTGAATGAGGAAAAGATAGAAGGCCCTAACGGAGACATCCCGCCAGAAATTAGAAGTAAGTGCCAAGTTAACATAAGCACTCTTTAAATTATAAGGACTATAGGGAATAATAAGAGAATTATAGGGGAAGGTCATATTGGGGAATTATACACTTAAGATATATGTATGTACATGTAGATGAGTATAGTTGTGGTGTTAGAACATAGTAATGAACGGAGAATATATGGAGATGGTCAAATTACATATGAATGAATAGAAGTAAAGTAGCTCATATAGACGGGAAAATTAAAAGGGATAATTAAAGTAAATACTGTCATATATGATAATCCAGTTGTACTATGGTGACCAAGTCAGAAAGTTTTTTTTATTTAGTGCTGGTATGAACCAGATAATTATGATAAAGCTAGTTAATAGGATGGTTTCAATTGTATCATGGTAATTTAGCCAGAGGAGGTTTTGTGATTAATATTGCTATATAAGAAGGAAGGATTGTATAAGAAAGTTGAATGTGGAAATTGAGTGTGATCCCAAAGAAAAATTGATGATACATTTGAGAAGATATCATAATGGAAATTCATGAAAGTGTTAATATCCTTCCCCCCCCCCACATAGTCAAAGTTAGAACCAGATTTGCAATGGATAGGATAGCATTTTGGAAGAGGAAGCAGGTGTTTACACAGAGAATGGATGTAAAGTTAAGGAAATTGTTACATAAATGTTTTGTATGGAGTGTCACGATTCATGGGGCTGAGATATAGGTACTAAAAATGAAGGATATTAGAAGTGAATCTTGGAAAATGTGGGTGTGGAGGAGGCTTGATATGGCGAAATGGGCAGCTATGATTAGAAATGAAAAGGTATCGAGAAGAGTAGGAGAAAATCGAATAACGATAAAGCTATTAGGAAAAGAAGGAAAAACTGGCAAGGTTATTAAGGGAAACGTAAATAATGGGAAAAAGACAAAGAGGAAACAGAAGGATTAGAATACAGGATGATCTTATAGTCTGATGGATATCGTGGACTAGAGGAGTGCTAGAGACGGGAAGAATGTGTTAGATTTAAAAAGCCTATTCTTTAGAAAGTACAAGGAAAACAATATCGGCTTAATTTACACTGGAGTCCCATTATTATGTTATATATTCTCCTAGCCTCTGCAGTCTGAATATACCGTCTGATGCAACGCATAGCAGTCGCCTAACCTTAACACTGACTATTCAGTAGTCACGAAAAATCACATGTTCCAATTAAAAGATGCATTTTTGATATAGCTGGAAAGCCAGTTGGATGTGAAAAGTATCACTTATAAAAATATAATAATATTATTTAGAACTGATATTGGCTACCATTTTCGTTATAATCGGCCTTTCCGATGTTTTATTTATTTATGTTGTCCCTAATGTGAGCTCATATTAGAGACATGCCCTGAAGATGGTACTAGCCAAGTCTAAAACTGAACAGGAAGGTGTATACGGCTATAAGATTATTGGCTGCCTATTCTCAGTGCAAACTTATCATGCAAATAAAGTTTGAACACGGAAAGTAGTGGTGTGGGGGGGGGGGGGTTGTCCAGAAAGGAATAGACTATAATTTATAATACGCTATAAGTAATGTAATTTTGTTAAGTACAAGGTTGGCATTTTTTATTCATCGAACCATTTTAATAACAACTGTCAGTATTCACAAAATATGTTTAAGAATAAATATAAATATTTATAAATTTGGCGTACCAGTAATTTTATCATTTGTATTAGATCACCTAGCGCAATTAGCCAGATGGGTTGCCGCTGAAGACAAGAAAAAATAACCTCCTCCACTTCGAGAGGGTTTCAACTTCTACTCCAGACCGATAACACCCACTGTATGTTTACTGAGCGAGCAACAATACAAATGCCGTTACGGCAAAGTACTTTTACCGGTAAATTTCATCGAACATTTGCGTGCTTCTCGTGCAGGCTTTCTTTACCTTCGCCAAAAAAAAAAAAAAAACTTTGGAGAAAGTTCCAGAAAGTCACAAAGAAGCCAATTTCTCGGGCTAGAAATTTTCAAGATTAGTCTCATGATTATAAAGGTTTTTAAAATTTTTCATCAAACATTTGTACAAGCCCTTGATGAAGATGATGCTGATCCCAGATTGTGCAGAAACATACAAATAAACTGCAAAAAATAGCCAAGAATGGCCAAACTGTATGGTCTGATGAGTCCTCATTCAAATTACTCCGTTATCTCATTTAGTAAATAGGCGTAATTGCCCGTTTATGGACCATTAGATATTTTTGACCCGTTCTTTTTTGTTGACACGGTGGTCACAGATGGAAGCTAGCTGGCCATGTTAAAATTAATGAAGTTCAACTACTCCAATCAAAGTAAATTTAAAAGATGTATTTTTCATGTAGGACGCTCTTCTCCCCTCCCCTCCTACAATCTCTCACTCTGCTAATAATCACCCGTATTTTTCCGATACAAAAAAAAAAAAAAATCACTGCTTATAGTACCATCAATGAGCGTTTTTCTGAATGTGTTAAATCAGATTTGCCTTTAATTTATTTTCTGTGAGCTGGGGGCACGTCAAAGAAAGAGTTTACATGTTAAGCACCGTGGATGTTCAGCATCTAATTATCCCAGGATGGGAATCACTGTCAGTAATTAGGAATGTTTCTTTGTCAAAACATCATAAAAAAACTACAGTTTTTGTGAGGCCCAAAATGGCGGACATTTTGAACCCAAGTACATGAATTATACATCTTTTTAAGTAGATAGTCGTTTACTTATTACGATTTATATTCTCTAAAAATTAATTTACCCGCAATATTCAATTTTTTTTTTTTTTTTTGACTGACATGTGAATAATGCGCTACGGCTGATGTCTGTCATCTCGTAAACATATTAAATCACTTAGTGACCTGGCCAAGCTTTTGTTCCGCAACGCGATAGGTTTACTTGTACTCACCACGTGGTGCTCTCGAAATGGATGTTTAGCTCAGGTCATTAAGTGAAGTTCAGTAATTTTTTCACATCATATTAAGCACAGGACCTGAATTTTGGCTCGCACTATTTTTCTAATAACTGGATTCTCGGAATAGAAACTTTAAAGACACTAAGTTCATGTGGAATTTATGTTGGCAGCTTTAAAACCAAACGTAATGACAATATATGTGTCAGAAAGTTTTCATTGTGAAAGAGTATTACAAAAATGGAAATTATGTAAAAAATTAAATATTGTTTAGAATTCATTTTACGTAACATGCCAACAAAACCACAAGCATGAAGGACGTGCTGGGTGTCTAGCCATACGCGCACCCGATGTAGTGGAAATCCGGACGAACATTATTGACAAATTCGGTTTATTCCACTTGATTTGTTAAATCAATCCATCTTGGCTTCCACGTGTGGTACTTACCTCCTTAGTGAAATGAGTGCACTCATGGTTGTCAAGAATTTCAACTATACTTTCACACGCTTTTCCTTTTACACAATTTATTGACTCTAATAGGCTCTTTTGATTTACCAATCCCCTTTCCTAAAATTAAAACTTTTGGCTTTTCTTATGGCTACCAAAATGCTACTCTTCACTTCAGGACACTATAGCCACTCTACGCTAATGGTTCTTGTACAGTCATATTTGTAATATCACTCAACTGGCTAGTGATTACGGTAACAGGATATTCGTGACACTTTAATACATATAAGTCACTACCATGACTAAAAATTTATTTCAAAGGTTAAGCCCATGATTTTGATTTTCAATCAATGATTTTTTTTTGATTTTCAATCAACTTATAATTTCAATAAGCTGAAATTATAAGTTTAAATAATAAGCTTGCCTATTCACGTTACACAGAATCTTATCGCTATCATGCCGTCTGTAGCACGCCAACTATCAACTTTCCTTTATCACTTGATTATTTCACATCGAGCATATTCTATGCTCTCATGAAATTGTTGCAAATCAAAATACGATATTACGAGTATCACTCTCATGCTACTTCTTATAGAAAGGATAACTTCCTCCTCTTGTTTCTGCCCACCCTCTCTATATTCAGCGCACGTCCCAAAATTAAACTCATCTTCTCATATATCAAATATGACACAAAGTTCCAGCTAGCCTTATTACATGAGCATCCATCCTTAATCAGTAACTGAGATTCATCCATTTTATTGGCAATACTCTTGACATTATTTTGCATTTGCTTTTATTCCCTTCCTTGATACAATTGTCGAAGCACGCTGCGGCATCGCTAACGTGTCGCTTTTCACATAATTCGATATTTTCGAAAATGGTTTTATTCCTTTACTCGTGGGTAATGAAGTTGATATTACTGAAGCTTCGTTCCAACAAGATGACACAGACAGCAGAAATGGCGTTGGATATTTTTATTTTTTTAAGGAAACATTTATAAACGGCGTACTCTAAAATAAATTCCCTGATCTTCCCTGTGAAAGTTTTCGTTACCTCTGGCGCGATTTAAACCTGTGACTATTTTATTTAGGGGTATGTCAGATGATGAGATAATCAGAAATAATCCACGCGCAGTGTATGATATGAAACGTTGTGTAGCAAACAAAGTGTTCTACGAATAATAATATTCGCTCTATACTACAAGACTGAATCTCATTATTTAAAGATTAAGAACCCTTTGGACATCAGGAGTAAGTTAAATCAGCTTAGCTGACCAAAATTATTATTTATTAGGAAATCTTAACATAACTGAGCACGCCCAGTTAACGGCCTCTGAGACTCAGTATTGTCATATTGAAACCACCTTTTGAGTCTATCCAAAATTATCTATAGGGCAAGTCAAAATAGAATCCCGTTCGGAGGGTTGAGTTTGCTCCCACTTGCGTGATCTCGTCGCATATTGTCCACCAGCAAAGTAGGCCAACTTGCTGGTTAGTTATATGGTATATTTGAGAACAGGCGATCAGCTACATACTTGTGGGAATTAATAAACTAACGCATTAGTTTATTAATTCCCACAAGTATGGCGTTTTAATTTCACAAAATTCATTACTTGAACCTTCCTAATATTAATAAAAAAATAAAATAAATAAAAATCTAAGTTGTTCCATTAAAATATAAAGATACAAATATGTCAATTAGAAAATCATTAATGTAAGCATGCGTCAAAATTCATACAAAACGCATATTTTATAGTAGTTCTGTCTAATTATTTTTAATATACTAAACAAAAGAAAACACTAGAAGTGATTAATGGGAATAATACAGTCTTACTGACGAATCGGTAGCTTTGAAGATTTAAATTGCGCTAATAGGAATCCAGTAGTACCCTTGCTGTAAAAGTTACAAACTGGTTAACCCAATCAAATGATGGTAACAAGAATGTTTGCTAATCATCGTAAACAATATACTGTATTGGTCACACGTACCTCCGGTAATTAGTCGGGATGAGGCCTGAGCAGACTGCAGATCCCTGTATACAAAGCACTGATATATTCCCGCATCTTGTCGCTTTACTTGACGAATGTGCAGGACAGTAGGAGTCGGAAAGCTGAGCCTGGAACTAGGAGATAAAAAGTGCATATCTTTTTTCCATGCAAGAGATCCCACATGACCTCCACTGACCGAACAATTGAAAGTTGCTGCTCTCCCAACCTCTGTTCGTAACTCGCTGGGGCTGATTGTGATGTTCAACAACTCTGTAAAACAGATAACATCATTTGAAATAATAAAATACAATTTTTATGTAATGTAGTTAATACTATCTCATGCTTTTGATGAACTGTGGAAGAGAATTCCAATTATTAATCATTTGATTATAAATTTCATAAATACGAAAAAGAAAAGTTCAAATGTTTTGTAACACGATCACCGCGAACTTAATTAATGCAAATTAAACTTTTGTTGCCAACATATAAAAACGGCTTTCTAAACTAGTAAAAAATATTTTCAAAGTACAACAGTTATTTACTTTTAATGTGCGCGAGCAAAAGGAAAATGAGAAAGATAAAAATATGTATTTTATTATGTTAAAGGCTGCCAAGCAAAAATTATCATCTAGGGCTCTACTCCTTCCTCCTGAGATCGCCTAACTACAGCCTCGATTGCTGACAACTTAAGAAATTCCTCACGTAATCGACGGGAATCGAACTCACACCTCTTCCAAACGAGTGACAAGTGCCGAAACTACTATACTCTCATGGAGAGGAAAACAAACTCAATTTTGGAAAAGTACTCATTCACTAATATGCATTGTTGGTAAAGTTAAGTTCGAACCAATGTATTTCAAAAACTGCAAATTACCAGCGGCAGTGATGTTTCACTGAATCCAGCCGCCATTAAATTACGCATTGTAGAAAATTTCCAAGTGATGTTTTGCTGTGTAGGGAACTAAGGATGTTTGGGTGTTTTATTCCTGTCCGATTAAACTTTTTTTTTAATAATGGGAAGTTACTTTCCTTCATAAAAGTAGCGTGACGCCATATAAATATCAAATAGTGTCGGCTTTTATGTCACATGGGAATATTACTTAAGCAGTTCACAGCAATCCTCACCTTGTTTGAATATCACTATTATTTTGACAGAACATGTGAATGAATAAATAAGTCTAGAGTAGGCTACTATATGCAGGTATTGTACATGCCTGCATTACAGAGTTCAATAATATTATAATCTGTTTATTAATGTTGCCAACTGAGTCCACTGTTGACGTAATTAAGTTTTGAGAAGATGGTTCTCTAACAAGGCTGTCTTTTTTAGGCAATCCGATAGAGTGCAGTTGTGGAAGGCCGAGTCGAATTAAGACGTGAAATGATTTTGTTGAAAATTAGGACAAGAATTTCGTTTGTATACGTAAGACTGTGTTCTCAAAAGTTATGTACAATTCAAACCCAGTTCAAATTACAGAATGAAACCAATCTTGATTAAGTTTCTTGCTTAAGGAAATTTCTTGTTAACAAAAACTTCTAAAACCAGAATTTAATGGGGAAACAATATTAAAAGCATAAAGACGTATGGGGAAAGGACAGGCTAAAGTTATATCCATATCAGTTCCACCGAATGTGCACAACGCAGCAGATCTTACACGCGCTGCAATAAGAAAAGAGGCAAAGGAACTATGGAACATTAATACATGAATTATATGAGAGGCCATTGTGTTATTTTATCTGGGAGGAAAAACAGAAAATCAGCTGAACAAAACGATTTGCACGTTTTACTGGTATGACATTCTGGGTAACGTCGAGAAATAATACTAAAAGCAGGTCAATTATTTCTTCTGATAGTTCCAGAATAAAGAAAACTGAACCTTTGGTTATGGATTTTAAATGCGACTATTAAAGTGTCACTAATAATATTAATTCTCTTTTCACAGTCCATGAGACTGTGCGTAAAAATGCTTTATATTTATGGTATAAACAGCAAAGGAGGGGGAAATGGAAGTAATTGCCAAAGTGTGAAGACCCGGCATTCAGGGTGTAAACCAAGAAGTTATCGTATCGGATAAATGCGGCAAGTAATCCGACTAGTATACAACATGAATATGCAATGCTGCTTTTATTTAAAGCCAGTAGTAGCTGGAGTTACAATAAAAATAATGATCTATATTATCCGGAAATAATAAGATATACCTTAAACATTTAACTTTTGTCATTATCATTTTATTATTATGGATTGATATTATTTCCAAGTCTTAAATACTTTTTTCGATAAAAACTACGAATAATAAGATCACTAACATGCAACATTTCAGTTTCTGACTGTAAAGCACATCCATAGTTATATTACCCGAGTACAGATTTGAAGAAAGAGCAACAGGAAATCGAATTGGAGATCTGTTGTCAAGAGAAGAATTGCGGAAGAACCCAAGAGAGCACATGAAGCAAATCAATACTAGTATAGCAAAATGTTACAGGAAAATATTAAGAGTATCAAAATAACAACGATAACCCAAACTATTCGAGCGCCAAATCTCATATCAAAAGCCTACTACGCGCGAATATTTGCTGGTCTTCTGATACCTAACTGTGGGATGCTTCACTCACTTACGTCTCAAGATCTGAACTTGACAACACCCTGGGGCTTAAAATGTGAAAACACAATCTATGCAAAGGATTTTACACTTCTTTTGAAGCTCAGGACACGCAGGTCTAACTCAGGGGAATCTTAAATAAATACAAAGAATATATAACAGAAGGAGCAAAACGACGTCTAATAACGCCCTAGACGGTAAATTAGAAAAGAAGCTGTAGCACTAAAATGTTACCTGTAAAGAATACAAAACTGTAAACAAGATCGCGATTGATTTCGATAAATATTGCACAGGCACGTACAAGCCATTATAATATAACAGCTTCAGAACTCACCCTAGCTCTCAGGTAACTGAAAATATTTATTCCCACAAGCTTCTCCCTGAACCTCGTTTAGCAAGAGATTTATCCACTTTCGAAGGTAATATGAAATTTTCATTAAATACATCGTTAGACTTCGGAAAATCACAAGAAAATCTTTTAAGCCTCTGATGAAGCAGGGAGAAAAGAAATTGCAATTTTACTTCTTTGAAGGCAAACCAATATTGCAAATACCTGCAGTGTAAACTAGTCTTTAAATATAAACCGTCTTTACACGGTACACTGAATAGGAGTAAAACTAAGTGAAATAATGAAACTCTTTCTGGCTTAATACTTTAATAACTTTCATTATAAGAGCGTTGTTAATAAATGTAGTAGAAATATAGCTATCACACGTGCACACAAAGCGATCTTATAGTCGCGAGGGCACTTGCAATATCTGTTGTCAGAAAGCATTGACCCCTGAGTAATTGCGAAAACTTGAGGAAATTATCAAAGTTTGAACAGTCATTTTCCACACTGTACGTCGCCTATTAACAACACTATCGGAATAATGAGCTGCACATTAATAGACGGACCAATGCACAGAGTTTGCCATGCACAATCATTTTTCCATCCAATCGAAAGGACTTGACCCACACAGCTAGCCACAGTAAGATAGGGTAATGTACTTTACTCAAATGCTTTTGCAGTCAGGGAAGCATTATTTGCTCGCCACGTTGTACAATTTCAATCCAAAAGCTCAGAACACCTGCAGCACTCACTTACACTTCTCTGTCCAGCTTAATAAAGTTTCTCATTCACGTACACTTCAAAAATTACTGTTGCCGCCTTTTAAACTTGTCTACGCCATGTGATTTCTGATCATGTTGGTGTCACACGTCAGCGTTTCGAGGATAATTCAGACTTCTTGAATAATCCGCGTACTGCAACATAAACATTCAACCAATTAAGTATTAAAAATAGGAAGTGGTTATAACGAACCTGACTGGATGAAAGTCTGAGCACGGATATCATGCTTCACTTGTGACGTGTTATGAATTTCATCGTAGCACATTTTCTAAACAATGCTGAAACCTTACTATGCTTAATAAAAGATTTGATTATTTGAGGGGAACAAAACACGTATCCAATTTAATGCAAAAATAAAGCAACCGAGCTTAATTACTATATTTAATAACCACTCATATAACATGTGAAATTATTAATACAGTTTATTAAGCTAATCGTCCAAACCACTATATATTTTAGGTGGCGTTTTACCGATACCAATTATCAAACCATGCTGTTAGGGGTAGAAAAAAAAGAAAGGGTTGCAAATTTCAATTATATTACAATAATTATTAATTGGGAATTTTAAGCCTAAAATATTAAGGTTGAATTACCGTTATAAAATAGAAAACAGATATTAAATTAATTAAATACAAAAACAGGGGTGCTACCATCAGTTGGCAGCATCCCTTGCCTTTATGCAAATGAGGTTTCTGGCAACATCGGCAAGTAGGAGTGTGTCAGCAGGTTAAGAATTTAATCTTTATGTATTTTTGGATTTACTTAATTTAATATCTGTATTCCGTTATACCGGTAATTCAAATATAATATCTTAGACTTGAAATTCCCAATTAATAATAATTGTAATATAATTCAAATTTGTAACCCACCTCTATTTTTCTACCCCTAACAGCATGGTCTGATGATGGGTATCGGTAAGATGCTTGAAACGTCACCTTAAATGTATAGTGGGCGTTTGGCTTAATAAACTATCTTATTAATTTCCCGTGGTATATGAGTGGTTATTAAATGCAGTAATTAATCATAATGGAAAAACACGTAATGTCCTTCCCTAACTATATTAAACAACCAAGCGTTACATAATCTAATGAACGGTTAAGCAACTTAGCTGAGATAAAACAAAAACGTGACCTATCCAAACTAATCTTTCAACGCGCAAAGCATTCAAACTTCCAACCAATTAATTTCAAAGATACACTTCCAATCGCAGGTAAGGCTGTCACACAGACTCCTGACAATTACTAAGATTAGCTTGCAGTACCCCTTATTGTAACTTGTTATTGTTGGGCTAACTGGTTTGATTAGCTAACATATACAGTACTAAACAATTTACCTAATTAACACAATTAAGATTAAAATGTGGCACTAAAGTCATGATACTGTACAACCCTATTACACTCAACTAAATATTCTGATCTCTAAAAGGAGATATACTAAATTAACTTCACTACTTTCGTTCCCAGAAGTAATTCACACTAATGATAATATCGTAGCCATGCAGTTTTACTCTCTTGCAAGTGTTTTATTACATTTATTACGCATTCAAATGCAACCGTCAGAAAATTACCATAAAACGGCTGCTCTGATGAGGGTCATTAAAGCTTTCATCACACTTTGGCGTCGGTATTTTTGGACAGCATTCTATGAAAATGTGAGAAAGGCTGTCATGAAGGGTAGAGAGTGTTGTACCACACTCTCTTCCCCACACTGGTGATTGGTGAGGGAACAAAAGGGTTCAAGCTCTGCAAATCGCAGCGTCTGGAGACGAGGCACCGACCAGGTGATTTGACCGAGGTGTTTAATGCTTTGAATGGGTTGAGCAAGCTCAGTCCGATGGCAATTTCTTTTCTCTTGCTCAGACTGCACATGATGGGGGTAGAAATTCAAACTGAGAAAGAATGGTTGCAGGATGGATATGCGGAAGTTAGCCTTCAGCCAGCGGGTAGTTGATAGTGGGAACGAAATTACAACTGTTGTTGTGCAAGTTGGTTGTTTGAATAAATTGAAAACAAGAAAGAACCAGACAAATTTTAATTATTAGAGGGGATGAAGAAGAGAAGTGGGAACATTTTCCCCCTTTTCTCATGCTTCATAAGTTTGCTGTCATTTGCCAGGACTAATACTAACTAAAATTCATAAAAAAAGACAACCCGGTGGGGAGACACTTAGTTTATGTGAGCTAAATATTTTTACAAAACGGACAAGTAACTTTAAAAATATACCATGCTGTAACGTTAACGACAAGCGAAATTATAATCGTTTTAAGTATATTCTCTGCCGAACACACTGTTTACAAAGACCAACTTTCTTTTTTTACTTTCAAATCCGTTTTCGCTCTTTTTTAAATAAAGAATCTGCGATAGTGTTTTTCACGTTGGTTGCACTTGTGCATGCCGGCGGTAATGAAGCCTTCGGATGTAAAGAAGGCTCTTCTCTCGAAGTTACTTAAGTAAATCGCAGTGTATATTGTCGCATGCGGGAAGAATTCTTTGCAAGAAAGTTTTAATACCGCTAATGTATATGCTATCGATGGTGGTGTGCCATCTCATTGTTAGGTAATCTGCTTTTTCGCCAGCTGACGCAAGATGTAAAGTACTCTCGCACAATGGTGGACTATTAGTTAAGTTTAAGCAGAGTAAATGTGATATCGTTTGTTATTCGGTGATGATGTTAACCTCTTTGTTATCTGATTCGAAAGGAGCGTTTATTGGTAGCGAAGATTTACTACAAGTTCATAATGGCCAACTTTGATAATCGCATTTTTTTTGTTGTTGTTTACAAGCCATGCGCAACAGAGGATTCAATTATAGTGCATATGCAATAACTGCAACACAATGACAGATAATAACAATAAATAACTTTAGGTAAATTGTACAGGATTTATCAGGGTTAAAAAAAAAAGCTACCGAAGTTCATATGCTTCACTAGCAGTATTCTTTATAACAGTATTCACAGTATTCTTTATAACCCTCTGTAGGATTATCAGAAAAGTCTGTGTCGAACTTATGAGAGAAATGATGCATCGTAGGCAGAGTGATTCATACAAGGCTGTGTGAGGTAAGAGATTGGATTTCTGGAAGCAAAGTACATTATAGAATTTCGTTCAACTGTTGAACTGATTTTGGCATACTCATTCCTTTACACTCTACTGATCCGAACTCCAGGATGGGAATGATTGTTGCTTTGAATGGTAGCACCGTCTAGAAAACTGGGATGTCAAGGTAGTATAATCTTGGACTTAGTAGTAATGGAAAAAAAAAATAAATATATATATATACATATAACATTGGAATATTATATCCGATTACAGTTTGATTTAGGAAATATTTAATTGATTAAAAACAGGAACGGGTAATAAATGATTTAAGAAGGTGCGTAAAGGCAAGGAGAAATTCCCAGCAAAGAAAGAGAACTTTGACCCAGAGTAGGTCAAGACCGCTTTCCTCGAAAAACGATTAGAGAAAATTAAGGAGGGGGGGGGGGAAGGGAACGGTGTAGAGATATATAAGGACAAGGGCACGAATTTGAGGTGTCTTTTGCCTTTTTTCGTTGTGTAGAGGTGTCGCGTGGTATGTAGTGAAGGAGTTGTGTATAGGGTTGTACGTGTGGAAGTTTTTTTGAGTAGTGGCTTAAAAATTGTGAGGAAGGGAAAACGGCTAGCTGGGTTGTTTTGTTGGTTTTTAGGAGCATTAGCAACTAAGGCCATATTGCTCCGGGATATGCGGTGGTCATTCCTTGACCTTTCCGCATCCTCCGTATTTGGTGGTAACGGGCTCGTACCCCGGTCTAATCAAGAAGCGTGTGCTGCGCACTGCTGCTCCTTCCCACCTGGCTACGGAGGCGCCAGGCTAGCTGGGAAACAAAGCCGAAGGTTGCTTGAGAAAGGGTTTTCGAGGAAAAGGAACATGAAAATAAGATCCTATAACATCAGAGGCGAGCGGTGATATCCAGGACAGATTAATTTGGGAGGAACTTTTATTCCTTTATTTTCCTTTATAATGTCCTCCGCTCTGAATTTTAAACTGGAACTCCCTGAAGGCATTTAGTGTCCCCGAGAAATAATGTGTTCATAAGACTATTGTAAAGGATAAAATATTAACTCTTTAAAGAGAAGTGTTTAATATTGAGATTGCAGGTGTTTTTCCAGGATATGCAGTTTGAATTGTATTTGGTATGTACTAGTAATTTTTAATAACTGTGAATACCCCGCTTGCAAAGTGTAGAGGTAGAAATGTTCATGTTACTCAGGGAGACTGTACTTTATGTGAATGTGTTAACTGATGAGTATTTTGTCTTATAAGGTGATATGTATGATTTAGACCTAACAATAGTATTATATTAAAATGTTCTTTGATATTAACGTGTCTCGGGAGTAAATTTTGTTTCACCCTACTCTGTATACTGAAAGGACATGGAGTGTTCCCTGTCCTAACAGATTTAAAATAAAGTAAAACAGTAGACATTACACGGTAATGCTTGTGTGACTTGCATTTGTTCAGCCAGTAACAAGCAATATCTACCAAAAAAAAAAAAAAATAATAATAATAATAAATAACGCCTACAGTAGTTAACGTGATTACACTTTTGAATTTGGGGCTAATTGAAGGAGCACTCGTGGTTTAGTTTGGGACTTGATCTTCTGGAAGTTCAGTAGAAAATGAATTGGCTCTTTGAAGGATTAACAGATAAGCCATTCGAAACTGTCCACTGATGTAATGTTTACATAATGCTGAAGTTATAGTTGATTTGCGGAATTCAAGATGGTAGAGTACTACAATTTATCAAAGTCAGCAAAAGGTGCCAGGTGCAGTTGTCGCGTGGTTACGTAACTTCGAAGGTCACTTATATAAACTTTGAAAAATGTGGGCTCCGAGTGGAGATCTTGAAAGGACATCACTAGAGGGGGAAAAGGAAGCAAGAACTCATGGAATGTCCTTGAGTGGTGATAAAGAAGAGAACCATATCTGGGCTCTCTTGGTTGGTAAATGACAGGAGAGATGAAATGATAGTTTGTTGTTTGTTATTTGGGTTTTAGGAGCATTAGCAACTAAGGCCATATTGCTCCGACGATATACGGTGGTCATTCCCTGACCTTTCCGCATCCTCCGTATTTGGTGGTCACGGACTCGAACCCCGGTCTAATCAAGAAGCGTGTGCTACGCACTGCTCCTGCCCACCTGGCTACGGAGACGCCTGAAATGATAGTACTACGGGTCACATTGCAAATAAATTCCATCTGCTTGTAAATATAGGGCGCCTCCGTAGCCAGGTGGGCAGGAGCGGCAATGCGTAGCACACGCTTCTTGATTAGACCGGGGTTCGAGCCTGTGACCACCAAATACGGAGGATGCGGAAAGGTCAGGGAATGACCACCGCATATCCTCGGAGCAATATGGCCTTAGTTGCTAATACTCCTAAAAACCAAATAACAACAACAGCTTGTAAATATTAATGGTATATCTTGGTCCAGATAGTTTAGTCCAAATTCACACACCACCTTCTTGACAGGACATGGATCATTTTTGCAAAGTTACATGAGTTAGGTATTGTGGACTGTTCTTCCTGCGTCTGTGGGAAATATGAAACTTGGTGACATATTATATGACTGTTATGAGTACTCTGATCCTAGGCAGGAATTGACAGCAGGGTAGTCGAATCTACATAGGTTGAATTCTGGATGTGAACAACTTCTGGCAGAAACAGACAGATTTCAAATCCTTCCCAGAATTTGATGTTCAGGTATTTCGAAGACGGTTAATCTTGTCACAAATAGAGGAGCAAGGAAATTAATTGTTGCATCGTGTGATGAAATCTTGTGGCTGATCGGATCGGGAAACAACAAGGTTGGCTGATCATTAGAACCGATTTCAATATTTCGACAGGTTGGCGCGGGATGTACCGTTATAATTATAGGTGGGAGCTTATCCTATGTGGGCAGTGACGCCCAAATCGTTTCATTGAAAAAGACATCTTGTGAGTTCTCATAGTAATAAATTAGAATAAACTCTGAGAAGCCGATGCAACAAAACGGCTAAGAAAAATAATATACTATATTAAAAATAATATATTTAACTTATGCACTCTGATCCTAACGTTTAAAATTAGATTGTTTACCAGAACATCCTACTTTAAATCTGAAATGTTATTTTAGCCAATTTATAATTTAAGCCAGTTTAAAATGCACTTCGATGTGAGTTCTGTGATATCACTAAACTCTCAGAATTGAATTACAACTCTTAGAATTCATTTATTTATTTTTTTTTTACATTTATGACTATCATTTAAGCCAATTTTACTATCAATTTACCTGAAGGACATAATATATTTAAATTTAAGTAATATAAAATTAAACTTGATGGATGTATGAACTTTTTAACGTAACACATGTCACTATTAAATCTACTACTAATAATATTCGTAATTATACAATGAATATTATTCGTAATAATGAATTCGAATATACGAATATTCGAATTCATTTTGAACCAGCGATGCCTGTCAATTTCTGATAATAGCAATTCATACGTTTATTAATAAATCCACTGAAAAATTAAGCTGCTGCACCGTATGATTAGGTCCTATGGCCTATTCACTACATTAGTGGAATAGGCCGTAAGCCCTAATCCTCCACCTGAAAAAATTATAGGAACAAAATTTTAGAAATATTACCCCTAAATTTTACCAACTCCATAGCATAGATGGGAGTTCAGAACAAAAGAAAATAAAAGGGAAGGAAAATTCGCCTTTAAGACAATGTTAACAAATAAAATCCTAAAGCACAGTTTTATTTGGATCGTCTTGCAGCTCGAGTTTATCGGAACACTGGTATGACAAAGAGACCGGATCTCACAACAACTGCCCTAAACCAAGGAGCATGTCATGGTTGACTGAGTTCGTTTACGAAATCGGACATTACATTACCAACGGTAGCGTTTAACCGCCGTGCCGTAGCAATACAGCATGCACCTCCTGAATGGTTTGTGTTATTCTACAATTAGGTAAACTGAAAAGTGGATTTTTTTAGAATACTTGTTTCTTTATTTATTTTTCGTTCTTATCAAATTTAAACATTTAATAGTATCATCCCTAAACATCCGCTTAGATAGAAGGTGTACATCGTAATGAAATGCGACGGTGGCTTATAGAAGTCATTGTTTGCCTTGTTCATAAGAGTAAATTAAATAAAGGGGAAAATTGGCACAACATACAATTTTGTAACATAGTAACAAATTAGATAAAACAGTATAAATAGGAAAATTTGTAGGAACATCTTTAAGTAGTAAATTGATTCTGTCTTAAATTCTTAATTAAAGTAACTGGAGCATCCTCACTAACAAAACAGAAATACATAAAATTCTACAACATAATGCATAGATCTATATTTATTAATATTATACACTGCTACACCATTATTATAAAACTACAGTTATTTTCTCCTATAATTGTTTTAACATTCATCTGAAAAACCAAACTTCATACGAAAATTTATTTAAATAAAATGCATAAAGTGCTGTTTGTCAACTAAAAGTATACACATTGGGCGTAACATCAAGTTCGAAACCCGCTGAAAATGAGCCAGGCTATAGAAAGATGACTATTGGCTAACCATACGTAAACTTATTTCCACTTCCACACATGTTTAGGAGTTTCTTGTCAAATTGTCAGTGAGGAGGTAAGTATAAAACGAGTATATAAAAAGAAGACTATTTGAGGCATCTACTTTTATACAAACTGGGCACAACCATTTGACTCCAGGTAAACTGCAAAATATCATCAAAAGTAAACAGGGTGGGGGGGGAAAGAGCTCTTTCTGAACAATGACGTATATTACTGCTTCGTTAAGGTTTTAGTTTTGGTTTTAGATTTTTAAGTTATTCTAATTTGTTTTTTTTTTATTTTATTAATAACAAGGGACAACAGGTAACCACTAGCAGTGCATCTGAGAGCAGAAAAATGAACAGAGTTGATAACAATAATGAATCCAACAATAAGATAAACATTGATATAGATTCAAATATTAAAATTATATGTTATAAAATATATGAGGGTAAAGGCCTGACATGCTACGAGGTAGAATGACTAACATGTAGGTTAGTGCAAAAGCATCATATTAACGTAGCCATATACCAAAGTATATGGCTTTGCCAATGCCGTTGCCAATTTAATTAATTAAATTAATTAATTAAATTGGCATCGTTTTGGTTATATCTCATATTGTGAATGCCTTCACAACGAGTTGCCACTGTATTGTACTACCTCGAATAAATAACACTTCACTAGTGGAGAAGACTACTGCTATTTATTCTCAGCGGATACCACCACCCAGTGCAATACCATGGCAACTCGTTGTGAAGGTATTCACAATATGAGATATAACCAAAACGATGCCAATTTAATTAATTAATTTAACTACTTTGGTAGTTGGCTACGTAAAAATGATGCTTTTTCACTAACCTATGTGTGTGTAAAATCATATGTACAAAAGCGGTGCGGTATGCGTTAAGTTACTGGTAAAACGAATAATAAATAAATTAATTAGATAATAGAAAATAGTAAAACAAATAATACTAGCAAACTACAAATAATCAGATGAGAGCTAGTCAATTTGCAGTTCAAGAGAAGAGGCAAACTTGTGAATGGAGTTCATCAGTGATCGGAGTTGTCAAAAAAGTCAATGAGAGAGTCATTTGACGATTTGCTGATCCTGTTCAATGGACTGAACTTCATGAAGTCAATGGTAGCAGAGTCAAGGCGAAAGAATGTAAGGTTCCTTATGTGTCTACAAGGAGCATTGAAGTTGATTTTCCTAAGGATATCAGATGCTTCATAAGTTCTGTGATTATTTTGGCTAGAAGGGTGACGTCAGCAAATAACCTTTCTAGTGCAAAGGGCCTCAGTAAAAGTAATCACACAGCGATTCATAGTACACTGTCCGATAAAAGAAGGATTACGGAACGTAAGGTAACGGACAAAATTTTTTTGGACTGCTTAAATTTTGTTAATTATTATCCTCTAATTATTATAGTAGTCTTTGTATTATAGTCTTCTGTTAATTATACTCTTTGTGTGATGATTCCAGATTGGTGAGCCGAATTCAATGTTTGGCAGAACAATAGTTTTATAAAGGATAACAGCATATCTGTAGTTTTTGAACTTATAGGTGTTCCGTTTGATAAATCCCAGTGTTTTGAATGCTTTGCTGGTGATTTAAAGGACATGGGCATCAAATTTAGCACTGCTGGAGAAGAGAATCCACAAGTCGTTAACTTGGTCACAGAGTTAATAGTGTACTCCGTATTTATTAGTTGGGAGATCTACAGGATGAGAAAGAGATTACTTTATACTTCGAGGGGTTAGCAGACAAGACATTCAGAGATAGCCACAGGGAAAATTTATTGAGGACGCATTGAAACTGCTGAGAATCGGTAATTTTCTTCACTGCTGAGTACATATTAAGATCATCTGCACTTGAACATTGGAGGTGCAGAGGAAAGAAGGAAGATCATTTATGATAACCATGAAAAGTAGAGAACCTAGGGGTGAGCCTTAAGGTACTCCACTTATTGGTATAAAATGGTCTGAGTTCACTTGATTGATGATAACGCTCAAGGAACGATGCGTAATATAGCTCCGTAGCCGTGAAAGCAGAGTTACGGAAACCACACAGCTTAAATTTTTCCGGAAGTTGTTCCTGCGGTACTTTATCAAATGCCTTAGATATATCTGTGGAAAAAAAATATATTAATAGTAATAGATTTTCTGGAACGTCCGTCAGAATTCAAAGCAATATTTTCCATTGCTGCTGAGAGTTGTTCAGGGGCTTTTCTTGTGTTCGAGAATTCTGTATTTGATATTAGCTGTGCTTGATTACTCCCGGCATTGCTTAAACTTTCAGTTTGCATGCTTTTATTCAGAGAATGCATACTGATTTCCTAATCCTAGTCCTATCCGGCCGGATAGGACTAGGTCTAAGTAATCTTGAGTGCTCAGCGGGACTTGTGTAAAATTATTATCATCATCCAGTGATTCGTTCATTTCTTCATTCATTTATGAAATTATTTCAAACGTGTGATCACTCTCAGGAGTATCAGAATCGATATCCGTTAGACTTCCAGGATGTTTATTTTGTGGTTCTTGAATCCGAGCTTCGTCTGGCGCTTTACAGGAAGTTGTTTTGTATTTTCTTTACACTGATCACAAATAAAAAGCTTTCTTTTAGCAATGGGCAATTCAGTAAGGTTTATTTTGGTACAAGAATTAAATTACAGATCAGCCCGAGGCATTAAATGCATTTAATAATCGTTTCTTTATTATCTCCACAAATTTTACATTTTAATTGACCCGGTATGATTTCTTGATCCTTCAATGTAAACCCTGATGACCAGAGAAGAAAAATGTCATTTCATAAATTATGTAGGAGAAAATTTTATTCGAATACTGATCAAATTCTTATTCTTCAATTAAGATTGCAAAACAATAAAAAGCGAACAATTACAAAACAAAACAAAACAAAACAATGAGAAGGACGAGCCTGGATAACCGATAATATTTGGTGCAATATTTGAAAGTGCGCCAAATGTCATCTCCCATGACATCTGGATCAAGTCAGGAACGCTTTTTTGTTTTTATAGCTGTTGATGTTGAGAAAACAACCGCACAGAAATATATAGACCTGAAAGGTAGCAATGTTTGTATCGCATTTTCGATATTTCTGGATACTCCTCTCGAAGAAAAAGCCAAAATTTTTCACAAGTAATTTTGACAAGACCACGTAATACTTCGTCAGACTACAGGTCGATAAGATCTTCCTTTTGTTCAATGGCAATTCTGGGACATGAAGAAATATCAAAAGTAAAGGGATCCCGAATCCAATAATTTTTTTTCCAGGAGATACATGAAATCATTTGAAAAAATTCTTAATTAGCATTGTTAGGTGGGTGGCAATGATATCAATAATTGTAAAATGTCAATATCATTGTCAAATATAACAAAATCAGAAAAACATGGGAAATTTTCAGTATTATTACGCTCAAATTCATTTTTCCAAAGATTAAGCTTCCCTTGGAAAGTTTATATTTTATCACTGAGTATTAATATATTTGTTCCCTGTTCTTGAAGACCTAAATTAAGTTTTACAAATATATCAGCAAGGGAACTGAGTTTTCCAAGCCATTTTTAATTTGTAAACAATTGAGCAAGGTTCTGATTTTTATCCGATTAAAACAATAAAGCTTCGTGTTTGAGATCAAAAAGACGTCACAACAACACTTGACGACTGGACAACGACCACTATCGTATATAAGAAGAAGCGTTTCATCCCATTTAATTACAAAGCATTGTGAGATGTTTGTTTGTTTGTTTGTTTGGATTTTTTTTTTGGCGCATTAGCAACTGAGGCTATAATGCGCCAAGACTAGGTAATATTTAAAAAAATTTAAATTCTCGGTGACCTAATTAGTAAGGCCCCCATGTCCAGATATATAATAACAAAGATTATTATAAAAAATAAATCAATAAAGACGTAACAATAACATAAATTAAATACAATTAAAAACTTTTATTGATTTAAAATAGCTAAAAACAGCTGACACGTTGTCATTGTCGGATAAAATCTGACTGAGTGTATACGGCTCAGTCAGATGGTTAAAAGCGGTAAGACGGATATTGCTAAAATCTGGACAGTCAATTAAAAGGTGTCTAATTGATAAAATTGTGCCACAGGACACACACATAGGAGGGTCATCAGCCCTCAGCAAAAAGAATGTGTCAAATGACTATGTCCTATGCGGGTCCAGGCAAGAACAACTTCCTCCTTACGTTTCCTGCGCAGACTAGACTGCCACGGTTCAATAACAGGCTTTATACGATATAATTTATTCGCAGTCTGTCTATTCACGAATCCTGCCATTGGGGAATGTATTTTCTGATTTTTTGGTCAGAATGATCAGCAATTCCCAATTGATCAGAGAATGTTTTTCTGATCAATTGGGAATTGCTGATTTGGCTGCGGTGTCAGCCAAATCATTTCCGGTAATCCCAATGTGGCTGGGAATCCAGCAGAAGCGGATATCATATTCACGTTCACGGAGGAAGTGAATCTTCTGCTGGATACTAGACAGAACTGGATGAGGATTATATCTCACATATATTAAGGCCTGTAACATGCTGAGAGAGTCGGAATATAAAATGAACCGTTGGTATTGGCATTCACTAATGTGATCCAAGGCTAACTCTATAGCCTGCAGCTCTGCAGTAAATATGCTGCATTCAGAGGGAACCTGCTCCGATGTAGTGCTGTCTGTAAAGACAGCAGCAGATCCCACATATGATTCCGACTTCGAACCGTCTGTGTAGACTGGCGCGAAGTCGGAATATTCAGTTCGGTGTGCTGAATGAAGCTGCAGGTAGACAGATGATGGAGTGTCCGACTTTCCCCAATTTCTAAGAGACAAGTCACATGCCGGGACATGAGCATGCCAGGGTGGAAAGGGTTGCTTTGGTGTTTGGGCAACCTTGTCTACCTTGATATTAAGTTCTTTGAGTAGCTCTTGGAGACGAATACCAAAAGGACGATTGGCAATCTTGCGGGTATTGTATAAATTTTCCCATCGTGGCTCAAAAACGAATGGCCACGTAGAATGATCTGGCAGGGATTTCACTTTTACAGCGTACTTTAAAGACAACTGCTTACGTCGAAGCGATAACGGTGGTTCGTTTGCTTCGACGTATAAGCTCTGGACAGGAGATGTGCAATATGCTCCAGTAGCAATACGTAGGGCCTGATGATGGACGGGGTCCAGCCATCGCAGGACACTGTCTCTGGCTGAGGAATATACCTGGGACCCATAATCTAGTTTGGATCGCACAAGTGCACGGTAAAGCCGAAGAAGGATACATCGGTCTGCTCCCCAAGATGTAGAGGAGAGCGAGCAGAGAATATTAAGCCCACGTGTGCACTTTGTGCGGAGTTGACGGATATGATCCAAAAAGGTCAGTTTTTTTATCGAATATGAGTCTCAAGAATTTTATGTTCGCTGCTACTGGAATAACATATTGTCCGAGCCTTAATTCGGGTTCAGGATGAAGATTACGCTTACGACAAAAGTGTACGCAAACGGTCTTCTCCGGCAAGAACCTGAAGCCATTAGCAAGTGCCCAGGAATTCAGATTATCAATGGCTTTCTGCAGTTGTCTTTCAATAACCCTCATGTTGCACGACTGACAAAAAATGCTAAAGTCATCAACATAGAGGGCACTGTTTACAGTTGGAGGAAGTTGTTCTGTGATTGAATTTATTTTGATGGCGAAAAGCATGACACATAATACTGATCCTTGTGGTACTCCCTCCTCTTGACTGAAGGAAGGAGAGAGCCAGGATACCACGCGAACTTGGAAAGATCGATTGGCTAAAAAGTTTTTAATAAAAATTGGGAGTTGCCCCTAAGACCAAGGCTATGCAGATCTTTTAAGATGCCAAATTTCCAAGTTGTGTCATACGCTTTCTCCATGTCAAAGAACACCGACACCAAGTGTTCGCGATTTAAGAAAGCATCCCGGATGGATGCTTCCAATCTAATAAGATGGTCCAAAGTGGACCGGTTCCTTCGGAAGCCGCATTGGATGCTGGAGAGAAGGTCATTTGATTCTAAATACCATATTAAACGAGAATTAACCATTCTCTCCAGGATTTTGCACAGACAGCTAGTCAGAGCAATAGGACGATAATTGGTGGTGACTTTTGGATCTTTCCTGGCTTAGGAAAGGCAAGAACGATTGCCTTTCGCCAGGAGCCCGGAAACTGCCCTTCAATAAAGATTCTATTATACAGAAGGAGCAGACAATCCATAGATTTTGGTGAAAGATGTTTAATCATTTCATAATGGATGCCATCTGGTCCAAAAGCACTTGCTTTGGAAAGAGTGAGAGATCTTTTCAGTTCCTCTATAGTGAACGCCCCGTTGTAGGGATAGAGGCCCTTGGACTTAAAATTAAGTGCTTGTTTTTCCAGTTTATGTTTCAGGAACAGGAACTCTGGGGAGTACGAGGATGTTGCGGAGATGTTAGAGAATGTTTCCCCAAGAGCATTGGCTATTGCAGTTGGATCTGCAATAGTGCAACCATTATAATCTAGGATTGAAGAAGGGTGGGATGTATATTTCCCCTTCATTTTCCGGATTTTATCCCAGACTACCTTAGAGTTGGTAGACTGGTTAATAGATGATGTAAAATGGATCCACGATTCCTTTTGACTCTGACGACGGATATAGCGTGCTTTGCCTCGTGCACGTTTGAAGGCTATAAGGTTGTTCGTGGTAGGATATCGGCGAAATATCCCCCACGCTTTGTTTTGAGCCTTTTTTGCTGTTATGCATTGTAAATTCCACCAAGGTTTGGGAAATGGTGGAAACCGGGCAGATGTTTTTGGGACAGCATTAGCAGCTGCTTGGACAATGATTTCTGTGATGTACTTTACTGCGTCACTGATAGGCTCCCGACTGACTGTACTGAGGTCGAAATTTGCCTGATGTTGGAAGGCATTCCAATCACCGTGATCAAACTTCCACCGTGGTAACCTAAAAGGAAGACATGGGCTCCCACTGTGTAACAAGGTTATCACAGGGAAGTGATCACTTCCGTATGTATTCTCCTCCACTTCCCAAGTGAGTGAAGGGAGTAGAGAAGGGGAGCAGATAGAAAGATCAATGGCAGAAAAAGTACGGGTAGGCATGTGGAAGAAGGTGTTTGTTCCAGTATTTAGAAGGGAAAGGTCATTGTCATTGAGCATACGCTCTATGACTGGTCCCCTTCCGTTGATGTTAGCACTAACCCACAGGGTGTTATGTCCGTTAAAACCCCGAGAAGTAAGAAAGGGGGAGGCAACTGCGTTAGAAGATCATCAAGGTCTTCCTGGGAGATGTCAGTCCCAGGTGGCAAATCCCAGGTGGCAAAAATCCCACCGTAAGGCGAATTGCAACAGCTTCTATGGTAGTTGTAATTAGCAAGGGCTGCACTGGAGTCTGGTTACCCACAAGGATAGCCACTCCCCCATGGGCAGAGCCATCAGCAATTTTGTCCTTTCGAAAAATTGTGATGTTGTGCATGGTGGGATCATCATTTGCCTTTAGATACGTCTCCTGCAAGCAAAAGCAAACTGCCTCGTGCTTTTGCAGGAGGGCCTTGATGTCATCAATATTTCGCCGGAATAAACGACAATTCCATTGTAGGAATTTAGCCATTATTTTGGCTTGGTGGGTCCATCAGGCGGCTTCCGAGGTGCTAAGGGCTTACTTTTATCAGTCATAGGTTTATCTTTTTTGTGGAAGAATGAACGCTGTCCCGTGTCCATTTCTTCCTCCGCAAAGAGTTCCAAGACTGAATCTTCGGGTACCTCCTTCTGCTCGACATCCATGTTTTCTTGGGTAGTAGGCGAGCCTTCTCCTATCTTATTCTTTTCTTTCATAATTACCTTTGTTACTTGTGGAGCATTAGGAGGTACTGATATAGGAGTGGCAGCTGATTGGTTTTTCTGTGCAGGTTTTTGAGAACTTAAGAGATAACGCGCGATGGGAGTGAAAGACTCCTTTGGAGGAATGGTCATGTCCGTCTGAGTTCCGGCGGAACATCTCCCTGCTACCTTCTGGGTGTAGGTAGGTTTGTTGATATTCAGGGGTTTCACCGATTTCCTTGCCTCCTGGTATGATATATTTAGCTCTGCTTTCAGCCGTTGAATTTCTTTTTGTTCTTTCCACCTCTGGCATGCTCGTGAGTAGGCCGGGTGTTCGCCTTCACAGTTAATACAGGTGGGTTTTGCGGCTGAACATGCTGTTGTTTCGTGGTCCTTCGCACCGCATCGAGCGCATGCAAGGACTTCTGGCATTTAAAACACCGTAAAGGGTTCGGAATGTATGGACGCACTGAACAATTGATGTATCCAGCTTTAATATCGTCAGGAGGTTTAGGAGAGTTAAAAGTCAGGATAACGCTCCTGGTTTTAACAATTTTTCCATGCCTTCGGGCAGTAATTCTCTTGACGGCAATAACTCCCTATGGTTTTAATTCGGAGCAGATTTCCTCCTCGGTTACGTCGAGAAGGTCCCACTCCGAAATGATACCTCTCGATGAATTGAGTGTTCTGTGTGGTGTCACTGTTATAGGTATTCCTCCGATTGATGTTACTCGGAGGAGATGTTCTGATTGCCTGTCATTTTTAGATTCAATCAAGAGAGCCCCAGAACGAAGCCTCTTAACTGATTTGGGTGAACCTGCTAATCCATCTAACCCTTTTTGAATAAAAAAAGGGCGACATTTTACCAATCGGTTTTTCCCCGGTGGAGTGTATAATTAGGAACCTTGGAACAGGCCCCGATGGTACTTCAGTTCGCTGCCTCTTTGTACTAATAATACTATCTGTGTCTTCGTCTCTGTTTGCAGATAGGGACCGGGTTGGGGCCCCTGAAGAGATAAGTTTATCAGGATTCATTGAGTTTTTTATATTGTTCAGTGCCCGGGCTCCCCACCCACCACGGAGCCCAAAGGGACGCCCACTACCCGGCATGCAATAAAAGCGCTCGGGAGTGGAACGCCAGGGCTACCCAGACACTATACCCGCACCGCCGCCAGCCTGAATCCTGTCCCTCGGACCATGCGGGTAGGGGCGTGGCATTGACACGGTTGACCCTCGCAGGCGAGCGTACTAGCCGATTGATCCTAGCCGGGCCTTCCAGGACCACCCGTCTTGTCGAAGCAGGGGCCAAAGTGGTGTATTGAAGCTGGGCCCCTCCAGGATCCCCCTTTCCGAATTTCCACGGGTCGCAGCGCACGGCAAACACGCCGGATCCCAGTGATGCTATTCTGGAAGTCCAGCAGCGTCACTGGGAGGTCTCCTCACCACGTACAGGTGCCCACGTCGAGGGGCATTGTGAGAAGTCTGTTGTTTAAGCTTCTACTTTTTAATAAAGTTGATCACACTTATCGCGGTTTTTAATACTTCGTGAAAATCCGTTTGCATTTCCTTTGCTACTAATGCTTTCCTATGTACTGTAGAATGCAATGATTCAAAACTATATTTGGAGCAATTTCCTTTACTTGCCTTCTAAACCTTTATTTTATATTTTTAATGCAGCCGCACCATCAGTACAAATCGCAAAGCAATTGTTCCACATTAAATTATTTGTTTGAAAGAAAATATTTATAACATCAAAAATCTTCTCGCCCATCGTTCTTCCTTCCAAAGCTTTGCAAAATAGAAAATTCTCTAAAAGTATCCCTCCTAGCAGTATCTCACGTATACAATAAGTTTAAATTTAAAGTTAAAATTAACAAGATTTTAAATTTCTCTGAATTCATCTAACTCTATTGAAAAAATTGCACACTTTCTCTCAATCGATTTAATAAACTGAATTTTGTTACTCGCGATAACTGCAATACGCTGCAAGACTGTCACTGGAAAGAGGAATTGTATTTAAATTGTTACTATACTTTTCTCCATGCATAATTGAAATCATTTTTATAGCAGCAGGGTGAAGAAGAGATTCAGCAATAGATGTGATTTAATTTTTTTTTTTTTATTAAATACGGTATGAAAATTCCAACGATTCTCTTTTAAAGCTTATGTTACTTCATGAAAGATTTCAGACCTTGTATGGTTGTCGGATTGTTTTTTTGAAAAGGATTCAGTATTTTTCATTATCTCTGGATGTTTCGTATGTAAGCGTCTTTTTCATTTAATAGGTTTTATGTTTTCTTTAGCCAGTTTTTCGTAACATATTACTCATAAAGGATGTTGCTCATCATCAAAAACACTAAGTGAAGCCGTACTTAAAAAAAAAAACTCCTCTTAATATTTTCTATTCTTTTTGATTTGAAATATGATGGCTCTCTACCAGAAATTGGTGATTGCACTACACTTGAAATAATGTTGGTGTCCAAATTTTCATGATACATTTACTCTTTCAGCTTCTGAAGTATCTGTAGCAACATAATTGTCGTCGCTCCTCGACCGTTTTGTTCTGATTACCCAATTGTCCATGGTAAAATGTTTTTCTTCTAAAAAACAACGATAATATAAAAAGTAGCAGAAGAATGAAAAACGCATCCAAGTTGACGTGAAAGCACCGAATTATGAAGCAGAATAAAGCGTACGTGCAACAGACTTGCTATTTACTGCCGCCGCATATTCGTACCTCTGGCCTTTGGGCAATTTAAGAAGTTTTTGCTGTAGAAAAAACGAATTAAGAGCTAAAAGGATTACGGTTCAGCATTTGAGTAGTACTGAGAAGTCACACTAGTCAACTGCTTTCTGTGTGTTCATATATTTAGGATCCACCCTGATAGGTTCTGTGAAGACAAGCCCTACAGGAAGGAAACCCTCAAGAACTGTTACCAGATTATGAACTTATAATACTCCCCTTCTCCTGGACAGCCTTTTTTTTTTTTTTTTTTTAACTTGCCTATTTGTATATGGCAAAGACTTTCTGTTTTCATGTAATCATGTATATTACTGTATATTTTTTACATTATTGTTTATTTAACCCTGTAAAAGTCTCGGGTCGAGCACGAATGTACCCTTGTTTATTGTACATTGTGTTCCTCGCACCTTAGTCTGTATTCACATCCTTCTGGCACAGAGCCGTCCCGGGATGACCCAAGGTTTCTTAGGAAATAAACTGATAATAATAATAATAATAATAATAATAATATAGCCAGGGATCAAATTAAGGCGTTTACCCACAAGGAAAATAATTAAGAAAGCCACCTGCATCACACGTGAAACCAACCTAAAAAAATAGAGTGGCAATAAGGTTAATTCGTATCTCAGACTTCGTTCGAGTAGTAAGGTCTCTACACATACAGTATTTAAAAAGTAATGCCAACAAGTTTTTCTAAGCTTTTATGTACACAATAACTAATTTTATTTAAAAATTGCCGCGACCCCTTTTGGGTGTCGCGCCCCATAATTTGCGCATCATAGTGCACTTTAAAACTTTCCAGTACTTAGTGTTCTCGGTGATTAAGGGATTATTGTGCCAACTGTGGGTGGTGCATTGTTTGACCATTATTGCTTGCTGCGTTGTCTTAAGATTACTTGGAGCGCTCGCCTTGCTTCTTAGTTGTCTACTTACGTAGCCAGCACACGTGGTTAATCCCAAGGGGTTTATCCCGACAGCGATATATCCTGAAAGTTATTGTTGTTGTTGGTAATTAATGTGCTCAGCTAGTAGAACGCCCTATTTTCATCTTACAATACAAATAATATATTACCTGTGCAAATCCAGTATTTGAGTGATATATCCTCTTGTTCAGCTCTTAATGATGAATCCAACCATACTAAATTATTAATTAAACTTTACAGAAAAGCTTAATAGAAATACCTAAAAACGAAGAGCACTAAAATCAGGCGACTACACTGTCTTTAATGATTTCGGTTTGATATGTTCTCCCTCCCCTTTTTATTTTCAATGAGATTTTGCTGTTTACCTGGGGTCAAATGGTTGTGTCCAATTTGTATAAAAGATGTTTAAGACAGTGTTTTAATTACTGGTCTTCTGTTATGATTAGCAACTTAGTTACAAAGTGACAAGAAACACCGAAACAACTGTATGGGAATGACAATAGGTTTACTAATGATTGAACAATAGTCATCATTTTATAACCGTTTACTAGGTGTTCTGTATTAACTATCAAGTCTCGAGCTTGAGAAAATATACCTTAAAGAGCTATTACGATAATTTAATAGTAAAATTCTTACCTTCAACAATTAGCTCATTGGTGGCTTTGTCCTCCCCAATATTGTTACCAACGACGCAAACATATTTTCCACTGTCCGACCTCACGACGCTCTGAATGAACAGAATACCATCATTTGGCCTAACACGTTGATCATTTTCTGGTAGAATCAAAAGGGTGTCTTGCATTTTGTACCATCTATAGGTTGGCACTGGGTATCCTTGAGCGATGCACACTAGCGTGACTTGTTCCTTTTCGCTAGTTATCCTTCGTCCACTTCTTCTTGTAATTCTTGGCGGTTGGGACACATCAGGAGCTATAAAAGCACGAACAGAAAGCATCATGTCAATATGACGAAAAATTAATTTAAAAAATAGGCAGAGTAATCATTGACATACGAATACCATGCGAATGTGACAAGGCTAAGGGATCCAACAGAGTGGCATGGAGATCAGAGAATTACTAAACGTATCTGAAATGGCACTGCCTGCAGAGTTTCCCAAAAATACCACAAACGTGGCACAGTTCATCTCATTGATGCTCGGCGAGTATAACATCTGAGTCATTTAGCAGAGCAAGGGAGGAGAGTCAAATATTCCGTTCTGTAAACTATACCAGCACAAGTTTATTTTCTGGTATGGTGTGCTGTGTTGTCTGAATACAAGATGTTGTTGTTATTTGGTTTTTAGGAGCATTAGCAACTAAGGCCATATTGCTCCGGGATATGCGGTGGTCATTCCCTGACCTTTCCGCATCCTCCATATTTGGTGGTGACGGGCTCGAACCCCGGTCTAATCAAGAAGAGTGTGCTACGCACTGCTGCTCCTTCCCACCTGGCTACGGAGGCGCCTCTGAATACAAGAGGAACGCCAACTGCACTTGTTCTAACAATAGTCAGATGTAAAGTGTTTAAGGTACAGAGGAACCAGGGGTTCCCCCCATCTCCGCAAGATTTCACAGGGGGGATATTCAGGGATATTCATGTGTTGTTGTGGCGGATCCCAGGGTTTCCCCCATAAGCCGCTATTGTACTTCTTGTGTTGAAGCTTATGCCAAAACCGGCCAATTGTATGCAGTGTGTTGGACGTGTAAGTGTTATGATGTGTTCTGTTGTTATGTTATCGGCCGGTGCCTGGCTCTTAGCAGGTAAGAAGCAGTAACACCTGGTCACTACGTCTCACCCCCCCATCCCCGCCACGTGGAGGCGGCCAGGATCAATTATCTCCTGCTGGGCAAGCCCAGGGCATAACACCTGAGAGTGCCCGAAAAAGAGAATGAAGAGGAATACAGAGGGAGAAGTCTGGGATCTGGGGAGGTAAATGGACAGAATAGAGGAGAATCAACAGATGGACTCTCCAATAGTTAGAAGTGAGAAGAAGTAAAGCAAGAATAAAGTAGGAAGAAGTGGACTAACTTCTCTAACCATGGAGACCTATCTCATGGAAAATCCCATCCTAGGAACTAGGATCAGCAAAACATCTTAATTTACAGTTTGCCTAACCCCTTGTAGGCAGAACGTCTTCAGTTGTTGAAGAAATAATTGATCTTCTAACAAAAAACACAGTGAAAGCAAATTCCACGAATTCTGAAAAGCTCCACAGAAAGACACTATGTGCAATATCCTCTCTTCTTCAGGAACACAGCAGAATATACACTATGTACAGATTCGTCCAATGTAATGCCAGGGTAGTACCATAACCTGGCCCAATAAATAAAATTGTCTCAGGGTTAACGCAAAAATAATATACATGTCCAAATCCTAGATGAGATCACATTAGGGAGGGTTCAAAATTATGTTTTAAAAAGTTCTTGCCTAAATACAAACTCTAAGAGAGCCCAAAAAGTCTAAGATAATCGTCCAAGATAGTTAATAACAGAGTTACTAGGAAAAGTCTGTAATATGAAATGTCACAGTGGTATTCACTCACAAAGAAATATTAATTCCAAAAACTATGAAACGCTAAAGGCCAAATAGTATCTCGATGAGTAGAGCAAAATTCCTTATACAATAAATACCTATTCTGCTGAAAACAGTTCCACATCAAGAACAAGTCTATTATAAAATCCAGGAAAGTATAGTGTAGCACTTAATGATACTAATCAGTTGCAAATATAGAATCCAATCAAAAATGAGAGATATTTCTTTCCTAATCCAATAAAGGATCCAAGAAATCGCAGGAACAGTAAAACTAGGACCTAATTTCGGTTCTTCTTTTAAATGCACGAGAAGCAAACACATTCATAGCGTTAAAAGCTGTCTGAGACTCAACCAGAATTTTATTGTTGCTGGAGTCCAAGTTAGGAACTACACTAAATAGGTCACGTCGAAGATCGTTATAATAATGACATTGATGAAGAATATGGTTAACAGTTTCTTCCTGGCTACACAAACAAGATGTTGTTGGTGAAAGTCAAAGTTTGTGAAGTTTACTATTTATACTTCCGTGGCCAGTTAATATAAACATACCATATAAGCCCGGCGAAAACCACTTTAACTCCTCCTTTTTAATTTCACTTGCTACAGGCAGAAAGTCCCTTGTGACTGCACCAATATCAGATGAAGACCACTCCTGCTGCTATTTTGCAATAAAAATTTGCCTTAATCTTGTCTTCAGTCTTAATGGGAGCACTTAGATCTAATTGGATGTTATCATAGGTCAATGGTATTTTCTTCAAAAGGTGATACTTAAGGTAGCGGTACTGAACTTCAAAATGGACAGGTAGTTTCCCAAGCAAAACCTGAAGAGCCATGGTGGAGGTAGTTCGACAAGCTCTTGACATGGTCAGGAGGGAAGCCCTCTGCGCTTGTAACAGTTGCTTTACTACAGCAACTTTATTGGCTCTAAAGCCCCATGCACCAGCTCCATAAGAAATTATCGACAAAAACACACAATTATAGTGAAGTCGTAAGGTTTGACCTCTAAGACCCCAGTCTTGTCTTGTTATCTGTTTGATTCGGCTCAGGAACAATTTAGCCTTTTCTTTCACATACTGAACATGTAGGAAACTGAGAGCATCATCAAAAACAATAGTCAACAAATGTCAGATGATACTTTTGCTTGGATAACAGGCCAGGAAGACTCCCCCAGACCATGACAAGAATGCCATCCTGCGCTGCTTGTTTGCTGAATCCCCTGCCTCACATTGTATTCACCATACACTGGTCTGTACCAGATCGATTGTAAACATGCAGAAAGAAACGATTATTTTGACTAAGTCAGTAAATCACTTTCAACTTGTTCACACGATTTGCAAGCCCTTCGTCAAGGGCTTGCAAATCGATATTCTCAATTAAGAGGGTATCACTTTAAATCTCAATTCGAAATCCAAAAAAGGTAGGATTTTACATCTCACAGTATCCATTATGTCTTATTCTGCAGAAAACGGGCCCTTACGTTTTCTTAGTATATCTCTTATGGCGGCTACTTTAATTTTCCCAGTTCAACTGTCTAACTTCACAATAACCTCTTACTAGACATGCTATTACAGAAAGAAGATGGGAAGGGAGGAGAGAAGCTTATTCTATTGCCTAGCAAGTAGAACGCCCTATGTTAGGGCGTTCAATTATCTCTGCTCCAAACGGCCGCATCAGAAGCATCTTTCCATGCCCTTGAACTGTATGGTGGCCACAAGGAGAGATTTTATTTGGCGGTTAAACGGAGCTGTCGAATCTAGAGATCGTCCAAATGGTATATGTTTTGAGGAGGCCGTTTAACTAGAAAATATATATTCATTTTAATGTTTTCAGAGATCACAATAAGAAATTATGTTAAAAATATTATGCATATCCGGACCCTCGGTTTTGCACCTCCCCAGTGCCCTCCAGATTCAAATCGAGAAGTTATGTACACTTGTATACAGCCATAAAAGGCCTGATGTAGCCGAATGGCCAGCTCTAGGCTAGAGTGGAGTAGTGTTTATTGTTGTTTGTTATTTAGTTTTTAGGAGCATTAGCAACTAAGGCCATATTGCTCAGGGGATATGCGGTGGTCATTCCCTGACCTTTCCGCATCCTCCGTATTTGGTGGTGACGGGCTCGAACCCCGGTCTAATCAAGAAGCGTGTGCTATGCATTGCTGCTCCTTCCCACCTCGCTACAGATGCGCTAGTGCAGTAGTAAAAGCGTTTGAGTTGACTGTGGTTTAAGCCCATGTGATTACTAAATACAATTAACGATCATGATGCGCGTGCGCGAACTCGGCATAGTCGTTGCCGAGTTCGCATAGTCCGCGAACTCGGCATAGTTGGTTCAAGTGCTCCTAATAATCGGTTGTGTTTTTAAATATAAGTTAATAATTAGTTTTACACACGTACCAGGGCAAAGGGCAAGTGTTTTTATGTCTTCCGAGGTCAAAATCTTCAAGTTCTGTACATTCTAACAATCTTGTTGGTTAAATCGAATCAGGCACTTACTGCTGCGGAAGCTCGCCATTCCTATAGCTTGGAAGAATTTGCTTACTCATTACCGTCTTTACCGTCTGCGACCACTGCGAAGGTCAGGAAGGGGTTATAATCTCTTCGTAGGGTGAAGTGTCTCTCAGCATACGTCATAAAGTAAGTACTGTATTCTAAACTTTTATTCTTTCCACGAAGTTAGGCCTTACTATACCCTTCGACATGGTGCAGAAGAAATCTGAAACGTGCAGAAAATGCTCACAATTCGCAAGTTGCTGGATCAAGTGCAGTGGCTCCAGTAGGCTTGTTTTTGTGAGACCTGTTGTCTTTTAAAAAAACTTAGTGTAGGCTTGTTTTTGTGAGACCTGTTGTCTTTTAAAAAAACTTAGCTCGCGCCTCAGCCAAGAGGCGATCACGATGGCAATGTCCTGCATGCCGTGGGCACAAAGTGAACGCCACTGAATCAAAGGCAAGGCGTCTCCCCCTCCCCACATCCATCGCCAGCGGGCTACTCCAGCGAAGTTGACTGCAGGTCCCCTAATGCAATTAGGTGACCCTATTCCAGGAAAATTAATGGAGGCTCTGGTTAAAGAAGCACTGCAGGATCATCTAGACAAGACTTCAGTTATAGCTCGGACACAGCATGGTTTTGTTAAGAGAAAGTGTTGCCTGACCAATTTGATTGGATACTATGATGCAGTCACAAAAGAACTGGATACAGGGAATAACTTTGATATTATATACTTGGACTTTAGAAAGGCTTTTGATACTGTTGAACATGGCAGACTGCTACACAAATTGGAGCAGTGTGACATTGGAGGCAAATTGCTGCTCTGGATAAAGGGGTGGTTGAGGGGGAGAAGACAGAGTGGTAATCAATGGACACTGCTGATCGTGGACGAATGTTATTAGTGGATTCCCTCAGGTTTTCAGTGTTGGGTCCATTATTGTTTTCTGTATTTATAAATAACATTGCTAATGGTATATCAAGCTTAATGTCCATGTTTGCAGACGATACAAAGATTGGCAGGGTTGTTAAGGACATAAAAAGTATCAGGTGGTACAGAAGCCTATGGCAGGTATAAACCAGTCTGTAATCAAGTCACAAAGGAGGTTAGGCAGGCAAAGGCAGATTATGAGAAATCTTTGGCAAAGGATGCAAAGGAAAACAGCAAGGAGCTGCAACAGGATCTGGAAAGGTTAAGCAGATGGGCTGAGAGGTGACAAATGAAGTTTAATATTGACAAATGTAAAGTACTACATAAGAGAAACAGCAACCCAGAGCAACGTATCAACTCTGTCGTACTACACTGACAGTGATAGAGAATGAAAAGGACCTGAGGGTAATTGTGCAGGCAGATATGAAGTTCTCTGAGCAGTGCAGACGGGCTGCAAGAGTAGCTCATGGTGTCTTGTCAATGATATACAGGAATTTTTCTAGCAGGGATAAGGAGGTGATTATTCCCTTGTATAAGGCAATGGTTAGGCCACAGCTTGAGTACTGTGTACAGGTCTGGAGGCCTCAATTCAAGACGGATGTAGAGCTGCTGGAACGAGTACAGAGAAGGGCAACAAGATTAGTGAATAGAACAAAGGCTTAAGTTTTGCAAATTACAGTGTCTGGAGACTAGGCACCGGCGAGGTGATCTGCTAGAGGTGTATAAAGCCTTGAATGGTTTGAGCATGCTCAATGCTGATGGGATTCTACCTCTTGCTCAGAATAATCACCTGAGAGGGCATAAATTCAAATTGAGGAAAGACAGCTGTAGGATAGATGTGCGGAAATTTGCCTTTAGCCAGCGGGTAGTTGGTTGGTGGAACAGATTTCCATCCCTTGTTGTGGAAGTTGATAGCCTAAATAAATTTAAGGCTCAGCTGGACAGGTATTTCGACGAACGGAGGGGAGAAGTGGAAGTTTTTTTTTTTTTTTTGGCTGATGCTGCATAAGTTTGCTTTCTTGCATCATATGCCTCTACTAATGCAAGCGTGTCCGACTACGCCACAGTTCTAATACGCCGAGACGCTCAGGCGCAAACTGATCAGGTCCTAGAGAAGCATGAGAAGTGCATGTGTCAGAATTGTAGTAAAATGGGCGAGAGGTTTACCTTATTTGAAAATATTCTGAGAAAACTCTGCACAGATAATACAACCCTAAGAGAGTCAATACATAGGTTGGAAGACCTACAACATTCTATGCACCATTATGTGTCCTTGCTGCTGGATCCATCAGTAAGCCCATCCAGGATATAGACTCCTTACCTATGCAAAATGTTGTACACTAGAAACAAATTATTTCTGACTCCTCGCATCGTGCGTTCCCCCAACAGAGCAGTTATCTGTAAAATGTAAAATCTTACAAATATAATATTTTGTGGAGGAGGGAGATTAGTTTAAAGTAAAACTTATAATATGGCAATATGGGGGAGCAAAACCATACGTCAAGAATATTACTAAGATCACCCAAGGGATTAAATTAGACAACGTCTATACAAGGGGAGCGGTAAGTGAAAAGCTATTAGCAAGCTAGGTACCCTCCGACTCTCAGCTCACACAGGCAAACCAAAACAATAGAAACCAGTAGCTACTGCTATTAGTAGAAGGTGTCAACTCTGGAAAACAATGGCGCGGTGGACCATGTGCTGTCGGTGATGGCAAGTTTTTAGATCGTGGGAAATTAGTCTGCTACAGTATAACTATAAGCAGCTGACTTCAAAGGTACAGACAGCCTGAGAAAGTTTACAAATTATTAAAATAAGAAGTTAGATCGAACAACAAGGAATCAGCTTGAGAAAATAAAATGGGCAAATAAGAAGAGAGAGAAAGTTGATAAAATGAGTAAAATTGGTTAAACTGAAAAATAGGGCGATTTTGACATATGTAGGTGGTACAGAAATTGAGATGAACAAAAAGTGAGTCTGTGAGGTGTCTTTTTTGAGAAGGTGTTTTTAATAAGGTGGAGAGCAGACAGATCCCCGAGTTGAGTTATGTGGGTGTTTATGGAAATGAGTTAGGGGGAGACAAAGTTTAGATTCTCGTCGGTGTTTGGGAAAGTGAGTTAGGACGGACAGTTGAGTTTTTGTCGTGTTAGAAAATGTGAGTGGCAGACACAGATCCCCGAGTTGAGTTATGTGGGTGTTGAGGAAAATGAGTTAGTGGGATTCTAAGTTGAGTTTTTGTTGGTGCTAGGGAAAATGAAAGAGTCAGCGGACACAGCAGTCGAGATTTTCGTCGAGATAAGTAAAATGAGTTAGTAACATGGACAGTTGAGGGTTCTGTTGTGGTAGGAAATATGTGTCAGTTAACAGTGGAGTGTTTGGTCGTGGTGGGAAAAGAGTAGTGTAGCGCCGTGGGAAGTTTTCTTCTTGAAAGAGTTCTTAATACGTGGAGCGGAAAAACGAGGGTAGCACCCTATGAGTTTTTCCTTGTGATAAGTTTTAATAAAGTGGAGTGGAGAAGGAGTTAGTGTGAGATGCTCTATGAGTTTTTCCTTGTGATAAGTTTTAATAAAGTGGAGAGAAAGGGAACGAAATCCGCAGAATCAGTAGCTCGAGAGAAAGGAGCGAAAATGCGAAATTAATAGCTCTATGAGAAGGAAGGAAGCAGCGAATGGATGGTAGCCCGAATAAGGTGGAGAAAGAACGCCAGTCCCAGTGCAGCAAAGAGTTCCTAAAAATCATCTGTAGCAAATTCAGGTATAGCTGATGAAAGAGATCCCCAGAAGGTACCCTGAGAGCCAGGAAAGCTTGGAACCTCCCCGGAAACGAAAAGAAAAAAGATAGAAGTAGGCGATATATTATTAAGTACTGTAAGTTAACAAGGACTGTTAGTGAAACAGTATAGTGATTAATTAATGAAAAACAGAGATAGCACTAGAAGGAACTTGATAGATAAATTATCTCTTAAGTAAATTATATATATATAGTAACAGAGTTTAATTAATTCAAGAAGGTTATTGTAAAATGCAAGAGAAACGAAAGATAAGTAATAGATTAAATTGTTGTTCAAATGATTATAATATGTTAGAAGGATAATAAAGTTTATAGTGAGAATCTTGAATGTTCTAAGGATAGATAATGGAATATAGTGTTTGTATTAAAGAAAAATTGTTGGTCCAACTGAAAGACTAATAACAAATAGAGACTTTAGGAAAGTTAAGATTGGTCTTCAGTGTATTGTAACAGAATGGCGAGAACACAGAGTATAATGATGAAAATAGCATATTGATTGTTAATATAAGAATAATATATGCAAGGTATCCTTGACTTAACCTTGTATGCATATTATATGTTTTTTTATTCAATTGTATATTATGTTGTATAAATATAAGTGTAAATAAACTTTGTCATGTTATATATTAATGTGTGTGTTGTTTGTAATTCCTGAACACTCAGCCTTTCCGATTATACACAATTGAGAAGTTCCCACGAATCTGGAATTCTCCTAGGAAGTAAAGTCAGATGTGTACGTGGGGGTGTAAGGAATAGAGGTCTATAGTTATAAGGGAACAGAACAAATAAGAAATATTTAATAAAGCATTATTATCATACATATTCAAAATAAACTTCAAAGAAGAGTAATGACATATTTACAAACACATATATATATATAAATTAAGGACCTTCATTGCCACCCCACACAAATCCTTTCGCCTTCATTCCCTGCTCCGGAAATTGCGAAAACATGGGGGGAAGAAATCAGCAGTAAGCAGAAGTAATGTGCCTCCAAAGCAAGTCAAGGCCAGTCTTAGTAAAGAAACCTTTGTCAGCCGAGCAGATCAGAATCGTGATGCAGTTATTGGTTCTAATGCTAACCCACTAGGTATTAAAATCGTGCAACGTAGAGGAAAGGAGGTCTAAACCATCCAGCATATTTATAAGTCGTCTATCCCCGGAAACAATGGTGGAACAAATTGAAACCCTTCTGAAGCAGCTAGACATACCCGGTACCCCCACCATCAGGGTTCCCACCAGGCAGCCAAGCTATGCCTCTTTCCGGATCAAGATCAACGATCCCAATATAGAAAGGCATCTAAACACAGATATCTGGCCTGCAGGTCTCCTGGTGATGCGATCTTTCTGCGACCATAATGTGCAGGCAGGGGTACATGCTATCTCGAGACCAGAGGTGGACAGGGTGCATCTCTCTGCATAGCTAGGTAGCAAACCAGACTGTACCTTTCAATCTGATGAAAGAAGAACAGCCACTGTGCTGACTAAATCCTGCAATCATCTCGTCAAGTGTGATAACCAGATACAAGTGCACATTACAAGTAGGATGGGTCCTAGTGCTTCACCCTGCTCAAGAGGAATCCACCTCCAATCAGCCACCATCCTCAGGGAAAGGAACCCTAGAAACTTAAGCTAGATCAAGCCAGTCAACGATAAACATGTGAAATTCTTCATGCAGAACATCAGGAGCCTGAAGAACAAGCTCAGTGCCCTGAGCTTGTTCTAAGTGCGGATTATGACTTTATCCTTATTGAAACCTGGCTTCGGGATGAAATGGACATATCGCCACCAACATCGGTTATCAATCTATTCTGGAGAACAAGAAAGATAGGAAAGGAGGGGGGGAGTCTTAATCTGCCAAAGGCAACAGTTCCCTCTGATCAAAGCTTGTGCATACTCTGGTAACGATTTTGAGGCTGCATTAGGCTACTATCTAGGCGATGGACTACAGTTGCTAGTATGTGCAGTTTACTTACCTCCACCGGTTGCAGACCAATGCATTACTAATTTTTCTTCTTGGCTACTGACCTCTATCAAGTGCAACCAGAAAGTAATAATTCTCGGAGACTTCACCCTGCCCCTGACAGCTGCATCAAAGCTCCTCAATCAGTTAATTTCGGATCTGTCGAGTCTCAACATCCATTGCATCTGTGTTCCCCCCCCCCCCGCCTCTCATGGAGAAGCCACATTACAGAGAATCTTTTCCAGCCATGGTAGCGTTGAAGCTGTAATCAGTTCTAATTCGGCATTTCCCTCCGACCACAGGCCAATTGAAGCTTCTCTCATCCTGTTGAAAGAATGCTATAACCAACCAAACCAATCGAACTCGATTGAAAAAAAACAGGAAAGCTGTATATGATCCAAAATACCTAAAAATTGAAACAGCAATGGATCTCTATAGGCGCTACCTCTGGCGAACTCTCAGTGTAATCGATATAGAGGAAGCTGCGTTTTGGCTTCAGAAATGGTTGTCTTTCATTGCTAGAGTGGCCAAGTCAAGAGTTTCCGTCATCTGCCCACACTCGAAGCCGTGGTGATCCAGCATCCTTATGCACCAGTTTAAAGAAAACAACGGCTACATGCCGAATTCAAGAGATCACCCACAGAAAGTTCATACTCAGCGTAGTCAATAACCAGATACAGTTTCCAGAAAACCAAGAAGCAGGCTATAAACTCGTTCATGGAGAAGAGGACAGCGTGTGGCCAGCGATCCTCGTCGGCCAATCACATCCGGTCAGCAGAATCGTTAGACCTGGCCGAATGGTGCGATCATGTAACCCGGTTCGTCAAAACAGACAGTGCAGGTGCGGATTCCCCCTGGAACAGTGCACACTACGACATAACTAATCTCACTAACGTGACAATTGGCGAAGAGGAGCTAATCAAAGCCATCAATGTCCTGTCCAATAAGAAATCAATGGGAAGTGACTCTATTCCCACCTTTTGCCTTAAAGCTGCCTCCTACTTCATCAGCGATGAGCTGACAAAGTTGTTTAACAGAATTTTACAACAGGGAGTCATCCCAATTCCAAAGGTGCAAAATCCGACCTCTGCTGCTGATTATAGGCCTATTTCAATCTCCTCCTTTTCTCAAATGCCTGGAGAAGTGCTTGTTTAAAGTGGTTGCCAATCAGATCCTTTCCGAGACCTCAGTTGTTGTTGTTGTTTGGTTTTTTAGGAGCATTAGCAACTAAGGCCATATTGCTCCGGGGATATGCGGTGATCATTCCTTGACCTTTTCGTATCCTCTGTATTTGGTGGTCACGGGCTCGAACCCCGGTCTAATCAAGAAGCGTGTTCTACGCACTACTGCTCCTCTCCACCTGGCTACGGAGGCGCCTAAAGAGACCTCAGCATACACATTACGCGCTCTCACAAAGATCGCCGATAACATGCATACAGGCTCTGAATTTGAAAACCCTTCAAGCCTGGGAGCAAGGCTATGTTATGCATTCTGTTTTTCTTGATCTGAAAGCGGCCTTTGGCTCAGTGCAAGTTAAGCCACTTATGTGCCTCCTGGAGAGGTACTACGGTTACACGGGTAATGTCTCGAAGTTCCTCAGAAATTTGCTGACCAAGAGGTGCCTTTCCTTCCAGCAAGGGAATAACTGCATCACAAAACAGGTGGAAGTCGGTAAACCGCAAGGTGAATCGTTGTCGGCACTGCTTTTTTAGCGATATTTATTCCGCTAATGAATGAAATATCTGAGTTTATTGCCTACACCGACGACATTGTATGCTACCTCTCAAGCCCATCTAACACCTCACCAGACCAGGCAGAGAAATTATCGAATTCTATCATCCTGAACAAATATCTCTCCTCTTTCTGTGAGTACGCTACCTATTTTGGGCTTAAAATAAACCCTGAAAAATCCAAATATATCATCTTCTCACCTAGAGTACAAGCAGACCTCAATCCAGCAGCCTCTCTGCAGCCCTCCATTGCGGGGCATGTTCTCGTCGCCACTCATTCCGTAAAACTCTTAGGAGTGGTAATGGACGAAAATCTAACGTATAAGGAACAAATCTAGCAACTGCGTTCAAGAGCATTACGGGCTTTCTGGGGTATGAAACTTGATTTCTGTAGAGCGCACAACAAGGAAACAGTCAGAAAATTTCCCCTCTACTGTTTAGTTCTATCATCAGTTATGGTATTCAAGTTTGGTCGGCTGCTCCTATATCAAGCCTGAAGATACTCTGGTGTCTGGAATTCTGGGTTCTGAAGTGGGCCAACAAGTGGGCTCACCTATCAAAATCACAGCCCCGCGTAAATCTGAAATAGACCCCGGCCCAGCACCTGGCATATGCGAGGAAGCTCACAATGGCCCTTAATCTGTGCTCGGCTGCTCTTGACTTCGTTAATATCTGGGAAATCGTAGGATGGAAAATCCCTGGTAGATCCTCAGAAACCGTCCAGTGCTCTGTTCTAACCTGCAGAAGCTCTCGACCTTCAAGCGGCACTTTCCGAACAGCATCATCGGCGCGCTGAACTCCGCAAACATTGATTTGGATGTGTGGTCCAGAGATTCTGTCTACAGAGAAGAAAAGCGCAAATCCATAATGAAGTGCAGTCAGCATTTCTGCAATTGTCAGCGGAATAACTCCCATTGAAAGTCTCCAGACTGCCTCAATGTGTTTCAGCTTGTATATAATAACTATAAAATCCATGTACTGTAATGGAATATAAGCTCTGTATAATCAATCTATTATAATAACTATAAAATACGTTTATTGCAATATTAGCTGTGTATATTGCACTACGTATTCGCTGTGTACCCACGTAGTTTTGTATATACTGAATGTAATGTGTCCAGTTAATTGTAAGATTCCTCTGGTTGCCTGTAGCGGGAATCGTGTCCTACATTTCTATGAATAAATAATTTTATTATTATTATCATATTCTTGTCAAAATGGATAAGTGTAAACTCCTCTGCGGGCATGCCAGAGTTTAAACAGAACTTAATAACATAAAATTCTAATATCTATATTTATTATAATTATTTTTATTAGAAATTAATTAAAAATACACGCTAACACAGTAGAGAGCTGTTTACAAACAATGCAACAAGTATTAATTATAAAAAATGTGCCTTCATTCCGAGTGTCTCGGATGGATATAAACGGCCTTACTGGCAAGTTGCACGTTCTCCTATGCTTACTGCAAATTACCATTTCAGAAATGCAGCACAAGTTAAACAGCATGCAGTGAATACTTGCACCGGTGGCACACTAGTTATTTTCTAGTATTAGTAATGGCCGCATGGTGCAAGAAAGCCTATGGCTCATGCTGCACCAGCCAAAAAAAAAAAAAAAAAAAACGAATAAAACAATGATAAAAAAATAATAATAAATAAATAATAATAATTAATAAAAGAAAAGGAAATTAAACCTATCATCCTATGCCCTTCCCTGACCCGAAGGTACTATCCAGATGACCTTTGAATTTAGGTTGAATTTACTTATCTCCTACAAGGGTGCAGAGGATATTTGCGACTAACTTTGAGAAGGCTTCCCACATACTATTCGTAGAATCAGCAAAACGTTTGTGTCCACTGGAGCTGTAGTTGATACCCCACGCAGCGGTTGTCAAAGACGGCCACTGTTCGAAACATTTACAAAATCCACTAAGGCCTGAAACAGATTTGTCGTATACGACAGCAAGGGCAATTGTAGCTGAGGAATTACGCTTGTGCCGTAATATCACATACAAATTCTTCATTCACTCTATAAAAGACGATAAAATGAATCGTGTGAAGTGGTAAGAATTTTTCTTTTAAATACAAAACACTGACGTAACATTGCCTTCTTAGATGAGCAAAATTTACTTGTCTGTTAGAAAGTGTACCGACAAAAGTGTCATTTAGGGACTAGAAAACCCTCATTATGTAGATGAATTGAGGGCATCACCCAAGGTGAACGTTTAGTCCAGTGTTATTTGCAAGTAAGTGATTGGATCGTACTTCTAGGCAGACACAGTGAATGCTGATAATTACCTCAACATGTTGCAAGAAAATGCCGCTAATGAACGACCTCTGCATGTTTGCGCAGGAATATTTGAATCAGGACACCACTCCTTCACATTTTGCCGACACCGCCTGGACACCACTTTTGGACGTCGATGGATTATTGATAGTGCTGCATCTGGCTCCCAAGGTCGTCTGGCCTTGCTCCATGTGATTTTTGTTTGTGGGGTATGATCAAGGATAGGTATATGAGCAAAAACTCGTAATCTCAATGATTTAAAGGATAGACTTTCCATGTTATCGACAATATTCCGGATGAAATGTGCGCAGCTGTATTAAATGCCACAATCTAGCGATTTGAAAGGTGTATTGATGCTAATAGTTCACACATTGAGTGGCGACACTTTTTCTTATTCGAATTATATGTGCAATTGCGTATAAAAAGAATTACAGTTCATATTTTTTTTTTTTTTTTTTAGGAAACTAGCCACTGAAATCTCAGGAAACTAGGTGGCAGGACCTGCCAGAGTAAACTACAACAACTGGGTACCTGGTCTGCCTCCACGGGGCGAAGTGTGGGCAACGTCGGGCCTCAGCAGGGGTCTGCCGGCTAAATGGCCAGAAAAACACTGGTACACGACATCACACACCTCAAGATCTATATACTTTTAAATCTCTGGCCTTTACAGTGAACTGTATCACACCACAATGTAAACTACGCGGAGATGGGGGAAACCCCTGGTGCCTTTCCACCCTAAACACACTTTATTACAGTGGCAACATTCTTATAAATCATCCTATATATTCTTACATCGTGCCTTTTACACTTTTAAGTTTAGCTTTTGTCAAAAACATTCTTTAAAATGTTTTACTAAACAAACACTATTCTTATTGTTGATATGATAGAAATATCTTTATAAAATAAGCATTTCCCTCCTTCCATTTTGGTATGATCTGCCTGGAGGTGGAACTGAATCTAGTCGGAGCATATGAGGAAAAGAAAGTTAAGAGTGGTGAAATCCTCGGAGGACGTTAGGAATATTGTGACACCTAAGAATACATATTAACATAATTAATTTATCGAATGTTTCCTCGATAATTTTCGGAGGCAAGCAGTAATAAAATTAGCATCTATAAGAGAGGTACTGTATTCGTTAGATAGAGTACCTCTCTTAAAGATGTTCAGCTGGATTAAAATTCAGCTGAAGAGTCTTTTCAGCATTTCATTTTAGTACACTCTGTTATCTGTATCTACTGGAATAGCTAAGGTGTGTGTAGCGGATCCAGTTTCTGGATAGGGGCCACTTTTTAATAGAAATGGAAAAAAAAAAAAAAAAAAAAAAACTGCATGTGTATACGTGCTCTCGTAATGAAGCGTTGAAGTATTCTATATTTCATTTATGGTAATCCAAACAAGAAATGTTGACGAACTTGTATATCCTACAACTGTGAATCAGGCAAATGTACAGTCCGTATTGTAATAACATTACTTTTATGATTTATTATCATTAGCCATACGGCGCAAGGAAGCCCGAGGCTTATGCTGCACCTGCCAAAAAAAAAAAAAAAAAAAAAAAAAAAAAAAATATGAATTACCCAGAGAGAGAGAAGAGTCACCAAGAAAGATGATATTCAGCTCAGGACGCAGGGTGTGCCGAGCCCCTGTTGTTGTTCTGAACTATTTAGAATAAGTGCCTAGAAACTTAACACTTGGTAATATTAAAGTTTACTGAATGAAAGCTACGTATATTATAATTTTAAATATATCTTTTCAGAATATAGAGAAAAGTGAATATATTACGTAGGAAACATTAAATATATCCATTCATCATGAGGAAACGTATTATACATGAAAATTGGGTATATTCTATAGTCGGTTTACCTGTTTTGTGCGATAAGAACCTACAGTTCCTTGCCTCCTAAATAATTCATAGAATATTATAGAAATTTCAACCCAGAAAGATGTAACGGCTGTGTTCGGCAGACATGCGCCGTCGTCTAAGGAAAATGAGGTATTAATTCATAGTATGCAGGAAGAGAGAGAAATGCTACTTTAAAGGTAAGCTTGCAAAAGCCAAACTTAATTTGATGTTAAACGAATGAAGAAACAAGAAAAATTATGGGAAGAAAACCAATTCTTCCTTAACCACTCCACTATGAAGGTAAACGATTTACTCTGGTATATCCGGGAATTAAATTCCTAAGCTGAAAACGTCCCAAGAAAAGAAGCATAATTATTAACGATTGAGAACTGCTCAACAAATGGGAATGAAAGTCGCATATATTTTATTCCCCCCCCACTATAGCTAACTGAAGACGAATTTCGATCCCTCTTCCCCCCCACTATAGCTAACTGAAGACGAGGAATTTCGAAAGTCGCTCGTGCGCGACTATTAGCTTCCATTTTTCTTCATTTAATTTAATTTAATTTAATTTAATTAGGCAACCATAGAATGGAAGGTGCACTTTCCTTTCTTAAAAAATTTTTTATAGCCCATAACTTAGTTTTAAACCCATAATCCCTGTAAGTTATTAGAATTCTATAACCACTACGTATGTGGTAAAATTCTCCACCAGCTAAGCGGTGAGTGCTGAAAATTAAGCTAAGCTATACATACGTTTTATTTATAAAATAATAAAATTTTTATTTATTTTTTATTAATATTTATTTATAAAAGAATATATTTTATTATTAGTAGTAGTATGCAGGAAATTTAGTTTAAGTTAATTTCCTTTTTCTGTCTTTTGAATTTTCCTTGTGTTTAGTTTTTAAATATACCTTTATTACCTGACATTAATTCTGTAGTGTATTTTAATTTTAGTTAATAGATTTTTATATCGCATATTTCCGATAATATACGATGCATAGCTATAGGTTGGCTCCGGTTTCCATGGAAATTAGATTTCGTCTTTTCGGTTACTTTGTTTCTTGGTTATCAGGCTAACTTATTTAAGGGCTTGTCTTTGTTGATTCTGTCTTTATCAACTGCATTGGGATACCTCTGGTCGTTTTGCTGTTTTCGTAGAAATGCAAGGGTTTTAGGAATTTCCACATAGGCAACGCTTCCTTGAATAAGTTGTGTCACCTTGGCTAATGTCATTGTAGTTTCCATTAACTTTTTTTTTATTATTATGATTCTTCTTGTTTAAAGCTTTGCTGTTTCTGTTAATTAAGATTTCTCGTTCACATTATGTTGTGACAGTAGCGAATATGCCAATTTGTTATACACTGATAAGAGTATAATCAGGTGAAGGAAGGGAAAAGGAACAATTATTTATCAACCTCCCAGAATTCAATGTATTAAACAAAAAAATGTTAAAGTTGTTCTAAGAAAATAACATATTAGAGACACACAGAGATAATGGGAAGTTACTTTTCAGTTTAATTAAAACAACAAAAACTGAACTTTTGCTCTGAGATTTACATATTCTTTTCTTGCTTTTAAATTCTGTATGCTTGACTATTTTGAAATCAGAAGAGTTACTCACCTGTAACAAACAATTTGGAAAAATTAGAACTGGTTCTCTTTTCCTTAGAAAGCTTGTTTTCCGTATGACATCGGAAAGTGTACGCACTATCTCGTTCCAATACATCATGAATGTAGAGGTCACCGGTGTCTAGAATTCCGTACTTCCCTGGAGAGAATATCATTTTTATATAAAAAATATCTGGCAGCCAATCTAAGTGATCATATCAAAATTAGCAGCTATGTTATAGTAGAAGATCATTTTAAGTGATTTAGCTGAAATATTTCACTAATATATTAGATGACAACTTTGTAGTAAATACAGTTTTACGACTTGCTGTAATACTTGGTGTGACTGGTGTTTGGTGGAGTACCAAGCTGATTAAAATAAGATTGTTATTTGGTTTTTAGGAGCATTAGCAACTAAGGCCATAATGCTCCGGGGATATGCGGTGGTCATTCCCTGACCTTTCCGCACCCTCCGTATTTTGTGAGCACGGGCTCGAACCCCGGTCTAATCAAGAAGTGTGCTACGCACTGCTGCTCCTGCCCACGGAGGCACCATTAAAATAAGAATTTGGATAGCAAGAGTAAAATGAAAGTACAGCTCGGAAGATAAATCATTACTTAGTTAAAAGCGAAAAAAACTTTCTTTTTAATGTAAATCTAATTCTCCGAAGTCAGTAAAAGTTCTCCTCTTATAGAAATAAACTGCAAATTTGCAGCTCTCTCTAGTACGTTGGACTCTAAATTAAAGCTTATATAGGATCCTGTAATGATTGGACTTCAGTTCATCAGTAAATTTGGTAAAACAAAAATTGGAATCAGCATTTCTAATTCAGAAGGTTTCCATATGATCATATGTTGGGATTTTGTACCACACATCAAATAGTTCAAACTTCTTACAATGATTATCTAGTGGTTAACTTATAAAAGCAAACTGTAGACTGTATTTAAAATATTTCGGTTAAGCACATTTTATATACAACGTTGGAAAGAGGTTTTCTGATAAGGAGATGAAACTTTTACTTGTTTTACATCAAGTAGCTTGTTGTTTGTTATTTGGTTTTTAGGAGCATTAGCAACTAAGGCCATATTGCTCCAGTATATGCGGTGGTCATTCCCTGACCTTTCCGCATCCTCCGTATTTGGTGGTGACGGGCTCGAACCCCGGTCTAATCAAGAAGCGCCTGCTACGCACTGCTGCTCCTTCTCACCTGGCTACGGAGGCGCCTCACATCAAGTAGCGCGCTTTCAAAACATTAATTAACTCATGGAGTCATTAATTCATAATTTTTTAATTTTTTGAAGACTAGACAGTTGTGCATGATCGAGTGTATACGGCCAGTAAGTAGCCCCTTTTCTTTCCACTACGTACTTTAAATATCCGACGAGTGATGTGACCTAACACGTTCCTTCTTAATATATGCGTTGAACAACTTTCTACAGTTATTTGTGCAAGGTAGAATGTGAAAAATAGGAAATGACTCAGAGTACTTCTTGAACAAGATGCTTTTAATATTTACTTAATTATTTTAATGATTGTTCGCTTCTTGGAATACGACTAATGCTTTTCACCGTTGCAATATTTCATCTGAACTTTTATTTTCTATATCCCTTGAAAAATATATGCATTTCCTTCTATGATAATATTTTTATACAAAACGAATTTCAAAATCATATACTTATGATAAAGCGTATGTGTATTTTTTTTTCCTTCCTTGACATGAAGTATATTTATGATCTCGAAGAGAGAGAAAAAACGAACAACTGATTTGCTGGAACAGAGCAATAACTGAAATTAATGTACCGAACTACGGTTTTTTTTTTTTTTTGCGGAGTGAACTGAAAGTGAAGTCCAGACATCACCTTTATTGATAACAGAGATCTTGAACAACGTACGTGCAGGTGAAGCTGGAGGAGAAAATGCGAGTTTGTTTCAGTGAAACTTTTGTTACAGAAGAGGAAGTTGAATGCACCGAAACACCTCGGCTACCCATTGCGAAAGAAATGATGAATACTGAGAAATAATTACGCATAGATAGATTTTTTTTTTTTGGATTACAATGCGGTTTCCCAAATAATTATTCATTTAGAGAAGAACATACAAGATTTAGTCGCATAAGGCTGCTAACAGTTAATAAACAAACAAATGTTTTCTTTAAAGCTTTAAGTTTCCATCGAACTTCTTAGGTCTCTTATTTATATTCATTTATGACAGAATGGAATGGATAGACTGTATTCCATTCTGTCATAAATGAAGACAGTCTGCATATGAAAAAACAGATATTGGTATTTTGAGGTCCAAGGTTTATGGAGAGAGAGAGAGAGAGAGAATTGGAATTTCTAAGGACATTCTCTGTAATTTAAAAATATTTTATAATTATATTACATTATGTAATATTATAGTAGATAAAATATATTATTTACTCTGAACTTATTACTACTATAAGTTAAAAACGATAACTGAGAAATATTATAAAAGAAATCTAAAACCATAAAGATGATGGAAAGTGAATATATCTTGTAGCATTTACGAATAAATAAATAAAAATAAGCGACACATTCAACCTTAACCAGAGAGGCCAATAAAGGTATTTATAGACTTATACAGATAGAGTATTTATAGACATGAATAGTGTGTTTATCTGGATAAAAGAAATACAAGTAGATTATTAATTTGCATTATGCTACTGTTTTAGTAAGTTATTAGTAACTTTTCAGTTCTTGAAAAGTTAAATATCCATCTTGAGCATTAGTGCAAAGTAAAGCTTCTTATGCAAATGCTTAGCGTAGGGTAATAACAAAATGGTTCGATTATTTAGGGGCAAAATTTGTTTTTTGTTATTTTTCTGTACTAAATGTTGGGTCATTAACTATCGTGGGTATTATTTCTCAACTGTCATATCAATTTCACATCTGTATCATGTTCATTTTAAAATTAAGGTTGTAAACTGTGGGTATTTACATACTTATCAGATTTTCATAACTCAAAAGGTGAACGGAGTCCAAAGACGTCTAATATCAAGTGATAATTCTAATCGTTCCTAAAATAATCCTTCTCCTTTTTTTAAGATTAACAGATAACACTATAAAATTACTATAAGTAGCATAAAATATAAAATTTTCTATAAAACCTGTACAGTAACTTTTTTATATTATTGAAAACCATTGTGCTTCGCTGTATAAAATATCTCTTCATAATAATGGTCTTATAAATACATTAAGAAAGAAAGTAGATGCCAGGCAATGAAAAAATGAGTGCATCATACTACTCACAATTGTATAATGTTTCTGAAATAGCCTCGTCTATTCTAAAGCTACCGGTTAACTAAAAGATTTACTTCTAAGAAAGCATTACCACTGCTGAATCGGTGTCAGTTTGAAGAATTATATAGAAAAATACATCAGTCAAATCGCTTTAGATCATCAATCAAGTGCCTGATACTACTTACGAATTCTGACAGGATATTAGTCACATAGGTAACAGCAGTATACAGGAAAAAGATTTATTTTATATGCATGGATTTATATTGATTTTTTCCAGGATTTGCTATGCAATATTAATAAATACACTTAGCTATACATTAAAATCTATATTCTCATGGGTACAGTGTTTATGGAGATTTTAAGTTTCTCTCAATATCGACTGCAATTTTTTTGCGCTTCAAATGCTTTAGGAAATTTATATTCGCCTGCAAATTCTGACAAGAACAGATTGAAATGTCTATGAAACAGGAGTACTTACACAAAATCATCTTAACTTTTCTTGGATTAATTTTTTATATGTTAGTATACATACTTCGCAATATTAAAAGTTAAATAGATAACTATTGGTAGTACAGAATGCGTATCTGAGGTTTGCGATCACTCGACGTAATTGAATAATTTTATTTCGAACAAAGGCAAGTAAGTGCATTGCAAGAAATATTAAACGCATTTTGTTTATTTTCATCCATCGGACTTTACGCTGTAAGGAAACTGCTGAAAAACGCCTTACTCTTACTTGGGTGACGGTTAGTGGTAGTGTAGAAAGAAAAAAGTGGTCGACACTGTGGCAGACCTGAAGACACCTGTTAGAAATAACTTGTTTAAGGTATCACCATAGTGAAATCGTATTAATGAAATATCGACACTGTACCCAATTATGCATGGGATAAATTTTCTTAGCAACGGATCAGATAAACGTTCTTCCTTCGATGAACAATAATTATTAACAAAAGAATTGGGATAGTGTGCATCGAAACGTAATACGCTCACATTAATATGCAATCTATGAAATGTAGAGGTCCCTATTGTTTTTAATTTGTACTTAAACTAAACTGTTCGCCAAATTAACGTTAGACAGGTGAAACTGTTGAAACAAACGCTACCAAGATTATTACATGGTCACTCGAAGATATGCATTTACTAAATAAACCTGTATCAGTACGATTCCTGAAGCATTATGTCAAAACTGAAACTCGTCCCAGAATGTGGATGGAGGCCAGAGTCTCCGGTATCACAACTATCTCAAATTATTTTCTATTAGGACACCGCTATGGCACTTAACATGAAATTGTGCAAAATAAAGCCATTTTAATTAGAAAAATCTACAAAGTAAATTGGACCGATTATTTTCATGAGAACATGTTAATATGTCAACCAGATCTTTATATGAATGTTAGCAACTTTCAAACATTACTTTCACCAGGGAATATTGAACTAACACTTTGAAAGTAACTATAAAACGCTGTACGTTAAATTTTTTTAATGATGAAAATTGATATCAATAAAATGAAAGGGAGAAAATTTATTAGAAAACTTATGAATAAAAACACGCAGCATTAACTCCTTTCGACCTCTGAGAAGGCATCCATGATACCTTGACTAATAGCCTTTCGGTGACAAATGACCATTTCAAATGGGTATATACAAGCAGTCATATTCAGCGGGGGCAGTTTTCGAAATATGGGTTCTAAATTAACATAAGAATACCGGGATAAGCCAAGATAAAAGCGAAGTTATCATAATGCAAGCAGAGAAGAAAGCACAGGTGGGGATGAGGAAGATTAATGTTCAAAACCAAATTTAAGATATCGCACACAGAAAGATTATTTGCATTAACGAAATTGTCGAATTTTGCTTTTTTAATGCCTCTAATTTTCACAGCTGAAAATATGGGATATGCCAAATATCCTTTGGTATATGCCAAATATCCAAATCTGAAATTAAAAACTTGACTAACTATTCAGTAAAATTGTCAGTAAAACTGACAAATGCTGCCTCACTCAGTATAACAGCCGAAAGTTAAAATTGCGCATGCTCATTTAATGAGTCGCCTTTCGAACACAAATTTTTTCGCGTTCGGTTCCAGTGAAAAGCCTTCGTGGGTAGCACGGTTGGTATACTCACCGTCCTCCTCACACCCGGTGGAAAAGACCCGAGTTCGAATCCCATAATTTACGCGAGTAATTTTTATGGGCTTTTCCACAAGGTAGCTGAGTTAGTCCATCTCAGGCTAGGGTAGAATGCTTTTCTTTTTTTTAACTCGGTTTTCCTTCCAACAAACTGATCACAGAACACATGCAATTTACAGACATATTGCGCCCCACAACCTGGAAAAACAGTAAAGTTAATTGATAATTAAGTAATAAAGGGCAACCTTGAGAGAAATGCAGTTATATGGCTGGATGTTTTTTTTTTTTGGGTGCATATCTTGTCTGGCCAATTTAATTAGCTATTATGAAGAAATAACAAAGTTTGGTTTTGTTATTTTGTTTTTTTAGGAGCATTAGCAATTAAGGCCATATTGCTCCGGTATATGTGGTGGTCATTCCCTGACCTTTCCGCATCCTCCGTATTTGGTGGTGACGGGCTCGAACCCCGGTCTAATCAAGAAACGTGTGCTACGCACTGTTGCTGCTGCTCCTTCCCACCTGGGTACGGAGGCGCCAAATAACAAAGTAAATGGGTGCAAAAATAAATTTTTACATATCTACTTAGATTTAAGTGAAGCTTTTGATACTATTGCATACAAAAGGCTGCTGTATAAATTGCAGCAATGTGGTATTAAGGTTAAGTTACTGCTCTGAACAAAGGGATGGTAGGGTGGCAGAAGACAGAGGGTGGTTATTAATGAGCGCTGCTCTTCTTCAACTAACGTTATCATTGGGGTATTTGTGAAATGAACGAGGAAGTGCTCAGCCAACGACAAAACTGACTTGATAGTACCTTACTTTTCTTCTAACTAGTGTATTGATGATCTTGGTAAACCACCTCCTACCATTCCTAATACACTCTATTCAATGCTTCCTCTTGTCTTCTGTCAAAAGAATGTCAGAAGGATTTCGAAAACCTTCGAGAGAATCTGCAGGTTCTGATGGTATTTCGCCATTTGTTCTCAAAACCTGTGCTACTGAGCGTAATACAGTTCTCTGTCGCCATTTTTCACTTTCTTATTCCACGCATCGGAGATAAAATATGGCCGCCGAACATTGATCTCCGATGCGTGGACCTTTACGCGCATGCGCGAAGACAAATAATCTCTATTTAAGTATCAGGTTTAACCCGATTCGGTAATTTTCATTCCTGTGATCACGACATACGGTCGAAAAGCGTTGTCAGCTTCAGGAAGGAAAATCGTTTTGAATATTTTCGTTAGATTCTTTTAATTGCGTTAATTCGATTTTTAATTGTTTTGAATTGTGTTAAATTGATTAATTATTTATATTTTACTCTAATGTACCGTAAGGTGTCGATTTTTTCGTTTTAATTTCTGGAGGGTATCATACGGAAGTGTTCTACGCACTATATTGAGGTATACTTCTCATTATTTTACTAATGCTATTCTTTCTAAATGAATGGAGAACTCAATTAACCACCAACTCAAACTATCTAGAAACCTTCCATCTTATCAAGGATCGCCAGAATGATTCCGTCAGTCAGTGTTGATCCACTGGTGATGTTACCCATCACCAGTTACATCACAGCTTATGTTACCCATCTATGGACAAATTCAATGGAAACGTTTGGTGAAACTTAAGCAGTTGCTCTTGACATTTTAAAGGCTTTTGATCGTGTTTGGCATAAGGTTCTTCTAAATAAGCTTCCATCTTAAAGTTTGCAAACTGTTTTTTTGTAATCGGGTATCCAGCTTTCTCTCTCACCGCTCATTGAGGGTCATGGTAGATGGCACTCTACCCTCTAACTTCTCCACTAATTCTGGTGTCCCCAAGGTTAAGTTCTTCTCCCACTCTTTTCCTCTAGTATATTAGCGACATTCTTCCATCGACCGTAAATCCTATGTATAGTTTTGCTAATGATAGCACATTGCATTCCACCTTCCAGTTTGAGAAAAACCTTGTCCTGCACAAACAGCTTCAACTTAATGAATATACCACTACCAATTCCTTAAATGCTGATCTCCAGATAATTCTTCAGTGGGGCAAAGACAATTTAGTAGATTTAAATCCTTCTAAAACTTAGTCCTGTCTTATATCTCACAAAAGAAAAAAAGATTCATCTGCTCATCTTCGATGACACTCTGATTTCTGGCCAAGATCATATATCTCTATTGGGTTCTAATCTCTCTTGGCATAAGCACATTACAAATACTGCTTCATCGGCATCTAAAAGTTGGGTTCTCTCTTTCGCTCTCGGCGTTAGTTTTCTTCCAAACAGCTGTTCACTCTCTGCAAATCCGCCCTACCATGGAATATTCTTTCTACATCTGGGGCGGTACCCACAGAACCTGTCTCACGGGCTTCTATATTCTGTTCAAAAGAGGGCAGTTAGGATAATTAATGACACATCTCTAACAGAGTCCTCTCCGCACTCAGTATCCTAGACGTTCTATTTCTGCCGCATGCCTTTCCTATAAATACTTCCATGGGCACTGTTCTTCTGTGATGGATCCCAGGAAACGAATGCGCAGACTATGCCGCGAAACATCCATCTAACCCAGCATCTTCAGATTTTTGTGTTCCATATGTTGATTGCAGACCTATGATAAACTCTATGATACGAAGGAACAATGGACACTTCTATGGCAAGCTCAAACGGATAATAAGTTATTGCAAATAAAACCAGAACCACAATTATGGACCTCTAGTTTCCGTACTAACAGAAAGGAAGAAATAATCTTAGCCAGAGCACGAATCGGTCACAGCCAGTTTACTCACCTATTTATCCTCACAGGAAATGATCAGCCACAGTGTTTTTAATGCAACCATCAGCTCACAATGAAGCACATTCTTGTTGAATGCACTCTGTACAAACATTCTCGGCAGTGCTTATTCAGCTTCCTTCCAAATCTAAAAGAACTTTTAAAACTCTCTCATATCATAGGCAACGATGCTAATCCCTTAGAGGTATTCTGCTTTCTTAAACGAATAAAATTATATTATCGTCTTTGACTGTTTCCATAATAGTCACCAATGATAACTTTCATATCACTGATTAGCGCAAATGGTCTAAGCAGCCCTTGCGCCAAAATGAACAACAACTGTTCTTCTGAACTGGCTTCTATAATTCCCGCTCCCTCTTCCAAAGCAGATCTAAGACGTGTCACATCCAGTCAACATCCTTTTATTGTCCAACTTCAAAGTCACAGACCCAAATTTTCTTCTTCCTGATTTATTCCTTCAACTTCCCTTCATACCTATTTCCTGAAATTTACAATCTACAGAAATTCAAGTCTAATGGCAACAAGTATCTTCTTTCATCTTCTCAACCTTCAACTGTTGTGCAGTATTAATTACTATAGGTTCTAATATCTCTCGTGCTTGGGTTTTCATAAAAAAAATAAATATGTACTGTGTCTAAAACAGTTGCAGAATATGAAAAAAACAAACTCGTTACTTAAACCTCGTGAGTGGCATAGAGGTTATACCAGTCTTCCCATATCAGGTGTGCAAAAAATTGACTCTGAAGCTTGGCAAGAGTAATTAATGGACTTTTTTCACAACACGGCTAGGTTAATCTGTCTCAGGTGAGGGCTGTATGGATTTTTCTCCCTTAAATTCGGGTTTCTCGTCTAGCAAACTTACCGAAGAATACTCAATTACAGATACAAAATACTGACGCCTGGTACCCTTTTTTGGTTTTGGTGCTTAACACATTAATAACAAAAACCTAACTTATTCAGTCAAAACATTAAAATTATGATATAAAATCACAAGCCTAGATATACCAGGCAACTGCAACAAGAGGTTTTTCACACAAAACTGCAAGCCAACTCAAATTTGACAGGTAAATAAATAAACAGTTAAATCTTAAATTGCCTACAAATGAATAATAACACAGGAGCCGACAAGACAAAAATATGTCGCATCTTACATTAACTTGGCATCATCTTCGAAACAAAAGTTTCATGCCACACAACAATACAATCAACACACCAGATATCAGTCAAATGTTCCTATGCTCCTGCTATGCATAATTTATGTAGTTATCTTCTTTTAAGAAGACATATCGCAAGAATAAATGGACAGGCTCAGCGCTTATAAAGTATAACTTCAAGATTGACTGTTTTAAGTACCTAAGCAGCAAAGCATATTGAAAACAAATCATTGGCATGCTTATAAACAGAATTTCCGAGGTGCTCATAAACAGCATAAAGCACATCATCAACAGAAAGAAATGAAAAACTTAGAACTTGCACTAGTAAATAATCTACCCCATCAGCCAGTATCCAATATATCAAAGTTACCTTAAATAACCATTTCGTTGATAGTAACTTATTGCTCGTAGCCTTCAGGGTCTTTAAGGGCTTGTCCGCACTTTTCAGTGACAAAATGATTATTTATTTATTACGAAAATGTTCTCTTCATTTTTGAAATTTCAGCATATTGCTAATCATATACGGATTGTGATTCAAATAAGAAACGTGCGTGGGAGACAAGGAAGACAGGTTACTCTGACAGGAAAGCTTATCTTTTATAACAGTAGAAACAGTTACAAGTAAATCGTCTGTTTGTGCCATTGTAGAGAATGCTGGTGATTGAGCTGTCCAAATTCTATTTTTTGATAACTCAGATTAATTGCTTTTGTGCCGTATGTAAAATGATTTAATCGTGCTTCGCAGAAAAAAATCGATTAGTTGTACATGAATAAACTGCTTTCTGTATTGTTCCATCAACATAACCCGTGGAATGTAAGTCATTAAATATGCTTTCTGTCCTAACAGGTGTTCATGATAACTGCCTGTCTTGTTACAACATGAAAAATGTTGTAACTGTGTTGCACTCGGCACTAATTTCTCACTCACACAGGGAACAAAAAACAGCGAAACGAAAAGATTCTCAAAATGTCAGAGTAACAAACTGATTGCAGATGAGAAGGAAAGCTCCAAGTGATAATTCGAACACTATGTGGCAACAGAAGAAAAATGGACATGAATATCTTGAGATTTCAAATAGCTTGACGAAAGGCACGGGCCTCCTTTGAAAGAGAAGCGTGATCTCTCTTAGCAACTGTGTAATTTTCAAAAATGATTTTGGAATATTACACAGTTGGAAAACTGAAATATAAAAAGGAAAATAAAAATGAGAGATTGGAGAGAGATTTCATTATAGGAGCTTTTGTTGAAGCATTTAATTACATAAGTAAGGTATACCAAATAACACCCACTTAAAGTTTATCAGTTTGTACAATAATTCCCCTTGAAAGTTACAAGGAAGTTTGGTTGCGTCGAATATGTTAACTTAAAGAAAACCATTAGGTTAATTCGCAATTATTAAATTGTAATTTATACTTTTATTAAATCAGTGAAATGGGCTTTAATAGGAGCATGGAGTTCCAAATAAGAGTAACTTTAGAAACGTTCTAAAGTTACCGTACCATCATCTGGAATATAGCAGTATGGCAGATCTTACAAGTTAATAATGAACGTTTCACGAGTTGCAATCCGTTCAAAAAAAGAATTCAATACAAAGTGTAGGGATTCTTTATCTGATTCGCTGAATACTGGTGATTTAAAGATCTGTTATGCACAGATCTGTAAATGTATCTCTTAATTTTTATAGCCCTCAGATGTAAATGTAGACTGTAAACATTTGTAAGTCCAGTGTGTTAAACCATAGGAAACAGTAGACCTCAGAAAAGGATCCTTCATTTGTTTTGTGAAGTTAAATTTTGTAGTTTTGTAAGATTTCTCTGGATGCTGTTATAGATGTCTAGATATTAAAAATTCGGAAAACCGCATTTTTAATATCTGTATACCTTTCTTTGTACCTCAGAGAGAAAGTACGAGGCGAAATTTTCAACAAAATAAACACTGTAAATTTAAAAATTTCTCAGAAGTGATGTGGTACATCCATACTTGTGCCCTAGTAACGAATTTGTGTATGGTATAAAAAAGTGCGCACAAGGAGTTACGGTGGGCTCCTTTCTTTTTTCCTGGAACATATAGCAGATCGCAATGTAGAAATCTTCTACATGCTGCTGCAGAATAGAAATCGGAAGCAGTGCTCTTGAGCCTCATGATAGCTGTCATTTTATAATACTCTGTGTGTATATATCATATTTATTAAGTAATTTTATGATTTATAATAATAAACTATATACAGAAACAGTACCCATGGAAATATCCATAGAAAGGAATGCAGCAGAAAACTTTGTAAGACACAGTTCATTAATTAATCTGAGTGCCGTCCTTAGAATAGAGTCAAGATTCCTGAGAGAAGTTTTGGGGCATCACTCCAGTATAGAAACAGTATTCCATGGTAGAAGCAGATTCGTAGAGTGTAGGTAGCTGTTTAGAAACAAGTGAAACTATGACTGAAAAAGAAACTCCGTTTTTATGCAGAGGAAGCAATATTTGTGATTTCCTAGTTATACCAAGAGAGATTAGAATTCTAGGATAATTCGTGACAGCGATATGACCCTTCTAGAAATCTGAGTGTCATCTAAGGTGACGACAGGGGCAGTGGAGACGTTTCCCCTTGCATACTCGAGTGCGTGTTTTCGGAAAACTGAAGTTAACTAAGGTTTCTTTGCCCCATTGGAGAATTCTGGAGATCAGCGTGAATTGGTGGTGGTTATTCGAGAGGTTGAGGCGGCTGCATGTGCAGGATAAGGATCTCTGAAACTGGAAGGTGGAATGCAATGTGGTATCATCAAGAAAACTATGGATTGCGTTTCCAGTCATTGGAAGAAGTTCATTAATATACAAGAGGAACAGAGTAGGAAAAAGAAATAAATCTTGTGGAACACCAGCATTAGTGCGTAAAGTTGTCGAAGACCGAGATTCATCTGTCATCAGTCGAAGCGAACGATCAGGGAGAAAACTGGATATCCAATTGGGAAAATAAAATCGGCGACGCATAAGATGAAAGCTTGTTTAGAAAACCTTTACGCCAAATTCTATTATCAATAGACTCAAACATGTCAAGAGCAACTGCTTGGGTTACACCAAATATTCAAATCTCTAATGCATTAATTTTTGAAAACGGTAGGATTGGGTTTCATTGTAGTTATCTTCCTAATTTGACGTGCTAAATTAATATTTTTATCTTATTTTAGGCATTGTTAATATTAGGATTTATTTAATTAGTAGCTATTTGTAACTTTTACATGAATAGTTATTTTTTCGTTTCTTTTCTCACAAGGCTGAATCAAATCCGCTAAATGTGTTCAACCTTTTCAAAGAGGGCAATGTCATTTAGATTGCCCACTCTTAAAAGAAAAGAGGGAAAACACATTGGTAACTTGCTTAATACAATTAACTGTATTAAGCAGGTTACTAATCAGATCAGCCAGAAGATTACATTAAATGAATTCTGTGCATTGGAAGGCTGCAGAAGTTTTTTTCACTGTTATTTTAATGAACAATTTGAAAATAGCTTTAATGTCGATTTAGTGAGACTTAATGACCACTTTACTACGCAGACTGGTAGAATTGTGTGTGTATCTTACTATAATTTTTAGTTTATAAGGTTGTAGTTACTTTTTAACATAGGTTTTAATGTTTTTATCGATATTACACAGAATATTTAGGAACTGTTGCAGAACAATTTCTACAACTTTTATAGGTGCCTGCTACGCCACAGTATCCTAGTGATGAATGAAAAACTTTATCTTAGGAAGAAAGGTTTATGTTAGTTGCTTATCAGGAGACTAATCCAGCTAAGCTATGGAGCAATAATTCAATACATTTCGAAAAACCATTAAATATATACAGAAACCATAAAAATTCTTTCTCCATCGAAATACAGTACACACGCCATTCAGAGTAGCATTTTATAACGTCCAAAAATATGTACCTTCATAAAGGCATTCAGGAACATTGGAATGGATATGTAGCGCAACAACCGTGATAAAAATTTGTTTAACGTACCTTTTTATATAGGAGAAATATTTATTAAAAACTTCATATATTTTTTGTTGTTACGTTGTATAAGTTGTAGTTAGCTGCTGCTCCAATCTTTAAGATTGAAACAGCAGTTAATAAAAGTGCAGCATTAAATTATATGTAAAGAATATGATATTCATAGCAATACATGAGAATTTCCTGTTCTAATATAGTGACATCACAAAAACAAAGTACTGGATTTTTACAACAAACTGTATAATTTCTAGTGACCCATTTGTTATTCGAAAGTGAAATTCTTATCGATAGATAGCTGACTAGCGACAATAATAAATACCCAAGTTTCAAGAAATTCCCAAATCAATTTTCTTTCTGCTTGTGAAAGAGGTCATTTCGAAGTGCAATATCTATTCTTCCAGCACCATGTAGCTCGCCAGTAACACAGAAGATAATGGTACCCTTGCGTGAGAAGATTGCGATACCTCATGTATATTTGTATAATTCGGCAATAAGGGAAACATGCGACTACATTAAGTGCGCTTTCCAAACAGTAAACTCTACCACTGAAGTACGGTTGTTTAATCCAGAATATACAGGATTTTCGAATTTTACAGAACATACGCATCCAATCTACTGTGATGCGGTGATTTATTTATATCTACTCTACAACCAAAGGAATACAGATGGGTTTCTACAACGAAACTATTCCTTAAAACAATCCTAAACAACTTCAAACAATTTATGTAGTATGCAGTTTTCGCTTTTATGCAAATGAAAAACATGCTATCTGGAATAAAAAGAGACTATCAATCATAGATGAACTACCCGATATTTGCAGTTCACATTTTAACTACATGAATTTTATGTTCCTAGGAACTCCTCACGGAATTGTACAACTGAATGGATTGCAAATGTTCTGCTCTAGTATTATCGTATACACAACATTTTAATATTCTTTAAGTATTTATTTACTTTCATTTTTAAGCATTATTCTATGCATTACTCTACTTAATAAAAGTCCCAAAATTTCAAGGAGAGGCATAGAGAGTATGATATATCACGCTATATTGATTTTTTTTTAAAAAAGAATTCCTGTAGACTCCTTAAATCTGAATGCGTAGATGTTCTCCAGGAAAGCTAACTTCCACTGATAGCTGTAATGTGAAAATCTAATTGTAGCAACAGCGATTATTATACTTTTTTTTATAGATACCGATAAAATCAAATCTATTGCATTCTTTTAGTAAACATACTGACATCAATAAGGCTTTCTTATTCTTATGCAAACTTTTATTTGAAAAACTGTCAACAGTAGTACTCTACATCGTAGAGTCTACAATCCAAAAATACATAGCAGTAAGAAACGTAATTAATGTTCTGTAAAATACACATTTAGTAATCTATAAACGTGTTTACAATCAAGATACTTAGTTATAACCATATAATCAAACCGCATTATAGCATTAGCAGCAAAGTATATCTGAGATCATTGGGGCAAGTGTTCGATAAAGTTTTTAATATTGCTGATAAATAACTTTATACAGTTTAATTAAACAGAAAATTATTAACAAAATTGTCTTATTTATATTTTTAAATATAGGGCTGAAAGCAAAAAATAATTCCTTCTGATAGCAGAATATTTTTGGCAGAGTAGTATATAATTTAAAGTGCTTCATGATACTGTAAAATATTGTTAAAAACAGTAAAACTCGAATTGTTGGTGATCTATGAGAAAAACAAAATAAGCTTTATATAACTTTTGATCTCTTCACGCTCCAATGAGATAATTAAAATTAAGAGCAACAGCTACGACAGTACTTCGTTAGAAGTATATAGATCTGTAGGAAAAACTTTGTGCATCCCTCCAAAAGAGAAAAATCAGGAGAGGCTCATCTAAGAATCAGGCAGACTTTATTAATTTGACTTGGATAGAATACAACACAAAGCGAAGCTAATTTAATCTTATCCTGTGTAAGGTCTCATAAATTCCTAAATAATATTGAGTTGCTTTCTTTACTATTTCCATGAAACAGAAAGCACATGTCTCGTAACGTCTGAAGCAGAGAGTAATTTCCTGTTAATGAAAGGGATTTTAATGTGTAGCATATTTTTTTTTTCTCTCTCTGCTCACAGGGAGATAAACATTTTGTACAGTAACGCAGTCGAAAAGACGGAACTATGGTTTGCTGTCAAACAGCATAATATCTGCAATGTCAAAAACGTCTACCACTCATGGGTTGTATTAGGCCGCAAAGAAATGATAAAATTCACGCCTTGCGATAGAATGTAAAGACAGTACATTCTATCGCAATGTAAAGACAGAGGCGAGTAATTGGGAAGATTATAATAATTCTTAACTGACTGAGTTTCCCTTAAGGTGAAGGTAGTAGGAAGATAGGTAGTAGTGAGATTCGTTCTGTTGTTTGTGGCCCTTAATTTTGCTTTTGATTATTTAAATTTACTCTGCCATTTCTCTGAAACTTTCATATTGTTGACTGTGCCGGTTTAAAATTTCAACGGGTCCCTGAAACTCTGCCTCGCCGGATTTAAACGAATTATACTTAAATGTTCTTCCGAAGAAAGGCGACTACTGTTAACTGCGAACTTCTTGCTAGTCTCCTTTCTCCGTCTGGGGTAATTGTGCCCGATGGATCCCAGAGAACCTATCTAGTTAGCTCTAAAACTTTTCCTCTTCAAGTACGCCTTCACCTCTTCGACCAAAACAGCTGTTGTCGTGGGTCCACAATATGGATGTTGACTTCAGTAGGTTTGGTCAGGATTGAGTACCTAGACGAAGAATATCCCGTGATCGCCGGCTGAGGGCAAGATGTTCATCACTTATATCCTCAGTTAATTTGTTGCAAGGTTCGTGCACCAAACGTTTCTGAATGCAGTTTGGTCGAATAACTGCCTAGCACTGCTCCTTGTATCCGAGTTTTACTGAACAGGTCCTCTAGGCTCCGTAAATTCAGGCCGATGCGCATGATAAAGACTCATATCTGAATCCGTCAGATTTTACAGTTGCCATCTAACCTTTCTTTCTTTCATATATTACTTTACCGTATTCTCTAGTTTTAATTTATTTCGTTTTTTTTTTTTTTTTTTTTTTAAGTTAAAGGGGACATTCCATATTGAAATGCTAGTCTCTGAACAAAGTTCAGTGATGGGCTATTGCAACGTGCATATTGCTACGCCTATAACATTTATCCAACTACGCTGCCATAAGGATGTCCCCACCCTCTCTCTCTCATAAGTTTGACTGACCAAACCTGTTTGTTTCCTCCTTATATGGGGTGATTATAGGGATATTGACTATACTTCTTGAATTTCCCCCCCACCACCATCTTTCATCACATTCGCTCTAGTTCGATAGCTGTATCTTCGCATTCATACTTGATAAAACGCAATCAGTTGCTTAACGAGTCAAAGTTGGCTGTCAGTCTCACTTTCCCTTCGTCATTTGTCCAACATTAATTTGATAATGAAATAAAAGTGTCACTAAAATTCATATTTGTATGTTAAGACAATTATATGTAAGTAAATTTAGATCAACTACCTTCCTTAATAAAAAATAAAAGATTGCACATTTTTAAAGAATTACCACTTATTGTTCCTGGAGTAATAACAAAACCATCACTTCTTTCCCACGATGTTACTTTCACATATTCACTAACGTAACTTGGGATCTGGCAGTGCAGAACAGCAATATTTCCCCTTAAAACAAACTCGTCGAGTACTCTGATATCATAATGTTGCAAGACAACTAAAATAAAGAGAAGTAATATCATTATAAAATTTCGCAGAAATGATGTTATCAATAAAATGCTAATGATTATTGGGCCATTGCTTTATATAAAATGTGTAAATAATTTCAACATTAAATAATTAAGTCATTAATGAATAAATGATTGCATTTTATTTCATTATTTCTGTTGATATTTCTATCTAAACTCCAAAATATTGCTCCATTTCAAATTCGCTCACTTGTAATTTTACAACAAGTGAATACATCTTATACTCAATCATAAAAAAACGAAAACTTTCGAAGCAAAATTAACGGACTAAACTAAAAGTGAAACTTGCGTTGGATTCAGAATGTAAACACAGGGCAATTGGTAGTGCTCTCATGTTTGTTGTTTTTATCTCATTTCAAGATACGAGGAGTGTCTGAAAAGTTCGTGGCTTGAGTATGAAGAGTGCATTTCAGAACTCTGGTAATATGTTACTTTTCAACATAGTCCCCTTTGGAGTCAAACCACTTTTTGCCACCGATGCTGAAATGCGTTGATTCCAGCTGCGAAGAAAATTTTCTCTTGGGCCTTCAAGAATGCATTTTTGAAATGATAATGCTAGATTTGGAGAATATGGGGATGGTACAAGATTTCGAACATTCATACAGTGCCGCTGTGGCAATGGTAGACTTGTGAACAGTTGCGATGTCCTGGTGGAACAATACTGCTTTTCTCAGTATTTTCTCGGCGTTTGTCTTTGATGTTTTCACGCAAACGCTATATATATATATAATGCTATCGCTTTGCAAAAAGAACGAATCAAATTGGCTTTCTTTGAAGGGAGAGAACTGTTTACCTGTTTGGACTGCTCGTTTGTCTCTGGCTGAAACTGATGTTCCCGCGTCTCATACATGGTCTCAAACCTTGCTGGACCTGTTTGAAACTATGCAAATGTTCACTTGACTTCACAACTCTTGTGCGTTTTTAATCTTGTTAATAACTTTGGAACCCATCATGCTGAAATCTTTTTAATTGCGAGAACCTTTGTTATTAATTAAGTGGTACACAAGTCCAGATGAGATGCTGGCAATGTACCGAACTGTCACTAATCGATCACTCATCACCAGATCATGCACACTGTCAACAACTTTTGGAGTGGCGGATGTCGAAGGTGTTCCACGGCATTGGTCATCATCTCTAGGCCCTCCCTCGTTTAAATTCTGCCATCCACTTTTTAATTGCGGAATACGAAGGGGCATTCTCGCCCAATGGAACTATATTCTCATTAATTACTTTTGGCTTTAGTCCGTGTTTTTTTTTTTTTTTTTTTTTTTCTTCCCAACATTGGTTGAATTCACGGCGACTGATTTTGCCCATCTTTTCTCATTCACACAATTTTGTTGAATCCAGGACAGGTAATTAAAAGAAGACTTTACTGAAAAGACTTTACTTAAATACATATTTAAATTAAAATATGAAGGCTGAATAACTGGATAATAAAATTACTTGCCTCTAATATTTTAGTACGCAGTGCATTTTATTTTCAAGCTGTTTCTAATGGCTAATTTGTCTACGGGCTAACGCACGAAACTTGGTGGGTTACTGTTTGAAGTGTTATGCTTGGTTTGGTTATTTGGTTTTTTTTTTAGGAGCATTAGCAACTAAGGCCATATTGCTCGGTGAATATGCGGTGGTCATTCCTGACCTTCCACATTCTCCGTATTTGGTGGTGACGGGCTCGAACCCCGGTCTAATCAAGAAGCGTGTGCTGCTCCTTCCCACCTGGCTACGGAGGCGCCAAAAAGTGTTATGCACTAATTACAGAAATTAGTATCAGTCCTATACGAGGAATGATATAAAGTTACTCTTATTATGGAGTCCTAGGAAACTCGTTGTTTAAATTTGGATTGTGAACAAAGTTGTGTACATCCTAATAATCAATAAAACATTTTACCAAACTTAAATCATCACGGTTCCCCCCTCCTTGAGTTATTGAACGTGCACTTCTACAGAGAAAATACGAGCTGCGAGTTCTGGCGCCGTTAAAGTAACAATTCGAAATTTGAATTTATTCATTTATTATTATCATTTATATTGATAGCAAAGGCATTTTAAAGAAAGAAATACTGATTTCCAAATAATAAAACAAGTATTTTTTTTACAAGTATAAGAAATTCGCAAGATTAGATTATCTGACTCGTTAACACATTTTCCTTTTTGCATAAAAATACGTAGGCAATTTAATACCCTTCTCAAATGCTTTGGTACGAATTTTTGCTATAACATTAATTATAAACTGAAAGATTGCTATTTATAACAGCGGAAACTATATTTTTCATTTAATACAAAATGTATGCAGTAAGGTCACATCTGACCTCTGCTATTAAATTACCTCTGGTACAGAAAAGAATTGCGCACTCCGACTTGCGCCAAGTAATAAATATTTATCAGAATATATTTATGATTTTTTTCTGTGATTTTCTTTTTTATAATTTGGGTTTATGAGAGAAACTGACAGCGAAACTAACTTTCGCATTTTCCTTTAACAGACGTGAAGCCTTTAATTTGTTATCGTAAACATTTAGCTCGAGCAACACGACCTCTCTGGTCCGGAAGAATGAGTGAAAGAAAGACGCTTCGATTTCCGTTTCTTAGTAGGAAGCAATTTTCTTACCTCCAGTGTATAAGTCGTTCCAACTCATTTTTATTTTCGCTCAGAGTTTTCAAGCGAAAAGAAGATCCTGTAAATCCATTCAGATTAAAGAAGAGACCATCTAAAGAAAGGGTAAGTTTGCAAGAGCTTTTTTGGCCATCAGCGTATCAGCATTTCAAATGAGAAAACTTTTGATAGTTCTTTTAAATGCAATATTCGTTATTAAATCGAGACCACACCGTTTTAAACAAAAAGGAATAAATAATAAATTTGACTACATTGTTCCAAAAAATGTTCATTTTTATGAGCAGTTAAAAATACACCCTTAAAACATAACTGAAGGCTGAATAACTGCATAATAAAATTACTTGACTCTGATCTTTCAGTATGCAGTCCAGATTATTTGCAAGCTATCTCTAACGGCTAATTTGTAAATATTTATTCTTAATTATGCTAAACAAATTGTATAAAATAACCATATTCAGAAATTGTGATTATTTAGAAGTAAAACTCATTAAAATACATGATACTAGAACACTTTCAATACTTTAATAACATTTTATCATATTGCTTTTCATTTCTTTTTATTCGCTATATAAAATAACATTCATTTTTACACGCAGCCATCTAATTTAAAAACAAAACATTATTAGCAACTATTTAACATTTCGTATTACATTTTTTTTAATTCATTATGCAAATCCCCAACGGCGATCATTTCTCTTTCTGTGGAACACAATAAAAGTTACTTAAAAGCAATTAAGAGGGGAAATAATGCGTGAGAAATAATTCCATAACTGGTTTTGTCATTTGCTCTCTGTAGAGCAATACAGTCACTGATTCGTTATTGCCAAAACTGAAAATAAAGACATTTAACTAGAGAGAGTTTATTATTTATTAAAAAAATCCAATCACTACAAGATTTTCTTTTCATTTACATTTTATTTTCACTAAAATTATCCAATTTACAATTCATCAAAAAATATTAATCAACTCGAGATTCAATGGTGAACGGCAAGAATTCAGAGCAGAAATCCTCTAAAAAACAAATGAAACGCATTAAAATACAGAGGAAATTTAACATTTGGTCTCGGAATAGTTTTGTTAAAATGGGGTATATCCACTTAAAAAACAATAAAATAATTGATATCTCGCTCTCTTTATGGATGCAAAGTTTAGTTTGGTGAAAATAACCAGGCAAATTGTATCAAGCGCATTATCTTAAGTACAGTGCAGTATTACTATATTTATCAAGCCAAATCATTCTGAAAACGCAAAACCAACTGAAATTGTCATTTAATTAAAATATGTGTGCCTTCTGAACTGTATAAATTTGGCATTCGAAACTGTACGGTACAGCACTCTGTTCATCAGTACTCAACTTGCGCCTCTTCTTATCCTGAGTGGTTAACCTACATTGAGTGGCACTTTATTAGGTACCTTTACCTTTGAGGTTTCCCATGCGTTTCCCTCTTGGGAAACGCTTGGCGTTGTTCCAGGGGTTGAAGAGGAAAAGTTCGTTGGGTGTGTTGCATTGTTCCTATAGAACAGCGGTTCCCAAACGATTGAGATTTACGGACCCCTTCAAAAATCAAAACAAGTTTGTGGTCCCATTCAAAAGAGAAAACCCAGTATGAACACTGGGTTTTCTAAAAAGAAAATTCAAAGTTTAATGTGTGAAACAACTCAACTTTATTCTTATTTTTATACAGATACATAATAATAACTTTATTTATCATCGATCTGCTATTCATAGAATGAATAATTTGAAATATGCATACAATTAGATACAATAATCTTATCGAAAGTAAGTAATGTTCTATGACGAAGTTCGTTGTGATTCATCAGTATATTTTTTAAGAAGAAACGTTACCTTCTGAACGTTTCGCGGACTCCCTGAAACTGTTCTACGGACCTCCACGGGTCCGCGGATCCCACTTTGGGAAACGCTGCTATAGAAGAAAATGTAGCAGCAGTCACGTTGGTTCCTCCCCTGTAAGGGGGGGATACTTATGCATTAGTCGCTAATTGTTTTTTGTTAGAAGAAAGACGGCATTTAAGCAAACTGAAGAGAGCTTTCCAAAGTTTCCTTTGCTGTTGAATTCTTGTTTCTGGTACAACTGTTGACGCACCAAGTTGCAGATTTAATTGATATCGTAGATACACATAAATTGGGCAATGATACAGAGTGATTTCAGTCATCCTCTTCACCACAGGTACAAAACGTTTATCAGAAATGTCTAAGTTGCCTAGTTTTCTGTTTGGTGGGCTATGAACGGTAATTTGAAAAATTGTGTGTAGATTAGGGTAGAACCATTTCACTCGGGTTTATCAAACAAAATTCACTGGAGGAATGAATTTCCCTCCCACCAGTAACATTTCTAGTATCGTTTTCCTCCAATCTGTTTTACCAATTGAGCTCCAATTCACTCCATATTCTTCTCTTTTCTCGTGTTGAGGTTGGGAGCATTTCAAAGACTTTAGCGGGAATATTTTTGTTAGCTGCATTGGAGAGGTCACACTATTAGATATGTAGGTCCAAATAAAGTTTGTCCCGCAGTTGCTAGACGGACACGAGCTATTTGTAGTAAGATAAGGTTCTGCAATACCACCTTCTAAAGTAATTGCAGGGTCCTTTCCCTGAGATTCCAGTCACGCTAAGTGAACCTGGAAAGCAAAGCGATACCTACTTCTCAAGTTTTATGTGACAGGAAAGAGGGAAAGATTTTTGAGTTTCCCACCTAGGTACTTATTATACCATTTTTAAGTTGTGCCTGCATTTTTTTATTTGCAGTTAATAACTTCTCTCTGTAATTTTCATTATTAGTATAATTTTAATTATTTATTATGGTGAACTTATTATAATTTCATTAAAATAAATTAAAACGGATCTGTTATTTTGAAAACCACTGGCCTTCTCGCCGTGAAGGGCATTGGCATCACCAATCATTTTTTTTTAGATTTGCAACTGAATGTTTGCAATAAAGATATTCTTTTTCTAAAAATACAGAACAATCGCCATTTTCCAGGATTTTGTTTTGGGCTCATTGTTGTTTTCTAAATTTATCAGTGATATTGATGAAGGCATGTCAGCTTTAATATCGAAATTTGCAGATGATACAAAGGTTGGCAGGGTGGTTAATGACTGTAATGGCAGATGCTACTGCAATATGATGGATCTAGAAAAGTTAGGCAGATGGGCTAAGAAATGGCAACTGAAGTTTAACATTGATAGAGGTCGCAGTAACCCCAGAGTAACGTATCAACTGCGTGGAACTACACTCAGGATAGTGGAAAATGAAAAAGAACTGAGGGTAACTGTGCAGTCAGATATGAAGTTTTCTGAGAAAAGAAGACAGGCTGCCAAGACAGCCCATGGGCGAATGAATTTCTCCCATGGTATACAATGATGGTAATCAATGATTTTACAGGAATTTTGCTCAGGACGAATTTTGAGTACTGCATACTGCAGGCCTCATTTTTAAGGACGTGAAGCTGCTGGAATGAGTACAGAGAAGGGCAACGCGAATGGTCAGCAGAATACAGGAGGCGCTCCTACCAACAAAGGCAAATGGCAGCTTTTTTTAGAGACTAGCTACCTGATAGCACCTTTTTTTGGAGGGGGGGAAATTTGTTGGTGACCCATAGGATTTAATATAAAAATGGAATGGGCTAAATATTAATTCTTAAGATGTAAGGCTTTGAATGATGGATTCTTAATATTGATGGAATCTTCCTCTTACTCAGACCAAACAAGAGGGGGGACAAATTTAAATTGAGGAAGAACGGTTCAAGATGTGCGGAAGTTTGCCTTTAGCCAAGGGGGGGGGATTTGTTGGTGATCACAGATTTTAGTATTAGAAACGGAATGGGCTAAATATTAGATATTTCTCTAGTGTGGAACTGATTGCTTTGAAATGGATAAAAGGTCCTTTCAAGGAGGAAAAAAATATGAGGCAGACCCATAGATCTCCAAGGAGAAGGGGGCAGAGTAGACAGTGACTTTCATTTATTTCTTCGTAAATGACTACCATTTATATGAAAAAAAAGAAAAGCTCGTTTCAGCACATTTCGCAGAAAAAAAATGGCCGGCAGTAATTCTGATTAGAACTTTGGCGAAATCAACCTCTTTAAGGCTGCATGTTGATAAATGGGATTATTATTCCTGACAGATTATTCGTACGGATTGTTAGTACTGTATAGTCTCTAAAAAAAGTGCTCTAAACTGAAGGTCCAGTCAAAATATTTCATATATTCAGCCTGATGCTTTATGAACTTAAAATGTCAGAAGACAACACAGAACTATTATAAGAGAATGTAGTCGTATAAATATATGACTTTGAATAGAAATGTCATGATGAAACAACGTGGAAGTTGTTTAAAATAAAGGAACCACGTTGGGGTAAGTAATCTCGATACAATTTCGTCTTCTAAATTCATTCCAGTGATTGGGAGAGGGAAGTTGACAGCGAAAGAAAAAAATGTATTTTAAATTTTTTACAGAATGTTAGTAATGAATAATGATTCACAAATAAGATTATAAATAATTATATTTATTCCTAAGAAATACTTAAGAAAGTTGTGTCATGTATTTTTTATTCATAAAGAATAAAACATTCGTAGAATTTATTACTTATGAATAGCATATATCTCAAGAATTAAGTTTATTATTTTAATAAAATACGTTTTGTTGCTGTTTTCTAGGTTAAATGAGATGGGCTTAATATGGATTGCAATGCCACTTCATAATAATGTAGGTGTACAAAATGTGAGGCGAAAAATATTTTCGGTGAATGGAATACAAAATAGTGAAGTTATATATGCAAATCGCTTCATTTTAGTCAGGCTCTCCGAAAGAATTTCATAAGCACTGTTCCAAGTAAATGTTGGTGAAATGTATTGGGAGATTTATGGAAGGATCGCTAGTGATGCTCGTATGAAAATTACGTTTATTGTTATATGACATATTAAAACTAATATGGAATTAGTATTAATGCATAAATTGCATAAACGATTTATTTGAAGAAAAAAAAAAAACCCTCTTTTCTGCTTAGGCCACATACACAGAATTAATTTCTATCCGAAGCTTACAACGGCAGTCTGGAGTGCTGCGTAAATATAAAATCCGCGGACAAGTTTTTTCGCTTTCTGCGGAAGTCATTTTTCTTCTGCCCTTTACTCACTCCACATCGATGGCCACAATTTAAGTGTCATTTCTCTGATAAAGGAACAAGCATATAGAAAAGTTGTATTTCAAGCGCCTTTATGTGTTTCTTTCCACTTCTCCGTATCGGAACATCGCCGTCGTTGAAAAATTCATGGGCGAACAGTGCATCATAGTGTCGCTTCTATCGAGAAAAAGAGATCAAGAAAACAGAAGATTTCCCGAAGCTCTCAAGAAAGTACATTTTATTTGTTACAACCAATGCTGAAACATGAGAATAAATGATCCCTCTAATCGCCACATGGTGAAAGAGAGATGACTCTCTTCAGGAACCTTTAAAACAATGTTAAAATATAAATTCGCAATTTCTGTCTGGTTTATAAATTCCTAAAACGTCTTAAAATAACTCATCTTATTTGTTTATGTTCTTCCCTTATTTTTTATGCAAAACTATTTGGTGCTTGGAGAGTTACAGTTTATTGTCCATATTAAATATTCAATAATTATGGCTTAATGATAGCACAGATTGTTAAACGTGTACTTTCGCTGAGATGTAAAATTTGGATGACGGCAGGTGCACAGAATACGTTGAAGGATACCCGTATGCTATACTGTATATGCATTTAACGAAATTGAAATTTTGTTATTGATTTAGCTATTACCTTTCACCTTTGAGAAACAATGAATTTTTCCTTTATTAACTCAAAGGTGAGTTCTTAGATTTCGGTTGCTTTTAAACTGCAAATTTATGAAAACAAAAGCCTTCACATTGAAACAATTATGAGTACGTATATTCTTTTTATTACACCAGTGTTGTTCTCAAAATCTGTTTTATAAGTAAATATTGTGTATATCTGAATTATAAAAAATATTATTACATATATATATCTAAATTATAATAAATTTATTATGTGTATCCCCAAATTATAACAGAGATAAGTTACAACACATATAATTCAATTATAATACAGTTTAGCAGAGTTTCACCTATATATAAAAACTGATTAAAAGACTTGACGATTGGCCTTTGCACTAATCACGCCAAAATATTAGAAACTGAATCGCATTATATCACAAGGATAATACAGTTCAGGTTTTTTTACTGTTAGTCAAAAGGCGTCAAGTGTAATTTGAAACTTCTGCTGCAGAGGCGGATTGATAGTTGTAATGGGACTAGAGAAATGTTTTGAGCGGCTTTCCAAGTTTTTTAACCACGCTCATTTCTTCCCATTAGTGGAAGTTGGAGACCTGCAAATACTACACCTATTTAATAGAAATTAATTCTGTAAAGGTGGAATTCCTTTGAGCAGAAGTGGTTCAAGAGTTTTAATGTCATTGAGGTGGATTTAAAGGTTCAGAGATACTACTAATTGTGAAGAGTCACAGGAATGAGGTAGGATAGTGATATTAGCCAAAATAACACTTGCACCCTTCCTGTGAGTATCTGTTCGATCTGTAATTACTTTATACACAAACCGAAACACTGAAATAGGTGCAAAATACCACAACCAGCCATGTACCGTCGGAAAAACGTGTTTAGGCAACTAAAAGGGATGTATTAGAGTTGTAAAAAGCCAAAAGAATAATAATTTGCCTATATAGTAATGCAGGATTATTGTAAATAAATAGTATAAGTATTGCATTGTTTAATCAAATACTGGTATAATAGGACTAATGGTGAAATTGTGCTATCCAGAGAGAGGGAGAAGAATAATTTCATTATGGTCAGAAGTCATGAGAATAAATGATCCGTCTAATCGACACGTGGTGAAAGAGCAATATTCTCTTCAAGAACCTTTAAAATGATGTTAAAATATAAATTCGCAATTTCTGTCTGGTTTATAAATTTCTATAACATGTCTTAAAACAACTCATCTTATTTGTTTATAATACAATGTGGACAGGAGATCACAATGTAAAAATACAGTGTAAAAACAGATTTCTGTGGTCATAGGAAAAGGTGAGAACTTCAGTTTGAAGAGAGAGGATTACAGCAGATCAAAGTACAGTACTGTATTTATTTGACTAACTGGAGAGGAAACTATATGGTTTTGGATAAGAGTTATGTAAAATATTCAAGTGAAGCTTCAAATTCATTTGTTTCAGTGAAGAAGTGCGACAAAAGAAAGATGTAGAAGTGGATGATAAGAAAGAACGAGGGGTTAATCGAACAAAAAAAAAAACGAGATCGTTACAGACTATCACAAGACAGGCATCAAGCTCTCTGCTGTGACATCTGAATACCAGATGTCACAGCTGAGAGCGCTCTTTCGTATGTGACTTTAAAAAAGTCAGAGAATGAAGCAGAGAGGCTTCTTACTTGATCCAAATGAAAAGTCATAGAGGGTCCAAAAAACAAAAAGGCAGCTAGAAACACATGGTTTTGCTGGAAGGCGTGAGAATAACTTCTTAGCAGATAATTCTTAACGCACGAAAATGCGATTTCCTACAGTAGTAAAATCTATCTCAAGGTACAAACAACTATACTTACGGAACTAATGCAGTATCAGGATTGGTCAAGGTCCAGTAGCGTTTTAAAGAGTTAAAACTACATTACTGAGTTCATACTATGTTGTTCGCTGCAATGGAGAAAAAGCAGTTTGCACGTCGAAAAAGTTTCCGATTACAAACAACAGATCAATATTTACTCCGCCAAGAAAAGGTTATTTTTGCGACTTAAACCTGTTTCTTTGCACTTCAAAATTCTTAGATTACCTTTGATTACTCTGGCGTTTGGTTACACTCTCCACTTGGTCCTCAGAGAATTTGACTGCATTCTGATTTTGCGAAAAAATAGTTTTGTTAATGTTTTTTTTCATTTGTATGAGTTCTGAGGAGTACGAATATAACAGTGTGTCGGTTTTCATATTTAGAGTGTTATGATGTGAAAAAAATGCAAATAAATTTGATTTCATTGGTACAGTGCACTTATATTTTGAAATGTGGACTTGTTTGTATTCACATTTAAACCGACAAGTACTTAGAACATAATTTTAATGATTCAGCAATGATAAAAAATTCCCTATTCTAGTAACATGCTTATTTATTAAATATTACTTGGTATAAATGTTTTAATTATCGTGAATCGTATACAAAATAGTAAATAAGGGATAAAACTGTCCATGCAGTTTCATTCTGGAAATGAACATGCCGGATTTGGGAATTTCTGTTACATTTCTTTACTGAAATATCTTGGTTGGCATAAAGCTGTGCTTTTACAATACTTATCAAGTTATCAGGGAAAAACTTCAAGTGCTCAGCTAACAAGAAATTAAAATACCATAACAGTAACATGCATTTTACGAAAAAAAAAAAAAAAAAAAAAAAAAGTGCCTAAGTTCATGATATCGAGTTTCCGTTTGTGAATCAATATATGATGTCAAATATTCTTATTCATTATACTTAAAGCTCGTAAAACGAGATATTAACATTAATTTTATACAATTTTAATTTTATAATTAAAATTAATTATATAAAATAAAGAATGTTTGCAAGCATTTCATCACAAAGGTTTCATGCACTACATTTGATCATTTTATATTTATGAAAATATGAAAATAATTGCGCAGAAAATATTTTCTGCACAACCGCCATGACGTCCAATAATCAAGACGAAAATTTCCCCCCCACAAAATTAACTTATTTAATTGTCAAGGGTTTCGTGTGACTGATATAAGTTTATGGATACCAAAGTACAGATACATGACGTCAGTTTTAACCTGCCAACTTAACGGCCGGTAGAAGTTTTATGCATCCAAACCGATTCTATGGCGATATGCTATTGTGCTGATTATTCAGCTGAATTAAGGCAGCGTGAGATGTATCTCTTAGAAAAGGTCAATCATTCTACTTATACAATTCAAAATGAAGTCCAGGGTTTCAAACATTTCAAACCCAGGCTCGATGTCATCTGAGTAAATCTTCTGAAACTTGGCTGCTGCTGTTGAAATGTCTCCATCATTCATTGTTGGAAATTCGACCAGGAAACCAGAAAAATGGTCGAATTCAAACATTTCAAATCCCGGACTTCATTTTGAATAACCCTGTATAAGACAATGATGAACTGGGATATATTTACCCTCAGTGATCACTGAATGACTATCCCATCCGCATAGCTCAGTATAAAAAGCCGAACAGCATCGGTAACATTGGATATTTGAATCTGATCGTACAAGTCAAAGTGATAAAGTAGTAGTCATGGGACGTAGTAAAGATATCACGGAGTTTCAAAAGGGCATGATTGTGGGAGCGCGTGCGTCAAGTGCTTCCATATCGGAAACGGCACGTCTTGTCGGTTGCTCAAGGCCCACTGTGGTTAAGATGTACAAAGAATGGTGTCGAACGGGTCAAACTACCTCCCAATGACAGAATTTTAAAGGATTACGCAAGGTGCATGTTCGTGGTGAGCGAAGGGTTCAGCGCTTGTATGGGCTCTACTGCAGATCACTGTGTGACAGTTGACATCGCAATACAATAATAGGGAATGCAAGAAAAATATTCCAAATGACGATGCGCCGCATCCTCAGAAGAATGGGTTTTCACAACAGACGACGACGACCCCCCTCGGCAAGAGACTCCCTCCCCTCACCGTTGATCATAGTCTACAGCGAATGCTGTGGTGTCAGCACGCTGATTGAACACTGGAACACTGGAAATAAGTGTGCTGGTCGGATGAATCCAAATATCTGGTACAACACGCCGAAAGAAACCTTCGTGTTCGCCCATTATCCAGGTGCAGTGGTTGCTTAATATGTGGCATGTTTTTGTGGCAAGAACTACGACCGCTGGTGCGTATGGAACAACATTTCAGTGGTGAAATCTATCGGCAGCTTTTAGGTGATATGCGCCCTGCCATGTTTCATTTTTTTAAGGACAGAAACAGGATCTTCCAAGCTGATAATGCCCCGTGCAGGCCCGATGTCCATTTTGCAATGAAGAGGCTGTTGACCCACTTCTTGAAAAGTCTCAACGAACCACTTAAGATATCACCCATCGTGATTGGCCTCAAAATTTGTCTGACCCCAACCAATTGAACACCTGTAGGTTGTTTTCCAACAGGTAGTGAGGCGTATAGATACACAACTGTAATCTATTCCGAAGTTGAAAAAAGCCTTGCAGGCAGCATATCCCTATGGAAGTCTTCAGCCCTGTAGTTGAGTAAATTTGTAGGCAAACAGCAGCTGTTATCCATTCAGAATGTGGCCCAACACGGTATTAGGTAGGAGGTCATAATTAAGTGATCAGTGATCACTCAGTATATATACAACGAAGGGTGCGGATATCGGAAAGCAGAGTTTCCAAAAATCTGCAGGAGGCAACTAGCTAAAATCCAGGATATTGCTTAAATCTCGTACATTGTCTGCTTCCGCTGTGTCTTACTAGTTTTCAGTAAGTTTTGTACATTACGGATTTATAAGGCGTTGGTGCAGGAAAAATCTTGTAAGACCATCTAATTCGCAAAAGCGTTGCACAAAAGTAAGCTGAGACCAGATGCTGCAATATATATAAAAGGTAACTAAATACTGGTATACTGTATAATAGCTGTTCATTTATGAACAGGGGACCACATATGCAGCTTTAGACAACAATTATTGTGGAAGGATATATTTTGCAATGAAGAGGCTGTTGACCCGCTTCTTGAAGTCTTAAGACTACGCTGAATGATCTATCATGGCGAAAACAATATAGATACGTGAAAAAACAGAACAGAATTCATAAATTTAAAGACTGTATGTACACTAAAGCGTATGCAATGCGATAATTTTCCGTATATTCAATGTAAAACAAAGTAAGAGGACAAATATACACTATAATCTACAGGTTTGTTTCCCATATTGGCAGACAATGACGCATGAGACAAAACACCACAATCTCTTGATGCTAAAATGATTGATCTCTTTCATCTGGAATTTGATAGGTGCAAATCCGCAAGATTCAGAGACATTTTATCGTTTTAAATTTTTTAAAAATTAAAATATTAAGCAGGATTTAACTACATATTCTTTTGAGGAATTCATGTGAAGTTTTTTTTTTTTTTTTTTCAAAATAGACTTAGAAATTACTTGGGTTATATGATTTATTCAAACTAGTAATTTCCTACTAAAATGTGAGGTCCAATTCTATCCCATGGGTGGAGTGGGTGCGGGATAGCTATTTTTATATTTGACTCAATGCAATAATGGTATTCAAAGAGATGAAAGTTACAATTACATTTAAAAGTCGGGCATCCTCGCGTAAAACATTGTTATTAAGTCAGCACATATCCACATTGAAAATGTGATATTGCATTTCCTTGGATATTGTCCACAGCCTTCTCCTGGTAACTCCGAGGGGAGAGACTTTATGGTTATTTCAACTGTTGTACTGAAGGCCTTCAATAACGTGTCGAATCCTTATGGCCAGCAAGAAATAGCTATAGTGGCTGACGAACCTCTAACTTAATGTTTTGAGTTATCTTGAATCATCATCAGCCATTTTCAATCCACTGCAGGATGAAGGCCTCTCCAGCAACTTTCCAGTTCCTTCTGTTTTGAGCACTGGCCATCCATTTACTACTCAAAAACTCATGAATTTCATGTATCCATCTCCGCCTTTGTCTTCCGGGTTTTCTTCTAGCTCCTCTTGGGTACCATTCTGTTATTTTCTTAGTCCATCTGTCATCATGTCTTCGAGCTATGTATCCTGCCCAAGACCATTTTAGTTCTTTAGTTTTGATACGAATGTCCTTTACTTGAGTTTGCTGCCTAATCCATGTGTTTCTCTTCTTATCTAACAGTCTGATTCCCAATATAATTCGTTCCATTCTTCGCTGTGTAGTTCTTAGCTTCTCTTCCATTCTTTTGGTGAGTGCCCAAGTTTCACTACCATAAGTCATGGTGGGGAGTATACATTGATTCATTATTTTACGTTTCAGACAAACTGGGATATTGCTCTTCAGTATGTGACTATATTTCCTGAATGCTATCCATCCAAAATTTATTCTTCTCTTGACTTCCAGCCATTTATCATTATTACAGCTAATAACTTGTCCCAGATAAGTATATGACTCCACCTTTTCAATTACTGCTCCTTCAATCATTATTTCCCTTTCCGTGGCATACTTGTTCATCATTACTTTTGTTTTAGCCATATTCATCTTTAGTCCAAAATCCTTACTGACTGTGCATAACTGATTAAGATGTTCCTCTAATTCTTTGGGATCGTGGCTTATGACCACAATGTCATCTGCAAATCGTAAATGGTTTAGGTACTCTCCGTTCACATTGACTCCTTTCTGCGACCAGTCTAATCTTCTGAAAGCTTCCTCAAGGGCAGCAGTAAACAGCTTCGGAGATATTGTGTCTCCTTGTCGAACTCCTTTCTCGATTTTAAATTTGCTACTGTCTTTGTCTAGTCTAATAAAGGATGTAGCACTCTCATATATTTTCTTCAAAATCATAATATATGGAGTATCTATGCCTTGTCTTTCCAGTGCCCGAAACATTGCCTTATGCTGTATGGAGTCAAATGCCTTTTCATAATCCACAAAAGCCAGGCATAATGGTGTTTTATATTCATTTGCTTTCTCCATTAGCTGTGATATTACGTGAAGGTGATCCATAGTTGAGAATCCTGTCCTAAAGCCAGCTTGCTCTTTCGGTTGATTCTCATCAAGTATTCTTTCTAATCTGTTAGTAATGACCCTTGTGAACAACTTGTAGATATGGGATAACAAGCTAATTGGTCTATAATTTCCAATTTCTGATTTATCTCCTTTCTTATGCAGCAAAACTATGATTGCATTATTCCACTGATTAGGCATCACACCTTTTCTAATGCACTTTGTGAAGAGCCTTGCCAGTTTTTGTGTTATGTCTCTTCCTCCCAATTTTAACAACTCTACAGTAACTTCATCTTCCCCCGGGGCTTTCCGATTCTTCTTTTTCTTCAATGCATGTTCTACCTCATCAGGAAGAATATCGGGTATATCGTATGTGTTGCTACTTTGCAATCCATCTTCCCCACTGCTGTTATCATTCCCTTGCTCCTTGTATAATTCTCTATAGTAGTCTTCTGCTATTTGAATTATGCCTTCTCTGCTGTTTATAAGTACACCATCGCTATTCTTCAGTTTCAGTATCATTTGTCTTGCTGTATTACTGCTCATGGCTGCTGATTTAAATCCTTTGTTTTCCCTTAATGCTTGTTCTACTTTTCTTGTGTTAAATCTTCTTATGTCCTCTCTGAGTCTCTTCCTAATGGCTTTGCATAACTCAGTATACTCAATTTTCACCCTGTCAGTGTTTTTCTTGCTCTTCATTTGTCGTCTTTGGTTCATCATGACAAGTGTTTCTTGACTAATTTTTTCTTCTTTGGATTTCTGTTTCCCTATAGGTTTCTTGGGCTTTATCACTTTCAGAAAGTTGTAATATTCCTCGTCGATATCTTGGTCCTGAGCAGTCTGCAGAAGCTCAAACTTGTTCTTAAGTTCCAGTACATACTGCTTTTTCTCCTCCTCTGCTATTTCAAAGACCTTTGTATTATTTACTCGAGTCAGTTTTTTCCTTTCCTTTCCTACATCTATATCAAGCGTACATCTTACCATTCTGTGATCACTTCCAACATTTACCTTATTCAGGACGGTAACATCATTCACAATATATCTTCTGTTAGTGAGGATGAAGTCGATTTCATTAGTTGTTAATCCATTTGGACTCTTCCATGTCCACTTTCTGTTCACCCTTTTCTTGAAAAAAGTGTTCATTACTGACATTCCTTGAGATTCTGCAAATTCCACAAGTCTTTCACCTCTTTTATTTCTTTCACCAATTCCAAAATTTCCTATAGTTCCTCTTTCTGCGCTGTTTTGCCTCTTTCCAACCTTAGCATTGAAGTCCCCCATAATAATAGTGTAGTGGGTTTTCTGCTCATCTAGAAGACTCAATTTCAGTGTACATTTCTTCAACCTCTTCATCATCATGGCTCGATGTTGGTGCATAAATCATTATAATCTTTAGCTTGTACCTCTTAGAAATCTTGAGTATTAGTCTTGACACCCTTGGTGATGTACTTTTGAATTCCAAAATGTTTTTAAAATCTTTATGGACCAGAAACCCAACTCCACCTTCACTCCTTTCACTGTTTCCATTGGTGTACAACAGATTTCCACTTGATAAACTTATAAGTGATTCATTTCTTCTTCTTGTTTCAGCCAAACCGATGATATTCCAATTCACATTTTCTAATTCCTTTTCCAGCTCTAATATCCTGTCTTCACCGATGAGTGATCGTACGTTATAACAGGCCAAGTTCAATTTCCGTGCATGGCAGCCTGGTCGTACCCAGAGATTCTTAGCACCCTCTGCTTCCACTCTGATCCTCTCGCTGCCGTAAGAGGGAGAGTGAAAGCTGCTGGGGACTGAGGGCCATTTGTATTGTTGTGCTCTCATTGCTGGAGGGTATCTTCCGTATTTTGTTAGAAACGAAACACTATGTAGTCTAAAGTTACTTTTATTTACTTGGTTGGGTTTTCTTGTCATTTCTTTCACATCAGTAACCAATACACAAATTCTGAGGTTACTTTCTGTCGGTTTTGTGAAAGTACATTAGTGAGTTTTACGAATATAAAGAAAATACTAGAAATATTCAGCGCCCTCTCCTTCCCGAACTTAGCTCTTTCGGAGTACATGGATGGATCGTGTACCAGAAGCGAAATATAGCAGCTCAATATCCTAAAAATAGTAACTTAGTGGTTTGCTACAGATAAGGACTCAGGCTTTCCAGTTAAACGACTGGCACATGTATTGTTTTAAAAAAGTTAAAAAAAAAACAAAAAAAAACATATTTCTAAAACTGTTATTCTTATTTTTTTATTAACTGATTTAAACTAAAATTTTTTGATTATTTTAATATAAAAAGTGAAGTATTTCAATTTAGGGAGGAAGATCTAGGAAACCACGGGTGACAGAGGATATAAGAGAAATGCAGAAAGGAGGAAATGAAGAAGGCTAATACCGAAGACAAGCAGGATGAGATATAAAAAAAGATTAACAATAAGCTTAGAAGCTTAAGATATAAAATAAAGGAGGGATAGTGGGACAGGTTTATAAGGAATCAGAAGTATTGGTAAGGATTAGAAAATGATTTAATATATGAGCGAATAAGGAACGTGAGCATGGAGAAAAACGGGTGAAGCTAGGCTGTTATAGAGGGAAGGAATGGGAAGGTACTAAGAAAACCAGAGAAATGGGTGTAGTATGTAATAATTATAGGTTACCTCAGGCAGGACTAAAGAAAATGAAAGGAAGTAAAGCAATAGATACAGATGGAAGTCCAGTGGAGTTTATAGGATTACTGGGGGAAAGTGGACTTAAGGGAATTAACAGAAGTATGTAGGTATGAGAATGGGATAAACGAACAAAATATTTTAGACTACGGCAAAAAGAAAATCCATGCAGTGAAATGTAAAAAAATTTAAAAGAACTACCCGTTTGTTATCACATTCAGCAAAGATAAAGCTAAGAATATTAAATAGAAGGATGATTATATAATAATAAGGAAGGAAGGAGGAAAAATGTGGGAGGGCACTTTGATTGTAGTAGGGGAACAATGGATGCAATGGGTGTGATGAGAATGTTGACAGAAAGATATCTGGAAGGAAACAATGCATATGTTGTATAGATTTAGAGAAGGCTTTTGATCTGGTAGATTGGATAACATTACTGAATATCCTGGAAAGGTATTCAGTAATGTACAGTTTAGAAACTGTACAGTAGTGAACTGGAAGACCAGAAGAATAATTAGTACAAATTATAATGAATTCAAAAAGTAACAGTTAGGGTACGAAGAGGTTCACTGAAAGTGTAATGATAGGAAGAGGTGGGCCCGTGACAGTCACAAATGTAGGGCCACATTAATAATATATATATATATATATATATATTTTTTTTTTTTACTACAATACCTCACAATTTCCATTTAATTTGCATTTATTTGAGAAATAATTTGACGAACCGAATAACATTACCCGAATCAAAATTTGAAAGGAATTAAATTATTTTAAAAATGTTTTAGGGTTCTACTTTTTGCAACTTCCTTTATTATATTGGAAAAATTCCTTTATTATATTTGAAAAATTCCTTTATCATATGTTAAAATTCCTCTCTTCATGATGCTAAAAGTTCTTTCAGCAGAAGCAAAAGAGGGGGGGGGGGTTAACTCAAAAATATTCCAAGAGTTATAGAGAAATTTGGAAACAACTCAGATTAGTTTCTATGTTTTGTAGCAAGTTCTCTGGAGTTGTTTTTGAACTAAAGTTTGTTGTGTAAATTTTCTTCATAAAAACCAGTTCATTGCGCATTTCGTGTGAAATATCCTTAGTATATTTCTGTTGTAATTTTTGTGCTGAGGCTTTTATTTGTTCATCTGTCAAATCCTGAAAGGTCCATAGGATTCTAAACAAGTTGAAGATTTTGTGCAAGATTCAAAACGCCGAATCGATAAAGATATTACAGAATTAATAATACAAAAAAAAAAAGAAAAAAACCTGTCGATTCTGTAATGTTTTACGCTGCGGGTTGTTTGAAACTCTATTGAGATGCAGTTTCATTTGATTTTGAGAGATTTTGTCCAATTACCCACAGACCTTCGAATTGTTGAAATAAATTGCCTACGTTTTGCAGCTCAACATCTAGAGTCGCATTGCAATAGTCAATAATCTTGAATTAATAATCTACTGATTAACAAATTAAGACGATGCCAGGAGTTTGGCATCGTCTTCGCAAGTCCATGAGACGTCGATGTGAGGCCTGTATTCAAGCAGAAGGTAGACATTTTGAACAATTACTATAAGGTGATGTGAACAGTTAAGTGTCATAGACAGACCTTCAAAACTCGGAAACCAACCATTTCCGGAACTATGTTGATATAAAATATTTTTATTGTATACATATCAGGAACTCATCCCTGAAGTTATGCCATGTATTTTTGAGACACCCTATGTTTGTATTTATATATATATATATATATATATATATAGGAAAAATGGCTAAAGGGGCTCGTTTAGTAGAGAAAATATGAATGGGGAGAACTGTATAGGGTGAAATGGGGAAAAAGTTCTTGAAAGTGTTAGATTTATAGATAACATGACGCTGGTGGCAGATTTTGAGGAAGGATTGCAGAAAGTGGTTTTTACGCAAAAGGAAAGTTTAGACTTGCAAATGAGAATAAATATTTAGAAAAAAAAAGTTATGACAGTGGGAATAGAAATAGGAAGAGAGAGAATAGAACAGCTGAGTGAGTATATACAGCGAGCGAGTATTTGGGAGGTCTAATGGGCAAAGGAGCAGCAGAAGAATAGAATAGCAATGGTAAAAAAATTTGAAAAGCAAAGAATATGTGGGAGATTAGGAACTAGTTTAAGGAAAAGATTGGTACGATGTGTGGTATTAAGCTTTATGAAGCAGAGATGTGGACACTGAGAATGAAAGATCCTGAAAGATTGCTGAAAGCACTGAGGTGTGGGTATGGAGGAGGTTGGAAAACATAAGCTGAATCCATGAATTTAGAAATAAGGAAATTTAAGAAGGGTGGGTGAGAAGAAATGGTTGACTGATAACCAGAGAACAGAAGAGAAATTGTATTAGATATATATTGGCGAGGTGAAGGGCTAATGAAGGATGTAATGGAGGGAAAATTTGAGGGGAAGAAGCCTAGAGGTAGATGGAGAAAAACTATGATAGATGAAGTGAGAGGGAGCATTGAATTTTTGGAAATGACAAAGAAGGCTGAGGATTGAGAAATATGGTGTTGCCATCATCAAAGTCAGCAGCATTGCAGAACAATGATGATGACTTTGAAATAGCTTTCCACTTTGAATAAATATGTATATTATTTATGTTAGATTACTTATTATGCATGATGATAATTGTTTACTTATAATTTTGAATTAGTATTAGCCGTATAGTGCAAGGAAACCACAGGCAACGGCCAAAAAGAGTAGATAAGAAAATAAAAAATTATGCGCTTTTCTTTTCACGTAGTTAGGTATCCGATAGGCCTTTAAAATTTCTTCAAACTATCAGCCTTCACTACCTGCGAAAACAAACTTTTTTCCATAATCAACAAATCGCCTGGCTAAAGGAAAACTTTTTACAATTGTCTAAACCTCTTCCCCTGTAATTTGAATTTATGGCTCCTATGTCTGTAATTCTTTACTACAATGAAAATTCCGCCTTCATTCATTTTCTAAACCCTGCCAGAACCCTATAAACCTCAATCAGATCCCCACTAAGGTTCCTCGTTATCACTCTCTGCACTCCCATAATCGAAGTCTTTCCTCGTATTGTCGCCCTTTTGCCGATCTCACCATGAGAATTGCTCGTCTTTTGACTTTTTAATATATATTTTTTTTCAGATTCCAAATGCGGTCTTACAATTGTCTTATACAGTGGGATTACGACCTCCCTATCTTTATAGGATATTGTTCCATAAATCATCGATAGGACACGGACTTTCCTGGCAGTCTGTTTACAATTCTCAAGAAAGTTTATATTGTTCGTATCGTAATTCCCAGATCCCTTTCTTCCTCTACCCTATTTAATTCAACCCTAACAAGAGTACAAGTTATTTTGGGGTTGCTATTCCCCAAATTTGCATTTTGCTGCATTAAAAGACAGCTGTACTTTTCTGACCATTCTTGAAACCTTCTCAAGTCATTCTGAAGGAACACTGCTTAGCACTGATCATTAACGACTCTCGCAATGTTTACGTCGTCTACAAACTTTGACATCACGCCATTTATTCTTTCGTCGATGTTGTTTATGAAAATCAGAAATAACAGTGATCCAAGAAACGATCCGCATTTGACCCCACTTCTGACATTACACCAATCTGAAGAATATCTATTAATCGCAATCCATCTTAGAATCTTTTTCCAGTAATCCCAACATGTTCCAGCTTATACAGAAACCTCTCATCATGAACTGAATCAAATGTCTTGCTAAAATCCAAATAAACTATATCGAAATTGTTACCTACATCTAGTTCATGAGTAACTATGCGAAAATAGCTTATCAGGTTAGTCAAACATGAATTTCTCTTAACATTTTCCCCTCTGTACTTCAGAATGCCTTTTCTATCTAAATGTCCCTGGATTGGAGCCATAGCTTCTAAAATTTTTCCCTACCACTGAAATCAGACTAACCCGTCCTGTAGTTATCAATTTCACTCTTAGAACCGCTTTTATGTACTGGCGATAAGTTGGCGCTTCTCCAATCCAAAGATGCTTTCATAATTAACCTCAATTGTTCAATAAACTCTGACCTCGTTCCGCAAAGTTACTTGTATACACCAACTTCAGGAGCTGTTGTTGTTATTTGGGTTTTAGGAGCATTAGCAACTAAGGCCATATTGCTCCGGGGATATGCGGTGGTCATTCCCTGACCTTTCCGCATCCCCCGTATTTGGTGGTCACGGGCTACTTCAGGAGCCTTGCTTGCTTTTAGGCTCGATAGTTTCGGTTACTAATTTCGGATGTCTCAGCGTCACTCGCACAATCTCACCTCAGCCAGCAAAGACCGATGCGAAGTACTTATTGAATCCATCAACAACATCAGTTCAAATATGATTTATAGTAAGGATTTAATATAAAGTATTGTGTGTGTGTGTATATATATATATATATATATATATATTTAATAACTGTTATAAGCAATAGCTATTTAACAAAACCGTAATTAATTTTAATCATGGCAACTACTAAAGTAGTAGTTATAATGAAATACAGTTTGCACGACACTGTAATCTGAAATATTGTTGGAATAGTTACTTCGCTTTCAATTTAATACGTACGCTAAACTGCATTCTATATTAGATCCTACGAAATTATCATACGGCGATATAACAAAGGAACAAACAAAAAATATGCTGGCTGAAATTGAAATCGAATAAGTTAGAATTTAAGTTTCGATGCTGAATTATTTCCATACTTTTATGCTTGCGAACTAACAAGAACCGCTCAACTTTCTTGTTTGCAAATTTTACACCTCTAATCACTAACTCTGATGGTTAGCGTTAATTAAAGTAACGTTAGAAATCAAACACTAATGCTAAGATGAAGATTTCATCTTAGCATTAGTGTTTGATCAATTTATAACCAGTACCAAGTCTACGTATATCTTCTTGTGCAGAATAAAAAAAAAAAAAAAAAAGTGACTATTTAAATTGATGTTAAGAATGATGCAAATTATCACGTAATTGTTGAAATTACTAACGCCTTGCCGTGAATTCCTGTATCTTATGAATTTACTAGAGTGTTCTGAGGCTGATTTGCGTATTTTCGGGCAGAGAGAACCGTATTCCCACCCCCTAAAATCGACTGACTTTACTTTAACTGAAGAAGCGTTTAGATATTCAACCGGGCGTCGACGAGATTCGAACCGAGTCTTGCATAAACGAGTAACTAGCGGAGGAATACGGAACTTACTCAATTCCCACGGAGGTCATAACCATTTTTGATAAAAAGTTGCATTCTTAAGTTTATTTCGTGATATGAAACGGGACTGATTTAACCATTGTTTCTGTATAATCAGTTTAGGTAAAGTTATCTTGCCATACGACCATTATTTTTCTTGTTGAAAAAGAATTGTTTGAAAGAAAGGAATAGTAATTATTTTGGAATAACAGTAAAAAGTACCGAGTACACGATTACTAAATGTTGATATTCATAATGTACAGCAGTTAACTTGGTAAAAAATATATTTATTAAAAATGGTGTTCTCCGTAAATCCATATGAATAACAGTTGCGAAGGAGAAAAATAAGCCTTCGTTATTTGTATGGATTTACGGATTTGCTATACCCTATAAATAAACATATAATTAGCGATAAAATAAAAATATAAAATAATGATTATGTAGCTAATTATTGATAATCGGATACATTGAATAGCACTTTTTCGAGGGCTAACATCATTCAATATATCCCACCAATAATTAGCAAGGCTATCTGTTTCTGATTGTTATCCTGTATCTTATGAATTTACTAGAGTGTTCTGAGGCTGATTTGCGTATTTTCGGGCCGCATTATTTTATAGGTCGGTTTATTTATAGGGTATTCTTTTGGTCCGCTTAGTACTTTTATGCCAATATTTTAACACACTTTGAGTACCTGTATAGTACCAATTATATTCTTACATTAGTAATTATATATATATATTTATATATATATATATATAATTACTAATGTAAGTAATTATATAAAAATAATCAAATAAACGAACGAACGGAAAAGAAGAATAAAAGTTAGACATAAATAATAGCCCAGAAACCCCTATATAATTTCGAACTTTAAATCCATTTAACATGACGTATATAAAATTTAGAATAATGCCAATTACATTTAATTTAGCGGTTCCCCCCCCCCCCCCCGAGAGGTACCAGTTCCAAAAGACGTGAAATCCCACCAAAAAAGGGGGTTGAAGGAACTACTAAAAGATAACAAAATCAGAATAAATTAAAATAAAATAAAATAGACTGACCATTATGCCCCATATCGACAGGGGACCACGAGGCCAATAATGGTCATGGAATCTTCTATATAAGCTGATTCAGCTTATAGTATGTCAGTGGTGTGGCTCTGCTTTAGAGTGCTGTCTGTTCTATAATTTATTTTTCGCTGCATAAAGGACCACCGCCGTGCAAATCCTCTGCATTGGGAGCTCGATCGGAGGAGGAAGGATGATTTGGTACTTCGATCTTTTCACCATTGCGACGATTTGTATAGCGATTGAAATGCAGCGATTCCATGACCATTATTGTCCTCGTGGTCCTCTGTCAATATGGGACATAATGGTCAGTCTATTTTATTTTATTTTAATTTAATCTGATTTTGTTATCTTTTAGTAGTTCTTTCAACTCCCTTTTTTGTTGAGATTTCACGTCTTTTGGAACAGGTACCTCTCGGGGAGGGGGGGCGAACCGCTAAATTAAATGTAATTGGCATTATTCTAAATTTTATATACGTCATGTTAATTGGATTTAAAGTTCGAAATTATATAGGGGTTTCTGGGCTATTATTTATGTCTAACTTTTGTTCTTCTTTTCCGTTCGTTCGTTTATTTGATTATTTTTATGTTAATTTTCGCTTTACAGTTTTTGCCATACTACTGGCTTATGTTTTATTTAATTTAAAATATATTTCGGCTTCTTATGGAGGAATTGCGAGTCGCTGCCTCTAATGAATGCCCAATTATTTATTTATTTATTTTATTATAATTTAACTTTTGTCAATATTTAATGGTAGTATATATATATATATATATATATTTAAAAGTTTTACCATAGTTAACCTAAGTACAATATGAATATTACCATTTAGTATATGTGCCCCTTATTTTCACGTGATTATTTATTGTTTTATTGTAATTAACTGATATTTCCTTTCCCTTTCAGATATCCTGCCAATTGCTATATGCAGCACTACATAACTTATCACTGTTTTCCAATACAATTAATATTCCTTTCTTTCGAATATCTCCTCTCTATACTTAATGATGATGCTAACATTATAGTCGTTCAGTTCAGTTCAGTTGTTTTGGTATTGGGCCTAGTCAAGATATACATCTTTATTATTATTTAGTTTAACTGTCAAATTACATGCAATTCACATACTGCAATTAAGCGCGCGCCTGTCCGTGCCCACACACACTGGAATAAATGAAATTGCAGAAATTAAAAAAAGTATACAGCAACGAAAAACTTATTGAAAAGCTTACACGTATGACCCCTGGATTACAAAACGCGAATGTATCACCAAAATGATAAGCGGAAAAGAAATATTCACAGCTTTAAATGCAGAGGTCATATTTAATGTACGCTGAATACATCTCAGTACACGCGTGTACTGAGATGCGAATCAGTATGCTCTATATTTTAAATACAAGTTATTACACTGTTTTCTTACATTACTTTCGCAATGAAGTTATCTTAATTACAACCACGTTTGCGGTTTTCGACCACTGATCTTTCCACATGATCTACGCGTGCTGTCAGAATAACCGAGTAAGAGTATTTAGGGAAATCTGCGAAAGCGAAACTGGGAATATAAAATTCTCTACGCTCTTCTAACCTTTCAAAAAGAAGAATTAAAAAAAAAAAAAAACTAAGAAAGGATTCAAGAATAGACTGCATGTCAAGTCCATTACGAATATAAGGAAAATGTAAAGAAACGCTCCCATCTCCACGTGAGGTCTCTAATGGAAATCCGATAGCTTTCTTCGGATTTCCTAAGACTTTCAGTCCCATCTTCTTGACCATTAAAACTATCAGGAACTCCATTAAGCAACATTATCTGAATTTAAAGAAAGGCTTCAATATCGAAATATACGGGTCCTGCGTACAAAAATCATTCATCTCTTTTCATAAGAGGGACGCTCTTTATATAATGTACATGAGTACCTCTCTCTTGAGGGTTTGATGAATTCTTTCAAGATGCTTGGAAATGGAAAAATAGAAATAACTTGTTTATAAATTCAAACTCTGTTATAGTTCAGTATCTGGTAAAATAAGTTAGGGCTTTGTTTATTTTATTCTTTACAAAGGAAATTTGCAAAGAGGTCTAAATACAAGATGAGCCAGAATTATGTACACATACTTTAACAATCTGTAATTTGTGATCTGATAATACACTGCTCGACAAAATTAACAGAACCAAATATTTTTCATGCATATTTTATTGTGAACAGTGTCCCCGAAGGTGAATATTTGATATAATAGGCATCCTGGCATGCAAATTTTGAGTATTCAATAGAAATCGAGCTACCACCTTACATAGCTATACATTATGCAAATTATTCATGCCTATGAATAATAAAAACAAGGGTTGCGACCAAATCACTTAATTCCAGTTTTTTGGCTTGCTCAGTGAAATAGCCACATCTCCAGTACTCAGAATGGCAAATCATCGTCGTTTAGACGATTCTTTGAGATGGTGGCGGTTGGACGACTTGAAGCCTGGCAGTCGCTGGCGGAGGTGGCACTTTGACTTAATGTGCCACGCAGTGTCGTCTCAACACAATGGAAGCAGTTTCAAGGGACAGGAACCGTTACAAAAAGAACTCGCCATTATCACCCGAAGGCCACGTCAACCAGAACAGACCGCTATCTGTTCCGGTTCATCATAGTGTTCCGTCTTGCTCTTACAGCAAGACGGAACACTATGATGTCCTGTCATCAACTGTCTCTTGAGGTTGCTGCGACCACAGGTGAAAACATTTCCAAATGGATTGTGTTATGAAGTCTCAATACAAATTGACTCTACTCATTTGTATCCGATTAAACCCAAATAGAGCAGACGAGCTCGTCGAAACTTGTGCCATGAGCATGTGACTAAGAGCCCTGACAAATAAGGTGCAGTTCTGTTCTCTTGTGAGTCCCGTTTTAGCCTGCAAACAGATTGTAGACGTTATTTCATCCGTACACAACGAGGAGTGCGGTACCATCCTTCTAACATCAGAGAAAGTGACACATAAGGTGGAGGCGGTGTTCTCGTGTGCGGCGGAAAAATGATCAATGGATTAATGAGATGAACCTCTCCATGTTTTTTTAGGGGCACAGAGGTATAGAGAACAGACCCTAGAACGCTATGTGCGACATTTTAGGAGTGCAATTCGCCAAGATTTTCTCTTCATGCACAATAACGCCCCTACTCAAGTGGTGGAGGAATATCTTTAAACTGAAGATATCAAACGACCGCCGTGGCCAGCACGATCATCAGACTCAAATCCGATCGAACATGTGTGGGGCACCCTTGGGCATCGCATTGCACGCCGACAGTGAATTCTTCGGTTACATGGTGAGCTACGGTCTGCACTGGTGGAAGAATGGGATTTCTTGCTGCAGAATCTTATACCCTTATATCGAGCATGGTTCGCCACTGTCAGGCCTGTTTAGCCGTTGGAGGGGATCATACCCCCACTGATGTCATGTAACCATGTTTTCGAGCATCTTGTATCGATTTTTGTAATGTGACCTTTTTGGTAATTCTTATACAACTTCTATAAATGCCCCTTTTACCTGTCCGAAGTTACTCGCTCAATTTGGTATTGCACACCACCGTACCAAATTTTGTCCCGCTTCATCGCAGGAAGCGACGAGTTTTCTACGTTTTCTGTTAATTTTTCCGAGTAATGTTTATTTAAATACTTTATTTAAAAAAAAAATTAATCATGTCTGGTTTCTATTACTTTAAATAGAAAACAAAGGCAAAAAGAAAACTAATTTAAGATGTTCAAAATGCCATTAGGCACGTATGCATAATCCATATCTTTTTTTTTTTTTTTTTCAACACTCCTACATACAGCGGTACACAAGTCAGTTGAAACTCTGCATGCTTTCTACTGTATCGCCATTCGCAGAATCCTCCAATGTTTTGAGCGCAATTTATCTTTAAGGTTTCCACATGCAAAAAAAAAAAAAAATCCAAGAGTCCGGAGGCTTTGGAGAATATTCAAAAGCACCTCCTCCCACCCCACTGCGAACTATCTGTTCATAAAATTTCCTGTCCAGATAAGTCACAGAGGGCAATATGGAAATATGACGGTGCACCAGCCTGAAAACATGCTGCTTCTAATATTGGGTTACTGCATAATTCCTTAACATTCCAAGATAAGTCTCCCCAGTGCCATTGAATCTGTAATATCCGATAATCCCGTGAGAGGGTATTTTCCTCCAACACAGTTATTCCTAGCAGGATAACATCTGCCTGAGGTGAGGTGAGGATTTTCACTTTCCCAGAAAACGCAGTTGTGACGATTCACGTACCCATGGCTTCGTATGACCATACAATTGCGTTCTCAAAGCGTCGATTCCACCATTTTTATGACAATACTACTCACAAAATTGTTTTCGTCGATCTAGGTCATCTTTCTATAGCATGCAGTAATCGAGGTATAAAAGGTTTCAAATTTATTTTCAGATTTCTATAACAATCGATAGACTTATTTGCAGTTCTCGTGAACACTGCTGTTGACGAGACTGTGGTGAACGTTCATATGCATTCCTGACAGCTTCAATGTTTTCGATACTTCTTGATGTCCTTTTCCTCCCATTGCGTGTCTTATTGATATTGGCAGTTACTGTTAGACGAGTAGGTGCCCTTGTTCCATATTGTCTTTCCCATGCACGCTGAACCTCTACGACATTTTCAAATATCCAGCCATTCAAGAATCGCCTTTCTTTCATCAAAACGTAATTGAGTATTTTGCGCCATTTCTTTTGGTTTCATCCAATCTGAAAAAAAAAGAAATAATACAAATCGGTCATCTTTTTTTGGAATTTATGGCGAATTCCTGCAGTGATATACTTACCCACGGTTTTTTAATTTTTTTTTCGGATATTCCAGTGATAGTTAAACAAATTTCATCAATAGTTAGTCAGCAACTATGATCCTGCATGGATGAACAGGCGACCAGCCACAATAATTTGACTGACCCACTAATTTAAAACAAAGAAATAATTTATTGGAGAATATAAAAACAGATAGACGTTTTCTACAGTGGAGGCTATTTGAAAGCACTCAAAGGATGCCACATAAGAAATCATAAAAATTCAAAATGTTCAAGCGTCGCAAAGAATAACGTAAATGAATGATCAGTACTTAATTTACAGCAAAACTCATTACAAGTTTTATTTTACAACTTAGGTATAAAGACGGTAAGCTAAAATTTTATATATAGGATTATAATTGTGATTTTTATAGGCTAAAGACTAGAGATATATTACACTATGTAATAACAAATTCGTTCTGTTGGTTTCATTTAATTTGCGCACTATTTTGACTCTGGTTTTCCGTAAAGCCACAATATTCGAAACCATTTACACATTTATATGTTTAACAAGTTTTCTGTTTGTTACACAAATAATTTTTCGTCTGTCGGCTACTTAGGTCATTGTGCATTAGCTTTTATGGCACTCCGGCGCATACTTTTTTTTACCGTATAATAATGTCTCTACGAGTGTGTTCACTAACCTATTTGCATGCCGTGCTGGTTGAAAATCCTTTTTCTTCGGCCTGAGATCGGATAACTGCAGCTCGGAGTGAAGAGGCCTTTAAGCATTCCTGCAGCCTTCAACGGGACAGGACCATATATATCTCTCAATGAGTGACAAGGCCACCGCTGAGTGATATCTCATGGAGAACAGAAATGTATATAAAATGCAATTTTATTTGGTTGCAAATTGTTAAGACTTAAGTTCTTTCCACAGTCCTATGTATGGGAATATTACACTAATCGACAGGTCAAGCACAAGACAGCACTAAATTTCATCAATGCGTAAGAAGCATAGTTTGTAATGCTTATGGACGACTGAGATAATTCATGGGCACTTCACTTTTGTTATGGTTGTTGACGGAAACATTTAAAGGAAATTACTTGAATGCTAGAGCCTTTTGAGATTCCTCATATTTGGGGAGAACTCATTAACCACTATGACGATTGATATCACTAGTTGGGGGAAAAAAATCGCACCCTTTTAAAATTCAAAGTGATTATTGTAGATTTGACGTTGCTGAGTTCAAATATGACAAACATATTGCTATACACTCACCCCACCAAGTTTAAGGAAGAAGGAATTAAAGTCAAAAACTAGGGTTTCTAGTAAAAAAAGATTTCATATATTTTAAGAAAATGTTACATATAGTAATAAATTTTGAACAATGGGTCTATTAACCGTATTATATTTACCAAAATGTTTATCTCATAACAAAAACATTTATTGTGTCTTTTTTTGCCTTTTATAATGGTCAATTGGTGACTCCTGTAGGAGATTCCAACAGTAGTCTGCCAACATATTTGGACTCCATTTTTGCTGATATCTATTTCCCAATATCCTGAAACATTTCGCTGTGTTTATCAGAGACCGCTCCCAAATTTTCAGGAAAAAAAGTCTAAATGGGAATGTAGGAAATGAAGCTGTAACGACATGTTGCATCCCCACTCTCTGTACATTGTGGATAGCTAATCCACAATTTCACTGTAAATTTGTGATTTCTCATTGCCTAAAAAGTTCCGGCAGACATTTCGGAATGCCTCCCAGGCTCTTATTTCTGTAGCATATGGTCTCGGAATAGATTATATGCTACAGAATAGCAGTTTGATTTGAGGACCACCAAAATTTTCCTCTTATCTTGGTCTCACCGAATCAAGGAAACTTTTGGCCTCAAATAGAGAAATCCTCCTTTTTTTCTTTTTTGTCCATTGCGGTCACAAATATTTTTTTTATCAAACCTACATGATGTGCAATGGGGTAAATCGATTTTTGACTTATCACCAAATGAGGATGTGCAACAATTTTCTGGCGTAGTGTAGTTTCTCAACGGTCTGGCCATTTTTTTTTTTTTTTTTTTTTTTATCATGTAGTGGCAATCCTCCTCTCGGCTGTTCCACTCCCTTAAAAAAAAAAAAAAAAACAGTATTTAGTGCATCCACCTAGCAACCCAGTCAGCAAAGCTACCACTTTTAGGTCGGCACAGATATTGTATTTTTTTTTTTTTTTTTTTCTTGATAGCATATTTTTTTTCACAACAAGAACCTGTAGGTTCTCGTACGATTTCTTCACGTGAATTGCATGGGGCAGTGGTATAGATAGATAGATAGATAGATACTTATTTCCATTGTGGAGTTTCAAACTGACCTTCGATGAATCAATGAAAAGCCTTCACTGCTCGGGGACGACATGCTCCAGATGTAACTCTTTCATTAATTCCTGGACATTGTTACAAAAAACCAAAAAGAACCATACATAGAGTAATAGGTCGTTATGTTAGATTGCCTCTTCCTGTAGAAAGACACCTTTACACCCTTTTCAAGAAGATTCCACTGCTAAAGCTGTGATCAGTAATCGAGCCTTGGTTTTGGAGAGATAAAAATCTCTGACCAAATCGTTCAATTCCGCTTGAGTGATTAGATGCGGTTTTGTAGTATCAAGAATTGAAAAGTTTGGATCTGCACTCGTTTTGCCTTCTGCATCTTCTGGAGACTCCTTTTCCGATCCTGAATCAGAGTCAAATCCATTAGTTTCTGGTGGCCTTGGCATTGCATCATCGTGAGGAACTGGCCTTGTAGCATAAGGTATGTTGGAATACTCTACTCTACTCTATGTTTAGATTTCCTAGAAAAAACAGAAATATTGGACAGGCAAAAGTAACAATGGTTTTTGTAGTCTGGTAGTTCTCGCCATATCACTGGAACAGCAAAAGGCAAAGATTTATGACTACCTCAGAGGCAACCTCTTTATGTTCTTGAACATGGGCTACAAGAAATCTTTGGTGCCCATACTTTATCTTGATCTCCGACTTCACATCCAAAATAGAGTTTATAGGCTTTTCTCACAATTGGTGACAGTGGCTTCGGCTGCGATTTTAATACTACTTATCCACAAATGTAGCAAAAGCTTTCAGGCTTATTTCGGCAAGAACGCGACATATTTCATGTACGGTTGAAGTACGCGCGCAAAAGAACACAATCAAGAAATTTCAGATTTTTATTTCTAATTTAAACACAGTTCACAATTTACACTAATGCGCACAACACTTGTTTACAAACACTAATTCGCTAAAATACTTATTCATTTTGTTTGCCACTCGGTGTCTGAAACACTTTTTGAAATACGAAAATGCTTGCTTTGTGCTGAAACCACTCGTATATATGCCAATAGACAAGTTTCTAGACGCTCACAATGTTTCTAAAGAATTCCATCGAAAGTTCTAGAACTTTACAGAAAAACATCCCGACCTTTCTTCAGCACGTAACAATATTCCAGAACGTTCCGAAATCTTCTTGAAAGCTCTGAAAATCTCATAAATGTTCCAGAAAAAAAAAAAAAAAAAAAAATAGATGGAAAAGATGATTAAACCAACTACAGGTTTTGGTTTTCGGTCATTAACCTACGATATTTGAAAACTGAGGGTGATGAGAACTTTTTAAGCACATATCTGAGCTTTTGAACATATTTCCTAATTTAGAGGTCAAAATTCAGAATAAGAGCGAGCGAGCAATATAAGAATGAAAGAAACATTTCTTTGCTAGTTTGATAATGAAGAAGGCAGACCGCTATTTTTACTTAAATGTTATCAACTTAAAGAATAAAAGCTATTACGCGATCTTGTTGATAATATTCAGAACAATTAGGATAAAAGACTTCGAGGATGATAAATCCATTTTAAGCTAACTGCCCCATAGCGCATAAATTTTAAAACTTTTTTTTTTTTTTTTTTTTTGACGATATAAAAGTGTACCAATAAGGTATAGGGAATACAAGAAACACGAACAACATGCTTTATCTTCTTTGTTAGACCCCTCATGACAAGAAACTTGATAACTAAGGACATCAGACAGTACCTGTCTGTTAAAATGTGGTTCATTCTGTTAGACAAGGGGTTTAGTCTGTCCTTTCCATAATTAGATGCGAGCGAAAAGTATTTTAAAGAAAGTAGAAAACTTCATGAATAAAAAAAAAAATACGCAGTTGTCTAGGTAATAAACACTGGCGAACATCACAAGGGTGACTATGTAATCAGATACAAATGAAAGGGAGATGCTAAGCAGATTCTAGGTTGCACAGTTTCTTTTGCGTGTTAATTATACTTTCCTGAAAGCGCCAGCATGGTTAGTGCCAATGCCATTTATATATTTTTTTCAGTATTATAATGATACGCATTAATTTGCAATGTTTAATTAGGAACAGTACTGTATTTTCTTAGAATTTGTCTCCTTAATTAATCAAGTCGAAAATCGATAGATCTCAGTCACTATCAGTGGGAGTAGAGTTACTTAACACTCTCCACCTCTGGAAACAATCAAATAATCATGCAAATATTGTCTCGGCGGGAAATATATCCCACGGGTACACGAATTAATGCTAAAACGCAATCTCATCTATAGATCACTTATACTGAATGCATAATGACAGGCACAAGGGGTACTTCTTAATAAAAACACTAATGAGGCAAATTGCGCCTGTAGGTGAGTGATAGAATTAAGTGGTAAATGTTCTTTTTCGGCAGGCATTTCACTTTCTTTGCATAACATATTGTGAAGGCAGCACGCAACAAGCACCACCTTGTCACCTGTTTGAGGCCGTACCTTTGGAAGGCCTACGAAATAATCTCTAACGAGCAGTTAGAATGCCCAAAAACATTTTCTACTACTCGTCTAGCTCTTGGACAATCGATAATTGAAAATTTTCTTAGCCTCATCTCGTCCTGAATTATGTCGGCTATAGGGCCGAAGCAAGTACGTTTATAATGCAAATGCTTCATCTCGTACAATAACATGCCACCGTGGCTCACGATTTTCAAATAATGGAGTTGCAGCAGGAACATAGATTCGATTCGTTTTTTTCCAAAGTTTGAGTTTGAAAAAACATTTCCATCGCTATTTTTGCCATATGAACCTACATAAATTGATGTAGGTTCATATGGCTGGATTTATATTCAGGATTTACAAGTGCTAACAGCACTACAGAATGAGTTCTCTTATAATTGTAAAAGGTTGAGCTTGCATTAATTGGGCGCTGAATATTTATGTTTTCCATCTATGTCGGCAATAAAATTTGTAAAATTCCGTAGTTTCTTGTATTTAGCTGCTGATTTTTTTCAAAACTCTTTCGCTTGGTTCTGGCATTTTGTGTTCTAACTTATGACAAATGGCGTCACAAGCACACATTGGTCACTATTTTTCGAACGGTACTGAACCCTAACTGTAAACTAAAAACTTTCTAAATCTTCTTCAAAATCTGAAGAAGAGGATGAACTGTAGCAATTCAGTTTTCCCAAAGAGAACAATACATATGTAACGTGACGTGAATGTGTCTCCTACGACCGATTTCACAGTTTTCACTAAACAGTGAAATCACGTGAAGTGATAGTGTGTTTCAACCTTAACCATTTTTAACACATGGAACTGAAATTTGGTCTGTAGTAACGCATGCTACTTTTTAAAAATATATGTATATGTCAGATCTCAGGTCGCGTTGTGTTATAATGGGAAAGCCATTTTACAATCTCCCAGATCTAGATGCTTTAAAAGAAAATAATTAACAGGTTAAAATCCATGTATTGAGCTTTAATTAATACCATTTTAACCCGATTGAAAGAACTGCTTCCTTATGTTTCTACTAAGTTCCAAGTAAAACGTTAGGAACACAAAATCCTATTGTCAGATCAGGGCAGTATGCAAGGTTAGATTCTAGATGATAACTGCCCCACCCCCAACAGCTTAACTCAAACCTAAAGTGAAGGAGAGAGACTTGATGACTAATTAGTGGGCCACATTTCTCCCACACTTAAGATTTCAGAGTCCCTTCCTTCTAAGGTGCTTTCGCATATATTGTGTAAAGTACAGTACAACCAACATCGGTTATTTATAACACACGAATTGTATGGGCTTTACTTTGTTTTGCACGAAACAAATTTTATTTTTACTTAAAATTATTACTCTAAAATAAGTTACTATTCAGGAACATTATTCAAAAATTTTCCGAATTAGTTTCTATTTATTTTTTTTTATTATTTTTTATACAGAGCTGGTCTTCTTTCCATCTCACAAAATAATTACAACAGGGATGGCTTTGTGATATAAACACCACTATATACGCAGCGAGCTTTGAACACCAGTGCGCGTGAATATATTCCAACATGTGCAACCCATTTCATGCAATTACGTTGTCACACCGATAGAACACGTCGTATCCTTTTAGCTTCCAGAAAAAAAAAAAAGTCACTCTGTGCACTCTCACATAAGACAATGCCTGTCATCCAAGGAACTAAACAGTTGCTCGATTAAAGTCGGCAGTTGATTCCTAGCCTTAAAGATATGAGCGATAAGCTTTGGTACCGTTAAATGATAATTTTGAATTTTAATTTTATTGCACTGATAATCCCCTTTCTTACACAAGCATGTCCCAACTGTTTCTTGTCTTTCTGTTTCATTTTCAAAAAGAAGAACAACCGATATATTGTAAAAATGTCTTCATTTTTCTTTTCATTTGCCTTTGAGGGCTGTTACTTCACCAAGACACCTTATACGTTTGCCACTATGTTACTTGTAGTGATATTCACTCCATGTAGAAGACTCTTTTTTTTAGCATACGCCCGTTGAAGCCGCGCTAGGAAAAACAGCAGTTGAAACACTATTCCATCTTTATGAGTCCGACTGATTCACAGCAAGAGATCGTTACTCGATTGGATCGGATGAACATCGTGGATATAATATTTATAAAAACGGTGAGAAAGTATATGACTTTCGTCGGAGAAAAGAGAGTAATGTCAATTAAGAAGCATACTTCAGGGCGAAATCTGAACCTTATAACTACGGGGTGATTGTTGTCTGGAAATTCCTTGAGTAGGAACGAACGGACTTTAGATCTAGTGTCTATCGCTGGGCAGTCTGGAAATTCCACCCCATGCAGATGAAGTCCCTCTTTCTCCTCATAAATTCCATTTTTTACTGCGTCAGGTCTCCAAAATAACGGTCCCTGGGATTTTCTTTTCCCCACGAAATTAGCCTTTTGACCAACAGAAGCATTGGAAACTCTAAAAGGGAGGACATATATATATATATATGGAGATCGGAGAAAAAGAGAAAACGGACGGTGAGAAGGACGGACGGACAGAACGTAAAGATCAGGAAGAGGGAGAAAGATACAGAGAGAGATTAAGAGTCTTGTCCTGAGCGAAGCACTTCTTTTTCTTGAGACTATTTCGTAAAAACGTCTTGAGAATCTTTTGCTGCTGGCTCCTGTTCCTAGACGTCTATTCCTGAACATTGCGAAGTTTGTTCTGGTAAGTTTCACCCTATATTTGCAACACGATAGTTAATAGAATGAAAGTGTCGGACGTTAATACATAACTCTTTATTTAATAGAGTCCACTGACAAACAACCCTCCTCATAGGAACACTCACTAAGGTAGCATCTATTTTACAACACTTAGAAATTAGTTTAAGAATAGCAAGATCCATTTGTATTAATGGAATACCATAAGTTATGACTGTTAAACCTGTATAGTACACTTACACATGCACCCAGATACTCGAACTGCAGGATGATTGTTGGCTTCAGAGAGTACGGGCAGCAGTGCCAACTGAAGATCACATGAAGAACACAGACATGTTTATACACATGTATCATTAGCCTTGTATCGTTTGTATACCTTCTGATAAGAGATAGAGCTCTTATAATAATTATATAAAAGTATATAACCATTTTATTTTACACCTGTTTGTATGCTATAGTTAATAAACCATGTTTTGTTTAATCATCCTTGCCTCTTAGCCATTCTCTTTCTACACGTTACACACACCACCAGTCTTATAGTAAAAGAGCCATAGTTCTGCGACATTCTGAGGTCTAACTAATTGGAGGATTTTAGAATGAATAAACACAACGCCGATTTTGATGTTGCGAATCTATTCTCCACGTTTCAGAATAGATCTTGAGAACACGAGATTGTTGTCCTAATATATAAACCACTAGTCGATCATGTAAAACACAGCTGTTTTCTGGAACATCAATATTAGTAAATGAACTTGCCCGGAAACTTTATTTTACACATTGAATGATGAATAATAGTAAGAGTTGATTGCCTTAATTTCCATTTGAAGAATTATGTCCAGCAAACGAACTCCTGTGGAACAATGTTACTGTTTAAGTTCGATTTTGTCTTTCTGCTCATAGCTATATGACCTTGAGTCTTTTCTGCATTATTGGAAGTGAAATGAGTATTTATATATTTTCTTATTTTTCGATTTGAATCAAAAAATATGGGAAGGGAGAAAAGTGAAGAAAATTTACTTAAACTGCAATTGTATTTAGGGATAGTGTATATGGCAACATATTCTATTTCCGCCCGGTTCAACTGGAAAGAATTTAATAAGATATTTAGTGTGAAGCTCTGCTCCATACCATATTTCAGCATATTGTGGTAATACTCAATGGTTATTGTACATCAGCATATTATAGCAAGACTCAATTATCCCGCTTTTACTGAACAAACAAAATTATTTTGAAACCAAATCAAAATTAAATACATTGTGAAAAAGTAGGATACTCGATAATAGCAAGTGTTCCCCAACCAGTCTTTGTGCAAATTAATTACTAATTTAAATTGTCAAACTGATTCTGTAAATACTAACTGACTTCATTTACAGAATGATGAATTTTTTTTAGAAAATATACAGATATCTTTTATTTTTCAAGTGATCTTCACATAAGGTTTAAATATATATTTCTAGGTCATTGGTACAGCGAGAGCAAAAGAAAGAACTGATATTAGGTACTGTCTAGTCTTCTACGCTATAAGAAGTTTATGATGCGTTTTAAAATCTGTCATAATTCGGATGCATTTGAAAGGTTCGTGAAGCAAATGACGATAACTAGCCTGGATGACGTCAGTAAATCTATTTTGGTATACGCATATTGATGATGCATTCTTCATAAATAACCTACGGAACGCCATTGTGAAAAGAGAGGGATTCTGAGGCTATATTACGGGTATAAATAGCTATTCTGCGGAGTGCGCGTCGTATTATAAACTCAAGAAAGCACCACGATGTGGTGCATTCTTCGGTTTATAACACAGCCTTCCCAACATGCTGGTATGTGAGGAAATCTAATAAGAGGTTGTGCTTACATTTGAATAAATCATTTTTATTGTGCTCTGGATATGGAGGAGAAAGGGATAAGAAGCAAACAATTATTCCACTATTCTCTATTTCTCTGTTAGCTAATTGTCCAGTAAATTTCATTTTAATAAAGTTCATCTTACACCAAACTCACGTCAAGACTTTGTGAATACGTAAAATTTTCAATGGAGACCTGACTTCTGATTCCTTTTCAGAAGTTGCTGCTTAAAATATGTCCTTTCCATCTCGTTTTATCTGAATTTCTGGCATTCTTCCGTTTAAATATTAGAGAACTGGGAGGTATTTCTGGAATCTGTTGTCGAGGAACTATTGTTGTCTGACTCCATTTATCTCCCTACTCTTTTGTGAAAAATAACTTGCACTTTGATATGTAGATCTTAAGTGGGATCCGCATTGGCAGAGGAGGCCTGCATATCGCAATGTCTCCACAGGACAAAGCCATTGATAAAGATATGAGATAAAGCCATTAATCTGATTTCAGGAAGTAAATTATGAATTGACGAGAACCGTGTAATAAAACCACTACGCTATCTTTAAAATATGAATAATAGTGGTGGGTTTTTGCCAAAACATATTACTGGGAGAGCCAAGTATTCCCCAAGGAACAGGCCCATCAATTTATGCAGTCGTGGACGACACTTAATAATATCGTACATTTCTTTGTCATCAGTTTGGTCTTAGCTGTCAGATGCCGTGTTAGAAAAAGGAACGCCTATATAGAAAGGTGGTTGATGCTTTACTAGACATGAAGACAAAGTATAGTTCATATGGCTCTTTGTGAGAGATTTTATTAGTAAACAGCGATTAATTTTCTCCTAAATAATAACAGTTTTTAGTTTAAATAAATTCAAATAGCTATATTTAAAACAGTTTGTATATTTAAATTTAATGGTACTAATCACCTCCGTATAGGCTTCTTTGGGTGAGTGCCAAGGCAAATGAAATGTATCCCTTATATCGTTCACATATTATGGCCGGTTTTGTATTTATAGGATGAAAAAAACAGGAGAAAATTCTGAGGAGAAATCTAGGACTTCGACCTTGATTGATGATATGTTAACGAGCGACTTCCGCTATTTATGGGATTCGAATTCATTTTCATCCACTTGGAATTCGTTCGATGGCGTCTGAGTTTGAATCCCGTAGGAGACTGGATGGAAGCTTCAAGGCCACTTCAATCGGAGCTCTGCTTAAATCGCAGATATCATAGCTATCACACAGTGCAATATGATCAAAATTAGTCAATACAAGAAAATCCTCAAAAACAACCTATGCATTTCCAAGGAGATGGCAACTGATAAATTCACTCAGGCAAGAAGGACTGATCATCCGGATCGTCATATACTTTAATTATGCATTTCGAATTGAAGTTAGTAATGGAAGTTCAACAGCCTTGATAACAATCCTTAAAGTCCGGTTGAAACGTCGTTTAATAGATCACTTGTAGTTGAGTGCGGATCAAACCTCCTTTAAGTAGTATTTTTTAACAACTAATGTTTATGAGAACATAGTTCAATACCCAGTAAACTAATAGTGTTATTTCACTACTTACGTGTGTCTTTTGGTTGTTTAAACATCTTTTAGTGGCACCTGTTAAATTTCGGACAGTAGTAAAACCAATATGTCATGATTTGACGTAATTTTCGTTTCATAACAAAGAAAAACGGAGTCGGGAGAGGAGATCGCGCAAAGAATCAGGGGAGGTGAGCTTGGATGTGCTCAGAGCTGGCATAAACCAGCTTCTGAGCACATCCAAGATTTTTAAATTATATGCTCTTCAGCCTTACCAGTTGAAGCGCGTGTAATGTAGACGTTATAATATCCGTCCGTATTGCTGAAGTGGTTGTGTATTTCCATCAAGAAGTGAATCATAAACGTTTTTTCGCAACCAGCTGGGCCGGTCAAGAATATTTGAATCAGCTCGCGATTGGAAGATAACAGACTCCAAATTACATGTATGAGTAGATTCTTTTGCTTGTCATTGACCATCCTCATTAAGTTGCAGAAGTCCTCGTTGGTCATAGTTTTCGCGTTTCTTTGCATTTGCGCTGAGTCGGTTGAGCATGGCGAGCTTCAGATCCACATTCATCTTGCTGTTTGGATGATTGTACGAACGAAAGGGTTCTTCTTCTCGCAGTCGCGTTACAGTGCTATGCAGGTCATTACCGCATGCTTCATCAGAGTCACCGTCGTCGTTGTGTTGACACATCGTCTTATATATTTTAATCGTTTTGCGAATGTTCAAGTCCGATTCATACAATTTACGATCTAGTATGAGCTCTTCATTGTCATCGTAGATCTTGATATATTTCATCTCTGACGGTATCTTTATTTCCCCATTGGGAAATGAAATGTGCAGCGTTACCATCTCGAGCTTGTACTCGTTGAGATCCTGAGCCAAGTCAGTTTCGATAGCGTATTATGCGTGGATACTGTCGTTTCTTGCAGATCTCGTTAGCGCTGCATATGTAATTTGCGACAAAGCATGACAGAGCGAGCAACATGATTGTAACAATACAAATACAGTACTTGTATTGTTGCAATTATACTATTCAACAAATGGCTGCAATCAAATGGGTAATTAGGCTATTGACCTAACCACTTGAAAACGTTGATTCGGCAGAGTAAGTAGCAGGCGTATTTATCCGATTTATCACGACCAACATTGATTCGGTAGAATAAGTAGCGGGCGTGAGAATAAATTGCATCGTTCATGACTTCGATTCTAGCTGTTTGAAATTTAGTGTCGTCAAAGTCGTTTACACATAAAACATCTTTCGTGCGTACAAGGTACATATACGATTTGTTACTCAGAAATGCGCCTTTTTAAAGAAAAACCTATGTATAAATAATCAACGGAATATTACTGTACATTGCAATTTTATTACAGAGTTAGCCAACACCATTACATTATAGTGTAAAATTCCACTGCTCGAACTATAAAAAAAATGGAACAGATTGAAAACCTCGGAAAGAAAGCATGGTTTAATAAAAAAAAAAGAAAAAGAAAGAAAGAAAGAACTAAAATAAAATAGTTTCCCACCCGAAATAGCCCCCTCTTTTTGAAATTGACCAAATGAACGTATAATGCCTCAAAATCTTTTTAATTTTTTGCATACGGTAATTTTTAAATCAGGAGTTGGAAATGATTTTCCAGAATTAGGTGGCCGCTCTATTTAAAAGAGATAGACCTGTGGGAATCGAGTTTTTTTTTTTAATTTTTAGCTTTTCTAATACCCCTATACTTTGGAACCCAAATTGGGGTTGTTATAATTTTTTAAGAAGAACATCTGGTACCTCAAATTCTCCAAAGTGCACAAGCTATCTGACCGCTGAATTATTTTATTTACCTTTCATTTACCTAGTATCAGAAGATTCCCGATTAGGAAGTTTTCTTTTATTTTCTCCCAACCAGAACAAGGCCGGTGTGTATTTCTTTTGAATGATGATACATTTTTATTATCAACAAAGTTTATTGCTCTGTTAGAATCATATGGAATATACAAACTAAATTAATCTAAAATATTCAATCACCCACTCCTTTCTTCTACTCTGTATAATCATAATGCTCTCATATACTTCTTTCCTTCCCATGCATTTATAACCATCTAAAAAATATGAGCAATAGAAAATACTAAATTAACTAGCATATACCATCATTCAATTCATGCTCCTTCACAGTAATACATATGGATAATCTCTCATATAATCTCTACTTCCACATACATGTATAATTATCTTATATTTTTTCTATCCTTTCTTCCACATGCATATGGTATATTGTTATCCCCTGTTTTAATCAACCTCTTAGAAGTGCTTCGCAATCCACACACGCACACACACAATTACATTATAGAGCACTATTTGTTAATGACAATAACATCAAATACATTACTTCACACTGTAAGATGTAAAATCTTACAAATATAATATTTTGTGGAAGAGTGAGATTTATTTAAAGTAAAACTTATATTATGGCAATATGGGGAGCGGAACATTACAAGTTAAGAATATTACTAAGGTCACTGGCAAGGATTAAATTAGACAACGTTTATGAAGGTCAGCGTTAAGCTTGACAAAGGCTAATGGCAAGGAAGGGGTGTACTTCTGTTCCCAGCGCACAGGAGCATCCAAAACAATGGAAACTGGTTGCAACTGTTATGAGAAAAAGGTGTCAACTCTGGTAAACAATAGCGCGGTGGACCATGTGCTGTCGGGACATTTCTTTAATCGGTTACACCTGGACAGTAAAATACGGAACAATGCTGGGAATTAGATGGAAGTCTGGCTCTGGCTGTCGGTGATGGCAAGTTTTTAGATCGTGGGAAATTAGTCTGCTACAGTATAACTATTAGCGGCTGACTTCAAAGGTACTGACAGCCTGAGAAATTTTACAAATTTCTTAAAATAAGAAGTTAGATCGAGCAACAAGAAATCAGAGTGAGAAAGATAAAAATTAGCGAATAAGAAGAGAGTGGAAGTTGATAAAATGAGTAAGATTGGATAAACTGAAAACTGGACGTAAATGACATATGTAGGCAGTACAGAAATTGAGATGAACAAAAAGTGAGTGAGCAGGAAAACTGGAGAGAAACCACAGTTGAGTTTATGTGAGTTTTATGAAAATGGGTTAGTGGGATTCTAAGTTGAGTTTTGTTGGTGATAGGGAAAATGAAATAGTCAGCGGACACAGCAATCGAGATTTTCGTCGAGATAAATAAAATGAGTTAGTAACATGGACAGTTGTGGGTTTTGTTGTAGTAGGAAATATGTGTGAGTTAACAGTTGAGTGTTTGGACGTGGTGGGAAAGGAGAAGGGTAGCGCCCTGGGGAAGTTTTCTTCTTGAAAAAGTTCTTAATAGGTGGAGCGGAAAAACGAGGGTAGCACCCTATGAGTTTTTCCTTGTGATAAGTTTTAATAAAGTGGAGAGGAGTAGGAGTTAGTGTGAGATGCCCTATGAGTTTTCCTTGTGATAGGTTTTAATAAGGTGGAGAAAGAACGCCAATCCCAGTGCAGCAAAGAGTTCCTAAAAAATCATCTGTAGCAAATTCATGTGTAGCTGATGAAAGAGATCCCCAGAAGGTACCCTGAGAGCCAGGAAAGCTTGGAACCGCCCCGGAAAGCAAAGGAAAGAAAAAGGATAATAGTAATTACTGTAAGTGAAACAGTATAGTGATTAATTAATGAAAAAAGGATAGCACTAGAAGTAAATTGATTGATAAATTATCTCTGAAGTAAATTATATATACTAACAGAGTTTAATTAATTCAAAAAGGTTATTGTAAAATGCAAGAGAAACGAAAGATAAGTAATAGATTAAATAGTTGTTCAAATGATTATAATATGTTAGAAGGATAATAAAATTTATAGTGAGAATCTTGGAATGTTCTAAAGATAGATAATTGAATATAGTAAATTTTATATGAGAATATTTGAATATTCTAAGGATAGATAATTGAATATAGTGTTTGTATTAATAGAGAATTGTTGATCTAACTGAAAGACTAATAACAAATAGAGACTTTAGGAAAGTTAAGATTAGTCTTTAGTGTATTGTAACAGAATGGCGAGAACACAGATTATAATGATGAAAATAGCATATTAATTGTTAATATAAGAATAATACATGCAAGGTATCCTTGACTTAACCTTGTATGCATATTACATGTTTTTTATTCAATTGTATATTATGTTGTATATATATATATGTAAATAAACTTTGTTGTTTGTTAATTTGTGAGTTGTTATTCCTGAACACTCAGCCTTTCCGAAGGGAATTATAAATAACAGAGAAGTTCCCTTGAATCTGCAATTCTCCTAGGAAGTAAAGTCAGATGCGTAAGTGGGGGAAATAAGAATAAAGTGGCCAAACACATAATAGGGAACAAAAACGAAATAAAAATAAAAACAATAATAAAATGTAAACAATCATCCTTTAAATTCCACCCCCCACAACACATGCTTTTACATCAGCTAGATAACTTACTATCTCACACTCACTATCTACCACTGTTCCCCTTTTTTTTAAATAAAGTAGTTCACCTCGACCTAACAGTCCTATTCATTGCCTATCAGTTAACATAATCAAAATTCCAGGACTTACTTTCTCTTTACCTTTCTTCCCACTGCCTTGATAGGGTTCCTGGCTCTTGATTTCTTTCAAGCGGTTGTCTTCATTGGTCTGGCTTACTGGTCCACTAGGCGTACATCTCTGGAGTCGCTCTGGACCATTCTTCGCTGGTTCTCTCCTTTAATACAAGGCTTTTGTTTCTGGAACACTCCTCTAGCCATTCATTTAGACTTTCTAGCAACTATCTTCGCTTCTCCACACTTTACACCTAAGCACTTGCACTTCTCATAACATTTTGTTTCTTAACCTTTCCCATCGCTTTACTTTTATTAATTACCGAGTAAATTGCACTGGCCTTGTTCTCACTCCCATTTCCAAAAAATCTCCGTCCCCCAAAAAATCTCTCACACACCTCCAAAAATCTGGCTCACTCTCCCCTCTCTGTGGTTCTCCTTTTTTGTACATCCCTCTACTTCCTTTCCTTGACCAATCACCATCAATTTCTCTTTCTTCATTTTTATTCGCTATGGTGTTTCCTCTTTGTCTTGGGAACTTTCTGTATGAACAAGCCATCTTTCCACAGAAATACCCATGTTCTTTTCGGAGCTGCTGCCATCAGTTACTTTACTTAATGGCCACTCTCTTTTAATCCCTTAATCTACGCTCTTCGCCCGACCTAGCCGCCCTTCAGTTTATAACGGCGCCGCAAAGTCAGTTTACAACTGCATCACTTTGTATCTACCGAACTTTAAGATGTCTTCCCTTACCAGAGTCACAGCTGATTTTCTCCCCTAAGCACAGACTGTTTCTGGCAGGGCGTTTTCTCTTCGCAGTCAATTCTTAACTCTTATTTTCCCTTCATCTTTGCCGTAACTACGCATTTTCTTGATTCATGCACTTAATTTTAAGGAGCAATTTTGGGATGGTGCCTTTTTCCTTCCCAACTTATCTTTACGGCCATACCTGTGTGCTGCGTCAGTTATATTTACAAGTAAACAGAACCGTCTCCAACTGACACTTCTATTGTTCTGTTTTAGTATGAACTGCCCCCCCCCCCCTATTGGCAGCCAATCCGCGCTCTACCTCAAACAAACAACTGTGGAAACATCAGCAATTTGCCTAACCCTGTCTGTTTAAAATTTCAAAAATACAAAAATTTTATTATTTATTTAGTCTTACAGATCCAACTTCCAATAACTCCATTATAGGCTGTTACAATAGCTCTGGAATTTGGGGGTTGAAGGAATAGTCTATTTCCAGCACCTGTTTACAAGATTCCAGAAGAAATTCAGTTTCGATGTACTTAATTTGGAAACACCAATAAAAACGGGGATAGCTAAATAGTACTTCACGGAGTATTAAACGATTGGCCGCTCTTTATAAGCAAACAGTAGGCAGACTCCCTCCTTTTCTTATCCTTCTTCAAAGGCGATACTTAAGTATCCATTTAATTAAATTGAAGAGAATATTGTACAGGCTGTTCATAAAGAACAATTGTGTTCTGTTTGAAACAGCTAACAATGAATCGAACTCGAACCTCCCTAGGCTAATCGAAAGGGGTGGCCATTACACTACCCACTGGCCAGAACGGGCAATGACCTCTTGTGCCACTCTTGTAATGAGTCCAATGATGGAAAGAGCTTAAGATACGATGCTGCCTCCAACTAAAGAACAACTTTCATCGTAAACAAGCACGTCTGGCTTACCTCTAAATTAGTTTACTGTATATTTCATCACCTTTTCTATCCGTCAGCTTGGTCCCCTTTAATTATTACTATGTCTCAAGAGGACTAAGTTCTCATTTGCGATGCGGAAATCAAAGACAGCATCACTGAATCATTTCGTCATATAATCAAGACTATTGAATTACATACACTCTATGGCAACTGCCTGTTCGTAGGCAACTGAATCTATCGCATGAACAATCGGTGCAGTGAGTGTGGATTAGCCATTTGGGATCACACATTAGCAACAGAAAGGGAAACTGAAATAAGTGCAAATTATTTAATTCCTTAAGGCACTTTGCACTACATACTGCCACTATGCTATTAAATTTTTGGTAGAAGTAGAATGGCCGAGTTTATATATTCATAAGTTCTTATCTGCAACAGCCCGCAAAAGCTAATATTATCTTCACAATCAGTAAGTTTTAACCAAGTCATTAAAGCATATCTTACTAGCGGAAGTGGTTTTCAGTTCAGCACAGTGAATCAAATGGCCGTCAGCAGCGAAGAGAAAATCACATTGAAAAAGCTCAGGCGCATAAAATTATAAACGACGAAAAATGAATGCAGATTAGTTTACATGTTACACTCACCTTAACTGTTACCAAGTGAAAGATAATCAGAATCAAGGCGCGATAGCGGGACACGGCCAAAGGAAAGCAATGAAACCGCTTTTGGCGCAGTGTTGTTTATTTACAAGTGTGAACACCTCGATGTCTTGCTTTAGGCGCAAACACGTCTAGTCTCTGTGCTACAATCAATTAATTTAAAAATGAGCCTCTCTCTTTCTGAAAGTATAGCAAATACGGGAAATTGTAAATTCGACACTTTACAATTCGGCACATGCGACAAAAAAAAAACAAATAAAAATAACAATAATATATAAAATAAAATAAAAAAAGAGCAGCGTAACATTTCTCTCTTTTAGTGCTATCGTTTATTCAGTAACCTGCATAATTTAATACCAACTGCTCTTAAAAATTACAGCTATATGGCTGGCCATGTGGCGCTTGTGAGTCGATGACCAGTTTAAGGCCACTTTAGGCCAGCTGAGGGCGAAGAGAGACTGAAAATGCCCAATGTAAATTCAGCTAGAAAAAATGTATGCTTTGAGTAAATGCATGATTAATCTCTTCCAACAGCAGTAAGTTACTGAAGCCTATAAATAATAGATTGAACTCCAAAGTTTTGATGAGAAAAAAAAAAAAAAAAAAAAAAAAAAAATAGCTGCCTGCCTGTAACCCAGTAACTGCATCCGACAGCCAAATGCGATGTTCTGCAATATATTTTTATCATTATAATTCATATTCATTGTTAATGTATATATAGAATATGCTATGTATTTGTTTTTATATTTGTCTCCTTTATACTGAATTTATGTCCCTAGCCTAGTGCTGATGGGCTTGCTGTATTTGCAATAAATGAATATTTATTTATTTATTTATAAATAATAGAGTGGACTCCAAAGTTTTTCGCCGCCCTCATAACTAGTCATACAGCTCGTCATCTGCATGCTAAGTTACAATTGCGGCAAAAACGAAACAGCGAGCTTTAATATTATGGCGTTAGAGAAATTGATTGAATTTTTCCACAATCCATTATTAAAATGTTGCGTAAATTTATAAAGATTATACATGTATTCCCTAAGAAAAAATAGTTTGATTTTTTTTTATCCTTGAGAAAGTCTTTATTTTAGAAGTACATTAAAAGATATTCATACGGACTTGTACAAGGATGCATTTAAAACTGCCATACATGAAAATATGTTCTCTGACTTTGTCTATTATTATTTGTTTGTATTTCACAAACTGAACTTTTGAACACCTGAATTTAGAAATGTTATTTATATATGTAAATATATCGCTAGGTGGCCTAGGTGTTAGACGTCTGTAATTTAACTCCTGCTTTATAGTAATTTATAAGTGCTTTTTAAATGACATTTTTGTAAAATTGTGCACAGACATGTTCCTTAGATAAGTATCGGGCAGATTGGATTACCCCGGAACAAATGCTGAGAAAACAATTTAGAGAGAATGATGATATTAAACCGCATGCATCTTTTTCGAATAGAAGATCAACAATGTAAATTCTACCATATACTTCTTGACATAAAGGTAATGGTTGAGAGCCCTCCAATACCTCGCCATTCTTATGTTCATCAAGTTGCTGCAGATCCAGTCCTCTGTCCAGGTGCTGAAGAATTTGTTCCAGAATCAACATCAGCGCCATGTATCAAATCTAGTTCTATCACTCATTCTCTCCGAGGGCAGAATCGTCTATCCTCGAAACGTATTGTTGACACAGGCATGCAACTGATACCCACCACAATTAGCAATCAACAGAAACCTGGCAGTATGTACGTGTAGTGTCAAAATGAACCATCTGATCCTAATCCTGAATTGCCTACCCATAATAGCTTGCCTTCAAACTCCCCAAGTTTCAAGGTTCCCTGAGGAAAAAAAAAGATATGGTAGCATAATAGAAACAAGAAATATGCAGTCTTGTATTAAAATTAGAAATCGTCCGATGTTTAGAAGTAATAATATTTTTGATAGCAGATTAGATCCCAATACTACCTTTCAGCAGATGGATCGGCAACTATTAGAGCTGATCTTTTTACTATTAGAACAGTGCTTTCAAGATAAAAACAAACATATGCATCCTTCAGAATTGGGCTAAAGGATTGTAACCTTCAAAAGTATCTAAAGTTTGATATCTGGCCGAATGGTCTACTCGTCATGCCATTTTATGGAACTATTCTAGGTTCTTTCAACAACTCTAGTGAGAAGTTAACGTCTAACTCTCAATCTGTTGAATCGTCTGCGTAGCTAGAGAATACCAGTCTGGGTTCGCATCATAGTCCATGAATCCTTCTTCCTAATACTTGCAAACATCCTTCTAACACCTATGTCATCTCAGCGTTTTTCTTCAGAATGTAAGATGTGTAAAAAATAAACTGTTTATGCTTATAGCACTTTTGGTTCAAGAATCTCATGACATAATTTGTTTAGTAGAAACATGGATGCAGGAACCTCTTCAGAATGTTTTCATACTGCCGGAAAAAACTCAACTACACGCCATACATGACATCTAGGTTTAATCGAAGAGGTGGAGGGTCAGCAATTATTTTAAAATCCAACATTAAAGTTATTAACATCTGCAACTCCTGTTCCTACAACTTTGAAGGAATTTCTCTTCTGATCTAAGTTAAAGATTCACTGCTTCAAATGTATAATATTTATATTACGCCTGGACCTACTGATGATATTATTAAAGAAGTAATAACCTGGATCACCACTGTTCATAAGTCTCAATCTAACATAATTATAATGGGCAATTTTAATCTCCCCTTGCCCAAATATAATTTACAAATGAAGTTGCTGTCCGACTCATTACTTCTAGGAGGTAAAAAAATCAACATCCCTGTTACAAGAGGTAATCAAGCGCTTGATCTTGTTTACTCTAATCTTCAACTTCAAGAAAAAGTAGCAGCAACTTTGCATTTAGATATGACCACAAAAGTATAGAACAGAAAGCAGCAATTTGTTGTGTGAATCCTCGCCCCCTCTGGAAATCACCGGAAGAATATAATCAATTAAATTCCTTCAAAAAGAAAAGTTTTAATAGATCTTGAAATATTTCCCATGGCATTCTCTCAAAAATATTCCTATTCAGGACACAACGTTTTCTACTAATAAAATGGTTGAATCAATTAAAAACAGAGTTGGCATTCAAACTCGTAAGACTTCCTTTTCGATCCAAACCGTGGTTCAAATCCCATGTAAAACCATACTTTAAAAGGAAACAAAAACACCACAGGCAGTGGAAGAAGCACGGCACTTCATCAACATACATAAAGTATAAAAAGAGTAGAGCATTGTTTCAGCTCAAAAAAAATCAAGCGTACAAAAGTCATTTAATGGTCAGGCTCAAGCATAATAAAAGAGCACTTTCTTCAAAAACAAGAGCTACTTTGCAGCATGACCAGGCTTTGGAATGGATAAAATTCAATATGGAAACATGCAATTTTGACATCTGCACTGAACATATGTAAAACAGATTTAAAAAATTCAATTCTTATAAACACACAAATAGCGTGCGAACATAAAATGCTTCCGAGTCAAGCCCTGATAATCAAGCAGTTTGTAAACAAACAATGCAGTTCAGAAAATTATTAACCAATTACGAATTGATAGTTGTGAAGGCCCTGACGGCATCCCTTGTTTTATTATTAAAATGTCCAGTGCATTCATCATTGATTCTTTAGTTCATGTTATTTCCAGGCGCATTTCCTAGATATTCCTTCCAAGACTATGGAACACTTTTAGAATTACCCTGATTCCAAAACAGGCTAGTAGTAATAACCATATAAGCTATCGTCCAATTGCTGTAGCGTCAGTAATCGCTAAAATTATTGATAAGATCATTCTGCCATATTTCAGGATGCGATCTTCGCTAATGCAGCTGTCAACTTGCATTTTGGTCCTAGAGGACGCTCCACAACAACAACAAGCCTAGCTGACACCATTGTGCGCATCCAAACTGCGTTTCAAGATAAAGCACAATGCGATTGTCTTTTACTTAGATATCAAAGGTGCTTTCGACAACATTGATCACAAGAAAGCCATTGAAATACTAAAAAAATCATATATGATTAATACCAATAATATTCTCGTCACAACCACAACAGGCATTCCTGAAGGAGGTGTTCTCTCCAGTACTATATTTTCAGCATCTCTACAAAGTTGTTTATTATTTCCAAATCTTGTGATGACATTTCCAAGGTTAGCCATGATGCGAATTTACCGATGCGCGGAATCATCAATTGTCTGAAGAATCTCAATCTGACTGTAAATGCAACCAGAGCTGCTCAAATAACTTATTCCTTACAGAAACAACCAAACCACATAGAAATTAAAATTGCAGATGTTTCAATTCCAAATGTATATGCTCACAAAGACCTAGGAGTTGTTTTTGACAAAATTCTTTCCTTTAATTCTCACTATGTATATGTTGCTATAGACGGCCTCCGTAGCCGAGTGGGCAGGAGCGGGAGTGCAGTAGCACACGCTCTTTGAGTAGACCGGGGTTCAAGCCCCTGACTGCTGAATACGGTCGATCTGCCAACCCGCATTGGACCAGCGTGGCAGATTATGGTCCATTTCCCTCAGCATGAATTGTTGAGGAGGCTTCCATCCTGCAGTGGGTTGATAATGGCTGCACTTTACTTTTTTATATGTTGCTAAAAAAATTTAAAAAGCAAAATGGCTAATCAAGCAAGAAATAGCAGCGATTCAAGATAGAAAAAACAGTCATAAACCATGTTCAGAGATGCATTTTTCCCATTCTGCCTCCGAAATTTTTCCCATTCTGTCATTCTGCCTCCGAAATCTGGTCTGGTCCTTGACCAGACCAGAAATTCCTCGCCCTAGAGTATTGGGTTCTTAGATGGCTGAACAGTAAACTTCATTTTCCCCATACAATATGCAGGCAACAGCTTTATGAAAACTTAAAAACAAAGTCGCTGCAACAGATGATCAACGAGTCTGGAGTCATTCTTCTTGCAAAGTTAATCACCTCTGCAAGCGATTCACTAAACTTAGCCATCATAGCTCCCACCATCAGAGGAAATTCACGAAACCAATAACAATTCAAATCCAAACTCTCCAGACTAAAACAAATGGAGAGGATTTTCCTAATGCATCCCTTCACCTCATAAATTATCACGACATTGATTGCAAGAGTTTCTCAAATCTGAAGCCTACAGGAGTCAGATTTCCAATCAAATGGTGAGAAATAAAAACAGCTACCTGCCTGCAACCCAATAACTGCCTCCGAGAACCAAATGTGATGTTCTCCAATATATATGTATATATATTTTTTTTATCATTATAATTCATATTCATTGTTAATGTATATATAAAATATGCTATGTATTTGTTTTTATATTTGTCTCCTTTGTACTGAATTTATGCTCCTAGCCTAGTGCTGTGATGGGCTTGCTGTATTTGCAACAAATGAATATTTATTTATTTATAAATAATAGATTGAACTCCAAAGTTTTTCGCCGCCCTCATAACTAGTTATACAGCTCGTCATCTGCATGCTAAGTTACAATTGCGGCAAAAACGAAGCAGCGAGCTTTAATATTATTAAATTTAATATTAATACCTTCAATATTATTACGTTAGAGAAACTGATTGAATTTCTGCATAATCCATTATTATTAAAATGTTGCCTAAATTTATAAAGATTATACATGTATTTCGTTATTCCCTAAGAAAAATAGTTAATTTTTTTTATCCTTGAAATTTTATATTTCACTCTGGTTTCCAGCGTGAAGACTCCAGTCGGCCCTCTCTTGCGCAGCGGTGTAGGATACCGCACAATCTACAAAGATTGTAACAGCCGCAACATAGGGGAGACCTCGAGACGCCTTCAAGACCGCCTTGCAGAGCACGACAGATCGATTCGCCTTGCTGAGACTGACCAGATAAATGGTCAGTCTCAGCAAGGTTTGTTTCTAACGTCTCCATTCTATTAGTATTTGCTGGCAAAGAGGTCCGTTAGCCTTGAAAGCTACAAACCGTTTATAATTAAATGTGTATTAAATTTTTTTTACTGGACATACGTATTTATTTATTTAAGTATTCTCAATTTTAATGCGACTTTTTATTTTCAATTCGTTTTTTCTTTATATCTGCGTCACTAGACAATATATATAATATATGAAAATATATTATTGTATTTCACACAAAAGCCCCACCCCCAATTAATGCCAAAGAAGGAAAAGTTTTGACCCCCCCCTCCACTGGGTCATCTTACAGAAAATAAATGGAGAGACGCGCCAGGTTCAGATGAGTTGGAAAGATAAAGCAATTTGCAGGGATAATTTCATGTTTTCTTCAAAGACTGACATTCTTTCTACATGAATTTGAAACTCTTAAGACAGGATATAGGTTTACTGATATATTGATCTAAGTACCTAATTTATATCCTGTAGTGCTTGGTAAATAAAAATAAACATTATTTTCTGCATAAATTTGACGAATTCGTGTAAAAATGCACATATTTTGTAAATGGACACATGAAAAAATCGAATCGAATGTTATTTCTATTGGCGTACGTGCAATGAGATATGGAAGTTGAAGTGTCATCCTAAACAAATTTTAATGATATGACAAGAAACTACATCTTAAGCAAAAGAATGAATTACTGAAGTCAAAACTCCGAATCCGTTTTACATCGGATTTATATCTATTCCTTCGTTTAACTAGACAATACAAGGAGGAGAGGGGAAAGATATTGAGAGGCTTATTTGCTTGACATTCGATAAATTACTATTTCACGTCCGATTCATAAGAGGTTTATGGCATATGTGTGAGGATCCTGAAATATATAAGAATTTTTCACTGCGACCCACCATCTTGAAATACGGTGGTTGCCACATAGAAAACCCATTTTCTTGAATTACTGATAATTACAATCGCCCCTTGTACGGCGTGCAAGCTAGAGGGGATAAATAAATTACAACTCAGAAAATAAATTTACAAAAAATTGAGAGTTTAAAAATAAAAAACGGTTCTTCGTTCTGGGTGTCTCAAAGAGAAGTATCCACATGGACTGATGAAACACTTAACATTCATTCTGTTAAATAATATCAAAAGCATCCTCACATCAAAAGCATCAAAAGATCCTCACACATATGCCATAAACCTCTTATGAATCGGACGTGAAATAGTAATTTATCGAGTGGTGGAGGTGTCGGGCACATAAACGAAGTGATTGCATAAGCTAATTTCCGTTTCTGGAAAGCAGGATGAAAATATTCCGAATATCTTTAGTGCATTGCAGCCATGAGTCATACAACAAATAAGAACAATTATTATCTGCAGAAGAAGAAACTAAATCAATGTCGAAAGGCGACCGTAATGCCTAATCTGTTCATGCAATAGCAGAATCATAAATATTTTTTCTCCGAGTGTGCTGTGCAATATGGAAGTTCGACCCTTAACATATAAAAAAAAAAAAAAAACTATTTGCTAAAAAAATCTTTACAATAAAAAATCGAAATTCTTAAAGACGAACTAATAATTGAATAAATATTGTAGTAACTCTCAGGAAATGAAAAATTCCTGTGTTATAAATGTCAAAATTGTAGTAACATGCCAATCTTTTTAAGCAAGCAATATGTATGTTCAATGGTATGCTGTATCCCCTTTATGTACTACAGGCTGTGCTGGCTGACTTTTTATGTTTGATGTGATTAAGCTTTGCTCTGTCCACAGCCATAAAGATACCATGAAATAATAACACGAGAGTAAGGTTATAATAAATCCTGTGATACTGCGACATTGCTTCTCAAAGGAATTCCCTGCTGAGCTATGAACATGCGGTTTGATCATTCTGTTAGTAGAGCAAAGACACGCCATGCACATATGCTCTGACTCTTTCCTAACGGTAGTCTTGGAAAGATATCTTTAACTTCTATGTCTCAAAGGACTCATTCGTATTTTTCATTACACTTAAAAAAAAAAAAAAAAAAAAGTTGACAGTCTTTAATATGCAGCTGTTCTGGTAGAAAAGAAAGGGAAAATATGCCAAACGTGCTTATAGATTTATTTCTACTGCTTTCTAAAAAAATATCGTAAGGGAGCAAGTCCCTTGATTTTCTGAAAATATTTAGATAAGAGAAGAGCACCTGAGAAAAACACACACTAAAAATATTTCAACAAAAGCTGAGTAATCCATGCCTATTCCTATCGTTTTCTCTATTGTTTTATATATTCTATAATATTAATAGGCTAAACTGTACCAACATTAGTTCGAACTGACCTAATCATACCATCGTGGAACATTTACTATCCGTTCCCTGCTCTTTTGGTAGTTATATAATAGCATTCGTCTAGGAAAATAGAGAATTCAATTTGAATTTGTGCCCCCACCCCCACCATGTGTGTAGTCTGAGCAAAATTGAGCAATCCATTCAAAGCCTTAGACATCTCATCTCACCCTGATCAACTCGCAGGTGCCTAGTCTCCAGACGATGCAATTTGCACAACTAAAACCTTTCTTGGTGAGAGCACCCCTTTGTTCCCATCACCAATCTCGCTGCCCTTCTCTGTACTCGCTCCAGCAGCTCCACATCCTTCCTAAAGTGAGGCCTCCAGATCTGTATGCGGTACTCAAGATAAGGTATACAGGTCTGGTGTACTGCATACATACTTATCAATGCTTTTATTTGTACCATTTATGGGATTACGTAAACTGAAAATACCACAATTCCAAGTAAGTGGACGAGATGCCAAATTTTACTTGAGAAATCGGATTTTGGAAAGGTAACAAAAATTTATATATAACTCGGAGCAGCACTGTTTAATTGGAATGAATTATATTAAAACTGATAAGTGATAATAAATATAATTATGGTTGTGTAGCGATTAATTATTTAACACATCTTAATAGAAATGGATTTAAAAGCTTTTGTAGACTGCTAAAGAATGTTGATTGGTAAAAACTTTTTCATCTTTTCAAAATCAAAGTAAACAAACTTTTTTTAATGAAACTAAAAAGTTTTGTTTATCGGCTGAATTACGTACTTTATCTGGTTTCCACGAATTAGTTTCGTGATTTGATAAAACGGTAGAAGTAACGTAATGATGACCTCTCAACGGCTATTACCATTTTTCCCAATGGAAGCATCTTTGTACAAATGATTTAAAATCAAGTCACTTATTGGTTTCGAAAAGCCACAGTATGAGAAACGTTCAGAAGTAATGGGACATCAATGTGTTGCTATATTTTCGGAACCTAAAAAGGCTTAAAAGCTTGACACTTCTTTTTGAGTTTTAGGTGCATCAGCGACTATATATATAAAATCATCAAGAATAATGCAATAGAGAAGTTATATGCTATAGGGGGAAGAAATTAAGAATTAGATTAGATAAGACTGAATTACAATAACATGAATTATGGATCAGGGTCACTGCTATATATATTGCGCCGTTTTGTATTATGTCTGAACGCAGTGTGTTCACGAGTTGATTTGAATATTATGCGGGCTAAAAAAACACTGAATAACTCAAGGGGAAACCATACTACCTCCCCATGAGATTGGTTAACCGTATATCCGATTGAAGAAGCATTTAAAAATTCCTCCATTCTATGGGACTCTCATTCAGACTTCTCTATCGGTGGAAAGGGATGAAACCACTGTCACGAAGGATTCAATTCTGACATAAAAAAGAAATAATAATAAAATCGTTTGCTCTTATATTTCATTTCCACTCTAGCAAACTGATTCGCACTACTTAGGAGAAATCCGGCAATAAACTTCACTTACTCCAACAGATCAGTACAGTACAGAGAATATATTGATAAAAAGCATTCATATTTGATAAGTATATCATTACAAGGATGCAAAATAGGATAAAGCAAACATCATTGCGGATGTGTGTTTAGGCCAGGATATTCTCGGGTTCCATAAAGAATCCCCCTCCCCAAAATCGATGAATCGACCACTGTATGAAATATATCGAATAAAGGTTCATTGGGAAATGGAGAAAATATGAGAATGATGATAGCTACTATGCTAGATGAACGTAAAACGTATATAGGTATTACAGAATGCGTATACATCTGTTGTTCTCGTGGTATGCAAGAGTAGAGGCAAGTTTTCATTGTAAAACATCACATGGCAACACATAGCATGGCGTGAAGCTCTTACTTTCATGTGTTGTCACTGTGATCAATGTAGACGTTATTCGAAAGTTGCATAGCCAAAAGTTAGTCAAACTGAATGGTGGTGAATAGGGTTTCCCCAGTAGTTTCCTTTAATGATTAACTATTCTAATTCCTAGTGTCACTCACAAATGATTCGATAGCCAAGCCAGCTTTTTATTACACTGTTGCATGTCCCAGTTGCAGGTGGCGGATCAATGTCACTAGTAACGACTAATAGAACTTTTTGCGAAAATCTGGCAGATCCACGACAGTCAGAACTCAGCTGCATCTCACTCCCTCTCTAGCCTACTTCTTCAGCCCACGATATTCATCAGCATCTATCAAATTATGCAACATTTTAATTTTCCTTCTTCTCCTTGGTCTCCTGCACGTCACTTTCACTTCAGTTGCATCGCTTAAAATACTCTCCCTCCCCTCAATACATGTCGAAATCCAATTTTTGTTCTTTTTCTTATAATTTTCGCTTACTTAGATTTTCTCGTACCCTCCTCGACACTTTCTCTATATCACCTTATCCGTCTGCTACGCCCTTTCAAGCCTTGCCCAAACCCGCATTGTTTGTTATGGATATTTCGGAAAGAATTTCGTAACTTGTAATTCGTGGGATACAGGGTTCCTGGGAAATGCGACGCAGTGACCTCTTTCGATAGTGGACGAACCCACCGCTTGGCAGGTATTTATGCATAGGTACATTGCATTCGCGTAGACGGTAATTCGATGTCAGTATGGATAACCATCATAAGTTAACAGACTTTGAAAGAGGGATGATAGTGGGTGTCCGACTCATGGGTTACTCTATCGTGGAGGTGGCACAGAAATTGCACTATTCCCGTTCGACAGTATCAAGACTGTTTCGGGCATACACCGTTTCGGGAATAACATCTCATCGTTGACAGCGCTGTGGGCAGAGAAAGGTGGTGGATGAACGTGGCCGTCGACATCTGTCTCGCATTGTTTCAGCCAACTGGAGAGCGACAGTGGCACAAATCACTACAGACTTCGACGAGGGAGGTGCCAGAAACGTCTCCAACAAGACCATCAGGCGATCATTAGCCGCAATAAGTTATGGGAGTCGCCGACTTACCAGAGTCTATTGCGAACACCATGACACAGGACTCTACGCCATAACTGGACGAAAGAACATCGGCACTGGACCTTGGATGATTGGAGACGCGTCTCTCCTGGTCTGACGAGTCCCGTTTCCAGTTATTTTGAGGGGAGGGGAGGGTGCGTATCTGGCAGAAACCGCACGAAGCTGTGCACCCGTCATGTCAACAAGGAACTGTTCAGGCAGGTACAGGTAGACGGTGGGTAATGGTCTGGGGCGTGTTCAACTGGCACACGTTGGGACCTCTGGTACGTCTAGACGCATCTCTGAACGGTCCAGGTTAGGTGTTCATCCTTGCAGACCATCTGCATCCCTTCATGATCATCGTGCACCCACGGAACAATGGACTTTTTCAGCAGGACAATGCGCCTCCCTACAGAGCTGTGGTGACTAGAACATGGTTTGAAGAGCATTCCGCAGATTTTACCAGCAGGGAATGGCCTCCCCGTGGAGCATATTTGAGATCTATGGAAAGGTCCGTTAGAGCTTTGGATCTTCCATCCAGGAATGAGACGGGATTTTTGACAGCGGTGCAGCAAGCATGGATAGAAATACCTGTGGAACGCTTTCGTGAACTAGTGGACTCAATGCCTCGTCATGCGACTGCCCTTATCCGGGCGAAAGGTGAGCCTACCCGTTACTAACTAGGCATCCCATGATTTCTGTCCACTCAGTGTAGTCAGTTATAGTGTTCTAAATTATAATAGACAGTTTCAGAAGTCCTAATCACAAGGTTAGTTCATTTTGGCAATAAACTAAATCATCTTACCTATATCCGCTGTTCATTTTGATTGGAAATACTTAGTCGTAAGTAAGAATTTTCTTGTACAATTTTAATGTACTGAACGGTATCAGTTTTCAATAATATACATTACAGAATAAACTCGAATGATAACGTATATGTACATGGTAATTACGTAATAATGTATTATACATATATTTTAATATACATTATATATACATATATTGTAATGTTTAATGTATTATACATATGTTATTATGCATAAGGTAATTAACCAAAATGGTTAATTATCTTATGGCAGAATTGCAAGCGGTGATTGTCTTGTGAGCTAGCCATTTATCTTGCACTCATGTATTCATGTGTGCGGTGCTTTTGCTACGAGAGAGAGAGAGAGAATAATTTCTTTGTGCAAGCTGTCGGCAGTGCGAGCAACTGAATTCAAAATTCGATATACTCCCAGACATGATCGATTCTCTGAGGAACTGTGTGGATTTCTTGAAGAAAATTCAATTTATGTGCTCATCTGAGACTGAAGTAGTTAATATTATCACGGGAAACTTATTCCTGAATCCGAGGCAACAAATGGATTAATCTGTACACAATGTTCTGGTTCCGCTGGAGGTAGTTTTAATTGGGATAGACTTATAAGGGAAACAGGGAACATATTGGTGTCATTGGATGAAAGCCTTGTCTAACTCTAGGCTTAAGGGATGCTACAGGGCTAACTGGAGGTGGGGTGGGATTTCTCAGCACAGCCGACCTTAAATGGTAGACGTAATAATTTTGTAAATATGGCATTTCTCTTAAACAGAGGAGATGCGTGGGTATTTCCTAATGCCATTGACGACTCCTTAAGGTTTCAAGGAACTGTCAGTTCAGGAGGAAGTGAGGTAAGTAAGGCACACGATTGATTCAGGTCAGTAGCTTGGAACAAAATTACACTTCCATCTTCTCGAAGAGTTCTTGTGTGTTAACATAAACCGTCGAAGACCACACGTTAAAAACACTTAAGTAACTAAAATTGGTGTAACATGGTGTAAAAACAAAAAAGTGCAAACTAATTTAGTCCATACGATGCTAGGATTATTATAAACAAGTTAAATGAGTATAATCTTTCAGTCAAGTTAGCTAACAGTGATGTAGTTGGTCTTATTGAGATACGATGCCACTCAGAAATCTGAGATGAATAATTTCATTTTCGACGAATATTATGTATCCAGGAGAGATATGAGAAAGTATAGAACTTACAACCCACACCTTGTGAAATATGTAATGCCAATCAAATAAACTTTAAGAAAAGCTTTCATTTACTAGTTTTTCATTAAAACAGTTTTAATTAATTTGATAAATGAGTCTTGTACCTTTACTTATGTAGCATATCCGCCACATTATTTTTTTTACATTTATCTTGAATTATTTTCATAATTGTATAGGCAAAGTGTATTGTAATTACCCCTCCCCCCAGTGTATAATGCCTATAAAAAGGAGAATCCCATAACCTTGCGCTGCTTGCTAACAGCATAATGGCGCATGTTGCATATAGTATTCACTTAATAAATAGAAGGCAAGTTACTATAACTGCGTACAAAGTGAACAAAAATAATTGTTGTAAATAACACTATTATTTACTAATGAACGGTATTCAACTACATGCAGACTCATGCACCGTATTATTCTGCGTGTGGTTTTTTCTTTTTCATTGTGAATTGGTGATACCTTGGGAGCTCAATGAATTAATTAGACTCAAGCGACAATGCAAGTAGTAATTAAGGAATATTATGAGTACATTGGTTACTACCCACATGTTTTCTGTCATGTTGAGCCCTGCTGGCCTGTTGTGGTTTCCATATATTTCCAAACGCCTACTGTTCGTTGAATACCAGCTCTTTTCAATCAGTGCAGCTCGATTACTGAAAACAATATTAATTCAGTTCCAACTTTACAACTTCTGCCACAGTATAACTTCTTAGAATCAGTTTTTGGGTTGTTGTGAAGGCCATTTATGTTAATTAGGAAAGTGCCAGCGATGCAGCTCCCAGTTCAGAGCAGCAGTATCTTCCTGTCTTCGCCTAGCCGTTGTGATGGCGTTGTCTATTATCGGGGAATACAGCATACGGATAGCAAGTTGGATTACAAGATTAAGGTTCAACATTTGAAACCTGTAAAGTGTAATGTGCTCAGGTTTTTTTATGTCCTAATTTCCTAGAAACCCAATTTAGCTATGCCAAAATATCAATATCCTAGAATTCTGGTTGCAAGCGGCCCAGTTTAGCTATCTCATTACACGATTTTCCAGACTTAGGTCGCACTTCAGATATTCGATTAGGTGATGAAGCTTACCCTACTATAGGAACGACACATTTCTTGGAATATTGAAGAGAGGATCCACGCTCCCAACACCTGATGGCTTCTTGTTTTATAGACAAACTCGGAAGCGTAGTATATCGTCTCCATGTATTCGAAGCGTATCCTACTGCTCTACGATGCATGACATTCTTTAATAATTGATACTCTAATGCACACAGGGATGTCTGTCAACGTTATTTCTTTCGAGAAAGTCACCGGCACGGATTTGTTTGTGTTACTGTTAGATGTTTTTCCAGCTATTTTAAAATTCATGCTGCTTCTTTCTTAACCAACGAAACTTTCTTGAAATCCAAATATTCAGAGGTAGCGCGAATTATTAAGTTGTCCTCTATAGGAAATTAGATTTTGGTTTATTGCTAATTACTGCTGGACAGCGACTCGAAATAAAGCTGAAGAAGGACCATCCACTTGTGAAATGTCTATAGTGACTGAAACTACTCGTTGCAGATTCCAACGCGTAAATGTGTTACGGTCTACATTAAAGGATTTCATGAACAAAAAACTCAATGGGCTTACAGTTATGTTGAAATGTAATCGGAAAATATACAGCGAAGCAGAGAGTAATAATAACTTGTAGAAAATAATAGAAAATGTAATAATAACTTGTAAAAGTAAATTTCACATAACTATTTTGATAATAATCAAGGTACACGATATCCACTTAATTTTCATTAAGGCAAATTTTCTTTTTGGATAGTGTTAGTAGTGGAATATGATGTAAGAAAGCAGGCCTATATTGCATCAGAAGAGAAAAAAAATATATTATTTCCCACATCACCTGTCCGACCCCTTTAAAAATTTTTCTACTATCCTTACATTTAATTAAATATTCACTTCTGTGGGGGGGGGGGGGTTGGAAAAATGTCTTTACTTCTTTTTTTTGTGAATTTATTTAATATTAATATTAAATATTCTGTGTTTTGTTCCCTAATAGATATATAGACCTTTTATCTTATACCGCCACTTACACATCTGACTTTGGATTCACAGGAGAATTCAAGTTCAATGGAACTTTAAAAATTAGTATATCATTCCCTTCGGAAAGGCTGAGTGTTCAAGAATGACAAACTTACTAATTAATAAATAACATAGTTTATTTACATATATATATATACAACATGATAAAGTGATCAAAACTCAAGCACATACTAATATTATTCAAATTTGCCTATGTAGCATCAGATATATATGCAATTTAGTACATTGGGTTTACACCAGAAGGGTTATTTCTTTCTACACAACAAACTTAATATCCTTACAGAAAACTTGGTATAGTTTCTTCCTTCTTCACACATGAACAATAAATACTTAAGAGGTTTAGTTAACACCCTTTCTCCTATGTAAGTCAAATTCTTACCTTATAACTTGATTTAGGAATTTCACTCTTAACTTCTGATTTATTTAGAGCCCCTTTCTGCCTTGGAGAATATAATTTCACAAACTTTCTCTAATCAAGATAAATCGTACATTTAACATCAATTTCTGGACTAATGCTTGTCCCAAGGGTTAGCTACATTCAGAAGGCTATTCTTTTCTCTGTATTTCTCTACCCTTCCCTTCCAAAATTTATCATACATATATGTTAGACAATAACTAATAACACATATCAAATTTCTCTCCTTCACCTTTCTACATACATTAATCAAAACGATAACTATCATTAAGCACCCGTTTCCTCCCCTTTAGTTCTTTTCTCAATTTATGTAGTTATACCTGTCAAACTACAACTATTATCTAACATCTCTACGTTAGGTATATATTTTGTACATATATAAATCTCACAGTATCATTCTAAACGTTCTCCTTAATTGGATGCCAGGTTTCCTACAGTCCTTTACTTGTGAGGGAGAATACTATAACTAGTCACTTACTTAATTTTACGAATCGGACTTCTCTGCTTTGGGCCTTCCGCTCCTTGTTTGGGACTGTCATCATCTTTTGCCAAGGGCATTCATTTTAGGGCTTTTCGTTTCTCAATGGGCTGTAGTCTACATCTGGATAGGGCATCACTGAGTCTCTTAGGAATTTATGGGCTGGTCTTCGATACTGCTACTTAGCCTTCGGTTCAGCTATTCTGGCGGGCTCGGGATTACAACTTTACCTTTTCAGCTCACTTATCTGCGCATTTATCACTGCCTTCAGATGATGGACTACAGTTATTTCTTTCCTTGGCCTTTATCACTGCCTCCAGATGATGGACTAGGGTTATTTCTCTCCTTACACTACTTATTTTCACGCTGGTCACTTTCACTACCTTCCGATTACGGACAAGGCTTATTTCTCCTTACACTTCACTCATTTGCATACGGGCCCCTACCCTTGCCTTCCTATGACGGATTACTCGACTGTTCTCTTCTATCATGAAACTCATCTAACTTTTCTTAAGTTACTGACTATACTTAAACTTATCTAACCCTTCACTACTCCATCTTAACTTTGTCAGGTCTTTCTCAACTGGCTGACAGGACAGGACTTATCTAACCCTACACAACTTACTACTCCATCTTAACTTTGTCTCGCACTAAACCATTTTCACTAACACCGACAAATATCTCAACTTTGTCTCCCTTTCTAACTCATTTTTTCCCTAACACCGTCCAAAAACTCAACTCTGTGTCCCACTCTCTCCCATTTTGTTTCTTTCATTACGGACCGCCCTTCGTTCTGGGTCTTAACCAATCTTCTCATTTTATCAAATCTTTCTCTCTGCCCTATTTGCCCATGTTATCCTTTCCCATGCTGTCCCTTTCGTGCTCGATCCAACCTCTTATTTTAATAAATTTGTAAATTTCCCAGGCAGACTGCCGCTTTGAAGTCTGCCGCCATTTCCACCACTCTCTGGTTATACTTTTAGCACCTTTACTCCACAAGATCCCAAAACTTGCTATCACCGGCAGCCAGACGCCAGTTTTAATTCTAATCCGTACATTTGTCAAGTGTCCACTTCCCGTCTCGTCTCCGTGTGTTACCAATCAAAGGAATGTTCTGACAATACGGTACACTGCACTATTGTTTTCCAGAGCTATTACCCCTTTCACACATATACACCAACAGCGGCTGCTACCCGTTCCCGTTGTTTTTGTTTATTCCCGTGTGCTGGGAGTTGAAGCGTAACCCGTCTGCTACTACCCTTTCTCAAGCTTGCCCATCCCTTCTTGTAACCTTGTCTAATTTAATCCCTAGCGAGTGACCCATTATCTTAAATAATATTTGTGACTGGTAAGGTTTCGCCGCCCCACATTGTTATATCAGAAGCTTTACTTTTAATTAATCTCTCCTGTGTATAAAATATTTTCTTGTAAGATTTTATATCTTACACTTCCACAACATCAATGTTCCGACAATTAACACTACTCGCACATCTATCCTGCAACTAACCTTCCTCAATTTTCCCCCTCCACTGCATAGTCTGAGTAAGAAGAAAGATTTCATCAGAATTTAACTTACTTAATCCATTCAAAGCCTTAAACTCCTCAATCAGATCTCCTTGCAGGTATTTAGTCTCCAGACGCTGCAATTTGCAGTACTGAAGCCTTTCTTGGTAAGAGAACCCATTTGTTCCCAACACCAATCTCGTTGCCTTCTCTGTGCTTGTTCTCTTGTTACTACTCTCTGCACCCGTTCCAACATATCAACATCCTTCCTAAAATCAGTAGTCCAGATTTTTTATGAAGTACTCAGGATGTGGTATTAAAATTGACTTATAGAACGTAATAATCAGCTCCTAATCTCTGTATGTCATTGACAAAATCCCATGAACAGTCCAGGCAGCTTGTCTACACTCTCAGAAAACTTCATGCCTACTGCACCTGGGTTTTTTCATTCTCCACTACCCTCAACGTTGTATGAAACCAGTTGTTACATTATTCTGGGATTAACCACACGTCTAACCACATGTAGTACCTTCCACTTGTTGATGTTAAACTTCAATTGCATACCCTGATTATTGCACATTAACCATCCTGCTGGATAGGGAGAAGTCCAGAAAGTTATTGAATTTTTGATCCTTATACTTAATGAAAAAGCCAAATATGGTCTATAGCTGAAAATATAATTATTATGCTCTGTGAATTACACAAGGAGAGGTGGTTTATTTGGTTAGAAGTACAGGCTATTCAACTGAAAGGTTATATCTGTACACCCCATTATAGTCGGAAGGGGAGATAAACAAGAAAATTTAGATGAAAAAAATTCGTTTAGTCTTCTGTGTCCTCATAAGGGATAGACCTCCTACACTTTGGAGAAAAACACACGGAAGTCGCAATCCAACTGCTGAATTCTATTACGATGTTGCGCAGGCAGAAATCGGTCAAAAAGCACAAGTCTGTTTGTTTCTGCTTAAAGCGTTGGGGAGGAGCGATACGGCAGGAACAGAAGTTCTATATGTTAGGATCACTATTGGTTCCTGAGAGCATTTTTTCAGTGAATACTAAATCGTTGTTCTTTAGTTTGCTTCGGCCGAATCATTCACATTGATTTTATTTTTGCATTGTTAGTTTTCCGTGATGACTACTTACGTTTCACTGTTGCCCATGAGGGAATCCAGTACTCCACAGCACAGATCTTCTTTAGGGTGATTGGCGATTTCTGGGCAGTATAGCTGTGTACATGCTAGTGCAGGGGTAGTTTCGTACAAATTTGCAGCTGTTGACATGAGGGAGCTGGTTCTTGAAGAGCCACCTGCAGCGGTTCATTCTTTGAGGGAATCCCTTTTTTAGATGGAATGGTAATTTAGTGTGAAAGATCATTCCAAGATCAGTATGACTGTTTATATTCCTAGTGGAACAGTCTTCAATAAAATAATTTAAGATTGTAGAACATTGCAATTTGAGTTGATTTTTAGGATTGATCTTTAGGCTGAACTGTGAAAGGTAGATATTGAGATATTTTGAGCTTGTGTTCAGTATTGATGATACATTATTAGACTCTGCTTCATTGAGACTTATGGTAGTAAATATTTTTTTAAGTGGTCAGCATAAGTTAAGATGCAAGGACGACCTCACAAATAGAATTATTGCTACTGAGAATAAAGTGCCAAACAGAAGCCTATCTTCGGGGCCCAGTATAGTTAGTATGCACTGGATGGTTTTGTTCTTTGCTATGATTGCCCTCTTCATAAGAAGGGTTTCAGGAATCATAACAGGTAACCATGAAAAACTTCACCGTCTATAGAAGAGATTGAATGTTCATGGCATCGCAGACAGCATGAAGATCAAGGTAAAGTAAATGCAAGCTCGCATTATTGATGAAATGCCGGCAGTACAGTATTGGTAGTTACAACAAAGTTAGTGGTGGTTGATTTTCCTGTGATCGCGTAGTCCAGCGTTTCTCAAGCTGGGGTCGGCGTATGCGTTTATTTTCCGAAAAATATTATGATAGAATCACAACGAGCTTTATATAACATTATTTATTTTCGATACGATTAGTATGAATACAAGTCGCTTCCTAACAGAGCGCATTCAGTTCCCACCACTAGCGGGCGTTTTTACACTTAGGAGCTTATGAATCGTTGATGCAGTCAGCTTAAAAGAAAACAGCTTGCAGAGTTGTTCTGTTATTTGCAGACTGAAGCGAATCTTTGGTATATATATTTTTATATATGTAATTTATTTTATTTTTTTATATATTTTTTAGTTTTATTTGCATACATATTTCAAATTATCCGTACTATGTCTAGTAAACTGATCATAAATTATTATTATACACTAATGAGCCAAAACATTATAACCAGAGAGTCGTTATGTAAATTGAAGAAACTGCCGATGCGTGCACGGATCAGGACAAGGTATAAAAAAATCTGATAGTGAGCTCCATTAATCAGTTTGTTATTGTTTGTTATTTGGTTTTTAGGAGCATTAGCAACTAAGGCCATATTGTTCTGGGAATATGCGGTGGTCATTCCCTTGACCTTGCCGCATCCTCCGTATTTGGTGGTGACGGGCTCGAACCCCGGTCTAATCAAGAAGTGTGTGCTACGCACTGCTGTTCCTTCCCACCTGGCTACGGAGGCGGCATCCATTAATCAGTGTTACGCTTGTTCTTCAAATGGGAAAGGCAGCGGACTTAGAGTTTGACAAAGGCCAAATTGTAATGGCCAGACGACTGGGTCAGAGTAAATCCGAAACAGCACGGCTGGTGGGATACTAACGGTCATCCGTGGTTAGTACTTATCGAAAGTGGTCCGAGGAAGGAAGACCCACGAACCACCAGCAAGGTGTCTGATGACCATGCTCATCAATGCTCGAGGTGAGCAAAGGCTCTCCCGGATGGTATGTGGCAACAGAAGGGCGACTGTGGCACAACTTGCTGGAATGCTGGTGACGGGAGTACTGTGTCACAGCACATCGAACCCTCCTGAAAATTGAGCTGTGTAGCCACAGGCCGCTCCGAGTGCCCATGCTAACCACAGTTCACCGGATACAGTGCCTCCAATTGGCACGCGAGCATGGAAACTGGACCTTGAGTGATTGGAAGAAGGTTGTCTGGTCCAATGAATCACGTTTCCTGTTGCACTATGTGGATGGCCAGGTACGCGTGCGTCGTTTACCTGGAGAAGTGATGGCACCTAGATGCACCATGGGAAAAAAACAAGCTAGTGGTGACGGTGTCATGCTTTTGGCAAAGTTCTGCTGGGATACCCTGGGTCCAGTCATCCATGTGACGGGCATTCTGACGTCTACCACCTACCTAACACCATTAAAAGATGGTTACTTCCCCCACACCTGGAGGGAGACAACACTTCGACAGGTACTCAAAAACCCAACTAAGCCACATTACCTCCCGGGCTTCTACCATAGTGCTCTTAACTCTGCTCAGCAAACTTCTAGAATATCTCCTGAAAAACAGAATCGAGCAATACTATGCAAACTCAGGATTACAATCTCCAAACCAGTTTGGCTTTTGCAAGGGATACTCAACAAGGATGCCCTATAAAACATCATCGGAACTGCTACAACAACAAACAGGAAATATTTCCTCATCATCGCGGTCGATTTTGCTGGGACGTTTGACACCCTATGGTGGCCAAGCATCCTCGGCAGATTCCGGGAGGCTAACCTGCCAACCAACTTTTATAAGTGCATCAGCACCTTTTTTTTTTTTTGGCTAGTTGTTGGCGCATCAGCTTCTGTGGCCATAATGCACCTCCCAAGGTTTTTGCAGTACTTTGATCGAAGCACAAGGCGGGATTCGAACCCACGACTTTTGGGTTGCCAGGCAGGCATTTTACCCACCCGACTAGCCTGGTAGGCTCATCAGAACCTACCTGAACAACAGATCACTCAGAGTTGAACCCCTGTACAGCTCCATATCCAGACCAGTCCACAGAGGATGCCGACAAGGCTCCATCCTGGGCCTGCACCTATGGAACGTGGTCCTGGATGGCTTCCTAAATCTAGACCTTGGGGACGTAAAGTCTGAAGCGTATGTCGATGACCTTATTCTGATGCTCGCTGAAGACAACAGGACCCAGCTAGAAACCACCGCAAACCAGGTGCTCACCATTCTGCAAAAATGGGCAATCTAAAATCATTTAACAATGATTTTGATTTGCCCAACAAAAACAAACTCCATATTACTTCGAGAGAGATCTAGACATCAGGAGACTTCCACTAATAAAAGTTCAGGGCACCACGATCAAGCTAAAAACTGAGCTTAAACACCTTGGTATCATCTTAGACATGCACCTATCTTTCACGTCCAATATCAACTATATATGCAACAAAATCAGGAAGTACTCATCTCTCTTTGCAAGAGTCACCCATAAAGAATGGAGCCTAAGAAAGAAAACTCTCGCCCTCTAAAACAAAGCTGTCTTTCTGCCAATTGACTTATATGCAGAGGGAGTATCGTACCACAAAGCAACTATAGCAACAAACCGCTACATCCTTACCATCTCAGAGCTTGCAACACGGTAAACACCTATGCACTTCAAGCACTCGTGGGGTCCTGGAAATAATCCGTTGTGGTCTTCTCCGCCTCCTCTCCATGGGCACAACTGCCACCTGCAAAAATTTTACAATAGTCTTGACAGATGAAATCAAAGAAAAAGAGGCTAATTACACACGTACAGCAAATCAGGCAAACACGCTGAGAGAACTTTACAAAGGGCTCAATAGTTCGGAAATTTATACTACAGATTCATGTAATATACCCAAAATACCAACACTGGCTATCACCAAGATTACTGCTCGCCTGTCTGCTCACTGGCCACCCTCCAAAAGTGACTTACTTCAGCCTCAGTAATAAACCGCTCTGTCACTGTGGACAGACAAACATGGGAGCATCTGATGCACCACTGCGAATTATTAGGATCTACGCTGCCGCTTGATTACAGAAATACAATATGTGTCACTCAACCAGAAGCACCAATTACTAGAGGAGGAACACAGCTAGAAGGCGCCGACGAAGTACGTGCAAGTCATCTTCTGCAGAAGAAGAACCTTCTAGAGCTTCAATCATAAGCAGTGAAAAATCAGCCCAAATACTCTCCTTCCTGCAAGACTGCTCGAAGGATGATACTAAACTACCTGAAAAAAAACAGAGGGAAATCACCTCACTGACAACCTGAACTGACTAAAACACAGATACATGCCTTCATACTAACCTAGGCGTGACAAACACTGACGACGATGTTATCTAGCAAGTGCTGACCAACAAACAGTATTACGAATATTTGTAAACTAGATAAAGAGCCAAACATAGACCCGGCTGGAAAGAACCTTACCAAATCGCAATGGAGAGAACTTTCCACAATTGGCAGCCGCACCAAATGACATCACCACCTCACAAAACTGTGTACAACTTAACAACCAGTCAAGAGCGGAATCTAGACTCTGCCTGGCAACAACTGATCAAGATACCATGAAGAGTTTACTCTCCGTAAATGCCATTTGCCATTTACTCTCTGCAAATGGCAGCAGTGAAGAATAACTTCATTTTTAATGCAACGTGCAGTATACATGCTGCTTTGTGCCATATTGGCGACCTCCTGAGCCGGCTCCCTTGCTGGGCTCACCACTTTCCTGCCACCCGGTGAAGGGGAGGTCCCATCCCCTCCCGCCACCCCCCCTATTTTTCCTCTGGTGGGGCATGAGCATGCCACACTGATTTTCACTGGGGTTGTCTCCACTATTGACCCTATTCTTCCTACCTTTCTCCTCCCAGACTTCAGTCTCCCCCCTCTCTACCTGCAACCAATCGTACCACCCCAAGTCAAAATTTAGCCCCAAACCAAACGGTTTGGGGTTAAATTTTGACGTGGGGTGGTTCACAACTACTCGGCCTCGTTTACATCTAGTGCTGTCCCCCCCGCAATCGAGCATATAACAAATATCATTTTTTTAGGTCCTAGCCACTGATATCTCAGGAAACTAGGTGGCAGGACCTGCCATAGTGAACTTAGAATATTGGGTACCTGATGTGCTTCCACGGGGAAAGAGTGGGCTCTGCTGAGGCCCGAAGTTGCAACGTCGGGCCTCAGCAGAGGTTTGGCAGCTAAATGGCCAGAGGAACAACAGTAAGAGAAGGTGTAAGGTTAATTGGAACCCGAAGTTGCAACGTCGGGCCTCAGCAGAGGTTTGGCGGCTAAATGGCCAGAGGAACAACAGTACAAAACACCACACTTAAACATTATCCATACACTTTTAAATCTGCGGCCTTTACAGAGTGCTGTATCACTGTACAATGCAAACTACGCAGAGATGGAGGAAAGCCCTGGAACCGTTTGATCCTAAATACACTTCACACTTTTACCTAAACATCATTGCCGACCAGGTACACCCATTCATGGCAACGGTCTTCCCCTCTGGCGGTGCCGTCTTTCAGCAGAATACGTAAGATCTACATCGCTGTACGATGTAGATCTTATAAATTAAAATAGAAATATTTGTTTTAGCTAAAATAAATCCAGGAAGGGTGATGGAAAGTGAAAATTAGCATTAATGCCCGAGTATTAATTTAAAGATAGTAAATATTAAGATTGGATATTTAGTGTTAATGTAAATATGGTTAAAGTTTGAAGAAACACTATATTTAGGAATGGACAGATTTAGACGTGTGAAATAAGATAGCGGCTAAAGGTAAAAAAAGTAATTTAAATAATACAAGAGAGCAAACAGGGACAGCAAGGCTAGGTAGAGGGTGCCATTTCAGAACAGGTATGAAAAGGTTGCTGAGGGCAAGAACTATAGGACCGTGAAACGGGAATACGAAGCATCTCATTTGATCTAAAGCACCGTTAGAAAGTAAACAGGAAAACAATGGACGTCCAGTGTTCGCGTCAAACGAAAAAGCCGTCAGGATGACTGAATTTTGGATAAGTTGGCCATATTTAGAGAGAAGGTGTGAAAACAAAAATGAATGTTTTGGTGGTTACCGACAAACATGAAAGGGTCATAATTCCGTGTGAAAAAAAAAAAAAAAATTCTAGAGAAGGGTTTGGTTTGTGCGCTAGGGAGACAGCTGGAGTGAGCTGTTTTAGCAAATAGGAAGGAATGAAAAATTAAGCAGATGGGAATTGGTTGAAGTCCTTGTGGGAAGAGTAATTTGAGAAAGTGTCGATTCTGTATTTGACTTCTGTGGTCGAAAGGGTCGTGAGTTTGCGGGTTGAAGTGGGAGTAGAATTTTTGGTGGTCAGAGTTCACATCTCGTGGTAGCAAGATGAAAAAGAAAAAAGAATTGTGAGGGAAAGAAAGTCTGGTCCGGCATCGGACCAGGCAGTGATGGCGATGGTGAAGTTTAAGGTTAACGTGCAAGAAAGAAAGTCTGGTCCTTCATCGGAAGGCAGTATGCCCAAGAAATGGAAGAAAACCCGTCTGCCATGAAGGACGCCTGAGCACAAGGTAATTGGAAATAGCGGCCATTTCGGAATGTAAATCTGTTCCTGTTTTTTTTCTTGAATCCTGAACTCAATGGCTCAACCTAGCTCTGCAAGGAATTGGGTGATAGTCCTTTTTAAAAAGGAACATTCCTGTTGTATTAGGCAATTTAGTTACTAAGGTTGAGATAATTTATGAATGTTAATGATTATGAAATAATGTAAGGGTGATAGAGGGATAATAAAAAGCAAGTAATAGTATAAATGAATGAATTAAGAAATTACATTTATAGGAGTAGTATTGTAAGGATATGTTAACCTATGTCATTAATTTAGGCCAGGTCCCAACACAAGATAACATACCAGCTGAGGTGCAAAGAGAAAGAAATTTTATTAATAGAGAAACCTCAAGAGTAAAGAGTGATGACTAAGATTATAACTAGACAGTAATTAAGGTAGAATGAGTTATTTGTAGTAAACATTACTGATGTAAAAGGATACTAGTTGTAATAAATTTCTTGGGTTAAAAGCTAAGAGATCTAATAAAGTAATAAGAGTTAAAATGAGTTTTACTGATGATAGTGATAAAGATTGGCAATGGCAGAGAATGATTGAGTAATCATTGGGTATTCATATTAAGTAGCACACAACTGATTCAAACTCATGTTATTAATTTGCAAATTGAGAATAGTTGATGAGAAAGAGGTAGTGTATTGTACTGTAGTATGGTTCAAATATATGGAAATTGGTATGCTTGTATGAATTATTTGTTTCGTTTATGTTTCTTCAATCACAGGGAACTTGAGCGCTCTTGCAACTTACTTGAAGATGTTTGGATTAAACCTTAGCCCTTCAAAATCTGCAATAATGATTTACTCATTGAAACAACAACCAAAAGTAATTCAACCATCAGTTTTGGGTACTCTCATCCCAGTGGTTACCTGCCATAAGGATCTTGGTGTCTATTTTGATCCGAAGCTGAAATTTAATGTTAACGCAGAATACCTCCGGAAGCGATTTAACACCCTACGCTAGAGAACAAAGCTACACTTATTTCATTCCAACGATGCCGCAACCACTACCAGATATCTTCAAACCACTGTTTATCCGGTTATTTTATATGCTGCTGAAATTTTGGCATCTGCGTCGCCCTCACCTCAGAAACCGGTGTTCTTGTGTGAATACTGGACCCTGAAGTGCGCCACAAATAAGCATCGCCGACCCCCTCAGTTGAGAACAACTGACATGGCAGAATAGCTAAGTGTATCCAGGCTCCCGAGGTTAATTGACAACCGGCGTTTAATGACTTCAGTAAAAAATGTACACAGGAGTGATAAACGCCCCAATCCTCTGGGATTTCTGTCAGTGGCACAATCCTATGCCATTCTTGAGGCCAGACCCCACACTACTTCTCAAATACAACCGGTTGAAACTGTGTAGTCAGTTCCTACCTGCCCAGGCACTTCCTAAAATTCAGGCACTGCTCCGTCTTGGAGTCAACTTACAGAAAATGGCTACCGACTACAAATACCGTCACATGCTCCTCGAGTGGATTACATCTGTGGGACTGGGATAAATTCCTCCAAACTGGGTTACGACGTTCAATTCCTCTTTATATTTTCCTATTATTATAATTTAATTTTTACATGTTTAATTTTGTGCAACTCAATTTCCCATGTAACTGTAATTTTTGCCAATTAATCACATATGGCTACCGACATATATAATGTAAAACTCCTGGCCATGTCGCCGTGATGAGAATTATTGTCACTAGTACATGTACCGTATTTAGCAGCAATAAAGAAGTTTAGTATATAATGTTCATCAAAGTTTGTAAATTTTTATAAATAAATGTGTCTTAAATATTGTGCTAACACCCGTCTTACACACCTCAGAATCTGGAATTTTTTGTGAATTGCAGTCAGATTTTCGAAATGTGGGTTGGATTTAGGACTTCAGTAGGGTGCGGAACGTACGGGATTGCCCTGGCCTCCAAATTTCCCAGACATCAATCCCATCGAGCATCTGTGGTTTGCGTTGTACCAGCAACTCCGATCTGCGGCGTCTCACCCATGGACGTTACATGAGTTAAGCGATCTGCTGCATACAAAAAGACATTTACAAATCTTGTAGCGTCCATGCCTCGCCGGTTACGAGTTATTTTGGCTGCACGTAGCGGACCAACATCATATTAGGTAGGTGGTCATAATGTTTTGGTTCATCGGTGTATATATCTATGTAATATAAGAATAAAGTTGAGTCGTTGCACACATAAATTTTTAAATTTTCTTTACAGAAAACCCAGTGTCGCTGACACACACACACACAATTTTTTTTTTTTTTTTTTTTTTGATTTTTCAAGGGGTCCTTATACTCCAGTACTTTGGAAGTCGCTGGCGTAATCTATCTGTGGAGGTTAAGGCTTCATGATTTTAGACGAGACAGCTGGCAGTAGTACTTTCTTGAGAAGTTTTAGTAGACTGGAATTTTCAAAAATGGGACTGTAGTCCTGGTTGTCTTGACTGGTTGTTTCTGGGGAAAGGGCTTGACCAAAGATATGTGAAATAATGCGTTTCCAATGCTCTATTCGTTATCGATGTAAATACATCCAGAATGAACAAGCTTAAATATTAAATAACGAACTGAGTACACTAACCACTCCAAAGATGGCTGCTAGTTGAAGAGCATTCACTGCTTTCAGGATCTCTTACCGTTTATTCCTGATTGTGTTGAGGGGATGTGATGAGATATGCTGAGGCAGGATCGTAATCCAGAAAATCCTAGTAATGAAATCCATCTAGCGCTCATAATCGAGGTCATGTTGTCTCTGCAAAAAGGTTTTTTCATAGAAAAATCGGCCCATTTTTGCATTATTTTTACAGGACAGTCAACAGCCACCCAAGATTTTTTCACTCTAAATACAGTTCCTGCACTTTTCAGGATTTTGAGTGCACTTATTATCAAACAGAACGAAATACATGTGGAAGTACAGCTCAAAACAAAGTATAATGCAGTTATTTACAGTTCATCAACCGGTGAAATACCACCACTTTGCTTATTGGAGGCTTGAAGTGGTGAAACCCATGTTTAGTCTCTGGAGCAAAGTTTCCGGCATCCCCCCCCCCCCCCCATACTTCTCCTTCAACCCATGCACGGTACTAAGTACTAAGGATTTTGATACCTTTCGTGTTTGGGGTTTTCATAAAAAAAAAAATAAATATATATATATATATATATAAAGAATGTATTGGCAGAAACAAATAACTTCGTGTAGTAATATAAGACAAGCAATTTTCTTTGCACTTAACAGAAGTAGTTCATCATTACTCACTGTTATACTGAAAAGTTAGTGTGCTGTCTTCATATCAGATGGTATCGTTGGCTTGCGGCATTAAGACGAGCTTCGAGGAGATGGATCAGACACAGGGAAGTACAATTCAAGGATGTGGCGTTTGTATTCCCTATCACAAGTGAACTTATTAAGGTCAGCATCCAAGGACTGGGCATATGAAAGTAACTAAAAAGGCAGGAACCTAATCAGCGTGGGGAGCCTATGAATTTGAATCAAACTCGCCATTTCAGTTGTCCTTAGCTGTGCAGGAAGTTTGTTTGTTTATGGCCCATTTTAAGAGCCAAAACTCAGCATAAAAAGTGGCTTGATTGTGCTAGGGGCAGGGATGCTAATACCTCTGCAACATATAAAAGCTGAGAGTATACTGTAGTTTACAGAAGACAGTCAAGGTCATAAATAATTGTCAGCCCAATCAAAATCCACAGCGTCATCAACTAATAAAAAATGAAAATAAAGACTAATTTAAACTGTACTACAAATTAGGAAGATCTGTTAGCAATCAGGCAACGCTGAAGCGGCTTTTCAAATACCTATTTGCACAGCATAACCAAAGAGGCATTGGCTATTGAGAAGTTTATAATGCCTTGTGCAAAGGAAGTTGTTTGTAAGGATTAGGTAAATAAGTTACTAAAAACTTGTCAAATCCTTGTCAAAAACCGTTCACCAGAGAATCAGCTACTGGAGAATAAGAAGTCATTAAAATTTCTAGTTATACACTGCCTACTTTACAGAGCAAAGGAATAATTAAAATAATTCCTTCAATGTAGGGTGCAGTGCGAATGTGGGTGTGATTTTACTTTAGAATGCATTCTGAAGCACACGCTATTAATGGCGTTGTTACATAGTAAATATGGTGATATGCACAATGGGCCGAAATGTATTAATAACTGGAGTTAATTTCAATACTTCCATTTAGATGTAGGTCGAGAAGACCCCGACATTTATAATTTAACCAGCGCTACTGATGCTATTTGGAATCAGTGTAGAATCCAGTAATTCCTGTATACCGTCTTACAGTGATCAGAGGAGTGGAAATAAATTAGTAGAAAACACAATAAAATGAAAGCAAACAGCTTATGAGTCGGAAAGAAGAGAATATGGTATAATAAGTGATAGCAGATGGTATCTATTTGAAAAGTGATACAACTTAACCCGCCTTTTGGAGGCTGCTCCTTTTCTTTCCACACGAGGAGTCTTAAATCTCCTATACTCTGTATTTAATGAAAGCCAAAGAGCAAAACAGACGGAATATTCGAACATCGCTTCGCGTGGCACTATTTAATCAGTTGGATAAGCTTGTGCCAAGCAAACAGGCACAGAATCTCGGTGGTTAACTCCCAGAACGCTACGCTGATCAGCAATGAAAGTGTCAGGTGGTAGGCAAAAAAGGATGGAACAAAGCAGATTTAGGATGGAACAAAGGTACGGAAGAAATAGAAATACGGAATGCTAAATATAATAACGCAAGGTAGCGTTTATATTTTCCTCAATAAGAATGACACTGTTCAAATCAAATTTGCCATTAACGTGTTCTGAAAATGATACCATTTAAAACTGAAGTAAAAAACTATGCAAAGAATGGCATTAGCAATAAAAAGCTATTAAATGTATAAGAAGGGCAAAAGACTTCTAAGACAAGTGGATACCATATAATTATGACAGAGTGCAGGAGGAGTGGGGAGCAGCTTTTATTCAAATTGAAGACCTCTTTGGATTCGAATGCATGCACTATTTGAATTCATTGAACCTTTTTTCCTTTGGTGGATTCCGATAGTTCATTAAACTATTTGAATAAGTTTGGAAAAAAAAAAGAAAAACGGATACTCAGGATCAGATGAATGTGCTCTAAAGTAATTGGACATGTGTATATATAAAGGGCGGTACATAGAGCATCTGTACAAATGCCCCTCGTATCGCTGTGAAGAACAGAATCAACTGTAAAAGGGCCAGAAATGTGATTGGTGTAGGTTTGTGTGAGAAGTATAAAGTCATTCTTTATTAACAAAAACAACAAGCGGCCCCTACCCAGAAACTGGAAAATCCGCTATGTACATACATATTATACACAATGACATACATAGATATACAATTATATACATAATCATGTTAATTACACTGTCATAAGTGTAACAAACCTGTACGGGTTTACAATGCAAATCACATCAGTATAAATTGTGGCACAGGAATCACAAGAGAGCAGTCTTTTTCTGTCCTAGGAAGAACGAAAACCGCACCCTCTGGTGGGAGTGCTATACCAGTGGGTGCTAACTAATCCCGTACCCACAGCTGCCCAAACTGGGGGACCAGCTAAAAAAAAAAAGGAGATGGCAGGTGATATCAGTTTTAAGAGATATCGATAGACATTACAGGTGTTGGGTTGGTTCCTTGTTGTTGATAGATTTGAGAAAAGTTGCTTTCTTTTGGTGAAAACAGCAGGGCAGAATTGTTTTAGAGCTGAGACCGATTGAGAATTTTCAGTCAGTGCCATTTCATTTCCTTCAGAGAAGTTGTTGACAGCAGTTTGTAGTAGATCTGTCGTCATGGTACAGGCTGCAGCGATACAGAATGTGCGTCCAGGTTTCCTCAGCACCACACAAGCAGAGATTGGTGTCGGACAAGCCAAATTGAAATAGTTTGGAGTTTATGGAGCCGTGCCCAGTAAGCATATACGATGTTATTAAGCTGGGAGAAAACCATTGGCGGACGTTCTTGTTGAGAGTGAAGGTAATTACAGGAACAAAAGAGCGGGTGACTTGACCAGTAGTACTGGAATACCATCGTGATTGCCATACACTGATAAGTTCATTCCAGATTCCAAGTTGCACGAGAATCTCGCCAGGAATTGTGTGCTTTGGACGATAGCATAGTCCTTTGAAGATGACATGCAGGTCTAGTGGTAAGACTCCAGCAAGGACTTGCAGAGCAGCAGACACTGTCCTGCAGCGCCCGGAGCATGGCCAGCAGCATATTTTCTTAGTGCATTTTCTTGTCAATTGTAATGTTATTTTAATGGACTGAACTTTCATTTATCAAAAAGTTCCAGAAACCATTTGGGGATGAATTTAATCAAGCACGATAGAAAATAAAATCCCATTTTCAGGTTATTGTTATTGTTGTTATTATTTGGTTTTTAGGAGCATTAGCAACTAAGGCCATATTGCTCCGGGATATGCGGTGGTCATTCCCTGAATGACCTTTCCGCATCCTCCGTATTTGGTGGTGACGGGCTCGAACCCCGGTCTAATCAAGAAGCGTGTGCTACGCACTGCTGCTCCTTCCCACCTGGCTACGTAGGCGCCCCCATTTTCAGGCGTCAATAAATTAGTTTGTAAACCTAGGGAACTAAACTAATTCACCTCACAATATATAAATAATATTTGCTGATAGCCCATATTTCATACGCTGTAGTCCTCCGTGACAGTATACTGGTTTTGCCACTCGTTTGGAAAAGAAGGTGCGTGTTCCATTCTGGTGGATCACTGGTGAAATATCTGAAGTCGTCTCCGATCGAGGCTGTATTTAGCTGATCTGAAGCGGAGGGAATAGGGTTCTCCCTTGAGTTAAGTTTTTTTTTTCAGCCCACGCAATATGCATATTGGCCGGTTCACACACTTGTACAGACATAATACATTTATAAGAGTCTCAGTTACGCATGGAAGCCGTCAACATAATAATTAAAAAAATATCATACAATGGCATGAAGAATATGATAACATATATTTGCCTTTGTGGTTCACTTCAATAGATGACAGGCTTAAAAAGTATAGCGAATAGCAAAGTATTAGTAATTATTGCCAAACTAGATTAACGGATAGTTACGCTATTCCCATCAGTCAAGTACCAGTTTTATCATAGTAATTAACTATTATAACACATACGACAAAATACCACGTAAGGCATTCAAGTGTGACAAAGATTTTCTTACTGCCCTTACTTAAGACTTCGCCTTCACTGCACAAGTTCAACAGCTCCTCCCATATTTGAAATGCAAGTTCATCCTTACGGATATCGTAAGTTAATTTCTATACTCTATCTCTCCAAATATGATATGATATACCTGCAACGAAGATGGCAGCAAACCTGATTTGCAAGGCCTTAAAATATAATGTAAAGCTTTGGTAGCATTTATTCTTCCCCCTTAAAAGAAAAAGAAATGTATTCGTCAATTAAAAAACGCATCCTTCTTTATCTGTAGAGAGTTGAAACAAAAGAAAGCTTAAGAGCCTTCTTTGTCCTGGTGCATCCACGGTATTTAGCAAGAATTCGAATTCCCATTTTTATCATAGAGGACATCCTTACGTCAGTCAACCAAGAAAAATCGTAGCTAATCTACATATATATATATATATATATATATTTTTTTTTTTTTAAGAGGAAAATGTTCGCATACTTATCTTATACAAAATTAAACTAAATAATGATTTAGCTTAATTTAATGATATACTAATAAAATTAAACTAAATAATGATTGAAATTTAAAATTTCAAAAAAAAAAATATTAAGCTATTCCGATCATGCAAAACGAAAATTCAATAAATACTAAGATACGAAATTATAGTTTCCCTTCCTTCAAATTTCAAAATCTGAAAGAATTTCAACAATTACTCAACTCTTTCTTGCATATTCTGAACATGTTTATTTTTTATTTCAATTTTAAATTTCAATCATTATTCAGTGTAATGTTATCAGAATGTTCTGTGCTTCACCTCAAGCATCATATAAGTTAAATACTCTAAAACTTATGTATTTATAAAATGTGACAAGAGTTAACTACATAAGTTGTTTGCTGACACTATGATGCTTTGTCTGATTAAAACAGAATTCCGAATTTTCGTAAAAATAAACTGTATTTCATTTACATTTCATTTTATGCCGCCTTCCATAGAAGGCGGTTTATTAATATGTTCTATTATTCTCCCATCAAATAAACTGCCAATGCTTAAACATTAGTGGGATACAGGAATTGAGTGAACAATACAATTATTATAACTGTATATTATAGATCTCATTTCTTTTGTTTTTATTGCAATGCGTATTGTTTGTAACTGTGAAGTGTAATCAACTTTCTATAGAGTGAATACTTTTAAACTTAATCCCAAACGTTGAATGAACACTAATGAACTAATAACCACTACTTTTAATTTCTTTTAACTTGTTGAATAATGTAGCAACCTTATTTTGACATGGAGGATCGAAATAAAAGTATCTCGAATACTATTACTCAGTGTATCCCAGCAAATCGGAAAATGTAAAACAAAAATAAACTACAAATAAATCAAACTGAAACAACCAATATTTAGAAATAAAAATCCGCGTTTAACTATTCACTAAACTTTAAGTAGGACAACGATTCTGCAAACCCCCTACGAAGTATCTTTAGACTTCTAGTGATTATGAGGAACCAGTTGTGATTACTATAGCTTTTATTAATTTTCATTAGCATGTATCAAACTTCAGGCTTGAAAGGTAAACGTGATATGCTCTACATTGTCCATTTGGATAAATTAGAAGTACTATGAGAATAAAATATGATAACTTATTCTTCCGCTTCATAGTTTTAGGCTGATGAGCTTCAAACTGCTGTTATTCTGTAATGAGATACTTTGCATTTCAGTAGTAACTTTATTGATTAATAATTTTGACGTCCATATAACCTCTCTTCTTACCAGATTCTCTGATGCTAACCATTATTCAATCACCTGACAAGCTTTCTCTGATATATTATGTTACATCATCCTTCGCTTTCTCGGCACACACCCTTTGTTATTAACTCGTCATTTCATTAGACAGCGCACCAATTGTATACACACAGCGGTTTAAGTAGGCATCGAGAAGTATCGTTTTCTGCACAAAAGTCTTGCAATGTTCCTCCAGATAACTTCAATATTTCTGTTAAAACTCACTCAAACCGGAGTTTCCAATTTCACAATAATTAGAATAATTTGATTTATGGATATACAATTCTGCTTTATTCCAGTTTCATATTTGCTTCTATATTGATACAAAGAGTTGTTGCAGTTGATATTAATGGAGACAGCTGACACAGAGTTTGTAAAGTTAATATTACAGCAGTTCAAACCCTTTCTTTCGTGAATTTAACGTCATGATCGGTTTTCTCATACCGCTTGATGCAAAAGTTCGCCCCTCCCTATCCACGCAATGCCTGCAGTGGATTCAGAGCAGTTCAGTTGAATAGAGGACTTCTTTACTCATTTTCAGGCATAATCTGATAATCTTTTTCACAGCAGCAAGGCTCGTAGTTTTAATAAACTGTATTAGTCTCGCAGTAAACTTAGAGGTAACCTCCAAGGTTTATCCAAAAGAAGCAATAAAACTGCGATGTAAGAGACAACCTCACCAAATACAACCTTCATACACCAAGCTAAAATGATAAAGGAAATGTAAACATAAGGTGGAGGGGGATTAAGGCAATATTTATACTGCATATCGATCGGCAACTTCAGAAGAAAAGGACCCAAAAACATGACACGAAGAAAGGTTGCTGGGTTACGTTACCTTCTGGGAAGTACAGATTTCACCGCTTATTTTATTATTAATTATTTTTATTTTGTTTTTACAAGCTCCGAAACGGTGCCGTCTGGCTGTTGGTATCCGCCGAGAGTAAGTAACAGTAGTCTTCTCCACTGGTGAATGGTTACTTATTCGAGGTAATCCAATATCATAGTAACTCGTTGTGAAGGTATTCACAATATGAGATGTACTTAAATGATGTCATTTCCTAGTTGTTAGTAGTTGGCTGCGTATAGAAATGATGAACTTGCACTAATTTACATGTAATCTTAAGATGTTATTAGAATGAGCAAATGGGCAGAACAGTTTATTTTCTAATTATAAATATATCAATAATGCATTTAACGGATCGTTTTATATTTAATTCTCAGCGCGGAAACTAGGACATGAATAAACTGACTGTGATCAAAAATACTTCATGGGCGCCTTACTACATTTCCGTAGGATTGAGCCAAGTGGATTCAGTTATTACGCCCAGAATATAACGACTTTTACAGAAGAACAATTCCATAAAAGCTTTTGGTACATACTTTTTAGTCATCTAAATGAACAGAAATTAAGTCACCAAGCAAGAATGAGTTCACATTTATTTAAGTATATATATTTAAGAGACATTTTTTTTTTGTTTGAACAATTTTTTTTAGTTTTCTTTAGTGTGAAATTTCTAGCGGCCGTTTAAACATTATTACAAACCAAAGTATTCTTGTGTACAAATAACTATTGGTATTATGCTGTTGTGCATATATGTATTATGCGTTTAGTTTAGAGAATAAAATTTCATACTATTTAATTATGGGTTCTATCACATCCTCCCTGAAGACATAGTAACATAGTAACAGCCCATAACCTCTCATTACATTAAGTCCCGCAATAGATTATTTCTGTTTAGAAGTATGTATCGTCGATGTGCAAAATAATAAGTGTTCTTTTCTTCTAAGAGGAAAAGATAGACGAAGAATATTGCGAAAACAGAACCTAGAGAATGAATTTAAAAATATACCATTTTTTGATTCATAGCAAAAACTCATTAGCAGAGGTATAGTATATTATTTTAGGTTAAATATTTTGAATAAGTAATAAATAACAAAACATATTAACGGAAAATAAACGAACAAAATTATACCATGTGAAAATATTCGATAATATTCTTAGTAAAATTCTAAGTATGATTAGAAGCGCATTTATTTTTAATACAGAACACTTTATGTGCAGAAAAGAACACAAGAATTAGAATAGTATTTCTGGCCATTTCGCCTACAGGCGTAATCAAGCAAAGTTATTTTAAATACATATTCACAGAATAGATTAATAAATTAAAGTAAGATTGTAAACTTTTATCTCACCATTTGGTCTCGGAATCTGCTATTATTAATTCACGTCGATAAAAAATATTTTAGTCAACGGTTAAATATTTTTTGTAATTTCCGAAATAATCAGGCGTTATTGCTTGATTAAATTTGCTGCACACTTCATAAGTTTAAAAGATCTAGTATTTGAAACGAGTAAACTTTCATCATTAGTTCAGTAAAATTCAAAGTATGACTAATGATTTAAGGGGGGGGTAAAAAAAAAGGTAAACTGCAGCCATCAATTCACTGCAGGATGGGAGCCTCCTCAACGATTTATGTTCTGGGAAATGGACCATAATGTGCCACGCTGATTCAGTGCGACTTGGCAGATCGACCGTATTTAGCAGTCAGGGGCATGAACCCAGATCTACTCAAAGAGCGAGTGCTACTGCACTCCCTCTCTTGACCACTCGGGCTACGCATTCACTCACCAGAATTTTATGGGGAAACAGATACTAGCGATACAAAGAGGAGGAAAGTTTTGTAGCCTCCCTCATAGTCGAATTTCTCTTGCGAAGGAGGAACGTTTGCCAAAAATTAAATTAAAATACAAGTGGTAAATTGCATGCAATTTAAAACTTTAACTAAACTACTATTATATAACTAGACAGGTTGGGAGACGTCTTCTTGGACCTTGTCTTTTGGGAACGACTTCCAAAGTACAATTAAAGAAGTACAGTACAACTATACACGCATCTTTGCAGCATTAAATGGGATTTAAAATGATAGAGATTGTAAGGATGGATTCACAAAAATAATCACATTTGTATGAAAGCCAGACGTGCAAGAATATTTTAATTTTCTGCGGATTTTCTTAGGGTTCCACTAGTGCATCATTCGGGTCTTGTCTCATATTATGGTCCTTACCAGAACAAAGAAACGACTGATTATTTCCAAAAGCAATAGCAATATGAATAACAATTCAAGCAAAATCATAAAGAATATGAACAAACAATAGAATAAAACATTTTCTACCAATTTATTTCAAAAGAATAAAGCTCTATTTAAAAGTGTATTCCCAAACATACATTATTTCAGTTCAAAAAAGATATTTTACGTTAATCGCGCATTATTTGTTACTTGACAAAGACCAGTGAGACCAGTGACCTCATTCATTCCAGCACTAAACGTACATAATCAGCTGGGAAAACTGAAAGAAGAAAGAGTTTTTATTAAGTTTAAGGTAATTACAATGAACTTGAGAAGTTAATCAAAACGCAATTAGACGTGTGATATCGAACTGGAAGCCTAATTTAGCATGGATAATCAGAAGATATAAGTAGAAGGAAATCAATTATCTCTCCAGCTAAACATAGTTTAAAAACTCAAGAAGTTATTAAGGGTAATTGAAGCGATAGGTTCAGGGACATCTTGAAAATTAAGGGCTGAATTCTCTTTTATCAAGTCAGTTGTTTGTATCAACAACAAAGTTTAAATATACAATTCACACCGACAACTAGGCACCTCCGTAGCCAGGTGGGAAGGAGCAACACGCTTCTTGATTAGACCGGGGTTCGAGCCCGTCACCACCAAATACGGAGGATGCGGAAAGGTCAAGGAATGACCACTGCATATTCCGGAGCAATATGGCCTTAGTTGCTAAAGCTCCTAAAAACCAAATAACAACAACAACCGACAACTATTCCTATTTCAGAAAAAAAAACCCCCATTAAACTTAGTAACATATATATGTATAGTATACAGGTATTTAGTTTTAATATATATATATTTAGTATACAGGTATTTAGTTTTAAGGGAAGTAAAGAGAACATTATTATTCATGTGGGAACTAATATCATTAATTGCACAAGAACCAATGATATGTTGAATAAATGCCGTGAGTTTGATCAGAATAAATGTTTGCAGTTTTGACCAACACATGGTAACTGGATAATATCTCGTGGATTAACTCAGGACTTAAGGGAACTCTGCAAGAGTTTTGTAGAGAACACTATTTTTAGAATGGCCTTAAATAGTAAGTAGGACTATTTTGTAGAGACGAAATACACTTGAACATAGTCGGCTGGTAGAAAGGTCTCTTTGTCAATATCATCGAGAAGACTTGAAGTCAGGGAAACTGGTGAACGGTATACGATTATCTGATGACACAGGCAAAATTTAAGCTTGTAAACCTGAAGAGTTTTCGCATAATGCCTCAGAAAAGAGTTTTCTGATGGTGGAAAAATGTACCGAAAGCAATGCTGTCTTAAATTAATGGGAGTTAAATTGGGAAGTGAAATTACTGGAGAAAGGAATAAATGGGACGTGTTATATACGTTCTGTAGCAACTATATGGGATGTGTCAGTTGCAACGAAAATTAAAATGAGGGCCCTCAAGTGTTTGTACATTAATATTATGAATTTGAGGTGGTAGTTAAGTCAACAAATGCAAATACCATAGGAATATCAGAAGGTGCCATTTTAATTTTCAAGCATATAAATTACAGCATATCCAGTTTATAATTATATTGAACCACTATGGTGCAATATAAGCACTGGGAAACAAATATGAGGGGAGTTAGTTATAGGAGAGACGATTGCGATTATTTAATGGAATTTTTACAGGACAATAGAATAAACAAACAAATCAAAATATATAATTACCAGATTTTATTTATTCAAGATTTTCATATCTGTGGTTTGGTCAGGGATTTCAGAGGTGGATGACTGCTTTTTTAGATTAACATGGGAAAGAAATATTCTCGACTTCGGTGTCAAGTAACGATCCATCAGATATTGAGAATCTTAAAAAATGCAACCATCGGCGAAGAGTGATCATAATAAGAGACTGAAGTGATCTCTATTTAAACAAGTAAATGCACTCAAGAGGGTGAGTTCCTGTTTCTGCAAGGGGGCTTAAAATAGTCTTAGTTCTATAAGTTTTTTTTTCGGTGGAACTTCGGTGGTTATATAAGCAAATACAAATACTGAATGGAAATGTTTAAGGACCAGCAGGTTTACGGAGAGTTGATTCAGCCTTTTGATAACAATATTGACAATCCTTTAAAACTACTCCGAGCCGCCATCACCGGTTTTGTTCTATTTGTTTTCCCTGCTCATGAACTATCAGCACGGCATCACAATTTCTATTGAAGTAAAGTCGGGTGCAAAACTGCCAAGTCAATCTTGTCCCGTTCCTGCTGGCAGACTTTCCACAAACTTTCAACAGTTCTGAGGCGGCGGTTTCCAAGAGCTCTTTTCAAAAGTCCGAATGGGTGCAGCGTCAGGTGATTAACAGGTATATCTTCAAACAGGATTGAACGAATACCTGTCACCGCTTCCATTCTAAGCAAAAAAGCACGAGTGGAACGTGACTGTGGCTGGATGCCTTATTCTGGTGCACCAAGACCTTTTCAGCTTGTTGTTTGGTTTTTAGGAGCATTAGCAACTAAGACCATATTGCACCGGGGATATGCGGTGGTCATTCGCTGACCTTTCCGCAACCTCCGTATTTGGTAGTCACGGGCTCGAACCCCGGTCTAAACAAGAAGCGTGTGCTACGCACTGCTGCTCCTGCCCACCTGGCTACGGAGGCGCCACTTTTTCAGCGTCAGAACTGTACAATGTGGGTATTTCACGTTCAAACAACAGCTGTAGAACTTCAGTCTGGTAATACACTGAGTTGACTTTCACGTTTTTAGCGACTCTACGCAACTCAAATTCGTCATTATAACAAAAACCGGCTACAACCATAAAACCTCGGCCAAAACTTTCCGTGCACTAATGCGCCCATGTTGGAAATTCCTTGTCATCCTGTGTACGGTAATAAATTGCCCAAATTTTTTTTTTGCAATAGGAGAGGTACATCCACGCTTCGTCCAATGTTGCTACGAATCTACACCTTTCAGCTCCCAAATATTTTTCGTAGAGTTTTCGAACATTGATCCGCCGCTCTGCAACGTGCCTTGCTCCAAGGTGGTGTACGAGGGCCTTGTGCTTCTTCTCCAGTTGCAAATTTTCGTTGATTATGCGACAAACGGTTGACTGGGATGTTCTCACACGTGATACTATAGCTCTTTGGGTGTTTGGATTTTCACCGACAACGAGCGACTGCACTTTTCGTACTACCTTCCTCGTTCGACTTAGAGCAGGTTGCAGTTTCTTCGGTGTTTTCCGTCCACTTGCAGAAACTTTGCGGAATTTTCCCTTACCATTCAAAACCTTATGGATACCGAACTTCAATGGACTAAAATTTTTCGACTTGCACCTATCAATAATTTTCGCATAACTGTAGTCTTCTTCGGAAAGTGCGGTTATGTAATCTTCCAACCATGGGTCCAATTTTCGAGGCATGTCGACATTAAAACAACTTCTACAACTGTTCATAAGGTTTGGGACTGTGCCTGTGGGAAAAAAAATTACATTGCTGCCATACGTCACAAGCAGGATTAATGTCAAAATCGTTATCAAAAGGCTGAATCAACCCACCGTATTTGTTGTAATGTTTACCAACAGGTGTATTTTTTAAGAGGTTGTCCTTGCACATTATAACCTTCGTCGTCTTTGCGCCATTAAAATCAAAATTCATCCATTTTTTAAGGTACAGATCAAAATGGATAACAGAAAAAGTTGATGAGTGTTGTAGAATAAAGACGCACGGGATAATTATAAATTGTCAGCGGACCCTAAATACAACAGCAAATATAAATTGGCCTGTAATAAAGTTAACCAGGAGATTAGACATGCTTAAACAGATTACGAAATGTCCTTAGCTAAGAGCGCCCGTTGGCTTTCTTATATATGTTAATATAGTGCTCCTAATATTGTGCGCTTATTACTATGGATACGCTTGGATTAATTTTGCAAATAGGATACCATTGGATCTCTTTAGGGATGGCGAGTACATAGAGGTAGGTTTCACCGCGATTCTAGCAGGGATTAGTAAGAAATTTGATTTGTGGTTTTCTGAACGTTATTGAAAACAAACATTGTGCCATAGACTACAAAGGAAAACTTCTTCCATGGGTTTACATAGGGCAGCCATTATTATACTGTTTGTAATGGTTGACAGCATTTGAATAAATATTATTTCAAACTTAGGATTGTTACAAACCCCTGACTGTCCAGTAGAAAAAGAAATATAAAACACCACAGAAAGAATAATTTTCTCTTTCTTGTCGTATATTGGGTTTCAAAATTGGTTGAACCATTGAGAAAATATCAGTGAACGTTGTAAATATTATTTTTAATTATGTTTATTAGGTTGAGTATTATGGCTGTCATAGCTTCTTCACTCCAAAAGAGTTGGAGGGAAAACTGAACTTTGCCAGTTTGGAACACAGCGCCGCCTTAGATTTAGGTAATTGTTTATTTCAGCTTAGAAATAAAAATCCAGAAGAAAATGTTAAAAATCTTAAAATTAGACGAACAATAAGAATAAAATGGATTCAGATGATTTAGACAATTTGGTGGACAATATTCCACCATTACATTCATAAGTTGTTCAGGACACAGATTTTTCCTCAGAATTGGGCGTTCCTAGGGTGGAGTTGCCCGGATTGAACCCCAGTGATATCAACTAGGTCTCGAACATGATTTCAACTCGGTCTCAGGATTCCCTGGATGCTATAACAGTCACAGACTCTGTAGATACATTAGATGCGAACCACCGGTTTCCAACCGGTGGTTCGCAATAAAAATTCTGTAATGGCGCTTGCTTAGATTTACAATTGTAAACTACAAAATATTACTAATAATAAACAATAAAGTAAAATAAAATTAAATAAAAAGTAAAAATTGCCAAAGAAAGAAACCACATCTCACATAATTCCTTATAATTAGTTTACTATCTTACAGTATACAATGTTAAATATGTTTTCCATACTATTTTTTTTTTTCGTTCTCAAGGACCATTGTTATGTATACATACTTTTTTTTTAGATCTTACAGTACTAAGTATCGTGAATGGGTTGAAAAGTTGAAAGAAAATACTTGTTGACATTAAACATGAACTTCTGTAGATTGCAATTTTCAGGAAATACGCATGACGGAAGGTTGTTCAAGAAAACGGCAGTTGAAAGAATAAACGAGAAACGTTAAAATTTGGTTCTGTGAGTTTGAACTTGGACAGCAAAATGATGTTGACTGGTTGCGGCACGTGTTCGTACTGCTTTGAAAGAGAGAACAGGAATTATAGAAGCCAATTCAGAAGAACAGTGCCCATGCAAGTATCTATAAAAAAGGCATGCGACAGAAAGTCTATGAGACAGAGTGGAGAGACTGCGAGAAATGAGACATAAATTAGCCTAACTGCCCTCTTTTGAATGAAATCTAGAAGCATGAGCGAGGTTTTGGGGGCACCACTCCAGATGTGGGAACAATGTTCCATGGTAGGGAGAATTTGTGATTTGTACAGAGTGAACAGCTGTTTGGAAGAAAAGTAACGCCGAGAGCGAAAGAGAAAACCCAGTTTATTAGATGCAGAGGAAGCAATATTTGAATGTGCTTTATGCCAAGAGAGATTAGAAGTCAGGGTAATCCCCAAGATCTTGCCCAGAAATCGTAGCGTCATCGAAGATAAGTATAGGAGCAGAAGAATCCTTTTTGCGAGATATAAGACAGGACTGAGTTTTAGAAGGATTGAAATTAAGTTATCTTTGCCCTACTGTACAATTATCTGGAGATCAGCATTTAAGGATTTGTCAGTGGATACTCGAGAAGTTGAAGCTGTTCGAGCAGGGCAAGGTTTCTCAAACTGGAAGTTGGAATGCAATGAGCTATCGACAGCAAAACTATGCATAGAATTTCCGATCAATGGAAGAAGGTCTTTAATATACAAGAGAAAAGAGCAGGAGAAAGGACTGAACCTTGGGGAATACCAGCATTAGTGGACAAGTTAGAAGATAGAGCCGTCTATCATCATCTGCAGTGAGCGGTTAGAAAGAAAACTGGATACCCCGTTACAAAGAACAGCTGGCAAATCAGAGGATGGAAGCTTATTTAGAAGGCCTTCTTGCCAAACACGACCGAAACCTTTGAAATGTCAAGAGAAATTGTTTGAGTTTCACCTAACTTTTTCACTGACTTTTTCAATAGATGGGTAACATAAGAAAGAATATCACCAGTGGAACGACACTGACGGAATCCATACTGGCGATCGTTGATCAGACGGAAGGTTTCAAGGTAGTTTAAGAGTTGGCGGTTCATTGATTTCTCCATTACTTTAGAAAGAGAAGTAATTGCAATGGGACGATAATTGGATGGAAGGGATGTCTCCCTTTTTAGGAACTGGCTGGATATGAGCAAATTTCCAAGCAGAAGAAAACACCTTTGGAATAAGAAAGTTAGTAAAATAATAGTAGTAATAATAGGAATAAGAAAGTGAAAAAAGACGACACAAAACAGGGGTAAGTTCAGGAGCGCAGGTTTAGAGAACAAGTGGAGAAATGCCAACAGCACCTGGAGTTTTGTTAGCATCAGATTCATCAAAATCCTTCTGACATCCTTTTGACGGAAGCCCACTGGAGGCATAAAATGGAGTGTGCTCAATACATGAGTTGGAAGGAAAATAGGATTCTAGCAGGTCAGCTTTGTTTTTGGCTGATGTGGCTGATGGTTTTGTCAGAGGTGGGAACAGATGGGCAAAAATTGCGGCCAAATGCTTTGGCAGAGACCAGAATGCTCAGCTACCATTTGGACTAAAAGCAAGTTTTCTATTCTTAGCCTGTTCGAAATATAGTTTGGATTTATTAATAACTGCTTTACAAACTATAAATAATATTTAATGATAATATTTATTATTATGTAATGTCACTTATAAAAACGTAGTACTGGAAATATTTTATAATAAAAATTCAGAAATATTATACGATTTCAGAGAATATAGGCTTAGTGGTTTGCATTAAAAATATTATGTTGAAAGGGGTTCGCGATAAAAAAAAATATTTCATTGAAAGTGGTTCGGGAGTCAAAAGGAAGGGAACCGCTGAATTAGACCAATTTCCGACATTGCAATATCTTGGATCATGTAAAGACCAAGTTTTTGCATTACATTGACATTTGTTTAAGATTATTTCTAACGTGGTAGACTGACCAAGACGGTTATCACAAACAACTTGGACAGCAATGGAGCAATAATTAACCAAAGTTATCATGGAGAATGAAAGGAGCGGCTAAATGCCAAACTTGAGAAAGAGAACACCAACTGAGCAAGATACAAGGAATTCTAGGTAGATCTTCAGTGTCTTTGCGAACTACCTTGGCTGCTCCTAATTTCTCATACGCACAAGCAGCAAAAATCTACACTCCATCACATGTTGCTACGCCGAGGACTGGCACAGACTTCACTGGATCAGTGAAGCTGTGCCACAGCAACATATTATACTTATTAAGGCTCGGGAGGGCAGTGCCTTTACCACCAGCGAAGAGGTTAGGCAGGAGGTTAAAACCAAATTGGCGTCGGACATCGAGGATGTAAAAATCAAATACATAAGAAAGATTCGATCTAATGGGATACTTATTGAGACTTCAATTTTGCAGAATCTTGATAAGAAAGTGTTCAAAATTGCAAGATTGTGGTCTCAAATCTGAGACACCCAAGAAACTAGGTCCCACAATTGTTATGTATGACATACACAAGGAGGTTAAAATTGAAGATATACATGTATTAGATGATTTATTTCACAAAAATTTTTGGGATTATCGATTTACCTCAGAGGTGGTACAGGCGCAAGTAAAACCTAGGTTTTGAACACGTCCTAAACCAAATCGGTCAACGGTAAATTGGATATTCGAGGTCTGCAGGGATATTAGGAAAGCTTTTCTGAACATCCTAGCTGAATGGATACGGCCATTCAGCTAGGACGTGTGTCCAAGAAGCTCAAACGTGTGGTCACTGCGGTTGTTCAGGTTGGCAATATTGCAGATTGCCAGAATCAAGACAAACCCCCAGAATGTCCGAACTGTTAGTTAGTTAGTTAATTAGTTTTTAGGAGTATTAGCAACTAAGACCATATTGCTCCGGGATATGCGGTGGTCATTCCTTGACCTTTCCGCATCCTCCGTATTTGGTGGTGACGGGCTCGAACCCCGGTCTAATCAAGAAGCGTGTGCTACGCACTGCTGCTCCTTCCCACCTGGCTACGGAGGCGCCTGTCCGAACTGTAAGCGGAGGAAAAAGAACTATGCTCATTTATATGAAGGTTCTAAATGCCAAGAATATATAAAAGCGTTGAAGATTATCAGATCTAAAACTAGTTATGAATAATACGCCTTCAATCAGTTCCAACACAAGCACTACAAATTTAAAACAATAAAATTTTGTCCAACTTAACCGTCAACGTGCGATTGCAGTTATGAATGACCTGACCACAATTGTTCTTGATCACTCTATTCATATCATGGTCTCACAGGAACCTTACTCCTATAAGGGATTAGTAAAAAGTTTACCTATGCGATATAGAGTCTTACAATCTAATCCGGACATTACTGGTACTGGCGGTAATCAGAGGCGGATTTAACGGCGGGAGCACCGGGCGCGCGCCCTGGGCCCCGACTTCTGAAGGGCCCACGCAAAACTCCAACATTAGTTGAACATATTAGTTCAAAACTTTGTGATTATTATTATGTTATTATTAATTATTATACATATATTATATTCAAATTTATTTGAAATAAAACATTAATAGTACATAATATTTTTTATTTATTTTAAAAAATGGTTAACATGTATTTTTATTTTCCCTGTCTCTCTCTTTTTTTTTTAAGGGACCCAATATTTTCGTCTGCGCCTGGGGTCTCAACCGACCTTAATCCGCTCCTGGCGGTAATGCAAGAAGGATAATTTCGGCAACTATTGTCATCGCTGACCCTAATTTAACTGTTAATCGGATTTCAAGTCTTTGCTCTGCGCACGCAGTCTGTGCCTGCGTTGAAGGCTGATTCGGGAAGTTTTATCTTATGTCGATATGCTGTCAATGCGCCCAACAATGATTCTATTCAACCATTTGTGAACTATATTGATTCCGCCGTGAGAGCTTTACAGGATCAACCAATGTCCAAAATCGAACAACCTGAACAAATAATCCAACCATGGCAACCCAGAATGATATCACAAGGGTTTCTCCAGCTGATTTACCCTGCAGTGGTGAACATTGTGGAATGCTCAACGAACAAATTTAAAATGGGTAACTTTTGGAGGAAGTAACCAAGTCACATCGTCTAAAAATTCTTAACACACATGGACATCCACCGACTTTTGTTACCACACGTCGACAATCATTTATAGATGTCTCCTTGGCAACACTATCATTGGCCCAAAGGATCTCTGATTGGCAGGTTAAAACTGATTGGGTAACAAGTGACCATAACGCTATCAAGTTTACTATGAGAGATGTTTCTCGTTCTAGATCGTAATACTATTGATGTGCCTCGTTTTCATACTAGGTCTGCAAAGTGGCAGGTCTTTGACAAGGTAATAAAAGAAACGTTTACTCCTGAATAGATGGGTATTATTGAATCTCTTCCTTTGGAATATCAAGTTGAATTTATGCAGAACACTATTATACAGGCTTGTGAAGCCTCAATGAAATTTAGAAAGCGCAAACCATATCATGTTCTATGGTAGTCTTTTACATTAACTGATTTAAAACAGCTTAACAGAATGAGTAGAATTCCACAGGGAGAAGAGAAAGCCATCGTAGTTGAATCGATGGTTTTACAAAGTAGATACTAGCAAGACCAAGACGAAATTATGATAATGAGATTCGCAAACAAAAAAGAGCTTCTTGGGAGAGTTTAATTAGCACCCAGGGAAATAGTGATCCCTGGGGACTTATTTACAAGCTTTTGACCAAAAAGATTCCACAGGGGAGGTTTTCACTTCTGTCAAAAACTGCGGAAGGTCAAAGACCCTACCTTGGTCTTCTACTATAGATAGAATATTAGATGTAATTATACATCAAGACTAATATGTCACCGGAACAAATTGACATTGTACATTTAAATTCTAATTACACAAGGATTGATTGAAGAGGCTCCGTTCTCTCTGGAAGAGGTCGAATGCGCAATAAAATCCATGCGCTTGGGAATGATAGAAGAGAAGTAGTTATTAAAAGAGTGTAGGAAATTGTACAAGCTTGAATATTAATTTTGTTTAATTCGTGCCTACGAAGTGATGAATTACCTAGATCGTGGAAAAGAGCTTTGCTCAAAATTTTTCTTAAGAATCCTAAAAAAGTTTGAAGAAACACTGGATTTGGGGATGGGAAAGTTATAGACGCATATGTTAAATAGCGGCTGAATGGAAACAAGTAATTTCGAGTAAGGGGACAGCGGTCAGCACTAGAGAAGGGGTGCCATTGGAGAAAAGGGTTTCTGAGGGCAAGAACAATAGGACTGTGAAACTGGATTACGAAGAGTCTCTTTTGATCTAAGCCACTGTCAGGAAATAAACAGGAAATGGAAAGTGCAGTGTTTGCGTTAAAGGAAAACGGCGTCAGGGCGGCTGATATTTTGGGAAGTTGGCCATATTTAGCAGAGGTTTGAACACGAAACAGTGTTTTGGAGGTGACCGGCAAACATGAGAGGGCCATACTGCCGTGTGAAAAAAAAAAAAAAAAAAAAAAAGAAATTTCTAGAGAAGGGTTGAGTTGTGCGCTAGGGAGACGGCTGTAGTGAGATGGTTTAGCAAATAGGAAGGAATGAAAAATTAAACTGAGTATGGGGATTGATTGCGAGCCCTTGGGCAGGCACGTTCCAAACTTGAGGGAAAAAGAAATGTTCGGAGGGGGGGAGCAATTGACCACTGTATCTGACTTCTGTGGCCTAAGGGGTAAGGTCGTGAGTTTCCGGGTTGAAGTAGGCTTTTTGGTGGTCGGAGTTTCTACCACATCTCGTGGTAGAAAGATGAAGAAAAAAAAAAACAAAAAAAACGTGAGAAAAAGAAAGCCTTGTCTGGCATCGGAAGATATGGTAATCGGCGTCCTTGGCAACATAATCGCTAGCTGTATCTCCGAAGTTTTGTCGAGTAAGAGCCTACACTTGAGTCTTATGATCCGGCACGTTGAGAAATGGCCAGTTGTGCAGATATGTGAGCCAAGAAGAGAGAAGAAGCCTTGTAGGACATCGGAAGGCAGTAATAGAGTGATCGGCGTTCCTGCTAAAGTAATTGAAAGCTGTACCTACGAAGTTATGTCGTGTAAGAGACTACACTTGTGTATAGGGTTGTGAAGAGATGTGAGCCAAGAAAAGAAAGAATGCCAGTCCGCCACGGAAAGAAAAAGATCAGAGGGCTAAAAAAATGAACTTAAGCCTGTCTGCCACGAAGGAAGCCTGAACGCAAGGAAGTTTTAATTTTGAGGATACCAAGTAACTAATTAAATGATTTCACCTTTAAACGCTATTCTCATAATGTGAATTGTGTTTTAGCTGATGCTGTATAAATTTTGCTTCCTTGCTCTCTCACACTACTACTACTATTAAATAGAAATTTGCAATTATTATATTTTTTAACTTTGCTTCCTTTCAATACTTTAAATAGAAATTAGCAATTGTTCAAGCCCGTGACTGCTGAATACGGTGATGTTTCTTGTATTCTTTCTACCTTGTGAACTCCTCTGACTGTGTGGTCGTTCCGGAGTATAAACAGAAAATTATTATTTTATTATTATTTTTTAATAAATATCACGTTAGGTATGAAAAAAATTGTGTGTTCATATATATATGGATTCAAATACAAAATCATATACAAATTCAATAGATGAATATTCACTTTAAAAATTTGAAGCGCTGTACATTATGTTTGTAATGATGTGAATGGAATTCACAATTTACAGGAATGAATGGGTAATATGATAGATGCTCAGAATAAAAAATATATATATATCGGTTTAAGCATAGTGCATAAAGTAATTGCGTCTTTTGTAGAGGTCGTTCTTTGTTATCAATAAAAAAAAAAAATGTAAATTTTTTGCTATTTGTTAAATTAATCAGAGAAGATTCGTGAAATGTATAGAATTATTATTAATTTTTTTTATTAAGCTACAGGTAATGTTCACTTAACAAAAAAACGTCAAATGAGTTATTTGAGGTACACATATGCAGTTGTATCAAAAAGAATTACTGTGGTTTTATGTATTACTTAACACACTATTTACTTTTCCCTTCTATTAATAATAGAAACTGTAAAATTTCAATTAATTTAGGTAAATAAAATCGAACGCCACTGGAATGTAATAAAATGAGCGCATTACTTTTAACTTTTTTTTACAATTTACTGGGTTTACTAATTCAAAATGTTATCTGTATTCCTGCGATGATTTCCTTCCATCTCCCTCTTCAGTACGGGATAAGTTGAAGTAAACCAGAATCTAAATCATGAGTAGTCGCAACCGAAACTCAAGCTTCATGAATAAAATTTCACAACTTAGTGAAAGTCTTGTTATATATACAAAAGAGAGAGAAATATTTCCTCTCTCCCAAAGCGGCAGGACGTATCAAATATGAGTAGAAATTTCCATTTTACGTCATCGAGGAAATTGCTTGGTGTACTGTCAAGATTTACTGCGACTTGATTTGACTTCGCGTCGGTTTCTTTTCTTGATTACACGTGAAATAAGCCATACGAAGTTCAGCCGTATGAAATGATGCCCGAACAAACACAGAAAAACTTTTATAACTTTGCTTTCTAGAACAAAGTTTTCACAGTTCTGCAATATTATTTAAACATTAGAAGGAAAGTTGAATGTTGTAGTCTCGCGATAGAAACTTTACTAGAGGTTTCGCCTATAACGCATCGAACTAAGTTGATTAAAACGCTTCTTTTTAAGGGTACAATAATTGGGCTGGGTAGTATTGCGAATCAATATCATTCCGCTGTTGAAATGGAATATCTGCTCATTTGTTCTGAAAATCCATTGAAACCCAGGGGGAGAAAATGAAATCTCAGTCTTAAAAGATGCCTTACGAAATAAGTGTATTTTATTAAAAAATTCCTTGTTTATATATAAAACGGGATTTAAGATCTGCTAATATTTAGATGGAATTCTATTTGTTGGAATTAACCATGTTTACGTGATCTTTTCCTAAGTTTTAACAATTTATTTTTTGCTCTTTGAGCAGCAAAATATGTAATAATCTGGAGCGTCATTTCTTTCATACTCGATTCTGCACAAATAAAATGTATCAACTCGCAGTAATAAATATCCTTTATTATATAAATTTCCTCTTCATTCTAGGGCTTTCATTTAATTACATTTAGATAACTGTTACTTCTAGGTACTTTCAATAAATGCGCTTTCATTCTGTAAGCCACGGTACGTTTCAATTATGATGAGATTTATTTATGCACCATGTACTTCTGTTATCTTCAGTAAATCGTACTGAGCGCAGGAGAGCGTTTTTACCTCGCTGAACATCAAATATTCTTGATGAGTTATGTATCAGCCTGGGACTTAACGACTATTTGCTGATAAGGTCGGTGTTTTTTTTTTTTTTTTTTTTTTTTCATAGGACCGAATATTGGCTCTGACTAATCAGTTCTGCCTACTCTCTTTCGTATTTATATTTCTGTTTCAAATGAGAGATTTCGGACCAAAATTGTTTCGGTATATTAAATATCTCAAGATAAATCAGTTACTTCACATTACCACTGTATATTTCCATTTGTGAATTTAATTTTATGCGCTTAATGGCTGCTCAATCATATGAATGTTTATTTCTATTACTTTAAGTAATCTTGTTGCGAGTTTAAAATAAATTTTGTCAACTGGAACTTTTCAAATGAGATAAAAAATTATAAAAGAAAAATTCGTTATTCAAATATTTATTAAATACAAAGCAATCTGGATTAGTGGAATGTATATCTCTAAGCAGTCATTTGTTTAAAAATATTGTACAACGTATTATACTAGTTGATATAAGTAATGAAATAATCATCATGGATTCTATGATCAAGACTACTGTCTACGTTTTCTCTTTAACAACAGCATTATTAAGCCAAAATCTTTTCTAATATTTTACGAGAAAATGTTTTTCTTTAATTTCATATCAGGAGACTACTGTTGTTTCCTTTCAGCTAGACAAATCATAATTGTATTAGACGTGGATTGCTATCGAAATTCTTCGTAATCAGCTTGGACGATAAACACAAAGTTCATATAGTAGCTTGCAACATCTATCACTGTCCTTGCAGTTGTCATCCGTCCGCCCTAATTATTTTTAATTGTAGAGAAGTATGTAATCTCTTTAGAATTCCACATGGGTTTTCGTAGCAGCATGTAATTATTATTATTAGTGCAGTAGTTTCGGTTCAATGTAACCCAGACGTCTGAAGCAAATTACATTTATATCCATAAACGTATTACAGTATCTTTAATGAAATAATATCGCTGATAACGTGCGATTCCGCGGAACACAATTTTTGGCCACATTCGTCACAGATGTATGTGTTATATGGAACTAGAACATTTTCTGAGCACCTGAAAGGGCATTGCGGCAAGAAAAGTCATAACTCACGTCCTTCAATTAGGAAAACTTAACTGAGCAAAGAAAGAATATTTTCTCTCGTGGTTACACATTTCTAACTTAGATTTTTTTTTTAAGTAGCGTCAAATGACGCAAAGAAGCAAACTTATACAGTATCGGCAAAAAGGAAAAAAAAAACTATCTACTTCTGTCCATTCCTTCCAACAATTTGTCTATTCCGTAAATTTATTCAACCTACCCACTTTCAAGGAACACAACACTAGAAAAGTTATTTTGGCAATCAATTCTAGCTAAAGGAACACTTTCACACATCTGCCTTTCTCAATTTAAATTGATGTTTAAATTGAAAAGAGGAAGAATGTCATCAGCATTTAGTTTGCTTGATCCATTTTGAAGATCAAAAGTAGAGATCATTAATAGATACTGGTTCATTACTGCACGTCCTCTGACTTTTGTTTTGCAACTGCATTATACTTTTTATTGAAAGCAGCAAAATTAAGCAGTAGGGTAGCACCGTTGCTGGATTAAGGCCGCTACCGCGTTCAGGTAAACCTGTCAGTTACGCCTACGCAGGCACGCGTGTACGGGTCTACCGGACGCCCATAGTGCATCCACACCTGTCACCATTCATTCAGTCGGCTGACCATGGCATCGACAGACGACGTTTTAGCAATAGTTGGTTTAATATTTGCAACGAAGAGTTTTAAACGTAAAATAAAACGTAATATATTGTGCAAAGAATGGTTGAAAAAAAAAAAAAAGAAGTTTATTCACACGTGAACTTGTTAAGTAAATTGCAGTTGGCCCCTAAAGATTGGCATAATTATTTGTGGATGAATGAAGAAACTTATTTAGAGCTTCTTTCATTAGTTACTCCAGTAATTAAAAAAAAAAAAAAAAAAAAAACGATACTGTTATGAGGCTGGCCATTTCATCGCACGAGAGATTAACTGCAACTCTGAGATTTCTTGCAACTGGAAGAAGTTACGAAGATCTTAAATTTTCGACAATAATTTTAGCGAAATTCTCAGAAAAATCTCCCAGATTTATTAAAATTTAATAAAATAATATAGTAATGAATTTTATTATTGCTGTTATTATAAATTATATTTATTGACACTCTGATATTCAAAGTTAAAATTTACTTCTAATCCAGGAAGATTTTTTATTAATCGGCGACAAAATTAATAGTGAATTTTTTTTCATAGAATTTATGGAATTATTAATGATAGTCGAATAGGGAAATCCCCTAATCTGGCAGTGCGCCTGCCACGTCACTACACACGCTCCGTTTCGCCTGCACAGGCCACTCCGTTTCAGGCAAATCGAATGATTTTTCATATTTCCTCCAGTCGCCTGTGCAGGTCAAAATAACTGTGCAGTTTTATCATCTACGCACTCCAGTAGACCTGTACAAGCGTTCCTGCGCAGGAACGCTTGTACAGGTCTACTAAGGACCGCAACTGTGCGAGACAACCGAAGAGCAGTTTACAACTAATCACTTTCACAACGAATTCGACCATTACTCGTATTTAGTAGTCGAATGTACTCTTAAAAGTTAAACTTGAACACGTGCTTCACTTCCATATTAACCGCCCGGCTACTTTGAGGCGTATATATTCTCTTCGTATTGAGGGGCACGATCGCTAGGCCCGAGGAGTTTATAACTTATTTCGACGGAGATTGCAATCGTTAACAGTCAAGCGAGACTGAACCACGGTCCATTCAAACGCATGTGCACTCTCTTCCAGGCTACGTTGGGCCTGCTTGTTATTTTTAAACGTGCTAAATCATTATGGATGCCGCTACTTCGAAGAGTGAAGCTATACTGACAGAACAAATGGCATAAAAGTTTCGGCAGGAATATAGCATCCAACTTGGCACTCCTGTTATCTTTTTGTTAATAAGTCGTGTAGATGTGAACATTCTTTACATTTTTTTTTTTTATTTCTTGTAAACGTACAGATTATGCTTATGCTATCTATCTGCCTGTCATATATAAATAAGGCAATGCTATATATAATGTAATTAGACAATGTATAATTTGTATAACTTATTAAGACATAGTATTTTTATGATATGTATAGATTATAAGTGGATAATTATATGTATAACTTATATTTGTATAATATCGGTGTTTAGATACACCATAGACACTCTTAAAAAAACTACAAAGTAGTTGTTGTGGGCATCATTTGCTCTTTCTCATATTGTGCTCTGCCTTCACGACGAGTTGCCATGATACTGCACTACCTCGAATAAGTAACGCTTCACTAATAGAGAAGACTATTGTTACTTATTCTCAGTGAGTACCACCACCCAGACATGTTTCAAGGCTATTGGCCTATCATCAGTGGGTAGGCTCTTAAAAAAACTACAAAGTAGTTTTTTTAAGAGTGTCTATGGTGTATCTAAACACCGATATTATATAGATACTAAACTCTTAAAGTATTATGCCATGTGCATTTAATTATTTTAAAAACTTATATTTGTATATCTGAATGTGCACCCTCCCCCTAGTCTATAGCCGTAAGTGGGTGTCTCTTAGAATAAAATAAAGATAATAATAAGCATGCCATATGCGAAGTATTTACATAACAATGAGTAAAAAAAATCGTGATTTAATAACTTTTTTCCAATTACCTTCTCAACCACGTCCGCTACGATTTGTGTAGTGTCCTTTCATCATCATGAATGAATGCATTCAGAGCACTCGGTAATACATAGGGAAGCTCGGAAGTGATATTCTGTCAGCAGATTTCAATGCGATTCACTCACATAATTTTGATAATACGCAATTTAATGGCAGTCCGCCAACATTGAAACTTATCACGCCATATAGTTATTTCGATAGATGTAGCATACGCGCCTTTCAGAAAAGATAATGAGCCTGAATTGTTTGCACAAACAAGCAACTTATTTCAGATATCTCGTAATTATGTAAACAATGCGAGTGTTTTACCTAAAGAGAAGGGTCAGATTTCAGCAGTTGAGTTCAGGAAGAAATTGTTAGTGTAATGACTTTTTAATAATTTATAGGCGTATTAGGATAAGGCGTCTGTATGTGATTCTTTTGAAGATGATTCTTTTCATTACTTACTAAAGCTAAAATCGGATCCAATATGGAAATATCCAATATATATATATAAAATACATCTGTATCCAACGGAATTTTGTAGCCTATAGACAATAAAATTACATTTTGATATAAATTGATTTTGGTGTATGAAATCTGTTATGTTAGTTCTCAACTGTCCAGAATATTTTTTAGTATCATGCATTGTGGTGTTCTCTGTAGCAGAAAGCAAAGATCATTTTTCTTTGCCTTCGTATGCTGAGCGTTCCACTAATATGCGCTTAATTGGTTAGACTGTTTTACAGCTCTGGAACCATAGGGACCTTCAGTTTAGCAAGAAGGCATGTGTGATACAAATATGACCAACCCTCAGTCTCGTAAAAAAAGATTAATACTTAACTTTTCGAGAGCTAGTCGCCTAGCGTTCAATTTTATTTTTGGTTTTATCTGAAAAAGATTGATTCGTGTGGGTTTGCAACAGTTGTTGGACGCTGATTATGACTATGACTTTTTTTTTTTACTGATTTGTAATGACTAGACGGTATTAAGAGAACTGTCTCTCTGATAAGTTTATAGCTATTTTTGTTGTTCTGTCGGCTATTTAATTTCGTGATATTCCTGATTCTGGAATTCAGGAAAAAAAAAAACATGCTTTTTCTTTTTTCCTACGTCGATTACCTGCTGTCTGATTTAGTACTGGATTAGATGGTTGGGATTGTCTTTGTGTTGTAGAATTTTTTTTTTCTCAGAGGTTTGCAAATTGTCTTATGCACGATTCTAAATCCATTTTTGGGCCCATGTATTAATATTGTTGATGTACATTGTAATTGTTTTTTTTTTTTTTTTTATTTTTTTCGGGAGGATATATTGAAATAATTCCCATGCATTGCATTTGACATTGTGGGTGAAAAGTTATGAGTGATGTTATTGATACTGAGAGCAAACTATGTGGCTATCAAGATTCATATCAAGACTATCACTGCAGCACTCCTTTCTTTTGTTTATAAGTTCTTGATAGGTAGGTTTTTACAAACGAAGTTTTGTACGCACTTGGGTAGATGTCTAAGTAGTCCTGTGTTCCTCGTATCCTATAGAATCACAAATATACACATTGTATCATGCTCCTTTCGACGTCAAAATATGCTGAGGCCATGCGAACTATCTTAAGAAAGTACACAAGTCCATCGTACTGTCGCAGCTTATAATAATTACCACCGAAACTTCTGAAAATTTCATATTTATCTGTCTCGCAACAAATCTTCCCCATCTTTTTACTGCGTACATCAATGATCTGAGTGTATACACCAGAGTGTGCTATACAAGTGCGTTCATTTATATATTTAACTGTTTCAAATTTGGTAATTTCTCAGTACGAAGAGTAATTCGCCCGATGAAGCTAAAAATGGATTCATTGCACCTGCTATTGCTAGTTTTTAAACCTTATTTGTGGCTACAATCGCAGACCTTGCCCATTCATTTTCTTTTGAATTTTGCATAAAAAAACTAAATGGGATACGGCATCCATTAAGCAGAAGATTTGCTCAAAGATCAGGTGGTTACATCCTCATTTGGAAATACTGTTTGAAGAAGAGCGTCACCTCGAGCTGCTACAATCTTCACATCGTTCTTGAACCAAAGCCGATCCCACACGGAACAGACTGAACCGAAATCATTATCCAGGAATGTGCGTGGATGCTTCAGTATTTTTTAAAATCCTGTTGCTGCCCCTGCTGTGCATTACGCCCGCTACAGGTTGAACGATTTGATGGAGTATTTCTGGCAGTCGGTTTTGGCTTCTTCGCTTTTCGTTTACGACTGGGCTTCGAGGACTGATTCGTTTTCATTTGCAGTATCAACTTCCATGACTTCTTCCAAATTAACTTTAACATTTCTGGGGAGATGTAAGGCTCTGAAGATGTGAATGGACCTTCTCCGGCTTTTTGTTCTTATTAAATACGGTGGAGAATGACGAAAGAAATAACATGACGCAATCAGTAGGGGTACTGATTGGGTCATGCGTCGCTCATGCCTGGTACGGAGGGGTACGATCGTGGTGGGATGAATTATTTCGTGACGTATATTCTTAGCGATTTTTGTCAGTCCACGGACTCATTGCACATGTAAGTGCGCTATACGCCTTACAACGCTCACTGCAGTGGATCTCTAATTTATAGGGGCTCAACATCTGGTGCTTATGGCTTGGTACAACCAGAGTCCTCAGCTGAATATCATCATTCTTCTCTTTCTTGGTGACACCTCTCTCTCTCTCTCTCTGGGTAACTCAGAATTTTTTTTTTTTTTTTTTTTTTTTTTTGCTGGTGCAGCATAAGCCTCAGACTTCCTTGCACCATATGGCTGATGATAATAATAATAAATCAGTTTACGATGGACACTCCATAAAAAAAAAATACCGTTCACTATACGATATGTAGTAAACGCCGGTCACTGTGATCACGTTTAGGAATTGAATTTTAATTCTATTAACGGCAATTCTAATAAGCAAAAATAGGAGATATATTATCCGCAGGCTATAAAAGTAAAGATACATAGCACAGATTTACACTTATTACCTTACCAATTGACAAAATTCAGTGAAACGTGAAATTCGGAAGAATATTTTCCACAGGTTAACAAAAGAAAGGCCGGGTATTCCCAGATGGTTACCCTCCAAATTACTAACCAGGTCTAACGCTGCTTAACTTTGGTGATCACAAGGGAACGGAGCATTTAGTCTAGTACGATAGTTGCCTGTTCAGAGTGCCTGTAATACGTTTACTTATGACTACTCTCGCATTTTCGTTTCGTTTTTTGTCAATCCAAGAGCGCAAGTTATTCCCATGTGAAAATTGCCCGGAGCGCGCCTAAAGAAGTTTCACTTCAAAAACTATGTTCCGCGAAACTCTGAGGTACTCCAAAGGATCCAAGTGTAGTGTTTCCAAAAATGTTCCGTTACGGATATTTTTTATTTAATTAATGTATGAATATATATTACTGTTATATATACATGTGCGTGTGTACTACAATATATATATATATATATATATATATATATATATATAGTATATAAATTGGAGTACACACAGGGTGCCAATAAATTTTTCACATGATTATGAAGCGCGATTAAAATACTTTGCTTCAGTTATCAAAGCAACTAAATGAATTTTTTCTCATACGGGTGTCATCTTCATCCCAACAAGCACTGCGATAGTACAGCAATAAAATGGCGGCAGTGCAGGAGAAAGTAATGTCCGTGTTATAGTTGTGGGGTACAAATCTGTATTGATTGTAAGAAGACGTTTTCAATGGAATTCCAGAAAGATCCACCTACGGAATCATCAATTGATGAACACTGCCGGTTTCTTTAAACAGTTTCAAGAAACCAGCAGTGTGCTGCAGAATAAAGGAGCATGTAGGACTAGTGTATCTGTAGATATAATTTCGGAAATTCAATAAGTGTTTAACCGAAGTACTACAAACTATCCACTAGGTAATACTTCAGCTGTAAATACTGCAGGCAACAATGCACAAGGTGATTCGCAAAAGATTGAAACTTCATGCAAATCGTCCTAGAAATTATGCCATACGGCAAAAAAACGAGAGGACTTCACTGTTCACATTCTCAACCGTATAGGTGAAGATGAGAACTTTCTGGAAAATATCGTTTTCTGTGATTAAGCGACATTCCACCACATGTAAAGTTATCAGACACAATTTTCACATATGGGGATCTGATAATCCCCACTCAGATCGTGATAGTCCCAGGGTAAACGTGTAGTGGGCACTATTGTTCAGTCAGGCGATTGGGCCATTTTTCTTCCACGAAAACACCGTGCACTCCGAAAATTGCTTAGATATGCTCGAATTGTATTCTGTACCTCAGCCAGAAAATATGCAGCCGCATGTGTTTTATCAGCAAGATGGGGCACCACTACAGTGCAGCTTGTATGTGCACGATATCTTCCATAAAAAAAAAAAAAAAAAAAAATTCAAATTCCTAATCGAGGGATCAGCCGGGAATGTCCCATTCCATGGCCCCTGGATATCACCTCTTTGGATTTCTTTGTATGCGGCTACGTAAAATGACAAGGTGTATGCAAAAAAGTTAACGTCACAGAGTTAAAAGACCAGATCAGATCGAACAGACAGGAGGTGACTTTCATTTCTCAGGTGATGCTTGGAATGACATCGGCTACAGTAATGAAATTTTGCGTACTACCAAAGGTGTTGTGTAATAAAGAAATCTTCGAGTTGGTTTATTAAGTGCAGCAAACCGTTTTACAATATCTCTTACAATAAAATTTTAATGGAGCTTCATAGTCAGGAGAATACTTTATAGTCACCCTGTATATTGGAGTTCCGTTGAAACTGGGTTTCTAAAAGAATGATGGAAACGGAAATAGAAAGCGAAAAGCACTTATATTTGTTATCTGGACTCTGGTTAAAGACAATTTATGCAGTTTTTGTGCACTAGTTACAATTGTATACAGTTTCAATAACCAGTTATTCAGTACGTATACAATTTATCCGCCAGCAGGTGTTGATGCTGGCCTAAAAAGTTCAAATTACATTTTTTTTTTATACTTTCGCTCATTTGCTCAGGACGATGGAGACAGAGAAGCTTAAATTATAGACTAAAAGAATATTACCGTATTACGCGATGCAAATCTACATATAGTTAATTGATAAGACCATGCTGCCATATCTTCAGGATGCGATCTTCGCTAATGCACCTGTCAACATGCATTTTGGTCCTAGAGGGCGTTCCACAACAACAACAAGCATCATTCTGCGCATCCAAACTGTTTCAGGATGAAGCACAATGTGATGTCTTTTACTTAGACATCAAAGGTGCTTTCGACAACATTGATCACAAGAAAGCCATTGAAATACTAAAAAATCGTTTCCTCATTGACACAATGGTTATATCATATCTACAGTACAGTCTAAATCACAGACATCTCCTCTTCCCCATTAATACCAATAATATTCTCGTCACAACTACAACAGCCATTCCTCAAGGAGGTGTTCTCTCTAGTACTATATTTTTAGCATCTCTAGAACCACATCTACAAGAATATCCAAACCTGCTGGCTTATTCCAATGATTTAAAGTTGTTTATTATTTCCAAATCCTGTGATGACGTTTCCAAGGTTAGCCATGATGCGAATATACCGATGTGTGGAAACATCAAGTATATGAAGAATCTCAATCTGACTATAAATGCAAACAAATCTGCTCAAATAACTTATTCCTTACAGAAAAAAGCAAACCACATAGAAATTAAAATTGCAGATATTTCAATTCCAAATGTATATGCTCACGAGACCTAGGAGTTGGCTTTGACAAAAAAAGCAAAATGGCTAATAAAACAAGACAGCAGCGATTCAAGATTAAAAAAAAATTATGTTCAGAGATGCATCCTACCCATTCTGGCTTAAGCATCCGAAATCTGGTCCGGTGCTGCTTAAGTTACCATCAAGAAATTCCTTGCCCTAAGTATACAGTAACTGCATCCGAGAGCCAGATGTGATATTTTGCGATTTATGTGTTTGTGTGTATATATATATATTATCATTATAATTCATGTACATTGTTAATGTATATATAAATTCTGCTATGTATTTGTTTAATATTTATCTCCTTTGTACTGAATTTATGCCCCTAGCCTAGTGCTGTGATGAGCTTTCTGTATTTGCCATAAATGCATATTTATTTATATTTTACACACTGACCACTCGAATACCGTCATATGTGCAGCGCGTAGCATGGAAAATATAAATATAATCAGCGCTTGCACTCAAAATATATCAATTACAGTAATATTTTTTCAATTACCAAAACCTATTTCGACTGTGTTCTACGTTTACTGTTTACAGTATGTTTGTTCTCTTTCAGTATTATCACACTGCATTGTACTGTACTCAACTTTGCTTTAGCAGAGTTGTCTTTAGTATTCAGTTATATCATTACAAGCTGGTTTTCAAGAAGGTGGTTTCCAAGGCTTTTTTAAATATACTTTATTGACCGGGTTATTTCACAGGATGTTTAAAGAAATTAGTGTGTTTCCAGGGAACATATTATTCAATAGGTACAGTAAGCTTGTGCGAATTCTATTTCCAGCGACTCGGCATTAAATTATCTCATTAATTTCAGGTACATCCATCTTTCCTCTAATCAAACTGGTAACCATGAGCAAATTATTGGCTAAAGTGATAAACAACTTGTCTCTAAATCCGGTTCCGCCATCTCAGTACTCTATCCTAATTTTAAATATTTCGTGACGTATTCATGATTTTGCAATCTAACAAGTTCCTATTGTGTTTTCCAGAAGGTGCAATATATTTTTTTCATCCTTTATAAGTTATTTTGAAGGCAAGCCTTCATTCCAGCTCTGTGTGGACAGTCGCCGCTTATTTTGATGTCATTTCATATACAATTCTGAGTTCTTCGAATTATTTTAAAACATCACGGCCATTTTCAAATCCATACGTTAATTTTTTACTGGATTTGGCATTCACAGTAGATTTATTTGTTTCCTCTCCACGAATATGCCATACAATTTTAAACTACGCTAGCAAATATTAAACGTATTTGTTGTCATCGTTTGTTTCGTTTCTGCTGATTTAATTAAACCTTTCTGGCTGATACAATTTCTTTTCTATTCTGTCATGACATAAACAGCACTGCATATTCAAATAATTTTGTTATATTGTAGTTTTATAGTAATGCACATATGACGTATTTTTTTAATATAAAATGGGGTTTAATGCAATATATTATGTTCCATCGAAAAGTTGTCCCCTGCGTATTCTGTCGCTGGATTTTTACGCCTAGGTAAATCACAATGTATTCCCTTAAGAAATTAATAAGATGCTTTCTAAGGAAATTTAACAACTAAGAATAACAGAATCAATTTCACACTTTTTTTTTTTACATTGCAAGTATACAGAAGTATTCTTTTAATATTTTCAAGAAAAGATATAAACTTTTAATTATTATAAATCCATAGTAATAATAAGTATCACTATTTATAATTCTATTCTGATATGGCGGTGGTGTTTTTTTATGATTGATCAGTGACAACCACACAAGAGAAATTTTCCTGCATCCTCGAAAAGTAACAGATTATTGGTAATTTCTCTTCACCACCAAGTTTGTAAATTGTGTGTCCTCTAACTGTGTGGTCTTATTGCAAAAAAAAAAAAAAAAAAAACAAAAAACTAAATAAAACTACGATATGTCCTACTTTCGATTTCAGAATGGGATTTCATAAAGAACTTATTCATTGTGTAGCAATTTTAGTTGAAAGTATCAATCGGATATAGGGATAATGCAGTTCTTCCCCTTTTCTTCTCCTCCTTTCGGTATTGATCAATTTAGGCGAAGGGAATAAAGTTCCCCCCACCACACCGGGTTATTCTTAGTTTTTTTTTTTAGTCAGAATACGCAAATCGGCCGATGACCACACACGTACATAATAATAAACTGTATGGACGAAAGTACTATAGCAGCTGGAGCACTATGGCCTCAGTAACGAATACACCAAAAATTCCCGAGAACAACAAGGTCCTGGTTAACCCAACCAGATCTTAATTTCCTCGCTGGGAATTTTGACAGGCCAATCGATTAGTGGAGTTTATTTTGTTTTGTGGAAAAGTCCTTTCACAAGATATGTATGAAGAGGCTTCGTGTAAAATTCTTTCTGAGTTACTCAAAAACATTGTGCAGCTTCTGTCAATTAAACATAAATATTGGTACGAGGTAGGATGTTTTGTTATTAGATGGTCGTAGCTATGATCAAACGATTTAACAAATGTGAACCAAAACTCACTTGGGAAATATTTCCAGATATCGAAATATGGCATGCGATCAGGAAAAGTATTCTCCTGCCACAGTGCTTTTTTATATTTTGTAATGTGATGACATATATAAACGAAGCATCAATTCCATTATGCTCTTCCGTCAGTGTGCATGTATTACTCTCTCTTCTGGTTTTATCAACAACTGTAAATGTATTCATTTTAAAAAATTTTATTTTTCGCGATATACTAAATCACATATCCGGAAACGCGTAAACTACTATTGTGACACTCCTCTAGGGTGTATGTATGTCATACGGTAACAGAGTAAATGGCTGTTCCCCCAAAATCGATAGTATACCCTTTAAATTAGTTTTCCCTTTAAATTAGTTTTCATTACATAAACCAATTTATGAAATGGACAAATTTTATATTGTCTTCTTACCATCCTAATGCATTAATATCAGAACTAAACATAAAATTATCATATTCATGCTCGAAAATTCAGAGAAATAGCAATCTCCGTTAACACCAAACACTTACTTATTCTTTAATGTAATTGGTACAGATATCAGTAGTTCTCAAACACTCACCAAAGAGATTAAAGTTTCTAGACTTGATGGAATGACAGTATAGCGCAGAAGTGCATAATTTTCCAACTCAACAAACTGATGGAATCATCGTGTGATTCAGGCAATGACACTGACAGGAATTTTAGGTGGTTGCTTATGCTGGTACTAAATTTATCCATCTTGAGTAGCCCACAGTGACAAAGAATATGGCGTATTTTGGTATAGTGAAGTTTTCTCTATGCACAAAGATAAGCAGAAGGCGCGCCAACAACATCTACAAAACATGTAGTTGGCAATCGGAAAGGTAGAATCTTTACGAAAGAAAAAGAGAAGTCTGCAACCTCTAGTTTTATTTTATTTAATAGTTTCATATTTTTGGTATTTAAAGTCAATTCATAATTGAAATTTTAGCATTTCTACTAAAATTCTATTTCAGTTCAGTTATCGACCCCTTCAACATCTAGTTCAGCCTTCCCTTTGGCCGGTCCAATTTACAGTTACCGCTGGTCCCCATTTTTGAGGTATAAAAATAGTTGTTGCCATCGTAAGTCTTTTTCATGCTTAAATATAAATATAGTATAAAACAGTCACGTGTCGATGGCATCTTTCTAATGGTCACGTACCTTGAATCTTCCTAGCTCTATGTGAGAAGAATAAAACGGCCACATAACATCCAGTTATGACAACCACGTGAATAATAGTGAGATTTAGACATCTAAGGTACGTTCGAAAGTAGCTTTAAACATATCGCAAACACTTCGGTTGAGTTTTTATAACCATTACCATTCTTTTTAAAAATATTGGCTTTAACAGTAGCAGAGATGATATGCGGAGAACCACTGAAGTAGAAAAACCTTTAAGCAGTTGATCCGTAGAAGTTCATATAGAATTTAAAAAAAAAAACAAAAAAAAAAAACAAAAATGAAATATCACTTTCTTCCGACTGAAAAGTGATGTTTAAAGGGTTGTTTATAGATATTTGATGTCTACAATTCAGGTTTGCTTATAAAGCTTCGCTCGTACAGCTTTTCTGCTACTGGAGGTAGCGGCCATAGTATATTGGAATTTCTCGCTATACTGAGTCTGATAACAATGTCAGATATCCAATATTTGCCCTTGTTACCAAAGGAATTGATCACTTCTTCGTAAAAACAAAACGATCGTCTCTGTCAGATATTTACGTGAGTTATTACGGCCCGAATTTTATGTTTTAAGAAGCGCCGGCACTTCCAATAACATAAAAATAGACATGTCTTTATCTTCAGTAAGTATTTTTGTGCCATTCCTCCGAAGCAATAAGTATACTGTTCAGAGATTCCTTTGGAAAATAAATGGTTAAGGAAATACACGTTACTTTAATATACGAAATCCACACACAGACAGGTATATGTAATTACTCACCTGCTCTCACATGCACGTCTCTGCTACCAATAGATCCCAACGTGCTTGACGCAACACAACGATAGACAGTAGCGTGTACATCGGGGCGGTAGGCGTCCGCTTGAAATGGCAGAAAGACCAGAGAGCCGTCATTTCGAACGTACCTAAGTGAAGAAACATCAGTCACAACCTCGTTTTCTTGAGTAATCCACGAAATTGTTGGCAAGGGATTTCCACCGGCTCTACATGGAATCACAGTCCCTGTGGTGTTCGTAAAGTCCACACTAACTGGAGGTTCCTGAATGAAAGACAGACTAGTTGTATCGTCTTCCCCTCTGCATTTTGCTGCAAGAAGAAAAAAAACCGACAGTTAAGCGGTTAAAAAAAATAAAGATCACGCTGCGAAGATCAGTTTTTAGCATAATTAAATTACATTTAAAACTGTAGACCTGGGGGGGGGGGAAGAAGGGACTTTTCATATTCTGATGAATTTCATTTAACGAATTCACAGAAAAAAAAACAATGCCTCAATGCAAAAAGGCAGCATTTTTCAACAATACAACCCACTATAATAATATACAGTAAATATGCAAACATTTAGAAAAATCATTACATTAATAGCTAAGTTAGAAAATTTAGAACATGTGTTGTGGTCATTCAAATTATAGACGGTTATAATTATAAATAGCGTAACTCTACGTAAGTATTGATATTAAACAGAGTTAACAGTAAGAAATTTGACTATATTCCGTTCTTAAAGTAATGCGTATTGCCAGAGGTGAATAATACTTAATGTTTAAAATAGTAGTAACTAAATATAGCAACTAGTTTAATTTTAACACGCTAAAGTTTTCTAACTGGCATTTTATACTAAAATATATTCCACATTTAATTCCGCAATTTTTTTACAATATTTTGATGCTCAATAACAACCATGAAATGCGTTTTTAATAATACCAAAATGACATAAAAAAACAGAAGCGAAAAATATTGATTTAAACAATCCATGCAGATGTGCTTCAAACTAGATTAAAGACATATTTAAAACAATCAGAATTTTTTCTTCGGGAACAGCTGTAGATTTTTGCTTATTGTCCTCTGAAAGTTCCTGACTTACTAAGTATCTAATATCTAAATAAATAATCACCAATTCTTTCACAAAGTGAAGCAGATTCTAGTATTTATTTTAAATTGTTATTAGCAATTATATTCATTAGTTAACTGGCTGCGTACATATAAAAGAATAACAATGCAAAATGCATCGCACAGCTTACTGCGCCCCTTCAAGCTCGCTACGAGTCATCCTAAAACCACGTGCAATTTCCGAGAAATGATAACAGAAAACTCGCCCTTAACTCGACGCTCTCCAACTGCAATATTACAACTTAATACGCTATTACGTTCAAACCTCATTTACTGTTTAAGACGTGATCATAAATCTCCGCTCTTTAAAATACGCTTCACATCACAACTACAGAGGAAAAGGTTTTGGCTCTCACACAAGTTATAATCAGTTAGATTAGATTACAACGCGCTTACCTCCGATAGTGATCAGGAATAAGACCAAGACACTCATTGCTGCCTCCCGTTGTCTGTACCGCTCTAAGAAAACAGTGCCTTCTATCCGTGGTGACAGGGTGTTTAAGTAGCCTTTTAAGATCAACTTCGTATTCGGGTCACAACAGCGAATCGAAGCTAGAGCAAACAAAGCTTTCGCAGACAGGCTTTCAGAAACCTCGTCACGTTTCGAGAGAGAGAGAGGCGCACGGGAGATGTGTGGTCAATATATTCTTGCGGTCCGTCTAGCGCGGCACTCTTCCGCACTGTGATCCGACTTCCCTCGAACTGCGCTTCTCTCTATCTGTGTCTTACATTTTCTGGCCTCGATAGGGCATTCCGTTGTTACGTCACGGTAAAAATGCACAAATATCGGTCATGTGAACTACCTAACAAAGATCTCATCGCTCTGCTAGCGGAGAAACCGCACGTGTCACAGCTTATTGGCCTGTGTCTGTCACACGTCCTGGCAAAATAAAACGGGAAATTCAAATTTTCCCAGAGTACACGGGAGCGAAGATGTCATAAGAAATGCGCGCACTACATGCTTTACACGACCCGTGGCACAATGCACTCTCCCTCGCTTTTACTTAAAAGAACTGCAGAATTACCCTTTTTCTTTTTTTTTTTTTTTGTGCTAACGACACTTTGCTCATTCGAGTGAAGTTTGCTTTTTTTTTTTTTTTTTTTTTTTTTTCACTTGCATAGAGATATCACCAAGTAATCAAGACGTCCTTATTGCCATGGAAACGAATGCAGCTTTGTCTCAGTTGGAGCAGAGCACGAGGGGGAAAAAAAAAGTAACGAAGACGAGGAGGGTATCGAATTTTTATTAAATAATAAATATATTTATGCGTAGAGATAAAAAGTAAGCGCAGTCTTGTATCGTTTTTATATATATTTCAAAAAAAAAAAGAAACCATCGGGTTGATTTTTATAGGTAATTCGATATTTTAGAAAACAAAACGTATTTCAATCCTTTTAGTTTAGTTATTTTCCCTTTCTGCAGGTCTTATTTTTACCTCTTTTTTTTTTGAGAAATATGACACGATAAAGTTAATTTTCAGCTCCTTTTTAGAATATTTTTAGCTTTCAGATTTTCTCTCATTTCACGATAAAATGTGAAACGTAAAAACATCTTTCGTAAAAGCATATTTTGTAAACATTATCTGTAATTTTGCGGATATGTTATTTAAGCAATGGCAAGTATTTATCAATGAGCATTTTAGCACATCTTTATCAAGCAACACTATTTAGCACATTCGTCTTCAATGTTTGATAAAGATGTGGCTGCAATGCCGATTGATAAATACTCGTAGTCCAGCTCTCGTCTTATTCTGTGAATGCTACTTTTCTTATGCAAATTATTTTCTATAAAAAGTTGAGTCTTTTTATAGTATATTTCTTTTTACAGTTTATTTCGAAACTTGCAGTTTTTTAATTCCTGTTCTAAGTTGACGACACATTTGTTTTATGAATTCCTATTGTCCTAGGCGAATTATTTAATTACTTCAGTCTTCATTTAAAGAGAAACTATTTATATTTTCAACAAACATTATAGACAGTTGTTTCACATGTGTTTTAAAGCTGGCGAAAAAAGCATTAGTTACTTCTAAAATAACGTTAAATATGAAAATAACCAGCAATGTTCTCATGATTAAATCAATAGCTGTATAAAAAGGAAATAAACAGACACGGATCATAATAAAATTTACTGAAAGTCTACTTAAATGGTAAATCTCGTTTATAGCTTATTCTCAATGTATTATTTTCCATAAAATGTATTGCATTTTGCTCATTACTTTTAATTTATAATTAGGGAATTCAACATAAGTATCTTAGATTATTCAATTAGGCTTTTGAAACATTGAGTTAAATTTCCACCATATCGAATTTAAAAAAAACCCAAAAAAAAAAACTGGAGGAATATACAATGAAGAAATTTTTGTCTGTGGCTTTTGCCATATCTTATCAGTTTTAAAAATACTGTAAAGTTTTATTATTTATTTATTTATTCAGTTGGAGATTATAATCTCACCCCTAGACAATATAGTGCTAGTGGGCGTTTACATTACTGACAAGTCAGTAATTACAATACTGATTATAAGACTGAAGATAAATACTCTACGAGTATTGATCTTCAGTCTTATAATCATTAGTAAATAATTAAGTGTATAACAATAATAAAATATGAGATTTATGCGAACAAACAAAAGAAAAATAAATGTATAACAACAACAGTAAATTAGATCAAATTAATTATATAAAAATGAACAGAAATTGATGAATGCGATTAGTAGGAAAAAGTCTGAGGTCCATTTTGAACTCCATCACAAAAAGTGGACATTGGCACATCCCAGGAAGAAAACAGCATTCCGAGTTAACCCTGTCAGTAGACGACGTGGGGTTTCTGGTTTGTAGTGGTAATCAACCATGCAATCGCTCGTGCTGCGTCATAATTGAACCGCAGAGAGGGTTTCGACTAGGATTTGTTTTCTGTATTCAAAACATTTTACTTTCAAGTCTCTTTGAAGGATGTCGCAGAAATTGATGACAATGGAGGGGAACATGTATGAAATACATGTTAGGCTTTGAAGTACGTTTCTGTATAAAGTTGTAATTTTGGTCTCTTCTTTTCCTGTCGCATAAGATGTTGTCAATGCCGTGGGCATCCAAAGTGTGCGTAAACAGCTGAATAAGGGTTATAATATTCCGTTTAACGATGGAATGTTTCCACGGTGGGATGTTCAAATTTGAGAACAGTACCGCCTTGGAGATTGTGAAGGGCTTCCTCGTGGCCGAGGTCAACTATCGCAGGTACCAGTATTCTAATCCAAGAGTTTCAGGTAGGAGGGAGGGGAAGATGACTAAATCACTGATGCGTACATAATAAGTGGGACGATACATTTGTGGACATACTGAACGATTAAATTTGCATTACAAAACCTTTCCGAATGGCCCACATGGCAGAGAAGTACTTGTTTCTTGAGTCCATGAAATGAGGGAGGAATGCTAGGTTTTTGTCCCATGTTAACACGAGATCTTTGTGATGAGAAACCTTCCTGGTTTCAGAAGCATTTATTATGGCATTATCCAAGAGTTTCAGGTAGGAGGGAGGGGAAGATGACTAAATCACTGATGCGTACATAAGTGGGACGATACATTTGTGGACATACTGAACGATTAAATTTGCATTACAAAACCTTTCCGAATGGCCCACATGGCAGAGAAGTACTTGTTTCTTGAGTCCATGAAATGAGGGAGGAATGCTAGGTTTTTGTCCCATGTTAACACGAGATCTTTGTGATGAGAAACCTTCCTGGTTTCAGAAGCATTTATTATGGCAGGAATGTGGTTCTTTATTTTCTTTTTAGTGAAAGTTATTTCCGCTAATTTTTCTTTATTTATTTGTAAAGTTATGTATAAAAATACATTACTGACCTTTTAAAATAACTTTTTTTTTTAATAAAAATCTAAAGAATGAGGGAGAGGAGGCTATGGATTTCCAAGGTCATAGCTGTGGTATGGACGAGGAGTGGGATCCCATGTTTCCGGTTTTCACAGTTGAGGAGCCAGAAACATTAATCGTGGGTGCTACTGACGTCCAGATCTTTGCTGCATAAATCAGGTGGGTATATTCAGTGAATACTGTATAATTGTTGTGACTTTATCCGCAATAGATGTAGATGCTGTCTTATTTCACTTAAGACATACTGCACGACTGGAAAGTATATCCATGTAACAATTAAATCTCAGCTTTCTAACAAAAATATCACTAAATATAATTTAAAAATAAGGAAAGGATTTTTCCGAGCGTGAAAGATAGGAATAATTTTTTCTACGATTGGCAATTAATGGGTTGTAATGTTTAATGTTAACGGGTACGCGGCATGAATACAGAGTTCTCTAAAGTGCGTATATATTTAAATATTCTCCACCTGACAAAGTGGATAGCATTCATTAAAATAACACCAAAATGGATGGCGCATGAGCTCAGGTTCCCCACAGAGTTTCAAATTTAATTTGTGAACAGCATATGCCGTAGAGTATTCACATCCGGAATGACTTAGCTAGGTCATTATCGTCAACACGAGTATCTGCGAAATCAGACCATCTGAAGCTTGGGTCATTTGCTAGTGGAACTGCCCCTCTCTATCTTTATGGCCGACAAATTGTGATTTCAGACATGAAAACAGGTTTATTCTTACTCAGATGCTGCAGGCCGAATAAAACCTGGATCTAGTCATTGTGATTATAACGCTATATAATAATCCCAAATATCCTAACAATACCCTCTACTCCTCCGGATTTTCAGTGTGCCCTGTCTATAATAAACGCGTTTTGTAGATTCGAGTCAGTGTTATTTAGTAGCATTACAGATGCATTGCCCTGAATTTCCATATCTGAAGATCATCTGTAATAAAATCCAATCAGAACCGATGAATCAGATCCACTCGCAATTCCATTTGTACGGATTCCATCATCCACTATTAAACCCTACTTTTATTGTTTATATTTATCGCATGTAGTCCGTTTGCATATATTATATCTATATATATATAGATGAAATTAGAAAGAATTTTTGTATTTTCTATTAATTCTTTCTAATTTCATCCATATACTTTTGTATCCTGTTTTTGCAGCTTTGCGCATTCAGGTGAAATTCCTGTTTTTCCTTTTTCTTTACATTTCCTATTCATGCATACTATATATATATATATATATATATATATATATATATAATTTAACTAGTTTATATCAATTTTATTATTAAACAATTCATGCATTTCTAACGAAATCATCTGTCTTAATATTTCTTTCTGTTCAGAATTCAGTTTCGTACCTTTCCGATCTAAGTCAGCTGGGCGTGATGAGTGATTTGATGAGTGAATGGAAATAAGCTTTATTATTCATAAGTTCCGCTTCGGTGGGAATGACAATGCATACTGTACCGGTGATATTTGAAATCTGGTTGTTCAATCACATGAGAATGGGGTAAACTGAAATGCATAATGAATGACCTCTGAGTAGCGAATACTTCTTTGACTTTTTTTCCGCCTAGAGAAGAGTAGGCGTAAAATGCTTCATTTATCTAAAAGGATAAACCATGAAGTGCCTGAAGCCTTCCATTGTACACTAATGGAAACTCAAGTTTTGTGTAGAAAATCGATGAATATGCGGAAAACCAAATTGGAATAGGACAGCAAGAAAATAAACCATGAAGTGAGCATATTTTAAAATAAAATATAAAAATGTTGCCATTAAATGTTGACGGAAACGGAAAATTGATATAAATGTTGACGGAAACGGAAAATTGATATAAATGTTGTATGCAATTATCCTAACTTTTATCGTTAAATTTTCTTTCAAGGTTTCATATAAAGTTTTTATATGAAAACTATTTTATGCTTCTTAACTTTAATAACAACCGGAAGTTTGTTGTTAAATAAATTTCGTATGTTTCTTCCCCAATTCGGCCATATAAGAGCAGAGGAGGTAAAACTACAGCGATTACTGTTAATAATGGAACGCACACATTCTATTTGTCCATTAAAAATACAGAATTATTCTGCTCCTCCGTTTGAAACTTTTGATGTATTGTATGCGATCATCTTTCTTCAAGAACACAGGCATCATTTCGACTGCACAGAGAAGTGCATTTATATACAGAGCACATATGCTCGTGTATTCATCGCAAGGCAATGAAATATAGCACCGTATTACGGAGACTATGGGGAACATATATTTCCGCGATAATGAGTCACCACAAACTGGAAGGCGCCATATCCGCTTATCAGAGGGTCACAATGTGTTTCTGAGGCATAAATAATCACTAGCACTTGTCACTTGCTTCGATGAGACAGTAAGAAGAGAAACGCATAAGGGCGATTATCTTGCTTCTCCCCATAGGTAGGCAGGTGAACTTCTCTTTTGGGAGGTTAGTAGCTCAGCCTTTCACAATACTCTTCTGCTATCTGATGCTACATATTAAGACTTTTTTTTTATGGGCGATCACCTTTATATTATAACGCAGACTGAATATAAAACACGTTCGTTTTTCGTGATTCTGATGGTTTAGTACCCCATCATGACCCTAATATTCCTTGTCTCATTTTTTCCTTAAAATTCTGTTTTAATGGTGTAACGTAAATTAAGGTCATCTAGTGGTTTCAGCCAACACATTTACAAAACAAAAGGGATGGTCTCTTCATACCATTCAATGGGACAAAAAGTGCGGAAAAGCGTAAATGTTTGATTTTTTCCCAGAGTTTACTCGCTATACAGACAACTTGATTTTAGTTGGGAGGGCCTTCAATTTTTAAAGCAACAAGATTGCTTTACGCATGAATCTACACTCCTGTAAAACATACTTTCGGTGATGCACTATTTTTACTTTGAATACTGCGTGAAGAGAATAAAGAATAATTGTCTTGTGATTCTTAATATAGTGTAAAGTATTTGTTTTAATTTTAAACAAAATCGTTGATTTATTCCACCTTTCAAAGAGCTGTATAGTATAACTGTACAGCTCATCGAAAGGTGGCACAAATCAAAGAAATTTTTATATTTTAACTTTTCTGTAATATAAGAAGTAACCTACTGCTTTCCATCTCCCATTTCCACTGTTCTTCATGCAACGAAGTTTGTTTCTCATTGTTCCAAAAGGGAAAAGTCAAGAGCAATCAAGTCAAGAGCTGGTGACCTGCCTACCACAAACTGTTACAAATTAGGCAATCACTGAAATTTATAATATTCCTGTGTTTCATATAACAATAGCAAATCTTCCATGTGGTGTTTCATCTAATAGTTTCATATGACATGTTTTCGATTGATTTTATGCCTCCCCTGTAAGTATACATAAAAAGACGTTAAGAGTTGGCAGCCTGGCTCATAATCGTATAAGGAAGCTTTGACCTCATTCATATCACGACGTAGTTCACGAATATTTCCACCATACAACTTCGCCATTATTTAGGTTGGGTGGATTCTTCTGTCAAATTTCGATGGCCTTTTGATTTGTCTGCTTCATATTTTTTTTTTACCTCGGAACGACGGCCTGTATCCGTATCTTGCTGCACAACGAGTTTCAGGACTGGCGCCTCTGCTGATTCTTTATCTAATACGTCCATTTCTTCCTAACCAAAACAGTTCAGAGATTTCTCCTTGCTGATTTATGTCGAGACAGAGGGAGTACTTGTAATTGATGGAGGTATAACTACTGCTTGGTCTTATTTTTTTACCATGTGTTTAGGATTCAGTAGCTGTCGTGAATGAAGAGCAATTGATTCTGTTGGTGTATAGTTATTAGTGTGTCCCAGTGGTATAGAAATTTGCTACCAACTGGGCGCACGTAGTTCTGGAAGTACGCTGTGTTTGCATAGCCATCGACGGGGACCTCAAAGAAGTAATCGTTGTTGTTGTTATTTGGGTTTTAGGAGCATTAGCAACTAAGGCCATATTACTCCGGGGATATGCGGTGGTCATTCCCTGACCTATCCGCATCCTCCGTATTTGGTGGTCACAGGCTCGAACCCCGCTCTAATCAAGAAGCGTGTGCTACGCACTGCTGCTCCTGCCCACCTGGCTACGGAGGCGCCAGGACTAGTCGGGTTTTCACCTGTAACTTCTCATAGGAGTGGCCTGGATATGGGAAAAGAATACCAAAGGAAATTAGTGAGGAACAGAAATGAAGGAAACAACACCGACGTAACAACGGAAACAAAACAGTACAGAGGGACTTTATTCAAAAATGGCAACATAGCACTGGCTGCCATGACACAGATGCATCACTGCCGAAGATAGAACAAAGGGAAGAGGGGGTCCTTAGTAGGAGTTATGGCCACCCCTAATGTCGAAGCAGGCTTTGCACCACCTGTCCATACTTAGAACAATGTTGTTGATAAGTTCTTGCGGTAACATCGTCCATTCCTCTGTCAGCATCGTCTTCAGCTGGTGAGCATTTTCTGGTGGGTGTGGATGTGCCGTTAAGCTCTCCCCAGAGCGTCCCGTATATGTTTGCGATGGGATTTAGATCGGTGGAACGTGCAAGCCAATCCATACGAATAATGTCCTCACTTTCCAAAAGCATATCAACAGCTGCAGCGCGATCGGGGTGTGGCGTTATCATCCATAAACACGAACTTGGGGCCAATGGCACCTCGGAACAGACGCACAGTATCTGGAGTTGTGTACGTCCATCCAAGAGAACGCCTCCCCTGACGAGAACACCTCGACTGCCATATCGATCCCTTTCAGTGATGTTTGCGGGGTGATACCGTGTGCCAAACTCTCGTCAGATTAGCTGACATCCAGAATCGCTGCTGAAATTGAATCTACTCTAATCAGTAAAGAGTAGCTTACCCCATTGCGTTGCTCTCCAGTCCTTGTATTCGATGCACCACTGTAAACGGTGTCACAGATGGGAAAATGTTAAAGGGACACAGCGTACTGGCCGTCGGGCAAACAGTCCACGTTTGTGGACTGTTTGTCGCCTGGTCACAGTAAACTGCGATATCTTGCCTCCTGTGCGGCTAGTTTGCAATGGATCCTATTGTCTGGTGTCGGCCCCTCTTGGCCTGTAGGAGTATATAGCGGCCATCACGGGCGTTGTTTTTCGTGGACGACCACCACTGTTCCTTCGAACAGCTGTACCTGTCGTTCTGAAAGCCAACCACGCACGTGAGACGATGCTATGGGCGATACCGAACTCTGCAGCCACACTCCGCGCACTTCGACCTTCCCAATTATTCGAGCCCGGCTAAAGTCATCCAGATGTTGTATACTGGCCATTTCGTTGTCTGTAGCACTGTATAAAACCAATCGAAAGTCTGTAACAATCGTGCTCACCATTCGGTAATTTGCACATAACTACTGAAGTGCTGCTTTTATCTGTTTATTTGAGCCCTCTCATCACGATTCAAATTTTTGCATGCGCACCAGCTTTCTACTGAACGGCCACAGTTATGCAAATCTCCACAGGCTGTTTCGTTTGATTTTTTGGTTGTGACCTTTAGAAATAGTGTTGGTCATTAAGTTTTGCACACCAGTGTATATATATATTCAAATCCCCATGACGTTTCTGGATGTATTTTTCCTGCTTCTAGCATTGGCATCACCGGAAATATGTGGGGGCATTACTCTACACAGATTTAGGAGCTGTGATCTTTTGAGCCGCATATCACACAGGCAGGTGTACCGCTACTGGTCGTTTGAGTGACCATAATTTGGCATATAAATCACCTCAGAGGGTTTAGTATATGAATTCGTACGGCGCAATTTAAGTACTTCATTTTGATAAATGTTGGAGGTGTTGTACATTTCTCTTTCTATTAGTAGAAGAGTGAAAACATGCACTGATTTAATGTTTTATATCCATCAGTCAAAACTGGCTGATTCTAATAAAGGTTTACCAGGTAATCGTTCTAACCAAAAGGTGTTTCCGAGTTGAAAACGATGTTTAAGGATATTAAAAAGCAATCTATTAGAAAAATCATTAGGATAATGGAGAAAGTTTATTACATTGTTCTGTACATTGCACAAACGTTGGGTTGTAATTTCTTATTTTGATTTTAAAATTTATTTGTTTGTACTCTATTTCATCTGTCTCTTAGGAATACAGCGTTGCGGGATTTTATTTTGTACGTAGTTTGCAGGGCTGAAAAATGACGGTGAAGATAAATATTAATATTCCATCGATTTAAAAAAAAAATCCCAAAATTATACCTTTCTAAGAAAGATGTGAGAAGGGGATGGCTACGCGGTGGTAGTTAAAGGCTGTTCCTTTCAAGCACCGGGATAGAAAGTATACATGTTTCTTTAATAATCAATACTATCCTAAGGAGATCTTGAGCAAAACTGGTGCAGAAGCAATTATTCAGATTAAAACCTTACAGAATTTATTATTAGAGATAATAATGTGACTCTTGTGACCATCAGATATTTCAAAAGATGGTATAATGGGAATACCCTTGGTTCCACTGTTGATGGTACACCTGTGTGGGCACGGAATTTGTTTGTGATTGCATTGGAGTGTGGTTGATATGTTTCTTGTTGAGATGGCTAGAAAAGTGGCATTTTGGACCAATTAAATCCTGCGCATAAGAATTAAGATAAAAATACTGAAAGGGTAAACCTTAAATAAAACTGATGCAATTAGAAGATTGGAAAATAATGAGCTGAACATGACAGCTAGGTAAACTTTTAATGTGCAATTAATAAGCAGTTGTCCAAAGGATAACTGAGTTACTTCTTGGAAATAACTTAATTACTTTTGTCACTAAGCTGAGAAAACACCACGTTATGGCACGAAAGTAATTCTCAATCAGGATATTTTAAGCAATTTTGAATGAGTGTGTGTGTGGGGGAGTTAACGATTTCATATGTTCTCGTTGTTTATATAAAGAAACATATCTATATAAATACATCACACCCAGCTGTGGGTATTCCTTTTCTTATCTTCTACTATTGCTAAAAAAAAAATTGGATGAAATGAACGGAAAATGGAAAAAAAATCTTATCACTGAGAGCAGCTTACGTATTAATTAAATCTAATAACTAACCTCCCAGGAAGAATGCTCAAAATTCTGTGATTTACTTGTTTTCAATAATGATCTAAATAGTAATAATATCAAAAATTATCACGTTAAAGATATAATTAAAACTTTGTGATACTGATTAATGAGAAGCTCTTGTATTTTAAATATTGATTTAGTAACCTATAATGACTAGAAATCGCGGACTACAGTATTAATCAGTATCATCGTCACATATACCTTAACTGTGTTTAATGCACACTACTCCGTTTCCTCTGACGTGTTGTTTAGCTGTAAGTAATTGAATCCAGTGTTGCTATTAAATGGACAAATTTTGGCGAATCGATTACATTGTTCATAGCACGCTAGATCACATCGTTTTCTCACGTTTTATTGACAGGCTGATTTGCATGTTGGTCGGCTGAAAATCCGATTCTCTCTACCTGAGATAACCTAGCTACAGTCCGACCAAGTTGAAGTCGTCTAAGAATTCCTCCTTCACTCGCCGAACTGATTCGAGCAAATCGTAGCAGATCCGGGAAATACATGTTGCATTTCAATTTGTAAAAATCATCCAGGAAACAAGTAAGAATATTATTAAACGTTGTGGGAGAATTGCTTTGTGGTTATCATTAAACGTTGTGGGAGAATTGCTTTATGGTTATTATTAAATGTATGCAGTGAGTGAAGTGAAAACAACTTATAAATTTTGACTTCTATTAATTATAATAAAACTTCAGTTTATTCAAGTAACAAAACTGAAACATAACGCACTACATACATTATCTAGCTTGAATATATTATAATTTTAATATAATTTTACAAAGTTTCTGTTAAGGCTTTATCCAAATGAATAACCGAAGAACAGATGAATTAACAAATTAAAAAAAAAAAAAATGTCATTGAACGAGTATAAATATCAGCCGACCAAGAACACTACGGCAAATATAAATCACTTCAACTGGCAGTTGACCAGGGACTCATATGTGAAAGCTGACTATGAAATTGCTATTACAAAGAGGAATAAGTACAGTGATGAGGGTTTCGTATACCGAAGCAGTATAATGAAAGTGTGCAACAGCTCACCACCTTAGCCATTATGGCCGTATCGAAGAGGAACGAATATGTACTAGTACATAAACTACTTAAGAGATATTAAGAACACAAACAAATTCACCGGTCGCTACGATTACGTTCCTGAAGATTTCCGTGATCGGCAAGCGAGAAGAGGAGAAGCTTACGAGAAGAGTAGAGAAGAGGTTCTTGGGTCGCAAGATATTTTTGCATAAAATGAGGAATATTATCAAATTTATGATAGCGGGACTGAAAAATTAAGTTTTGTTCGGTTGCTACCCTTGACTACAGAATCACTAATTAATAGTTGAAATGGTCGGCGTATAATACAGAAATGCAGCATTCAGGTTTACAGTACAATGCAAAATGTTCTCTGATGATTTGTTGCGTTAGTTTGAGTAATTAGTTATGCAGGTGCGTGCCTCACTAATTAGGCACATCATGGCTGGGTGAACTTTCCCTTACTTCAGTGGTTGCGATATCATAATTAAGAATGTCCTTTTCAACACATGATGGAACTTCTCCAATTCAGCGTGAATAATCCCAGTACTTTCGATATGTTACCAGGCGAATTCGTCCTTGTTCCAAACTTGCTCGCCTATCGGAAATATTGTTAATCCCTAATATCTACAGTTACTCTTTTATATCTAGATTAAACAAGTTGTTGTTTGTTCTTCATAATAAGAAAACGCGCTTAATTCATTTTTTACTACATACTTTGTGTTTGTAGCGCTTTTCTGCTTCGCTGCAATTTAACTTCGACTCAGGTACTACTGTTATTATCTTGTACTGAATATATCGTTGCATTGCATATCTTTACACATTTACGTATTTATATAACGACAAGATAAGCATCTGTTTAAACCGATGTCGAGATATATGCTATGTTACCTATACTCTTCAAAAATATATTAGAAAGTTTACCTTCTATTTATTATAAAATATATTGAAGTAATTCAAAAATTCATGAATGTTGGAACTCTTATAACAATATCAAACATCACAAGCAATCCCCTAAAATTTCTAGCCAAGTCAGATTAAGCTATTTGACTGCTGATATTGTCATGGGCTGTAAAAATTCTCATCCTATTTCCAAAAAGAAAAGCTTAGTTGAGAAAAGATCATCTGCCAAATATTGTCGACTAAAAGTAATTATTTCATTAAAAACGACGAGGAAGTTAGTAAAATAATGGAGTACAGTTAAACTATTTTAAATATCATACAGAAAAACAAAATTATTTTGAATATAACTACATAATGAATGGCAATAGGATTGACAACACCATGGTTTCGAATGGTTGAGATCAGAGTTCTCAGGAAATATAAAAAAGATGAATGAACTTTAAGTTATTCACCTTTATTGACAGTGATGCTACACAACTTGAGGGCTTAGAAATTCCTCCAGTCATCTCCGGGAATCGATGATTGGAGGAATTTCTTCCTATAGTACACGTCTAGACAGTGATTTAAACAATGTGAAGGTCGCGAGACAATAACCAACGCTAGTTGTTCAAGTGCTCAAATGCCTTGCCGTAGCCAAATTAAATATCATGCTGCTACTGCTACAGTTCGAGTGCCTGGGAATTAAGGATTAGTGCATGAAGCCTGTAACTTGTTATATTTGTTTGTTTGCTGGGATATACAACCAAGTTTCCGAGAGATGAAATCGGGCAACCTTCGCCGACCAACTTACCCACTATGTATTAAAAAAAATAAAATAAAAAATACCTTTTCTGTGTGGTGCGGGAGAGCAACATTTGTAACCACCGTGCTATCAGTGAGGATGCTGTTACAGTAAATAATGCGTGCCTCATGACTTTAAGAGATTTTTCTGATAATTATGAGTATTAACTATGGATAGTATTCATACTAGAGTAATCATATATGCACGACCACTTGCCACAAGCCGTGTCTGTGCGACATTGGTCTCAAGGATGCTGATGTCAGCGGAGAGAGAGAGAAAAAATCCTGAGCGTTTAGAGTTCTAGTTGGAGACGAAGAAAATAGTGCCTGAAAGTGGAGATGACTTCTTAACAAGGTTAACAGTCAGGATCGCAAACAGCTTGCAGGGAATTCTCCAAAGCCAAAAAAAGCCAAGTAGATGCACTCTGCTAATTAATTCATAGTTTCAACATTCACTGACATTACTATAGCAGCGTGCTAGCATGGTGAGCCACTCCAAACTACAGCTGCATAACCGCTATATTTCTGTACTCCCTGTTCTGAAGAACACATTCGCCATAAACGTCCACAGAACTGTTACGAATTGAACTTGCTTTAATTAAAGCTCATAAATAAAAAATAGTACATAACGTTTTGTAATATCTATGCGACTTTAAATTCAAATTATTCCTTTTTTTGAAAGTTCATTTTGGTCTTAATTTCTGATATGTATTTATATACCGTGTTATAATTATAGTGCGTTAATTCTTATTTCAAAACGCATTACTCCTATGTTGAAGTTTAGTTATGTATTATTATTTTACTTTTTTTTTTTAATTGTTTGTTTGTTTGTTATTTGGTTTTTAGGAGCATTAGCAACTAAGGCCATATTGTTCCGGGGATATGCGGTGGTCATTCTCTGACCTTTCCGCATCCTCCGTATTTGGTGGTCACGGGCTCGAACCCCGGTCTGTCAAGAAGCGTGTGCTACGCACTGCTGCTCCTGCCCACCTGGCTGCGGAGGCGCCATTTTATAAATAAATTAAAATTAAGTGCGGCTGAAGAAATAAAACTTAGGGGTACTCAGTTATTCATTAGTCAAGAAGTTTCAGAATAAACAAGTCCACATGATTTTGGTCGATATATAATATAATAATCCTTAAATATAATTTTGTATGAATTTTCTTTTCATATAAGCCGTAATACAGTGCAAGGAAGCCCTAGGGGCCTAGACTTATGCTGTACTAGCCAAATAAAAAAAATAATAAATAATACGTTCCAAGCTCTGTAGCCCACAATTCTAAGTCTTTCCTCATATGGAGCCCTTTGTCAACCTCACCAAGCGCCTTGATCATCTGGACCCTTTTAACAAATTCGATGTCTTTGCAGGTGCGGTCTCCATACTTGAATATGGTATTCCAAGTGTACCCTTACACAGTGGGATTATGACCTCCCTGTCTCCATAAGGTCGATAAATCACTGACTGGACACCATGGGTATTCCTCGCCGCTTGTCTACAGTTCTCAAGGCTCCAAATTCATTTTTCTTGTATTTTTATATTTTTTTTTATTTAAGTTCTTAGAACTTATATTTTTAGTTAACTCCCCCTCCCCAAATGTGAAATTTATTTTGGGGTTTCGATTCTCCAAGAGTGTAGCTCTTGCATTTGGCTGCATTAAAACATAGAAAAATGTTTATGGCCATCATTATAGTCTAAGTCGCCTTTAAGAAGTTTGGCTAGTGCAGCATAAGTCTAAGCCCTAGGTTTGCGCTGATCATTAATTACCCTAACGATCTCATTTGCAAATTTTGATTGCTCCTTCCATCGATGTAATTTAGAAAAATCAAAAGAAGCTGTAGTGGCAGCACCGTTCGTTGGGAAAGGAACCCTACTTCTTAAGTTAGCCCAATCCGAAGAATAACAATTGAGCAAATCCCACTGCCTCCTACCCTACAGACATCCTTCGAGCCATCTAAAAATTTCCCCGTGATTCCAGCATGTTTCAGCTTATACAGTAACATGTCTTGCAGTACAGATTCAAATGCTTTGCGGAAACCAAATTGCACATTATTGAAATTATTTCTTACATCCAGCTCATGAGTGACTGTCAAAATACCCAACCTGATAAACCATGCTCTTTCTCCTTCGGAATTCCATTTCTATCTAAATGATTCTGTAATACACTCTTGATCATTGCCATGATTTTTCCTACCTCTGCAGCAAAAGCGAAGGGTCGGTAGTTACCCACTTCACCCTTAGAACCGCTGTTATGTATTTGTGATACTTTGGCACTTTTCCAATCCAAGGGAATCTCTTGAGTCCAGTGACGTCGTAATGATCAACCTTAATGGTTCAAGTGCACTTCCTTGCGACTTCATTCAAATTACTATATGCCATCAACTTTAGGAGATTCTCGCCTAAAGTTGATGGCATATTTAGGCTCGTTTTTCTAATACACAGTAACTAAAATTTCAATATCACAAATTTAATGCTTACAAGCTTCACTCACACAGTTTCTCCTCACCATGAAGGGTCTTTCTTTTGTATATAACGATGCAAAGTATCTGTTCAATTCATCCGCAACATCGGCTGTATTATTTAAGGCTTTACCACACCCATTACACAATGGTCCAATCTGACTTGTTTTTCTCTACTTTGTGTTCACATAGGTGAAAACTCCTCATCCCCGCTCTCCTAGTCAGCCTAACCTTTTCTAATACCATTACAGATCAATTTGTGGCTATTTAAGTCGTCAGTACGTTTTACACTTAGCAAATTTTCCATACTAGCCGTTGATGCTCTATTAAACTAACTAATTCATTAATCTTGGAATCCTCCTCATGATGTATTTGATTAATGGTATACACGCATTCAAGATTTCTGTGACTATATCTTTAAAAGTATAGTATAATTATAATGTAATAATCATAGGATGTACGCAATGTGAGCTGATTCCTAGTTGATAGAAGTCATGTAGCACCTTTACCTGACAATCTCCTTTCCTGAAACCAAAACCCAATCATTTGCCTTTAACAACTGTTAACCTCTCTCATCATCAACCAACATAGAACTCCATGATCACTTCCTGCTAATGGCCCCAGTATTGACAGCCCTATGATTATCATCTGGTTCATGAGTAATGATGAAATCTAGGATAATCTTTTCCCCTTGTATTTTCCTTAACATCCTTATAAAAATAACAGTAATCTAGTTGACTTAAAGGTTTCGTTCCTCATAGTGAGTTTCACCCTGAGCAAAAAAAACTTGATTCCGATAATTAGTGGGAAATTGAAATCGCCGTGATAAGACGGTTTACATTAATGGACGATTTACGCTTGTTCGTTCACTCTCATCATAATGTTCTGGTCTGCAGATTACTCCCACTTTCTTTTTAACTTTACTTCTGACTCACAATATACCAGCACGCGTAAATTCGAAAATTCACCCTCCTCGATAGCAATCAACGCTGAAAGGGAACAAGCATGAATGCCCCACATTCCGGGCAATTTCTCAAAATGTGCGCAGCATAATTCAAAATTATACAAGTGGTGACAAACAGCGGCATCAAAAAATTGGTACCATCAGCCTTCAACCACCAATAAATAACAGTTCGGGAATGCTCATCCCAACGTGGGTCACGAATCGACAAACTAGAAAGCCTGCCTTGAATAAAAATATTAGAGACACATGCCTTAAAAAGATCCAAAAAACTTGCATAATCAGAGTCTTGTACCAGAATGTTAGAAGCCTCCGCAACAAACTGGATATCATTGATCAAATCTTGCTCGCTAGTGATATCGATATTCTCTGTGTTACAGAAACCTGGCTTGATAAAGACCAAGAATTTTTCACATCTTGTACTCCAGCTGGGTATAAATCAGCGTTTACTTCCAGAGTTGACCAAAGAGGAGGCGGCGTTGCCATTTTCTTTAAGAGCTCACAGGCCTCACTAGTTCATCAAGTATCTAGCAAAACAACAGCATATGAAGCTCTCGCTGTTACTCTCAGCTACAATAGCGTTCTTATAGATGTAATTGCCATATATATACCCCCAGCACCTTCATATGACGCCATCCATGAAATATCAAACTGGATCATTAACCAGCTTCATCCTTCAGCTTTGCACTTTGTCTGTGGAGACTTTAATCTTCCTCCCCAACTAGCTAACCTTCAGCAAATGCTCCTGTCAAACCTATCTTGTACTGGGTTACAAATGATTAATGACCTCCCGACCAGAGGTAACAATCAACTAGATCTCATCCTTGCTTCTTTTCCTTGCACACCTGATTACATGCCAGAGACTTATTTTAATTCGGACCACAAGCCAATTATTGTTATTTTACAGATACCTGCTCCAAACTTCAATGTTGTGAATTCAATTAACACCAGAGTAATAGTTAGTCCCAGATTTTTGAGCATTGCTAAATGTGTTGAGGCTGCCTCTGCCATCCCGTGGTCAGTCCTTGAAAACTGTGATCTTGAAATTGCAGTAAATCTGCTTACTAATTGGCTTAAGACGATTGCGACATTTGCAGCATCAAAGAGAATTTCTATTATGCCTCGGTCCAGAGCATGGTGGACTCCCCATCTTAATATGAGCTTCAAATTAAAACAGCAACTCCACAAAATGTGGAAGCAGTCGCAAAGTGTTCAAGACAGGATAGCCTACTCTAGATCCCGTGCAACATTCAACAGGCTGAAATCTCAAGCAATTAAGAATTATATGGACACCACCCTTCGTAGAGGAAAAACCCCCTACTTTGAACGGCCTTCTGATTTCCCACAAAAACTTGAACCTAACCAGTGGCTAGACTTTATATCCAGATTTGCCTCGAACTCGGAACAATGTCCTCATCTTGAGACACCAACAACTGAAATCCCCCCCGACACGCTTTCTGCAGTATCAATTTCCAGGGAACAGCTTATTTCTGCCATAAATTCTACACCGGCTTCTGCTAAGGCAGGTGCAGATGAAATACCCCAATTCATTATTAAATGTCTTAGCTCATACATTTTGGGTCCCCTTCAAACTATTTTTAATGCTATTTTGTCAAGTAATTTCTTTCCCCAGCAATGGAACATCTACCTTGTGAAGCCTATACCAAAAATTCAATCACCTACTCTTCTTAAGCACTACCGGCCAATCTCCAATGCCTCAAGTCTTCTAAAACTCCTAGAGAAGATACTTCTCCCCATTTTAACTAAACAACTTCTTCCACATCAGCCTCATCAAATCCACTACTCTCTTCCTTATAGATCCACTGTGACTAATCTCTTAGCCACCACCAGCTCTATCCTCTCTGCGTTTGAATCTCATGCAGAGCTTGCAGTCACTTATGTAGACCTCGAAGCAGCATTTGACTCAATAAATGTTCCTGCAATGCTGAAGCTACTTTCAGACCATTATCAAATCAAGGGAGACACCCTACAGTTCCTCACCTCACTCCTTCAAAATAGAATAATTCGGCTTACTGTCCACGGCCAAACATACGAGCGATGTGTCTCTTCAGGTGTGCCACAGGGTGGTGTCTTATCCGGCCTCTTATTTACAGCGCTCATCTCGCCGCTTGTTGAGTCCAGGCATGATACTCTATGCTATGCTGATGATATGAAGCTCCTCACACTGATTTCTCCACATGATGATCTTCTTGTGATAACAGCATCAATTAACAATATACTTCTGGAATTTGCAAACTACCTCAACCAGTTTGGACTAAAAATACATCCAGAAAAGTCTGAATTTATGATATTCTCGTTAAAGAAAACGCCTTCCTATATTCAGCCAATACTATGCAATTCCCCTATTCCCATCGTCAAGAAACATACTGATTTGGGGGTTGTTTTTGATCCTAAGCTCTGCTTTGGTAACCACATGGAAAAGCTGCTCACCCAGGCAGCTCGACTCCGATGGATGGCCAAACAGCATTTGCATTACATTAATGAAGTAACGATCACCAGAAGATATATAAAAAGCACGGTATACTCTCCGCTTCTATATGCTGCAGAAGTATGGGCATCTGCCGCCCCTAGCACAATTCGACCACTCTTTTCTACTGAGTTTTGGCTCTTAAAATGGGTCATAAACAAACATAAACTTCCTCCACAGTTAAGGACAACTGAAATGGCCAGTTTGATAAAAATTCACAGGCTTCCCACGCTGATTAAGGTGAAATGCCTTACCACAACTGTAAAAATGATTACTGGAAAGATCTCGGCACCATCATTCTGGGACCTGTGCTCTTGGAGAGTCCCTCAGCCTTCCCTCAGAGCGACTCCAGCTCTATGCCCACATCTCAGCCGTCTCCACCTATCCGATAGGTTTCTGCCATATCAGCTACTTCCATGTGCCCAGTCTTTGGATGCTGACCTTAATAAGTTTTCTAGTGATAAGGAGTATAGACGCCGCATCCTTAAATTGTACTTCCCCGTCCCTGATTCTGCTCCTTGAAGCTCGCCTTAACGCCGCAATCCAGAAATGCGACATGAGGATGGCTTACCAACGAGCCTTGTAATTTTCCACCTGTATATTATCTGTTCATTGTGATGTTTATAATTGTGTTATACTTTGAGTGTTGAGCTCCATTTACTTTTGATTCGTTCATATATGTATTTTATATTTAATTTATTAATTTCCTTTCTTACATATTGTAATATCACTGTTAACCCCTGGCCTTGTGGCCGTGAAGGGCTTATTGCAATGTATCCATTGTATTACCATTATTATTATTATTGCAATAAAGATTTCTACTATTTTGTCGCGCTCAGACTGCTTTTGATAAGCATGACCCCACCAACCGTTTATCTTTTATAACTTTTGTGAATACATTGTAATTACATAGAGAAACTCATCATTCCATACTTCCGGGTATTACCACGGTTCTGTTAACAGAACCGTGGTAACACCCGCATCATGTCAACGTTAATTGTTCACGAATTACAACTGCATGCTGACGACCCAAAATCGACTTAATTTTGCATTGTCCACTATCTGATAACACTTGATCAGCGGCAAGATAACTATACCTATTAAGCTCAGTATATTGTCTATAAATTGCGTATATCCTATGATTCGCTTGCTGAGCTAAAGGCTCTCGCGGTAGCACAGTTTATACAAATTTGTATAATCGCCGTTCTTCCCATACTGCGTTGGAAAGACCTTAGTTGAAACCAAATCGATGATGTCAGGAATTTTTATGGAGCTTTTCCACAACGTGGCTGAATTAGCTGGTTTTAAGCGAAGGTAGCGTGGCTTTTTCTCCCGAAACTTAACTTTGGTTTTCGTCTGATAAACAGGCAATTTGACCAGAGAACACATGCAATTTATAGACGTAATAATTGTATATACGATGCAGTATGGCCTAAGTCGCTGACGCGTCTAAAATCCTACAACCAGAAAAACAAACAAGCTTCAGCTAGACAGATAAACACCAGAGTTCCTTGGAAAAAAACATAATGCTGCTATAAAGATGAGAGTACCTTTTTTCTTTAATTAGCTTACCTAAGTTTCTGTATAGTAGTACGTCTTTCAATTAGCTGATCATAAAGTAAATATTTTCAGTTTGTAATGTCAGCTATGACAAGGAGAAGTGTCCTTACACCTAATCTTACAGCATATGGTTTAAAATAACACGGCTGTTCCAAAATTGAATAATTTGATCATATATATTTCATTTAAAATTTTTAAAAGTAGGATAAAAGAAGGTGAGGTGAAAAAGGCGAATGAAGGCGACCGCACAAAAAGTTAAGAATCCCTGACCTATGGTGAAACATTTCTATCTTTCCCGCTAGATATAATAGGAAAAATAATGTAAAGTATTTTTTTTTTTTAGTTATGAAACCCTAAAGTATTTAAACCCATGGTACTTAGGATCGTGGTTGGATTAAAGACTGAATAGACAGAACATACTTGTTGACGGTAGACATGGATTTCTATAGATTGTAATTTACAGCAAATGTATGTGAGCAAAGGTTGTTGCAGAGAACAGAGAAAGGTAAAAGGGATTAATTAAGGAAGAGAAAAAAGTTGATTCTATGAGTTTGGAATTGATCAATGAACGGAGGTTGGTTTGGAAAAGAACTGAGAAATTACATTCCAATTCAAAAGAACTGTGTCCATGGAAGTATCTGTAGAAAAGGAATGCAGGAGAAACTGAACTTCTATGTGACAGAGTGGAGAGATTTCGTAAGAGACAAGTCATAAATTAATCCGATACCTCTTTTGAACAGTCTTAGAAGCTTGAGAAAATTTGGGGAAAAACACCTGTTACTTGGGATAATATTTAATGGTAGGGGTGATTTGTACAGAATCAGTAGCTGTTTAGAAACAAAGTAACTGGAGAGCGAAAATGAGAACTCAGTTTCTGAGTCAGGGTAATCCACAATAGAGATATGTCATGTTGTCTGGAAATCTGAGTATCATCAAAGATGAGAATGTAGTAGTAGATTTTTTCTTTTTGCAATAATTAAGGCAGGACTGAGTTTCAGGAAGATTTTCGTCCCATTGGGGGAATTACCTGTAAAACGGTATAAAAGGAAGTATTTTTGGTCAGTGGAAGGTCGTTAATATGTAAAAAGAAAAGAGCAGGAAAAGAAACTGAACCTTTCGGGAACATCATCATTAGTTGGGAAGTTAGAAGACAGAGCCATCTACCTTCATCGGCAAAAAGTGGTCAGAGAAAACTAGTTAAAGTTATGAATGGAAAAAAAAAGAAACAGATGGCAATTCATAAGATGGGAGCGTGTTTCGAAGCCATTTTCACAAATCACGACCTTTAGAAGACCTTTCGGCCTTAGAGGTGCCAAGATCAACATCTTGAATTTCACCATATTTCTCTAACGAATTTATCCAAATAGATTAATGTCTGCCAATGTGTCACCAGTGATTGGGCACAGATGGAATCCATAGTAGAGATCATTAATGAGAAGATTTAGAGATAGTGAAAAGTTGGCGGTTGATGTATCTCTCCATTACTTCAAAAGATCAGAGATAAGTGCATGGGAGATTAACTGAAAGGGAGGAACCTGTCATCCTTTTTAGGAACTCGCTGGATGCGAGCAAATTTCTACGCAGAAGAGAAAACGCCAGTGGATTAATAAAGTGTATGAAAGGTGACACAAGTATGGGTTAAGCCCATGAGCACAGCCTGGAGATCAAGTGAAGAAATGTCATCAGGACTCGAAGCTTTATTGGCATATAAAAATTGTTAAGAATTCTTAACATTCTTCTACCAGAGAAGCATCGAGTGGAGAGTGTTTGATATGGTAGCAGGTGATTTAACAAGATTATCGTACAAAAGTTGGAAAAAAAAGTTCTAATGCTAATTAGTCAGTTTTATTTTTAGCTGAGGATGTTATAGAACCATTGTTTATAACAGAGGTGGAAGTACAGATGGACAGAAGTTTGAGCCCAATGTCTTTGGTAGATACCAGAAGACAACTACCACATGGACAAGAAGGAAGTGTTCTACCCTTAGCCGGTTAAAAATTGAATTTTGATCGATTGACAATTGTTTTAGAACAGATGAGCGCTTCGGTTTAGGTGGAAAATGAAGCTGTATATTTGGGTACAGACAACTGTTATATGCTGCATTTTTATCTTAAACAGTCTTAATGTGTTTATTGTAAAACCGAAGGACAAGATTGTGTGATGTGGTGGAATGTGAATTAAAAACTTTCGTCTCTACAAGAACAATTTCGCTGATACAATGAGGAAACATTAGATCAGGAATATTAAAAATAGTTTTCCAGCCAAGGAGGAGAAAAAGAGAGAAATCACAATGATCCACCAAAAGGGCGCCTCCGTAGCCAGGTGGGCAGAAGCGGCAGTGCGTAGCACAAGCTTCTTGATTAAACCGGGGTTCGAGCCAGTGACCACCAAATACGGAGGATGCGGAAAGGTCAGGGAATCACCACCGCATATCCCCAGAGCAATATGGCCTTAGTTGCTAATGCTCCTAAATAACAACGTAACATAACAACAAAGACCCTCCCATTTCGCATTCTTGAAATGCGACGCGACACGAGGCTAAGAAAGGCCAAAGGGGTGGAGGGAGAGACACTATTGGAGACCAGCTGGGTACATTTAACTAAAAAAAAAAAAAAAATGAAGTCAGCTGGGATTCCAAACATTTAAATCACCAAGTAAAATTATCTACCTGTTAGGAAGTATACACTGGAAAAAGTCGACTTTCAACGAAAGAAAGTCCAAAGTTCAAAGCGTTATGTAGAGTTCGGAAAAGGCAGACACAACACATGAATTTTAGAGAATGGGATAAAGGGAAGTTAAGCCAGAGGAGATTTCAGATTAGGAAGTATCTGACATGGATTATCAGATGGAATATATGTACAAGTACCATCTTTAAAGCAAAATGAATCGTAGGTTTAATAATACGGGCACCTGAGGTGAGTGGTGTATGAATTAACCAATAATTGTGACTCCATCAGAAAAATTAAATGACCCTTTGCACACATTACAAGAGATATCACAGGTTTGAAACAGAGAATATGTATATATTCCATATGTATATATGTATATAAACAGAGAATATGTATATGTATAAATTAGGCAGTTTTTGGGATAAATATATTTTCTCAAATAAACTTTTGTTTTATTATTTATAATGCACCGAGTAGATAAATTAAAAGCAGAAGGGAATACGTTGTATTAATTAAAGACATTTTTGGATACGGCATACACAGCAAAAATATATTCAGCTCGTTGACATAATGTAGTCTTAACAGCGATTTCTGTATTCACACTACTTGGGAAAGAGATGGATGGGAGAGTTTGTGAAGTTTTTCTCTGGAGAATAAACTTAGGTTTTTCACAACGTAAAGCCTTCAAAATAAGCAATGTGGTGCTACTGAACAGGTTTATGAGCCATTCGCAAGCTAGTATTGCCTGGTGACACAGAGGACGTTGCCTATTGAAAGCTCGAAGTGGCGATTGCTCTGTGTGATGTGGACGCCGCACCTCGAAAATCTGGTACACTCAGAGTTGTTTATAGTCCTACTATCGTAAAAGCGCAAGCAGAGGATATGGTTGCCACAGTATTTTGCGAAATTCGATCCATTTGATTCACAAGTGAGACCTGAATATTAGTTGCATCAGTGTTTCTAACTCACAGGTAGCAACTCCAGCTTTCATGCACGGAAAGATATGTGACAAGCCTCAGTTACCAGTCTTGTGTATCTTAGAGAAGTTTTGTAAATAATTTTACACCAAAGATTGTTCACCTCTGCTAGTAGAAAATATTAGGTTCTACAAGTGGTACCATGACACTTGAGTTGGTAACTAGAGAGGCTTGCCCTCAAAACGGCATAATAATGTAGACCACTTTGAGAGATATTAAAAAAAAAAAAAAACAAAAGTTAAATTCAAAACGCTTTCATTTTTGTACAAATAATTCATAGTATGCATAGTTCATAAGTTTAGGAATTGCTAGATGATAATGCAGTTGTACTCATTTTTACTCTGCACATGTAATTATCATTAATTCAATACCCGTAAAATATTTTATATTTAGGTGAAACATGTTTGAATTTTCATAGAATAAATGTAAATTTTTACAAATTAAGTACAAATATAGAGTTTTAGTACAATAAGTCAAAAACAACATGTTATAGTAGAAGAAATAAAATGAGGATTGTAAGTTCTGTTTGTTGAGGTGTTTTATGCAGCAAGTACCATATCGCACCTCTCAAATAAATTGACTTTACATAAAAAAACTGCTTGGGCAGCAGTTATAAACGGTCATATATTTGAATTTGTTTTAAATAGTGAAAGAATTCAGAGAGATTTGCTTCTTTTCCTATGATGCTATTAAGAGAGGAAGATTGTTGTTGATCTGAAATCAAACTAAAAGACGTTCGTCGGGCGCTGTTGAACAAGCTAGAAGAAGTATATGTTTATTCTGTAAGTGGTTGCAAGCAGTGTATTCACTGAAGAGGATCATTTCCTGTAAGCAGATATAGATGTGTGAGGTGAGTGTGATCTATTCGAGTTCTGGCTAAGATTACTTCATCTTTTCTATTTTTACGAAGGCTAGAAGTCCATTAATTGTGGTTCAGATTTCATTTGAAATAGCTTGTTATTTGTTTGAGTTTTCCACAGAAGTGTCCATTGTTCCATAGAAGTTCTTCGTATATTGTATACATAATCAGGATATGGGACTAGATCATTTGTTGAGGTTATGTTGGAAGGATGCTTTACAGCATCATCTGCACATTCATTTCCTGGAATACCACTGTGGCCAGTGATCCAAGAGAAGATAAGTTTGCCGATGCTCATGTAGACATCACCTTATGTCTTATGAGCTTTAACAAAGGATTGTTAAGTGAGGAAGTGTTTTTCATAGCTAAAAGAGCACTCTGTGAATCAGCATATATTAAGCTTTTATTTATTGATAGCAGTGAGTTGTTTTTCAAAGCAAGCTTAATGGCATGGAGCTCAGCAGTATAACCTCTGCATTCCGCTTGAAGTGAAATTGAAATACTGTAGTAGCATTAGGGAAGACAGCAGTGTACCCACCCGATTGTCAGACTTTGAACCATCAGTACAGATCTTGGTAAAGTGGGGTTACTTTTGTGTATGAGCAAAATGCAGTTGCTGGATGTTAATATTTGCTATAGAACCACTACTCCATTGCTCAAAGTATTCATCAGAAGAAAGTGTGAAGGGAGTCCACGGGGAAGCTGGATCTTTTGATTCTTTGAGGATATTATCAAGCTGAATTTTCCAGATTTCTGTTAGATTCCGCAGTCTGATACCAATAGGCCGAATTCTTCTGGGTTTATTTGCATATTGAGTTTTCAACTGTGGATCATGCAGTAGTGGCTTAATAGGGTGAGTAGGCAGGCTTTTAATTTTAACTGAGGTGTTCATTAACATCTTTCTTCTGATGCTAAGTGGAGGTTCGTGAGCCGGAACAAAGACTTTGAACTGGTGATGTTCTGTATGCACCTAGGGCTATCCTAAGAGAAGAATGTTCGATGGGCAAAGGTGTTCTCCCTAGCTGAGTCATATACAGGTGCTCCGTAATCTAGTCGAGATCTAATTTGGACTTATATAAGTGGAGCAGAGTATAACGATCTGCACCCCAAGATGTACTAGATATAATCCGGAGTATATTCATTTTCTTTGTGCAAGTGGTACTTCGATATTTGATGTGCTCCTCCTGGAAGTTTAATTTCTTATCAAAAATTAGCCCTAGGAGGTGAATACTGTTCACAATTGGTAGAGGATGGTTGGCCAAGTGCAACTCAGGTTCAGGATGCATTCTGCGCTTGGTGCAGAAATGTATGGCTGTAGATTTGTGGCTTGACAGTTTGTATCCATTTTGTGCCATCCATAATTCAATTTTACTAATGGATATTTGTAGATTCCTCTCAATATAGTTCATATTCTGGGAATGGCAGGATATTATCTCCATAGAGATACGCATTGACGATGTTTAGAATGCTATTTGTGATGTTGTTTTTTCTTATTGCAAACAGAGTGGCGCTAAGAACAAAGCCTTGTGGGACTCCCTCTTGTATGTATATTTGACATAAAGCCTACCTTGGAAAGACTTGTGCCGAAGGAAGCTTTGAATAAAATACGGTAAATGGCCTCTCATATGAATAGAATGGAGAGCTCTTAACACGCCATATCGTATCAAATGCCTTTTCTATATCGAGGCATATCATGACGAGATGTTGATTTCTGACGAATGCATTTCTTATGTTTGATTCGGCTTTTGTCATGAGGTCTAGAGAAGATCTATTCTTCCGAAAGCCAAACTGATTATGTTTTGGGATTCAAGGTACCAGGTGAGTCGACGGTGAACATTTTTCCCAAAGTCTTACTCAGGCAGCTGGTTAGAGAAATTGTTTGTTTGTTATTTGGTTTTTAGGAGCATTAGCAACTAAGGCCATATTGCTCCGGGATATGCGGTGGTCATTCCCTTACCTTTCCGCATCTTCAGTATTTGGTGGTGACGGGCTCGAACCCCGGTCTAATCAAGAAGCGTGTGCTACGCACTGCTGCTCCTTCCCACCTGGCTACGGAGGCACCTTAGGGAAATTGGTCTAGTTAGGAATCGAATGATCTTTTCCAGGTTTAGGTATGGCTATTACATAAGAATGTAGCCAGGAAGTGGGGAAAATATGGTCGGAGAATATCCTATTGTAAAAGTTTAGCAGTGAAGATAGTGCTTTCTGATTGAGGTGTTGAAGCATTACGTTGTAGATTCCATCAGTTTGGAGAGCTATTTCTTGAGGTATATATAGATTCTTCCAGTTCAGATATTGTGAGTGGTTGGTTATAGGGTAAAGAACATGTAGCTTTGAAGTTCAGTTTCCTTTTCTCAGCGACAGCTTTAATTTTTTGAAAAGACGGTTGATATGCAGTTGAGGCGGACAGTTCATATAACACCGTTCTCCTAAGACATTGGCAATTTACTCAGCGGATGAGATCTCCTTCCCATTCCAATTAACAATGATAGAAGGTAACATATGCTATTTACCGTTTAGCTTCTTTATTTTGTTATCCCAGATTATTCAGGTATCGGTATCTTTGTTGATTGAGGAGCCAAATTTTATCCATGAGTCTTTTTTCGCCTTCATAAAGAGCTTTGGCTCTCAGTCGCTTGAAGTTAATAAGGTTGGCAGTGGTGGGATATTCCATGCTGCATTTTATTCCAATGTGTTCCATGCTGCATTTTATTCTCCTTTCGCTTTGTTACAATCACCATTCCTCCAGTGATTGGTATTTCGATCGTTTCTTATTTGAGACTGTCGGATGGTGGCTATTGCAGCTGTTAGTATATGCATTGTGATATGATCGGTGACAGTGTTAATAGCAGAAGATTCTGATGTCATCATCAAATGATAAATGGCTGGTAAATTATGTCCAGTTTTTTTGGAAATTTTCCGTTTTGTTTTTGTTTGAGTTTGTTTGGAATGGGTGGTTTGAATATTACAGATTTAGAGGATTGTCATGTACTGCCCACTCTATAGTTAGGAAGAGGATCGGAGAGCAAATTGAGAGATCTGTTGCACTGGTTGACCCAGTAGAAAAATGGATGTAAGTGGGTAAGCCAGTATTCAATAGTGTCAAATTCTCTGTCAAGTAGCATTTCATTAAGCTCACTACGTAAGTCTGCGACCGGAGAACCCCATAATGTATGATGTCCATTAAAATCTCCTAATAAACACGTGTGGCAACAGTTTACAATTGTGTTTGCAATGGAGTGCATCTGGAAGGGACTCGTGAGTCCACAAGTACGGCTACTCCTCCATTGGGGCTGTTAGTATAAGATCGATATTGTCTGAAGAAAGTATAATTTTTGACGAAAACGGATATTTTTGTTGTTAAATCCGTTTCTTGTAAGCATATGGTAACATGATTGTAACGGTGAATTAGTTCATCGATATCATCAATATTGCTGTGAAAACCACTGAAATTCCATTACATGATTTGTTCCATTATTTGGGTTTGTGAGCAGAAGAAGAGTCTGTCTGCTTTTTGTGAGTTGTTGTTTATATCTGTCGAGTTTTGATTTTTCTTTTTTTTTTTTTGAAAAATTTGGGCGTCCTGAGTCATTGCTTTCTTCCATATATCACCATCTGCATGTATTTCAAGCAGATCTTATGAGTTGGTGGTATCATCTGTGTCCATGCTTGATAGGTGATATTGCTTCATTTTAACTGGATCTGATTTTTGCAAATTCCTCGCTGCTTGACAATGGGGAAGTCTCTGGGATGGAACGGTCAGAGGTGCATTACTGCATTGTTCTACTACCTTTGGTGGAGATGGATACTAGATCGAGAGGACTGATCGAGCCCAGTCTGAGATCGATGTTTCTGGATGGATGGACACTTCCGTCTGAAGTGTCCATGCTACTGAATGGTGACTATAAGTGACAGAAGCATAAGTGCATTTTGGTGTACTTAATTTTACTTTTCTTGCCTCTTGGTAGGAAACTTTATTTTAAATTTTATATGTTTGTATTTTTCCCCCCAACTTCCAGAGGTCACAGTCTTTGGAGTATGCCGGATGGTTGCCTTTGCAATGAGGACATTGTGCCTTACATTCTGTTTGTGTATGAGTTTTACACCCACAGTTTGCATGCGTTGCGTTTCCACAGCATGCTCTCTGAGAATGGCCAAATTACTGGAATTTAAAACATCTCAGGGGGGTTCGGGATATATGGCCGAACGCGACAGTTTAAATATCCTGCCTTGACTGAAGCTGATACGTTTGGAGAACTGAAAGTTAAAATTATACTCTGGGTAGGGACTAAACTGCCATCTTTTCGGATCATGATCCTTTTTGATCTTTAAGTTCCTGGACTATTTCATCTTCAGGAACGTTCAATAAATCCCATTTAGTTATCACTCCCTTTGAAGAATTGAGGATGCTATGTGGTGTGATTTGAACTGGGATTCCACTCAAGGATATCAGACATAATAATAGTTCAGAGTGTCGATGATTGGTGGTGGTCTCTATCAATAAATCTCCAGATTGGAGGCGTTTCACCATTTCTGGTGTACCGGTGGCATGTTCGAGGCATCTCTGAATGATTAACGGAGAGAGCTTGCTCAGAGGTTGTGTTGACAGAGAATGTATTATCAGGAATGCTGGTAATTCCTGTCTATCTGCCAGTGTCTTTTTTCATTCTCTTCGAGAGAGAGAAGTCATGGTCAGTGTCATGGTTGTCAATTGGTTGAGAGTTTTTTTTTTTTTTTTTTTTTTTGGAAGTTGTTGGCGCATCAGCTTCTGTGGCCATAGTGCACCTCCCAAGGTTTTTTGCAAGACTTTGATCGAAGCCCGAGGCGGGATTTGAACCCGCGACCTTCGGGTTGCCAGACAGGAACTTTACCCACCCGGCTAGCCCGGTCGGCTGGTTGAGAGCTCTTTGGCTCTAAACGTGGAGAGTCATTTGTTTCCATTTCTGCTCCTTTTAGCCCTGAGGGTTGGTTTATCCCCCAGGTTACAGGCCCAACCACGTGGAGGAAGGAGAGCTGTGCCACCAGTGACCAACCGGTTGTTTAAATTAGTAGCGTTGGTTAATAATAAATATAAAGACTAAGAAAAGAAAGGTGAATTTACTTTATTGATTCTTACCTCTAACCTCTAAAGTGCAGAACTACTTCAAGTAAACAAAAGAATAAGCACACTAGAAAAGAATCAAAACTATCACTTTAGAGAGCACTCTATAATCACAGTAAGAAAATCGCTTATCACTATCGCTTGGCACTCGAGGCCAGGATTGTAGGAATGAATTTAGAAACTTATTTTCAAAGCGAGAATTGGGGAGAAAAAAAAAGGACTATTAAATTCGACCGATGTTTTTTTTAACAGATACATAAATATTGTATCTTGTCGATACGGGGTGGAACTTATACTTTTTTTAATGACCTCTTCAGCACGGTGGAGAGGAGCCACGGTCATCGCTATTGCGCTATCCATGAGGGCACCGAGGAAAGAACAACCAAGGCATTTTTTTTGTTTTGACGATAACGGCTTATTGAGCCAGAATAAAAACGCACTGTCCTTTACTCCAGATTTAATTTATTTTTTTAACCGCTGGACCGTAATATATTTAAAAACAGAAATGCATGGGTGCAAATTAAATTAAAAAATAAAGGTAATTTGTAGAGCACTTTCATTTGCATCGCAAAAACATAGGATTTCCAGGAAGACGTTGAAAAATCATAACATAAATAAATAAATGCATAATAAAGTAAGTCAAAAATAACATGTTGCAGGAAAAGAAATAAAATGAAGATTGTAGAAATGCATTTAGAAACTTTTATTTACAAAGGAAGAATTGGTGTGGGGGAGGAACGGCCCATTAAATTCGATGCACACATAAAAAACAAAAAAAAAATCGTAAAATCATCTTTCAGCTGGATTTAAATGAATGGGGAAGACATTGGAACGCCTTTACGATTCATCATGTGTACTTGATTATTAAAAATATGGGATTTCGTTCAAGAGCGTTCCATTTTGTAAAATTTTTCATTTCGAATCCTGCTTCCCTCTTATTAAAAAGCATATAGAACCCCAAGGTTGCGCAGAACTCATTTTGAAACGCTCATTTTGAAACCTACCCATGATTTCCTGAATTTTCGGAACTTTGAAATGCGAAGTCCAAATCGACCAAGGCACGAAGAAGAATTATTCATTTAAAAATACTCTCCGAGGGCATCAGGACATTCATTTCATTGTGCTACTATACTTTTAAAAAGAGTTAGTTGCAGCATTATTTCCATAACCTCAATTTGAATTCATCAATCGAACGTATACCGCTCATGCAATCCACCAAACACTTGTTATATGTAAGGATATTTATAGCAGGTACAAATTTTGTATTTAAAGAATATATTACTGCCACTTGTCTGCGTCAGACCTTCGACTTAAACCACACACGGCCCTAATGAAAAATGAGACAACAAATTTGTATAAATGCTGAAGGACAATTCAAATCTGTTGCCTTGTACCTTCGATCTGTTTGAAGAATTAAAAGAAATTGAAATTTTTAACTGAAATATGTCCATAGAAAGATTGAATTATGCTGTTTGATCCCCGTTATTATGCATTAATACGAATATTAATTTTAAAAACAGTTATAACAATCTCAACCATTAAGAATAAAATCTATGTATGATTACTCTGATTTGTTTATTTCAGATTTATATTATCCAATAAGAATGTAAGTTAATCAAAACATAATCTCCGGATTAAATAAAGATCTCGCCTACTGATGAAAACTGACTTTTATTCCAGGTAAGATTTCTTCAACATAAGAAAGAAAACTGTCTCGATTTCAACCATGTATCACTGAACAGCAAAGGACAGGGCATGGGATCAATAAATGCAAACACACAGAATGATAGAACGAGAGATAAACAGAGAAGTGAAGCCCGGTGGTATATTGTTCCGAACAAACAGCAGGTGTCGTTTATCGAACCTTGGGCTTGTACTTCTTTATTTAGCCCATTCTTTAATCCCTGTAACACATTCGCCTGCCAAGCGTCAGACGGAACCTCTGTACCACTAAGCCTTCTCCTCCGTAATAGTGCCGGAGAAAAGAAGAGCTGTCGCTGGGGTGATTACTGCTGGATTTCAGACGTCTTGGCAGCGTCTTCGTTGCATCTAAGTCCTTTCATTTATCATGAAATTCCTGGATGGGTACCTTGCGTTAGGAAGTAAGTTGGTTGCCTAGAGAATACCTGAAACGGTGCAGTAAATGTGCGCAAAGGTTATTCATTTCTTGGACACAAAGATTATAATAAATTTATACAACTGTAACACTGCTCATGCTCTTTACCTCTAAATGGCTCTTTTAAATAATGCTGTTGTGAATTTTCTTCAACCTACAGTTTGAAATATATTGCAAAAAAATGCACAGGCTGTTTCATACATTGTAAACATGTACGGTCAGGCTTTTGTTTCCTGATTTTGGCAGTTTTATAGCCGCGAGTTGTAAGATAACAGGGGGGAAAAACATTCTTTTTCTCGATATATCATAAATATATACAACCAACGTTTAATTTACATTGGACACATTCCGGGACAACGTGTTTAACGGCAGTTCATTCTCTTGGAAGGAATGCGTTTTTTTTTTTTTTTTTTTTTGAGCAAACATGCTTAGTAAAGAGTAGTGGCATCAATCCCACTTGACCATCAGCGTCAAATGATTGATGCGCAATCAGAAAGCGGCGACTCGTGCAAGGATAAGGGCATAAGGAATTCCATTCCAATTCAGCTTTGGCAAATAATTTTATATTTAAAGACTGAATATCAAATAATATTTTATTGATTATTTAATATTTGTAATTAATGTAAATATTCAGGTTGTGATATTTTGCTCCAGTTTTAACTCCATAATTTGAAAATCCTAAATGTTTTATGAACATGAAATAATGCTTCTGCTCGATTAACTTGACAATTGAATTAACTTTCTAATTTTTACAATCGGGAAACCATAAAGTTAATTCACGCCGTATATCAGCAAGATATCAGCGCGTCAGTTAGATTAATTATATTATTTTAATATAAAGTATAACATTGAGTATATTTATTTTAATATTTGAATATTGTCGTAGTTTATTTAAAAATAAGTACGATAATATTCAAAGCTTTCATAAAAAATAATTTTCCTCAAAATAAAAAAAATCGTTATAAACATAAAAATATAAAGACGTATTAAAACTGTTTCGTGTTACCGTAACCGTTGGTTTTTTTTTCCATTTTATAGTTTAAAAAGCCGTTAAGGTTGTAACTGCTGGTTGTGGCAGGAAACACTGAAGTAGGACTATGTCACGGCCACAAATTCTGTATTTCAGATCAGATGTATACTTGTCTCACAGGATGAAAAATCGGAGTTTCCAGAAAAGGAGACCGGGAAGAAAGCATGCGAACCCCACTGAAAACTGACAAACTCGGCCAATGGTAGCATATAAAGTATTACCAAGAGCTGTTGTAACCAAGTGCAACCCTTGCATTAGTTATGAATATACAACTCAACTATTGACAAAGTTCATCGTGCCGGCGCGCTAAACAGGGCATAACATTCACCTCGTAAATCATCACAACATTGATTGCAACAGGTTAATCAACTCTGAAGCCTACAGGAGTCAGATCTCCGTTAAAATGAAGAAAAATAATCCAACCCAGTAACTGCAACTGAAAGCCAAATATCCTGTTCTGAAAATTCTTTTTTAACTCGTAACTATAATTTCTAGTCATTGTTAATGTCTGTATGAAATCTGCTATGTACATATATTCGATTATTTTATGTCATTCCCTTGGTGTTATTACCTGCGCCTAGCTAGCCATGTGCTGTGATGGGCTTGTTGTATTTGCAATAAATGAATATTTATTTATTGTCCCAAAAAGTAACGACGACCTCAGTATTGCATTTGTAAAGTTAAAAAAAAAAAAAAAAAAAAAACCGATTTATGCACTAAATAAGAGATCCGACTCGTTCAAAATATTTAAAAGCCTTGGAAAATACTAAGAATCACACCAGCTACGAGATACACCATATAAAACTTTTAACTCAGTCTCCTTTTGTATTAACAGTTAACAACGTTCAAATTGGCGTACTCACATAAAGCAAGATTCGTAGCGGACGAACTTCGCCAAATTACTATTGAAAAACCTACTGGCGTTTTTGCCTTACAAGAACCATTTTACCTACACAACAAAATTTAACTACTAATGATATTAAGAGTAGGAGACTGGCGGAATTACTTAACAAGTACAGGTCACTGATGAAAAAAAAAGCCGTGAATTAGGGTTGAATTTGAAAGTGTCTGCAATTCTGCCCACACACGATAGGAGGGAGTATATGATGAGAGCCCTGTCGATCAATTCGGCCATGGAAAGATTGTGCAGGGCTCAAGGGGTTCAATTTTTTTCAGCCTGGTCTGTACTTGTTAACAGGAGAGACTGCTTCTACAGGGATGGGATACACTTAAATAGAAAGGGTGCAAGAATGTTTGCTGATGCTATCGAGGCAGTGTTAGGTGGGTCGGAAAACTGCTAGATTGGGGGGATACAAGGAATAATAGATTAACAGTAGCCACTGGCAGAGGTGAAAGTGATTCTTGCACTGCTTCTATTGGAATGAGCAGCAGCCTGGAAAATAAGATGCAGGATATTACAGAGACTGCTGGGAATCATGGGGGTACAAGTAAACACATGGGTTGTGTTAGGGTGGCTAAGAGGAAGAGCAGGTGCATGTATACTTGCGTGTACACCAATGCTAGGAGTTTAGTAAATAAATTTGATGAATTTGAGTTATTGCTCAAAACATCAAAGGCAGATATTGTTTGGATTTCAGAGACGTGGTGTCACACAGATATAAGGAATGCAGAACTGGAATTTGGGGAGTACAATGTGTACAACAAGGATACATAGGAAAGGAAGGGAGGAGGGGTTATGCTATTAGTTAAGAAACACATAAAATCCAAGGAAGTGAAGCCAATCGACATCGCTGGACAGTGCAGTGTCGAGTCAGTTTGGTGTGACATAAGCATTGGGAGATCAAAATTGAGAGTAGGAGTGTGCTATAAACTTAATGACTCTGATGAGTATAATAAGAAACTGTACAGAGAAATAGAGTGGGCCAGTAAATCAGAGAGTCTTATAATGGGGGATTTTAATTTCCCAGATATTGACTGAAATTTGGGGGCTGATCATTCACACACTAGCAAGGCTTTTGTGGATTTATCGGATGATTATTTTCTACATCAGCATGTTCGGGAGGCAACTAGAGGGAGTAATACTCTTGATTTGATTATCAGCAGTGATTCTTCATGCATTAAGAATCTGCAGATAAATGAACCACTAGGTCGCAGTGATCACAGTGTTCTGAAGTGGGAGTTACTCAAAGAAGTAACTACCATTAGGGGTAAAGGGAAGGGGTAAAGGGAAGGGGTATTACTTTCGTAAAGGTGACTACGATGGACTGAGACAGTATTTAAATTCTATACAGTGGGACCAACTGATGATGTTACCAACAGCAAATTCAAAATGGGAAGCATTCAAAGAACTTATCTTGCAAGCTACTAGGCTTTACATACCAACTAAGAAATATTGTTCAAGGTTTAGGCCTAAGTGGATGACAGATGAACTAATGAGACATATGGCAGAGAATAAAAATGCATGGGATACATACAAATTAACACGTGACACAGAAGCCTATGATAGATACAAGTTGATCTGTAACCAAGTTACAAAGAAGGTTAGGCAGGCGAAGGCAGATTACGAGAGATCCTTGGCAAGGGATGCAAAGAAAAACAGCAAAGAGTTCTTTACTTATGTAAACTCTAGAAGGAAGGGGATGAATCAGATTGGTCCACTTGATATCGATGGGTCAACTGTTGATGACCCTGCTCAGGTAGCTAACAAACTAAATGAATATTTTGCATCGACATTCACACATGGGGAGTTATTCAGCGAGGGGAATGCCAGAGGTATATTCAACTCTAGCAGTAAGCTAGAGTTGAATACACCATAATAACTGAGAGTAAAGTGGAGGAGAAATTGTTGAAGATGAACACAAGAAAGGCACCTGGGGTGGATGGAATCTATCCAGTTATATTAAAGGAGGCAGCAAAGGAAGTAAGCAAACCCTTAGCCATAATTATGAGAGCTTCCTTGGACTCAGGGGAGGTACCCATGGACTGGAGATGTGCAAATGTGACCCCAATTCACAAGGGAGGATCAAAGGCTGACACAAGTAATTATAGACCTGTGAGTTTAACTTCTGTTCCCGGAAAATTAATGGAGGCACTGGTTAAAGAAGCACTGCAGGATCATCTAGACAAGACTTCAGTTATAGCTCGGACACAGCATGGTTTTGTTAAGGGGAAGTCTTGCCTGACCAATTTGATTGGATACTATGATGCAGTCACAAAAGAACTGGATGCAGGGAATAATTTTGATATTATATACTTGGATCTTAGAAAGGCTTTTGATACTGTTGCACATAGAAAACTGCTGCACAAATTGGAGCAATGTGGCATTGGAGGCAAATTGCTGCTATGGATAAAGGGGTGGTTGAGGAGAAGAAGGCAGAGAGTAGTAATCAATGGACACTGCTCATCGTGGACTAATGTTATTAGTGGAGTCCCTCAGGGTTCAGTATTGGGTCCTTTATTGTTCTCTGTATTTATAAATGATATTGATGATGGTATATCAAGCTTAATGTCCAAGTTTGCAGACGATACGAAGGTTGGCAGGGTTGTCAAGGACACTACTGATAGTATACTGCTGCAACAGGATCTGGAAAGGTTGAGCAGATGGGCTGAGAGGTGGCAAATGAAGTTTAACATCGACAAATGTAAAGTACTACATACGGGAAACAGCAACCCCAGAGCAACGTATCAACTCTGTGGTACTACACTGACAGTGGTAGAGAATGAAAGGGACCTGGGGGTGGTTGTGCAGGCAGATATGAAGTTCTCTGACCAGTGCAGACGGGCTGCAAGAGTAGCTCTTGGTGTATTGTCAATGATATATAGGAATTTTTCTAGCAGGGATAAGGAAGTGATTATTCCCTTGTATAAGGCAATGGTCAGGCCACACCTAGAGTACTGTATACAGTACTCTAGGCCTGGAGGACTCATTTCAAGGAGGATGTAGAGCTGCTGGAACGAGTACAGAGAAGAGCAAAAAGATTAGTGAATGGAACAAAGGGGTGCTCTTACGTAGAAAGGCTTAAGTTTTGCGAATTACAGTGTCTGGAGACTAGGCAACAGCGAGGAGATCTGATAGAGATGTACAAAGCCTTGAATGGTTTGAACATGCTCAATGCTGATGGGATTCTTCCTCTTGCTCAGAATAATCACCTGAGAGGGCATAAGTTCAAATTGAGGAAAGACAGATGTAGGATAGATGTGCGGAAATTTGCCTTTAGCCAGCGGGTGGTTGGTAGGTGGAACAGACTTCCATCCCTTGTCGTGGAAGTTGATAGCCTAAATAAGTTTAAGGCTCAGCTGGACAGGTATTTCGAACGAACAGAGGGGTGAAGTGGAAGTGGTATTTTTTATTTATTTTTTTTACTTTATTTTTTTTTGGCTGATGCTGCATAAGCTTGCTTTCTTGCATCAAATGCCTCTACTAATGCTAAAATTCTTCCTTCAAGATTAATACAAGCAAAACATAATGATTCTCTCAGAGATAGTCTGAGCCACCGACGCCGAGCAGGTCTCATATGGAGGTTGAAACTTTTTATTTTTTTTAACCATACAATACAGTGCTTTCTGGACTGACGTCCACACTTTATTTTTTATTATTGTAAAATGTGGTTTGGCCATCTTTCCTGGCAACCCCGCAATCTACTTACAATTCTGTACAATTAACTCAGATACTTCGTAGAGGATCAATTCGTTCTCAATGTAATGTCCATATCATAATGCAATACCATGAAGGTATTAGACACGATAAAGTATCAACATAAGGTTGTGATGATCTCCAAGGATTCAATTGACACTTGTAGTTCCAATATTAAAATATCAAAATGAGAAGTCCAATCCAGGAGGTATAGGTCTAAACCAGGAATTATGGTCACAATGAAGAAGTCAACTTTTCCTCAAACTTGAACAGTACCAACAGTACAACAGTTAAGAGTAGAGGGGAATACCTCAATCAGTCTCCACGTACAGTCACTGGAATCACAATAACACCACAGCATCATCCATCGAGGAAGTAAACACACAATGCAATCCAACAGGCTCATCGTGATGGTGTAACCCTCCACTGGAACCTCAATTTCTCCGATGGATGTATGTCCGAAAAAACGTCAACCATCTCCTCAACAACTGCTTTGAAGCACTTCTTAGTGAAAGAGGCATCTGTAGAATGTATCATGAGGTTCCTTAGAAGCCGTAGTTCGCAGGGTAGACTCCCACCCATAATGAGAACGGTACCACTCATCCTGCGTCCACCCTGTCTACTATAATAATAATCAGTTCTAATGTGTCATGACCCTTTCAAGTCCTTTTTAACTGTCATTCAGTATCTGACTCATGCTTCTCCAACTGCAACACGATCCTCCTTTTTCTGAATAGTTGGACTGAAAATTTTCGAAGTGCGTAAAATCTGCTTTTGTACTGAACAAACAGTTATTCACATTCAGGAGTAAGGGATTGGAACTTAGGAGCTTCTTTGATTAATTGTCCCCTCAAGTCACAAGGCTCAACACATTCACAGAAAACATGGTTCCAACCTTTCGAGAATACGCAAGTATATAGAGAACTCTCGGTGATACCAAATTCCCTTAACTTTTCAAAAAGGAACCATGCCCAGCCATAAGGTAAGTTGCATGGAGATTGAGATTAAACCAATATGCTGCATCTTCCTAAGTCCAATCATAGGTTTATTCCACTGATGCATTATTGTATAAGGAGTAATCCGTTCAATTATAAGTTTCCGCGTCTTTTCATATTCCGGACAGTTTTTACCTCTAACCGAGTGGCTAGATCAATTCTCCCTCGATATACAATTCGCACATTAGGGCGGTTTGCGAATATTAGGCCAGTTACGGTATGAATGTCCCCTTCTTAGTGCAATGACTGCAGACGGGTTAACGACGTCTACATGTTTTCTAAGTGTTCCCGAATGATTGGCAATTGATGCAGATGGGTACGAGATGAAATGGATTTACTCTGTAGCACATTATTGCTACGTATATCCATACTTAACGTAATAAATAGTTGTAGACACGCCCTGACACCTCCATTACCCAATTTCTACCTGTTTTAACTTTATTAAAGTTGTTGAAGGGGATTAACATTTCGCTTTCCATTTTCAGCTTTGTCACCTTCATGTAACTTAACTTGCATTCGTAGAGGTCATTTGAAATAGTCCTTATTTAAGTCTCTTCCACATCATAGACTTAATTTTGGTCCTGGTCTTCTTGGTTTTGTAAAGAGAATCCCCGCTTTATTTTCTCATTCTGTTTCATCGGACCAATGTCATCTTCATTTTCTAACTCCAAAACGATATCATTCTCCGCCGTTTATTCACCTTACGTTATTTTTATAAACTTTATCATATTGTCAACGCTTTGCTGACAGCTTTCTGAACATTTAAGGTGACAATGATCCTAAGTCTTAATAACAAGAGCATGGGCAATTTATCTCCTTGTTCCTCAATAGATAATTATTTTCTAGAGTATTGTCTCCTGAATTTGTCCCAGGATTCTTTTTAATAGTATTGTTCCCAAAGCCCTTGACCACATCACTATAAAGGACGCATCACTATGCCTTTGTAAACCGCAATTCATTTTGTTCCGCTGATCGCCCTCTCTATAATTCTCTTATTTGAGTTTGATGTTTCTCAACCATTCGCTCCAAACACGACGCTTTTTCCTTCAGGCACTCATTATGCGCTCTCAGTTCAATTGCCGTGTTTTCAAGTTCACCTTGAAGGGATTTCTGCTACAGCCCTGCGATTTAGTCTATTTCCTTCATCAAATAGAAATAAATTGCTGTATGCTACCGCGAAGCAGTCCAGTGACCTCCGTCACAGAGCATAAACAAAACTTGGCCATGTTTAAACGTAGGAATACCCTCAATTTGGTCCTGATTCGCCTCTACGCGATTGCAAAAATCCCGATTTGTGTGTTCATGTGCTACTCCTTGAGTGATATCGTCCGACTCTGGATTGTTTTCATTCTGTACAAAGTCAGGTTTACTACCAACTACACGAGTAGAACCTGAAATTGTGATGTTTTGTCTTCCAGTGAGAGTTATTCCCCAACAACAAAATAAGATTCCAATTTACTATCGCATGATATGCAGCTCTCATCTTGCACGAGTTTCATATTCATTTCCGCATTCCGTTGCACTCGCTCTAACGCCACGACTCACTTGTGTGAAACAGTTTCCATCTTATCATACTTCTAGTGTTGAGGTTTTGGCAGTGCACGTCATTTCATTTGCCCTGTAATGAGGAGTATTTTCTAAAATATCTCGTTTGGTTATTTCTATAACTATGCTCCACCTAAAAGTCAACAGCTTGTGATCTAACTCATCACAAGCACGATCTGTAGCAGAAAGGTGGCTGTTCTCAAACGCTACCTCAAACACAACATTCTCCCAATCCTCGTCAGTTATTTGCTTTACACTAATCTTATTCTCCCCACCGTCGTCAATCTTCTCCTTTCCAAGAGTTTTACAGCTATGACTTGATTCTTCAAGCCACCCTTGCTGTCACTTTTCAGTTTTGGTTTCCTTTTCCTCGGACTCTTTTTTCTTAGATAAACTAAGAAAAAGAAACCATTACCAATAAAATTTCAGCTGAAATTGCAGCACAAAATTATGTCTTTATTATTATTCATCAAAGAAGGGCCAGTAACCTACCTCTACGATATAGAATCTTAAATACTCAAAGATCCAATCAGAAGAACAGCAAGATAGTAGACTATCTGATACAAACTGGAAAATAGAAACGGAATATAGGATGAAAAAAAAAACTGGGTAAATGTCAGATGAAATGATGATAGATAAATTCTGTTTACACTCCAGTGCGACCATGTAAGATTTCAAAATAGAGAAATACAAGACTATCACTGTATTCAATAGTGTGTGGGGCTTGAATTACTGTCACACTCAAATAGGTGAACTTCTCTATCCTCGCACTTGACTACAGTGGCCGCTAAAACGAAATTCTATTCATCCTCCGAGACGGCCACAGTGGTCACAGGAGTTCACAAAATGAGTACATGAACAGAAATGTATTTCAACAGTTACACATGTTTGATCCGTGGTCAGCTCAAGCCCACATACCTTTGGCCCCTCAGCTATGGCGGCCAGCAGTTAATGGCAAGGAAACACATCAGTACTTTAAAAATATAAAATAAAGATTTCTGCAGTCTTGAAAACAAAGAAAAAAGGGAAAAACATTTAGAAATATAAAGATGGATAGGGTGAACGACTGAACATGGTAAGGAAAGTGTTGGAATTTTCATTCACGAAAGTTTAAAAGAAACTATAGTTGAATATGCATGTGTTTTTAAAAAAAAAAGTAATAGTATTTAAGAAAAGGATTGCCAAAGGATGTTATTAGCGTCAATGCTCCAGAAGGAAGAAAACTACAATGTGAAATAGAAAAACTATATTATGAACCTGCAAGAAATGATAGACAAAAGTAAATACTTAATAACAGATAAAATGAAAAAGAACATATTATAATTGCTGGGACATGAACTGGTGATATGCCCATACCTGGAATCTATAAAAATTCAGTGAAGAGACAAGACACAAGAATGGAGATCTTACTGTAGTTTTGTGCGAAAACGAACTTTGGATTAAGAACACGTTCTTCGCCCACAAAGTTGAACTCCAGAATACTCGAGGCAATGCATCATATCAACTGATTATCTGATAACTAAAAGAAACATAACAACCAAAGGAAATTATTTCGTATAAAAGTATAGCAGGCAACATAAATTGGAAGTGATCACACCCTTCTAAATTAGGGGCATAATTAGATTTAATCACCAGACCGCTAAAAATTTAAGATACAAATAAAAATATTACTGTAAAATTCAGATGAGAACTGTTCAATGATGACAACAAAAATACTGTATTAAAAATAGATTGGCCAAAAAGGTATAAACACAAGAAGAGAATGAAAGTGATTTTTAAGAAAGATGGAGTAGGTTGAAAAACAACAGAAGCAGCAAAAAAGAATTAAGAATAAAAACATCAAGAAAACAGTAAAAGCAGAAATTGGAAATTGTGATTAGGAGATAAAATAAATGACTGAAGACAAGAAGAAAATCTACACAACATATTTCCAAACAAACAAAAGGAATAAGATTATGAAGCATATAAAATCTTAAGGAACTAATGAGCCCCTTAGTACCAAAATCGAACACGAATTCTACAGTAATTACTTACAGCATTAACTTTACCAATATATCAATGCCAGAATACCAATATATCAATGACGTGCTAATCAGGATATCAAAAGCAGATATTGTTGGGATATCCGAGACGTGGTTTCACACAGATATAAGGAATTTAGAATTTGAGGAGTACAATATGTACAGAAAGGACAGACAGGGGGCGCCTCCGTAGCCAAGTGGGCAGGAGTAGCAGTGCGTAACACACGCTTCTTGATTAGACCGGGGTTCGAGCCACCAAATACAGAGGATGCGGAAAGGTCAGGGAATGACCACCGCATATCCACGGAGCAATATGGCCTTAGTTGCTAATGCTCCTAAAAACAAATAACAATAACAAATAACAGACAGGATAAGAAGGGAGGAGGTGTTATGCTGTTAGTTCGCAAAGAAAATCTAAGGCTGTGAATTTAGTTGACTTCGACGGCTAGTGCAATGTTGAATCAGTTTGGTGTGATAAATGAAAGCAAAAATGAAAGTAGGAGTGTGTTATAGGCTTAATGACGCTGATTGGTATAATTAATAACTGTACAGAGAAATAGAGTAGGCCAGTAAATCAGAATGTCTTGTAATAGAGGATTTTTACTATTCAGATTGGAGGACTTTATTGGATGACTGTTTTCTACAGCATGTTCGAGAAGCAACCAAAGGGAGTAATACACTTCATCTCATTATCAGCAGTGATTATTCATGCATTAAGAATCTGCAGATAAAGGAACCACTAGGTGGCAGTGATTACAGTGTAATGATGTAGGGTTTATTTAAAGATGTAACTACCATCAGGGATAAAGGTAAGGGTTTTTGCTTTCGTAAAGGTGGCTATGGTTGGCTCAAACCATAGTATAGAATTGTATAGAATTTAAAGCCGTTTGGCTTTTAAAAATTCTATACAGTGGGACCAACTGCGAACAAAACTCAATCCATCCGGCTTAAAGGTGAACTAGGGCCAACCAGACCACAGTTCTACGATAAAGCTAGTTACCCAGTTAAAGCACCTTAGAGTCATTGGAGACTATAAACTGTCCTTCCGACCTCATCACTACTTACACCAGAGGAGGCGTTTGTGAGAATGCTTTATCCACAGTCACTATTGCTAGAGAAGATCTCAATTAATGCCATTAATTCCTTGCCTACCAAATCTACGATCGACCCCGACGGTTTCCTATCTTTATTTTAAAAATATGCAGTGCCTATATTGTTGATGTGCTGTTGCACATTTTCCAAAACATCGTGAGAGTCCTCCCCAACAGATGGAATCACTACTTTGTGCGGCCGGTGCCAAAAAAGAAGAACCCTAAGGCCTCTTCAGACTTTCGACCTATATCCATCAGTTGTTCTCTTTTAAAACTTTTTGAAAAAAGTCATCCTTCCTGCTTTAACAGTGTTTTGCGCACAGGCATCTCCATACCGTAGTACCTAGAGGATCCACTACTACTAATCTGTTGGAGACGCTCTTCAGAATGCAGCACGCATTAAATGAAAAAGCCGAAATTGACATCATATTCCTTGATATAAAGGCAACTTTCGATAATGTGTCGTTACCTGCACTTGAAAACATGTTTGTTTCCGCATTGAGGGCAAACTATTACAGATCATCAAGACCATTTTGAAGCCAAGGCACCTAATTGTACAACACCAAGAATTCCGTGCAGAATTCGCCCTCACTTGGGACATCCCTCAGGGAGGTGTCTTATCAGCTTTGCTGTTCTGTGCCGCCCTGGAATCTTTTCTGGCACGGAATCAGAATTTTATTTCCTACGCCGATGATACAAAATATTTTGTTGTCTCTAACGAAGGATCTCTGGTGTCCGACGTCAATTTCCATGCCAACGCTAAGCTGTATGAACTGGAGACATACCTACGCCAAAACGGTTTATGGCTAAATTCAGACAAGTCAGCACAAATGACAATAACTAATAAGAAGATAAAAAATCAAATCAGATTATCTATTAATGGAGCACAGGTTAAAAAAAGTCAACTCTTACACCGACCTAGGAGTGACGTGGGACGAAGGCTTTACCTTCCAAAGGCACTTTCAGAACACGAGATCAAAAACTCTTGCTGCCGTATGGGCTATACGACAGGAAATAACTGTGATTCGAAACCAGCAACTAGTGACCCAATATATCCAAAGATGTATCGTTCCTATATCCTTATATGCTTCGACAATTTGGTCCTCTGCTCCAAATACTTATATTAGGAATTTTCTCAGCCTGGAATACTGGTTGCTCCGGTGGTTAAATAGGATTGCCGGCAAGCCCTTCACAATTTCGAAATCCATACTGTACGCAAACTTGAACACAGTTCCGTGGATTCAGATGATCATAATACGAAACATCTGCACTCTGGCACAATTTATGACTGGGAGTTTAGATGCCCCTCAAATTGAAAATCTTGTAGTAAGGCCCCGCCCTGGAGCCCGCTTCCACAACCTTCATAGTCTCCGAAGCGTTCTCGATAACATGGACGGATTAAGGCGGATGTTTCCTGCCAATACTCTGGAGTTCTTTAGAGACCTCAAAATAGACCCGGACAGGTACTGCCATGAGAAAAATTACAGGAATCTCATTGCAGCGGATCTGTATACGGAACTACAAATATGATGAAGAATGTAATTCAAGAAAGACTTCAAGTGCCCTGGAACTCATAAAAATCTTAAATGAACGATGTATTATATTTCCAAAATACTCTTTTAGGACTGAGGGTATTCCTCTTGTTCAGGGAATGACAATGAGGACCAATTCGTAGTGTAAATGACGATGTCATTTTTCTATGTATGTATATTGTTTTGTAATTTTGTAATTTTTCTACGAATGTATGATTTCTATGTCTATATAATTTTTACTCTATATTTATATATCTTATGTATTTGCTGATATTTTATCCTATGTTACACTCTAATAAGTTTAGTTGGATGTATGTATGAGCCACCCTCCTAGATAATTTCTGTACAGGGGTGTTTGTTGAATAAACTGATGAACAACAACAATACACAAAGTCAGGAATTATACAGCTCTGGAAGTTCGTGTTAGTAGTAGGGGTCGGGGACTGAACAACCGCTCTCTTGCCCTCTTATACAAGGCTCTCTCCACTCCGCTGGTGGCTTATGCAGCTGGGATCTGGTACACTTGCACAATAATAATCAGTACCCAGAGAAATCTAGCATCGATACAGAGATCCATCATGCTAATAATCGCACGTGATTACTGCACGGTTAGTACCCCGGTGTTCTTCCCTTGGATCTGGTCACACATCAGCCACTCCACTAACATCTATCGAAGGGTCTTCCTGCTTCCTTCCTGGGATGCACCTGCAACTCCGGCAACGATACCAAAGCAGAGAAAAAGCGCCTTTCGCTGTACCACAAACAGACCTTGCAAAACCGATGGCTCGAAACTACGAAATGCCAAAAAAAAAAAAAAAAAAAAAATTATTCCAAACATCAGCCAAGTCTTCCCCAAATATCCGTCTTGCTTCTCTCTTGATCTCCACACTACATTCTTGATAACCGGTGGTCACGGCTGCTTCAAGGATAAATTAGAATCAATGGGAATCATTCAGGATCCACTCTGTCACTATGGCCAGCCTTAAAACTGGAACCACATCGTTTATAATTGCCCCAGCTACGAGGATCACCGATGCACCCTTTTTACAGAAATTTAAGGTATCCATCGAGGATACGTGTATATCTACATCAATGATATACATCGCTAGAAAACCTTCTCCCGTTCTGCGCAGAATATTTTTGAACGGAGAGAAACCCTGCTCGCTCGCACATCAAACCAAAACAACGGCGATGAAAGCTTACCGAAAAGTTTCTTGATCTGACTCACCTGAATGTACACCTACCGAACTATCCTCGCCCTTGGACCTGCCTCTCACTGTATCGTCTTATCTCTGCTAACCCTGTTTCCTAGGGTGGGATGTTGCTAACCAAGTCTCTGGACTGGATAGGATCCCTGGCTTAAATTCACACCAAAGGCAATCATACCGAGGATCCCCGAAGTGTGCCTTTTCTTCCCCCTCCCTAGCGTTATTCGCTTTCCTTTTTCGCCTAGTGGAGTTTATGTTCACTTTTAACTAGGGGCTGCCTTCATATACATCTCCCTCTTGTGTTACACTCTGTACTGCTCACACATTCTCTGTCTGTTTTTTTTTTTTTTTTTTTTTTTTTTAACTTGGTCTCCATCCAGGAAGGTCAGGCGACCCTGGAAGAGACCAGCCGGAGAATAATGGGCAGTCTGGCTACCTCCTACCGGTGTGTACGGGCAACGTAAGGTTCCACCAGGGCTAAAAGTCTTAGCATAACAAAACCCAACAGAACACGTCATATGCAACACTCTTCTGGCTTTTATAGTGTCACTGTATTTCTTCAAAAGAATTTTTTTTTTTTTTTGCTGATGCTATATAAGCTTGGTTTCTTGCATAAATATGGCACTACTAGTGCTAAGAAACATACGTTAAAACCTTATTAGAATAAAGAAAAATTTGATACGGAAAATTATAGTGTTTGCAATTTTAACACTAGTCAAAAGTGAAAACACATTATCTAAAAATGTCCCAATTACATAAAGTAAAAAAGGCAAAATGATTCATAAATCTATCCCTGCACTTTTATTATGGATGAAATTATTAGAAAAACTGAGAAGTTAAAATAGGAAACAGCGAATTATGATAGAATTATGCATACAAACAGATGATTTACAAATATTTCTGTAATGTTATAACGTGAGAAATGACTATATTCCATATTTTCACGAAAAACGTCCAATTTGTCTTTAGTAACGTAGTCTCTTTTGATTTTAATCGTATTAAAAGGAATGCCTTTTCTTTAACAATTTGGTAACTGTTCGGAAACTCAAATCTAAATCGCTCTGTGAAATGGTAAACTCGTGTGATTTGACACTGATTGGTGGAGTATAAATGACAAAACTGCAATACAGGTGGTTGTTTTTATGGTATACAGCAGCAACTTTAGGTCATACTGTCATGTGTTGTCTCTATACATGTGTGATTATAGGCCGAATTTCATATTGGGTGGGCTGAAAAACCGTGCACCTTCTGTGAAAAAGCTTGCACCTTCTGTCTGTCATCGGCTTAAAAAAAACTGCAGCCATTATCAATCCACTGCAGGATGGAAGCTTCCTCGACAATTCATGTTGATGGAAATGGTTATAATCGGCCACACTAGTCCAGTGCGGGTTGGCAGATCGTCCGTATTTAGCAATCATGGGCTTGAACCCCATGGGTGTTATATAGCCATATGGTTATTATATCTGAATTCAGAAATGTCAAATCTACAACAATCACTGAATTTGAACAGGAAGCGAAAGAATATTTTTTTATTTTGCCGACCAATTCCCCCCCCCCCCCCCCCGACGAGACCTTCCTACTTCCACATGTGATTCACGGCTTTAATTCTGCTGGTTGCTCTGAATCACTCAGAGTATCTGAGTGATTCAGATATTCAGAGTATCTGAATCACTCAGAGTATCTGAATCACTCAGAGTATCTGAGTGATTCAGAGCAATCGGGGAAATGACACAGGAGCGGAGCAAAAATATCATCCGGTATTCATCTGAGTAACCAAACCAAGGGCCACTGTGTATTTATCATTACCCACGTTTGCATATGTGAACGATTGCAAATGTATCATTGCAACAGTTAGTTAATCGAAAATGCAAAATTTGTTAGATTTTGAAAATGTGTAAACGCCTATACCTTAATCTTATCCACCAGTATTATAGTATATATGAAAAGGCTTTTATAAGTTAATATCATGCCTTTGACTGAGAGAGAGTGAGAGATTAATACGTCACAGTAGAGGAGGAGAAAGACAGAATAATACCACGTACATTTCAATAAATAATGCTTTTCAATGAAAAAAAGGGGGGAGTCAATATTATTAAATCTTATAATCCAATGATATCCTGTTGAGCAGGTTACACCGATCACTCTAAGTCGTTGATCAAACTCACTAAATAAATGGGAGGGGGGGGGAAGAAAGAGTTCACTGCGGTAATGGAGGTGAATCACTTCGAATAATTAATATCTTGCATATGTGCTGTTACATGAAACCAGATCTCGTTTTTGTTGTCCTAGCTAGCATACAGGTGTGAGTAAAGGAAGTATGGGTTGTAACTCTGACGGTCTGATAAACTAGGTGAGAAAATATTTTTTCGGCTTACTAATGGTTCATATGCTTCAGACTGTAATTTGTACTCGTTTAAGCCAAAATAATAAGAGTCAGTTGTTCCCTGGAAAGAAGAAGAAAGCGATAGCTTGAGCACTTAGCAACTGCGTTAATTGGAGTCCATTCTCAGACGTCCAGTGGAATAGGTTCAAAAGGGCTACTTATACCATTAAAATTATTATATACATATTAAAATGTAGGTATGAAAATCAAGTCAAAGCAATGTGTTCAAGAGATACTGTTGGTCTCCCTGAGAGCAGCCAGAAAACTTTGCTAGTGGGTGGAGGGAAAGATTGATTACTATGCCCAATATATGGCGACTACAGGGAGGATTCTGGGAAGATTCCTAGTTAGTGTACGGTGCTGGATTCCACAGATGCACAGTTTACTGATTAAAACATTATGACTATATCATTATCAGAGGCACTTTGCAAATCACAAATGAAAATTACTTGCTGGACTCTGTCGGCTACTTCAGTAACACATTTTAAGGACAAATTTAGATTTGTAATTACAGAACTGCTCTTTAGAAACCGTGTTGTTCTCCCGAGAAGAGAGTGACGAAGTTCCCATCTTCTCAAAGGGCCCAGAGAGATCGTATTGAAAGCAATACTACTTGTATGTTAAATCCTGTGGGTATGTCGTGTGTGAATTGTGGTAATAAGAATCTATAATAAGCTATTAGTTTGAAGTGAGTGACCTGCAAATACTTGCTTGTTCATTTTTAAAGATACTTTGCACATATACCTGGTAAAAAGTACAAAAACTATCAAGAATTTAAAGGACAATTTCGTTAAATGAAGAGCTTGTTAAAGATGCTTATTCACAAACGTGGATAAGTACAAGACTGAAGCCACACTTAAATGTAACCATGGCATAAACCTTATAATATAGCAGTTCATGAAAAGTTTAATTTGTTTACTTAAATTAATTTAATTTAAATCAATTTGTTTACGTAAAAGTAAATTTGGTTGAGGGTACTCTAGCGTGATAAATTTCCTTTCTTTTAAATTCATGTTACCTCCTCACAACCTTATTCTGCAAGGCCACATTTTAAGTAAACAAATTAATGTACTATAAATTAAAAAAAAAAACGTTCGAGGTTCTTGAAACTGTTGGTATGCTGCCATCACATACTAGTAACACAGCATCGATTTACTTAGGATCATCTGCTGTGAATCAGCGGAGACGCAATACTGAACTCACTAAGTTTGCTTACATTTCCAGGACACAGCTTTCGCAGACCGGTTGCTATGTAATTCACAGGACCAAAACTATTGCTTACGATTAGACGACATCTTGATCAGCTGGTGTACAATCTTGCCGTAGACATGTTTGAGACCTTTCATCAAATTTAGCCTATGTTTTTTTTAAACAGGCTCCCATTCTAAGGTCTCTTTTTGTTGTGGTTAGAGAGTCAGTTTCTCTCTTTAAATTCAGACTATGTATATAAAGTGCTTAGCATCATAATACACAGCCATTTCTGAATAAACAGAAAATTTTTAAGGTGGCATCGTTTTAGGTTATATCTCATATTGTGAATGCCTTCACAACGAGTTGCCATGATATTGCACTACTTCGAATAAGTAACGCTTCACCTAAGGAGAAGACTAGTGTTACTTATTCTCAGATAGGTACCACCACCCAGACAGCACTGTTGTGGAGCTATACTTCATAACTGTTTTTGCCATCATTGCATCACTTGGGTACCTACCCACTCACTGACGAAGGGCCAAATAGCCCTGAAACAGTGCTGTCTGGGTGGTGGTACCTATCTGAGAATAAGTAACACTAGTCTTCTCCTTAGGTGAAGCGTTACTTATTCGAAGTAGTGCAATATCATGGCAACTCGTTGTGAAGGCATTCACAATATGAGATATAACCTAAAACGATGCCACCTTAAAAATTTTCTGTTTATTCAGAAATGGCTGTGTATTATGATGCTAAGCACTTTATATACATAGTCTAAATTTGTTCGCAGCTTGAGGCTCTAGCCCTAAATGCGCCTTAGTCTCTTTAAATTCTCACTGCATTTGATGGAATCTGACACGGTTTTCTAACTTCTTATGCTGTAGTTAGTTAAGGCTCTGTTCTTTCACCTACTCTCCCCTCCTGTGTATTAATGATCTTATATTAACTGGAAATTATCCATAACTTTACTGTTGACAGTGCATTACATTCTACTTTCTAGCTTGATAAAACCTTCTCTGCGTAAACAGCTACAACGTCTCGACATTCCTCATAGATTGCATAAATGTTTATCACCAATGGGTTGGAAATTATATTTAACTTCAATCTTAAACTAAAATCCAGACCTGTCTTATTTGAAGCGAAAAAAGGATTCTGCTGTTTTCATGCTCATTAACAAAACTCAGATTTCTTAAAGAGATTTGTACTAGGTTAAAACCTGAATTTCAGTACTTCTTGGCATAAGCATATTACAAATACTGGTTCATTTGAATAAAAAAATGGGTTTTCTTCACTTTTCTTCTAAATAGCTGCTGACTCCGTGAAATTTACAAATCTGCTAGCAGAATCCATACACGCCAGCAGCTGAAATACAATTCCAGCTGCTGGTCTGTAATAGGTTCCAGAAACTTCTTATCTATCGAAATTTGGATAGTCAGCTTAATTGATGTTTTCTCTCTTATGAACTCACGTGAATACACATTAACTTATATATGCTATATCTTTTCTAAAGATTAGCATTAGTAGAGGCATATAAATGCAAGCTTATACAGCATCAGAAAAAAAACAAAAACTTCTCATTTCACCCATCCATTCTCTCCAATGTTTGTCTAGTTCTGACTTGGATTCATTTAAGCTATCAACTTCCACAACGACAGATCGAAGTTTGTTCCATCTAGTCTCCAGACAGTAATTTGCAAAACTTAAGCCTTTCTTCATAAGAGCAACCCTATGTTCCATTCATTAATCTTGTTACCTTTCTCTGTACTCGTTCCAGCAGCTCTACATCCTTCCTAAAATGAGGCCTCCATACTTGTATGCAGTACTCAAGGTGTGGCCTGACCGTTGACAAGGGGATAATCACCTCCTTATCCCTGCTAGAAAAATTCCTATATATCGTTGACAAGGTTGCTGTACAAATTGGAGCATGTTTCTTAACACTGTTTTGTAGATTTTTCTTAACATTGTTGTTCTGAATTAAATTATGCAATTCCAAACCGTTCCTCCAAAACAATATGAACATACGCCTCAGTTAGACGACATCCATTCACAGTTTGAATTAATGAATGTCGAATAACTCAGTGGATGAACGTTATTAAAATTAAGTCATCTTCTTCCTTGATAAACGAAGATGTATTTTCTCTTTTCCCAACCTTCAAATTCACCAAACACTACTGTTTAGTAGAACACAGTTAATTATTAACGGTATAACCATTACCTGTTTATTAAAAGAGAATTAAATATCAGTTAGATTTGAGTTGTGGTATTATCGTTGATTGATTTAAAATTGGGAAATACTCCTGCTACTAATGCTGATAGTAGGCATGGCATATTCAACATTTTATTTATTTTTATCCTATAAGCAGAACAAATAAATAAATTGGTTAACATTGAACGCATAGCCAGAATTAAAAAAAAAAAAAAAAACGAAATGGTTAACTTTTTATTAACCTTTAAGTGAATCCACCATACTTTATTGTAAGCTCCAGATTCTTTCTATCACTCTTTTTAGATACAGTAAAAAACTGCCATTTTACTATGAAGAGTATATATGACATCATTCTGTGCCGTTAGATTCGGATTAGTGTTAAAGAAAATTAAACCAAAAGGGTCAATTACATGTTTTTTCGGTTATTTTTTTTAAAGGACTTCACAAAGTAAAACTCGGTACAGCTACAGACAATCACTGCCGGTTAGATCGTTAATTGATGTCCGAGATGGTCGGCAGGGTTATATCTTTGTGCAAGTAAGCGAACTGATTACAGAAGAAGCCAAAGGTTTAGTATAATCATTTCCACCATATGGATACTCGATCCAGTTTCTATTGAATAGTGAAACACACAAATCTAAATAGAGGGCTCGAACTTCATAACTACAAGGAAAAATCGGCCATTTTCTCTTAGTGAATTGTTCTGCTAAAGAAGCTTTAGCAATAACCGATTTTACTTTTATTGAAGAATACAATATAAATAATGTCATGTAATCAGTGTAAATGTCATAATCAGTGAAAAATCTTCGTTTGCGATCCATTAACAATAAATGAGTTCGTTAATGGGTATGTTACAGGGAAAGGAATCCATGAGTTGTACAGAAGGCATTGACAAGTATGAAATAAACTTTTATACAACTTTTAAATTATAAACTTTAGGTTATGTTTAGTACTTATAAAAGATTATATATTTAAGGGACCAACACATGCAAAAGTTGGTAACTACGATTTCAGTTACATAACGGTATCAGTTATATAAACGAATCACAGTTCCGGACTTTTATTGGGGGGGGGGATATTACTCCGTCATATCTTTACCCTTGTATAAAATGTAAAAATTGAAACTGATCCATTTATATTATCATTTCATATCTCTTTTGATTCCTATACAGCAAGATGTCTATGAGGACGTCTGTAAAATAAGATGTCTGAGGACTTAAAGTGGTGGAATTTCTTCGGATTTGCAAGATGATATCACTAAGCTATCCTCTGCGATAGAAAGGGACCAACACTACAGGAGAACAAATTGGTCTGCTAGAACCGATTTATAGCCTGGCGACAATGTAGCAAACAATCCTTGGTTACAAGAAACACCAATGCTTCCACCACTCGATAATAAGCTTGGACTAGTTAAATAATTTGTTAAAGCATTGAGTACTCAAGGTGACATCTTCAAGCATACAACAATTCATGTTTACGAAATTGTCGGATGCCGAAGCGAAAGGTGCTATGTTCAGTGGTTCAAAGTTCAGCAGATGTTGGCTTCACAAGAACTGGAAGATAAAATGACTGATAGTGAGCAAAATGCCCGGCAGTCATTTCGTCCTGTAGTGATTTCTTCTAGGTAACACAAGCCTCTTGGTAACACTTAATGAAAATTACTAATAACTAGTTGACAAATGGATTGAAAATTACGACAAAATTAGATGCAGAATTTCAATCAAACTTCACTAGTTGCACTTCAATTGGATTATTTTCATACCAAATATAGGCGATGTTAGTGAAGAACGTGTTAATATTATCCAACAAGACACAGTCAATAGAGAAGAGGTACCAGAGAGGTAGGCTGAAGCTATGATGAGCGATGTTACGTATTAAGAATTTGGGTAATCGAATTGGAAATGAGAGAAATAGTTAGCATAAACCTATAATATGAGTAGCTTTCCTAAATAAAATTTCTAATTAAAAAATGATGTGTTAGGTGTGATAAGTGATTTAGACCTCTACAGCTGCAATTTCGTCAGCCTGGTAACAAGAATCCAGAAACGTTGTCAAGGTGAATTTAAGGCTGTAACAAGTATTTCACCTCATCTTTTCAAGCTACATTAGCATAAAACTGTTTCCTCTTGATGTATTTGTGGTGCATAATGGTTTCCGTAGCTAATTTTTTACGATTTTACTGTCCTACGTTATTGGAGCTCTGGATTAAAATGTTTTATTCGCTTTGTTTAATTATTCTTGGTGAACAACTTTGGTTAATATGACTTGCGAAAAGTGTAAGAAAATGAGTAAAGCAAGAATAAAGACACTTATTCCAAAAATCATTTATATTACTGGATGGAAGAATTACATTAATAAAATACTAATTTCCAAAAGACAAGCTCTATGGTACACGAAAAATTACGAATTCTGTTATTAAATTATCGGATTTGGGTTCAACTTTTAAAAAATTTAAACAAAAACTGATGATTAATTACGTCACTATCTGATCAATCTGCTCCATCTGATATGAAGGAGACAAAGATTTCACAACTCCTAAAAGAAGTAGACAAAGATAAGAACAGTTGCCGAAAATTAGGAAATATGATAATTCATGGATATTACTATCAGAGGAAAATTACATTAAAGGAGAGCACAGGAAATAAAAATGCGATAAGTTTTTTTATAGAAAAATAAAAGTCAATAAATTTTTAAGTCAAATTTTGAAACTTTTTTTTTAACCTTTATCATCTTTTCTGCATTTCTCTCCCTCAAGTACGAGTTCCCTATTTTTTCATCATTTCATATCTTTGAATTGTTATTAACGTAAAATAAAAATGGGCCATTTATAAGTTAATTTTCTTCCTTACTAACATTACATATTGAGAATACGGTTTCGTAGCAAGTTCTCTTTTTTGTATTTCATTTGCGTTACTTTCGAGTGACAGGGAATTGCTTTTTAGTATGTATGTTTTTAATTACCGTTATTATTTAACATTTCGTCAGTTAAAGAAAATTTGCTTAAGGCAGATGGAAAAAAGAGATATTTTCATGCATTACTTTATATTTGGAATTCCTAAAAATTTCAGAATTCGAGTTAAGAAAATAAATTTATTTTTACGTTTAATGGTCGATTAACGAAAATCAAAAACTAAACCTAACCGGGACAGGCACTAAGCCATTCGAGATATGTTACAGATAAAATTTGTATTACAGGTGGTGCACAACCAACGCCGTTTGAACATGCTAGGACCTATAAGAAATATAGCAATTTCATTTTATTAGGGCGTATAAAATGAAAGCATGTGGCCAGAATGCGTACAGCATAAACCGCGTCAAGTACACAGGATTTCTCGTAGGTTTACAACGAGCGACGAATACATTTATGTTAAGCTGGAATATAGAGAAACTTACAGGAAATGCGGCTAAATTGTATACAACGGTGTTTCCCAATCTGTTTTCAGATACAGACCACGTTTATATTTCAGTGGAAACCATTTAAATGTATAATGACATTTGGAGAATCAATTCGTCATCCAGTAACGCTATTCGGAGAATAGGTTTTTTGAAACGAACTGAAACTAAACGATTTCACAAAAAAAGTTTACAGTATTTCTCAAATATAATTGAGGATAAAGAAATAGATATTTAAGGATCAGTTCTAGCAATTCCAATGAGAATCTGTTAGATGCTATTATGCAAGAAGAAATAAACTACGTACAGTAGTCTTTGGTAATGGATGAAAGATAAATTATCTCAAGTCATTCTTGGCATTTTTATAATTATTCATAGAAATGCTGAGTGTCAGCGAATATTTCACCAGGTGAAAACAAAGGAAAGCGGGGGTATTCAGCCTTCTCTTTCTTGTGTAATTTTGGAAATGCTATTGACAGCAAAGTGCGAACAGCTGTTTGTTTGGGTTTTATTTCAGTGCCAGCCGAAAATGAAAAAAATTGTGTGAACAGCACTAGTGTGAACAGCAGTGCCATTTTTACAAACAAAACTTTGATCCAACATTTCTGCAGATGTCCAAAGTCTGCTCCGCGTATTATGGCCATTATTGCCAAAAAAAAAAAAAAAAAGCAATAACAACTAGAGCCTAAATCTTTCTTGAAGCAATCATTATCAGTTGATACCATAACAGACAATACAAACAGAAATCTAAAGAAAGAAAAATGTGAGGCAGGGTGATGTTTAAAAGAATACTAAGCTGTTAAACAAAACTATTGCTGTCATTTAAAATGTGTATTTTGTCAGTGAAATTTAATTTCTAGTGCAGAATAAAAAAAAATGTTCCGTTTTTCTCCCCTCTTTTGGAAAGAATCTTCTGTTTTCCTTTTGCCTACAAGCACTCAATCTCCAGCTTTTCGAAAGTCAAAAGTTGTCAGCTATGCGCACCAAAATGTCAGCTCTAAGAATTATGAGTGGCCATTCAGTTATGACCCTCCACCTGAGAAACTCAAACCGTAATGTCAATTCCCTGAATACTCCATCCAAATTTTTAATGAGTCTTCATATTGAATTAAACAAACATATGAAATTAAAAAAACAACAACATACGTAGCTTACATGTTTACACACATCATTCTTATGCTGTTGAAATAAAAGCTCTGTTTCCATGCATTAGTTGCTACTACTAATATTAATGTTACTCAGATGTCAACATGCACATACATATTAATTACAGAAACTGAAAATTGTCTTTTCAATCCATCCATATATATGCACCAATAACTAATTCTAAGCATTATGCAGAAAATGGCAACTCATTCTGAACGTTCAAATGTAATTATTTACTGTCGGCAGGCATTAAATTTGAATATTACTTATTTCAACCAAACGATGAGCGGAACCTGGAAATTTAATCAAGAAGTACTGCAGACACCATCATATATATAAACAGTTTCATCAGTATTTACCTGTTGCTGAATATTTGGAACAACACAGTATAAGGATTTAAGTTTCTCTTTGCTATTTTATCGTAACGAAGTTCAGATACAATGAGTCAATCCGGACTAAATAACCAAGTCCCACGCCAACTGTATTGGTCCCTCATTTTTAGATCATATATGCCTATTTAACCAGCGTGAAACATACGAGATTAGATAATGATATGCAACAAAACTGGCAATCATCAATCCTCGAAAGCAATGTTCACAGAGCTCTAATTCCTATTTAGTTTTCTGGAAACATCTGATGAACATTTGAAAATTTACTGCACAGCAATAACTGATTCCACTCCTCTTTCCCTGCTTGTTGGCTTGAAATTAACCAATTCCTTTGGTTACTTTCAAGCATATCTTACAACTTCGTAAATGCTTTCTAGTGATTTTTCTCTCGTATGCTTTCTTGATCCTCTAATGTATGCAACTGAACGAGTTGTCCTAAGCATTTTAATCGTCTTTAGGTTCAAGGTATATGTATGCTTAACCATTTCTAGCCACCACCCCCTCTGAAATGCCGTTACAATTCAATTGAGATTTACAGAACGAAGCGCGCTATTCGAACAACAGTAATGTTTCAGCCACAAGGATCATTAAAAAGGCAATGAAAAAAGCAACTAAAGAAAAATTAATGCCCATACAGAAAATTCCAAATTAGTTGTGCTGTTATATCAATAACATTTTTCAGCAGTTTCGATGATTTAGTCGATATTTAGTTCACTTATTGAGGAAGTGAATATATAATTTACTGGATCTAATATATACAGGGATGCGCAAAATAAAGGAAACACCTGTTATAGTTACAGGTATTCTCTTTTATATGGTGTTGGGCCATCCTTTTCTTTTAAAATAGCTTGTATTCTGTATGGAATAAATCAAATAAATCTTGAACTATTTTTAGAGGAATATTGTACTATTTTTCACGCAGAAACGTTTCAAGCTCCGCGAGCAACGAAGGTGGAGGAAATATGTTTTTTCACTCTCATCTCCAAATATGCCCAAGGTGGCTCAATAACGTTTAAGTCTGGTGATTGTTCCAACTCTCAGTTTCATGCTCCTCAAAACCATGATTGAACACATCTGGCTGTGTGCATTAGAGCATTATCATCTTGAAATATGGCATCATTTGTGGGTAACAATGTTTCGCCATGGGATGAAGTTGAATAATAAAGATATTACTGTCTAAACCATTGTTGATCCACTTACTTGTCTGGCGTTGCACAACAGTCAGGATGGATGATGCACTTCCTTTGGCATTCACCAAACGTTAACTCTCCCTGATGTTGGAAAAAGTGTGGATGCTAATTCATGTGAAACTAACGTTTCCAATCATCAAGTGTCCAATTTTTTTTGTTCCTTACGCTGTTGCATCCTCTTTCTGGCTTTATCATCAGTAACGAGTGACTTGGCATTAGCCGCTCTGCCATAAATAACTCTGCAGTTATTTTTGAGGTAGTATTTTTATGTTTTCGTTCTACAATCCTGTTCAGTGTCCTACAGTCTCTTTCAGTCAGCTTCAATTTTCTGTCACAATTCTGCCTATCAGATTTTGTTTTTCAGCACTTTGTGAATGTAGGCATCACTTTCCACACTGTTCCTGTGGATACACTAAATCAGCAGTTTTAGTCAACGAAGCCTCTGCTAAACTTGAGTCCACCAAAAATTGACATTTTTGGAATTGAGTGATCTCGGTCATTTTATTCATGTACTTTTATTTGTACACAACATTTTTCTTAAATAATTCAATAATCAAAACATACAGAAATTTGGGGCAAATGAATAGTGGGAAAGCATCAGTAAGTTTTTTTAAGAGGTGACATTTTTAACGAAAGGAATTCGGGTTAAATATGGTAGTAAAAGCACCCCAGAATATAAGATCACGAAGAAACATTGTTTCCAAATTGTACATATTCTTCCATCGGTTAACATGCACGTTTCCGTAATTAAAAATCGGAGCCTCCAGTGGGGAAATTCATGTCCGTCGAACCCAGGCATTATACTACAGTACTCACACACTGTATGTTTGAAGGGAGAGCAAAATCAATAGGTATTAAAATACTAAAGGTATTAAAATATTTTTATTATTAAAGGATCCAAACACAATTAAGCGGTTACAAAAGGTGTTTTTTGTGTCACATGGTCGATGGTAGTGTGCGATTGTTTATTGCAGATGGGCTTTGGACCTCATCCTTCACTTCTGAGGCGCACTTACACCATTAACATGAATTACCCGATGAATGTGCTGTAAAGAAAGACTATACTTGCTTCTAGATCACTTGGAAGCCAACTGTTAGACTGAATGAAAATTGGGCGACAAATATACAAAAATGTTTCTCCTCGAATGTACGTCTAATTTTGGTTCTTGTGCAGATTCTTCTTCAACTGCGACATACATAAACGTATTATTTATCGTTTGCTGATATCCTGCAGTGGCAGAAGAGGACCAAGCATTCTTCATGATATGCAGCTCATAACATCCAGTGACCATATCGCCTCCCCTCCCAACTACGATAAACCTAGTGATCGTGTTGCTCAGTATGGAGTGACAGAACCTGGCGAAATAGTTCTATGCATTGCTACCCTTATAAAATTTAAATGATAAGCATAATTGTTTAATACCCAACACAAATTTAATTTCTAATTTTACTGCGCATGATGATTTCGTAAGTGCTGCACAACACCACTTTTAGACACGATGTTATGCATCGCAATGTGGAATATTTTGCAACTAATGTTTGAATAAGCGACTCATAAATAAATGTACTTATCTTGATATAACTCGTATAATTTTAATTTTCATCAGTATGTTGTAATAACTGTGTACTTTCAATTTAATTCTTGGGGCTCTATTCCCATATTTTTTCTTGTTTTCTGTTTAAAGATAAATATGGCTTCAACTATAAAAGGTAAGCATTACATGTCAAAATGTCATTACTGATGAAAGAACCATCAGCAGTAGTTTATCTGTGAATTCCGCCATTTTTGTTTGTACTCTCAATGTGTTGTACGTATGCATCCCATAGATGATGGTAATTCATTTATGCTAGGTGTAGAGAGTGCAGAACAACTTGATGTGCTCTTAGGCCTCTAAGGAGAACAGTTGATATCTAAAGCAAAATCAAACTAGAGAAATCAAGTGTCTAGTCTAATTCTATACAGGGCGATGTCTCCTGAATCCAGCTCTAGAACTAAATCATCCATTACAGAATGTTCTAATTAAGAGCAGGTTGTGTTACTAAGAGATCCAATCATAAGGGAAACCGGAAATATATTCTCTAATAAGGACAGATGTAGTGTAGAGGACGTAATTCCACAGTCCAACATGAAGTTCTTTGAACGGTGCAGACAGGTTGCTCGAACAGTTCATGGGGTTTCAATGATATACATGAATGTTTACGACAGGGACATTGCTGTGATTGAAGACCGGAGGCCCCATTTTAGGAAGAAAGAAGAGCAGTAATATTAAGTAAGGGACACAAAACTGAACCCTTAAGAAGAAAGATTCAATTTCTACAAATTGCAGTCTTGGAACTAGGAACCTTAGGGGGAAACTGATTGAAGAGTAGAGGAACGTAAATGGATTGAGTAAATTAAATGTTAATGGCATCCTAGCTGTTGCTCGGACGACACACACACACACACAAGGGGGCATAAATTTAACCTCAAAATGACGGTTGCGACATGGGTGCGTAAATTTATTTTGGACAGAGTATTTCATTGTTGGAACATTACTGATGAATAGTTTGTGAATAGTCTGAATAAATTTAAGGAGGGGCTAGAAAAATTATTAGAGGGAATGTGCAGGTGAAAAGACAGCATACCCTTCATCACTTGGAGATCCCTGTGAATTAACTAATGAGCATAACGGAAAATGAGCCTGACACTGCTCTTGCTGCTCTCTCCCATGAACTGTGAGGACAATAATCACTAATATAAATCGTATGTGCATCAGTTGTCATTTGGTTTATTTAAGTTTAATGTTATAAATCTCATGGTATGCCATCTTTGTAATGTCATTTGTTTAATGCCAGTTCTCATTACCTTAATGTCTTATGGAAATTAACGGCGCCCTCTATTATTTAATGTCATCTTGTTTTATTCTTTAATGTCTTATGTTATTTAATTCCTCTTATCGGTAAACCCCTGGCCTTTTGGCCGTGAAGAGAAATTGCAACACTTTTTTAACCAGCTACGACCAAATGTTTTTGCAATAAAGATTCTCTCTCTCTAATCTGATTCCTTGAATCATTTTTAATTAATAATGCACGATGCTCTGAAAGATTTGAATAGCGAATCGTTGCTTTGATTCTTGAAGATGTTAGTTCGGACTGGTGTGCTACTGAGCTGCGTATTCTTTAGTAGTTAATGGAAGGATGCTAGAACAGAATGAACAGGGAATGCTACATCCCCTGTTCATTCTATTACCGCATGAACTTGAATATGTATTGGATTCCATTTCCCGAGTAGTGCTATTCTTGATTACAGCTTCATCATTACTATGTGATGGGTACATAAGCTAGTTTTGCTATTGTGGTAACAAAGTTATTGACTTATCCTGATTGTGATTTTATGTAGAGCATTCAAAGTCGAATTTCTGCGGTGAGATGAAGCAGTTAAATACTTATTCGTGAAAGAGACTTCTTCTCTAATCAAGACCAGCAGATTCATGATGAGCTTTAGTGTGACACAGCTGTTTAATTGATATATGAACTAATTAACTGGCATATCTCCAAACTGGGGGTATTATATTGATAATGTATATGCTGTTTTATTGAAATATGAACTAATATACCCACCAAACTGAGGATATTATGTTATTAGCACGGCGGATAGGGGAAACCCTGAAGCCTGCAAAAGTTTAATAAAATACTTTGAATTATGTTATCAGCACGCTGGCAGTCGATCTTGGCCGTCTCGATGTGCCAGGAATAATAAACCAACTAGCAGTAGTATATGCTATGTTATAAATTACCTGTGCAGTGGCAAATAATGCAAGCTTATAGGAAGCATCAGCCCCCCACCAAAAAAAAAAAAAAAAAACAGTCCGGTTATCCGTGACTTCCAATAATTTGTCTAGTTCTCCTTTGAATTTATTCAACCTATCCACTTACACAACAACAGATGGAAGCCTGTTCCAACAGTCAACCACCCGCTGGATGAAGGCAAGCTTCTGCACATCTTTCTTTCAACCACCCTTCCTCAACTTCAATTTATGCCCCCTCGTGTGAAGTCCCAGCAAGTGGAAGAATAACATTAACATTCAAGGCTTTAAACACTTACATCAGATATTCCCGCTAGTGCCTGGTCTCGAAACGCTGCAATTTGCAGAACTGAAGCCTTTATAGGTAAAAGCATCCCCTTTCGTTCCCTTCGCCAATTTGGTTGCCTTTATCTGCACTCGTTTCACCTCGAGAACTAAATCCTTCCTATAGAGAGGCCTACAGACCTGTATGCAGTAACTCAAGATATGGCTTAACCATGGCCTTATACAAAGGAATAATCACCTCCTTATTCCCTGCTAGCAAAATTTCTGTATATCATTGACAAAACCCCCATGAACTCTTCAGACACATGTCTGCACTGCTCAGAGAACTTCAGGTCTGACTGCTCAATTACCCCAGGTCTTTCTTCTTCTTTACTACCCTGAGTATAGTACCACTCAATTGATAAGTTACTCTGGGGTTACTGCTACCTTGCATTTGTCAACGTTAAACTTCAAGTGCTATTTCTCATCCCATCGACTCAATTTTCCTAGATCTTGTTGCAGGACCTCACCCTGATGATTGTCATTAACCATGCTGAAACCTTTGTATATTATGCAAACATAGATATTAACCTGATATACCTTCATCATTATCATTGATAAATATTGAAAACAATGTACCCACTGAACTTTAGGGAACTCAACTAATAATATTAGTCAACGAAGAGTAGTGCCCATTGATAACCACTCTGTCTTCTCCCACTTAACCATCCCATTATCCGTAGCAGTTCATCATCATCATTATTAGCCGTTTTCAATCCAACTGCAGGATGAAGGCCTCTCTAGCAACTTTACAGTTTCTGCTTCTGTTTTGTGCAATGGCCATCCATTTACTACCCACGAATTCGTGAATTATCTATCCATCTCCGTGTCTTCTAGATTTTCTTTTAGCTCCTCTTGAGTACCATCCTGTTATTTTTTTAGTTAATCTCTCATCATGTCTTCGAGCTATATGAGCTGCCCAAGTCCATTTAAGTTCTTTAGTTTTGAAAAGAATGTCCTTTGTGTTTGCTGCCTAATCCATTCTTATCTAACAGTCTGATTCCTAATATAATTCGCTCCATTCTTCGCTGTGTAGTTTCCAGCCTCTCTTCCATTCTTTTGGTGAGTGCCCAAGTTTCACTTCCATACATCATGGTGAGATGTATAGATTGGTTCATTATTTTATGTTTCAGACAAATTGGGATATTAATTCTCAGTATATGACTATATTTCCTGAATGATCTCCATCCGAACTTCTCTTGCCTTCCAACCACTTATCATTATAACTAATGACTTGTCCTAGATAGGTATATGAATCCACCTTTTAAATTTCTGCGCCTTCAATAATTATATTCCTTTCTGTGGCATACTTGTTCATCATTACTTTTGTTTTAGCCATATTCATCTTAAGTCCGAAATCCTTACTAACTCAGCATAATTGATTCAGATTTTCCTCTAATTCTTTGGGATCATGGCTTATGATCACAATTTAGCAGTTACTTGTCCTTAATTCCACATTTCTTCAGTTTGTACAGCAGTATCAAAAGTCTTCTTGAAATCCAAGCATATAATGTCAAAATTATTTTTTGCCTCCAGTTCCTTGGTAACTGCATAATAATAACCTATCAGATTGGTTAGATAAGATCGTCCCTTGACAAATCCATGCTGCGATTTCAGCATGGATTTGTCAAGTCACTCTTACTAAAGCAAAAGCCTTTCTCTTTACCTTTGACAGTAGTTGTCTTTAATTAAATTCAACACTATGTTCTCTGCCACCCAGTGCATCTTTTACCCGCAGATTCTTAATGTATGAAAAATCTTCTCTGCTACAGCAAAATGATATCTACTCTACAGCATCATCTACTTTTTCCCCTGGCAGACATGCCCTGGTCTTATTGCACAACATATTTTCCGTTTCACTGAGATTGCCGCTGTGATATCTGAAGCACAAAGGTGAGCTCTAGTGTTCAGTTTGGCAGTCGATAGCTTGACAGGCCCAATTTTAATTCCTTAGAAAGCATCTTTCCTACGCTTCAGACTCCCATCAGAACACCAAGTTGAAGCATCTCTTGTTCTAGACGATCTGCAAACATTTCAGAAGTTGCACATTTTTTTAGGCTGTAATGCATTGGAGAATCGCCCCCTCAGTTTACCCCCGAGCCACAGCACTCCCACTATGTTGTGCTCATTGGGATAGATGGTGGGGTTGCCAGGAATGATGGCTGCGACCGCCTTCTTTAAATAAAGAAAAAATATATATTTCAAGATGTACGGCAGCAGGATCAAATTCCTTCTCAACTGAAATATGCTTGGAGAATATTTCGCCATTTTTTCTGAGAAGTAAAGATTAATATCAAAGTAAGTTCTCCCTCGGCTCTCTTCGCTACTAGCTTCAGTTGTCAGTGGGATGGACTCGGGTAATAAAATGACTAAAAATGCAATTTGATAATTTTTTACATGTATAACTATATCATCCTTTAAAAAAATTGCAATTATTGCACGAAAATTATCACGAACTGAAAACTTCTAAGTAAAGATGTCCAGGAATCAAAACTCCATATCTCGCAACAAATCTCACGATCGGACTTTCCAACTTTGTTTCAAAGTCTGACCGTGAGCTTTGTTGATTGTGACGATGAAAGCTAAGACATTCTTTTCTTCAAAGAAAGTGGCAAGTTACTTTCACTGGGAATTAAATCAATTCTTGGGATTTAAAAATCGATTGGAATTTTTTTTTATTTCAGTTTTATTGCTAAATAAAACCTTTTGTAAAAGAAATCAGATCAAAATCGCGTGTAGTCATTGAATTATTCAAGTTCAAAGAGCGTCACGGACAGAGGAACGAACACAAGCAAATTATATATAAATATATATAACGGAGTTAGATTTAATGTTGTCAGGTGATCTCCTCCTCTCAAAAATCGGATTGTCTTCAGTTTCACATATTCGCATGGGTCAATTACTCTGCAGTAGATGTTCTCCAAGTTTAAAGCAATATGAAGTTTCAACCCACCATCTTTGTGATATTCAGTAATCATTTTAAAGTGGGATTGTTTGGCTTAGGCTTAACATTAACATTTTTTTAATATTAAATGAGTAAAAACAAAATGATTTTTCACTTTTCGTGGTAAGGTAACGAAAAGGTAACCTTTTCGTTACCTTTTCGAATTTTAATGCTAACATTCACTTAATCGGGATATACCAGCATCTACAGTGAGTATCATGGAAAACAGTTATAACGAACTAAGAACCAGGCTGAAAAAGATCAGAAGTTTTCAACACTAAGTGATAGTCAATCTACCACTTCTATCTACAAGAAAAAATCTGCAACTGGCAAAAATCCAACAAGTTTGCAACCCGAACGGTTGGCAAACTTGTTGGATTTATTCATATACTTTGAAGCTTAAGATGTACGTAATTGGATCTGGTAAGTTTTCAGAAAATAGAGCAATGGTGTGTCGCCTGTCGATATTCGCAATGACAATTAGGAAATGTGGCTGCGATCAATGATAGGGGTCATTCAACTAGATGACTCGAATCACTGGTTAGGCATCACTATTTCACTGATATTTGAGACAACCACCAGGGAACACAGATATAAAATATCAGGGAATAAGAGAAGGCTGAATTTCATGTAATTTATCTTTGGGCAGCCTGATATAGATAAGTGGAATAAATTACCACACAAGACGGCCAGGGAGAAAAGTATAGTGAGGTGAAAACGTAATTGGACGTCATTTTTCTGCGATGGTAAAAAAAATTACTGATTTGGCAAATGGCAGAATGCTTCCTCGAATCATTCAGTGATTCTGGGATAATGCTAACAAATATGCACAATAATTAAGTAACACCCTAAGGAGTTTGTTGCTCTTGATGTACTACTGTTATGTCAAAAATACGGTCAATTACATTTTGTTAACCAACTACTTTAGGAAAGCTAGAGCTGAACATTTCAAACGTATTGATACACTCATTCTTCGAAGTACAGTCCGTTATAAATGACTGAACTAAATGCGTCTCAGGTAGGCATTTTTTAATAACAGTTTTTATCAGCTAACAAACTTTAAAAAAATATTATGAAAAAAAAAAGCTCTAGCTTGAACCTAATCTAAAATTAACCAAATTTTTTATAAGAATAATTAGGGAAAGTTTGGACTATTTAAGTTAACGTTCCTATTTTCAGTTCATCCATTATGTAAATCCATTAAAATGCATAATTGCAGTAGTTTTAGTTTTATTAGTTTTTTTTATTTTAACTGAGAAAGTACACTTATTGGTTTTGATTGCTGTCTGTTTCGTTAACAGCCTTGGAAGCGTAATCAGGTTTTCTGCTCTCATTATTTTCAGCTTACAATAATTAAAGATTTTTTTTTTCTTCATTCATTTTTGTGATATTCGAATTGTCAGTTGTAATGTCAGATGAAATGCGATAATTTTTATCATACTTGAGAATTAATTGAAATATAATTGCATGTGCAATGTTTTCATGAAAAAAAGTCCTCCAGTATCAAACGTAATCCTACCTATCATATTTAGGAGTTAAAATAGGATGCATTTTTACATTATCGTGCACCGTAAATTTAATTCCAAGACTGAAATCTTCAAAGTATCTTTGAGTACCATGAATTTTTTTTTTAAACTGGTTTTTCTAATGCCACAGATGCAATCATAACTGAAAGAAAGAGAAGTACAGAATTGTCATTATTTCAGTTTTAAATGGCAGTCATGCCACTTCAATTTAACGTTTAACATAGTAATTTTTAATAACAGAAACGGTTTCAATGTGCTGAAAAGTGATTGATCGCAAAAATTTGTTTTTATCTATAGCATCATGGCAACAACTCAGAGAGAGAGAGAGAGAGAGAGAGAGAGAGTGTGTGTGTGTGGGTTCTAAGGACGGCTTGCCATTTTTAAGGTGGAAAATAATCAAAGAAATCATAAGGGTTTTACACCACCACCTGAGATATGGTCCTTATATAACCAAGAACTGGAAATATAGTAAGTGTATAACACTATTGAACTGTATTAACATTTGCCATTTCATATATGATGAATAGATATATAATCTTGATGCATGGGTTACCAGTTGTCTTCTCCCAATAAACTATCCCTTTATCCACATAGCAGTCACTTGCTCGTAATACCACTCGGCCCCATTCCATTTCGTACAGTAGTCTTTCACAATGTATGTACAACAGTATCAAAAGCTTTCCTGAAATCCAAGTATGATATTAAAATATTTTTTGCATTCAGTTCCTTTGTGACTGCATCATAGTATCTAATCAAATTCGTCGCACAAGATTTTCTCCCTTGAGTATAACTGCACTCCTGTCTATATTCTTGGTGATTCCTTTCTACTTCTCTCTCTCTCTCTCTCTCTCTCTCTCTCAGGGGGTAACTTGGGAATTTTTTTTTTTTTTTTTTTCGCTGGTGCAGCATAAGCCTCAGGCTTCCTTGTACCATATGGCCATTAATAATAATAATAATAATAATACGTATAACTAAACTATGTATAACTAAAGAAGTATAACTGCACTCCTGTCTATACGTTCCTGCATTACTTCACCACTGATCCCATCATTTTCCCTGTAACAGAATTTAAGCATACAGGTCTGTAATTATTAATGTCACCCTTTGATTCCCCCTTTGTGAATTTGGGACACATTTGCACATATCCAGTCCACGGGGACTTTCCCTGAATCCAAGAATGTTCTTATAATTGTGGCTGACAATTTGCTTACCTCTTTTGCTGCTTCCCTTGATATAATTGACCAGATCCCACCACCCTAGGTTCCTTTCTTATTTTAGTTTAACTTCAGAAATTTCTCTTTCGCTTTCCTCTCAGTTATTAGCTCCTTGTTAGAGTTTTATAAACTACTCGCATCCACTTCTCTAATGAATTCCTCATGTGTGAATGTGTAGATGCAAAATACTTATTCAGTTTGTCAGCAACCTGAGCAGGATCATGAAAAGTTGAACCATAAACATCAAGTAGGTCAATGTAATTCATTTCCTTTCTAGTAATCCATCCAATTTCTCCCATAAGTAAAGACGCCTTTACTGTTTTTCTTTGCATCCTTTGTCAAATATTTCTAAATCTTCCTTAGCTTGCCTAACTTCCTATGTGACTTGTTCCAGACTAGTTTATGTATGAGAAAAAAAATAGATACGTACAATGATAACCCAGTTTAATGTAATATAATAAAATATATAATAATAAGTAGCAGACCTGCTACTTATTATTATATATTTTATTATACTGTATTACATTAAACTGGGTTATCATTGTACGTATCTATTTTATTTTCTCAACCATGGACCCCAGTACACCAGGCCCATTCGTTACTAGTTTATTTAAAATAATTAAATGCACTTGGCATAATACTTTAAGACTTTAATATCTTTATAATGTCGGTGTTTAGATACACCATAAACACTCTTAAAAAACTACAAAGTAGTTGTTGTGGGCATCATTTGCTCTTTCTCATATTGTGCTCTGCCTTCACGACGAGTTGCCATGATACTGCACTACCTCAAATAAGTAACGCTTCACTAATAGAGAAGACTATTGTTACTTATTCTCAGTGAGTACCACCACCCAGACATGTTTCAAGGCTATTTGTATATGTGTGGGATAATAGCTCTACTATCCACTTGTCCCTATTAGACTTAGAAAGCAAAAAAGGTAGAGGGAAAGTAATAATAGGAGTGGAAGAGGAAACAGAAACATGTAGAAGAATGAAAGGGACTAACTCCTTCAACTCACACCACTCAAAAACTCAAACTCCTCGAATAGGTAACGCTTCCCCAGTAGAGAAGACTGTTGTTACCCATTCTCGGAAACTCCGTGAACACCAGGCTCCCCAGACATGTTTCAAGGCTATTGGCCTATCATCAGTGGGTGGGTGGGCTTTAAATATAAGATAATATTTAAAGATAAATATTAGATTAAAGATAAATAAATAAAGATAAAAGGTGTATAAGATAAATATTATCTTATACACCTTTTGGCATCTATCATATTGTGCGATTAACTTCACAACTGGGTCGTCATATCTGCAATACTAGGGTACCTGCCCACCCACTGATGATAGGCCAATAGCCTTGAAACATGTCTGGGGAGCCTGGTGTTCACGGAGTTTCCGAGAATGGGTAACAACAGTCTTCTCTACTGGGGAAGCGTTACCTATTCGAGGAGTTTATGAGTTTTTGAGTGGTGTGAGTTGAAGGAGTTAGTCCCTTTCATTCTTCTACATGTTTCTTTTTCCTCTTCCACTCCTACTATTACTTTCCCTCTACCTTTTTTGCTTTCTAAGTCTAATAGGGACAAGTGGATAGTAGAGCTATTATCCCACACATATACAAATAGCCTTGAAACATGTCTGGGTGGTGGTACTCACTGAGAATAAGTAACAATAGTCTTCTCTATTAGTGAAGCGTTACTTATTTGAGGTAGCGCAGTATCATGGCAACTCGTCGTGAAGGCAGAGCACAATATGAGAAAGAGCAAATGATGCCCACAACAACTACTTTGTAGTTTTTTAAGAGTGTTTATGGTGTATCTAAACACCGATATTATATAGTTACTAGTTTATGTATCTTCCACAGGCTTCTGTATCATCTGGTAATTTACATGAAACTAACGGCTATCTCTAAATGGGAACCATTCAAGGGAATAAACATAGAAACTACTAGGCTCGTCATACTAACTAAGAAATACTGTTCAAAGCTTGGACCTAAATGGACCAAGCTTTGAACAGTATTTCTTAGTTAGTATGACGAGCCTAGTAGTATCAATGATTATTCCCTTGAATGGTTCCCGTTTAGGGGTAGCCGTTAGTAACTTCATCAGTTGGTCCCACTCTACAGAATTTAAAAATCTTTTTGAGACCACTCTCTTCACCACCTTTAAGAAAATAAAAATCCTTTCCTTTACTCTTGATGGTAGTTACATCTTTAAGTAAATCCCACATCAATGCACTGTGATCATTCTATTTCTTTGCACAGCTCGTCTTTGTACTCAATAGGATCATTTGGGCTATAACACAATTTAGGATATATAACATATGTGAGCATGTATACCTTCTAAGCTTGTTATGAACTGTTCTCTTCTGAATATGCCAACTCGGATGAATCAGGCTGGCTATAGAAATATTTTGGATAATCAGGTTGTAGTCGTTGCTGAACATACATTTAAGGGATACTCATGATTTCGGTACTCCTGTATTCCAGGATGACAACTTTCTGGTTTACAATATCTTTACCTTTTTAAAATGATACGAGAAATCATCAGGTTTAAATCTTATAGAGACTATATCTTATATGGGACTATGTTTAACGGAAAGTGAAACCACTACAACAGCATTCACGAAACTTTAATGATTGTTTACGGAATGGCATAATATAGGTAAACTGTTTAAGGGTTTCTAGTTGAATTCCTGCCAACAAAAGCACATTTTTAACTGATTCGTGCTGAAGGAGGGATTGCACATTAAATTACACAGGTGAATAATTTTTTGACGGGGTGCTTAGGTATTGTTTAAATTTTTTCGCAAGAAGAATAGCAAAACATTTAATACAAAATTATTGCATTATTCGTGTAGATAGGTTACAATAATATATAAATACTTATTAATCTGTAACTCCTGATAGAGTAATAACTTATTATTTCTCTTACTAACGGTGTTAGTTCAGTCTCACGAAAGGCAAAATCGCTTTCATGAAGATATTGGAATAAATTTGTTTATTATGTATAATGGGGGGCTTTGAATTGTAAAATGTAACTCTCCTTATTTAATGAATATGCAACTGTGTTAATATATTTTTCATAAACTCTTGCAGCTGCTCGCTGAGTTGGAACAAGCTACCTTTGCAACAAGCATGTAGCTCAGCTGCTCGCTGAGCTACCTGCTTGTTGCAAAGTTTATTACAAAACTGGAGAATTTTAACCGCAGTTGGACGTTAAATTTCCGCAATTACGTGGATACACTGTAATTCTTTTGTGATAGTTGATAAATTGGCTCTTCTTTCCATTTGTGAACTGGTTTAGAGAAATAACATAATTTTTTATAGTTGAAATTTATGATTAACTGAAATCAAGCAAAATGCATATTCTATTAAGAATATCCGTTTAAATTGATATAAACTAATTTCGAGAATTAAGTGCTCACTCCGTAGTTATATTTCATATCTAAGTATGTTTTCAAAACCGTACACACCCTTGACAATAGTTTATTTCTAAATACTGTCTCCCTTATAAGATTGCACCTAGTTCAAAAAATGTTCAGCAATTTATTTTGCATGCTATACAAATATAAACAAATATAAACAAATATACAAATATAAACCGAATCAGAATATGGCGAATGGATACAGAGTTCACCAGAAATAAAAGGAGTGGTGTACAAACAAGTTTTATTGCATTGACTATGGAACCATCGAAAATCCCTTGGATTCGAAGCAGCCCTTTTTGTAACGGAATAAAAAAAAAATCTTGTATAAGGTTCTATCCCATGTATTGATTACAATAGATATAACTTTAAAATTATTAAATATTTTTCCCATTTCTGGTACTTTTTAAGCAAAATAACGGTTATGTTTAGAATCTCCCTAAACCTTAATGAAGGTATTTGGCTCCTGTTAGAGGCATGATCATTTTCAGGACAGTAGCAGTGTTGAATTTTGAACATCGCTCTTTCTACGCCTAGTGTGAAAAGCATATCGCGGTATTGAACTAAATTCAACACAAAAATCTTTTGTTTACCAAAATTTCTATTCGCGTCATTCTCATTACCTTTCACCATCCTTCTCTACGCGTGAATGACACATCCACTTATTTCTGACTTGCCAATTGTTATGTATAGAGAATTTTCTATGCGAATGTTTAAAATTTGGAACTGATATTCTTTCACGAAACCACTGAAGTCTAAAATTTATTCGGGTGTTCAATAATTTGATTTTAGTCCCCAAACTCTGAACAAGGAATGATGAAACTGAAATTTCTAGACTTGGTCAAGAAAAGGTGGACAAAAATATATGAAGTTCAGTGCCATCTGACAAATGTACTAAAACTTTTCACCATAAACAGATGCATGCGAGTTCCGAATGAAGCCGACTTGATGCCCACTATAAAAAGGAAATAAATTAAGATTAAATTTCTCCCATGATTAAAGGTTCAGAAAAATAAAATGCGAAGGACGAAGGAAAGGTATTTAATGCTAGTTATTATCTGTGGTGTCAAAGGTGGACTAAACACTGAAATTTTAAGTACGGCAAATTCAGGATTTTGTGCTCGTATTTTCCGAATAAACTAAACTACTCTTCTTAATTAATCCTTATTTACACAAAAATCTATGTAGGAGAATTTTCACATGTACTTATATTTTATTTACTTTTTAATGCCTGCCGATATTTTCATTTTGTTAAAGTTTAATTAAATAAGAAATGCATATCAATTATTTTTGATAACTTAGTGTTGAGAGGATTGCTGGTGATGAAAGATGCTTTGGTACTGCTTCTTTGCGCAGGATGGCAATAACGATTTGAAAAAACGCTAATCGAGGAAACAGTATTGTATTGTTAAACTTTAAATGTGTCTTCTTATCTAAGGGATTAGATAAAATTCCGTCCCTCAATGAAGCTGGAAGTTAATGAAAATAAATAAGTGTATGTGCAAAACAATGACATGCTGTTTCTGTAAGGTCCCAATTTAGTCCATCCACTACTGCAAACTAATGAAAAACGACTAAATTTATTTATTTTTTTAAAACTAACGTGCAAATCTACCTAAAGAATAATTAATTATTGATTAATTTGTTAAATATACCATAATTTATTCTTTTGCAGTATCTCCAGACTGATATAAGTTCGGTACTCAACAGAAATTTCACCGAACGTTATATTCTAATTAATTTTAGGGACATTCTTAATAAGTGTTAAATTTTTTTTCCATATATATTTCAAGAATTAAAAATAATTTATAATTACTTTCCTATATTTATTGTTTAAATAAATTATTGAAGCGAAACAATTTTGGTATCTCCTGAAACCATATTCGTTACTTATCAATCTTGCTCTGAATATAATACAGTGGAAATTAACATTTAGGATAAGAACGTTACCTTAAAATGCAAAATATTTCCTATAATTACAGAAAAAAACTTACATTATTTAATTATTAATAAGAAAGAACAAAAGGACGACAAGTAAATATCGAAAGCAGTACATTTTAATTTAGTATGCAGACTCTCACTGCCTAGCAACTTCCTGCTTTCTAATATTTCTCTAAATTGATGCATTATTAGGGGACTCAATCACTATCTATTTTTTGTCTTTCTGCCTTTATAATACCATAGAGCTGGCAAGCACATAAATCGAGAATTATATATGCCAGTTATATTTAAAACAATGACTAATAATGATTAAACACAATTTGATGTATTCAACTTGATTTCATTTACGTTCTGTTATGTAAAACGCTTCAAAAATTTGGGGAAGTACCAAATTGACACTCCTTAATCCCTTCGAACAACGATTTAATTGATATAAAGTTAGATGGAACATCCTTTATATAATTCAATACTCCCTAATACAACTTATGTTTCCTATAAAAAAACAATGAACAGACACAATTTGGCCTCAAGTAGCCCTTGTGTCGTTAATCCCCATTTCAACAAAAACAACCTAATACAGCTCCTTTAAACTTATTCTCAAGGTTGAATATAAATTAAGAAACTAATATTTTAATTTTACTGCACTAAGTTTCATATATTTTTTTTAAATTTCAGATTGCAATAAATAATTAACATACTCTTTCTCCAATTAAAAGCCTTTACAACTAATTCTATCCAAATTTTAAAAAAATATATATAAAGTTAAGTTCTTTGTTTCAGCAAGACTACTTCAGTCAGTGGAGTTTGCAATTAGCATTAACAATGACAAATGATGCAAGAAAGAAAGCTTATGTAGCATCATAAAAAAGTCACCTCCCATTTCACCTATTATTCGTTCCTTCCAATAGTTTGTCTAGTTCATTACTGAATTCAATTAACAACTTCCACAACAACAGATGGAAGTTTGTTCCAGCAAACAAAACTCCCTGGCTAAAGGTAAACTGCCGCACATTTATTCTGCAACCGTCCTTTCTCAATTTGAATTTGTGCTCCCTCATATATGTGTGTAGTCTGGGCAAGAGGAAGAATCCCCATCAGCATTGAGCTTTCTCAATCCCTTCAAAGCCTTAAACACTCCAATCAGATCGCCTCGCATTTGCCTAGTCTCCAAACGCAACGATTTGCAGAACAGAAGCTTTTCCTGGTAAGAGAACCCCCTTTATTCTTCTCACCACCTCGTTGCCCTATCCTGCACTCATTTCAGTAGCTCTACAATCGTTACTAAAATGAGGACTCCAAACCTGTATGCAGTACTCTAGGTGTAATCTTACCATTGTCTTCTGCAAGGGGATAATCTCCTCCTTAACCCTGCTAACGCAGTTCCTGTATATCATTGGCAAGATCCCATGAGCTATCCTGGCAGCCCGTCTCTATTGCTCAGAGAACCTCATATCCGACTGCACAATTACCCCCAGGTTTTTTTCATTTTCCACTACCCTCAGTATAGCACCATATAGTTGCTAAGTTACTCCATCTACCCATATGCATTTGTCAATGTTTGTCAAAATGTCAATTCTACATCTTGTTGCAGTAGCATACCATCATTCATGTCATTTACCAAGCTTTGTATCATCTGTACACTTGGACATTAAACCTGATATGCTTTCATCGATAAATATAGAAAACAACAAATGCCGGCATGGAATCCGGGGGGGGGGGCACTCTACAAATACATTAGTCTACGAAGAGCAATGTCCATTGATTACCACTCCTACTTCTCTGGCTCGACCATCCCTTTATCCTTAGCAGCAACTTGTCCTTAATGCCATACTGCTCCAATTTTGCAACAGTATCAAAAGCTTTCCTAAATTCCAAGTATATGATATTCAAATTATTTTTTGCATCCAGTTCCTTTGTGATCACATCGTATTATCCAATAAAATTAGTTAGACAAGATTTTTCCTTAACAAACCCATGCTGTGTCTGAAGTACAATTGCAGCCTTGTCTAGATGATCCTGCATTATTCTTTTACCACAGACTCCATTATTTTCCCTGGAAGAGAAGTTAAATTAAGAAGTCTGTAATTACCCGTGTCACTCTTTGCTCTACCTTTGTTAATTGGGGATACATTCGCACATCTCCAGTAAGTGGGGACCTCCCCTGAATCCAAGGATGCCCTCATAATTATGATGAATGGTTTGCTTACTTCCTTCACTGACTCACTTAATATAACTGGCTAGACCCCATCAACCCCAGATCCCTCTCTTATGATTAACTTAAATTTCCATTTCACTTTACTCACAGTTATTACAATCATTCAGCTCTGCTAGAGTTTGATAAACTTCTGGCATCCCCTTCCCTAAAGAATTCCTCATGTGTGAATGTAGACGCAAAATACTCATTCAGTTTGTCAGTAACCTGAGCAGGCATCAGCAGTCGAACCATCGATATCAAGTGGACAAATTTGATTCATCCCTTCTTTCAATGGTTGCATAAGTAAAAAAAGTATTTGCTGTTTTCCTTGCATCCTTCGCCAAAGATTTCTCGTAATCTGCCCTCGCTTGTCTCACCTCCTTTATGACTTGATTTCAGACCAGTTTATACCTGCCATAAGCTTCTGTGTCACCTGATAATTTATATTAACTATATAATATTGGTGTAGATACGCCATAGTTTACCCATAAATTTGAACTAATTAGTGTAAAAGGCATCGTTTTAATAGTATTTCATATTGTGGATGCCTTCACAACGAGATAGCTGGTATTGCACTACTTCAAATAAATAACGCTTCTCTAGTAGAGAAGACTACTGTTATTTATTTTCAGTGGATAATTTATATTCATCCCATGCATTTTTATTCTATGAAGCGATTACTTTAATTTATTACTTAAACAACATATTAATAAAGTATTAATAATAATGAATTAATTACTTTAACAATGCATTCATTAACTGTATTTAGCATTTACGCGGTTTGAACCAAACGATTGTGTATCATAAAACTGCACTCTCGCCTACAAAAGCTTGTGTCATTACGGGATTCGAACTGGGACTGTTTCCACCTGTTGTGGAAGGGCGGCAATTATACCTGCTTTGTGGAACATGTGAGGACTATATTAAGAACTGTTTTAAAATTGATAAGCATGCCATTCGCTATAAGCTCGTTTCATCTGCTTTCTAACTTTAATTCTTTCTTTTTGCCTTCCAATACCAATTCATTACGTTTTGTTTAAATGTTCAGTAAGTCTATAAAATTACAGAAAAAAAATATAAAATGATGATTATTTAAATATAAATAAATTCTTTATTGCTAATAAGTACAGGACATGTACTAGAAACAATAATACTCAACACGGCGACATTGCCAGGAGTTTTACATTATAAATGAAATTAATTGGCAAAAAGGAAAAAAATACCGTTACATGCTATTTATTTATATAATAATATTTATAAATATCATTAATAAGCAGCATAATGTCGTGTGTTTTTCATAGTAGCACCATTATTCTGAACCAGGTTAATCTGACACGGAATTCAAGTATTAACTTTTATAATCTACATAAATGTTTCTTCAACTAACGTATTTTTTTCACCCACACCTATTCATACAATCTTGTTTCGAACCTTTTTTTTCCTTGATAAAGTATAGACCATCCTGCTTACGTTTGCATTCAACGGACAGGAAACTGACTCCTTTAAAACTGTAGTTGATGTGGATATTTATGAATTTTTAATTCTCCTCAACTTCAATAATAATAATTCTCGTCAATACAGTAATTTTAAATTAATCTTAGCGATTGTTAAGTGACGTTTTAACATAAATTTATGGCATGATTCTGTTTGATCCACAAATGGAGAAATCATCGAGGATTTCAGTTTCTACATCATATAATGAACTGCCTTCAAATTTTATGTACAAGGAAGGGCTCAGCGAGCTCATCTTATTTAATTAAAATAATCAAAATGAATAATCAAAAGCATTACCAATTTTTACAGCACGCAGAATATCTTCTCTTATAGAAAAGTTTGCATCCTGTTCTGTCGAAAACCTTTTTGCAAATCTTTCATCGTTATATTACTGTATTAACATACAGAATTCGTTCTGTACAAAATCCGTTTGCAATTTTAAGCAACTTATCGACATAAAACTAAGTGCCTACAATACAGCTACCTGCACAATTGGACAATGCGAGAGCAGCTATTTCAAAGTGCCTTCAGGGAATTTGGTCAACAGGAATTTCATGATGTGTAACAATATTGACAACAGGATGACCTGCTTCTGAGCAGCGTCAGAACGTACTCTCGGTATTAAGGTTATAACTCAGGACAATCAGGAATTCTAGCAAATCGTAATATAGTAATTCCATTTCCGAAATGGCTTCTGTTTCTTAGTTACAACCGTTTCCCGAAAACTTGACCCGCACAAACATCACTGGTATACAATTACAATTAATACCAACAGCAGGACAGACACATGCAGATATAATTTGAAGCTGTTGTCTGTTTATATATATAAGTTTGTTTTATAATTCAAGCTTGATAAGTAAGATTTTGGTTTAGAGCCGCCACAAACAAAAAGTACGCCATATAATTGACCTGCTACAGGAAAATTCATTTATTAGCAGAAACTTATTAGGCTTAGTTGAGAATTCTCTAAAAAGGATTATCTCTACGACAGGCGAGTAAACTTAGCATTGTAGATATCACAGTTTTGGGGATTGGCAAAAAAGAATATAATTAGACACATCATCAAAATTATTACAATGGCGGTAATAGGACAAGGCGAATGAAGCTTATTTATTGCGAATACTCCTGTTTGATTTGAAAAAAATCGCTGAAAAATTTACGAATGGATATTTTGAACTCAGGAAAGGTTATGGTGAATTTATTTCTTTAAGTATTTTTTTATTTTAAAAACTCAAAGTAGGGATGCAGGGGTTCGCGTGCCCAGCTTACTTTGTCTAGAACCCATTTGTTTTATCATATTTTAAATTACGTTACAGAAAAAAAAAAATCGAGATAAATCTCTCTATTGTTAAGCAACATGAATTGAGGAAGGTAGGAGTTTGTTTATATTTACTAAGATGTACTTGCTCTGTTCGGGCACGCAAAGTTCTATTTTTACACTTATGCTTATTCTGGAAAATAAAATTTTCCTGCTGTTCTCTTCAATGTGGTAAATTACCACTTCTCATGCTATGGTTCAATTCTAAGTGAATTCACGGATGTATATTTTGAACGGAAACAATTATAAATGAAGGAAGTACAAGTTCGTTTACAGTATATTTGCTGAGATATATTTGGATATTCAAAAATTTGAATATTCAAATTCGCTTTGGATATTCAAAAATTATTTTAATTTTCTGTCTAAACGATGTTTTTAAGAGCGAATATTGACTAGCGCATTGCGAGCAGAATATAATTATCACGAAATATGAAAAAAAAAGTCATTCAATAAGTAATTACAAAAACGTATCATAATAAAACTCTTGCATCAAAAAGACATAATCCAATAAACTTGCATTACTTCGTTTTATTATCGTTTCCTCTTTGTGCGAACTTGTCATTCAGTTGCAACTTAATAAAGAGCTCAAATACTTGCTAAACAATTCAATTAAGTTTAAATGTACTACTTAAGAGAACAATAACTGCATTTTACGCATAATGATTCATGCATCAATGCACGCATTATTAACATCATTGTGCGAAATCTAAATTAACTAATTTCTGCCCCTTAAAACCCAGTGGATCTAATTTTCTTACACTTATTATTGCGAAAAAGACAAGTGCTTCTTAAGGACAGGTTAGCAAGCACTTTAATACTTGAAATAGTTTTCTGAAACCATTCTGCTCAACTTTCAACTAGATAAACGCACCCGCGAATATTTCTTTCATTTCTCTGGAAAAGTAATTATGTAAAGTGATTACAGTTTGTTGATTTCATTCTCATTATACATAATTATTATTTAATAATAGATATCGCTATTGAAAGACTCATTTTGGTACCGATCCGAGTTATCTTAGACGATTAACCAAAAAATTGCATATCCTCAAAAGACGAAATGCACGGTTCAATTGATAACGCGATTCTCTATTGTACTACCCTATGTATAACTTTAAATAACGAATTTAACATCAGCATAAATATTACATGCAACACACGATACTGTATTGTATAAGAAGGTTTTTTTTTATGAAAATAGATAATTTAAGAAAAGGAAGCAAAATGTTTAAACTCCCCAAAAAAATTTAATTTCATAGAATGGTTAAAGAGAATATAAAATTAAGATTACGTATAATACGAATACTGTTAAGAAAAATACAAATTACGGTCAAGTTTTCTATGATTTCAAAGCCACAAATAAGTTCTCTTAAAATGTCAGGTCTTATTTTCAAAAGATATCAGAAATTAAATTTACGTATCAATTAATACGTTGCATAGAATTTGTCTTATTTTCCGTTAATCAAAGTCGGAACTACGTCTCGTTTTTAAGTTTTAAATGTTTCTTTTTGAATAGCTGAATATTTACACAGGAATGGTTACCAATAAAAAGTTCACTTTTTTTTAAGTGGAGGGAATGAATTATTCGCACATTTGGTTGACAATTAAACAAATAACGGATGATAACTGGTTTCTATAAGAGTTCTAATTGGTCTAATAAAAAGAGATAATGGTGAAATTACAAATACCAGTTCGAAAGAAAATACTTATGAAAATATCGCCTGGTGAACATTAATTAACTCGACTCTTCTTTAGTAACACGGCTGAGGAGAGTCGGTGAGGTATCTCAGAGCAGTATTCTATTTAAGGTATGATTTGTACTAATCTTCTAAATTGAAATAAAATAACGAAAGAGAAAACAGTTTTTTCGATACCGAATATTCATGAATGACATAGGTTTATTTTAAGAAAAATTATGTGGAAGTTGCGATCTGTGTTATTATTAAGACGAGATACGAGACATCAGTTTAATCAAGGTAAAGAGGGACAGGAATCAGAAAGATCATTCCATTTGGTTCTACTGTAATTTAAATTAACAAGAAAGTAAGAGAACGGGGCTGTTGGTTAAAAAAAAAAACAGATGAATTTTGATCTGAGGTATCTTAACAGGCAACTATTAATTACACTTTAATTATGGAAGTTGACAAGACAAAGTTGTCAGTCAGGCAAAATGGTAAGTTTGTCTAATATGTTTGCTGGGTATTTCAAATGGGAAATCCTAGTGGGATTATGAAATTGTGTTTTGATTATCTGGAAGAAAATATAAGTAAAACATATTTTTACCAGAAATCAGAGGCAATTTTAATTTTTTTGGGTTTCAGATACAAAGTGGTCAAGGGCGGGAAAGCAATAGCGCATGTTTCATGAAGACCACCGTCCATAAAGACCACCATTCTGCTGAATACAGTTAATTAACTGTAAACTACTCTAACCTAGAGCTAGTACCGGAGTATAAACGGAAAGTTTCTTACATTATGGACTGCAGAATGACCTGCGAATCAACATTTAAGCAGCCGGAAGAAAAGGAAAACTATTCTACCATTGGGTTGTTCTGCAGAGAGCTCATTTTAAAAACTTAAGTGTAATATAATTATCGTCAGCAAAATTAAAAATAGAAGATCCACACTCGAATCAAATTGAAATGATATCGAAGGCAGAAATCGAAGCTGTGCTTTTTATGTAATCAAGATATATGTTATTATTATTTCTTTCAGTGCATCACTGAAAGTATTCTTTTTGTCAAAAATACTTTCAGTGTTACGTGAAAAAAGTAAATATACCACGGCAACAATAATACTTTTAGTAATACAGACTGTGCAACTGAGATAGCAGCTCGCAAATCAAAAGAGAAGAACAGATATTATGAAGAAGATCTCATTTGGTGCTATTTTAATGCAAAACAACACGGAGGCTGATTGTTAGAGCCAGTGTCTGCTGGGAAGAACAGATTAATTTATGATCTATGTTACCTATAAACAGCTTTTATTTACAATTTACCATGGAAGGCTGTTGGAACGGAAGAGAGTATTAAGCGATTAGTTGCAACTGTTTCATATTTTGATGATAAATTAATATTTGTGTTAGGTTGAATAAGGTTGTTACGTAGCAATAATCCAAATTGCTTATTTGAAATAATAGTAACCACAACGGCTGTGTAGTAATTCAATTTCTGTTAATTGTGAAAATGTAATCTGAAATGACATTTCAGATCTAATTAGCAGAAATATTATTCCCACGTAATTCAAGGAATTTTAACATACAATTTACCAGAGGACAGTCGCAGAAATGCACTGCGCACTTGCACAAAAGAAGAGATATCCGGTAGGCTAACTATTCTTTGCTTAGTCACTAAAATGATCTTGTCGGATAAAAGAGCAAAACAAAGTATTTATGACGTTACGTAGATCAGAATCAGCAAACACTTGAACTGTTATCTGCATATATAGCCAAAAGACTAATTTTGGGAGTTATATAGTCAGATTAATTTTGGGATTATGACTTTAAACATTTCAAGAAAATTAATAAGCTGTCAGATACTTTCTTACGGTGATAAAAATTAATTGCACCGAATAGCTAATATTGATACAGAGAAAATGTACACATACCTTTTAAATAAATCTTCCTTCCACATTTTTACTAGTACCAATTTAGCAGTTAGGTTTAGGTTTTGAGAACGCTAAAATTATTTGTTAAACTAATACATAAATTAATGCCTAAAGATAGTACATATTTTTGTTGAACTGACTACTTATCTGCTAAGTACTATTAATTTAATTATGCATAAAATTAATTTAGATGATCTATAATCCTGCATAATTTGAACAAAGTAGAGCATACAGGCTTGCGCATCATTAGCATCAATTGGCAATTCATTCAGTAAAAATACCCCTCCGGGCATAAAATTACTTCTGAAACTGCATACATGTTTGATTTAAAACATTAATAATGGTCCCGGATAATTGAAATGTATCTTAGAAATTTTAATTATTAAAACAGCGTATGCGCAAAACTTTTAAAAGAAAAAACAGAAGAGCACAACTAAAAGAAAAATAAATAACGAAGTACGTATGTTTCTTCAACTAACATTTCCATGTTACTGAAATTCTTCCTAATGAATCATCCAAGTCAACTTGGCGCAACCACCTTTCGTGAAGATAAATCGTCGTAACGATGAAAGAAAAAAAAAAAGGGCTACTTTTTCTTAACAAAGATAGAGTTTTACCCAACATCTGAAATTCTGCTTAAATTATTTAAGTACTTCGCAGTAAAAAGAAATGAATCATTAGCAATAATAATAAGAACTTCCCATTCCTTGCGAACATTTCTTGGCTGAAATGGAGGAAGTAGATGAAAAAAGAATCAACTGCTTTTTTGTTGTTGTTTTCAGAAGTCTGGAGAGAAAGTCATGTGTAAAATAATAAAATTAGTGGAAGGTAATCTAAATGCATTCCATACTAAGTGCTTACCTAAATCATAACGTCGATGAATCCTAATCTCCTGCTATAGGCTCGTATTTTGTAGGTGATGACTAAGAACGCCCCCATTAAAAGCTCAACATCTTCCTGCAAAACAAACCATAGGTAAGAAATAGGAAACTTTAATTAAAATAATGAATTAAAAGTCACTTTTTACTGTTATTTTAAGGAGAAATTGTAAGCCCAAAATAGAAACAACAAACGCTACGCTATTCGATCATGAATTATGATTGCATGAAAATAGGAACCTCAAATTTAATTTAATATTTAACTATTTACGACTAACTCTACTTCAGACGTTTAGTTATAATCCAAACTGAATTCCTTTAGTTATTCAAACATTGCTTATTATATATTAATTTAAGCATTTCTTGAAAAATATACCTCTTAACCCCATAAAATTTGGACATAAAATGGTTTTTCAATTTACAATCAATTTTTAAAACTCCTCTGTTGTTAGATTGGGTAAGTTCAAGTATTAAAAATTAATAATTCCTTAATTAATACAGTGAAGTAATTTGTGAATACTTGACAAAGGAATCTGAATTACACACGAGCTGCTGTTAACTAATATACTGAAAGAAAAAACGAAAATAGCTCAAACAAAAATATAAAAAATGACATAATTAATGGAGATCCGGATTGAACAGCAGACCAACGTTTGCTACAAGAGATCTATGGGAAAAAAAGTGTCCATAAAATGTACTATTTCAAGCACATGAGCGATTTAGAACATTGCACCGTGCATATTATGTCTGTTAGTTGTAGGTGTTCTGCAGTCGATTTGCTTGTTTGCTGGACGAAAAACCTGAGTTTCCGGGAAAGAGGGGAAGAAAAAATAAAAAAAACATACTCCCCTGTCCTGAGACCAGCTAACTGAAGTTTTGGGAAAAAAAAAAAAAAAAAAAAAATTCCTCGCGTCACTGGCATTTGATCAAATTTGCTTTTAGTACATTAATGTATATCCATTGCCGCCGAGTCACTAGTGTGCTGTAATTATCCTCCTGGAGCGGATAGAGTTGTCTTTTCCATTATTTTCTATAATCGATATCAGCGTATGTTTTTGATGTGCAGTTCCAGCACAGTTGGCATAATCATCGTTCTCTATAATCATCGCATACCAGGTGGGAAAGACCCGAGTTCGAATCGCGTCAGTGACGCAAGGAAATTTTTTGGGTCTTTTTTCACGAAGTGGATGAGTTAGTCGTCTGAGGCAAGAGTTTTTTTTTTTTCTCCCGGAAACTCAGAGTTTCAAGGGAGGAAAAAAAAACAACACACAACTCTTGCAGGAGAAAAAAGCATGCAACAATGTTCTTGGATGGAGCTGACATATAAGCCACGTCTACCTTGCTATACCTCTTCCTTAAACATTTCTACTTACCTAGCCGACTCCTTATTGGCCAAAAAATATGCGCACCTCGGATTTATTCCTTTCCTTCCTACTCGTAATTCCACATTTGGCTTCACAAATTTCTGAATATGTGAATGCAGTACACGTCAACTTCACTTTGCATGGTATTATTGAAAACCGAAGCGTACGCGGACTTCGAAAGTAAAACTTGCGTAGTTTTCTGTCATATTTTGTCAGCGATCATTATATTGTTTTGTTTTTCTAGAATTCCTAAAACTTGTTGGTAACAATCCAGGAAATAGTTCTGGGCAACAATATTTAGCAATGTCGAAGAGCGAAGTATCCGATGTATATCTGTAAGCACAATGTTAAAAAAAGATTGGTGGATGCGCCAATATTGTTACGAACCTTCAATGAGGTAAAATGTACTCATGTCCATAAAAATCCAGACCTTGAGTTCATTTTCCATCAGAGAATCCCTCTGTTAATTCTGGTGAGCACCACCACCAGAATTAACACAGGAATTGTCTGATGCATTTCATATAGATTGCTAATAACTCAGAAGAATATTTTAATTAATTGAGAAATTAATTGACAGAAAAAGATAAAAATCGTTTTCCAGCTTATAAAATCTTGACGTCGCGGACAAACAAACAGAAACTGTTATAAAACATCAATAGTCAGGTGAAAAAAAAAAAGGAATATTGCCATCGTTGTACTCACGCTATGTCCTACTACATCGAATAACAAAACAATTCGGAGGTGTGGAACACGCAATCAGCATTTCGCGTAACAGTCATGCTATTAACACTTTTAAAAATAAAAAAAAAAAACCCTAGAAAATACCAAGCTGAAAGTGCTGTTTAAATATAATCAGCATTTATGAACTTTTGTATATATTTTAGATTTCCTTTTAATTTCATTCGATGGTTCCATTAAAACAATAATCTATGATTATATTTTACTTTCAAAAGTATATACTTGTTTATTATTTAATAATCTCATTAACAATTCCATATTTTGCATAAAAACAAAATACAGCACCCTATCCATCAGACGTCATTAAATATTATTAGGAAATCAAACAAGATGCAGTATTGCAGGTATACTGCTCAACTATCGATATTTTCCCATCAGCACGCGTGAACAGTGATATGCGAAGCAACACCTTGTACATTTTAACATGATTGCCAACCGTTAACTTCTATTACAAATAAATCGTTATTACTGTAAAGTAATACTGTATACACACACAATATACAGGCACAGGCGGGCGCATATATATCGTTGTACAGAAATAGATATATATTTTTTTTCTGTACAACCAATACAGTATGTATATATTTCTATATCAAACAACACTATGTTATTTGAATATCACTTCGCAGTATATATATATAGCCGCTACTCTCCTAGCCATTGACTCCACTAGATATCTAAAAATGTCCGTAGGGATCTGCAGCTAAGCTGCCTGCAAGTCTTTACACAGTGTCGAAATAGATGACGGTTACACGTCTCTATACTCCTCAGTTCCCGTTCCAGAACATCTCACAAGTGTTCAATTGAATTGAGGTCAAGTGAATTTGGAGGCCAATCAAGATGGATGATATCTTCACTGTGTTCCTCAAACTACTTGTGCAGAGTGCGGGTCCGACAACGCAACGTCTTGGAAGATCCCCGTTCTGTTTCAGAAAAAATGCAACATGGTTGGTTATTTGGTTTTTAGGAGCATTAGCAACTAAGGCCATATTGCTCCCGGAATATGCGGTGATCATTCCCTGACCTTTCCGCATCCTCCGTATTTGGTGGTGACGGGCTCGAACCCCGGTTTAATCAAGAAGCGTGTGCTACGCACTGTTGCTCCTTCCCACCTGGCTACAGAGGCGCCAATGCAACATGGCAGGGTGCACATAATCTCATAAGAGCTGCCGGTAGACCTCACTAGTGAAATGTTGGTCCACCAAGAGCCCTCTTAGTTCTTTTCAGAAAACAAGCCCCATATCAAGCAACCTTCGCCAACTGCCGGGATAGTGGGCAGCATGCATATTTTATTTATTTATTTATTTATTGTATTAGGCGGTCCCAGCAGTCTTTCCTGGCACCCACGCCGCTATTTACATATTGTACATATAATTACAAATGCTCCATTATAATACACTGAAATTTTGCACTTCATGTGCCGCTCCATCATAGGATATTGAAATTCTATAGTTTATATAACGTGGATTTGATCTCTGCCAAGAAAAATGGTTAGTGAAAAAGTCCTTGCATTAGCCCTCTTGAATAATTTCACCTGTCTTCTTCCGTCATGGTTGCCGCAGCTGAAGAGAAGTTCTCCGTTTTACTCACAAAATATTGGAATGGAAGTATCCGCTGCAGCGTACAGAAATGCAAGGATCATCTTATTCCACGTTGTTCTCACACACGAAAACCATTTCATTGTACAATGCGTCCATGCACTCGTGTTGTTTTCGCAACACATGAAAGCGTCCGTCAGCTTATTGCACCAGGTATTTGGACTCATCCGACCAGTGTGCCCATTCCCAGTCCTCCAGGGTCTAACAAGCGTGTCTTCGACACCACAGCATTCGCCGTGGACGATGATGAACGCTGAGGAGAGGGTGTCTCTTGGGTCGTTGTCGTCGTCTGCTGTGGAATCCCATATATCTGAGGGTGCAGAACATCATCATTTGGGATATTTTTCTTGCATTCCCCATATTGCATTGTGACGTAAACTGTTGCACAGCGACATCCCGTTGAGCCCGTACAACGTGCTGCACCCTTCAACATCTACCTTGCGTAATCGTTTACAGTTCTGTAGGCGGAAGGTTTGACTCATTCGGCACCATTCTTTGTTCACCTTTTGTGGGGGACCGCTGTTACCGCTGACAGACACACAAACATTAACCACAGCGGGACATCAGCAAACGACAAAATGTGCTGTTTGCGATTTGGAAGCACCCGACTCATGAGGTTCCATAATCATGCCTTTTGAAAGTCCGTGATTTCATTACTACGTCCCATAACTACTACTTTATCACTTTGAATTGCACAACCACATGCAAATAACCACTGCTCTTCCCTACAATGCTGTTCGCCTTTTTATACTGCGAGCTATGCGGCATAGTCCATTGCGAATGGGGTGGTCACAATTCAGTGATCACCGAGTGTGTATGTGTGTGTGTGTGTGTGTGTGTGTGTATATATATATATATATGAGAAAGCTTTTATTATATCCGAGGTACATAGCATCGGCTGGAGCCCATGTTTGTATAGTAGCTATGTCAATAACAAGGATTCAGCTGACTGTGGATGTTGTAGTGAAATCGCAGAGGCTGATGTTCACATTTCTGCACTGTAAAGTATTGTAGGCTACACTACAGAAATATTTGCTATGGAGATCAAGAATACAGGTTATGTAAAAGTTCATTTTTTTTTACAACGAAACTTTGCGAACATGCAACGAAACATGCTATGCATATCACAACTTGCATACTACTTCAAGATAAACGTATTCAACAATGGAGGCAAAATATTTCTTATTGAGATCGCCAAGGTGTATCTGTAAATTTCTACAACTCCAATATGAGATTAATTCATAACCAGTAATGCGTTCTATGGAGTGACAGTGAGAGAATGTCAGTCCCTGAAGGTAGAGTGAAATGGCAAAAGAGCCCTTTAAATGAGATATGGATTACTCCTATTTAAAAAGGTGACATGGTTGTCCCCCAAGTTGGAAATCCTGGGAGCGGTGATATAATTAATCAATATTCTCAAGGAGTATTGTTCAAAATATTCTTGAATTTTATCCTTATAGGTTGAGCATATTCATCTATGCTCAAGAGTTTGGCAAACATTTTTTCCAGAATCCAAACAAACGATACATTGAGACTTTCTCATTTCCTGACTGTACACCTGTTAAACATGATATTCTCATCAACATCTTTATCACAGATTAAGATTTAAAGTCAGCATTAAAAAGCACGAGAAATGACTATACTAGAGGACCAGATAACATTCCTAGCTTATATTTGAAAATGATTGTCGCTACCTTAAAACCCCTCATACTACGTATCTTCAACTTGTCTCTCAGGCAGGGGAAGTATCCTAAGCACTTTAAGCAGGTCAATATATTTCCAGTTTTCAAGAAAGGCGATAAAAATGATATAACTGATTACAGACCCATAGCGTTGCAAAACAGTCTGGCTAAACTGTTCGACACAGCAGTAAACAAACATCTCTTCGAATTCTTCAGGCCTTTCATTGATCAGAACCAACAGTGAAAAGTCAGTAGTCACAAATTTGCTTCCTTTCTGGCAATACACCTCTGAAGTCCTTAGATATATCTGTGTAGACTGCATCAACCTTCAAGTTGATGCAGTCTACACAGATATATCTAAGGCATTTGATCAAGTCCCGCACGAACAACTTATGGAAAAACTTAAGCTATATGGTATCCGTGACCATTTGCCTTCATGGCTTCATATTACGCATCGTTCCTTGAGCGTTATCATCAATCAAGTGAACTCAGACCGTTTTATACCACTAAGTGGAGTACCTCAAGGCTCTCCCCTAGGTCCTCTACTTTTCATTGTTTTCATAAATGATCTTCCTTCTTTCATCTGCACCTCCAATGTTCAAGTTTCTCTCTATGCAGATGATCTTAAGATCTACTCAGCAGTGAAGGAGACAACGGATTCTCAACAGCTTCAATTCACCCTCAAATTCTCTCTGTGGCTATCTCTGAATGGATTGTCTACTAACCCCTCGAAGTGCAAAGTAAATACGGAGTACGCTATTAACTCTATGATCATCGAAAGGTGTGACCAAGTTAACGACTTGAGGATTCTCTTCTCCAGCAGTGCTAAATTCGATGCCCATGTCCTTAAAATCACCAGCAAAACATTCAAAACACTGGAATTTATTAAACGGAACACCTAGAAGTTCAAAAACTACAGATATGCTGTCATCCTTTATAAACCATAATTCTCCCAATCCTTGAATTCAGCTCACCCATCTGGAATCCTCACACGAAAACTTTAATTAACAAAATTGAAGCAGTCCAAAAAAATTTTGTCCGTTACCTTACGTTCCATAATCCTCTATTTTATCACTGAGCATAATATGAATCGCTATGTGATTACTTTCATCTGAGGCCTCTGTGCACCAAAAGAGTTATTGCTGACATCACCCTTCTAGCCAAAGTAATCACTGGAACTTACGAAGCATCTGATATCCTTAGTAAAATCAACTCCAATGCTCCTTGTAGACAAGTTAGGAACCTTACACTGTTTCGCCTTGACTCTACCACTACGGACTTTATGAAGTTCTGTCCACTGAACAGAATCAGCACATGACTCTGTCATTCACTTCTTTGACAACTCCCAATCACTGATGAACTCTATCCACAAGTTTGCCTCTTCTCTTGATGAAGAGGAGTACCTCTTCATCAAGAGAAGTGACTAGCTCTCATTTAATTATTGTAGTTTATTATTGTTTTTTAAATATTTTTTCTATTCTCTAACTAATCAATTTATTATTTATTTTACCGGTTAACTTAACTTAATGAAATCCTCTTTTGTACATATGATTTTAATTTTTAAATCTATATCAATGTTTATCTTCCTGTTGGATTTCATATTATTGTTATCCATTGTGTTCATTATTATGCTTTCAGATACACTGTTAATGGTTACCTGTTGTGTATCTTGTTGTTAATAAAATAAAATCTCCAATTCTACCCTTATCCTTGTGGATTCAGACGAAATCTCGCAAAGGAGCCTCATTTACCTGTTGAAACTTGTGACAAAAACTTGGTAGAATTTATTGAAATTATATAACAAAAATATTGTTACTGCGTATTTAGCAGTAAAAAAAAACACGAATTCATAATATAACACTTTATTATCAATGTATAGTTAGAAAATAAGCTACTTATGATTCAAAGATGGCTAATATTAAATGATGATCAAAGCCTAAAATACAGACTTTATACCATCTATGTAAACAGGAACCCCTTCGCAAGGACGGATTTGAGAGAAGACGGTTTAATATTCTGTACACCAAAATTTTGCAATCTACAGTTTTCGGTTGTTTTTTTTTTTTACTCGGTCATTAAACAAATTTTGATTAATGAGAATAAAAACATTATTATTATTCTTTCCACCTCGCGTAGATCACTTGGGCGGTATAATGGGCGATAACCTGCGTGTTTAAAGCCAAAGCAACTAAGGAAAAGAGACATCAGTGTACTACAGGTATTCTTCGTCAGCTTGCTGGACGAAAAATCCACACGAACCTCACCTCAGACAAACTAACTCAGCCACGTTGCAAAAGAAGTCCATCCATAAAAATTACTCGAGTCACTGACAAGATTTTGAGTCAAAGCCTTTTCCACTTATGTGAGAGGATGGTGATTATAATCACTGCACTACCTACGAGCACCTAGTGGACAATGCGGACTTTAGTAGTCTGGGACCCCTGTTACACATATTTTTAAAGGGCTTAAAAATTAGGCTGCTGTAGCTCTGGATCAACGGTAACTGCGTTGTTCCGGGTGCCTCCAGCGGTCTTGTAGCACTGTGGTGCAACGTTATCAGTGCACCTCTGTAAATTCGCCTTGATACTGCGTACAGCACGGCACAGTTTCAGGATTTATTTACGTTCTGCTCTCTCAGTGATACACTAATCAGTTAATCAGTACCATACACATCAGAGTTAATCAATTAATTTTCTTCTCAGCTCGTTAATAAAATTGTACCCCATCAAGGTCCAGATTATTTTTTTTGCACAAAATTACTAAAACGTCAAGTAAATATTATGATGAAAAATTTTATTTCCTTTTATTATAGCACAAAAAGAAAGTTGAATTCAATATAAATATGCATGATCGATTTATTTATTTATTATTATTTTTTTTGTTGTTGTTTAATTTCATACATTGGATTAACGGAACTCGCAAAAATGCGAAACTGAAATAATCCGTGAAAAGTCGTTATGCATTCCAATGATTGATCTGAAATACATATTTTGGACCGGTTTTTGTCAAGACTTTCAAAAGTACAGTATTTAATACACAACAATATTAATTTTCAATTATTTTACCTTATGGTAAAATAATTGCAGATTAATATTGTTGTGTATTAAATACTGTACTCTTGAAAGTATTTTATCTTAAAAATATGAAAATATTTTTATATTTTTATTAAAAAATTCGAATTTATTGTATAAATGGAAAAGTAATTTGGTCTCTCTTTGTACCCAGCTATTATAAAACTATGATTGCTCAAAGATACTTAGAGAAAAACATATCTCTTAATTGACTGTCCGAGTCTTTACAATGACTACCTGCCCACAGATGAGTTCCCAAAGAGGAATGAAGCCTGGGTCTAAGTAGTAGCATACACTTTAAATAAAATGTGATATACTTCTCCATTGGAGCAGTGCTGTTTATTTAGAGTACTGCAATATCAAGGCCAGCTTAAATACATTTTATAAGCATAGTTTACTATCTGATAGGCATAATTATTATTCATTGAATCATCAATAACCGAGGTTTGGCCAAAATTCCGCAAGTTTTTCAGAAATGTTTCAACCACAACGGTTGGTGAGGAATCCGTGTACATGCTGATTATCACTCCGCCTGACACGAAATTTTAATCACTTAGCTAACAAGACTAAACCTTTAAAAATTAGAATCTTAGCTTAAAAGCTCATTATAATTAAAAATGAAATTAATTTTGAACATAAATGATTTAAAATAAAATATGGTATTACGTGAAATTAATATAAAAAGGTAATTCTTTTAAAAAAATGGTTGTAGGAGTAGCATCATCTTTATTCGTTTTACATTATATTTATGGAATTTAAATTTTATTATATGGCAAGCGAATATACAGAAACGGAAAGCTAATTCTTGACGAAAATCGTTGCTAAAAATTACGTTGAATCCACGTATCCAATGTAATTTTCAACTTAAGCGCACCGTTTGCCTTATCTGCATATGCATTAAGATTTTAAAATAATGTTTACGAATTAAGAGATCACAGTAATATTATATGTCACTGTATGAAATGTAACTTTTCATTTGGATTTAGGAAATTAAGTGCACGTGCATCACTTAAATATACATCAGCCCTCGTTGCAGTCTGACGTCAATCTATGTCTCCTTGTAGGCAACGGTTTTCCCTTCGCATTAATAAAACATTTTAATATTGCCGCACAGACGGAACGCCAGCACTAGTTCATAAGAGAACAGCATATTCCAACAAAACTTAATCATAACAATTTGAAGAATGATTAATAAAAACGCCACTCTTGAAGCGACAATAGTTATAAAATATTACTACGTAGCAGAATAAATTCATAGTTCGATTCGCTAATGGGACTATTTCGATGAGGATATCGGACACGTAACCTTTAATTTTTATAAATTACAAGTATTTTAGAAATATTTCTACGTTATACGTATTGTGTACCGGTCTGTAATATGAAATAAAATTAAAACATTATAAAAATCTTCTACCATTTTATTTTATAATAAAAATGTATTTAACTTCACTTTTTTTGCAGAAAAAAAAATAAATAAAAATCAAAGAAACCAAATCAAAAATTATGGTAATTAAATTTAAGAGTGGTGTTTTTGTAACTTGTATAAAACAAACTGATCGATTAATCAATTAAGACATACCCCTTAAATACAAATTACTTTCCATGTCATATTTTCCACAGGATGGTTTTCGTCTCGTGCAAAATATTTCTGAAGTTCATCTTTCTAAGAGATCAATATATTTTCCCTTAAATTTAAGGTAAAGATTTAAATGTGATGCTGTCACCGCGTGTTACTCTCATAATATTATCTTACGGTCATATTTTATGGTTTATTTATTACGGTGTGGTTATTCCTTAGAATCCATGCTAGTTTTAAGGCTAAATTGTGTAGCACGCCTAACGCAGGTGAGATCCTATCATCTATCAGTCCGGCAGTCACCCGTCATCTTAGGACGATGGTTAAGTGTTTCCATCGAGGAAGCCTTAATAGTTCGATAAAGCTTCGCTTTTAAGGGGTAAGTTCAAACCAGGACGATCAATAATAGCGATGGGGTCATAATTCAGTTATCTTGAACTATCTGGAAAGCTTACTTCAGAATGAGATTCAATTTTTTTCCATTTTTAAATTTAAAAATTATAAAAATTGTTGATTTTAGCTAAATTAAGTTCTGAAATGAAATTACTGCAATCCATTCATTGTATTTTGTAATGTTTGTAAATCCATTTGACCTGATATTTTCGGTAATTTGGTATCGTAATTGAGTTAGGGTTTCTGATATACAGAGATACTTATATTCGAATAGCCGTCTTTTTTTTTTTTTTTTTTTTTGAGAAGTATAACTAGATAATAGATTTAAAAAGTATAATGTGCACAACTCTAAAAATTATTCAACCAACTGGGTCTATATCCGCATGTATTTTCTATTTCTTATTATTTTAACATATTAGGGTGATTGATTTCGGTCAAGTTGGAAGCAACCAATAAGCTTGCATTTAATTTCATATGATTTCACAGCTAGATAGCAATGATTTTTTTTTTCTTTCTTTCTGTTGTCTTAAATCCTGTTATAGAGATGAAGAATTTTAGTACGTTTTCACACCGGGATTATTATTATTTTTTTCCTTTTTTAACATTGATCGATTTTGCATTAAGGGTGATATAAAAAAGATCGGAAAATACTGGTTTTCAGCTCTCCATTCCTCTAGACTTTTAACAAGATTATGTGAGATTACTGAAAAATATTTGGGCTTCCTAGCCGACGGCTTTAAATTTGGTTATTTCTATTACGACAATCAATAAAGATAAAGTATTAATTCCACAAAAATGGGATTTATCCTTAACTTTTCACGTCTCTCACACATTTAAAATTATGCAGTGGATGTACAAAGCATTCCCGTTTAATTCTCCACTGTCTTACCTTTTTTTCTCTCTCTCTATTATCAAAATGTTACATAAATACTTTTTTGTTCTGCAGAATAGCAGCAGTTATAATGCTGTAACCCGTAAAGTTCCACATTTGAGAAATAGTAATCCGTAATTATTTTATTATTTGGGGAGTAACGAACGTAAGGAACTTTACGATATCTATAAACTTGATAAAACCTTATTTCTTTCGATATTCACCAGTAATAAAGTTTCACCAAATTATCAGATATTAGGTCAGTATATACACTGAGTGGACAGAAATCATGGGATACTTACCTAGTAACCGGTATGCCCACCTTTCACCTGATTAAGGGCAGTCACAAGGAGGCGTGACATTGAGTCCATTAGTTCGCGAAAGTCTTCTACAAGTATTTCTATCCATGCTTGCTGCAAAGCTGTCCATAATTGCATCGCATTCCTGGGTGGAGGATCAAAAGCTCGAACGGACCTTTCCACAGCATACCAAATATGCTCCACGGAGTTCCTGTCCGGGAAACGGGAGGCCATTCCATGGTAGTAAAATCTGCTGAATGCTCTTCGAAACATAGTCTAGTCACCACGGCTGTGGGGAGGCGCATTGTCCTGCTGGAAGATTCCATTGCCCTGTGAATACACGATGACCCTGAAGGGATGCAGATTGTCTGCAAGGATGGACACAACCTCGACCGTTCAGAGATGGGGCTAGATGTACCAGCGGGCCCAATGTGTGTCAGTTGAACACGCCCAGACCATTACCCACCGTCTACCTGCCCGAACAGTTCCTTGTTGACATGATGGGTACATAGCTTCGTGCGGTTTCTGCCAGATACGCACCCTCTCGTCTGCTCGAAATAGCTAGAAACGGGACCCATCGGGTCAGGAGACCCGTCTCCAATCATCCAAGGTCCAGTGCCACTGTTCTTTCTCCAGTTGAGGCGTAGGGTCCTGTGTGGTGGTGTTATCAATGGTACTCTGGTGGGTCGGCAGCTCCCATAATCTATGCCGCCGTAGCCTAGTGGTCAGGCGCGCGGGTGCATACGTACACGTGCCTTGAGTGACCGGGGTTCAAACCCGTGACTGCTGAATACGGTGCTGTTTCTTATATTCTATCTTGTGAACTCCTCTGACCGTTTGGTCGTCCCGGAGTATAAACAGAAAATTTATTTATTTATTTATTTATTATTGCGGCTAATGATGGCCTGATGGTCATGGTGGAGACATTTTTTGGCATTGCTCTCGTTGATTTGTGCCACTGTCGCTCTCCGGTTGGCTGAAACAATGCGAGACAGACGTCGACGGCCACGTTCGTCCACTACCTTTCTCCGCCCATGATGAGATGTTATTCGGGAAATGGCGTATTCCCGATACACTCTTGATACTGTCGAACGTGGATAATGCAATTTCTGTGCTACCTGCGCGATAGAGTAATGCATGCATCGGGCACCGACTATCATCCATCTTTCAAAGTTGGTTAACTCACGGCATTTATCCATACATCGCATACATCGCAAATTCGCAAATCCATACATCGCAAATTTATCCATACATTGCATCGGGCTCCGTATTAATGCACAGAAGTCTGCCCAAATGACCATAAGTTACAAGCAGAATAAAAATGACATCTCAATCTCTGTGAACGGGTCTAGTGTGGAAAAAGTGCACTCTCACCTGGACCTGGGTCTTAAGTGGGATGACAGACTCACCTTTGCTCAACACTTCGCCCATATGAAGACAAAAATATTCGCCGCTTTATGGGCTACTAGGCAGGAACTGGTAGGAATTAGGGATCCTCAGCTAGCGACCAAGTACATTTTAATGTGTGTCCTGCCAATTGCAATGTATGCCTCGCAAATCTGGTCTTCAGCTCCAGATTCACATTATAAGTCCGTCCTTGGGATCGAGTACTGGTTCTTGCGATGGCTTAACAGAGTTGCTGGCCACCCTTTTACTATCTCAAGGGCCATTCTCTACTCAAACCTTAACATCACACCCTGGATGCAGCGGACAATTAACAGGAACATACACACTCTCGCACAAATGCTCACAGGCAGAGTGGATGCTCCAGTCCTGGATAATATTCTAGTTAAACCGCGTGCCACTGCTAGACGTTGCGGAGAACTAAATAATCCACTGCGTTCAGTCCTGAACAATCTTAGTAGCCTGCAAAGATTCTTCCCATCAAATGCAGCGAGAATATTTAACTCACTACAGATAGATGCCGAAAAACTGTGTGAGGATGCAACATACCGGAAAGAGATCTTCCAGGATTCGTACAGACTTACCGAAATATGAATCGGCCGCAAAGTACTAAAGAATTGTGAATAAAAGTGAAGCTTTCTGCTTTAAGAACAATAATAATCTGTTGACTGTAAAAATATACCTTCTGTAACAGTTATGTTAATATGTAAGTTATATGTGGAATTATTAATGAATTGTAAATATATGAGCTGTATAATGTTTGTACACAATCATAAATGTGTAAATACTGTATGTATTAAACATAAAATGTGTATATAATATTTCGGGACGAGACTACGTGTTCAGTATATGTAACCCACTGCACGTAGTATCTCGTACCCTGATATGTACTTAGCACCCTCCTGGCACTTTGCCGTCCCGGGGTGGTTTCCTTATGGAAATAAACAGATAATAATAATAATAATAATAATAATAAAAATAATAATACTGACATCGCATCATTGTCTACGTCAATGCAGTGAACCTATATACCTGCCAAGAGGTCAGTTCGTGCACTAGCGAGAGGAGTGATAGCGTGCGTCGCCCAGGAACCAAGTTTTCCGTGAATTCTGTCCTTTCAGTGGATACCGTATAGGTTTCTGAGCTTAATTTTTCTCTTTATTATTGTCATTTTCTTTAAACATTGAATTAAGATCATCATCATTAAGGTTGCACCTTGGATACTGTATACTGGTGCAGGTTTGCAGCCTTCTTTAAAAGCAGGATGTGCATCAGCTGAGAAAAGCGCTGCGAAGTGCAGCAATTGGAATTAGAGAGAGCATCAATATCCTTGTACATTCAGTATACAGTAATTCAGTTTTGTGGGTTGCATAATCTCTACGCCAAACAAACATCTGCGTGCGGATATGTTATTTATAGAATTAAGAACCGAGTTGAAGAATGGGTTATCTGTTTTCTTTTTTATTTCAGAGATGATAAAAATTGGAGGAAATGCACTTAAATTTAAAAATAATAATAATTGCATATTAAACATGACAAAATTCTGTTTAAGTCAAACTTATTTACTGTTGGAATAAATTATCAACCAATCTTGTAGAACTAGAGAACTTATATGAATTTAAGGGTTTGGCAGATATCTAGATGAACTGATACCAGTTGAATTGGATGGATAATTGTAGATACCGTTTTATTTAGCATTAGTAGAGGCATTTGATGCAAGAAAGCAAGCTTATGCAGCATCAGCCAAAAAAAAAAAAAAAAAACCCACTTCCACTTCACCCCTCTGTTCGTTCAAAATACCTGTCCAGCTGAGCCTTAAACTTATTTAGGCTATCAACCTCCACCACAAGGGATGGAAGTCTGTTCCTTGTGGTGGAGGTTGGTAGCCTAAATAAGTTTAAGGCTCAGCTGGACAGGTATTTTGAACGAACAGAGGGGTGAAGTGGAAGTGGGTTTTTTTTTTTTTTGGCTGATGCTGCATAAGCTTGCTTTCTTGCATCAAATGCCTCTAATGCTAAATAAAAAGGTATCTACAATTATCCATCCAAGTCAACTGGTATCAGTTCATCTAGATATCTGCCAAACCCTTAAATTCATATAAGTTCTCTAGTTCTACAAGATTGGTTGATAATTTATTCCAACAGTAAATAAGTTTGACTTAAACAGAATTTCCTTTATGGTGATCCAAAGAGGTAAGGTATCATTATCTATAGTATCGAGTGTGGATTGAATTTTTCCTTGTCGGCAATAGACTTGAATATCTCTAGACTAATTTTCGGGATAAATGAAAGTTCTCTAAACACACACACATAAACCACTAGGGTGGCGAAGAAATGAGAGGTTAATTCAGCGAGTTTGGAGTTATGTATTCGGATGGTCTGGAAGAATACGATGGAAATCCAGGGCCCATTTCCAAAGAATAATGCCCGTATAAATGACAAACATCGGAAACTGAACGTTTATGTAATAGAGAGAGGAGAGAATTCGTAAGAGACTGGTCGTTAATTAGCTGACTTCATTCTTTTGAATAGAGCCTAGCAGTTTGATAAAGGTTTTAATGGCACAACTCCAAATATCAGAGCAATATTTTATGATAAAGCAGATTTCAGCTTTGTACACTGTCAGAAAACTAAGGTTGAGATCGAAAGAGAATTTAGGTTTTTTTTTTCCGGAAATATTGGTGATATCGTTCTTTGCATCGATTATTTATTTATTAATAACGATATGTAATATTAGCCGGTGGCCGCCACTTGTATCAAGCGTTTGTGAAACAATAAGCACCTGAGCAGTACGTACAGTCAAAATGTTTCGTAAGTTTTAAAGCAACCGCCGCAACGTTCCGAAATCGTGTGCATCTTTGTCTTTGCATTCGGGAAGCTATATGGACATACACAATTACTAACTGTTTCAGTTAGTAATCAATCACTTTTCCAAGGCCCGAAGGGGTAGAGGCGTAGGTATGTTGTTCGTGTTCTTTGAAGAGAACTGTTTTCATATTGCATGTATAAAGATGTTACAAATAGCTTCTAGGAGCAAATTTTCTTGTGGCCCCTTGAGAAAGTCTTTCCAAGAAGCTCACTAAATTCGCTTTGCTGGCTTACTGAACAAACATCTGCAAAAATACAAAAACGCCGACAAGGAAACCACACGCCATATATCTTCCCAAACCGACTAACCGTGCTCGTTCGAACAAATTTCCTACATACACTGGTGTGCAAACTTAAGGACCAACACTATTTCTAAAGGTTACAACCATAAAATCTTTACTTAAGGTATTCTTTACTGATGAGAGTAGATTCAGTCTCAGCAGCGATTCTGGACGTCAGCTAATCTGGCGGGAGGTTGGCACACAGTATCACCCCATAAACATCACTGAAAGGGATCGATATGGCGGTTGAGGTGGTCTCGAGTGGGGAGGCACTAGCTTCGTTTGCGTTTGTTTGTTATTTGGTTTTTAGGAGCATTAGCAACTAAGGCCATATTGCTCCGGGATATGCGGGGGTCATTCCCTGACCTTTCCGCATCCTCCGTATTTGGTGATCACGGGCTCGAACCGAACTCTAATCAAGAAGCGTGTGCTATGCACTGCTGCTCCTGCCCACTCGGCTACGGAGGCGCCGCATTATCTTGGATGGACGTACACAACTACAGATACTAGAAGGTGGTACTGTAACCGGTGCTACTGTACTGAGGTAATCCTTCACCATGTGCGTCTGTTCCGAGGCGCCATTGGCCCCGAGTTCGTGTTTATGGATGATAACGTCACACCTCATCGCCCTGCAGCTGTGGCATGCTTTTGGAAAGTGAGGATATTGTTCGTATGGATTGGCCTGCGTGTTCCAGCGATCTAAATCCCATCGAACACATATTGGACGTTCTGGGAAGACGCCTAGAGGTACGTCCACACACACCAGAAAATGTTCACCAGCTGATGATGGCGCTGACAGAGGAATGGACAATGTTACCGCAAGAAATTATCAACAACATTGTTCTAAGTATTGACAGGCGGTGCAAAGCCTGAATCGACATTAGGGGTGGCCATATCTTCTACTGAGGACCACCTCTTTCCTTTGTTCCATCTTTGGCAGTGATGCCATCTGTCACGGCAGGCAGTGTTATGTTGTCATTTTTGAACAAAGTCCCTCTGTACCGTTTTGTTTCTGTTGTCGTGTCGGTGTTGTTTCCTTCATCATTTCTGTACCTCACGAGGTTCCTTTGGTATGCCCTTCCCATATCCAGGCCACTCCTATGAGAAGCTACAGGTGAAAACGTGACTGGTCCTTAAATTTTGCACACCAGTGTACATTTGTGTAACTGCGTCTATCTTAAAAGACTAGCACTACGTCATTCGGCATCAGTATCAAAAATTTCGAAATCATTTGGCCTCTACGGCGTAAATTTAATTCATGTACTGGAAAACATTTTCCTTTACTGACGTCATATATTCAAGAAAATTCTTATCCCAATAGTCGCACTCCTCAAAAAAAAAAAAAAAAAACAGCATAAAATAATTTAAAACTTAAATTCTATTATATTATTGTAATATTTATTACTATACTTGGAAAATATGCTTATTTTGTTCTTTCAATATGCAAGGATGAATCTTAATTGCATATTTGCTCAGCTAAGAAATTCATGGATGAATTCAGATAATAAAGCTTATGTTCCAGCCTCATTTGGAACATTTGTGAAATAAAATCCTGGTGCGGAAGAAAGATATCGGAAAGCCGTAATAAAAATATTTCCTTTCGATGAGTATTATTCGTTCACTTCGTCTCCCTTTGCATTTTGTATTGCAGTTCGTTTCCAGTTCATGAAACAGACTGAAATTCTGATATTTTTTTAATGAGGACGATTATAAGGTATTTTATGTTAACTGATTTTGAATAGCAGATACCAGTAGGTCGAAACCAGGATTGTTGTTGTTGATGGGATTTGATTTTAAGTGCAATGGCTACCTAGGCCATATTGCACTTAGAAAAGTGGTTCATACTGCCCGTGTTGGTTCATGTAAAAGCAGTTAGAAACGGCTATACAGCCCTATTCGTTTTAGGAAGGAGAAGAATTCTGCGAGATTTGATTTTTCGCCTATGATATGGCTAAGTGACAAAGGTTCCTTTAAGCTTACCAGAGAACTGAATGACACTAGTCGAATATTATTATAAAGAGTACATTCCAGAAGTATGTGTTTGACTGTGAATGGCGTTTGACAATGGTTACACTGAGGAGGATCATTCCCTGACAGGAGGAACAGATGAGTTAAATGAGTATGGCCGATTCTGGCTCTGGCTAGAATCACTACTTCTTGTCTGCTTGCAATGAGGCTGGAAGCCCATAATTTTGGTACAGGTTTAATTTGGAAAAGTTTATTATGATTTTGCGCTTGCCATTGTAGAGTCCACCGACCTTACATATACTTCGGATCTTCATTTTATAATCTGCGAACGGTGGTACTAGGGAATTCGTTGGGGCTGTTCTCGATGGATGTTTGGCAGCAGCATCATCCGCAATTTCATTTCCTGGTATTCCAGTATGCAGGTATCCAGCAGAAAATAACCTTTTGTTGATGCTCTCTCAGACATATCAACTCTGTTCTAATGAGCTTTAATAGAGGGTGAGTAGATGGGGAGTTGTTTTGCAAGGCTAATAAGGAACTCTGCGAGTCTGTGTATATTAAGCTCTTTTGAATTGACACATGGAAAATAAATATTTTCTATAGCAAGCTTTATGGCATATAATTCAGTCGTGTAACTACTGCACTCTGTTGGGAGAGATAGAGGAATGATAGTATCATGGAGTACTACTGCTGCGCCTGTTCCACTCTCAGACTTCGATCCATCTGTATAAATTTTAGCGAAGTCAGGATAAAGTTGAGTATGCGCTGTGTGTAGTTATTAAATGTTAATATCTGATAGAGTGTTTACCCCACTGGTGGTAATAATTGTCACAAGATGGCATGATGACAGATCATGGAGGGTCGGGATCTATAGGATCTTGTAAGATTTTATTGAAGCGTATATCCCAATCTTCTGCTAGTTGTTTTAGCCTAATACCAGCAGGCTGAACTGTCTGTGGTTTGTTTCTATAGACGGTCATAAACTGTGGATTATAAAGTATTGACCAATTAGGATGAATCATCTGGCTTTGGATCTTGGTTGCATAGTTCAGCAGCAGCATCTTTCTCCTGATATTTAGGGGAGGTTCATGAGCTTCAACATACAAACTTTGCACCGGAGATGTTCTGAGAGCTGAATAGGGTTGAGGCGAGATAAAGCACTCTCCCTAGCAGAGTCGAAAACAGGCGCGCCGTAGTCCAGTCGTGATCTGATTATGGTTCTATATAAATGAAGCAGGCTGTAACGATCTGTTCCGCATGTTGTGGCTGATAAGACTGAGTATGTTCAGTTTTTAAAATCCTAGTAGACGAATACAATTAGCTATGGGAAGAGGATGGTTATTCAAGTGGGGCTCGGGTTCAGGATGCATATTGCGTCTGGAATAGAAGTGAATGGCAATAGATTTCTGGCTGGATAGTCTATAACCATTTTGTGTCATCCATGTCAGGATGCGATTCATTGATATTTGAAGTTGGCGTTCAATGTAATGCATGTTTTGAGAATGACAGGAAATTGAGAGATCGTCTGCGAAAAGATATGAATCCACAGTTTTCGGAATGAGTTCAATTATATGATTCATTCTCATTGAAAACAAAGTAGCGCTGAGAACAGACCCTTGTGGAATTCCTTCTTCTTGGATAAAGATTTTAGAGAGGTTTCCTCGATAACGAACTTGAAAGGATCTCCATTGAAGGAAATTTTGGATAAAATATGGTAAACTACCTCTCAGGCCAAGAGAATGTAGATCCTTTAAGATGCCAAAACGCCACGTCGTGTCAAAGGCTTTCTCAACGTCAAGACAGACCATGACGAGATGTTCCTTTTTGATGAAAGCATTTCTGATATTTGTCTCGGCTTTGATCATGAGATCCAATGAAGATCGGTTTTTCCGGAATTCAAATTGGTTGTTATTTATCAAGTTTTGGGAATCGAGGAACCAAGTGAGACAGCGATATATCATTTTCTCGAGAGTTTTGCTGAGACAGCTGGTAAGGGTTATCGGTCTGTAATTTTGAGGAACACAATGATCTTTACCGGGTTTTGCAATCGGTAGTACATAAGAATGACTCCAGGAGCCTGGGAAGGTATGTTCAGAAAAAAATCGATCATAAAATATGAGCAGCGAAGAGAGTGATCTTTGATCCAGATTTCGGAGCATTACATAACATATCCCCCATCAGGGCCAGGAGCACTGTTTCTTGAGTTGGTAAGTGATTGCTGTAGCTCAAGCATGATAAATGGTTGATTGTAAGATAAAGCAGAATTGTCAGTGTAATTCAGTCTGGATTTCTCTACAACTGTTTTACGTTTTTGAAATGACTGATCATAAGCGTTAGAAGAAGACAACAGGGAAAACACAATTCCTAGTGCATTTGATATATCTGTGGGATTAGAGAGCTCTTGTCCATTCCAGTTTAGTAGTGGGGTGGATAGAGGTGGAAATTTACTGTTCAAACATTTTATTTTTTTCCAGATTAATCTGATATCAGTATTTTTATTAACTGATGAGGCGAATTTAATCCAAGTTTCTTTTCTTGCTTCGCATCTGATATAGCGAGCTTTAGCTCTGAGCCGTTTATAGTTAATAAGATATCGTTGTCAAATGAGATGTGCGATCTGTATTTTACCCAGTCAGCCTTTGAAAATTTCCATTTAATTGTACTTTCTGTTCGAAAGGAATAGGATGTTTGAATTTTGTAAATTAACGGATAATGGTCGCTACTATAAGGATCATTCAGAGATATCCAATCTATACTTGGAAAGAGGATTGGGGAACAAATGGAAAGGTCTATTGCAGGTGTTGAGCCCGTAGGGAGATGCACATATGTAGGAGACCCATGGTTCAGTAATGTTAAATTCTGTCTATCGATCAGCATTTCGATAAGCTTACCTCGTCTGTCTGAGGTGCGGGAACCCATAATGGGTGATGTGCATTAAAGTCTCTTAGTAAACAAAACGGAGATGGTAACTGCATAACAAGATCTTCAAGTTCCTGAATAGTATATTGCTGATTAGGCGGAAGATAAATGGAAACCAATGTCAGAGTAATACCATTAACAACACGCGTAGCAACGGCTTCTAAGGATGTTTGTACTGGAATACGTCTGGCGAGGATGCTTGAATCCACGAGTATCGCTACTCCTCCATGAGCGTTATTGGAGTCAGCCCTGTCTTGCCTGAATACAGTGTAATTTTTGATTGAAACTGAGACCAGAGATGTCAAATTAGTTTCTTGCAAGCACATTGCAAAAGGTTTATAGTGATGAATTAATTCATGTATATCATCTATGTTACTGCGAAGACCTCTACAGTTCCATTGGATAATATGTTACATTATTTGGTTTTGTAAGAGGAAGATGAATCTGTCTGCTTTTTGTGCATGTGTTGTTTATAACGGTCAGGTTTAGATTTAATTTCAGGTTTAATTTTCCCAGATTTTTCTTTTCTGGGAAAATTAGGGCGTCCTGAATCATTTTTATCATCCATATCTCCATCTGCATGTAATTCAAGAAAATCTTCTTGGTTGGGCATATCATCCAGTATCCATGCTTGTTGATTGTTTCACCTCCACAGGATCTGATTTATGCAATTTTTCTGCCACTTTACTGTGGGTTAGGTTTTGAGTTGGAACTGTGAGTGGGTTATTATTACTTTGGTCCACTAACTGTGATTAAGATGTAGGCTGAGTCGAAAGTACTGATCGAGCCCAGTCGGCGATCGATTTGTCGGGAGAGACTGACACTTCTGTCTGACATGCTACTGATTTGTGACTGTGGGTAGCCGAAGCGTAATTGGTTTTTGGAATGCTTGATTTTACTTGTCGTCTAGCTTCTTGAAAAGATACTTTATTTTCAGTCTTGTATTTCTGTATTTTTTTCCTAATTTCCAAAGATCATGATCTTTGGAGTAAGCTGGATGATTTATCTTGCAATTAGGACACTGCGGAATTTGTGCCTTGCATTCAGATTGAGTATGAGTTTTGCAACCGCAGTTTGGACATGTTGCATCTCCACGGCATGCTGTCTGGGAGTGGCCAAATTTCTGACATTTGTAGCATCTCAGAGGGTTCGGGATAAATGGCCGAACACGACAGTTTAAATAGCCTGCTTTGACTGAGGATGGTAGATTCGGTGAACTAAAGGTTAAAATTATGCTACGTGTTGGGACTAAGGTGCCGTCTTTTCGTATCATGATTCTCTTGGCCGGAGTTACATTTTGATTCTTTAGTTCCTGGATTATTTCTTCCTCGGAAACGTTCAATAGGTCCCATTCACTGATCACTCCCTTAGAAGAATTCAGGGTGTTATGTGGAGTGACTTGAATTGGAATTCCACTTAAAGATGTAAGTTTTAACAGGAGGGCAGAGTGTGTTGGGTGAGAGGTCTGTATTAGCAAGTCACCAGACTGAAGACGTTTCACCATTTTTGGAGCTGCTGCTGCATTTTCAAGGCATCGTCGTATGATGAAAGGGGAGAGCTTGCTGACAGGTTGTGAAGACAGAGAATGGATGATCACGAAAGCTGGAGTAAGCTGCTTGTTTGCATCATTTTTTAATCTTTTCGACAATGAGAAGTCATGATCAGTTTCGTGGTTTTCATGTTCAGAACTCTTTGGCTCTAATCGTGGGAAGTCATTCGTGTTCATGTTTACTCGTTTTAGCCCTGGGAGGACTTTCTTCTCCCAGATTACCGGCCCCGCCACGTGGAGACAGGAGCAGTGCCACCAGTGACCAAGCGGTTATTAAGGTTAGTAGAGTAAGTTAGTATTTAATATAAATATTAAAAAAGAAAGGTAGATTCCCTTTCTGGGTTCTTACGTAAGACGTTTTAATCAAAGAACCACTTTAAGTGAACAAAACAGAAGAAAATCGCACAACAAAAATAGAACTATATCGCTTTCAAGGCTCACTTTATGAGTCGCAGAGAAAAATCGCTTGGCACTCGGGGCCCAAAATCAGGAACGACTTGCGAGAAACGTGTTGAAAAACGCCTTAATTATATGCATCTTCTGCAAATGCATGGGAAAACAATATTTTAACTGATTATAATTTGTCAGATTATTCGATTTATATTGGCTTCAAGGTTTGATGCCGTAATATCTGGTGCACATCGTGCACATTGAGAATTTTGTGGTCTTTCTATTCTTGCAATTAAAAATATTGTAGTTGCATATGTATATTCAACTGGCCCAAATAAGTTATTTTAATACTGTTAGAGAAATGAATTATAATGTGACTAATTACTTATTTCATTTGGGAATTTCATATTAAATTCAATTAAATTTATATCAAAATTTCCCAACGTTCTATTGCACAAAATGAAGCGTGTTTAAATCAAATAAATAGTCCAATGGATATCAACTGAATACAAATATAGAATATCAAGGATCCTAAATAGTAATTAAACTTTTCGTGTACGATAGTGAAAATAAATCGATCTACATTACCATGTGTAACGTTTCCTAATATATTTTAGCGTTGTAGGTATAAAATTGGGGAATAATTCATTACCTGTCAAGTTAAGGGAGGCTCTGGAACTGCTTCATAAATTATTTTCCGACTATTATTTACCCCGAAGAGTCCACCAGTTAATAAAAGAGAGGCCGACTGTGCAAATGGCCGAAACGGAGGTCGTAGAGAAATACATATTGTAAAGCAAATTGGGCGAGTAACCCACTTCTCATTATCGTAATCACCCTTTCATATTTTACAGTTCTTTCCTCCATTATATATATAAGAAACTACAGCAAGGAATATTGATGAACAGTTCATTTCGTCAAGGGAACGGAGCATCTCCTTAAGAAAACTTCCATTACAGTTTACTGGTATCACAAGGAACGAAATTTTGAATGATATATGCAAGTAAAAGTAATTTCCAGCGTAAAAGTTGGCCTAGATGCAATTCATATTTGTTCTTACCCACGCTGAAACGACAACATTTATATATAATATAAATACAGTGACACCCCCAGTGTTTCATAACAGAAAATATATTCACAAATGTTTACTCATTCTTATTATGAACCGTTATTCTAAATAGAATTCCCACAATATCCATATAAAGGTGAAGTCTCGTAGTCTGCAATCCAAAAGAATTCCCGCAGATATTCTACTTCTGAAAGCGTGCACAGATAATCTTTTATCATATCTTTTGGATCTATTTATCATTCTTTACTCGAGTTTTTGGAGGTCTGTGTGTTTATTCTCTTTCAGCTTGCGTGATTATGTAGGAGGGGAAAATAAAAATGATGATTGAATGGCACATTGATATTTAACCTGACAGAACGAAGAGTTAAAAGTAATAAAAATTAACAAGAGAAGTTGCATTATGAGGAATGCACCTAGATTATCATTTAACCTTCAGTAAGGATATATAGCTTCGCTTAAATTTAATGAATTTTTATTTTATACGGTTTTAAAATAAAGACTCGTGCAAAAAATGTGCGTTTCCTAACGAACGCCATTTAACAACGTGCGTGCACATCCTAGGCTCTTATTATTTACGTTTCAAAAACGAGGATTTCGTCCTAGATCAGGGGCCAGCAAATCGTCGATCGTTTGTCACCTGATCAGTCACAAAACGTTTTTGTTTTATTTATTTTATTTCCGTAATTTTATTAAATAAAACAAATAAATTTATTTTATTTCCGTGCGTCACGCACGGAAATAAAATAAATTTTCTTGGGAACACAATGCCAGAAACCTTCTCGTTAATTACTTGCCTAATATGTAGTACACTACACCTGATACACTTGTAAAAATATTGCGATAGAGTAATATGGAGACTGTTTATTTTTAAGGTAACGCATATGGTTGGAAAGTCTACCATTCCCCTGTTTTGGATTTTCCATTATAGTAATGAGCTATTTAGAATTATTGGCATTGAGCAACACCTGTCACCAAATATAAAGTATTGGGTATATCACCAGATAGTAGACTTACTATTGTTTTAATAGTTTTCATTTTCAGTCAGAATAACAAAAACTTTAAAAAAAGGAGTTGGTTTACTAATTGGGCTCTAGTAAATTGAAATACTTAGGTTATAATCTGTTTATACTTTTTTTTAAAATGAAATATATATATATATATCAAATCGAAAGAACGTAAATCAAATGTACGCTATGAATGTCATTTCAGCAACAGAAATAAACAGTAGTAAAAGTTCTATTAGCTATGAACTGTTTGTTGGTTGTTTGGTTTTTAGGAGCATTAGCAGCTAAGGCCATATTGCTCCGGGATATGCGGTGATCATTCCCTGACCTTTCCGCATCCTCCGTATTTGGTGGCGACGGGCTCGAACCCCGGTCTAATCAAGAAGCGTGTGCTACGCACTGTTGCTCCTTCCCACCTGGCTAAGGAGGCGCCAGCTATGAACTGTTCATTGCCGGTTGTGTGTGTACGTGCCAGCAACAATTTATGTATATGAAGAAGAATGAGGTATGGTAGATATATAAATTTACTGAACTGTCCAAGAAAACGGAGGGGAGGCATTTTCCACATAAGAAGAAAGGCCAACATACAATTCCCACTGAATGAGCTAAAGTACATTGCTTCTCGTTGGAAAGACAAGAAACTTTAAAAAAGTATTTTAATTTTACAACTGCGTTAGTTAAAAAAAAACACTGGAAGGGAATGCCCACAGTTTACAGACGGTGTATATGGACACTTAAGGGTCTTAGCTCCTTTGCACAACTGTTCAATAAACTCCACTCCCTCGAAAATTCTATACAGTGGGACCAACTGATGATGTTACCAACAGCAAATTCAAAATGGGAAGCATTCAAAGAACTTATCTCGGAAGCTACTAGGCTTTACATACCAACTAAGAAATATTGTTCAAGGTTTAGGCCTAAATGGATGTCAGATGAACTAATGAGACATATGGCAGAGAATACAAATGCATGGAATACATAGAAATTAATGGGTGACATGGAAGCCTATGATAGATATAAGCTGACTGTAACCAAGTCACAAAAGAGATTAGGCAGGCAAAGGCAGATTATGAGAAATCCTTCGCAAAGGATGCAAAGAAAAACAGAAAAGAGTTTTAGCTATGTAAACTCTAGAAGGAAAGGGATGAATCAGATTGATCCACTGGATATTGATGGCTCAACAGTTGAGGATCCTGCCAGGTGGCTAACAAACTAAACGAGTATTTTGTATCTACATTCACACATGGAGTTATTCAGGAAGGGGAATACCAGAGGTGAAGTGAACTCTGGCAGCGAGTTAGATGATTTTGTAATAACTGAGAGGAAAGTGGAGGAGAAATTGTTGAGGATAAACATAAAAAAGGCGCCCTGGGTGGATGAGATCTATCCAGTTATATTAAAGGAGGCAGCAAAGGAAGTAAGCAAACCCTTAGCCATAATTATGAGTGCTTCTTTGGACTCAGGGGAGGTACCCATAGACTGGAGATGCGCAAATATGACCCCAATTCACAAAGGAGGATCAAAGGCTGACACAAGTAATTATAGACCTGTGAGTTTAACTTCTGTCCCACGAAAATTAATGGAGGCACTGGTTAAAGAAGCACTGCAGGATCATCTAGACAAGACTTTAGTTATAGCTCGGACACAGCATGGTTTTCTTAAGGGAAAGTCTTGCCTGACCAATTTGATTGGATACTATGATGCAGTCACAAAAGAACTGGATGCAGGCAATAACTTTGGTATTATATATTTGGATCTTAGAAAGGCTTTTGATACTGTTGCACATGGAAGACTGCTGCACAAATTGGAGCAGTGTGGCACTGGAGACAAATTGCTGCAATGGATAAAGGGATGGTTGAGGGGGAGAAGACAGAGTGGTAATCAATGACACTGCTCATCGTGGACTAATGTTATTAGTGGAGTCTGTCAGAGTTCAGTGTTGGGTCCATTATTGTTTTCTGTATTTATAAATGATATTGATGATGGTATATCAAGCTTAATGTCCAAGTTTTCAGACGATACAAAGGTTGGCAGGGTTGTTAAGGAAACTACTGACGCTATGCTGCTGCAGTAGGATCTGAAAAGGTTGAGCAGATGGGCTGAGAGGTGGCAAATGAAATTTAACATTCACAAATGTAAAGTACTATATACGGAAAACAGCAACCCCAGAGCAATGTATCAAATTTGTGGTACTACACTGACAGTTATAGAGAATGAAAAGGACGTGGGGGTAATTGTGCAGGCAGATATGAATTTCTCTGAGCAGTGCAGACGGGCTGCAAGAGTAGCTCATGGTGTCTTGTCAATGAAAACCAGGAATTTTTCTAGCAGGGATAAGGAGGTGATTATTCCCTTGCATAAGGCAATGGTCAGGCCACACCTTGATTACTGTATACAGGTCTGGAGGCCTCATTTCAAGAAGGATGTAGAGATGCTGGAACGAGTACAGAGAAGGGCAACAAGATTAGTGAATGGAACAAAGGGTTGCTCTTACGAAGAAAGGCTTAAGTTTTGCAAATTACAGTGTCTGGAGACTAGGCACCGGTGAGGTGATCTGATTGAGGTGTATAAAGCCTCGAATGGTTTGAGCATGTTCACTGCCGATGGGATTCTTCCTATTGCTCAGAATAATCACCTGAGAGGGCATAAATTCAAAGTGAGGAAAGACAGATGTAGAATAGATGTGCGGAAATTTGCCTTTAACCAGCGGGTTAAAGGCGGGTTAAAATAAATTTAAGGCTCAGCTGGACAGGTATTTGGAACAAACGGAGGGGTGAAATGGGAGTGTTTTTTTTATTTTTTTTTTGGCTGATGCCGCATAAGCTTGCTTTCTTGCATAATATGCCTCTACTAATACTAATGCTAAATAGTTACGCCAGAGGTAGACTCCAGACCAAAGAACAAAACGATTTGAATTTTCACTATTACTAGTGACGTGACATTGGACAGTCGGAGATGAAACAGCACTTCATAACACAAAACGAATGGAAGCACATGGTGCGTAATATAATCTGCCTAAATATTAAGTTTCAGATGTATATTTCAGTATTCTTCGAAGTTAATTATTCAGCAGTATCCCAGTCAAACAGAATGAAACCACCACTAATCTTAAACGTTGTTAATAAATTCAATCTTAATACAGGTACTTACTTACTAATTGTTTTTTTTTTTTATGATTAACTCTGCAATTGGCCAATGTCAGATAAATTATCCTGACACTAGAATAATCTAAAGTCGGTATTGCCAGTGAATGAAACATTCGGTTGACAAGTTACACGAATATAATTTAATATAAATTTGGTGAAATGACAACCTAACTTAGAAATAAATAACTGATCAATTGTTTAATCATTATACTCACTATTAAATTCTCATTACTAAATTATTACTAACTTCATTCTAAATTATTAAAGCTTATTACCATGAGTTCAATAATAAGTTGGCTTTTTACACGCTGTGGAAGCATTAGATATTATGTTATTCTAAACTGGGAAAGCAACCAATCAAAAGGTCCTACCCGGACCGAACTAAAAGTATTTCCGTTATCAAAATAAAGTATGTTAAAAAAAACAAACCTTTTTTGTGTCTTGACAGTATCAGGTAAAACTACCATCTAATTATTTACACATATGTATTTCAAAAGTGGAATGTGTTTACAAATTTGTGAAAGTAGGGATTCTTATTCTTTAGAAGTTGAGAAAGTTTAAACAGCACACTGAAACACGAAACACCAGTTCAAAAAAGAATAATCATTTTTCTTAAATAGTTTATACATCAGTGCACCGAGTAAAGTCATAAATCAGTTACCCTTAACAACATATCTTGTACGGCCGCTGTCAGAAGGAATTACAGAAAATATATATTAATTAAACAACACAAACTATTAAGCAATATAAATTTAAATTACGTTGCCAAATGGAAAAACTCAAGCAGTCAAATTACAAAAAAACTTATTAAGAATGGTACTCATTAATTTAAGCGATATCGCTACATTAATATACGGAATAGTTCTCTCTGTTTCTTTTCTCCAAATTGCATTTTTTCCGAAAATAGCTAAATATAAATTTTCGGACCTGAGTGCCAAAGAGCTTGCAATAAGTAACGGATCTGCGTAATGAACGGATTTTATCAACTAGAGGAATTATCAAGTTTCTGCTTAGTGCTTTTCGGAAGCACGTACAGGAACCTCCCAAGCAGAAGAGAAGAATTGGAAAAACAAATCATATCTGAAAAAGGCAATATAAAGGAGCTCAACTAAGACATAGAAGAGCGTGAGATGGCAATGATGAAAGTGAACCCATGTCAGACTTCGATGCTCAAAAGACAGCTAAACTTTAACTGCGATGAGGTAGCAACAGACAATTTGTGCTTCATAGGTAAATACAAGTAGGTCATAGAATACCGACTGACTCTGATGTAACGAAAGTACTCCTGTATATCATTAATTAAATAGAGTAAGTTGTCCTTTTTGCAAATCGTAAACTACCAAGTCAAGATTTTTAACCGGATTGTCATATAATTTGAAACCAATCTGTCTGAGAGATAGGGTTATGATTATTGTGGCACGCCAGAGGATTCCATACTTCAGTAGGCAATGATACTGCTAAGAAATCTGACAGTTGCTGCTATCTTGTATCTCTTATTTCTGTTGGTAACTTTGGAATATTGAGAACAAAGCATGCAGTTATAAATGCGACCTACACCCAGTGTTTGAAAGCGATCAATCTTGTCAGGAATAACTTATCTGAAAACAGGGAATTTAGAGTCATTGGTAAGAGCATTGTCTTGAAATACAGATGACGCTTTAAGAGCCCTAATTTCAGACTTTAGCAAATTTTCTGCACATTTGTCAATCGATTCCAAACCTCGATTTAATTGATCAGGTTAACTTGGCGTAAGTTTTGACTTAAAATAAATGTTAAATATCAATAACACTGATAATCTTTATGTTGGTTCACCTTTCTAAATTAAAACATCAAATCGAAGTGCTTCTCAATATATTTTTTTTACATGAGCTACCATATATGGTGTCTTACACTCCTTTTACTCGTTAAATTGATAATTAAATTTCCTCACTTTATTTCATCTTTTATCTCTCAATTCAGTATTAATGTTAATACAAAAGACATAATAAATTTCTACCTTGAAGTTTAGTAAGAAAAAAAAACAAAACAAAACTACATGATTCTCATTCATATTGGATTTTGTACTCGTGTACTAATAATGCTGAGATTATTTGTAACTTTCGTATTAAATAAATCATATGCACCATTTTTGGATAACATATACAGTATTTATATTTAGAATAACAGTGGCTATATTTTTAATAAATACAAATGAAGTACACTGTATCTTCATATTTTGATTTATGTGAGGAAAGTAATCCTTTCATTATTCATTCTTAAACTCTTAAAGAAAATAACCATTTCATCATTCATCTACTCACTCAAAATGTTTGTTATCAGAGTTCCTTAAATGTACTCCTTTCTCGTAGAAGGGCCCAATTTATGATATCTCATCATTTTGTCATTATGTTAGAAGTTGTCTTTCCAATTAAGAAAACTTTTATCCAGCCGTGAGCAAATTTCAAAATCAACAACAGTACTCTCATTAAAAACTTTTAGGGCTAGCTTCACACATTTTACTTTTCTTTACTAATTGGATCCAAAGATGTAAAATTTTGCCGGAGTGGAGATGTAGAGCCTAATTACTCTTCCCCATTTAAAATGTGTAACAACTGACAGCTGCACAGACTTAATTAATACTTGCCATTAAAGGAAGGACGTATTGCAGTACCTTTCTGCATTTGATTGAAAAAGCCAATGATTTTCAAAACTTAAAATGCACAGGCAGGACGAAAAACAAATATTTCGATGAATCTACTACAATATACGTTAATATTGTCTGTGGAGTTCCAAATACAAACGGACAAACATTCTTTCTGTTTATTCTTATTGTCATATGCAATTACCAAACAGCTCCCAACACTGGATGAGTCTGATGCATTAAAAGAATAAAAAAACAATAATATCAGCTGTTATTAAAGAAATCATATACAGATCAGATTTTTCAGCTTTGACAAAATTTTATGCAAAGCAAATACCTCGAATTATAAGTTATCTTGATTTGAATATGAACTAACATCTACTAGTGAATTCATTAAATTAAAAATTTTTGTTTTATGCTGTGATATGCTTTTGTCTTTATGTTCTGTAGAATGCTCTACCAAGGAAATCAATTTCTTTAAATAATAATACTTATGAATGGTAAAGGTAATGCTTGATTGTCACAGACTACAAATGTCTTGGGAATAGAGTAGGTATAGGTGATTAAACGGTTGCCTATCTTGGTCTGCTTCGGTTTATTACTTAGTCATTTTCTTTAGTAGGAACTGTTTTCTACCCATTGTCTGGAAATCATTACCTTAAACTCCTTTCCTGACGTCAAAATGATATGTAACTTTCCAGAATGGCAAAAGAACTGCGAGAAACGGGTCTTCCCAGTATTATATAAAAATACGTAGCACTTCTCTATTAGGAGAATTACTATTGAATAATAAGAAGACTGACTGAAATGGTCATCTGGAATGTAATTAGTCTTTGGATGGTCTAACTGGATAAATATAATCATTTATTGTTGAGGACACAGATAAGTCCATTGTGGTTTAGTAGCTAGGGTAAGAAATAAATAAAACATGAACACACAAACAACGAATACCAGAAACATGAATAGCAAAAGTAACGAATGAATCAATATTTGGTACATACATAGAGAATTTAAAGGAATATTTTATACGTAGCTACATTTTAAAATAAGATTTAATACAATTCTGCGACGTATTAAAGAAAGGAAAAATGATCATCTGCAAGTTAGCAAGTTTCCGAATCTCCTGACCTATGCACGTTGGCAATTTATTTCCATTTCGCATGAAACTCACATTTGGTTGACAGGTTTATCAAGTCAAGGCTTAGGATGTGAGGGCTTAACCGTAAAGCAGCTTTGGATTTGGTCGACGATTTCAATTCTATGGGCTTTGCTAGTGAAATTTCTAGTAAATGATTATATTTCATTAATTAGTTGAAGTGTTGAGTTGGAAAATAATCGGCCCCATTGTTGGAGTCCAATTTTGTGATGTGAAATTTTCCGGATCTCGCATTTTCTCTGTAAGGTGTTTCAGTGATTGATGTTATGATATTGGGCAAGACAATCACTTCAGAGCAGTTTACACAACAGAATTACAAACAATATATTCACCTGTTTTGTTAGAAGATACAAGGGCTTGAGGTTTTGGTATATTCGCTTCCAGGATATTGCGAAGAAAAATTAATTTGCGATGTATCTTAGGACACCATATTCGAGAGAGCAGGGATTTTGTATATTTGGCTTGTGAGAACCTGGCCATATTTCTGTTCTGTAACCAAGGGTGGTCCAGGTACAACGCTGTACATAATTTGCGATGACCTTAATGATGCACGTAATAATTATTTCTCGATGCCAAAAATCTTTGCACTTGTTATTTAGAGGTTTTTCAACTGCTGCTGGGGCTGTGTTGCGCCACTAATTATGAATAGGCTGAATTATTGATGTCTGCTGGTAAATTAGATTCTTGACGGTATTTGCGCAGTGATTCATCTAGAAATAATCTATGAATTTCTTGTAGTCGTGTTCAATATTAATTGTAATACTTTATCAATAGCAGAAAGAGAGAGAAAAACGTTAGCTACTTTGTACCTATTACCTAAAATTAACTGTACGACGTGGATCATGAGTTCTATAAGATAAATGGAAGTCGGTCAGGATCTCTCTTGAGAAAAGTGGACAGTCAAGAGGTACTTGCCGGACAAAGAATGATACTTGGCAGTTGATGCACTGTGATGGACTACTGATTTGAACAGACAGAATAAGTCAAAGGAGTGTATCAGTTTCGAAGTCGGGTAAGGATTACTTTTTCATATCTATTTAAATTAATATTTTATTTCCAGAGTTGAAGGACTTGTTTAGTTTGAAATAGCTTGTTGAAGGTTTGATCGTGCAAGATCCGTTGCCATTGCTCTTTGTAACTATTTTTATAATGAGCTAGTAATTGCTGTATGGAACTCTGAAGATTGAAAAAAAAAAGTTGTATCCTTAGCTGCACGATTACTCTGCTAAATCTCCCTTGATTTCCCACGAATATAGCAACATTTAACGATTTGGGTTTTTTTTGGAAGTCCATTGGAGTGTGGTTTGAAATGTTGCATGAAAAGGTGTAGACTAGAAGCTCCCTGCTATAGAGAAAAGATTACACAAAAAGACTAATATAAGACAAAGTAAAAAGTATTCAAGCTGTATTTGGTTTATGCCCATCTATACTGCATAGAGGTGGTATAAATACTGCATTCTCTTGGAAGTTCTTGAGAAACGGTAGAGCTGGAGAAACTGCTGCAGTTCCAACTTTGAAATCAATTTTGGATACATCTGTGTATATCTGAGAGTAATGAGGAAACTGAGCTGCATGCTTTTCTAAAAGAGGGCCATCGTTTCCTCCACATTTGGAAATGTAAGTCACAAGATGGAAATATTGCACTCTGGAACGTCAGAGAAAAGGAGATGGCTTTGTACAATCCCGATGTCAAAGAGAGAATTTTTGAAGTTGTATAACTGCTGGTCGATTGAATGTTAGACAATTTCTGTACAGATTTTGCCATTTTGGTGCATACAACATACATTTCGCAAACCAGAAATATTGATGACTGGATATTTGCATTTGATCTTGACAGCATAGCTCGGGCGAAAACGTTCCTCTTAAGACGCAACGGAGGATCGCGGAACTCTGTATAAAGACTCCATCAGTTCAAATTATATGGAATGCTCCTGGCGCAATACCTAGCGGGTTCTTGTTTAGGGGTTCAAGACACTGTCTTGTAAACAGGAGCTTCAGATTGATTTTTGATTTGGTAGTTGTTGGCGCATCGGCTTCTGTGGCCATATTGCACCTCCCAAGGTTTTTGCAGTACTTTGATCCAAGCCCGAGGCGGGAATCGAACCCGCGACCTTTGGGTTGCCGGGCAGGTACTTTACCCACTCGGCTAGCCCGGTCGGCTAGGAGCTTCAGAATCGAGTCGAAATCTTAGTAAGGTTTTAGAAGAGATAACCCTTAAGGTATTTAGTAAGTTGAAGTCAAATTAATAGGCACTTTAAAATTACTGTAATTACAATTTATTACTTAATGTAGAAATGAACACAGACTAATGTAAATCATGTTTAATGTAAAAATTAGTGCAATTGCATCATTTCAGTACACAGCCAACTACTTAAATAGATATAAATTTGCATCATTAACCATATCTCATATTGTGAATACCTTCACAACGAGTTGCCATGATATTGCACTACCTCGAATAAGTAACACTTCACTATGTTTAAGTAATTAGTTGATTGAAATGTAATAGTTACATCAGCACAAATTCCTTAAACTAAATTAATTTAAACACGCAATACTCAAGGTTTTCAGAACCTATTTGGACACATGCATAGAACCATTCTAGTTACATTCTCTAACCCTTACAGGGTTCAGCAGTCGTGATATGTCTGGACTCAGAAGAAATTAGTTAATTAAACTAAGTAGTTAAGCATAACTTACGAGAATTTTTGCTCATTTGCACATTAAGATTGTAATTCCTCTCAAGTATATCTTCACACACCATACAATTAATGCCCCAAACAGTACATTTTATATTATTTATTGATCAGATTGACGTAGTGAAATGTGTTTAAATAAATAAGCTTCCTATTTAAACAAATCAACTGTCTTAACTTGTATTTCATATATAAGAATGATAATCTCGATTAGACAAGTCACGTGCAATGTGGAGGTTGCGAAAATAATTCTAAAAAAATGAAGCCGTCTCTACTTAGAATACTGAATGGGTATACCTGTTTTAATGTGATATTTATTTAACGCTCAATAACTCTTAGTGTGATACCACATCGTTTCTGTTTTGCTGTCCTCCAGAAGACTCAAATAATTGCTGCTTTTTTTTTTTTTTTTTTTTTTTTTGAGCGTTTTCTAGTTTTTCGTTTCTAACAGAATTTTTAAAAATTTAATTTAGTTAATGACTAAACAAAGAGAAAAAAAAAAGTCAAATGTAGCATGCACAGAAATTACATTAATAAAAAGCTTTATTTGGTTATGCGTTAAATATATCAGCGCTCCTTGTAAGGAGTGTTCGCTTAGATCATTTTGAAAATCCCTTCAACAGCGTTGTTTGCCCTTCTTGACATCGGAGGACTGAGCGAACCACTATTTTTTTGGCTGATGATTTTTAGTCTCTTCTCGTGATGCTGTTATGGATTTGCTTTCTGATAATACCTACACGACAGTCCCTTATTTCCTTCGCTAAATGTTTTAATGCTGCATAAATAAGCATGCTCTTTTCTGATGACGGAAACAGTAAACACCTAAGATTTCGACTAACACATCTAATCAGTTCTATTTAACAATGGTTAAGATATATGCTTTCTTTGAAGCAGACATACAGCTACCGGCTCTCTCTCTCGGTGAGATACGAAAACCTTTAGTAATGAAGATAAAGTGGTATCATTAAGTTCACAGCGACGTTATTTACGAGAGATAACAAGCAGCCCTCTGAGAAAACAGAGCCATCATTTCGAAGTCCCAAGTTCCTCCGAACTTTCACTGTTATGTTATTTTTCACTATCTCTCCGAATGGCATAATGTTTACGTACAGCGAAATATTAGTAGTACGACGTTTTATTGAAGAATTTTTAAAAAGTTTTTAATTGATAAACGGACTTGGCTAAAACTTTGCTTGGAAATTATGTTTGAGGGCAGCATACATCAGTGTCGGACTTAATTATTCATTGCCATGGTTGTTTGATATTTTTGTATACCGTATTGGGAGGAAGGGTATTTATTTTTGTGCAAAGACATCTTATAAGTCACGACTGTGGTTTTTAAAGGTGATTTTTTTTTTCGGATTAAACATTTCGATTAAATTCTTTCCAATGAAACTATCTTAGGCTTAGATCAAAAGAGGCGCTTCATAATCCAGTTTCACAGTCCTATTGTTCTTGCCCTCAGCAATCCTTTATTCGCCTGTTCGCAAACGGCACCCCCTTCCTAGTGCTGACTGCTATCCCTGTTCGCTCTTTTATATTACTCGAAATTACTTGTTTCCATTTAGCCACTATTTATACACACACGTATATAACTTTCCCATCCACAAATCCAGTGTTTCTTCAAACTTTAACCTTATTTACATTAAAACTAAATATACTATCTTAATACTTACTATTTGTAAACTTAATACTACCTTTCCATAGCCCTTCCTGGATTTATTTTAGCTAAATAGATATTTATATTATATTTGTAAGAGCTACATCTTACAGTGCTATTTAAGCTTTAGGGTTCCCGATGCGACCGTAGCTGAGTATTCAAGCGCGATGGTACAGAAGCACACATGTTTGAATGACCGTAGGTCAATCTCATGTGACGGCTAAATGCGGTCTTTTTCTCTACCTTGTGAACTTGAACGTATGTGGTGACCCTGAGTATAAATAGAAAATTTATTTAGTTATCAGTTTAGTAGAGGATTTTCACCACAGGACAGCTATTTTACTAGAAGAGATATCATTCTCGAAAAATTTTTCAGTTAAGCAATATAGCAAAATATTTCAGTTAAGAATATATAAGACGTAATAAACGAAATATCCAAAATATATATACAGGGTTGTTAAAATTAAAGTATCCCTATGTAGAGGGCTCTGGAGCGAGTTCTAAGGCTTGTACTGAAGAGAAATTTGGACAACAGGTACAATAAAGAATGCGCTCGCCATTAATTGAAAAAAATAGTTACAAAATTTGTCACTGTATGGCGCGTAACTATCTTAGTTACGATTATGCAAATAGCTTACGTTATTTTCATAATCGCAAGTTATTGTCACAGCGCCACTGCTCAGCTCTACTGCACTGTATAAAAGCAAAGCAGTCTCTTCAAAATCATACTGTAGATGTTTGGCCTGCACTACGCAGCAATGCCAACGACGTTGCGGGAAAAGGCGCTATTAGTGAAGCTGTACTATCAGAACAGCAACTATGCAGGTAGTTGCTGTAGGCTATAAGAGAATTTCGGCGTCAGAAGCGCATAAGACCCACCTGGACCTATGAGTGTTTGTGCTGTCGCAAAATGATTGCAAAATTTGAAGCGACAGGACATCTTGGTATTCAACCAGGTAGAGGTCGAAAACGAGTGGACTCCTCTTGTGTTGAAGATGTGGCTATGGCTATCGTGGATTTATCAAGTCAATCTCCATGTGGTAGCCCAAGTGTGCCAGCTGTTTCTCGTGAAGTGGACATGCCGTATTCAACAGTAAGCTAGTAATGCGTCAGGTGTTGCGGTACTATCCTTACAAGATGCACATACTACTGCAACTAAAGCATGGTGATGCAGATATTCGCTTCACATACGCACTTCAATTTCTGGCGCGAATGAGAATGGATATCATTTGGCCATGGAACAACATTTGGAGTGATGAAGCTCACTACTTTTTACATGTTTTAATGTTTCAGTGTCTTTAATTTCCTGACTTGTATTTAGCTTGCATTGGTCGCAAGCTCTCAGTATTAACAGGTTCTGCTTTTCCTTTGAAGGATAATCAATGTATGTAGTTTCATTATGGACAGTGATAGAACTGTGATATCTTTGGTTAGTAGAGGCAGAAGAAATATCTTTTTTAAGAATCTGTGCAAAAGGAGGAGAAACTTGTTTCGCATTTGCGTTTTTCATGAAATTGCCATAAAGGTTTCCACGTGTTTGTAGTTCGTCTGAACGAACCTTTGGACGCTCATTTTCGATTAGGATGGCAGTGGCTATAGTCATCAAGTTGACCCACTTGTCTAGAATGAAGTTAATAGCTGACTTAGTCACTTTGTTCGAATCACGCGTTAAAAAGCCGACGATGTTTTTTTTTTTAGTTTTGACATGGCTTCGTATGCTGAGTGAACATCCTCACAGGTCGGGTTTCCAATTTCGGTGTTTGTAGTCTTGGGGACATTAAGCTTGGGATCTATTTCTGTAGTAGATAGCATAGTGTCTTCGGCCGTACACTCCAAGTTATCGCTAGTATTTGAATCCGTCAGTTTAGAACAGTTCATTTCTTTAAGGAGAGGCATAGGGGGATTATCAGATTTTTCTTCATTAGAAGTACTTTCTGTAGAAGCAGGATACTTCTACAGAAAGTACTTCTAAAGAAGCAGGATACTTCCTTGTTGATGTAAGAGGTCAGAGGAGCATGGCTAGAATTGTGCTAGCAAACATACCGGCCACAATGCCGCACGTCACGTCAGAATACAACTTTGGTGCACATAACAAAATATCGCAACGGACCACTAGTCGCACTTTGTCGCGAATGGGCTACAACAGCCGACAGTCACTTGCGTACCTTTATTATAAACGAAAAACAAGATGGCACGCCTCTTGTGGGCACAGCAACACCAGCACCGGACTATCGAGGATCGTAAAACAGTTGCATGGTCTGATGAGTCGAAATTCCTGGTACATCGTGTTGATGGAAGGCTCAGAATTTGGCGAATGGTCCATGAATCCATGGACCCGTCATGTCTGACGACGACTGTGCAAGGCGGTGGGGCAGTCATTGTGCGGGGAATCTTTTGACACACGTTGGGTCCACTGATACCAAGAGATTCACGTCTGAATGCCACATAGTACCAAAACAACGTTGCTGACCAAGTGCATCCGTTCATGTTGCCAGTTTATCCGCAGTCAAATAGTTACTTCGAGACGCCGGTGCACAAAGCCCGAATCACTACGGAATGGTTCCAGGAATTTTAGTTCCTGGATCTCAATCCTATTGAGCATTTTTGGGATGAGCTGGAAAGGGCTGTTCGCTGCAGGTTAGCTACACCTCCGTCGAATCTCAAGGAACTGCGTGACACACTCATGTCTGCATGGTACTCCATTCGTGCACAACGTTTTCAGCATCATGTTCAATCCATGCCTAGACAAATTCAGGCAGTTTTGAAGGCTAAAGGAGGCTCAACACGCTACTAGGTAGGTGTACCTAATAAAATGGCAACAAAACGTACGGTCTCCATTAAAGGGCTGTTTAAACGTTCAGATCACTTTAAAAAGTAGACTAACAGACGTTTTAGTGGAGAGAATGTTCCGTCCCGAGTAGTGAAATGTCACTTGAATATAAGCACAATATAATCCCATACTTCTGATTGTGCGGTGCATCGTTATTTCGGATATTGTTCTTGCATTCCCCCATATGGTATTACGATGTCAGCTGTCGCACAGTGACCTGCCGTTGAGCGCAACACTCCGCTGCAACTTTGGTTCGCCGCGAATATCCGCCTTACGTAATCCTTTACAGTTCTGTCGGCGGGAGGTGGTTTGACACCATTCTTTGTCCGCCATAACTACACTAGGCCAGGAGCAACCGACAAGACGTGCCGTTTCCGATATGGACGCACAAGACGCATGAGCTCTCGCAACTCTGTCCTTTTTGATATCTTTACTACATCCCATAATTGCTACTTTCTCACTTTGACATGCACGGCCAGATGCAAATCACCACTGCGCTCTAGCGTAGGAAGCTGTTCGGCTTTTTTATAAGGCCAGCTATGTTTCACAGTCGATTATGGATGGTGTGGTCATAATTCAGTGATAATTGATTGTATGTCAGCGACAAAATTAGTTTTCTGTTGGATAAATCTTTAAATCTGCTTACTATAGCCCCGAGAGGAAACTCGCCATTAAATAGCGTATTTATTATCATAAAATCGTAATGTAATTTAACATATTCAGTTTCTTATCAAGGAGAATTAAAAAAAAAAAAAAAAACCCTTTACCAACCGTTGGCTGATATTATATGAGTTATTTTAGTTGTTTCAATTTGGTCACTTAACGACCTTCATTGTATGCGTCGCCGAAGGCAATCAACGTATTTCTTCCGCGTGCACTAGATATCCACATTTCGGTTTCTTTATCTGTTTAGATGGTGGTTCAGTCGACTGGAAAAGAACTTTAAGACCTCGCAACAGCTTTATGAATACAGAACAAGATTCAGTAAGAATATCGGCACTATCGCACAAGCAACTATGGAACGCATAGATTCCGTGCTTATTTGAACATATTTGTATTTTTAAAATTTTATTTATATGTTGTTTTTATTGTTGATTTATTTACTAGACGAATATAACAGAACAAATTCCTTTTGCTATAAAGTGATTATGTATAATTTCATTAAAACCTGTAAAAGCCATCCTTAAGAAAAGCAGACAACTATATATCTGAGTAACAATGAACTGGTTTAAGTATATTTAAAAAAATATTAGGAATGGATAAAAGTTTTTAATGCACACTGATGAATGATTACATTCCCAAAAAGCGCCCTCTTTCTCTCTCCCCCGTGTTTCGCATTCCAAAGTCCGTAGAGTGATTTCATTGTACCAATTCCGTTCAAACTGGTCCAGCAGCATTTTCGGCTTTAAGTGAACTAAACGTACAAGTTTTCATTTCAAATTAAGCGAATTATAACTCCGCTTACTGATTGGCGTTTCTCTTTTGTCTTCTACTACGTCATACCACTCAGTTGCAAACAGTATTAGGAATTATCTGGCTATTGATATTACGTCTGTGACGAGACACTGAATTCAGTGGTTCTCCAGCAAAATACAATAAAAATAGTATAATTTCAATCTCTTTTACATAATAAATGCTAATTAACTTATGGTTTTAAATCTTTCTATACATTAAAATAATTTTCCTCCTAGTGATATTAAGTCAGCCAATGGGAGAAAGATGCGAATACCTAACAGAAGCTTTTACTATGGTAAAACAAGCTTCTGTTTTAGTATAATCATGCTAGATAAACCTCGTGCACGCGCTTTATGTAGCATGACCACGCGGTGCAATTCTTGATTTCCATATGTAACGTATTTATGTATTCATAGCTGAGGAACAGACAGTGTCGAAAGTTTCTGTAATTTTTTTATTTTATTTTATCAAAAGAAACGAGCGCAGCGAGCAGGGGGCGAAGTCCCCTAGTTATCATTTAAATGATTATGATTAAAGTGTTGAGAATTTTCATGAAAGTTAAATTATATATGATTCCGTCTGGAAAGACATATTTCAATGAAAATCGACCTGTAAGCGAAATTCTATACTTATTCCACATAATTCGGTATTTTATTAAAGCGTTAATTATAATTTATTTTTGGAAAAGATTTTACATACCCTGGGGGCTCACATCTGATGAGTATGGGCTTAGCACACCCAGGGTCCTGAGCTGGATATCATCATTCTTCTCTTTCTTGGTGATTCCCTTCTACTTTTGACTCTCTCTCTCTCTCTCTCTCTCTCTCTCTCTCTCTCTCTCTCTCTCTCTCTCTCTCTCTCTCTCTCTCTCTCTCTCTCTCTCTCTCTCTCTCTCTCTCTCTCTCAGGGTTACTCGGGAACTTATTTTTTTCTTTTTATCATATGGATATTAATAATAATAATTCGTGCACCGATACTAGTGCAAAGTTATTATTTGAAAAATACTTGCTTTCCGCTTAGAATAATGTCCAGTTGATTTACTGCATGTCGAAACACAATTAGGTACTCCACATTGTAACTGATCCTCTAACAACTAGGGAAAAGGGATTATTTCCTAAGCACTTTCTGACTAACACTAATTAGAAATACGGAGTATCGTTAGATTATGCACTAAGCCTTACCAATTCGATAATGTAGCATCTGAACCATTGGGAATCTGTTATTGTGTTTACCATACAAATTTCCTTTAGGTAATCTTTTAAACTGAACAGCTCATTTACAGATATGAGGAAAAACAAGGTCGTTTTTATGGAATCTTAATACACGCCCACATAAGAGAGATGAATGTTTGTGAAAGGAATAAGACTGACTGCGTTTGAAGAATCGCATGAACGGAAAGTTGGGAGGCACTGCTTTCTTCTCCTCAAGGAAGGTTGTCGTGCCAACAGAGATACTTTATTTACTGATCGTAATTAAAGTTACTTGGAAGCTTCTGACCAATAGAAGTAAAGCAAAGCATCAGTTATCTTATCTTCTACTATCTGCCAATATCAAGTGTTAGCAGAGCAGCATAAAATCGATAAGTGTGGATATTGGAACAAAAATTAAAAGAAAATCGATAGAACTAATCTTTATAACATGAAATGCGCTCTATCTGCAATCTCTGCAAGACGTGCCTCCACATAAAGGAACTAATAAATAACGTAATCTTTACTTTGTTAGGCTAGAATGCAAATGAAATAAGTAGTTTCAAAACTCATTAAACATTTTTTCCCTAAAACAATACGGTGCATAATTTATGAAATCCCTTAAAAATACTAAATTAAAATCCTGAGCAAAACAAAAAGGAAATAAAGATAACACACTTGAATAATATTATTTCCTAACGTATTAGAAAAGAGTATAACAAATCATAAAACTGTGTTAACTGTAAAGAAACACGTCATAACTTCGTTGGTGAAAAAACTACGATACAATAACATAATCGCCATTCTTATCGTAACTTTATAGAAGTTACAATAAGACGGTCCAAGTAACTAAGATCGAAAGAAATCTGGGATTATGGCAGTGAAGCGTAAATGAGATCTCGCTGTAAAATCTTGCTAAAACTTAACGAAGAAATTTATAATGATTTCACCAGTCGGGGCGTGCAGTGCTCAGCATTTTAAGCAGTGGGCGATGGTTTCTCAGCAGAGCAGATTCAACAGAAACTAAGACTGGCTAGATTCAGGTGCTAACTTCATTTCTGAAGAAGTGATGAGGATAACGATAAAAACTAGATCTGAGTGAATGCTTTTGTTATTTTGGACGCATCGGGAACTTAGGCCATATTACCACGTATACTTCAAAAGCCCATGAAACCAAAAACTGAAATGCATGTTTTATAGTGTCTTCAAAAGACTCTTATAAGACTGACGATATTCCGTTCAGAAGAATGATTATGACATTCAATTCAGGTGTAAAATGACTGTAGTTATTCTTATTTATTTATGTATTTTCTGATATTTTATTGTATGTAGCTACACATATGTAACACATGTGTTACACTATAGCTACACATATGTAACTATATGTGTACCTATCTAATAAGTTATGTTCGATGTATGTATGACACACCCTCCTAGATAACTTCTGTACAGGGGTGTTTGATTAATAAACTGATAATAATAATGTTAGTAAATTGCACGTGTTCTGTGATCAATTTACTGTTTGCGGGACGAAAACCCGAGTTTCCAGGGGGGAAAAAATGCTGCCCCTTCCTTCCTGAGGCCGACTAACTTGGCCACATTGTGAATACGACGCATAAAAATTCCTCGCGTCTTTGACGGGATTCCAACTCGGGTCTTTTCCACGCAGTTTGGGGAAGACGGTGATTATACATACTGATTGCTAGCGACGAGCGTTCTGAGTGTATGAAGTAGGTGTGGTATTGTGCGACCGAAAGGTGACAGTGAAACCTACAAGAATGTTTTATAGATCGATAGCGAGTCCTGCTATGCTGCACAGTGTAATGTGTTTGAGCAAAGTAAAGAGGAGATACCAACCGCAGTGTTGGTTGACATGTAAGGTCTTTTGCCTAGGTGCAAAACATATTTCGAGGCTTTCAGCAGGAAATAGAATGGAAAGAATTACGCAGGGCAAACAGAAAGATCGTGAAGAAGAGGGCGACCGAGGAGGACATTATGATGGAAGATGGTTATAAAATATCAAAGAATGAGAACGTGTTATTACACTGGAAATATCTCCTAATAGGAAGGGGACATTCAAAAGACTGACTACAAACAGCTGGGAAAATTGTGTTAAAGTGGGGAAATTTTGCCACCCAGTCCTGTTATACTTTCTGGGAACAGAGTAATCTAATCAACCTTACCATACCTGATAAAAGGATGGCTACATTACTTGAGAAAACTAAATAAGTTGAAAGCAGAATGGTATTAGTAAGGCCAAATGCAAGGATGCGGACTTTTCCTGCATTAGCAAAAATTCCTTCCCACACATTTTAAGGCAATTTATTCCAATGTTTCGACTACCTGCTACCTATATGTGAACTTGATTAGTCTAGTCTTTGGTTATTTCCCAAGATTTTAAATTTGCCACTGGTTCATGTCTCGCGTACGAGGGAGAGCAGACCATTTTGATTCATTTTACTCAACCGTTCGTAGTGCACCTGAATCAGATTTCCCCCCTTTTACAATGCTAGTTGTAAAACGTTGCAGACAACGTTTTACAACTAGCATTATAAGCTGTTGTTCACATGTGTAGCGATTTTCATATTTTTAATTTTTTTTTCCTCAGGTACGGCTAGGCTTGATTATGATACTTAAAATGTGGTCTAACCTTGTATAGAGGGATAATGATCTCCTCCTTACTATCAAAGGACCATAAACTATGGACAGAACGCCCTGTGCTTTCCCAGTCACCTGTTTACACTGCATAGAAAATTTCATAACAGACTGAATGATAACAATTAATTCTTTTTCGTCTTGAACCACTTTTAGCTTCTTTCGCCTAGCTTATGTGTCATTTCTGTTCCTCAAATCTCTAGCCTTACATTTATAAGCTGTCATTTTTCGGACTACACATTTAACTGATCCAAGACCTTTTGAAGCAACATGATCTGGCCGGAATTGTTAACCACTTTCAATTCATTAGCAAACTTTGACAGTTTACTTTGTATACACCCTCGTCAATTTCATTTATGAAAATTAGAAATAGGAGACCCAACGTCAATCCCTGAAGGACCAGACTTGTTACGCTGGTCCACTCTGAAGAGTGATCATTTATGACAACCTTTTATCCCGCCTGCGATTCAGCGTGGGATATTACCAATAACTGCAATTTCTATTTTATATAGCAGACATCCATGAGAGCCAATATTAAAAGATTTAAAGTAATGCTTTTGCTATATAAAGATAAACAATGTCAAAATTGTTATCTGGATTCAACTGTTTGATGACTACATATAGTAATCTTAACAGAATGATCAAGCACGACTTCCTCTCAAGATTCTTGCATAACAAAATAGCTAGGCCTTAATCTAAGTAACGAAACGTTATATCAGTTGCGGGGAAGCTCTCACCCACACCTCTAACCGAGGAGATCTATGATATTGTAAAGGCAATTTTATTCAGGGTCTCTAGAAAAAGTGGCCTTATTACTGTAACTTTGCTAACAACTTCTTTATTATTAAAACGTTATAATAAAGTCACGTGAGGTTAGAAAAATATGAAGAGAACTTCATAATTAATTTCGCTAAATTGGAAATGAAATAAAAAAATAAATAAATATATTTTTTTTCAAGTTATTAAATGTATAAATAAAAGCAATGCTTCTGATGTCGTTAATTTCCTTACCACACTGTTTAAAATATCCAAATAACTAAATTTCAGAAATTTACGCTTAGGAAAACATTGCTAGTTCTAATAAAAGACAGTGCTGTCGAAACAGTTGTCATTGTGGTGTCGCTGTTCTACAAATAAAGGAAACGTGGTGCCCGAAACACTCATTTAAATAGAAAGGACTATCTGCAGTACAATTCAAAGAAAAACTGATGACGACACTGCACGTGAAAGATAAGTTATGTGGGAGAGTTGAGGGGGGTGATCGTTTTTCCTAGGTGCAAAACACTTCAGTTTGATTTTAATCTAGACTAACAAGGGACATTACTCTGTATTTTTAATATTAATGGAATTTCCATTGGGGCTGGTTTCCTTTCAAGTTCTTTTGAGAAACTTGCAGAAGATAACGTGGTTTTACCGTACAAGATTTTATTGAGAATTATCAGAAAAATGAAATTGAATCGACCTTCGCTGCGAATGTGATACCTCGTAATAATCTCATGCATCGTTTGTTCTTTCCAGACGCACTCAGGCTAAGTGCATATTTTTCAGATAGCAGAACATAATCGCACAAGGCTTTGCGCAGCATGAAATATTCATTCTGCACTTGTGCTGTTATTGCTGTTGCAGTCTTTAGAATGATATTTTTGCATGACCCTCTCGCGGAGTTGTCTAATCTATATAGATAACACGTTTGCTAGCTATTTGTTTATGCTGCTATCGTGTGACATTCTCTCCAACTTTCAGATCTGCAAATACGAGAGCAAATGGTTTTAAGGGTGCGAGCAAGTCCAAAGAAAATACTAGAAGGAAGAATAGAAAACTCTGAAAATAACTATTTTATGGAAGGCATGCTGAAAGTCAAGTGGTAAAGACGTATGGTTAGTAACCAAGTGTTTAACTTTTCTAAATCGGCCAAGGCTGATCAAGCGTTACATCACAGAAGCATACAAAAATATCGGCGCCTGAGAATCGTATAGAGGCAAAAATTACCATTTTTTTTTTCTGTAAAAAAAACTGTGCTACTGAAAGGCAGTTGTTAGCACAGTTCTTTTCAAGTAATATATCAATTTACACTATAGTAAATATTTTAGCTAAAATTCATAAAACTGCTTAAAGTTGTATTTTTTTTCTAAGTGCCATCTGCATTAATTATTTTAAATTATAAAATCACATTTTTAAGAATTAATTTATTTGGTATGTTGAAAAATCTTTTACTAGCATCAGGTGTAAAATAAGCCCAAGAAATAACACAAACGTGATCTGTACCTTCTATTTCCAAATAGGCTAAAATTTTGGAGAGAGGCCCTCAGGAACTCAATTCCAGCATAAGCACGGGTTATGGAAGAATAGTCAGAGAATGCTGGTCTGTCTGCTGTTCAAAACATTCAGCCAAGAGCATTTACTTGGTTCAAATGACGCACAGTATTATAGACATTAATTACAAGAAATAATATAGAAACCTAGTGGAGTGTACACGGGCTGAGATATATATATATATATATATATATATATATATATTAATAGTTATAAAAGGAAAGCAAGAAATAAAGCAAAGCAAGAAAGTTAAAAGACAATAACTAATATTTATGGGTTAATGCAGTTGCAAGCAATCATGCAATACACCCACAATGTCTACAGAATATCATTAGAAAAAGTAAATCAATCCAATAATAAGAATACCATCAAGGACTTAAGAAAACGCAAAAAAAAAAAAAAAAAAAAAAAAAATTATTATTATTATTATCGCTTTTTACCGACAATCTAGATGACTTCAACTGGGGCCAACCACCCAGAATGAAGGCAAAAAACGACAAGAAGTTCTCTGTTTCTGTGATGATCAATATATGCTAAGTAATTTAAATCTAAACCAAATATAAACCAGTATAGGCCGAACATAAATCGAATATAAATAAATCGAATGAAGATAATTAATTAAGAAAAATTTTGAAATATTAGAATCAAAGGTAAGAAATATAAGTAAAATATAAATGTAAGCATATATTAATCATCGTTGACCCGACAGAGAACGTAATTTAAGGATTAAAACAAGATTAAATATATAATACATACTACATTTGACCGTATCTAGGACATAATGTAATAGTCGTCAAAATAATATGTGGTGCCCCCTATGTGATGGATACGGTAAAAATAAATAATTAAATTAAATTAACGCAAAGAGAAACATGCAGATAGTAAGAAGAAAAACTAGAAAAACGACTTCAGGAAAGCAATTAGCAATTATCACTTCAGGAAAGCAATTAGCATAATTAATTTCAAAAATTTGTTTTCTGAACCTATCGTTTCAATATAATTTTCAATAAAATCGTTATATTTAGTGCCATGTATATATGTAAATAGGATACACTTTGCATTCTTGGTGTCTTACGGCGTAGAAAACTTGTACCCACCGGCTTGCAAATTACAGTGTATCATTTTTTTTTTTTTTTAATACATATAGTTAAATTCATTTAATTTACTTAAATTCACGCTGAGATAACATGCAAATTCAGCTCAGGGTCCTACTATAGGAACGGGTTTGCGATCCCGGGCATACCCGAGCCACAACTTATATCTTGTAATGCCTTTAAGCTGTCCTACACTCTTTATTTTTATTTCTCCGAAATTATTAGGGCAATCCGAGGACGTAGGAGAAACTATTTCTTATCTATACCACTAATTTTCGCCTTTGTGGAGTTCAGGTTCTATTATTCCTACTCCTTTAGTTTTTCTTCTTACTATCTACATGTTTCTCTATGCGTTAATTTAATTTAATTATTTATTTTTACCGTATCCATCACATAGGGGGCACCACATATTATTTTGACGACTATTACATTATGTCCTAGATACGGTCAATATGTAGTATGTATTATATATTTAATCTTGTTTTAATCCTTAAATTACGTTCTCTGTCGGGTCAACGATGATTAATATATGCTTACATTTATATTTTACTTATATTTCTTACCTTTGATTCTAATATTTCAAAATTTTTCTTAATTAATTATCTTCATTCGATTTATTTATATTCGATTTATGTTCGGCCTATACTGGTTTATATTTGGTTTAGATTTAAATTACTTAGCATATATTGATCATCACAGAAACAGAGAACTTCTTGTCGTTTTTTGCCTTCATTCTGGGTGGTTGGCCCCAGTTGAAGTCATCTAGATTGTCGGTAAAAAGCGATAATAATAATAATAATTTTTTTTTTTTTTTTTTTTTTTTTTTTGCGTTTTCTTAAGTCCTTGATGGTATTCTTATTATTGGATTGATTTACTTTTTCTAATGATATTCTATATATATATATATATATATATATTTTTTTTTTTTTTTTTTAATTTAACAGTGGTAATAAATGCCACTGGTAAATATCGGTGTTTAGGAACGACGTTTGCCCATTCTACGGATGTGGTGAATCATTCACCACTGATTAAAGCTTTCACTGATTAAAAAAATAATAAATAAAAATAAAAAATAGTTCAACACATTCCATCCCAGATAAATACACACATCTAAAATAGAAGAAAATAGTGTATTTTTTAAAACTCAACCATTGAAAGACAAGAAAACTTTATTTTTATTTGTAGAAACCTACTCATTCAAGCTAGTTCATTCCTCATAGTTCTCATTGTCCCTATCGCGTTAAAAATACTGTTCTAAAAACACAAATACACAGTGCAATGAAATATTATGCGTCAAAAGACGATTTAGACCGTTATCTACAATACGTACAGAATTAGTACAGAATTTTAGTACAGAATTTCGTCCCATTATTAAACACTACAACAAAACGATAACCCTACCTTACCGCGGTTCCAGGGCAAACAAAATTAAGGCCATTTTCCGTCATATACAGATAAAAAAATTATATTTTCATGTTATTCAAAAACTGACTTTTTTTTTTTTTTTTTTTTATAAATTCCATTGAAGTTCACTGTGAAATAAATGACTTAAACATTGTCTGTGTGACAAATTTGGAGGATACCTGCCAAGCAAAATATATTGAATCAGCATCTGTGCAATACGGTCGTACTGATGCATCAACCACACACGCATATTATCACAAAGTTTTACAAATGAAAGAGGACAAACCGAACTTTTCACGCATGTAAAAGTAGTGCATACCCCCCCCCCCCACAAAAAAATTAAATAGTACAGTTATCTTAATAATAAATATAAATTACGCAACGAATCTTTAACAATTGCGTAAATCCACCATTCTATTTTCTCCAGTAAACAACAATTGAAAATAAGCTAAAACTCAAAAAGCAGTAGTTTTTCTTATTGCAATAAGATCTTAAATGGCGTAGTCTCTTCCAGAGTACGTAGTTAAAGAAATAAAGTTTAGTTCACAATCAGTTTTATTTAGGTTTTAAAAACAAGGAAGGATATTTTTTCATCTGGAATGCATTTTCGGATGATAAAGGTCGGGTTTTTGAACTAACGTAATACTTCTGGTGGGTTTTAATTCTTTTATTTATATTTTTATGATCATTTAACCCAAAAAGATAGTGAGGCGAGTTATTAAAAAGAAGCCTCTGCTATTTTTACTACACACAATACTCGCATAGTGATACCTCATAGCCTTAGTTTATTTGGCGCGCAATTCGTGTTCCTAAGCCATGTTCGTGAGTAACTATTAGCGATTACTATGATCGTCACAGTGAATTCATTAGAAGAATGAAAAAAATATATATACTAGAGGAATAAGCCTTGATCGCCAACACCGTCGAATTAACTGTAGCCAGTGAATTACTTAGCATACATTGAAAACATCTGACACTTATCAGCAATGACACCTTAGCGGACTTTTATAGATACCTCTACAAGTCTAAGCTACTCATTTCGTAACTATTCCTCAGGTGCTGAAGACTTTGCACTCGATGATAGTGATCCAATTCGAATTTCATCACTATCATTGGGCGTTACATACCAAACGTCTTCGATGGCGAGCCAAAAAGGACTTACACATTATTCACAAATGTATTTGTAAAACAGTGCATATCGTTGTGGTCCGTGGAATACACAATTGTGGCTCATCCGTTGAGTTTCCGCAAAATGATATTTCACAACTCGGAGAAACATAACTGCTTTAGCCACGACCTTCAATCTTCCTCTGCTTGAAACACAGATTATTGAGATGAAACTCACAAATCCGACAATGAAGATGCTTTCGGGGGACATTCCTGGCCTGAACTGTGTTAGTGTGCCAACAGTAGATCCCATACAAGATAATGATAACTATTCTATCCCCCTCACCGGCTGATTCTTTCTTCTTCAGGTATTGTGTTTGGTACAAATTTTATGCCCATGTTATACGAAATATCTAATCATAAAAAAAAAAGAAAATTAATCGAAAAGTATCAAAAAAATTAATAAATAAATAATTATACTATAAACTACATGCGATGCCCTGTTATGAAATCTCGATGCGTGCCCCTCAATCCGAAGTCAAGAAATTCCACAGGATTTTGTACCTTTAGATAATGCCCTCAAAAACTCGACTTTCCATTCAAAACCTCAAAATCAAACCAGTGAAAACTATGAATCAAAGTGGCTAAAGTGACACATACTCGTAAGCTCATATCTTGAAATAAATCAAGACATCAGATAAACATCAAATAAATCAAGACATCAGATAAACATTAAATAAATCAAGACATCAGATACATTCAATCTCACAAGAATCCACCAGGTGGACAGACTATTTAATCACTTCGGAATCGACTGCCTTTAGTCTTCCGTGGAAGACTATTCAGAAAGATACATTGCTGTTTGCCACCAGTTCTGAGAGGTCTAGATTCGATTTCCGTCGAATAATGAAGGAACGTCTAGAGTTCTCTTCAATCGGGGCTATACTTAGATTGCAGGTGGAGGACGTGGGGCTTTTCAACTCGCACAACATGAAAATCAACATGGGAACACCTTTACAGAGAAATACACGATAAGGATATGAGCAATAGGCTCTGGTATCGCTACAATAATATAAAATTGTTGTTAGTACTTCAAAAAAAAAAAAAAAAAAACGCCTGAAAGAAAAAAAAAACCATCCTATATGAAAACATCCAACATAGCAAACGAACAAAAGATGATCCAGACATTAAGTTCCCGAGACACCTAAGGCGTGTCCATCAAACAGTTTTCGAAGAAAATTTATTATACCTTGTGGCCCCGCGATGTCATTCTTTTTTTGTTCACTAATACTAGTATTTATAATCTATTTACGTTTATTCATATTCATGAAAAGGAGATGACAGAAAAATTCCATTTAAAATAACTATATAGCGAAAAATTTCGGATATCAAAATTCTACATCGCATCTCATTAAATTTGAAGAAAATCATTAAGAAAAAATAGTAGTATCCCCATTGGGCAGACTGTCCAAAGAAAAGGAAAGACGTTAAGAAAAGACGCCAAACGGCTTCTGAAATTCCCGTGTCTAAACGAAAATACGAACTGCATGAGTAGATGAAAAATTAATCCATTTCTCTTATTTTTTTTTTTCAAGTATGCAGAAGGGTAATGTAAAACATCTACTTCTCCTCCTGGAAGAAAAGTAAACTATCGGTTATTAAACCTTTTGTAGCTGGCGTGTCGCCAAACACACACACAAGTACAACGCGAAATGATGTGGAAAATGTGACTTTTACTACGGAAGCTCTGTGGAAAGAAGAAAAAGAGTAAACACGATCTACGAAGAATTATTAGTCAAAAAAGTTACTTTGGGAATACAGGTTAAAGGAAGTGGAAATTTTTCAAACATTTTACATGTTTTTGCTCTACTTTACGAAATTAAAAAGGTGTACAGCGTGAAAAAGCTGGTGTCTGGGTAGCATTTTAAAATTACACGGATTTATTCGTAAAAGTCAACGGATCTGAAAGATCTCGGTGTTTAACTCAAGTGTATTAAACTTGAGTTAAACTCGGTGTTTAATTCAAGAATATCGAGACTAAAGATGACAAATTTCATTATTATTTTCATAAATGTTGAAAAACGAGTATTTATGCAGTTTACAATTTAGATTATCTGAATAATTTTGGTCCTTTCGGAGAATACAATTAACGAGGTACAAAGCGACAGAGATCGTTCCAACTGTGCACGGTTCAACTATTAAAAAGTTAAAAAAAATAATAAATAAATAAAGCGTAAACCTTCCAACGTATTTCAATCATAACTTTAAAAATAATTAAATATGCGGAAAACAATGCAATAGTTAGGTATATAAATAATATTAGAAATGAAATAAAATGGGATGGATTTGTTCAATATATTGTGCCAAAGGAAAAAAAAAATCATTCATTCAACGGGATTTCTTTCCAAAAAAAAAACTTCGAATTTCTAAGATTGTAAATGTTATCAAAGAAACACGATTGAGGAAATTAAAGAACGCAAAATGTACAAGGCAGCATTGAACTTCAATAATGTATAATAGGGTGGTCTACTCGACTATCGTATAAGTACAGACCGGCCTATTTACTATCTGCACCCTGAAGGACAATATAACAGAAGAAAACTATTTTCATGTAAAATGCATTGAGGTAATCAGAACATTTCTATACGACTATAACTTACAAGAAAGCAATCTGTTTGTCATAGTATTATCGACCGACGTAGAGTAATGCATCTTCGGTGATGAGCGAGATCCGATTTAGACGAAATAAAAAGATCAGCATATTCAAAGGAAATAAATGATGAGCATCCTCCTAAAATACTAAAATGAATGAGTTTGTTTATGCAGCAAACCTACGAACGCTTTCAAAAGGAGAAGAAATACTTTTATGTAACAATTCAAACAAGTTAGTTAGGAAATTAAATTATTTTAATTCAGGTTATGACTAGATACATACAATGCTTTTAAATTAAACGCAATTTATGTAGCTGTTACTAAAATCAAGATGTTTTCATGACAAACTTCTCTCACATTAACCTTATGCGAAGGAACATCAAAAAGTAAATGAAAATTATTCATAAAAGAAAACACTAAACCAAGTAACAAATACAGTATATTCCTGTTGAAGATAAGGTTGAACTTGTAAAGGTGTTATTCTACATGAAATTTGCTGAATTTGTTACCGCTTTACTGTTTTCTTAAGTTTAAGTGATATTACCACGTTCGTGCCTATAGCGAAGTTATTATTTTGCAATTTATTTCTGAATTCCATCTAGACGTAATCTTCTTGCTTCTCCAAACATTTATTACATCTATCCGCTGTCGTCTTGATTCTGTCTTAGTAGAACGCATCCAGTTTCGTCTGAAGTCAAGTATTCACCGTTTTTCGCCCTTCATTATTTTAAAATCGGCTCTCAGTTAATCTTTTTGGGCAAGTCCAAAAGGTAATAATCAGACGAGGCAACACCCAGACTATACAGTACTGTAGGTAAAAGCGAAGTCAAATTTTGATTTTCGAATCACTTCAAAGGAAAAGTTGCATGTTGTCATGATTCATAATGATAGTCGAAAGGAATGTTTCAAATGAATGAAATGTTCATGGTAGGGAAACAAGCTTAAATAACCACAAGGAATATGCCAGACAGTGAAATATAGAAGAACGCTTAGTCTGAACTCTCTACAGTAATGTCAGGAGTGTTGTCAATTAAATGAGCGAATTCGATTTCTTGGTTAGGTCATAGAAGTACTGGTGCTAACACGTGTCCCACTCGTCTCGCTGAGGGCTTGTGTCAACTGCGACAATGTCGACCTGCGTTCCCAGGGAACGATTCTTCGTCAGCTTCAGAAATTTTCCGGGTCGTTTCCTAATGGTTTCAGCACCAGTTCTCTTACCAATCACCGACCATGAAATGTCGATTACAGACCGACTGCTTGTGTAGCACATTGCTATCATTCGGCCCTGAAGTCTGTTAATTCTATCGACTTTGCATTAACAATCGTACTGCTGTCTTCCCGAAGGCCTATGAGCACATAGATGTTTCTGGCACGTGATTATTAAATAGGACCAGGCCACCGGTGAGGTGTACGGATATTAATGGTTGGGCAGTTTATTCTCTGTCTGATGAGATGTTTAATGGTTACCATCTCTGGCACGTGGAGACAGCCAGGGATCCACTCCTTGGGTTTCGAAAGTGTGGGGCACGCTCCCCCTCCCGGGGAACACTTCTTTTCATGAAGTACTTTTTTTTTAATCGAAATATGGACAAACCAATCCTACTAATCCAGATATGAAGCGATTTTCATTTATTTCTGATATTCGTATTTTATTTCTTTGAGATTATATGTATTGACGTATACATTAATTTATAAAAGTATGTATATTCTTTGCTAAATTATAGGGCGCCTCCGTAGCCGGGTGGGAAGGAGCAGCAGTGCGTAGCACACGCTTCTTGATTAGACCGGGGTTGGAACCCGTCACCACCATATACGGAAAGGTCAGGGAATGACCACGGCATATTCCCGGAGTAATATGGCCTTAGTTGCTAATGCTCCTAAAAACCAAATAAGAACAACAGCTAAATTATAGGTCAAAGCTGTTTATTTGCATTAGTTCTGGAACTTGGGGGGGGGGAAGTGAAATTTATCAAAAATAAAGGGGCTCGAAAGCTTGGGACAACTAAAGCGGACATAACTGGGCTAACAGAAATGTGGTTTCACCTAGAAACATGGGATGATGAGTTTCACTATGGTCTGCACAATGTATTTAAGAAGGATATTTTTTAAACTTTTTTTATTCATTAGACTAGACGGTCCCAGCCGGCTTTCCAGGCAACCCCGCCCACCTATTTACAATAATGTACAGATATCAAGCATACACTGCCACTGGTTGGTTACCATCCCTGGCACGTGGAAGCAGCCAGGGATCCACTATTTTCGTACTGATAATACAAAATAAAGAAAAGAACAGGAAAGAGAAAAGAGCAGAAGAAGAAAGAAGTAGGGGAGGTAAACGAATTCAGCAGAACAGAAGCATCAGCAAATCAGTAGGTCCATGCATCCTAAAGCAAAAACTAAAGTGTCTGTTCCGCTTCTGAACAACTGTAGCTCCTTCTGGAACGATGGACAAAAATGCTTCGAACAGAATGCGACGAAGAATTGTCTTGCACTTCTTTAAAGAATCAGGAAGAATCTCATTGGAATGCTCCAGGCACTCTAAACGCGATTTAATGGAATCTTTGAGCCTCAAACACGTTGCAGAAATCTGTCCACAGCCATTGTAGAAGATGAAGCCACCATGATTGAATATGTCTTTTTAACCAAGGATTGTTGTCCAGCTTGAGTTGCAAGCAGTTTTGAATAGTCGGTCTGCATTTTACATCTGCTTGCACCAGCTCTAAGCTCTGAAAGTTTTTAATATCCAATTTGCGCATGGAATATCCTATTTCGCCTTCAGAACGCAGATTTATATTACCATTCACACAATTTACGTGTTGATCGTGCGCACTGTCTAAGTTACGATTCCTCTCAAATTGGAACAACCGAGAGGGAAACCACATCAGTAAGTTCTATCTGCTCAACAAACCATTATACATGTAACTGCTCGCATCAAATTCAGCACTATTCAAGAAAACTAACATATTATCGTGCAATGTACTCAATACACCTATTCAGAGGAAGAGCATATAAATCCTTAGAATCCAGTGAATTATCATACGGTAGAGCATTATGTTCAGGCACTTTAACTCTTCTAAAATATGTCCATATTCAATGTACATAGAATTCAGCGAATGTAAAACTGCAATAAGATCCAGCTTAATACTATTAGTTCTAAGATGTTTCATTTTAAGCCCATTGTCCATTCCCTTAAATCTTAATTCTTTCTACGCATAACAAAAATCACTTCAGCGAGGAGCAAGCTCAGTTAGAGACCACCCCTGCCAGGCAGATGAGCACCTGTCAAGAAATACATCGATCGGTTTCGGTAAATCGACAATAGACTTCAGTTCATTAGATCCAGTCAAAACACTGTAAAACCAAATCATGCGACCGTAATTCCAATGCAGCAATATCTGATGTAATAGGTTTAGATTCTGTTAGTTCTGATTTCGCAGACTATTCACATTCCTGTCTCCGCTTCGTGTAAAACTGAGGCATATGATCCTGATTCAATGGAATGGAATCTGTTTCAATAGATCCCGCCTGTTAGTTCTGATTTATCAGATTTTTCACATCCTACTTCTGCTTCATTATTACCACTATCGTTAAATGAGAACTTGTTTGCACTCTCCGTAATTCTATATTCCACAAGAGGATGTGCTTTTAAGGAAACGCAAGCTGTAAACATAGTATCCCTAGTATCGTTCCATCCGTTTGATCTTTTTACTCTGCCATGCGCATGCAAGGAATCAACTATAATCATTTTGTCCATTTGAACCCGTTATCCCATCCCTACATACTATACATTCTAAATCTAATTTTTTTTCCTGCTCAAAAGCCCAACATACTTATGGAGGACAGAAACTGAGGGGCCACTAATGCAGATGAAGAGTCAAGAAAAACCTTAAATCTACATTTATCACCTTTACTATCCAAACGCACTTGATGCCAGCTCTTTTATGCATCTCAATCAATGCCTAAGTAGGAGAGCAAACCTAACGCACCAATAAGGTTTATAGAGCCCACCTTAAATCCTTCGACTACATTGTTGTGACAGCCTATTCCCACGAGATTTCACATATGAATCAGCCCCAACTATGCGCTGTTGCTCTAGATCGGACTTTCCTCCTTTTTGTACCAATGTGTCGTTCTTATTCATTTTGCGTACACTATTACAGTTCATTAATAGTTCCTGCCATAGTACCTATATACAGTATAGACTACGTACTGTATTAATAACATTTCCTATTTAATTTTCGATGTAATTAACAACATGCTCAATATAGGCAGGTGGCAGTACTTATGTGGGTTACAGAGTTTGGCAACCAGGCACCATAGAGGAGATCTGACTGTGATCTATAAGGTTCTGAGAGGGGGAAGTAAAATGGATGAAAGTGAAATTTTACTGTTATAAATGATTCCAAAATATCAAACAAACCATTGATTCAAATTGCGGGAGAAGAGGTTTAGATTGGACTGCAGGAAGTTCTTTTAGCTAGCGAGTTGTTGATTACTGGAATATGAAAACGAAGGAAACGACTTCTTGGATCTTAGTTCAGCCTTACTGCTTGGGCAATTTTATTCGACAACTGGATAGTTATCTACGTGAGGAGGAAAGCACATTGCTAAGCTACTTTCTTTTCTACATTTTTGTATATGTTCTTTTATTTTATTGTCTTTCTTTATAATTATTTCTGATTTGTATCTTTATTCTTTTATTATTAGTGTTTATTATATTTTTTATTGTTAGTCTTACAGCACGGCGTTTATATTCATGGTCCGTCCATGAGTCTGGTAGTGTTTCAGGATAGCACAATCCGAAAGCGAAGCCGGCACATTCCAGCCGTATGTGCACCCACCGGTATAGCACTACCTCTGGTGGGTGCGGGATTTGTGCAATACAGTACACACAGGGAATAATAGACCCATGAGCTAGTCGAGGTCCGTCACAGCACATGCGCAGTTGTGGCTCACCTCCCCGTGGTGTAGACCAACATTGGGCAGGCTTTCCAGGTGATCGCCTGCCTGGTGACAAAGAGGCCAGAAACAACTAAACATAACACACACACTGCACACATTTCTGGCCTTTTACAGAGTTCTGTATCCATCACAGTGTACCAAAGCGGAGATCAACTAACGTTCAGGTGCTGTCCTACACAAGATATTATACATGTCTACATACATGTGTATCCTATGTGCACCGTAATATCGTATCGGTCTTGCGTTTCCATTTTGAAACGCCAATCCGCCCTAATGCTGTTGGCAACAAAAACATCAGGATGGATCGGTGTACGAAGCTGAAGATATGATAAGAATATTAGGAGCGTCTACACATCCATGACAAACTGCAGTGTAGAAAGTGAATTCCCAAATGTCTCAACGTTTCAGAACAGGATTTTGGCTGCACCACGTACAGCAATATGAAAACGAAGGAAAAGTATTCTTGGAATACATAATAACTGTGGATCAGACATAGAAAAAGTACCCAAAGAAAAATACCAATTGCTGGTAAAGCAAATATTTTAGGAATAGCATCATCATATCATAATATGATATGATGATGCTATTCCTAAAATATTTCTCTCGCTAACTGTAAAGCAGTGTTTAATGCGTAAGATACACCGGTGGAAATTAAAAAAAAAAAGGAATAAATTAGCTAAGTTCTTATACGAGATTAAGTCAAATTAAAACGGGACGGGAACTATACACTTCAAAGAGAAATATTTTAGGAATAGCACTTGGCGCATAATGAAATGCGTGTTCCATTGGCTTTTGAGCCCTGCTCTTGGGAAGAGGCTAAGCATCGTTTTTCATCCCAACCGCCGAATGTTTTCTCTCAATAAGCGAATGGCTCTGCTAGCAAAACATTACAGATACATCAATAATCACAGCTACGCAGCTTTCAGTTGAACTTCGTACGAATCACCAGCTGTTTCCAATAACTTGACTTTAAAACAACACCAGCGGAGTAAACTGATGTTTAAGCAGCTGATTATATCTAACTGTGCACTTGCCTAATGCGAATTAAAAAAAAAAAAAAAAGAATCACTATTGTATTCTTGAAAAAAAAAAAAAAAAAAACTGTCATAATATTAGTTAAAACCTGAATGCCATATTCTCGGCTAAAAAGATCTTCTGAAATCCTACTAATATACCCTGGTTTTCAAAAAAAATAATAATAATAATAAAATAATAAAAAGTTTAGCGAAATAAAGCCACATAAGTGCCATCTTTTTCACTTTTATTAAAATTTTTACTTGATAATAATTATGTATTTCTCTTAATTAAAGAATCATTTATCTTCTGTTTAATTTATTGGGATAGCTCTAAATACCATTTACCTCTTTTCACAACAGAATTTTCCCACAGGTTGTTTGTCGCCAATTCGACTGGACAAAAATATATAGGGACTTTGTAAATGAGCTATTTTTTATATATATATACTTTTACTTGCAGTCACAAATACATGAGGCAGTTCAGAGATGGCGTGAAAATGTCGCGCCCTGGTTGTAACGCTAGCGAAATAGGCGTTAAGCTTGGTATGCACTGTTTATATTAGTTAGGAAAGCTCAAACCATGAGGGATTAGTTTCAGAAAATGAAGCTAATTTGTTGCGAAATGAAATAATCTTGCATCTTCATCTGATAACTCAGTCACTTGTGAAGACGGTAGTAACTTCCCCCTGAGGTCGATGGGTTTGAAATTAAGGCCTTTATAAATATTCCTCGTCAGACGCTGTATTACGAAGGCACAGCTGAACTATTAAAACGTGTTTGGGCTACTCTATGAGTAAAAAAAAAAAAAAAAAAAAAAAAAAAGATGCACTATCATTTCGTTAGGACTCGAACATCTGTCCGCTAGATACACGCTTTGTTTAACAAATCCATTAAAACGCCGAAGCGTTTTTAAAGTGAGAGCATCACCATGTTAAAAAAAATAATAATAAATAAATAATATAACGGCAAGCTGCCAACATACCAGCTGTACTCTCAAAAATAAAAACATGAATTCACATATTAGTACCTGCGAGGCACAAACGCTACATGGTTAAAACAGTGATTTTTTTTTTTTTTTAATATCTAATTCGTATTTTATCAATGAGCCGTTCAGTCTTTAAATTGTATTGTTCCGTAACATACGGAGTTTGATCAATTCCAGAACTACTTCGTGATACTCTTCGTATATTTTTAAATTTATGTGTGCAAGAGTATTATGCAATTTTGTTAGACACTAAAATTTAATATGACCGAAGTTCACCTGCCTTGCAACTTCGTGTTTTTCAAACCAGCAATCTCCGTTCGGCATTAATAATGAAAAATGCCCCACATGTCACATACAGGAAACACTTGTGCCACGCTTAGGAATAATCATTTCGGCCATTTTTATCGTCTGAAATCCTTGATGTAATAATATATTCTCAAATTGCATCACATTCTCCCACAACGCATCCTTTTATAGTGAAATTAATCGCCCTCGCGTGATGAAACAAGCTTGCTCTCGATTTCTCGTGGTAGATTTTCGAGTGTTCTGATGTCGAAAATTACGATCTCATTTTAGACTCGCCGCTTATTCAAGATTACAGAATCTTCATCGGTGGAAATATGTACAACTGTTCTTTAATATCAGCGTTTTTTTTTCAGCTTGTTCTGCTTTAGACATAGGTGAGTTCATGCGAACAAAACAGTGTCCACCTTTAATCTTTTCTTGAGAGAAAATAAAATAACGCTTATTTCTTGTCACAGCTTAGAACATAATTTCTGTCATATTATTCATTTGACTGGATTCGACATTAAAAGAGAAAAATAAAACTATGTTCTAGTTTTTAGTTTATAATTTAACACTGCTTTTAGTTTATAATTTTTCATTTTCAATGCAGATCGATATAAATAAATGCATCGAGCAATTCAACAGAACCATCCAGCGCAAAAAATTCATTAATGCGATGCGATTAATTAGAGAAGCACAGGGTGTCGTCCACACAAATTAGTGTAGTCCGAGAACTTTATAAAGAAAATCGATGCTACAAAACACTGAGGTTCGCTACGTGTAACAATAAAGAAGACACGAAAGAGAATTAACTAATACAAGGAAATGTGTAGCTCTAGATGTCGCTGCTAGGATCTCACATATAAAATAGTCCGATGCAAATGAAAGATGCAATCAAAAATAGGTGCACTTTGTAGTTTGCATTAACTTTGGTTGGGTAAAGAAGCGGATATCATAGTTCTTGGTTATGCTGGAGTGATTAGATTAGTGCAGGATTTGAGGGAAAATTTGGCGCGTGTGAAAGCGTGCGTGTTTTTTTTTTTTTTTTTTTTTTTTTTTTGTGAAATGCGAGTAGAAATATTACTATAATGCCTGAGATATTACTGTTAATGAATATATTAATAATATTAATTAATATTAACTAATATTAATAATAGGATACTAATACCTGAGATACAGCTATTACATGGATATTATTATTAACGCCTGGCTCAGTAATTGAAAAGCAAGAAAATGTTGTTGCAATCGATAATGGGAATCTAGTCTTTCCATTTAAAGGGCAAAGGTGTTACCAACTAAGATTAGGACGTTGGTGAATTTACAGAAATATGCACAGCTTGCCACACACTCCTCAGTAATTACATGCTATTTACATATAAACGAAACGAACATGCCGCGGTAAGTTCCATTCTTTCCCACCTCCAGTAAAATTTGTTATGATATATTTAGAGGTACTTTTCAAATCCATTTAACATTTTACAAAAATATTTATTTATAAACTTAAGAATTAGTATGTAACCTTAAGGAATTCCTTGTGAACAAATTCTATGAATTCTGTGTTACTGAACTTTACAAATGCATAAGTTTCCATTGAAACACCATGAATATTCACATATATTCTTTTCTTATTTTCAGAGAAAATTAATATACTGCAAAATCCGGTGCAGTAGCTGGTAATCCAATCCACATTTCAGATATATAATAGCATTTCAGAGAAGAAATGCAGATACCGAATGCGTCTGATCTTTAATCAAATATAAAAGGTATTTCGATCGAATATATTTTTTCAATATGATATTGAAAATAAAATAATTGTTGGTTCTGTTCCTTGGTTCGGAATATATTTTATTGTTCAATATATTAAATGATCCAGAAATAAATACATCTGGAAAAAAGCTATTGGACCGGCTTTATATCGAACAGGATAGTTGGTTACGATGTAATTCTTTATTCTGGTGGGGCTACCATTACGAGCAGGGCGCATTTCAGAAGTTGTCGGCAAGAATAAAGTCCAATTAGTCGAGATCACTATAATTCTCAGACAAGCACTCGTGTTCGGAAAAATTACGTAATTTTGCAGAAACCCGAATGAAACTGTTAAAGTTATTAATTTACCAAGATATCGCTTGAATTGTAGATTATTTCGTAAATTATATATTTGTTCTCATCATCAGATCCGTCGGTTTGTCCTATGGGAGATGCTATGAAAAAAAGGTTTTCTGATCTCAAACGAGATGTGTAGCTTTTCATAGAGGCACTAGTCTGTTTGGTGATCATTTCAGAAAGGAAGCAAGGCTTTGTGAAATAGATACTCGAGTATTAATTGTCGGAAACTTAAACGAGCTACATTTGGCGCTTCAAGGTTTTGGAAGTAATAAGTTCAATATAAGAGAAGTCTGTGCATATCACTTAAAAGTTCTGGTTTCACCGATCTAAGTCAATTAATGTAACATCAGTTACTAAATTTTATCGATTTTCTGGAAGAAAATGATAAGAGAGACAACTTGTCATATTGTAAGAAACAGAATAAGCAATTTAAAGAAAATGAACTCGTTTTAAGAGTATTTTAAGCATATCATTTTATTGGATAAATCAGAAAAGAATATCTGAATGTTGTAATTTGAATCAATCTGGTTCAATCTAGCTATGGTGGCAACAAAATCTGACCTGCTCGAGGATTTCAGCGGATTTTGTGCTTTCAACTTTGCTGTATTATTCTCAGATTTCACAAGGTCCTAACGGAAAGAAGCGAAAACTTCTCATTAAATTTATTTAAGAATATAATTTATATGTGAATGACGATTGTCTTCTTTAACACTGAAAATTCAAAATAATGACAAAATAATAATAGGTGTCTGGTTTTTTTCGTTACTTATTAAATTCACTTAATTAAGGATTCACTAACGCATTAAGGGCTGATGCCTCAAGCTGCGAAAGAGTTAGATTATGTATATTTTAGTGCACTTGCATCATTTATACACAGCCAATTATAGATTAGCAAATTTGCAATAGCGGCATCGTTTAAGTTTTATCTCATACTCGTCGTGAATACCTTCACGACGAGTTGCCCCGACATTGCACTACTTCGAATAAGTAACGCTTCACCTGAAGGAGAAGACTGTTGTTACTTATTCTAGGTGGATACCACCACCCAAGATGGCACCGTTTCAGGGCTATATGGCCCTTCTTCGGTGAGTGGGTAGGTACCTGCTAATCTATAATTGGCTGTGTATAAATGATGCAAGTACACTAAGATATATATTGAGAGATTCACTTAATTGATTTATTAAGAGATTTATACGCCTCACAGTTCTCCCACTCTCAGCCAACAAATAACTGCAATCGAGAGGTTTAAACAGACATGATTTTCTTTACCATGTTGAGATTCTCCTATAGCATTTCAATAATCTCATGAATAATCAAATCGAAGGGCGAACTTTGTAGATAAACGGTTACAAATCATAATAATGTACTAAAAAGACTGATTTAGCCTGACATTAAGTTAAATCACGAAACGAATATCCATATTTATAGCTATAATTGACACGCGTTTATCTGATAATATTGGTCAAAGTAACTCTTGCACATACCTTAAGAGTTCTTATCTGTTACCCCAACTGGACATATTATCTAGATGTTCTGGGGGCAGAAACGTTTCACGTGAGAGGGTAGCTAATATCAGGGAAGAGAGCCTAAAAAACTTCAAGGGTTGTGTTAGGGTTGTTAAATATACTAGAACAGTAAATCTTAATTGTTTATACAGTAACGTTAGAAGTGTCGTCAATAAAATGAGCGAATTCGAACTGTTGGTTAAAACAAGTAACGTGGACATAATAGGGCTTACAGAGACGTGGTGCCACCCGTAAATTGGGGATGGTGAGTTTCAGTACGGCTTGTATAATGTATTTAGGAAGGATAGGGTAGATAGAAGGGGTGGTGGGGTAATGCTTCTTATCAGAAGCAGCCTGAATGTGACGATAGCTTTCCCGGATTCAGATATTTCACATGATAGTATAGAGTCTGTATGGTGTGAGATAGTTGGAAACAAAGGTATAATGCGAGTAGGAGTAATCTACAGACTAGGTGATTGTGAAGGTTACGACAAAAGCCTCTACATGCAAATGGAATGGGCAAGTAAGCGTCAATGCCTTATTATCGGTGATTTCAATTTGCCTCTAATTGATTGGAGTAAATGGGAAGGAAACTCGACATGGGGAACAATTTTTAAATCAACTAGATGACTGTTATTTGTATCAACATGTCAGGGAAAGTACTAGAGAAAAGAATATCCTAGACCTCATTATCACACATGAATCAGATGACATAACAGGGCTGACAGTAGAGGAACCAGTAGCAGCAAGTGATCACGGAGTTCTACGGTGGATGATGACGAGAGAGGTAGCAGAAGTAAAAGGCAAAGGAATGGGTTTTAATTTCCTAATCTGAAATTAAAACCCATTCCTTTGCCTTTACTACATGGCCTCTATTAACTGGGTAGATATCGTGCAGAAAATGAATACATTTGAACTGTGGTACGCTTTTAAAACATTAATCACAGATGCCTTGAATGCGTATATACCATTAAAAAAAAAAAAAAAAAAAAAATACTCCACGGGGAGGGTTCCAAGTTGGATGAATAGTGAAGTTGCCACATTACTTGAACAGAAAAAGGTGGCATGGAAAGGTTACAGAGCAATAAAAAGTACTGAAGCTTATAACAGCTACAAGGTGATGTGTAATAAAGCCACAGAAAAGGTTCGACAGCCAAAGGCAGTTTATGAGAAATCACTAGCAAAGAGGGGGGATAAAGAATTCTTCACATATATAAATGCCAAGAAGAGCAGGTCAAACCAGATCGGACCTTTACGTAAGGGAAAGGGGATAGTATTAAATACACCAGCTGCCGTTGCAGATGAACTCAGTTATTTTGCATCGATATTTACAAATGAAAAACCTTTTTTGGCAATGGGAAATTGTGGGAGCGAAGTTAAAAAAATATGTAATTAATGATATTGAAATTTCGCAAGATTATTTAATGAAAAAAACCTTCGCGCCTACAGACCAGTAAGGCTCCTGGAGTTGATAGAATATACCCTATAATCTTAAGGGAGGCGGCAAGCGAGTGCATTGAACCATTGAGGCTAATTATGCGAGCATCACTAGACTCTATGGAGATTCCCTTGGATTGGAAAAGTGCAAATGTACCTCCCATACATAAGGGCGGTTCTAAAAGTGAAGTTGGAAATTATCGACCTGTTAGTCTGACTTCAGTAATAGGGAAAATCATGGAGGCAATGATCAAGGGTGGAATTCAGGATCATTTAGATCGAATTGAAATTCTCAAGGATACTCAGCATGGTTTTGTAAAGGGAAAATCGTGTTTAACAAGTCTGGTTCGCTATTTCGAAAGGATCACTCACGAGCTGGATTTGAGGAATAATTTCGACATTGTTTATTCAGACTTCAGCAAAGCTTTTGATTCAGTCCCACATGAGCGTTTGCTTTATAAGCTGGAACAGGTTGGAATCACTCGGAAAATTCTTAGATGGATAGAAAGATGGCTTCAGGGCAGGAGGCAGAGGTTTGCGATAAATGGCTATTCCTCAGATTGGGTTGATGTAAGAAGTGGGGTTCCCGAAAGATCAGTATTAGGACCACTGTTGTTTTTAATTTTCATAAACGACATTGATGAAGGGATAGAGGGCGTGACGTCTAAATTTGCAGATGATGTTAAAATTGGTAGAGTAATTAATGAACACTGTCAAGCTGAGCTTCTTCAGAGAGACCTAGATAGACTTCAGGAATGGTCAGAAAAATGACAGCTATGCTTTAATCCAACAAAGTGTAAGGTATTACACCTGGGAAACAGTAATCCCAAAAAAACTTATTCACTTGGTGGAGTTCAACTAAACCCAGTGCTGGAGGAAAGGGACTTGGGTGTTACGATACGGTCAGACATGAAATTCTCTGAGTATTGTAAACAGGTTGCAAGGAAGGCCCATGGTGTCCTATCGATGATCTATCGAACTTTTGCAAGTAGAGATAGGGACGTGATAATCCCATTATATAAGGCTTATGTTAGACCACAATTGGAATACTATGTTCAAGTATGGAGACCGCACCTAAAGAAAGACATCGAGCTTTTTGAAAGGGTGCAAAGACGGGTAACTCGCCTGGTGAGATCGGCAAAAAGGGCGTCCTTATGAAGAAAGACTTCGAATATGTGGGTTGCAGAATTTGGAAACTAGACACCTTAGAGGAGATTTGATTGAGGTGTTTAAGGCTCTGAGAGGCATCGGTAAAATGAATGAGGACGAAATTTTCAAGATTATAAATTATTCTAGAACTAGGGGACATAAATTCAAGTTATGGGGGGGGGAATGTTTAGATTGGACTGCAGGAAGTTTTATTTTAGCCAGCGAGTTATAAATTACAGGAATAAGTTGCCTTCATGGGTGGTAGAGGCCGACAGTTTGGGGAAATTCAAAGGTCATCTGGATAATACTTTTGGGTAAGGGAAGCGCATAGGGTGATAGGTTTAATTTCCTTTTTTTTTTATTAATTATTATTATTATTATTTTTTTTTTTTTGTTTTTATCATTGTTTTGTTAGGATTTCTTTTTTTTTGTTTTTATCATTGTTTTGTTCGGATTTTTTTTGGCTGCGGCAGCATAAGCCATAGGCTTTCTTGCACCATGCCATCACTAATACTAATAATTGGTTTACTTGTAAATTTCACAATATAAATTATTTCACTTGTAAATTTCACTATATTTGTCCATTGCACTGCAAATAGTACTCTGTTTTTCTAATACAATGCAAATACCCACCCTCGATCTGATGGCTATACCGAGCAAATAATGCTAATAAAACTGATTTATTATTATTGTAAACCGATCACTAATTGTCATCTTTTAGTGAATTTCCCCCTAATCCGGGATAAGACTGGCAATCATTGCGTTAATGGTTTTTTTAAAAAGAAAACAGCCCGGAATTTGCTTGTAATTACTGACTTTCACATTTCTAATCCCTTTTGAAACTGTTCGGTCTGCTGTTTAGGAAATAGTTGCTACCGAAATTAACAGGCTCAATATCGTTACAATCCTAATAGTATTCTAACCTGGCTTGATTCTCAGCATCCTGAATGCAGTGCTTGATAATGAATTACAATGCGGAATCAATCTGACAATTTAAAACCAACCTTCTCTGACTTTACTATAATTTGGAAGATTTATATGCTAATCCGAAAGGCTTAGTATATACGGGATAATCAACTTCCGTTCCTTTAGTTCGAATTTCTTTTCCTGTTTAATCAGTTCCCTCTCTCTTCAGTAATATCGAATAAATTCCTCTACCTCGAAAAAGTAGCTCCTTTCCTGCTTTGATACTTACCATAGCTTTTCGCCCTGATTAACCCGACAAAGAATCGATATTTAAACCCATTTGCAAGTAGCGATCTCTAGAGAGCATTCTTATAAAAAATATTAATTTCCTGTGAGCTCTACAATCAGAACACTATCTCGTCTTTCATTCACTGAACTAAGAAATAAGTGATTTCTGCTAAATAAAAAGAAAAGTGTGGAGAGGGCGCATAGGTCTCGAAGGCAAGTAATTTGAAATTTGATTAAAACGTGGAACGCAGTTTAAAAATTATAAAATTATTGAGGAACTAAAAGGATGCAATTCCAAATAAAAAGAATGTCATTCCTAAACTGCATGTATTTCTTCCGTTCAGTTCACAATGACCTTAAGTTGAATTAACATTTAAATTATTGAATGTCGCTAATGCCGCCGAATAAATCACCGATGGTTTCGAAACTATCTCACCAGTCAGTGCGATGCTGTTACTTCGTGTTTTCATCACACAACCAGTTGATAAACGAGAAGTAGGCAGCGCCTGCTTTCTTTGGGTGATCCATCAAAAGCGGACACCAGGACATGCCCAATGGGATTCCATTAGAACTCCACAGAAGTAACAGGTCAGGCTGTTCTTTGTCGACAAGAAAAAAAATTGCGTGGGATTCCTGTTGTTTAGTTGCTTTTGCCTGTAGATCGTCTGCCACGATGAGTTCTACGTACAAAAACTAAGTTACATTCTTCACCTGTCAAGGAATGTTAAATAAACGAGTTTGAAAATGTCACGACAAACTGTAGAATGGGGATAATTTTCAGGTCCAATAAAAGTAAAAAGGCACTGGCCTTTTTACTTTTATTGATTATATAGGGAAAATAAAAAAAAAATATAAATAAATAATAAAATTAAATGGCATGTATACAATTGAAGTAAAAAAAAAAACAAAAAACAGATGATTAAATTTACTGTTAATACTCTATAGTCATTAAACGTAATTTAATAGCTTAACCATTAAATAAAACGAGTTTTCATTTACTTAAATTCCAGGAGGGTAAAAGTAAATTTCAACCAATCCGAACGTTTTGTCAAGAAAATGGTCCGATAAAGGAACGCGATCCCAAAAATTAAGAAGTATGACCTACACGGTTCCCAATCGGTGTTTCCTAATTTCCTAATCGAGGTTTTTCAAGCTCAGTTGAGTTCAATGGCCATCACTAGTGATCTTCACAATGATTACAAAAGGGTGTTAGTGAAATAAAATCACTTCTGCTTACACTCATTCGGAATATCTTTGGAATCATTCATACAAAATGATTTTGCTAAAATATAAATTATAGAAATTCAATGAAACAGATTCATTAACTGGTTCAGCGACTAGAATCTTAGAATTCACTACCCCCCCCCCCCCTTCTACCTCTATTAGCTGTGGAATTATTAAATGACATTATTAAATATAATCTCATTTAATAATTTCACATGGACTTATTTGGAGGAAATGCATTTTCCCCATTAAGTCCGGAAGATCGGTACCATGCAGATTTTCTACCTGTTTTGTTGCCATTCCTCATTTCTAAATTGCAAAGTGTTTTTAATTATAACACTTATTACATGCATATGTTTAAGTAACTTCACATGCGATATATTTAAGTTTCGGATAGAAATCGGGAAAGATGCTGACATAATTACAGTTGCTCCAATGCTAACATAATCACAGTTAAATCAGACTGGCGCAAAAGTACAGGATCTGGCCAAAGAAAGCACAGAAATTTTATTTTGCTATGTTTTCTAAAATATTAATACAAATGCTGTTTATTTTTAAAAAAGAACATATATATTGAATCTCCAATATTTTATATATTATTATATTTGCTTTTAAAATAACTCGTAAATGTATATTTTCCTCAACACTTCGTTTGCTGTTTGTGTACTTCGAATTTCCCTCAGAAGCTACGGTTTTCTTTTGTAATGACATTGATATCTGCCATTTTGTTGTTTTGAAAATTATTTGATAGCTATGGCCTGGAAATGTATATTCTATCTGTCAAGTAAACGCACAGAAATAAATCTGATGCCATTAAATCTATAGATCGTAGTAGCCAGTTTAAATTTCCATTACGGGAAATTAATCCATTTGGGAGAACAGCGTGTACCCATCGTGACTCGCTGCATGACAAATTCTTGTTGTTGGGCTGGTTCATCTTGTTGAACCAGAAGGCTCAAGTAGATCACATTTCTTACACTTAAAATAGGAGGAATTTTTAGATCATATACTGGTATCTTTCACCATTCACTGTCGCAGTTTTGGGTTGATCATGCTCCACAAGGTATGGACCATAAGTCTGCTTATCATAATCCATAACTCACACTAGCAAATTGTGGGTATGAAGTCTTCTTTGATATATATTTAGCGGATTAAATGGCTCTAAACTGATTTTTTCCCCTCTAGGAAACCATTTAAATCAAAGTGCACTTCGTAGCTGTCCACTTTCCCGTTATGAAATGGAGGTGGACATCTACTAATCAGCTTTTAATATGAAAGAAAACGGAGTATCAATTTTTCTAACGTTTATTTTTAAAATAAACTTAAAGGTAAAACATATGCTTTTGTAGAAAAGCAGTTTTTTTTATTTATAAAACAGCAAAATAAAATTTACATTTCTTTTGCCGAATCGTCATATTCAGAAATAACGCTTTTCGAAAATACACAGTGCAACAGAAGTAGCATTATTCTATATATCATTTTAAAGGACTATGGAACTGTTTTAAAACTTTATACGGTTGAATGGTTGTTGTGCTTTAGGCGCATCAGCAACATCTGCCATATTGCGTCGTATATGATATATGTGTAAACTGTGCGTGTTCTGTGGCCCATTTGTTCTTTGCTAAACAAAACACTCGTGTTTCTGGGGGCGGGGGGGGGGGGATCATGCTACCAAGACATGTGAATGACTAACTCAGTCAGTGTGAAAAAAGTCCATAAAAATTCAAGTCTCGATGAGATTCGAACTCAGGTCTTTTCCACCCGGTATGGGGAGGAGAGCGATTATGCCAACTGTGCTAACCATAAGGGAAAAACTTCATACAATTCAGAAGTGTCAGTGGATCGTCAGATGTTGATATCGAGTTGTTATACTGCCCATGGTTCAGTAAAACACCAGTCAGAATCAGTCAAAAAAAATCCTTCATCTGCCCATTCTTTCTATTAATTTGTTCGAAAACCCTCCTTAAATTTTTTAAAACTACCACCTTCCACAACGCTGGGCGGAAGTTTATGCAAAAATCAATATCTGGCTGTATGCAAATTTTCACACATACTTTCTACAAACATCTTCTTTCAATCTATGTCCCATTATGTGTCGTCTGGGAAAGAGACAAGATACCATTGGCGTTTACTTAACCTTTCAAAATCATACATTTTAGTTAAGTCAACATGCAAATGCCTAGTCTCCAAAGAATATAATTTTCAGAAATCGTCTTTCTTTGTAAAAAAAAAAAGAAAGTTGTGCCCCAACTAACCTTGCGGCTTTTCTTTGCATGTTTTCCGCCGGATCTATATCCTTTTAAAATTAGGTACACAAATCTGCATGCATAATTCCATACGTGGCTTAATTATTGATTTGTACCAAGGGATAATTACCTCTTTCTGCTTATTAGCAAAGTTCCTGTTTATATCATTGACAGATTATCATGAGCAGTTCTAGCAGTCTGCTTGCCATGTTTAGAGAACTTCAAGTTGACTTGTTCGGTTACCTCTAGATCTTCTGCCTTATTAGATATCTTGAGTTTGGCGCTACCTAAATAGTATGTTATTCCAGGATTATTGGTACTAAAGTGTAGTCCCTTGCATTTATCAATGTTAAAGTTGAAATGGAAATATTTTTCGGTCCATCCCTGCCTAAGTTATCCAAATTACTGTCATTGCCAGCATCGTTAATATCTGCAAACCGACATGAAACTTTAAATTCTTTCATTAGTATCATTAATGAATATTAAAAACGTTGAAAGCTACAGCGATCCCTATAGGTTAATCGCATCGGATTAATCCATGAAGAAACGGTACCATTTATAACCAGTTTCCTACCATTTAACCGTCCCTTTATTTATAGTAATAAATTGGCACTAATGCAATATAGCTCGCTCCAATTTATACAAAAATCTTTCACCTGGAACAGCATGTAAAGTTTTACTGATATCTAAGTAAGATTTCAAAATTATTCTTCGCATCCAGTTCCTCTGTGACAATCTTATAGTAGCTAATCAGATTGGTCAGACATGATCTCCTTTAACAAATCCATGCTGTGATTGTTTTGTTGCTCCAATTAAATTAAAATGATCTGAATTTCTTCTTTAAATATTGACTCCGTTATCTTCCTTGGTACAGAGTTAAAACCTAGAGGTTTATAGTCATTCAATTGCCTCTTTTTATCCACCTCTGTTAATAAGAAATGCGTATCTTCAATCTCTAGGAACTTCCTCAGAATTATCAGGATGCTCTGATATTTGTAAGTAACTGATTGCATTTGTTCAGCCCCATGTTCTTTTTATGTTTAGCTGCAGAATTTAATCCCCAACTTCTTTCAGTTACAATAAAATCATTTTACTTCCTCTCTAAATATACTGTACTATTCAGATTGTCAACAACGTTAATAGCAATACCAATAGTTATACATCGTAGAGATCAATAATGTTTGGTAACAGTCAACATAAGCAAAGAAAGAGCTGAAAGTACGCGAATGAAACGGTATTCGAACGCGTTTCGGTACAATGCACGATTGATTCGAATAACCTATTATATACTGAATGGAGGTTTCTTTTTTAAAATCTGAGTGGTCTTTTCTGCGGGTTTTAATGCACCATTGGAAGAGTGCATTTCAGTACAATACTCCCTTCTGCTAACGGTGACTAGAGATTCTGAATAGAATATCCCCCATGAAAAACGAAATAAGCATTATTTGCTTGCTGCCAATATCTGTTGTAATAAAATTTTAATAAATAATAACATGTGCTCTCGGAGAGTCCCTGAGTGCGACTTCAATTCTGTGCCCACATCTCAGCCGTCTCCATCTATCTGATAGGTTTCTGCCTTTTCAGCTACTTTCATGTGCCCAGTCACTGGATGCTGACCTGAATAAGTTTGCTTGCGACAAGGAATACAAACGCCACATCCTTGAATTGTACTTTCCTGTTCCTGATCCTCGAAACTTATCTGAATGCCGTAAGCCAACACCATCTGATATGAAGATGACTTACTAACTTGTCAGTATTACAATGGGAAATGATGAACTTACTACCTCATTATATTACTGTATATAAAATAATTTGTTTTCATCTAGATCTTCCTTGTATATTATGATATAACTGTATTATACTTTGTTTTGAGCCGCTTCCTTTTATACGCCTACATATGTGTTTCCTTACGTTTAATTTATTAATGTTCTCTGTTTATCATTATATTGTATCATCTCTGTTAACCCCTGGCCTGATAGCCGTGAAAGGCAATATTTAAATATATCGATTGTGTTATTATTATTGCAATAAAGATATCTTAATTTCATTTTAACCACTGATATTTCAAGAGTTAATGATTCTGCATTCAGAGGATTGTACTAAAAGAAAAAAAAAATGTTATGAACTAAATGATGCCTCATAATCATGTAAATATCACGTAATTTTACCACGAAATTTACCATGAGAATAGATATTACAGGATATCCATTTTATGCATGGATATCCTGTAATTCTATGACAAGGTTACACAAGCAAGAAAATGGGAGCAGAAATGTTTCCTTTCTAACCAGTACACAGTTGAACTTAAAATATTGCCAACGTGAATGTTGTTCGAGTTGACTTTCTTCTTCAGAGCACCAGACTTCGCAAATAATGGATCAGAACGCACACAAGTCCTTAAGCAAATTTTACGATATTCTCTGATGTGCAGGCTGCTTAAGCACACATATGCTTGTTGTTTGTTTGTTATTTGGTTTTTAGGAGCATTAGCAACTAAGGCCATATTTTGCTCCGGGGGTATGCGGTGGTCATTTCCTGACCTTTCCGCATCCTCCGTATTTGGTGGTCACGGGCTCGAACCCCGGTCTAATCAAGAAGCGTGTGCTACGCACTGCTGCTCCTGCCCATCTGGCTACGGAGGCGCCCACACATATGCGAACCAGGGTATATGACGCTAGGTCACATTGACTGATGGCGCCCCCTCTAGCCGATGCGAAGATTTTCGTTTTTTAGAATAATTAAATTTTATTTACAAAAAGTAAATTTTACGCAATATAACACTAAGTTCTAAATAAAAAATAAAACTCTTCATAAAGACTTCAAGGTTTAGGAGCGTTGGCGCCACAAGGCTAGTCACTATTCCACCTTATCCTAGAACTGGCCCTGATGTGAACTGTCCATACGCTATACTCTTCATTTCTTTATCATAGAAAGTATCAATCCAAACGTAATTCCAATTGCTTCAGAAAGGTAAGATTTGCAAGTTTTGTGCTTCGAGAGTAGTGGTGGTGGAGAATGCACTAGCACATGAAACGATTTCGAAGACTACAATTTTTGTGTAACGTATTGCAACATGTTATTTTAACTTCGTAGCTTGAAAATATGGAATTCGAGACAGGTAAAGTGTTCTTGTTTACAAGGAGGGGTAGCCCATAGTTTATAAGCGATAGCCCACTGAGGTCGTGATTAGTTGTTAAATCATGTGTAAATATCATGTAATTTTACTTGCTTTAGGGAAGGGAGAAACCGGGTTTCCAGAAGACAAAGTACCGCTCCCCCAGGATAAAAAGAATTAATTCAGAAAGAAAAGGAAGTGTGCATGCAACGACATTCTCCATACAGAGAAGTAATCAGCGCGATTTAGTGGAAAGTCACGCAAACGTCCTGAATACTTACAGTATGTAACATTTTGTTGGATCCTGCTGCATACACAGTTTAGTGGACTGAAAAAGAGGAATAAACAGTTTTGAATGTTATTTCAAGATCTCGTAGTGTACAACAGAATTATGAATAACACAGAAGAAATTTGATTTTAGATAAGCTCAGAAAATCGATCAGAATGCTGTGAGTCATCACAGAAACGCAGAATGTAATTATGAATGAGGCTTTGCGCATAGAATTTTGGTGTTACAGAAACACAGAAGAACAATAATTAATTCTGTTAAATTTCACTGAATTTTTACACTTTTGCTACTTGCTACGGTAATCCTACTTGATAACGTTATTAACTTTGATTTTCAATGCATTTTGTGTTGTGAGATGTTATAGATATTTAAGCATTTGCTTACGTTTAAGCACTTAACGACATTGATAATTGGAAATCGTTTTTCCATCTTCGATATTTACCCAAGCTTCCAAAATAACTAATCTAATTATATTTCCATTGAACCAAATATCGAATGTCAAAAATTTAAAACTGTTTTTCATGTTATAGAATCGGATACTTAATCCGCCAATCACCGACAAATACATCGAGTTATCCCTAGGTGACTAAGCATGTAATCAGTATTCAATCATCTGGAAACCACGGATAAATACTTCCCAAGCCCTATTCTTCTATAATGAACTAAGCGTATGTTGTTGATATCCTACTAAGAGATGAATGATTATCATGCCACTTAACATATATCATTAATATACGTGTTGCCCAATTAATGTCATGCGTATATAATGAAATAGCAATCGTATCTAAGTGGTTACATTGAAAATATAGAGAAACACAAATCTGTTCAAATCCTTGAGATACCACAAAAATGATACATATTTTGAATGTCACTTTAGTTAGAATTGAAATAATTTTTACGAATTTTGCCGTTTAAGAGTTTATAAACTCCTGTACAGACTTTCCAATGTACAAAAAGAAAATTGTTTATTTATTCATTCAATCATTGTTAGGCGAGTTCGCATAAGATTTTTTCTAATACCCCCACCACTCCAATTTTAATCGTTGTAATCTTATTTTGGTCACAAAATTTATTCTCGTTTTTTTTTTTTTGTTTTTTACCATTTGGCTTGTGGTTTACGTCAGAAATGAGGACATGTTGCCATTTTGCTTCAATACTGGCAGTCGAAACTTGATGAGTGGCCGGTTTTGTAAGTTGCGTGGATGTTCACGAAATTTTATATTTAAGCCTTTTAAAAAAGTTAGTCGAGGCATCAAAATTACATTAAAATCGGACCAATATAAATCCAACAATTATTTCTTTTGTCCGTAAAATTCGTTTTTTATTAGAGTTTTATTATAATTATTGCATAATACAATTGTATTATTATAAAGTTTTATTATATAATTTTATTATGCAGTTGTCAATATACTGAACGCTGATTTAGAGAACGTATAATTGTGAAATTTTTTTGTGTTCTATAAAATTATAAGCTTAGTAATTAATTGATAAGGAGATAACTATACTTTTCACTTCTATTAATCACAGAAAATGAAAAATAGAATCATTAAAAAAAAACAAACAAAAAAAAAACCTAGCCTGAAATGTAACGCGTTACTTGTATTAAATTGTTTTTTTTTTTTTTTAATTTATCTTGATGTAAATTTTGTGCCGTGAAATGTATCTCTCTGTAATCTTCAACCATCCAATAGCGATAACTGGGGTAATAATTCTTTTTAATAGTGTAGTAACAGTAAATATGACCAGTTAATCTATATAACAATTATTATCTACACTGAGTGATCACTGAATTATGACCACCTCAGTGGTCATAATTCAGACCTACCTAATACTTTGTAAGTTCTCCTTTTGTCCACAGTACAGCATATATTATTAATATCTTTACTGCAGGCAGAGAATGGTTACATGATTGCCCGATGCAATAATACCCATAACAGCGACAATGCTAGGGGTTTAAAATAAAATAACTAATATAGGGAAAATTACATAAAACATATATTAAAACATAAAACGTATAATTACATATTTTACGTATAAAATTAATATTAACATGGGAAATGAAAGAACATGAAAAGCGATGAAAAGACGATGGCAGTCACTCGGCTGAAGACGTAAGCTGGTCCCCGATGACGCGTCTTCTGTAGGATTTGTCCTCTATGTACTTTTTGTAGTCCATATCCATCTCCTGGACGTTGTGGAGCATCTCCATGGACAGGAATTGCCTGTCCTGAGCCCCCCCACGCCACGGACTGCAGAGAAGGGAGGGCTCTTAAATGTTTCGGGGGATCCTCCATTTGCACATCTGTCAAAAACTTGGCGTGTTGACTTCACCCTCTGTCATTTTAATTGACATGAGCAAGCGAACTGCGAATATCCGTTTGGTGACTTTTCTGTAATTTAGAAGTTCGGTGATATGTGAAGTATGTGTGAGTGGCGGCAGTTTATGCTTGTAGAGGATCTACCGAAGAAGCCAGTACTCATCAGATGCAGTGGTTTTAGCGTGGCATTGATTCAACAAGATGTCGGAAGCGTTCGGGAGGTATGGCCAACCAAGCTGTGTCTAATGCGGTCAGCAATGCAGGTATGGAGGTGATTGGTGTATCCAGACGCCTGATATGCCAATCTAAAATGGTGTCCCACAAGTACTATATGAGATTGGTATCGGCAGAGTTTGGAGGCCAATCGATATGCTGCAAGTCAGAACTGTGTTCCTCAAACTATTCCTGCATAACAAGTGGCCGATGACTTGGCGCATTGCCATCTTGGAAGACACCATAGCCATTCGGAAAAAAGTGTAACATAGCCGGGTGTACACAGTCAGCAAGCAGTTGAAGACAGCGGAGATCACTGATACGTTGTTCCACATGCACCAGGGATCCAAGTTCGTGCCAGTGAAACATGTCCCACACCATACAACTGCTTCCACCGACCTGCACTTTTGATACCATCCAAGATGGATCAAAAGCATTATTTTTTGACGCCAAATTCGTACACGACCATCCACGATGTGGAGTAAATAACGTGATTCATCCGACCAGCACACCTTCTTCCAGTCTTCTAACATCCAACTTGCATGCTCTTTGCACCAAGAGAGTCTTTTACGCCGATGAACCTTGGTTAGGAGAGGATACCATAGGGGTCATCTGCTGGTATAGCCCATACGTGCGACGTATGGTCATGGCAGATATGTTCCGGGTTGGCCTATGTTGTATTGGGTAGTCAATTCTTGAACAATGCTGCGCCTGTTCGCGTCGTTGGACCGGCGCTCACCTCTAACTTCAACCTTACGCTGACCTTTGCAGTTTTGCCGTCGGGTAGTTGTTTCACCATTTTGAAGCCAGTCCTGGTACGCTTTAACTACGGCGGCTCTCGAAAACCCCACCAGTTCAGTTCAGCCGTTTGGGAAATCAAGGCACCCACAATCTGCGTCCTTCCTACTGAACCACTAACACCTTATCTATGCTACGTAGGTCGACTAACTGAGCACTCTCGTACCTCATGTTGTCAACGGGTCGCATTCAATTTTCATAAGGGTGGTTATAATTCAGTGATCACTCAGCGTATGTTAACATAACATGGGCCTAGATGTTAGATACTCGTAAAAATTAGTATATGTATCCTACTCGCATATCTTTGTGTAGGAGCAGTTGTCTCTCGTCATCTGTTTAACATTTAGTCACTCTTTCCTGTTATTGCTCATTAAAAATAGTTATTTTGTAAAATAGGTACTGTTCAGTTTCAATTGCGAATAAAGTAAACATTTTAATTTCATTATATTGCGTAAGTCGAAAAGTTTTAATTTTTTCTTTTAGATACTCACTTTTTTCATAGTCGGTCCCCAGGAGAGGGGAGACGCTTTAACAAGATTTTACTCTATTGTGGAAGGCATTTTATCTTAAGCAATGAGTAATATTTTTTAGGTAAAAAGGGATTCCTCTATTCTAAAAAAATATGAATTGCTTAAGATAAAATGCATGCTAAATAAAAACGCAGCAAATACTTGCGTGCTGATAAAATATGCGTGGTTGAGAATGTATGTCGCGTGAAGATAATCATTATCTGTGAACTGGTGCTATCTTACTTGGCTATTGCAAATCGCTGCAGTAGTAAACTATTGCAGTCCTATGTGCTATTTCAGGTTATAAGCAGAAATGAATACAAAACTGATTATTTTTAATCCATCATAATGGATGCTTTGGTTCTCAATGCAATGGATTCTCATTTGATAAATTATCCACTACTGGCACACAGTATGGAGTACGTTGTAACTATGCATTATTCATACAGAACAACTGGTGTTTGTTGTTTGTTGTTTGTTATTTGGTTTTTAGGAGCATTAGCAACTAAGGCCATATTGCTCCGGGATATGCGGTGGTCATTTCCCTGACCTTTCCGCATCCTCCGTATTTGGTGGTGACGGGCTTGAACCCCGGTCTAATCAAGAAGCGTGTGCTATGCACTGCTGCTCCTTCCCACCTGGCTACGGAGTCGCCTAACAACTGGTGTAGAACACCATTAAATATTGGGCGCAAATAATCCTATATTTCCAATGCTGTCTCCCAAGTAACTTGTACAATTACTGGAAAAATGTTTATAAACAAGTAATGTAATATGAACGGACACTCCAAGAGATTTAAAAGGATATAAAGCGAGATTGTTACGACACAGGTTCTACGGGATTAACAAATATATGGAACTGCTAATTTCAGAAACCCAAGAAAGAAAGAAATCTTGTACTTGAATCTTTGCCATGTTAATGGACAGCCAGATTTTCATTTATGCTTGAAAGATTTCAAATTCATTTTCTTTTACACATTAGTTACTGATTTTGACCATTTTCTGTATTCCCAATACATCCAAATTATTAAGTGTCCTCCTTTTCACTTCATTGCTAATCTGTTTTAGCCTGGAGATATTTAAGCGTCGAGTATTTACCAATGGCTTCGGGGCTTCTTACTAACAAGCTGAGGGAATGAAGATTCTCGGCAAAAGTAAGCTTCGAGATGTCTTTTCTCGTCACGTAATCCGAATGGTCAGAAGGAGACAATACACGCAGAATAACTGAGTCTAAATCGCATTATAGAGGAACGTCAGGCTACAGCTATGTCAACCAGCGACCCAGTTTTCTCGCATCTGTGATTGTAAGGCGCCTTCGTTAGAGAAATACATGAATCAAGCGAGATGCAGGATGCTACCGACAGAACTCGGAGCGAAACTCGGACTGTGGGGAAAAGTTATAAGAGCAGACAGCTGGGGAGTACAGGACATTCAATCATACACGAAGGCGAAAATGTGGAAAGAGGATCTTTTTTTTCTCTTTTATGAAGCATTACGCGAAGATTGTAAGGAGAGATTCTATCGGGAAATATTTATATAGCGCACAATACCGTGGTTTGGGAAATCTGTTTGAAACTTCTGGAAAAAATAAGTAATGGTATGACAATTTCTCTTTGTATCGTACTCATACAAGGCCAAGCAATAATGGTTTCTCCCGGTTCAGAACCATTACTCTAGGTGCCCTCTAAAAATCAGCATTTCGGAAAGTTTCTTTAGAAAAACCAGTCCCATAAACTTATTATTCATACAGAACATTACTGTTTATAAAATGATGGTAGTTGGATACAATATGGAACTCTCTTCTTCACTACTAATCAGCAGCTCACCAAACAGTAAGTTAAGATGTCATACAGGAAATTTAAAACTTGCACGGAACAAATTCTACAGTTAAAAATAAGAAAAAAGGGCTCATATAAACATGTTTTAAAATGATTTACTTCCACATATTAAACATTAATCAAATTATAAAGCATGAAAAGAATTTCTAAAAGGAAAACATATAAACCATCTGTTCAAAGTGCCCTTCATTTTTTTCAATGCCACATTCAGCGCGACGAATCTACGACCCCCTCCACCCCATGGGTTATCGTATGAGGACTAGATAATTTGAGCAAGTTCTAAATTGTGATTTCTCCGGTAGTCTTCCATGGTAATAGTCGTAGAATAAGTCAAAGATTTCATGTGATTAACACAAAGTAATTCAAGGGTGTGAGATATTGTAATTGAGGTGGCCATTGTATAGGGCCGTTCCGACTAATCCATCGTTTATTGTAAAATGACATCACGGGAAAAGTAGGCGACTGTACAATCGGACAAAAACCACATCCTCTGCCGATTTTCAAGGATATAATCTTCCAACAGTTCCCACAAATTGTTTCGTGAAAACCATGCTGTCAAAAATTAAGAGCCAATAAGATAAGAAGAACCAGTCTCCAAGAATACTCACCAAACATTAAAGGAAATGTACACTGATAATGAGTACCGACAGTCACACCAGAAGAAAACCCACAAGTTTTTGAGTTTTCCTCGGACCATGTCTCAAGAGTTGAAGAGAAATTGAGGATCGATTGAGCATTGATGTACATAACAAAACGAGCCACTGACATGTCTTTTGGCAACAATTTTTGCACAAAGCAAACTCTGAAATATAAAACTGCTGTTAATATAACGTTCTTCATACTCTTGCAGATCATACCTTTACACGACCTTCGTGATTTACACAGAGGGGATGAGGGGGATATGCTCGTACAATACAGAGTATTTTCTCTTTAAACATATGCAGTTCACTGAAATCTCTATTTGTAGTTGAACCTTTTAAAAGAAAAAGTAATAGAACACCATTCATATCGATGTTTTGCATTGTTTAGAGCCCATTTCACACAGTCAAAAAAGCAAAAAATAAATAAAAATTCATTTAATTACAACGTGAGAACTTGTCTATATTATAGATATATCAGTGTATTCTTTTATTGCCATCGTCAAACGTTATTAACATCGTAAAAATATAAAAATTTAGGTGAGTGCCAATTTTTTGTAGAGCATTTTGCGGAACATCGGTCGACAAACATTGATTTAATTATTTAAACGAACGAACTGTTTCAGCCTTCTGAATGGAAATCAAATACAACTTAAATTACAGAGATTTTGTCTATTCCCAACAGCAGCATGCGTAAAGTAAATGATTCGCTATAAAATGATAAATTTCTTGGAAAGTTTATGATATCTCAGGCGGCGATAGAATAAGGCGTTCAGGAAACGACCAAATAACGGAAATAATTCTTTAATGTAAACGAAAAGCAACCCTAAGTTATTTCACGAAAAGTAACAAAGCTACTTTCAATTATTATTCTTTTAAATCGTACGCCATCCAATAAGTTTAAGGCAAAAGCCTCAGGAAACTCAGAATCAACTGACTAATATAATCTAATTCTCTGATAATGACTTAAATCAATTTTTCGTTTACGTTTAGTTTTCTCAATAGTATTGAAGGAAGTAATAAAACCTTTTGTGCTTCCGAGGCCCTCCTTCTGTAGGTGAAGAGTCCTGTGCAAAGGATTTATTTGTACTTACTTGACTGTGCGTGACACTTTAAAGAATAAATCATATCAACACTGCAAAACTTTTTACATACAGGGTTGTTAAAATTAAAGTATCCCTATGTAGAGGGCTCTGGAGCTAGTTCTAAGGCTCGTACTGAAGAGAAATTTGGACAACAGGTACAATAAAGAATGCACTCGCCATTTATTAGAAACAAAAAATTAGTTACGAAAAATGTCACTATATGGAGCGTAACTATCTTAGTTACGATTATGCAAATAACCTAAGTTATTTGCATAATCGTAAGTTATTGCCACAGCGCCACTAATCAGCTCTATTGTACTCTATAAAATCAAGCAGTCTTTTCAAAATCATACAGTAGATATTTGCCTGCACTACAGCAGCAATGCCAACAGAGTTGCAGGAAAAGGCGCTATTGGTGAAGCTGTACTATCAGAACAGCAACAACGCAGCTATCAGACAATTCCGGAGTCAGAAGCGCATAAGGCCCACGTGGACCTATGACTGTTTCTGCTGTCCGCAAAATGATTGAGAAATTTGAAGCGCAAGACATCTTGGTGTTCAACAATGTAGAGGTCAAAACGAGTGGACTCCTCTCGTGTTGAAGATGTGGTTATGGCTGTCGTGGATTTATCGAGTCAATCTCCATGTGGTAGCGCAATTGTGCCAGCTGTTTCTCGTGAAGTGGACATGCCGTATTTCACTGTAAGGCTAGTAATGCGTCAGGTGTTGCGGTACTATCCTTATAAGATGCACATGCTACAGCAGCTAAAGCATGGTGATGCAGATATTCGTTTCACATACGCACTTCAGTTTCTGGCACGACTGACAGTGGATATCACTTGACCATGGAACTTCCTTTGGAGTGAAGCCAACTTCTGCTTAAATGGACAAGTGAATACGGACAACTGCTGCATTTGGGCAACAGAAAACTCTCGTTATCTAAGAGGTCCCGTTGCATTCTCCAAAAGTGACAGTGTGGTGTGGATTTACGGCCACATTCATGATTGGGCCATATTAAGGTAAAACCGACTGGATCCCGCACCTGTTCCGTCAATGGACAGCGATATTATGAAATGTTGGTAAATTTTGCAATACCAAAGCTGCAACAACGTGGGTGCCTTCAGGATACCATATTCATGCAAGATGCTGCGCCGCTCCACATCCACCGTCGTGTCCAAACATTGCTAAGGCAACACTTTACAGAAGAAATGGCCATCAGCCGTTGTTTCCAGACATCTTGGCCACCCCGATCACCGGACCTCACCCCATGTGACTTCTGGTTGTGGGGTTTTTTGAAGAAACAGGTGTATCGGGAAGGATGTCAAACTCTGGCAGATCTGAAGGACAGCATTAGAAGTCATGTGCTCGCTATTCCAGTTGACATGTTACGTTCTGCTATAGAAAATGCCTTTCTTTGAATGGAAACTGTTGTTGACCAAAATGGAGGATACATTGAACAATTGTAGCGCTGTTCAAGTTATTTTTATTGCCACAGCGCCATATAGTGACAAATTTTGTAACTATTTTTTTCCCAATAAATGACGAGCACATTTTTTATTGTACCTCTTGGCCAAATTTCTCTTCAGTACGGGCCTTAGAACTCGCTCCAGAGCCCTCTACATAGGGATACTTTAATTTTAACAACCCTGTAATTTTCAGTATTTTTTTTTTTTTTTTTGTCTAAAGTAAGGAAGGTACCGGTACCTATATAACGTACTGCGTTTTAATGAAACAGCGGAAGTAACAAACTGCGAAGTTCACAGTTATTATTTTGGTAACTTATCTCTTTCACTCGTCTAAAGCAACGCAAATAAGGTAGAAATCTTGTAAAAATAAAGGATTCACCTTTCCTGAATGCAGGAGTGACCGACCCTTATATCATATTCTTTTTTTAAATAGTTTTCATAATTTTCTACAGTGTACTTAACAAAACTAAATATAAACAGAAATATTAATGTAAAAGATCATTATCAGAGAATGAGCTAGTATCACAGTCAATTTATTTTGAGTTTTATGAGGAATTTGCTCTAAAATTCCTTGGATGGCGTAAGCTTAAAAATAGTAATTATTAGAAGGTAACTTCAATAATTATTAAGAAATTGTTCAAACCATTTTTGTTCATTGCATCCGTTCCCGCTAAAATAACGTATGGCAGATTCTGTATATTTGTTGGCTCCACTGAAAACACTTGTTTGTGATTCATATATTGAAGATGTGAAATTGTGTATCTGTTAATGATAGATTATTATTGAATATTAAAATTGAGTATCACAAAATTACCAACAATACTACATCTTCCTTTAACGCACTCAAGTCAGTTTAGAGTGCAAACTGATATACAAAGGTATCCTAAAGGTAATGCACAAACGCGGTTAATTTAAAATGAATTTTATACTGTACTTTACATTAAAAACTTTGAATGCAGCCTTCTTCCCCACATTTGGTTAATTTTTGAATGCCGTTTAACTGTCTGTTGAAGTTAAGCTGTCTAATGTTGGAGTGGACATGCCGCACTCAACGCTTCTGAAGACAGAAATCTTTGTGCAGGCAACAGGTCGTTGAGTTTGCGGAATAGATCGTAATGGCAAGGACTCATATCAAAAACTATATGGGACAGGGTGGGGGATACTGTTTCCCGCTTGTAATTAGTTAAACAAGCTTGGCACACTGTTATATGCGGCCTAGCATTGTCATGGAGTAAGAGCACATTAGCTTTTCATATATATATATATATATATATATATATATTAAAGAAGCTTGCCAAGGTATTAACTATCTTAATTACTGACTTACGTATTGTGATATGAGTATTCAATTATTACTGATAACCCCAGTGATCAACGACCGATTAGTTGATCCTTAATTATCCGTATTCCGTTTAGACGTACAATCTATTTCTCCAAATGATAAATATTCTCTCTATGGAAATTAGGATTCTGTTTCCTCTCGGCTTCGTCTTATTTTGCAAATGACAAAGACAATCCTCTTGTAGCCTCCTGTTGCGCAGAAGCACCGAATGTTATCTGCCAAAACAGGAAGCTTTGGAGTGACGCATTATTTAGGATTAATTTCTGAACTTCGTACTGCTCTTGTATTGGTTGATAATCATCACACGTGAAGAACAGCTTAGGCAGGAATATCAGAGAATTATAATGATGCAGGAAAGCCTAAACTGAATAGAAGCTTTTATTTCGTGAATTCGAGTGCGTATAGCTATTTCAAGGGGGTCGGTGTTATTTTAGGAATTATCTAACTGCATACCTAACAGTTATTCAGTTTAATATTCAAAATACTGAAATTTTGCATGTTTCAATTTATCAGTGTTTTGAGGTCCAAATTCTATTTCTGAACAAAAACGTTTGTTTTCATTTGGCTGCCTTAAAAAAATAAAGTGGTATATTTGGCTGGAGGGATAACATTAATATCGGGATACTTCAGAATATTAGATGCCTCAGTAATAGAGGAAAGGAAGTTCTTAACGTTTCAGGGCAGTTGTTTACATTTTTCTATACGTTATTGCATGAGTTTCATTATCACCATCTGAATTAACTAAACAATTCTCTATATCAAGGGTGCTCAACCTTTTGGGAGTCGTGGGCCAATTTGAAAACTTGTCAATAGCCAAGTCTTATATACCGCTTTTAGGCTGGAATTCAGAAGCAACATCCAAGGGAAAATTTGTTGAGTAGAAACACTTAAAACCAATTGCAGTGTTGTTCCATGCACTTTACTATAATGTGATTCTTTTAACTTTTTGACTTGAAAATATTGCCCTTGAGTTGTTTCTGAATTTGACTCCATGTAATAACTTTGTTTTGTAAACCTAGGTATCGTTTAAATTTTAAACTTTAAAAGAAAGAAACCAACTGCATTTATAAGAAAATTTTATTACAATACAATAGCAATGAAAGATTCAGTTAATGAGAAAACTGATTCTGTTTATTTCTTACTAATAATTCAATGTCAGGAACTATTTCTGTGGTAGCTAATCGGAGGCAATGATGACAATCAGTAATTTTTGACTTTGAGTGCTTCATTCTAGAAAACACCTGTTCACAGCAAATACGCGCTTCCGAGGAGGGAGAAGATTCTTGCCGCATACATTCTAAAATTGGAATTTTTTTTCTTTACTACATATTTTTGCTAAAATTCTAGGAGAGACACTTCATCAAATTTGATTTTCAGGTCTGAGTCACATTGAAGGCCAATGATTTCCATTTGGAAGTCACATTGAAGGCCAATGATTTCCATTTGGAAGTCACATTGAAGGCCAATGATTTCCATTTGGAAGTCCCCTTAGAGTCTCCAATCACATCCAGGGTCCTTTCTTGGAATCTCTATTGGAACTCGGTCTGCAGCTGAGATATTGTAGCCACATATTAAGGAGCATATTTTTGCAGACTGCAATTTCACCATTCCTTCTTCGAAATGAGTTAAAATCTGGTCTTGAAGCTGGCACTTAAGAGTTCTAATTTCATCTGAAAAGCATTGATGTGATTAAACAGGCAGTTGATATTTTGACTGGAGCTTCAAATTTAACTCATTCAAATAAGAAATGTCCGTAAGGAAGGCAAAGTCGGCCAACCATTTTGGATCATCGAACTCTGATACTGGCGTGCCTTTTGCTGTCATGAACTACCAAATTATGATATTAGGGTTACCTGTAAATGATTACATTTACCATATATGTACTGTGACTGTAAATTGCGTGTGTTCTCTGGTCGATTTGCCTGTTTTCTGGACGAAAAACCTTGCTATCTACGCCTGAGACCGACTAACTCGGCAACGGAGTGAAAAAAGCCCACTAAAGTTTCTCGCGTTATCGACGGGATTCGAATTTGGGTCTTTTCCACACGGTGTGGGGAGGACAGTGACGATAACACTGTGCTAACCACGCAGACTGCTGTCATGAACTCTTGGATGGCATCTTTCAACTCAAAAATCCTTGAGCACTTTTGAACGGCTTAACCATCGCTCGTCGGAGTAGACAACGTCGCCGTGATCAGCATCCCATTCCGTCTGTAGAAAAATTTGAAGTTGTCGATGATTGAAACCCTTCGCTCGGATGAAATTCACAATGTCTGTGATAACTTTTATGGCATTTTCAAAACCGAGAGATTTGACACAAATTTTCCTGGTGAATGATGCAATGGTAGCTGGTAAATCTGCTAGTATCTATTTATTGTTCTTTTTTCCAAAGTGCTACCAATCCCGTTTTTCTTCTAAACATAGCGGGGGCTCCATCCGCCGCCAACCCTGCGAGGTTTTTCAAACTGAGGTGATATCTAGCAAGAGACTTTTTTGTAGCTTCAAGAAAGTCTATTCCCTTCGTGGTTCCTTTCAAGAGACATAAAGCCAACAGTTCTTCAAAGACTAAGTTCGCCGTCGATCCCACGAATAAAAATAACCAACTGAGCTGTATCGGTTAAATCTATGCTTTCATCCAATGCCAATTAGTAAAATTTGCATGCTAGCAACTTTGTTTTTTTTTTTAATGTCTCCTCAACATTCAATGCCAGTTCTTCTACTCTCCTAGTAACAGTCATTCGAGACAAGCTTATCTTTTTGAAGGTATCGACCTTTGTTTGGGCACAACTTCAGCTGCTGCTACAAGGTAGCAGCAGCACTCCTTCACAAGTTCTCCATCAGAAAATGGTTTCGACCTCTCGGCAATTTTTTGAGTAATGATATAACTAGCTTTGACATAACTCTCAGCATTCTCCGATACTTTCTTAAAAACTGATTGTTGCGATTTTAATGATTTTTTGAGAAGGTTCAGTTTGTCTGTACTTACCTGACGCTGGAGACTGACAAACTTGGTTGCATGTTTCATGTCATAATGCATTTTCAAACTGTATTCCTTGACAACGGATATTGATTCCTGACATATTAAATAAACAGGTTTTCCATCAGTTTCCAAAAATAAGCGTAAATCAGTCAATTTTTCGTTGAAATTGGGAACAACTTCACGGTATACACGTTTTTTTTGCTGGTACCCGCCATTTTGAATTTACTAGGGCCTCTTATTACCATTGTTACGTTTTTATATAATTGAGGTAATTAAAACTTTACTAAATGATTAAATTAAATTCACTTAGCTTTATTTTTACAACACTCAAAACAACGCAATTAAAACTAAAGAATTATTAATATTAGTCGTTAATAATCGAAAGTTCGGAAAGAGCGCGTCACGAGATCGAATTCTGACTGAATGACTAAAATCCACGCAAGCGGAAGCATATAACCTTGACAGTTTCTAGACAGGTCCAGAGACTCGAGAATATGTTTCTGGGAAACACTAGAACTAAAGTACGCAAAAATGTAGCAGCAGCACCACCTGTGAGCACTGTTGAGAATCTGAGCTTTCCTGCTTAACCGATAGGTGGTGCAGGAGTTGCTACACTCCATTTTTCGCTATTATATATATGTTTAAATATTTTTTGGAAACTTCGTTGTGTTCGCGGGCCACAATTAAGGGTCCGACGGGCTACAAGTGGCCCGCGGGACATGGTTGAGCACCCCTGCTCTATATGAAATGAAAGGAGTTTCATTGCGGCATATTTTGGGGAAGCCTCCGAACTATGATCGAGGGAAGGACGAACATACACATTGTATGCAACATTTTTGGCTCATCTGATTCCATTAAAGTTGTCAGGAGTCTCATGTTTTAAACTTTTGTCTCGTGTCCAACTTTGTTTCCAGAGTCCCGTTTTTGACAGTACTTTGAACTTTCTATAGAACGAACCCTCTAGATAACGAATACAACAGCAGTCCTGAATATCATAATATCGCCGCGTGGTTAAGGCACTTTCTATATTCCTTTTATTATTATTCTTTCTTCAAATTTCTTTTCAATATTTTTTTTTCACAACCTAATGCAAGCTGTCCAAGTTATGAAGATTACTGATATAATCAACATCGATGAACTGTGCACGAATATGTGATTTTTAAAAGGTCGAAAGACAGAATATAATCAGTCTTAATTTGCCAGTTGATAATGAGGATTTATTTTTTTTTATAAAAGAAAGATCGTCACAACCTAAGAATTGTAGAGTATGTTAAGACTTAATGTTCAGTTCGTAAAAGCGCGGAACTACAAATTAGAATTAGCTTCTATAAAGCATGTTCCGAATTTATAGACTTTCTTAAAAAATCCGAAATTAATAGAAGCTGCAAAGGCAAACAAAAATTATTCATTTAAACTTCAAAATCCGAAGTCCATTACCGTTTGAAGTTTATTATACTGTACGAAATAAATATTTCTGTACTAATGTCGGATTTTGTGCGTTTTCCTGTTTTTCCACTTTTAAAAAGGTGGCAGCCCTACATCTTTTTAAACAAGCGAAATACCTGAGAGCTTTCAGGACTTACCGTGATGTTGCAGTATACAACAAATGCACATTGCTGTCCCAAAGCTACATCAAAGGATGTAGCTATGTCTAGGAGCTCTAAATAAACCTATAACGAATAAAAATAGCTACTGCTATCATATGAACTTCCTTGCGAAGACAATTTAAGTAAAAGCCTAGAAAGAAAACAAAATAACTAAGGCTCTTTCAAACCAAGGACTAAAACAATTTCTGGATTTAAAGTGATAGCAAATACAGAAGTAAGGAAGTGGTTTCCATTGAAGGCTGTTTAGTCTTCTAGAGTCTGAAAGGGAGCTGTTTCTTATGGAAATAGATCAAAACAGTACGTATATGTTTGGTAAGCTTAGTGTATATTTTGTGACGAGATATTTCGATTGAAAGGCTGAGGAAAATCGGTAAAATACATTGAGGTTTTGAAAGGCTCAAAACGCGTAAGGAAAAATGCTTTGGGCTCACTTTACGATCTGTGCAACTTGCACAGATTAACATTATTGCAAATAAATATTACGTCATGTTATAATAACTGCTTATGAAGGGCATATTTAAATATGTGAATGAGGAAAACTCAAAATCGCAAGTATTGCTTTTTAAGTAGGTTATAGATATTAATAATCTTGAGTTTAGCATCCATGATCTGAATTCCGATGACTGTGCCTTCAAAATGGTTTGAAGTAGTACTTTATGATTTTATGACTTAATTATTTAAAGAAACATTGCAGAGCCACCGCCTTTTCTGGTCATAGCACAGGTTTAAAAGGATTGTAAAAATCTTAGGTTCTAAAGAAGTAGACGAATGTCAGATTTTGCTTCCAAGCAGGGATGGGAGCTTGTTCTTGATGCTTCTAACAATTCTGGATATAGGGTAATCAATTCGAGTTTTTTTTCCCTTTCTTTTTTAGATTTACTACATAGTTAGAACAACAACTACTAAACACCAATGTCATTACATTGGTGTTTAGTAGTTGTTGTTCTAACTATGTGCTCTTGTCCTTCGTATGTGATTGTTTTCCCTAGTGAGATTCATATAAAAGCGTTACGGTTCAAGTAAGGGCTTCTATTTTCCCCTCAGAAGAAAGAAGGCGGATACTTCATTTGGCTTCGTTTCATTTGGATACTTCATTTGGCATCAACAAGAGCATTTAGGTCTGCTAACAGCGGATTTATATCAATTTGAAGTAATTAGGTACACACAACTGAGAAACAGTCAGTAGGGCTCTTTGGGCTTTTTTAAATAACTTTGACGTTAGTTGGGAGTTACAGCTTGTAATGTTGACATTGTTGAATCTAGATGAATTTTTGTCTATATTGAGGATGGCTGTTTACTACGTTGACAGAGAGCATTGTTATTCCTAGGATTTTGAAGAAGGTAGGTAGGAAGAAGGAGGGTATGTTCGAAATGCTGAATACCGTCAGAATTCATTCTTTGGTGCTTGTTTGGTTAAGATGTATTTCATCGGTGAAGTAGATACCATCTGCAGAGTTATGGTAATTAACACTGATAGGAATAGGTGTGGTTTTAGAGGGAGGTGGAAGCGGGAGGAAGGCAGGGATTATCTGTTATGATATTTCATCTTTGCTTATGTCTTTTTCTCTTGATTCGCTTATGGTTGATAAATGGGGAAAGCTCTTGTATGCTAAGCCTCAACTGGTGGACAGAATAATGAGAAAAATAATTCAGCAATATTTTCATATCGTTTTTCAATTTAATACTTAAAAGAAAGGATTAATTTAAAGTAGGTTCTTACTTGTTCATCTTGATGATGAACAAGTAAGAACCTACCTTTAATTTAAAGAACATGAACTACTGCGCGATGCAGTAGTTCATGTTCACTGAAGTCAGCAGACTTTTCTGCTCAGTTCTTCGACAGTTGCAAAAAGCTGAAGCCTTTTCAGACAGAAGGAAGGACTGCTTGAATAATTATACTCTGAACACATTTATTTAACCTTGAATGCTTAGCAACTTGAGGATTAGATTAATCTAGAATGCTTTCGACTGGAGGGGAAGGGATTAATTAAACCAGAATTTTTCAGGTGTGAAGGGTGGTATTTGAGCAGGGAGTGGTGAGAAGGGTAGTATTGGTTTCAGAGTTGGAGAAATGTGTATTTAGTGACGTTCCAGGTTTGATCCTTAACATTTTAAATATTGTCAATTTTCTTTGCTTTCGAAACTTACCGCACGTACTTATAAACATGCGTCAAATTCTGAATGGTTAAGGTGCGATAACTGTTTGAATTAAAAAAAAAAAATGGTTATGAAATTTTCAGTGTGAAAAAGGAAATAAAAATAAACATACATATACCTAACCTAGTAAAATGTTTATTCATCATACCTTGCGCGTTTGCGTATTGTTATATATATATATATATAATAAATATGTGTGTGTGTATATATATATATATATTTTTTTTTTTTTTTTTTTTATCGGTGAAAACTCCACTGGCTTTTTTCTTTCTTTAAATTAATAGTCATATTGCCATTCAAAATTTGACATATTTTCATACGAACTTTTTTTCTTTGTTTTTAGTTACTGAATCAAGCCTGAAAACGTGGCCCACACGTTATGGACCATCTTGTTTCTGATCTGATTTCTTCATGCAATTGTGGCTATGAAAGTTTACAGAGCAGCATATTTTGTTGTGCACTTTCCATTTCCACCTACTATAGCAGAATTAGTTCTTATACAATGTACATAAGAAAATTTTTTTTTTTAATTTTTTCCCCGAAAGAAATTCACGCAGCAATATTTAACTATATGAAACAAAACTATCACGTCAATACAATAAAATCATTCAAACTATAAAGCATTATGAATCTGGAGCAGAAAACAGTAAATTTTATGAAATAATTTCTGTATAATACTAACCACACTAATATAGTATATGATAAATTTTTGTAGTATATTTTTGCAGTGAAAAACTCACTGTAAAAATAAAGCTAATAATTCACCATTACCTAAATTACTGAAAAGAAAGATGCATGTAACGGTCAATTTAAATTATTTGTAGTTCCTCGATTTAAAGGGTTTAGCCTGTACAGCTCAATGACTTTTTTTTAATAAAGCCTTTTGACACTTTAACAGGCGATGCACAAACCAAGAGGCAAGCCATGGACTAATTAGCTGCAGGTCGTTTTCGTAAGGATATACAGATTTTCAGTTTTTTGAGAGATGACCGAGATTCACCACTGAGTGCAAATCTGAATTAAACAGGAATTGAAATGAAGTGGGGAAAGGTGATGAATGTATATCACGACAGCAAATGAAAAGTTAAAAGTTCTTCAGATAGCAACTAGATAAGCCGAATTGCAAGAAGAATTGAATTAATACAAACTGATGTTTGAAAAGGGGGAAAAATGATTCGCATCTTTTGAACATTAAAACATTGACAACTATTTCGAAGTTGTAAAACCACGTGCACTATACTTACATAATGTATTAATGATAAATACAAATTACTGTGATTTTCTCTCAATTAAGTTTTTTTTTTTAACTGCTTATCGTTTATTCTCAAGAGATTAAATTTCAAATCGATTTATCAGAAAAAAAAAAATCACTTATTCGAAATACCTTTGGTCCTAATTTTTTGGATAACTGAGACTATATTTAACAGTAAGCTAGGTGTTATTATTATTATTATTATTATTATTATTATTATTATTATTATTTCTTTTGTAATTTTTGAGCAACGCTGAGTTATTAAATGACTCAATTACCAAATATTCAAGATACCAGCTGGAAAGAAAAAATAGCGACGATTGTGACATCGATACATTCACATTAAGTATTATTGAGAGTATACATGGTACAGCCTCATTAACCATTAATGAGACTGTACCAGGTATGCTTTAGTAACTTTACTCGCCTGATTATCGCTGATAACTGCAATATGGTATGGTCATCATAGCCGAGAGTCAGTCATACTTATTAGCAAATCTATCACTGTGTGTATGCGTGCGTAGTAACACCTGAGTTTCGCTGGAGTTGAAAGTCAACCAGATAATTAAAATTTTGCACCTCCTCGCATAAAGAAATAGATAATGCTAAGTTTGAATTTCCCTAAACTGCACGCTTATTTCTTCCTATTAACATGAACTGCAAATAAACTTTCCAACACTTTACATACTACAATAAACATTTTAATAATGACCATCACACGATACAAACCAAACCCTGCGATAGTTCTTGTTCACACTTCCTCAAGTTTTGGTTGATGGGAAGTCGAATACTTTTTTTCCCCTCAAAAAATGAATAATGCCCTAAGTTACTCACCAAAGTACTGTATACGCTCAAAACTTTTAATTGTCCACTCTGCTTCATAAGTAAGTCTGGATTTTAACAAGGCAGCGCACGTTAGCCGTGCATTAAAGAAATCCGAACTAGGTCATATCATTGTGGCAATCCTCTCTTTCCTTAATAATGTAGGTCAAGACTTCAAACAAAATAACCACTGTCTAAAGTAAAAATCGATGATATTGAAAAAGAAAAAAATCCAAAAAAAGTCAACGCAGTTCCGCCTTTAGTCACGCCCTCATTTATGAAATATGCGGTAGTTTTTACCTACCGTAAGCCCATATAAACCATTTCGAGGTGCAAAATAGATTTTTAGCGAAGGCTTCAAATTCTGATGTTCTCATTTGCAAGTCAATGCTTAAGATTTATGAGAAGCGTCAACCACTGCCTGGTGTCGTCAATCACATCCTCTAAGAGGCTCCTGGGCCAGCTAGAGAGGAACAGTCGCGTAGACGCCTGTCTCTAAAATATACCGGAAACTACGAACTTTCATTTGAAATGCGACAGCTACATTACAATTAGGTTTATGTGAAATATGACATCGATGCCGTACTTATTTTTCATTGTCTTAACTAAAGTATGTCAGAAACAAACCAAAATTTCGAAATATTTAATGGGAGATGGAAAATATCCAAATAGTACCTCTTATGTTTTTGAGATTTAAAAGAACGATAAACTTGCCCGCGATTCAAGTGCCTTTCGATGACGTTTATGTAATTTAGTCTCCAGAATTTTATTATACGAGGTGTGGCTATTAAATAACGATACTGTTACAATAAAATAAAAATATATCGTATCTTAAAAGTTATCCCTTTCAAAATAATTGCATTGGGCTTGCACACTGTTCCATACGTTTCTTCCAAGCGCACATTTTTGAAATGTTTTTGGAACACTTCGATTGTTTTTTTTTTTTTTTTTTTGTCTTCAATGGACTGAAAATGGGTTCAGTTAAGTGCACACTTTTCAGTTTAGAGAAGAGGTAAAAAAGTCACAAGGGGCTAGGTGTGGAGAGTGGGGTGAATGTTCGCACACATGGGTGTGCGGGCTGAAGCATTGTCTTGATGTGTCCAACCATCCTTTCACGTTTCAGGTCTCTTCCCTGGAATTTTTTTTCACGCAGCCATGTCAGACAATGAATGTACCGTACTATGTTTGATTTCGTGGGACGTATTAAGCCATAATAATTCCTTTAATATCGAAGAAAACAAAAAGCATGGTTTTCGATTTTGACTTTCTTGTTTTTTTGGTCTGGGGAATGTTTTCTCTTCTATTGAATTGACTGTCTTTTCGTTTCTGGTTCGGACTGGAACAGCTAACGTTCACCCCAATTCTCTGAAATTACAGTACTTAGATAGTATGGATGTTCTTCAGGTTTTTCAAAACTTGGAGTCTCCTCATTCTTTGATCTTCATTCAAAATTTTTGGCACTACGTTGGCGCACGCTTTTCTCCTCACTAAATTTTCAGTTGAAAGTTGTCAAACTCTTTCTTTGTCCATACTGAGTTCTGATGCAACCATTCTAATGCTTAAATGATGATCACTTGTAATCAATGTCCATATCCGGTTCACATTTTCATTAATTTTCATGGATACCGAATGGCCTGGTCATCCATCGTCTTCCACATTCTCTCTTCCTTCTAAAAATCTTTTATACCATTCAATGAGCGAGCTCTTGACATAGTATCGACCCCATAAACTTTACGTAACAACTTAACTTTCGGTTGGCGTTTTCTTTAATTTGTTAAAAATTTGATTCTTTTCTTTTGTCTGTCATTTTTTTCTGAAAACTGAAAAAAATACAAGGAAATGAAAACCCGTCTCGCTGCAAAGCGAACGAACATGTTGGAACGTGACTTGGCAGAAAACTAGGGAAAGGCTCAAGGGCAACTATTGTGCCTTTGTTTCACAGTTGGAGCTTGGTTTGTAGTGGCTGCTCGCAGTCTCGTTATTTAATAGCCACACCTTATACATAATATATAGAATAAACAGAATTCTCACGACGCTAAAGAACGAAGTAGTACATTTCAAATTCAAGGTGTTATATTTCTAATCATATGACCAAGAATTCTTCCGAATGAAGATGACAATTTGGGTATTGATTCACATCTAGACCAATCTGAAGCCTGATATCAAAATGGAATCTTTGTTCACGCAGTTCCGGTATCTCTTAATCTAAGTGACCCAACGAATTGCTTCATTCAGCTAAGAGCCATCTGTATAATTTTATTCCCTTGGCTATGAAAATTTTCACCTGAGATGAGACATTGATTCTGACTAAACGCAGGAGCGCAGTTGACAACACTTCCTGATATGCTGTTGCGATACAAATATGTTTCTAAAGTTTAAATTACGAATGCGTTAATAACTATCGGCTCTATCTAATTTCGACTTTCCCCTACCAGTACGTGATTTCTTAATTCATCCTTCAAGGCATAATGGACCTTTAGAAATCCAAAAGGATTTCTTTAGAAAATAATGTGGTGACTAGTTTCAAAAATAGCTCGTGTTATAGAAGATACACAAGGACAATTTAAACTTTTATGACAAATAACCGATATCTCAATCTCACAAAATCCCATTAGAAACTGGTCTTGGATAGTTAAAATGGAATAAGATTGAAGCCTACAACAATTTGCTAACTAAGAGTGGAAAAATTAAAAGAAACTTGTTAACGTCTATATTACATTCGCGTAGGGCGCCATTTACAGACGATAACTACGGGATTATTTAGAACGAATATATGAAGGGAAAAAAATAGCTCCTAGAAATTAAAGGGAAACTGCAAATGTTCGCCAACTTGTGCACGTGTCCTAACTGCTTTAGAGGAAAGCGAATTAATTACAACTGGTTGACTCATGTCAGTTCGGTGCATGATAATTCGGTGTACGTGACAGTTTCGTGTATGCCAACTGATAGCTATGACTTGGTTAAAGACTGTGGATTAGCATAGAATTCGAGAATTTGGCGTATGACAAAGAAAGAGCAAAAATGAAACTTTTAACATACTGTATTGTACAAGGTTCATTTAGTGATTACGGTTCTTGATATTTTTGAAAGAGCGAACTATACACCATCGTTTTTTTATGTGAACATTTCATGGAATAAAAAGTAATACCGACAGGTTAAAGATTGGGAAATAAGAAACTTTCACATTTTACTTCACTTCTGTAGGTTATATTTTGAGGTTGATTTTGTACATATGGCTGTATGGTTGCGGAGATCTGAAAAACAGAGATCATTAATGAAATATTGGCTGCTCCTCTGACGTTCGTTTTGCAACCGCATTGCATTTTTTACTGAAATCAGTTAAAGTTAGTGGTAGGCTAGCATAGTGGATGGATGAAGGGCAGAAACTTCGAAAGGGCCAGACGAATAAGCTTCCCTGGGTATTGTTGAGGGAACCTAGAATTAGAGTCCGGGCACACTCACCAAATAAGGAAAGCGGTCTGTTTTAGTTAGGCGTATTCCCCAGTTCGCTTGGATTAGCTCATAGCAAAGCAAGGAAGGTAGTTAAAAAAGGGTGTTTAGATTTGCACCAAACAACTAGAATCGGTGAATACTTTTACGCAAGATAAATTGATAAAGAGTGTGTGTGTGTGTGTGTGTGTGTGTGTGTGTGTGTGCGCGCGTGTGTGTGTGTGTGTGTGCGCGCGTGTGTGTGTGTGCATATATATTTTTTCTACAGTAAGCTCTCTAAATCCGTCACACTCCGGGATTGAGACCTGCCGGATTTTAAAATTTCTGGGTTTTAAATAGGTTTGGCGATTTTAGAAGAGTACATCTCAATAATTATCTAGCACAAAAAACTGAACTTAATTGCATCTATAAACATTTTATATAATGACGACTTTGTCTCTATCTTTTTTCGGCCAGCAGGATTTAAACTTCATGGTTAATATAATGTTCTTAGTTCCCACAGCAGAACGAACTTGTTTTTATAACGAATTACCCTTATATTGCACTACCATCAGCCGTTAACTTTAGATATTACATTGATTTCGTATACCACATGGCAGCTCACATCTAACAACTTCTTTGCAACTGTTTTGTATGAGTGCTGTCACCAGAGGCTACCTGCTACTTATGAAGGACCAGTTTAAGCAGGTTGTCATAGCAATCTCATCTTTAGCACACATCGCTTATTTGTTTTTTGGCGAGGCCATCTGTTTATGTGCAGTACAGTAGAAAGGCAACTCGTACAAAAGGTCATTGATATACAAAAGGAAAAGAGTGGGGGAAAGAACTGAACCTTGGGGGACACCGGCATTAGTGGAGAAGTTAGAAGACAGAGAGCCATCTACCATCACCCTCAGTGAGCGATTAGAGAGAAAACTGGATAACCAATTACTAAAAACAGTTGCAAACCATAAGATGGAAGCTTGTTTAGAAGACCTTTATGCCAAACACAATCAAAAGCTTTTGAGATGTCAAGAGCAACTACTTGGGTTTCACCGAACCTTTCCATTGAATTAGTCCATACATGGGTAACATAAGCAAGAATATCACCAGTGGATCGACACTGACGGAATCCATACCGGCGATCATTGATCAGACGGAAGGTTTCTAGGTAGTTTAAGAGTTGGCGGGTAATTGATATCTCCATTACTTTAGAAAGAGTAGAAGTAGTTGCAATGGGACGATAATTGGATGGGAGGGATTTGTCACCCTTTTTAGGAACTGGCTGGATATGAGCAAATTTCCAAGCAGAAGGAAAACACCTTTGAAATAAGAAAGTGAAAAAAGGCGGCAAAGAATAGGAGTAAGTTCAGGAGCACAGGTTTTGAGAACAAGTGGAGAAATACCATCAGGACCTGGAGCTTTCTTAGCATCAAGATTCATCAAATACCACCATCGAAACGTTTGGAGATGAGGATTTTAAGTTCAAAACAATGACAGATGTCAATCGTAGCTATTCAGTTAATCAAGTGAATATTCATAAGGCAATGGAAATTCTAATAAAAAATCGCTTTAATATAAATTCGTTTAATATAGAATCTCTTTAATATAAATAAATTAAAAATCGCATAATAACAAAAAATTGAGGGAAAAGACAATTCCTGTATAAAGGATTTTTTAATATTCCTTTAAAATTTGTTAAACTTCGCAATAAATTTCTCTAAAATATATATAACGAAAATATAGTGTTATCCAATGCAGAATATTATTTTAAATAAATAACACTATTTTAAAATGACGTAAAGGTCAAAGTTATAAATGGTTTCACTTCATTTCTTTACAAATTCAAGGACGGTCAATTTTTTTTATTTTATTTTTATCAACTAATCTAACTATCGTGTGTAGGGAACATATCTTTAAAAATTCATATTTTAATTAATTTATGAGGTATGTTAAATTCCGTCGTTTCAAGCAAAGCATGAGCGCAGTTATAAAAAAAATAATCATCTTCTTGAAACACTAAATAATTACAGTCCCCAGAGGAATTGAACTCTTTCGGAAATTGAAAAATTTTAAGACAACCCTGATCTATACGCGTTTTTATATTAAAGGAGTGAGTAAGCCCTGCCCTTAAATGTGTTAGCTTTATGGATTTCGGTGTGAAAGGGATTTTTTTTTTTGTTTCTTTCCCGCAGGATACGTACCGTAATGGCAATAATTATTAGAATCTGAATAATGTAGGGATAATAAACTAACGCAAACGGTGCAGTAATAAAGTTAACCATTAACTGCTACCTTGCTTTATGATCATTTTATTCTTTAAATGATAAAGCAGCAAAACCATGAAACGCTATTTAAACTCAGTCCATTGAGAATATTAGTGAGGATATAAACCATGTCATCTGAATACGGTACACCCACACCAAATATATCATTTATCTTCTAAAGTATACCTCTGGATTATCTTAGGGGAAAATCAACAAGATAAAGATTTTTACGTAAAAACTCTTTACCTACCTTTATCTTTTACCTGATTTTCTCTCTAAGATAATAAGAGCAAAAAATAAAAACAATAATAATTAAATGGAACACTCCGGTATATTTGCCTCAGGTTTCATAACAAGGTCAGTTCGCTGCCTGAGATTGAAATACGGTTTTAGTGTTAGTTTACCGCGTGCAATCCTAGATCCTTTCAGAGTAATGAAGCAAGCGGAGGTTCTCAAATACCCTCTTTTTTATACGGAAAAGGGAAACTTCATTTTCTGTTGCTAGCGTGGCAATACAGGAGACAATTCATTGGGATCACTTCCACTTAGATAATTGCCTAGGAAGAGACAAAAATATCCGAAAAAGACCATGTAGTAAGCTGTTTTAGCTGTTAGTACTTGAATTACTTCCTATTTATTTTCCGGGTGAAATTAATTTGGAAAAATGCCAAAGTCGCTAAGGACACGAGGCGTCAGTTATTACGTTTGTAAATTACATTTCACCAATGGTCATTTAGCCTATTGTACTGAATGAAAAATTGGAGCTTCCGGAAAGAAAATGATACACTTCCTTCCAAGGCCGACTAAGTCGGCGACAGCTTGGGTTGTTTTGAATTTGCGCCGAGGCAACCAAGTTACGCAGCAGTATATAATGCCAGCAAATAGCATGGATTCTTGTGGTTATTTTTTTCCTGCTTTATGGAAATATTCCGCGAATAAAACACAATTAAAAAACATGTAATGGTCAGCAACACGGCCCAGCTACGCGAAAAAGGCCCATAAAAGTTTTTCCAACCTTGAAGAAAAAGATCTTTCAATCAGTCTATAGAAATTCTTTACTGGTCCTGTGCCATGATAAAACTAAATTGAAAAGAATGGATAATGATATCTCACGCAGTAGTTTATAACAACCCTGAATGGAATAACCCAAACCAAGCGTAGTGATGTTGAAAATTCGGAATAAGGTTGTTTTATTGTTCTATAATCTAACAAGAACGGTAGCCAGTGGAGAGAGGAACAACGCCCAAGATTTAAACTCAAGTGTTAAAGGAGAGAATTAATTAATACTTAATTTCAACTGTTATTATTACGTTGGCATGAATAACAAGCGTACTGAAAGTACAGCTAAATTTACAAGAAATGCATGTGTTATTATTTAATTAGAGAATCAATGAAAAAGATTAACACAGGTGAGGATACTAAAAAGGAAGTAGCAATAAAATGAACCAATAATACAGATATGGAGATGAATACTGTATTAAAATGAAGATAACATTTGTTAATTAGGATTGTAGGGGCAGAACGTTAATTACGAGAAGTGCTAATCAAGCTTGCAGAAATATAAAGAAATGTAAATTATGAATACATAATTCAGATATATAGCGCAAATAATCTTTTTAATCTGCTTATTTCATTAAATTATTTATTTAGGAGGGCGGGGAATGTTGTTATTCCCTTAAATATACACTGAAAGGACAGAATTCATGGGATACTTGGTTCCTGGGCAACACTGTCACTCCTCTCGCTAGGGGATGAATCCACCGCTTGGCAGATATATAGGTACACTGCATTCACGTATACGGCAACTCTGTCAGTATGAATAAACGTCGTGAGTTAACAGACTTTTGAAAGAGGGCTGTTAATGGGTGTCCAACGCATGGGTCACTAACGCGGAGGTGGTATTGAAATTGCACCATCCCCTTCGACAATATGAAGATTGTATCGGGAATACGCCATTTCTGGAATAACATCTCATCGTGGACAGCGCTGTGGGCGGAGAAAGGTCGTGGATGAACGTGCCGTCGACGTCTGTCTTGTATTATTTCAGCCAACCAGAGAGAGACAGTGGCACAAATCACTGCCGACTTCAACGAGGGAGGTGCCAGAGAAACGTCTCCGCCAAGACGATCAAGCGATTATTAATCGCAATAGGTTATGGGAGCTGCAGACCTACCTCAGTTCCATTACTAACACCACGACACCGAACTCTACACCTCAAGTGCGCGAAAACATCAGCACTGGACCTTGGATGATTGAAGATGGGTCTCCTGATCCGATGAGTCCGTTTCCAGTTATTACAAGCGGGTGGTAGGGTGTGTATCTGGCAGAAACCGCACGAAACTATGCATCCGTCATGACAACAAGGAACTGTTCAGGCAGTTGGAATATCGGTAATGGTCTAGGGTTTGTTTAACTGGCACACGTTGGGACCTCTGGTAAGTCTAGATGCATCTCTGAACGTTCCAGCTTACGTGTCCATCCTTGCAGACCATTTGCATCCCTTCGTAGTTATTGTGCAACCACAGGGCAATGGGCTCTTCCAGAAGGACAATGCATCTCCCCACAGAGCCGTGGTGACTAGAACATGGTTTGAAGAGCATTCTGCAAATTTAACCACCATGGAAAGGCCTCCCCGTTCACCGGACCGAACCCTGTGGAGCTTGTTGTTATTATTTAGTTTTTAGGAGCATTATCAACTAAGGCCATATTGCTCCGACCCTGTGGAGAATCTTTGGGATGCTGTGAAAAGGTCCGTTCGAGCTTAGGATCCTCCGCTCAGGATTTTTTTATTTTTTTATTTTTTTTTATTTGGTAGTTGTTGGCGCATCGGCTTCTGTGGCCATATTGCACCTCCCAAGGTTTTTGCAGTACTTTGATCCAAGCCCGAGGCGAGAATCGAACCCGCAACCTTTGGGTTGCCGGGCCGCTCAGGAATGCGACGGAATTATGGATAGCTGTGCATGAAGCTGTGGAACGCTTTCGTGAACTAGTGGACTCAATGACTTGCCGTGTGACTGCCCTTATCCGGGTGAAAGGTGGGCCTACCCGTTACTAATTAGATATCCAATGATTTATGTCCACTCAGCGTACATATTCCCAAAAATTCCCTCAAACATACTTATTTGTTTGATAGACTGGTCATTGCGCAACTTATTTTTAATCGATATAGGTATCGTTTGTGGTGGAACTTAATGATTTTACCAAATATTAATAACTGTGAGAAAAAAAATTATCGCCATAAATTATTTTTTTCACTCCGTGATCATCGTGATTTGGCAAGACTGTCATGTGGAACGTTTTCTATGTTAATTCCAGTGAAGAAATAGACCCCACAAAACATTATTTTACATTATTAGAAAACAATGTAAAGCATTACGTGCTTTTCCAATAATGCATGATCTCTCTCTCTCTCTCTCTCTCTCTCTCTCTCTCTCTCTACATTATACATTAAAAAAGTTTTCCTCCTAGTGATATTTATTTGAGCCCATGGGAGAAGAGGGCGGGGAAATTACGTCACTACAAATGCGCAGGTAAATAATTGCATTGTTGTCTTCCATTGAAAGACAATTGCCTCCATAAAGTTCACTAACCTTGTGCACGTGCTTCACATTGCAGTACATGAATGACGACGCACGGCATCATTTGATGTTCATTGTAAAGTCAGCTTAAGAAGAGACCCGACATAATTTGTATATTTATAAATAGTTTAGTATTTTATAAATATTTCAAATACTGTATTTGTATAGTTTGTATATATTTTAGTCCTGCACTTTCGGATGCAACAATATTCCTCATGCATTATGGAACCCGAAGCAAAATGCCTTTTCCTATGTGACCTATATAAACGCAGGTAAATAATTAGTGATATTTATTCAACCTTGAGAATGGCGCGCGGTGGGGTAGGGTAGCCAATGGGAGAAGAGGGATGTGGGTCATATGGTACAAGTGGGCGGGGCAATTACGTCATTACAAATGCATAGTAAATAATTGCATAGGTCATTTCCTGATTAGATATATTGATCAGAGTGGCATAGTGTTTGAGTAAGGCGCCACATCTGCGCCATTAGTACTCTGGTGATGAATACAGAACTTCTGCAAAAGCCAGAAAAGGTGTAGTGTGTTGTAGGTGAAAAGGGTTGTGTTGGGTTCTGTTGTAATGTTCTGGCTGCTTGGCCGCAGGGCCCCTAGTGGGACTCCATGTTGCCTGCCGCCACCACCACTGGGAGGTGAGCCAGGCTGTCTGCAGTACTCTGGCTGCTCTCTCCATTAGGGGTCGCCTGAGCTCCCTGACGGAGAACAAAAGAAAAAAATAAAACATGAGTGAGGGAGATAGCTGAAAGACGGGAGTAAAAAGGGGGAGGAAGAATATTAGTGTTTCGGCAGGTGTCTTTTACGTAGAAAAAATTTGACTTAATCCGTCATACATCTACATTTTACCCAGAAAAGTGTGCGCAGGGGTTGGCGAGCAGGGGAAAAAGCCCCTAGTTATATATTCAAAAAATTTAAACATCCTGAGAATGTCACAATCGTTTTATACTTGTAATCCGTCTTCGTTCGAAGGAACTCGAGAATAGGAGAGACTCAGTTAAAGAAACTGTTGGGTGGGTAGCTTACAAAAGCATTGAATCGGCAAACCAATGAGACATCAATAATGTACGAAGTCCGCAAATTGAATATATATTCTGTGGTCGGTTTGTTTATTTGCTGAATTGAAAAATAAGTTAAATATATAACTTAAAAATAACAGAAATCCTCTCGTAACCTGCTCTCAACTCACATTCGACTGATAATTCAAAGTATCTGTTTCTTATGCGCACACTACTAAAACAGCGTGGGCATAAGAAAGAGTGCTTGTCTCGTGGGAGGAGAATTATACAATTTAGTCTAACCTAACTTAACCTAATCAGTGTATATTTATGTAATTTACTTTTTGTAGTTCGTACCTAAGTTTAATGGCAACGAAGGTTGCACCGCTATAGTGATGACGTCCTAAATACTGGCGGTATAACAGACAAGTACCAAAAAAACTTAGTTAAAAACTTATACATTTTATGTGTGTATTCAAATATGATCACATCAAGGTCAAAGGAAGTTACAAAAACAGATTGCAGAAATTTTATCACGTTTATTTGAACACGTGATGTAAATAACTCTGGACTTTCTCTCTGACCTCGCTTAAGGGATTCCTATCTTAATCAAAAAGGAGTCGCAGAAATAATGAAGCATGCAACAAGGAACAAAAAAGTTGCTAATTTAAACTATAAATTTTTCATAAGCAACATTGAAAATAAACACTTCTAGATTTTAGTGAAAAAATGTCGGATTTGGAGGAAAGAAAAAGTGATTCCGTAGCCATAGTTCAATTACTGAACTGCCCTTGCCATTACTGGTGGGGTACAATTCAAAACTCCATAGAAAGGGTTTTTTCAGAAGTTGCACAAAGGCAACTGCTGAAACATCATAACTCCACAGAATAATGGTCACCGGTCGGTTTCTGCTTGAGGGATGAAACAAGCAGAGTACTGGAGAAAACGGGCGAGACTAACCCGGTAACGGTTCTAATAAAACCTTCTTTCCAGACTGGCAATATTTCTGAACTTTGGCAGGCGATGGGAATCGAACCGATCTTTTCCATGCCGTCTGAGGAAAGGAAATACAAAGTAAATTAATACAACGTTTTTTTTAGTTTAATACACAAAGAATGGCTAAAGTTCATGATCAAGTTATAATCTAACACGGATAACTATCTTCATTTTACAGAGAGTTATACTTGTAGACATTAATAATAAAACTTTTATTTCAAAGTTCGCTATTATGGGTTTTATTCCATAATGTCATAGAGAGATAAGAGGACCTGTAATATCTCGTTTTGTATAAAAGGAGACACCGATTTTGTCCCATCAATCGGGAAACAACAGCAGCTTTAAATTAAATGGTTCCTCTTATAATGACGCTAGAAACCAAACTAGTAAATGCCAACTGCCTCCATCAGTACATCAAGCAATGTAACGACTCTTAATTGCATTTATTAAGAGTGAAAATTAAGTTAACCATTATCATATGCCAAGGAGGCTGGCAGCACCAAAAAGCACGAACAAAAATTACATCTGAAGAATCAGAATGCAGCAAATGTATAAGCTATACCGTTCCAGCACGACTTCTAACGTGCATATTTGTCCTCAGAGAAAACCTCAATTCTTCAAGAGATAACATTCGTACTACCAATGTATTGTTTGAAAGATATACGCGAAAATTAATGATTAAAAATTAAAAATGAAATACAGCGAGTTCATTTAAATGGTAATTTTAAAATTTCTGTTCGCTTACTGAATATACCCAATTTCTCTTCCTGAAAATAGGATCTAGTAAAGTTTCCGAAAAGTAATCGACTTTAAATCAGCTACTTTTGGGAATAGTCTATAACAAATTTGAGTTTTAGAGATACTAGTTCTATAACAACTCAAATTTGAGTTAATATATAAACTTAAGTGTGTATAAATAATTCATTGGTGGCACAAATTCTAACCTTATTGTTATTATGTGAAATCACTATTTCCTTTTAATATTTAATCATTCGTACATAATGCTACTGAAGTTATTTCTCATGAGGTAAGAAAAGTATACGCTCTGAGTGGATCATTTTTTGTTTTTTTTTTTGCGTAAAGGCAGTCCTGAGAGTGAAGTGGTGAACGTGTCTACATAGTATGGTGTTGGGTTGCGTTAAATGATCGCTCCTTAAGTCCAGTGAGACAAGAATACACATCCCCGCTGATCTTCGTTCCTGCCTCGTGGAGGCGGACCGTTATCGTTGCTATTATCACTAAGAATTTTAGTACTGATCGAGAAAATCCCCCCCAATTACCCACGGCGACAGGGTCAGCTAAACATAAGTCCAGTTTATGATATAGCCTACAATTCTGATAACCAGGAGATCCAATTAAAATTACTTTACCGGAAACTATAATCTTGGCCAGAAACTACAACCGAGTACGGTTGTAGTTTCTGCCAAATAAACAATTAAATGTGCATTATCTGTAGGGTTATTCTAATATGTTTTATCGATAGAGTCCAGGCGCTCCTCTGGACTTTTATAACTAAAGGTTTTCATCAAATCGATATTTCTTTTTTTCTGTTTAATTTTTCGATTTGTTTTCGGCATCAAGCCAATTGCCGGAGAGCGGTTTCCATTCTTCACTATTCTTTTTTTTTTAAAGGGTTATCACCCAAGTTATTTTTTGCTTCATTACATAATTATTAACATCCAATTTACCTTTATATAACCTGCCCATATCTCACATTTATTCCGAGAACGACGCACCGAAAACGATTAAAATTCCTTCGGGGAATTTGCCCTTTATTTTCAAATGTATAAGGTTTGTTTAAAAAGTAAAGTAGCAGATGTTACTTTTAATCACTGAACAAAGAAATGAAGGTACATTAACGCAATTCTTTGACATACTCACTTATCACGTTAGAACTGTAAAATTCTAGACGTTCTCACTGAATCAGATTTCAACGCATCGTTCAACCTCAACGCCATTTCCGAATCGTTTCCTACAAGATTTTTTTTCAAAAGCCAGAATGATGAAAGTTTGTTTTGCCTTGTTTTAAACGATTGTGTCTAAAATACGTCTATTTCTTGGATATGACGCCCATACCTTTTTTTAATGCATAAATGGTATAACTGTTACGCACTTCATTTTTCGACATTAAGTAGTACAGTCATTTTTGTTCAGTTTCCCGAAATCAATAAAAGCATACAACTTCCTGTAGAAAGTAAAAAAAACAGGAATTACATCGGTGCTTTTACTGGGTAAGATTGTTCCAGCCAGTCATTGGTATGAAGGAAGGCGACTCGAGCGTTCGGAAGTATAACAGCAAAGTTTTTGACACGGACGATTATAATGGTTAAATAAAACAAATAAATAAAATACAAGCAGGATAAAACCAGATAAAAACCGAAAATAAAAAAGCGCTAAAACACAGAGCATTCGAAGCGATGCATCTCTTTACAACTCGAAGAAAATTGCTATCCTGTATAGAAAGTAAAGTATCAAGGGCATTCACGTGTGATGTAGTTATCACATGTTTAACGCAACCGGTGGAAGAGAGGTGGGAAGACTGGAAAGAAAAGTTGCACAGGAAAGGAGGAAAGGGAATAAACAATGGAAACAATGGAATAAACTGCTAAGGGGCCAAAATGAAAAAAAAAACAACTTTGTTCTCTTTTTCTTTTCGTTCGGAACAAACTGCAATGTTATCACTGATAAGAGGGGAAGGGTGAGTCAGAGAAAAGAATTCAGTTGCATCTCTGTTTTTTTTTAATTCCGCAATAATTTCCCGTCAGGTCGTTATGAAGCAAAGCCTCTAGAAAATTGCAGTTTTTCAGAATTAATAGGCCTTTTGGGATTCCCTTTAATTTAGCTTTCTTGTAGTGAATCTTGGCCAAAAAGGGTCGTGAAGCGATTGGTAACTAGAAAATTTTAGATTTGTTTATTGTACTAGGCTGTTCCAGCCAGCTTTCCTGGCATCCCCGCCATTAATCACAATACTGCACAGATAATTACAGACTTACAGCAACAAATTCCCGTTCCATTACAAGATATTGAAGTTCTGCGCTTTATGTATCCACACCATTATAAGACATTGAAGCACTGCAGTTCATATAAAATTAATTTGGAGTCCCTGCCATGAAAAGCAGTTAGTGAAAAATTGCAGTCAGTGCTTACAATTTCAATGTAATGAAAAAAAAAAAAAAAGAGAACAGTCTGAGAAAAAAGTCTTTAATAAATGAAATATACTCCGGAAAGATGAATTCCACACAGTGGAAGTATTCTCACCAGTAAATTTCAGTAAGACTGAAGTATTCTCCACAGTAAATTGTAGTCAGAAGATGAACACAGATCTTTTGCAAGTACATCGTTTTCATAATCGTTGAAATATGCTTTGTTGGACGTCGACGTTTCCAATGGATTAGAATAGTCATAGATGCAAGATTTTCCTCGCTAAAGACCAAATTAAATTAAGTTTCCTCTCTCTTTCCTTTCGCCTGAACTAACCGTAAAGCCATCTCTAATAACTTCCAAAGAGCGTTGCTTTGTATGTTAATGCTGCATCTTTCACGAAGTTCTTAAAAAAAAAAAAATCCTCTATTTTTCCATATCTAAGGATTTAATTGGAAAGCGTTATAATTAGCATTCAATAAAATGAAATTTATTAAATAAATTTACTTTCTCATTGCTGAACTTTAAAATATAATAGTACAATATAAAGATATGAGAGCCTTTTCATTACACAGACGAAACGAAACATCGAATACTACTTATAGAAAGGAAAGAACGGCGAATTGTTTTCAGTTCGTTCTTCACTTATCTTTCTTTCTGTTACAACAAAGCCATTCGGCAGAAAAATGCTTCAAGCTATGTTAAAATAAAAATATCAAAAGATATGAAGGGCTTAGTATCAAACTCCTGTATGTTTTGCCGATGGCATCTAGAGAGTTGTCGAAGACTTTGGGGTGAACACCATATGCTTGTTAGAAAGATGAATACTCCTCCTTTCTTTTCTGTATATGTGTGAGCGCACTTGTCAGGATGGCTGATCTCGATATTTCAACGAGCGACAAGCGGAAGTGCCCGAGGCACGAAATATACTTAAATCAGAGATTTCTGAGGATACGAAAAGATTTGATTGTAACCTGGTAACAGTAACTTGGCTCCACTTTTAACTCTTATCTCACCGAAAGAATCAGCTTTAACTATTTGCTCTCTGTCATTGACGCAATAGGCCCCTGTATAAACTTGTGTATTGGATTGAACACAAGAAATTCGATCAATTTTCTCTATTGTTTTCGAACAAAAAAAAATTTTCAGATAATGATCTCATGCAGCGCCTTTTTTACTGAACAATATAAAATGAGCTAATATTGATAGTGGATGTCTGATATCATATTCTCATACTATCTGATAAAATGCTTTTTTGATTTGTCTTGTCCTTGGAGTATTTATAGAGCTTCGGCTGCCCTAATCACGGTAGGCCATTTTTATAACACTGTAGTTAATTTTTTTCATGCATTATGTATGTGCAGGTGTGTGCTCACAGGCCATAAGTTTTCCGAATTTCCTAAAATCAGACCAATAGAAACCATGCAGTTTTATTTTCTTTATACACACCGTATCTCCTAGGCATACATTATATAACGTATATTTTGGCTGAAGCGCTTGAGGAATAAATGAGCAACAGAGCAGATGTGCAGAAAAGAAATGTCTCGGTTAGCGCATAAAAATCGTTATTTTTTACTCGTTTTTTAGTGATAAATTATGAATGATTACAGCTTATGAACGCACCTAAAATGTAATAACTAACTTATATTTTAATAAACTATCGTATGAGAAAAGTAAAAGAACAATTGAAATAATCTAGATTTATTCAAGGATTCACTTGTTTGTTGTTTGTTTGTTATTTGGTTTTTAGGAGCATTAGCAACTAAGGCCATATTGCTCCGGGATATGCTGTGGTCATTCCTTGACCTTTCCGCATCCTCCGTATTTGGTGGTGACGGGCTCGAACCCCGGTCTAATCAAGAAGCGTGTGCTACGCACTGCTGCTCCTTCCCACCTGGCTACGGAGGTGTCAAGGATTCACTTAGTGTTTTTAATTAAAATAATTTGAATAAATTCGATTTATTATTTTAAACAGTGATATTTATATTCTGTTTAATTATGCATTAGTCTATTTTCTCTGAAAAGGTACAGTTTGTTAAAACAACAAACTAATATTTGTATAAAGTATGTCTATGCATATTCTCCCGAGAAAGGGTGCAGGAATTGAAACTTCGAATATTCGTAGTTTATGATCGCGTACAAAGATTAGTTCTTTACTGGTTTCAGATAAAAAAAAAAAAAATCTGGGAAAATTTTCGCTTGGAAGGAGTAAATAAGTTATTTTGTGGGAATAATATTTAACATTTTTCTCTGCGACTACTTTGTCCAAAGAATGATTAGCACTAATTTATTTAATAATGTGCATTCATACATGCTCTATTAACTACATTCACAACCTGTTAATGCTTCTGTAAATATCGTAGTTGTAGCACGTATGACCGGCTATTCGCGATTAACTTAATTGGAACTACTCTCATAGGTGTTATGAATTCTCAAACACTGCTGGAGATTGGTTATTGGTTTCAATTATTCGTTAAATATTTTATCAGAGTTCAATTCCGATCAAAGTCCCCCTTGTAATTGGAAATAATGATGAATATGATAAAGAAAGCATACTAAGTAAAACAGCTTATTTCGCTTGATTACCCAATGTTTATAGTTATGTTATTTTTATACAACACATTATTCAAGGATCCTTAATTTGAATAAAATCGCGCTAATGATTAGTCAATACTATCGCCATTATTTTCATATTAAATAAATCAAGCAACAGGAAGATTATGTTGGATTTTTATCCTACAGTTCACATTCAGAAATTGATAATTTCTCGGATCATTGATTAAAATAAAATAAACAAGCTCTCTTGTTTATCTAATACGAGAGAATGCAGTTGCCAATGCACTAAGTCTATCGCACTGATCTTTATTGGAGGTGATATTGTTACTGAACACCGATGGAAATATTCTATTATACTTTGTATGGTGCCACCCCGCATAACAGCAAAGTCGAACAATAAAGCCACTGTACTGTGTTTATGCGAAACACAAAACAAAGGAAAAACTCACCTTTCCAAAACGAAAGATCCTTTAATTTAGTGAAACTCTTACTTATGTGAGTAAGGAAGTATTTAACCTCTACTTCTTTTCCTAGAGTGCACTGCTATGTTATGGACAATTTCTCTGGGCTCATAGATGTTGAAATGATAGTATCTTTTCAGACTTCTCAATATGACAGTTTATTGGTTTGTTAAATCGAATGAGAACACTAATTATATTATAAATGCATTATTATTAAAATTCTCGCCGATTTTTTCTAGGCATTACCGTAGTTAGTGTTTCGTTACGTTTAGCGACATCCCAATACTGGCTGTTACCTTTTAATGACGATAAATCATCTACTTAAAAAAAAAAAAGTCATTTTCTCATGACTGGCGAAATCGACACATTAATAAAGCAAGTTACTTTTTTTTATTCCAGGAGAGTGGAATAAAGCGAGCAAGCGGGGTGTTTAAATTCGTCCGTATGGAAATCACTCACTCGGTGACTATTTTTTGTAGCATATTAAAATTCCTCTGTATAAAGTATTTTAGTATATTCAACTAAAATGTATTTATCATCTACTATAGATATAATAAACTGTCAAGAAGTCTATATGCATTATATAGAAGTCTATTATTTAAATTATTTTGACAAAAAAGCTTCGATGATCACTTACAAGATATCCGTTATGTACAGCAGTTTACATGCATTATAATTTATCTCTTCATTATATTCCATTTTCTGAATGTGCTCATTTTAACCAAGATATCTGTGTGCTCTTATATATCTCATACTCAAAGCCCCTGGCAACTAGCATTGATGGGTATTATGTACAAAATTCTCAGCTCATTTATAGACATAATGAAGATCATTCAAATATTATAATAAAGGCGCATGTAGGAGTAATATCATCATAAAAGTTTTTTGGATTATTTCGGGGAGGAAAGAATTTTACGACTTAAATGCCTTATTTTATCTGAAAATGTGTTTATTCCTTATATATAGTGCTTTTAATAGGCGGGTTAATATGAAAAGTGGAACTCAGGTAGTTAGATTTGAGAAACATTAGCTACGACTGAAATGAGAGGACGAAAGCATACGGAATGAAAGAGAAACAGTTCATCTCCGTATTATTTTATTAAGTACATGGAATGTGTACTGACTTCTTGCAAGACAGATAAAGCTTCGATGGCTGCAGACTTTAATCCTGGTGTTAGGCAGGCCTTTAGAGTAACCTCAGGAAAATTCAATGTTCTGGCGAAGGACTTGTATTACAAAAATATCATCGATGCTTTGAGGAATAAAAAAAGGAGCCTCTCCTGGCAATTCTATCTCTAAGTTTATAGGAAAATCATTAGATGAGAACGTGTCTTGAAGTGGTTTACATTTTATTTTGTACCGAAGAGGAAGGATTACTTATAGCCAATATATTAGTGCGTGTTTTTGATGTAATTTCTGTTAAAAATAAGCAGAGTAGTTTTAACTTTTTAGAAGAATCTATATTTTATAAGAACTTAAGAAGAATTTAAATTTTGATAGAAATGTTCGGCGTACAGCGAAAGGAGAATGGTTGTGCTTTCTGAAAACGAGCACAAGAAAGAATCTATAAAAAAATTACTTCCTTTTACCTTGGAAAGAGTTCTGCAAGGTAAAAGGAAGAGAAATGTCATTGACCTTACGGAATTTATGTTGCGTGACAGATAATATCTGATTAAGCCAGTGCAGCTTTTATAAAAGCTTCTCCAAGATGAAGATAACTATTATATCGTGCGCTGACACTTGCATTTCTACATTTAAGGAAAGAACACGGAATGGTTTAACATGTAGCACGCCACCAGCAGGTGAACAACGCATTCTCATCGGCAAATGTACCTTTAAAATCTTGCAAAAATAGGAAATAAAATAACGAGGTTTCAAAAGTATTTCCAAGAACACGACAGTTCTTTTGTAGTGCCAGATATGTTTTCTTAATATTAATAGCAGCTGTTTAGCACTATATTTGATACAAGTTCTTAGTAAAATTGTACAGTAACAGGTAACTGAATTAGCAATTAACACATTATACAGAACACTACACAATTTAATTCATTAACACAATTAATGAAAACTAATTTCATTCAGTCAATCCGAGGACAAGAATCTGAATTATTTACATTTTAAATTAATACTATTAGTTGAAATAATTTTATTACAGCAGGGATTGCTAATCTTCCAGTCATTTACAAGAGCTGCTAATAATAATATTACTAGTAGAAAAGTATTAATTGAAACGTCAATGTATTAAAATTGTGTCCAACAAAGTTTGCTAATTCTTAATTATGTTTCGGACTGATAGATAGTTTAAGTTATATAATATTACAATAATTTCTAAAGTAAAGCTAATGGAACGTACTCCCTGCCTTTCATCAGGATGAAAAACAGCATCAATTTTAATTATATTCAGGCAGGGTATGAGTTCACCCCCCATGTGGACTGAGCGGTGGATGGATCCCACTGTATAGTGATAGCAGAACCAGAATTATGATACTTGCCTTTTTTTTTTTTCATGTATGCTTTTATTGCATGAAAACAATTGAATACAGTTCCACCTTTTTACACATACTAGTATGCATAATGCTTTTTTTTAGATGGATTACTTAGTGTCAGTCAAAACTGCTGTTATCACTCAGAATAAAGTTTTAAATATTAAACTAGACAAGGCAATCTAAGCTAGTAAATCATTTCTTTGGTTCCTGAACATTTTTAATATGGATCCACAAAATAATGTGTCTAGACCCTTAGTGGTCTATTCCAATGATACTAATTATAACGAAAGCTCTAATTCAATTTGCTACAGTGCAGAAACTGCTTTAATTTCCATAATTCAGCCAGCTTCCACTGTTGCAATATCTCGGGCGGGTTCTGCGCATGGTCTTTAGAAAATAATTTTAAAAACTACGTTTGAACTAGAAACATACCTGTACGAAAAACGTTGATGGAAAATGTATAAAGCAGCTCCTGTAAATTACTGGAAGATTAGCAACCCCTGCTGTAAAAATCAGTTACTGGAGAGGGAAAGGATAACAGAGTAATCTTAAAACAACGCTTTCCTTTCGAAGTATTCCGTAAAAATCGCTTCTTGTAAAGGAAAGCAGTTATCTAGATGAATAATTATCTTCCTCTGATTACACAGAGAGGCGACACTGCTAAACATCAAGTTGCTTTTCATTCATTTCAGATTTTGTCCTAATACTGTCCTATCGCAAGGGACCAATTAAATCGGTTCTTCAGGAACTAATAATTTATATTCGAAGAGCGGCAATGCAAGCTGTGCTGGAACCCTAATGGTGACAACAAGATTGCTTCATACTAGTAATTTGTAATCAAAATCGTGAGGAGACAGAACTTTTCTCTACTAGTATTGAATAAAGGTTTTTTTTTTTTCTAATCTGTGGAACACATGTGTATCCCAAGTATAAAATATAAAATTAAGTTTTTCTCTCTCAGTACGCACTTTCTCCATAATAATTGTGTAATTATTATGCCATTTACTACTTTTTTTTTCATGAAAAAAAGAGGGCAATCAGTCTACGAAAAACATCTTTTTCCTTATGATTTAAGTCTACTTATTTGTAAGGCTGGCATATGTGCAAGCTGTAATTTTTTTCGTTTAAATGTCCCACTTTATGTCCAGAATAATGTTTATTTTACTGGCGAAAATCCGTTATAATTGCTGGAAAAAAATACTATTATTAAATGAAACAGTGCCATGGCATGCATGTACAGAGTTCGTTTATCTTCTCTGTTGAGAATATTTGTTTCATTTTTATGTTCTGAAAGTATTCGCTATGTCTATTTCCATGTTTGTCTTTTAACGATTATTCTATACTTTCTTAGGCTTTCTTATATTTTCTATTAATTTTTATTATTAATGGTATATGAGAACTAATGAGGAAGATAGTCCTTTGATGCAATTCAGCCCTTAATTCTCCAGTTAGCTATATTATGTATTATTAAATATTAAATTATGGTATTATGATTATTAAATTATGGAACTAATACTTTAACACGATTATAATTTAATGAAAAATGCATTTAGCTTTATTCAATGTACTTTAAGATGTTTAACAGTAAAATTCATCCACATACTGTATCATAAGTCATACTGTACTCCTTTCTCGGCCCATTCTTTAAAAAAAAAAAGTAATATTATGATGATAAGCAAATTTATTGCCATTGGTTGGATATTTCGGACATTGGCGAATTATTTCTGAAAACGAAGAGTCACTGTTACCGTTCGACACATCTAACCTCCCACATCTCTTGCCCAACAAAGACACTTAAAATACACGTTTTCGAACTCACTTGACTGTAACAACTATTTTAGATGGTGCACCTCAACTGCACATTTAAGGGAAGTTAATGCACTCCACGAAATATTTGCTGACTTTCAGAAAACGGATATGTGGTTTTCACAGAAGAACCGAATCTGTTGGAAATTTATTTGCTAATGTTATATCTTTATTAGATATGATAATTTTAGTAGAAGTACAGCATTTTTTGCTCTTTAGGGATGATTTAATATAAAACATTAAATGCATTTTATTTCTGTAATGAGATTAACAATTTACATTCAGATTGTCTTAAATTCACGCACTGAGCATTTCCCCGCCAAATATTAGTTCTATCGTGTTATATGCCATAAGAATATGAGCAAATGTGAGGGCCTATTCTGGGAGAAAATTTCCACAGTACGGGGAAAATGCGTAATCATCAGTAGTTCTTTAAAAAAATTCAACAAAAAATAATTTAAATTTAAAATACAGAAAATAATGAAATATAATACCCAGCCGAAGTATGAAATTAGCCTTCAGCAGCAAAGTTCCAGTTAAGATCAATATTTAAATATCATATATTTCAAGATAATAAAATTTTAAAGATATTATTGAAGAGATAAAAAGGTAAAGCGTATTCATATAGACAGGAAAATTTACTGAAATCGTAAGGGAAGTTCACTTTTTGGAAAAAAATAAATATACGAAAATATATTATTCCATATTAATGTCAGTAATAGTAGTTCTTTGGGATTTCTGATTACTTTCAATATTTTAACTTTTCATGTATTTATAGTAGTAGAATATTATAAACAATCTCTGCATTGGATTTAATACTATTTATTTACGTTAAATTTCTGTATTCAATATTCTAATATATTTAGAAAAAAAATATATATATATATATATATATATCCTTCTCCGATTGGAGAGGATAAAACAATGGTTTTAGGCGCAACCCTCAGGGGCTCAACATCTGATGAGTATCGGCTTGTCACACCCAGGGTCCTGAGCCGGATATCATCATTCTTCTCTTTCTTGACGAATCCTCCCCCCTCTCTCTCTCTCTCTCTCTCTCTCTCAGCGTAACTCAGAAATTTATTTTGACTGGTGCAGCATAAGCTTCAGGCTTCCTTGCTCCATATGGCCAATAATAATCAACGACTTATACCATATTGCTGGTTGGTTGTTCTAGAGTTTCAGGCATATCAGAAACTTGGCTGTATATAATGTCTGTAAACAGAGTGTATTCTGTGGTCTATTTACTATTTTATGGACGAAAGAACGAGAGTTTCAGGGAGAGAAAAAAATATATATTCCTTGCATCATTGACGGGATTCGAACTATGGTCTTTTCCATAGGGGTTTGTTTGTTGTTTGTTTGGTTTTTAGGAGCATTAGCAACTAAGGCCATATTGCTCCGGGATATGCGGTGGTCATTCCCTGACCTTTCCGCATCCTCCGTATTTGGTGGTGATGGGCTCGAACCCCGGTATAATCAAGAAGCGTGTGCTACGCACTGCTGCTCCTTCCCACCTGGCTACGGAGGCGCCTTTCCATAGGGAAAGAAGGTTATTATATATTAATTGTGCTATCACGAGGACATTATAGCGGTGAGAAGCTAGAAAATCTAGTTGCACTAGCCTAATGTACACCCACTACAGTTATTTTTCTGTACTCACTCGTCAATCAAATAATTCAGTGGATATTGAGAACAAATATTTCTCTAATCAGTTTAATACTGGTAAAAGGCACTCCAAACTAAAGAAAATATCCACATATTACAGCTTTTGCATCAGATTAAAAAAAAAGCTCACAGTTATTATAGTAAGAAATACAAGAACTTAATCATTAATGAAGCATTCATTAAAAAAATATCTTTAAACGAGATAACCAGAAAAAGAACACCTACAAAGCGCCACCCTCTTTGTATCCTAATAAAAGGGCATGGGCGCTAGTCCCCTCATTAGTTATTTTATTTAATAATAAGGAACTTAACACAAATTTTTGAATAATCATTTCACATATAAAAAAAAAAAATATATATATATATATATATATATATATTTTTTTTTTTTAAATCAGCGCTGAATATTTTTGTCATATTCAATGTGAAAATGAATCTCTTCAAATTCACTTCTGACCTAAAATTCTTATGAAAATAAAGGAAATTATTATTCATAATTTTGGTTTTATATATCCATGTAACACACTTCAATGTAACTAAAAAACTGTTCATAACAAGCTTTAAATAAGTATTTATTGTAATAAGTTTACAAAAATAAATATTTAGTTTATTACACCGGATTGAAATGCACGTTCCACTCAAATTCATTCAAACAGGCTCTTTCAAACCAAAGGCCACAACAAGTTTTTGTCTATATTACTGTAATAATATTTGTTTATGTAGACAAAACTATAAAGCAGGCAAATATTGGATATTTAAAGTAGTAAGCGTAATTGATGGAAAAGTATTTTTCCCATGTTCTATTTATATTAATCATTCAGGAAAAAGATAAATATACAGACTAAATTGAATATCATGTTATATGAAGATATAGAAATCAATGAAAATCAAATAGGAAAAATATATTTTTTTCTTCTCCAAAGAAAGCCTTCATGTAGATATACCTAGTGAAGCTTTCGATTAGGTGAGGTAAATGAAACGTGGTTCCCTCTCAATTTTCTACTATTGTGTCACAGATTTAATTCTAATTATAAAATACGTTGTAATTTAGTGATCTAAAAATTATTAAATTTTAAATGCACAAATCGTCATTAAAATGTATTATTCAGAGTCCTATCAACCGGCAACTAATACAAGATCCTCTGTTTGCATTCTAAATTGTTCAACTCCTATACAATAAACTCGAGCCCATTTTAATCGCAATGGGCCTCATCGGACATTAGAAATGCTTTATTGACATTCTGATTGTCTTCAAAAGGTGTTTGTCGCGGTGTTTCAGTAGTAAACCCGGTTCCATAAGTCCGAAGAAGTAGGAGTTTCCAGCCGAAACCTCCTAAATCCGGCAACACCCGTTTTCCGGCTTTGGTTAGGGAAAGAAGTGCGAATTAGGCAAACCACCCGAGAATCAGCGGATTTAGTTTTCCGAATTCCCATTTGCTACATTAGCATGTTAGAGCTGTAAAGCTAATTCTGAAAATTCAAAATTTCACCTCAGAGCCATGAGATTTTATTGCTCTCAAATTAGGTCGATAAATGTTTTAGGCCATGGAATTGTTTAAGTGTTATTTGGGAAAAATAAATGAGACTAGAAACTCATCGATAAGGCTGGGATTACTTAAAAACTGAGTTTCACTATTCACACATGCATTCAAATGAAATAACGACTCCCTAAATGAGTTTGCTGTGTACTGAATGTTTTTAGAACTTTTATATAGTAGTTTGCAATAACATCGACACTGCAATTTCATTCACTTGCATCTGCCTGTATAACACCTTAAAGAAAAATAAGAAGCCCTTTTAAGAAGGCTTTCAGAACGCAAGTCTATCTTTGTGGAAAAGGTTGCATTCTTCAAACTATTCGGCATTGGAAAGAGACTGCTTGTTTTCTCTGATACCTTACACACCGTATGATATATCTTGGAAGGAAATGCTTTTATTTTTACTTTACTTTATATTTACACGATTATGCAATATTTAATATACTTTTTCACGACCTGCTTCCATGTAACTTCTCTCTGGAAAAGAAGCATGAATAAGCACTCTCTCATACCATCTAAAGTAAGATTAAATACAGAAATTGGTATTTAATTATCCTCCCCCAGTGTTTATGAGTAAGTCTAACTTAACCAGGGTATATTTATTTACGCTTATGTATTTATGTTAACAATTGTGTACTTATGTTCTTACATACACAAGTTTAATAGCGACGAGAGTTGCATCGCTGGAGTGGTTACGTCATAATTAGTGTAGGGAGGATAATTAGCAAGTACCTAGAAATGCAATGTTTTTCTTTTTCTTTTTTTCAGGCTTTATGACAATAATACAAATACAAAGAATCCTGAAAATTTGAAGACACAGAAAGGATAAAGTCCCACATTTGCCAGACTTAAGATTCGACTGTACACAGAATCACATGAAGATTCCATTTGCTACAGTAGTGCAAATTAGGACACCGGTCCTAATTCTTTTCTGTTGCCAGGTTTCTTTTTTTTTTAAAGATTTGTCGCAGTGCAGCGCTTACTCCAAAATTTCTTCCGGTATTTTAATTAGTGACTGACAATAACTTTTTTTCTTCATGCATTTCCTCTACACAGTGGTAAGCGCTGGATGCACTTTAGTTAATATAAAAGCCTGCAAGAGCAGTACAGGTATGGTCTTTAAGCACTTACGGGTTTGAGAATCCGAGATTAGATCAAATATAAAATGCACGTCCAGATCTTGACTACAACAGCTCAGCTGTGTGAAAATTGAAAATATTTATAAGCATGAGATCATAACTGCATTTAATAATTATTAAAATGAACTACGCTTATTATCTGTGTGCGCGTGCACGCACAGTTCTATTTTATGCAAGCTTTTACAGTATCGTTCAAAAAACTAAACTACCAACGCCATTTATCCATCTCCTCTAATAGTATCTAATCCTCCTTGAAATTTATTCAAACAATTCACTTCTACAACACCAAGTGGGAGTTTGTGAATAAACAATTATTCACTGCCTATAAGCCCATTTTCACACATCTATACTAAAACCATCCTTTTCCAGTAAATGTCTTGTTAAGTACGTCGTCAGAGGAAGAGTAATGATATCATTAGCATCACTAATCTTTCTTTAGCTTACTCAATCCAGTAACGATTTAAAAATAGAAGAAATCTTTATTGAAATAATAATACAATTCGATATATTGCAATATACCTTACACAGCCACCAGGCCAGGGGTTAACAGTAATAATACAATATAATAATAAATAGAGAACATTGATATATCGAACATTAGGAAATACAGCTCAAAACTCACTCAAAATATAATACAGTTATTTACATTACAATATATAAAGAAGATATTGGGGGAAAACAAACAATTTCGTATAGTAATAAGACAGGCAACGTTCTTTGCACTGAACAGAAGTATTTAGTTCATCATTGCTCACTGCCGTGCTGAAAAGTTAGTATGCCATCTTCACATCAGGTGGTATTGTTGGATTGAGGCATTAAGACGAGCTTCGAGGAGAAGGATCAGAGACAGGGAAGTACAATCCAAGGATGTGGCGTCTGTATTCCCTGTAGCAAGCGAACTTATTAAGGTCAGCATCCAAAGACTGGGTACACGAATGTAGTGAAATGGCAGGAACCTATCGGATAGGTGGAGAGTCAATACTTCAATCAAGTCTCCTCATGTGCCTCGTTTCAGATGCTGCAATTTACAGAACAGGCCTTTCTTGGTAAGAGTGCCTTTCTTGTATTTTCCATTTGTCAATATTAAAGCAGAACTGCCACTTCTCACTACAAATGTTTAATATCTCAAGGTCTTGTTGCAGTAACATACTGCAATTCCTGTCATTACTCACTTCAACGTTAAACTTTATATGCCTTTATTAATATCGAAAACAGTAACGTACCCAGCACCGAAAACTTGGTAGACCCATTAATAACACTAATTCATGAAGAGCAGTGGCCATTAATAATTATTCCCGATCTCCGGCCACTCGACCATCTATCTATAGCAGTCACCTGCCTCAAATGCCACACTGTTCCAATATGTACTGCAATCCTTCACGTGGAACAGTATCAAAAGCTTTACAAATATCTAATAACAAAAGTTTTACGAATATCTAATTTGTTACCAGTTTCTTTGTGACTATGTCACACTAGCTAATCAGATTGGCCAGCCAAGATCTCATCTTAACAAATCCATGCTGCGATGCCGTGTGGTTGTCTTCATGTCAAGATAATTGCGTTACTTCTTTAGCCATTAACTCTATCGTTTTCTCCAGAGCAGAAGTCAAAGTTGTAGCTCTGTAATTACGCACTTTCATCCACCGTTTGAGATAGGAGAGATATTTGCACATCTCCAATCTATAGGAACTAACCCGAATCCGAGGATGCTCTCATAAAGCTAAAGATTCGCTTATCACCCTTGCTGTTACTTTTAAATATAATCGGTTAGACTCCGATAGCCACCGATGCATTTACTTATAGCTACAACAATTTCTCTTCCCCTTTTCTCTCAGTTTTAAATCATTTAACTACCAGAAGATTATTTTCCCTCTTTTGCACTTTCTCTGAATTCTCTATATTCAAATTCTGCATTACCTATATTTAAGTGGCACCATGTTTATGATATCCCTGTATAATGCCCACATTTTATGACTTAACCAATACGTGGAATTTACCGGTACTTACTACGCTACTAATGTTAGTGTACAAGTATATGTACGCCCGCTATTACTCTTATCCCTAATACAGCCCCATATATTCCTTGTTGCATGACGACTTCTACAAATCCCTTTTAATTCGTCTTGCCTTGCTTTCCAGGCTGCTGAGTGTCCCAATAGAATAACTATAAGAATTTGTTTCATTGCAGCTATTATTGATATATTAATTTGTGTATCCTCCCAAGACCAGCAGTTTTCCAATGCTCCAAGCACCAACTCGATAACATCAGCAAATATTCTTGCAGCCGTCCTATTTAAGTGTATACCATCCCAGCTAAGTCTCCCTTGTTAACAAGTACTGCAGATGCTGAGAAAAATTCTACCCCTTGAGCAATACCGGTACTAATGGTTAGGCTAAATTGATTGACAAAGTTTTCATCATGTCCTCCCTCGTACTACATCTAGGCAAAATTCCAGGCACTTTCAAATTTAATCCTAATTCACTTTTTCCTGAAAATTGCACTATATTTGTTAAGTAAATCTTCAGCTAGCCTTTTCTTAATATCATTAATACTAAGGTGTACAGCAATTTTGCGACTTTAAAAGTTCATACCTGTACAGTGTGTAGTCAATACAACATAATTAACTTTTGTTCCTAGCAACACATACATTGGTCTTATTTCATTTATCCGTTTTTGAAAAATAATCTGTTTCCTTGACAACACTGTCACCGACAATATCTTCTTTCTGTGGGACAAGAGATTTCTGCCCTTGGCGATTCTGCTGTACGAGTGTTGATTCTTTTATTGACTGGAGTAGCTGAGTGATGATGAGTCGCTCGTTTTAATTCCCTCGAGGATATCAACTCTTTTCTACCAACTCTCATAATCGCATCTGAATGCTGAAATTTCGCATAATTTCCACTCTCTGCATAGAAAATACATAAAAGCATTTTCTTTGGCCGTTCTATGTAACACCACAGATGACATCCGGTATGCTTCAAGTACCGCACACTGTTAAACCCTGATTCAGAGGAAAACCATCCTCGGCAGTTCTTTCTTGTGTCAAAGCATTCAAACTATTCTGACTTTGCTTTGCTGCTATAGTATAAGACATGGCTTTAGTTAAAATATCACACTAAATTAAGAGATATGTAGGTACGATAACAACACCGCACTTAACATTCCCAATATTATGCTATAAAGTTACGTTGTATTATATACAATTAGGTTATAAAATCACGTCTGTATTATTATAACTTTGTCATCTATAGACTTAATTAAAATAATATTAATTATAACCCTACAAAATTACATAAAAATAATATTAGAATGTTTAAATAAACGAGTATTTGTAGTACTGTATACAGGTCTGGAGACCTAATTTCAGGAAGGACATGGTTGCAGCTGCTCCAACCTAATTTCAGGTTGGAGCAGCTGCAGAGACGAGCAACGAGATTAATTAGAGGAAAAGGGATTCTGTTACCAGGATCAGGAAAGGCTTCATTTCTGCAAACTGTAGCGCCTCGAGACAAAGCACCTGCGATTGAGGATTAAGATTTTGGATTGAGTAAGGCTCAATATGCTGACGGCATCTTTTTTATTACTCAAACTACAAACATGGGAGGGCATAAATTGAAATTGAGGATGGACGGTTACAGGATAGGTGTGTGGAAATTATTTTAGTCAGCGGCTAGTTGATTGATGGAACAAACTTTTATGTGGTATTGTGGAAGTGGATAGTTTAAATAAATTCAAGGAGAACTAGACTAACTGTTAGAGGGGAGGACAGGTGATATGAGAACTTTTTTTTTTTTTTTTTTTGAAAGATCTCTCATACTTCGGCTGGTCAAGTAAGAAACAATTCCACCTATTAAACAGGTGGAATTGCTAACTGCCCTACTAATTTTAAATAAAAAAAATAATAACAAAAATCGTTAATTTTAACTAATAAAGGGTCTACTCAACAGAGTCTAAAAATTACTGCCAAATACCAACTGATGCTAGCAGATGCGCTTTTTTAAATATTTTTAAACATTTAATAGTTAAACAATATTGAATTAAAATTAAATAATGTCGAAAGCGATTTTTTTTAGTTAGGACTTTCTCTGTGAGTCTATGATTAACTGCATAATGTGCGAAGAGTCTTTCCCCCCCCCAAGTTCTCTATATTAAATTTATATAATTGTCGCCATACTATCTGTACCTATCTCACATACTACGCACACTATGGGGAATCATTATGTTACAAAAGGAAAGAGGAAACTGACCTGAGCACAATCAGCACATTTATATACTGTCCCATCAACTTACGAAATTCTTGAAAATGGCTGCTTAAAATGTACGTCGTCGTTATTTGGTTTTTGACCAGAAATCATTCACAGAATATTGAGTTTTGAAGTGGTTTATTTATTTCTTCATTCATTCGTTCATTATCATGAATATTGCAATATTTCGCATGTTATTCTAATTGCGACATTCATTTATTTTAGAAGTATGCAATCCAGTGCGGCATTCATGGTACCGAAAAGTTTTTGTAAATGTACACGAAGACCGTCATGACAGTTAAGCAGTCACCCTTATTTTTCCCGCTGGCTGCCTGAGCATTAAGCGCCTTTGTTTGGAAGGTGATCTAGGATGTTGCCATTGTATTGTTGCACCTTTGGATTTGGGTTGCTGTTGTGATTGTTTTAATTGCATTAACAATTTAGGCCATATTGCATCATTATGTATTATGCTTGTAGAAGGGCGTGTTCACAGAGTATTTGCATGTTATGCGGGGGCTGAGAAACTTCGAAATATTCAGGAGTTCTAACTTTCTGGTTTTGTTTTTGCTAAACTGATAGCAGCATTTATTTATTGGATTTAAATGTTCCGTGTTTTCAGGACTTTCAAGGGTTAACACCTATACAAAATTAATATTTTGTACAGACGTTAAATACGAGAAATATGCACCAATACCTTTTCTACATTTAAGTCTTAGGCTTAAATGTAGGAATTATCTTAAATTCAGCAATTTAATTCAAATGACAGCACTATAGTAACAACAAACGAAATGGTTTGCAATGCGAACTTTTGTAATATAAAGGTATTACAGAAGTAGTCAATTCATTCCATAGCAGTTCTTATCGATCGCTGTGCTATTCGTCGTGCCACAGTTAAATAGCTTTCGAAGTAATTTAGATAAGACCTTTATTACAGAAATTACAATTCGGTAATCCCAACTACTACCATCAACAATGAACAAGGGCAGACCTTTAGTTTCGCAGGATTGTTCTTGGATGAACTGCGTTTGCACAAATCTAGTCACCCTAACGTGTATCAGGAATGTTAACCTCGAAAGTGTATGTTAAAAGACTTCGACAGGAAAGTTGGCTTATCAACTATGCCGGAGTCTTCATAATGAAAATATAGAACTCGAGAAAGAACGTTTTGGAATATAACATGAACGTTTTATTCGAAAATGATAGTACTGATTTAAATAAAAACGAGAACTTCTAAAGAACTTTCGTTTACGAAAATGATTGTCATTTATAACGTCGGTTGCACCTGTCAAAAACTGTTCAGGCTGAAAGATAATGAGGCTTGTCTGGTACAAGGGAGGCATCAAGTTATATTAAATAATACAGCAAAGGAATGCATCATATTATTAGAGCTGCTACTAAGATCGGCAACAGACTTCGGGATGATTCCTCATGACTGGAGAAGTGAAAATTCTCATCTATTCATAAGGGAGGGGCTAAGTTGGAAATGAGTAACTATAGATCGGTGTGATTGACTTCCATAGTTGGTAAGAATGGAATTGGTGATTAAAGAAGCAATACATTAACATCTTGATAAGAAGGAATTCCTAAATAGATCACGTTATGTTTTGTGAAGTCTTGCCTGACTTTCTATTCAATTTTACGGCTATCCAGCTAGGGAAAGGCAGGATTTTTATCACAATATGAAAAGAAAATAATTACATACTATATAGACTAAGGCGCATTTAGGGCTAGAGCCTCAAGCTGCGAACAAATGTAGACTATGTATATAAAGTGCTTAGCATCATAATACACAGCCATTTCTGAATAAACAGAAAATTTTTAAGGTTTTTACATTTATAATTTTTAATTTTTACATACTATATATAATTTATGGAAAAAGTAATTACAATGTCTGGTTTTCAAAACCTAAATATAAAATACTAGATCTCGTGAAGTTCACCATTACCCCTATGAACGGCTTGTTGTTGATCACTGGAATGCGCCTCCCAGAGTAGTTGAGGTATGAATTCGAATAAGTATTCAAGTGTTAATCGGCGGAAGCCGGGGTGTCCCCCATTAGTCGCTGTTAAACATCTTGTGGTGAGGCAAAAGCCAAAGCCAGCCATTTTTATGAAACATGTTGTGTAATGGGGTGAACAACGATTGTGCTCCCGCAGCATCCACGAAGAGACTTCCTACCCTCAAGAAAAAGGTTCTCAAAAGACCCCGAAGCATCTGGTTCACTGCCCCCTAAACAATGGGAGGATGAAGAGGAATGGGATGAAATGCTGAATTTATTCAACAAAGATTTTCCCAACCTGAAAATTATACACAAACTGAGGCGCAAAATGGAATACTGCCTCCGTAGCAAAAACAACAACGTCACCAGGGCCGTATCATTACAAATTTCGCGCTGCTGGGGCTCTTTAGAGAAGAAAGTTATATGAGGTCATTATAGAAAATGAACAGCTGAAGGCCACCAATGCCCAACTCCAACAAACTAATAAAACTCTAAAGTAACCAAAAATCCAATTATAGCAGCTCTGAATACCGGGCTACCTTCCAACCAAGCTTCTGATGAAGATACTCGGCACCAATTGTCTTATGCTGCCACGCTCAAACTACCTCAGATCCCCACCACACAGAACAAGCATATGCTGATTATAATAGCTAGAGAAGGGTGCGACATCCCAGATAGCGATGGAGTAAAGGACACCGTGCTAAAGAAGATAAAACCAAAATTAGACAATCTCCAAATCAAAAGCATTCGCAAAATTCGCGACAAAGGGATAATATTGGAAGCAGCCACTAAGTCAGATCTAGAACAGATCAAGTCTTGCGGCACAGCTGATGATCTAACTCTTACCTTAGAAACCCCTAAACTCAGGGGAATAAGTTTAATTGTGTTTGATGTAGATGGCTCAATCCAAAAAGTTGACCTACTGGAGGAAGTATATAACAGAAATATCTTTGAATCCATGAGCAAAGAAGAAGCCATTAAGGAGATGAAAATTCAATTTTCCACCAATGCACGGACTCTTGGTCGACTTAATTGGGTTATAGAAGTGTCCCTCAGAATAAGGAGATTCCTACACAGCCAGGATAGAATTTTTCTGGGCTGGTCATCCCACAGATTCAGAGATTTTGTACCAGTCCTGAAATGCTACAAATATCTTGGTTATGTGCACACCTCTGCTAAGTGTCTTAAAAAACAACCAATATGTGGGCATTGTGCTGAGGCAGGGCATCTCTACAAGGACTGTCCCAACAAAGCCTCGCCTCCTAAATGTTCAAATTGCAAAGCAATTAACAAACCCTACGATCACTCTGTGCTGAATGGAGCATGCCTTGTATATAGAAGAGCAGCAGATATAGTACGCAATAAGACTAACTATGGAAAATAGGATGCTGAACCCCCCCCTCTCCCAGACTTCGTATAGCTCAGATCAATGGCCAAAAATCCATCTCAGTGGCAACCCAGCTTCATCCTCTAATGGACGAGTTGAATCTAGATATTCGTCTCCTTCAGGAACCATACTGCGTCCGTGGAAGGGTTTCTGGTTACCTACCCCCTGGCTTTCAGGAAAATCCAAACGACAAACCAATTGTGCCTCGCTGCTATCATCGTCCGCAATCGAGACCTAGTAGTAACACAAATAGAATCACTCTGCACGCCCCGGTTTACAATAGAAGACAGCTTCGGCCGTATTGCGGTCCTAACAGCATTTGTATTTCCAATTTGGTACAGATATTCTCCCGCACATAGTTCGACTGGAACAAGCTCTTGACCTCCTGGAGAACACTGATGTCATTATATCAGCAGATTCGAATGCCCGGTCGACACAATGGTTCAGCACCTCTACCGATGCAAGAGGAGACATGTTAGATGAATTCATTGCCTCACGCGGCCTTGAAATCATCAACAGATCTGAACAACCAACCACCTACTCTTCGGGAACTGGCAAGTCTAACCTGGACATCACACTGACTACTACTTCTCTTCGCAATAGACTCCTTCATTGGCAGGTGCTTGACACGGCAACTACTAGCAACCATCGCCTCATCACTTACAGTGTCACCGATTCTGCCCTCCTCATCAAGTGCCTATCGAGGATATTGTAAGATTCTCTACTAAAACAGCGAACTGGGACCAGTTTGACAATGTAGTTGAAGATGTTCTTCATGACCCAGCTAGCAACTTCTACTAATCAATGAACAGTGCGCAGAAAACACTTTGTGCAGAGTCTGCTCCTCAAAGCTTCAGAGGCTTCCATGAAAAAAAGTGTTCCAGGAACCCAAGATCTGTACCATGGTGGTTGCAGGAACTCACTAATCTGCGCAATTCTCTGAAGCGCGCTCGCAAAGAGTACCAACGCAAGAGAAGGACTGAACCTGCTCACATCGTAGAACAGTATAGAGACCGATTTCAAAGCAGTCCGCAGTGAATATACTAACAACATTTACCAAGCCAAGCAAAGCTCCTGGCGTTCCCTTGTCGAGACTGAGGGGAACCGGAATCCGTGGGGTTTAGTCCACAAACTCGTGAGGAATAAGCTGGGATCCACGGATATCATACACTCTGTCCGCTCTGATGACTCATCTGAGACTACACACTGGGAAGATACAATCAACCGGATTCTGGATGAACTAATATATCAGGACAATACTAACTCTGACACTGACATCCACAGGAAGATAGCAGTACAAAATTCCAGCCAGACATTATGGAGGAACCATTTACAGAGGAGGAAGTCGATGCAGCAATTAAAAAAATCAAAAAAGGTAACGCTCCTGGTCTGGATTTTATTGAAGGCGAGACTGTGCAATGTCTCTAGGCCATAGCTCCAATGATACTTCTTCAGCTCTTCACAACACCTGTCTGAAATGAGGGTAACTTTCCATCACGTTGGAAGCATGCTAACCTGAGGCTCTTACCTAAGGATCCCACAGTTACCTCCAAGGCATATCGCCCGATTGCGCTGCTTCCCATTCTCAGCAAGGTTTTTGAGAGACTGCTGCTCTCCCGCTTCCAACTCCGATATGAAGCCAGTGGTTTGGCATCCTCGCTTCAATTTGGATTCAAACAAGGGTGCTCCACAATTGATGCTCTATCTAAATCGCTCAATGTTGCAAGAACAGTGGGATGCAACTTATGTACTGCCAATCTTCATTGACTTCAAAGGAGCTTTTGACACAGTGTGGTGGCCAGGCTTTCTTCAGAGGGCCAGAGTCTCTAACTGTACGTGGAATTTTTACCACAGCCTCAAAAGCTATTTCTCTAACCGCAAGGTCAGCATCAAAACAAAATATCACTGCATCACCAGACATCTAACCCGAGGCTGCCCCCAGGGCTCCTTCCTGGGGCCAGCTGTCGGGAATATGATGCTCGACGACTGGCTCCTGAGGGACTACCCACACACTACTCAGCTTCCTTACGCCGACGACATGGTTATCATCATCGAGGGCCCCACCCGCACCACCATAGAAACCCAGGTTACGGTTGTTCTCTCTGCTCTGTCCGTATGGGCCACGGAAAATAAACTCAGTCTCCACTGAGAAGAGCAAAACCCTCCTATTAAAAGGCAAACTGGACTTCTCCAGACCTCCTACCATACGTTTTAATAGCAGCCCATTGAAAAACTACCGATCGGTGAAGTACCTAGGAGTAATTTTGGACGACAGGAGAACTTTCATCCCTCATATCCAAGCTATTATACAAAAGATAAAAAATTACATCACTATGTTAGCACACTTTACCCGCAAGGACTGGGGTCTTAAAGGACCAACTCAACGCCTTTTATACTCAGCAGTATTTATACCAATTATCACATATGGAGCTGCAGTATGGTGCCACCGAATGACTTTAGTGCGTGCTCAACGTAAAATTCAGCAAATTCAACGACTTATGTTATTACAAATGACCCGCGCATGTAGAACGACATCAACTGCCACCCTACAGCTACTAACAGGCCGCCTCTCCTTGGACCTCCACGTCGCTTTTATCGGACTCTCTCATACCATTAAGAAGAATAAGGAAGCTGAATTCCTCACTATTCAAACCTGTACCGATACCGACATCAAACAGGAACATAAACGTGTGTGGCTAGAATTGATAAACCTATGGCAAACCCGCTGGAATAACTTCACAACTTGTGCAACTACTAAACGTTTCCTTCCTGAGGTAACCTACATCAACAAACAACGTTCCACTTGGTTCTTCCCTAACGTCTATGCTTCCTTCCTATTAACTGGCTACGGGTCCTTCAAGAGACGCCTTCTAGAGTTCGGACTAGTCGAGGATGTCCTCTGTACCTGCGGAGAACCTGAAGACTGGGATCACTTGATGCACTCATGCAACGTATACTTAGATCTAAGAATCCAACTACTCCTAGACGTCCACACTACTTCACTTCGGCCAGAAACCAAGTTATTGGAATCTAATGATGCCTTCCGTGCACTGACCAGTTATGCCAACGAGATCCTTCGTCATCGCTGGCATCACCTGCAACTGCCGAACACTACTGCTGGATAACCTCCTCTAGACAGCAACTGATACCCAGCACCGGAAACTTCCAGACATGAAACTGCAAATTGCGGCCAGCCCTGTCGATGCCGCTCCGTGATTCTCCATTTTGACGATCCTGGACTCTTTAATTTGAACTTTACCTATTCTCTTCTACCTACCCACAGTCTTTCTGCAGGACTCCCACAACTGCACCTAGCACTCTTCCTGCTCCTTTTCACCTGGGAGGATGCCTACGCTCTGTCATCCTCGCTATCTTGCCTGTCTTCCACTTTCCTGTCTCTTCTCTGCTCTTTCCTTGGCCTTCACCACTCTCGCTTCTGCTGGAGTGTGGACGACCCACCAGATGTCTTTTACTCCCCTGGTCCGGCTCCTCGTGCCAGTGGACGGATGCTGGGAGGCTCCTTCCTGGTGATCGCGCCTCCCAGTAACGAAGAGGCCAGTCAAACAACCCACTACTCACACATAACCCACACTGACTGGCTTTTCTATGTTAACAGAGTATTTAACGCGGATTTGTGGGAACCACATAACAATAACACTGTGTCCACTCTGTGTGTGTGTGTGTGTAAGTGTAGAGCCTTATACTTTCAAATTGGCTTATGCAGACGATCTCACCCTGCTGATCCAGGGAAATTCCCGTGCCTCCCTTGAAAGTACTGCCACCTTAGTCATGTTAGATCTCTCTCTCAATGGTCCACCGTAAATAAATTATTCATAACCTACACGAAAACTAAAATGATGCTGGTTAAGGGTTCGCTTAATATTTCACAGCCACCTGTTGTAAAACTTCAAAACAAAACGAAAACTAAAATGATGCTGGTTAAGGGTTCGCTTAATATTTCACAGCCACCTGTTGTAAAACTTCAAAACAAATCACTTTCCATGGTTTCTTCTCTAAAATTTCTTGGTCTGATCATTGATAGTAAACTTACGTTTACTAAACACTTGGAAGATCTCTCAGAGAAAGTCAAAAAACTTACCTTCTCACTTCTGCGTCTCTCTAAACAATCTTGGGGTCTTAATTCTCGTTCTCTACGGTTATATTACAAAGCTGTGTTTCTACCAATTTGTTCCTATGGCGCGGCAGCCTGGTTCTGGCATGTTAAGAAGGTTTCAGAACAAACTAAACTTCACAGCATTCAACGTAAAATGCTTTTAGCAATGTGCAGGGCCTGTATCTACTCCAGCTTTGCAGGTCCTTAACGGCTGTCTGCCCCTCGATCTCTTTCTTATGTACCGAGGCATGTACTTCTACATTAGGCACGCTGTCCCTGTCACTTTTCTTTGGTATTACTATCGATGTCACCGTGGATCCCAAGGCAGAGAAAATATGCTGTTGGAATATTTTGATGCAGAGATGGCAAGACAGATCGTCCGCTACCTCGAAGGGTCTTGTTACTTTAAAGTTCTTCCCTGATGTCACCTTTGCCACGTTAGAGTCCACTCAGAAATGGTTTCATCCTGGTCTGTACACTCTCTACTTACTCTCTGGTCATGGCTCCCTTAATGCCAAACTTGCAACCTTGCTGAATCACATCTCTGTTCTTGTGGCGACCCAAAAGACTGGGAAAATATTTTATACCACTGCCATCCATACCTAGATCTTCGACAGAACCTTCTTCTCTCCACCAGTATCACTGTCCCCGAAAATGAACCGGACTTCCTGAGCACCAGAGAAAAATTCCAGTCCCTGCAATAATTTGCCCGTCATGCTTTTGATCGCCGGAGGCGCCTTCTCACTCAACTACGGAATACCTCCTAGCCTTCCTAGTGGAGACTCCTGCCAAAAATTTATTTTTCCCTTTTTTCTATTTTTTTAACTTTTCTTTTCTCTTTTTATTTATATTTTATATTTTATTCGGCGGGTAGGGGAAACCCTGGAGGCCGCAAAACTTTAATAAAATACTTTATATTTTATTTATTTATTTTTATTTTTCTAATTTTTTATTTATTTTATCATTTATTTTATTTTTTCTATTTTATTTTTGCTGGTACCCAAGGTTTGGGCTGCCCGATGGACAAGATTTTATTATCAAGTTTTTATTATTTACTTACATATATATATAATTTTATATTTATTTTATTTTATTATTATTTTTTATTTAGCTCTGATATTAGGGCAGTAAGAGCTAGTAAACCAGAGCGTTCGGAGGGCAGCCGCGATACATGCTTAGTTGTGGCCTACCTCCCCGTGGTGTAGACGGACATTGGGCAGGCTTTCCAGGTGATCGCCTGCCTGGTGACAAAACGGCCAGAAACAACTAAACAACACACACACTACACGAACATAATATTACACACACATCTGGCATTTTACAGTGCTTTCTGTAACCATCACAGTGTACAAAGGCGGAGATGAATTGACGTTCAGGTGCCGTCCTACATAAGATATTATACATGTCTACATGTGTAAGTGTAGAGTGTGTGTTCTGTTGTGTGGCGAACGGCGCCTGGCTCTTAGTGGAGAAGAAGCGGAAACATTAGGACACTGCGTCTCAACCCCAAATTACCATCATGCTCAACAACTAGGGACAAGTCCCAAGAGGATGGAAAGAAAGAAATTTGAAAAAGGAAATAGTTTGGCGAAGTATGGAAACTGGTAAGGGGAGTAAAGAATAGCACAGGGAGGGAACTCAGAAGGATCCATCAGAAAAAGAAGTGTAAAGAATAAAGTAAGAAAAGAAAAAGGGGAGTGGATAAAACTTACAGCAAGTCGCAACATCATACAAACTAACATGGCAGAGAGAAGTCAAATATATACACCTTCAGACAAATAACTAATAAATTAATAATAATGACTAATATCGAATTACTGTGGCACAGAGCGAAACGGAGACACAATAAATTATGACAAGTTCAATGATAGGAAAATACATACATATATTAGATTAGATACATACAAAGTACAAAAAAGCTTTCGGTTATTTTTGTCAACCTTCTTCAGTCAAACTGACAGTTAAGAGTGGAACATGGGGGCGTGCAGTGCCAATCATGTACATGAACTGCTTGATTAATTGTTGGATGTTGAAGCCTGTGGCCGTGATTCACGTGGACGTTGTCAGCGTTGTCATTAGTCAGAATTGTTGTTTCGATGATAGGGTGGACCCGCTGCTCCTGCTGACCGAGGTATTGGAGCATGTGATGTTCAACGACTCCAACCAGGCACGTCGTCGATAGTGGCGAGACCTATCCACAATCAGGAATTCGCGGTGTGGGTCAATGTCGTGGTGTGTTGCCCAAGCGTGTTCGGCAATAGCCGAGTGCTCTACATCCGCTAAGCGGATTTCTCTTTCGTGTTCGGAAGAGCGATCCGAACACTTTGGCCCTTTTTGTATGTATCTATTATAATATATGTATGTATGTATTTTCCTATTATTAAACTTGTCATAACGTATTGTCTCCGTTTCGCTCTGTGCCACAGTAATTCGATTTTAATAATGAATCTAGAGCGTACAGGCCTCTTTAATCATAATAATAAAGATTACACAATATTATACATACAAAGATATGCTAAAAATATACAAAAGCCACTTTCAAATTCAAGACTAAACATCCTCCCGAAAATGTTCATAGCAACATAATAGGGTAAAACACCTAGATATGAGTTAACAATAATTAATTTGACATATTTGATCCAATCAGACAGCAAAACGACCAATCCAAAATTATGTTTCATGCCTCTATTTTCCAAGTGCACAAACCAAACACTGAAACAAACAGATTAAATTATCACAATCTATCAATGATACAATTCTACAGTTACATCAGGAGGGGAAATAATTAAAGTAACTTGCACCAGCAACAGCGTGCCTATATACATAACTACAAAACATAGCATATATACAAGTCAACAATTTCAACACAAGTTCAAATTGTTGACTTTAGGAAATTGTTGAATGTAGGAATTCGAACAAAGTTCAAAGTCAGAATTGGATGGTTGCTCATTTAGAAATGGATATTGTGATTGGCTCCGGGTTAGGGAGCATGCAAGGAAGCATAGTTATTCTACGCTTCCTTGCATAATTTGGTCTTATTAATTACTAATTTCTTTTACTTTCCACTTCACCCTAGAAATGCGTTTGATAATGCAAATTTGGGTAACTGAAATAAACCAGAACACCACACTTTCAACCGATGTTGAAACACGCCCGCTATAAGACAAATAAATTGGTTGCAGGATGGCCAACTTGCGGTTAGCTACTTTTCTAGGCTGTCAAAGTTAATTTTTAATTGCAGTATGATCTTTCAGTGAAGAGACTGCAAGAGGTTGATTACTATAAGAAAGCGTGCATATCGGTGCGCTGGCCGCATGGGACTTCCATTAAAAATGCATGTTTCATTTTGTATGCAACACACACCTCGATATCCATTTGAGCTGTCATGTCACCAAGCGGTAAATAACTTCCACTGCTTCGTTCTTACTAAAGCTGTAGGGAATTTTATCTAATCATAATCATTTTTTTAGTAATATTACGAAGGGGAAATGAATACGAGAAACTTAAAACAAGGAGAACGGCTATTTCCCAAATGACAAAAATACTGAATGTAAATGAACGTTAATTTTGTGTTCGCACAGATGAAACGACTTTTAAGCACCACTTGAATAACAAATGAGAAATTAACTTTCCTCCTATAAGTTCGGCAAGTAGAAAATGGAGTGAAGAGCATTGCGGTATTCGAAATTATATTCTTTACACAAATGCAGTGTTAAGAGAAAATGGATGGTAGAAAATTCCTCTTTGAGAATATGAATAAGAAGGAATTACCCTTTATCTCGATAATGCAGTTGCTTTGGCTCACGCTATTTATTTAAAACGGCGTGAAATCGTATCCTATCGATGAAGCGGGAAACTTTTCTTAGGCTATTAAAAGAGATCTCAGATAGCAGTTTTAGGCTTTAATCTTAATCAGCAAAACTCCGGATCTCTCGAAAAAACATCAGATCTTTGAATGAACGCAGTAACCTCCACTTCCTCGAAATGTCTCTGCGACAACTTGACTGTGAAATTATTTCATTACTCCGACAAAGAAATGTAAATATAATTGCGACCATACAAATATACTCGTACGTCCGTGTCGTTTTCGACATAAAACGTACTGTTCTTTTGAAGAGAAAAATTCCATGTTACTTTCTTTTTTTTTAATACTAGTGGGTATCAAAATGTTCGTACCCTGACCTAGATAAAAAATAAATAGGAAGATTCTGTTTTTAATATAAGTTGTCTACATATTCAAAAACTAACATGTAACATTTCATTCCTGTAGGTGATTGTACACCAGAGGTGGAGCTCGGAATCTGAGTAAGGAGGGACGCTAGGGTTGACAACGTGGTGTATTGAGCAGTGATCAAGTTCCTGCATTTGCAGGGCAAAAAATGGTCAAGAAATTGACGAAGAAATGAAAGCTGTGCATGGGCAAAACTGTCTATCCTATGACACTGTACAAATAGTGGAAACGGGAGTTCCAGTTCGGTCGTACAAGTATCTTTGACGAGCCAAGAGAAGGAAAGCCATCAACATCCCAGACACTGTTGCAAAGGTTGAGCAGCTGGTGCTGAGTGCCAAACGTGTGACAATTCATTTCATCGCAAATGCAGTGGGAATTAGTTATGGGTCTCTCCATAGCATTTTACATAACCATCTACACATATCTAAGGTCTCAGCACGATGGGTTCCAAGATTGCTGACGCCTTTGCAGAAGCAAAGTCGAATGCAATATTCTCGTCAACTGTTGGATTTATGTAATGCGGATGTCGAGAGCAATGAATGTACAATTAACGTGGATGATGCCGCTTTGGTTCGTCTCAGGAAGTCATCAATGAAGTGCAATCGTGGTTTCAGTCAAAAAAAGTGCGGACTTCTATGATCAAGGCATTGAACAACTGGTCCATAGATGGGAGAAATGTGTAATATACATGGAGAGTACATAGAAAAGGATTAAAAATTCCTGTGAAGTTTCACCTTTCTAGGGCTATTATTTCTAGGTAATGGTACGAACTTTTTGATTCCCATCGTATACACTAGTACATATCAACTGAAATGCTGCTGTTGTAAGGAAAAAAAAAAACAATATTCATTGTTGACCTCTAATGTGAATCCATATGGCGTGCCAAATATTTTTTGCAGTGGATTGTTTAAGTAGTCGTGTTTTTTAGGATTTTATTTTTGAGAAGACAGTTTTGAATTAATTCCTGAAAGGAATAAATATTCATTTTTGGCTGGTCTTTTTCCCCTACAGAAATATTTAACGTCACTGTGCATGCAACCCAATCGATGGTCATTCTCAATTAATTAATTTTCTTCGCATTTTGAACCGTTTGGCCTAAATCTTTCTTAAAAATTACTGAGAAAGTTTACAGGAGTACTTCCCTATTCATCGGTTTAGCTTTTATTTTACTGCAAACAACCGCCTGTCCGATATATTTCGATATTTCACTCTTTCACACAAACAGCCACAACAATTTCAACGCAAAATAAGACTTTTAGGACTGACCAATGGGAATATTCACCGGACCTGCTAATCATTATTTCGCACTATTCATTAACTGTACGCAATAATGTGCAATAACTCCATGGGTTCACATCTGGTGAGTATGAGCTTGGCACACCCAGGGTACTGAGCTGGATATCATCATTCTTCTCTTTCTTGGTGATTCCCTTTTACTTTTGAAATTGACTCTCACTCTCTGGGTAACTCGGGGAATTTTTTTTTTTTTTTTTTTTGTCTGGTGCAGCATAAGCCTCAGGCCTCCTTGCACCATGTAGCTAATAATAAACTACCACCGATTTTTACATTAAATCGAATTTGGAGAGATATGTAACGCATTTTATGATCCGAAATTAAAGAATACGTTAATAAATTATATTTCGTTCTTATAAACCAAAGTGACTAATATTTGAAAAATCGAGCCTTCACTTAGCGAAAAGTTCCAAGCGATACTTGATAAAATATTGTTTGCTTTCGAGCACAGAAACATACTGATAAACCAGAGAAGATAGAAATTGAGGTCGAGGCCTCTAATTTACACTTCATAAGTAGAATTTAAATTGTGCACAGATCAACTAATTAATGCAAATGATATCATTCATTTTGAAATGTAAATATCGGAGATTTTTGACGAGTAGGTCTGACCATACGTCACTTATTTTAATTGTGTATCAAACACATGGATAATGTTTGGCAGTTAGACACCGCATGAATGATTCACAGAAGTGGAAAGTCGTCTGCAGGATGGAAGGTGGAAGGAAATTCACACAAGGAAACAGCAAAGGTGCTAAATGTCCGTGAATAGGATATCTTGCATGCGAAGATAAAGTATCAAGAATTGAACAAAGATGAAGCAATACGACGTCAATATGAAAAAAAGTATTTGGCCTAAACAGTCAGACGACTTGAAGATATGAAAGCACAGAAACTTGCTTCGGAATTTTAGTCGCAGGAGGTCTGAGAGCAAATGATAATCGTCAAGGAAAGGAAGAACCTTGTATATTAGGTAGCGTGACGGTCTGAGTAGATGCATAATGTGAAATAAAGAAATGCATATCTTCGAAAAACGAAACCTGATTGTGTGAGGTTCACGAATGAAACCTTTGAAACGTATTCCAGATTTCTTTATGGATGCAGTAGGCTTTTAATAAAATTCTTGATAAAGTTAAATGGTATACATTTGTGACTATGCACAGATAAACAGAGGAACACTACAAAACATTAACTATATAAGTGGCCAAGCAATACCACTTGTCAATAGACTGTAGGTCAGTGGCGATGTTGAGCGAATTGAGTGTCCAAAGTCACATTTAGGAAGTGTCTATTGAAACTGTAGCCTCTTGAACCTTAAGCACAAAGAGGACGTACTGCCGAGGTGTCTTCCTGGCAAACGCCAATCAACCGTGTTCTAGATGTTCACACTCAGATGAACAAATGCCTTTATTTTCAGTTGTTGTTGTTGTTATTTGGTTTTCAGGAGCATTAGCAACTAAGGCCATATTGCTCCGGGATATGCGGTGGTCATTCCCTGACCTTTCCGCATCCTCCGTATTTGGTGGTGACGGGCTCGAACCCCGGTCTAATCAAGAAGCGTGTGCTAGGGAACTGCTACTCCTTCCCACCTGGCTACGGAGGCGCGCTTTTTTTTCAGTACATGGGCTCTGTGGACTGTTGGCGTGTATTGCAGGTTGGAGCATAGTGGAGCATTTTCGTTCCTTCTAAAGGACAGAAGTTCTTTCCTCCATAAAGTGCACCTGGTGAATGACTTTCTTTTACAGTGAGGTTATTTTTTCTAATGGAATATTTGAAATTTTTTAGAGATTCAAAGAGATGAGATTCAGAGACTTGGTGTCCCCAAATCTGAATCTCATTGAGAAAGTATGTGATGCGCTGGAGTCCATTTTGAATGATCAACCACCAGTTACGGATTTTTCTCCAGAAAGAATGGCCTGCAAGATCACCAGAAATCTTAGTTCTTCGTTTACAGCACATCAGCATCTTACGCCATATTGTGCCAGTGTATTATACTTGGACGATTATGTTCACGGACCGATTTAGATGCTCAATAATCCTGAATAACACATGGGGGGTCTACTCTATCCCCAATTGAAGAGGTCTTTAACAAAAGAATTCATCCAGTTTCCAAATGAATTCGAATCCAGACTTCACCAAACAAGTGATAATTAAAAATCCACTATGTTGCGGAGGAATGGCAATCTTGAGCACATTCATTAAGTGAAGAAGAACACTTACGAGTGTCAACAAATAATCATACCATATTCAGGTCCACAGCCGTCTCTGCTCGGAAAGGAGTTAAGTTCACACGCGATACCCATGTGTCAATAATGATGTTATTCAATACCATATTTCATTGTGTTATATTAATTTTTCGATGCACTTCCCTTTTAAATGAAGAAAATAAAATCAAACATAATAATGCATTTTTAATAATGCATAATAATGCACTTCGTTCACTCAGTGATTGCGTTGAAACTCACAATACAGTGGTCTCAACACCTCTAGAGTGGAGAGGTATTAGTTTGAATCCTGTCCAAATCTAGATTCAAACTGACACTGCGACAGCATTCCAATCATTTAACGCTCCTAATCGGAGCTATAAGTGGCCGATCCCAGCGGGACGGAGGGATACAGTTTCGGTTTTATTCTGAGCACAATGTACATTCCGGCTAATCAATATGGACACACTTGGCAGACATGGACATAGTACAGCTTAATATACTAATACGTCATAAAACTCAAAACAGCTAAGTAAGCTCACACTCGGTTGGATCGTTAAGAGAACAAAACAATACAGAGCATATAATTTGATTCTTACATAATATGCATGTATTTTATTCACTAAAGTTAGAAAGTTTCCTTTTTCGGTTGCTATTTCTTTCCTTTCGTATTCCCTGCAAAACTGAAAGGCTGAATACATTCTCAATAAACATAGGTAAATGTAGTACATGGAGTTTAACATAGCCACATTAAATTTGCAAACAAAACATTATGGAAGCCATAAATTTTCGAGCTTCTCGGAAAAGTAAATGAACGCACGATATTTCATATGTTAGTGCAAATATGAAGAGAAAATGAAAAAAAAAAAAAAAGAATAAAAGATTGATGAAGTGGGATGAGTTTTTGGGTGTGCAGTTAGAAATAAACGTGTAGACTTAGAAGACGGTGCGTGATATATGCCAAGAAGGAAAAAAGCCTTCTGCATCCAGTTTTGATTTACAAAACTGAATGCAGAAACTGTTTTTTATGGGAATAAGGATTAAAACAACCCAGAACACGCCACAAAAGCAACTACCAAGCCAATTCATATCGAGAGGGTCTCCTCTCATTATGCGTTCGTAGTCCAATTTAATCCGATAAAAGCCTGATACTGGAGTGAAAGTTCTTGCAGGTTCAGCATCCCAAGAGCCGAATTGTAATTCAGTTTTAAATGAACTGTAACAAAAATAGTAGTCAGGATAGACGTGTGCGGCTACATCTCCATGGCTTCAAGTGGCAAAAATGTAAATGATTTACAAAAATTACTAGCAAACAATAGGTGATAACTTGTGCATACATAATGAGATATATATATATATTTTTTTTAATTATCAGATATATATATATATATATATATATATATATATATATATATATATATATTTGAATTAGTTAAAAACTGAATCTTTCATAATAGAAAATAAAAATGTAAAGCAAACGTCAGAGGTACCAAAAAGCATATTCCTCTAGGCTTGAAATATAAAAAATAAATTAGAATTATGACTAACATGTAGGTTAGTGGAAAAGCATCATTTTAACGTAGACATCTGCCAAAGTAGTTAAATTAACTAATTGGCATCGTTTTGGTTATATCTCATATTGTGAATGCCTTCACAATGAGTTGCCATGGCATTGTACTACCTCGAATAAATAACACTTCATCAGTGGAGAAGACTACTGTTATATTCCGTCTGGGTGGTGCTATCCGCTGAGAATAAATAACAGTAGTCTTCTCCCCTGGTTAAGTGTTATTTATTCGAGGTAGTACAATACCATAACAATTCATTGTGAAGGCATTCACAGTATGAGATATAACCAAAACGATGCCAGTTAATTAATTTAACTACTTTGGTGGATGGCTACGTAAAAATGATGCTTTTCCACTAACCTACATAAATAAAAATAAATTTTCTGTTTATACTCCGGGACGACCAAATGATCAGAGGAGCTCACAAGATAGACAGAATACAAGAAACAGCACCGTATTCAGCAGTCACGGGCTTGAACCCCGGTCACTCAAGGCACGTGTACTTATGCACCCGCGCGCCTGACCACTAGGCTACGGCGGCCTGTTAGTCATTCTACCTCGTAGCATGAGGCCTTAAATATTTTATGAGAATGATGATAAAATAAAAATAAAGCCAGCGGCATGGCAAGAGAGAAGAGCGAAAATAGTCAAAATTAAACATAAAGATCAAACCAACAGGGAGGGAAGGATAACAAGAGTAAAAATATTGCAACAGAAACTCTCCAAAATAATTTAGAAAATCCAAATAACAAAGATAATAAAATAATCAATTAAATAGAAATTTCACGGCGCCCCCTCTGACGGGCACAAAGTCCAAATTTATGTGATATATCACTAGCAGAGATGTAAATCAACTACAATAAAATAAAACAAAAATAAACCAAAAATAGACTGACCATTACACTCCATCTCAACAGAGGACCGCAAGGCCAATAATGGTCAGGGAATTGCTAGACAAATCGTCGCAAAGGCGAGTCAGTCGAAAGATCAGTCCACCACCCGATTCCCAGATCGAACCGCCAATGCAGAGGACTTGAATAGCGGTGGTCTTGATGCAGCGAAAATCAAAATTAGGGCAGATACAAGCGCTCCAATGCAAAGCTAAACCACTGGCAAGAAGTAATCTTAAATAAATAAATTTTCTGTTTATACTCCGGGACGACCAAACGGTCGGAGGAGTTCACAAGATAGACAGAATACAAGAAACAGCACCATATTCAGCTGTCACGGGCTTGAACCCGGTCACTCAAGGCACGTGTACTTATGCACCCGCGTGCCTGACCACTAGGCTACGGCGGCCCTTAACCAGATGATACAGACGAATAATGAACTATGAATGGCAGCACGGGAGCAGCATTAGCAAATCCGCACACTACTGTCATGTGATATACTTATATTTGAATATGTTTGAAATAGTTAAAAACTGAATATTTCATAATAAAAAATAAAAATAAAGCAAACATTAGAGGCAGCAAAAAGCATATTCCTCTACATGATGCTTGAAATATAAAAAATAAATTAGACTGATGATTAAAACAATTATTAAACATTCCCTGACCATTATTGGCCTTGTGGTCCTCTGTTGAGATGGAGCGTAATGGTCAGTCCATTTTTGGTTTATTTTCGATTTATTTTATTGAAGTTCGTTTTTTTACATCTCTGCTGGAGATATTTCATATAAATTTTGACTTGGAACCCTTCAGAGGGCTAACAAGTACGTTAAAAGTCCAAGAAGGTTGAATTTCTATTTAATCGGCATTCAAAATTTAATGTATTATTTTATTATCTTTGTATTTAGATTTTCTAAATTACTTTGGAAAGTTTCTGCTGCAATATTTTTACTCATGTTGCCCTTCTCTTCCCTCCTTGTTGGTTTGATCGTATATTTAATTTTGACTATTTTCGCTCTTCTGTCTTGCCATGCTGCTGGCATTATTTTTATTTTTTTAATCATCATTCTAATTTATATATATATATATAAATAACAGTTGTGTTTGTTGTCTCTTTCTGTCTATGTATATTTTGATAGTATAAAACAGAGGTTAAATTAATTAATTGGCATCGTTATTGATTCTTAATACGATTTAGATTGTATTTCAATATTTGAGAAGAATAAGAGAATTTTCCTCAATATGGTACGTAGAACACTTCCTGATTATACTCTCCAGAAATTAAAACGAATATAAATTTAACGCAAAATGATTACAGTATTAAATTCAATCAAATAAAAACAATTAAAAAACTTTAAAGTTTAATGTAAATTTTGAAAAACTAGTTTCGTATACGTTAATTTTTTTTAATTGTTTTTATTTGATTGATTTTTTATTACTGTAATCATTTTGTATTCGTTTTAATTTCTGGAGAGTGTCATAAAGGAAGTGTTCTACGTATCATATTGAGGTAAATTTCTCTCATTCTTCTACAAATATTGTTTATATATGTGTGTGCGCGCGCGCGCTTGTTGTTTTCGCCGTGTCACCATATTGTAACAGAACGACTCCAGTGAACCTATTTTCATGAAATTTTATATTTAACCATTTCAAACTTCATTAAAATCAAACAATAAATTTCTGTCAATTATTATTTTCCAACGGATTGTACGGAAAGGAGAAATTCGTGGATTAAATGTAGTTTTAATGCGATATTATTAGCTTTACACAGTCCATGTACGCTTTGCTCGTACTGTTGCATATCACTCGTGAACATGACATCGCTTGTAAAGATACGAAATAGTATCTTTATAAATAGTATATCGTAAAAGAGTAATAAATATTTTACAGTTTGATTAAACTGAACTGCTGAGTTTGGAGAACCTAAGACTATAGAGAGCTTTATTAATTGTCTATTAAGCTATAACTTAGTAATTAGTTGATAAAAGGTATAAATAGATTTACTTTTTATTTCTATTTCAAAAAAAAAAAAAAAAAAATCTAGTTTATACCCCAGCATGCCCCCAAACCAGGTCATTGGAGTTTACAAAAAATCGTCAATAGAAACTTCAATCGTATTTAGCAATCACGGGCTTGAACCCCGGTACTAACCACTCAGCTACGACAGGCCTTTAATCAATAAATAAAAAAAGTTAATTTAATTAAAGAAATCAAACGCGCCTGACAAATTACTTTATTGCAATAATAATACTATGGATACATTGCAATGTAGCCCTTCACGGCCACAAGGCCAGGGGTTAACAGTAATAGTACAATATGGAAGAAAAAGAAATTAAATTAAATTTAAAAAATTGGTATCTGAACGGATTAAATTCTATGTAAAAAAAATAAATGCCGGATTTCTATTTATTGGATTTTATAAAAAATTGAGATGATTCGACAAACCTTTCTATATGAACCAGATATAAAATTTCATGAAAATCAATCTACTGGTAGTCCCTCTATTACATGTGAACGGACATGAGGATGATAGCCGCTTATACATATATGCTAAGGCGCTAATCATAAAAAAATTGGCTCTTGTTATATAAAGTGTGGTTAATAGAAAGGGACTCAGAGAGGACAAAAGAAAATTTAACACAAGAAAAGAACAAGCATTAAGGGAAAACAAAGGATTTAAATCAGCAGCCATGAGCAGTAATACAGAAAGACAAATAATAATGAAACTGAAGAATAGCGATGGTGTACTTATGAATAGTAGAGGTAGAGAAGGCATAATTCAAATAGCAGAAGACTACTACAAAGAGTTACACAAGGAGAGAGGGAATGATGCCAGCAGTGGGGAAGGTGGATCGCAAATTAGTAACACATACAACATACCTGATATCCATCCTGATGAGGAATCGTTGAAGAAAATGAAGAACAAGAAAACCCCGGGTGAAGATGAAGTTACTGTAGAGTTGTTAAAATTGGGAGGAAGAGACAACACAAAAACTGGCAAAGCTCTTCACAAAATGAATTAGAAGAGGTGTGATGCCTAAGGAGTGGAATAATGCAATCATAATTTTGCTGTATAAGAAAGGAGATAAATCAGAAATTGGAAATTATAGACCAATTAGCTTGTTATCACACATCTACAAGTTGTTCACAAGGGTCATTACTAAGAGATTAGAAAGAATACTTGATGAGAATCAACTGAAAGATCAAGCTGGCTTTAGAACAGGATTCTCAATTATGGATCACCTTCACGTAATGTCCCAGCTAATGGAGAAAGCAAATGAATATAAAACAACATTATGCCTGGCATTTGTGGATTATGAAAAGGCATTTGACTCCATACAGCATAAGGCAATGTTTCGGGCACTGGAAAGACAAAGCATAGATACCCCATATATTATGATTTTGAAGAAAATATATGAGAATGCTACCTCCTTTATTAGACTAGACAAAGACAGTAGGAAATTTAAAATCGAGAAAGGAGTTCGACAACGAGAGATAATATCTCCGAAGTTGTTTACTGCTGCCCTTGAGGAAGCTTTCAGAAGATTAGACTGGACACAGAAAAGAGTCAATGTAAATGGAGAGTACCTAATTTTTTTTTTTTTTTTTTTTTTTTTTTTTTTTTTAGGAGCATTAGCACTAAGGCCATATTGCTCCGAGGATATGCGGTGGTCATTCCCTGACCTTTCCGCATCCTCCGTATTTGGTAGTCACGGGCTCGAACCCCGGTCTAATCTAGAAGCGTGTGCTTCGCACTGCCGCTCCTGCCCAATTGGCTACGGAGGCGCCTGAGAGTACCTAAACCATTTACGATTTGCAGATGACATTGTGGTCATAAGGCACGATCCCAAAGAAGTAGAGGAACATCTGAATCAGTTATGCAGAGTTAGTAAGGATTTTGGGCTGAAGATGAATATGGCTAAAACAAAGTAATAATGAACAAGTATGCCACAGAAAGGGATATAATAATTGAAGGAGCAGTAATTGAAAAGGTGGAGTCATATACTTATCTGGGAGAAGTCACTGGCTGTAATAATGATAAATGGCTTAAGTCAAGAGAAGAATAAATTTGGGACGGATAGCATTCAGGAAATATAGTCATATACTGAGGAGCAATATCCCAATTTGTCTGAAACGTAAAATAATGAACCAATGTATACTCTGCACCATGACTTAGGGAAATGAAACCTGGGCACTCACCAAAAGAATGGAAGAGAAGCTGAGAACTACACAGCGAAGAATGGAACGAATTATATTGGGAATCAAACTGTTAGATAAGAATAGAAACACATGGGTTAGGCAGCAAACTCAAGTAAAGGACATTCTTATCAAAACTAAAGAACTAAAATTGTCTTGGGCAGGACACATAGCTCGAAGACATGACAGATGGACTAAGAAAATAACAGAATGGTACCCATGAGGAGCTAGAAGAAAACCTGGAAGACAACAACGGAGATGGACAGATGAAATTCATGAGTTTGTGGGTAGTAAATGGCTGGCCATTGCACAAAACAGAAGGAACTGAAAAGTTGCTGGAGAGGCCTTCATCCTGCAGTGGATTTAAAATGGCTGATGATGATAATAAAGGTTACGTTCTCTGGTAGCTTTTCATAATAGTCATAGGAAAATAACTTCACTTTGTACAATCAAAAAGTTTCTTAAGAATTTATCTGCATGTTGATTTTCGTTCTTAATTGTTTCTGTCAGCACTTTACGGACATCAAAACTCTTAGTAATCGAAAAATTAGTGAACCAAATGTTAATAGTAATCGAATTCTGATCAAAAAACAAACAAACGTATCATACAAAGTTGACATAGATATACTTCGTCCACCCAATGTGTATTACGTTTATAAATCGCATGCGTTCTATGGTTGCTTTGTCTGTTTTGTTGAACGAAAAGCCCAAATTTCCAGGAGAAAAAAAAAATTCCCCTTGCATGAATCCGTCTAACTGAGCCATGACATGAAAAAAGCGCATAAAAGTTTCTTGTGTCATTTAACGGGATTCGAACCTGTCAATGATGAATATTCTGAATATACTTTTATGTCGTAAAAAATAAATGAGAATTTGACTGGCAAAAAGGAAAGAAAAAAAAACGCTATTCATCACGAACTGAATGAAACCGAATTAACAGTATATTTCTTAATATTTTTTAGCCTACTTATTTAAAAATTATTAGTGTATTTCTACACTGAATTATAAACAAACAAATGCATGTTTTTAAAAAACAATTTCTTCCGTTTTAATTTAACGACACTCGTATCCAAATTTGGGTTTTAAATTTTCCCCAATCTTTTAAAATTTGATAGTCAAGTTCACAAAATAACTAAAAGAAACATGTTTCCTGAATATTGATGCATTTAGACATTGTTGACAATAAAAAATTGCGCAATGGTACGATTATTCCATGAATTTAATACTGTATTAGCAGCAATTTTAAATTTACGGGTGAAAGTGCGTCATGGGTAAGAAAGTGATATATAAAATACGGCGATCCTATCAGTTAAAAGTACCCAAAACACAGTGAGCTTAGAAATTATCAACAGAAATACAAATAATGTCAGGCTACACAGAAACGAATGAAAAGTTCAGCTTGGGCTTCCTGAGCTATTATAAGCCGTTACTAAATCCCAAGAGCGTATTGATTTACGATTGTTCCTTTTTCGTGTTGCCAAAACTTGATATTTTAGGTTTGTGCAGGTGGTTTGCTTTGAGATGTACTAAAAAATGCATACAATTCCCCTGAGTTTACAGAGGGATTTATCGGGTTGATGGTGGATAGGCTGTAAACAACATGTCCATTTATCACCCAATTCGTAGTGTTCCCTTCTGACTTCAATCTGTCACTTCCGATCGCTTGGTTCCTTGCGAAGTAAAAACTATATAAGCACCATAGTTGAGAAAGTGCACCATTAAAGTTTCAGAGAAACGGTGCGAACAAGGATTAAGAAAGCTTTCTTCACAAACTGTATGCAAACTCGTTAAAAATACACTCCTCTTTGTCATTTGGTGTTAGAAAATTAAGTACACCTTGTGACACGTGGCTCAAGGGAGATAAGGGGGGGACTTTAAAAATGACGGATGTTCTGCGGAATTCTTTTCTTCTTTTACAAAAGAAAAAAAATGAGACATTTATCATAAAATGTTTGATAGAGAGTAAAAAAAGGAATACTCTACCAATTCAATGATATACTTCATATTTTGTGCGTCTAATATCGATTTTATTCGTTTTATAAATCGTTATTATTTTTTTTAAGACAAGAGACGTACTGTGTTTTGCACTCAGAATGATTATTATTGCAGGAATAATGTAGGGCAATAAATAAATGACAATTTTAGTATAAACCCGAATGATTCTCAATTACTCTTAGAGTTTTTTCATTACGTGTTCTTAACCGAGAATATGAGATGTTTCGTTTTAGAAGACAGATAATTTCCAGATAATTTTCTGGAACTCTCGGCTGCATGGGTCTGGCGTCCTTTCTCCATCCTGATCGGGCTACTACTTTTTCGGCTTCGCTCCGTCTAATAGGGCTGGCACTTTGCCCTCACCACCTGTTAGTTTCGATATATGGGCTGCTTCCTACCGTCTGGAACATCGGAATTCGATGTCTTCATCAAAAGGGGCTTCCTCCTTCTCATCCAGCTACTAATTCCGCGTTTTCGCTCCTTCTCTCTCCACCTTATTAAAACTTATTCACAAGAAGAAAACCCACAGGGCATCTCTCACTAACTCCTTCTCACTCCACTTCTTACAGCTCATTCACAAGGAGATAACTCATAGGGTGCCGCCCTCGCTCCTTCGCTGCACCTATTAAGAACTTCTTATTAAAATAAGAAAACTCACTCAACTCAGTGCTCTTCTATCTCATATAAAAGAACACCAACGAAAACTCAACTCTGTCTTTGACTAACTCATATTCACAAAACGCCAACAAAAACTCGACTCAGTCACTTTTTTTTAACCCATTTCCACAAACACCGACAAAATCTCAACTGTCTTTTTCTCTCCCCCCCTTTCACTCACTTTTTGTACATCTGAATTGTGTACCACCCCTATATGTCAGGGAAGCCCTAGTTCTCAGTCTTAACCAATCTTTTCATTTTATCAAACTTTCTTTCTGTCCTATTCGCCCATTTTAATTTTTCTCAAGCTGTCTCTACAGTGCTCTATCCAACTCCTCATTTTCCCAGGCAGTCCGCTGCTTTGAAGTTCGCCGCCATCTTTCTGTTTCATTTAACACTTTTTCTTCCTAATATCCCAAAACTTGCTATCACCGACAACCAGACACCAGTCTCAAATCTCACCCGAGCATTTGTCCCTTATTTACTACCCGTCTTTTCTCCAGATGTCACCGATCAAAGGAATGTCCCGACAAACTCTGTCCTTTGCCGTATTGTTCTTTCGGGGTCATAATTATTCACACGTACTCGCCAATAGCCGCTGCTTACCTCTTTCCATTGTTTTGGTTATTCCTGTGTGCTGGGAGCTGAAGTACTCCCCCTATTGCCACTAGCCTTTGTCAAGTTTACCGCTCCCTTCTCTATTACCTTGTCTAATTAAATCCCTAGCGAGTGACCCATTATCTAAATAATATTCGTGACTGGTAATGTTTTAGTGCCCCATATTGCTATATCAGAAACTTTACTTTAAATTAATCTCACTTTTGTATAAAATATTTTACTTGTAAGATTTTATATCTTACAGTACGAGAAACGTTAAATGATTTTAAAGCCGTGCAATAGAAATGAAAAAAAAAAAGACACGGTTTAATGTTTGAAGGAATCTCTATTGCTTCAATTGAAGAGGTATTTAGCAGTTGTGTTCAGGTGCGAGGACGCCATACTTTAAGAGAGATGGCCTTGTGTTCCTCTCTCGATATGGGGTATAATGGTCAGTCTATTATCTTTCTATTTAGTATTTTTAATTAATTTGGTCCCGTATTGTTGGTAGTTTACGTCTCCCCACGGATAGATCCGGAATCACTTTGTTCTTGAAAGAGCCACGGCAGCTGTTACAGGCCGACATTTGACTTACATTTGGAAATGCTGTTTGAAGAAGATCTCGAGCTGCTAAAATCTTCACATCTTTCTTGAACCAAAGCCGATCACGCACGGAACAGACTGAACCGAAATCATTATTCAGGAATTTACGCTTAAACCGTGCGTGGATGCTTCGGTGTTTCTTAAAATCCTGTTGCTTAGGCCTCTACGCGTTGAACGATTTGATGGAGTACTTCTGACAGTCGGTTTTGGCTTCTTCGCTTTTCGTTTACGACTGGCTTCGAGGACTCTTCATTCGTTTTCATTTGCAGTATCAACTTCCATGACTCCTTACAAATTTACTTCTAACATTTCTGGGAAGATGTAAGGCTCTGAAGATGTGGATGGACCTTCTTCTTCAACTCCATCGCACACTAATTTCGTCCGCTGTCAAAATAGCTTAGTTTCTCCTTTGTACGCAATGAAGTTTGTTTCGGTGGTCGCATTGCACATATACCTACCTGCTCTATACGCCTTATAACGCTCACTATTAGTCTTCGGCATGTTGAATTATAAATTCTTTTCCGTCCAATATATATATATATATATATTTATTATTAAATGCGGTGGAGAATGACGAAAGAATTAGCATGGCGCAATCAGTAGGGGTACTGATTGGGTCATGCTTCGCTCGTGCAAGGTACGGAGTGGTACAATAGTGGGGGGTATGGATGATTTCGTGTTGAATTTTGTTGGTGAGTTTTTTTCAATCCACGCATGGCCCGTATACATGCTCTATACGCCTTACAATGCTCACTACAGTGACCCCTCCTGCTTTACGATTGGTTCACTGTACGGTGGATATTCTATAACAAAATACCGTTCACTAAATGATATGTAAATAAATAAATAAATTTTCTGTTTATACTCCGGGACTACCAAACGGTCAGAGGAGTTCGCAAGATATGAATACAAGAAACAGCACCGTATTCAGCAGCCACGGGCTTGAACTCCGGTCACCCAAGGCACGTGTACTTATGCACCCACGCGCCTGACCACTAGGCTACGGCGGCCTCTAGTAAGCGCCGGTCACTGTGTTCACGAATTGAGTTTACGAATTGAATTTTAATTCTGTTAAAGGCGATTCTAATAACAGGTTATAAAAGTAAAGATATAAAGCACAGATTTACACTTTATTACCTAACCAATTAACAAAATTAAATGATACGTAAAAGTCGGAAGAATATTTTCCTCAGTTGAATAGAAGAAAAAAAGGCAAAGAGTCAACTACACCGGGTATTCCCAAGTGGTCACCTTCCCAATTACTAGCCGGATCTAACGCTACTTAACTTCTATGATCGCACGAGAACCGGGGCATTTAGTCTAGTACGATAATTGGCTGATTAGAGTGCCTGTAATGCGTTTAATTATGGCAAAGTTAGCATTTTCGTTGTGTTTTTTTGTCAATCCACGAACGCAAGTTACTCCCATCTGAAAACTGCCTGGAGCGCACCTAAAGATGTTTCACTTCAAAAAGGTGTACTTGTGTAATTGTTAGTATTAAAAGTGTATACTGAGTAGAAGAAATAGTATGTGCTTCTTTTACTAGCAGGCCTTCCTCCAAATTGGCCTGTAATTTGGGGAAACATACGTGACGTGATATGCTGACACCGGCTACAGCTAGTCTGGTTGGTGTAGGAATATTTAATAGGCAACTACTGTCCTCATTGCGATCTCCACACAACATAGGGCATTTCCAACATACCCATACTAACTTTCCCTCACCTCTAATCCCTATTTTCAGCTTAGCAGACCCTATCACCACAAATCTTTGACTTTTCTTGTCACTTCCCTGTGTGGATGATGGGCTTCTTCCATAGGGGTGCCCCTCTATTCCTTTAACTTCCTACTTCTTGATGGAGAGACTTCCTATCCTTCTTGATGGAGAGACTTCCTATCCTTCTTGCTCTGCTCCCATCACCTCCACTGTCACCTCCTTTCACGTCTTCCCCTTCTAAAGTTTTTTTTTTTTTTCTTTTTATATTGGGGGTCCTCTATGACAAACTCAGGCGCAGTTTAGAGTTTACCCCCGCCTGAGTCTTTCTTGTACTTTATCAGGCTACATTCCCGAGGCGGTGGATGGAAACGTGGGTTCCCACTAGGGGCCCTGGAGGCTACATGTCGGAGGAGCAACCGACCAACATTACTCAACACTATACTACCACAAATACTTACACAATCTCCGGCATTTACACAGTTTATATTGCATACTTCGAAGTTTTTTTAGGGGAACACCTAGTGCCGCTAGACAAGAAACACCATACGTTTTAACAGGCATTTGGATTTGAACACGCTCTTTTCAAGCGAGTGAAAAGTGAACTCACCAGATGCTGGTAAAGGAACTGTTCCAGATTGAATTATTATACAAGTATAAATGTCTTTTTCGAGTATTAAGAGTCGTACTTCAACAGACGAAAATTTAAGATTTTCATAGTATGACTTTACACCCATGTTGCCGTGTTTCAGTGATGAGCCAATATCCGTCTAGAGAACTGTCTCATACCATCACACGGGTCACCGCCGACATTCAAATTTGAAAAGATTCAGTCTAGTACGAAGCACTCTTTAGAACTTTGAAACTGTTCCATATAATTTGATGCTTTGCCAGACTTCTTACAGATGGCAATTGGTCATTCATTCGAGTGCTTTTCTTTAAGTGATAGTTAGGTTCAGAAACAGTTGACTGTAGTATCCCAGTATTCACTCGTGCCAGCTGCTTACCCATTTTTCCCCTGTATACTTAGTTTTTGATGAACATTGGCTAGTTTTTCCACAGTTATGATAAAGGTTTGTATATTCGGAGTATGCACACTGCTGCTATGTGATTCTTCCCTGCGCAACATAGCTATCCCCTCTCTTCAGCACTTTACAGTTTATCTTCTCGTCAAACCAGCTCCACGAATGACACTAATGTGATTGCCACTTCATTAAAGCGGACAAGTATATCAAACTCCTTTGAAGTTCTATTTGTATAAACTTCTATGGAGTTCAGTACTTTTATTGAATTAGGAAAATAGCAATGAGGCACAATTAAGCAAGATGTATCTTAAACAGCAGAGTTTAAAATATGAACTGGATACATATACTATGGAGTTTTCTAAGCACTTTTTTTCACATTATGAAATCGTCAATAAAATATTTCTTCCATAATATATTTTTTTTATCAGAACTGGTGAATTTTAGTGGAAACATTCTTTTGAAATTGCAATTGAATTTTCCCTCGGAGGGACATCTTTAATGATGCTGTAGCACACGGAATAAAAATAACACACTTCCCTACGCTAACTGCTGAAGTTTGAAGTCTTGACTCTGAGTCCTATAGAGTCAGATTTCCAATCAAATGATGTGAAATAAAAACAGCTGCCTGCCTGCAACCCAGTAACAATTGTGACGTTCTGCAATATACTGTGTATATATATTTTTATATCATTATCATTCCTATTCATTGTTAATGTTTATATAAATTCTGCTATGTATTTGTTTTTATGTTCATCTCCTTTGTACTGAATTTATGGCCCTAGCCGAGTGCTGTGATGGGCTTGCTGTATTTGCAATAAATGCACTACAGGGATGAAGAAAAATTTCATTCAAAATAATCTACTATACTATGAATGATATTCACCAAGAAATTATATTAACACAGAGAAAAACTCTCATTTTATTGATTAATTAGATTGCGGCCACACCAAACAGATTAGAGTAATTCAACAATAGACATGCCCTTCAAGATGAAAATAATGTCTTGGCATACACGAAAATAGGCATTAATTCTAAAACTGGTAAATTTATGAATCCAACAGATTACACTTTGTAGAAAGAACTGTCTATATAATGTGTAAAGCTGAAGCAGATCAATTTTTACTGAATGTTTCAATCCAAGTTGTCTATGTTGCTTATTTTTGGGGCTATTTGTCGATAGAATATTTGTCATATTTGCGATTAAAGTTTTTAATTTGGCGTTTAGATTTTACAATTTAAATTCTGCCTAATGAACTGCTTTTTCCTAAAAGAGAAAGTCGCCCTACGTCCAATCTAGAAACATCATCGGTGTAATTCTGAAATGAGTGTAAACCGATTATATTTGAAGAAAGAATAACACAGTAGTAGCACGAGTAGGCACGCGATGCGTACTCGCCTTTACAGCTAGCTGTTATACAAGGCCAGATGTACGTACTGAAGGATCACGTTAACCACTGTTTTGAAATGAAACTTCTTCAGGCGCGCTCCAAGAGGTTTTCAGATGGGAGTAACTTGAAACTAGTTTAATAAATATTCAAACAAAGGCATAAATACATTTAAATGAATGAACAGAACACACAGTAAATATCACAGTTAAAATCAGAACAGGTGATGGTAATAAAGTGTATAAGGAATAATTTAATCAACTTCAATTGTTGGACTTGCACTGCCACCACCAGGAAATCCACCAGGCCTGTTTCCAGATTGATACAGCTTCATAACAATTGGACTACATATTCCTTGTAGTTCTTTTTTCTTATGTTCATATTCATCCTTTTCTGCTACCTGATTACTATTCAACCACTTCAGAGTTTCTTGAACTTTATCCATGGCCTTCTTACGATCTTCTTCTAGAAGAAATGCCTTGGAGAAGTATATGAAGTCAACAATTGAAGATGAGAAATTCAAGGCTAAAATATCAGAAAAAGATCGCAAGAAAGCCTTGGATAAACTTGCCTTCGTGCAGTGCCTTTTTTAGCTTCTGAATAATATTTCTCCTCCTATTTTCGCTTATTAGAAACGCCGTTAATAGAATTAAAATTCAATTCGTAAACGTGATCACAATGACCGGCGCTTACTACTTATGGTATAGTGAACGGTATTTGTTATATGGAGTGTCCATCGTAAACTGATTTGATCGCACTTTGAAGCACTCGTAAAGCGGGGTTCTACGGTAGTGAATATGCGACACGAAATGATTCATCCCCCCACCATTTTACCACTTCGTACCAAGCACGAGCGATGCATGACCCCAGTACTCATACTGATTGTGTCATGCTATTTCTTCGTCCTTCTCGATCGTATTTAATAAAAAAATTTGATGGAAAAAAAGTAAATTTATAATTCAGCATGTCGAAGTCGTATACGCCTTACAAGACTCACTAATAGTGAGCGTTGTAAAGCGTACAGAGCACGTATGCGTGCAATGCGACCACCTTCACTGAGTACCAAGGACAGATCGAAGCTTTTCGACAGCGGAAGAAATTACAGGGTACGATGGAGTTGAACAAAGAAGGCGGAGATGGTCCATCTACATCTTCAGAGCCGTACATCTCCCAGAAATGTTAGAAGTGCATTCGGATGGAGTCATGGATGTTGATACTGCAAATAAAATAGCCACTGAAATCTCAGGAAACTAGGTGGCAGGACCTGCGAGAGTAAATATCTAAATACTGGTGTACCTGGTCTGCCTCCACGAGGCATGGTGTGGACAACGTTGAGCCCCAGCAGGGGTCTAGCGGCTAAATAGCCAGAAGAACAACGGTACACAACATTATACATCTCAAGATCCATACACTTAAATCTCTGGCCTTTACAGTGAACCGTTACACCCACAATGAAAGCAATGCGGAGATGGGGGGAACCCCTGGTGCCATTAGACACGAACACACTATACACTGCAAATGAAAACGATGAACAGTCCTCGAAGCCCAGTCGTAAACATAAAGCGAAGAAGCCAAAATCGACTGCCAAGAAGTACTCCAACAAATCGTTCAACACGTAACGGGCGTAATGCACAGCGGGAGCAGTAACAGCATTTTAAGAAACAACGAAGCATCCACACACAGTTTAAATGTATATTCCTGGATAATGATTTCGGTTCAGTCTGTTCCGTGTGTGATCGGCTTTGGTTCAAGAACGACGTGAAGATTTTAGCATCTTCTTCAAATAGCATTTCCAAATGAGGATGTAATATCAGTCTGTAATAGCTGTCGTGGCTGTCTCAAGAACAAAGTGATTCCGGGTCTATCGAAGTCAAATGGTTTTAAATATCATCTAATGCCACAGCACTTTCCGAAACTAGATTTGGTAACGGAACGTCTTAAATCTCCAAGGCTCCCCCCATTCATGCAGATTCGTTGCCTGCAGCATTAATACGGTCAATACGGGATCCTCGGTCAAGTGATAAATTTTCGCCTAAAGAAGTTTCACTGCCGCTTGCGTGTTCGGCGCGCGCACAATTTTTTATTTTCTCCAAATAAGGTTTATATTTGCTTTAGAAGTAACACTGATGTCGGTTTTATACTAAACCGATGATGGGGAAGCTGTCCCATTAAAGAAAACAAAAGCAGTTTGTCAGAAAATAAACCGCCGATTTGGAAAGATTAACCATTAAGGAAAAGACAAGCAGTTGATTAGACGAAAGTTAATTTTGAAATTGTAAAACGTAAAAATACCTGAAAGTAATATCGAGTCCAATTTTAACATTAAATTCAGAAATTCCATCCCAAATATGGAAAAAAACGATCTAGGGCACAAATAGCTGAAGCTAATTATATTGGCGTGTATCGCGGCGGTATAAACTGTGTGAATGGTATTTTAAATGCAGTAGAGGTAAAAATAAATCTTTGCATCCTTGAAAAATTGAGATTTTATTTAATATGTATATATTTTATAAAAATATTTATAGTGAATATCCACTCAGGACAGTTAAAAAGGAAGTAACCACCCCAAAAGCTTATTTCATTTGTCAAGAGGCAGAATGCAATTTCTACCTCTTGGTAGAAATTCTGAAGCTCTGCAGTTTGTCGGATGCCAAATTCAGCTTCATAAATTCAGCGTGAAGCTCTGCAGTCTGGTGGATGCTAAACTGCAGAGCTTCACGCTGAATTTATAAAGCATTCGGCGTCAGAACATATTTAAAGTTAACGGTTATCTAATTCTTCTACCAAATTTCTCTGAATACAGTAAAATAAGGTTGAAAGATAGGAAGATTTTGCAGGCTACCAAATTGCCAAAAAAGAAAATACAAGGAAAATTATCAGTAATCCCTCATGCATTGTCGCAATGAGTTAAAAAAAAAAAAAAAGCCTCTCTTCTGTCTTGTCCCGAAACTTTAATTTCTCTGTAGTTCACACCATGCCACGGATATAAACCTACATTCCTCAAAATTTCTACATATTCAAATAACCCACACCACGAAGGTGCACCAATTACCTAAGGAGTGGTAGAATGTTAATTTTCCTGACATTACAAACTTCCAATCGTTCTCCATTTTGATGTGTCTGTTAACCTGCTAACCACGGATATTTTTCATCTGTGGCGTGACTTTCCCAAATAAAGGCAATCCTTAATACCCTTAAAATTTAATGAATAGTGAAACTACTCTGCCAATTTCATACAGACCGTAAGAGGCAGCAACTCGCTACATGTCCTAGGTGCAATCTTCTAGAGTTTCCCTGATATTTTCAAGTAACATATATATTTTATACCACAATTGTGAAGGGGCAGGTGAGGATAAAAGTTACCGCACCACTATCTATCTGCTCGTATTCAGAAAGTCGCAAATGGATTCTTATCGCAATCTCTGACTACGGACAATAAATTAATAGCTGTTGTAACTCAGCAAAGGTAAAGACTGTCCAATCACAGACATAACCGGGACTGACTACGTTTTTTCATTCCACAGTAAATATAAAATTATTAATGGAGTCAATGTTTCTTATTGTTATCGAGGACCTTCCATTTTATTGTTCTTGTATTATGTTTTTTTATATTATTGCAGTGTTATTAATACGTTTATATTGTATTACCGAAAATGCCCATGATGGTACTATATGAAATGAAGGCTAGCATGGTTATAATTCGCATTCGCTCATATTTTGCTGTCATTGCCATGTCTTGCTGTTTCCGGGGTGGACGTGTATAGTTAGATTTAATAACGTTGTTGTAGTAGGGTTTTAGGAGCATCAGAGACTAAAGATATATTGCTCCGTTTATACTGTCGGTAAATTGCGTGCGTTCTCTGATTGATTTGCTGTTTGCTGGACTAAAACCCCGAGTTTGCGGAAGAAAAAACCATGTTATCCTCACCTGAGACAGACTAATTCGGCCACCTTGTGAAAAATTCCGATAGAATTGTTTCAGGTAATCGAATGCACTCTGATCCAAGTCTTTTCCACGGTGGTTCTATCAGCTGCACTACCCCACAAAGGCTCAATTTAATGTAAATAAAAAAAAAATAAAAATAAACTTAACCGGAGCCTCTGCTAACCTTGGCGTCTGTCTTATTTAAGCTGATTTAACTCGGTTTAATTATCAACCCGATAAAGAAATATTGAACAATAATGGCTTAAGGATATTGCATTTTCCACGAGCACATTTAATTATTGGCTGAATATTTTATACTTCATTTTTAAATAACTTTAACCTACCGATCGAAATTAAAACTATACATACCTATAACAAAAAGGTCCAGTCGATCGGTATGACAACTACCAATTTTTCTTCGTTATTATTTAAAATTAAATGTTCAAAGTCGCATATTAATTTTGCAAGAATGGAGGGGATGGAAACTGAAATATTCCAATCATGATACTCGTGGAAATGTATTGGACATGGTTAGTGTTTATAATCTGAATGGTTGCCATCTTGAAACGAGATAAGGGACAACTCGAGTACAAATCGCCACCTAGATTTGGGCTTCAGGAAGTCAAAAATGCATTAACCTGTGACGTAAGTCGATATTAGAAAACATGCTTTGAGAGGGCATAGCCAATGATGTCCGACTTTAAATACTTTCGAAATTAATTTTCTGTTTATACTCCGGGATGGCCACTCAAAGTGAAAGGAGTTTATAAAATAGATTACAAGAATATCGTTTCAGCATGACAAAATGGGTGAAGCAATTCAAACTATTTGATTCAAAATCTTTTTTTGATAGCAAATGAATGGAATATTTATATTAATATATTTTATAAAAATCAAAAGATAGTTTGTCACTTATCGAAGTATTAAAAAAAATAAGCAACTGGTTGAAATTGTTTAAAAAGTATTTTTGTTGGAAAATTTAGAAAATGCAAATTTATTCACAGCCATTGAAGTTATCTTCATTGCCCTCGCCAAGAGTAGTTTAACTGCTTCCGAATGATTTCAGGATGATCGTCATACACATCCAATGAGTCATCATCAATATTTTCCAACTCTTAGTCGTTATTTAGCCCTTCCAAATAGGATCGTCTTCAGTACTGACCGTAGCCTTACTAATGCCGCAATTTATAAACGCACGTTTAATAATGCCAGACGGTAAACCCTTCCCCACTAGTTTTACCAATTCTACATACGGAGAAATTTTTTTCCGTATGTAGAAAGTTAATATAACCAGCTAAAACCGAAAATCAAAAAAGTATGGCGACCTCGTACTTTTTGAATTTGAAAATGTCTAAAATTTCTCGACTTCTACTCGAGAATCTACGGTAGATTGGAAATAATACTCTCCATCACGATATACTTGGACCTACTCACATCCACAACAGTCCCATCCACTTCATGAATTTGGAATAGATGAGGCTTTAAACACACGAACAGACTTTTTGATCTCATTCCATTTTTTGGAAAGTAAGCAAAAACTAGTTGCATATTAATTCATTCGCTGTAGGTGTATCCTCCTTATGCAGTCTCCACTAATTATACGCAAAAGTCCTGAGTTGTACTGCAAGCATTTCGAGGATTAGTTACACCACCCGAAAAGAAAACTTGATGTTACTTTTATAATCTTCCCTGTACTTAAGCATCACATACATAATGAAGTGGAGGGAACTCATTACTAAGCTTTCATTAAAAATGCAAGAAACTCTGAACTACCTTAATAAAATTTAATGTAGGAGGGCCGGATAACGACACTTGTACATTTTTCTTTTGTTATTAGCAAAATTGCCCCTTCTTTTTTTTCAAACTTGCGTTATCTAATAAGGCGTTCTAATCTTAGAAACAAGAAAGGAAAACTTTGTTAAAAGGGCGAGTTTATCTTAAAGAAGTCCACGATATGAAGATTAACTGTGAAGGAACATTTATTATTTAATGAATGCAAACAAGAATGCAAACAAGGTAGGTTAATAATTAATAACATTTAACTTCCTGCTCTGTGAATTATTAATAGCATGCGAATTTAACTGCATGCAGCAAGAGGGGAGAAAAAGTACGTAAACCCCAGACCTGTCAGAAAAATTGAGACATGGTGAATTGCTGTTAGAAGATAAAGAACTACACTAATGAAATATTCAGCAAGTTATGCTGCTTAATATGCTGATATTTTACTTAATTCGTTCATCTCCTAATATAGAATCTTTTAATTAGATAATCCACATTTCATATTAATAGAAAATTAATTAAAATAGGGAACAACATAATTTAGCTAAAATAGTGCTAATTATGAAAGAATTTTAAGAGGTGTAACCCCCTGAAGAATAATAACAGACGACAGTAGAAATCCTTTAGATGATTAAAACTTTAAACAGAATACTACACAGCTGGTATTCGCTTCTTTTTCAGATTATAAAATTTCTCAGAAGCTTCTCAATATTCTCATTAATATTCTTTAATTATCCGTTCAGGCATAACAAGCGTTTATTCTTCAGGGCGCGCCTTATTTTTCATACAAAAACTGCCTCTCTCGTTTAACTTTTAATTTAGAACGAAGAATGCACGTGCGCATGATCAGATATATCTATTTGATAAGTTTCACTATTAAAAATTACGAATCGACATACAAAAGAACTATTCAATTGGACTAAATTCTAACCCTAATTCGTAGCGATATGCTAATTATTTAAAGAATGGCATGGAATGTCGCTCACTAAGCCATACGATTTGATCTCCTGGAATTAACGCAGTTTGTGCTGAATTAAAGTTTAGCGAGATATAATGGGCACTTGTTAGACTCGTTAGAATAAATATGCATAAGCACCTGTTGTCTTCACCAAGCCCGTCCCGTCTATCCGCATATAATAATTCGATTCCTAGTGGAGGAATTTTCAGGAAATTTTATATTCGGGCATTTTAGAAAGATTTGTCGAAACCATAACATTTTATTAAAATGAAGCCAATAGAAATCCAGCAGTCTATTTTTTCCCCCATGCATAACATCATAGGCTCTCCATATGCGTGTGTTATAGTGAAGCACTGGATATCATATATTTTTCCCCGTGCGATGATTGGATGAATGAATGGACAATATGACATGTGTAGAAAACAAATGTTTCTGGTTCATTCCTAAAGTTGCTCTTTGAGAAGTTCATTATGTTTTATCACTTTAACGCATAATGAATTATCCCTATTTGCTCATAATTAATCACAGCCGAAACGTGAAATATTGTCTTATATTTCAGTGGCTAAAATCCTAGTATTCGCATACGTCTGAAGTACAGTTTCCATTAACGGTGCACATGCTGAAGTTGAATGCCACCGCTATAAAAATCTTTTGAAATGAATAAAATAACCAAAAGAATAACATTACATCATTGTTTTACGGCACCGGAGATGTCGCTGTTATCAGTAGGTATATTTTTGTTTGTAGAAGTGCGTATTGAACGACTGATTTTCATGTTGCATAGGCTGCAAAACCTGGAATAACTCAAGGGGAAATCCTACTCCCTCTGCCTGAGAAAAGCTCGCCAGTCGGTACGAGACGGCGATGTTTCGTGCAGATTTATTTGCCATGAACGCTGTGAGAGAGAGGGAAAAAAAACTGAGCTGACGAATAAAACAAATTTATCAATATGTGGAAACCCTGTATTATACGAGTGCATCTTAACTAACAAAGTTCGATATCCTCACAGAGACAGACTTTGAAGGGTTTGTATTTGATATTTCTGTGGAATAGTGTATTCATTGCGATATTGTTTTAAACCATTTCAATGAGCAGTGTTTTAAAAAGAATGAATAACAAGACTTCTAAATATTATTTATCTTTCTATTCTAATAGATTAAACCCATATATTCTTGAACGGTATTCTTACAGATAAGAGATTTAATGGTTCATTGCACCTGTATAAAAATGTAGAATAACGTGAAATTCTGTATTTTTGAGGGGTATTAAAAGTGGTTGTATAATAATAAGGAGAATAACTGGTTCCATCTGTAAAGGAGTATTGAACTTAGTCGAAAACAAAGTATCTCATTGTTTTTTCTGTGCTATCTCTGTTTATCGATCACACAATTTTTTTGAGTTTACGAACCTATAAAATTTTAACACATAATAGCGAAAAACACGAAGCTGTTTTAAAATGCTCAGAGATAGTAAAAGTACGTTGCACAGTGAAATTACGTTTTCTTCACGAAGGCTGAGGAAAGTGTCTTTCAGTGACTCAACTCACTGGAAAAGAGTTCGGAAATATCGGAAAGAGTTGGTTATTATTTTGGTTCATTTATCTCAGCATCACGTTTGAGAGTTATTGTGTCACGCTCTCGGTTTGTGGCGATGAGAACAACCCGACTCAGTATCTTACCTATTCTGTTATGAGAGGTTTCTGTAAACAACATGTTCTCCGGTAATTCCACCTCCTGAGAAGGATACAAAGAAAGCACTTTAATGTTCAAGGTTTTTGGATTACACATACGGGCATTAGAAATGTGGGTTTACTTGTGAGTAAAATTCACAGAAGTAAAAGTTAGAAATGTGGGTTTAATCATGTAGGATTAAAATTCAAGTACGTAGTCAATCATGTATACCACGATTAAAGAACGAGTTGGAAGTCTTTGTCTTTAACAAGATTAATTTTCCACCTTCAGTGTTGTTTCGATTACACCTGGGCCATTATTCGTTTACATGAAAGCCATCCAGAATGTTTCTATGGGAATTGAAATTCTGAATTTTCATGCATCTCTTTTGGTAACTGCCATAGTTATTATTTAAGCAGAGAACCTTCAATACTGAATAAGTTAAAATCTGTATGTGCTGGGTGTTTCAGTTTTAAGTTTGCAATGCTATTTCAGCATTAGTGGGGAAGTATTTCAGCATTAGTGGGGAAGTATCGATTAACTTGAAAAATTAAGAAAACGCTTATTTTTAAAACACTGAAACTTCCTAAATGAGTTTGTATTCTATTATGTTATCTTCACTAAATTTAATATGACGATTAAAAAATGAATATCGTTTTCGATCACGTTTCGCATTACTTTTACTCGCATTTTCATTTAATAAAACACCAAATATTTCTTTCATTAAAATAATGTTATAATAAAGTGGAAAGGAAGTTAAACATCCAAGTTCGAAAAGAATTTAAATTCTTGTAAATATTATAAAACTTCCAATACCCATGAATATGACAACTTATAACTATTTGTCAAAGCATACGGTGGGTTCCATTTTCTATCAATTTTGCCTTTGACTACCATTCTGTTTAACATTTCAGTTTTTAAAGACTAGCGAATAAAGATAAAAACAAATGGGTTATCATCGAGAATTATTTTTTATTCTAGACTAAAATTATTTCCTGATTAATTAAACTGGAGGCGGCCATTACATGCAATATTATTAAGTAAGAAAGATTTAAAATATTTTTCCACATGAAGTATTTTAACTACTTTTGCTAAAAGTATGCAAAGTTGGTACCATTATACCCGAAACAAAGTAATTCCAGTAACTAAATAAAACTGGCACGTTTTCGATTTCAGTATCGAAGTCAGTCTACAGACCTAGATTTTTGGGTATATCTTTGTTTGGTAGAGTTTGATTTCGGTACCGTATTGGCAGCAACCCTAACTATCTCTTCAATTATAATAATAGCATTATTAGCAGTAGAGTAAAGATTAAATCAAACTGAGTATCAAATTGGATTAGATTCGAAAATTATTATCAGTTGCCTCTATGGAAATTCCAGGTAATTCGTTGGTCGCAGTGATAATTATGTCCTTGTGCATTTTACAAATTATGGGAAAGTGGTCATCGTTGAAGGTCAGTTAGCACTGTCCATTCAATGAAAGATTAAATGTATGCAAAACACATGGACAGTTCCAATGTGACCGATCCTGTGGAAGATGAATGCGTGTAAATGTGTTCAGTAGTGCTAGCTGACGATTGTTTTTCGTCGATCTTGCCAAGCACAGTTTCAATCATCCACCCTCTATTTGTGTTCTTAGAATCTTACAAAGGGTGGTGTGCATTTAGGTCATCTAGGAAACATATAGGGTACTGCAATTAATTTATTATATTTTCGAAGTCTGCTATGGAACAGAGTGTATTTGGTGGAATATAATTGAAGACGAACGTGAAGCAATGCCAAGAATAATCAAAACCGTTACTGTTTCTATAAAAGTTTAAAAACTTGGATAGTTCTGTCTGACATATTTCCCGAACAAAAATTGTTGCTACTCACCTTGCAGGAGATTCAAGACATTTGTCATGTCTGTACAGCACATAAATCTTAAGAAATGAGGAGTATAATTTGAAAAAAAATTTTTCCTGTAAACAAATGCAGACCGGATTGTGTTGAAGTATTAAATCTTTTAATTCATTTCAGTTAATTTCTTGTCATTTTCCATTCCACTGAATGATGTTCTGCATTATTTGATTTTGGATTTATAGGATGGCTCAATTGTTTCTTTTCCCTCAATCCTGTTTACATTTGGCTCGTTTTAGAAATACTAAACGACCAATATTCAACTCGTTGTCAACATCAAGTAGCAGAACTGTATCCTCATTATCAGATTTATCATAAATATTTGTATTTCATTTTGACTGCGTATTCCGTGCGCAGTTTGTCAACAATTCACAAAGGAGAAATATTTCTCCTTTGTCAAAATTTGTTTTCATTTATTGTACCAGGCGGTTCCTGCAAAATTCTGGCAACCCTACCATACCATACACACAGTATTACAGATACAATTTATAATACCGTACTGAGAATGAGGTACATCCATTATAAAGTAAGCAATAGTGTACTGAGAATAGTCTTAGTCATATTTAGTGATATTATTCTCAGTTCAAGAATAAAATCACTACTCTGAGCTCCGGAATATCAGTTTTACAACGTCTCGGTCACTCTCAACCAGAGAACAACAAAGCAACAGTGGTAAAGCAGTCTTAATCTTTAGATTAAAACTGAATGTTGCAGGGAGAACGAGTTCCCAACTCGGGCATCTCTCTCTTCAGAAAATATAGTAACAATAAAAGGGTCAAAATGTGCCCATGACAAAGAAATGCACCAGAAGTTTTGCAACACAAAAATCTCAGCGTGTCACAAGTTCAGATACGTTGCAACGATAATTATTCACCAGCGGTACAATGAGCCTATAAGGCGCACTACGAGGAATCGCACAAGAATCCTACAAGAAATGCGTAATCCAAATCGCGCGCAGTACAAGGAACTGTGTGATCTCACTGAAATCGTCCGATGTACTGATAGCCTGAGACACATTGAATCTGGTGCAACACAAAGCTGCACATTACTACAGATCCATCTGAAATGTTCATGTTCTGAGATAGCAATGTATAATCCACTTGAAGACATGCAGCACAAGGAACTAAAATCATGATGAATGCTGAGAACAAGAAAGTGCAATAAAATTTCACGAATGAAAATGCACTAGTAATGATATGTGATTGCCCTGATAAATGATCAGTGCAGCACGAGCTGCAATAGACTTTCTTTACCCGAAACTATCAGGGGCTAATTACCTCTATATGTTGTTAGGCCACATTTTGCTGGCTAGTAGAGTGATCGTCCCTGCATGAGGACTGATGCAATTCCTAACAATATTTCATTTTCATTCATTATGTAGACGGTCCCAATCAGTTTTCTTTATAACCACATCATCTGTTGAAATGCTGTACATGTAATTTCTAGCATAACATACACTACCACTAATTGGTTATCATTCCTGGCACATGGTTCGGCCAGGTATCGTATTCCTGAGTACGGATGATATCAAACAGCATCAATCGTCAGCAAGAGTACTGATAACATCATACATAGCATCACTATAATATCTGCGACTTGGAGGTGGACATCAAGGCCTCCGTAGCCGAGTGGTCAGGAGCGGGAGTGCAGTAGCACACGCTCTTTGAGTAGACCGGGGTTCAAGCCCCTGACTGCTGAATACGGTCGATCTGCCAACCCGCACTGGACCAGCGTGGCAGATTATGGTCCATTTCCCTCAGCATGAATTGTTGAGGAGGCTTCCATCCTGCAGTGGGTTGATCAGGCGAACTGGTATTAGCAGATATGGTTGTAATCTTTGCTTTCGTTGCTGACAGTGTCTCGCCATCCATAAGAAAATGCTTGTCTCACTGAGAAAAGGATATTTTTTCAGGATTCCCTCTCAAAAGGTGAAATGTAATATAAGTATCTGTATGCTTGAAAATTCTTAAATGCTTTGAGTGCACTGTCATACGATTTAGAAGTCTTTAGATTCAATATGTGCTTGCATGCTTCTTGGTGTAATACATATTTCTCTACCTTGTAGGTAGAATTTTCTTACACATTTTCCAGGATTGACATTTTGGAATATGCAGGGCGAGGTATTGTATTCCTGAGTACGGATGATATCAAACAGCATCAATCGTCAGCAAGAGTACTGATAACATCATACATAGCATCACTATAATATCTGCGACTTGGAGGTGGACATCAAGAGCTTCCATCTTGACAATTAGGGCATTGCGGTGTTGCAACAGCGCATCCAGGTTGCGAATGGCCCTTGGAGCCACAGTGGGCCGAGATAACCACACCTTGACACGATGATGTTTGAAAGTGGCCATACTGCTCGCATTTAAAACACCTAACTAGATTTGGAATGTATGGACGAATCTTACAAGAAAATTAGTTAGCTTGAACTGATGTTGAGAGATTTTGTGGTTCCAAAGGCGATAATATATGTTCCTTTAAATATAAGAACATCCTGTTTAGTCATTCATCTTTTAAGCATTGATGATACGGTGTCCTTTTGGCTCTTTAGTATTTCTTCCTCGAGAGGGTTTCCCATTAGAAATAATCTCTATAGAGGTGCTTAAAAGTCTGGAAATGGAAAGCTTAAAGTATAATTATAAAAGTATAAACCCATAGTATATTTGGGATGAGATATTTCGACACGGAGATTTCCTGAACGAAGTGGTGAACCATTTTAAGGAGTACCTTCCACGCTCCTTCAAGAAACAGGGAGAAGTTGCTATGAGGTTACGTTGATAATAAATGTATAATTATAAATACAAGTACGGTGAGTGTCTGGTCAACCAAAAATAATCTGTTTTGATTATTTTTGGTTGATGTACACCATGCTGAAGGTCTGAGCTTATGGACTCTGTAATATATGAAGTTAAGTGGTCCGAGTATTGGGTTATATTCAGGTTACCGGCGAGCCACGTGGAGGAGATAGGAGCAGTGCCACAAGAGACCAAGCGATAGGAGGTCAGTAGTTAATGTATTAATGAAGTTAGTTATATGTTGAAGAAGAAAGATGTCTTTCCTGCCTTTTTAGAAAACTTACTTCTTTACTCTGAAGAACAAAAATTAAATTATACAAATTAAAGAAAAAAATTAATAATGCTGTGTAATAAGCTTAATGGAGAGAAGACGCTTTAGAATCACTGTGATCATTCACGTATCACTTGCGATCAAGGAACTGGATCCGTCAGACCAGGAAACGTTTTTCAGTTCTCCACTGTGTTAATTTTGTGTACTTTTTTTCCTCCTCACAGGAGTGGAACTCCGCATGATTTTCAGCAACGAAACGTTGTGACAAGGTACTACGAGTGTGCGTTCCAAAATGCCTCGTTCTGTTGGCCTCTTGTACCAACCAGTTATTTCCAACCACAGTATCGCTGTTGGTTATACATTTAGTCATTGGATCAATTTAAACACACTGAAGATATCCATAGTGCGCGTCTGGCGTTAAAATATCTTTCCACGTTTGAAGTCACTTAAATCTTTCATCCTCCCACATAATTGCATATATACAGTAGCTCTGCGTATTTGCTCACCTGCTTTACATCGCAGAGTACGAACACATCATGCTGTTAGTAAATGAGCGCTGCCAGTTGATGAAATTGGTAGTCTAATAAAGTGGAACTCAGTGTATATCGATGTACGTTTTAACGACTACCGAGTCACTTCTCCGAAAAATGGACATTTAATCAAGATTATACTGTTTTGGTTTGTGGGTTTAAGAATGTTTTGCTTTCCATTTCAAGTTGGAAACATTTCTCACAATGGATTCCTAGGCAGAGTTGTTGATACATACTTTCACCTAAAATTGAAATTATTGTGCAAGCAACAATGAAGTTCATCCAGCGTATTAAGGGAATGCCTAGATGTTGATTATATTGTGTTAGGGTGTCACGAGAATATGAAGTTATATAGAAACGTACGCGCACTCACCCGACTCTCGAGTAGCGAAGGACTGATAAGTTTTCAGACTGGTTGTAATTAAGATTTCGCAATTCCAGAGTAGCTAGGTTTTTTTTAAATGGTTCTGTGAATGTTGAGATATTTCCTTGCTAAGAGTTAAGTTAAAGTGAAACTAATAGATTGCGATTGCTCTATTTACTATAGATGGTGTTAGTGAGGACATCAGATAGATTATTCTATAACAATGCGAAGTTATTGCAGTTATTGATAAGGACAAAGAAGCATTTGAGTGTCTGTCATTTCTTTTCTCATCGTAGTCACTAACCAATCCCAGAAAATCTCCGGCACAGTCAAGGATACTTTGGTCAGAGTAGCAGGGTAGGATATCAAACATAAAAAGCGGGCCAATCGTATTGTCTATTAATCGAAGGTCAGAAATGTTCAAATAATTAAATCTATTTAATAATGCGAAGTGCATTGAACGATAATAAAAGAAATAGGAGAAATAAAAGAAATAAAAGAAACTAATATCCTATTTTCTTTATTATAACTTGGTGCTAATTAGTAACAAACACTGATGAAGAGTTTATGCATTTAAATGTCAAACATTTTTTCACTATAATGTAAAAAATAATATTTGATAAGATTAAGGTCGTTTTTAACTTCTTTGGTTTAACAAAAGTGGTGACAAGGTCATTCAAGAATTGCTATATGTAACAATAAATATAATTTCTGTTTATAAATACTCCGGAGCGTCCACACAGGATCAGAGGAGTTCACAAAAGAGAGAGAATGGAAGAGAATAGTCGTATTTAGCAATCACACGTGCTTGAATCACACTCAAAAACAACGCGTATAAATGTCCCCACGCGTTTGATTACTCGACTATGTAAACTTAACTGTTTCCTAATGAGAGTTCATGTATCTTATTATTGTCTTCTCCATTTTTGTGCTAATTTTACTGTATATTAACTTATAATCATTTGTTTCATATTTTTGTACATTTCAAACGCTTTCGCATTTTCACGTAATCTTCAAATAATGCGCTTTTGTGAATTCAAATATATTTCTTGGTACCATTTTTATTGGCCGCCATCAACGAACACTATTCACAAGGCCTTGTCAAATAATCACTTTCTACAAGCACTCGTCGGTGGTCTTTCATCCGAGTTCCCGCTGCTGCTGTCAACCTGTATGGTTTCTTCCATGCGTAAGAATCGAATATTTGCCGGAGAAGATGTGTCAACGTCAGCTGTTTCTACCTCTCATCAAGAGTTCTCAAAATTTCGAGAAAAACAAATCACTGACTCAGTCTTGTGTCTACCGAGTTTGTTGCGTACGTTAGACAGTTTTATGAAACCTACTTGGTAGAGTAATCTTTAAATGTATTTAATAAATAAATATTATTTTGAATAAGCCGATACGCATATTTCGTGAAGTATCTTGATAATTCGAAACGTAGGATATTTAAGCTCCCAGCAGAGCAGAAGAGTACATTTCAAGAAGCATATGCTTCTCTTTAAAATAGTCCACCTGAAACTGTTATTCTAGAGAAATTTATATTTATTGTGATTCGTTACTTCCTCTTAAGATCGCCAAAAATCGGCACACAACATTGATTCGAATATTTTGTATTGATTGAAGTGGCTAATATAATTGTTAAAAGTGAGTTAGGCTAGTCTTAAAAAAAATTTATAAGCACAAAGTTATTGGGAAGAAACGTTGATCGGTTTGATCTCAATAGCAATACAACATAAGTTACGTTCAAGCTGAACATCTCCCTGATTTATAATTAAAAATAAAAAATATTTTAAAATAAAACCTTGTTTTTCTTAGTCGTTAAATTTCTACAATAAAATATAACTTTCTGGTAATTTTACTAATTTTTTTTGTAGCAGTAATACGTATTATAGAATAATACACTCCAAATTGTTAAAAATTATATATTTCTTGTTCTTAATAGAATAAAATATGTAATAAATTAAATAATTATAAATATGCACTAGTACCACGTATATAGAAATGCAAATTGATTATTTTTTGTACAGCTTACAACACTAATTAAAAAAAAGTGAGCAGATCTAAAGCACTGTGAAGATCTCCACTTAATTTTAAATACTGACTGAACTTAACGAAACAGATTTCTAATTATATTTGCATATAAATCCGATAGACTACAGTAAACTTAGTTTATAAGTTAAGATTAAATGGGATAATTTCTAAGCATCTTAATTGTTAAAGATTTATTTTAACAATTAAGATGTTTAGAAATTATCACATTCAGTCTTCAAACATATAAACTTCGAAGTTTACTGTAGTCTATAATTATAGGCTGTACCGTGTTGTTAACTAACCCAGTTACCATTTCTTCAGCGAAATATTCTGAAGATTAAAATAATTTAATTATTTCAAATAGAAAACGTCACAAGAGAGCTTCACAACATTATCAATATTATCTATTGAAAATGAAATATCAAAAGAATTAAATTATAGCATTATTGATAATGAATTCGAGCCAAGATAACAGCAAAAATCGACATTCAAGTTTGAATAACTAAATGAAGTTCTATCGAATAACGTGTCCGACTTTAAATCAGATAAACTGATAGGTATTCCTGACTAATTCGATAGGAATCAATACTTTGTGATTAAAACGATATTATGAACATGTTAAAAGCCACCTACGGTCATCGAAAAAGGGGGAAAAAAAAGCAGGTGCTTGTGAAGAAAACAAATTACTCTTGGCTTCATTTCTGCATCTTACGAAAAAACAACAACAAAAAAAAAAAAAAAAAACACATACATACGCTGATCTTAATTAAATTTCACTGAAATTTTCATGTACATATGACCCCATCCCAAGGTGGTAGATGACTTTCATCAACCGGTGAAATACCACCACTGCTTATTGGAGGCTCGAATTGGTGAAACCCATGTTTAGTCTGTAGAGCAAAGTTTCCGGCATCCTCCCCCAGATACTTCTCCTTCAACCAATGCATGTACTAAGTACTATAGGTTTTGATACCTTTCGTGTTTGGAGTTTTCATAAAAAAAAAAAAAAAAACCCAGCTAGATGGCTACACTTAATTGAAATGTTATCCTTGAATTGAGATACTGTGTGTGTATATGTATATATATATATATCATGATAATTAACTCGTCCCCAGTTACAAAACTGAACTCAAATTGAAAAGAGGAATCTTCTTTTTTATTAATTTATTTATTTTAATCAACATTCCTTCATGGATAGTCTGGGTGTAGTTATTGAAAATTATAAATTTTTAATTCCGGGATTCAGTGCATATAAGGACCAAGGATAGGTAGTTTGATTGGAGTTGGAACAGCTAATAACATTTGAAAAGTCCTCCTCTTTACGACGAATCTCCATTACTTCTAAAGACGATACAATTTATCTACGAAAGTTATACAGTAACTATTTCTTACTTGAACAGAGCACATACGGAGGGATAGATAAAGAAGAATTTCTCTTTCCAGCTATTGTTAGCATTTCAAACTATTTTTTTATGTCCAAACAGGTAATACACTAAAACGGCTTTTAACATTACTTCTTGTGGATTGAAAGTCTTATACTGTAAATTTCTCATCCATTAAACGGATTACATGGCTGACATTATATGCAAACTCCTGATTGAACACTGCTAACAACAATTTACACGGTGAATGTTTAAATTAGAAATCCCAAAGGAAATGGACAACGGATTTTTATTTACAGAAAAACATTTAATTTTTTGATGTATAAGAATTTCAAAAAAAAAAAAAAAAAAAAAAAACGTATATTCCCTTTATATGAACCAAGTATACGTTTACGAATGTTTCTTCATTTATGCCTTACAAATGTAAGATATAAATTTACAAACAATAAAACTGGAACTTAATTCTTTCAGATCAAAATAATCCTAGCTAAATAATAAACTAACGCAAAGCGAAAATAGGATACTTCGTAGTTTATATATATATATATATATATATATATAAAAACTCTACTCTAGAATTATTAGAATTTTTATGTTCCTAATTTGAAATGAACAATTACACAAAACTGAGAGCGAATGAGGATCTAAGAGCGAGCAATGGCTTTAACACTTGTGGGCAAAGTTATAACCTAGACACTGCTGAGACCTATGAAACGAGGGGATGCCCAAGAGAAAAAAAGATTTTTATCATGCATTAAAATCCACTCCTGAACAAGTAGCTAAAGTCCACCTTCAAGACCTCTACGTCAGTGCGGAAGTCACTAAGCTACCTACCAAGAGCAATAATTACGCTTCCTTCAAGTTATCATGTGAAACAACGTCCGTCGACGCTATCAGTAACCCCTCTTGCTGGCCGATTGGTGTTATTGTCCGACCGTTCTGCCCAAGCAACAGCGTCAGAAGGAGAAACATCGCGGAGCACGAATCGGACAGTCGACTAAATAGAAGCTGACTCAAGATCCAGGCTCTACATTGGTCGCGCCCCTTATGCCATACACGAAACATGACAGTCGGTTCTACAATGGCAGTAGACAACGGTCCCATTTTACCCCATACCCCAAATTCTCCAAGCAAGCAAGACAAGCTACGCTGGCTGATACCAACAGTGATCACAATGAGACACCCACGACCTCATGTGGTACTTCCTCTTTTGCGGTCCAAAATTTAATTCAAGAGCACCGCTCTAACACCGTAAGTATAATGTATCAGAACGTTAGGAGCTTGCAAAATAAAATGGACAATACGGAGCAAATCCTGCTATCAGGCGAATTCGATATTTTAGCTATATCCGAAACATGGCTGGAGCATGAGCAACAGAACATAGTAATAGCTACACCAGAAGGTTATGTGGCAGAGTTTCCTCCTTGGCATGTATGATTGAAGAACCACCTGAGACGCACTACAAATCGGATCACGACCCTATCGACGCAAAATTAATTATTCCTACTCGGGGACCACCTGCCCGAAAAAACGTTCAAACCGCCGTCATTGTTAGTCCCAAGCTCCTTAACATCAAAAAAATGCCTGAAAGCCGCCACCCTTATACCTTGACATGTCCTTGAAACGTGTGACGTCTCGCTTGCGGTAACACTATTGACAAACTGCGTAAACACCATTGCACAATATTCCGCATCAAAGAAGATAAGGATCTCATCTTACTGTTTGTTATTCGGTTTTTAGGAGCATTAGCAACTAAGGCCATATTGCTCCGGAATATGCGGTGGTCATTCCCTGACCTTTCTGCATTCCCCGTATTTGGTGGTGACGGGCTCGAACCCCGGTCTAATCAAGAAGCGTGTGCTACGCACTGCTGCTCCTTCCCACCTGGCTACGGAGGCGCCAGTCTCTCATCTTACTCCAAAGCCTGGTGGAATCCAAACGTACACGTGGCCTTCCTATTAAAGCGGCAGTTACATTGAATCTGGAAAAGAACTCAGACTTCTGACCGGATATCTTATTCAAGAGCACGAGCGCAATTTAATAGGGAGAAACCACGAGCAATAACAGCACACCTGGGCGGCAAACTTCAAAAAGGGAAAATCTCATACCGCTTCAGATCCCATAGCTTTTCTAGTCAGCTGGATCCAGCTCAATGGCAGATCATATTACCAGATTCAATACGCGTGCAGATCAACTAAACTCTCTTTTATGTCCCTACAATGAATTACAAAAAGACATCTTGCAATCCATCATCTCTACACGCCAGCTTACAGCAACGATAAACTCCCTTCCAGCGACAGCAACCGCGGGGGCCGACAAAGTGCCACAATTTATGGTAAAATGCCTCAGTCCGTTCATCCTCCAACCGCTCAAGTCTATCTTCAACGGATTCTAACCACAAGATATTTTCCTAAAGCCTGGAATAGCTACCTTGTCAGACCACATCCAAAAGTTCGAAACCTCACTCTACCAAGGCACTTTCGGCCGATATCTAACTCCTCAACGCTCCTGAAAATCCTGGAAAAAACTAAGCTGCCCACCTTAATGAATCAGATTCTTGGAGAAAGGCCACCACAGGTCCACTACGTAATCCGAAACCGATCCACAGTGACGAACCTCCTTGCGACCACATGTAATATATTGTTCGCCTTTGAACAGCAAGAGGAACTCACAATCACGTACCTGGATATTGAAGCTGCCTTTGACGCCATCAACGTGTTGGCGCTCCTCCGCTTACTGGAAGACCACTATCTAATCCAAGGTAATATCCTCTGGTTCGTTAGCATCACTCCTCTATGAAAGGGTACTACAAGTCGATTCCTATGCACAATCAGGCAATTTCTGCTGGTGTTCCGCAAGGAGAAGTGCTATCTGGCTTATTATTTACAGCTATTATTGCGCCTCTTGTACGTAACAATGAGAAAATCATCACGCATGCAGATGATATAAAAATTCTAACGCCTGTTGCTTCCAACAACCACCTTGAAGCTACAGTAAGCATTAATAAAAGTCTCATCAACGTCGCCTTTTACCTCAAACAGTATGGATTCTCCATCAACCCACAAAAAACAAAACTAACGGTGTTCTCTCTCAGACAAACCCCTACAATAATAGCCCCAACACTCGATGGAATTGTAATATCTGCCACACCTACACATTCGGATTTGGGAATAGTATTTGACCCAAAACTCCGGTTTCATGCTCGTGTAGACAAGTTCACTTCCAGAGCAGCCTCTCCCCGATGCCTTGCTAAACAACAACTAATTTATGTTAAGGAGCCTCGTTTAATTAAGAAATTCATCAGAACAGTAATCTATTCTCCACTCCTCTATGCTGCTGAAGTGTGGGCTTCAGCAACTACTACAACGAAGTCAACAAATCTAAAAGATATTTCTTGGCTAAATGCCTAAGATTATGAAAGAGTTTGTTTATGCATTCAACATCATTTCTACTACCAAGGTAGTTTTAATTGCATCTCATATTATGAATACCTTCACACAATGAGTTGCCATGGTATTGCACTACATCGAATAAGTAACGCTTAACTTATGGAGAAGACTAATGTTACTTATTCTCAGCGGATACCATCACTCAGATGGCACAGTGTCGAAGCTTGTTGGCTTCTCATTGGTGGGTGGGCAGGTAACCTGTTGTTGCAATAGTGACAACAATGGTGTGCGCAGTATTATGCAGTTATATTTCATAACTGTGTTGCCACTATTTGCAACACCAGGTTACCTGCTCACCCACCCACCGGTGAGAAGCCAATAAGCTTCGAAAGAGTGCCGTCTGGGTAGTGGTATCCGCTGAGAATAAGTAACAATAGTCTTCTCCATAAGTGAAGCGTTTCTTATTCGAAGTAGTGCAATACCATGGCGACTTGTTCTGAAAGTATTCACATTATGAGTTATAATTAAAACGATGCATTAAAACAAATGATGTGTGCGCGCGGATTACAGATGCATAAACAAACTCTTTCAACAACAATAAAGAAAACAATTATTTTAAAGAAAAAATAAAGAATCAATAAATATAAATAAACGGGCGCCCACAGATCACTGAGGTTTTTATTGTAGGTATTCTTCGGATAGCGGTGGTGGAGGCTAAGGATTTCACTTAGGAGTCTAGAACGCTGATGAAAATGATATTTAGGTTGAATTTGCGAGTCAAGTGCATCAAGTTTGGCCATTCAATTACCAAATCCTCTGCTTATATCTTCACGCTTTTAGGACAGTTAATAACTGCATGTATATTCTTAGGTGTAGTGCCTAAAAAGACAATACCGACTATACTGAAGGCTTTGATGTGAGCCAACGTGAGCAGGAAACAAAGTTTTCTAGAGAAGATATCAAAACTTTACTCAAAGTAACACGCGACAATATAACCTTTCTTTGCAAAAGTGTCACAAATATTGTTTCCTCCTCATCGTATAAACTAGCGTGGCTCTTTCGCTGCCGACATTTTTTAAAATTAAAGTGACTCTGTACAAATTCTCCCTACCGTGGAACACTGTTCCCGCATTTAGGTTGTACTCCAAACTTATTTAAATCCGAACTTGTATCCAAAAGAAGGCGGAAGGTTAATTATCATCACAATGCCACTCTCACTGAGGCATTCAGTTTATACTGAATGTTTTATACGAGTATTTCAATAGGAACCTGCTCCTCTGAATTAGCATCAGCAAGCCACTTATTTCTTCCCAACTATCCGAGCACATGTATTACTTAAACAAAATTCCAATTCACAAATCAAAATCAAACTGCATTTTCTGCTTCCTTATTAATCCCTTCTATTTCTCCTCGTGAGAACAAACCTTTCTTCGTTATATATTTCGATAAAATTGCAAACCAAATTAAGTAAACGGATTATCAATCTTCTCTACCTTCAAAAACCCACAGTATAAATACATTCATCTATTTGATAACAGTAAAAAAAAAAAAAAAAAAACCTTCTGAAAAGTGCTTCAATCTAAATGAGGCACTTTTCAAAAGAGGGGTGTTTCTCATCAGTTACCTCAAGAGAGGAGCACATCAACAGTATATATTATCCCAAATTACAAAATCCCGGAGAATTTTCCCAAATTGCAACCACCATCTCAATGGGGATGAAAAGCTATTTGAGGAATGGACTCGCATATATTTAGATCATCAAAATGCGACCACTGAAGTTTCAACTCTACCTAGTGTAAACCAGAAAACTCTTTCTGCCATGGATGATGTTATTATCACTAAGCAGCATATCATTGACGTGATAAATGGCCTGCCCAACAAAGCTACTAAGGGCCCTGACGGTATACCACTGTTTATAGTTAAGGTGTGCTCTGTGTACATTGCGGATCTTCTCTTAAACATCTTCCAGAAGATTCTAAAGACAGGCACCATACCGGAAATTTTATTATGTCAAACCAGTCCCTAAAATTGGAAACCAAGACTCCTAAGGACTTCAGTCCAATCTCCATAGGATGCACGTTATTAAAGATATTTGAAAAACTCATACACCCAGTGATTATTCAACAGTTTCGCTCACCGACCACCCTACCTCCACACAGTTCTGCACCATAGGTCCACGACCTCTAATCTCCTCGATACTCTCTTCAGAGCACAAAAAGCCTTGAATGACAGAGTCTAACTGGACAATCTTTTTCGATATCAAATCTGCCTTCGATACTGTCTCCATTCCTACTCTTATAGGCATCTTAATAGAATATTTCAAGCGTATCTAACCAAATCGTCAGCATTCTGAAGTTCTTACTACAGCAGAGACACTTAATTATAGCCAATGGAACTCACCAGAAAACAACCTATGCAACGAGGGGTGTACCTGAAGGTGGGTGGGGTGATGTCGACAACCCTCTTTGCAATCCTACTTGAACCATTCCTCGAAAAAAATCGAAATTTTAACTCCTTCGCTGATGATCTAAAATTCTTTATAAATTCAAAAGACCCCCAAACAGATACAAGAAATTAATAATGAATCCTCCAAGCAAATTCAACAGTTAATTGACTTTCTACAGCTAGCTGGACTCCAACTCAACAATGCCAAGTCAGCCCACATGACAATCACGAAGAGGAAGGTCAAGAATGACATTCGAGTTACAGTTAATGGTGAGACAGTCCCCAAAGTTTCATCTCATACTGACCTGGGAATAACGTGGGATGAAGACTTAAATTTCAAGGAACACTTCCTAAAGGCAAAGAAGAAGACCTATGCTGCTTTCTGGGCTATCCGTCAGGAGCTCGCAGGCTGTCACAACACCAAACTGATCGGACAATACATTAATAGATGTCTCACACCCATACCACTATATGCCTCAGAAATCTGGTCCTCTGCATTTACCTCTCGACGTAACAAATCTGCGGTGGCTGAATCGTCTGGGAGGGAACCCATTCACCATCTCGAAATACATTCTCCTAGTCAACCCAGGCATGACCTCCTGGAAGCTCACTGTCCTCAAAAAAAAAAAAAAAAAATCTGTCAACACTCACCAAGCTGCTATCTTGTCAGATTGATGCCCCATCAATAGAAGATATCATCGCACTAACAAGAGGAAGAAATAGAAGCCATCACCCACTTAAGATGAAGCTATCAAACATGGACTCCCTAAAAGCAATGTTCCCATGTAATACCATTGAACACTTCAACACCTTCTCCATTGATCCGGTAAAGTTTGAAGTCAATAAAACATACAGGACCCAAATTATAGACCGAATCTGGACTAAATCACCAGGATTGCTGTGAAAATTGGGCAGTTTTTATCAGAAAATTGTATGATATGAACAATTAAATGCAATAATATAATTAAAATAAATAAATCTGTTATGTTAGTCGCTGATAAAGAAGTTAACCTGTGTATTTAACTCTTCAATTATTAATATCTACGTTATTTAAAAGTGAATACAATTAAGTAAATGTATACAGTATATCTATTTTATAATTATTACTCTACAGTAATTATATTGTAAAGATCTGAAAATTTGTATAAAAGTGTATAATGTATATTTCAAAATTTCTGTATACCCTCCTAGCCCACTAGTTGTACAGGGGGTGAACCTGGTGTTAATAAACTGATAATAGTACTTTAGCGCAGAAGTTTGACTGCGGTGTTCATAATAGTAGTAGTAGGAATAGCAAATGATGCATGCAAGAAAGCAAACTTATATAGCATAGGCAAAAAAAAAAAAAAACTACGCAGATCACCCATCCGTACGTTCCAAGAATTTGTGTAGTTCCTTCATTTTATTCAACCTATCCACTTCAAGAAGAACAAATGTAAGCCTTTTCCAACAATCAACCAATCACTGGCTGAAACACAAACACCAGGTCATCTATCCTGCCATCATCCTTCCTCGACTTGAATTTATGTCCTCTCAAGCGAGTAAAAGAATTCCATTAATATTCAGTAAGCTAAGCTGAATATTAATGAATATTCAGTAAGCTGAATATTACACCTTATCCCATTCAAGACTTTAAAAACTTCAATCACATCTTCTAGCAGGTGACTAGTCTCGAGACCTTACTAGATAAGAGCATCTTTCGTTTCCATCACCAGTCTGGTTGCCGTTCTCTGAACCCGATCCAGCAAATCTACATCCTTCCTAAAGTGAGGCCTCCAGACCTGCAATACGTTTCTAAAGATGCAGTCAAATCATGGCCTCATACAAGGGGATAATCACCTCCTTATCACTGCTAGCAAGGTTCTGTATATTACTGACAAAATACCATGAGCTGTACTGGAAACATGTCTGAAGTGCTCAGAGAATTACATGTTTGCACTGCACGGTTATCTCCATCTGTTTCATTCTCCACTACCCTGAGTTTATTACCACACAGTTGATAAGTTACTCTGGGGTTAATGCTACCCATGTGGAGTACTTTACATTTTCAATGTTAAACTTCAACTACCATTTCTCAGCCCATTGACCCAATTTTTTCAGATCCTGTTGCCACAGCTCCCGCCGATGAGTGTCTACCCTACCAACCTTTGTATCATCTACAAACTTAGACATTAAGCCTGATATACTTCATCAGGATCATAGATAAATATTGAAAACAGCAATGGGCCAGCACTGAACACGAGGAAAACACTAATAACATTAGTTCACGAAGAGCAGTGTGCATTGATAACCATTCTCTGTCTTCTTACACTTAACCATCCCGTTATCCATAGCAGTAATTTGCCTTAATGCCACATCACTCCAGTTTTTACAGCAGTCTTATATGCAACAGTATCAAGAGCCTTCCTGAAATCTAAGTATGTGATATCAAACTCATTTTTTGCATACAGTTCCTTGGTCACTGGATCATAGTAACCTATCAGATTGGCTAGATAAGATCGTCCCTTAACAAATCCATGCTGTGATTGTAGTATAATTGTATGCCTGTCTAGATGGTCCTGCATTACTTCTTTAACTAGTGATTCTATTATTTTCCCTGGAACAGACTAACAGGTTTGTAATTACTCATGTCGCCTTTTGATCCCCCTTTTGATCCCCCTCAGTTTGATCCCCCTGTAGCATTTGCATGTCTACAGTCCATAGGGACCTCACCTCATTTGCTGCTTCCCTTAATATAACTAGATAGATTCCATTCACCCCAGGTGCCTTTCTTATGTTTATCTTCAACAATTTCTCCTCCACTTTCCTTTCAGTTATCCCAAAATCATTTAGCTCCTGTCATTCCATACCCTAAAGAATTCCTGATGTATTAATGCAGGTGCAAAATACCTATTCAATTTGTCCGCAACCTGAGCAGAGTCATCAACAGTTAACCCATAGACATCAGGCGGCCCAATGTGATTCAACCCCTTCTTTCTGCTGTTAATACGAGTATAAGCATAGAAGTATTGGCTGTTTTTCTTTGCCAGAGACTCCTTTGTGACTTGATTACAGACTAATTTATATATCTATCACAGGTTTCTCTATCACCTGATAATTTATATGCATTCCATTAACTTTTCTTCTCTGCGATGTATCTCAACATTTCGTCTGACATCCATTTAGGTCTAAACCTTGAGCAGTATTTCTGCGTTGGTATGAATAGCCTAGTAGCTTCTTTGATTATTTCCATGAATATTACTGATTTAGAATTTGCTGTTAGTAACTTCCGTTTGTCCCACAGCACAGAATCTAAAACCTGGCCCAGATCAAACCAAACTATTAAATAAATAAATAAATAAATAAATAAATTTTCTGTTTATACTCCGGCATGACAACCAAGTCAGTAGAGTTTACAATAAATCGTCAATACAAATATTTATCGTATTTAGTAGTCACGGGCTTGAACCCCGGTCCACTCAAGGAACGCGTGCTATGCACTCTCGCTCCCGACCACTGGGCTACGTCAGGCCATTATATTTAAGTACAATAATTAAATTCACCTGCCGTGCTATGTCTTATGTCTGTTAATTGCGTGTATGTTCTATGGTCGATTTGTCTGTTTTGCTGGACGAAAAACCCCAGTTTCTGGTGGAAAAAAAACCTTGCTATCTATGCCCGAGACGGACTAACTTAGCCACCGAGTGAAAAAGGGCCAATAAAGTTCCTCGCGTCATCGACGGGATTCGAACCCGGGTCTTTTCCACCCGGTGTGGGGAGGGCGGTGATGATACCACTGTGCTACTGTGCAGACTGGCCGAGATCACCCTTACGAAAGCAAAAGCCTTCATCTATACATTGCTATATCTTTAAATTCCGCAGTAGTACACTTTGATCTCCACCCAGCGGGTCTTTTACTTGTAGATTCTTAATGCATGATGAATAACTGCTGATAACCAGATCAGGAGTATTGCTTCCTGTTGTTGCTACTCTAACATGTTGTTAGAGTAGCTGTCATCCAGGAAATCCACAAAAGTCTTGCTAGTGTGTGTGTGACCAACCTACAATTATAGTTTTGGTGAAACGCGTGTTCCCCGTTGAAAGATTTCTGTTTGTAACAAAGTAGGGGGGTGCGTGAAAGCACGCAAACATGGTTGGCACAATTGCTAACATAGATAAAGATTTGAAATGAACGTGTGGGGTGGTTTTTATGTTTTCTTACTTGTTTCCTTTGTCTTTTATTTACTATTATTTATATATTTACTATACCCCACTTTGCATCTGCCTTGTGTGTATCTCACAGAAGAATTCCGGTTCTGAGGGAGTTTCTATATTAGTGCAATCCTCCTTTGGATTTTGCTGTGTGTTCAGAAATGACTAAACACCATTTGCATTAAGTTAAATACAATTAGTTTATTATACATATTTACAAATAAAAGAAAAAAAATCTAGCAAATCATTACACATTATTCACTTGATATTAGTACATGGACTACGATTCTGATCATTAGGCTCTTCTATACATCATCTTCTTGCCGTTGGGCCAGAAGATGATGATATATCACTGTCTTGCGTTTATATATATATATATAATTTTTTAATTAAAGTTCATTAAAACAATCACACTTATTTCTATACAGTTATTACACATATCTTTCCTTTATTCCTTCGCTAATACAATTTTCTTCTTCTTAGGCTAACTGTCCAACTGATAAGTTCCTCTAGATCAGTCTCACCTTAACATTAATAAAACTACCATTTAAATTGTAATAGTTCTGTTCACCTTAGGATTTTCAAGGAAAATAAATAGATAAATCTCGGCTGTCTGCGGCTAGCAGCGCCACTCCTCTGTTTCTGGGACTTTAATCCTGTTAACATACAACTCTGACAGCTCTATTGATTAACCCTTCCAAAAGGTTTTTATTCTACATTCATTAAAGTTAGGCAGATGAAACATAATTATGAACTATCCTCTTTTTAATCAATCCATATGATATTTCTGCACTTATCTATAGAATAAGTATTGAATTAACTACATGTGTCCCAAAAAGAATTCCCTTTAACCATTATCTATCTTTAGCTATAGTCTTATGTATTACCTAATGGTACACATGCCGTTAAGCACTTACTTCTGGTGAGCTGAATTCCTCAGCTAATACAAGGATTTGTCTTTGATTTTCTGCTCTGCATCGGGGTCCACCATCAGTCTGAGATCGCTCCTCTTCAGCTTCGAAACTGCTAACATCTGCCAAGGATACTATTCGCTTCGCCGATCATTCCTGGTGTCATATCTTTCTTCGCTGTGCGAGATCATTGAGTAGGAGTCGCTCCCCTTTTCTTTATTTCTCTTTGTTGGCTGCAGGACAGTCCGGTATTCATTTGTAAGCATTATCTCGCGCCGTCCTCCTCCTAAATATATCTCTCGGTGGACGTTTTCGGACTTCTATGTTCCATCACGAGAAAGTTCCCTTTTCTGTAACCTATCTATACTTTACTTAAACTATCAGAATTTAGCCACCTCACCATAACTGGTTCTACTGGTGGATCACTTCCGGGGACTGTTTCCCGACCCTACCTCTCCGAAAAAAACTTTCATCACCCCCTTTCTCGCGCTCTCTTCCCTTTTTATTTCCCCAAAATTTCGTACTGCCCCTCCTTTTATCAACCATTCATTTTTTTCTCCCCATCATCATCTCCACTCTCATTTGCCTATTGCACGTCACGTACAATAGGCAAAAGGTCGAGCTCCTTCCGGTTTCCAGAAATTTCTTGAACTTTCTTTGTACATCCGGAAGCTCAGAATTTTTCCAGAACCATCCAGAAAACACCGGCATCCGTTTACTTGATTCGTCTCGCCTTATTATAAAATGACCACCTCTGCTCTGTTTACGGTAAACAAGAACCGCTTCCCACTGGTACCCCTATTGTAGTCTCTCGAGCAATCCGTCCCTTGCCATTCTATCAATTGACCCCCTACTGTTCCGTCTCGCTATCTTCGCTTGCTCTTTCAGGTAGTGGGCGCTGATCCTATATCTATTTCTAATGTTTATTTTCGTGGTATATTTGCTCTTACATTAAATATAGACTCCATTTAATTTAATTCCATTAGCGTGAGACCCACTATCTTAAACAGCATTTGTGATTTGTAATGTGTAATACTGTACCAGAAGCTTCACTTAGAATTAATCTTCAAGTTTGGGGAACAGCAACCCCGTAATTGTTATAATGAAATTTATATATTTCTCTTTCTTTAATTTGTAAGATATTATATCTTACAAACGTGACACATTTTATACTCTCAAGTAATAACATATTTTTCGATTTCATTAGATAAATAATCAAGGCATTTAAGCATTCATTGTCGGTTGGAATCGTTCATTTTTTTGTGCAGTTTTGAAGAGAAGGTAATTGAAAAAAGATATCCCTGCCTTTCAGGGATATAAGTGATAAAACTTATCATTGCAGATACCTGGGTAATTCAGTTACTCTATTGGTTGATATCGGAATTTCAACCGCGATGAAATAGAATCCATTACAAAAGAATGGCTTGAATTTCATTTAAAACAAACTTATGAACTATTGTATATAAAAATTTTGCAATAATTCAACATTTATCATAACAGCAAAATAGTAATGAATATCTAAATTGCATAGTTTGTAGTATTTTCTTGGGCAACTAGTTACTTGCGTACTATGGACTCTTTAGGTGGTGTGAGGAAGTCAACCAAGTGCCGGAACTTTATTTTAAGCAGTGCAAATAAGTTTGCCTTTGAATCCTGGAAATAAGATGAAGCATTTTCATCCACTCCAACTGTCACTGGTTTCTTTAATGAAAATACTAATTACTAAAGATTAATACGAAGTCTCAGTTTAAATTATAAAACCTATATTATCGCTTAATTTTTCAAATCACCATTTCAAAAGACTTCTTTGATTAATTTATTTCATTATTGGGTCAACAAATTTGTTAATACAAGCAGATGCCAAATCCAGTCACTTAAGTAGAATCTCATCTATGATTTCTCTGTTTTTTCGCAAAAGGCCAGATAGCATTTTAAGTGCAAATTATAAACGAAGTGTAAGTTTCCTTTTGTCATGAAGCAGCTGCGCGGTTTCAGAAACGCGACATTTCATTTTTGTTCTGGGTATCGAAAGGAAACGAAAAGAATTTAATGGAAAGGAGAATGAAACATGTGAAAGATAAAAAAAAAAAAAAAAAAAAAGTCCTTTTGTTTGCTTTGTGGATTACTCTACGAGGCTAGCCGCAGCTGTTCACCACTGGGTTATTCCACCTTTAAGAAAACTGATCTTCCCAAACACAAATGAAGATCTTATGTAAGTACCAGATGTCTCAGCATTTCTAGACATCTCATTGTTTTCCCATCAGCTGATGTGTATCTGACATACCCATCACTACAGATTTCGCTCAGCTCGATACACGTCCAATTCAATCAGATTCGAGAATAGTTTCCTCCCGAAAACTCTGTTCTTCATATGCAGAAGGTTAATGTGGGTTAAATTTGCGAAACGTGAAGTTATCAGCAATTTATTTTATTTTTTTCAAAATTGGAAACATACTGATAACTGCTACAGTTAATTATGAAGAATATGGGGTGATATCAAATAAATCAGAAATTTTTACATGAACGAGCTAAAGCAGGGATCTCTATACTAAGGTACAAAATAACAACTGAAACCTTGAAGTGATTATAATTAAATATAAAGCAATTTATGTAACGGAAGTGTGGATGTACAGCAGGAAGAAAAATTTTTCTTGTTTATTCTCCGGCACGACCACCAGGTCAGAGGTTTACAATACACCATGAACACAATCATTTATCGTATTTAGTAGTCAAACGTTGAGCCACGGTCCACTTAGAGCAGGTGATACTGCACTCTCGCTCCTCACCATTCGGTTGCGTCAGACCTGAAGTAAGACTACAAATGCCAAGGGTCCCACAAGTAATACTACAAATGGTAGCAAAGGATGGAAGAGAAAGATTAGTAACTGTATTTTGATTTTATAGGTAAGCGGTACGAGTAAATCAAAAGTGCTTTGCCATTTTGATATTCCATTACCTGATGGTAAAAATCAAAGTAAAATTTATTAGAGATTGCAGGAGGTTAAAAATAAATCGGTACTCTAAAAAAAAACTTAAAAGGAATCGTTTGATCACAAATGATCGAACGATTTCTTACCCAGTACTATGAAATTATTATGTACAGTGGCTATGAAGTTTTGTCACTTAAAGAAAATTTGACACCAAGCGTATCTTTATATCCCTACAGATCACGCTATGATTTTTTTAAAATCAATATGGCTCAAAAATGGAGAATACGTGGCTACAAAATAGCAAAAAGTCAGTATTACTATTTAATTCAAAATAAGCTACAGGCATTCCCGATTAATGGGAACAGCAGAGTCTAAACGATTCGAATAAACAGAGATAGGTAGAATTAGAAACAAATGAATAAAATATTAAAGTCAATAATGCAGTATTTTAATGACAGTAGTAAGCCAGTTAAGAGGGAAAAAAAATACAAATCAGGGAAACAACTTCACATTAAGTTTATTTTTCTTTAATCCAGTATCTCGTAAAATACTCATAAAAGCAGGATGGTTAAAGAGACCGATGCATAAGAAATTACACCACATATATAGATTAAAATTGGTGATTTACATCTATAGTCCGGAACCATGTTGCCTAAAAATACCTTTGGGTATTAGGAAGAATACTGACGATGATTTATCTGTTTTAGATCAGCTATGGAATAGGGAAATCTCTATGGATCCGATGTTTCAAATAGCTGCATAAACAATAATCAGAGGGGACGGTATCGGGAGATCTCAAACCAGATGTAGAATGATGTTCCGTTCACAAAAAGTGGACCGTAAAAAAGGATGTGCTATATTTCTGAATGTGTGGCAGTGTAGAACAGTCCAGCATGAACGTTTTGTGAAATAAGCGAAGCCCGGTCGTTTTTCGTAAGGGAAATCTTAATCCGTAAAATATTCAGATATCGGCCTCAATTAACTTGTTTGGTTCAAAACAAACAGTTCATTACACAACTTTGCGTAAAGGTAATCTTAGTTTGTAAAAGATCCTGATATTGGTCTCCATTAAGTACGTTTATTTCAAAACATCTCTAGCATTAACTTTTTCGATGACGATAGGTTGCTAAGCCTCATCCTACAGTTATCTTAAGTGGTGAGGTGTTTTTCATCTCTGCATTAGGACTGTTTTGCGGTCCATATGAGGCACTTAATGCTTATTGCAGAACCATTTAGCTGAAAATGAGCCTCATTCGTCCATTTGTAAATAATCTATAATGCATGGTCACAGTACACTTTAAAAAGCCTATTTTCCAACTACGGAAAGGTTTAAACTAACACAAATTGGGCAAACTTACCCGGAAGGGGAATGGTTGGTTAATTAGGTTTATAATGGTGCATTAACGACTAAGGCTCTTGACGGCAATACGAAGGTGAGGGAGTGAGGAGAGTACTGGATGTTGCCAGCACTTGGATTCGCTGAATCACATACTATTTAAATAAAACCTCGAAATAGCCAAAATAGCTGATGCTATTAAATAATTTCCGGATTCTAATTTATTTTGCAGCAGCTCACATTAACTGTGCATTCGACAGAATGTGCAGTTAATCTCGATATGATCTGCCGATCACATCGAATCACTTAACCAATGTTTTGTCAGAATATTCAATAGAGGGCGTCTACCACGTGAAAAAGGCAAAGTAAATTCTGAAACAGTCTGAGAACAGAATAAAATATTTTTTTTTGATTCGCGATCTAATTAAACAGTAGCAGTTATTTCATGATTTCTAAGAACTGCATAATTTATATCACTACAATGTGTGGCATCGAACTACCGTCTAAATAGCCTAGTGGTACACTAATCCAGCCGTTTTAGAAGGTATCATCTGACACAACCCTTTTAACATTCTCCTACAACCAAAGAAGTCAGAAATCAGAAGCAACAGGTTCTGCATTGCAGAACATATAAATGGTTCATTCTACCTAGTAGGTCACTGGGGTTCTGAGAGTTCAGTCCTGCATTCCCCCTGTCCCCCATACACGGAAAGCAACAATACCAGGACGTCCATCCCATTTCCTTGTTTGTTTAGTATCTGCACCAGGGAAACAGACTATGAGGAGTCACCATAGTATATCTGTAAACTATGTGTATTCTTTGATATTTTATAAAATATTTAACCATGCAACTTCCAAATGAGACCACTAATTCAGCTAAAAATAACCCATGAAAATTCTTCACAAACAGATTCAAACTTCAGCTTTTTTCCAAACAGTGTGGATAAACAGCAATTTTAAGCACTGTGCTGGCAACGAAGACATCAGATTTACAAAAAAAGACGCACTAATTATCCTTTAAAAAATTGACCCCATGGAAAAAACCAAACAATTATCTATCATAGAATGGATAATATCTGATTCTACTACTGATCAAATTGGCACTATATTTTTCCAATAAATCTGGAAAATTTAAAATTATTAATCACCCCCCCCCCCCCAACTATTCAACACGGAGTGAATACACTTATCAAACATTGCCCACATTGAATATGGAGCAATCATCCCCCACAACAGGAAATAATGGGCTAAATCTGAACTACGCTTCAAAAGTTTAAACTACTGCATCTCACGCCTCATACAGTCTACTACCCGCTCCATGAATATACAGTTAAATCCTCTAAATCCATAAAATTATAAGTTGTATTGAAGCGATCTCTTGCCTCCCATGACCACCGATGGTGCATGGAACTGCAAACGAATCTCTGAACAAACTGTTTTAATACCATGGAAATTAACACAAAATTTTAGAAAATCAGAATTAGAAGTATAGTGGTCGTTGTCTGATCAATCCAATGGGAGCTTAAAATTGGAACAAGGCGTGTAGGAAACCTATAAGTGGGTGTAGCTAATATTCGATGCTTTTGACCAGGAAATAAGTGGTTACAGCTAATATCCAATGCCTTTGCCTTTTGAAAATGGCAGTAGAAGACAGTCTTCCTTCCTTTCTCGCGAATCAGTCTCGAATACAAAAGCCTTCTCAGATTCTTCGCTTCAGATCAGGCTGTGCCTTATCTCCTGGCCAATGCTAGCACCATCCTCTCAGTCTTTGAAACAAAAATCAGAGCCAGCAGTTAACTATGTTGATCTTGAAACAGCGTTTGACAGTGTCATTTAGTCACTGTCGAAGAAAATTATATATTTGGAAGCTAATTTAAAAGTGAAAATTAAGAAACAAAAAAAATAATAATTTTCAAATGCAGGTTAATTTTATAAAATTGAAGTGTGCAGCTGAGTCCGAAAATAGTAATTTCAATTCAGACTAATTAATTTCATTTCTCGAGGTGCTGACGTACACTCCCGTTTGAGTCAACTTAATCGGGGCACATCTAAATGGGCCTCGATTAAGTTGACTCAAATCTCCTTATAATTATGAGAATGCAAGGCTTCAGAGATGTATATCAGAGGATTTAAAAAAAAGGTTTTTTTTACATTGTGTAAGGTAAAATTTACCAATTTACAATTTACCAGAACAATGCAGTTTGCTTGTCAAATGATTACATTTTCTGTAAGAGGCCCGATGCCAAGCTAGAATCGTCTATTATTTTTCGTGTATATTGGCCAAATCGTGAATATTCTGTCAATACACCTCATTTACGTTTATGGTGCTCCATAGAACCTATATCTGTTCGGGGTCCTGTTACTGCATTGCTTTCAGTTTCCTTTGTTCAGACATATTTACTTTATAAAGCCTAAATGAGAAACTCTGTTTGCTTGGGGTAGAGCAAACTTATTCGACAATGGGGAAATTTCTCTGTAACGTATAATGGGAGATGAAATATTCGGTCTAAGCCAGCTCATGGGAATAATAGCTGTACATAATATTCGGTTTAGCAATTTCTGAACATCCGTATTTACTGTTCGTAAATAAAACGAATTCCCAGTTTTGAATTCGAGGTTAATAATCATATAAATTGAATAAACATGAAAAAAATTGTAAACGCCAACACAAAAAGAAAAAAAAATTAAATAAATAATTTTCCGTTCCTCTCTTTAAACTAACAACTGTCTTAGACCACACTGACTGCTGCTTTCGCCAAGCCATCCAAACAGTATAATATGCATAAATACATTTATTTAAACCAGATCTAAATCACCAAAAAGAAACGGGTAAGTCGAGTTTCTGCTTAGCCAGGGTGGGAGAGGGTTCTCTCTAATAACACAAGAAGAGTAACGTTAGTGAAATTATATCAGTTCTACAGCTATAGCGACTGATAATATTGCATAAATGAATATTACGTATACGTAAAGTGTATCAGAACTAACGCACAAGTGAGTAACATTAATGAAATCATCATCTCATTTCTACAGACAGTGATTGACAACATCGTATAAATAAACATAAATAAATAAATCTTTATTTGTCCTACCAAATTTCGGTGTACATTGGTAAGTGACAAATTCCCTCCACTGCAGAAAATGCCAGGGGATTACTATAAAATGTGAATAAAAGAATGTCTAAAATATACAAGAAAGGTTAAATATACACGAAAAGATTACATATAAACTGCATTACTCTTCACTACATTTCTGTCTAGAGTCCTGGCAATTGTAATACAAAAGTTCATCTTAGCATCACATCCACTGATCAACTTGCGCGAGATATACATTATTCAATTGCGTACACACAGTTCTTGATAGAAATTCACACAACTACTAGGCAACCACACTGATTTGTTTCCTATATTTCAGATCTTCTATAGGCCTTAGTAAGTCAATTCCAATATGTGTGAGGCACTGAATTGATTCTAACGCAGTGGCGGGTATAAATCTGTCGGCCATATTCAGTCTGCTGGTCTTCATTCTCAAGGATTTTGTGCCTCTTAATGCAGATGGCGGAATGTGCCACTCACAAAGCTGCCAGAAGCATGGTGATGATATCGTGCCAGTCATCATTTTGATTGTAGTTATTAATCGTTTCCAGGAAATGATGTCTGGTAAACGCTGCAGTTTAAGCTGTTCAGAGAGCTGCGTGGTCCTTAACTGTTGAGGGAGATGGTGCTTATGGTTTGCCCACTTCAGCAGCCAGAATTCACTCGCATATATTCTCCTAATATGGGTAGAGGTGGCTGACGTCCACAATTCGGCGCCATACAAAATGGCTGAATACACTGTGGTTTTTAAATATCGTGCGGTTGTTGTAGTCTGGTTCACGTGCGAGAGGTGCTGTTGTTGCCCAACGTAAGTAGTTCATTTTCTTTACAATCAGGTCAATGATTGTATGAATGAGACTTGAACGTAAGTTTCGTATCAAATGTTACTCTCAGATCTTTATGCGTCTCAGCAACTGGGATAGGTTTGCCATTAAGTTTCGAATGTACGAGCGTAGGCGATTTTTTGAGTGAATACACCATGATTACAGTCTTCTGCGGATTTAGGGACAAGCCAAATTTGTCTAAGTACACGAATAAGTTCAGAAGCTTATTATTAATCTGCTCACACAATGCCCTATTGTTCATGGACGGTTGGATCGGTGTTAGTATCTTAATATCGTCTGCAAAAGTGCATACATCATCCCTATCCTTGCAAAACGGGATCATATTGGCGGTAAAGAGGAGTCCAGATAAAACTCCACCCTGTGGAACTCCTGCATGGAGTTGGCGTTGGAGGATCTGACTATCTGTGTGGTAATAAATGGACCGACAAGGAAGTAGGGTCTGTAGGAACTTCATCAAATTTCCTTTTATTTTGAAGGCGTGTTGGAGCAGATGAAGTAAGGCATGTACATCCAGACTATCGAAGGCTGCTTTTATATCGGCATAAATTATTGCAATTTCCTTTCTGGTTTGGAAAGCATTTAGTATCGCGGCTTGAACTGTGAGGAGGTTAGTAATTGTTGATCTTGCAGTTATTGAATAATGAATTTGTTGAGGCTGTCCAGCCAGTATCTGATTCGACAACTTTAGCAACAGAGCTTTCTCCAGTACTTTTAACAGTGTAGATGCAGTAGATATTGGCCTATAGTGCTCCACAAGGTTAGGCTTTGTAATTTTCGGCATTGAAATTACAGCGTACTTATTCCAGTTCTGAGGGAAAACTCGGCAAGCAAGGATAGAGCTATAAATTGCTTGTTTGTTTGTTTGTTTGTTTGGTTTTTTAAGGAGCATTAGCAACTAAGGCCATATTGCTCCGGGTCATGCGGTGGTCATTCCCTGACCTTTCCGCATCCTCCGTATTTGGTGGTGACGGGCTCGAACCCCGGTTTAATCAAGAAGCGTGTGCTACGCACTGCTGCTCCTTCCCACCTGGCTACGGAGGCGCCTATAAATTGCTAGGAGTGGTTCAATTAGGTAAGAGATGAGACACTTTATCATGAAGTAGGGGACTCCAACTCCAGCTGTCTTAGTTGCCCCGAGGGAGTTAATACTCTGTATTAGTGCTTCTTTAGTGAAAAGAACGGACTCCATCTCATTGTCAACTAATTGATCCCACTCAAACTCCCTGACTTCAGACTCATGATATATGCTGGAGAATCTGCTGATGTGGTCCAACATGAGCAGTCTATCAGTTGCAGGATTAATTAAGTAGAACCTTTCTTGTGCCCAATGTCAAGCTGGTAGTTGTTTGGCAGGAGAGTGTGCACAATGCACACTGTGTGGTAGGGTTTTTCTTTGCAAAATCGGTCACAGTATGTTCAGGGCGAGGAACATTCCTATAATGTTGGATGGGAACATCCGGTCTAGAGATTATCCTGCTCCTGTGTGGCTGCATTGTAGTTTGGCTATGGCGACGAGGTCTGCTTCTCTTTGAATAGATATAATACGAATTAGAAAGATATAGGATTCATTAATACATTAAGCTTCTTTCAGAATTAGACGGGGAAACATACTCCGGGAATTTCTTTTAACAATTAGCAAGTCCTTTTGAAAGAACGATCACCTATGAGAGAATGACAAAATGTACCACCAAAATAGAACGGAAGCTTAATCGACGTACTAAGCTGCACTTCAAAAGCTAATACTGTAAACTAAGCAATCTTATTGTAGTTTGTGGATCGATCACATAATTGCCTCCACTACTACTATACATGGAATTAAGATAGCCTCTATTTAGACATTTTTGTAAGATTATCCGCGTTAGAAATGAATAAATCACAAGATGTAGAGATATTAATATATGTATGCTGATATCGTCAGTGTCTATGGTCTTGAAGTTTGTTTGTTATTTGGTTTTTAGGAGCATTAGCAACTAAGGCCATATTGCTCCGGGGATATGCGGTGGTCATTCCCTGACCTTTCCGCATCCTCCGTATTTGGTGGTCACGGGCTCGAACCCCGGTCTAATCAAGAAGTGTGTGCTACGCACTGCTGCTCCTGCCCACCTGGCTACGGAGGCGCCTACGGTCTTGAATTCTGTCTGAAATTACGAGTGACGTTAAATTTTTAAGGAAAAACCGTACTGCTTGCTGTTTCTAGCTGAGCTGCAGAATTTATTACCAAACCAAGCTGCATCACATAGCAACTACACTGTTGACTCGTGAGCAGGGTATGACCTTGGTGGTCGGTCAAGTTTATGAATGAATTTTTTGTTTATACTCCAGGACGACCAAAGGGTCAGAGGAGCTCACAAGATAGACAGAATACAAAAAAAAAAAAAAAAAAAAAACAAAACAGTGCCATATTCAGCAGTAACGGGCTTGAAATCCGGTCACTCAAGGCAGGTGTACTTATACCCCGTGCCCTGACCACTCGGCTACGGCGACCGTGTGTTATTGTATGTTCAGTTTTGCTTACATAACAACGGACGTGACACGTAAGGAACAGTAATGCTACTTTCAAATTGTTTCCATCTCAAGAAAACATCAGCTCAAACTTACGAAATGTTAAAAGAGACTTGTCGTGAATCTACGCTTCCATACAGCACAGCACGCAGGTGGTTTAGAATGTTTAAAGATGGAAATCCAACCAATGCTGTCACAACAGATACCATAAACACTGCTCCTGTAATCGTGAGGAAGATCGTCGTATAAGAGCAAAGTAGCTGAGAGATGTTGAGAATATCAGTAGGACGTACTCACGGTATTCTACACATACATGACACTTGTTTGCACATCCTGTGTTCCAAGACTACTCACGCCTTCTTGGTAAGAATTATCAACAGCAAATGCGCATGGAAATTTGTCAGGAGTTTCAACGGATGGTTACTGAAGACGGTAATGTTCTGCACACGGTAATAATGGCGGTAAGATAATTCATTTCGACCCACAGGATAAGCAACAAAGCTCTGTTTCGAAGTAACGTCATCGCCAATATCGAATAAATGCAAAAGTTGTCTTCTGCAGGAAAGGCTACAGTCATCTCTTTTTCTGACATTCAAAGAATGGTTTACCAGCATGTGTGTTACGTCATACAACCGTTACGGGACCTTACTACACAACTGTACTGCACACTTTGGGATCAATTTGTTGAAACGACCTCAGCTGCACGCATGTGGGTGGATGCTGCATCACGACAATGCGAGACCTCATATTGCTCATACTGTCGTGTACTTAGCCAGCGTTAATGTCAAATTGTGTTCCTCATTCGCTTTACAGCCCTGACCATGGGCGTCCGCAGAGGGGGGCAAACGGGGCACTTGTCCCTCCCTGAGATCGAGTAAAAATTTCCACAAATTATAATCGTAAAAGTGATTGAGATATGTAACCTTACACCCTCGAACCATGGGACGCTTTGTCTGCCTTAAAATTTTATTACGGGATGGACGGTTTCGGCCCTCGGCGGAGTAACCATAGAACACGTGTTTCATCTATTGCAGCGATAAAACAGAGTTCCTGTTTTTGGTTCATCGATTGATATTTCCCAAATTTTACCAGAAGTTTTGGAACGTAGCGACTATTTCTCTTCTATTAATTCGGCAATAACTATTGGTATGACATTACCTGTTACGACCTGTACCATTCAAAGAAGTTTCAGCACCTTGAGATGTGTGAAAACATGTTTAAGGTGTCCAACTATCTCAGAAACTCGCCTATAAGGTTTATGTATGATTAGTGTGCACAGGAAGAAACTAGAAGAGGAAGCGGTAAAGAAGAATATATTGAAAATGTCATCAATAGGTTCGCAAGCGATTGACGGGTAATTCAATTCTTACACGATACGTGATTATTGAAATTATTATCTATCTATATATATGAAGTTATGTAAAAGAATATAAGAAATAGAAAAGGAGAGAGTGAGAGAACAGATTAATGCCATCAAATTTATGATTGTACATTACATCTGTCTGTATATAAAAATTTTTTACTTAATTTTAATACCAAATAGATAAATTGGAGAATTTAGCATAAATGTATTAGGGGTGCAAACTATACTCATTAGTTCAAAGGGCCAAGTTTAGGTAACCTAAGTTGGACTTTTGTTGCACCCTATAAATAAACACATAAAATAAAATAATATAAAATAGTAAAATTAAAATGATAATATAGCTAATTATAGATAATAGGATACATTTAATGGAACGTTAAGGCTAGTTCCACTCAATATATCCCATCAATAGTTAGCTGAAGCTATCTGTTTCTGTTTGCCCTCTGGCAAATGGCAAACAAATGAGTATAGCTTGCTTCCCTAATACATTTATGCTAAATTCTCTAGTTGGTATTATAATTAACTAAAAAAACTTATATATATATATATATATATATATATATATATATATTCTTGTTTCCTTTATATTGTAAATTTTTATACATTATGTATGTTTTTGTATTGATACAATACTGTATTCTATAATCTACTTGTTTAATTAAATAATTATTTAAAAAATTAAATAAAAATTTATTTATGTAATTATTTGTCTCCAAGCTTTGCCCCCCCCTCTTGAAAATTTTCTGTAGACGCCCATGGCCCTGATCTTGCAATTATTTTCCAAGTTAAAGGCGCCGCAAGGAAAACGTTTCCAGTCGTCAGAAGTTTTGATCATTCTTTATTAAACAGCCCTCGTATTTTCATTTATATAGAAACGCTGTTCTTTCACTGTTCGTTTAGAAATTCCGCATAGATTTGCTCCGTTTAAATTTCTTTAGCAGCGAAAGAGTTCCATTTCCAGAGAGAGAAAGGAAGGCTCTGTTCACGTAAGATGTGAACAGAGCCTCTACGTAATAAATGAAACCCTTCCTTGTCCAATCAAAAGCAGTTTCTCTACTTGTTTGAAAAATAAATAGAACAAATGTATTGAGGTTAATGAGTACCATTACGCTTTTTTCGCATAAAGTCGGGATTTGTAGATAATAAAGTTAGAAAACTTTTGAAAGTTGTTTGTAGCTTCTACAATGCCGGAATAATCTCGAGACAAAATGAGCTTTTTGTGACAAAAGAAACTGTTATGAGATTCACAGTTCTTTATCTATGAACTTGGTGTTTGGAGTGCAACCTCATTTTTTAAAAATTAGATTTTTTCGATCATTTAATATCCTGGAGGACTACAGGAAAACGACATTCAATTGATCAGGGAACTGAAAAATAGTCAACCTAGAAATGCATCAGGGAATGTCAGTCTAGTATTCTGAGTATTATGGAGGAGCAATATCTCTCCATAATATACACATATTTACTAGGAAAGCCGCTCCTCTTCGAGAAGAAATCGAAGACTCATACGTGTGTAAGTTGTTCTTAGATATTTCGTCTGCAGGAGTTTGATACATATGCGACATTAAAAATGCAAGCGACGTGACCTAAATGATTTTGAATCTGAAAGGATGGTAGAGAACTAAAGTGCGAGTATCAACCACGACATTGGACCAAGGTGACAATTTGACGCTCAAAATTGTCAGGGAAGGACTTGCATATTAGCAAACTAGCAGTCGACAAAGCATGTGGTTGCACAAAACATGCCGCTGATATCCAAGAGTTAAGGAGTCTGCTCAAGTATTGTCCCTGTGCACAGAGATCAGGCAGGTTGAAATAAAATCTCATGGCTATTACAATTAATGTTAAATAGGTCTAGCAAAAAAATGTCCCTAGTATGTTTTCATTTATGAACATTGTTATAAATAATGAAAATTAATATCGAAAACGGCAAATCTACAATATGTCGATCAGCAAATTAAATTATTTTATTAAATTTTAATCCACTAGTAAGGGTTGCAGTAGTACGTGCAAGTTTACAGAGATTTCAAATGCAGCATGTAATAATAAACATGGGTGGAAACTCACACCTATCATGCAGCAATCTTTAAATGTACATCTTAGGAGTCTCAACAGATTTGTCAGTGTGAAGTTATCCTCCAGGGATTTCTTTATTAATGTTCCTGCGTGATACCGCAAATAACGGTGCACCAGAAATTTCCACCACACTGGTTCTGGGATGTAGCAACTAAGGATGGCTATGAAGGGGAGGGAAAACATAATAATTTAAAAACATGAAAATAAAATTATATTTAAATCTTCAATGGATGAATTTACGAAAATATAATAGTGCTATATAAATCTTTCAACTTAAGTTCTCAGATGGCAGGGAAAAATCACTCTTTCCCTTTCTGTGTGCCGCAGTGCGGAATCGCTATACAATATATTGTACCAACGATGCTTTAAAAATAGTTTCTGTAGAGGCAAGTTAAACCGATATAGTGCATCGCTCTACAATGAAAAATTAAACAAAATGAAGTTCAGAGAGAGTGCCAGAATTCTTAGTTTGGTAAGAGGAGAGGCACTCAGGAATCTGATAGTTTTGATGTCCACATTTCCTAGTGGGGTAAAGAAGTCTATCCGTTTTGCATAATAGGGTTGATGCAATTTGCACTGTTAAAACGTTTTCTGTAAGGACATACTCAAGGCCGTTTCAGACAAGGTAAAATGTCGTGTTATAATACGACTGCAAATGTAATTAGAAAAGTATACCTTATCGAGTAGTACGCTATACTATGAAATCTCAATGTTTTCATTTATTTTAATACTTCTATGCTTCTCATCGCCACGGTGTAATTTAAGAACAGGAGGTGTGATTTCCTCGACCATGGGGTCAAGGAAATCACCTGTTCTTTAACTTCTAATTAGACAATGAAATGCAATTGTATTGCATAATCACCGAGCCTCTCCATAGATTTAACTTATCGATGATCTCATATTGCAACATACCTACGAAGTTTGTTCTCAAAAAAATAATTTATTTTGTAATATTCTCTGCCGAAATAACGGGTATTTTGATCAGCCTTGGCATTCAGGCTCGAAATTACGCTAAAGTGATTCCCTGAATAGCAAAAAATTTACAGATTCTGATGATGGAGCGATTTATTGTCTTCTGGATGCAGAATTCATTTGCTTGTCAATGTCTTTGTAATACTCGGAACAATAACTGTTCCTCAGTCCACTGCAACTCTTCAAACACACTGATGAGCCAGATCTCAAAAGGTAGGTACTAAAATTATGCGAAAATTTATTTTCATGACAATCTACTAAATTGTGGGCAACATCACCCACACTGGGATTAAGCTGACTACCCCTGTAGTTTTTATTAGGAAATATCCAAACCGTTTAACAAAGCACTGGTGAATATTTAAATCACCAGTACTTTGTTAAATACTGCGCTGATGGAAGTATCGGCATTTTTTAACTGTTATTGAACATGGACAATGATCGGAACAATCTTAAACAAAAATACTGATGTGCAAATTAAAGAGCGCTTTTACCTTTCCTTCACTTCAAGAAAGGGAATTTTATTTATTCTTACATTTTTGTGCAGACAACTTTTCTTTTTATATTGGAATGCACTCCCCCTGGGAATGGAAGAGTTTAAATTTTCATTGTGACTGCTTATGACAGCTACCACAGTTAAATGACACGCATTTTGTGGCTGTGTAAAGTTTCGATCTGGCAAAATATACGATAGGCACGTAAGCTACCTAAGAGAAATGCCTTACGTTGGCAAAATAACTCTTCTGAGAGCTTCATTTGCATATTTAAACGTTGAAAACGAATATGGATTTTCTAATAGCGCATCTGCAGTCAGAAGCTGACTTCACTTTAATCATAATTTGAGCAGCAAAAAGAGTATGCCTAAAGGAAGAACAGAGTAAGATTTCAATTTACTTACTGTTTCAGAAAAAGCATAAAGCATACACGAAAGCAAAAAAGCATACCTCTGTTAAAACTACGCAAATTTCACAAAATGCTTTTTTTTATATATATATATATATATATATACATATTTTCATATATACATATTTTCTTGTCAAACAGATTATGTTACTTCCGAAATAGGCAGTATAAACAATTAACAGTGAAAATTTATTATTTACAAGACAATGTTTCTTACTATCGTATCAGAGTGATCTTTTCAAATCAATTGCATTCATTCCCTCTTTCAGAGTTATTTTAGAAGAGATAGGCGGTATACTTGTTTGAACACAGATTTCGAGTAAATCGACACCAAACTTAAGTGCAGCGAGGGTGTGGTGGGGGAGAATTGAGGAGCAAAGTGGTATTTGGTAAGTCTTAACGGACAGAACAGACGTGGCCATAATTTACAAACTAGGATGTTTACAAACTAAATTATGAAAAAAAAAAAAAAAAAAGAATTAGTCGGCGTCAATTTACAGACAGATAGCACATTCCACTGCTTAAGTGTTTTATTCAAGTGAGGTAAGAAGAAATAAAAAATGTCATTCGCTGAGAAACTGATGCCAATCATCACAGACGGAACCCCAGGGCAATCTGCCAATAAATTTCTCTGGAGAAGTAGAAGATCAATATACTAGGTAATTGGCACGCTTCACATAAAATGAAATAACCCTAATTCACGTGTCACTTTTCTGGATTTTTCCTTCTCATGACATTAGTTAATGACGTAGGTGCCAGTACGTAATTTGTAGTTTGTAAGGTACCACAGTGTTCTGAAAAATTCCATGCCCACTTATCTTCCTTCCCCCATATGACTTGAGAAAATTAAAAGCGGGGACTATCGTATTTCAAAATATGGCTCGCGCCCACCGCAGTTAAAAATTTCAATAATGCTGAATATTTAACGACGAAAATGCAATAAGACGAGATGGAAATAACGGCGACGAATTTTAAATGTGTATTGCTCTAACTGTGTAAGTATTGGAAACTTCCTGCCGCGGCGCGAAACATAACCATTCCGTAATTAATCGGACTTGACGAACTTCCCTCACCCGTTTAATGAGCTCTTTGTTTACGATGCTTCCCCGTCGGGAATTGTAAACTTAATAAATCAGATTTGGAACCAGTTTTCCTCAGTTTTCATAAGTTGTATTCTATTTCCAATTTCTAAAATTTTATTTAAAAAAATGTCCCCAATTTTTTTGCAGCTCTGCCCACCGGAAATGAACGATGTGCTGATTTCAGTTAATCATTTCTACTGCAGTTAAATTGTATGGTAGAACTGGTGCGTTATTAAAATTTTCTAATACAGTATGGCTGGAATAAATACCAAACTGGAATATCTTATTAAAAAAATTGTTGGAGTTTGAATGAAGGTTTCAATTAATTATAGATCACCGCATGGAACCACGACACGTGCCTCGCATTTCCATAACAACACTTGAACGTTTTTATTTCAGCACCGTTTCGCTCATCTCTTATTACCCAATAATCCAGAACACACTGCCCCTCCCTCTTCCTAAACATTTCCGCATAACCTAGAGTTGAAAAGCTGCCTTAAACATTTAATTGGAAGCTTTAAGCTATAATTCGGCATATTAAATTATGGATAACGGCAGGATAAAAGGCTGCGAACAACAATCCTTATTTGTTTAATAATAAACGAGTATTAAAAATAGATTAGAATAGTAATTAAGCAAGTAGACAGTTGCCAAAACTATTTGAAAATTCTTTCACTCCATTAAATCATGCTCTTTGTTACCATTTGCTAGAATTTTTTCGTACACGTATCATTAATAGAATTAGCATTTACAAAGGAGATCGTAAAGCGTGCTGCATATTATTAGCTGGGGGTTAAGTTTAAAAAGAAAAAATACTGGTTTAATTTAGCAACGAAAAATGTAGCTGAAGGAAGGCTTTAAAACGAGCCTTATCACGTTGTCAGTAACTGAGAACGTATTTCTCATATAAAAATATAAGTCGGCAGCATTCCACACTGCACTGTAAAGAGACACTGAAAATTTCCTCTGTGAACCTTTAAATTCCAAATATATGAATAACCATTTACAGTTTAACCCATAACTTAAACCTACATATAAACATTAGTTTATCAGTTGCCAAGCAGCTTGCGTTTTGTATTTAATTTCCGCGAAGTACGAGAGCAATTTATGCACCCATACGCGGAGGTGGTAGCATGTCGTTCGTATTTCCGCATGCCAAATTTAATCCATAAATATGACAAGTGAAGAGACCATTTTGGAGATTTAATTATAGTCTGGTAAAAGAAGGAAATGCATTTGACACATGTAAAACTCCAAACTTGTTAATGTTAAGATTAATTACAGGATGTTGCGATTTCTATTTTGATATCTGACGAATGTTTTAACTACTAAGTTGGAATAACGACCAGCGAAGGAATCTACGAATTATGTAGGTGTATTAAATTTCCCTTAATTATTCCCGAATATTGCGAGGTGCTTCAGATTTCGCCTTGTGGTAACATTTCACAAAGCAAAGCTCAAAACAGCAAAGAACGTGAACAGCACCGAATTGCTCAAGTTCCGAATGAAAATGGAATTTTTCACATTTTATTTGTCAATTGGTTAAGATATAATTTCTAGGCGTTCCTGCGTTAAAAAGTAATTGTAAAGGAATCTAAGAAAATAACCCAGCTTTCATTAAACAGCAAATAGCCAGAATCCATGGGTAAATGATTAAATTATTTTACTCGTACGACTGATAAATAGAATTTAAAATGGCATAACTTCTTCATTAAACCTTACAATGTTTATAAAAAAGCAAAAACAAACCATCCTTACATGATAATAACGTCATTGTGGCAGGTTCTGAATTTTACATGAAGTGGGGGGGGGGGGGTTGAAGTCAGCGTTTACTCAATACAGTCAATCCACACACGTCTTTCTGAGCAAATAGAAGAGGTAATTATATCAAATGAAAAGGTAATACGAAAACTTTAAGGGTGACCACAAAAAAAAATATATATATATAAATACCTGGTTTGTTGCGCATATTCCAAGGTGGGCACAAATCTCTGTGTTGTCGCACATTCTTGAAACAGACCACACTGCTTACCATGAACTGCGTTAATAGTCGTCAATTCCACACTAAACAACTAAAAGAAAAAAAAAAAAAACCCGGCACAACAGCGAAGTACGCTCGACCAACTAAAAATGAATGCTAGTACACGAATAGAACAGTTTAAAGCGCTATCTGGTGGAATTTTACAAGTTACTTGAAAATAGTTTCGATGCACTTTAAATTGATTCTTATACAAAGGCAGAGAAAAAGATTAGTAATGGTCTCATGTCAGCTTCGTATGGTTCGGCAGCCCTCAGTAAAGTCAGGCTTGAGGCAATAGTCAATTTTCAACGTTGCGTAAGAGTTAATTTTTACTGAAATAAAACATGAAATAAACAAGAAAAAATATTATGTAAATTAGAGGTTAAATCATTAAAGGAATATTATATTACACGAATACGTGCTTTTTTTGAGAGAAAAAAAACTTTAGAAAACTAAGTCAGGGTTAGACGTTAGGATCATACTAATCATAATAATCGAAAATGATATTGATGAGGATATATAGGGAAGCCATTAAAGTTTTCTGATGACTTAAATGTGGGAAAGGTAGTTAACAATTCGAACTAGGTCATGTTGCTTTAAAAAGATTTGGATTTGGAACATTAAGTGTAATATTACACTTAATGTTTCTAAGTGTAATATTACACATTTGGAAAACATAAATCCCGGAGTCATATACAAGCTAGGCGGAGAGGAGCTAAAAATAGCCAAAGAAGAAACTAACTTCGTTGTTGCGATGCATGGAATTTTCTACGCAGTCTAAACAGGTAGCCATGACATGGTCTCTTGTCCTTGATTTATAGGATTTCTGCTAGTAGGGAGAATGACCTCATTATCCTTCTATACAAGACCATGGTTAGATCGCATTTGGAATATTTTATTCAATAAAAAACCATAAAACTTCTAAAGGGGATTTAAAGATGGACGAACAGTTTAGTGATGAGGAAAAATCGATGCTTATTATGAAGAACGGCTTAGCAGACGTGGAGTGCAAAATTTGACAACTAGACATGTAAGTTGAGGTGATTAAGGCGCTGAAGGAGTTGAATAAAATGAATGAGGAAGACTGTTCCTCTCTCTCTCTCTCTCTCTCTCTCTCTCTCTCTCTCCCTCTCTCTCTCTCTCTCTAATAGGTGAGACAAGAATGAAGGGAAAAAATAAAAAGTGAAGTTCATCGGATTCGGCAGAAATATATGCAGTGGGGGTAACAAGAACTTGTAGAGATGCGAGCGAATACAGGCTGTACCAACAGAACTTTTCCCATACTATGATACCACCTTCAGTCATTTCAGTGGCGGTCACGCCAGCCACACTCTACTATCGGCGAAAAAATTGTGAATCGAGACTCGTCAGACCATATGATATTTTCCTACTGTTCGACAGTCCAGTCTTCGCGATGGTGGAACCACTCCATTCGAATCTTTCGATCTTTTACAGAGGGAAGTGGCTTTCGTATAGGCACATGACTAAAATATTCTAGACTTTTAAACTTCCGCTGCATAGTTTCGTTGGAAGTAGTTCTTTGTCTAAATTGAATTTTCATTTATTGCGCACTGGTACTTCTGTTCTGATGCACAATTCGCTTCAAATTCCTTAAGTTCAACTCCACCAAGTGTATAAGTTATTTTGGGTTTACTGTTCATCAGGTGTAACACACCTTAAACTTTACTGGATTAAATCATAGCTGCCATTTTTCTGAACATCCCTGAAGTCTATCTAGGTCACTCTGATCATCCTTGGCAATGATCATTAACTGCTTTACTAATCTTTACATCATCTGCAAATTTAGAAATTACGCTCTCTATCCTTTCATCGATGTCATTTATTAAAATCGAAAACAACAGTGATCCTTGGGGAACCCAGCTTCTTATATCCACCTAATCTCAGGAACAGCTATTTATCAAAGCCCTCTGCCTACTGCCCTGAAGCAATCCTTCTATCCATCTAAGGATTTTACCTATGATTCCAACGTGTTCCAGCTTATAAAGTAATGACTCATGTGGGACTGAGTCAAATGCTTTGCTGAAATCCAAATAAACAATGCCCAATTTTTCCCTAAATCCAGTTCATGAGTGACCGTGTCAAAATAGCTAACCAGATTTTTTAAACATGATTTTGTCTTTACAAAACCATGCTGAGATTCCTTCAGAATTCATTTCTTCTAAATGATCCCGAAGTCCACCCTTGATCATTGCCTTCATGATTTTCCCAACTACTAAAGTTAGATGGCCGGTCGGTAATTTCCTTCTTCACTGTTAGAACAACCGCCCTTATGTACTGTAAATACATTGACACTTTTAAATTCAGCGGAATCACTCCAGCATCCAATGGTGCTCTCATAACGGTTCAATGCAATCATTGCTGTCTCTCTTAAGTTAGGGTTTATGGCATCAATCCCAGTAGTCTTACTGGCCTGTAGGCTCGAAAGTTTTTTCAATAAATAAACATGTGAAATTTCAACATCGTTAATTACATTTTTTTCAATTTCACTCCCATAATTTCTCTTTGACATAAAGGGTTTTTCTTCTGTAAATATACATGCAAAGTAACTGTTGAGTTCATCTGCAACATCAGCTGAGGTATCTTATACTATCACAAGTCCATTGCATAAGGGTCCGGTCTGGTTTGTCCTTTTCTTCTTTGCATTTATATATGTGAAGCATTCCTTATCTCCTCTCTTTGCCAGCGGTTTCTCATAATCTGCCTTTGCCAGCCTAACCTTTTTTGTGGCAGTATTACAGACGACTTTGTAGCTGTTATAGGCTTCATGCCGTCTTTTTCTGTTCAAGTAAAATGGCAACTTCATTATTCATCCAATTTGGAATCTTCCTCGTGGAGTATTTTTTAGTGGTTTATGCGCATTCAAGGCTTCTTTTGATTAATGATTTAAAGGTATACCATAATTCAATTGTATTCGCTTTATGTGAGATATCTACCCAGTTAATAGAGGCCATGTAGCAACTTAAGCCGTCGTAATTTCCTTTCCTGAAATTATAACCCATTCCTTTGCTTTTAACTACTGTTACTTCTTTCTTCATTGTCCACCATGGAACTCCGTGATCACTTCCTGCTACTGGTTCCTCTACTGTCAGCACTATTATATCATCTGGTTCATGGGTGATGATGAGGTCTAGAAAATATTCTTTTCTCTTGTACTTTCCCTGATATATTGGTACAAATAACAATCATCTATCATCCAAGTTTCTTGCGAGGACAGACTAACTGGTTAAAATAAATTTATTAAAATAAATAAATGATATATACATAAGATAAAACAGAAATAAAATAAGATAAAACAGAAATAAAAAATAGATAAAAGCGTTAAAATATCATATTATAAAAGCGTTAAAATACATCGAAGCTTTTCATCCGCACTTTGTCTCGAAAGCTTCTATGTATTTTAACGCATTTATAATATGATATTTTAACACTTTTATCTTATTGTGTTTTAACGCTATTATCTTATTTTATCTCTGTTTTACCTTATGTATATATCATTTATTTATTTTAATAAATTTATTTTAACCAGTTAATCGGTCGTTGCGAAAAACTTGGATAATATGTAATCAATTTGCAATTAATTAGCAAATTGATTACATATCAAATTAAAATCACCCATAATAAGAAATTCACGTTTACTTATCCTTTCCATTTGCACGTAGTGGCTCTCATAATCTGCACAATCACCTGGCCTGTATATTACTACAGCTCTTTTTTATACCTTTGCTTCCGAGTATCTCACACCATACAGACAGATTCTACACTAGCATGCGAAACGTCTGAATCCGGGAAAGCTTTTGTCGCGCTCAGGCTGCTTTTGAAAAGAAGAATTACCTCATCACCCTTTAAATCTGCCCTGTCTTTCCTAAATATATTATGCATACCCAACTGAAACTCTACATCCCCTATCTCCGGGTAGCACCACGTTTCCATAAGCGCTATTATGGTCAGCGTTACTTGTCCTAACCAGCAGTTCGAATTCATTCATTTTTTATAGATGACACTTCTTCAATTAAGACAGTGTTCTTGTATAGTTAAATACCCTGACAAATCCCTTAAAGTTATTTACGCTCGCTTCCCTACCCGTTCATTTGAAACGTTTGTGCCCTCAGAACATCTTGCTAATATACTGGTGTGCAATAAGGACCAGTCAGATTTTTCACCTGTAGCTTCTCATAGCAGTGGCCTGGATATTGGAAAAGCATACCAAAGGAACCTCGTGAGGTACAGAAATGACGAAGGAAACAACACCAACACAACAACGGAAACAAAACGGTAAAGAGGGACTTTATTCAAAAATGGCAACACAGCACTTGCTGTCATGATACAGATGCATCACTGCCAAAGATGGAACAAAGGGAAGAGGTGGTCCTCAGTAGGAGATATGGCCACCCCTAATGTCGATGCAGGCTTTATACCACCTTTCAATACTTAGAACAATGTTGTTGATAAGTTCTTGAGGTAACATCATCCATTCCTCTGTCAGCGCCATCTTCAGCTGGTGAAAATTTTCTGGTGGGTGTGGATGTGCCGCTAGGCGTCTCCCCAGAGCGTCCCATATGTGTTCGGTGGGATTTAGATCGAGGAACGGGCAGGCCAATCCATAAGAATAATGTCCTCACTTTCCAAAAGCATATCAAGAGCTGGAGTGCGATGGGGTGTGGCGTTATCATGCATAAACACGAACTCGGGACCAATGGCACCTCGGAACAGACGCACATGGGGTCTGAATTACCTCAGTACAGTAGCTTGCACCGGTTACAGTACCGCGTTCCAGTATCTGGAGTTGTGTACATCCATCCAAGGTAAGGCCTCCCAGACGAGAACACATCGACCTCCATATCGATCCCTTTCAGTGATGTTTGCGGGGTAATACCGCGCGGCAACATCTCTCCAGATTAGCTGACATCCAGAATCGCTGTTGAGACTGAATCGACTCTCATCAGTAAAGAGTACCTTAAGTAAAGATTTTGTGGTTGTAACCTTTAGATAGTGTTGTTCGTTAAGTTTTGCACACCAGTGTATGTTCTGTTGCGGCAACTAAATATGCGGTAAGGAAAGTATATATGCTGTTGCGGTTGTTTTTGTTGTTGTAGGGATTTAATCGCATCAGCCCTTAGGCCATATTGCACCGTATATATTATATCTGTATATTGTGTGTGCTCTATGGTCGATTTGCCTATTTGCTGGAGGCGAAACCGGAGTTTCCAGGGAAAAAAGAACATACTACCCACTCCTTAGCCCAACTAACGCAGCCACGTTTTGAAATTAGCCCATAAAAATTAGCTGTCCTAGAAACGTGCCTGCACCCCTCAGAGACATCCATATCTGACTGCATAATTACTCCAGGCCTTTATCATTTTTCACATTACGCAATTGCAGTACCAGATAGTTGGTTCGTTACTCTGAGGTCGTTGATACCCATATGCAGTACTTTGCATTTGTCAATGTTAAACTTCAGTTGCCATTTCTTAGCCCATCTGCCTAACTTCTCTAGATCCTGTTGCAGTAGCATACTGATATTACCAACATTAACTATCGTGCCAACTTTTGTATCATCTGCAAACTTGGATATAAAGCCAAACTTGGTCATTATGCCTTCATCAGTATCCTTGATAAGTAAAGCAAGCTTATACGGCATCAGCCAAAAAAAAAAAAAAAAATCTTTCCCGGTTTTACCTATCCATTTCCTCCGAAAGTTTCTCCAGTTGTTCCTTGAATTTATTTAATTTATCAACTTCCACAACGACAGATGGAAGTTTGTTTTTCAATTTGAATGTATGCTCTGTCAGGTTCGTAATCTGAGCAAGAGGAAGAATCTCATCAGCACTGAGCTTGCTCAAACAGTTCAAGGCTTTATACACCTCAGTCAGATTGCCTCGCAGGTGCCTAGTCTCCAGACGCAGCAATTTGCAGAACCTTTCTTGTTAAGAGCAGCCCTTTATTCCAATCAGCATTCTCGTTGCCCTTCACTGTACTCGTTCCAGCAGCTCTACATCCTTCTTAAAATGAGACTTCCAGACCAGTATGCAGTACTCAAGGTGTGACCTGACCATTGCCTTATGCAAAGGGACAATCACCTCTTTATCTCTGCTAGCAAAATTCCTGTATATCCATTGACAAAACCCAATGAGCTGCTCTGGAAGCCGGTCTCCACTGCTCAGAAAACATCATATCTGACTGCTCAATAGAAACAATATAGAATACAACAATGAACCCAACACCAAACCAAGGACTCCGCTGTCACTTAACCATCCCTTTATCCATAGCAGCAACTTGTTTTTAATGCTACACTGCTCCATTTGCACAGCAGTCTTTTTATGCGTAACAGTATCAAATGGTTTTCTGAAATCCACGTGTAGGGAGGACGGTGATTATACTAACTGTGCTATGGTGAAGGTTCCCCACAATTCTCCATATCCACTTTCTTCCATCGGACTGAAAGATCACGAAATGAGACTCTCCGCTCACGAGAATGATTTCTATCACGCACAGTTCAGTTCCGGTGTGCATTTGCTTTGTGATTAAAGACTTGCGATCTGCACATTTTCCTTGAAATGGACTATAGTTCTTTAAATTTCATGAAAATACTTATGGGTTTGTTCCAGGGCCCCGGCGAACTAGCTTTAGGGTCTCTAAAATTACGTACTCTAGGATCCCAGATTATTTTTCTAAATCCAGCATTGGATATAGGTCATTCATTTTCCAATAATTAGTATTCATATTACGTTTGTCCGATCAAGCTCTGTTTAGTGCTGGATTAGTATTAAATATAAACAAATATATTAAATATAATAAATATTTTATATTAGGGTAACCCAAGGACAAGCTCATCCCCACATGAGTATTATATGAGTACAGTATTATGTCTATAAATTAGGTGTGATTTCTATTCTGTTTGCCTATTTTGCTGGACGAAAAAAAAAAAAAAAAAATCGGTTTCAGGAGAAAATCTTGCTGTCCTTTCCTGTGACCGGCTAACTTACTCAATGTGTAAAAGAGAACCATAAATGTTTCTTGTGCAATTCACGGGATTCAAAGCCATACATTTTTCATAGGGTGGGGAGGGAGGACGATGATTATAATTATTGTGCTACTCGTGGGCTGGATTAGTATTACGAGAATGACCAAATATCTGTAATGGCGAAGTACTGTGAAAAAAAAAAAAAAAAAACCGTAATTACCCATATGCTTCTTACCCAAAAAATGAAACCATCCAAAGCAGCTCTGGATTGTACCAAAGTGCTTAATCCTGACGAATTTTCTTCTGCAACTACTTAATTTTTTTTACATAATTAGAAACCTGTTGGAATTCTAGCACAGAGTTATGGCAATTATAACAGTAGTCTTTAAACATTGGCTTAGGTGTGTATAGAACTTGATACCGTCTTCAAATTTGCCCTCTCTGACCTATAAATTACTGTGGCAAATTGCAGCGTCTGAAGACTAGGCACCTGCGAGGTGATCTGATTGAGGTGTATAAAACCTTGAATTGAGTTGAGCAGACTCAGTTCTTATGGGATTCTTCCTCTTGCTCAGATTACGAACCTGAGGGGGAATAAATTCAAAGACAGTTGTAGAATAGATGTGCGGAAATTTTCCTTTAGGCAGCGGGTAGTTGATTGCTGGAACAAACTTCCATCTGTCATTGTGGAAGTTGACAGCTTAAATAAATTCAAGGAGGAACTGGACAAACATTTAAAGGGTGAAATTTTTTTTTTTTTTTTGGCTGATGCTACATTAGCTTGCTTTCTTGCATCACATGCGTCTACTACTACACCTGAAGTACAACAGTTCATTATTGTGATAGTTCAGAACATTTTGATGTACTGCATACTTACTGAATGTAGTATTAAGTAGTGGACCATATATAATATGCCTGCAAATTGCGTGTATTCTGTAGCATATTTGATGTACAAAATACAACAAAAAAACGAATTTCCGGGAGAAAAAGCATGCAACTCTCTCTCGAGATCGGATCGACTAACACAGTCACGTAGTGAAAAATGTCCATAAAAATTCCTAACGTTATCGACGGGATTCGGACTAAAGTCTTTTCTGCGCAGTGTGGGACGAATGGCGATTTTACCCGCTTGAGCTAATAATTAAAATAGATCGTTTATAATACATAAACTGGCTACTTTTCCACACGATCCGAATGCGCCAAAATCCCTTTTATTCCACGCATTTTTATTATTATTTATTTATTTTTATTTTTATGAAGATTTTATAAATGTAACCACACACACAGTGTGGTTACATATATTTTTTTAACCTTTTAAATAAAATATCTGTAGTGTTATTTGTCATCTGTAATATTTACTTCCTAATTAATAAATACACTTTAAGTTTATATATACTCTTTGCGATATTTAATTAAAAATAGCAACTTAAAAGTATCTGCTTTCATGTTTGTTATTTGGAGCATTAGCAACTAATGCCATATTGCGCCGGGATATGCGGTGGTCATTCCCTGACCTTTCCGCATCCGCTGGTGACGGGCTCGAACCCCAGTCTAATCAAGAAGCGTCTAATCTAATCACTGGTGCTCCTTCCCACCTGACTACGGAAAAGCCTTCTGCTTTCATCTCATATTTCATGTTTTTTTTCTAAAATGATGATTCGTGAATGCTGTTTAATAAATGTTACTTCACACTGACAAGGAATCCTTTCAAAATCTTCATTTAGCTGTTAGATTAGCATATGATTATTCATCCTATTATAGATTAAAATGTCTTCTCAATATAATGAAAAAAAAAACTTCATGAATAGTGGTTCCTCCTGATTACCATGTCGGAGCAAACGATGTGAGTGAAGTTGTCTTTTAAGTCATTCTAACATTAATTAGCCTCTCAGTTTCTAATGAAAGTTTCCACAATGTTGTCATGCTGATAGCTAAGAAAAGCAAACATAAATTTGATAACATCCAGTCACTGAATTTAGAATAAATGGAGGAAAGAATTTCCGACGTATATATTTTCGTCTCATTAACCTTAAATGACTTAAATTCGCTAGTCGATTGGCAAATGTCCAATGAAAGTTTAAAATCTTATTTCCTGTGGTAAGACAGTTGCTCTTTCGTTATAATAATTTCAATGAATAGCGTATCACGGTCATCTCTAATAACTTACACTAAGTGGCCCGTTTATTAGATACACTTATCCCTTTCATGACATGACCGTTAGTAACAACATCACGTGTTCCTGCCATGCGACGTAAAGCAGGTGGATAGATATGTAAGCGAGGCCCTTTTTGTGCAATTCATCGTTAGGATGAGGTAGTCGAAATATTTAAGCGATTCTAAATGTGGAATAGTGATCTGCACTAGAACTCCTGGTGAGAGATTTAGGAAACTGAAATCTTACTGAGGTTTTCACGTTGGACTGTATTTCGAGTGTAACGAGATTTGTCCTATAACCAAATAACGTTCAGTCAACGGCAGTCGTGTGGTCCGAAACAGCTGGGTGAAGCGAGGGACAAACGGAAGCTGAAATAGCTTGGGTAGGGTAACAGAAAGGTAGCTGTAGGTTAACGAACCAACCAGCACAACAATGGTAACCAACGAGGCACGGACACCAGAAAAATAAAAGTAAGTTATTTGCGGTATTTAAGGCATATAACAGATTGAACACTGTACCTTCTATGCGTGTTTGCTAACAGCAGCACCGAAATTAGAGTATAAGGTTTACCTGTTTTCTCTATTTACCTGTTTAGTGATTGCAGCCGTTTCCACCGCAAACGATGGGAAGCAGAAACGATCTTATTTGCCACTCATAAAGATGTTATGAGTGGCAAAAGGGAGTAACAGCATTTCACAGGGTCTAAAGGATATCCTATCAAAGAAATATCTGAATTGTCTGGTGTTTCAAAAAGAACAGTGGTAAAAGTATATAAGGGATAGAATGAGTCAAAATCAACCAGAAATCAGGGGCAGAATTGCGGTAGACAGTCTATGCTATTCGATCGTCGTCAGTAATGAATGTCGCGCCTAATAAACTAAAAACGATTTCGATCAATGCCCTCAAACCCAGAAATCCATTATCCAATACCATCCATTTATCAGCTCTGTTTAGTAAAGGAAATGGGGGAATTCAGAAATTCACCCAGAATCGGGAAATTTACGTAGTTGTCGAAAGATGTTCACCTGCCAAAAGAACGCATTAGAGTTGACTGTACAAGGTGGAGCTATCATTGTGCATCACGTTTTTACTGCGCATCAAAGACTGAGAAATATGTTGGATCATGGGATTGCCTAATTACTACTGTATTCGTGAACAGGATTAGCGACTCAGCGATAGTATACGATGGATTAATCAGATTCTGATTAATCTGAGTGTTGGAATTCATATATGAAACATTACACTAAACACATTTACTGGGCTTTAGAACTTTTTGCCAAAATATTGAATATACAATAAATATAGTGCATATTTAAAAAAAATACCGTACTGTATATTTCGGAAGGGGAAATAATATCTTTACTGACTATTCATTCGGTACCGCAAATTACCGGGTGGTTATAAAATAAGTTTCCCTATTCAGGAGATTCTATTGTCAAAACGGTTAGAGCTAACGCTGTGAAGATCGATGGGTATGTCATTTAAGGTATGGGGATGCGATTTATTGAAGAAAAAAAATGTTCAAATTTTCCCCACCAGGGAGAAATTGGCACTGCAAACATGAGATGGAATACTTAACTTAGGATTAGATTTTAATATTAGAACTTAGAAATCTACAGATATTGTTCTATGTGCTTTCCTTCACTTGAGATGACATTCTGAAAACGGAGGACTGCGTGCGACACAGTTTCGCGTAGCACCTCTTTGGGGATGTTGGTTACAAGGATTCTAAGGTGTGCAGTGTGGTTGTTGTTAGATTGGTTATAGTTGATCTTCCTGAGATCTCATAGTGTATTTTCTGAGGACAGCTCTACAGAATTTGGTGGGTGATGGACGATGGTAGTGCTTTCTCCAGAATATGTGCTATCTTTAAAGCTGTATATAGTACAGTACTATATACAGCACGTTTCAGAACAGAAATTAAATATTTTTCGTTTATTTGTTATGATCATACTGTCCGAAATCCGAAAATTCCAAGATCTAGCAGCGTTAAATACTGAGGTTTCCGCATTTTGGAAGGTTTGAATGTACGTGGGTTATACGATATCAAAGGGTAACTGCTGCTCTGAAAAATGAACAGCAATGAATTATCAGTTTCATTTTGCTGAAAGATGTAGGAGTTTGGGTATACAGATGTTTCACGAATTCATTTTAAGAGATGCAATAATAAAAGTATGTGATATTATTATCTGCAATAACTAACTATGTACGAATATTTATTTATTTACTGCAAAATATTTAGAGAATCGAACTTCTAAACCTGGGATGAAAAGCTGAGAAGAAGCTGATAAGGAAATGGGGATGTTAGAGAATAGCTACAAAAGCCAATCTTATGGATTAACCAAACAACAAAATAAAAATGATGAAATATTACGAAAGGAAGGCACAAACAGATATATCATCAATTAAATTCCTTCAGAAAGAAAAGTTTTTGCAGCTCTTAAAATACTATCCATGGGATTCTCTCAAAAATATTCCTATACAGGACGACACCTTTCTTCTTATTATAAAATGGCTGAATCAACTGAAAACAGAGTCGGCATCCAAACTTGTTAGAATATCTTCTCACTCCAAACCTTGGTTCAAATCCCACCTGAAACCTTACTTTAAAAGTAAGCAAAAGTATCACAGACAGTAGAAGAAATACGGCACTTCATCAGCACACATAAAATATAAAAAGAGCAGAGCATTGTTTCAACTCAAAAAAATTCAGTCATACAAAAGTTATGTTATGTCCACGCTAAAGCACAATAAAAGAGCACTTTCTACAAAAACAACAGCTACCTTACAGCACGATCTAGTTTCTGAATGGAAAAGATGCAATATGGAAACAAGCAGATCTGACATTTTCACTGAAGGTATAAAAAACAGATTTATAGCATTTAATTCCTATGAACAAGCAGACAAAGTGCAACATGATGTGTCTCCGGATCAAGCCCTGCTAATTAACCAACTTGTGAACAAGAATACAGTTCAGCGTGTAGTTAACCAAATACGCCCTGATAGTAGTGAAGGTCCTGACAGCACCCCTGGTTTTATTATTAGATTGTCCAGCGTATACATTATTGATTCGTTAGTGCATATAATTTCCAGGTGCATCTGCCAGCCATTCCTTCCAAGACAGTGGAAAACTTTCAGGATTACGCCGATTCCTAAAAAAGCTTGCAGAAATAACCATCCCGGCCATCGACCAATTGCTGTTTCGTCAATAATTACTAAAATTATTGAAAAAATCATGCTCCCATATCTTCAACATGCAATCTTCGCTAATGCGCCTGCCAATATGCATTTTGGTCCTAGAGGGCGCTCCACAACAACAAGCCTAGCTGACACCATTGTACGCATCCAAACTGCGTTTCAAGATAAGGCACAATGCGATGTATTTTATTTTGACATCAAAGGTGCTTTCGACAACATAGATCTCAAAAAAGCTTTTCAAATACTAAAAAATCATTTTCTCGTTGACACAACGATTTTTTCCTATCTTCAGTACAGCCTAAATCGCAGACTAAATATTCTCGTCACAACCTCAACAGGCATTCCCCAAGGAACCGTTCTCTCCAGTACTATATTTTCAGCATCTCTTCAACCACTTCTACAAGAAAATCCAAATCTACTGGCATATGCCGATGATTTAAAGTTATTTATAATCTCCAAAGCCGGTGATGATATTCGCAAAGTTATCAATGATGCGAATTCACAGATTTGTGAAATCGTCAAGTACCTGAAAGATCTCAATCTGAATATAAATGCAAGCAAATCTGCTCAAATTACTTATTCCCTTCAGAAACAACCCAACCACATAGAAATAAAAATTGCAGATGTCCCAATCCCAAATGTTTACGCTCACAAAGACCTTGGAGTTGTTTTTGATAAAAATCTCTCCTTTAATGCCCACTATTTATATGTTGCTCAAAAAATTCAAAAAGCAAAATGGTTAATCAAACAAGAAACAGCAGCGATTCAAGACAGAGAAAAACAGTCAGTAAGCATGTTCAAAGATGCATCTTTCCCATTCTGTCCTATGTTTCCGAAATCTGGTCTGGTGCTCCTCAAGTAACCGTCAAGAAATTCCTTGCCCTAGAATATTGGGTTCTTAGATGGCTCAATAGTAAGCTTCGTTTTCCCCATACAATATCCAGGCAACAGCTTTATAAAAACCTAAAAACAAAGCCTCTGCAACAGATGATCAACGAGTCTGGAGTCATGCTGCTTGCAAAGTTAATCACCTCTGCATGCGATTCACCAAACTTAGCCAATATAATAGCTATCCCCAACAGGGAAAATTCAAGAAACCAGCAATTCAAATCCAACCGCTCCAGGCTCAAACAAATGGACAGAATGTTCCCCAATGCATCTCTTCACCTCATAAATCATCACAACATTGATTGCAACAGGTTAATCAACTCTGAAGTCTACAGGAGTCAGATCTCCGATAAAATGAAGAAAAATAATCCAACCCAGTAATTGCAACTGAAAGCCAAATGTCCTGTTCTGCAATTTTTTAAATTCATAACTGTTCTGCAATTTTTAACTTCAAAAAGGCCTCTAAGGTTGGGAGAGTACATATCCAGAATTTAAAACAAATACACCAACCGTTTAATTAAAATGGTTTAATACCAGAAACTAAAATGAACCAAACGATATTACACTGTAAAATGATATATGCAAGATTTACAAAATAAATATATACGATGAAACTTTAATATACAATAAAATAAATAAATAAATAAAATATTTAAAATACAATAAAGCTAAAAGCGATAAAACATTGACTGAAGCTTTCGGAGGCTTCCGCCTCCTTTCTCAACAACAATGATGTTAAATCAACACATCCTTAAGTAATATAAGTATATTAAAGTTTCATCGTATATATTTATTTTGTAAATCTTGCATATATCATTTTACAGTGTAATATCGTTTGGTTCATTTTAGTTTCTGGTATTAAACCATTTTAATTAAACGGTTGGTGTATTTGTTTTAAATTCTGTATATGCAATTTTTAAATTCATAACTAAAATTCCTAGGCATTGTTAATATCTATATAAAATCTGCTATGTACATATACTCGATTATTTTATGTCATTCCCGTTGTATTTTTACCTGCCCCTAGCCAGGTGCTGTGATGGCTTGCTGTATTTGCAATAAATGAATATTTATTTATTTATATGAGCGTTTTGACAAAGTGCTGGATGAAAAGCCATTTTTTTTTTCTTTTTTGAGTAGAGCATCAAAGCAGCTAATTCAGAGGCATGATTCCCAGGATTTAAAATGAAACCTTCTTCGAGGCTGATTAATTCGGTCACATTGTGAAATAAGGTGATAAAGGTCGAATTCAAACGTTTCTTCTTTTTTTTTTTTTCTTTTCACTGTGGAAGAATGGTGATCGTAACTACCGTGCTAACTGCAAACACAAAATTTCGGAGTTCTAACCTAATTCTTGGCCTGTAGTCATGATAGTCATTGTATAACCTAGATACGCCGGTGTTAAAATATAGATGCGATGAATAAAACCGAGAAATAATCCGCATATTTTATTTATCAAAAGCGGAGCAGTGCAATTTGAAGAGGCAGTGCTCTTCTCCACCACTTCTGGTACCACTGTTTTGGCTACGCCACACTATCGGGCTCGTGCACTCTCGACGTTGCTACCGGACTGCCGATGCTGCCTAAATAACAGCGACAGCAACCTTCTTTCGACATCGTCCATTTGGGATCGCTTCTGACCTCATCGCTTCAAACTTTGCTATGTTGTTGCGAACCGTCCATTAGGAGAGAAAGGAGACCGCGATATAATTCTTTTTGTCGACGGTAGTTTCCAAGCCCGTTGTGAATTGTTGCCAGTTTCATAGTAAAGTTTGACAAGCAAAGCACGATCTTTAATGTTATTGTTGTCAGCTCACTTTCACAGCAGCTGTGCTGATCGCATTATTCATAAGGGACGCACAGTAATAGCGTTTTATGTTGTGAATCACCTGATAGAGTGTTTGGAGCTAATCTTTGCTTGCATTAGTCTTTATTGGCACCTTATAGACCAATGTGCTGTCTCTGTTTACAAGCAAAACAATGTTTACAATACGTTACAGTTGCAACATCAAGAGTATACACATTTAATAAACAAAAAAAAAAAAAAAAAAAAACTGTTGCTATAAATATTACAACTATGGGGAGAGGGGGTTTATTTATTTGCTTCAGCGAATAATCCTTGGGGCGTCATCTATAAAATTGCTAAAAATAAAATAATCTTGGGTGACATTTCTAACTCCATTACCTCCAACAGTATGGAAACTATTACACTAACAGACTCCATAAATGCCATCTTGGACCAACTGCTGCCTATTTTAAATATCATATTTATTATAAAAAAAAAAAAAAAAAATATATATATATATATATATATATAATTTTTTTTTTTTTTTTTTTTTTAATGCTGAAAAAAATCTATATTTTGTTCTAATCTGAGCACTCTATGAAATAACACAATAACAATAACAACAAGAAGTTGAAGTTGAAATTATTGGAATTATTTTTTGCAATAAATGAAAGGGATACAGTTTTATCGATAATGAACTTTTATTCTCGATATCGGCCTAAAGAATCAATTGGACGTCCCATTTAAGTTTATTAGAAGCATCGAGAGAGCTAAATTTACTTATTTGATTGTGTGGGAGAAACACCAACTTGAGATCTTTCGTTCCATCAGGTAGGAACTCGTTTTTATGTCATCCTGTGGCCGAGTAAGTCAGGATGCATCAAATTGGCGTTCTTGATATAGAAGGTTCAACTCTCGACGATCCTTCTCAGGTTGCTGGCAAACTGAATGAAAACTGCTTGGCATTTTGAATCTACCTTCACACATGAGGAATTCTTTAGGGAAGGTAATGCCAGAAGTTTATCAGACTGTTACAGAGTGCTAAATGATTCTGTAATAACTGAGAGGAAAGTGGAAGAGAACATAAGAAAGGCAGCTGGGGGTGGATGGGAACTATCCAATTATATTATGAGAGGCAGCGAAGGAAGTAAGCAAACCCTTAGTCATAATTATTGAGAGCACCCGCGGATTCAGGGGAGGTCCCCGCTGACTCGAGATGTGCGAATGGTGTCCTCCAGTTCACAAAGGGTGATTAGGAGCAATTACGGACCTGTTAGTTTAACTTCTGTTCATGGAAAATAATGGAGTCACTGATAAAAGAAGTAATGCAGGATCATCTAGACAAGGCCGCAGTTATACTTCAGACACAGCATGGATTTGTTAAGGGAAGTCTTGTTTGACCGGTGTCTTGATTTTTTTGCTTTTCTAAAGTGCGTTTAAAATAAGTGTCTGACTTGAGGAGTTTCTATTTCTTGGTGTTAAGGTGGTAGCCATACACGCTGTGACTACTCTGGTCAACTTACAGAGTTTCTGTTGGATGATTTCAGGTAATTTTCTCATTTGTTGAAATTCAGTAATAGAGACCATTACCTCTACCATTACGTTGGCTGGCCAAGGTCAGCAGTTAGCATCTTCTGGCCTACATGTACTGAGTTATGCTCTCAAATGTTTCATGCCCTGCAGCTGTTTTTTTAGGCACTCTTACTGTGTTTTAGGGGACAAGCTGAAGTTCAACGGTAATTACTGACTGTCACTACGAAGTGTAGCGGAAGGGCTGCTTGGCATTTTCTGTTTTCTGTGCACTTTTCCACGTGACTATGGAGAAATCATTGATCTGTACTAGTTGAAACTTCTAAGTGGACTATGCATTTAATTGTACATGCCCATTATTACGGATCCTGTTCTCCTTACGTGGATCTGAAAAAAAAACTCGCGAAAATAGTTTAAAAATGTTGGAAATGTGAACCATATAAGGGTGGAAATCAGCCTAATGACTCGATAATAAGTCTAATATAACAGAACTTCCGTCGTTACCATTGAATGGCACACAGAGTGCGAGTGACAAAGTATTAGCACAAATTTCACCAGCTCTGAAACAACTCTCAAAAGAGTTCCGCCAATTCCGGAAAGAGCATTTAAATAGAACCGATTTTGTGGTTAATAAACTCAATGAACTTCTTGAGTTGATTAAACCTGGTTCTTGTGATGTGAAGTCACTGACAAACAACATAGTCGACAGCACTCAGTTTTTGCAATATGAAAAAAAAAAAAAAAAAACTTGAAACTGATAGAAAGTGCTACGGTGAATCCAGTTGTTGCTAATTCTGAGCAAGGAAGCATTCTTTATTAAAGCGCAATTACAAGAGCTGGAAGACTATATCACGATATTGCATAGGGAAAACAAAGATATCAAACTTATTCTCTTGGATATATTTAACAAAATCGAACTAGGGAATCTTGATGATCCTGCTAAATTGACGAACATCCTTAATTCAACAGAGCTTATCCAGTTCTATAAAAATCCTACTCCCAATCCAGCTTAATCACAGCTCTACACTGGCTTCAAGAGGAGATTGTTACGTGGCGGACAAACTAAATCAGTACCCAGCTAAGCTAAGCTAACTGAACAAAGACCACAAATTTCGACAAGCGAGTCGAAAACGTTAGTGCCCCAGAAAAGGGAAGAAAGTATCTCACGAATAGACAAAAGCAAGAAAACGACGACAAACTGGTTGTGTCGCCGAAGAAACATCAGAAGACATAAACATCGAAATCGATAAAATAACTCATGAGATTAGTATGGGCTAAATGAGAACACCACTTCATCAGCCCACAATCACACAATTGGTCTCACTCCTGTGCACGCATCTTCCGAGAGTAACGGTCACCTATCCAATAACAAATATAATCTTACTGTAGTACCACGCAAATTCAGATTATTTATTTCCTGTCTCATTCTGCATACGAAGATGGAAGTTTTACATGAATTCATTAGAAACGAAATCGGAGGTAGCTGTTGAGGTTCGTGCACTGAGAACTAAAATCCCGCCTACGCTTTTCTTTCCTGGTGACCTGCAACACAGGAGGAAAGTAAACTATTGGAATCCCTATTTTGGCCTCAGGGATTAATAATTAGGTCATTTAAAATCTACAACAAGAGTACAAACAATGTGGAGAAGAATTATAGTTAGCAATCGTGGTGCAGATACAACTTTTGTTGTTCTTGTCTTTTGCAGTCCTGTTTCTGTCCATACAGGGACAGGCGACGATGGCTATCAGTAATCTCTTCATATATGCAGGGTCATCGAAAAAGGTATCCGTGATTTCCCTTTTAATTATCTTCGGATAGATTTGATCGATTGCTGTGATCATAGCAGCAAACAGTGTGGTAACTGACTAAGTTTTATTTGACACCTCAACAATGACCTTGGCTGCGCCGTGAGTGTGCACAGAATGGCTCTTACGCGCACCGCCTCAGTCAGTATCAGTAAGGTGGTCGTACAATAGAAAGCGCAGTGTGTGTTTTGGTACGTTAAATTAGTACGCAGTGAAACTTCAATACTGTACCGACATACGTCGGTATTGAAATTCAACGTACCACAACACACACACTGCGCTTTCTGTTGCATGTGGAAATTCTTAATTGTTCTATACATACAAAGTCAAGGTCATTACTACACTGCATACGAAATAGTTTATGCAAAACACTTTAAAACGGCAAAAAATTTTATTTCTAAAATTACTTTCTTACCACCTTAACATTTAAATTTATAGATACGAATGCACCAACTCATATTCGAATATTTAAAGTATTTCCAATAGCAGTTTACCGTGTTGAAATATAATTTAATGGATGACTGCAAGCTCGTTGCTAAAATTCATAACCCTAGAATATTAACGGCAAGATTTATCATATATTTCAACGTAATAATTCCATACCAGCTGGAAGACGTTCCACTCTTATGACCGCTTAAGAAGATGGTAGCAATAAATCACAAATTTTAAATTTGGAGAGGTAAGTAGTTTTTGATGGTGAAATGTTGAGCTATAAGAGATTAAATTATAATGATATCGCTTCCACCTTAGGAAACATTTACCAATAAGAAAAATTTGCTTATGTCACAACTTCATAAGAAAAAAACACAGATCAATACTCTTTCAGAATCAGTGTTTCTTTTTCAACTATACCAGCGGAATATGGGCATGGTTCCTAATATTCGATAATCGCCAATGAAAATAATGTCTTATATTCTGGATGGTAAACACATTTCTTAAGTTTTGTGTTTGTGCCAAAGCAAATACGAGGCGACGGTGTTGTGTTTTCAAATTGTATGGGTTCTATGGTCTGTTTGTCTGTTTTGTGGGATAAAAGTGCTCAAATATATATCAGTGGATCGAACCTGCGTCGCTCACGACTAACTCTTGCACAGAATGAAAAAGGCCATAGAAATCCTCATTGGGGACTTGAATCAAAGCTCTTTCCACACGATATGAAAGCAATGCTAACCACTTACTCGGAGGGTATACATTAAGTGAAAAAATCGAAATTATATCAGTATTTCATGTTTAGCCCATCTGTAAAAAGACTATTGTTTCGATTTCTCCTTCCAGTTGTGAAAGGTTTTAGCTGTTATAAGAGATTGGGCATTAAATTTATCGCGATTATTTTTGCCTAAAGTTACAAAATTTGCAAGCCAGGTTTCTTGATTTGATCCTCGCGACCAAATATACAGTTATAATTGCTGCTCATCCGTATTCGCTACGGTTCGAACCCGTCTTAACTAGGGGAACATTTATGAGAACAGTGGTCAATAGAGGTCTTGGGCGGGGAGTTTCGTTGTTTTTCTCCTAGAAACTCGGAAAATGCATGGAAGCTCATTTTTATGTGTTTCAATGCAGTGTCGCCTACTTCCTTTAGTTGCCTTGGCGCAATTCAAAACAATCCGGACCAAGAGTCTGCTTGATAGCATTTTGGCAGCCCTCCTGGGGTATCACAATTGGTAGAATCGCCGTCCTCCCAACACCACCGGTTGGAAAAGACTTGAGTTCAAGTCTCATCGATGATGCGAGAAATTTTTATGGGCCTTTTTCACAACGTGGCTGAGTTAGTCAGTTTGAGGGGAGGGAGTATACTTTACTCTTCCGGAAACTCGGGTTTGTAGTCCAGGAAAGAAAAAAATGACCACAGAACGCACAAAATTTATAGGCAATATATACGGAGCAATGTGGCCTTAGTCGCGGATGCTCTCCTAAAACATTACTACAACAGCAACAACAGATAGCATTTTGGAGTCGAACAGTAAAGGGTATAAAAGATTAAGTTTCCTTTTTACTTGTGTTTAACTTTATATAAGTATGCTCCCAATCGAAATGGAACATTTAACTTAGACTGTCAAGACTGTTTTAATGAGACATTTCTTTATAGTTAGGGCGGTAAATATTTCGTGGTTTACAAAAAGTGAAATTCAAGGGGGTGAGGATGCAGAATTCACGCATCGTTTAGTCTCCGAAACGATAAAATTCTCACATATCGCACTTACATCAACAAAGACCTAAAAGTGGATCCATATACCCGCCTCAGATGATGAAAAAAAAATGATTTGCATTGTTTAGGTGCAATTCATGGTTTGCATATGACATAACAAAGATAAATTTGTTTCTTCTTTCTTATTTCTCCAAGTATCTTGCAGAACGACACCGAATTTCGAAAAAGATGGCTAAACAAAATCATTCTTTTGCTATTAAGTTATTATCAACCTGGAACACAGTGGACACAAACGAGGGAATAGTAGTACGCGAGTTTGAGTTGAAGGTGTTTTTATCATGCGTGACTGTTAATACGGTGATAGTTTTGTATTCTTTCTATTGTTCTCGGTGACAGGATTGCGGTTTCACCACATGTCACTCGCTTGGAGAGGTATCGATTCGATTCCTGTAAATAACTGGAAAATTTTCGAAAGTCCTTTTCGCTAGAGGCTGTAGCTTGCCAATCTCAGGCGGAGGGAGTACGGCTTTTTCCCGTAAGTTATTTCAGTTTTTTCATCCCGCATAACATGCAGAATCCGCTCGTGAACAGAAACAGCTAAGCATCTTGAGTTCATTTAAGCTCTTGACTAAAACTCAAACAAATCTATTTCAGGCTAACTAATTTTTTTATCTCTCAATGAATGTTGTCCAATTTTTTTCCGAGGAAGGATTCTTGCATTAACAGAAAAAATGGCATATTTATCAACGAGTGCTTAGGATTCCTCTCCCTTTGAGGAAGTAGATTAGCTAAGAAATAACTTAGAAATAACTAGGATTAGTGAAGAAAAATAAATTTGAAAATCTGTATATTATTAACCACCGAATATTCAATTGCAACTTTATTTTTTAATCTTTTAACCAAACTTCGAGGGGATTTTGGTTATCCACTAAGTGGATCACCAAAATTTATGCAAACATCCAAATTCCCTGACGTAAACGGTGCAATTCGCTCAGGAGTCGAGAATTTTGCGGCTCACCAAAATTTCACTTCTTACTGAGATTTCCAGTTATTCGGTCGTCGGCAGATTTGTACAATTTTTCTTAATTCTTTTCTTGACACTCTTTATGTTTATTGGACAACTAAACAGAGAAAACGCGCAATGCCTAGCGTCTGTGGAAACGTCGGACTCTAACATCTTGGTCAGGTTTCAAGCAGGGTTAGGCATAGAATAATATTGTATACAGAATAGTTTGTCCAGTGAATCTTAAGTGTTTATCAACTGTTTCTTGAATAATACAATTAAAGTCAGCAGTAATTGGATTTAAACTCAATACCACACAATGTACAAGACATTTACTCTATGCAGCTTTTTTTATGTACAGTGTAAATTTGCTTTAATTCCAATCACTTATTTCTAGTATACACTTTTAATTGTTTACATGGGAAAAACAGTTTCTTTACTGCACACCCACCTTATTTTGTTTCGTCTCACATGCCTCCGCTTCGAAAAAGTTATGAATGGTTGTTCTTGTTTCCGTCTCAACAGTATGCCGCCTCGCGGACAGCATATTATTAGTATTTATAACACCTCATTGTGTGTAGTCCCAGCAAGAGGAAAATTAAATCAACATTGAGCTAACTCAATCCATTCAAAGCCTTAAATACCTCAATCAGATCTCGCAGTACCAGACGTGCAATTTGCAGCAATCAAGCCTTTGGTAAGAGCGCCCATTTTGTTTCCTTCACCAATCTCGTTGCTCTTCTCTGCCCTCGTTCCAGCAGATCTATATTCTTCCTTAAATGAAGCCTCCAGACTTTTATACGGTACTCAAGGTGCGGTCTAACCACGGCCTTGTACAAAGGAATAATTACCTACATGTCCCTGCTAGTAAAGTTCTTGTATATCATTAACAATCCGACATGAGCTGTGCAGGCAGTCTATCTGCACTGCTCAGAGAACTTCATAACTGCACAATTGAGTGTTGTACCACAGTTGGTACGTTAATCTGGGATTAATGCTAACCATATGCCGTACCTTCATTTATGAATGTTAAACTTGAACTGCCATTTCTCAGACAATCAGCCTAATATTTCTAAATCTTGTTTAGTAGCTTAACCGCCCTGCCAACTTTTGTATCAACTGCAAACTTAAACATTAAGCCAGATATAGCTTCATCAATATCATTAATAAATATTGAAAACAATGAGCCTAGCACTAAATCCTAGGGGACTCCAGTAATAACATTAGTCCAATGCCTATAGGTAACCACTTTCCGTATTTTCCCAAAGATCCTTTTATTCAAAGCAGTAATATTTCCTTAATACCGCATTTTTATAGTTTGTACAGCAGTCTTTTATGGGGAACAGTATCAAAACCCTTCCTGAAATCCAAGTATATGATATTAAAATTATTTTTTGCATCGAGTTCTTTTGTTACTGCATCATAATGTCCATTGAGATTGGTCATACGAGACCGTATATAACAAATCCATGATGTGGCTGCAGTATAATTACATTCCTTCTAGACGGTCGTGCATTACTTCTTTAAACAGAGAATCCATTATTTTCCCTAATGTCGACGTTAAGAAAACAGGTCTGTAATTATTCATGTCACTATTTGACCCCCCCCCCCCGCCCTTTTTTAAATGGGATACATTCGCATATCTCTATCCACAGGACCTCCCCTGAATCTAAGCGTCTGCTTACCTCCTTTGCTGCCTCCTTTAATATAATTGAACAGATCCCATCTAACCCAGGTCTTTTTTTTTTAACTTCAATAATTTCTCTACCACTTTTCTCTTCGTTATTGCAAAATCATTTATTGCAAAATCATTTAAACTTCTGACATCCACTCCCATAAAGAATTCCTAATGTGTGAAAGCATACAGTCTTTGCTGCTGTTCCTTGTATCATTTGCCAAGGGCTTCGCGTAATCTGTCTTAGCTTGCCTAACCTCCTTTAAGAATTGATTACAGAGTAGTTTGTATATAGACTTCTGCATCATCTGATAATTTATATGCATCCCATGCATTTTTCTTCTCTGTCATGTGTCTCATCAGTTCATCTGCATCCATTTAGGTCTAAGCCGTGGAACAGAATGTCTTAGTTGGTATAAGGTATATAAGGTATAAGGTATGTTAGTGTCTAACGGCTCCTGGGATTTCTCCCATCTCCGCGGGTGTACATTGTATCGGGGCCAGAGATTTGAAGTGTGTGGGGGTCATGTGCTGTATATTGTGTTGTGCCCTTTGTTCCTCCGGTCTATTAGCCGCCGAGCCCCTAGTGGGACCCGACGTTACCACACCATGCCACGGGGAGGCTGACCGGGTGTACCACTGTAGCTAGAGTACTCTGGCGGGTCCTGCCACCTACTTTCCTGGGATTTCAGTGGCTAGGACCAGATTTAAGAATGAGATGATCGCTGTTTCTTGAGCAACGGTTGTAATTTTAACAGAGCGTAGGGTTGTTCGCTGATAACTTGTTCTAGGGCCAAATAGGTCGGGCAGTAATTTTGATGTTTTTAGATTTAGACCTGTGGGGGCATGAGTGTGTGTGTATATAAAAATATATATACACACACACCCACACACAAATATATATATATATATAAACTAAAAAAAAAAAAAAAAAAAACGTTGTGCAAGAGAAAAGTAAGGGAGGAAGGCAAAAAGACTGGAGGGTAGGAAACAGAAGAAAGGGGCCAATAGAGAAGATGGCCCCTGATGACAGTGTGGCATGCCCAACGCCTCACCAGAGAGAAGAGTGGGGTGGCGGGTGGACGAAAACCACCTCCCCACAAAAAAAAAAAAAAAAATAGTTGGTATGAAATGCCTAGTTGCTTCTATGATTATTTCCCTGAACGATTCCCATTTACAATTTTCTGTTGTTAATATATCAGTTGGTTTCGCTGGATAGAATTTAAAAACTGTCTGAGACCAGTGCTGTCGCCCTTACGAAAACAAAAGCCTATCCCTTTACCCTTGACAGAAGTTATGCCTTTAAGTAAATTACACATAATTACACTATGATCACTGCCACTAAGTGCCAGTGGGTCTTTTACCTACAGATTCTTAATCAATGAAGAATCCCTGCTGATAATCAGGTCAAGAGTATTTACTCCTGTTGTTAACTCTCTAACATGCTGTTGTAGAAAACAGTCATCCAATAAATCTACAAAAGTCTTCATAGTGTGTGAGTGACTAACCCATAATTCCAGTTAACTCAACCTATTCTAAAGTTGTTTCGTATATTCATCAGTCATTAGGCCTATAACACATTCCTACTCTCAGTTTAGTTTTCCCAGTGCTTACGTCACACTAAACTGACTCAACATTGCACTGGTCACCATGTCGACTTGATGCACTTCCATAGATTTAATATGCTTCTTAACTGAGAGCATAACACTCCCCCTCTCCTGTGGTGTCTGTTCTTCCTGTATACATTGTTCTTCCCATATTTAAATTCAGCATCGCTTATGTCTGAGTGACACCATGCCTCTGATATCCCTGCAATGATTGATTAAGTCATTTGATGACTTAATCAGTACTTCAAATTCATCAAATTTATTTACAATGTCCCTAGCATTAGTGAACAATAGTAGTTTAGCTAATGTACATTAGTATTTAAGATCGCTATTAATCCACATCGTTTGGAAAGGAGTTGGTTCGAATCCCATCAAAGATCGGAGGAATTTTGTATATATATATTTTTTTTTTTCATACCGTGTTGAGTTAGTAGGTCTCAGGTATTCAGTTCAACTCGCTATTGTACACGTTGCAGATTCCCCCTCCAAGACACTTGGGTTTTTTGATGGCTCAACCTATTCTAAAAAGGGTTTACCTACAAAGTAACGCCCACTATTTTACATGTACACTATTTCGAGGGTGTATATGATATATTGCCGTTTGCCACTCGCTGGGAGAGGTCTAGATACGATTTCCGTTGACGACTGGAGAAATTCTTAGAGCACTGTTCAATCGAGGCCGTTGTTAGTTGATCTCAGGAGGAAGGGGAAGGGTTTCCCTGTGAGTTATTCGATATTTTCAGCCGCACAACATGCTGGTAATCCTGCAGGCACAAACTTCTATAGACATATACAAAACAGAAATATGAACTACAAGCACTGGTGTCGTTCTAATAATTTGAATTTATTTTTTGTATCAACAATGGAATGGGGTCTTAATCCCGTCTGTTTCCTAATTTCTTCCCCGTGTTTCCTTTTCACCATGCGGTCTTTAGACAACTGTAATCCTACTCTTCTGAACCAGCTTATGTATCTGTTTAAATTTTTCGAGAAAGCAGCAGGTCAGACAGTAGTTTTGATAGCAGGAAGTTTTCTGTTTCCAGCAGCATTTCTCCTTTTTACTTTAAACACTTCAATTTCATAATTACTCTTTTGTTGTTTATCCTTTTTACTCTCTCTCTCTCTCTCTCTCTCTCTCTCTCATATAATCTGGCATTTATTTTGCTGCATAGCACTCTTTTAATTTACCTTATTTTGCAAAAGTTAAACATGTCTTTGTTATACAATTCATCGTCCTATAACTCGAACTTTACTATTTTAAAGATTATGAAACCATCCGTTAATTTCAATTAAAATGAAACCAATCCGCAGTCGTTTGACTGATTTGTAATGAGGACAACTAAGACCATGTGGCATTATTGTATTGTGTCTGTAAAATTCATGCATTATATGATCGGTTTCTTCTTTAGTAGATGAGAAAACCAAAATATTTTGCATATATAAGCTTATTTGAATGCCTAAACATATATGGCTATATTATCTGTGATTTCACTGGTGAAGATGACAGCTGCCCTTTCCTACATACCCCTGCATATTCATTTAGTATGTCTTTAAAACAGCCCACGAAACCACCTCGTTAATAACACACAATTGCATTAGTCAATAAAATAAATATTTACTGTTTGTTTCCAAAATCTAAAGAAAAAAAAAAAATAATAATAATGATGTCTATTTCTCAACTTCCTAAAATACAACGCTCGCTCATTTTCCTTAACACTTTTGGTATCATAAAAATGATGCTTCATTTTAAAAGAATATCACAAAACCAATAGGAATTATGATCTCTAATTTACACAGGAAGAAAGGAGAAGGAGGCGAACACGAGACAGTTAAGTGGTCCGTGTAATTTCTCCTGAGATCAGTCTCAAACTTGCTGCCAGAAACTTAACTGCTCCAGACGGTCAGGAAAGAACGAAAATCGATACACTCTAAGACGTCTATCAACATTCTGTAGCAGGTTAACTCTCAAGACAACAGGGGAGTTCTAATTGGTAAAATGGTTTATTGCTCTTCAGAGGTCGATTCGATTTCTTAATTAGAAGATCCGATATATTTCGTAGTATATTAGCAGCGTGTTTAAGCAGATATACTTTTCCCACATAATAATTCACCTTACACCGAATTATCATTATATATTGAAAGGAATTTTATTATCAATAAATTGAACTATTGAATAGCAAGTTGTAAAATTAAGAATATTAAGTGTTCGAATGCTACATCAAAGGTTCTTCCACTCAGTCGAAATTAAGTTTAAAAGGATAAAAGTGCAAGAAAGTATATCCATTTCTTGGAAATAAAGCATGCTGGGTAACATAGTATGGTTAATGATGAGGAGGTAGGTTCTTGGTGCTCTTCATATGTCCTCATTGGCTTCAGTTCTTATAAATAAACCATAGTCAAAATTTAACTCAGTTTATTAATTTAATAAGTGTAGAATGCAAAGTAGAAGGAATAAACTGCAACGAAACCTAAATGGTGCTAGATATGAACGCTAGCAGTGTTTTAGTTGTGCAGTGTTTCAGTTGTGCAGCTGGAAATTTAACCAGCTCACTTAAATAAATACAGAACTATCTATCAGTTCAGAAAATAACCTAATTACAGTATTCTGGCACTTTAGTTTATAGGAGATACTAAAATTTCTGCATGTCCATAGGATTTCGTGACAAACAAAATGTTTATTTTGGTAGTCCACTTCAACACATTTCAAAAAACGTGCAATATATATCAAAAAAGTTCCCAGAAATATAACATTATAAGTTTCTGGGAGACGGAACAGGGCAAACAAGGTACGAAATAGATCCAAGAAGGTAGAGCAGTTGTTGGGAGACTGTCTTGTCAGATATGCTGACGGAGCAAGTTGCTGCGGAGAAAGCATTAAAGATGGTGGATAAACTGGTTTCTTGGAAGATAAATTGGATTGTCTCCAACAGCTTTACAAACGTTGACAAAAATGTACAGCTGTTCTAAGACGCTACTTTGAATTATTTAAGGGTGCGCCCCGTCTTTCACTTTTGTAAGGAAAAAAATAAACGTTCCAATAACTCTTTGAATGGATTATATATTATACCTTGCAGAAATAACGCAACATGTAGATTTTAAGTGGTCGATTCGATTTCTAAAATTGCAAGATCCCATACATTTAATGCGTTTCAAACCCTTTTTTTTTCTCGAGATCCTTTAAGAAACCCAATTTTCTCCCGCAGACCTCCTCCGTGTATACTTAATAACTGGTCAAGAAACTTAATTTGAAGCATAATTTTATTTTGCCTCATAATCGATAGAACTCATAATCCGAGGGTGTCAATGCGCATAATTTGAGACGCCATTTTTATTTGATTTAAACTGATACCTAATAATTTAGTAGTCCTTGATTTACAATAATATTACAGGAAATATATAAAAAAGAAACATTCATCAGTTCCTGATATCAGTATGCTTTTCTATGCAATGGCTTGCCATTGCATTCCCTTAGTTACTTTGGGTTTTACACAGATACTCTCTCTCTGTTCTTTTATAAGAATTATTTCACTTTATACTCTAAATCGATCAAGAGAATACAAGAATTTTTAATAAGTGGGCGTCGTAATGTATGATGTTGTAATTTAATCGCAATGTTAAGGCTCGTTCATATAGCCATAGCTATGTCAAAACATAATTATCATTGAAGATCCGAGTTGTTAGTAATGCACCATTTCGTGCTTAAATTATAATCTAGTGTATTTGTTCTTATTAGAAATTCTGTTCTGAATTCGTGGTGCATGCACAAATAAAGGTAATTTTTAGCTTTATGCCGTACCACGTTCAAAATTAATCTTATAATAGGTGCCATTAAAATGCAACAGATAGCAGATGTGATATTGAAATCAGTTTAACTGATTGTGATACGTTATAATACAACATGCATACCATAAAGAAACCTGAAGTCTGTAATGCACATATATGGTGCCATTCATCTCAGATTCCTCCTGCAGATGAGTTATTTGAGGTTTATAATAAAAATAAATAAATAAATGAAAGCCGTCATTATTTTACATAAATTGCTGTTTCGAACAACCTTGTTATAGAGATTGATTGACGATGAAAGGATATGGATTCAACGAACTGAACCATATGTCAATGAACCATATGTTATGAAAAACAACAATATTCTATTCTACAAACCGATCTAAATGATCGGTCTGTAAATTAGAATATTTCTTAAAATGCTCCTCTATAACAAATTTATGAAAATATAGCTGGACAATGCGATATGGTGAGGTAAAGCATGAATGAAATCACTTAACAACCATCTCACGGTTGAAGAAGATTTGAATAAAACACAGTAAACTGCAATATAATTATTTAGCTATCTGTGATTTCCAGGATGCAACAACGTGTAATTTATACCATCTAAAATTCCAAATAAGGACAAGAATCATGGGATAATCTTGTTGACTGCAACATCAATTTTTGCCGAGCTGGCAGTTTTCAGAAAAGATTACTTGCAAAATAGATTAAACACATCAAATTATCTCCATGAAGAGTTATTTTATCCTTCTTTTATATAATCGTATAAAAAAGCCCTTTCCCGAAATTTACTCTGTACACTTGTCTTTTGTCATGAATGTAAATTACGTCATGCTCTTGCATTTCTGTACATTGGTCCGATAAAAATATATTTTTTTCTCATGCTTGTATACACTGCCCTACCATTAATATCCCGACACCTGCCTTTAGACAAAAAAAAAAAGAGCTTTTATTGTGTCATTTAATATTTTGTGCTGAAACCTTTTGCTTTTATGACGGCTTTCAATCTTCGAGGCATAGTGTCAACCAGCTTTTCATAAATTTTAGGTGATATGTTCCTCCACTCGGCCTTTAACGCAGCCACCAGTTCGGCCTTGTTCTTTGGGCGATCTCGACGTGCACGTAACCGACGATCCAATACATCCCAAAGATACTCGATAGGGTTCAGATAAAGACTCTGGGCTGGCTAATCCAACTATTCCACACCCATGTCCTCAAACGACCCGAGCAGTATGGCATGGCGCGTTGTCTTGCTGAAACCTTTGGGCTGTTTAGTTTTTTCTACTAAGTCCATATTGCTCCGGGGATATGTGGTGGTCATTCCCTGACCTTTCTGCATCCTCCGTATTTGGTGGTCACGGGCTTGAACCCCGGTCTAATCAAGAAGCGTGTGCTACGCACTGCTGCTCCTGCCCACCTGGCTACGGAGGCGCCACCTTTGGGCCTTCCCCGGAGTATTGCCATAATGTTGGAAGTGAATACTTGTTCAAGCTGTCCTGGTATTGCACAGTATTCCTGGTTTTGTCCATAACGACTGATAGGCCCAAGCAAACCATGAAAAGCAGCCCCATACCATGACACTACCTCCACCAAACTTCATTATTGGGAGGATACAGTCAGGAAGGAACTGTTCCCCTGGCATTCGCCACACCCAGCAACGGCCACCAGACTGCGAACCTCGACTCGTCTGACCATAGGACTGTTTTCCATTGCACTAGGATTCGCGCCCCTTACACCATGGTATTCGGGGTCCAACATTTGTTGTGGTGATCAATAGCTTGTGAACAGTTGCACGACCTTTGTAACCCATATAATGGGTTACAAAGGTTCTTCGTATTGTATTAGTGCTGACATTAATCCCAATACTCTCACAGAGAGTTTGTTTGACTTGAGACAATAGCAAATTACGATTTGGCGCACAGTTCTTCGCAGAATTCTCTTGTCCCGTTCTGTTAGTTTTCGGGGTATACCAAACCATTTTTTGGCAGATTCAGTCCCATTCCTTTTCCATATGACGTCACTAACCGTTGACCTAGGGATCCCCAGAGTGACTGCGATTGTCTCGTACAGAACGCTTGCTTATGTGGCATCCTACTATTATTCCACGTTGGAAGTCTGTTAATTCTGTTGAACCCGTCATCTTGCATGCCCACTTTTGCAATTGTCTGTTCGAAACCCAGTGCGCATATTTATAGCAGGTTCTGTGACGTGTTGCTTGCATAGGACTTGCTTCCCCATCCATGGAGGGGTGGCTGGATATTAATGGTAAGACAGTGTATATATAAAATTTTATGACAACACCAAGCACGAGAGGCATTATAACCTATGCTACTTAGTACCATAAAGGAGTTAAAGGTTGAGAAGACGAGAGAAGATACTCGTTGACATTAGACTGGAATTTCTGTAGATTGTAATTTTCTGGAAATACGTACGAAAGGTGGTTATTTCAGAAAACAGACGTTAAGGAATAAATGATGAAAAAGAAAAGTTGGTTCTGTAAGTTTGAAGTTGGACAAGAAAAGGATGCTGACTGTTACGGTATGTTCGGGCTGTTTCGGAAGCGAGACCCTCCAACGGCTAATAGAGAAGCCAATTCAGAATAAACAATGACCATGGAAGTGTTTATGTAAAAGGCATGCAACAAAAAGAGAACGTCTATTGTGCAGTGAGGGGCGAGACTTAGAGATAGTTATTAATTAACCTAACTGCTCTCTTTTGAATAGAAACCTAGAAGCCTGAGGTCAGTTTTGCAGGCACCGTCCCAAATGCGGAAACAATATTCCATGGTAGGGTGCATTTGCGATTTGTACAGAGTGAACAGGTACTCTGCTGGACAAAATTAACTGAACACGTACAAAACATTGTGTAACTCGCATAGATTCCGAAAAAGCAGGACAGAGTTTAATATGGTGGTGTACCATAGAATAACAATGAAATAAGGAGAAAAAGAAAAGAAAAACTGCGGACAGGCATAAGGAACTTTTATAGGTGTTGTATAAGAATTACCAAAAATGACCCATTACAGAAGTCGATACAAGATGCTCGAAAATATGGTCACATGACATATCGAGCAATTAGGCTTCACACCAGGCGTTATTTAAATAAATAAATTTCAATACTGCAACTAACACACTTTATTTACAATAAAACCAAATCGAATTACAAGTATATAGAATAAAAATAAAAATGGAATTATAAGCTAAACCTGATGTGGTTTAATTTACAATAAAACTTAAAAAAAAAAATATATATATATAATGATAAAAGCAATAAAACAGTGAAATAATATACTAAAATAAAAAATAAAATAATAAAACAACTGTAGCTTTCGGAGATAGCGGTCTCCTTTTTCAACAGCATACTTCTGCTGTGCGGCACATCCTTAAATAGCAGATCCACGGCACTCGTCACATGGTTCCTCAGGAATATGGTTGGAATTTCACATTTGCGCACTGGAACCGGTAATGGCTCAGGAGCGCACTAGCTGAAACCGTTCATCTCTTCTAAGAACAACGGTTTCAAAGAGGGGATGTAGGCGTACACCCGTGTCTCTATTAATGGTGTTGCTAGCTGCCCCAATACGTAAACTCTCAAGCCATTTACAGTCCCAGAACCCCTGTGCATGAACCGTGATGACAGCATCCTCCGGAGAAATTTGATGTTGCTTCTCCCAGAAGTGTTCTGCCACGGCAGACTTCCCGTAATTTGCGGACTTTATTGCATTCATATGCTCCCTCTATGGTCACATGACATCAGCCATTTTCAGTCCACTGCAGGATGAAGGCCTCTCCAGTAATTTTCCAGTTCCTCCTGTTTTGTACAAAGGCCATCCATTTACCCAGGAACTCATCAATTGCATCTGTCTATCTCCGTTGTTGTCTTCCAGGTTTTCTTTTAGCTACTCTTGGGTACTACACTGTTATTTGTTATTTTCTTAGTCTGTCCAAGACCATTTCAATTCTTTAGTTTTGATAAGAATGTCCTTTATTTGTGTTTGCTGCCTAATCTATGTGTTTCTCTTCTTATCCAACAGGCTGGTTCCTAATATAATTCGTTCCATTCTTTTCTGTGAAGTTTTCAGCTTCTCTTTCATTCCTTTGGTGAGTGCCCAAGTTTCACTTCCATAATTTATGGTGGGGAGTATTTTACGTTGCAGACAAATTGGGACATTGGTCCTCAGTATGTGATTATATTTCCTGAATGCTATCCATCTGAAATTTATTCTTCTCTTGGCTTCCAGCCATTTATCATATATATATATATATCCAATATTTTAAATTAAATAAACCATAAGCCAGTAGTACGGCAAAAACTGTAGAGCGAAAATTAACATAAAAATAACCCAAATAAACAAACGAACGAAAAAAGAGAATAGACACAATAGTAGCCCGATAACCCTTGTATAATTTCGAGTTTTAAATCCGATTAATAAAAACTATACAAATTTTAGGATAATGCCAATTATATAATAATTTAGGGGTACTCCCCCGAGAGGTACCAGTTCCGAAAGACGTGAAATATCACCAAACGAGGGTTAAAGGAACTACCAAACGATAACAAAATCAAAATAAATATAGACTGACCATCATGCCCCATATCGACAGAGGACCACGAGGCCAATAATGGTCATGGAATCGCTGCATTTCAATCGCTATACAAATCGTCGCCATGGTGAAAAGATCGAAGTACCAATTCGCCCTCCCTCCTCCGATCGATCCACCAGTGCAGAGGATTTGCACGGCGGTGGTCCTTATGCAGCCAAAAATAAACTATAGAACTAACAACACTCTAGAGCAGAGCCACACCACTGACATACTGTAAACTGAATCAGCTTATATAGAAGAAAAAAATGAAAATAGATGCGACACAGGCGTTGCTAAATTAGCATATCGACCCATTACTATTGAATTGTATTAAATGTTGACGAAAGTTAAATTATAATAAAATGAATAAATAATCAAGCATTCATTAGAGGCAGCAACATGCAATTCCTCCATATGAAGCCGAAATATATACTATCATTGAATTATATTAAATATTAACATAAATTAAATTATAATAAAATGAATAAATAAATAAATAATTAGGCGTTCATTAGAGGCAGCGACATGCAATTCCTCCATATGAAGCTGAAATACATCCAATATTTTAAATTAAATAAAATAAACCATAAGCTCTAGAGTGCTGTCAGTTCTATAGTGTATTTTTCGCTGCATTAGGACCACTGCCGTGCAAATCCTCTGCACTGGTGGATCGATCGGAGGAGGGAGGGTGAATTGGTACTTCGATCTTTTCACCATGGCGACGATTTGTATAGCGATTGAAATGCAGCGATTCCATGACCATTATTGGCCTCGTGGTCCTCTGTCGATATGCGGCATAATGGTCAGTCTATTTTATTTTAATTTATTTTGATTTTGTTATCGTTTGGTAGTTCCTTTAACCCTCGTTTGGTGATATTTCACGTCTTTCGGAACTGGTACCTCTCGGGGGAGTACCCCTAAATTATTATATAATTGGCATTATCCTAAAATTTGTATAGTTTTTATTAATCGGATTTAAAACTCGAAATTATACAAGGGTTATCGGGCTACTATTATGTCTATTCTTTTTTTCGTTCGTTTGTTTATTTGGGTTATTTTTATGTTAATTTTCGCGCTACGGTTTTTGCCGTACTTATGGCTTATGGTTTATTTTATACAGCTTATGGTTTATTTTATTTAATTTAAAATATTGGATGTATTTCAGCTTCATATGGAGGAATTGCATGTCGCTGCCTCTAATGAAAGCCTAATTATTTATTTATTTATTCATTTTATTATAATTTAATTTATGTTAATATTTAATATAATTCAATGATAGTATATATATATATATATATATATATGTTACCGCTAATGACTTTTCCCAGATAAGTATATGAATCCACCTTTTCAATTACTGCTACTTCAATGATTATAGCCCTTTCTGTGGCATACTTGTTCATTATTATTTTTATTTAACCATATTCATCTTTAGTCAGAAATCCCTACTAATGCTGCATAACTGATTACGATTTTCCTCTAATTCTTTGGAATCGTGGCTTATGACCACAATGTCATCTGCAAATCGTAAATGGTTTAGGTACTCTCCCTTCACATTGACTCCTTTCTGCAACCAGTCCAAACTTCTGAAGGCTTCTTCAAGGGCAGCAATAAACAACTTCGGAGATATTGTGTCACCTTGTCGAACTCTTTTCTCAATTTTAAATTTGGCACTGTCTTTATCTGATCTAATAAAGGAGGTAGCGTTCTCATATATTTTCTTCAAAATCATAATGTGTGGGGTGTCTATGCCTTGCTTTCCAGTGCTCGAAACAAATGCCTTATGCTGTATGGAGTCAAATGCCTTTTCATAATCCACAAATGCCAGGCATAATGGTGTTTTATATTCATTTGCTTTCTCTATTAGTTGTGATATTACGCGAAGGTGATCCGTAGTTGAGAATCCTGTCCTAAAGCCAGCTTGCTCTTTTGGTTGATTCTCGTCAAGTATTCTTTCTAACCTGTTAATAATGACCCTTGTTAACAACTTGTAGATGTGGGACAACAAGCTAATTGGTCTGTAATTTACAATTTCTGATTTATCTTCTTTCTTACGCAGCAAAACTATGATTGCATTATTCCACTCCTTAGGCGTCACACCTTTTCTGATGCATTTTGTGAAGAGTCTTGCCAGTTTTTATGTTATGTCTCTTCCTCCAAATTATAACAACTCTACAGTAACTTCACTTTCCCCTTGGCTTTCTGATTCTTCATTTACTTATTTACTTCAATGCATGTTCTACCTCATCAGGAAGGATATCGGGTACGTTGTATATGTTGCTAATATGTGATCCATCTTCCCTACTCGTTACATCATTTCCTCCTTCCTTATATAATTCTTTATAGTAGTCTTTTGCTATTTGAATTATGCCTTCTCTGCTATAAGTTATAAGTACATCATCTGTTCTTCAGTTTTATTAGCCTATATCAATAAACGTCTGCAAAGTCACTTACATCGCATGTGATATACGTGATTTCTGGAGAATTCAATCTACAACCCCATCTGCACCAGCTGACTGCATATTGACTTCGTAGCTACCCAACAACTGCCTTGATCTGATCGTTACATGTGCAGTTTCTTCTGATTTCTTCTATTGCTTTTAACATCTGGCCATAAGCATACAATATATTAACCACTATCGCCCACAGAATGAAAGAATCCTCGTGGATAGCACACTATCAACGTTTTTTTTTCTACACCAGCTGAAATAGACCTGCATTTTTTGAGTCTATTTCACAATGTGGTTGAATTGCAATTTTTTTTCCTCTCCCGGAAACTCGGGTCTTTGTCTGGCAAACAGGTAAATCGACCATAGGCATACTATATACAGCGCGATATGACATAACTCTCTGATGCTCCTAAAATCCTATAACTATCCTCACAACACAACGCACAGCCACCATCAGTCCGAATGAATAACTGCGATATAACACAAAACATAAGAAAGTCAGCTCCGAATTGCTTCGGTTTCCAACAAATCCCAAACATAAAGATATTTTAGGAAATATTCATATCGTTCAGTAACAAATAATCATTGCCATCAATAAACCTGTCAATTTTTCTAGTACCAGTAACGACGAAATTTAATGATCAAATACCTTAGTATGTTTCTCATGGGTCCGCTTATACACAGATTTAATGGAATCCAACAACATGCATCTTTCCAGCTCAACAGATTAAATTTTTCAGGCAACCACCGAAAACGAATGGTGGGTGGAGCTTAATTATTTAGGTCAGTTGCAAAAGCCTCTATCCTTATTAAGCTCGAGAAGGGTATCATATTCCCTGTCCACACATCACAACTACGACATTGGATCCATTATGACATGAAAAGGCCTTCAGCTAAACTATCGTTAGCCTTCTGTACACCACCAAGAGAAATTTGCAACATTTCGAATCAAGTGAAGTGACAGCCCTCGCGGGTTTCATAGTGGATACGACCGCTGTTCTCCTACATCATGTGTAAAAGGCCAGATTCGTATTCCGACAAGACGGGAGGAATTTTTATACACTTTATTTCACCATATGAAATAAAGCACATAATAATCACGAGGTATTTCGCTAGAATAATAGGCTACTCGACCATAGAATACACATAATTTACAGGCATACTGACGTCTAGCGGCCTAATTTACTTTGTGGAAAAAAAAAAAGACAAACTTCATATAGGAGTAGTACATATATTTCTAAAGGAAAAAATTTACAATTACAATAACTGATAAGGTTATGCTGAGGACAATTTAAATTTTAAGCCAATGCATGAATTTCATGTACGCGAAAGAAACTTTGCGGTCAGCCCATGTACTGTAATGATATCGAAATAAAAATAGTTATTTAATTTTGCATATTTATAAGAGAAGTTTACCATCAAGCCAAGCGCTTTTTAATTTTAAGAATTTTGAATAATTGGTTGTTGGGCCAATGTTTTCAACGAAACAATGATTTCATGATCGTACCAAAAATGTGTCATATTACATGTTACTTTGTTCGAAGATGGAAGAAATTTCTCGTTATAAAAAGATGGTGTCGTATGCCATGCAATCAGCGATTTGTTGAAAGAATATTTAGGCTACCACATTATTTCGAAACTATTATGGCTACCAAATTCCTCCATCTTTGCAACCTAAGCATTAATTTTGTGTAGAACGTTTAGAAAAAAGTGTATAACAGAATAATCCACAATATTTGATGAAACTTATACAAAATACTGAAATCGTCATCCAAACGGAGACCTTGTGACACTTCGGCGAGTGGAGGATCATATGGCAAACAGAACAGATACGTGCTTACAAGAAGGTGGATATTTTCAACATTTACTGTGATTATTATCTAGCTGTATAAAACTTTTGTAAAAAATAAGTAATTTCATTTTTTTAAATTGGCATTATTTTAACTCTTGAATGGAATATAAAGAGCCGTTTTCTATCTGTAACGTTTACTTTTCGCAATGAACAAGCTACACACACTTTAGTAAAACAGCAAAATTTTTTGTTGTTTTTTTAATTGCAGTACTTAAATTTGACAGTCCTAAAGGTCACTTGGCAGCATGGAACGTACCGCTGACTTATATAAGATTGCTAGACTTCCACCCTGAGTATGGAAATTTTGTTTTGTTTTGAGGTACTGATGCCGATGCGTTTCTGCACTTATTAAAGCCTCATTCTGAATGCAGTAAAAGTACCACCTCTTAGTGTTATCTTTACGCTCTACCATCTTTTATTATCAAATTAAAACTTCCTGCTTTTTAGACAACGTAGCTGTTTCCTTCAGAGCATTCACTCTAATAATATCAAAGTGTTCGTTTGTTTCCAAGCATTCATTAAAGTGAATTACCCATTAGTACTAATACCGCATATCATAAGGTGCGTTAAAGATAATGATTGCACAAAGACGCTACCTTGCTAATATTTTATGCTTTAAAGCGTTTCAGGACTGAGTGATTGAGGACAGAGCTATAATGAAATTTCCGTCTAGAAACACTGATGCAGGGAGCGGATGGCTATCGCGACAGATGTTCCTGATGATCACGTTAATTTCTGTTCAGTCTAATATTACACAGAAACCCACATGGATCAATTCTCTAGAAATTAGACCATCCACCAAAGCCAGTGGACAACAATGACAGACATTTTCAGCTTGCTTTAAAACCCATTCACAGATTAAACACGAAAGATTTTATCACGTTAGCATTACTTTTCTTGTCCCATTTAAGTAGTTTGTTTTCGTGGTTAATAGAAGGCGCAGCTAATTTCTATTCAACTTTTGCTTTCAAACAAACTAAACATGCGTAGATCTCTTTTACATTTCAAGTATGAAGGCATGTGTTTGATTTAAATGAATCAAAGAAATAACAGAAATGATAATAATCATAAAAGAACATCCATTTTTATATGCAATATTCTCTTGGAATCAATATAAAGTCTTCTCCTACACTGCAGTTCAGTGTACTTAGCATTTGATGCAAGAAAGCAAGCTTATGCAGCATCAGCCAAAAAAAAAAAAAAAAAACCACTTCACCCCTCTGTTCGTTCGAAATACCTGTGCAGCTGAGCCTTAAATTTATTTAGGCTATCAACCTCCACCGCAAGGGATGGAAGTCTGTTCCACCAACCAACCACCCGCTGGCTAAAGGCAAATTTCCGCACGTCAGGAAAGACAGATGTAGGATACTACATCTGTCTCAATTTGAATTTATGCCCTCTCAGGTGATTATTCTGAGATAGAGGAAGAATCCCATCAGCATTGAGCATGCTCAAACCATTCAAGGCTCTATACACCTCTATCAGATCACCTCGCTGGTGCCTAGTCTCCAGACACTGTAATTTGCAAAACTTAAGCCTTTCTTCGTAAGAGCACCCCCTTTGTTCCATTCACTAATCATGTTGCCCTTCTCTGTACTCGTTCCAGCAGCTTTACATCCTTCTTGAAATGAGGCCTCCAGACATATACAGTATATATACAGTACTCTAGGTGTGGCCTGACCACTGCCTTATACAAGGGAATAATCACCTCCTTATCGCTGCTAGAAAAATTCCTGTATATCATTGACAAGACACCATGAGCTACTCTTGCAGCCCGTCTGCACTGCTCAGAGAACTTCATATCTGCCTGCACAATTACCCCCAGGTCCTTTTCATTCTCTACCACTGTCAGTGTAGTACCACAGAGTAGATACGTTGCTCTGGGGTTGCTGTTTCCCATATGTAGTACTTTACATTTGTCAATGTTAAACTTCATTTGCCACCTCTCAGCCCATCTGCTCAACCTTTCCAGATCCTGTTGCAGCAGCATAGTGTCAGTAGTGTCCTTGACAACCCTGCCAACCTTCGTATCTTCTGCAAACTTGGACATTAAGCTTGATATACCATCATCAATATCATTTATAAATACAGAAAACAATAATGGACCCAACACTGAACCCTGAGGGACTCCACTAATAACATTAGTCCACGATGAGCAGTGTCCACTGATTACCACTCTCTGCCTTCTCCCCCTCAACCACCCCTTTATCCATAGCAGCAATTTGCCCCCAATGCCACACTGCTCCAATTTGTACAGCAGTCTTCCATGTGCAACAGTATCAAAAGCCTTTCTAAGATCCAAGTATATAATATCAAAGTTATTCCCATTATCCAGTTCTTTTGTACGACTGCATTGGTCAGGCAAGACTTTCCCTTAACAAAACCCTGCTGTGTCCGAGCTATAACTGGAGTCTTGTCTAGATGATCCTGCAGTGCTTCTTTAACTAGTGCCTCCATAAATTTTCCTGGAACAGGAGTTAAACTAACAGGTCTATAATTACTTGTGTCAGCCTTTGATCATCCTTTGTGAATTGGGGTCACATTTGCACTTATCCAGTCTGTGGGTACCTCCCCTGAGTCCAAGGAAGCTCTCATAATTATGGCTAAGGGTTTGCTTACTTCCTCTGTTGCCTCCTTTAATATAACTGGATAGATCCCATCCACCTCAGGTGCCTTTCTTGTGTTTATCTTCAACAATTTTTCGTCCACTTTACTCTCAGTTATTACGAGATTCTCTAGCTTACTGCCAGAGTTGAATACATCTCTGGCATTTCCCCTCGCTGAATAACTCCTCATGTGTGAATGTTGATGCAAAATATTCATTTAGTTTGTTAGCTACCTGAGCAGGGTCATCAACGGTTGACCCATCGATATCAAGTGGACCAATCTGATTCATCCCCTTACTTCTAGAGTTTACATAAGTAAAGAACTCTTTGATGTTTTTCTTTGCATTCCTTGCCAAAGATTTCTCGTAATCTGCCTTCGCCTGGCTAACCTCCTTTGTAACTTGGTTACAGATCAACTTGTATCTATCATAGGCTGCTGTGTCACGTGTTAATTTGTATGTATCCCATGCATTTTTATTCTCTGCCAAATGTCTCATTAGTTCATCTGACATCCATTTAGGCCTAAACCACCTTGAACAATATTTCTTAGTTGCTATGTAAAGCCTAGTAGCTTCCAAGATAAGTTCTTTGAATGCTTCCCGTTTTGAATTTGCTGTTGGTAACATCATCAGTTGGTCCCACTGTATAGAATTTAAATACTGTCTCAGTCCATCGTAGTCACCTTTACGAAAGCAATAACCCTTCCCTTTACCCCTAATGGTGGTTACCTCTTTGAGTAAATCCCACTTCAGCACACTGTGATCACTGCCACCTAGTAGTTCATTTATCTGCAGATTCTTAATGCATGAAGAATCACTGCTGATAATCAAATCAAGAGTATTCTTCCCTCTAGTTGCCTCCTGAACATGCTGATGTAGAAAACAATCATCCAATAAATCCACAAAAGCCTTGCTAGTGTGTGAGTGACCAGCCCCCAAATTCCAGTCAATATCTGGGAAATTAAAATCCCCCATGATAAGACTCTCTGATTTACTGGCCCACTCGATTTCCCTGTACAGTTTCTTGTTATACTCATCAGAGTCATTAGGCCTATAGCACACTCCTACTCTCAATTTTGAGCTCCCAATGCTTGTGACACCAAACTGACTCGACACTGCACTGTCCAGCGATGTCGACTGGCTTCACTTCCTTGGATTTTATGTGTTTCTTAACTAATAGCATAACCCCTCCTCCCTTCCTATCCTTTCTGTAGACGTTGTACTCTCCAAATTCCAGTTCTGCATCCCTTGTATTTGTATCTGTCTGACACCACGTCTCTGATATCCCAACAATATCTGCCTTTGATGTTTTGAGCAATACCTCAAATTCATCAAATTTATTTACTAAACTCCTAGCATTGGTGTACACGCAAGTATACCTGCACCTGTTTCTATTCTTAGCTACCCTAACACAACCCATGTGTTTACTTGTACCGCAATGGCTCCCAGCAGTCTCTGAAATATCCTTGTTTTTCAGGCTTCTGCTCATTCCAATAGAAGCAGTGCAAGAATCACTTTCACCTCTGCCAGTGGCTACTGTTAATCTATTAGTCCTTGTATCCCCCCAAGCTAGCAGTTTTCCGACCCACCTGACACTGCCTCGATAGCATCAGCAAATATTCTTGCACCCTTTCTATTTAAGTGTATCCCATCCCTGTAGAAGCAGTCTCTCCTGTTAACAAGTACAGTCCAGGCTGAAAAAAAATTCTACACCTTGAGCCTCGCACAATCTTTCCCGGGCCGAATTGATCGGCAAGGTTCTCATCATTTACTCCCTCCTATCGTGTCTGGGCAGAATTGCAGACAATTTCAAATTAAACTCTAATTCACGGCTTTTTTTCAACAGTGTTATAAACTGTTATAAACAACTTTGTTCTGCCTTTGGACTGACAGGGTTGCATATATTCTTTAGCAAAACAGCAAAGCTGTTTTGTTGAAAAATCTTATAGCTCATATTATCTCGGCGCATATTATACCTTACGCAATCATATGTATCTATCTTGTATATAATCACGCGAATATCACTAGAATGTCTTTTGTATGCGGAGGATTAAAATGAAAACGGCAGATAATTAGTTTCTAAATCTTTAGACATCTTCTCATAATATTTAGATTCAAACTTTTTTTTTTGTCTTCCTTATTTTAAATGTGTAGATCCTTCCAACAAAAAAAAAAAAAAAAAAAAAAAAATTGTGCGTGTGCCAAGCACGCGCGGTAGATGTTGTTATGTTAAGCATCCTTCGCGTTTCTTTTAGGTATTTTTATTTGTATATATATTGATTACAAAATGAAAGAGCTTTTGTATTGTGAATATTATATTGATCATTCTCAATTTTCCATAATTTCTTTTGGAAGACAAGACACAGTTGATTTATGGTAGCTAAAGTAAGAGACGTATATTTGTGATTTTAATGAACTTGATCCTTAAACTAGCCTTCCTAAGGATAGTTCCAAACTCGACCTACTACTCAGCCCAATGTAAGTGCGATATATTCGCTTTAATTTGACAGCTACGTAAACCTACAGTGTTCTTGACTCTCAGTTCCAATGAAATTGGTTAGATGCGTGTTCTCATGTAAATAGTAGTTCCAAGATCGATATTTGAAATGGCTATGCCATCGTAATCGCCATGCTAGTGCTCCTGATCTAAAACTGGACTTCGAGATGGCCTCTGGTGTTGAAACAAGTGCACGAACTATCCAAAGACGGCTTTCGGAATGTGGTCTGCATGCCTATCGGCCCAAGAAGAAGCCTTTGTTGACCAAACAAAATGAGGAAAAAGCGACTTGCTTGGGCTAAAACATAAGGAAAAGGAGCTTGATCATATAAACTCATCTAGTGGTGATGGAGAAGCGCCACTGTTGGTTGGAGGCACTGCTAAACTCAACACTTGATTTTCTGTTTGTCTTTTACGCAATCCGGTAGTCTTTTTCATTCTCGTGCACTCATTTCTACCTTCCTCTTTATTTCCTTAGGTGTCGTTTGCTGGATGCTCTCGAGAACGCTCTGCACTTCACTTCGGCATCATTGAACACCTCTCAAGAAGAAGTAAACAGATTGTATGATGAATACAAAACTCTCAAAAGAAAATACGTAAAATTCTTTTACGAAAGAAAATTGCAATCCTGGCACAATTTTGTCCGTACATCTGGGAATAATAATCCTTGGGGTGTCATTTATAAAATTGCTAAAAATAAATGATCCTAGATGACATTTTTAACACCATTACCCCCAACAGTATGGAAACGCTTACACTAACAGACTCCATAAATACCACTTTGGACCAACAGCTGCCTAATGATGATCTCACTATTGACACTTCGTACCATCTATCTATTCGAGATTTAAACCAAAAATACAAATTAAACCAAAAGTTTAAACCAAAAATATTTAAACCAGAAAATACTTTATAAGAAACAAGTCCATTAACTGCAGAGAAAAAACAATTACTTCAATCCTGAATAAAATTCAGTCAAACAAATGACCTGGCTATTTATCAAACATTTTTAGGACCTAATGCCCAAAGTCCTACTTAAATTATTCAACTACTGCTTAAATACTCGAACGGTTCCTAAATCCTGGAAACACGCCATTCTTAAGATTTTACATAAACCTGGTAAACCACTGGACAATGCCAGATCCTACCGTCCCATAGTATTGCTCTCACACCTTGGAAAAGTTTAGAGAGACTAATCGCTAATAAAATTACCGCATTGCAGGGAGCTACAAGTTCCACATCCTCTCTTCAATAAGGTTTTAGGCAAGGGCTTGAATGAAAAGACGCCACCGTATTGATAGCTCCACTTCCAAGTACGTTATGGCAATCTTTATTGACTTTGAGGGCGCTTTTGATACCTTATGGTGGGAGAGCGGCCTCAGTAGACTTCCTTCCAATCATTGCTCTCTTCAGCTTAATAAACTTGTTAGAAATTACTTTGCTAATCGCACTGTCACCCTCATCACTAAAAGCACGAAGATTCACACATTTTGGGTTCCTTGATGTGGAACCTGGTTCTCGATGAGTGGCTGCTTAGGACCACTGAATTTCAAAATGTGCAACAACTTGCATATGCAAATGACCATTGTCATTTTGGTGAATGGAAACTCAAGATCTGATTTAGAACTGTATGCCAATAGAGTACTCCTTGAACTATCGTCTTGGACCTCTAAGAACAAATTGAAATTATCCCCAACCAAATCCAAGATTATGGTTTTAAGCACAAAATAGACTATGGCAGACCACCACTTGTAAAACTTGACAAGAATTCAATTCCGTTTGTCCGAAGCACCAAATTTTTAGGAGTCATCATCGATGACCACTTTTCCTTTACTGCATATATTCAATACCTATCCGTCAAAGTTAAGAGTTTTGCCGCAATGCTGCTCAGAATTACCAGACAAGGCTGGGGATTGAACACCAAAATACTACATTTATTTTATAATGCTGCCATAATCCTAATTACAACCAATGCTGTCAGTCTTTGGTTTATAATTACTGCACTTAAAACTGTAAAAAAAAAAGTTATCTACTATTCAAAGTTGTTTTCTTTTTTTCTTCGCTTACTTCACGTTTTCCGAACAACATCACTAACACCTGCACTACTTGAATAATGCGCTACCTGCGCAACAGCTCATCCGCGCTTAAAATCTCTAATCTTATGATTTTACCTTAATTGATACTTAGCCATTCTCCCTACTTGACAAGTCAAGTTTCGGGGTAATGTTAACACCCTTTGCCCCGGGGAGGTGGATCTCTACTATCCATAAGTAAACTCTTGTTTAATGGCAAACGTAAAAGCATCTAACTCCAATCGATTGTGATTCTTGATAGCCAATACAACTAAAAATAATTTTGTATTTTTAATTTTATTTTATAATTTTTTTTCATAATCTTCTATATTTTTTTAACTCAGCAATAGCTAAAGAAAACTCATCAGTACAAAATAGCTCTGATATAAATAGCTCAAAATATAAATAAAATAGCTCAAATATAAATGAAAACAAAATAAAAAAATATAAGTAAAAATAAAAATATAAATAAAAATAGCTCAAAATATAAATAAAATTTATCAGCCCAAATTAAACTCCTATAAATCTATTTATATATGTACATATTTACAATATATACAATCCATTAATTTCTCAATCTTATATTTCTTATTTCATTAATTCTCTTAGCATAATAACGTTTTCCGCACCAAAAAAAGAAAAAAAAATGATATCATGGTTCCCTGTAAATGATTACATCTACCCATATATTTATTGCGTGTGTTCTCTGATCGATTTGCCTGTTTGCTGGACGAAAAAACCCCAGTCTCTGGGGATAAAAAAACCTTGTTATCTACGCTTGAGACTGACTAACTCAGCCACGGAGTGAAACGTTTGCCGCACAAAGAAAACAAAAAACAAACAAAAAAAACTATATTATTTTTAGGCCACTCTAATAATTAAATTCATCTGTCGTGATGTGTATCTTGTGTCTGTTAATTGCGTGTGTTCTCTGGTCGATTTCTCTGTTTGCTGGACGAAAAACTCCAGTTTCTGGGGTAGAAACCTTGCTATCTACGCCTGAGACTGAATAACTCAGCCACGGAGTGAAAAAATTCCACTAAAGTTCATCGTCTCATCGACGGGAATCGAACCCGGGCTTTTTCCACCCGGTGTGGAGAGGCCGGTGACGATAACACTCTGCTACCCGCGCAGACAACGTTTGCCGCACAGTATCGACTCCAGCTCTACAGACTCCTGGGGGCACTTATCACTTGACCTGCATGTTGTGTTTAGAGGTCTTTGTTTTTACATCCGCCGAGGCATTTCTACGGAATTTCAGGGAATCATTGTTAACCCTCAGGCTGATCCTGAAACTGAACGAATCTGATGCTTGAATTTGCTAGTCAGTGCCTGGCAGAATAGATGGAATTCTACCGAAAAAGGAGCCATTACAAAAAAATTCGTTCCTAACGTTATTACACTACTTCCATCATCCGCCAGAAAATGTTTTTCGCCTTCACTGTTTACCTCCTACATACTAACTGGACATGGTTCGCTTAACGCAAAACTTTACCAATTCAGACATTCAAATACGGTCTCCTGTCTATGTGAGCTAGCGGAAGACTCTTCTCACGTCCTTTTTGAATGCTTCATTTACGAGGACCTAAGACTGGCTCTTAAAGCAACAGTTCACACTTGTCTCGTGGTTGCGAGGAGCTGCTCATATCTATGAATAATTTCCAGGCCCTTCAAACCTTCTGCAATGCAGCTTTTAATCGTAGAAAGGCTTTCAACCGCAATGTTAATGAAAGCAATCAAATTGAAAACACATCATAAATGAAAATATAACCTGTTGCCTTCTCTATTGTTCTGATGACATCGTGTACAAAATTTTGCTAGATATTCAAGAACACGCGAAAAGGAGGTTTTAACTGATGCTGCATTTTTCTAGCTTATCTTTGATCAAGACTCTCCGCAACTCAATCCTTCCTCTGCACAGTTATATTGCCATCAACGAGTGACTTCTGATACCACTCCAGATTAGATTTAATATAGAATTTGCTCCTACCTTGCTGAGTGTGCTTTGCATTGAGTGACTGTTGAGGTTGGCCATGGTACATTCGTAGTTGAGGCCTACCTCCCCGTGGTGTAGACGGACACTGGGCAGGCTTTCCAGGTGAGCGCCTGCCTGGTGACAGAACGGCCAGAAACAACTAGACAACACAAAAACACACGCACTGCGCAAACAGCATTTACGCGCATTTCTGACCTTGTACAGAGCTCTGTATTCATCACAGTGTACAAATGCAGAGTTGGACTTTCGTTCAGGTGCCGTCCTACATAAGATACTATACATTTCGACATTGTTGAACACCTTTTCGAAATTATTGATGCGTAAACATCTATAGCGGCACCTAACAATGGAATATAACGAAAATGTGAAACGAAAAAAGGAACTATTGACAAATATTTGTATTGTTGCAGTCATATAACAAATATTTGTATTGTTACAATCATATAAAAATATTTGTATTGTTGCAGTGATATAACAAATACTTGTATTGTTGCAGTCATATGACAAATACTTGTATTGTTACAGTCATATGAGAAATACTTGTATTGTTGCAGTCATATGACAAATACTTGTATTATTACAATCATACTATTCAATGAATGACTACAGTCAAATGGGCAATTAGGAATGGTGGCACACCCATAAATTTTGTTTGGATAAAATAGTGGACATGGTGTGTAACTGTCAGCGGTACCACTGGTTCCCCCACAAAACCGCATAAGAGTGTCACTGTGAAGAAGCAAAACTGCCATGGCCAGATGAAGTTGTCAGTAGTATAGGTATCGTGAGAATAGTTTTGTGTCGTTCATCTGGCCTCTTAGTTACTGGAAGGGCCCGACACCAGAAAAGGGCCATTCCAACATCCATCCATGGCACGAGGAGCCGGACCAGGACAGTAGAGGGAAGCCTGTCGGGGTGAACCCCTCTTGCCTAGGAATGAGGGAGAGGACCCAGGAAAAGAAGTTAGGGAAGTGGGAAGGGGGAGAAAAAGCGGGTTCCACAAGGAGGGGTTTCTCAGACGAGTAGGAAATCAGAGGCCACTAGTGGGAGAACACCCAAAGACAGGTGAGTGAGGACAGCAACAGTACATGGTAGAGGTGATAGAGATAGAGACAGGAGTAAGTGCCAGAAGACGACAGAGGAAGGCACCCCTACCCAAAAAGGAAAGCGCATCACAAGGCGGGGGCTGAGAAGTCCCACGTCAGCAAGAGATTGAACCTCGGAGGGTTATCATGAAGTTGACGTTCAGCGCTTTAGAGAACAGAACAGGGTTCAGGCAAAGGTGGTCTATTCTGGAGGTGGTGGGACCACAGGAGTGGGAGAGCGGCCAGAAGATTCCTTCTTGAATAAGCGGTGCAAAATTGTATGAAGGCATTGAATGCTTTCTTATTTCCAGTTAGAGAATGAGGTGGATCTGGAAGTTGGTCTGGAGAAAGAGCTGCTGTCTGAGGTCAAGGTAAACTGTGCAGTCTTCCAGGATGTGTATCGAATCTTCCCTCTCACCACACAGGCAAATGTCATTTTCAGCAAAGCCAAGCTGTTTGAGACGGACTTTAATGGAGCCTTGACCGGTCAACATAAAAATGATTTCCAGATTTGGAGCAAACCAAGCTAAGGTATGTTAGTCTATGTCGCTAATGTCAGGAATGAACTTTCTTGTGGCTTCGCCTTTCCAACCAGACAATCAGTGGGTCTCCCATAAATTGATAAATTTTGACTACAAACTCTACTTATTCAAAAAAGTGATTGTCCTCTGCAAGGGTGGATATATAGTACTGAGAAAGTTAGTTTGAATGCTAGACCCGGCTGCATGTAGTAGGCCACAGAAGGCAATGTAGAGATCTAGTGGAGGTTTCTAGAGAACACCTGGAGAGCTGGAGTGGATGTGGTTCTGCAAGCCCTGGTCATACGTAATAAGAAGAGCCATTGGATTTCATTGACTTTGTTTGCAATGTTATTCTGTTTGCCCTGTGAAACCAACTTGTTATCAGGAGGAAAACAGCAGCATACATGAGACTGAAGGACCACCCTTTGAGACGCCAGTCCTTGGGGGTGACCCTAGCGAGCCTGAACGTACTTATTTACTTTAGCTTTGATGTAGCTTTGATTTATCATCCAATATGACTCCGAGATATTTTATTGTGACACAGGATTTGAGGGATGCATCCCGAATAACTGGAGGTGTTTGGAGAAAATGTACAATAAGTCTGTACAATTATATAATATAAAACGAAACATTCCCATGGAGGCTCAAGCCTCCTGAACCGTCTACAGGGTGCACCAATGCATCCCCGCCATTTTACGCCAAAATACATCCTTCAGTCAAAACACTCAGTGCTCTACCAACTGAAAAGATGTCTGCCGATTGTCCTCTCGTACACAGTCGTTCCTGACACCGGAAGCTAAAATGCCATCTAACATAATGACCAACAAGCTACTTATGTAGAGTGGTCAATCAGATAAGCTGTTGTGAGAACTTCTGGGACTAGTCACTACATTCAATTGCCCATTATCCTAGAATTGTGAGTACTTGGGTTCGTCGGAGAAAATTATAATATCCAAGAATGACAGAAATTCATTTCCATCTAATTAGCAATTTCCAAATAATTTTCAGCTCCGTGTCGGCTGAGTTTGGAATCATTGTACGGATTGTATGGAACTGAACAGATCTGCTGTCCTGATAAACAGGAATTAGTTCAGAGTGAATCCCTGAAGGATAAAATAATGCAGATAACATTGCTAAGGTTTCACAATGCTTCAACGAGGCCTAGAGGAGAGCGTTCTACGAGCATTCCTGTACACTTTTTTACACATACACTCTTCGACAAAATTACCATAACACGTATAAAAAGTGGCGTTATTGCAGATTGCGATGAAGTGGTACAAAATTTGTTATGGTGGTGTACCATAGAATAACAATGAACTAAGAAGAAAATGAGAAACTTCGGACGGGTATACGGGGCATTTATAGGGGTTGTATAACAATTATCAACAAAGGTCACATTGCAGAAATCGATACAAGATGCTCGAAAACACGTTTACATGACTCCAGTACCGCGTGTGATCCTTCCAAAGACTAAACAGGCCTGACATCTGTGAATCGTTCGATAAAAGGGTATCTATAAGATTCTGTGGAAAAAAATCTTATTCTTCCACCAGCGCAGACCTTAGTTCACCAAGTGACAGAGGAGTTGGATGTTGGCTTGCAATGCAAATCCCTTGGGCTTTGCATTGCAAAGCATTGGATTTAAGTGTGGAATCATGCTGGCCACTGCAGTCTTTGGATATCTTCAGTTTCAAGATGTTTCTTCATGACTTGAGCTCTATGTGCAGTGGCTTTGTCGTGCATGGAAAGAAAATCAGTGCCAACTGCACCCCTAAAAAGTTGCATATAGGAATTAAAAAACTATTATATTTAGGCCACTCGAATAATTAAATTCATCTGCCGTGCTATGTCTTATGTCTGTTAATTGCATATGTTCTATGGTCGATTTGTCTATTTTGCTGGACGAAAAACCCCAGTTTACGCCTGAGACCAACTAACTCAGCCACGGAATGAAAAAAGCTCATTAAAGTTCCTCGCGTCATCGACAGGATTCGAACACAGGCCTTTTCCACCCGGTGTTGGGAGGACGGTGACGATACCACTGTGCAAACAACATATAAGGATTGAGGATCTGTTCTCGGTACCTCTGCGCAGTTGCGGAACCCCTATCAAAAACATGAAGAGGGGCGTGGCCGTTGATTATTATTCCGCCTTACGCGAGAACACTGCTCCACCGTGTTTCCCTTTCAGTGATGTTGGAGGGACAGTACGCATTCCTCGTTTTCTTCGGATGAAATAATATCTAGAATCTGCTTCTAGACTAAAACGGGACTTATCACAGAAGAGAACTGTGCCCCATATGTCAGAACTCCAAGTTCATGGCACTAGTTTGTTTTGCTCTGCTGTGGTTTCAGGTTAATGGGATACAAACCACTGATTTCTTGCGTAGGGTCCACTTGAATTGAGCCTTCTTAGCCCAGGTCGGAGTTGTTTTCACTTGTAGTCGCAGTAACCTCAAGAGAGAGTTCATGACTGGACATCGTACAGTTCTGTCTTGCTGTTAGAGCCAGTTAGCGGTCTATTGTGGTTGACGTAGCCCTCAGGCGACCTTGATCAGCTCTTGTTGCATTCGTTTCTGTATATTGAAACTACTCCCATAGTACACAGACGACACTGTGTGACACATCAAGCTAACGTGCCACCTCCGCTTGCGACTGCTCGGCTTCAAGTAGTCCAATGGATATCTTCAGTTTCAAGCGTAAGATTGAAGAATTCGCGACCGATAGAGCTCCTTTCAAGGGTGCATTATATTGCTATAGACTAGGCAGAATTAAAATGTTACTGAAGAAGAGAATTTAATATGCAGGAAATCTGCGAGTATAGTGCTAAAATCGCGTAATAGGTTTTGGCGTCCGACAGTGTTGTTAAAATTCAATGGTCAGTTGCCATCATTTGTCTTCCGCTCGATGTGGAACCTGCAGCGGAATATATGACAACACACTGATATTATTTATTGTGTGAATCTTGACAAAAACGTTATGAGAGCCGCTTCACTGACAATTAATGCATCATGCAGCGTAAGCCCTAGCAGGATGCCATGGCAACTAATTGTTTCAGTGACCGGTCGGGTGTCAGTTAGCTGTGAAAACGAAAATTCTAAATTACAGCATCTAACCTATTTCTGAAGAAAAGAAAGAATATTGGTTTCAGCTGTAATTTGTAACTATGCTTGGTGTTCTGAGAATCCCGAAGAATGTTATTAAGCGCAACCCAGACATCAAATGCGCTGGTTTCCTCTAGAAATTTCCGCAGAGAATTGAAAATACTTTGTCACAATAAAACCATTGCTCCGTAGCTTATCACATCTTGTACCGTTCAACTAACACCAAACATGAATCTGTAGCTTATCTTTTTACTAGAGTTCTGAATCCCAGAGCCGCCTTAGGAAAAAGAGAAGAAAGGAAAAATAGAAACTATTTTTGACTGATCGCTTATGAAACTAGTTGCAGTAACATTCCTTCTGATTATCATAGCAGACTGCTATTCAGAACTTCATAAATAAACTATTGCACCAATAGAATAATACCTCTATATATAAATTGGATTTTTCTAGCTTCAGATTGATAAAATACCATAATGTTGAGAAAACGGAACAGTAAACCTCTAACGTATCTTCAACAGTACTTTAATACGGCCCCTCATTCCTCTTCCTAAGGTCCCACCTATGGTATGCGTATATTCTTGTTCATTAGGAATTTTCCATTACGCAATGGGTTTTCCTCGACTTAAAAAAAAAATTTCTATTCTAGTCCTTTTGGCCACATTCCGCTCTGTTTTCTGTATCTTCTCTCAGTCCTGATCTCTCCACGCCTTTATGGACTCCATCCATCCATTCCCCCCTTGGTCTTCCTCTCTTCCTTCTTCCTGGTAACATCCAATTCATAATCACTTTTGGAAGTCTATCCTTCTCCATTTTTCTGATATGTCCATACCACTTTGGTCCTCTGCTTGTTTTTATCCCACCTACCTCATTACCGAACATGGATCAATAAAGCACAAATTAACATCCATGGAATCAGAGACAACCCTACTGTACATATGGTGAAATTAAAGACCATCTAGTATATACCTGTTAACATTATAAGGACCTCCGCAGCATCCTGTTTACATACATACAAGACATACTTCAATGAAATTAACACTTATTCATCACAGAAGAAAACTAGTGCTATGGGTTTACTACGTTTACCCAGGGATTCTTTCCGAGACAGAACACCCTATTGCCATCGCAGAATAAGAACTCTCCTAACATCTGATTCCAAACCTCATCTTAGGACCACATAGATGAAATTTCTTCCAATGCATGCCTCACGAGAAGGACGCTCTTCTACGAAACTGAAGAATTCATGTTAGCCATTCAACACCAGAAACTATAGAAAATACATTGCTAAGGAGCATCGTACGTCAGATGGCACATGTCGACGATGCCACCTGGCCTCAGAAACGATCCAACACATCACCACGGGATGCAAGGTGATCTCCCAAGACTGAGTACACTTGTAGACACGACCAGGTAGGGAGGATAAAATATCAGAAGCTAGCAAGGAAATTCCAGTTGATCAAAGAAAGTGTACGGTATTACGAGTACGAATCTCAGGCAGTACTAGAAACCCCAATACACTTGGAACGCGCCCTAGATATGGAGAAGACAGTCCCGTACAACAGACCGGACATAACCATTGTCGACAATAAGGAAAAGGCCATCTATCTGATTGACATAGGGGTGCCGAACACTGGCAACCTCTAGAAAAGCATGAGGAAAAAAATCAGAAAATACACGAACCTAAGACCAAAGAGGTGTGGTATAAGCAACAAATAACGACCATCCCGATCATCGTGTCAACCACCGGCATGGTGCCAAAGACCCTACATAACAGTCTAGCAGCAATAGGTCTCCCAGCGTACACCTACAAGTAATTCCAGAAAGTTGCAATCCTGAACACTTGTAGGACAGTCAGAGAGTTCCTTGATCAACAGTAACACCAGGCATAACAAACAACAACCATCCTGTGTACTTGGTAGCAATACCCGCCACGGGGTGAAACCCGAGTCAGGGAGAAATAATATAAGAGCTACAACATAATAATAATAACGATAATCACCGATTTGTAAAGAGGAATGAAAATTTCCTTCCCCCTACGAGTAAAGTCCCTACAAATGGTGAACCCGACACCATGCTTTCTTTGTTGCCTATTTGCTCTGCATGGAAAATTTCATGACAGATTGATTCATATCTCCTAAATGCATTTCATACTGAACCACTTTTAGTTGCTCTCCTCATAGCTTCAGGATTTTTGGTCACCAAATTCATAATCTTGAAATTCAAGCGTGGCTCGAATTATTAACCACCCTTCCCCACCTTTAAATCATCAAGAAACGTTGCTTGCTTACCTTTGCATACGCTCGTCAATATCATCTATCTTTAAAGAGTTATATTTGCGTAGTCTGCAGAATCCGGGGGTCTCAATTCAATGTGCTTGTAGGCAACTTAAGATACGAAAAATAACTGTTTTTAGTCGTTCGAAAGTAATCTTCTCCCTGTTTTTCGGTTAGAAACAAATGACTTTTCTAAAGAATTCCTCCAAAACGTGGATTACGATGACGCGTTATGAACAAGCTGGTATTCATTGATGAAATGAGATTTGATGTGTCGGGAAGAGCGAATCAGAGCAGTTTTCGAATTTGGAGGAATCGAAAACCAGCAAGGGTTAACTTAACATGAAGGAAACAGTGTCGAGGTCTTTGTGGCAATATCGACAGGGTTTAGGTCAGTACTTAAAAGAAAGTCCTGTTTATTCTCCGACAAAACAATTACATTAGAGAAGTTTAAGATTAATCAATTCGATAATGGATAAAATCATGAATTGCATTTAGCAGTCATGCCGGCTTGAGCCAAGGGTACACAGAAATAAATATTCGACTGTACTCTCGCATTTCACCATTACGCTACCCAAAAATGACGATAAGAATTGTCTACCTCGACATGCTACACAGTTGATTAATGCCAACCCTTTCGATCGTCATCATCATCAACATCATCGGCCATTTCCAATCCACTGCAGGATGAAGGTCTCTCAAGTAACTTTCCAGTTCCTTCTGTTTTGTGCAATGGATATCCATTTACTACCCACGGACCCTTATAATTTCATCAGTCCATCTCCGTCGTTGTCTTCCAGGTTTCCATCTAGCTTCTCTTGGGTACCATTCTGTTATTTTTTTAGTCCATCTGTCATCATGTCTTCGAACTATGTGACCTGCCCAAGACTATTTTAGATCTTTAGTTTGATAAGAAAGTCCTTTACTTGAGTTTACTGCCTAATCCATGTGTTTCTCTTCTTATCCAACAGTGTGATTCATAATATAATTCTTCGATGTGTAGTTCTCAGCTTCTCTTCCATTCTTTTGGTGAGTGCCCAAGTTTCACTTCCATAAGGCATGGTGGGGAGTGTACATTGGTTCATTATTTTACGTTTCAGACAAACTGGGATATTGCTCTTCAGTATATGACTATATTTCCTGAATGCTATCCATCCAAAATTTATTCTTCTCTTGACTTCCAGCCATTTATCATTATTACAGCTAATAACTTGTCCCAGATAAGTATATGAATCCACCTTTTCAATCACTGATCCTTCAATGATTATATTCCTTTCTGTGGCATACTTGTTCATTATTATTTTTGTTTTAGCCGTATTCATTTTCAGTCCGAAATCCTTACTAAATCTGCATAAATGATTAAGATTTTCACCTAATTCTTTGGAATCGTGTCTTATGATCTCAATGTCATCTGCAAATTGTAAATGGTTTAGGTACTCTCCATTCACATTGACTCCTTTCTGTGACCAGTCTAATATCCTGAAATCTTCATCAAGGACAGCATTAAACAACGTCGGAGATATTGTCTCCCCTTGTCGAACTCCTTTCTCAATTTTAAATTTGCTACTGTCTTTGTCTAGTCTAATAAAGGAGGTAGCGTTCTTATATATTTTCTTCAAAATCATGATATATGGACTACCTATGCTTTGTCTTTCCAGTACTCGAAACATTGCCTTATGCAGTATGGAGTCAAATGCCTTATCATAATCCACAAATGCCAGGCATAATGGTGTTTTATATTAATTTGCTTTCTCCATTAGCTGTGATATTATATGAAGGTTGTCCCTAGTTGAGACTCCTGACTTAAAGCCAGCTTGCTCTTTTGGTTGATTCTCATCAAGTGTTCTCTCTAATTTGTTAGTAATAACCCTTGTGAACAATTTGCAGACGTGGGGGCTTTCTGATTCTTCATTTTCTTAAACGCATGTTCTACCTCATAAGGAAGGATATCGGGTATGTTGTGTGTGTTGCTAATTTGTGATCCATCTTCCCTACTCGTTACATCATTTCCTCGTTCTTTATATAATTCTTTATAGTAGTCTTCTGCTATTTGAATTGTGCCTTCTCTGCTATTTACAAATACACCATCTCTATTCTTTAGTTTTAAGTGTCATTTGCTTTTCTGTATTACTGCTCATAGCTGTATTACTGCTTTTCTGTATTACTGCTCATAGCTGTATTACTGCTTTTCTGTAATACTGCTCATAGCTGTATTACTGCTTTTCTGTATTACTGCTCATAAATCTTATGTGTTTTCTGAGTCTCTTTGTAATGGCTTTGCATTACTCAGTATACTCAATTTTCTCCTTGTCAGTGTTTATCTTGCTCTTCATTTGTCGTCTTCGGTTCATCATGACAAGCATTTCTTGACTAATTTTTTCTTCTTTGGATTTCTTTTTACCTTATAGGTTTCTTGGGCTTTATCACTTTCAGAAAGTTGTAATATTCCTCGTCGATATCTTGGTCCTGAACAGTCTGCAGAAGCTGAAACTTGTTCTTAAGTTCCAGTACATACTGATTTTTTCTCCTCTTCTGTTATATCAAAGACCGTATTATTTACTCGAGTCAGTTTTTTTCCTTTCTTTTCTTACATTTATATCAAGTGTGCCTCTTACCGCTTTGTGATCACTTCCAACCTTGTTCAGGACTTTAATATCATTCACGATATCTCTTCTGTTAGTGAGGATGAAGTCGATTTCATTAGTTGTTAATCCATTTGGGCTCTTCCATGTCCACTTTCTGTTTACTCTTTTCTTGAAAAAGTGTTCATTACTGACATTCCTCGAGATTCTGCAAATTGCACAAGTCTTTCACCTCTTTCATTTCTTTCACCAATTCCAAAATCGCCTATAGTTCCCCTTTCTGCGTTTTTTTTTTTTCTCTTTCCAATTTTAGCGTTGAATTCTCCATAATGATAGTGTAGTGATTTTTCTGTTCATCTAGAAGACTCTCAATTTCGGTGTACATTTCTTCAACCTCTTCATCATCATGGCTTGACGTTGTTGTATAAATCATTATAACCTTTAGCTTATACCTCTTAGAAATCCTGAGTAGTAGTCTTGACACCCTTGGTGATGTACTTTTGAATTACAAAATGTTGTTTTTTTATATCTTTATTGACCAGAAAGCCATCTCCACCATGTTCTTTTCACTGTTTCCATTGCTGTACAGCAGATTTCCACTTGATAAACTTATAAGGGATTCGTTTCATCTTCTTGTTTCAGCCAAACCGATCACATTCCAATTCACATTTTATAATTCCTTTTCCAGCTCTAATATCTTATCTTTACCGATGAGCGATCTTACGTTGTAATAGGCCAAGTTAAGTTTCCGTTCATGGCAGCCTAGTCGTACCTAGAGATTCTTAGCACCCTCTGCTTCCCCTCTGATCCTTTAGCTGTCGTAAGAGGGGTAGTGAAAGCTGCTGGGGACTGAGGGCCATCTGTTTCGTCGTGCTGTAATGTGCTGGAGGGTTTGTCTTTTCCTCTTCACGCTGACCAGGCATCTAGAAGAGAACCACTCTGCACGTTCGTTGCCATCCTATTTGACGTAACAGGGCTTACCATCGAGAAGATGTGCATGAGTGGATTTTAGGGAAGCAGGCCAACCGGACTTCTCCTAAATCTTCTGAAATAGAAATATATTGGATCCATCAGTGTTTTAGACTGAGTATCTGACAACACACAGAATGCTCGTTCTCCTCTAATCCCCTTTCCAAATCCGATTTAGCAACAAAAATGGTTCTCTCCACACGTCCACTGAAATTGTATCTGGATGAACTTCTTCCTAATTAATGGGTTGGGCGTTCAGTCTATAGAATGGCTTCGGAATGAGCAAATCTCATACCCATGTATTTCCTTTTATTTATTTATTTTTTTTTTATCTGGAGTTTGATAAAGACGATATCTATGTCCCTCCATTTCCGATGATTCCAGAAAAGTTCAAGACACAACTTACACAGAATGTGAAAATATTGTCCGCCATTCTCTAGAATGTGTGGCAGAAGGTCCAATATCAGTTTGACACTGCTTCGGCCACTCGCTCTCATGCTGATTTTATGATTTTCATAAAATTTCGCATTGGTCATTCAAAAGGTTTTTATTTCTTACTCTACTTTATGTAAATGTAAATTTAAGTCTATCGCGAACGGATGTCATCAGTATATACAGGAAGTATATGCTGATAACATCCGTTCGCTATAGACTCACATTATCTTAAGCGTTGAAAGAAATATATTTTTTTCAGAAGTTGAGATGGAATTATGCTAAATAATTTTCTGTGCATGTAATGTACTTTTCCTCAGTGCTGCTGTGCATCCATTTATTTTTTCCTGGCCTCTGAGGCTATTTCAACAGCTGTACAGCGGTATCTTTAGAAATAGGAAATGCATTCAATGTTTTTAACGTTAGCGGAAAAATGTGGCAAGTACTTTAATGAGGATTCCAAGTAATTGGATGTGGAAGGGGGAATATCATTGCAACCGGTAAGCACTGTGTTCTTTATATCAGTATGTCCTACGTTAATGAAAGAAACAGAAAGGATTTGGTTTTAGATTCATGTAACACAGCAACCAAGGAGATATTTTAAAATTGCCGAGAGCCACACAAATTAAATTTCCTATTCTAGATATTTGTCCTTTTATCAGAATTTTGTTTTTATGTCTTCAGTCCAAATGAAACCTGAAATAATTTCCAAAAAAAAAAAGAAAAAGAAAAGAAAGCGGTCCTCAATTCAGTACTTACCACCGCCAAACTCGTTAATCCACAAATTCTATAACAAGGAGAGACTCAGGCCTGTTCGATTTCTATATATATATATATTTAATAATCTAAATTTTCCATTGTGAGCGTCCATTTTCCACAATATCATTTCAACGACCCATCTATTTTTTCTGTGGTCTTAGTATTACCGATATCAAGGTTTAGCAAGGGCATGTCAATGGAGGACTGGTTGCACTTTTCTTAAGACTTTAAAAAAAGCCATCCTCTACCAGAATAGTATCCACTGTTTTAGTCACAGACTTCTCTTCCTCCACAATTTATCGTAGTTAAGTCCAAAGCCACAGATGTCTCGAAAATTTAATGCGCATTTTCAAGATTTAAAGAGGGCATTAAATAAAAATCCCTGTGTAATCAATCATATTAGATATGAAATTATCTTACGATATTATTGTATAATTTTGGACTTTTACCTAAATTATATAATAATATAAGATAATAAAATTAATAGAAGGCAAATATAAGGAAATTTGCAGCAGCTTGCGACAAAATTCCAATGCTACCCTTCTTCACATAATTTAAAAAGCATTCAAAATGAATAAAAATCACCATTAAAAAAAGCAAAAAACATTGAAAATAAAAGAGATATTTGCTCGAGTCTAACGACATTTGCCACAACAGATCTACTATCAACAGAAGAATACCAGGACAGGGTCCTTTCATTCACCCTGTTTGCAATAGATTTCGCTCCATTAATAACTGAAAATCATGAAATTTCCTCCTGTGCTGATAAATTTAAACTTTTCAGCCACTCAAATAACTCTGACTTGCCCAAGAAATATCACATAAAGATACTAAATAACTCACAGTGCAGATCGTTCAAGAGTCCGTGTTCCAGCTTTCCTTTTATTTAAATCCAACGGATTCAAAATGAATCCAATCAAATTGCATTTTTTTTAATTCGTAAAACACCTGCATCCAGTTTATTATTAATGTCTACTCGGCTGAGGTGGCATGCAGTTATTTTACATCAATGTGAGCGTTTAAGAAACATTCGTCTTAACAAATACAAATTCAACATATTTTATTATGAGCAATAGATATATAAAACCAGCAGCAGCAGTGTATGTCACGGAACTTGTGATGCTGAAATACAACTTCTTCTGGGCTTCTGAATTCAGCAACCTTCGAAACACCTTAATATAACCACTCCGTGTAAGGGTTTTTCGAAAGAAAATCAGGCGATCCGTATATTTTAACATTATTTTCAAATAATTATCCAAAACTGCGGTAGGTATTTGGCCATTTGTTCCAATGCTGAAAATCCTATTCCGTCCCCTGGCATAGAATTCGGGTAATGCATTTTATACCACAATATTTCGCTTTCAAACCGTCGTTATTACATCATCCTTATGAAAATGTAACTTTCAAAGCTGTCTTCAAAAGAGAAAAAAAATATATGGTAATGAAACCCTGAAGGGCCCGTAATGGAGGGAAGGACGTTTTAAATGTCTCTCAGTAGACTCTTTCTAAAAGAGGCTATAATGCATTTAGGTACCTTAGATAACTCAAGTGGGAGCTTGTAATCGTCTGCATGGCACTAACTCTTATTTACTCTTACGGTATTAAAACCTTCACGGCGATTTTCCAAAACTGGGTCAACTTTTTCACGATTTCTGCCCCATTAATGAGACGACGCAATTATCAGGATTATAGCATTTCAGCAGTAGACTAACGACTATTCTCGTTCTCTTTGCTCCGCTCTGAAACCGTTTTCCCAGACAACCTTCCATATACACTTGCATTTTACTAAAATTACACCTGAGCAGACTTCTGCGTTAGAGCACACAGCACTGATCTAAAAGAATACATCGGAACGTCACATGCTAGTACAGCCTCATTTGTTATACACAATTCACATGCTTTGCGCTACTAGACTCTACATCGCATTACCCATTGCGTGATAACGATTTATATACATCTCTATCAGACGTGTATGAGGCATATGTATATAATCCACGCTACTGTAAACACGTACACACATAATGCTGGTACATAATACTTACTGGCACCATATTACCTCAGATTGTGATAAGAGCCTTAAAATAATCAACAAAAACAAGAACACCCTCTGTCCGATGTACGAATATTCAATTTGAACAAGGATTTTAGTTCTGGATGGAGGTTTTTGAACCTTTCCTGTTCCTAAATAGCTATTTTAGGTGCATAATGTGCCTGCTGTCGTCATTGTCGGCCGTCCGTCTGTCTGTACGCATAAATTCAGAATTTTTCCATAAACTTTCAAGTTTTCTATATAACTGGTGAATCCGAAAGGTCTGAACAAAGTTGGGAACAAGTTCTACTCACCCAAAAGATAGTTGCGAAAATGTTTACTTGAAGATGTACAATAATGTTGCTACTCCTAATAATTTCCATCGGTGTTATTAAGCTGATTCAGATCATTACAGCTGAAATAGAGAAAATCTATAATCGTACAAATAGTAACGATAGGGAAGCCAGGTGTTTCTGTTATGAAGCATTCGCAGAACGAGGGTGTTGTAACAGATACCAACTATGGGGTGGGTATAGAAAAGACCGCTAGAGCACGTGCGTTAAAAAAAAAAAAAGGATTCTTAACAAGGCTAACCAGAATCAACACTAGAAGGTTAGTATCAGAAATCAGCGTTGAGATATCAACAATCCTTCACACGCCTATCTCCATATCATTTACAAAGTTTGTTACAGTGACCAAAAGCCGCCATCTCCACCTGAAGTCGGCCATCGAGAGACTGACCATAGTCCCATAAAGAAAGAGGGAAGGGATTGACTGACCTCGTTGAATAAGAGAAGAAGGCGATTAAGAACATGCACGATTACTTCCAGGAAAACACAGCGCCAGTCTACAAGCTACAAGAAAGATAGACAAACGGCATAAAACACTCCACCTCAACACCACTTCATCCCCCATCTTCTTCCGTACACCCTGTACTGCCGCACTCTACCTTATATTTTATTTATTTTTATTATTTATATACTTTTTATTTTATTTTATTATTATTATTTTTTTTTAATTTAATTTATTTATTTTTTTTTTATTTTTTTTATTTTATTATTTTTTTTATTTATTTATTTATTTTTTTATTAATTTTTTATTTTATTATTATTTTTTTTTTTATTTATTATTTTATTTTTTTATTTTTTTATTTATTTTTATTTTTTTTATTTTTTTTATTATTTTTTTTTTATTTATTTATTTTATTTATTATTTTTTTTTTATTTTATTTTATTTTATTTTTTTTTAATTGGTCTCCGTTCAGGAAGCTCAGGCGACTCTGACGGAGACCTGCCAGAGAATAATGGGCAGCCTGGCTACCTCCTAGTGGTGTGTGCGGGCAACGTGGGGTTCCACCAGGGGCCCTGCGGCCAAATGCCAGGACATACAACAGAACCCAACACAAAACTACACATTCAACACACTACACTTTTTCTGGCATTTACAGTCTTCTGTATTTCTTCACAGTGTACATATGGCGCAGATGTGGGAAACCACAGGTGGCGCCCGACCCTAACACTATGCACTATGCACTATAATATCCACCTCAACAGGCACACCACACTGACATAGACAGAAGAAACAAAGACAGATATATGGGCGAAGAAGATACTACAGTGACCTCCATCAAGACTACATAGATAAGAAGGTTTTCAACGCTTGGCTCACGAACGGAAAGCTATTCCGCGAGACCGAAGGATTCATGTTCACCATACAAGACCATGTAATGAGCACTAGGAACTAGAGGAAATGCATCATTAAATATCCAACACATCACCAGAGCTTGCAGGACGATCACCTAGACGGATTACACTCACATACACGACCAGGTAGCTAGGATAATACTGCAGAAGTATTATCCTAGCAAAAGATAAGCAATCACCAAAAACCGCAGATCAAAGAAAGTGTACCGTATTACAAGTACGAGACTCAGGCCGTACTAGAAACCTCTACTATACTGGGACCGTGCCATAATCACGGTCAAGATGATCCCACACAAAAATATGGTAATATTTTTAATCAGACATAACCCACATCAACAAGAATGAAATGGCTACCTATCTGATCGACATAGTGGTGGCCAACGTCAGCAATCCCCTGAAAACCTATGAGGAAAAGATCAGGAAATGCAGAGACCCAAGACAGGAATTTAAAGATATATGGCTTATGGAACAAATAATGACCATACCGGTCATCGTGTCAAGTACCGGGATGGTGTCAAAGAGCCTCCATAAGCACTTAAGAACAGTAGGCCCCCCAGAGAGCAACTTACATGGAACTCCAGAATGCCGCAATCGTGAACATCTGTAGGATAGTAAGAGAGTTTCTCGACCAAATCTAACAATGCTAATATCCGGACACAACGAACCACCCCATGCACTTCGTACTAAAAAGTCCCATAAAGGAGAAAAGTTTTTTTTTTTTTTTTAATAATAATAATTGCAGTCGTTTTTTCTATGATTTTCTTTCAACATGCTGAACAATGTATCCTATTTGTATTTTATTTCAAGATGGAGAGTGAAAACTGGCTAACATGTCAGAGTATCCAAGCATGGGATTCTCCCTCTGGTGCTCTTATGTGGTTGGGGGAGGAATGCTTATAAAGTAAGACAATTTCCTTTTTTGAAAAGTAGGGTTAAATTGAGGTATTAAGAGGCAGATTAATGGCATTTTTTGTTTAATGGTATTTTTGATAGGTTAATAATTTTTACTTAGCTGCATTAATAACCTTAATGGAGCGAAGTAAAAATTTCAGAATATCTTAGAAAAATTAACTTCTCTTTCACTAGAGTTGCAATAAAATTTTCTAAAACGTTCTGAAAGTTTTAGAGAAATATCTTTTTATTACGATTTGCTTGACGTTCCAAAATAATCACTCACGTAGACAAAGGAAAAGACACAGAAAAAATGAAATAATTTAGCACACTACTTAGCAATCGAGTTTGTATTTCTGCTGGAGGTATCTTTTATTTCTTTAATTTTTTAAAACGTAAAGATTTCTTTTTATAAAATTTCTTTCTATACTATCTAAGCTCACCGGAACTTCTTTTTAATGTTATTGCATGTTTCTTTATTTATATAATTTTTGTCTTCCCTTTGGAGTTCTTGTTAAGATAGCAGAAAAAAATATATATATAAAAACAGGAAATTCTTCTTTATATTTTAAATGACCACGAGGTACCAAGGAATTAAATGATCAGGTTCTTTAAGACCAGAGTCTTAAGCAACCCCACCCCAAAAAAATATCTGCCATTAACAGAGATATAGTGAATGTTCCTGTTCTCAAATAATATTGTTTGGTGAGTTTATGACAAAATCAGATCAAAACTTATAACAATTATTTCGGAAATTTTGTTAAAAACCCGTATTTCAGCTAAGTTAATTATTCTTCAATTGATTTAAAGTTCATTAAAGACTTAAAACAGTGCCATAAATTGACTTCCTAATAATCTCCTACCCCTGATCTTCTTTTAGCAGCATCTCCTCTGGTTCGTAACACAATCTCCGATGACGCAGTAACATATCATGCTGTCAAATAGCAAACCGCAAATTAGAGTTCAGCACAACTTCTACTTTGCTCGGGGAGCCTTAAAAATGAAGCCAATGAAACATCACTGGAGTACATCAACAGCCATGAAAAACGAAAGGCACGTCCTATCAATATAAGCTCAAGACTGCACTTATGATGAAACACGACTCGTTCTATGACACCATTTCCGCAGAAATTGCTTAAATATAATCCTGCTGAACTCGCATGGGTGTTCTTCTCATTAATAACTTAAACAGATGAATTGAATTAGTTGCCGTTTTCCACGTATACCAATTTGTTCGACATTTAAAATGGAAAGCAAGTCTCGCTAATAATGGATTCAATTTGATTAATTCATGTTGGTATCTCAACGGAGAGAGAGAGAGATTTCTCTTACTTTTCTTTAAATAAAGTTAAGTTACAGCCTTTACACATATTATTATAGCAAGTTTTAATGAAGAGACAGCACATGACCAGAATATATAAATTCACAGAAACGCACAAGTTAGTTTTTCTCGTCATGGCATGTAGAGCCTAACCGATTGATTTCAAGATGGTCGTTATTGTCGAACAGCGACTCAAATGCCATTGGTGGCTTATCGGATCATACAATTTCTGACGGCCTATACCACCCAAAATTAACCGTCGGTGGTGTTATTGTAAAATGAATGCACAAGGTACGATCACCATTCATCCATGTATAGGGAGACCATGGAAGCTCACTCCACGTGCGTACAGGATATTAGGAAAGGTAGTAGGATACTACAGGATACTAGGAAAGGGTACTTGTCAGGCATCCCTGAAAAACATCAAACAGGAGTTTAAGGAGTGAAGAGAGGTTTAGATACATACGAGCACACCACGTTAGGAGTTCCAGTCTCAAGGTTTATGTGAGTTGCGGTGCATAAGCCAAACATTACCAACCGTATCACCAGTTTCACCTTGTACAGTGCAACGAACGCCATAATTAGTTTATAGAGCAGTCTAAATCGGGTTCGATAGAGTGGAAAATTCGCTATACCCTGTTCCGATCACATTGGAGGGTGTGGCGTGGAGAATGACTGTAGAACGTCTGCTGCCAGAGTGCATCGTGCCCACAATGACGTTCGGAGGAGATGGAGTTATGGTGTAGCGTTGTTTTTAATGGTAAATACCTAGGTGATTGTACGGGAAACCATGAATTTCGACGCCTACCTTAACATTTTGGACAATTCCGTGCTCCCTATGATCAGGCAGTTCTTTAGTAAGAACTAATAATCTCTGATAATATCCCATATCGCACCATGACGTTCGAGAATGGTTCGTGAACCCGTGTGTACAAATGTTTTGGAATGGCCGGTGCAGAGTGCCCTATGGAATGAACATGAACGTCGAGTGAGGGTTAGATTAATACGTCCCACATTGATATTTGAAATGGTCACGGTTCTATAGGGGAAAAGAATGAATTAATCCTCTGTAGTCTATCGTTCGTTTGTGGAAAGCTTATTCAGTAGAGCGAAGGGTGTCATACCTGCAGCCAAAGGGAGTTCGCAACGCTATTAAAGCCTTAGATGCTAATGCGCCATAAAATCCTAAAACGACAACAACGACGCTATTAAAATGAGTGGCAGTGACGCTGATATAAAACCGAACCGACGTGTATATATACTTTCAGGAAGGCGTGTGCATCTGACCCAATAGGCCCCCCTTTTTTTTTTCTTCAGTGCAGCCTTTTATCTATCCGACGACAGATCGCCAATTCTTGTGCTAGTAATGTCGTTACTTTCCACATGAATAATAATCCTCTTTACCTTCATTTAAAAACTAGCAACAACCCTTCCTCCCCCCCAATAAAATGATGTCCTTTTGAACCAGATTTTATACATTTATTTTATTATATTAAATGATCTCGGCCAACTTTTGGCAACTTCGCCGTATTTAGAATTTGTGAAGGGTATATAGATGACTGTAGTTAGTGCATTATTGATTTCTCAGTTGCATTTATATCTAGGGAAACTATTCATTTCTTCAGCGATTCATTTTTTCTAGAATGTTTATGATCTTTGCAGAATGGCACAAAGAATATATGCTCCTATGGGCGATTATTCTCCCATAGAAAAAACATTATATTTATCATACGATATTTCTCATGTATTTAGTTAATAATCGTAAAACTCGAATAATTCACTATTTTCCAATTTTAAAAAAAGATCTATGGGTGTATCGGATGTGTATTTCCATATGCGTTTCTTTAAAGATGAGTAAATGAGAAAACAGATAATGAGAAATTTTATACTTAAATAAAATCAACGTACTATTTCACCGACATTTCACTAAATGTCATATTCTTTGATTAACATTTACTAGTTCACAGAATTGACGGGCAAGTTTATTTGGCCAATGACCGCATATCAGGAAAACAGGGGTCGTTGACATACTTGCTTCCGCTGGATTTTGCCATGTATTTTCTCTATAAAATTCGTGTTCACTGATCGGTTTATGTGATTTAGCGTAGAACACTTGAGCTGACAGTAGAAAAACTGTACAATTCCTGCGTCAGACATAATTCGCTGGGCTATCGCAGGAGGGTATCCCTGAATCACTTCAGAAGGGTATCGCTGGGCCACTTCATGAGAATATCTTATAAAATTTCCGTCCAGACAACAAGTATAATGTACATATCTGTCGTTGGGAAGCAGACCTTATCCACACTGATGAAGAGAGTAGCGTAACATTACTTCATCGGCGGAGATGCTTGTATTTACTTCGTTCGATTCATGTTGAATATCCCCATTTGAAAATCTTAATAAAGGCGACTTCTGACTATTGCGATTTTGTGCTAAGTCGAAGGACTTTAATGATTCCAACGCTTTTAATCCAACATTTTCCTTCAGTATACACATTTTACTCAAAATTGTTTCGATTCCTTCGCAAAATAAGGAATACAGCCAGACATTTCCACTTAGTTTTCTTTTATCGTGTAAATTAATGAGTAATTTCTACTTATAATATGCATAAACGTTCTACGCGGCATTAATTCAGTTGTTCTTTAATCCAAAGTACAAAAAAATGTAGAGTTAATTTCTTTTTATTAAAATGAATTCTAATTTGCATGCAGTTAATACTTGTTGCAGAGAAATGCGGTTTACAGTTCGCATTATTTGAACTGTTTCTTTGTATAATGTTAACATTCTCCCAACTGCAATTTCATTTTCGCGTGACATACTATCTAGCGGATGACACTTATCTTTATTTAAAGAACAACGCTCGTGCACCTGCTGTATTTCTTTTCTCTTTAGTGTTTACTTGAACGCTGTTTCTGTTGTCCTCACTTATCACATCCCTTCTTCAAGTTTACTCTCCGTTATCCACCTCTCTCTTTCTAAAACAGCTCCTTTAATTCTTCCTGTAGTCAAGACCAGATGGCACTTAATTCTTCAATAAACACACGAGTCTTCTGTTTATGTGGAAAACTTTGTAAGTTGCAGACACTTTTCATTCTCTTTCTCTGTTGTATATCTCAAGTACTTTACAGAAGTTTACGCCATAGGCTGAAGGAGAAAGCTGTGTAAAGTGATGAACATGCGAGCGCGATGTGGACAATCAACACGGTTAAACCAATTAAAATAGTCCAATTCAGTTTCCCTTGCTAAATTGCTAAGTTCAGACGGTGTTCACATAGCAGGTGTCTGTTTTATCCTTTGTGAATCCAACAACCGTTAATAATTAAAACAGATACCAGATTTCTGGATAAGTCTGCAATATGTTTATTTCAATTTATCTAATTCTCTGAATGTTTCTTGAATTTTGTAGTCGATGGGTAAGTAAAATGAAGCTTTTATTTTAATTTCATAAATTCTAATATTGAACGTCACTTTATATCCCCATCCCCAAAACGAGATATCTAATTAAAACTGTGTTACATTCAGTTCAGCAGTTTATAACTTACAATCAAACCAATATCTTACTATTCGCTAAATTCACAATAAAAGAAATCGGTATGCAACAGAAGACGCAGATCAATGAATTTCGTTTCAAAGGGAGATTTACAGGGCGGAACCTACGTGTTATAAATTTCCTGAGAATGTTAAATTTGATTTAGGAGCTTTCGATAAATACCAAAGAGGATTCGAGGAGTTCTCGAATTCTGTAAATATTATGTTTTTTTAAGTTTACCAGTGTTACAGTGCTAATATCCCTCTTTTTTAGGTCTTTAACGATTTCTTTGTGATTTCCATACATAACAAACTGAGAACACAATCCCCTCAAAGGAAACGTGAGAAATGGGCGAGGTCTTCAGTCTATTATATTTTTTAAATTAATATTAAGCAGCTCGATGATGTTACTTCCCAGCAAGATTTGGCCTAGAAATGCTGCCCCTTAACAAGATATGCATAATGTTGAATACGTTCTGCTACACCAATAGTGCTTCTGAAACAGTTCAGAACTCGTTTATTTGATGAAACATGGGAAATTAAATAATGCCATGGAAAATCTAATTATCACGGGATCCAAGTGATATTACTGCGCTTGCTCTCTCTCTAGAAATTTCCGAATGTTCTCTCCAAATATTGTCTCTAAATCAGACAGAGAAATGCGAATGGAATAAAAATTATAACCTCTCTATTAGCCAATTCAAGGTTTTTCAAATGTTCATTTCATGTTCAGTTAGCATCGCCGTATGATCCATAATGCAGACAAGATAGCTTTCACTATTAAGTGGCCTTCCGTAGTGGAGACTGTATTTAATAAAAAAATGTTCTTCAGAAAAATAAATAAATAAATATAATAGAAAATCGTTCGTTTGCAGAGAAACCGCAATAGCTATTCGGTTCCACGCCTGACGAGACGGGGATTAGGGGTTTACATTACCCGGCCCATAATTCTTCAAGGGGCCCGGCTGACATTTTAAGTAAATAAATTAATTTTTAATAATCGGCATATAATTCATTCTACAAACTTTATAAAGTAAAATGTTCTTCCTTCATTACTTTTTTTTTATATCACTGATTTATTATATGTTAAAACTGACTTGCTTTTTAGCCCTCACATTTATATGGGAACACAAAAAAAAAAAAAAAAAACGTTCGTGTATTTTGCAACACTGCCTGCGTTAGCCACCGACGCTCCTATTCGGTTTCCTAAGAGCACTCTTACTAGAACAACAAATATACACTCACAGGTTCACATGATTATTTTGAATCGGCAATATAATAAATCCCGTGTCTTATGAACTTGCCCTTCCTGGAAACAAGTGTTAAATTAAATCAATCTAATATGATATTGTATTTATTGAATTTTGGACGTCCTAGCCAGCCTTTGGCAACTCTGCCAAATCTACTATGATATGCTATAATAGCCTTGGTATGTGATACCATTAATACGATGTGTGATATGATATGTGGCCATGTAGGAATCTTTGTGTTATACGCGTAGATCGCCAGATTTCAAAACTAGCTTGTTTCATAATTCACAGTTTCTCAATGACTTTTGAAAATATCCATTTTCTGTATTGCTTTTCGATTATGTTTTAAGTATTTTCTCGATATTTAACATTATCATAAATATATAATAATAAAGTTATTCTGTCAACGTTTTTAATTAGAAATTTGGTGGACGTGCGCATTTTTTTAACGCTGATTTATTATATATTAAAACTGACTTGCTTTTTAGCCCTCACATTTATATGGGAACACAAAAAAAAACGTTCGTGTATTTTGCAACACTGCCTTTGTGTTTTTCACAAGCACTCTCAGTTCGCAAAATATTTCATATTTTATTATCACGTACTGTGCTTAGACCAAATTCATCTGTTCATATTAGTACGACTGCTGATTGAAAAGTTTTAAGTCAGGAGTTTTCTAGCTCTTACTGAGGTGGTCCGTTTCCAGAATTTTTCCGACTTATTCTACCCCAATTTCTCTCTGCATGCCAGAAAAATATGTTAAAACAAATCTAAAGAGGTCAGTTGTAGTTATTAGTGTATGAATTGAGTTTGATACTCAATAGTATCTATATACTGATATATAACACATATATTATATTAATTGTTACATTACTAATATGTAACGAATATTAGTATTTTCTATTGTGTTATTATTTGAAATACAGTATTGTTGATTTAACTGAAATTTGGGTGCAGGATTTTTTTTGTCCACTGGTGTATAACGAACTGGGTTTTAAATTGAATGCGAACTTATGTCACTTCAATTTAACAAGTGGGAATGTTCAGAAGAAGACATTCTAAATGCTCTCACTGCGGCCATGATCACTTCACCAGCACAACGCTCATTCTTCAACAACCAGCTCACAACTTTTAAGATTCTTGAAAGGTTAGGTCTTCCCTGGGAATTTCACTACGTGATGACATATCCATTGCGTTAATAGCGATTTAATTGAGTTCCTAAGAAACTGACATAATTTCCTCGTTACTGACCATTATTATTTGTTAACTACAGTTCAGGAGGGATTAATTAACTTCCTCAAATTAATTAGCGTAATCTGGCTATCGAATAAGCTAGAAAGCGCATTTTAATACCTAAAAGAAATAAAAACAATAAGTAAATTCACAGATTCATAAAAAAAATCTATTTGTAAACTCATTTAAGCCGTATAAATGATTTATTTTAATAAATGTGTGTGATATTATCAAGTTATTATTCCAGACGCTATAATCATTAATGTTTTCTGCATTATTTAATACATTGATTGCTTGCCAAGATCAATCAATCCTCTTAAACGCATCAGTCAATCCTCTTAAACTGCTAACTTTTTAGCATAATAATTGCCTTGCGATTTCTTGCATTATGATTGTAGTGAGCTCTGATCAGAAACAGTAATCTTGTACGGAACTTTACGTTTTTCATGTTTGAATTAATTATCGAGTAGCACGAGATGTAATCTTCATTTTCTTTTATCGATTTTTATCGATATTTTCGACAGATGAATTGCAAGAATCACAGAGAATGCGTAATAGTTTGTTCACATCTACATAAAAGCAGGCTGGTGTGCACCATACAATTTACTTTCTAGAAATGATTGTGAACAATTATTATTTGGAAAAATATACTAATTAGTTCAAATTCCTGCAGTATCTCTATTAATATGTGTTGCGTTTATATATGCTTATATCTTTTAATTTATATTTCATATTTTGAAAGTATAATTCGGTTGAAGTGTATAAAAGAAATTATTCCTCAAATAAACAGACACTTGCATTAACAATCGATTAATATTTACTGAAGTGCAACTGTGCGTCGAAAATGTGAAAATATACACGCTTTGAACTCTTGCAATTTAATTCGCCTTAAATCTGTATTTTTTTTTTTATTAAAAAGTTCTTTTGAATTAAATTTTACAAGCACAAGCGTATGTTCTGATGTAATATTCTTTTCGAGGTGCATTACAGCGTTAAACCCAACTTTTCTTAAAAACAGTCAAATTTTCTTAAGAACATCTTAACGGCAAATAGCAAAACATCTGAAATCAAACAGCAGAACATCTTAACTGCTTTTGCAATACCATTCCTGAACTTGGCAACTATTATACCATTATTTTATATTAAACTTTAGAAAATATCAATGAACCATGGAAATTGTTTAATCTTTGATTATTTTCTGCTGGTCGAGGTCAGTATGGTTTAGATTTATGTTATTTCGTTAAAGCAAGCCATGCCAAAGCAGCTGTAATTCAAATCAGTATTTTAAACGTTTGAGATCTCCCCGGTAATTTTCCATAATAGTTGTCATCATTTCTAACGCGCAATGCGATTATCAGTCTGGGTGTTTATTGAGTCTTTTCAAATATCTCACAACCTTAGGAAGCCTCACATACCGTCAGTTGAAAGTGAGAGTTCATTTTACGTGTCCGATCGGCTGGCATGCTGACAGCAGCACATGCTCTCATCATCACGCCATCTCACCAAGCTCCGGCACGTTCCAGAGTCACGATATTTACGCGATCACAAAGTGTTATCTATGCTGATCACGTCCATCGTATAATATTAAATGTGAATGAAAGAAATCCACATTTATCTATCTAGAAGAATATTTTAGATTCGTAAAATATTTTCCAAAATTTAAAAGTCTATAATTATTTTAAAATGATATCATCTTTTACATACCAAACCAATTACAAATATAAGAACTAATAAAGAGAATAATTACATAAAAATTTTCTCACTTTAAAAAAAGTGAAACTTTTCCTGTCCTAATTTTCGGTTTTAAGTGATCAAATAAATTAACTGATGCTGCCTAAGCTGCAGAAATGCTATTTTGAACACACACACACACACACACACACACACACACACACACACACACACACACACACACACACACACACACACATTTATTCTGAAGGAGAGAAAATGCCAGCATTTGTTCTTTTATCAATAAGTGGAATCATTTTCCATGTCAAGCATCCCTTTGAAGTCTGTATACGGAACCATATCTCATGATACTACCATCGACGTGAGATTTATTTTCCGTTGTGCCTTTATTCGGCTGCAAGCGTGACTTTGTGTTTCTAGGATGATTTCAGCACTCATTCTTCTGACATGAGGTAACGAAAAAAACGGAATAGCCTATGGAACAGAGGATTATAACGACCAGATTCGCGTTGTCCGCTTCCATTTTCTCTTCAGTGAAATGACAGTTAAATTGTAGGTGTCGTTTCACGTTCCCTGTACGAACGTAAAGAACTCTGTACTGACATGACACTTGTCGAGGTGCAATTCTTTAAGGTTAGAAGGTTGCACGACACTGTGTATCTTTGCCAGTGTTTCGTATCTGAGTTTCTTGGTAACAGTAGGCGAGAGAAAGTGCTGCCTTAACGAGGTTTATTTTAAAAGCTTCATCATGAACTTTTAGCCGGCTATTCAGGCAGTAAGCACAAAGACAAGACTTGGATGCTTCAGAAATGATGCTACCAAAGGGACCAGTAAGTGGAAATAGAATACAATATGATCACTGATAAATGAGAAATTTAGCATTCTGGAAGGAATATTTCAGTTTAGGAGAAAAGTGTAAAATATGTCTCTGAGTGAGAGCGTTAATAAAAAAAAATTAAAAGGAAATCCTTTCTCATTTTTCTGAACTTCTTGAAATTAGTTATTTAGAATAAGCAACGAGGCAGCTAAGTAAGGGGCCATCTGTGTATCGTCTTTAAATTGTGTCAATTCCATGGGTGATTTCCCTAATTTAAGTGCAATTTAAGTTGAAACATATATTGCGCATAAAATGACACAACTGTAATGAAATGAACAATTAATTCTGCGGATAGTAAAAAACAGGATTTATTCTCTACTAAATACAGAAAGAAATAAGAAAGTAATGACCATTTAATCCTCCTACGGAACTGACTTTCCTAAAAATTCGTAAAGGCGTCACAGCAGGTCCACAAAAGTACAATTTTACACGCATTTCACTGTTTACCAAGTTATTGGGGTGCAAAATTTCGGTTTGCAAAAAGGGTTCCGCCACCGAAAAAAACTGAAGCCACTAAGTTAGAATTATTCTGTTTATTAATTAAATGTAGTATGACTGATAAATTTTAAATTTATTTTAAATATGATAAATTTTAAATTTATATTTTACCATCATAAGTCGTTCGAATAAATTCCCTTTGGCTCAATACACCCAATGGTAAGGCTACTTTCAAACACCGATTTTAATGGTTATTTAGAAATCCTCTTGAGAATACTTATATACCTGGGAATACTTGAGAATAATTACGTACTTGTGAATACTTGAGAATACTTATGTACTTGGAAATACTTAAATACTGGGAATATTTGAGAATACTTATATAGCTGGGAATAATTAAGAATACTTATATACTTGGGAATAATTAAGAATACTTATATACTTGGGAATACTTGAGAATTAGTTTAGTAGCGGCAAATAATGCAAGAAAGCAAGCATATACAGCATCATCCAAAATAAACCGAATATTTCCCGTATTCCAGTTCACTCCCTCTTTCAGTTTATCTAGTTTTTCCTTGAATTTATTCAAATCAGCCAAATCTACAACATTAAATGGAATTTTGAATCACTAATAAATTATCTGCGGCCAAAAAACAAATTTCTGCACATCTGTCGTACAACAATCCTTCCTCAGTTTAAATCTATGCCCCCTCACGTGTGTAGCCGTGTGAGCAAGAGGGATGATTCCATCGGAATTGAACTTATTCACTCCATTCAGGACTTTAAACGCCTCAAAGAGATCTTCTTACAGGTGTCTAGACTCCAGATCAAATGCTGCAATTTGCAGAACTTAAGTCTTTTCTGGAAAGTGTATCCTTTTGTTTCCCTCCCTCATCTTGTCGCTCTTCTCTGCACCCGTTCCAATACATTCACGTTCTTCCTAAAATGAGGCTCCTAGACCTGTATGCAGTACTGAAAACGTGGCCTGACCACTGCCTTGTACAATGGGATAATCACCTCCTGATCTCTACTGGCAAATTCCTGAATATCATTGACCAAATCCCAGGAGCTGTCGTGGCATATTTTTTGCACTGCATAGAAAACTTCATTTCTGACTGGACATTTACCGCCAAATTTTTCATTTTGCGCTATCCTGAGTGAGTGCAGTACTGCTCATTTTGTACATTAATCTGGGACTACTGCTACTCACATGAAGTGTCTCGCATTTGTTAACATTAAACTTCAACTGCCACTTCTCAGCCTATCTGCCTAATTTATGTAGATCTGATTACAATAGCATACCCTGATTACTATAATTAACCACCCTGCCAACATTCGTATCATCTACAAACTTGGACACTAGAATGAAGTTCTGATGTGGATTCATTCAATATCATTAATAAATAACAAAAACAACAATGGCTCAGCAATGAATCCTGGGGGACACCACTTTTGTCCGAGAGAGTAGTGCTCATTGATGACAACTGTCTGTCTTCTTCCACTAAATCGTTTCTTTTATCGCCTTCTGGGGGAGCGGTGCCGGACGTGCTGCAGAGCTCTAGTCTATGTTTCTGCATCTTGGTTTATGTATGAGTACTGAGTGAAAATGTATGTGTTAGTGTGTGCTTGCTGTTAGCTCTCGGTCGCGTCAGTGTTGTTGCAGTTGATTGAGAGCTTGCATCGATACGGACTTGCCAAAATGTATTCCCTTCCTCCGAATACGTAGAAACAAATGCATTTTTTAATTAAAAGTGAATATTGTACATTGAATGGAAAAAGGAACTGCGTAAACAAAGTAATATCTGTGATAGTTTAAGTATACACGTATTGTATGCATGGGTGATTGATTATCTATCTGTGATTATACGTGCGTGCGAAATTTAATTTTGGGAGACTAAATATTTGCTTATGTGTGTGATTGTGCCTATACGTGTGTAAGTCAGCAAGTAAGTATAAATATTGTTATTATTATTTCATATGTGTAGTTGGGTGAGAAATGTGTCTGCTTAACCTGAAAAACATAATAAAAAGTGTATGTGTAATCCCATTCAGGATACTGTAGTGAGTGGGATAAGCTTGTGAAAAGGTGAATGTCCTATATATTCAGATTACTGTACCCTGAATATATACATAGCACAAAGTTATACTTACAGTTTAAGTTGTGCATGTGTGAGTGATTGCTATGTCACCTGTATAAGCTGTGCTGTGACTAAGGTGAATGTTTGTGAATAGTATAAAAAAAAAATGTGCCACCTGCGTCCTGTCTGGCTGAAGGATGATGGATACAAGATGACAAATATATGTGCGAGAGAGCTGTCCTATATCCTACTATTCAGTTTACTTCTAAATAAGTTAATATCAAAAATAGTATGTACTTATGTATATAAATGCATGACAGGTACATAGATGTGTTTTCTGACAGGCCCTCAAATTATAATGCAGTGGAAGAAAATTATTAGGGGCCACCCCTGCCATGCTGACGTAATGCCTCTTTCTCCTTGAGGCATAGCGTGAGAAATGTTGACAACCGTGTCCACCTGGTCCCGCTGTGTGGGATCTCATACAGAGAGCCAATGTGCCAAAGTGTGATCTCCCCCATATAGAGCACTCTGAACCTATGAATTTACCCCCAACCAATCCCATATCCCTTCCCCTACCTCCTCCACCTAAACATTTCACCTAGTAGACTCTATCACCACAAAACTTTTTACTGTTTTCGACAATCACACCCTCCATGTGACCAATGGTCTCCTTCTGCAGGGTGCCTCTCTATCACCCTTAACTTCCTATTTCCAGACGGTCAGTCTTTCTATCATTCACATTCTTTTTCTTCATCTGTTCCCGCCTACCTTCACTGTCTCCCGTCCCCTCTCTTTTCACCTTGCAGTGCTTTTTTTTTTCGTTCTGGGATCCTCCGTGGCTAGCTCAGATGGAGAGCTGGGTTCGCCCCCACCAGAGACTATATCTATCTCTTACTATATCCGGCTACCTCCGCGGAACGGTGAACGGGCAACGTGGTTTTCCACTAGGGATTCCAAGGATAATTGCAGGAGGAACAACATATCAGCACAACCGAATACTATTCAACGCTGTCACCACTTTCCCTAAAAGACACACCCACCGCTTGGCAAGTCTATAGGTAAATTACTTTCACGTAGACGGTAATTCGATGTCAGTATGGATAAACGTCATGAGTTAACCGACTTTGAAAGAGGGATGATAGTGGGTGCCCCACGCATGGGTTACTCTATCGCGCAGATGGCACAGAAATTGCACTATCTCCGTTCGACAGTATCAGGAGTGTATCGGGAATACGTCATTTCGGAAATAATACTCTCATCTTGGACAGCGATGTGGGCGGAAAAAGGTGGTGATTGAATGTGCCCGTCGACATCTGCCTCGCATTGTTTCAGCCAACTGGAGAGCGACAGTGGCACAAATGACAGCCGACTTGAAGATAGACTCCTCCATTGGCAGGTGCATGACACGGCCACTACTAGCGACCATCGCCTCATCACTTACAGTGTCACCGATTCTGCCCTCCCTCGTGAAGTGCCTATCCAGGATATTGTAAGATTCTCTACTAAAACAGCGAACTGGGATCAGTTTGACAATATAATTCAAGATGTTCTTCATGACCCAGCTAGCAACTTCTACCAATCAATAAACAGTGCGCAGAAAACAGACTTTGTGCAGAGTCTGCTCCTCAAAGCTTCAGAGGCTTCCATGAAAAAATGTTCCAGGAAACCAAGATTTGTTCCATGATGGTCGCAGGAACTCACTAACCTGCACAATTCTCTGAAGAGCGCTCGGAAAGAATACCAACGCAAGAGAAGGACTGAACCTGCTCACATCGCAGAACAGTATAGAGACCGATTCAAAGCAGTCCGCCGTGAATATACTAACAAAATTTACCATGCCAAGCAAAGCTCCTGGCGTTCCCTTGTCGAGACTGAGGGGAACCGGAATCTGTGGGGTTTAGTCCACAAACTCGTGAGGAATAAGCTGGGATCCACGGATGTCATACACTCTGTCCGCTCTGATGACTCGTCTGAAATTACACACTGGGAAGATACAATCAACCGGATTCTGGATGAATTAATATATCAGGACAACACCAACTCTGACACTGACATCCACAGGAAGATAGCAGTACAAAATTCCAGCTTCCAGCCAGACATTATGGAGGAACCATTCACAGAGGAGGAAGTCGATGCAGCAATTAAAATAAATCAAAAAAGGTAAAGCTCCTGGTCTGGATTTTATTGAAGGCGAGACTGGGCAACGTCTCTGGGCCATAGCTCCAATGATACTTCTTCAGCTCTTCAACACCTGTCTGAATGAGGGTAACTTTCCATCACGTTGGAAGCATGCTAACCTGAGGCTCTTACCTAAGGATCCCACAGGTACCTCCAAGGCATATCGCCCGATTGCGCTGCTTCCCATTCTCGGCAAGGTTTTTGAGAGACTGTTGCTCTCCCGCTTCCAACCCCGATATGAAGCCGGTGGTTTGGCATCATCGCTTCAATTTGGATTTAAACAAGGGTGCTCCACAATTGATGCTCTATCTAAAACCTTCAAAGTTGCAAAACAGTCGGATGCAACTTATGTACTGGCAATCTTCATTGACTTCAAAGGAGCTTTTGACACAGTGTGGTGGCCGGGCGTTTTTCAGAGGGCCAGAGTCTCTAACTGTACTTGGAATTTCTACCACTGCCTCAAAAGCTACTTCTCTAACCGCAAGGTCAACATCAAAACAAAATATCACTGCATCACCCAACATCTAACCCGAGGCTCTCCCCAGGGCTCCATCCTGGGGCCAGCTGTCTGGAATATGATACTCGACGACTGGCTCCTGAGGGACTACCCACACACTACTCAGCTTTCTTATGCCGACGACATGGTTATCATCATTGAGGGCCCCACCTGTGCCACCATAGAAACCCAGGCCACGGTTGTTCTCCCTGCTCTGTCCGTATGGGCCACTGAAAATAAACTCTCAGTCTCCACTGAGAAGAGCAAAACCCTCCTATTAAAAGGCAAACTGGACTTCTCCAGACCTCCAACCATACGTTTTAATGGTCGCCCACTGAAAAACTACCGATCGGAGAACTAAACAGGAGAACTTTCATCCTCCATATCCAAGCTATCAAAGAAAAGATCAAAAATTACATCACTATGTTAGCACGTTTTACCCGCAAGGACTAGGATCTTAAAGGACCAACTCAACGCCTTTTATACTCAGCAGTATTTATACCAATTGTCACATATGGAGCTGCAGTTTGGTACCACCGAATGACCTTAGTGCATGCTCAACGTAAAATTCAGCAAATTCAACGACTTATGCTACTACAAATGACCCGCGCATGTAGAACGACATCAACTGTTGCCCTACAGCTACTAACAGGCCGCCTCCCTTTGGACCTCCACGTCGCTTTTATCGGACTCTCTAATTCAATTAAGAAGAATAAGGACGCTGAATTCCTCACTATTCAAACCCGTACCGATACGGACATCAAACAGGAACATAAACGTGTGTGGCTAGAATTGATAAACTTATGGCAAACCCGCTGGAATAACTCCACAACTGGTGCAACTACTAAACTTTTCCTTCCTGAGGTAACCTACATCAACAAACAACGTTCCACTTGGTTCTTCCCTAACGTCTATGCTTCCTTCCTATTAACTGGCCACGGGTCCTTCAAGAGACGCCTTCTAGAGTTCGGCCTAGTCGAGGATGCCCTCTGTACCTGAGAACCTGAAGACTGGGATCACGTGATGCACTCATGCAACGTATACTTAGATCTAAGAATCCAACTACTCCTAGACCTCCACACTACATCACTTCGGCCAGAAACCAAGTTATTGGAATCTAATGATACCTTCCGTGCACTGACCAGTTATGCCAAAGAGGTCTTTCGTCGTCGCTGGCATCACCTGCAACTCCCGAACACTACTCCTGGAGAACCTCCTCTAGACAGCAACTGATAACCAGCACTGGAAACTTCCAGACTTGAAATTGCAAATGGCGGCCAGCCCTGTCGACGCCGCTCCGTGATCCTCCATTGCCATGATCCCGGACTCTTTAATTTGAACTTTACCTATTCTCTTCTTCCTACCCACAGTCTTTCTCCAGTACTCCCACAACTGCACCTAGCACTCTTCCTGCTCCGTTTCGCCTGGGAGGATGCCTACGCTCTGTCATCCTCGCTATCTTGCCTGTTTCCACTTTCCTGTCTCTTCTCTGCTCTTTCCCTGGCCTTCCCCACTCTCGCTCCTGCAAGAGTGTGGACGGCCCGTCAGATGTTTTTTACTCCCTGGTCCGGCTCCTCGTGCCAGTGGACGGATGCTGGGAGGCTCCTTCCTGGTGATCGCGCCTCGCAGTAACGAAGAGTCCAGTCAAACAACACAAACAACACACTACTCACACATAACCCACACTGATTGGCTTTGCTATGTTAACAGAGTATTTAACGCGGATTTGTGGGAAACCACGGGAACCGCATAACAAAAAACACTATGTCCACTATGTCCACTATGCCGACTTGAAGATTTAATTTTGGCTCACCGCCTTTGTATTAAAAATGTACAAAATACACCATTTACTTTCTCCACTACCAACGGAGAATCAATCATTGACGTCACACTTACTTTCATAAGGATGGACAACAAAATTGGAAACTGGGACCTAAAACCCTCCTTAGTGAACAGCGATCACAGGGCTATCACGTGCAACATATCAAAGAACTCCCAACACAATGGGTTATCTGGGTACGGTATTTAAGGGGGAGAATGTTGAAGCATTAAACCAACTATCGGTTTCAGAATATGTAGACACTGTTCAACAACATCTATATATAGCTATGTTAAACTCAACTAAAAGAAAACATGTCAGAACTCCTTCAGTGCCATAGTGGAACGCTCGGCTTTTTGACTTGGGGCTCCAAACTCAAAAAGCACTCTACTGTTGGAACGATTGGTGCTAATTTGTTTCCAAAGGATCTACCTCACTGTGATATTCCAGAACTGGCAGTGATCAGGAGGAAAATTCAGAATTATGTTGGATCTACCGATGTTTGCCTTTTAACTCTAGTGGAACTAGGAGATGCTACTGCTAAACTCAATAAGAAAAAATACCCTGGCATTGACTCGCTAGAGAATTTGGTAATTGTGAAATTTTTAAACTGTTTCCCAATATCCTACTGAATATGCACAATAAATGCTTCCTCGAAGGACTTTTTCCCAAACCCTGGAAACTAGCTCTACTGAAAATTTTATATAAACCTGGAAGAGTAAAAACAAACCCAAGGGCGTACAGACCAATGTCCCTCGAACCCAATTTAGGGAAACCTTTTGAGAGATTAATTTCTCCCAGAATTGCAAGCATGTTACCGGACCAACAATTGTGTCAACACGGTTTCAAAAAGGATCACTCAAACGAAGACGCTATAATCTCTCTTCTGAAATGCATCCAGAATTTTCACAGCAAGTATGTCTTGGTGCTGTTCGTAGACTTCGAGGGCGCTTTCGACTCCCTCTGGTGGGAGAGCGCCCTCGGGTCGCTACGTTCAGCCATGTGTGATAATCATATCTACCAAACTATGAGATCATACTTTCAAGATAGACAGATCAAGGTTTGTGCCAAACATCTGACTTACAGTACGACTGCTTTCAGAGGGTGCCCGCAGGGTTCAGTCTTGGGACCTCTCCTCTGCAATGCAGTCTTAGACCAATGGCTGACAAAGGAAAATGGGGAATGCCTAAAAATTGCATATGCAGACGACTTGGCGGTCGGCGTTACTGGAAGGTCGAGATCAATTTTGGAACAAAAGATCCAAACAATATTGGATGATTTATCCAACTGGGCCAATCGAAATAAGCTCAAAAAAATTTCCCCTACAAAAACTAATTTCATGGTTTTTCGAAAGCAATTGAATTGTGGCAGAACTCCCAGAGTTATCCTAAATGGTTCACAAAGCCCCTACGTATCCAGCACCAAATACTAGGGACTTACAATCACCAAGTACTTGGGACTTACAATCGATGACAAACTAAACTTTCATACTCACGTATCCAAAATTTCTGAGAAAATTATAAACTTCACGGCTGGAATTGCAAGGATTTCCCGAAAAGAATGGGGCCTTAGCAAAAAGACATTGTCTTTATACTATAAGACTATCTTCCTACCGATTGCTGCGTACGCAGCAGGTGTTTGGTTTTGGAGGGTCTCAAAAACTAAAATTAGGACTAAACTTCTTTCATTACAGCGTTCGGTGTTGCTCACTCTTCTCCAAACTCCTAGGACAGTGTCGTATATTTCTCCACGCGTTCTAGCAGGAACGCTGCCTCTGGATCTTTATATCTCCCACAGGGATATGACCTACAATCTCAAAAAAGAATTTCTAAATATTTTTAACATTGTAACAGACTCTGCAAATAGAATAAAAGAGGAAAAATGAAGACTCCGGAAGGAACTCACTGCTGTTTGGCAGCAAAGATGGGATCAAAGTGAACATGGTGAGGTTACACGAAGATACATTTCAAATGTTGAATTCGCATCATTACCCACAGTCTCAAAATGGTTTGTGCCTAACATGACCACATCATATTTAATGACTGGCCACGGGTGGCTCAGGGCTAAACTTTTTGAAAGGGGCCTTGAGCCTGACCCCTTCTGTCACTGCGGTGCATCTGAGACTTGGCAGCACGTTCTCTTTGAATGCAATGAATTATCTGAATGAAAGACAGGTACTGCTGTACATTTTCTCATTGAAAATTCTGATATCTTCACTACATTTCAACAGTTCTCTGCGGCGTTTTCAAGAAACGACTTGCGGCTAGAAACTCCAGATTAACTTACTTTTGGGAAGAACATATCGGAAGATAGTAATCAACGGAACAGGAAATGATAGGTAGACTTTCTCCTCTAAGTGATATTGTACGGCTCACCAAGAAGCTTTGTGTATAAACGTGCCTAAATTTTTAGGAAGCTAACCTTGAAGAATTGCAAATAATTGCTTAACCACACAGTTAAGAACATCCATACTTCTGTGCACTCCAACATGCTTCTCTCTTTTGAAATATTATTTTAAAAAAATAATAGGATCTAAAATAAGACCTTCACCCCATAAGTTGACTCCTGCAATAATCTAAAATGCCATCAAGCCTATTGAACATAAAAAACTCCAATTTCTTTCTGACTGAAAATGTATAGCTACATGTATAGGAAAACCTTCTGCAAGAACGCTCAGTGCTACTGCAAGTGCTTTAGTGCATACTGGAAACGTCCTCTCCTGGTAAGTCCCCTGATGTATAAATTTTGTAGAATGGCATAAACCGCTTTATAGGTAACCTTTAAGGTTTCATTTCCTATAGCCTAAAGCTCAGGAATACTATGTGAACTCTCTACATGAAATCGCCTTGAGGAACTTCTATAGCCCTAATCTACAAGCTCAGATTCAGATTCTACCGGGGAAGAAATTAAATCAGACTATATATTTCCTAAACAGTTAGACTACTGGACAGTCTTTACAATTGTATAAAACAGAAATACATGTAACTACTGGTAAGTAATAACTGATATTGCTGTAAAAACGACTGTAAATAATTTTCAAATTCTGGTACACCTCATTGGAATATAAATAGTGTAATCAATGTTAACAGTTTATTTCCTTGTTAATGCTAAAGTTAATAGGGTAACTGATATATAATGCTATTGAAAACTGCAGAGTTCTTTAAAAATGTTTGTCTTGGCTGTGTGACTTCAATGCGTTCTTGGAGCTCCAGCCTTGTTTTTTTTTTTTATTTTTTTTTTTCTTTTGCGGGCTCCCAGGCCTGGACAGCCTGGGAGCGGGATAGCTGGCACCCACTGGTATTGCACTATCTCCAGTGGGTGCGGGATTTTTTGCACTTTGGAATGTAAGAGGATAAAAAAAAACTCAGGCCCAGCTACTCGTACCTGGGGACAGGCACCAGGCAGCAGCTGCCCCAGGTGTTGGCTGCTCCTTTGCAGAGGTCCTACATTCAATAGAGATCCATTAGATGGAGATGGGCTATGCCTAGGGGCCACCCTTGATACCAGGACACACACACATGCCGACTTGTGAATGATATAAAGACTGACCGTCTAGAAATAGGACGTTAAGGGTGATAGAGAGGCACTCTGCGGAAGGAGAACATTGTCCACATGGAGGGGGTAATTGTCGAAAACAGTCAATCGCAGCGGCCATGTTTCCAATACACTCTAGCAGGGATTAACATTTATTAATTTGATTGCTTGTTGAACTGATTCCTGCGTTGAAAAATAACAAATCAAAACGAATCTGGAGTCAAACAGTATCAATGTTAAAAGAAAGTAGAAGGAAGAGAAGGACAAGTAGCCCTGGCTATCCTAAAACGTCTCAGTCAGAGATAAACCAATCAGCTGATTCTCAAGATGGAATAGCAAGTAATTAGCAAATTACATCACCCAGTCAACTGAATTTGCAATCTATCGCAGATAAAGAGGTTGATGTGGGAACAGCTACTAATGTCGAAATAAGTGATAATTCTTGTGGTACTAGTACTGATGCGAACGATGAAACGAAGAATAGCGAAAATAAGGACGAGGAGCAAGTTTCTGCAGTTTAAGAAATAATTTCAAAAATGAAGAACATGCAGAGAGAAACCAACAAAGTGACCAAAACTGTAGGGAACACCATTATGGACAAGTGGACAGATTTGAAAACCGTAGCCACAGAACTGTTAATAGAGAATCAAAAATTAAAAGCTTTAAACGAAGAAATTAACATAAGAGCTAATTTATTAGAAAAGATTATTGAGTCTCTTACTATAACTCCCCTAAGGAAGGAAGATAATGGGCAAGTTTATGAGAATAAACGAACGCAAGTGAAAGTTGTAGAGCAGGTAGATCCTGATAAACAATCTGCTGTCCCTAAGAGTTCATATGTAGAAGTTGCAAGTACAGTACCATATTAAGTGACAAGATCACCTGTTAGTGATAATATATTGATACTTAGAGCAACTGATAACAGTGAATTAAAAACAAATACGGAAGTAAAATCAGTGGTTGCTGAAACTTTAAACAATGATTGTAAATCAATAAATTTTAAGTCTCTTCGGCTAGCAAGAAACAAAGGAGTGGTATTAGAGACAACATCAAAATCAGATATAATCACTATTTCTACTTCTGATTCCTTGTCAACTGCGGGAATCTCAACTGCGGTTCCTAGGAAAGATAATCCAACATTATTGATATATGATATTCCCAAAGATCTTGGCAAAGAAGAGATAATCGAAGAGTTGCAAAATAAAAATTTAATGAAATGGGGATATTCGCTGGAAGAAGTTAAACAAGGGCTTTAGGTTCACTACGAAGTCAAAATCGTCTACTAATGTGCATTGGGTCGTCAGTTTTAGCCAAACTTAAATAAGATAATAACTACGAATGACAGAATTTACTTAACGTGGAGTTCCCACAAATATAGACCTTTCACTATAGTAACCAAGTGTTTTATGTGCTTAGCTTACGGGCACACAACCCAGCACTGTACACACAACTCTCCATCGTGTGGACATTGTTCCCGTGGAGGTTATGTGTATGTAAAGTGCCCACACAAGGACGAGCCACCATCTTGTGTAAATTGCAAACACGAGAACGTGATTCTCAGCATTCAGTAGAAGCTCCGGTATGTTCAGAATATCAGCGTGCATTACAAATGGCAAAACTGAGGATCAATAATGGATAATGTCTGTAATGATAATAACAACGGAGACTCAAATTTAAAGAAATCTACTGTTAAATTAAGGATAATGGAAATAAATGGCCAAAGATCCCGTACAGTATTAAATGAAATCAGAGTGACTGCAGAAGATAACAATATAGATATTATTGCTATACAAGAGCATTATTGTGTTAAGGGTCAGTTTGGTCAACCTTCAAGGATTGGGGGATTTCCAATACATTCTAGAGTAATACACTAGGACAAATACTGTTGATGAGATAATTAAAAGGTTGTTTCCCACAGATGATTCGGGCAGATGATTTGCAATATCATACGGAAATACGGGAAGCAAACAGTCATTATACTACCGAAAATCAATGTGAACCCTTTACTACAGACGAATTGAAACAAGTTCTACAGAAGATCAATATTAATAAATGTCCTGGAATAGACACAATTGAAAATATTTTTATATTGAAGTTCTTTGAATTCTTTCCGCAGGTTTTATTAGCATTATACAATAAATGTTTGTGTGATAGTATATTCCCCAAAGAATGGAAAATAGCATTAATAAAACTAGTTAGGAAGCCCAACAAACCAGCCCAGCATCCAAAGTCATACTGACCAATAGCACTTCTGGCTAATCTGGGAAAATATTAGAACGTTTAATGGTCCTACGAACAATACAATTGTTAGCAGATAAAAACAAGATTTCTGATAAAAAATATGGGTTCACTGCTGGCAGATCATGTGAGGATGCTCTTGCTGATTTTGTCTCTCATATACAGAATTCTAGTGCCAAGTATGAATTGGCAATATATGTGGATTTTGAGGGGGATCTTTGACTCCCTCTGGTGGGAGGGAGTCAAAGCTCCCCCTCTTTGTCCTTGACCGCCTAAGAAAACTGGATTGCCCTTATCAATTATATTTATTATACAGGAACTATTTCCCGGACAGATACATAGCAGTGAAGTCACAACATCATTATCTAAAAAGACAGGTTATGTGCGGTGCCCTCACGGATCGGTTTTAGGCCTGTTACTATGGAACATGATAATAAATGAATGGCTTGAAAGAGATTTTGATTGTTGTAGAACTATAGCTTTCGAAGATGGCCTCACTTTCATCGTTCGCGGTAGATCAAGGGCAGACATTGAACAATCTGCTAACTGTATCCTTAATGATCTCTACCAGTGGTCTAATGATAACAAATTAATAATAAATCCTAGTAAAACAAAAATTATGATTTTTAAAACTCAACTAGATCACAGAAGACCACCACAAATTAAAATTAATCAAATACAGCTACCATTAGTAAAAGAAAATAAATATCTAGGAATTCTGCTAGACAATAAGTTAAGCTTTCTCTCTCATTTGATACATCTTGCACAGAAAATTTAAAAATTCTCAGGAATGATAATTAGAATTTCAAGAGCAGATTGGGGTCTTTCTAGAAAAACTTTACTTTTGTATTATAAAGCAGTGGTCTTACATATTGTCACATACGCAGCAGGAGCCTGGTTTTATAGAACTTTTTTTTTCTTTTTTTATTTCGGTAGTTGTTGGCGCATCGGCTTCTGTGGCCATAATACACCTCCCAAAGCATTTACTCTGATCCAAGCCCGAGGCGGGATTCTTTATAGAACTAGAGTAGTAAGATTTGCAAACAAGTTACAGACGATACAAAGATCAATATTATTATTATTATTATTATTATTATTATTATTATTATTATTATTATTAAAATCAGTTTATTTCCCAAGAAACCTTGGGTCACCCCGGGACGACTCTGTGCCAGAAGGATGTGAATACAGACTAAGGTGCGAGGAACACAATGTACAATAAACAAGAGTACATTTGTGCTCGACCCGAGACTTTTACAGGATTAAATAAACAGTAATGTACAAAATATACAGTAATATACATGATTACATGAAGACAGAAAGTCTTTGTCATATACAAAGAGACAAGTTAAAAAAAAAAAAAAAAAAAAAGGTCTGTACAGGAGCAGGTGAGTATTATAGGTTCATAATCTGGTAACAGTTCTTGAGGATTTCCTTCCTGTAGGGCTTGTCTTCACAGAACCTATCAGGGTGGATCCTAAATTTATTGAAGATCCGAAGACAATTGGCTGGAAACATGTTCCTCAAGGAATCAATGCTTGACAGCGTAAGACGTAGAGGGAGACAGGAATCGGGGTGCTTCCCTCTTGCCCTGTTCGGGCCAGAGATTAATGCGGATATTGATGGAGCATCAAATCGTCTCGTTATAAGCCGAGCAAGCGTGAGAACATTTTTTGTCATGATGATATGTCTCCAGGGAGTGGTGCCTAGATTTGCTTGTAGGATAGATCTGGAGATAGTTAGGGGATGGCTTACCACCCTGTTCATCCATCTAAGCAACCAGTACTCTAAACTAAGATACTTCTGAAGGTATGAGGCAGGGGCAGATGACCAAATTTCTGAAGCATAGAGAGGAATCGGCGTAATACACCTCAGGATGTGCCGAACAAGCAGCGCTGGCTGATGCACACCAACGAGCTCTTGACGCACTACCCAAAGAGCAGCGTACGTCTTCTGCCTCATCCTGGCAAAATGAGGCTGAAATGTGAGCCTAACGTCCCAGGTGAGGCCAAGATCAGTATGAGAGTTCACCTTTTGCACCGGTTCCCCACTCACAAAGATTTGGATATCATTTTTGGCTTTCTTCTTGGCTATCGTCAGCATTAGTTGTCGTCAATCGTGCTTGCAGAACAGTATCAACTGCAGCATTGCAAGTATTAGCTGGAACCATGCCACTGGATTTATATGTTATTTTCCGAGGATTATGCTACAAAATTAAAAGGGAGATACCAACTATATATCTAAATATACACCTCAATTTAGAGGTCAATCCAAAGATAGAGAATAAAAACGTTGGAACGAACTGACTAAACTATGGCAGACCAGATGGGATAATTCCTCAACGGGAGTAGTAAAAAGAAGTTTTATTCCACAAGTAACATATTTGCTAAATAAGTCGACAAGAACATGGTTTTCCGTGGGAATGGAAACTTTATATTAGTACAGGACATGTGTCCCTCAATGCAAAATTATTACAACTCGGACTACATCATACAGATTTATGTGCTTGTAGAGCTGTTGAAAACTGCTAGCATGTACTTTATAACTGTCCATATTATGATGATTTACGATTAAAAATGCAGAGCTGCGTATCTAACTTCCATCCTGGGAAAGAAGAGAATCTTCTCTCCAACCGAGCAACTTTTCAGGAATTGCAAGAATTTGCTAAGGAAGTGTTTTTAAAAGGTGACAGGTGGTTTGCTGAGACTCTGAGAGTTGATTTGATTGATTTGGTAGTTGTTGGCGCATCGGCTTCTGTGGCCATATTGCACCTCCCATGGTTTTTGCAGTACTTTGATCCAGCCCGAGGCGGGAATCGAACCCGCGACCTTTGGGTTGCCGGGCAGGTACTTTACCCACTCGGCTAGCCCGGTCGGCGACTCTGAGAGTAACAATTATTACTGAAGTACAGTCGGCAGAAGACTCCCCCCTTTTTTTTATTTTATTCTACTTCATTTTTGTTTTTTTTTATTATTTTATTTCATTTTTTTCCTTCTTATTTTATTTCATTTTTTTAAAATTATTTTATTTATTTATTTTTTATTTATTTATATATATATATATATATGTTTATTATTATTATTATTATTATTATTTATATATATATAATTTTTATATATTTATTTTATTTTATTTTTTTATTTTTTTATTTATTTATTTTTATTTTTTTATTGATTTTTTTTATTTATTTATTTTTATTTTTTTATTGATTTATTTTTATTTATTTATTATTATTTTTTATTATATATATATTTTTTCCCTCTGGAGTGGGCCCCCCAGAGGAAGCTGGCTCACTTTCTGGCAACATCAGGTGGGTCAGAGTCTCGAATTGAGACAGTACGAGCACTATGGGACTAGCCCACCTTCCCGTGGTGCAGACGAGTACCCAGAATCATCTGTCCAGAATCGTCTAGCTCGCTCCAGGTGATTGATGCTTCTGGATAGCCAAGCGGCTAGACAGAACACACATATAATACACACAAACCTCCGTCACGCACATATCTGGCCCATCTGTAGTGATACTGTTCTTCACAGAGATACGACGCGGAGTTGAACTGACGTTCTAGGAGTCGCCCTTTACAAAAACACTTTTCCACACATGCCGACTTCAAGGATGACGATAGGTTGAGGTTTTTCACTGTGCGGTCGCATGTTTTTAGGACCCTGTTCGATGAATAGTTTAAAGGATTATGCTCAACATCTTGTCAAGTTTCTGGTATGCTTTTTCCTGAGGCAAGTTGTACTCAATAAATGATCAGGCAAACAACTTTATTCTCAATTTAAAATATTGAATACATATCTTATTTTGTTCAGCCAAGCATTATAGCCAGTGGAATGCTTTCCAGCACAAGGTCACGTTGACCAACATTCTAGAGATCACCACCTCCCCTTAATCAGGTCAACCGGCAAGTTGTCTGTATAGGTTGTCTCACCAGTGGAGAACGACTACCCGCTGGGGCATTTAAAGAAGGGAAAATCGTGCTAACGCTAAATATAACTGAACACAAACATGTCCTCATATAGTAGGAAGTGCTTTTACTGCCTAGCAGTAGAACACTTTAAAAATAATGAACTTGAGAAACTAAACAGAATTTGCAGTAATTTTTCTAATAAATAAGAAAAAAACAGAATTGCAGAAGCCTTCTGCCCCAACTGTAGCACTATTTTAAACATTTGTTTTTTGCCAAGTTCTCCCTCTTTTTAATAATCATTATGCCTGTCACGCAAGTCAACAAAGTTGTGATTGCTGCGGAAAAAATATTAAAGTTTTTTTGATCTGTAATGGCCCCTGCAAAAGAACCCTGGGGGAGTGCTGTTATGGAAGATCTACGATTCCACGGCTCGAGCTAGATACTACTGCAGCCAGTGCAAAAGCAGCATCCCAAGTGCTGGAAAAAAACAACGCAGACAGAGAGACAACACAACAACTGACCAAATCTCTCCCACTCCTGCGGACTTATCTGTCGAGGAGGTACGATTAGACGAAACCTACTGCCCAGAAAAGGGAAAGATAAAAGTAGTTCTGAACCCAAGGATTCACAACAATTGACTAGCTCGCTCCCGGACCTGACTGAAGAGACCAGCAAAGAGGTGAACAAAGATGCAAATAAAGAAACAAACGAAGTGCCAGAACCAGCTACAGACCCTAACCCCACTCTACCCCCTCTAACTGGAACCCCAGTTGGCCAAATTGTGGCTATCAGAGGGACGCTTGAGGAGTACGTGGGAAAATCAAACAAAATAACTGCTGCTGTTCCGCACGAACCTCATTACCATATTCAGTAAGATGCAGACGGTGATTTTAAACATCTACGTCGAATACGAAAAACTGCAAGCGAAATGGGAGTTTCGCCCTAAGAAAGGTGGATTATGCTAGTTGTACTCAATAAATGATCAGGCAAACAACTTTATTCTCAATTTAAAATATTGAATACATATCTTATTTTGTTCAGCCAAGCATTATAGCCAGTGGAATGCTTGGCTGAACAAATGCAAACAACGCCCCCCTACCTTCGCGGAGGTGTTGCGGAATGGCGTTAAAGTCGCATCCCATAAACCAGATGGACCCCCAAACCAAAACACTGACAAGAAAGAAAGAATCACATATAACCCTGATTAAGCCGACAGAAGACGCGCAGCTTGACACAAGTGACGCTGTAAAGGAGACCTTAACAAAAAATCTAAAAGACCAAATGAAGACGATCCAGATCAAAAGTATGTGGAAGACTAGGCACCCAGGCGTGGTAATTGAAACCAACTCCAGAGAAGAGGCACAAACGATCTTAAGTAATGAAAATATGTCCAAGTACAGTTTAAAGGCAGAGGCTCCCAAGAAAAAAGGACCCTCAATCGTCTTATTTGACATACAGCAAGGTAACCCCAGAAGAACTAAAAAAGGAAATTTACCACAAAACCAAAGTCTGCGCCTACCTGAGGACACTGTGGAAGAAGACGTTAGCCCAAAATACAGTACTAAATATAAAACACATTCAAATGTCAATTAGGTAATCCAGCTCTCCACGCGAGCATAGCAAATCTTAGAAACACAGAGTCGCATTTTCATAGGCTGGGTTTAAGGAGCATTACTCGTTACGAAATGTTACAAGTGCCTTCACTTTGGCCACACATCACATATATGCAACCAGCGTGATTCAACATGTGGCCACTGTGCCTAAAAAAGGCACAAGTACAGAGACTGCCCAGCAAAAGACCAGGTCCCAGTCTTTGCAAACTGCAAAGCAGTGAAAGCTCCTTATCAACACTCAATCAGGGATGGAAACTGTCCGGTATACCTAAAAGCCAAAAGTCAATACCAAATGAGAATCAATTATGGATAGAGGCCCCTCTAAAACTGCCACCATGAAATAAAAATTGTTCAACTGAACGCGCAAAGAGCGCGGCTGGTAGCTGACCAACTAAAAGTGAAAATAGAGGAAAACCAAATTGATGTGGCCTAATTACATGAACTGTATATTCGCTCAAGTTTGGTTACAGGTTACCCTGCATCCTATAAAATTGTCTACTGTAAAACCGACAACCTATGGGCAGCAATAATCATCAGGAGTCCAGAAATCAGCAAAACAAAGATTACACCACTCTGCACTGAAAACAGTGCATGTGCACAAATAATAACTCAGTTAGGGTCCTTGTTCCTGTTAACAATACATACTCACCCTAGTGAAGACATCACCCCAGCGATCTCAACCATTCAGACGGCTCTTGAGACTCTCCCGGGGGGTGCGACGATTACTAATAGCCATGGATGCAAACTGCAGATCTCTGCTCTGGCAAAGTCGCACTCCTGACAGATTTGCACAAAGAATTGGTGCAAAACTAGAAGAATTCTTCCTAGCCACAGGCCTTCAAGTAATAAACCGCCCAGATCAACTTCCAACTTACAGCGGTCCCCTTTGGGAGAGCACCATAGATGCTGTAGCAGCCACACCAGATATTTCCAACAAACTAGCCAAATGGACTGTACAAGAAGCCTGGATCAAGTCGGACCACAGAGCGATATCATTTTCTCTGGTTTGCTGTGTGGAACGGCCCCTTCGATCCCACGAGATGTGACACGATACAAAATTAAAAAAAGGTAGACTGGAAACACTTTCGGACTGAGCTAACAAGAAGACTTCCTGAAGACACTCCACTCCCCGAAGCACTCCCTTCAGACGATTGCGTACGGATTATTACCACTGCCATAAGATCTGCAGGTAATTCTCCATCCCATGCAGAAGGCCCTAACGATATGCAGTTCCCTGGTTGAATCCCCAACTACAGGATCTCAGACGAAGAGTCCACCATGCAAGAAAAATGTTCCAGCAGGCTCAATCAAGGCTACCTCCTCATGAGGTAGATGCCGCCAGGGAGGCTTACAGCATTATCAGAAATGAATACACAAAGCTAATACGTAAAAGTAAAAAGCAAACGTGGCAAACCCTGGTATCTAAATAGGTCTTCCTAAGCCTTCTAAATAGGCGCCTTCCTAAGCCTTCTAAATAGGCGCCTGACAGAAGGCATCTTTCTAAAATCCTGGGAAACCGCAACCCTGAAATTTATATTGAAAATTCCCGACAAGCCACCACAAATTCCAACTTCCTACTGCCCGATTGCTTGCTCTCTGTAATGGCCAAGTTACAAGAACACCTGCTCCTATTTCGCTTAACCGCCAGATATGAAGAACAAAAACTTCCAAGTGACAAGCAATTTGGATTTAAAGCAGGTTGCAGCACAGGAGATACCATCAGCAGATTAATCACTCAAGCAACCCACACAGCCTTCAAATATTCCCTTGCAATCATGGTAGACTTCACTGGGGCCTTTGATCGACTATGGTGGCCCAGCGTTCTCCGGAGGCTTCGGCAATCAAATGTTTCCAACAACCTATACATCATCTTAAGGTCATATCTAACTGGTAGAAAAGTCCAAGTTACCAACAGCTTCCAGACAGTGACTTAAGTACATCGATCGAGGCTGTCCGCAGGGCTCTGTGCTTGGCCCGTTCCTCTGGTCTATTGTCTTGGACGAGTTCCTGGGCATGGACCTGGGAGGAGTTGAGCCCTTGGTTTTCGCGGATGATCTTGTCCCTTTTTTGTATGTGGTAATACCAGGGCGATCCTGGAGACAATGGCAAATGAAGCACTGGCGAAACTCCAGAACTGGGCAGCCCTGCACAACTTTACCATTTCAGGCGAGAAAACAAAATCCATACTACAAACCACAAGACCACTTACAATAAAATTAAATTTTACACCCATACGACTGAACACTGAAGTAAAGCTCCTGGGTATCTTCTTAGACTCGGGCCTTGCCTTCCACCACCACCTAAGGTATATAGCCAAAAAAATTCAAAGATACAGTGCTATGATAAAGCAGGTCAGCAGAGCAGACTGGGGGCTGAAACACAAGGCTCTCACTCTCATGTACCAAGCAGTATACGTGCCAATTGTGTGTTATGGTTCCTCCGTCTGGTACCGAAAATCCATCCTAGCAAGAAATAAACGTAAGCTGGATTAAATCCAAAGGTTCATGCTCCTTTCAATTGGCAGGGCGTGCCGTATCGTCAGTATCCCTGCTCTGCAGCTATTAACTGGATGCCAGCCATCATACTTAGAAGTGGTTAAAAGAGGGCTTTTTATCATTTAAGGAGGGGAGTTCCAACCCAACTGTTTAATTTTCAACTTGGCACCAGGCAGAAAGACAACGGATAACCCAACATCTACACGAGATATGGCAACATGACTGGGACACTACAACAAAAGGGGCCATCACAAAACGATTCCTTCCATCTATAAGTTCAACTCACCCAGAACCTCCACCCTGGTTTTCGCCTGGCCTCCATGTGACCTTTATCATCACCGGGCATGGATCCTTCCAACAAAAACTGACGGCCATGGGAATCGAGAATGATCCACGTTGCCACTGGAAGAGGTGTCATGGGGGCACCTCACATATGAGTGCCCCAGCTTATACAGCATTTAAGCTTTAGGCTTAAATTTTCTCACCATAATACAGTGAAAACATCGCAATCAAGAATTCATTCTGCTACACGAGGAAGATACCTATAAGGCATTAACCACCTACGCGCAGGAAACATTTGCACTTAGGCGAAATAAGATTGCAGAACTCAGAGCCCAAGAACTAAACCGGACCGGCGTGGGATAACTCTCTATCACCCCAGAACAACACGGATATGACCATGCTAACCCGAATAGGGTAGGATTTATTGAAGGCACCATCCAAGGTGCGGGATGCTGGCACTCCTCGGAGTGCCGGATTTAAAAGTAATTGCAAATCCGAAATGGGTAGGATATACTGCTGGCACCCGATCTAGGTGCGGGATTGCTGGCACTGACCACAGTGCGGGATCTACAGCCACTATGCCATTAGCAGTTACACAGGGGCGCCTGTCCCCTGTGACTTTTAAACCCACACTCTTTCCTATACTTCGCCTTAACTAGGGTGGATTTATTCTCCCCTGTCAACCCACCTAAATTCATTCCCCCTTCAATCCTCTCTTCTTCTATGCCCCTCTCTTCTAGCTCTCTCTTTCTTTTCTAATCTATTACTTTATTTATTTTATCTTCTTTTTTTATTTATTTATTTATATTATTATAATTTTTTTATTTATTTACTTTTATTATTATTTATTTATTTATTTATTTATTATTTATTTTTTACTTGGTCTCCATCAGGAAGCTCAAGCAACTCTGGCGGAAGCCAGCCAGAATATAATGGGCAGCCTAGCTTACCTTCCAGTGGTGGTGGCGGGAAACGTGGGGTTCCCTCAGGGTCCCTGCGGCTAAGCAGCCAAAGAAAGAAGAACAGAACATAGCACTACTCTGCCACAAACCAGACACTACACTTTTTCTGGCTTTTACAGAGATTCTGTAATTTTTCACAGAGTACCATGGCGCAGATGTGGAAAATCACTGGTGGCGCTTTCCACAAAACACTATGTCGACTTCAACGAGAGAGATGCTGAGATCATAAGGCGATCGTTAGCAACAATACGTTATGGGAACCGCCGACCCACCAGAGTCCTATTGCTAACACTACGACACAGGACTCTACGCCTCAACTGGCCGAAAGAACATGGGCACTGGACCTTGGATGATTGGAGATGGGGGTCTCCTGGTCCGATGAGAGCCGTTTCCAATTATTTTGAGCTGATGGGAGAGTGCGTATCTGGCGGAATCCGCACGAAACTATGCAACCGTCATATCAACAAATAACTGTTCAGGCAGGTGGACAGTTGGTAATAGTCTGGAGCGTGTTCAACTGGCACACGTTGGGACCTTTGGCACGACTAGACGCATCTCTGAAAGGTCCAGATTACGTGTCAATCCTTGCATACCATCTGCGTCTATTCATGGTCATCGTGCGCCCACAGGGCAATGGACTCTTCCAGCATTACAATGCTGACTAGAATATGCTTCGAAGAGCATTCTGCAGATTTTACCGCCGTGGAATGTCCTCTCCGTTCCAAATATGCTCCACATGAATCCTGTAGAGCATCTTTGCAATGCTGTGGAACGGTACGGTTGAGCTTTGGATCCTTCACCCAGGAATGCAATGGAATTATGGACAGCGGTGCAGCAAGCATGGAACGCTTTAGTGAAGTAGTGGACTTAATGCCTCCCCGTGTGACTGCTGTTATCCGGGCGAGAGGTGGGCCTACCCGTTAATAAGTAGGTATACCATGATTTCTGTCCATTCAGTGTACTATGCAGTATTGGTGTACATGCAAGTAAACCCGCACCTGTTTTGACGTTAAAAACGTTTTTACTGGCGTTATTCCAAAAAATTGTAACGAAAAATTGTCATGCGAAAAGCGTTTAATTTATCTTCTAATGGATGAAATTTAATGAAATTTTGCACGGAGCTTAATCTTAGCTCTATACTTGGAAAAACTTTCAAACCTCTGAAAATTGCAGTAGTTCTTCCAGAATAGTGGAAAATATGAACATGTGATCAAGGAAATTTTCTCACGTAATAAACGGGATAAGGTGGACGCATAGCATATCGTTGGAAAGCTAACGAATTTAGAAACAGAAATATTAATGTTTTAAGATACAAAAAAAAAAAAAAAAAAAAAAACTTTCTGAAACTGTGAAATGCGTTAATTCGAAAACGCATCTGGTTTCAAGTCACCTGGTGTTTTCAGATTGAATGTACTGTTTTTCTTTACAATTAAACTCTGCGGCTGGAAAAGAGTTCTGCACACTTATGAAAACATTGTTCAACTTAGACATGTCATCAGATCTTTCGATAAATACTACACGCAATGGAACAACTGTAGATGGTGTATTTAGTCGTGAACTAAAATCTCTTCAATGTAAAAATTAAATATCCTACTTTAGTCATCACAGACCAATACTTTCAGTAAACATTTCAGTGTTATTAATAAATTAAAAACACTGTTATATTAATATCAATGAATTTTATTAATATCTGAAAATTAAAACCTTTTTAACGCCTTCCGATGACTCTTAAATGTAAACACGTAAAACTCTAGCGGTAGGACACATTATGTACCTGCTACAGAATTGTTTTATTTACTCTTAGTAACCCTAACACTGCCCATGAATTTTGCATGTTTCACAAAACAAAGAATCCCAACGTCCCTTGAAATCCCTGACACCTCGTTTTCCACACTGCTACATGTTCCAACAGAAGCAGTTAAATAATTACTTACACCTCTAATTGTGGCTGCTGTTAATCTATTATTCAGTATCTTCCCCCACCCATCTAACACATTTCCGACCTGTCTAACACTGTCTCGACAGCATCAGCAAATAATCTTGTATCCCTTCTATTTAAATGTATCCAATCCCTGTAGAAACAGTTTCTCCTGTTAAAAGGCACTGCTGATAAAAATTCTACTCTATGAGCCTTGCACAATCCAGAGTGGCGAATTGTTTGACACGGCTCTCATCCTGTACTCTTCCCTATCGTGTCTCAGCAGGATTGTCCAGGAATTCAATCCAAACGTGCGACTTTTTTTTCTCAATATTTTTTCTGCATATTTAATGAAATCCTCAGATTTCCCACTCTTAATAGCATTAGTATCAACGTGTACAACATCAATTTTCGTACCCTTAAGCAACTATCATCTAAAACGTAATCATCTTTAGCCCCTGTTAGACACACCCTGGTCGAATTCTAAACAAAATACCAAACGAATTCTTGAGAAAACTGGAAAATTCTTATATATTTACTTGAAAATACTTATATACTTGGGAATACTTATAACTGTTCCTTTAAGCACAGAAACGAACAGAAAGTGACGTGCATAAGGGTAATTTTTTTTTTTCATTTGTGTAAAGTGAAACAGTGGGATGCTACCATCTTTACACGCTTCAGCATATGTATTTAATGCGACTGTTGTCTTCGCCATGTTGTTCCGTCGGTCCGCATGTAAATAACTCGATTCCTAATGGATGGGTTTTTCATGATTTTTTTTTTTAGTTAGGTCTGTGAAAAAAGACGTGTAGAGTAATATTTCATTAAAATCAGATCAATCGATATGCCACAGTTATTATTTCTTTGTCCGTCCATGCGCATGTAATACCTAGATGCTGACTTCATCGATTTTCATGAAATTTTATAATTGAGGCTTTCCAAATTTCACTAAAATTGGAACAATAGTAATTCGGCAATTGTTATTTTTCTTTTTATAAATATCACATAAGTTTTCATTAGTCGCTGAAGCAATTGTTTTTTTTTTTTTACATTGGACGAATGAATGAGAATGGCCGATTCGCAGGATTGAAATCCTTTCGGTTCAAAGTCTCGTTTTTTTCTCGTTCTTTTTCTTGTTTTTTTTTTTGTTATAAATTATGAATTATTACTATTTGCTAATGCTCCTGATTTGTAACGTACTGCTTTACATTAAATAACCTTTTCAACTGTTTTCTGCGCAACCCTGAGAGCAGTAGGCAGGGAAAAGGAGTTACCAACAACTGCAAAACACTCAGCCTGTCTTATGATCTGATTAGGCAGTTATGGTATTTTTTCCCATTTTCTACAGGTTTTCTTCTGTTTTCAAGTTGAACCCCAGGAGCGTTATTCGCCCTCTAGACGTTAAAGAAAGACTAGAAAAAGAGTTTTCTGAACAGTTTTCTTAGAGTTTGATGAACTGCACTTGTTGTCAGCAGTTTTTTCATCTTCTCAATCTTAAGTTTAATGAATTTTTTGTTCTTGAAAGGAAAACTAGTACCTCCGAATCGATACACATCTCAAATGCTTTATTCCTATAAAGTGAAGGGATAACCTTTAGAACATTTCCCACAATAAAATTTTGCCTTTATGAATCTTTGTAAGATTCAAGTTGGCTTGAATTTATAATTAGCGTCGATAAAAGTTAAAAACAAAACAAATTAACTTTCGCGTTAAAACAAGTAACTCATACACTTAATACAGTACAGATATAATGTACTTTTTTTCAATGCATTATATCTGTAAAATAATAAGAGAAATTTATCTCAATATAGTACGTAGAACACTTACGAATGATACTCTCCAGAAATTAAAACGAAAAAATTGAAAAACTTACATTAGAGTAACAAATAGTTTAGAAAATAATTAAAACTCAATTTAACACAATTAAAAATAAGAAAATTAATTAAAAGAATTTAACGAAAAGAATTGCAAAACGATTTTCCTGCCTGAAGCTGACAACGCTTTTCGACCGTATGTCCTGATCACAGGAATGAAAATTACCGAATAGGGTTGAACCTGAAACTTAAATATTGATTATTTGTCTTCACGCATGCGCGTAAAAGACCACGAATCGGAGATGAGATAGGGCCGACGAACATTAACAGAATTCCCTTGTAATTATTTTCCACGGTTTCTGCAATTAATATTCGCGTATAATTACGTTAGACACTAAGTGTTTCCGTCTCGTTAAATAAAAAAGTACGTTTTTCGCTAACGGCGTGAAATGCTAATTCTAACGCTGCTGAACGAGAAGCCCCAACTGAAGCCGCATGTTGATTAACACGAATATTCAAAGGAAATCGCGTCGAACCCTGGTAAGACGAGTCGCAATCACCGCAAGAAATGTTGTATACCTAATCATTAATTTTTGTTGCGAACAAGAAAAGAACTAAGCGATTGTTCAGTATAGTGTGTAATTTCCGTATTGGTCTGGCCAGAATTTTAAATTCGGTATCTTTTAAGAATCTGTTAAGCTGTTTGTGCCACTGTTCAACGTATGGGACAGAAATAAAGTATTTTTTGAAATTACTATTGTTGGTTGGTGTAGTATTTTGTATCCTATCCTTAGCATGTACCCTAATTTGGTTTACTGTGGCAAGGGGATAACCCCTGTTTAAGAATCTTCTGGTTAATATTTGTATTTCTGAGCCCAAAGCAGATTCCGTCGTTGAATAATTATAGGCATTTAGAAATTGATTAAGGATAATCGATCTTTTGTAGGCGAACGGGTGATAGCTGTTATAATGTAGAAGCATACCGGTGTTTGTAGGTTTTCGATAGATGTTAAATTGGATTTTATTCGAGTCCCGAGTAAGCGTGAAATTTAGAAAGTTTAATGACTTTGTATCCCTATCCTCCATTTCCAATGTAAATTTGGGCCTAGAATGAATATTATTAAACGAATGTAAAATGTCTTGGATAGTACTAATATCAGTAATAGCTAGATGATACGGAGTCGAAAATGTGTCAAATGTATCTGCTCGATCTTTGAGAGACAGATCTCCGATTATTAAGCCGCTCAGGCTCAATCCCACTGGAAAACCAAAGATTTGTTTGTACACTTTGTCTCGAAAGGTGATGTAGTTGGCCTCAATCAACAGTTTAATTAAGTGAAAAATTTCTTTAATAGGAAGCTTCGTATGATTAATCGGTATCCAGTTATTATTTAACATATCCCAAATAATATCTAATGTGTATTCAATATTTACATTGGTATATAATGAGGTAACATTTGGTGAGAATAAATTGTCATTATCGCCAAGTTTACAATCCTTAAGGTTATTAAATAATGTATCGTAGTTCTTAATCCCAAATTGTATCACCTGTCTAAAGGGTTTTATAATGCTATATACATGTGTGGCCAAGGATGAAAACATACTTTTTCATTTAACGAGGCCAAAATACTTAGTGTCCAACGTAATTATACGCGACTATTAATTGCAGAAACCGTATAAATTAAATTACACGAAAATTCTGTTAATGTTCCTCGGCCATACACGAAAATTCTGTGAATGTTCGTCGGCCATATCTCATCTCCGATTCGTGAGGTTTTACGCGCATTCGCGAAGACAAATAATCCCTATTTAAGTTTCATACTCAACCCTATTCGGTAATTTTCATTCCTGTGTTACGGTTGAAAAGCATTGTCAGCTTCACGAAGGAAAATCGTTTTGCCATTTTTTCGTTAATTGCGTTAAATTGATTTTTAATTGTGTTAAATTGAGTTTTAATTATTTTCTAAACTATTTGTTACTCTAATGTAAGTTTTTCGAATTTTTTGGTTTTAGTTTCTGGAGAGTGTCATACGAATGTGTTCTACGTACTATATTGAGGAAAACTTCTCTTATCATTTTACAAATATTGATATTAACGTAGAACGTATTGAGCATCAAAGCTCTGGTTCATACTATCTAATACATTATATCTATAAATTACATGTGAATGCGCAAGAAAATTACAAGTGACTGCACGGTCTGTTACTGCACAAGAAAAAAAAAAAAAAAAAAAAACATAAAACAAAAACCGAGCTTTCGGGAGAATAAACCTATGACACCCTCTGCCGACACTGACTGGCTTGGACATGAAAAGAAAGTCAATTAATATTACTCACCTCATTCACAGAATTCAAACCCAGGCGTTTAATGCACAGTGTAGGAGGAGCGTATAACTATTGAGTTCATGTGAGAAGCATAGATGGTATAGTCACCGTTCTCCCCATACTGGATTGGAAAAGGCCTGAGTTTGAATCCCGTCAATAACAAGAGGAATTTTAACGGGTCTTTTTCACAAAGTGGCTGAATTAGTTGGTCTCAAGAGAGGTAGTATGGATTTTTTCTCCTGGAAATTCGGCTTTTTCTTCCAAAAGATATAAAATCGACTACAGAATACACGCAATTTACAGACTTATTATATACGGAGAAATATGGCGTAAGTTGGTAATGCGCTTAAAAAGACAAAGTAACTGTTGAGGACGCTGAAGAAGGAAGACAATGAGCGTTGTCATGTTGTACCTTCAAATTGCATATTCTCTATAGTGGCGGTCCTAACTAGTATAATGGGTATGATCCGTCCTCCCACACCATTGGAAAAATCCTGGGTACAAATCCTATCGAGAACAGTCAAAATATCACAAGAAAACTTAAAATAGCAAAACAAAAACTCTTCATTCAGGCATTTTTTTTAGTTTTATGTAATCTCTAAAGGATTCTTAAGTTTTGTTTCTTAAAACTTTTGAAAATTCTATTTTACGACTGAGCACAGCTTTCGGCAGGAGTTCAATTAGACATTCCTTCCAGAAAGGAAGAATTTTATGGACTTTTACACATTGTGTGCTTGTGTAAAATTTGCGCTGAGCACGTTATTCGAAAGTTTGTTTCCTCTGCTACTCTTCAACTAACTACACCCTATAAATTTATACTATTAAATCCTCTTAACTCTTGCACCCGCTTATAGCCTCAATTGCAGTCACACGTGTGTCTTAAACGTAGTCACACATAGATACGTTTAACTTTGCATTACGGGGTACTTTGTACTGTGTTCTTTGTCTGGTCTTGCTCACGCAACTGGAAAATCCACGCAACCAGTATTCAACTGTAGTCATGTGTTCATATTGTACTCATATCACAGCATATGCTCTGTAAGTTCCGATTTCGCATCGAATACAATACAATACAATACCATACCAGAATTTTATTTTGATACATATTATTATTTTAATTCCATTAACTCATTATTACAATAAATATAGTATGACTGAATAATTGTCACTCTTTGATTTAAAAATATCAGGTGTGACTATAAAACATGAATAAATAAAAAAGTGTCTTCAGAATTTCTTGTATTGGTTATCTAACTGCTAAAGCAAACCTTTAGAAAACCAGAATGTTTTCAGAATCGGTAACAGCACGCTAGAGATTTTTTACTTTTACGAAGCGGTAAATAATGGTAGCAATTTTAAAAGCAGCAAGACTATAATGATCCTTTTCATTTCTGTTTTATTTTCAACACGCACATGATTCCAAAATGTGCGAGGGAGGATGAAATATTCCATTTGTTTGAGAAACAGACCAGCATAATATTTCCCTTTTCTAAGGCTTATCAAAAGACAAGAAGAGTTACCTACAACTGGGAGGAGGAGGAGAAAAAGTCAGGTACAGTTTGAAGGCTTCTGATCTAAGTCAGGGCTTTCCTTTCTCTAGGTTTTTCAACACTGCCATATTCTACTCTAAGAAAGAACGATCTCTCTCTCTCTCTCAGGGTAACACAGATATTTTTTTAGCTAGTGTAGCAAAAGCCTCAGGCTTCCTTGCACCATATGGAAATAATAATAATAATAATAAATTTCATGGACTGTTGAGTCACATCCAACTTTCAAGTTGGTGCTCAAACATATGCAATAAATGACGTTCCGGAGAGGAGATTGTGCTGACACAAGCGAACTTCACCTTGAGTGAAAAAAAAAAAAAAAAAAAAAACTACCATAGCTAGGGCAGAATTAAAGCGTAATGTATCAAGAGGAAGGGGTGGTATGTGCTGCTTGGACCGTAAAGAATGTGAGTCTTATAACTCTTGCCGATTTCTGCTTACTTTCCAAATAAAATCAAGACATGAAAATAGCTAGCAGGCAGTTTGATGCAGGCTGGTCAGTTCATAACCAACCTAGGGAGACTCTATGAGAAATTCGTTTTCTTAGAAGAGTATTTCTAAGAAACTGAATTTATAAACGACATTATCGAAGGTGATGACGAGTTTCTTTAAGAAACTTGTCATTACCTTCGATAGAGAGACGGACAATCGTGTGTTCCTTGAATTAGATGGGTCACAGACAACGTCAGATTTAAGTAGTGGAGCCCTGGCGCGCACGAATAATATTTTAAAACAAAGTGGCATAATTAAAGGCTAATACCTTTATGTGGCCCAATATATTGCCGTACTATATTTACGAATAGATTTAGATACAATAGACGAAAAGAGCAAGAATTACAATCAGTAAAATGCAGTTCAAAGACAAATATTTACTTCTTATAGTAATTGCGACCTTGTGCAGTAGAGCAACTATGCCACAGCGCTGCGGTAAATCCGGCCATGATGCCTGATAAGATAAGATTCCAGAGGAGAAGTTTCACTACTTTTGGTAAACGTGTAGGTGAGAGCCAACTGGACTGGCGAACCTACACAGCTGTTGGCCCAGGCAACCCAGAAAAGGGGACGGAAGTAGGAGTGGTCTATATCTTTTTTTTTTTCGGGAAATCGAAATTTCGAAGAACGTTCAGTTATTTTTTTCAGTTTTAATTCCAGTGTAATATTATATTTATTTTTGTATCCAAACACCGCTGGAAAATAAAGGCGCATTCATTGTTAAATAGAGTTGATTACTGACTACGAACAAGATAAATAGAGGGAAACATTTTTTTTTTTAACACACTGATGGCCATATCCCAAGAAACAAATATGCTCTTAGGCTTGGATATCTGCCTCTATTTTCTCAACGTGCAGTACTGAAGTTGAATTTTGAATCTGTGGGGCTGAAAACCACTAAGAGGAGAGATTGAGATAGTCGTCGTTTTACCTGTTCTTTGGTGCATAATGTACCTATTTCTAATCTTACAAATACAATCTTTATCGTATGTATTATAAGAAGAAGAACTCTTTATTATATATACAAAAGGCACATTGCTGCATACAACTCCCTTCACGGCTACAAGCCAGGTGTTTACATAAAAGAAATTATACAACATAATAAAAAAAAAAACAAAAACACTAAAAAAAAATTAAAAAAAAAAATGATGACTCCAGAAATGTTTGAACACTGGGGAGATGGATCCATGGCAGTGATGAATAGGTCCCCGGGAACAGGTTCTAATGTCCTCTGACGTGGTCCTGGAAAGGAAGTCGACAGAGTACTTTCTGCCTATATTCCTTGTCGACTGCGAATTTTTAGAGGTCGCTGTCCAAGGACTGTGTGCCTTGCAGCATTTGCACACGTAGGAACCGATCAGTTAGCTTTAACCGGTTTGGAATGGCCTGTAGGATTGGATTAGCCCTAAGGCTTGGGACTGAGATCCTCCATCCGCAGATAATGCCGACCATCATTTTGATGGCAAAGACGAGTCTTCTCTCGTGAATAATGGCAGAAAGACATCTGATGTTGAGAGCTGCCGCCATCTGGGTGGTCTTTGGCGCAGGGGGAAGCCGAAATTTCCATAAGGTCCACTGCAGTAGCCAGAATTCCCTCGCGAAAATCCGTCTAAGATGGGTCGTAGCAGTTGAAGTCCAGACTTCGGCACAATAAGAGTATGACCAGATAGACACATGTCTTAATATATCTGCGCCCAACAGCCTGGTCATGGACATGCATGAGTTTTTGTTTAATCATCCACCGGAGTCGACAGAACTTTATTTGCAAGTGGTCTAAGTGCGGTAGAAAGGAGAGCTTTTGATCGAAAATAACGCTGAGATCTGTATGTTGTTGGACGGCAGAAATCGCAGATCTTCTTAAAATGGGTTGCACTATTGTTGGACTCAGTTTGAGAGAGAAAGTCAACTGTTTTGACTTCTCGGGAGTGATGTTAAGTCCGAAACCGGAGAGGAAAGCCTCAAGGTTTCGGATTTTCTGTAGGATTAAGGCATTGATGTATTCAGCAGTGTCTCCAGGACTGATGGGAGTAAACAGTTTTATGTCATCGGCAAAGGTGATGATATCAGTTCGGCCCGTTACGAATGGCACAAGAACAGCTGAGAACAAGATTCCGGACAGGACCCCGCCTTGTGGGCCTCCAGCTGCAATAGTCCTGGTGTAGCGCAGATTACCATCGCGAACAATAATGGTCCTGTTCTCAAGCATTGTCTGAATAAACCAGAGGCACGTCTCCACCAATGAGGTAATACTCATGTAGTAGCCTTGCCAACGCGTAAACGGATACGGAATCAAATGCTGCCTGGACGTCGATATAAGTAACGGTGATTTCCGAACGGTGCTCAAATGCCTCGAGGATCTTGGCATTTGAGACGTGCCACATAGGAGGAAAACATTTTTGATTAAGGATCTTGTTAAATAATGACAGAAAATTCCGTCGGCAGCGGATGCGGCCGTAGGTGGTAAGCTATTCATTGCGTCGGTCAGCTGGTATTTGGTGAGGTGAACTGAATTTAAGAGGTCTGTCGAAATCGGATTGATTGGGAATTCCACTGGTGTAGTGGATTCTGGCTGAGCAGCGAACCTAGTTTTATGGTCGAGCCAACTGCTTATATTGAGTGAGTCAGTGGCGCCCTCTGATTGGATTCTAAGAAAGGGATTACCCTTATTTATGGTATCCTCTAGGCGAAGTTTTATCGCCTTCCTCTTGTTCCGAATAAAAAGCGCCCTAGCTCAGGAATAGGAAGTTCTGTCCAAGGGTGAGCCGGAGTTTTTCCACTTTTTGTGCAAATTCTGTTTAACGTGGAAACTTTCAGAGAATTTTGGATTCCACCAGGCCTTTGAAGCTCTGTGATGGTTAGTTTCTTCTTTGCAGCATAGAGAGAAACAGTGGCTATCCATCTTGTCATCAGGTCAATCCCGAGTTTGGGGTCGCATTCCTCCAGGACATCCCATGGGACTGCCGGAGCCGCATAAACACACTTTTCAGGATTAAGGTATTTGGGCGCTGTAATTGTTTTGTTTGTGACTTTCCTTCTTCTAGAAGTGATGAGCATTTCTATTTGTACAGAGAGAATGATGGAGTTATGATCAGACTGTATGTTGCTTATAGGGTTTTGATCAACCACACAATTTGCTGACATGAACGCAAGGTCTAGTGTGCTTTCGCTTCTCGTGGGTGGTGTGCTAACCAGCTTGAGACCTAATATACCTAGACGCTGACTCAGTCTCCTCTTGAGGTTACCCTGAGTATTCGGGAGATTGAAATCCCCACACACAACGTGTGTCAGTGATGAATGGAGATGGTTAAGCAGCCAATTGAGGAGTTCATCAACTTCTTGTGCGTCTCTAACCGGTGGGATATACACTGCGACAATGTCGAGAGAATTGTTCTGGCTGTTATAGTTTTTAGGTTTCAATGTGACTAGAACTGCCTCGAAAGAATCAGACTGGCTCGATGCTGAGTGGAGGATAGAAAATACCTGCTCATTGAAAAAAATTTCAACTTCTTCTCCCCACCGGTTTTCTCTAGACGTACACCATCTGATACCGTGCCGGCCAAGTAGAGGAAAGTGTTTCTTCACTGGGGTCAAGCCAGGTTTCTGGGAAGCAAACCACGTCCTTTGAACTGGACAGCAAGAGCTCCTCAACTTCATTCAGTTTATTCCTCATGGATCGCACATTTTGGAAAAGGAGTTGGAATGAAGCTGTTCTCTTTACCGTGGCGAGGGATGTACGCGGTCTGATCCGCCTGTGATGCGTCACTGGTCTTCGGTATGTTGAAACCATGACAGGGATTGTAAAATTCGGGGAGAGAGATGACAGAGATTTTAGGTAATAATCAGTCTCATCATTTTCAATGACCGTTGGGAGCCCCTTTTCCGAAGGTATGTTAAGGGCGAAGCATGGATTTACCTTGTTTTTCCTACGACTATTCCCATGTAGAGCAGTTGGGTTGTTAGTGGAGAATAGGGATGCATCGTCTAGTCAGAGTCTGGACTGTTGTGGACGCATCTCAGGAGCGTTTATGGATATCACTTCTTTTCTGCTTCGTACTTCATAAAATGACCTGATGATAGTGCCGAGGGGCCATTTGGTGCACATTCCAATCATTTCAAACTGACTTCTATTACAATAGATGCGAAAAGAAGCATATGCTGTGCTTCGAGTGTTCAATCTCTGAATCATTAAGTCTAACTGAAGTTCCTCAATCAGTACATCTGTGAAAAGTTGTTCTGACGTGTCTGGGGCCAAACCTGAGACAAAAAAACTGAAGGGGGGGGGAGTCGTTGTGGTGAACCATCCCGTTTGAAAGGCCGAAGCTTCGAGGCTAGTGCGGTGCCTGTCCAAATGGTTTTCTTCCTGTTCAAACTGTTTGTACTAGCCATCTTGCACTTGGTAGTCTGGTTATTTCTCGGTTCGGCACCCAACACCAAGTTGGTCGCAGGCCTGGCCATGGTTCGGTCTACTTTAGGGGTAACTGACGAGTGATTTCCTGGGTACAGTTCATGGGCGTTTGACATGGCATTTTTATTTATGTACTGATCGTAGCTAACTTCGTCGGGTGGCACATGACCCCCGTTTTTTTCTTGGGCAGGTTTAGCTTGAACGCGTTTAGATATGATTTATTACTCTCAGAAGGGTGTTCAGTGAAATCTTCTGTTTCTCTATTACGTTCAAAGACGGTAATGGGCGGCGTGTTCACGACTGCGTGTTTCGGTCGGTTATCAGCTTTAACGCGACAGCTAGTCGTCGAGAAGGATGCACGGTCAGCACAACCTTCTTCAAATTGAAAAGATACAGTGTCCAGATTTCTGCAAGCTGGTTTTGAGGTCTGTGGACCTCGCAGAAACGATTGATATGCGGATCTCTCCGATTGCATAATATTGCTCTTCAGGTCTATCATCTGGTTTTTCAACAAGCTCATTTCCTTTCTTATTTCCTCATTCTGTGCACGAAGTTCTTGGTTTATACTGAGTAGAGCAGATAAAGATTCAAAAATATTTGGAAATTTCACCTCTAAATTGTGCATATACTCTTCAGCCTGCATAGCAACAGGGTAAACAAATTGTGTGAATGCTTCCGCTATTACGCTGCTAAGGCTATTAGTGAGGTTGCCGAAATGTGGGGCGTATGACTGTTCACTCACGGAGCTGCGACGACTGGCAATTTGGTAGTTGTCAGGAGAGATACAACAACACGAGTTGTTTTCAGTGATTGAATCGGGCTGCGTTTGTGAACACCCAGCGTTTCCCTTAACATCGTTTGGTGGGTCATTTGTCCGGTCTCGCTGATAGTCCAAATGATGTGTAACTTCTTTATCAAAATTGCTTTCTTTATTCTCCAAGTCATTGTTTTGCATGTCTATGCAGCGGTGAGGGGTTACTAAATTGCCCTCTTCCAAAGTACTTCTACCGATGCATTTTCTTCTTTCTGCGGAGGGGGGGGTGTATCACCTTTCCTGATAGTCGTTGCCGTGGTGCGTATTTGTTTATTCTTTAGACAAAATTTCCCAAGAACCCTTTCCTTTTGCTCAGTGACAAGCGAGAGAGAGGCTTGAATACCCGATCATAACTGGCATATTCTGTGCTTCGATTTGCTACAGATTAAGGTTTCGTCTGCCGAGATGTGGCAAAGTTCGCATGTCCCAGCAGTTACTGCAAGTGCTGTGTTCTTAGTCTGGGTCTTTATTGCCGTTAGCAAACGGCTTTGTATTTTTGCTGAATTAAGAGATTAGAGTTCCGAGAGGTGGGGCAGCGGCCGTTTTCGCCTCCTGAGGCTATCCAGTCAAATAGCTCTCTTCATGAAGATTAACAATCACCTTGAAACGAGGTCAGCCGGTATTATGGCCCACGTCCATAGCTCAATTACTATTAATAAAAATATTAATAAATAATTACCTGATTAACGCACAGGTCAAAGATGAATGTCACCATGTACCTGGTATCCTTAGGATCATGTAGATACTACACATGGAACAGTTCACAGGGAATATCATTCAATATTAAACTTACACATGGAGCACACAGAATTTCCGCCCGCACCGACGCAGAACACACTAGTTTTTTGTCTGGACAAATGTGCATTCACGGGTCAATTTGTTGAATATTGTGCAGGCTGAAAAACCGGAAAAACTCACTGGAGAGGGATAATTTCTTCCTCTTTGTGAAGTCGGCTGAATACAGCTTCGATTAAAGAGGCTTTTAAGAATTTCTCCAGTCTCCAACGAAATTCCAATTGAGATCTGTTCAAATGAAACCAATATATTCTCATGGACTCCAATAAGAGGAGGAGAGAGCTGATCGTGAAACCTGTGGTGAACTGAATACTCTTCAGCTTGGAACAGATATTGTGTTCTTGGATTTCTTCCACTGCTGCATTGTCTTTATTTATTATTATTATTATTTTTAACGGTCGCAACTCGTAGCGCTTCTGAGGGCAATATAAATGATTGATTTAGCATTTGTTTCAATCAAAATGTCCACGGATTGAAATGTTTGAGAAACAGCGATTTGCATTTATTGCACATTTTGCATACAGAATCGATTTCAATCGACTTTTTAAATTTATCAATATCGCATATAAAAATGTGTTGCTTATTTTGAATCCCGTAATTGATTCTTTTCCATAACATTGCTAAATAATGTTGACTTATGTATCTTCTCGTTTATTGTGTGTCATCTTTCAATTTTTTGTTTTTGTCACTGCAAAAATAAAAAATAAAAATGGAAAGAAAAATTCATAATGCACAAGAAATGAGACTCTGCGCCTTTTATTAAATCATCTTTAACGCAACAAGGATGATTGATGCAAGCTTGGGAATTTACTAACGAATAATTAGTGGTTTCTTTGTATAATAAAAGCCACTTTGTAAGATTTAACTCTCCAGTTGTTCGAAACGAACTTGTTTTGGTTGAGAACACAAAATGAAGCAGATGAAAGTCAGTAATATTTTAAGCATTCATTTAGGAAACTGTTTAATTTTTAAGTTAATTAATTCTTACACTTCATGTAAATGGCTTTAATTTTATCCATAATGGGTAAAATTAAACAACTCGGTTGTTTTTCGCGTGATTATGAAAGATAAGCCCAATTTGCGTGTACTTCAGCGCTAATAAAATAATAGGTTCATTACAGGTTCATTCTGATGGGTAGACATTACACTGCTTTAATTTTGAAGTTCGATGCGGTTTACCTATTAATAACATTTTCTGCTTGAAAGCGTACACGAAGTTAGATAATAGTCGAAAAGGCAAATTTAATAATTTCTCTTGGGAACAATGACTCCATTGCAATATTCTATTATTATAATGGGCTGCTTCATGGAAATAGGCTGTTTCGTGAATGATAGCAGTAACAGAAAATCTTTCTGCACTTGCCTACTTAAGTGCTGCACTATGCTGGAATGAGTAATCATTTGGGTCCATTATTAAATTTATGCCTGGATGCCTTTTTCAAATTATCCGGCAAAATGGAAAACACATGGACAGTAATTAAATTATTCGCTCTTAAAACTCGGTAATGTTAGACTCGTAAACTGCTGCTTTAGCATCTGCAGGAAGGTAATACCTTTTAGGATTTTATGATAGGTTTGTACATTAGTTTTCATCTGGTCTCTGGAAATATTGCTGAATTAAGGAAAACGGTAAGTTGCTCTCTCAGTCATAATAGCCTAGCAGCTAACTGAATTGAACAAAATTTGTACTGCTGCGCAGCACAATATCTGTTTAATAGACGAATTTACTTTGGCTTGAGTTCCCAGTGCGTCCGTTCAATTTCGAAAATTGAATCTCATTAAAGGTCAGGAAGTTTTTAACTGAAATGTGGAACCGTTCTGAAAAATAATGCAAGACAAATAAGTTGCTCTCAAAGGATTTTATTATTGGTTTAAGGCGCATTAGCATATATGCAAAGTACCTACATTGTCTTCACCATGTCCGTCCGTCTGTCCACATGTAACAACTCGACTCTCCATGGATGGATTTCTATGAAATTTTATATTTGGGTCTTATGATAGGTTTGTATATTATAGTCACTCCAAATTTCATTAAAATAGTATTAAAATCATTTTTATCAAACTTTCATTAAAATCGAAATCATAATTGCCGGATTTTAATTATTATTGAATTCCGGCAATTATAATCTTTTTTTTTTTTTTTTTCTACTTTTAATGTAATAATTCGAATCCCACTGGATGGATTTTCATGAATCCATGTACCGTACACTATAGCCGCAACTTTTGTTGTTGTTGATTTGTGGTAAGGTTTTCGGCGCATCAGCGGCTTGGGCCATATTACGCCGTTTATATTATGTCTGCTAATTGCGTGTGTTTTGTGGTCGATTTGCCTGTTTTTTGGACGAAAACTCAAAGAGTTTCCGGGAGAAAAAAACATGTTTCCCTCGCCTGAGACCAACTAACTCAACTTGTGAAAAAAAGACCAAAAATGTCTTCATATCATCCATAGGTTCGAACTTGGGCCTTTTCTACCAGGTGTGGGAAAGAGGATGATTCTACTAACAATGCTACCTCAAGGGCTGTAGCTGAAATACCAGATATTATGTTTGTTGCCATGCATTAGTTGGAGGAATAAATGGACAATGCAGTGGATACCGCAGAAACGAAACGTTCTCGGTACACGCACGTCTTTGGTTTTTTGCTTTTTTTTTTTTTTTTTTTTTAGTATAAATCATGAATTATTACTTTTGTTAATGCGCATAATATGTATCACACCCAGTACATCGACTAAGTTGCTTAATTTCGCAACTGTGCATTTTTAAAAGTTCTGCAAAAATGTGAAGAAACTGTGCGAATTTGCTAAATGTAAGTTTTTTTCGTATTTATTAGAGCAGGATATCATTTTGTATTATTTTGAAATTCAACTTGTCAATGCGTTATCTAAAGTTACTCAATAATAATAAAAAAATCTTTAAGCAAAGTAAAAGAAATAAAATTAAGAGCAGTGGCTACAGAAATATCTATGCTGTGATTATTTAATATTATTTAACATGTCAAAATCACAACTTTTACAATTAATTTATATGCCCTTTTTTTTTTTTTTTTTTTTTTTTTTTTTGGTAGTTGTTGGCGCATCGGTTTCTGTGGCCATAATGCACCTCCCAAGATTTTTGCAGTACTTTGATCCAAGCCTGAGGCGGGATTCGAACTCGCGACCTTTGGGTTGCGAGGCAGGCACTTTACCCACCTGGCTAGCCTGGTCGGCGAATAATAATATGTCCTTTGTTTAACGTTCTTTATTTACTTAATCGGTCTTTACGTTTTTTTTTAATTAAAGATAAAATGCAATAGTTTGAAATCTCTGTGATATTATATGTTTGCTATGAGATTAAAATCGCAGTATAATTTTCTTTATTCTATATATATATTCCTCGACATTATCATTTTAAATTTCTGTTTGTTTTTTCTTAATTCGATATACACTGCCCAACGGTCTGCCTGGTAACAGATTTTAATACCGAATTTAGGAACCTCGCCAATGCATTTCACTAATTTTAACTGTTCCGTATTGAAAAATGCAAAACGTTTTCTGTCTGTGGCGTACCACACTCTGCACTTCTTCCCCTCGGTTTTTCCTTCCATTATGTTCTTCAACAAAATAATTTCCCTCCTTACTATGTGTCCAAAAAATTTAAGATTTCTGCTGTTGATGCTATGAAGAAGAATTTTAGGCCTACCAATTTTTTTCGATACCCACTCATTTGTTCTTCGATCAAGGTAAGAAATACGCAGTATTCTCCTGTAACACCACATTTCAAATGCCTCAATTTTCTTCCTCTCAACTCTCTTCAAATTCCATCCTTCATATGCATAAGTGGCAACTGGAAAAATTAACGAATCAATGATTCTCATTTTCGTCTTTAGGGGCAGATCTTCATCTCTCCGTAATTTTGTCAGATCAGTGACCAATGTAGGTGCAGACACGCAAAAAATCTAGTTTAGTATTTTGTAAATATTTTAAATATTTTATAGTTTGTAAATATTTTTGTCCTGCTCTTTCGGATGCAACAATATTCCTCATGCATTATGGAATCTAAAGCAAAAAGCCACTTATTCTAAGTGGCCTATGTAAACGCCAGTAAATAATTGCATAGTGATATTTATTCGACCTTGAGAATGGCGCGTGGTGGGGTAGTCAATGGGAGAAGAGGAATGCAGGTCATGTAATACAAGTGGGGGATATTTCATGACTACAAATGCACAGATAAATAATCACGTAGGTAATTTCCTGATTAGATATCGATCAGTGCATTTCGACAGGTGTGTCTTTTATGATGAAAATTTTGACTTAATCCGTCATACCTATACATTTTACGTAGAAAAGCGTGTGCAGGGGTTGGCGAGCCAAGCGAGCAGGAGGCAAAGCCTCCCTGTTATTATTATTGTATTATTTTCTCCCTGATTGAGGGATCCACCTCGTGACGGTAACTCACCATGCTGATAGGTGGCGCTGACCAAGTACTGGCCAGACGTACGTTTTTTCAGTGCTCTTCAAAATGTTAAAATTTAGTGGTGTATTTGGATATTTCTGTTAAAATATCAAGTCTACTGGATTTCTATTGGGTTGGCGAATTGACTGATGTTATTTTTGTGACAAACTTCTAAGGCAAAGCTAAATTACGGACATTCATAAATTTCAGCTTGACCACGTTGTTACACCGTACGTTAAAGAAATATGGCCGCCGAACCAGCGTGGACGTCTGTTGCAACGCTCCGTAAAAGTTCTGTTTAAATATGTGGTTAAACCATAGTTTAAGTTTTAAATTGTGGTCTCCTTCAAAGATGCTGATTAGAGGATCCCCCTGGTAAGAAATTTTGAACATTCTATTGGGAATTTAGCAGATTACTAGCGTTAGTATCTATATCCTTTGTTTGCCAGACTGCACTGGTCACCATGTGGCTGGCAGCAAGGCTATAGAAAGGCGCCGATATAAGGCGGTGGCCACGCTAGTACGCTGCAATTGACTGGGAAGGGTGCCCCACCAGTGTAAATCCGAGCTGGAAGACTGTTCCAACAAACTGTGCCCTCAATTGTGTAAAATGAACTTAAAAACATGTATTTAGTGACTCCCCCCCCACCATAGACTCTACATGGTTTTTGTTTTCAAATTTTAAAGTATTTAAGTTATGCAAATATAAGTGTCGCTAACGCCTCCAGCTCCCTGAAATACCCCCACAGAAATCTGCTCCGTTCTAGGAACATCTCTTAATTTGACTGTCCCCCCCCCACATCTGCTGCCAGCTGTAACTGAGCTACTATTATAGCTACGGACTTGTGGCAACTTCCATTCATCATCAACTTGGCAGCCCTTTATAACTGCTGACCCAGTACCCGCTAATCCGAAGTTTTTCCGATTATCCGTAAAATCCGAGAACTATAGAAGGAAAAATGGAAAAAACACCTGCAGATGCCCAAATGGGACCGGGAATCGACCCAGCCAGCGTGGACTTGCAGGAAAGCCCAGACAAGGTGAGGGCCACTCCAGCACCAAAACGCAAGAACAAGAGGGAGACGCGTAGCCAGACAGAGCAAAAAGAGCAACAAGATCCTGCAATACCACAGATAGACCTGGCAGGTGATAGTAAAAAACAGGACAAACATGTCCTGGACCCTAACATCCCTGAGGGCCCTGTTCTCCAACAAATACTTGTGCTCCGAACGGCACTCGAAACACTCTTTAAAGAGCAAACAAATAGAATAACAACAGCTTCGGGCCGACATAGTCACCATATGGAGCAAACTAGAGACCATACTTCTTGACACTCAATCAAAGTATGAAATCGCAAATCGCAAACGCCAAACTGGAAGTCTATCAGGAAGGAAGGGCGAAAGAAATGCCACAGCGCGCCCCGTCCTACTCCGACGTGCTGAGGATCAAAACACAAGAACCGCAAGTGTTAACCGCAGAAAACATACCCAAACGAAAGACTCTCCTGCCAACACCACATTTGGTCATCCTCCGACCAACCTCCACAGAGGAACATCCCACAAGCGAAGAGGTAAAAAACACTGTCATAACAAACCTCGCAGGCGATCTAAAAACGACTAAAATAAAGTCAGTCCGCAAAACGCGTAACATAGGTGTGATAATTGAGACACAGACAGCAGAGGATGCTAAAAAGATAATTACAAATCCAAAGATTCAAATCCTTGGCCTGGAAGCAGCGCCACCAAAAAGAAGAGGACCGAGTATTGTAATCTACGACACCGACAAGGATATGACCCCAGAAATGTTGCAGGATGAACTCTATACAAGAAACCTCCAGCGAGATCACCCAGACATGGAACCCACAAGCCTAATAACACCAAAACATCAAACGAGATCCAGATCAGGCATGGTCACAAATTGGGTCGTGGAACTATCGCCAGCTGCGTGGAAAACCATCAGCAGCAAAACAGAGTATTTATAAACTGGGGCAGCCACCGCTACAGGGAGCATGTGTCTGTACCCAAATGCTTTAGATGTGGCCGCTTTGGGCACACAACACATACCTGTGCCCAAACCCAGCCTACATGTGGCTGAGAGCAAAGTGGAGGAGAAATTGTTGAAGATAAACACAAGAAAGGCACCTGGGGTGGATGGGATCTATCCAGTTATATTAAAGGAGGCAGCAAAGGAGGTAAGCAAACCCTTAGCCATAATTATGAGAGCTTCCTTGGACTCAGGGGAGGTACCCATTGACTGGAGATGTGCAAATGTGACCCCAATTCACAAAGGGGGATCAAAGGCTGACACAAGTAATTATAGACCTGTGAGTTTAACTTCTGTTCCCGGAAAATTAATGGAGGCACTGGTGAAAGAAGCACTGCAGGATCATCTAGACAAGACTTCAGTTATAGCTAGGACACAGCATGGTTTTGTTAAGGGGAAGTCTTGCCTGACCAATTTGATTGGATACTATGATGCAGTCACAAAAGAACTGGATGCAGGGAATAACTTTGATATTATATACTTGGATCTTAGAAAGGCTTTTGATACTGTTGCACATGGAAGACTGCTGCACAAATTGGAGCAGTGTGGCATTGGAGGCAAGTTGCTGCTATGGATAAAGGGGTGGTTGAGGGGGAGAAGACAGAGAGTGGTAATCAATGGACACTGCTCATCGTGGACTAATGTTATTAGTGGAGTCCCTCAGGGTTCTGTATTGGGGCCTTTATTGTTTTCTGTATTTATAAATGATATTGATGATGGTATATCAGGCTTAATGTCCAAGTTTGCAGATGATACAAAGGTTGGCAGGGTTGTCAAGGACACTACTGACACTATGCTGCTGCAACAGGATTTGGAAAGGTTGAGCAGATGGGCTTCGAGGTGGCAAATGAAGTTTAACATTGACAAATGTAAAGTACTACATATGGGAAACAGCAACCCCAGAGCAACGTATCAACTCTGTGGTACTACACTGACAGTGGTAGAGAATGAAAGGGACCTGGGGGTGGTGGTGCAGGCAGATATGAAGTTCTCTGAGCAGTGCAGACGAGCTGCAAGAGTAGCTCATGGTGTATTGTCAATGATATATAGAAATTTTTCTAGCAGGGATAAGGAGGTGATTATTCCCTTGTATAAGGCAATGGTCAGGCCACACCTAGAGTACTGTATACAGGCCTGGAGGCCTCATTTCAGGAAGGATGTAGAGCTGCTGGAACGAGTACAGAGAAGGGCAACTAGATTGGTGAATGGGACAAAGGGGTTCTCTTACGAAGAAAGGCTTAAGTTTTGCAAATTACAGTGTCTGGAAACTAGGCACCAGCGGGGTGATCTGATAGAGGTGTACAAAGCCTTGAATGGTTTGAGCATGCTCAATGCTGATGGGATTCTTCCTCTAGCTCAGAAAAATCACCTGAGAGGGCATAAATTCAAATTGAGGAAAGACAGATGTAGGATAGATGTGCGGAAATTTGCCTTTAGCCAGCGGGTGGTTGGTGGGTGGAACAGACTTCCATCCCTTGTCGTGGAAGTTGATAGCCTAAATAAGTTTAAGGCTCAGCTGGACAGGTATTTCGAACGGACAGAGGGGTGAAGTGGAAGTGGTTATTTTTATTTATTTATGTTACTTTTTTTTTTTTTTTTTTTTTTTTTTTTTTTGGCTGATGCTGCATAAGCTTGCTTTCTTGCATCAAATGCCTCTACTAATGCTAATGCTAATGCTAATGCTAATTGCGCTGAACGAGGCCACGAATTTAAATCATGCCCAAAAAAGGACAAACCACCTATGTGTGCAAACTGCAAGTCACAAAAGCTGCAGGCGGATCACTCTATCAGGGACAATAAGTGCCCTATATACCAAAAAGCAAGGAGTACATACCAATTGAGACTCGATTATGGGTACACATCTTAGACCATATAATAACAACAGGGTACTATTTGCACAATTAAACGCCCAGAGGTCCAAGGCAGTTGCCGCGCAGCTGACCAGGACAGCAAACGAGGAAAACCTGGATATCTTGCTCATCCAGGAACCATATACGCACAGTAAGAAGGTCAAGGGATATCCCCTGAAGTATAAAATCGTGCAAACTGATGATGAAACGCCATGGGCCGCCATTCTAATCAGAAATCCAGACTACACAGTCACCAAAATCACAAATTACTGTCTCTCATGGGCTGTATGTGCCCACGTCATCACTGCACTGGGCGAATTTTATGCAGTATCGCTTTACTGTCGGCCAGGAGAAGATATCCTCCCAGCTATAACTTACCTGCAAAACGTTCTGGAGGAATTCCCGAACGCTAAAATCGTAGTGGGCGCTGATGCAAACTGCCGTTCGCCGGCGTGGTTTAGTGAAACCCCGGAGCGACGTGGCGCGGTAAATGGACAACACCTGGAGGAGTATCTGGCAAACAGTTGCTATATGATCCTTAACAAACCAAACAACCTACCAACATTTTCAAACACGATGTGGGAGGCCACGATTGATGTTACTTTGGCTACCAGATCTCTAGCGGACCACATTGCATTCTGGACTGTCAGAGAAGACTGGACCTCATCTGATCACCGAACAATTACCTTTCAACTAAACCGGAAACTAAATAGACAAATGGTACATAGACAAATGCAACACAGATATGCTGTTGAGAAGGCAGACTGGCCTCTCTTCCAGGAGTCATTACGTACAGCTGCTCAAGCACTTGACACAGAAGGACTAGACCCAGATAGACACCAAGCTAAAATTGTCAAGCTTATCACAGATGCAGCAAACAATTCCATAAAGCGGAAAAAACCTACTCCGGGAGATGTTCCCTGGTGGTCCCCAGAATTACAACAACTCAGACGTGTGGTAAACACCTGCCGAAAAAAATTTCAACGTGCCAGGCGTAGCTGGCCTGCAGTAGAGGTGGAAGCACTACGACAACAATACCGAACGGCCAGGAATCAATATACAGCAAAGATCCGTGAACGAAAACAACGCTCCTGGGAGCACCTAGTATCCACAGTTGGAAACGACAACCCCTGGGGAGTGGTCTACAGAGTGACCACAAATAAACTCCCCAGAGGCGAAGTCATCCCCACAACCAAGAAGCCACAAGGGGAGTACACCAAAACGTGGCAGGAATCCATTAATAATATCCTAGATGCCATGTTCCAGAAACACCTGGATCCAACCACCCCAGAACAAACATCGCTCTGCCTAAGAAATAGTACCTACACAACAATCGAAGAGGAGGAGCCCTTTACTAGGATCGAACTGGACATTGCAGCCGCCAAACTAAGAAACAGGAAATCACCAGGTGCAGACTTATTAGAGCCAGTAATCGTAAAAAAGGCAGTTGAGACTGTCCCAGAAAAAATACTAAATTTAGTTAACCAGTGCCTAAAAGAAGGCTATTTCCCACACACCTGGAAAACGGCAACGCTTCGGCTCATCCTCAAAAATCCAACAAAGCAGCAGGATCTCCCAGGGTCCTACAGACCCATAGCCTTACTGTCTGTACTGAGCAAACTGATGGAACACCTTCTACGAAATCGGATAGAAACTCACTACTCAAACGCAGGCCTTCAATCCCGAAATCAGTTCGGGTTCAGAAAAGGACACTCCACCGTAGATGCATTGGAAAATATTGTTAACGCCGCAACCACAACCAACCGAAAGTACTTCCTCGTCATCGCAATAGATTTTGCTGGGGCGTTTGACACTCTCTGGTGGCCAAGTGTCCTCGGCAGGCTCCGGGAGGCTAACCTGCCAGCAAATCTATACAAATGCATCAGTACATACCTCTCAGACAGATCAGTCACAGTCACTACTCCGTATTGCTCCATATCACGGTTGATACACAGAGGATGCCCACAGGGTTCCGTTCCGGGCCCTCTTCTTTGGAATGTCGTCCTAGACGGCTTCCTAAATCTCAACCTTGGAAACGTCACATCCCAGGCTTATGCAGACGATCTTATTCTGATGCTTGCTGAGGACTCCAGAGCACAATTAGAGAACTCCGCAAATAGAGCAGTCACTGTCCTGCAAGACTGGGCTGACAACAACAAACTCACAATTTCTCCAACCAAGACATGTTCAGTCCTACTCAGGGGGAACCTAGATATTAGGAGGCCTCCCAAAATCAAAGTCCAGGGGAAAACCGTCAAACTCGCAACGGAATTAAAACATTTGGGAGTCATGCTCGATAGGAATCTATCCTTCACACCACATCTGACATACATCAGGAATAAAATCAGAAACTATTCTGCACTCTTTGCAAGAGTCACCCGTAAGGACTGGGGCTTGAGGAAAAAGACCCTCGCCCTCTTCTATACGACAGTATTCCTGCCAGCCATTTCATATGCCTCCGGAGTCTGGTACCACAAAGCGACCACCGCGGTCAACAGGAGAAAACTCGAGACGATACAAAGATATACCCTGCTAACGATCTCCAGAGCCTGCAGGACGGTGAATACTCACGCGCTGCAGGTCTTTATGGGTGCCCTCCCCCAGGACCTGGAGATCGTTCGTCGCGGAATCCTACACCACCTCAGCAAAGGAAAAACGTCCACCTGCCTGAACTACACGATTGACTTAACCAATGACCCTAAAATGGAAAAGAAGCGACTCACACTGCATCTCCAACAGACCTGGCAAACCCGCTGGGAAAATTCAATCAAAGGTGAAATCACCCGGAAATTCGTGCCGACAATTCAGACGGTATATCCAAAATATCCCCACTGGCTGTCTCCAGGACTCCTGGTCACATACCTACTCACCGGACACGGTGCATTCAGACACAAGTTTTCAGGCTTCCGACTCAGTGACACTCCTCTCTGCCACTGTGGCCAAACAGAAACATGGGAACACCTCATGTATCACTGTCACCTGTATCAAGATCTACGCTGTAGGCTCATCACTGAAATTCGATTCACACTGCAAAACCAGGAACACCTCATCCTAGAAGAAGAAGACAGCTACAAAGCGCTAACAAAATTCGCTCAGAGCCTCTTCAGCAGAAGACGGACCTTCCCCCAGCCGCAACCACTGCAATGAAGAGAATGCAAGTATCTATCAAAGCTGCCCATAATTTGAAAACAATTCGACACCACAGAGGACCACCAAAACAAATCAAACCCGCAGGGATCCGACTTCATAACAGAAGGAACAAAATGAAATCGCAAATGCACATCCAAGCTGACTGGACTAAATAACCTCAGATGGGATCTTAACCAATGAATGGCTACAAAATAAACTGGACTTTGTAAACCTCGGATGGGACAATGTCCCAAAAATGACATTCCACCGACTGAAGAAACTGCAGAGCCTCTCTGCACACTAGCCTTATTGGCGATCTGACCTGGCGCCCTTGCCTGGTCCACTTTTCTTCCCTTTCCCTGGCCGGGGGGGGGAGGTGATGGTCCCTCTGTCTCCTTCCCTCCTTGCCACCCACACTTTCCCTTCTGGTGGGGTATGCATGCCCCACCAAATCTTGGAGTTACCTTCTCTATCGACTCCATTCTTCTGTCTGTCGCCCCCCCCAGCCTTCAGTCTCCCTCCCACTCTAACTGCACGCAAGCGAATGCCCCACACATCCAAACTTAATTACAGCCAAATTAGATTCGCCCACAATTTTCGGCCTCACAATTCTAGCACAACTACCACGCGATAACCTCTCAATTTTTTTTTTTTTTTTTTTTTACTTAGTTATTTTTATTTTTAATTTTTATTTTATTTATTTATTTTATTTTTATTTATTATTTATTTTTTTTATTTATTTATTTTATTTTATTTTATTTATTTATTTTTTTTTTTAGGTCCTAGCCACTGAAATCTCAGGAAACTAGGTGGCAGGACCTGCCAGAGTACTTATTTAAAATATTGGTGTACCTGGTCTGCCTCCACGGGGCAAAGTGTGGGCAACGTCTGGCCTCAGCAGAGGCCTGGCGGCTAAATGGCCAGAAGAACAACGGTACACAACATTACTCATGTACAATATCCATACACTTTTAAATCTCTGGCCTTTACAGTGTACTGTATCACACGACAATGTAAACTACGCGGAGATGGGGGAAACCCCTGGTGCCGTTTGACCCCAAACACACTTTACACTTTACAGTTTACAACTCACCATGCTAGGCATCGAAAACAACCCCCTATGTGCATGTGGCCCCAAGAAAGCTGGGACCACTTGATGTTCGACTGCCACCTGTATGAAGATCTCCAAGCCCTTCTTATCACTCAGCTCCAGTACAATCGCAGGAACACTGCCTACTTGATGACGAACAGAACTACAAACCATTAACAAAGTTTGCCCAAGACTTGTTCACAAGGCGGAGAAACCTACCGCAACCAAGAAACTTGGCAACCACTTAGCATGACCAGAACAACCTCAACACTACGAACCCTGCACTGAACCTCAACCTGAACAGGAACACTGGCAAAACTGAATAAGAAACAACCACTATCCTGTTATCGAAAAAAAAAAAATCTGATCACAAAACTGAACAGATTCTTCGCTTCCTCTACAAAGATCTGATGTAACAAACCCTAAACTAGACACCCTCCGATCAGAACCAAAACTGCAAGTAACAAACTGTGCTGGTTGAAGCCAAAACTGATATCTCATCTTCCTCTTATCACGATAAAACAAAACAAACACCGAAACTGACTCTCCAATCAGACCACAGCTATGCTGCCACCTTGTCCGTTGGCAGCCCTGGCTGGACACCTTATGAAAGCTAAGACTTTGAATGCAGCTAAGCTGCCACCTAGCCTCACCCACTTTCTTTCCCTATCCTGGTGGGGGAGGGGAGGGGACGAACTGTTGTCTCCTTCCTTCCCTGCCACCTCCCATTTTCTCCTGGCGGGGTATAGGCATGCCCCACTGGAAATCATTGGAGTCGTCTTCTCTTTCGTCTCCATACTTCTGACTTTTCCCCCCCAGCCTTCAGTCTGTCTCCCTTACTCTATATATGTCTCCCTTATATCTTTAAATTTGGACGTGTGGGACGTGCGCTAGCGCACGTCCCACACGTCCAAATTTAAATTTGACAAAATTAAACAGCGTTCATCAGGCTTTTCCGATTCTAGCGTTATCTCCCCATTTTTTTTTTCTTTTATTTTTTTTTTTTTAGGCCCTAGCCACTGAAATCTCAGGAAATTAGGTGGCAGGGCCTGCCAGAGTAAAACAAAATTACTAGTGTACCTGGTCTACCTCCACTGGGCTTAGTGTGGGCAACGTTGGGACCCACCAGGGTCCCAGCGGCTAAATGGCCAGAAGAACAACGGTACACGACACTACACACCACAATATCCATACATTTTTAAATCTCTGGCCTGTACATTGTAATGTATCAAACGACAATGTAAACTACACGGAGATGGGGGAAATCCCTAGTGCCGTTAGACCTTAAACACACTATACACTATACTATTACTATGCACGCTATTAGCCCAAGGCTCCGTGTACATGAACATCCAAACTGAACCAGACTATGACCGTTGTGGTGGGACCTCTCTCTCTCTCTTTTTCTCCCAGGATTGAACCTCCATCGCAAAGGATAGACGATTCGTCACCATCTATGCGGAATCTACTAGACAACTATCTCTCTGGACGGGACTCTTTCTCCTATGTGCGACGTAGCGACTGGACATGACCACAGTAGCCTAGCTGAAGCACACCACCTGGCGTGCGTAGTTCACTTTTAAAACCCCATCCCTAGGCAGGGAGGGGGAAGAGATGGGCCCTCCCCTTCTTTCCCTGGTAGGGCTTGTTCTATTGACACACATGGGATCGCCTTCTCTTTCGTTCCCATACTACTACCTGTTCCCTCCACTCTACCTTTACCGACCGTGAATGTCCCAACTGCAAGCTGCTAAACTCCAATGTGAAAAATTAACCTAACCTTCATTTAAAAACTACCTCGGCCTTATATAAACCTCTAGCATCTGCATCTACGGCATTTTTTTTAATATAGGCCCTAGCCACTGAAATCTCAGGAAATTAGGTGGCAGGGCCTGCTAGAGTAAATAACTGTAATACTGGTGTAACTGGTGTCTCCACAGGGCCAAGTGTGGGCAAAGTTGCGCCTCAGTAGGAGTTCAACGGCTAAATGACCATATGAACAAGTATACATGACAGTACACGTGTACAATATCCATAAACTTTTAAATCTCTGGCCTCAACAGCATTCTGTTTCACATAAAAATGTATACTACGCGGAGATGGAGGAAACCCCTGGTGCAGTTTGACACGAATACACTTTACACTTTACTTTACTATTGCTACCAAGCTTGAGGCAAAAGCAAACCAGGCCATGACTAAGCTCCAAAACTCGGCTAGGATTCATGACTGAAAAGTATCGTCGGAAAAGACTACGTCCATTCCACTCAAGGGCAGACTTGACATCCGCAGGCCGCCCCATTTTGTCGGCTTAACCGACAAAATGGCGTTGCTCTTGGCGTTGTTCTAGATGCTAAATCCTGATTTTACTAGTTAAATACTAAATTTCAATTTTTATTATCTTATAGCTAAAGAACCATGTTGAAAACGATAAAAGAACAATTTGAAAGGGTTAGAGAGGCAATGGAAAAATTACATTCATTCACACGGCCATCTATCCGCTACTTCGTTAAGGGCTTTGGACAGATAGATAGTCATACGAAATGAGTGTCTCGTGCATACGTTTCAGTTTCTGTTATTGGGACTACAGAAACGTTCATGTTTCGCTTGTCCAAAACGTCTGAACGCTTCATTTAATCCGTTAAATGGGACTCGTCGTAGGGTTCACCGGTACTAAAGGCTCTGCGGTGGCTCACTGCTTTTTGAGTCATAATTCCCAAATTCTTCAACGTGGAACTTGAGTAATTGTGCCACATCGTGAAGCCTCCACTTCTAAATACAATTATTAAGCAATTTCCACGACCTTTACAGTCAATGCTGAATGGCTGGGATCGATGTGTCGGAACTCATTTAAGAAAGTCGTACACACTTTTTTCTATAATCCATTCATATTGTGAACTTTCTCCACAACTGCCATAAGGTTATGTACATTTTCTACATCGTTTTTCTGCAACTGCCTTCATTAATGTCTTCTTCAAGTTTGAAGGTGATGAGATTAATATTACAGGATTAATTATTGTCTTCCACCCTCCCCCATCCTCAAGTTCTTTTCCCTATACTATATACTATAAATTGTTTAGCTACCTTTCTTCTTATAACCTAAACCTCTAACAATGCCAGAACCTACTACTGGAGGATGATATTTACGACTCCAGTTTGCTGAGTAGTGGAACTTTTCAGCAGATTACTGCTGAGTAGTGGAATATTTAGCTGTAATATTTAGCTGTAATAGTCTATCTGTAATATTTAGCATTATTGCCTCTATTCTTTGCCGTAACATTGACTGGTGGTTACTTTTTCCTCTCCATACAATATACATGTATACTGATCCTTCACACCACTTCTCCTTTGGCTGGAAGTAAACTTCTTATTTTTTTTCCTAAACATTTCCAAACTTTCTTAAATATCTTTCACGTAATTTTTAAAATTTTAAAATATCATTATAATAATATTTTGGCCACACACTTCTTTACATCACATATAATTCATACTTGGTAATTTCGTTTGGTTTGCAACGTACATTCTAATACTATATTTATTATAAAAGATTAACATGTGGTCCACAGCGTCCGGACCACCATTTTTGCCAATGTATACATTGAATTATAGATGGTTTACAATCGCATGTTTCAGAAAGTAGCACGTTACCAACAAATAGTATGTAAAGAGGAGGAAAGGGAAAGCTAACAAAACGACCTGAACTACTTTCAGAGTTCTACTGCTGCTAGGTTCTCTGATTCATATAATACTAAAAAATATAAGCTCTTCTCGACCAATTGTTTTAAACTCGCAACAGATATTCACTTCTAAAATATATTTTTAATTTACTACAATGTTAGCATCTCATGAACGAATAAACAGATTTTTCTTGTTTTACATATGAGACTTTTTTTCTCGATTAATGAGTGGTTTAATGGAATTATTAATTCTCTATAGCCTGTACAAGTAAAGGTAACTGAGTGTTGGATTAGAATGGAAAAACGTGCATAGAAAACTAAGTTTGCAACTATGAAATGCTGCGTTTCAATGGAAACAAAGTGATCAATAATTTAATCAAAGTATTATTAATTCAAGGGATATCAGGGTCAGTTTTTATGTCAGGCCATTTTATGAGCATTACACCCTCCATTTCCGGTTTTACAATTATGAAAATTGAAATATGTGTGATTAGAGATTTTGTGGTCTTTACTAAACACAATAATAGTACTTCAGCGGTATAATTGCATCATCGTACAAGAATACAGCTCATTCGATGGATTTTCAGGTAATACGCACTTCATTTTGCTAAGTATAAGTACTTTATATAGTTTTTTTTAGCAACCCGACTGCTTTTCTCGCCTACAAACTAAATCAACCAATCTAATTTAATGTCAGTCACAAGTATCGAAATGGGATACCATTTTCGTTTATATACCATTTTCGTTAATATATATTTATAAATGGTACTTTAGGTACGCTTTACAAGTGCGAGTTTGACCGCTGCGGTTATCATATAATTAATTGTAAGCTAATTTTTCTGCTTATATCTCCTCTTACATCTCCTCCCCTTAGATCCCTTCCCTTACATCTCCTCCCTTTATAAAAGTTTTATACACACGTGCACACGGCTACTGTACTCCTGCATTACAAATGAAGTTTTAAAATATGTACCAAAATTTAAGACAATATGGGCCCCTGTACACTCTGGGCCCCATCTTGATGGTTAATACAGCTCTACCTGTACAACGAATTTTCACCTTCAATTCGGCAGTGAATTAAAACATCAAAAGTATTTTTCAGCAAGTTTTCATAATTTGATTCAATGATTGGTAAGGGAAAAGTCGAAACAGTGGCTTGAGTTTTACGTATTGCGTAAACCACGTAACGAATTAATAATAACTTAGTTCAGTCCATGCAATACGCACATGTTTTGTGATTCGTAATAGAATTAATTTATTGAAATTAAAAAAAAAGTCCCAGACATAAGGAAGAGAACGTCTTAAAGGAAACAAAGCTGTCCATTGCCAAAGGCTATTCGATGTTTTCTGTCTTTTAAAGCGGGCAGATGGGGACGCCTGAACATAAAAGTTAACTATTCAGAATGTACATTCTAAAAAGAAAGCCGTCTTACAAATTCCTCAACAGAAAAAGAGAAAACTTCCAATAACGGAATTCTTACATTTAATGCACTCGGTTGGTCGAAATCTTGGCGCGTCGAAATGGCGTAGTTTGTATGGTCCTACTGTGCTCCCTTCTTTGTATAATGAAGGTCACAGTTTGGAATTGTAAAACCTCTAGGATAGAAAAGATCTACTGTACAGTAGAATGAGTATCGACTTATTTTTTATGTCTGTTTTGCTAAAGATAAAAAAAAAAAGTTACATGATTTTAGTTCCACGGTGTTCATTTTTATGTATGTTACTGGAAAAATATAATCCAAATTTTAATCCATAATCAAAATTTTATATAATCCAAATAAACGCCATGAAAATATATTTGGTTGCTGTTACGTATATATTGGAATCGACTGACCCGGACACACCATGTATGCTGAGAGACAGAAATAAGTTGGTCGAACAGTAGATGCGATCTTTATCGCAAATATCTGTAAGATATATATATTCATCGGAGAAAACTCTCTTCCATCACATGCAATTGGCTAACTGCAGCCCGCCTGTAGAAGCCTTTAAGAATTCCTTGTTAAGATGAAGACATATTGCATGAAGACATAAAGTAACCGCGTTATAAGGGATATCTTATTTATTTTTATTTTTTTGTTTTATTCTAATTTACAATAAAAATTTCAAAACAGGAAACTAAGGTATCTTATCAGTGATTTATCTGACATTTTTAAATTAGGAAAGAGAAGTCCGCGCTAATTGAGAAGAACATGAACGAGCTGCTATTCTTTTGGCAGTAAAGCTTAACGAACAATGTGTGCCTGGTGGTCCTTAACATATGATGTCGATGATAACGCAAAAAAAAAAAAAAAAACAGCAGCTAGATTTTTAAAACAGAGTAGTGCAAAGGGGAAGGCTATTTTTCGGTAATGCCACAGAGCTATCATATGGTGCGCTTGTCAACTTCACAACATAATACAGTTACTTCTGTATTTTCTCTATCTACGTAAAGAAGCAAAGTTTTCTACAGAATTAGAAAGTATTTGAAAACGAAATACACAAGGCATAATCCTTATGGGTTTTGGTAATTAACTATATAATATCGGTGTAGATACACCATAGTTAAGCCATAAATTTGAACTACGTAAGTAGTGTTAAAGGCATCGTTTTAATTGTATCTCATATTGTGTCTACACCGATATTATATAGTTAATTACCAAAACCCATAAGGATTATGCCTTGCGCATTTCGTTTTCAAATACATTATTATCACACCCTTTGGCATCTCTCATATTGTGGATATAACTTCGCAACTGTGATGGCTTGTTGGGTTATCAGGGTAGTTGCCCGCCCACCCACTGATGATGAAGCCCAATAGCAGTAATCGATCGTCTGGGTGGTGGTATTGACAGTAGTCTTCTCTACTAGAGAAGCGTTATTTTTTTGAAGTAATGCAATACCAGTTATCTCGTTGTGAAGGCACCCACAATATGAGATACAATTAAAACGATGCCTTTTACATTATGGCGTATCAACACCGATATTATATATAATTAGAAAGATAAAATTACTTTCTTTCTGACATGAAACAGGATTCGTGCAGCGTTAGAGGTGAAAAACGCTTTTTTTCCCCTCTGAGGGTAACGAGCATGCTCTAGTTGTACTGAAAATAAACTTTGAGTTACAAATGTGATACAACGCCGACCAACATATGTTGTATTATATTTGTTTACAACAAACTTTGAACTCAATTGCAAAAGAAATCGAAAAAAAATTATTTAGATTTGTTTACAATAATTTTTTTTACAATTATTTACAATACTTTTTTTATATTCCTTTACAATATTTTTTCCATTTGTTTACAGATATTTACATTTTTTTACATTTTTTTATAATAAATTTTCATTTTATGGAAAACAGAACACTCAGCTTCTCCTGAAATGTATGTGACTGAAAACACTTAACTTGAGGACAAATGGGCCTGTTGTACTGGGATCCATGGTAAATGATGATTACACGGTATGAGACTACACCCCATCTTAGAGACAACAGTTTTATGTCTAGACACGCGCTGGAGAAAAACTGCGCACGTCCGTGTAGCAACAATAAACACCAGTTTAATGATTTTGCATTGTCGTATAAGACCGGTCAGTCTACCCAGAGAAAGCCCTGGTCCTCCTACAAGACCCCAACGTATATGAACCTGTGACAGATCCGCCCATTAAAGTCTTAAGACGTCTGGAGTTATGTGTCTATAAACTTGTCTATACATGGTTTAAAGGAAAGAAAATTTCTGCTCCTACTCGGCGGCTTCTTCATGCCACGGGCTGCCAACTGCCACAGTTTTATGGGTTACCAAAAATCCATAAGCCAGGTGTTCCTCTCGGGCCCATAGTGTCCTGCTGCAATGCACCTACATATGAACTGTCCAAATATATTGCACGATTCCTCTCACCTCTTGTAGGAAATACCACCCACACTGTCAATAACAGCGGCGAATTCATTCGCCTTATTAAAGAGCTCTCAATTTCTGACAACGCTGTTATGGCATCATTTGATGTAGTGTCGCTATTTACATCAATTCCTGTCCAACAGACCGTACACTGCACCAAGAGGCTCCTTCAAACCTTCCAAACAGAACATCACTGTCTAATGACGACATTTGTACCGCCCTCAACCTGTGCTTATAAGCAGCATCTTTACCTTTGAGGATTCCGTATACCAATAAGTACATAGCACTGCTATGGGCACCCCTGTTAGTTCCGTAGTAGCCAACATCGCCATGGAAGAATTGGAAGAACAGCTATTCCTGAACCCACCAATACCTATTACAACATGGTGCAGATACGTTGATGACATCTTCACCGTCATCCCACGTGGCCCTGAAACAACATTGCTAGAATATCTCAATTCCCTGTCTGTGTTCATCCAGTACACTCTAGAGTTAGAGGTTAACGGATCTCTCCCATTCCTGGATGTCCTAGTAAAACGCGTGGGCCCATATCTAGAAACCTCAGTATACCGTAAGCCTATGTGGTGCGGACAGTTCATAAACTACAGATCCGGCCAGGCTCCCAGTCATCTCATCAGTACTGCCCGCACTCTATTCTCCAGAGCTTGGAGCCATTCCAGCACAGATGAAGTTAGGCTCAACGAGATTTCTAGAGTGAGGACAGACAATCAATTGTGGCTACCCGACGCAGGTATTAGACAAGTGCTTATTGCAAGCACAGGAGCTCACAGTCCACCCGAGACCACCACCAACTCAGGCCAATATACCTATCGCCTACATTTCCTGCTATCCAGGCATGTCGGGCCAGATCTCGAAAATCCTCAGAGAATACCATATAAAATGCGTGCAGTTGCCTGGTAGAAGCTTACGTTCTCTAGTTTCCAGTGAAAAGACCCCTGTCACCCATCTCTTACGTAGCAGTGTAATATACCGCATAGCCTGCAGAGACTGTAACAGCTGCTACATAGGAGAGACTTCGAGACGTCTTCAAGACCGCCTTGCAGAACACGACCGAGCGATTCGCCTTGCTGAGGCCGACCAGTCCGCAATCGCGGAACATTTCTGGTCCACCCACCACGACCTCCATCCCAAGCGGGACTGTGAAATAATTGACCACTCCCGACACTTTCACCACCACCTCTGGTTAGAGTCACTCAATATATTGGGCAATTCGAGAGCCATGAACCGCTGCAAAGGCATGAGACTACACCCCATCTTAGAGACAACCGTTTTATGTCTAGACAAGCTCTGGATTAAAACTGCGCATGTCGGTGCAGCAACAATGAACACCAGTTTAATAATTGAATGACCTACCTCGTGCCTTCGCACGCCTCACTGCACGCATAACTGTGTCCGTTAGAATAATCAAGTTTCAATTTTTCTGTTGAAAAAGAAGGCACGATTTGTCTCGAAAGCTACAGTATCTATTTGAAATCAAAGATATTCAGTATCTATTTGTAATTACATTATTTTACTGGCTAACACTTAATCATAATTTAACACTTAACTTATATAAATGGGCACGGATTATATGCTTTGAATCTATTAAAAGTTTTATATGATATGAAGAAAAACAAATGGAGGTCAACAGGAAGAAAAATAATTTTTGTATTACTATAGAATTATTTTTAAATTTAAATTTCACACAATGTAGTAACTTCTCAAAAACAGTGTATGAGATAACACTAAAATCAGGTATGCACCTACTGCATTAGACAGATGAAACTAAAACAGAAATGAATTATAAGAAAGAGTTTACGGGAAAGCGTAACTAGAAAAGATGATATAACAAGGCAAACACTATCGCACAATTAGCCAAAGCGGCGAGCGCAAAACAAAACTTATTTATTAATAACTCCCCTATGTTACACTGTTATTTAAAAAATACATTTTATAGAGACCAGGAAATAAGATCATTCTTTGTGTCTGTCAGAGTCAAGGTGAAAGAGGTGAGAGGTTTTATACACTGCAATTTAATACGGAAAATTGGATTGTTCGTCCAGAAAACTGACCAAAAATGCACTCAATTCTTTTACGCTGACCACGTGGCTTCGATGTTATATCAGATTTCAACCGTGTGATGTAATTTTCCCACATTCATTACAGAAATTTAATAAAATAAAATACTCAAATACATTTTTCTTTCAAAAAATACAGAGTTAAATTATAAACTCCTCCACTACAGATCTTCGCCACTTCGTTTGGAACAGCCCCTTTTTATTCCGGTCGCCAGAGCCGCGTAGGCTGTTCTGTCCTCATCGGCAAGAACATATAAGAAGCGTGCTAATCAAAATCAGAATAAAACTACATAACTGAATCATATTTTTAAATTAAAAAAAAGAAACTGAGAATCAACTGTTATAAATATCTCATATCGACGTTGAATTCACGACTATCGCGAGTGAATTTCAAATCTTTGGTCTGCTTCCAAGTTCGAAATGATGAAATTTAATATGCGACACTCTATAAATTATTTATCGTGTATTTATGTGAGATCGCTCAATGTAGGAGAATACTAGACTACGCGATACTGATTTCTAATTGAATTTTTATGGCTCTTTTATAATTTCAAATAGCAGTGAAATAAGGGAGTTAATTTTAGGTTATCTGCCAGTAGGAGTCTCTTTTCTAACGACTTAAAATTTATGAAAAACAATTCGAACAAATGCAATAAGATGGATTGGAAGTTGAGTATGAACTACTTTTGGAATTATTTAACAAAAATGTGACGTAGTTACGAAAAGTAATTAAAGATATCTCTTAACTAGATCTTGAAAGCATTTTAGATGAGAATCAGATAGGGAAGTTCTCTTTTGAACATGAATTCGCGAACAAGGGTCAGCTTCATTAACTTTCGCTTTTAACCTTTTTCAAAGCTCTCAAGTATCGTGTATGGTAAGGTAAGGTATGTTAGTGTCTAACGGCTCCTGGGATTTCTCCCATCTCCGCAGGTATACATTGTATCGGGCCAGAGATTTGAAGTGTGTGGGGGTCATGTGCTGTATATTGTGTTGGGCCCTTTGTTCCTCCGGTCTATTAGCCGCCGAGCCCCTAGTGGGACCCGACGTTACCACACCGTGCCACGGGGGAGGCTGACCGGGTGCACCACTGATGCTAGAGTACTCTGGTGGGTCCTGCCACCTACTTTCCTGGGATTTCAGTGGCTAGGACCAGATTTGAGAATGAGATGATCGCTGTTTCTTGAGCAACGGTTGTAATTTTAACAGAGCGTAGGGTTGTTCGCTGATAACTTGTTCTAGGGCCAAATAGGTCGGGCAATAATTTTGATGTATTTAGATTTAGACCTGTGGGGCATATATATATATATATATATATATATATACACACATATATATAAAAAAAAAAGTTGTGCAAGAGAAAAGTAAGGGGAGGTAGGCAGAAGACTAGAGGGTAGGAAACGGAACAAGGGGGCCAACAGGGAAGATGGCCCCTGATGACAGTGTGGCATACCCAGTGCCTCACCAGAGAGAAGGAGTGGGGTAGACAAAAAAAAAAAAAAAAAAAAACCACCTCACCACAAAGAAAAAAAAATCATTGTGTAAGAGAAAAATAGGGGAGGGTAAAAGGATAGATGGTAGGAAACACAAAAAACAAGTCAAAAAGAGAGAGAGAGAGAGAGAGAGAGAGAGAGAGAGAGAGAGAGAGAGAGAGAGAGAGAAAGAGAGATACCCTGCAAGTGCAGGGTAGGTACAGCTAGCACGGCTAATCAGTTGGAGCCGACACTTGGTGGAAATCCAGCAGTGTGAGTGCGGCTGTGGTGGATGGATCATGTTCAGGAAGGTCTAGTCCAAGTGTCGTCATTGGGACTCCACTTGATGAGTTTGTGTCGCATCCAGACTGAAGGCTGGTCCAGTAGTCCATGATAACGAATAGTGGGGTGGTCAAAACCGGGAGTCCAAGATATGATGGTCAAGTCCAGGGATCGATGGTAGGTCTCTTCTTGATGAGATGTGGCACGTCTGGTCGGGAGAAGTTGGTCCAGGAATCAATGATGAGGAATTTGTCAAGGTATGTGTGGACCCTGTCTTTGATTGCGCTGCTAGTATTGTCCAAACCAAGTGGGGAGACCAGTTGACTACTTGAGATGTGGGGGTTCAAGTTGGGTTCTGTACTCCGGATGGTTTGTTGGTCAAGTCCTGTGTAAGTTGGTCCAAGGCGTTAGCATCCATGGCTCAATGGTGCCCAGCAACAGTTGGCAGTCATGGTTGTTATGACTTATGGTATGCTGCTTTTCGCTAAACTCCCATCACAGTGGATTCCTCGGGTCCGAAGTTTCCAACTATTAGATGAAATGGTAAAATTCCTTTGCTGCTTATCAGTCCTTTTATGTAAAAAAATGAATTAAGTGGTGTAGCTCTACGCCATGAGAAAAAATAATAACATTCCTCTGGGATGCAACTCATTTAACAATTGAAAAGATAATTTTACACTTATTTAGAAATAAAAATGGCCAATTGAGTCATTGATTGCTAGCGTGTTGTGCTGACTGATCGAGTTACTGAAACGTTGTGCCGAACCCAACGTTCCAATTCATCCTAAGGGTGTTCAGTGAAGTTAACGTCAAAGATCTTGGAAGACAAATTGAAGCTTTTACACACCCATATCTTCACAACCCAAGCAATTACACAATAAGACATTGCTATGTTGTCGCTCTCATGCTGACGCATTGCATCCTCTCCATGGCGTAGGAAAAGCAGAATTTTCCATAGTCAGTGTAATCCGTGGCAGTCTTTGTTCGTTCTAGGAACGGCGACCAATAGCCTAAGCCCAAACAACCACGAGGAACAACCTCAGACAGCACCTCCGCCAAACGTCACATTTGGAACGATACACTCTGCTAAATAATATTCTTCAGGTATCTCGCAGACCAAAATACGGCCATCATACCGTGTTGTGATGTTTGGTGTTTGTTCTGCAACTCTTCCGTACATGCGCGTAGCTCCCTATGCACCATTTTTGTACTAATAATCGGTTCCTGTGATCTCCCTTGACTCTCGCTCGACAGTGTTCCATGAAGATTAGCAGGATCGATCTTCTGAACGACCTCCGGTCTCTTCCAGTCAGTTTCTGTAGTCTATCCAAATGTTTCTCAGCTTCAATAGCGCCATTAAGTTTCCGTTTGGTGATTACGTGGGTCTACTTTGATCTACGGTGTTGCGGTTTTGCTACGATCTCATGAACAACTTAATTGTTGATATGTGCATCCGCTGATGACTCCCCGTTGGAAATCACTAAGCTCAACGCCATAATCCACATATTTGTTTGGTATGTTTATTTTTACCTTGCAAACATTCTTTTGTATCTCCTTGTCACGTGGATGGCAGATATGGTTCATTTTTCATAAATCCCTGGATTTGGGAATGTAGTGTAATTATTACTTTTGAGAATATAGTGAAATTAGTACATGGATATGCTTATAAGCCTCTGCTTATAATGAATAATTTAAAAAAATATGTTACTCATCTTTAGGGATTAAGTAACAAAGGTATGGAGTATTTCGATACTGTTTTACATGCATCTTGAACATTCAAGTAATTGCTTGAATATATTTTTAAGGGAAGATAATAAGGGCAAATATCTCTCACTTCTTTTTTGCTCCTTCAGAATCAAAGTTGAGCAGATGATTAGTTTTAATCTTTTAAAAGAATGAAAAATAATTAATTGATAGCGTTTCACTGGGTGTGGTGGTAGCAACCATTCTGGATGTTAATCAAAATATAATTAAACTTTTCACCTGGAGGAGAAACGCAATTTAGAATCCACCTGCAAATAGCGCTAGTTCATTCAAATCGCAAGAACATAAGGGCCCAAAAACGTTTTAGAGAAAATGATTTATTAGCTTTCTTTGCGAAAAACTTGGATTATTGTTAATACTGTAATTTTTTTGGAGAACAAAAGAAACGTAATTTAATTTTTTCTCTCTCTGAAACGTAGAATTGCTGTGTAAGATGAACATTTAGCACAATGCTGTAGCGAAATTTACCAATAAAAAGATGTGACCGTTTGGGGGGTTAGTTTTAGGTAACTCTAAGTTTGGCAGCTGGGGCTTCTTTAAGACTTCTGCTTTCACCCAACATCGGATCATACAGCCGATAATGTTTACATTGCCAATTGCAGGATTTCTGTAGACCAATCTGAAGGGCCGCGTGTGGTCGTCAGCTTGACACGCTTGATCTACAATACCAGCGTTGTGCACCCCCCCCCCCCCCGCCACTACTCTTAGCGTTCACAGATTAACAGTTTCAATGTTAATCTACAGTATAAGAAAATAAATGGTGAATGGCAAAATAATAAATAAATGGTGGATAGTGTTACTTAAAGGAGGGTGCCTCCGTAGCCAGGAGCAGCAGTGCACAGCACACGTTTTTTATTAGACCGGGGTTCGAGCCCGTGACCACCAAATACGGAGGATGCGGAAAGGTCAGAGAATGACCACCGCATATCCCCGGAGCAATATGGCCTTAGTTGCTAATGCTCCTAAAAAACAAAATAACAATAACATCTTAAAGGAGAAACGTTTACACTAACCTTAACAAATGTTGGTGATCGATAATATAAGATCAGCCTTAACAAATTCTGGTTGTGTATTTTCGAACAAAGGGGAAATATTTAATGTGTGTTTCCTTTTTATTTTCGATAATGCCACCAGCATTCTATTAGTGCACAAATGCTGTCCATGAGCACTTCTGGGTTTGGCAAACCTGCTGTCGACGCTTTTATGTTCCAGTAGACCCATGATCTTATGATAATCCTCCATTGTGGTAATCTTAGTCTCCAGAGCTAAGTTCAGGTCAATCCTTCCCCATTTCTTCCATCATGCAGTATGACTGATGTCTTTTGAGATAATGATGGACATCATGGCGAGATTCAAAATTCCTTATATTTCGAGGGTATAGTTCTAAAACGGTGTTCGCAGGCAAGCTGCTAATTAGCACACCGGACAGAACCTTTTGGGAACTCTCTAGGAGGCTTCCAGATCAGTTAGTACATAATGTTGCTACCTCTACTCTGCCAGATAGTGACTGGAGGGAGTACAAGTAGCGTGTATGAGGGGGGACATTGTCGAGGCCACGTTATGTGAGGGATCTGGGTATATTAGTATTAGTAATGGCCGCATTGTGCAAGAAAGCCTATGGCTCATGCTGCACCAGCCAAAAAAAAAAAAAAAAAACACGAATAAAACAATGATAAAAAAAATAATAATAAAATAAATAAATAATAATAATTAATAAAAGAACAGGAAATTAGACCTTTCATCCTATGCGCTTCCCTGACCCGAAGCTACTATCCAGATGACCTTTGAATTTTCCCAAACTGTCAGCCTTTACCGCCCATGTAGACAACTGATTCCTGTAATTTATAACTCGCTGGCTAAAATAAAACTTCCTGCAGTCCAGTCTAAACATTTCCCCCCGTAACTTGAATTTATGTCCCCTAATTCTAACATCATTTATAATCTTGAACATTTCGTCCTCATTCATTTTACTGATGCCTCTCAGAGCCTTCAACACCTCAATCAAATCTCCTCTAAATGTCTAGTTTCCAAACTCTGCAACCCACATATTCGAAGTCTTTCTTCATAAGGACGTCCTTTTGCCGTTCTCGCCAGGCTAGTGCACCCTTTCAAGAAGCTCGATGTCTTTCTTTAGGTGCGGTCTCCATACTTGAATCCAGTATTCCAAGTGTGGTCTAACAAAAGCCTTATATAATGGGATTGTCACGTCCCTATCTCTATTTGCAAAAGTTCGATAGATCATCGATAGGACACCATGGGCCTTCCTTGCAACCTGTTTACAATGCTCAGAGAATTTCATGTCTGACCGTATCGTAACACCCAAGTCCCTTTCCTCCAGTACTGGGTTTAGTTGAACTCCACCAAGTGAATAAGTTATTTTGGGGTTACTGTTTCCCAGGTGTAATACCTTACACTTTGTTGGATTAAAGCATAGCTGCCATTTTTCTGACCAATCCTGAAGTCTATCTAGGTCTCTCTGAAGAAGCTCAGCTTGACAGTGATCATTAACTACTCTACCAATTTTAACATCGTCTGCAAATTTAGACATCACGCCCTCTATCCCTTCATCGATGTCGTTTATGAAAATTAAAAACAACAGTGGTCCTAATACTGATCCTTGGAGAACCCAATCTGAGGAACAGCAATTTATCACAACCGTCTGCCTCCTGCCCTGAAGCCATCCTGCTATCAATCTAAGGATTTTCCCAGTGATTCCAACCTGTTCCAGCTTATAAAGCAACCGCTCATGTGGGACTGAGTCATAAGCTTTGTTCAAATCTAAATAAACAATGTCGAAATTATTCCCTAAATCCGGCTCGTGAGTGATCCTTTCAAAATAGCGAACCAGATTTGTTAAACACGATTTTCCCTTTACAAAACTGAGTGTCGTTGAGAATTTCAATTCGATCCAGATGATCTTGAATTCTACACTTGATCATTTCCTCCATGATTTTCGCTACCACTGAAGATAGACTGACAGGTCGATAAATTTCCCACTTCACTCTTAGAGCCACCCTTATATATGGGAAATACATTGGCACTTTTCCAATCCAAGGGAATCTCCCCAAAGTCTAGTGATGCTCGCATAATTAGCCTCAATGGTTCAATGCACTCGCGTGCCGCCTTCCTTAAGATAATAGGGTACATTCCATCAACTCCAGGAGCTTTACTGGCTTGTAGGCTCGAAAGTATTCTTACCATTGGTACGATATATCCAAAAATTTCATTACTTCATACAGTTTTTATGACGTCCCACCCACTTTTTCTTACTACTGAATACACCATGAATTGTCAAACTAATACAGTATGCTTACCCGCGAAAATATGTAAACTTCCCAAATACTTCCTAGTTCATTTCACAAAATACGCGGTCTCAGTTCTAATCTGAACAATGTCCATTTCCACTTGCAGACTGCCAAACCCCATGTACTTTTTCTGATAGAATCTAAGTTATCGGTTGATTTAACTACTGCTCATCTGAGTTGCCCAAATTATTCGCTGCATGATTCCTTTTGCCCGAAAAGTGGTACTTGTGCATGTGTCCGTTCCGATATTCCCTATCAGAGACTTGGTAATTTGGAATCTCCTCTTTTCGATCTTCTCTGGCTTGAAATCTCTGTACCTCATTGTGTCAAATTTATCTTGTCTCTTCCGTTCTCCCAAATCCTGTAATCACTTGGAGCTCTTTGACTTCCTCTTTTTGCAACTTGACTTTCTCAAGTCCAACTTTCCTAACAGTGAGGTAATTTTCCTTGATGATTTTAATGTTCACACCTCAAGTTGGCTTCCGTTCTCTAGTCACACAGATCTAGCTGGTCGAGATGCTGAGGCTCTTTCAATTACTAATGACCTTGCACAGATTGTTAATTTACCTAGAAGAATACCGGACAATCCTGACGATGCAGCCAACACGCTTGATAGTTTTCTTACAAACAACCCTTCTAAGTACACGGTCGAACTAAGTGGTCTTTTAGGCACCTTAGATCATAACTTGGTGATTGTCTCTTCTCCAATGGAGCCTTTATCTCATGGATAATCCCAATCTCGTATTGTTTGGCATTACAGGAATGCAAAATGGAATGACCTGTGGGATTTCCTTTCTTCTTTTCCTTGGTCGGATTACTGTTTCAAAACTTTTGATGTCAACGTTTGCTCAGATCTTGTCAGTGAAATTATTCTTGTAGGAATGGAATCCTTTATTTCACATTCCACTTTAAAATCTCGTCCTTTATCTAAACCGTGGTTTTACAATAAATTTGCTAAGGCTGTTCAAGAGAAGAACGTTGCATATCGTAATTGGTTTGTTTCAAATGTTCAGTTTCATTTTCTGCCTGCACCAAAGCTGGCAACAATTGTAAAGCAGTTATTGATCAGTCCAAACTAGATTTTGAACAGGGTAAGAGTAGAAAACTTGCTTCATACCCTAATGAGAGCTAGGCATTCTGGTCTCTTACCAAAGCTATTGGCTGCAACTTTGGCCCATCTCCGCTCCCACTTCTGTAAAACCAGTTGGTTCTGTTGTCACTTCATCTTTTCTTGGTGCAGTATAACGGTAGTCGTTTTTGCGCCAATAAAATCAAAATCAATCAATCACTTCATCCAATGATAAAGCTGACCTGGTAGCATTTCATTTTTCTTCCAATTCCTGTATTAATGATCTTGGTAAAACACCTCCCACCATTCCTACACGCTCCATTCAATGCCTCCTGTGGCCTACTGTCAAAAGGATGTCAGAAAGATTTTGACGAATCTTGATGCTAAGAAAGCTTCAGGTTCTGATGGTATTTCTCCACTTGTTCTCAAAATTTGTGCTCCTGAACTTACTTTTGTTCTATGGCATCTTTTTTAACTTTCTTATTCCAAAGGTGTTTTTCCTTCTGCTTGGAAATTTGCTCATATTCAGCCAGTTCCTAAAAAGGGTGACAAATCCCTCCCATCGAATTATCGTCACATTGCAATTACTTCTACTCTTTCTAAAGTAATGGAGAGATCCATTAACCGCCAAATCTTAAACTACCTCGAAACCTGCCGTCTGATCAATGATCGCCAGTATGGATTCCGTCAGTGTCGATCCACTGATGATATTCTGGCTTATGTTACCCATTTATGGACAAATTCAATGGAAAAGTTCGGTGAAGCACAAGCAGTTGCTCTCGACATCTCAAAGGCTTTCAATCGAGTTTGGCATAAAGGTCTCCAAAACAAGCTTCCATCTTATGGTTTGTCAACTGTTTTTTGTAATTGGTTATCCAGTTTTCTCTCTGACTGCTCACTGAGGGGGTGATGGTAAATGGCTACCATCACCCTCAGTGAGCAATCAGAAGTTAGAAAACAGAGATTTCTCTGTCTTCTAACTTTTCCACTAATGCCGGTATCCCCCAAGGTTGAGGTCTTCCCCCCACTCTTCTCCTCTTGTATATTAATGACCTTCTTCCATTGACTGGAATTCCTATCCATATTTTGCCGATGATGGCAAATTGCTTTCCCATTTCCGTTTTGAGAAACCTCGTCCTGCTCAATCAGCTTCAGCGTCTCGAATATCCGCTACCAATTTCTTAAAAGCCGATCTCCAGTGGGGCAAAGACAACTTAGTTGATTTCAACCCTTCTAAAACTCAGTCTTATCTTATATCTCGCAAAAAGGATCCTTCTGCTCCTATGCTTATCTTTAGTGACACTCCGATTTCTAGGCAAAATGATATATCTCTTTTGGGGATTACCCTGACTTCTAATCTCTCTTGGCACAAGCACATTACAAATATTGCTTCCTCTGCATCTAAAAAACTTGGTTTTCTCTTTCGCTCTCCGCGTTACTTTTCTTCCAAACAGCTGCTCACTCTGTATAAATCGCAAATCCGCCCTGCCATGGAATATTGTTCCCACATCTGGGGTGATGCTCCCAAAACCTCCCTCAGGCTTCTTGATTCCATTCAGAAGAGGGCAGTTAGGTTAATTAATGACTCCTCTCTAACAAATTCTTTCACTCTGTCTCATAGACGTACTGTTTCTCCTGCAGCTTTTTATACAGATGCTTCCATGGGCACTGTTCTTCTGAATTGGCGTCTATAATTCCCGCTCTCTCTTTCAAAACAGCCCGAACACGTGTCGCCACCAGCCAACATCCATTTACTGTCCAACTTCAAACTCACAGAACCAACTTTTCATCTTCCTCGTTTATTCATTAAACTGCCGTTTTCTAGAACAACCTTCCTTTATAAGTATTTCCTGAAAATTGTAGTCTGCAGAAATTCAAGTCCAATGTCAACAAATATCTTATTTCGTCTTCTCCACCTCCAACCCAAGCACGGTACTAAGTGCTATAGGGTCTAATACCTCTCGTGTTTGGGGTTTGCATAAAAAAAAAATCACTGAATGGGTGCTTTTTTATGCTGAATAAATAGGACGGCAGTAAATTATTTTGACTATCAGTGCGCTTTTTGTAGGCTGAAAAAATTCTAGAAATTCGAGGTATGTTGTTTAGAGAGAGGTGGTTATTTTGCTTGTGATCTTGCTCGCTAAGTTTCGAAGTTTTTCAGGCTTGCCATGCTGATATAGTACCTGGGTAGCTCTCGGTGTGAGACAGTAAATGTATACTTTTTCATTACAGCTTTAGTTGATCAGGAGTCAGCACCTTGGTTCTGAGGTTCTATAAGATTCTCAGGTTTCAGTGGTTAGTGGCGGACACTGAATTTATCTTTCCGCCTGTATCCAATTTATGGATCTAGGACGTCTGTACTACATAATTTGATTAGTGATGGCATTCTCTCATATTGTTTATCCGTAGGGCTCATTTACACCTAAATGAGCATCTCATACTCTCACTTGCTCAATACGGACTTACTAATTGGAGCATATTCATTCCTCTATAGCGTCTACGTTATCTCTTTAACTCATAAAATGCATATGGTTCAAGTATCTCAGTTATGCTCTTTGCACACGAGCGCACTATATGCGCAGTTTATGCTGTTGTTGCATAGTAATTGTAATTAACTAAATGAGCGTTTCACACTTAGGTAGGGAGATCAAACTGGGGGTCTTTATAACTTTCAACCGCTTTGCAAAGCTCTGGAAAGTTGTAACTCCGACTTAATGCAAAGGACAAGGGCAGTTAATGTGGCGGGGTGTGGCCCCAAAGAACTTTCAGTGCTTTTAATTTTCTCAGAAACATGAGTATAATTAATCAGACACGGTAATAATAAACTAGTGTTTATGCTGTTACTGAACATCAGATCAATTTCATGCATCACATTTAAGAATTATTACACTTAAAAAAAAAGAGAACCACACTAACACCAGTTTACGGAATCCTTCTAGTATTTGGTACGAAAACCTTCTCCAAATGGCAGGCAGCTAAACTACTCTACTGTCATGGGGATCATTGAGAAGTCGCATGGGCCTCAAAATGTACGGATATCAAATGTTTATCAGACCAACTTGTTGCTATTCCAAATGTGCTTGTTCAACTTGTTGCTATTCCAAATGTGCTTGCATTAGGTTAACTTTGATCTAGGCACATTGAATAATTGTCATGCGCCCCGTGTCGTCTTGTATTAGTTGTATTGCAACTTATACATCGAAAACACCTTTCATTGGATTGCTCGCAATCATTTTGTATTCATTCATATCAGTCGAAATAGTCAGTGGTGAAATTTTATTTTTATTTTTGAATTTTCAATCTATCATTTGGATTTTATTCTTCTGCGTTGCTTCCAAGGAAGAAAAGAACATGCGTTGTTTTGCATTTGTTCTTCTCGTACATATATATAATTTTGTTTGTAATAAACTAGAATGCTCTGATTGACGCTGCCTCTTGCTTCCGATATTTTTTAAAATTTCAAATAGCGTAATCTCCCTATTTACATTTTTCCAGTAAGAAGGAAGTAACTTGGTGAACTTGGATACCATCGTGAACACATTCGTGTTCATGATGGTATCCAAATGTACAAATATGCTTCTTTGTTCACGTGCATTCTGGCGTCATTTTCAGGATAATTACTTGTTTGATGAATGGCGCTTATTTAGCCCACATTAACTCCATTTTACCGGACACGAGTAAAAGAAGAGAAATGTTTTGATTCTGCAGAATATGAGATGATTGAAACTCATAAAGATACACCGTACTTCCGTATATCCACATGAGCCGCCTACTTCTGTACGCGATGTTTTCGTACTCGGTCTATCTGCCAACTATATACTGTACAGAGAAATGTGTCATCACTACCACAAGCACGAAATTAGGAATTCTGCGCCCTTGCGAGATACTCTAAAGGGCCCGCTGTGCTCTTTAATTAACAACTATACAGACTTAACAGTCACGCTCCGCTCCACTGTGGTATTTTTGCCACTATTTCAGAAATGAAAATTGTAAGCTTTAACTGTTTTTTTCAACTCTAACCGAATTGGATTTATACTGTGTATCCTAATAACTTCCATGTTTCAACACGGAAACTTTCATGTTTCAACATGTTTTAAGACCTGCGTCTCGGCTCATTTACTTTCTCTTGTGACTGCATAAAGTTTTTACGGATCAACCTTTGACCATGATTCGGCAAAATTTCAACAAGCAGCAGCACATTATATTTCTTAAGAATACAGCTTAAGGGATATGGCAATTTAGATTTTTTAAGGTAGATATGTGAAAGAAATCATGGTCACAAAAAATGTAAAAATGCCTGCCGCACGCATGTTGTCTTTATAGTGGCAGAAAGAATGCTCAAGTAGGCAATGGCAAGACTGCATTTAAATTGGATATGAGCACGAAAAATGCGTCACCCCTCCTTTGTCAAAAACAGGCTCGTGATTATAATAGATTAGATACTTGGCTTTTCGCCAAAAGAACTTAATGATGCAGGAAAATGTCACCTTTAGCGCCTTATTAAGCATACATCATTCAGGGTAAGAAGAGGTGTTAACAAAAAATTGTACTGCAGCCACTGAAGTCCATTTTGAATGCCTTGCAAAATATTCGGATACTGAAAAATGAAGACAAACGAGATGGCCCTCTTTATGAAATTATCATTTCGCTTTTTTGGACACCCACTCGCGCGATGAATTGCAAAACAAAGTATGTGCAATGCATACGAATAAATAAGAAATAAAATGCAAATAACAATATCAGAAACAACAAAAAGGAACGTTGAAAATCAATACACGTTGTCGTCTGCTCCTGATTATGTTGTCGATATGGCAATACAGTTTCCTGCATTGAGCAGCTGCAGCGAATCCAACACACTCTGAAAGAAATTTTTTTTTCTATAAAGCATTTGCAGAAAGAAAAATGAATTTAAGAGTGTGCAATAATTACACACCGTTATTTTCTGGGCTATTTATTTCGTGAAAGCAAGCTATTAGAACACGATCGCATACAATCGCAAACTTGCGAGGCAAGTGTGTATTTTTTCATGGGTGTTTGAATGCATTAAGTTTACACAAAAAAATTACAATATTATGTGTTTCCTTATATTTTAAACTTACTTGAAAGCGAAAATATTCCTTAATTTTTAAAAAAAATATAAATATATTTATGCAGCATAGGTGATGACTAATATTTTATTAACTTCATACCTTTAAAGAATGGGGACAGAAATTAAATAATATATCGAAGAGTAAGTCATTTGGGCACAATTATAAAAGACTTTAATTGCCAAGTAAGAACAGATCGATTACATAAGCCTGTCGTATTTATTGCATGGGTTGGCGTGTTCGGATTTCTCAATCAGTTCTCTGTACAAGTTTCAAGCCAGAGTCGAGCACAATCTTTCAACAAGATATTATGAAAGGCGCTACACAAATTTTTCTAATTGGCTCTGCATTTGTACATAGGTTTACCATTGCTGAATCGCTCCACCTGTGAAATGGTGCTCCAAAGAAAATTTAAAACTGTATGGTTCCTATGCAGCTCATAAATTTGATTTTTTTTTTTTTTTTTGCGGTAATTTTAATATTTGATTTTCAGCTGCAAAATGTTGTTTGGAACACGTCCTCTTGTTATATCGTTACATTTGTGAGAATATCGCTCCAGCTTTATGAATTATTTTTGAGAATATTGCTCTAAATTTATGAATTATTTTTGAGAAATGAATGGTGTACGTAAATTTGAATGTTACATAACGCATTTTCAGCAACGTTCTATAAACTTATAAAATACTTTCGACACATGTTCTTCATCATTTGTCCTCGTAGCTCACTTTTTTGATCGGGAACGTCCAAACATCTCACAAGCCCAGATCTGGCTATAGGTTGTTCTAGTTGTGTACTACTGATGGCCATTATTGCCTCTTGTGTGAAATGTGCAGTATGCATTCTAGTGATCTTCTTCAGAAAGACAACAGTCTTTCCGAAGAAGACCACTGCTTGTACTTCTCTGTTCTCTTTTTCCGAATTACATCCGTCAAGTAAAACCTGCAGCGCAATGTAAATTATATTCTGGAATCACCATACGCTAAAAGAAGCTCCGCGTAATTTTCACTGCGAAAAGAGCAGTATGGATTTCATTCGGTGAAGGGGAATCGTTGTATTTCCAAACATTTGACTCTATTCTCATTCTGGACCATAATGTCTAATCCATGATTCATCATACTTGATAGTGAAGTAGGATAAAAAAAAATCTTCATCCTATTCGGTTTCTCCAAATAGTTGTAGACAAAACTCCAAAAGCCTTACCCATCGCCGACATCACGAGGATGGCACCTACGGCTTATATTCCGTTTCAATAGAAATAATATGTTGAGATCTCTCCTACAATCTACAAACTTATTCTACAATCCACGCTAATGTGGGTGTTTTTTTCTCGTTTAAAAATCGTTCTGCTTATTCTCCGTTCAAGCAATATTCATTTACGTGAGTGGTCTGGTTACTCCTCGACAATCGTCTTGCAGTCCTTCCAATGTTTCTCGAAAAGCGATTCCATGATAAGCAGGATAAGGTTTAGCACCTGTTGATCAATTTTCACAAGGTTCGCACAAAATTAGCTCACACATCTTTGCTTTGAAACGTAACGTACAAAATACTATTTGTACCACAGCGAATTATGCTTTACTTTCTGCGTGAATAAAAACAAACTGGTATAATGGTGATCTGTATGTTACTACCTGAGTACCAGTACCACACAAAATCCTCCTCGTCTGAGCCCCTGCCTACTTACAGCAAGTACGGCCGCATTTCGTTCCTTAAGTCATAAATCAGCAGGACCAGTTTCAGAACTTTTCAAACCCCGTTAGCGGTGTCGCTTCCTGAAATAATGTGAAAATATTCTAGCCTAGGTTATTTAGATTAAACGCAGAGACATAATGTATTACTATATATTTTTTTCTATTTTGCCTGTATTCTTTGGTCATCTGTTCTGGTTTACAATAGATAAAATCAAGTTTTAGGGAAAAGAAACCGTTCAACGCTTGCTCAAATGGCGGAAGAAACGCTGATTTATGATTTATACTAATCGACGTCCATATAAAGCAGGGCTTAGAAGATGCGGTCTGCAAAGTTGGAACTATACAGATTATAGTGGACCTGATAAAAGCTCTGAGGGAAATCAGTAAAATGAACGTAATATATTTTCACTGGAAGAACAGCGAAGAACTTTCGAGCAGCTTGTGAATTTCCTGCAACAGTAGTCGAAGCTGAGAGATTTAAATTTATATTTCAAAAAAGAATTGGACAGGCGACGGGTTAGATAAGACTGACAAGTTTTGTCCTTTTTTTTGGCAGATGCATAAAAAGCTTCCTTGCATCATTTAGTCCTTATAATTCTAATACTAAATACTTCCAGTAGATTCAGCAAGGAAGATTTTTATGGATTTCTTTTGGATAGTGGTCATGATGTTATGGACAAATTGAATAGTCTTGTTACTTTTATGACTAATCACGTGACCTGGAAGAGTCGGATTGCAACAGAAGGGAATACAGGCTTGTGTATGTAGTTGTGTACTTGTGCATGTAGATCTGTTCAGATTAAAACAGCAAAAAGATTCCCCACTTTTTGTAAATTGGGTCCTTTCGCATTCCTAATCAATAAAATTTATTCAACTTTTGCCCATGCATCCTTTCTTTACTACAGAATTTTCGAAGAACCAATTTAAGTTAACATGAAATGATAGATTAAACTAAGGTCAATAAATTATAAAAATGCGTAAAGGAAATGAAAAATAATAAAGGAAATGTTAAATAAAATTTATTAAATGATTTTACAGTAATATTAAGATGTTTGAAAAGTCCTTAAAATATTACATAACTCTTCTTATTTTTATCCCCTTCGAGTCTCTCTTCTACGAATTATTCCTGCAGGTTTTGCAATCTTTTTATTGAGCTTTCCTGAAATTCAGCAAGAATTAAGTGATTCGAAATGCATCATGATTTTGTGTAATCGAGTTGATTTCGGTAGCGCCCGTGTCTTCATTTAGGCTTATTGCAAATGCAACTTATGGATGCAGATTAATGAGTCCGTGTGGAATATTCCTCCGGTTTCTAAAGCAAATGTAGCATTACGTATGCTAGGTAATATATGTAGCAGCTCTGCCTCAGGCTGCTCCTAATATTCCTCAAAATTATAGCCTCGCAATTTTGATTATTTTTGTTTCTCACAAGCCACCTATTGCTTACCTGATTTAAAAAAAAAAAGTATTAATTTAAGATCCTGTAGATCATAAATTAATACATTTTTTCCTGCAACATATTACCATAAAGAATTAAAATAAGTTTTACAGTTAGTTTTTTGGGGATAGCGGATTCTTTTAGCCACTTTAAAAATAAATTTAAATTTGTGAGGGATTAATGCCTTCTCGTGGAGGCAATCCGTCTTCAAATTCTGGTTCCTCGCTGACAATTTTAAAAATGCAAACAGAAGGTGAAAAAAAAGTCGTCTAGCATTCCAGGGCGACGCTGAAAGCAGTATATGCAATTGTTTCTCCCCATTTTCTCCTTATGCCAGTCAATAAACTTTATTCCTTCCTTTAGCTGCAAAGACTATTCCTAAATTATCAATCAACAGTAAACATGGCTTATACGTACTTTTTTTTTCTTTCAGAAATACAATACAATTTAAATTAATTAATCTATATCTAACATTTCACAGACTATAAATTTATAACATTTATAATAATTGATTTTTAATATATAAATTTAATTGATTTTTAATATATAAATTTAATTGATTTTTAATATATAAATTTAAACTACTAAAGAAAAAAAATTTAATTGCGAAATTAAAACTTTTTTTTTTTAGTCAAAACACACACACAAGGAAAAATTTGTGGGATGATTTTCACTACTATTTTTCACCATAACCATTGTCCTATAATCACCATCCTCCCACACCGGTGGAAAGGCCTGAGTCGCTGAGGCCGAATCCAATGAATAATGCGAGAAATTTTCATATATTTTTTTAACAAGATGACAGAGTTTCAGGCATTGATTGCATGTTTGGTTTTTTTTCTTTTTTGTCCTGGAAACTCGAGATTTTCTTCTGGCAATACACGTAAATACTGATACAATATAATGACGCCTTATAGTCTTCGTTACTTTTTGGAAATAGGCATGGAAGTAGACTTTCTCAGAGCATCAGCCAAAAATAAATAAAATAAAAGAGAATATTCATGCTACTCCCATTTTCACAAGGTAACCGTCTAATTCCGTTTTGAATTTAGGTTGACTAGCTGCCTCTGTCACTTTGGAATGGAACTTATTCCACCGTTCTATAACTCCCTGCCCAAAAGTGAACTTAAAGAGATCCAATCTTCCGTTATTTCATGAGATTGTATATTTGTGACCCCTAATTCTTGTCTCGCCTTCATTTCTTCACGCCATGGCTGAATCAGAAAAGGATTCAATAATGCCCTTCAAGGAAACGCGAGGATTTTATTCTGGAAAAAAAAAAGCAAACCGATCTTGGAATATATGCAATGTACCAAAAAGATATATTAAATCCACACTATCTTAAATGCTTCGATGCTTATCAGTCGAATCGGCACAGAAATGGCCACCAAAAATTTTATCGTAGCAACATACAGCATTCTTTTCTTAGAGTGAAATGATATCAGATAAGAGGGCCACATAAAACCATCTTAAAATTAAGTCTACTTAATATCCTTGGTTTATACCCTTAACGTGGATTTCAACAATTCTTGCACCATTCCTAAATTATAGTATTTTACAGTAAATTGTAAAAATAATGAATCTAAGAACGACGAAGCAAACGTTTTTGCATTTTTAAGTTTTGGAACCACGTCACTGTATCAGTTTCGATATTAATATCGGCTAATTTCGAATCTTCGTTGCGTAGCAACGCCATGTTTCCAGCAGCTTAGTGATCCCAGGAATACATATATGAATATTTTATATAGGAATAATGAATCAAAATCGAATCGATGAGGATTTAATCACCTTCGGTGTAGATTTGTTCTTAGTACGTATGTTGTAGCCTATATTGGAAGATTATATTTATAAATATTTATAAGTCATGTAAAGATCATCTAAATTTATGACTGTAATGAAAAGTAGCTGAGATGGCAAATATTAACCGGAAAACCCCATTTTTATCAAAGAAATGTAGACGTTCTGGCAGAGGCTTCAGGGCATAAAGAGTATATCGCTCAGTGTTTTGGCTTTTCGTGTAGCAAACCTTTAATGATGGGAATAAGATAACCATATCTGAAGATAATCTCTGTTATCTCTAAAAGTAAAATTTCAAGAAATGTCAGCAACTTAGAAATCGATATCAAGAGAGCAGTGGCTTGAAAGCATTTCTTGAAACATTCAAATTTAATCATGCTCAGTGCGCAGATGTAATACATAAAAATTAAGCATTCGTTTCAGGTCTTGTTCGTTAAAAAAAATGGGCATAGCAGAATTCATGAAAGAGTTATTTTTATATTTATTTTTTCTTTGAAAGAAAGAACAATTGAGAAGTAAAAGAGGATACCTGTGTTTCCAAGGAGATTTAAGGAAATACTAAGCAAATTAAATTGCTCTGGGATAATAAAAAAAATATATATATATTTATTATTGTTTCATAATTGTTTAAATATAACACAAACAAACAAACAAAAAAAAAAACTGCTCAACACAACCGACAGAAAGCGGCATTACAGTGTGAAATAAATAATGAATTCAGTTACAATTTGAAGCTACTTGCAAAGTAAGCAGAAAAAAAGATAATATTCTGATGCGAAGCTACAAATTCTGGCAAATTCGAGTGTCTCTCTGTGCTCTTTGGCAATCATGTTAAAGAAAAATTATCGGCGTACAATTATAAATGGATTTAATTATGAATATTATGATGATTATTCTATATTTAATTATTATAATCTAATTATGAGTATATTTAATTATGAATAATCCAAATATCCGCACAAAATAATTCTTGTCATGATGGCGTACCAAGTTGCAGCACTGTCGATAGAATTTAGTGGTTGAAGAAAATTATGCAAATCTTTATGACTTGCATTGTGGGATGAGCTAAGAAGACGATTTTTTTAATTGAATAATCTTTGTTGTAATATGCATCTGGTCCATGTGTACATTGATCTTATCATTGAAACACACCTTAAATATAACAAAAGCATAACACAATGTATTAGTGAGCAACAACATCAACCAAAATATTAAAAGAAAATCAAAGAAATTCTCCAAAATACAGTCTACTTAAAGGAGTTCCACTACTTAGCCTCGCCACGCTAAAATAACTCCTATCTAAAAGCAACATTGAGGACTTTGATGCATTAAACAGTAAATCTCACCCCTAACCGAGCTCTGAGATCAGCATACAGGACACACTGAAGCGTTGTGTGGAAGCTGATGGATTCCCTAAATGTGTACAATGACTATTTCGACAATCCTGGCTGATTCAGCAATAAACATCCATGAAGACTGAACTGAAGCCAGAGGAGACCTTTCTTTTCATTCCTCAGGTCTACATAGCTGACTCTAAAAGGAAACCTGTAGCTTATCATTTATTTTATTTTTTCCTTCTGCATTCTCAGTTCAGCGCCACACAAGGCACTCTCGCCAATAGGAGGCAATCGAACTCCCAGACCTCTTCTTCAAATAGTAAAACAAAACTGGTCTTGCAACCAGCAGGTCAGCGGGCATCTTCTAAGAAAAGCACCTGCAACACATTGGCAGAAACTGATTGTCACAAGTTACGCCTAGAAAATCGAAATGCGGAGTGGACAACAGATGTCATTTAATTATATTTAAAACCCTCATACTCCAGGCTAAATCTTCTTTATGAGTGCCTATAATTATCACTCTAATAATCCTCCTGAGTTTCGTGCTTACAGGGTCTTGTTCTTACCTTTCAGATATTTAACATGCTCAGTGAAAACGAAACATTCCTCCTAAAATAACCTTAAAAGCTTCACACTAGAGGCCTCTTTGCACTGTCTACCTTCTATAAGAATTGTGAAGGTTTTATTTTTAGATATCGCTAATTTTTTCCATCTGCACGATTGACTTAAATGAGATCCAACAATCTGGGAATCACGCTCCTCTAGCCGCTTTGTCGTATCGTTAAACAACGAACGTCAGGCAATTGGGGCAAGCTACAACGTCAGTTCCACCCACACAACGAGCTCCAGGAATTCTTCAGATACAATATTCCAATGGGTTCCTGGTCTGCCTCCACGGGGCGTAAGTGGGGCAACATTGGGCCTCAGCAGGGGTCCAGCGGCTAAACGACCAGATGAACAACGGTACACGACATAACACAAATTCAATACCCACACACTTTAAATCTCTGGCTTTCCCAGCAAACTGGCAAACCCACAATCCAAGCAACGCGGAGATGGGAGGAAACCCCTGGTGTCGCTAGACATCAAAAGACTTTACATTTTACACTTTATTTCACATAAATAGACCGAGGATCGAACCCTTGTTGGCAGCCTTCATCAATTACCAGACTCTCCTCCGAAAAGGAAGTCCTGACAATCACCTACCTTTCTGAAAAGTAGACATGTAGACATGTAGACATGTATAGTATCTTATGTAGGACGGCACCTGAACGAAAGTTCAACTCCGTCTTTGTACACTGTGGTGGTTACAGAAAGCACTGTAACAGGCCAGAAATGTGTGTAACGTTATGTTCGTGCAGTGTGTGTGTTGTTGTGTTGTTTAGTTGTTTCTGGCCGTTTTGTCACCAGGCAGGCGATCACCTGGAAAGCCTGCCCAATGTCCGTCTACACCACGGGGAGGTAGGCCACAACTTCGCAGGAACCATGGCCAACCTCAGCAGTCACGTACTGAATGTCCAAAGAGGGTTTGGAGCCATTCAAAAGAATCCCGTGCCGGCAAGCCGGCAACAGCGCATGCGCTCTCTCTCTCACACACACACACGCACACACGCACGCACACACATTCCCAGGAGACAGGACAGCAGAAGATGAAGAAATAAGGATGAGAATAGCATAAAGTAAATAAAAATAAAATAAAAAAAAATAGGAAATTAAATCTTTGTCCATTTCTTGCCCACGTCTTTATGCAGTGCTGCCTAAAGTGGTCCACAAAGAGAAAGAGGTGTATTGTCAACCAGAAGTAGTAATGTCATTCAATCTTGATCGACAGGAACAAATTCTAGATGTAATTCTGAACTCTGTTAATCTGGAGTGGTGTCAGAAGTCTCTGGTCGATGACGGTATCACTGAGCAGAGGTTTAGTTGCAGAGAGTCTTGATAAAGGATGAGTCAGAGAAGTGCAGCATCTGTTAAAATCTTTGCGTGTTTTGAAAGCCACAATTTTGTATATGACGTCATCAGGACGACGAGGCAGCGCACAGTTGTATTATGATTTATGATGTGTTTTCAGTTTGATTTCTTGAATTAACATTAAGGTTGAGAGCCTTCCTGCGATTAAAAGCTGAATTGCAGAAGGTTTGAAGGGCCTGGAAATTGTTGACAGAAATGAGTATCTTCTCACCTCCGGGACACAAGTTGGGTACTGTTGCCTTAAGAGCCGATCTTAGATCCTCGTAAATGGAGCATTCAAAAAGTACGTGAGGAGAGTCTTCCGGTAGCCCACATCGACAGGAGACTGTATTGGAAAGTCTAAATTGGTAGAGTTTTGCGTTTAGCGAACCATGCCCAGTTAGTATGTAGGAGGTAAACAGTGAGGGTGAAAACCATTTCCTGGTGGATGATGAGAGTAGTGCAGTTACGTCGGGAACGAAGTTTTTGGTGATAGCTCCTTTTTCGGTAGAATTCCATCTATTCTGCCAGGTGTTCACTAACAAGTTCCAGCATCTGGTCCGCTCAGTTTTGGGATCAGCCTGAGGGTTAACAATGATTCCCTGAAATTCTGTAGAAATGCCTTTGCGGATGTAAAAGCAAAGCCCTCTAAACACAACATGCAGGTCAAGTGGTATAGTGCCTGCAAGAGTCTGTAAAGCTGGAGTTGATACTGTTCGGCAAACGTGAAGTAGGCTAAGGAGAAAACAACGTTGAATAGTGGATAACTTGGTTTGTACAGTTTTGAGTGCAGTACGTCTAAACCAAAGGCTGGCAGCATAGGTTGTAATTGGGATTATGGCAGCATTATAAAATAGATGTAGGGTTTTAGTGTTCAGTCCCCAGTCTTGTCTGGTAATTTGGAGCAGCATTGCGGTAAAACTCTTAACTTTGACGGACAGATGTTGAATATGCTCAGTAAAGGAGAAGCGGTCGTCGATGATGACTCCTAAAAATTTGGTGCTTCGGACAAGTGGAAGTGATTTCTTGTCAAGTTTTACAACTGGTGGTCTGCGATAGTCTAATTTGTGTTTAAAAATCATGATCTTCGATTTTGTTGGGGATAATTTTAATTTGTTCTTAGAGGACCAGGACGATAGTTCAAGGAGTACTTTATTGGCATAGAGTTCTAAGTCAGATCTTGAGTTTCCATTCACTAAAATGATAATGTCATCTGCATACGCAAGTTGTTGCACATTTTGAAATTCAGTCGTCCTAAGCAGCCAATCATCGAGAACTAGGTTCCAAATCAAGGGACCCAAAATTGATCCTTGGGGGCAACCACGGGAGACAGATCTGTGAATCTTCGTGCTTTTAGTGATGACGGTGACGGTGCGATCGGCAAAGTAGTTTCTAACAAGTTTATAAAGCTGAATAGAGCAGTGATTGGAACGGAGTCTACTGAGGGCACTCTCCCACCATAAAGTATCAAAAGCGCCCTCAAAATCGATAAAGATTGCCATAACGTACTTGGAAGTGGAGCAGTCAATGAGGTGGTGGAGTTCTAATAAGGCATCTTCGCATCCAAGCCCTTGCCTGAATCCGTATTGAAGAGAGGATGTGGAGCTTGTGGCTTCCTGCAGTGTGGTTATTTTATTCGCGATTAATCTCTCTAACACTTTTCCCAGGTGAGAGAGCAGGGCTATGGGGCGGTAGGATCTGGCATTATCTAGTGGCTTACCAGGTTTATGTAAAATCTTAAGAATGGCGTGTTTCCATGGTTTGGGAAACGTTCCAGTATTTAAGCAGTTGTTGAATAATTTAAGTAGAACTTTGGGCCTTAGGTCATAGAAATGTTTGATAAATATATTGTCAATCAGGTCATCGCCAGGACATTTGTTTGACTGAATTTTATTCAAGATTGAAGTAAGTTCTTCTGCAGTGAATGGACTTGTTTCTTCTAAAGGAAGGTATTTTTGGTTTAAATCTCGAATAGATAGATGGTGTGAAGTTTCAATAGTGAGATCATCATTAGGCAGCAGTTGGTCCAAGATGGCATTTATGGAGTCTGTTAGTGTAATAGTTTCCATACTGTTGGAGGTAATGGAGTTAAAAATGTCACCCAAGATCATTTTATTTTTAGCAATTTTATAGATGATGCCCCAGGGATTATTATTCCCAGACGTGCGGACAAAATTGTGCCAAGATTGCAATTTGCTTTCATAAATCAGTTTTACGTATTTTCTTTTGAGAGTTTTGTATTCCTCGTGTAATCTGTTTACTTCTTCTTGAGGCCAAGTACGCCGTTTGCGCTGAAAATTTCTTCTGGCTTTATGTACAAGTTTCCGAGTAGAGGAAAGTTCGTTATTCCACCAAGGTGTGCAGTTAGTTTTCAGTTTCTTTTTATGCGTAGATTTCTGAATTGCAGTGATGATAATGTTTTGAATCTGCAGTGCTAGTTGTTCGGTGGTAAGAGAATTAAAATTTTCTAGGTTGTCTTCAGGCAAGTGAGAGAGAACGGAACGATTAAAACGTTCCCATTTTATGTTTCTAAGAGAATAACGTATGAGATTACGAAGAGGTTGTTGATGAGGAAGAGTTGATCCCAGCAGGAAGACGATAGAGCGATGGTCACTTGTTGTTAGGTCAGTTTCGACGTGCCAGTCAGTAATATAAGGAGCAATACGGGCTGTGGCCAGAGAGATGTCTATGTTTGATTCACCCAGGGAATTAGAAAAGGTACATGGCTGGTTTGGTTGATTCAAGACAGTTAGCTGATGGGAGAAGATGGTATCCTCAAGCAGTAATCCCCGCGCATCTGTGAAAGAACTGTGCCACAATGCAGACTTGGAGTTTGAGTCGAGTAAAATTAACAGAGGAACAGGGCCTAATAAACTGAATACGGAATCAATATAGTGTAAGTGAGGAATCAAGTCAGATGACGGGGGGCAATACATTGAGATAACATAAGTCGAGTGATTGGGACTCAAGACTTGAATGCAAATGGCATGCTGTGATGTTAAACAGGACAAGAGTAAAACGTCAACATTTTTATTAAATATTACGATGGCTACCTTAGGATCTGTATGGGTCGGTTGTAAAATCCGAGAAGAGCAAGGATATCCGACAATGCGTCCTTTTCTATGATATGGTTCTTGAAGAATGAGAATGTCAATGAGTTCCTCCTCAGATACACGACGTAGCTCATCTGCCACGGTGCGTGAATGGTGAGCATTGGCTTGCAGAAATTTTAAGTTTACAGTCGAGATATTTGACTGGGAAGCGCTTGAACTCGATAAGACTGTGATATTAGAAGGGAATTGTTCGTTGCCTTACTGTGTCTTGAGCCGTTATGTATTCAGGACAGTTGATATCTCTGACCGAATGATTAGCATCATGTTTGTGCCTCTTGCAATTAATGCAGACAGGCGGTTGATCCTTGCTGGGGCACTCAGCAAAGATATGGCCTAGTTTACCACAATGTCCACAAGAGGGTCTTTCTTGTTTACACGTACTTGAAGTGTGTCCGAAAGCAAGACAACAATAGCACTTCGTCACAACAGTGAACGGCTTAAATCGGTGAGCGGTCCACCCAATAAATAACCTGTCTAAAGTAGAGATAGCTGAAAAAATACGTGGGGTAAAGTCAAACACCCAATTCGAAGTGTTCTTTGATTTGGGGCTAATTTTAAATCGGAAAGTGATCTCTTGTGAGATTTCTTCACGTGTGAATTTAAATTCTTTCAGGTTTTTGAAGTAGAAATCATCAAGTATTTCCTCTTTGGTTAAGTCATTATCAATATTGTATACCAATAAGGTTGGATTCAATTTCTTAGGTATCTCAGGGGTGATTCCAACATCAGACAGGATTTTTGAGGAAGAGATGGTATCCAAATCTTTAAGTGAATCAGTTTCTAAAATTACGCCTTTGTTTTTAATGAGACGAAGAGCTTTAACTTTGACTTCTTTCAAGTCTTGCTTTAAGGTTTTAACTACACGTTCTTTAACATCACTGCTCGTAGTAAGAGTAGAACTCTCAGATGCCTTTAGAAGTAATAAGTGTGGTTTTCTGGTTGAAGTAGTTTTAACATTAGCGGATTGCAGACTGTCAGTTTGGTTAATAGAAATTTTTGCAAGGGATTGTGCAGAAGTCTCAGAGAAGTTTTCAGGAGAAACTACATTCAAAGAAGTATCAACTAATTCTGTAGAAGTTGAAGATTTTGCCACAGAAGTGAAAGTAATACTTCATCACTTGGTATCAATTCCCAGGAATGCTTCATCGTCCTCGTGAGTAGTACAGTGGAAAGAATCGCCGTCCTCCGTACGCCGGGTTGAAAAGAGCCGAGTTCGATTCCCGTCGATGATGCGAGGAATATTTATGGGCCTTTTTCACAACGTGGCTGGGTTAGTCGTTCACAAGCGAGAGTATCATAGATTTTTTTTTACCTCGCGGACACTCGGGTTTCTCGTCCAGCAAACAGAAAATCGACCACAGAACATACGCAACTTACAGACAGTATAAACAGAGCAATATGGCCCTAGTTGCTGATACTCCTAAACCCAACAACAACGACAATGCTTCATCTGGAGCCCTGTGGAGGATACTTCCACAACACAGAACATCGAATACACCTTTCCAAAGCTATAAGCAAACTGAGGACATACCACTTCGGGAACTCATCTACGTACTGCAACAGCTGATAGATAGCATCTTCTGTGATTCTACCCTTCTTATAATCTACTTGTTATTTTAAGTCATATGTCCATTATCATATATCCTTTCAAAAATAGTGTAGTGTAGTGTAGGAAAAAGGGCAATAGCACGATACAACCCACAGTCGCCTATAGGTTTCTTTAGACTCATTAGGATCGCTTTCAGAAGTGCCGTTTTCAAACCATAAACAAAAGAAAAACGGCCATTTTCTAAGCGAGAGTTGTACACATCGACTTAACTCTAGGGGCACAACTGAAGCATTTTGTTAACCACGCAAGCCTCCGAGAAGTCGATCACTGAAGCTCACCAACCGTTACCTGCACCACTGCGCTCCTTAATTCCCTTACAGAGAAGGATTGCTCAATTTCCAAGTCTCATTAAGTTCTACAATCTGATTCATGAATTAGACAGTCTGAACGTTGCTGCTTGGAAACAAATCTCTCAACACAGCCTTAATTTGCTGAATCCAGTCCAATATCTCAATTTAATTATTCCTCACAATGAAGCGAGTACCTTATGGTACTCGCTTCATTGTGAGTCTGCTTGTGAAGAACTTCATTGTGAAGAATTGCTGTCCTTCTAATGGAAGGAGAGCAGTTCTTCCATGAAAATTATTGGCATGCATATCTATATGTAGTGAAAATACCAACAGGTCTGCCTGTGAGCGTTTGCAACTCTAAATTGAAATTGACTAGGGTGTAATGGTGAGATGAGTTTTTCAGCTGTTTCATGATAGTTCGCTGTCAGTCTCTCCTTTACGCCTACTGTCCTTTCTAAGGCTCACTTTCACCCTTGGACTTCTTTTCTTCAGTTGACACAACTGCCGACATATTGGAAGGTTAAGCAGTAGTACGCAAAGACAATCTTCCCCATGCCATCCAATTATCATTCCCCTCTGAAACTCAGATAGCAGAAGCATCGTTCGGCGTAACGTTTAAAATAAAGTCCGCCCTATCCCTTGGTTGACCACGTAAGGGTCAAGCAATATTTGGTATACCGAATGGTAAATGCAAGCAACTGCACTTTCGATGCCTGTGTTTCAAGTTCTTCATAAACGACCAGTTGAAATGTGTCATTAAAACTAAAAAAATATACCAATTAATTGAACTGTGCAATGAAACTGTTTCCATTACACGTCATAAATAAACTGCGCCTCCTTCAGTCATAACATATGCGTGATTTCAGTGGGGTGCCTATAACTGCTGTTTATTCAAAAATCAGAAAATCATAAAAGATTGTTTAATTTTACTGAAATCGGGGGAGGGGGGGGACGACAAAGTGGTGCAAAAGTCGGTTTTAAAAAACAGATGTACGGCTCTTATATTCCGATGTAAAACTTCTTAATGAATTCATTACAAACAGAAGCCATGATTAATAAGCGTACTTTAAGAATGAACGAAGAAACGTATAGTTTACTTTCGAAACATTCGAAAAGTAAACTAAACGTTTCGAAATCATTCGAAAAGTTACAACAAAGCTTTCTTCTTGTTCATATCGCTAGCATCCATGTTTCCACAGTTCAGTAGAAGACAACTGAAGAAATGGGCAGTAAAAAGAAATAGTGTGACGCAGTTTATTCGTTTATAATCACAGTTATATTGTCATATACATAGTTGATTTTTACATTGTAACTGATCGTCTGTGGTCACTTGTACAGTCGCTTTCTGAAAAATAAAACTTCTGAGCCGAGTGATGGACAATTGTTATACATGTGGCATCTGTTATTCACAATCGAGAGAGTGACCAAACCAGATAATAAGCATAGTGTTGTATATATTCCATTAGAGGATTACTAATTTACTAATTTACAGATAAAAAGTAGCAGAAAACAGTTATCTTCTTTCTGTTACTTTTACTGTATTTCAGCTGGGAGTATCCCAATTTTCCATTGGATGGTGTTCTGCGATTATATTACAGCTAAATATCAGAAACTGTACAGTAAACCTTTGTTATTTCTCAATTATTAGAAAATGCTAGATATCCTTATTAAGAATACATTCTCTCTTCCTTTCTTTAAAAGGCAATAACAAAATGAAAAAGATAAACAGGGATAACAAGCATTTTCCATCTTGTTATTCTCCGGTTTCAATTTTTCAGGAGGGAAAATGTAAAAATTATTCCTCTCAAATGTTTTCTTAAAATTAAAACAGCTCAGGGGATTATGTTTTCCCTTTCCATTTTGTCGTGAACAAAAGAAAAAGGAATGAGGTTTCTAAATAGTAAGATTAAAAATAAGAAAAAATGCCACGATTTGCTCCAGCAAGAAATCTTCACGGGTAACTTGACTACATTAAAGGGATGTTTTTCTATTCATGTTTGCTTTTCATATTTTTAATTAGCGTGCGACGTGATTTCTTTAAAACTTACTGAAACCCAATGAAAAAATCAGTTATTCTCTGTTTATTTGTAGAGTCTCATCAGTGAATTCGTTTTCCTGACGGTATAAAAGGTTACACACCGCTAAAAGGTGAAAAAGAAGAAGTACTATTCTCTTTCGTTCCTGATGAAACGTGCGAAATTACCCTGTTTATTTAAACATCGTAACTACTAGGATATTTTGAACTATACCTTGTTATTCGAGGATGGCATTCCACATGCTGAATTCTTAATTGGCATTATTAAACACGTTTTAATCCTCTTCATTTCACGTTAGAAAAATTATCCCCTAATGCACGGTTTTCACTACAATCGTAATTTTTAGTTACAGATAATTAAATGTTTTCCTTAGCTATATCACCAGCTTAATTAACCCTTGTAATTTTGAGAACAATTCTTTTAGTAATCTCCAACGAGGAAGATTACTGTATTTAACTACTGTTGTTAGGTTTTAGATGCATCGCAGACTTGGGCCATATTTGCACCGTTATTTATTTTATTTGTATTAAGTGTCTGCCTCTTCGCTGGAACATTTAAATGTTTTGCGGCTGAAAACTTACTCCTACCGCTCGAGATCGGCTAACTACAGACTGATCGGCTAATGTTGTCTTGATGTAAACATTTCATCCAGGTCGGGAGTGTATACGCACAGCTGTAACCATGTGAAAGACAAAGTTACAGATGTGCACATAGACACATATACAGTGGGGTCCCAAAATTCGTTGGTAATTTGTTCCACAAAACTCATTTTATGTTTAAAATATCGTAAGCTGAAACCAATAATTCACTGATTTCCTTTAATTCGTTCCAAACTCTTGGCAGGCGACCCCAACATCACATAAAATAGTTATTTCTTACACTATTCTTAATTTTTACATTAAAATGAGTGTTTTATAAAGATTATTTAATAAATAGTTATAAAACATCTTAACATAAAAACCAAACAATAAATTAGCATTTAACTTAGTGAAGTGCAGGGCTGATGAAATCAATTGTGACATAGTGGTGGTCGGATTAGATCAGACATCATGTGCCTTTTCAGTCTTTTAGAAGAAGAAGAACTCTTTCTTATACACAGAAGGTACATTGCTATATACAACTCCCTTCACGGCTACAAGCCAGGGGTTTTACATAAACGAAATTATACAACATAAACAAAAGAAAAGCATTATGACTCCAGAAAGGTTTGACCACTGGAGTGATGGATCCATGGCAGTAATGGATGGGTCCTCGGGAGCAGGTTTTAATGTCCTCTGACGTGATCCTGGGAAGGAATTCGACCGAGTACTTTCTGGCTATATTTCTTATCGACTGCGAATTTGTAGAGGTCGCCGTCAAAGGACTGTATGTCTTGCAGCATTTGCACGGGTAGGAACCGATCAGATAGCTTTAACCGGTTTGGAATGGTCTGTAGTATTTCTGGGCTAACGGCGGATCCTCCATCCGCAGTTAGCCCAGAAATCTGGTACAGAAATAATGCCGACCATCATTTTGATGGCGAAGACGAGTCTACTCTCGTGAATTATGGCTGGACGACGTCTGATATTGAGAGCTGACGCCATCTGGGTGGTCCTTCGTGCAGGGGAAGCCAAAATTCCCATATAGCCCACTTCAGTAGCCAGAATTCCCCAGCGAAAATCCGTCTAAGATGGGTCGTAGCAGTTGAAGTCCAGACTTTGGCGCCATAGAGTATGACCGGATAAACACACGTGTAAATATATCTGCACCCAACAGCCTGGTCATGGACGTGCATAAGTTGTTGTTTAATCATCCACCGGAGTCGACAGAACTTATTTGCAAGTGGTCTAAGTGCGGTAGAAAGGAGAGATTTTGATCATAAATAACGCTCATATTTGTATGTTTTTGGACGGCAGAATGGGCTGCACTATTGTTAGTATCCGTTTGAGAGAGAAACTCAACTGTTTTGACTTCTCAGGATTGATGTGAAGTCCGAAACCGGAGAGGAAGGCCTCAAGGTTCCGGATTTTTTGAAGGGTTTAAGGCATTGATATATTCAGCAGTGTCTCCAGGGCTGATGGGAGTAAACAGTTTTATGTAATCGGCAAAGGTGGTGATATTAGTTCGGCCCGTCACGAAAGGCAGGAGAACAGCCAGGAACAAGATTCCGGACAGGATCCCGCGTTGTGGGACTCCAGCTGTAATAGTCCTGGTGTAGCGCAGGTTGCTATCGCGAACTATAATGGTCCTGTTCTCAAGCATTGTCTGAATAAACCAGAGCACGTCCCCACCAATGAGGTAATACTCACGTAAACGCGTAAACGGATACGGAATCAAATGCTGCCTGGACGTCGTTATAAGTAACGGTGATTTCCGAACGGTGCTCAAATGCCTCGAGGATCTTGGTAGTGGTGGCGACTAGATTTTTAGCGATGTATCTTGATAGGGTAACATAGTGGAACTGCGGTAGCTGTTGTGGCATAATTTGGATGGTTAATGTTCGCAGAAGAGATTTCTCAAAGAGCTTTAATAGGCATGATGCAGAGGATATTGGACGAAAGTGACTGGGCTGTTTTGTGTTTTGCTGCTACTGGCAAAGAAACTGTCCAAAGTGGACTGTTTTTACGACTTTTTTGTAGCTTTCTGAAGTAAGAAACGACTTTGTCTTCCATTTTGCACAACATGAATTCAGTGTTTTCAAGGTTGAGGTGTTTTTTACCACTTCTCCTAAATGCTCACAACAATAAATGACAGTCTTCAATTGACACTTTTTGGGTGTCCTCTTCTTCCTCTACCTCTCCAGTGTCACTCTTCGTATTTTTCTCCAACTCTTGCAGTTCCTCTGTCGTTAGCTCACACTCATGAGCGTCACAAAGTGCTCCACCCCTTCTTCGTCAACCCTCCCATTGATTTACCAAGAGTGACAGCATTATTTGTCAAAGCACCGTCCTCTTCGAATCAATCAAAGTTCCGGATGATTAAAGGCCAGATATTTTTGCAGGCTGAATTCAGGCATCAAGTGGAAGCATCATTCCAAGAACTTACGATTAGCCTCACACAGTCTAGGATGTTGAACGTCGACCTCCAAAAGCCTTTGAAGGTGACATCATTTTCAACAGAGGTCTCCGCAAAGCAACTTGCAAACATTTTCTTGGTATAGATTTTCTTGAAGTTTGCAATCTAGGTGGTAGATGACTCTCATCAACCGGTGCAATACCATCACATTTCCTTATTGGAGGCTTGAAGTGGTGGAACCCATGTTTAGTCTCTAAAGCTAAGTTCCGGTCAACCCTTCCCCATCTCTTCCATCATGCAGAATGATTGATGACTTTTCAGGTTATGATGAACATCGTGGGGAGATCCAATGTTCCTTAAATTTCGAGGGTACAGGTGTAAAACGGTGTTCGCAGGCAGGCCGCTAGTTAGACACCGGACCGAACCTATTGGTAACTCTTTAGGAGTCTTCCGGATCAGCTAGTGTATAATATTACTACTTATACTCTGCAGATAGTGACTGGAGGGAGTCCGAGTAGTGTGTATGTGGGGAGCATTGTCGAGGCCACGTTACTTCAAGGATCTGGGTATCTTCTTACCATGTATACGCCATATCCAAAAATTTCATTACTTCATACAGCATGTCCCACCTACATTTTCTTACAATTTAATACACCATGAATTGTGAAACTAATAGAGCAAGTTTATCTGCGAAAAGTTCTAAACCTCCTAAACACGTCCTAATTCATTTCGCAAATACACGCGATCTCAATTATAATCTCAACGATGTCCATTTCCACTTGCAGTCTACCACACCCCATGTACTTTTCTGACAGAATCTCAGTTATCGGTTGTTTCAACAACTGCTCATCTCAGACGCCCAATTTATTCGGTGTATGATTCTTTTCGCCTTAAAGGTGGTACTTGTGCATATGTCCGTTCTGATATTCCCTGTCAGAGACTTAGAAATTTGGAATCTCCTCTCTTCGATCTTCTCTGGCTTAAAATCTCTCTACCTCATTGTGTCAAATTCATCTGTTATCTCTACCGTTCTCCCAACTCCACTAATCACTTGGATCTCTTTGACTCTCTTTGCAACTTGAATTTCTGCAGTCCGAATTTCCTAACAGTGAAGTAATTTTGCTTGGTGATTTTAATGTTCACAACTCCAGCTGGCTCCGTTTTCTAGTCCCACCGACTCACTGGCCGAGATGCTGAGGCTTTTGCAGTTACTAATGACCTTGCACAGATTGTTCATTTACGTACAAGAATACCTTATGTATATACCATGTTTATTTATATACCACGTTTGTCTACAATAAAGATTATATATATATATATATATATATAATAATAATAATAATAATAAAGTAATAGAAAAGATGTAGGAAAGCAGAAAGAGATAAGACAGAGTTTTTTAATAGAATAAGTTATGGCTCAGGGACATTGCTATCGCAAAAAGTACCCTACAGCCATAATGTCTATAAGATAAATGAACCAATTTATTTAGTGCAGAATATAATATATGATAAAAGGCAGAAGCAAAGAAAGTACAGTGCACCCCGGTAGCGAAAGGCTGTGTGAACGAAGTAGGGGGGGGGGTAAAGAATTCAGCAAGGGTAATAATTGAAAGAATATGTACCAAGTGAAAATTTGAACAAACGACCAAGGAGGAAATACATTGCCAAGTCTTTCATAATTTTTGTGTCTTCGTCAGAGGTCATCCACCAAAATTATGAAAAAATATAGCAATGCTCTTACTTCTGTTTCCGACATGTTCTGTATGCCAAAGCACGTGTAAGGGAACACGTGGTAAAATAATTTTGATAGGTAAAAAGTTAAAATTAATTATGGTAGGTAAAAAGTTAAAATTAATTATGATAGGTAAAAAGTAATTATGATAGGTAAAAAGTTAAAATTAAGGAAATGCATACAGAACATGGATGACCTTACAGAAGTAAGTACAACCATATGAAAGTTGAGAACAAAGGGAAAGCACGACGACAGTTAAGTAGTATACGAAAGACTGACTTACCGCTGTTGGCAGGACTGACCGAAAAGTGTGTGTCGGTCTGATACGCTAGTATTTATGTGCGGGTACGCTAGCGGCGCCTAGCGTATACGAAATTTGGTGTACGTAAATAAGTGGGCGGAGGGTTACGGTAGGTTAAATACATGATGTCCAAACTGCCCAGGATAGGTAAGAAATATGATAACTGACAAAGTAGCTGTTGAGGGAAGCTAAACTTTGTTTAAGGCGAAAAAAGTATGGGTAAAGATAGAAAAATAGAGCCCTGGTGTTGCGGTCGATAAACTAATGGCGCACAGGGCATAAAAAGGTAGAAGCTAGTAAAGTGGAAAGATGATTGAGGTAGAGATTTGTAGTGGTGCTCGGGTAGTTTGGGGTTGCTAGCCCGTTCCTTTAGATAGGACCCTGAACGAATGTCTGGGAGTGTAACACAACTGACTTTAAATACATGATGCACACACTCCCAGACATTCGTTCAGGGTCCTATCTAAAGGAACGGGCTAGCAACCCCGAAGTACCCGAGCACCACTACAAATCTCTACCTCAATCATCTTTCCACTTTACTAGCTTCTACCTTTTTATGCCCTGTGCGCCATTAGTTTATCGACCGCAACACCAGGGCTCTATTTTTCTATCTTTACCCATACTTTTTTCGCCTTAAACAAAGTTTAGCTTCCCTCAACAGCTACTTTGTCAGTTATCATATTTCTTACCTATCCTGCGCAGTTTGGACATCATGTATTTAACCTACCGTAACCCTCCGCCCACTTATTTACGTACACCAAATTTCGTATACGCTAGGCGCCGCTAGCGTACCCGCACATAAATACTAGCGTATCACACCGACACACACTTTTCGGTCAGTCCTGCCAACAGCAGTAAGTCAGTCTTTCGTATACTACTTAACTGTCGTCGTGCTTTCCCTTTGTTCTCAACTTTCATATGGTTGTACTTACTTCTGTAAGGTCATCCATGTTCTGTATGCATTTCCTTAATTTTAACTTTTTACCTATCATAATTACTTTTTACCTATCATAATTACTTTTTACCTATCATAATTAATTTTAACTTTTTACCTACCATAATTAATTTTAACTTTTTACCTATCAAAATTATTTTACCACGTGTTCCCTTACACGTGCTTTGGCATACAGAACATGTCGGAAACAGAAGTAAGAGCATTGCTATATTTTTTCATAATTTTGGTGGATGACCTCTGACGAAGACACAAAAATTATGAAAGACTTGGCAATGTATTTCCTCCTTGGTCGTTTGTTCAAATTTTCACTTGGTACATATTCTTTCAATTATTACCCTTGCTGAATTCTTTACCCCCCCCCCCCTACTTCGTTCACACAGCCTTTCGCTACCGGGGTGCACTGTACTTTCTTTGCTTCTGCCTTTTATCATATATTATATTCTGCACTAAATAAATTGGTTCATTTATCTTATATATATATATATATATATATATATATATATACCTGACAATCCTATTCATACAGCCATCACGCGTGATCTTTTTCTCACAAACAACCCTTCTAAGTACACAGTCGAAATGAGAGGTTGTGATCTGAGGTCCTTTAGGCACCTCAGATCACAACTTGGTGATTATCTCGTCTCCAATGGAGCCTTTATCTCATGGCTATTCCCAACCTCGTGTTGTTTGGCATTACAAGAATGCAAAATGAGATGACCTGTTAGATTTCTTTTCCTTGGTCGGATTACTGTTTCAAAACTTCTGATGTCAACGTTTGTTCAGATTGTGTCAGTGAAATTATTCTTGCAGGAATGGAATCCTTTATCCCATACTCCACTTTAAAATCTCGTCCTTTAACTAAACATTGGTTTTCCAATAAATGTGCTAAGGCTGTACAAGAGTAGAACGTTGCATATCGTAATTAGCTTGTTTCTAATTCTTCAGTTTCATTTTCTGCCTACATCAAAGCTCGCAACAATTGTAAACCAGTTATTAATCAGTCCAAACTAGAGTTTGAACGGGTTAAGAGTAGAAAACTTGCTTCTTGCCCTAATGGTAGCCGAGCATTCTGGTCTCTTCCCAAAGCTATTGGCAGCAACCTTTGCTCATCTCTGCTCCCAGATCTGTCCAAACCAGATGATTCTGTTGCCACTTTAGCCAATGATAAAGTTGACCAGGGAGCATCCCATTTTTCTTCCAACTCATTTATTAATGATCTTGGTAAAAGACCTCCCGCCATTCCCAACACGCTCCATTCAATGCAAAAAGATGTCAGAAGGAGTTTAACGAATATTGATGCTAAGAAAGCTCCAGATACCGATGGTATTTGTCCACTTGTTCTCAAAACCTATACTCCTGAACTTACTCCTATTCTTTGCCGCCTTTTTTCACTTTCTTGTTCCAAAGGTGTTTTTCCTTCTGCTTGGAAATTTGCTCATATCCTAAAAAGGGTGACAAATCTATCCCATCGAATTATCGTGCCATTGCAATTACTTCTACTCTTTTCAAAGTAGTGGAGAAATCAATTAACCGCGAACTCTTAAACTACCTATAAACCTTCCACCTGATCAATGATCGCCAGTATGGATTCTGTCAGTGTCGATCCACTGGTGATATTCTGGCTTATGTTACCCATTTATGGACTAATTAAATGGAAAGGTTCGGTGAAACACAAGTAGTTGCTGTTGTCGTCTCAAAGGCTTTCGATTGTGTTTCGTTTGGCATAAAGGTCTTCTAAACAAGCTTCCATCTTATGGTTTACCAACTGTTTTTTGAAATTGGTTATCCAGTTTTCTCTCTGATCGCTCACTGAGGGTGATGGTAGATGGCTCTCTGTCTTCTAACTTCTCCACTAATGCCGGTGTCCCCCAAGGTTCAGTTCTTTCCCCCACTCTTTTCCTCTTGTATATTAATGACATTCTTCCATTGACTGGAAATCCTATCCATAGTTTTGCCGATGATAGCACATTGCATTCCACTTTCCATTTTGAGAAACCTTGTCCTGTTCAATCAGCTTCAACTTCTCGAAAATCTGCTACCAATTCCTTAAATGCCGATCGTCAGGTAATTCTCCAGTGGGGCAAAGACAACTTAGTTGATTTTAATCCTTCTAAAACGCAGTCTTGCCTTATATCTCGGAAAAAAGATTCTTCTGTTCCTATGCTTATTTTTGGTGACACTCCGATTTCTAAGCAAAATGATATATCTCTTTTGGGGAGTACCTTGACTTCTAATCTCTTTTGGCACAAGCACATTATAAATATGGCTTCCTCTGCATCTAAAAAACTTGGTTTTCTCTTTCGTTCTCGGCGTTACTTTTCTTCCAAACAGCTGCTCACTCTGTATAAATCGCAAATCCACCGTACCATGGAATATTGTTCCAACATCTGGGGCGGTTTCCCAAAAACCTCTCTCAGGCTGCTTGATTCCATTCTGAAGAGGGCAGTTAGATTAATTAATGACTCATCTCTTACAGAGTCTCTCCGCTCGCTGTCTCATAAACGTACTGTTTCTGCTGCATGCCTCTTCTACAGATACTTCCATGGGCACTGTTCGTCTGAATTGGCTTCTATAATTCCCGCTCTCTTTCAAAACAGTCCGAACACGTGCAGCCACCAGCCAACATCCCTTTACTGTCAAGCTTTAAACTCACAGGACCAACTTTTCATCTTGCTCATTTATTGATTCAACTGCCGTTTTCTGGAACAAGCTTCCTTCATACGTATTTCATGAAAATTACGGTCTACAGAAGTTCAAGTCCAATGTCACCAAATATCTTCTTTCGTCTTCTCAACCTCCAACCCAAGCACGGTACTAAGTACTATAGGTTCTAATACCTCTCGTGTTTGGGGTTTACATAAAAAACAAAAAAAAAAAAAAAATTACTTGCTGGTCCATCGGTTGAAGCAGACTAGTCGTGTTGGGTAGAAAAAATTTGACTTGAAAAAAGTAAAATTGTGCCTTGAGATTGAATAAGTTCGGTCTCATGGCCTGGCGTGTTTGCCTGCAAGAGCAGTGCCTTCGGAGCAAGCTTATTTTTCGCAAGATGACTCTTCACTGAAGGAAAGAAAACTTGAAGCGCCCATTCATTGAAGACATATCTTGTAACTCAGGCCTTCTTATTACTGCGCCAAACTGTTCGAAGTGCTGTAACACACGGGAATGTTGTGTTGAACAATAATAAAGACCCTAATTGGTTATGAATAATCGTACGAAAGATGTTCTGCGCGCAAAGCGTCTGAAAATTTCGACCAATGCATCGTTCCAGCTATATCGGAAAGCTATCGGTTCCTGCAAATATCATCGGTTCTTAAAATAAAAGATTGCATGGAAGGTAAACGGTTCCTGAGAATATCAGATGTCGAGGTCATCGGTAGTAGAGGCCCCACTGTATCTTTTTCTGTATGTAACCCTTCTAGCCAGATGGTTTGTATAGGGGAGAGACCAAATTTTGGCACTACACGGATATTATATACATGAAAAACTCCACACCATGATTACCTGTTCTACATTAAAAGAAGTCCATAATTTTTTTGGCAGAAAGGTATTTTGAAATATTGACAGGTACGACCAAATATCAGAAATGAGCCTTTTTCATAAATATAATTATAATAGTAACTAATATTTTTATATTAATTATAATATTCGCAAAGCTATAATATTATATTAAATATAATACAATATTAAGTAAATTATAAGCAATAATAATAATTAAATTATCTGTAAGATAATATACCTTCAATAAAAAAAGACTTTCATAAGACATACAAGTGAGCGCATTGGATCAAGTCGATACGTAGTAAATCAACTGAAGTTGATTATATGGAATCGTTTTATTTACATCTCCTAATGTGAATAACATCACAATATAAGAGGTAAATAAAACGATGCGGTGTAATCAACTTCGGTTGACTTACTACTTACAGACTGCATATAATACACTAACCTGTATGTATAGTAAGTTTTCCGTGGTCTGAGCTTTCAGCCATCCATAAATTTCAATTGGTTTAGATAATTACAATTATCATATTTTTAAAATAAATTATGAATTCAGTTATTCTCTCTTTAACTGTAAATTCGGCGTTGACCACAGCTGCCATATTACAGTTATGCCTGTGACTTATTTGGTTAGCATGTATTTATCATAAATTGTTTAATTCTTCGATGTCCAAACGATTACGCTAATTTTATTAATTTTATGCACTGAAGTTTGCGCCAATAACTTCAAACGAAATAAGGCCATGATGAATCAATATATCATGTCTTCAAATTGCATGTATCCTATGGTCGGCTCGTATATTTAGGGTATTTAAAACACATGAGTTGTATGCATAAATTAATTGCATTAGTTTTCAATAAACTAAACCAAGGAACTGTCTCTCCGGACCAATTCGGTCCGACGTGAAAATAGCCATAAAAGTGTCATCCCTCTTTACGAGAATCGATTTGAGACCGTTTCGGTCACTGCAGAGGTATTAAACTGCATTAAGACAGTACAGCCTAATCAAGACAATAAGGATTTTTATGAAATTTTTCAAGGCTGGTAAATATTCCGTAGCTTTTTAGTATCCAGCAGTAGTCAGCCATCTTACTGAAATTCCACCCATTGGTGCTTTTTTTTTTCCATTTATTATATATCCTAATGGAGCCTTACCCGCCCCCAAGCTCTTCATTTAAAGTAGCTAATTGTTTTTGGGAAATAGTTGAGATAGCAGTGCAAAAAGTGTACCTTAACGCTCATATTGCAGACTGGTTTCTGAAATTCTGAAGCATGGCACTCACGATCATCTCATAATCATGTACGGTTTCGCAAAAACTTGCATTCTTCATTTTCAAAGCCACTCCAAGCCTCTTTCGGATTGGCTTATAGATTCTTCAAATACAGAGTCCAGTAACACCTTGCGGATTTGAGATCCAACAAAAATTACTACTTCGATTTTTTTCGTATGGCGATGGATTTTGCTAAAAACATACCTAAAGCAATTCCTTCTTCAGTCAGGGGTTAGATGAATTTCTTCGTTTCTAGTGGCTCATTTCTAATGTTCTTAGCACCTGGTGTCAGAGATTGTTTTGGTGGACACTCTTTTCTTTCCCAATGTTCACCTTCTTGCTCGACCATCCCATTTGCACAGAAAGCAAGGCATTTTCGCTTAACCAAGTTGTTGGCTGATTAACAAACCAATAACTTTAAAATCTTAATACAGAAGCAAGATGCTGATTGAGCTATACGATTGGATAAATGCTTGTTCCCATTATAAAGGAGAAATCATTTTAGGCTTTGCTTCGATAAGTCAATAAACAGCTTCCACTCTGTTGGCTGGAAGAGAATTGCAAAAAAGTTAATGATTGCAGGAATGTTGTTGCAATGCATCATTGAGGCTTCTTCTGAAAAAAATGGAGAATTAATTCTTTTTGAGGATCTTTATCATGAAAAGACTGTTCCTGGTGGCCAGAAAATTCTTGGATTTTAGTCTTATCGCTAAAAGTTCTGCAGATCCTTTGAGTAGATCAGAGTTGTGAATTTCTTCGTCACAATAGTTTGTCATCCTCTAGGTAACAATTGTCAGATTCGGGATCTGGCGGCTTAAGTATAAGAATGACTAGTCGCGGAGGTACCAGTAGATTATTTCCATGGGGTATTGGCCTTATAGCTGAAGTAATGTTGTTGGGGTACACAATATTCTATTTGTTCTTCGTATTATAACCTAATAAATTTATGGAACAAATGTACCTGTCATTAACATGATCTCGAGGATTCCTCTACACCATGGGATGTCAAATGTCATAGCTCTCTTTTTACTACATTTCTACAATCGCAAACCGTCCACACATGTAAGACACACTTTATGGGGATCCAACGTTTACCTTGGTCACCTAATTTAATTCCAAAATATGCGGCATATACACATTTTTCACAAATGATGTAACGTCCTACCTTTGTTTCGCCACAGAACAGTTACTACTAAAGTAGCCCAATATATTTGGATTGGTCACACAACCGCATGCTGCCACTGTCAAAGACACAGAATTGTCAAAACTGTTATTCTCTTTTAAATGTCCTAACGTTATATGGAAGCACGTACAGTTAAATGTTTCCTGTATAGGTTGTCCAGGAATCTCAGCAGAAAATAGTCACAGAGATTCAATATTTTCAAGCATCTTTACGGACTTCTTTTTGCTAGGTACTCCCTTCTATCAGAGACAGCCCTCGAGCGGAGCGCAGCAATTATGATTGCCGACAGCTCACAGCATGTGGGGAAGGCTTGGGTTTGAATCTCGTCAATGACGCGAGGAATTTTCATGGGATTTGTTCACGCCATGAAACTAAATTTTTTCGTCCATCAATCAGAAAAAATCGAGAAGAGATTAGGTAATTTAAAAACGCCATACAAGGGGTAGGGGAAGAGGATGTTTGCACTGCGAATTTCGTATTCGGGGAACCGTAATATGAAATATATTTTTTTAATGTTTTATTTATTTATTTATTTTGTCTATCGCAGATGTACTTGAAAGTTTAAACGGCATGATATATTGCGATCTGCTACTCATTTCGAAAGGGCGGAGTTCGATTTCCGTCTGAATGTTGTTGGAGTGTTTTTTTTTTTTTTTTTTTGGTGCAAGGATTATATTATATTTTGGTGCAAGGATGTGGCCATACTGCACCTGTTCCTGTGGAGTGAGAATGTACTGGTTATTAAATTAGGTTCAGAAGTGCATATATAAATTAATCAATTTCAGATAGTTGAAAAACTCAGTTGATTGATATAGTTAGGGAAGGAATAGAGAATTAATTTTCAGTTAGATTGGTGTTGTCCTCAATATGACTGAACTAAAGAGAATCCTGTAAGTTACAGAGGGAATGCTGATCTGGAAGACTGATAATGAGTGCATTCAATAAGAATATGTTTTACAGTTAGTGATCAGCCGCAGTGCAATCCAAGTGTGGGATTATCTTTTAGCGACAAAAGCAGATGTGTGAGGTGGCTATGACCATTATATGCTCTGGACAGCGCAACCTCTTCATGCCTGTTCCGATGGATTTCCACAGCTGTGGATTCTGATTTATGTTTTGTAATTTGTTGTATATCTGGTTAGGCCAAACGTTTGCCCACTTTTCATTGCATATTCGACGTATGATTGATATATAATCTGTGTACGATCATTGTCACAGGGGTTTCTTGTTGCTATATCTGCATCCACTCATTCCAGCATGATCAGGAATTCAACAGAATATTATATAGTCTGTTTATTGTTATCAAGTTTCAATGTCTCAGATCTTGTTTGTTTTAGGAAAGCATGTGAAGACTGGAAATTATTTTGGAGGGCAGTTGCTGCACTCAAACAGTCTGTGTACATTATAGTCTTTGGATTGAAATCATTAGTAGGAAAGGTCAGAGCCACCTTAATGGCATAGAGGTCTGCAGTGAACACACTGTATTCCTGCAGTAGGACCACACGAATGACACAGAGACCGTTGATTTTGGTAGAACCACCTATGCAGCTCCTATGTCAGTTTGGAGCCGGCAGTATAAATTTGCAGGGTTTGAGCGCTGACTAAGGCGTGGGCTGCATGTAGGTTTTGAACAGTTTGACTGTCCAGGAAATGTTTTCCCCAACGTCAGAAGTAGCTATCACATATAGCAAACGAATATTTACATGGAGGTTGCACTATATCCATGTCTTAATAAGTATTGATCAGATACATATTCCACTGCTGAATTGGCTCTTGTAGGTATATCTTCATGAGGTTTACTTCTAAAACGGTTTATCCATTTAGCATCACAGAGTTATGACCAGATGGAATGAGAAGGACAACTATGTATTTAACCGTGTAATCAAGGAACAGCATCTTTCTCTGCAGGTTCACTGGGTTCTATATACGAGTATAGGCTTTGAAATAACAATATTTTGAATACCCCAAGACAAATCTAAGCACAATATGTGGTACTGGGTCAGACATATTAATAGAGCTTTTCAAGAAGAGTCATAAACTGGAGCAACGTAATCTAATCTAGATCTGATCAAAACTCAGTATAGGCGGAGGAAAGTATAGCGATCGGTTCCCTATGTCACAGACGAGATGACATTAAGTATGTTCATCTTTTTTATATAGAGTGTTTGTGGCATGTTTCTGAAATATGAGTTTAGCGTCAAACGTTAGCTCTAAGAATTAGATATTGTTGGTAACTGGAATCATTTGAGTTTCAGGTAATAAATCGATTTCTGAATGTACTGACAATTTTTGCAAAAGTGAATGGTTGTAATTTTTTCAAGCCAATAGAAGATAATCATTATGTAAAATCCATGACAATATATATATGAGAGCCTTGTCGATCAATTCGGCTCTAGAAAGATTGTGCAAAGCTCGAGGGGTAGAATTTTTTTAAAGCCTGGTCTGTACTCGTTAACAGGAAAGACTACTTCTACAGGGGTGGGATACACTTAAATAGAAAGGGTGCAAGAATATTTGCTGATGCTATCGAGGCAGTGTTAGGTGGGTAGGAAAACTGCTAGCTTGGGGGTGATACAAGGACTAATAGATTAACAGTAGCCACTGGCAGAGGTGAAAGTGATTCTTGCACTGCTTCTATTGGAATGAGCAGCAGCCTGGAAAACATGATGCAGGGTATTTCAGAGCCTGCTGGGAGTCATTGCGGTGCAAGTAAATACATGGTTTGTGTTAGGGTGGCTAAGAATAGGAACAGGTGCGTGCACACTAATGCTACGAATTTGGAATATAAATTTGATGAATTTGAGGTATTGCTCAAAACATCAAAGGCAGATATTGTTGGGATATCAGAGACGTGGTGTCACACAGATATAAGGAATGCAGAACTGGAATTTGGGGAGTACAATGTGTACAACAAAGATACATAGGAAAGGAAGGGAGGAGGGGTTATACTATTAGTTAAGAAACACATAAAATCCAAGGAAGTGAAGCCAGTCGACATCACTGGACAGTGCAATGTCGAGTCAGTTTGGTGCGACATAAGCATTGGGAGATCAAAATTGAGAGTAGGACTGTGTTATAGGCCTAATGACTCTGATGAGTATAATAAGAAACTGTATAGGGAAATAGGGTGGGCCAGTAAATCAGAGAGTCTTATAATGGGGAATTTTAATTTCCCAGATACTGACTGGAATGTGTGGGTTGGTCACTCACACACTAGCAAGGCTTATGTGGATTTATTGGATGATTGTTTTCTACAACAGCATGTTTGGGAGGCAACTAGAGGGAGTAATAATCTTGATTTGATTATCAGTAATGATTATTCATGCATTAAGAATCTGCAGATAAAGGAACCACTAGGTGGCAGTGATCACAGTGTGCTGAAGTGGGATTTATTCAAAGAGGTAACTACCATCAGGGGTAAAGGGAAGAGCGTTTGCTTTTAAAGGTGACTACGGTGGTCTGAGACAGTATTTAAATTCTATACAGTGGGACCAACTGATGATGCTACCAACAGCAAATTCAAAATGGGAAGCATTCAAACAACATATTTTGGAAGCTACTAGGCTTTACATACCAACTAAGAAATATTGTTCAGGGTTTACGCCTAAATGGATGTCAGTTGAACTAACGAGACATGTGGCAGAGAAGAAAAATGCATGAGATACATATAAATTAATGGGTGACATGGAAGCCTATGATAGATATAAGCTGGTCTGTAACCAAGTCACAAAGGAGATTAGGCAGGGAAAGGCAGATTATGAGAAATGCTTGGCAAAGGATGCAAAGAAAAACAACAAAGAGTACCTATGTAAACTCTATAAGGAAAGGGATGAATCAGATTGGTCCACTAGATATTGATGGTTCAACTGTTGATGATCCTGCTCAGGTGGCTAACAAACTAAATGAGTATTTTTCATCTAAATTCACCCATGAGGAGTTATTCAGGGAGGGCAATGCCAGAGGTCAGTTAAACTCTGGCAGTGAGATGGATGATTTTGTAATAACTGAGAGGAAAGTGGAGGAGAAATTGTTGAAGATAAACATAAAAAAGGCACCCGGGGTGGACGGGATCTATCCAGTTATATTAAAGGAGGCAGCAAAGGAAGTAAGCAAACCCTTAACCATAATTATGAGAGCTTCTTTGGACTCAGGGGAGGTACCCATGGACAGGAGATGTGCAAATGTGACTCCAATTCACAATTTGATCCTCCTTTGAGGATCAAAGGGCAACACAAGTAATTACAGACCTGTTAGATTAACTCCTGTTCCAGGAAAATTAATGGAGGCACTAGTTAAAGAAGCACTGCAGGATCATCTAGACAAGACTCCAGTTATTGCTCGGACACAGTATGGTTTTGTTAAGGGAAAGTCTTGCCTGACCAATTTGATTGGATACTATGATGTGGTCACAAAGGAACTGGATGCAGGGAATAATTTTGATATCATATATTTGGATCTTAGAAAGGCTTTTGATACTGTTGCACATGGAAGACTGCTGCACAAGTTGGAGCAGTGTGGCATTGGAGGAAAACAGCTGCTATGGATAAAGGGATGGTTGAGTGGGAGAAGACAGAGATTGGTAATCAATGGACACTGCTCATCTTGGACTAATATTATTGGTGGAGTCCCTCAGGGTTCAATGTTGGATCGATTGTTGTTTTCTGTATTTATAAATGATATTGATGATGGTATATCAAGCTTAATGTCCAAGTTTGCATACTATACGAAGGTTGGCAGGGTTGTTAAGGACACTAATGACAGTACGCTGCTGCAACAGGATCTAGAAAAGTTGAGCAGATGGGCTGAGAGGCGACAAATGAAGTTTAACATTGACAAATATTCAATACTACATATGGGAAGCAGCAACCCCAGAGTGACGTATCAACTCTGTGGTACTACACTGATAGTGGTAGAGAACGAAACGGACCTGGGGGTAATTGCGCAGGCAGATATGAAGTTTTCTGAGCAATGCAGACGGTCTGCAAGAGTAGCTCATAGTGTCTTGTCAATGATATACAGGAATGTTTCTAGCAGATATAAGAAGGTGATTATCCCCTTATATAAGGCAATGGTCAGGCCACACCTTGAGTACTGTATATAGGTCTGGAGGCCTCATTTCAAGAAGGATGTAAAGCTGTTGGAACGGGTACAGAGAATGGTAACAAGATTATTGAATGGAACAAAGGGGTTTCTCTTACGAAGAAAGGCTTAAATTTTGCAAATTACAGTGTCTGGAGACTAGGCACCTGCGAGGTGATCTGATTGAGGTGTATAAATCCTTGAATGGTTTGAGCATGCTCAATGCTGATAAAATTCTTATACTTGCTCAGAATAATCATTTGAGAGGGCATAAATTCAAATTGAGAAAAGACAGATGTAGGATAGATGTGCGGAAATTTGCCTTTAGCCAGCGGGTGGTTGGTTTGTGGAACAGACTTCCATCCTTTGTTGTGGAAGTTGATAGCCTAAATAAATTTAAGGCTGAGCTGTACAGGTACTTGGCACGAACGAAGCGGTGAAATGGGAGCGTGTTTTTTTTTTTTTTTTGGCTGATGCTGCATAAGCTTGCTTTCTTGCATCATATGCCTCTGCTAATGCTAATATATATCACTACTACTAATATTAATATAAATTAACACTTAGAATACAATACTATAATATAATACTAATACCAGGTGGTATCATCAACCCGTGCAATACCACCACGTTTCTTATTGGAGGCTTTAAGTGGTGAAACCCATGTTTTAGTCACCAGAGCAAAGTTTCCAGTATTCCTTTCCCCCCATCTCCTTCAACCCACGCACGGTACTAGTACTATAGGTTTTGATACCTTTCGTGTTTGGGGTTTTCATAATATATATATATATTTAATTTTTTTTATTTATATATATTTTTTTTTATTGTGAGCTGCAGTGGTTTTTCAATGGAACGGCCATTCTCTGAATGGTAAGATACTGCGAGGTGATCGGCATAAATGTAGATGTCTACTTTATCCGATATGGTCTAGGCTACATTGTTTATTCTGATAGCAAAAAAGTGTAGAACTGAGCACAGATCACTGTGGTATACCTTCTCTTTGGACAATATATTCCACAAAAAAGTATTGCGACAACCCACTTGAAAAAACATGTAGACATGTATGGTTTTTATTTAGGTCGGCTCCTAAACGAAGGAGATATTAGCACCTGATATTATCAACCATCCGACTGGATGGATCACATTACCAGTTTGCAGTCCTGTGAACCAAATTACAGTGATCTTTCCAAATTACAGTGATCTTTCCAAATTACAGTGATCTTTCCAATCTGCTGATGTAGCACATCCCAGCGCAATAGATCTCACCCATCCAAATCAAAGGAAGCAGCTAACTAATGCCATAAACTCTCTACAGCCTACTACTGTCGAAGGAGATGACTCAGTGCCACATTTTATCATCAGAACCCTCAGTCCCTATCTAATAAATCCACGGCTGAGCACATGCAATGCCGTCTCATAGAGTCTTTCTGGCGCAATTGAACAAATATCTGGTGAGGCCAATATCAAAGAAGGAGCAGGTATCATCTCAAATGAAGCATTTCAGGCCGATCGCAACGTCAACCACCATCCTTAAATCTAGACGAGTTCTTTGTTTTCTTGAAACAAATAGGATTATTTAACAGATTTTAACTGGTAATGTCACTACGGAATAGAATCAGGCACAATCTGGCCTTAGCAGCCCTTGTGCCATTAAACAACATATCAACCAAATCAACCATCCTTAAAATTCTGAAAATGATGATACCGCCAATCCTAACTAAGCATCTTATCCCCACAACCTCGGAAAAGTTTCATTTAGCAGTGCCCAATTGGTCCACGGCAGCCAACCTTCTTACAGTACAAACTACCATATTAGATGCCTTTGAAGCCAAATCAGAAATGGAAATCATATATGTAGACATCGATGATTGCAATTTTAGTCTTCCCCTCCCCTTCTGTCTTGTTAATTAACTGATGGAATGTTTATGACATACTGAAAAATATCTAAATTAGTGCTGAATAGAGTCAAGTTGTTTGTTTTAATTGCGGTCTCCAGAGTTTCTCCTATATGGAACTGAATGGAGTGCTGAAAATCTGATGAGTGAATAAAATTAAATGTAACTCAATTAATAGTCCTGGCAACCTATAGTATAAATATTTTAATTAGCTGATGCTGTATAGCATGCTCCTATTTCTCGCAAAACACTCAGAATTAGTAAATAATTGGCCATTCATAAACTGAATAAAAGAATTTTCTTAACTTTTCCGAATCTCCCCTACCATTTAACACTTCCTAACAACCGTTTTAATTCCTTTCCCTATTATTCCTTAAAAAAGCCAATTAAAATCACATGTACGGAAAAAATATATTCAAAAACTTGTTATCGAATATTTGTATGTCCGTTCCCATTGCTCCTACCCTTAACACATCTAAATATTTTATCTGTCCCTGACCTCCTTTTGTTAGGTATCTTTTTAGTTTTCTTAATCTGCAAATGGCTCCTAAGAATATTTTAGATTCCTTGAGCTGAAATGTGTTGTTTACAGATATACGTTAAGGCGATTAAGGCCACGGGGCGTAATAACTCAAGGTGTCCGGCGGATAACCATATTCTAGAGTCTATACTAAAAGTCTGGACCATCTAATTCAAGTGTTTTCACATGAAAAACCGCACTGAAGTTCCTCTCGTTCCGACGGGAAAGTTTCAATGGAACTACATATTCTTGTTTAAATTAAAATAAAATGAATGTTATTTTAACTGCAGAGATTTCTTCTGCTTATAAACTTAAACTAAAATTACCCGTGTTGCGTTAATTGTATACAGCAACGTTTATGTTGAAAATGAACTCGTTAACTTTTTATAGGAATATGGTGTCTGTCGTAGTTTATTGGCATAGTAATAATAAGTACATTATTCGCCCCATCTTATACTACTTGTAAACAATGTGCAGTATAATGTTATAAAAGCACGGAATCTGGTAAATCCAAGATTTACCAGTTCACTTTGGTAAGAGTTCTAGTCGTTCAGTTCAATTCAGCTGTTAAGATTCTGATGAGTTATATGATAGGATTTAACAGTTCGCGTTGGAAAAAATTCGAAATATCAACACATTTCACTTTATTTCAGACTTTTTAGCATTTTGATACAATAATCCTAATATTTAACACTCCGTGTTAGCGAAAGCTCGTTTGATAATTGCATTTGTTATTTTTACCATTATCTGACTGAAGTACTGTATATTATGTGCTCCGAATATAGTGAATATTTTACCGAAGGCAACTTTGCAGAAATTTCGGGTATATCTCACCCCCAGTTGAGAAGGGCCTCACGCACATACAGTGCCCTGGTTACTGGTGTAATTATGTCTAGGAGATGGTACTGAAGACAGTAGCTCAGATGCCATCCAATCAAAATGGCAGGATGTCGTATACTTGGAAATACAGGTGTTCAATTACCATTTATTTCTAGATGTTATCAGCGACAGCCACTTTATTTTCTCTGTTTTCCTTGATGATATCGCGATAACAACAACTTTATTTCTCAATTAAAGACCATCTTATGGTGACGTTGTTTGTATCTAACACAGCCTTAGAAAGTAGGGGGTAGGATAGCGGATACACCCAAGGTCTAGATATTTCATTAAAGAGGTCAAAGGTTAATGGCGTACTGTCAAAAACAAACTCATTGAATGAATAGATTCAATGAGTTTGTTTGTTTTTTTTTTTTGCTATGGCTCGGGTAAGTTTGCAATTTGTTTTGTAAAGTGGAGTTCGATTCCACGTTTCACTTAGTGAATACGATCCTGAAATCCCCATCAAATTACGCAATACTGTTATTTCTTTATCTGCGGATGTTTGGGTTGTTATGAGGTCGAACTTGGGTACCTTGAGAAGATGCCTGTATGATGGTCGTAAAGCAGACTTCATTCTTGGTGGAACTTGACAAATAGCAACAACTGACGATATTATTCGTTGCTTCCTTCAAGATAAAGTTGTTGAAGTTGACATCGACGGAATTTCTATGCTAATGTCTCGTGCTAGCAGCATTAGCAACCATTTGGAAGTTTTGCGTGGCCACAGAAATATTTTCAAATTATGGCAGAGATTTTAGCATAGTCTCTTAAGCAAGTATATGTTAAAAGGGGTACGATGATGTTCCTTAAACGAGACGGATTATCTTTTTGTGATTAGTGATTTCACGAAAAAAAATGCAATCCTTTTGCACTGATTGAAGAATTTGAATTTAAGCTTCTGCGCATAGCCGAGGAACTCTGCGGGGAGAGCTACATTTCCTGATTCCATTAACCTGGTATTGCTTTACACGCTAAACAATTTTTGCATGATTTATACTGTCTGAAATATTTATATATACTTGGTTTAAGCTATTTTAAGTATCATTTTGTAATGAATAAATAAACGCACACCGCTTATATTCCACCGCAAATCCTGGGAGCTTTGCGGGCGGTCCTATCTTCCAGAATGTCACTAAAGTCAAACCTGATATTATAAAATCGTGACTTCGCTCGCAAATTGCTTATACACTACATAGGCCTGTGAAACATCGTTTTAAATTATTGCGAACGGTTGTCAGCTGTATTAGACACCAGTATCAATGTGATCTGGTCGATTTGACTTCAATAGCAAAGTTCAATGATGATTGTAAATATCTTTTATCCATTGTTTCAGTGGTTTGCATGGATTATTCCATGGTAAACTAAGCGCAGATTAGAAGGTTGCACAGGCGTTATCAAAGATGTTTCGTGCTGGTTCTCTGCACTACTGTCTACCGAATAAAAATGTTCAGGATTTAATGAAAAGGGAGGGTGTTTATCTGTTTTCTTTGTATGATAATACTAACGCGTCTCTCATGGAGTGGTTTCATCGTACTCAGCGTGGAAGAATGTGGCGATATTTTTCTTACAAAAATACATATCGTTATATCGATATTATTGCTGCTCATGTCGATGGCTATAAGAAGACTAAACACAGAACGATAGGCATGGCGCCTGCTGACGTCAATATTTCTAATGAATCAGAGGTGTAGAGACACTTATATGGTACCCTCCTACCTCCTGGTCGTCCATTGTTTACCAAAGACGACGTTGTTCGTATTTCACGTCAAAAATCAACTTTTGAAAAACATGTGACTCGCAGTCGGTCAGAAGAAATCTTTGTCGTGAACGATATGTAAGACCACCTATGAATAACCGACTAGTTTACACATCTGACAATATTATATCTGGAATATTTTATTCGAAAAAATTGCAAAAAAGTAGACCACCCGGAACTTTATGTTATAGATCGATTACTGAAAAGAAGAGTGTATCATGGAAAGAGGCAAATTTTGGTGAAAAGGTGTTCGTATGCAGACCCTAGCTGGATAAAAGAATCGGAATTGCGGCGTTTCTAATCATTTTATCTGCAGTAGTGTTAATTACTGCACTTGTATTACTGCTTGCAAGGCCTTCTATGGATATCGATGTAGGGGACTGTACATTTTCAGAAAAGATTAGTTCTAACAAGCATCTTAGCGCATGCGCTTCTATTATTGATATTCGTGTGTTTATTTCTCATATGCTATCTATCTGGATTCCGACAATAAAGGGAATTTACTTGGAGCCATATGAGCGGGAGAGACTCCTTTCCTTGCAGACGTCAGCTTAAAAAGCATGTAAGCCTTTCTCTGAAACTACTCCTAAACTTTTTATTGTGCCATCTAGCGAAAACCGATATGGAACTGGGTTGCAGACAGGTTGCAGTTCCAAAGGGATCATCCAGCTCTATTTCTTGCTTGGGATATCGGATGGTGATTTTTATAACTATAGACTCAGCACTCGAGTACATTCGACAGAATGGTAGACGAAATTTCCTCCCTCTACCATATATAGATCTGCCTGATTGTTTCTCAATATATCACTGTGCTGGAAACAAGACTGCGTAGTTCAGACCCTTCTAAATCACTTCTTTTTGAAATACTTTCAGACACAATACACTGTCATTTTCAGCGAAACACAAACCAATGTATGAGTTGGAGTACAGTGAGGCAATTATTCATTTAGCCATTGCCTTGTCGAGAGTGAATTGCAGATCGGGTGGAATATAAATAGAATATTTACCATATTTACCTTCTTCCTAAATAGCGAAATGCTTGTTTGCACACCTCTTCTCTACACCAAAAAGAATGTGCAAAACTTCATAGTTGGCATCAAAACATTCCTTGACAATGACCTTGTTAAAAGCTTCGTCGATATTATCAAATTCGAATGCAAAATGACTTCTCCAAAGCCCACAGTCCACTCTCCAGGTCTTAGTCTGACAGTATAGTGCGATTGGGTATTTTCTGGATAAACGTCCATGCTGGCCGAACTAGGCAGAATTAAGTGTTCCATAACTAAAATAGCTTTCTAATCGATGTAAATTTCCACAGTCTCTCAATCAACTTTCTAAAAATTGCACTGAAAAAAAAAAAAAGATCTTTACACATAAACAGTGGCCAACTATTACACATCGAAATAACTTCTGATAAATCCACACTAGAAAGGTAATGACTAATTGAATAATTGTATCACTGCCTTCGCAACTCATACATCTGTTTGTGTCTCACTGAAAATTAGGGCATGCTGCGTCTGCAAGTATTTCTAAAAGATTTGATTCTGAAGGGTCTGAACTCTACAGTCTTATTTCCAGGACAGTGATATATGAATAACACTCAGGCAAGTCTATATTCTCTAGGGGAGGAGAGGAAGAAATCTCGTCTACCATTCTGTCGAATGTACTCGAGTCTCTAGATTCGTTTAGTCTCGAGTTATAAAAGTCACCATCCGATATTCCAAGCAAGAACTGGAGCTGGATGTCGAAACTGGATGTTGGAACTGCAATGTCGAAATGTCCAATCCAGTGTCTAAATTGGTTTTTGCTAGATGGCACAATAAAAATTCCAGGAACGGTTGCGACAAAGTTAACACACTTTTTCAACTGACTTCTGCAAGGAAAGGAGTTTGTCCACTCATATGGCTCCAAGTTAATTTCCTTTATGGTCGGAATCCACTTAGAATTCTGAGAAGTTAACACACAAATATCAATAATAGAACCACATACGCTAAGATGCTTGTTAGAACTAATCTGTTCTGAAAATGTACAGTTCCCTACATCGATATCCATAGAAGGCTTTGCAAGCAGTAATACAAGTACAATAATTAACATACTGCAGATAAAATTATTATAAACGATGCAATTCCGAATCGTTTGTCCAGCTTGGTTCTGCATATGAACGCCATTTCACCAAAATTTTCCCCTTTCTACGATACACTCTTCTTTTAAATAATCATCTATAACATAAAATTCAGGGCGGTTAACGTTTTGCAATTCTTCCGAATAAAACTTTCCAGAAATAATATTGTCAGATGCGTCAACAAGCTGGTAAGTCATAGGAGATGTCTTATAAATATCGTTCACCACAAAGATTTCTCTGACCAACTACGAATCGCACCGTTTCCAAAAGTTGATTTTTGACGTGAAATACGAACAACTTCGACTTTGCCAAACAAATGGATGACCACGAGGTACGGGGGTACCATATAAGCGTCTCCACACCTCTGATTCATTAAAAAAAATTGACGTCAGCAGGCGCTATGCCTATCGTTCTGTGCTTAGTCTTCTTATAGCTCTCGGCAAGAGCAGCAAGAATATCGATATGACGATATGTATTTTTGTAAAAAAATATCACCATATTCTTCCACGCAGAGTACGGTGAAACCTCTCCATGAGAGACGCTTTAATATCATCATACGAAGAGAACAGATGAACACCTCCCCATTTCATTAAATCCTTAACATGTTGTTCATTCCAGAACTCTTTTCCTTTATCGGTCTGGAGATAGTAGTGCAGAGAACCAGCACGAAACATCTTTGGTAACGCCTGTGTAACCTCTAATCTGTGCTTAGTTTTCCATGGAATTATCCATGCAACACGACTGAAGCAATGAATCACAGATGAAAGATATTGGATTCCACCATTTGAACTTTTGCTATTGAAGTCATATCGACCATATCACATTGATACTAGTGTCTGATACCGCTCACAACCGTTCGTAATCGTTGAAAACGATGTTTCACAGGCCTACGTAGTGTATAAGTAGTTTGCAAGCGAAGTCACGAATTTATAATGCTAGGTTTGATTTTAGTGACATTCTGGAAGATAGAATGGCTCGCAAAGCTCCAGGCTTTGTAGGGGAATAATACGCGGTTCAGAATTATTCATTCATTACAAATTACCACTGAAAATAGCTTAAGCACAGTATATATACATAATTCAGACAGAGAAATCATATAAAAATTTAGTGTGCAAATCAATACCAGATTTGTTCCATTCAGGAAGGTAGCTCGTCCCGCAATACTCCTCTGCTATGCACGGAAGGGCTGTTGCAGTTGTTTGTTAAAAAAATAGTTTAAACACAGTACTGTATATAAATAATTTAGGCATATAAATCATACAATTATTTTTTTTTTATTTAGAAATAACAATTTACATTTGTCGTAACATTAAATAATAATAATAATTTACATTTGGCTAACAATGCCTTAATCAATAAATGCTGCGCCAGTATACGGAATAAAAAACAGTGTATCCCTGCATCCGGTTTGCAGGGATACAGTGTTTTTAAACTTCGGTTCTAACTCATGCATTAAAAAAAATTTAAACGGTATTTGTTTTCGTCGAAGATGTTTTCACATAAAATAAAACAACTTTCGTGCGTATAGGGTAGAGGGAAACACTGTATCCCTGCGAAAATTGATTTCCTTTTAAACTCCACACCAATATAATGTATTAGGAGATGAAATGCACAAGGCATATATATATAGTTAAACACCAATATAATGTAGTGTAGCTCGAGCAATGACCTAATAGATATCGATATCACATTGCCTCCATGCGAATTATTTAATATTGTAACAATATCACTTGTAGTTTATATGTGAAAACTTCTTTGGCAGCACCTACTAAATTTTTCGGACTGAAGTAAAACCGTTTGGTAACGAAAATGCGAGACGAAAATGATGCAGATGTCGCCACTTCCTAAATTACGCTAATGATGCTAACTCTGTCACTACCTTTGATTCGATGGAGTAAGTAGCGAGCGGCAGCATAAAACGTTTCATAGTTTATAACTTCGGTTTTAGTTGATCCATTTTAAAAAAAATTACACGGTAGTTATTTTAGTCAAAGATATTTTCACATAAAATAAAACATCTTTCGTGCGTATAGGGTACATACGCGAATTTTTTTTTTTCGTTTTTATTCTGAAAAGCATAATTTCTTCAAGTATAAAAATATGAGCAAACAAAGTGTGCAAACGGCATACTTATTTGAACATCTCACATTGTGAATCCCTTGATGAGTTTCTCTGCTCATCGCACTTATTGTTTTTTCTTATGCAACATTTCCCATGTGTTGTTGTTGTTATTTGGTTTTTAGGAGCAACTAAGGCCATATTGCTCCGGGGATATGCTGTGGTTATTCCCTGACCTTTCTGCATCCTCCGTATTTGGTAGTCACGGGCTCGAACCCCCGTCTAATCAAGAAGCGTGTGTTACGCACTGCTGGTCTTGCCCACCTGGCTACGCAGGCGCCTTTCACATGTGTAGAAGACTATTGTTGTTTATTCTCAGTCGACGTTGTCAAAATTAAATACTTTTAAATTTTTTTATTATCACTGACTTTTATCTACAAGCTATTTTGTAAATATTTCGAGCTACGGAGCCCACACAAATTGCAATAACACATAAGATGATAAAGTACGTAGTTAAATTATAGTAATCCGCTGGTGAATTAACAAGTAAATCACAAAGTAAGAGTTAGAAAATGAAATACGCAGGAAACCATGTGAACGTATAATTTATTTTTCAACATAATAATCGAAAATATTCAAACGCTTGCCCCATTGCTTCATCAAATTCTGGGGATTTGCTAATAAAAATATTTCAGTTGCTGTCGGAATCAGTGATGTCATTATTTTCAACTTCTGCATTGCAGGAAAAATGTCTGCTGCCGAGATGTTGCTAAAGTGGACCAAACGATATCTAGATCTGGGTCGTAGGGAACACGATGAAGCCCTTGCCTTATAGCCTGGAAATCATATTTTTTGGAATTTTGGTATAGGGCAATTCGGCACGGGGGAGGGGAACCCCAACTCCGCGTGTAAATTCTGTGAAGATTACAAAACCCTGTAAAGGTCAGATTGTGTGCGTTAGCGTTTGTGTAGTGGTAATGTTAGGTTGTGTTAGTATATTGTTCTTTTCTCCTCTTAGCTTAGGGGCCCATGGAACACCACCGATCCCTAGTTATAGTTATCTCTACTACCTGGCCCGCCAGGTAGTAGAGATAAAGGCTTTGATGGGGCGAGCCCTGGCTTCTCCTAAGCTTGCCAGGAGGGCCCAAGAAAAAAAATGTATATAAATATTTTTTATTAGAAAAGAACGCAGGAGAGATATAAAGGAAAGAATATTTATATTAAATTACGAAGAATGTTCCTCGCTAGTTGAGGAATAAAAGGAAAGCATTTAAATACATTGCAAGAAAAGTTTATTTGTTCCCATAATAACTCATGCATCAGAAGCATGGGGTCACCGAGTTGATAAACTTTCAACCAGAAGGCAGTTGAAAGCAAAGGGCTCCACAAAGGTCAGCCCTGTTAAGTATCATTAAGCCGATTACAACTTTGTCGAATGATACTCAGCATGATTATCCAGAAAGATTCCAGCAGATTTATTACTGGATAAAAGAAAATCTTGAATACTGTATGTTATAAGGAACTAATCATAAGAACTTTAATGGGAATAGAGGTGGGACAGTAGGAGCATAGCTACCCATCAGGTCAGCGACGAATAAAATTTCACAAAGTTACATTTTATGACCGGTGAAAATTCTATGACAAGTGCATTCAAGAACAATATTGTGTTCGAAGGAACATGTTCCGTACTGTCGAGGTTGTCGAGAGCAAGGCGCAGTGGCAGACATGGGTCAATTTGACTTTTACTAGCTATTCTCGTAATAGATACAATTTTCAGAGGGGCTAGAAGCACCAGTTCACCTAGCTAGACGTTTTGAAATTTCATGGATGTTTCTTGATGCTTTTTGCTGTTTCCAGTGGATAAATCTAAGTTCGCATATAATATAGATATAGATTTGGTAATGGGTTTACCGACTATCCTGTTCATCTGCGTGAAGAGTCAGTACTTCAGGCCTGCGGCATTAATAATAAGAGTTAATATTTTCCGTTAACTCTGAATTAAGCATTCATGTAAATCATGTAGTAAAGGATAATATATCATAGCATATTTTGTTAAAAAGACTACGTCTATCTAGACTTGCTATTGAGAGCTTATTGCGACGTAAGTAGGATATCAAGTAGGTTTGTCATCGTTGACTGTTCTGAATGACAGTAAGCAGGTGAGATGATCTTCGGCCAAAATAGTATTGTGCTATGGCAGGTTGAATATATTTTTCGAAATTTTTAGAAGGCTGCAACTAAGAAATATCAGCCTGAAATCTTTTGGATTATTTGCATTCTAATTCTTTAGATTAGGTTTGATGCAGTAGTACTCCATGTTTGTGGTAAAATAACAGACTTCAGAATCCGATTAAGTATATGCAATAGTATGTCGAATGATATTACACTGTCGAATAATAAAGATATTTTCCAATGGATCTATTGGTTAATAAGTTTATCACTCAAGTCCATTTCGATGCCTACCAATGACATATCATTACCGACTCCACCTTCAGTAGCTTAGGAAGTTGAAAAGTAGGATACGCTCGGTTGAAAGTGTAATGTGTCCATTCCTGGAAGACTTGATCATCCATTTTGAAATGGTTAGGAAGTTGTCTCTTTCCATCTTGAAGGTGATATGATCAACAGTTTTTCCTGTTTTGCGCCATCTGTAGTATTTCTGTTTCTTGATGAAACCTGTATTGATATTTGCATTGAACCAGAAGTTGGTTCTTTGCGCAATCGCACATCATCTGCAGTACTAATCGGAGCGATTTGAGACAATTTCTTAGCATAATAACGAGTGGCATCATTAGTCAGAATGTACAGGTTTCCAAACGTCCTGTGGATCTGCAAATTATTTCAAGTTTTAGGAATCTGGCAGAGAAGATATTTTTCAGCTCGTGACTCGTAAAAGGCGCATTTCATGTTGCCTAGTTTCCTACTTCCTAATTTATGGGAGTTTGAGATCAGAATCGGAATTGAAATTTATGCGAGTTGGAATTGGAACTTGTGCCAGATGGAGACCATTTGCTTGGCTTTGTTAAACAACAGCTTGTGACAAACGTTTTCTGACCTTACAATGGTTTCGAATAATGTTCGCCTCTGGCTACAACAGCAACCGTTTTATTTTTCGTAGAAAGTTACCACCATTTTAAAAAGCGATGGGATAAGTAAATAAGTATTTTTGGGGGATACGTTGAAAAGAAACACTATGTTTAACTCAGTTTCCTGTTTTCTACGGTTCTTTCCTTAATTTTCTGATTTATTAATTCTCTCTCTCTCTCTCTCTCTCTCTCTCTGGTACTTTCACATTGGGTTTTTAATAAAGGTTCGCTCTCTTTTTGTTGCGATCATCACTGTTACTCGAAAAAAGTCTTTCATATGAATACACAAGTCAAAGTGCATATACCGCTGCTCTCGGCTTTCACTTCTATCATATATTAGTATTAGTATTAGTAATGGCCGCATGGTGCAAGAAAGCCTATGGCTTATGCTGCACCAGCAAAAAAAATATATATAATATATATATAATATATATAATATATAATAAAATAAAATATATAATATATCCGAACAAAACAATGATAAAAACAAAAACAAAAAAATAAAAATAAAATAATAATAATAATTAATAAAAAAAAAGGAAATTAAACCTATCATCCTATGCGCTTCCCTTACCCGAAGGTACTATCCAAATGACCTTTGAATTTACCCAAACTGTCGGCCTCTACTACCCATGAAGGCAACTTATTCCAGTAATTTATAACTCGCTGGCTAAAATAAAGCTTCCTGCAGTCAATCTAAACATTTCCCCCCGTAACATGAATTTATGTCCCCTAGTTCTAGCATCATTTATAATCTTGAAAATGTTGTCCTCATTCATTTTACTGATGCCTCTCAGAGCCTTAAACACCTCAATCAAATCTCCTCTAAGGTGTCTAGTTTTCAAACTCTGCAACCCACATATTCGAAGTCTTTCTTCATAAGGACGCCCTTTTGCCGATCTCACCAGGCGAGTTACCCGTCTTTGCACCCTTTCAAAAAGCTCGATGTCTTTCTTTAGGTGCGATCTTCATACTTGAACACAGTATTCCAAGTGTGGTCTAACATAAGCCTTATATAATGGGATTATCACGTCCCTATCTCTACTTGCAAAAGTTCGATAGATCATCGATGGAACACCATGGGCTTTCCTTGCAACCTGTTTACAATGCTCAGAGAATTTCATGTCTGACCGTATCGTAACACCAAAGTCCCTTTCCTCCAGTACTGGGTTTGGTTGAACTCCACCAAGAGAATAAGTTATTTTGGGATTACTGTTTCCCCGGTGTAATACCTTATACTTTGTTGGATTAAAGCATAGCTGCCATTTTTCTGACCATTCCTGAAGTCTATCTAGGTCTCTCTGAAGAAGCTGAGCTTGACAGTGATCATTAACTACTCTACATTTTTTAACATCGCCTACAAATTTAGACATCAAGCCCTCTATCCCTTCATCAATGTCGTTTATGAAAATTAAAAACAACAGTGGTCCTAATACTGATCCTTGGGGAACCCCACTTCTTACATCAACCCAATCTAAGGAATAGCTATTTATCAAAACCCTCTGCCTCCTGCCCTGAAGCCATCCTTCTATCCATCTAAGGATTTTCCCAGTGATTCCAACCTGTTCCAGCTTATAAAGCAGCTGCTCATGTGGGATTGAGTCAAAAGCTTTGATGAAATCTAAATAAACAATGTCGAAATTATTCCCTAAATCCAGCTCGTGAGTGACTCTTTCGAAATAGCGAACCAGATTTGTTAAACATGATTTTCCCTTTACAAAACCATGCTGAGTATCCTTGAGAATTTCAATTCGATCCAAATTATCCTGAATTCCACCCTTGATCATTGCCTCCATGATTTTCCCTACTACTGAAGTCAGACTGACAGGTCGATAATTTCCAACTTCATTTTTAGAGCCACCCTTATGTATGCGAGATACATTGGCACTTTTCCAATCCAAGGGAATCTCCCCAGAGTCTAGTGATGCTCGCATTATTAGCCTCAATGGTTCAATGCACTCGCTTGCCGCCTCCCTTAAGATTATAGGGTATATTCCATCAACTCCAGGAGCCTTACTGGTCTGTAGGCTCGAAAGTTTTTTTCATTAAATAATCTTGCAAAATTTCAATATCATTAATTACATATTTTTGAACTTCGCTCCCACAATTTCCCATTGCCACAAAAGGTTTTTCATTTGTATATATCGATGCAAAATAACTGTCGAGTTCATCTGCAAAGGTAGCTGGTGTATTTAATACTATTCCCTTTCCCTTACGTAAAGGTCCAATCTGGTTTGTCCTGCTCTTCTTGGCATTTATATATGTGAAGAATTCTTTATCCCCCCCTCTTTGCTCTGTTTGCTAGTGATTTCTCATAAACTGCCTTTGCCTGTCGAACCTTTTCTGTGGCTCTATTACACATCACCTTGTAGCTGTTATAGGCTTCAGTACTTTTTATTGCTCTGTAACCTTTCCATGCCACCTTTTTCTGCTCAAGTAATGTGGCAACTTCACTGTTCATCCAACTTGGAACCCTTCTCGTGGAGTATTTTTTTAATGGTATATACGCATTCAAGGCATCTGTGATTAATTTTTTAAAAGCGTACCACAGTTGAAATGTATTCATTTTCTGCACGATATCTACCCAGTTAATAGAGGGCATGTAGTACCTTAAGGCATAATTTCCTTTTCTGAAATTAAAAACCATTCCTTTGCCTTTTACTTCTGCTACTTCTCTCGTCATCATCCACCGTAGAACTCGGTGATCACTTCCTGCTACTGGTTCCTCTACTGTCAGCCCTGTTATGTCATCTGATTCGTGGGTGATGATGAGGTCTAGGATATTCTTTTCTCTATACTTTCCCTGACATGTTGATACAAATATAAAAATATTTCCCATTACAAGTGCTTAGTTTTTAAAGGATTGTCCTACAATGGTGCGAAGTGGCTATAGTTGTCCTAAAAAATAGAGAAAACTGGAAGCCAAATAGTGCCTTTTGTTACAACGTATTTTATTTAGAAGTTACATGAAATTAAATTTAGATTTCAAAAGGTAAAAAAACACAGACTCCGCCGATATTTTCAATTAAATGGTTTATTGATTGATATCAAGGGGTGGAAAGAGGCACATTCAATTAACTAAATAAAACTGCACCGGCATCAGTGCACTTTTATTTAGTTAATCGAACGTGAACCGGAATCGTTTTCTCGAGATAAGTTGCGGCAATGCAGTGGCGACTTATCTTGAGATCGGAATCCTAGAACAGATTAGAAATTCTGACAAACTGAAATTTTATTCAGTTATTTGAAAGTGCCTTTTTTATAAATAATCGGAAGTAAATATTTCTTACAGAAATAGCAGTATATGCTTGGGCGTAATATAATATACAAAAGGTTATTTATACGCACATGTTGGTTGGTTGGTTGGTTTTGATTTTATTGGCGCATTAGCAACTAAGGCTATAGTGCGCCAAGACTATACGCACGTGTAATTTAAGGTGATATAAGTGATGTGAATTTATCGATGAGATTAAAAAATTTAGGAAATTTTCTCAGTTATCAATCAATATGTCATTTAATTTTAAAATATACGTAGAGTCGATGTTTTTTTTTTACCTTTTGAAATTTAATTATTAATTCCAAGTAATTCCTTTCACAGAATGTTATATGAAAATTTTATGTTACACAAGCATTTCCTAAGCTGTCCTGCTTTCAATTTTATTAGATGTTGATTAAGTTGACTGCATAACAATAAATAACCATTGATATTGTTAGGCCTAAAATAATTATATTCTGTTATATGTATAAGAGATTATGAGAAAATATCATCTTGTAAATATAACAAGTAAAGTAAATATAATAAAAGATTATAAGTAAATATAATCTCGTATGTTTACTCAGATTTACAAGTAAGACATGTTATGTGAATAACGCTTCAGGTTAAAAGTAATAACAGGCCACCGTAGCTGAGTGGTCAAGTGCGAGAGTGCATAAGTACACGTCTCTGAGTGACTGGGGTTCAAGCCCGCGGCTGTTAAATACGATGCTGTTACTTGGATTCTCTCTATCTTGTGAACTCCTCTGACCGTGTGGTCGTCCAGGAGTATTAAACAGAAAAACAGAAAATTTATTCATGAGCGAAATAAACGAATAAGGAAATAAACGATTTTAAGGAAAGCTCATAAATCCCTTCTATCTAGTATTGCGATAACCTGAATATATAAATAGAAAGGTATCTTAATGTAGTCCGGTGTAATTTTGTTATGAGCTGTCAGTCTTCCGGTTACAGTTCAAATTATGACAAATTATCTAATTGTGAGGTGCGGATATTTATTTCATTAAAGCATGTTAAGATGTTTAACAATTCTATATATATACGCAGGGTGATTCAGGAGGAACAGTAAATATTTCAGGAGGTTACGGTATCGATTATTCTGAGTAAAAAAGTTCATATAAACATGTGTTCAATTCTCAATGGATACGGAGATACAGCTGTTTGAAACTGACGCGAACAAAACCATTATGAGAGGAATTAAAGAACGATAAATGACTTATTGTTTGTATTTGTTGACTTCTTTGAATGATACAAAACAGAAATAATTGACAATTTTTTTACAGTTCACAATAAATGTTCGAAAAGCCCCCCAACCTCAATACACTTCGCAACCCTTGTGGTAATATGACGTGTTGTTGTTCTGAGGTCGTCTTGGACTTCCTTTATGAGGGCAGTAGTATCCAAAATGCGAGCGAGCAATTCGTCTCTTGTATTCACCTTTTATGAACGGAACCACCGCGGCTGATCCATCGTTCAGGGAAAGTTCGATTTAGATACTGTATCACCAGAAAGGTATAATGTGCAGGAGCTACATCATGCTGAAAGTATATATCAATCCTTGTAGACAAGGGAACATCCTCCAAAAGTAGTGGAAATTCGTTTTGCAGAAATTCTAGGTAAATGGGCCCTGTAAGACGATTTTGTAACACAACAGGCCCAATCAACTGATTGTCGATGATACCACACCACAGACAAGCGATGTTGAAAATTTGTTTCTACAATGGCATGTGGATTTTCGTCTGACCACATACAAGTTACGGGTCTCGTTGATAAAGTCAAGGGTGAAAGTAGCTTCATCGCTGAATAGTATTAATAGAATTAATCGGCGATTTGCATTAACCCACCGACAAAATTCCAATCGCTGGGCGTCGTTTTCTGGTTGAAGGTGTTGTACCCGCTGTATGTGAAATGGATACAAGATGTGCTCACGTAATGTTTGCCATACTCTTGTCTGTGGAACACCGATAAGCGTAGAAATTCTTTGTGTGCGAATGGTAGGACTACATTCTACCGATTGAAGAATGTGTTCTATCTCAACCACATTTTGTTCATTTGCACGTTCAGAAGAAATGTGAGGGCTGGGAACTGTATACCAGTCTCACGCCATTTGGTGTAAACGCTCTTGAATCGGGTATTCTGCGGCTAGGAAACCGTCGACAGTATTCTCTACAAGCAGTAGTAGCACTTGCACCACAAAAACCCTAGAAAAACACCATATAAGCATATTCAGCATGTGTGAAGGTGTCTGGGATTCTTAACAACACTTCTAACACCAAACAGCGTCAGGTTATAATTGCTTGTTTGTCGCATCTGATTCAGGGAGCTGTGCACGCCAGTTTCACACAGCTGTATCTGCGTATACATTGAGAATTGGACACATGTTTATATGAACTTTTTTACTCAGAATAATCGATACTGTAACCTCCAAAAATATTTACTATTCCTTCTGAATCGTCCTCTCTCTCTCTCTCTCTCTCTCTATATATATATATATATATATATATATTTAAATAATGGCTTAAAAGTATAACATAAAATAAGAAAATAAATAAATAAATATTAAGCTATCATTAGAGGCAGAAAAATGCACAACCTCCACATGAAGCCCAGATATATCCGATAATTCAAAATAAAATAAAACATAATTTTCGCTCTACAGTTTTTGTCATGCTACTGGCTTATGTTTTATTTTATTTTGTTTTATTTTGAATTATCGGATATATATATATATATACACACACGCAGACCACTCGTCTCATGAAGGACTGAACGTTTTTCTTTATAGTTGAGAGTCGCATAACCTGTATTTACCACTCAGAAAGTGACTAGAAATGACGTAATCTGATGTTATGATGATGAAGTTAATAAGAAGAATTTAACTCTAACTTCAAAATGGCTCACTGCCATGGTGGAATTTGTATTTTCATGGTACTTCTATGTCCGCCGTGCTGTTCAATACAGATCATTAATTAATAAAGAGCGAAAGCATTAAAAATGCACTCGTCCCGACGAGTAGCTTGTTGCTAAGGCAGTCCTCAAAACTGGGGCTCAACTTTATTCTCTCTTGAATACGTGACCTTTGTAAACGAATATTTCTATTCCTATTGTGATCGGTATCCTCCCAAAAAGCTATCTTATTGAAATAGTGCGATTTTTGATGCTGCGAAGCACTCTGGAACTACTGTAAGTAGTTCCAGGGTGCTGAGTGGAAAAGCATGCCACTTCACACTGGGAATAAACCGCTTATCGTTAAGAAAAAAAAAAAAAAAAAAAGACTTCGTGAGAGCATTATGAGGGAATCGGGGGGGGGGGTTCAGCTGGCGAATGAAGAGTTAAGAAAAATATTTGCTTAATCGATGTTTGGTTACTTTAATGATATCCTTATTCACTGGCTGAAAGACCGATGTGCCATTTGTTTGATATCCTCCCTCGTGTGGGTCTCTTAGTGATCAACACGAACAAACATCGGGAATCTGTCATTAATTTCTTTCACCAGTTCATTAAGATTACCCGAAAACGTTGCAAATCATATATAAATATATATTTGTAAAATAATAAGAGGAGTTTACCTCAATATAGTACGTAGAACACTTCCGTATGATACTCTCCAGAAATTTAATCGAAAACTTTCATTAGAGTAAAAAATAAATAATAAAAACCAATTTAACACAATTAAAAATCAATTTAAAGCAATTAAAAATTAAAAAGAATCTAACGAAAATATTCAAAACGATTTTCCTTCCTGAAGCTGACAACGCTTTTCGATCGTGATCGTGATCACAGGAATGAAAATTACCGAATAGGGTTGAACCTGAAACTTAAATAGCGATTATTTGTCTTTGCGCATGCGCGTAAAGGTCCACGCATCGGAGATCAAATATGGCCGCCGAACATTAACAGAATTCTCGCGTAATTTAATTTCTACGGTTTCTGCAATTAATAGTCGCGTATAATTACGTTGGACATTAAGTATTTTGGCCTCGTTAAATAAAAAAGTATGTTTTTCGTTAATGGCATGAAAGGCTAATTCTGACGCTGCTGAACGAGAAGCACGAACTGAGGCTTCATGTTGATTTAAAAATGCGTCGAACCTTGGTAAGACGAGTCGCAATCACCGCAAGAAATGTTGTATACCAGGTCATTAATTTTTGTTGCGAACGCGGAAAGATCCGAGCGATTGTAAACCAACCAACAATAGTAATATCAAAAATATACTTTATTTCTGTCCCATAAGTTGAACAGTGGCACAAACAGCTTAATAGATTCTTTAAAGATACCGAATTTAAAATCGTGGCCAGACCAATACGGAAATTACACCTATATTGAACAATCGCTTGGTTCTTTCCACGTTCGCAACACAAATTAATGATCTGGTATACAACATTTCTTGCGGTGATTGCTACTCGTCTTACCAAGGTTCCACGCGATTTTCGCTACTTTACAACATTAACGCTACTAACGAAACTGGTTGTTAGTTTCAACTTGCCAGCCTACCGGACAATCTCTGTACCATCATCCGTTGAAGAAAGTTTGAACTACAACATACCACTTTCATTTATTTTCAACTCATCGAACACGACCTTAACAGCACCATCCGGGAAATTTATTTCCACACCTCCTTTACATATTATTATTATTATTATTATTATTATTATTATTATTATTATCTGTTTATTTCCATAAGGAAACCACCCCGGGACGGCAAAGTGCCAGGAGGGTGCTAAGTACATATCAGGGTATTCTTTTCAGGTATATGTTTTCCATGTCTTTATCTTATCCACTACACTGGCTTTAACTGCCTCTTAACTTATCATCAGTTTTTTGTTTTTTTTTTTACAATCTACCTACCCTATTGTCGATTATTGCAATCAGTGAAAATGTTACATGCATACCTAATGCAATGCCAATAGCAACAATTCTAGGGGTTTAATATAGAAATGAACTAAAACAGGAAAAATACAAAAAACAAGTTGTAAACACGTTAAAACATTTTTTTTCCACAATAGCAACACACCGATAAAAGAAAAACAATGACAGCCACTCGGCTGAAGACGAGAGCTGCTCCTTGATGTCTTCTGTAGGCTTTTTCCTCAACAAATTCCTGCCCAATGGAGATACTCCAAACCGTAGAGAATATAGATGCTTACTACAAGATGCTTGTAGTAAGCATCTATATTCTCTACGGTTTGGAGTATCTCCATTGGGCAGGAATTTGCTGCCCTTCCTGAATCTCCACGCCATGGACTGTAAAGAAGGGAGGGCTCTTAAGGGTTTCGGGGGATTATCCAATTACACATCTGCCAAAAGCTTGGCGTATTGATTTCGCCTGCTATCATTTTAATTGAGACGAGTAAGCGGAGGGTGAAGATCCGTTCTGAGACTTTTTTGTAGTTTAGAAGTTTATTCATTTCTGAAATGTGTGTGAGGGGTGGAAGTTTGTACTTGAAGCGCACCCAACGAAGAAGCCAGAACTCATCAGATGAGATGTTTTTTGGCGTGGTTTTCGCTGTCGAAGCCCAAATTTCAGATCCGTAGGTGATGACTGGCCCCAAAAAACCAGTAAATATATTGAAGGGTGTACTGAGACTCTGTGACACGGAGATGTTGTTTGGCAGGCCATCTGGATCGGTAGACTTGTTGTGAGTATCTGCGACATGGTGTTTAAAGCTGAGTTTAGGGTCAAAGATGACCCCGAGATCTCTGTGCTTGGTTACTTAAGGATAGCGGTTCCATGAATTTTCAGGTTTAGTTGAATTGGATGTGATTTGAATGAGCATACCATTTGTACAGATTTATTTGGATTAATCTGAAGAGAGAACTGTGCTAAATATGTAACAAGAGTTTTTGGGCGGTTGATGATGGTTTCGGAAGCAGTCTCAGATCGGTCGATCTGTCTCATGGATCCCATAAAGGAGCTTCAAGTCATCTGTGTATCTGAGAAAATCCGTTTGCTGCCCATTCTATCTACGTATACATTCATATATTTTATGGCGATATCGACTTCCTCCCAAGAACACTTGTAAAAAAGAAGGCATTGTTATACAGAATTTTAACTTTCATTCATGTATGTTTCATTCGGTAAAGAAATTACATTATGCACATGTATGTATGTATGTATTTGTCTAGGGCGGCACCTGGAACGTTAGTTCATCTCCGCCTCGTTTCACTTTTAAATTACAGGATTCTGCAGAAATAGCCAGAAATGAACTGGCTAGTTGGCTACCCGGAATCATCAGGTCGGAAACGCGCCACCACCACGGGAAGGTAGAACAGGGGCTACCAACAGGCGGCAGCAGAAGAGAGGGACGCCGCCAAGAGCCCAACAAAGTTCGAGCCAAAGACTCTAGGCAAAAATAGTTAAAAAAAAGATAAAAAAAAAGGAACTTATACAACTATACAAAAATTAAATACTGTACACAAGATTAACCTCAACAGAGTGAGGTAAACACAGATGATACTTTGAAGTTTCAAAGTAAACAAATGCAAGTAATCTCGTTAAATTTTGAAAATTAACATAAATATCAAAAAAAAGTTTATATACAAGGTCAAAGAAAATAATCCTCCCCCCATAAAAAAAAAAAAAAAAACAGATCAGTACCATTGAACCGACAAAACCTTACACAAGCATTTTAGCCCAGAAGCAGGCACAAATCCTATAAAGAGCTTAGGTTAAATGTAACGTCCAGTAAGTCCTGCAGTCATCAGTAGCAAAGTCAGAGTCAATTAACAGCCATCCGAGCAATTTCAGGAGCACAGGAATCGTTAAATTGAGTTGTAGTTGTAGGACACTTGTAGAGTTGAGGAATGAGGAAAAAAAATACACACTCAGCACGTCCAAAATTGTAGATCTTGTTGAAAAAATGGACGTCATTTCAGTGAAGGTGAAGGGTCTTTAGCTAAATTTGAAACATTCGCAGGTGCCATCATTGTAGAAATGATTGCAAGCCTTTTGTCGAAGGCTGCCTTAGCAAGATCGTGAAGGGCGAGGTAAATGGTGGCATTTGGTACAAAATTGGGTTCCAATCCTGATGAAAAGAGTGTAGAGTGGGTTTAGTGTCAAACGGCACCAAGAGTTTCCCCCATCTCCGCGTAGTATACATTGTAGGTGCGGAACAGAACACTGTCAATGCCAGAAGTTTAAAAGTGTATGGATTTTGTATATGTGTAGTGTTGTGTATCGTTGTTCTCTGGTCATTTAGCCGTTGGGCCCCTAATGGGACCCAACATTGTCCACACTCTACCCCGTGGAGGCAGACCAGGTATATGAGTATTATAGTTATTTACTCTGGCATGTCCTGCCACCTAATTTCTTGAGATTTCAGTGGCAAGGACCTATAAAAAGGGGGGGGGGGGAGGAAGAAATAGGGTTAGCCGAGGTAACTAAAAATTGTGTTAATTAAGTTTTTGAGTGTGGGGTACGATTACTAGGAGTTGGTTTGAATACTAGTCATAAAAAATTTTAAGGGGATGAGACTGAAGGCTGCGGGGAAACAGACAGAAATATGGGATCAATAGAGAAGGCGACCCCAAGGTGTTAGTGGGGCACTGATGAAAATATATTATTGGTGTCCTGCCAGTTGTTGGTCATGGTGCCTTGGGGCGTGATGGTGGAGGGTATCACCTCTCCCCTGGGCAGCTTATTTGTAGTTATTCGGTAAATGATGCTCCATGGGCTCGAGTTGCCCACAGTGGAGACTAGATGCTCCCAGGACAGCTTTTTCCGTTGCCTGATCATTGCAGTGTATGTGTTTCTGGCCTCCCTGTACTGTTGCCTGAGGAACTCTACCTCATGGGGGGGCCAAGTTCGTCTGGCTCTTTGGAAGGCGCGCCTCTTCTGATTCGTGGTTCTCCTGAGTATGTCGAGTTCCCGCTACCACCATGGGACAGCGCCGGGCATCGGGATCCTCTTCTTGATTGTTTGATTAGCTGCACTCACAATGGCATTGGTGACAGCACGTTGGTGTTGATCCAGGGTTTGGTTCTGTAGTTGGTCGGTTGTCAGATTGTATACATTGTTGATGATGGCGACTTTGAACGCATCCCAGTTGGCTTTGTTAACTGCATACCTGTTCTGTTTGAAGCTGTTTATTGGAGCTCGGTACAGTGATCTTTGCATGGTGAAGGTGATGGCCCTGTGGTCAGAGCTGGTCCAGTCCTCCTGCACCGTCCAGTCTGTCAAGTGGCCGGCAAGGGTTCTGGTAGTCATGGTGGCATCGATGGTGGCCTCCCATAGGGTTGAGCCGAATGTGGGAAGGTTGTTAGGACGATTAATGACAACAAAGCTGCTGTTTGCCAGGAACTCCTCCATATGCTGGCCGTTTCTAGAGCCTCTGCGCTCCGGAGTCTCGCTATGCCACAGGGGCGAGCGGCAGTTGAGGTCAGCAGAGACAAGAATTTTTGCTCCTGGGAGTTCAGTTTGGACTTGTTGTAAGTACTGAATTGCTGGAAGGATATCCTCCCCTGGATGGCAGTATAGTGAGATCGCATAGAGTTCCCCTAGGGAGGAGACGATGTGTGCACAGGAGGCCCACTCAGAGCACAGGTGCGAGATCTTAGTGACCGTTATATCCGGATTCCTGACCACCACCGCAGCCCAGGGGGTTGCGCCATCCACCTGGACGATCTTGTAGTTAGGTGGATATCCCCGGACAGCGCCTGCACAGGTGTAGGGTTCCTGTAGCAGGAGGATGTCGAGGTTTTCATCCTCAGCCTTCTGTCTGATCTGTCCAGCTACAGCAATTGCTCGGTGTGCGTTAAGTTGGAGGAATTTCATGCAACTGGTGTTATGTCTTTTAGGCAGAGTCCCCATAATGGATTCTTAGTTGTTGGGCACTTCTTGCTTTAATATAGACAGGGCATTTGTTATCTCTGGTTGAATGTGCGTGGGGAAGCTTTTGCCACTTGCAATTTGCACAGACTGGATCATTTTCTCTGTTGGGGCAATTTCCAAAGTTGTGCCCTTTCTCAGCACAGTGTCCACAGGTTGCCTCCCGTTGAGCACATGTGTGAGTGGTGTGGCCGAATCGGCAACACCGGAAGCACTTTGGCACGGCAATGTGCTCCCTGAAGCGATGTGAGCTCCATTTGATGTATAGTCTCTCTTGTTTTGTTATGAGTTTCCATGCATCAGGGGCCAGTCCGACCACCCAGTTTGTCCGGTTGTCATTCCTACTCTTGGTTTGGTGCTTGGGCATTAGTAGGGTAGTATGGTCTCTATCGGGTAAGTCTTGCTGGAGGTTGCGAAAAGTTGGGAATTGGATTCTGCAGAGTTACTCGAAATTCATTGTATGAGGAAAAAGAGTACAACACGTGCTGCAAATCTTCCACACCGCCACAATGACAGAGTTCCGTAAGAGACAAGCGAAATTTAACCAGTTTCGTATTTAATGATCCATGTCCTGATAACAAATAGGAGGTAAAGAAGTCAAGGCTAAACCAGACTGTAGATTTTTTTATCATTAAGAGAGTCAACTTCAGGAAAAAACTTACTACGTGTTACACTACCCAGTATTGTGCCATCCCACCTACTCTGCAACAAATTCATCAAATCTTGCCAAATTCTTTGTCGTTCAGCTTTAACATCGACTTGAGTGTTAATAGAAATTCCAAAGATCTCAGTGGGAATCTGATTTTTCAAGCGATAACATAAGTCTCTGAAAATTACGTAGAAGGCGAGTGGTAACGTCCCAGCTAAAACCTGCAAAGCAGGTATTGAAACTGTTCGACAAATCTTCAAAATACAAAGTAACATTGTACTCTGGATTGACATCAATTTTGATTGAAATTCTACAGTCCGCACCCTATAGAACCAAGCGCCAGCAGCATAGGCATAGTGGCATAGTGTTTTGTGAAAGGTGCCACCTGTGGTTTCCCACATCTGCACCATGGTACTTTGTGAAGAAGTACAGAATCTCTGTAAAAGCAAGAAAAAGTGTAATGTCTGGTTTCTGTCAGAGTAGTGTTATGTTTTGTTGTTGTGTCTCTGGCTGCTTGGCCGCAGAGCCCCTAGTGGGACCCCACGTTGCCCGGCACCACCACTGGGAGGTGAGCCAGACTGCCCATTATACTCTGGCTGGCCTTTGCCAGGGTTGCCTGAGCTTCCTGACAAAGGTCAAGTGAAAAAAAAAGGGGGGGGGAGAAAACATAGAGCAGGAGTACGAGTTAGAAGGAACAGAAAGAGGGAAAAGGAGGACGGACTGAAGTTAAGGAGCAGTCCGCTTAAAGTAGCAGGGGACAGGTGCCCCTGCATGATCACTAGAAGCAAATGGACTCTGTATCCCGCACTCAGAAGTTCTCCAGAGTGCCACCAATCCCGCACCAGAACGGTGCCGGCTGATCCTACCCTATAAGGGGTTTGCAGCAGTATCCCGCACTCGATGAGTGCCAGCAGTCCCGCACCAGAATGGTACCAGCAGTGTTCCTACCTTAAAGGATTAGCAAGTTGTCAAGGCAGTGTCCTCTAGCGGAGAAGGAGCTAACACACGCCAGTCTGGTTCAGGCCTTGGGCAGCATGATCCAATGTTGTTCTCATTTCAGCAATCTTGGCTAACCTCAGTGCGAAGATTTCCTGCACATACACAGTTAATGCCCTGCATGTGTTTTCATCGAGCAGCAGAGAGGACTCTTGATTACGTGGATTCTTTTGAATTGCGGTAGCAAACTTGATTCTAATGTTGTCATAGGCAGGGCACTCATACATGAGATGCCCCCAGGACGCTTCTTCTCCACAATGGCACCGCGGGTCTCTTTCAATCCCCATAGCTGTGAGTTTCTGACGGAAGGGGCCGTGTCCAGTGATAATAAACGTCATGTGCAGGCCAGGTGAGAACCAGGGAGGGGGGCTCTGGGTGAGTATGGTTTATAGTTGGGAGGAATCGCCTCGTGATGTCTCCTATCTGCGTGGTTTACCAGCTCTATTGCCATATCGCTTGTAGGTATTGGGTGATTCTCCTCTTCTCTATCTTGGGGTCATTTGCAAGGTCCAGCTGGAGATTTACTATTTCAGCTGGTGTTCCTTTTTTAAGGTGGTAATATAGGCCTCGCCTGACTACTTCTAGGTAGAGTGACTGACAACCTGTTAGAACTTGCAAGGCAGGGGTGCTAACAGTGCGGCACGCCCTACTAATTGATAGCAGCATGAACCTTTGAATTGTATCCAGCTTCTGTTTGTTTTTTGTTAGTGTAGCTTGTCTATACCAGGTGGAGGCACCGTAGCAAACAATCGGGACATATACTGCTTTGTATATGAGGGTCAGAGATTTGTGCTTCAGGCCCCAGTCGGCTCTGCTCACCCTCCTGATCATGGCGGCATACTTCCGGATTTTGGTGGCTAGATATTTCAGGTGGTTATGGAAAGTAAGACCCGAGTCAATGTAAATACCTAAGTATTTAACCTCTATGTACAGTCGGATGGGGGTGAAGTTTAATTTCATCGTAGGTGGTCTTCTAATTTGTAGTCTGCCCTTGAGGAGAATGGATTTTGTTTTTTCTGCCTAGATGGTAAGGTTGTGCAAGGCTGCCCAGTTCTGGAGGTTCACAAGCGCCGCATTTGCAATAATTTCCAAAGACGACCTAGTGTCCACACGCACCAACAGGACAAGACGTCCGCAAAGGCCAAGGGCTCAGCCTTCCCAAGGTTCAAGCCAATAGACCAGAGGAACGGGCCAAGCACAGAGCCCTGCGGACATCCCCGGTGGATGAATCTGGTAACTGTCTGATATTTGTTAGTAACTCGTACTTTTCTGTTGGTTAGATAAGACTTCATGTTATATAGAGCATAGGCAGCCATATGGAGAAACACACAATTATCGAAATTCTTAGAAAGATCTTCTAGAAAGACCCCACTCAGTTCTGGAAACTGTGACAAGAGCGCCAGTGAAATTTCTTATCTTAATTTGCAGATTGGATAAATGAGGGAGAAAATTTAACTTGCTGTCAATAGTTATTCCCAAAAGTTTAATTTCCGTTACTAGAGGTATTTGCGTATTGTTGTTTATTTTAACGCTTGGTGGTCGACGAACGTCCAATTTAGAGCCAAGGATCATAATTTTTTGTCTTGGTAGACTAATTTTTAACTTATTTTCAACTGTCCATTTTTGAAATCAGATAAAATTTCTCAGCGGATATTTAAATTGAAAATCTTGAATTGCCACTAACAAGGACTGTCAAATAATTCGCTTTTGCCATGATCTTCACGTTGTAAAGGTTCGGGTAATCCGACCTTGAAAAACAAAATTCCAAAAAAGTGGTCCCAAAATGGAGCCTTGAGGACACCCTCAAAAGACCTGACGCAAAATTTGTCTGTACTTAGATCTGGCGGTGATAAATCTGTTAGAAAAATAGCTCTTAATTAGAAGATAAAATTGCTCGGAACATTCGGCGTGACGTAAACATTCGAGGGCACTTTCCCACCAAAAGGAATCAAAAGCATCCTCGAAGTCAATAGAGATAGCAAGAGTATACTTGAAACTGGAACGTTCAACAGAAGAAATGAAGTCAACAAGGGCGTCCTCGCAGGAGCTTCCAGGAGTGCATCCGTATTGATTAGGCCCAATTAGTCCCCGTTTCAATAACAAGTTGTTTAATCGAAGGGCACTTAAACGTTCTAATAGCTTACCAAGGTTGGCCAATAAGGCTATAGGCCGGTAAGACCTCGGTTCCTCAGGGGGCTTGTCTGGTTTCCTAATCAGCTTGATTATGGCAGTTCTTCCACAGATCCGGGAAAGTCCCAGCATCTAAACATTTACTGAAAAGTTGTAGAAATATAGTGGGCTTAATCTTGGCGAACCGTACAATGAAGGTACTCTCAGCATGTCCATTCCTGCGCATTTCTTAACTTTCACTTGTTTGACCGCTGTGTCCAATTCGATGGCACTAAAAGGCTCAGTCTTAATTGAAGAAGCATACAAAAAATTGGCAGAACGAATATTAGTGTGGAAATCAGAATCAGAGCACATTATTATCCTGTAGAAAAAGATTATCCAAAATAATGTTTACAGAATCCGTCCAGTTAGTGGTCTCCAAACCATTGTATACCATCGATCATACACTTGTTGTGTAAATAATTTATTTCTTACGATGTGAAGTAGCCCCCACGGGTCTGCATTACCAGAGTCGTGCACAAATTCTGTCCATATTTCCTTCTTCCTGGTAGCAATCGCCTTCGCATAACGTTTCTTGAGACCAACGTAACAATTATAAAAGATGCGAACATCAATCAGCCTGAGACAAATGACGATTTCGTTGATACGTGCGTCGAGCGTGGTGGACCTGTTTCCGAAGCGAAGATATCCCCATGCTTTTATAACATGGTGGATGCTTCTGAAAAGTCCTGTGTAATGAAAATATATGCTATGTGCATATAGTAAGGGTGGGGGAAACCGCGCCCTTTCCCTTCAGATACCCCAGATTACCAAACATAATTATAAAATAACAGTACATGTTACAGTACAGGTAAAAATAAACGCATTAATTTCATTATAATAAAATGGTAATGAGGTTATTATATGAAATATAATAAACTCATTAATTACAGCAAAAGCACAATAACTATACGATAAAATAAACATTGAGTGAACATTTAAAAGTTGAAACATAATGGACAGCAATTTAGTCTCTCGCCAGTCATTATATTGTGAGAAAGTAACAGATTGTTCTACAGCGTAGTTTTATTTTCTTTTTTTTTTTAAGTTGCTTGTTGTTTTAATGCCTACAGTGTTCTATTTGGCTTTAACATAAAGCAATTTAACTTTCCAACAATAATATTCGTCACTTTTAAATCTGCTAACGTACATTCAACCAACCTACGTAAACGCGAACCATAATCCACATCGCTTGCTTTCCTTTTCATAGTGTTTAAAAGTAAACCGTGCGATTGGGAACTCTACTTATTGAAGGTAGATACTGAAATAATCTCCGAATGGATAGCGGTACCTCCAAAACAATTCCACAACGGAACTACCTTGATTTAATAAGACTTCACTCGAAAGGAAATGTTTAGAAGTTGTGCAAAACCATGGCAGCTCGTGCTGGTGGTACTGAAACCTAATCAGTTCGATGCACAACGAAGTGGATAAGTTCTGCTTTAACAAACTATTTAAACAGCGTAGTGAATGACAGAAAATGAGCATGTGGCCTGCATTTACGTGTAGAAAATAGCCGATATTTGGGATTGAAGCTATTTTAGCTTTTCTACTGCAAGTTTTTTATTACCTTATGTACTTAATACCGTTATAGGCTTCCGTGATCGCAGGTCCATTGGTTTCGCGCTTCAGCTTGCAAACAAGGGGGACCTGAATGTTGGAGATGGGAGAAAGAAAAGTGCATAGTGTAGCGAACAATAAATGAGTCAATGATCTCGGCTTATTGACTTGTTCAACATCATTCATGTGATCTACGACGGCTAGATGCTTTTAGAGTAGGCAATGTGAGAGACACGTAGGGTTATCTACTGAGTTCTGGTAAACTTTATTACTTCTAGTGCACAGAATAAAGTACATACAGTAGATAATCCTGCCTTTAGCGTTGATCTTGTGGCTGTATGGCTACTGCAGTGAGCGTTCTTTATGCGCTGATCGTGTAATGCATTGAGTTCACTCAAGTATATTAGGATAAAATGGCATTTGGATAAATAAACAAAATGTCCACTTATCCGCTACTTCCATTAAAGCTGTGCTGTTATTTATTGTTTTCTCGGAGAACCTCGAGTATTTTAACAATGACTTTTTTGGAAATCTAGTTCTTTTTTTCGTTAGAGTTGCCAACCAACAATTTCTATGTTTTAATAAGTGCAGAATAAGTCCTATTTTTCAAAGATAATTCAATATTCAATGAAAAGAGTTGAATATTCTATTGTTATTATGAATAGCGAATTAGACAATGCAATGTGTATTTTATTGCACTAAAATACACATAGTATAATCTCTTTCGCAGCTTGAGGCTTTAAACCCTAATGCATTAGAATAGCGAATTATTATTTTCTGCCTGAAATCTTGTGTTCTTCAATTACAGTAATTCACTTTGTGTCCAGAAGACTGCAGTTTTATGAACGTATCCTTCATAGATCCTTAGCCCTCGTGGGAAAAATCTCGTTGGTATAATCACCATCCTCTTTACACCGTGTGGAAAAGACATGAGTTAGAATCCTGTCTATGACGAGAGGAATTTTTATGAGTCTTTTTACAACTTGGTTAAGTTAGTCGGTCCAGCGAATGTGGCAATTGCTTTTTCGTTCAGAAAACCGACCACAGAACACACGCAATTTACAGACATATTATATACGGCGTAATATGGCTTAAGTTGCTGATTCTCCTAAATCCCTACAACAACCAACCAGAGATCCTTAAAACGGAAAGGAAAACAACGAAACACAAATGGATTTCAAGAAGTAAGGTGTTTCTCCTTACTTTTGTCTAAAATATTTGGGTAATCACTTATCATAAAGACTGGGAGAACAGACCCGATAGTGAGCCCAACTAGGAGACTAGATTTCGCCTCATCAAATTTAGTTTTGAATATTTTGAAACTTTCTTTGGGAATATCCAAAAGAAAGTTTGCCCCAAACAAATACCTTAATTTGGAGGAATTAGAAACTTCTGCCTAAGAAGTTATTATTATTTTACTTTATTATTATTATTTTTTGATATGTTAAATAGTTCTTTAGGAGTTTAATGAAAAATCTTTCCGAAATTTAAAAAAGGGCTAAAAACGCAAGAAATTTGAAAATTGAAATTTAATGTTCTCAGATTAAGAGGGACAAAAAATGGCCTTTGAGAGAAAACCTGATATTCTTTTTACACAACACCTAATATTGTATTTAAAACACACGAGTTCGAATCACGAGTGATTTTATTATGAACCACTTTTTACAGATCAAAATTCCTACAGTCTCTACTTTTGTTTTTAACTGCAATAGTTTTTAAAATTATGCAGAAAATTCTCTTTAAAGCACGTTTAAAGTAGACAGGAACAATTTTTTTATCTTTAATTCAAATCTGAGTTTCTGAAATATCATTGCTATTATTTTTCTCTTACATCTTCAAAGAAAAGATAATAACGAACTTAAATTTATAGTAGGAAATGGTGAGTAAAAGCCATCGGAGTAACTAAAAACTATTTAATAAATGAAGTACTTCTTCAGAAAAGGGATAACAGAGAATGGCGTAGCACATGCAAACACAAATAAGGTGTACGTGTCTGGTACTCAAACACCTGAACACTGCACTGTTTAACGAACGTGCCAAGCAGCAAAGCGAATCCTGAAAAGTGAGAATCACTCTAAAGCGAAGTAACGGATACTGTATGTCTTTTTTTCTATCCTTAGAAACGCTTAATCTGAGCTCTGGGAAAGGTACAGCTTCGAATTGTTAACTCTCGTTTTATCTGTGGGATGATCTTTTATTTTAAAAAAAGAACAGCGAGTTATAATAGAAATTGAGCGATGACGTAATGCTGATGATTGCCTAAAAATTACATACATTCAGTAAGAAGCATTTTAAAAGCAAAATTGAGTTATTTCCTCTCCGAAATGCTCTTCGGAAAAGTTGACACAGTGCCAAACGCTATTAGTTGTGGAAACTCCATATGGACTCGAAGTCAATAACTTACTGTAAAGGACTTCGCATTACGTGACCTGGTAACAACAGAGTGGCCAAAGAAAGCCAATTTAAACACCAGCTTTCCTACCACGCACGTCAAGTAGACGAATCGTAACCAGAGATATTCTTTGATACTTATACCAGGTACAGTTACGGCCATAAAAATGTTCCATGTGACAAAGTACAGTTATGCCCATAAAAATTCCTCTGGTGTATCTTGGCCCAGAGAACGTTTTTATGGGCATATCTACTTTGGACAAAGGGTTTATTTTTGTTATGGTAGATTTAGCGCATTTTGTTTCCACTTTTTATTCAATTCCTCACGTTTAAGCGTTTTTAAAGAAATCATGAAAGGATAACTTTGCAAATATCATTTATACATAAAAAGTTTAGAGCATTTTTGTAAAACAAAGCATTAAAAATTTAATAATTTTTAGAACGAAGTATTATTTAACAAAACTAAAATAATTTTATCGTTTATAATGAGGGACGGCAACATAAAAGTTTATAAAAGACTATATAAAAAAAAATCTATATTTTGGTATCACGTGAACAAAGAGCTTATGTATATTTGAACTATACTTAGGACACTGCTATGGTCTTATTCAGGAATAAAAATTACTTGCTATTTCATGAAACTAGTCAAGCAAATCATTCCATGTAGGAACAGATTAGGCTTCATATTGCATGATTGATCTTAAAAATAAACTGAATATTTCTAAATGATAAAGATTGGCAAGCATAATTATCGTAAATTTACTGCAGAAGAACTTAATTAATTATTCATTAAGTAACAGACAGAATAATTCATTTAAGACATTAACAGACAGACCTTAAAGACATTAATAATTATAATCAGCGAACTTTGTCCTTCTAAAGTGAATTTGCGATAATTCTTTTTAGCTGTATACTAGTATGCCAACTTGATTTCATTTCTGAACAACAGAGCTCGGATTATACTCAATGAAAAAATTAACACAAAATTAATAAAATATTGTAGATAATTGAGATAACTGAGATAACCCTCCCAGAAAAAAATCGACCGACTTTACACTATTGTTTTTATTATAATCATTAATGTAAGAAACATCAATGCAGAATGTTCAGAAATTGCTTCCATTACAAACACAGTTATTTTAATCTTCAGTTGCCTCTGAGGCTTGAGATGGGATAATTAGTAAATTGCATACAGTATTTGAAGATTTTATGCAAGCTTTCTAGTCTGCTCCTGCTAGTTGCGCAATGGATAGAATATATTATGTTCTCTCGTGCCGTATCGAAAGGACATCGGTTCGTTTACATTTGCCAGTGAATATTGCTTCTTCTCGGGTTGGAAGAAACTGTTATAGATTCACAATGTTATTGGCCCTAATACAAATTCTTTCTTTTTATTTTTTCTATGCTGAGTTTTTCAGAATAGGTTCCACGGGAGCTGAGGCCATAGAGCGTGCTACACCTGTAAGTCATTTGTGTATTCTGTGGTAGATTCATCTGTTTTTCAAAAGGAAAAACCAGAGTTTTCGGAGATAAAAAAGGAAGAAAAATCACGCAGCTCACGCTCTTTAATTTAGATCAGGTCAGAGTTATTCCTGGAAATAACTTAGCTGCCATTGAACATATTTTGAATAACTATTAGCACAACTTACGTTCTAAAAGAAATATCGTATCTGCGCAAATATGTTAACTAGAACACTAATTATCTAATAATCTAATTCAGATTGGATTATAAATAAATATTTTTATTGTGAAGTACAGAATTACATCCCATCAAGATGCCCAGCACCAGGAATTCAAATGTAGGAGCTTGAGAAAAACAGATTACAAAATACAAAAATACAAATGTACAGCATACAAATACAAAAGCAGCACACCAATACAAGAACAGAATGCAGCTTAGCAATGAACAAATTAAGGATTAAGAAGTAAGAGTAGTAGAAGAGTGATAAATAGCAGTTTGATTTATGTTCACGGAGCCTGGGGATACGAAACGGGAGCATAGTATTCTCTTTTAGAAGGTCAGGGATGAAGGATGATGAAGGTCTTGGTAAAGTCGAATGTATCTTTCTTGTTCTTTATCAAGCTATCAAAGTAAGCATTTACATAGTTCAGGGCGGCGAGCATCCGCCTGGGGAGGAACCTATCAGTGAGTGCAAGCCTATTGTGTTGAGCCACAAGTGCGGGTGACGATCTTAGACTTGTCTGTGGTATCCTTCACTGCGCGCGTAGCACAGTGATATCGTCACCGTCCTTCCCACACCGGGTGGAAAACACCCGGGTTCGAATTCCGTCGATGACCCGAGGAACTTTAGTGGGCTTTTTTTTCATTCCGTGGCTGAGTTAGTCGGTCTCCGGCATAAATAGCAAAGTTTTTTTTCTTCCCAGAAACGGATTTTTTCGTCCAGCAAGCAGGCAAATCGATCAGAAAACACACAATTTAGAGACAAAATAAATATTTTGTCTCTAAATTGTCTCTAATATCCCTTGTGCTACTCCACAAGGAAAAGTAATTGAGTCAATAGACAACAACATAAATTACTACAAGTATATCAACAAAACTAATCATATCTCTTAAAAAGAAACTTTTTCCCACTTCACAGGCGTATTTGGGATCGGCTAATTGGAAATGTGTGAACCAATATTTAACTTTAAATTAGTTTATTGTGCTCAAAGATTTCTGTACAGATTCTTCCTTGAACTCAAAACCTCCAGGAAGCCATCACTATCAAAAAGTATCTGAGAAAGACAAGGCTTTTTTTGTTTTTTTAAATCAATATTTGATAACAAATACATGTCGCAACAGCAATCGCCTTTACATTCAAGATTTAATTAACAATTCAGTTCCAAAAGTGACTCGAAAATTGAAATGTTATTATGATAAAAAACGTTTAATATTTTTCGAAATAATCCCCTTGAGCAGCTTCTGAGAACGCTCGTAGAGCCGCTGGAAACTGCTTTAAACGAATTCCTTTCCATCTCTTCCATACCATCAAATTGTTGCTCTACTGGTCCTTTAATTTTGGGGGATAGGAAGCATTCCAGGAAGAAAAGGTTAGTCGGGAGGAAAAGGTTACATCAGGCGTATGTTAAGTGGTAAGCTAAAGTCCGACCAATTCAGTCATGTTGTGAAAAAAAAAAAAAAAAACCCTCCTAAAATTCCTCGCGTTACTGACGGGATTCGAACTCGGGCCTTTACAACCGCGTGTTGAACAAAGGTAATTATAACCACTGTACTATCCGTGGTGGCCCTATGGCAGGGGTCGGCAACTATTTTTGAGTGAAGAGCCATTTTTGATCTAATTAAAAAAAAAAAGAAAAAGACAATACTAAGAACCGCACCTCAGCTCAAGCTGGGAGGAAGTGAAGGGGTGGGGGAATTTTTTAAGAAATGGAATAGAGTGGAAAGGTGTTTTTTTTTTTTTTAAAACATAATTTGAAATATTATTTATTAATACCGAAAAAACGTAACAAACATCCAATTAGGTACGAATTGATGTAACCTTTTGCTACTGAACTTCTTGAGCGAGTCTCTCGACATCAGGCAGCGAGTATGCCGTAATTTTCATCTTTAAACAGGCTGAGAGACTCGCATTGTTCACACGGTTTCTTGATATATTTTTAATATAATTCAGGTTCGAAAATATTTGCCAGCAGAAATTCGTCGAACCAAAAACTGAGAGAAGTCCAAACGCAAATAGTTTCAAATTTATATAAGTGTCCGGTTTGCTACTCCACGCATCGAACACAATTTGGTCTTTTTTTTAAACTCATCTATCGCCGTCCATTTATGTAGAAATGCAAGGCTGCCTTTTACTTCTCCAAATCCTCAATTTCAGTTTTAAGGCATTTTAGTCTTGCACTCCCCATGTCCTTGATTTTTAAGTCCTCTAACTCCATTTCGAATTCTGCTTCATGTGGGCTAAAAGTTAAAGAGCCGCAGTTACGTGCTCAAAGAGCAGCATGCGGCGCGCGAGCCGCAGGTTGCCAACCCCTGCCCCATGGGGATAAATCAAGTCATTATTGTGGAAAAGGGTGGCGTAGTTTTATTAACTTTATTTATATTTTTAAATGTACCGTATGTTACTTTTATCTCGATGTAGGATATTCTTGTAACAATGATGTGAAATACAGTATTTTCCGCTTTTTTGTGATTTTAATATGACAACCCAGAATCCGGCACACGTGATCCGGAAAGAATCAATACTAAAGGTTTCCAGATTTGGAACTTCCGATTGTATGTCATGTCAATTGTATATTTCCCCTCACGCCACTGCTTTATGTCATGGAGTATTAGGCATGAACAGCACTAAAGACTGTTCAACAGACTTTTATAGTCTTGTTCTGAGATATATCAAGTAGATAGTCCACTAACATGAGACCGTCATCCAACCTGCATACCACAAATACGGCTCAGACCCGAATCAGTTCCAGACTGTCTTTCTCTTCCAGAAGAAAGACGACTAGCCACTTAATCGGCCTCCAAGAACTCCCTTGTTCTGGAATTTTTGTGGTTTCGGATTCACATTTCGTCCGATATCACCAGATGAGCGAGCAAGTCCAAGAATTCCACAAAATCTGCTAAAAATCTGGTTCACAAACTCCAATTCGACTGAATCGTTTATCGTGGATGGCAGCACGCTAGCTACACCTACTCCCACAATGAATGTTAAGGCAGTGCCTAATAATTCATTGAAAGTTGGTATCGCCACTGCATGAATTAATTGCCGGTCGGCAGCTTGTAGTCTGTGGCACTGTCGTCGTGGCACTGTTGTCATGGGACAATCCATTATTGTACGGTACAACGCCAGCATTATGTGATGAATCTATTCTGCATTAATGTCCAGTACGCCTTCCAAGTGACAAATGCATTTTGGGCAATGGGATGGATCCCAAATTCACGTTGTACAGTACGGCGATCTCAATGGACCAGAAATGCATTCAGCATTGCCGTCCACCGTTCATATGAAGTAAATCGCACGAAGCAAGGATTCCCAAATGCAATCTGCACAAGATGAATTTGGGAACCCTTGCTACGTGCTTCACATCGCTAAACAATTTTAACCGTGATTCACCTGACCATAGTACCAGGAGTTCTCACATCACAGGCTGGATTCTCTAATAAATTAGTAGGGCGCAATTGTTCCGCATAACACTAAGTAAACATTATCCAACCCTAGCAGATAAAGTAGCATACGCACCCTGCCCATGTGCTGTTCTGACCATATTTATCCCTAGCAGACAAGTAACATATTTATCCTGTAGTCGGCAATGATTTTCGTAAAAATGTCGTAATCATCACTTTTTTTTTATCTGACACGTGTCAACTATGTAATGTAATATGCTTAACAGGCTCATCTATAAGAAGTGGACAAAATAATGGAACCACCTGTGATAAAAGTTACAGGTATGAACTAATATGGTGTTGGCCCACCCTTTGTGATAAAAACAGCATGTACTATACTTGGAATAGACTCAAATAAACCTTGAACTATTTTAAGAAGAATATTAGACTATTCTTCATGGAAAAACGTTTCAGGCTCCTTGAGTGATGAAGGTGGAGGAAATCTGCTGCTCTCCTCTTCAAATATGACCACAATGGCTCAATAACTTTTAAGTCTGGTGATTGTGCAGGCCATGGGAGATACCTAGTCTCTGTTTCGTGCTCATTAAATCAAGACTGGACATATTTGGTTCTGCATATTGGAGCATAATCATCTTGAAACATGGCATTGATAGTGGGAAACAATAGTTGAACCATGGGTTGAACCTGCTTACTTTGTATATCAAAGTAATAAGTGGCAATAATTCACCCGTTCAGGGTGATGATAGAACCTAAAGAATGCAAAGATATTGCTGCTGAAACCATTGCCGATCCTCCTCCATGTTTGACGAATGGCACAAAACGGTTAGGATGATGTGCTTCCTTTGGAACTCACCAAAAGTTGCCTGTTATTCGCCTGAAAATTAAGTGTCCAGCTTTTGTGCGCCTTAACCCTGCATCTTCTTTCTATAATTACCATCAGTAACGAGTGGCTTAACAACAATGTCATAAATTTCAGCTTTATAAAGTTCTTGCTGAACTGTTTTTCTAGAAGCCGGATTGCTGAGACTCACATTGAGTTATGCAGTTATTTTCAAGGCTTAATTGCTCAAAGTTTAATTCTTTTGGGCTGTAATTCTTTTCAGTGTCCGGCTGTCTCTTTCAGTGAGCTTCGATTTTCTATCACGACTAGCACTATCATTTTTTTTTTCTATGCTACTTGAAGGTGTTGGCTCGGATCGATCTACTTCTGAGCTGAGTATTCCTTAGTAGTTAATGAAAGGATGCTATATCCCCTGTTCATTCCATTACTGAATTGACTTATATATGGATTGCAATCCATTTCCTGAGCAGTGCTATTTTTGATTACAGCTTCAGCATTGCTTTGTGACAGGCACATCAGCTGCATACATTGTAGTTACAAAGTTCTTGATTTGTCCTAATTGTGCTTTGATGTAGTGAATGCAAAATCGTCCTTCTATGGTGAGGTAAAACAATTAAATATTTTCTCGTGAAAAGGACTTATTCTCCAATGAAGACCAGCAGATTTATGATCAGCTATAGTGTGCTTCATTGATATATGAAGTAATGAAATAGATGTGTTTTATTGATACATTAACTAATGAACTGACATACCCTTAAATTTGGGGTATTATATTGATACTATATATGATGTTATCAGTACATTGGCAGTTGATTAATGCTGTATTGGATATCATCCGTACGCTGGCAGGCGATCCGTGTCCATCTTCTTGTGCCAGGAAGATAACCAACTAGTGGTTGTATATGTTATGCTATAAATAACATGTGCAGTATTGCAACAGATGGTGGGGTTGCCAGGAAAGTTGACTGGGATTGCCTTCATTAATAAATAAAAAAAAATCGATACAGTTACTGTGATACATTAAACAAACCGTGAGTTTTAGTCGCCGTGCTCCTGTTAAACGTGCACCAACAGTTTTACTAAGTGGAATTTAAACAAAACATGTCGGCCATTCTGTTCATGTACTATTTTTTATATCACTTCTAAATAAACATCAGCTTTAATCGTCTTTCCTTCACAGTTCTACCTGCAATGAACAACAAAAAAAATCATCATTGCGTGTTCAGAAATACGTCATACACATTAACACGTCACGCGTCATTACAATACGTCGTACTTATTGTAATACGCATGACGTCATTAATAATACATCATACGTCATTATACGCAATACGTCGTTGCGTGTTAATAAATACGTCATACGCCATTACAAACATTGCTACTTTCATATCAGGTGTTTCCATTATTCTGTCCACCCCTACATGTAACTTTGCTATTGAATGCGTAAATAGAGAGCAACGTGTTCGGAGCACAGGAAACCATCCTCATTTTCAGATTTCTCAATCATATAATATGTATTATGACAGAAAAATCATTTAATCGAATTCAAGCAGATATGGTTACAGGTCATGATTATCAAATTTATATTCACCAGTTTATCTTTCAACAGATTTGTAAAATATCGTGGGAATGGTAAGGATGTTATTGCAACGCGCTAATTGGAACGTTTAGAAACCAAATATTCATTAATTATCACCCAAATATAGTACTATAAATACTTCAGGAACAACAGCAGAAAGAATTACTTTATGGATTATTAAAGTGAAAAGGAATGTGAGCAATATTCGTCGGTACGTAATTAAGGAAAGGGATAAAAGAATTGTACCCTTTTATAAAGTGGGCTTTATAAGTTAGCCAATTTAAACAGACTAGCGGTAGAATAGTTAGCCAGTCTTACTTTTGAGACATATGAAAGAGAAATTCAAGAAATAATTATCTTTTTAACAGCTTTACGTTTACCCCTTACCAATCATGTGAATTTCATAAAAAATAGCTGCGCATAAACTTAAATCATGTTAATTTTTCAGCACCAAAGAAAAATTCAGTTCGAAATAATGCAAACTTTACACGCTTTATCAAGTTTGTTTTCCCTGAATATAAAGTAGGTCATCACATTTATTCTGTTTGCTTCTTTGAATTTAAAGTTTTCTTCAACTCTCTTGCTCATTACGGAAATAATCATTCTTGTCACCTGCTGTTTCTTCTTAAAGTTCATCTACTCACTCAAAAAAGCTTTTTTTTTTAGCTTATAAACATTTATTAAAATTTCTTTCGTAGATGTGTTGATATTTATTCCAAAGTCTGGAATTGTGTGCAGTCGAAGGGTTAGCAAAAGGAATCATTATTTTTTGTATCACTTTCAGTAACATGAACTCAAATTCCTCTTCATCTTAATGTTAGCAAACGAAAACATCATTCATATATGTTAAATGGGAAGCATTAAGTGGCATTATCTGCGATTCTGCATCCATTTTTGAATGAGAATTTTTCTTTTGAAGCATTCTTTGTCTGTTGCTTATTTGTTTAGAGAAAAACATGTTGCTAGATCCCATCGGAATGTTTATATGTACAGATCTGCACAGCAATCATGCATAAAATAACCTTCCGTATTTAAGTTATTTTTAACTCCATGATCAGTTGCTTGATGGTAATAGGAAGGAGGGGGGAACAGAAATTGATGGTGGAACAAAATCTCATCAACTTTGATGAAAGAGTTGTCTGCGGGTAAATTAGCACTGTCGTACTTTACTAGTCAGGAAGGTGAACGATAAGATACCTTAAATAACATGAATCACTAACTAAAATCGACAGAAGTGCTCATTACGGAAAAGCATTTATGGATCATTAAATCGGAGGAATCACACATCTCAAATGGCTGCTGTGACAAGATAAATGAAAATTCGTGATGAACGGAATGATTAGAGGTTTAAAAAAATGGAAATTGCTGGTGAAAATATCCTCGGTTGGTGCGCTATAAATAGCTACTTATTTTAAAATTATGCAACCTCTGTAAGATACAATGAATATATTCGACAAACTTGGATGAATTTAGACAAATCTTATATCAATAAAATAACTCGCTAAGAACAAGCTACTCTTAGAATGAAATATAAAAATACTAATATTTTATTAATTCTGGGGGTGAGAGAGAGAGAGAGAGAGAGAGAGAGAGAGAGAGAGAGAGAGAGAGAGAGAGAGATGTGCCTTTATATAGGCACATCTACTAAGAAAACTTACCACGATCTTTTATTGTTTCCATTTGAAATATGGAATTACAGTACATTTCAATTATTTTATAGTATCAGGCTTGATTCAGCGTTACACTACAAATAAATTTCACTTTCTGTGGCTTAATGCAATACACAACTAATATTTTATTATTTATATTTTTTTAAATTTGATGTATGCATTTTTATTAACTTTTTTGTTTTCTTTTAAACTAATGTAATCTGGTTGATGTTATTCATACATAATTTTCCTTTAATTTAATCGTATTAAGGCTATTGCAATTACTCTGTATTATATTTCCGGCGAGATAGTATCTCTGACGCCTGTTAACCCCTGGCATAGTGCCGTGAAGTGTTTTGTAAAGTCAGGGTACCTGCTTGTACCTTTGTACATTACAATAAAGATCATATATATATATATATATATACATGGTGTCCAGAAAAAAAATGTATACACACTTTGATTGTTAATTATTTTCATAAATTCAATTCTGTAATTTTATAATAAAGAAAAAAATGTGAGAAAAAATATCCATTAATGCAAGGGTTCAAATTGTCCTCAATTATCATCCTCAATTACCCTCCCCATGTAAAAAAAAAATAATAAAAAACTCATAAAGCTCAAAGAGGAAAACCGGACGGACAAAGGGACCCGACTCGGACTAGGAAAAGGAAACAAAAAGGAATAACGGACATTTTAAATATTGTAACATGGAACATAAGAGGAGGATTAGGATATAAAGAAGTCGAACTACTTAAACACTTAAAACAGAAGAAAGTAAATATAGCAGTCATAACAGAAACAAAGAAAAAAATAAAAGGTACGAAAAATAATGACTCTTATACAATGATATACAGGGGAGTAGATCAAAAGGAAAGAGCCATTGGAGCCAAAGAGCAATATTAATAGATCGGAAATGGAAAACCAATATACAGAGCTACAGATTTATAAATAAAAGAATAATAACATTAAAGATTTAAATTGGACAGAGTTTATTTATGTAATATTGGAATTTATGCTTCAGAAGATGGAAAAGAGGAAGAAACAGATAAATTTTCTTTTGAGTTACAAAAAGAACTAGATAAGAATGTAAAAAAGCACCATGTAGTTATTTTGGGAGATTATGATGCTCGAGTATGGAATAAGCCAATAAAAATATTATGGGATGTTATGGAGAAAATAAAGTAAATGGAAATGGTTATAAATTAAGAGATTTTGCAACATTTAATAATTTGAAGATAACAAATACATTTTTTGGAAAACGTGATATACATAAATATGCATGGTCGGCAAGAGGTACACAATCAACAATAGAGTATGTAATAGTAAATCAAAAATTCGCAAAACAATGTCGAGATACTAGGGTGTTTAGAGGATATGATATTAATTCAGATCATTTTTAGGGGCTTCAAAAATAGAGTTATGGAAGAAGAGAAAGGCTATTAAACAGGGGAAGGAGGAGTTGGGTTATAAAGTATATCTATTTCAAGAAGAAAGTATACAAAATTTATATGAAAAAAGGATTAAAGACGAAATAAGTAAAACATCGGAGAGACAACAAATAGAAGAAGAATGGATTAATATACGAAATATAATTCAAAAGATAGCAAAAGAGACACTAGGACAATTAAGGAAAAACTATAAGAGGAGGAGGGATAAAGATATGGAATAAAGAAATAGCTAAAGCAGTACAAGGCAAACAAGATAAATATCTTAAATATATACAAAACAGGGAAAGTGAAAATGAAGAAACATATAAACAAGACCGTAATAAAACGAAAGATATAATAAGGAAGGCTAAAGCAGAGTCATTGGATAGATTTATAAGTACAATAGAACATGATGTTCTATTGTACTTATAAATCAACATTTGGCATATAAAATGATGAAACACTTGAATAGCACAGAGAAAGACACTTCAAGAATAAATATAATAAAGGAAGAACGATGGAAAAAACATTATGAAGAATTGTGGAAAGACCCAACATATCAAACAGAAGAGATACAGTTAGACCCAGTTAATGACATAGATCCGATAACGAAGAAAGAATTGGAAAAGGCATTGAAAGCTACAAAAATAGGAAAGCAGTAGGAATGGATGGTATAAATGCAGAACTGATCAAGTATGGAGGAAGTGTTTTAAAAGATAGGATGTTAAATTTATTTAAGAAATGTTGGGAACAATATACAATACCAGAAGAACGGAAGATAGCAAAAATTAGTTGAATATTTAAAAGAGGAAATAGATATGATACAAAGAATTATAGAGGGATTAGCATATTAAATACAGTATATAAAATGTATAGCAAATTAATAAATAATAGAATTAAAATTGTCTCTGATGAAATATTAATAGAAGAACAGGCAGGATTCAGAAAAGGGAGATCATGTACAGATAATATATTTATATTAAAACAAATAATAGAAAAACGAGCAGAGTTTAATTTAGAAACGCATTTAGCATTTATAGATTAAGAAAAAAACATTTGATCGAGTAAAGAGACGAAAACTATGGGACATATTGAGTAACAATGGATACTCAAAGCATCTTACAAAAATAATGCAGAGTTTATATCAAGGAACAAAAATAGTAATAGATACAGGTAATAAATTAACAGAAGAAAGTATAATAAATCAAGGAGTGTTAGACAGGGATGTAGCTTATCACCAACGCTGTTTAACATATATATCGAGGATATGATATGTAAATGGTTTGGTTTTTTGGTGTTTTTTTTTTTTAGGAGCATTAGCCACTAAGGCCATATTGCTCCGGGGTTATGCGGTGGTCATACCCTGACCTTTCCGCATTCTCCGCATTTGGTGGTCATGGGCTCGAACCCCGATTCGAACCATATGTAAATGGAAAGAGGAAATTAATACAGGGATATATTTAAATACAAAGAATAGGATTAATACACTGTTATTTGCAGATGATCCAGTAATTATTCAAGATAGTGAAGAGAATTTACAAAGAGCAGTATTTAAATTAAACCAAATAACAAAAGAATATAAAGTTAAAATGTCAATGATGAAAACTAGAACAATGGCTTTTAAGGGGGAAAATACGGAAGATTAAATAAAAATGACAATAAAAATATTTATAGACAATAAAATATTAGAACAAGTAAAACATTTTAAATATCTAGGATGTGATATAACATATAATGTCGAAGAAGATATGAACCAGAAATTGGCGAAATTTCAAAATACATGTGGAACAATAAAATGAACTCTGGCTAAGAAAACAAGGAAAGAAACATAATTGAAATTTTACAAAGAAATGGCAATACCAACACTTCTTTATGGTTCTGAAACATGGACACCGAAACAAAGAGACATTAATAGAATACAAGCTGCAGAAATAAAATTTTTAAGATATATCAAAGGATGTACAAAATTAGATTAAATACCAAACGTAAATATTAGAAAGGAATTAAAGATTTACTCAATTAATGAAAAAAATGTAGAATATAGATAAAGATGGAAAGAACATGTAGAAAGAATGAAAGATAATAGATTTCCTAAATTAGCTTACACATATAGAGAAAAAGGAAAAAGAGACAGAGGAAGACCCAAGAAAGGTTGGGCAGACCTTTTTGAGATCGGAACAGGTGGATCGCCTAATCCGTGAAGGAAGATAAGAGAATATAAGTCATAATGTTTTGGATCATCGGTGTATTGTGGGGTTTCCAGGAAAGCTGACTGGGCCAGCCTTTCTTAATAAATAAAAGAAATTCTCCCTCCTTATCCAAAATGACAAGAAATAATGCTAATCCAACGTTTCTTTTTTTTTTTTTTTTTCTTAGGACCACATATAAAATCTACTAAAGTGAGAATGTTTCCTGTTCACTCTCTGACAATATATAACCAGCTTGGGTTACATTCGCAGACAAAGGCACACAGGAAGCAAATTCTGGCTGAAATATGCGCTCGTCCAAATCAAAAGCTGGTCATTTCTTAAGCGTTATTAACTACTCAAACGGTTTGATTAGCCTAACTTGATTATATATTGAATGAGTTGAGCCGCACAGTTGCTATATTGCACTGATTTCTCCTTTAATTAATATACTGTTTTGTGACGATTAAAGAGCTGTGTAAATTTTGAAATTTTTAAATCTGGCGATAATTTTTATAATTTATTTGACTGTTTTTAAGGTACAGTACGCCTTCTGTCAGTGTAGATGTCTATCGGTGAAATTATTTGTTTAAATGATAAGAATAAAAATATATAGAAACTATATGAAATCGAAATGCATATGCATAACCGCTTTAGATCATGGCGAGACTTTTTGCTCTCACTGAAGACTGAGCGCCGAGTACTGGGCGCTATGGCTTGGACTAATTATGTTTAAATTAAGAATACTGTTAACTATGGTCCTGCTTTAATTGATAACATCTTTTTAAATTGTATAGCATCACATGAATAAGAGCATTCACTACATATTTAAAAATATGATTGTGTCATGCACGCGCGAATTCTATGTGAAACATCTCTGTAGAATTTACAAAGTTGAATTAAAGAAAAAAGAAATACAATTTTATTTATTTATTTTTTTTTTTGTAACAGAGACGATCACAAATCGAGCAAATCACACCAAACTTGTTATTCCAAAATCAAAATCTTCTTTCAGACTCTTTGTGTACCGAACGATGTTTGTTGTAATTTAAATAATGCAAAGCAGGAAAGGATTCTTCAGAATGTTGCAAAGTTTTAATTGAAGGAAAATATGTAGCGTCGGATGTGGATCCGAACTAGCAGAGTTTGCAGATGGTTGGTCCCGACTTGCTGATGGCTGATTAAATTTGGTGGAAGCAAACGTTTTCATCAATTTTGCAGTCTTCTTCAGTTTATAGGCATTTAAACGAGCCTTATAAGCTTTTTGCCATGGCAGTCTAAAATGATGTTTTATTTATTTTTTTCCACAATTTCAAAATTTTACGTTTTCCTTACCGAGAATGACGAAAGAAAATCAATTCACGTTGAATTTTTCAAATCGGCCCAGTAGAACTCGAGTTGTCACAAAATGAGGTGACGCCGGCTAGTCACTCCACACTGAAACAGTACGCAGAAAATGGTACGCGCTGTTGCAGCCGACTAGGCGATGGCGTAGTTACTGCCGTCATCTGATTTTGTGAGATACATATTGTGAGCTTACTTGGTATCGAAAAGTAGGGGGTTCCGAAAAGATGTTTAACATCAAAAAATATAAAGTGGATTCAGTTATTAGCAAAGTAGGCAAATCAGCAAATAACAATATTTTATCTCTAAGTTAACACATGGACAAGTGTTGTGTGTTTTGCAGGGTGGTTTCTGAACGTCAGTTCACATCCGCCAGTACATTGTGATGATACATATAATAAAAGTTACGTGTGATAATAGATATAGTAAAAGGTACGTGTGATAATAGGTATAGTAAAAGTTACGTATGGTGATACAAAACACTGCAAAATTGCAATAAATGGGTGGCGTTCATGCAGTGTTATATGTGTTCTTTATCGTTTCTGGCTATCAGCTACCAGGAAGACTGCTTGAAACGAGGTGGCAACCCAAGATGGCGCCATCCAAAAATATATATAATAAATAAACAGATAAATAAATAATTGAAAAGAAAGGTGTTTCTAAGTTGACGCTTAAGTCTCTCCAAGGTCGAAATCGAACACAGATAAAGTGTACGAATTTTGATTTAATTTCAACTACCGTAATCCTTTAGAAATAATGGTTCAAAACTTAGAAAAAGAACTGTATTATACTTTACTACAGTTCCTTTTTTTTATTTATGGTAATAGCAAATTATTTAAAATTCCCTTTCCCTGTAGCCTACACGTTGTGTTATTTTAATAAACAACTATTCAAGATGAATGCAGCCAATGGTTTTTCCTAACAAAGCGTCGGTTCATGACTTCAACACAGACGAAAGTAAAAGAGAAATGCAGTGTCACGAATCAGGAATAAATTGCTCAGAGTCGTGAATTGGAAATATGAATCTGGACTGAATCAGTTTGATTAATAAAAGAATAAAACTCGAATGACATTGAATTGTTCAACTACATATTGTTTTCAAAAGAAAAAAATACAATACTTGGATCGTATTAAATGTAATTAAAATTGCGTGTTGAATCCATTGGCTATCTGTAAAAAAGCAGTAATTGCACTGGTGGCATTCTGTCCCTCTTCAAAGAATAAGTGCACATTGTACTGGTGAAACAGTTCTCTGATCCCAAGAATTTTCACGATTAATCCTTTCATTTTACGTCACATATGATTCATGCGCTTTCCTACAAAAGAAGCTTGCAGATCAGACATGCCGGAAACGAAAACTTAACTGACATACTTGTATATTACGCACATTCCTCTATAACGTGATTTAGTTTCCCATTGTGTTTCCGGTGCCTACTGCTTGTCCGATCCGATTACGGAAAGAGAAAAGAAGCGAACGGTATAAGTGCGTTTTTCTAGTGTGGTTTTTCTTTTTCTGGAGCTGGTGGTGGTTTCCTTCACCGAAGCCTACACTTTCCACAAGAAAGGTATTGATTGACTAGTCCGGTCATTCTTTGCTTCTTTACTATTGGGATTTCCCAGAAAATGTCGGTGTAGTTTGTCAAGCTTTCTTCTTCTTCGTCCTTTTTCGTTAGGAGTTAAGCAAAGAATAAAAACATGGATGTAATTGAACATTTTTTTCATAAGCAATTATTGAAAATGTTTCCTCCGTTGAGAGGTTTATATGATGATAAAAGGTTTTGAAGTCTGGATAATTTATATTGATTGCAGGGTAGTTTTTGTTGCTATTCATTGAGGTTTTTCTTTGTTTTGCAATTAACTTTTATTTTATTTTATTATTTTTTTTAATTGAAACACTACATATCGATATATTAATAACTTTCCATACGGCTCTGTTGTTTCAGCTAATGGGCATCGCTATATTCTTAAAAGGAATATAACTCAAATATTCCCACGTATTATTCAACAAGAGGGATCTCAATGATGATGTTAGTAGAATATGTAGAAGGATTCAGTCTTAATACAGAAAAGGACTGGTTCCTATTTCAACATGAAGAAATGTTTGATTAATAAAGATTTGCTCGCAACTTGCTCCTAATATAAAAAAAGCGACGATAATGCCATTCTACTGGCATTCCACCAGCTTTAAATCTATATTAACCAAACATAAAGGTACTACAGTATGTCTATCGATTAAATCACACATTTAAAATTATAATTTGAATGCTAATACTTTACCTATCCTATATTCATCGAATGAAATATTCCAAAACTTCAGTTTTCTTTTATGTTTGCAAATTTTAAGCAGCGTTTTTAAAGATACCTAACGAATACGAGTCCTAGTGACTGGATTTGAATCCAATCATCTTCTTCCCTTTGAATCCAATCATCTTCTTCCCTTTGAATTCAATCATTTGAAATTCATATAATCACTTCTCGTACAAAGCCATTATTAATGCCCAAAGTCAATTACTAGAAGCTACCAATATCGATTTTCGTAGATGTTGCTTTTTTATTAGTGTCCGTCCTAGCATATTCAGAAACCGGAATAAATCTCTTATTCTTTCAGTGGCAAGACTGTTGAAGTAGCACCGTGTTATCAAAAGATGATAAATTATCAATTCGATAATTTATTAAGCTATTTGCTACTTGACGATCAAATGTCAAGCTGTTTCTACTTTACTGTTTTCCCCATAACCCTTCGTTATTCACGTTTAGTTTACTTCAATTCCATCAAACTACTCTAATAATAAAGCAGAAACTCGCACAGTGTCTCCAATTTCCTGTTTCTTTGATCTATCTCAAACAACTGAAATTTGGTCTCTCAGAAGCTCAACAACTGAGGTAGATTACAAATTTTTGTTCCCTATAGAGGTAGTAACCTTTGTTAGGTGCCGGTCACATAATGACTTAAAGCATTAAATTATAATCGCCCCTCCCTTTCTCCGTTTACAGCAATGCAACAGCAAGGGCTTCTCCTTATATACTATTTCGCCACTTTATTAGCCATAAGCGAAGAGAATGTGTACCGCCCTGAACCTAAATCAATGGTGTGATGTGGAATGGACATGTGTAGGGTTTTTTTCTTTTTTTTTCGGATGTCGGGCGACCTCGACATAAGAGAACCCTGTAAAATGGGCAGCCATCATTGTAGTGCTGTGTTTGTGCACTGTGTGTGTTGTTTCTGGCCACTTCGCTACTGGGAGCAGCGATCGCCAGGGTAACTGTCGTCACGAAGAAGCAGGCGACAGTTATACACACATTGTCCTACCAATAACATAGAACGAAAGAGATCCCACACCCATAGGAGGAAAAGAGTCTAAACCTATGAGTGCCAGCAAAGAACGTATACCCGGTTGCCCACGTCAGAGGCACGAGCAAACCTACTCTGAAGGGTTAGTAATATATATATAGGAATTGAGTTCGGTTCATACAGGCCTCCTGCAGAATTTTTCTTTAAGTTAGGTTAGATTAAATGCGTTTTAATCCTGTGTCTTCGCGTTAAACACCAAAGAAACTAAGACTAAGGCGTCCGTGTCTCTGAACTGCGTGTATTCTGTGGTCGAATCATCAGTTTTTCTGGACGAAACCTCGAGTTTCCAGGAAAAAAAAAACGCTCTAATGAGACCGATTAACTCAGCTACATTTAAAAAAAAAGCCCATAAACATTCCTCTTGCCACTGACGGGATTCGAACCAGGCATATTCCACCCAGTGTATCATGCATGGGTTGAAGGTTGAGAAAACACTTGTTCACATTACATTTGCATTCTGTTTTTCTTTTTTTCTGGAAATATATGCTTTATTCTCTAAAATAAAAATATAAGGGATAAATGAGGAAGAGGAAAATTTGGTTTTGTAAGTTTGAAGTTAGACAGTAAATGGATGTTGACTGCTTAAGGCAGTCAACATCCATTCAACATCCATCTCTAATTGCCCCTCCAAACCGGACTGGTTTGGAGGGGCAATTATAGATGTCAATTCAAAAAAAAAAAGAAAGAAAAAACAATGCCCATGGAGGTAAATATAAAAATGCATGCAACAGAAACAGAACGTCTCCACTTTGTAATAGATGGATTATTAATTAATGTGGTTCTCTTTTGAAAAAAAGAGAAGCTTGAGAGAGATTCTGGGATCACCATCGTGGAGACAATATCCATGGAAAGATGAATTTGAGAATTGTGAATGAACAGTTCTATCTTGTTTTATTTTGTTTCATTTCTTTTTATGCAGAGGATGCAATATTTGTGATGTGCTTGTGCCGAAAGAGATTAGAAGTCGCGGGAATCCCGAACAGTGACTGTGATCTTATCTAGAAATCTATTTATCGTCGAAGATGAGCATTAGAGCAATAAATACTTTTTCGAAATACCTAGAAAATAAAATTTAAGGAATTGGTAGTGGACATGCGAGGAGTTGATGCTGGGCAGGATAAGTTTCTCAAACTAAAAGGAGGAGTGTAGTGTACTGTCATCAGAAAAGCTTTTAGAAAGCATTTTCAGTCAGCGGGAGAAGGGTATTAATATACAAAAGTAGTAGTAGAGTTAGTATTAGTATTAGTAACGGCCGCATGGTGCAAGAAAGCCTATGGCTTATGCTGCACCAGCCAAAAAAAAAAAAAAAAAAAAAAAATCCGAACAAAACAATGATAAAAACAAAAAAAAAAAGAATAAATAACTAAATAATAATAATTAATAAATAAAATAAAAAAATAAGTTATAAGAGCATCAGCGACTAAGGCCACATTGCTCTGTGTATACTGTCTGAATAAACTGAGTGTGTTCTGTGGTCGATTTTCTGTTTGCTGGAAACCCAGCAAAGAAAAAATCGATCACAGAACACATGCAATTTTTTCCGGAAACTGGACTAAAAATCCAGTGTTCCGGGGGAAAAATCATGCTACCCTCGCCTGAGACCGACTAACTTAGCCATGTTTTGAAAAAGAAGGAGTAGCTCAGGAGTTTTAAGAACAAGTAGCAAAATGCCATCAGGACTAGGTGCTTGGGGATTAAGATTATTAAAATTTCTCTGGCATCTTTCTGTCTGAAGACCACTGGATGTCAGAAGAAGGATGCCACTGAAATGATTGAGTTGGGTGTACTGAATACGTATGATAGGAGGTGGTTTACTAAGATCGTCGATACAAGATTTAACAGAAAACTATACCAGCAATTCTGCTTTATCTTTTGCTGAAGCTGAAGCAGAATGTCTGGTTGTAACAGAGATGACAGCATTACAGGGACATAATTTATTGCCAATCCAATAGCTTTGGCAAGAAACCAGTTCTGTACAAGAAGGAATTTTCTTCTGTTAGCCAGTTGAAAAAAAAAAAAAAAAAAAAAAAAAAAACCTTAATTATTATTATTTTTTTCTTTTTGGAGAGAGTAATTGCTTTCTTAATTACTTTTAAATTAGGTTAAGAACATTTGACAATTTTCTACAGCAAAATGGAATCATTTTAAATAAAAATATATTCTCAATGAAGGTATCATTACTGGTACTGTTGGCAAACTTGTGGATTGCTATATATTACCACGCTTATTTATTTATGTTTATTTCTGGCTTCTCGTACCCTCAGTAGCGGAATATAACTGTTTTATCTTCGAAACAACAGGGAAAAATCATTCTCGAAATATTAAAAATCAATATGCAATTACCTCATCAATAAAAATACTTTTTAACTAATAAATTCATTTAAGTTTAAAATAATACGGACAATTATTCCAAATAATACACTGTTTACCGGAGCGCTCAAGGCAGAGAGTTTGATGAAGTTCAAAGCGGAGCTGAATAGCTCCTTTTTGGTGACGGGGAAGGTATGAATGATAGAGATTTTTTTTTCTCCTTCTTTGGGCAGATGCAAAAAATGTCCGCTTTCATGCATCAATTAACTTTTATAATAAAAACTGCAGCCATTGTCAATCCACTGCCAGATGGAAGCCTTCTGAAAGATTAATGTTGAGTTCCCTCAACATAAGAAACGGACCATAATCTACCACGCTGGTCCAGTGCGGGTTGGCAGATCGACCGTATTTAGCAGTCAGGGGCTTGAACCCCGGTCTACTCAAAGAGGATCTACCATTCCTCTTCTGACCACTCGGCTATTGACGGATAGCTAACCATTATAATACTAAATACAAATTATAATACTAATACACAAAATTATCAGAATGCTCAATGAAATCCACGGGTGTACAGTTCTTTCCCCGTTTATGCAATCCCAATCCGCGTGATTAATTTGAGAAAAGCCAGTAAATTAAAGTCAAATTTGTTCATACAGCACACAAAATATAATATCACTAATATTCACAGGATATGTAGTATGAATAATAACGTTAGACAGGAAGTCAAAATATGTGGCATATTTAACAATGAATGACCATCCCGATCATCGTGTCAACCACTTACTGGTATCAAAGAGCGTACATAAGAACCTAACAGCAATAGCCCTTCCATAGAACACCTTCAAGAATTTTCAGAAAGCGACGATCCTGTACACATGTAGAGGGTTCCTCGACCGATAATAATAACCAGACGCAACAAACATCCCACGTACCTGCTAACAGTCGCCGTCTCAGGATGGAAAATATCCCATAAGGATAAGAAAAAGATAATGATGTGAGTATAAAAATATTCAGAATGATTTCAGACAAATTAAATTATTAAGGAAAAAATTAAAAGTATCACAATGAGTATCAGAAAGGAAGCCGAAATATATTTTTCTGGGGAAAATTCAAAGAAGTTAGCAACTAAAATGCACGCCGACTTAATGCCAGAAGTAGAGTACAATTGAGAAATTAATTCGCTCCAACGCGCAGTTACCTTCTACGTAAAAAGTACTGTTATAAATGGACTAGACTAAAAAGCCATTAATTCAGAACATCTCTTAGAACACAAAAAGAATTTTAGCACTCTCTCTCTTGGCATCCCATTACATGAAATGCGTAGAGACTTTGGGGAAGAGTGGCGGCAAGATAAAAGGTAAAGGAACAGCAAAAGCAATTCAACTACTAAAATAATGCATTTTGCAGTGCGAACTATGAATGCATGTTGAATAATTTATTGAGTACAACTTACATTGGTGAATGTGCATTAAAACTTAAAAGCCCATTAAAACAACTTATTTCTTGGATAACGCAAAAGATCCAACTTCCAGTTGAGTCTTACTTTTCCATTATTCAAAAATTAATTAAAAAAAACAAAAAAATCCTTTACTTTTAAGTAATGTTTGGAAGAATTACAAGTCAAAGAAAGAAATTTCTCAGTTTCAGTAATATTTCAAATTACAATAACAATTCAGATAATTTTGGAAGATAATAAATAAGAATTGCTACAGCAGAACCATTAGCAAAGTGACTAGCTGGAAATTTTCTCTGCCTTTGTTTAATGTGGATTCCTCGCTTCTGAATTAGGGAATTGCTATTGCATCAGCCTACAGTCAACATTCAACACCTATTGCATCAGCCTACAGTCAACATTGAACACCTATTGCATCAGCCTACAGTCAACATTGAACACATATTGCATCAGCCTACGGTCAGCACTGAACACCAATTGCATCAGGGAATTGCTGTTGCATCAGCATTGAACACCTATAAAATAAAACCTAGAACTACTGTAGCAGCGTGTGATTGATATTTCGAAATTCAGAGGACAACAAACGACCGTTTTGAAGAATGCAATAATTATCACACTTTATGTAAAAAGAGTTCATGAGACTCCCCACACCGGGTGGAAAAGACCTGAGTTTGAATCGGATCGATGACGGGAGGCATTTTTATGGTTCCTTTTCACAATGTGGCTAAGTTAGTCGGTCTCAGGCGAGTATAGCATGGTTTTTTCTCCCGAAAGCTCGGGTACTTTGTCCAGCAAACAAAAAATTAACCTCAGAACGCACACAATTTACAGACAATATACACGGAGCAACATCGTGCATCGCAGAACTTTTGTGGACCGAAAAATATCAGCAAAAAAAAAAAAAAACAGCGCACGCACCATACTCTTAAAAAAACCTCTACGAAAAGAAAGAATAGAAAGTTTAATTTAATGCTTATAATGAATTAATTTTTATTAGTTTTCTTTATTAGCTTTTTCTTATAGTGACTACAAATATTTGTTTAAGTTTGGTTATATTCAATTAACTGACCACTGTCAAATAAATCACAAAAACGTTTACACACAAGTACAGTTTCCTAGCAGAATAAGGAAGTTCACTCTATTCTATCCGGAGCAACTGAAACATTAAATAAATAAATAAATAAATAAATAAATAAAGGAGATTTTCCATGTCAGTCTCTCACAAATCTAACAGAAAAAAGTGAGCGTATTCTCTGAATATTTGTTTCTTTCATGTTTTGTTCGCAATCGTAATATATTTCACAGGTTAAATAATTCAATAAGAAATTATAGTATACGATTACGAATATAAAAATTTTATTTTAAAATATGACTCTTTTGCTTTAAAATGATGCTTTTCTGCTTCGCAAGTCAGTTTTTTTTCTTGGTTCCTCGAAACATAAATATGCATTATATTTATTTCCAAAAGGAATGTCTAAAACATGTTATCCATTAAGAAAAACACGTTTTATACAATGTTTGACTTGGTACAAAAAGCAGTTTTTTTTCTTGACCAATAAAAATGGCATCAACTGGGATGGATTATTGGTCACGAGAGAAAGGTATTACGGAGACGTCACTAAGGATAAGGACAAATATATCTTTATTTCTTTCTATTCTTTTTTTTTTTTTTTGTTTCTGTCTTCAGTGAAGAAAAAATCACCTGATACAAAAATTGCAATATCAGTTTACTTTCATATAAAGAAGAGGCTAGACTACTTTGGGGGAGGGAGGGTCAGATTTTCATCCGTTATTATTTTCATCACATTAGGTTTGTGTTCCATACGGAAATAGAAAATAAAAACTATAAGGACTGTTGCGTGAACTGCAGTTTGTAGTGATTATGAGAACCCAGAAAAGTTTGAAAAAAATTGTTCAGTAGCTGGAGAGAGCTTTCTAAAAGAGTGCTTAAAGGTTGATGTTGCTCAAAATACAAAGGTAAGAAAATATAAAGTTTGTATGTATGTGTATGCTTGTGTGAAGGGAAAGAGAGAGAAATAAGTATGCTTATTTAGATCAGCTAAATGGAAACAGATGGGGAAAACAAGAAAATTTACGACAGCTGTTTGTAATGAACTGAACCCATGCACAGTTGGAAAGAAAGGGAAAAGCATGTGTTGTTACTCGATGGGAGAAAATGTCACAAAAAACAATTTGAAGAGCAGCATTTAGAAAACGATGGGACGAAGAAAACAAGAGATTGTAATTGTAACAAAAAAAGAATAATCATTCTGATACTTTACACTTCGTTACGAAGGGAAAAAGAATCATTAAAATATTTACTCATATTTCAAAAAATTGCACACACATAGATATATCTTTCTATACATTAAAATAATTTTCCTCCTAACGATATTTATTCAGTCAATGGGAGAAGGCAGATGCGGGTGACGTGGTAATACGTAACAAATACAAAAACACGTAACAGAAGCTAGTTTTACTGTGGTAAAACAAGCTACTATTTAATCATGGTCATGTGCTATGTTTATCTAACATGACCACGCGGTACCAATCTTGATTTCTATATGTAACGTATTTATTTAAATAAATTAAATGCAACAAGGCATAATATTTTAAGAGTTTAAGATTCTATATCTGTATAGTATCGGTGTAGATAGACCATAGACAACTCTTAAAGAAAAACTACGATCGTAGTGTGAAAGGCACCCACCGATGAAAAGCCAACTAGCTTTGAAACGGTGCCATCTGGGTGGTGGTGCCCACCGAGAATAAATGACAAGAGTTTTCTCTATTAGTGAAGCGTTGCTTATTCGAAGTAGTAATACAGGGTAAGACGTTGTGAAGGGCGAGCACAATTTGAGATACAGATGAAATGCTGCCTTTCACACTACAATCGTAGTTTTTCTTTAAGGGTTGTCAATGGTGTATCTACACTGATATTATATAGATATAGTAACGTATTTATGTATTCACAGCTGAGGAAGAGACACACACACACAGAGTCGAAAGCTTCTCTAAGTATTTTATTTTAACAAAAGGAGCGACCGTAGCGAGCAGGGGGCGAAGCCCCCTAGTATAAAATTAATAATATTCCTAATATTATATATATAAAAGGATGGCCCTTAATTCTATGGGGAAAAATGTTGATATTGTTAGTCTCGTCCGCTATATCTTTTCATTTACAGGGGAAAAGAAAACGAATTTTACAAAATGTTACACAAATCGAATGGCATGAACCCGTGCCACAAAGAGCTTATCTGTTGAAATAAAACCAAAATAAAACTCTTAAGGATTGTATAAAGTACAAATATTTAAATCCGCATATTTTTTTTTTTACTGCTATACACACATTACATACTTTTATTTAGATAACAATATTTTACTAGAGTCATCATAAAAAGTATAACTACTTAAATTTTCTTTGTTAAGCTCTTTTTTTCTGATATCAGAACTGATAACCTTTTTCTATCTCCGGCAGGAATTGCTTCTGTTCCTCATATTGTTGTATTCTTCAGTCAATTCAATTTCTCTTTTTTTTTTGTCATTAACAACTTAAAGGTTCTGAATCACTTGGAGCTTTTGTTTACTTTCATTGCAACGTTCCCAACTTCGTGGTTTTAAGTAGATCGCATGATCGGACTACAGAATTACCGAAATATCAGAACATCCTTATTTACATTGTCAGAGGATACCTCTTTAAGTGTCCATTTTTTCCAGTGTGACGAAGTACACATCACTTTGGGCAGCAGGTAAGAGCACGGCTGAAACAACACTATTCGTTCATGTACTGGACACGGAAGATCATCGCATGCCCACTACGTTAACTCTATCTAAATCCAATCGATTGTTATTTTTTCTTTCAAACAAGTGAAATTGTTTGCGCAAAATTCAGGGGTTACGATCTGAAACGGCATTATAAATGGCTCATTGAAGATGACGTTGACAGGCATATGGAAGATGCAATTGAAAATGGGGGAAAAGGGGAAAGTTTCTTGACACAACATTAAGCTTCACAAATATACTATTTGGTCTAATACGACGACGGTTTCCAAATTAAATCGAGTTATTAATCGTTATAACTGTGTGCGAATTGGAAAGATGAAAATCCTAACGTTCAAATAAAAAAAAGCTGACTGCTTAATAATGGATGTCATCTGAGAGAGAGGCTGGGTCTTTCTTCTTCAGGGGTACGGTTACTGCAGACTCGTATTCAAAAACATTACGTATCAGGATACCAATACGCTCATTGGAAAAATAACGCTGTACGCAGCCGCACAAATCCTAGTCATTTTGGATTTTAATCACACCAACAACAGATTATTAGAAAATTTTAACGAAATTTAATAAGTGGATTATATTTGTAAAAATACGGAATACAACAACCATATAGCATAGAAAAACGGGGAGGGGAGCGACAAAGTGACTCAAACAAACGGAATAAGAAGGAGAGGGAGGATATCATGAAAATTTATTTGACGTTTCAGTTTTCCTTTACTTCTTAATGAATGATTCCTACTATTAATGAAGGATATACCAGTTAAGCTCTTCTAACATACAATTGATGGTTCCGTCTCTTGTATTTCAAAGTTAATACTAGAACCACCGGCCAGCAAAAATACTTGAAGCCGCTGTTCATAAAATCGACTTTTAAGTTGTGTTTTCAATGTTTTATTTACAAGCATTGATACAGAGTAACTGGTTACAGTACATAGCGCTTATGGTAGTACACATAAAAGTAATATTTCTGATAGAAAAAATTTTAACACAAAACTTTCTTTGTCTAGGAAGTAAACTGAAGTTTAAAAATTAATTTGCAAAATTTAAACAAATGATAGTTTTTAACAGTTCTTATACACTTTCCGTATACATACTCTTTTACGCAAATTGCATATTTCTGTAATTTTATTTGGCTTGCATCGCCTAATTTGACATTGATGTCTTTTGAGAGGTTTGACGTAGCAGCTTTTATTACTGGTTTGAGCCACTGTTTTCTGTGAATCTATATATTATTTTCTGAGTTCTGATAGATTCAATATAAAATCTGTTCTCTTCATAACTTTTCCTGTCACTTCTTTATAAATAATTCAAGCACTGATTACTGCAAGATCTAATATATCATAAAATATGAGAACCCCCGTCTACGTGAACCTGCTTTTTCTGAATATGTTTTAACCATTTGGTCTAAAACATCAACCCCGAACTGTTTCGTTGTAATCTTTGTACAAATTTGTACCATTACTTATTTCAAGACTGGCATGAAGTGTACTCAAGATTATGATACTGTTATTTGCTTTGGCGTCATAATTCTATAGAGTGAAATCATCTAGTTTGAAAATTGAAGTGCAATATAATTCTGCCTTCTTCTTTTCTATGGACGTTGGAACCTCTTTGCGAGCCAGAGTACTCTAGCTACAGTGGTACACCCGGTCAGCCTCCCCGTGGCATGGTGTGGTAACGTCGGGTCCCACTAGGGGCTCGGCGGTTAATAGACCGGAGGAACAAAGGGCACAACACAATATACAGCACATGACTTCCACACACTTCAAATCTCTAGCCCCGATACAATGTACACCCGCGGAGATGGGAGAAATCCCAGGAGCCGTTAGACACTAACATACCTTATACCTCTTTGCGAGCACCATTCACAGTTCCCACTATAGCAGTTTTTTTTTTTTTTTTTTTTCTAATGTCTTTGCCAATTCAAAACTCGTAAAGAAGTTATCAGTGGTTATATTTCTACATCGATTCAAAAATGGTTCCATTAGTTTTAGGGCGACACATTCAGAAAGTGGTTGGCTAGCTCGGGATTTTTTTTTTTTTTTTTTTTATTAGCCATATACTGGATGAATCGGCATTTAGCTTTAGTTGGCAGTAGCTGCTCATCTATTGTATTTGAAAAGAAATTTGCACCACATTTTTGAAACTATAGCAAATTTGTCATTTCCTAGACGCTCCTTTCTTGAAGAACGTATGTGGAATCTTATGAACCGCTTAATTTCACGAAAGTTATTATGCAACATTTTATCATGAAAAAATAGAGGCCCTCATACAATTGAACACAAACTGTCCATTTCGAAATTTCTAGCAATATATGCTCCGCGAGCTAAAATTACAGCGATGAAGGTGTCAGGTTCTTGAATGGATGTAGACCAATTATTATCCTTCAATTGTCTTCACGCTTCTATTTCAGTGCCGTTCTATATGTGTTTTATCATTGAAGTGTCTACAAATAAACGAAACCCACTTACCACCGAATCTATATACACATTTCTTCTTGTATAAGGAGTTGGTCTGTGGTTATCGAGAATTATGTTCCTTTTTGTAGTGCATGTCTTTACAGTGCCCATATGTGCCAGATTTTCAGCATGTTTGCTGCCCACTGATATACACATAATTTTCGCCACTATGATGACGTGCACTGCAGTATCACTTGATGTACAAGGACAAGAAGTATTATTTTTACTACTACTATATTCCTCGCCTCTTTCATTAGAAATCTATTCGTCTCTTTCTTCTTCTCTAAATTTCAGATAGCTTTCTAATTCCTCTAGATATTTTTGAATCTGCTGTAAGGTAAGACCACGAGATCACCACATTTTAGTAACGCAATCGAACTAGCAATGTAAAAATTATTGAAATACCTTTCCATGTATAAAGTTTCGCCCAGAATAAACTGAAATGGTATGGTGCAGCAATGTATATTAGTGACTCCTACATAAGCTCAAATCTGAAGTGACACGCACAGACATAACACCTGGGCACGCACTTGCACAAACCATGGGGCGATTCGAATAACAAATGTCAAAAGGTAAATAATTGTAAAAAACTTGATTAATTGTATAAAAATTAGCTAGCTAATTTTATCAAAATTTTACAAACAGTCAAATTGACTTCTTTGGCGGTTTAAAGTGTAGAGCTAAAATTTAAAAGAAAAATGTGTGCAAAATTTTATTTGCAAGTATGTATTCTGTAAGTTACTGGAGAGTTAGGAAAATAGGAAATGTCACGGACTCACTTTTGCAGTTAAAAGGACTGCAAAACTGCAGCAATTTAAAGTAGGCAAACGGCCAAATTGACAGTAGTAGAGGTTCTAGTGTTAATAAGCTCCCCCTTTTTTTAGGTAAAAAAATGTTATCTCGTACCCTATTAATTAAATGTTCGGTAACTATACGAACTACAAGTTTAAGTTTCCAGACCATTCATTTAGTCCGAGCCATATTCCAGTTTCCTAAATATTCTCGTAGTACTAAACCTCTCGGAATTAATCTGATTGAGAAATATTTACTGAAACTGGACATCTTACTCCTGTTCGAATAAGCCATCATTTGTGCGCTGACTTCTAAATACAAACGGAAGTTGTGACTCTGGATTATAACCCCTCCACAAATCACTTTATGTCAGCATGTTTGCTCACAGTTAATTGGCTTCCTTAAACATAACCTTAAATAAATGTGCTAAAAGTAAGTTGTAATAACTGCAGGCAGTTGGTATTATTGCTCGTCTGGATGGGCAAGCAACAAGCACTAAGTCCGCGTATTGCTTTGCGAGTAGCAGAAGCACTCGTAGACTAGTGGGAAAATTAATGGAACCATTTATCACAAAATTAGCTTGATACAGATATAAAAGAAAATTACTCGAACTCATTAAAGCAATGGCATTTTCCTTTTACTTGAGGAACATTATCTCTTGCTGTCTTAATGGTTATTCATAAACTGCAGTCTTTAGCATAAAGAGATTTTGCTTTCTCAATGCTGGCTTACGCAATAGCTCTGTTGATCTGCGATCTTTGAGTAACAACATATTGAGTTTCTCTTCTTGGCTCAATCCGAAATTTCGTTCCGACCGTGCTAGTATTAGTTTAGTTTTATTGATCATGTATTTTGCTGAGATTTATGAATAAATCTTTTGCAAGTATTCACTGAATATTGGTGGGCGAAAACATAAAAATATTAAATAAACAAAATCGTGGTTTATGAGACTTTTGGAGAAAACAAATCAATTAAATTAATCGAGAGAATGCAGTTTAATTACCGTTCCGCTAACGGGAGTGTATGAGTTCAGAAGCTGAGAAGAATCGTTATACGGGATTCGCACATCAATTATCTTTCGTCAGAGTTTTGCACATTCTACTGAACATTTTATTTGCAACAACTCAAATCCATGATCACAAATTTTTCACTGATATTTTTCTTTGACGCATAATTTACCCTTATTAAGCTGTGTCCAATATAAGATTCCATTTTTCAAATGGAATCTTATATTGGACACAGCTATTAAAGCACAACTAATAATATACAATATAAAAAGCATGCACAGCATGCTTTTAGTAATACGATATGAATACAAATCCAGTTTCTGGTTATATGCAACTAAGTTTCAATCACTTTTTAAATAAAAGAAAGTTAACCTTCACTCAAGCCACATGTGATAATGATACTTTAGATACATTCTTTTTTTAATTTCTTACTAAACATCGTTCTCCTACAACCAAAAACGTACCTCCATCCATTATTCAATTTTACATTTTCACTCCTTCAGCACATTACTTAAGAACATAAGGAATTTTACTTTCACCTCACCCTATAAAACCCTTAGGCTGTATCTGCTTACCTCCATTGCTCAATGTCGCACTTTCTTTAAGAATTTAACCTTCAATCAACTGTTACCCGCTTCTACCCTCCGCTGCACCATGGAGTTTTATTATGAAGGAACCCACTTTGCTTCCTACTGTAAAAACGTTCAGTTTCTGCTGCCCATCTTGTATACACATATTCCTAAAGACACTGTTTTCTTGTTTTTTTAATCGGTACGTGTACTTTCATCTGTTAATTCGAAAACCATTTCGTACATATGCATCAACTAACCAGCATCCACACACAGTCCATTCTTAAGCTCACCGACATAACTTAATCTTTCTTCTTCGTCCATTCCCTGTACTCCCCTTTCCTTATATAATAATTCTGATTATAGTCTAATGTCAACGGTATTTCTGGCTTCTCGACCCACGTCAGCATTCATGGTAATCTAGAGTACTACAGGTTTCGATAACCTTTTATGTTTGGGGTCACTAGAAAAATAAATTCTTAAAAAAGTCTTTTAAAAATCTTAAACTTTTAAAAATTCTCGTTTCCTTTGTTTTTCCCCCCATTTATGATGCATACAAAAAATGTGTACTTACCACGAAATCATTTTTAACACTATCGATTTTATCAATTTGTTATACGGAGTTATCCATTTATCGCGAAACCCACTGAAAACGGGGCTGATTATGGCAACAGAGTACATGATGTCGTTGGATAGAGAATGAGACAGTTTTGGATAGGTGGTAGAAGGCAGTCGCACTGTAGCAGTAGTAGTATTTAAGGAGCATTATATCGTATTAGTGTGCCGTGCTGCCTGAAAAATCTAGATAGCTCACGAGGGAACTCCTACTTACTCCTCCTCTTCAAGCGGGGCTCCTCCTGCAGCTCCGCTTGAAGAGTTCTTTAAGAATTCATTCCAGCGTCTGACAGAGAAGAATATAACATAATATAATATAATATAATATAATATAATATAATATGATATAATATAATATATGCGTGACACTCACACTCGAATACAATGTTATGCTTAAAGAGTATATTTATATTCACGTAATTCAAAATGCAATGATTGCAAAATAAATTTATGTACATATATTATTTATTATGTACCGTATATTACAAGTTATAAACATAACGAAAATGGAGTGACACAAGACTGATTTCTAACCTTCAGCCTTTCACATTAGACTTCGTATATGTTCCTTAAATTAAAGTTAGGATAACCTAAAGCATTTTAAGGACATAAGCCTCAGGCTGCGAGAGAATCTGACAAGGTAAACGTTTGTGCAAAGGAAGCATATTGGTACGCAGCAAACCTCTAAAAACTAAAAATAGTTAGAAATGGCATCGTTTTAATTGTATCTCATTTTGTGAATACCTTCACAACGAGTTGCCGTGTTATTGCACTACTTCGAATGCTTCACCAATGGAGAGGACTATTGTTACTTATTCTCTCCGGATACCACCAACCAGACGGCACCGTTGCAGGGCTATTTGGCCCTACTTCGGTGGGTGGTTAGGTACCCTGGTGATGCAATGGTGGCAAAACAGTTATGAAGTATAACTCCACAATATTAGAGATGCCTGATGGTGAATAAAATGAATTAGACTAAAGCATTTTAAGGGCATAAGCCTCAGGTTGGGAGAGAATCCGACAATGTACAAGGTTGTACCAGAAGGGCAAATTAGCCCTAAAAATAGGATAGGCCAAACAGACCACCGAAGAAGGGCCAAATAGCCCTGCAACGGTGCCGTCTGTGTGGTGGTATCCGCAGAGAATAAATAACAATAGTCTTCTCCATTGGCGAAGCGTTACTTATTCGAAGTAGTGCAATAGCATGGCAAGTCGTTGAGAAAGTATTCACAATATGAGATACAATTAAAACGATGACGTTTCTAACTATTTTTAGTTTTTAGAAGTTTGCTGCATACTACTATGCTGCCTTTGCACACACTTGTACGAACCTTAATTTAGACTATTTATTTGGGGGGGGGGGGTGACATTCGCGGACGGCACAGCTGTTATTTACTACTGTTATCATTGCAAATTCAGTGGAAAAGCCCTGAATTCTAATCATCAACAATATAGGGAGTTTTTTTTATGGTTTCGGCGTATAATAATAATAACAAAAACAAATTTAGAGTAATATCTGCGCTGAAAGTTTACGTACACATAAAGGCAAAAATGTGCAAAGATGGAAAGAAATTTACAAAGAGATTTTATGAATATGTAAGTAACTTAATATATTAATATTTAGTACTCATATAAATTTATAGATATACAGAGACAGGAGTATTAGTGCCTGGTGTCGACTATCATGGTGTTCACTTTGTTAAAAACGGAGTCTTTTTTTTTTTTTTATGAAAATCACAAAGACGATAGGTATCAAAACCTATAGTACTTAGTACCATGCATGGGTTGAAAGAGAAGTATCGGGGGGGGGGGGAGATGCCGGAAACTTTTCTCTACAGACTAAACATGGGTTTCACTACTTCAAGCCTCCAATAAGCAAAGTGGTGGTATTGCGCCGGTTGATGAGAGTCATCTACCACCTGCCTATCTAATAAACATAAAAAAAAGAAGTTAGCCACTGGACTAAAACACTAACTTTTAACTGTGCATCTCATATAAAACGAGACAATTAAATAAGGTTTCTGGAACACAAAAATGCTACTAAAACTGGTACAATTCGTTAAAGTTGCATGAGAAATCACGCATGCAACTATAAGACAAAAACAGACTCGCAAACAGTTCAAGTAATCCAGTAGTAGATAAGTAGCAGTCTGAACCAAGGAAATAAAATTACCGTGTGGAAGGTATTTAATGGGAGGTATAGAACGTTTGTAATGGAGGTTCTGATTTTAGTTGTACAGAATATCCTGAAAGCAATAAACTGACAACCAGCAGGTCGCCGGTCCTTTATGCCATTGTTGCTATCTAAAGAACACAGGCTTGGACGGAGGTTTTAGTGAAATGGGTAGCTGCCAAGACGTTACCTTCGGATTGGTAATCACCGCACTATAAACAGCGGGAGATAAACGATCCATAAAACTTAATTCCAGGTATTGCGTGGTGCTTCGTCTCCAATACAAGTCTCTGGGATTATGTAGGAATTTCACTACAGGCAGTGGAAGTCAAAGCAAGAGGCTCGTTTGTTGTAGTTCTCTGACTCTTATTCTTTTTTACTACTTTGCATCTTAATTTATAACACCCATTGCCTGCTCACCCGAAGAGTGAATGCTCTCCAAAGCCTTTCCAGACCTCTCATTTAAGTGTTTTTGTGTGTTGTAATACCTACAAATCCGCTGCACTCTTTTATTTCAAAGTAGAAATAGCGATGTTTTACAACCGCTATAAATGAACATCTAAATTATCTCACAAGTAACTACCGAGTCATTTAAAAGGCTCAAGCGCCTGTTAAAAGTAACAGAAGATCAAGAATGAAATTAAGGCATAACAAGTAGATGAATTTTGTTCTCTTTGTTCTAAATTTTGTTCAAATTTTTAACGAATAACTACCGTTAAAATTGCAAAATGCTAATAATTTTGTGACATCACATATCTTTTAAAGAGTGGTTTATTTTTATTCAATTTTCCATGAGTTTTTTTTTTTTTTAATTGTTAATAAGGATTTTAATTTTTAATTTTTCCACGAGTTTAAACGACGTGAATAAGGATTTCTTAACCACAACTTAATCTGAAAGCGTATTTTCTGTAATCCTGGGTATAACCTCCATGTACAAGCACATGTTGGGTGACCACACAGGTGTTAACCAACGTAAGCAGGGGTCGAGGTGTGGCGCCCACACCACATGGAGGAATGCCGCCCCTCCGTGTTACCAGGCAGTACTAGGTGGTAGATGACTCTCATCAACCGGTGCAATACCACCACTTTGCTTATTGGAGGCTTCAAGTGGTGGAATCCATGTTTTGTCTCCAGAGCTAAGTTACGGTCAACCCTCTCCCATTTCTTCCTTCATGCAGTAGGATTGATGACTTTTGAGGTTATGATGAACAACGTGGCGAGATCCAATCTTCCTTACATTTCGAGGGTTCAGCTCTAAAACGGTGTTCGCAGGCCGGCCGCTAGTTAGTACACCGGACCGAACCTATTGGTAACTCTCTAGGAGGCTTCCGGATCAGCTAGTGTATAATCTTGCTACCTCTACTCTGCCAGATAGTGACTGGAGGGAGTCCGAGTAGTGTGCATGCGGGTAGCATTGTCGAGGCCGCGTTATGTCAAGGATCTGGGTATATTCTTACCATGTGTACGCCATATCCAAAAATTTCATTACTTCATACAGCACGGCCTACCCACTTTTTCTTACCATTGAATACACCATGAATTGTCAAACTAATAGAGTAAGCTTATCTGCGGAAAGATCTAAACCTCCTAGTTCACTTCACAAATATACGTGGTCTCAATTCTAATCTTAACGACGTCCATTTCCATATGCAGTCTAGCAAACCCCATGTACTTTTTCTGACAGAATCTCAGTTATCGGTTGATTCAACTACGGCTCATCACAGTTGCCCAAATTATTCGCTGTATGATTCCGTTCGCCTCAAAGGTGGTATTGTGCATAAGTCCGTTTCGATATTCCCTGTCAGAACCTTGGTAATTTGGAATCTCCTCTTTTCGATCTTTTCTGGCTTAAAATTTCTTTACCCCATTGTGTCAAATTCATCTGTTGTCTCTACCGTTCTTCGAACTCCATTAATCATTTGGAGCTCTTTGACTTCCTCTCTTTACAACTTGACTTTCTCCAGTCCAACTTTCCTAACAGTGAGGTAATTTTCCTTGGTGATTTTAATGTACACATCTCCAGCTGGCTTCCGTTTCCTAGTCACACCGACCCAGCTGGTCGAAATGCTGAAGCTTTTGAAATTACTAATGACCATGCACAGATTGTTCTTTTACCTACAAGAATACCGGACAATCATAACCATACAGCCAACACGCTTGATCTTTTTCTCACAAACAACCCTCTACGTAGATAGTCGAAGTGAGAGGTCCTTTAGGCACCTCAAATCATAACTTGGTGATTGTCTCTTCTCCAATGAAGCCTTTATCTCATGGCTATTCCCAACCTCGTATTGTTTGGCATTACAAGAATGCAAAATGGGATGACCTGCAAGATTTCTTTTCTTCTTTTCCTTGGTCGGATTACTGTTTCGAAACTTCTGATGTCAACGTTTGCTCAGATCGTGTCGGTGAAATTATTCTTGCAGGAATGGAATCCTTTATCCTACACTCCTCTTTAAAATCTCCTAAACCTTGGTTTTCCAATAAATGTGCTAGGGCTGTTGAAGAGAAGAACGTTGCATATCGTAATTGGCTTGTTTCTAATTCTTCAGTATCATTTTCTGCCTACACCAAAGCTCGCAACAATTGTAAAGCAGTTATTAATCAGTCCAAACTAGAGTTTGAACAGGCTAAGAGTAGAAAATTTACTTCTTGCCCTAACAGTAGCCGAGCATTCTGGTCTCTTGCCAAAGCTATTGGCCGCAAATTTTGCCCATTTCTGATCCCACCTTTGTCCAAACCAGATGGTTCTGTTGTCACTGCAGCCAAGGATAAAGCTACCCTGCTAGCATCCCATTTTTCTTCCAATTCGTTTATTAATGATCTTGGTAAAACACGTCCCACCATTTCCAACACGCTCAATTCAATGCCTCCTGTGGGCTTCCGTCAAAAGGATGTCAGAACGATATTGACGAATCTTGATGCTAAGAAAGTTCCAGGTCCGATGGTATTTCTCCACTTGTTCTCAAAACCTGTGCTCCTGAACTTACTCCTGTTCTTTGCCGCCTTTTTTAACTTTCTTATTCCAAAGGAGTTTTTCCTTCTGCTCGGAAATTTTCTCATATCCAGCCAGTTCCTAAAAAGGGTGTCAAATCCCTCCCATCCAATTATCGTCCCATTGCAATTACTTCTATTCTTTCTAAAGTAATGGAGAAATCAATTAACCGCCAACTCTTAAACCACCTAGAAACCTTCCGTCTGATCAACGGTCGCCAGTGTGGATTCCGTCAGTGTCGATCCACGGATGATATTCTGGCTTATGTTACACATTTGTGGACTGTTCAATGGAAAAGTTCGGTGAAACCCAAGCAGTTACTCTTGACATCTCAAAGGCTTTTGATTGTGTTTAGCATAAAGGTCTTCTAAACAAGCTTCCATCTTATGGTTTGCCAACTTTTTTTTTGTAATTGTTTATCTAGTTTTCTCTCTGATCGCTCACTGAGAGTGGTTCTCTGTCTTCTAACTTCTCCGCTAATATCGGTGTCCCCCAAGGTTCAGTTCTTTCCCCGACTCTTTTCCTCTTGTATATAAATGACCGTCATCCATTGATTGGAAATCCTATCCATAGTTTTGCTGATTATAGCACATTGTATACCACTTTCCATTTTAAGAAACCTTGCCCTGCTTAATCAGCTTCAACTTTTCGAAAATCTGCTACCAATTCCTTAAAATCCGATGTCCAGGTAATTCTCCAGTGGGGCAAAGACAACGTAGTTGATTTTAATCCTTTAAAAACTCAATCAATCTTGTCATATATCTCGCAAAAATGATTCTTTCGCTCCTGTGCTTATCTTTGGTGACACTCCGATTTCTAGGCAAAATGATATATCTCTTTTGGGGATTACTCCGACTTCTAATCTCTTTTGGCACAAGCACATTACAAATATTGCTTCCTCTGCATCTAAAAAACTTGGTTTTCTCTTTCGCTCTCTGAGTTACTTTTCTTCCAAACAGCAAATCGCAAATCAGCCCTACCATGGAATATTGTTCCCACATCTGGGGTGGTGTCCCCAAAAACCTCTCTCAAGCTTCTTGATTTCGTTCAGAAGAGGGCAGTTAGGTTAATTAATGATTCATCTCTAACAGGGTCGCTCCACTCGCTCTCTAATAGACGTACTGTTTCTGCTGCATGCCTCTTCTACAGATACTTCCATGGACACTGTTCTTCTGAATTGGCTTCTATAATTCTATAATTCCAGCTCTCTCTTTTAAAACAGTCCGAACACGTGCCGCCACCAGCCAACATCCATTTACTGTCCAACTTGAAACTGACAGAACCAACTTATCATCTTCCTCGTTTATTCATTCAACTGCCGTTTTCTGGAACAACCTTCCTTCCTACGTATTTCCTGAAATAAGGCTATCGTTAGACCACCCTTGGAATACTGTGTTAAAGTGAGGAGACCGCACCTTAAAAAAAAGACATTCAGCTCCTTGAAAGGCTTCAAAGACGGTTAACTCGCTCAGTGAGATCGGCAATAGGGCGTCCATATGAGCAAAAACCTCAAATATGTGGGTTGAACAGTTTGGAAACTAAGCACCTTAGAGAAGACTTGATTGAGATGTTCAAGGCTCTGTGAGGCAAAATTAATATGAATGAGGATGAAATAACTAGGGGCCATAAATTAAACTTAAGGGAAAAGATGTTTATACTGGATGGAAAGAAGTTTTATTTTAGCCAGCGAGTTATAAATTACTGTACAAGTTACCCACATGAGTGGTTGATGTTGACAGTTTGGGGAAATTCAAAGGTCAGCTGGATAGTAACTGCGGGAAGAGGGAAATGTAAGGTTTTTCCGTTTATTTTATTATAAACGGAATTTTATTTTATTTTAAACGTTTATTTTATTTTATTTTAAACGTTTATTTTATTTAAAACGGTATTTCCGTTTATTTTATTATCAATTTAATTTAATTATTATACTCGTTTTCTTTTTTTTTTTTTTTGACTGATGCAGTATAACCCTTAGGCTTCCTTGAACCACATGGCCATTGCTGATACTAATACCGCACGTTACTCAAACTCCTAGAGAGATCAATTCAGCCTAACCAGGAACCTAACCAACACTGCACTGAACACAGGTCGACTTATTTACTTACAGTTATAAAAGCTATACCTACAACTACCAACCACATGAAAACCCTTTGTTCTGTAGACACGAATGTATGTAATTTCTAAAGATATTAGTAGCAGAGTAGTGTTGTTTGCGACACTACTCCACACAAATTCCGGTTAAACAATACAAATACGACACACATTTTGCAATTTAGCAAATAATGTTACTTAGAAAAAAATAATAATTAAATGAGTTTCTTTATGAGCTGATATATTTTTAAATTATTATTGTTGTATCAAACTATTTACATTCATAACCTAAAACCGTACCCATCCACAACTTGACCTCTATAGTAGGTAATCCGCAGGTTTCAGTGCGTACTCGATATTATGCAGAACTCTACGCTGTATTAGGGAAGCATCTTACAAGTAAAGAACAGATTTTCATAACAATAAAAAACCTGCTAAATGATTTGAAGGTTTATTTTCTTTTCGTAAAGTGATTTAGGTTTTTAGAAATAGCTTCTACAGAAATCCTGGGGCACACACACACACACACACACACACACACACACACACACACACACACACACACACACACACACACTCTCTCTCTCTCTAGTTCTAAGAAATAAATTCAAATCACATTAGGAAATTAATAATAGCAAAGTAATGTTTCATGAAAAGCTATTCCAAACATCTGTAATAGTCTAACTTTAAAAATTCTGAGATTAAATTTAAATGAAGTGTCATACAAAGGAGAAGCACAAATGCATTTTCTAAAAGATACTTTTGTTTTTTGTTTATGAAATTGAGTCGTCCTTTCATTCTGTTTTTAAAATTACACACAGCAGTCGACAATAACCATAAAATGATAAGAAACTTGAACAAAAGTATGGATGTTTTTTTTTTTAAGTAAATTTACACCTTACGTGGTTATTTGCATTCAAAGAAATGCAGAGCAAAAAAAAAAAAAAAGGAAAGAAATAAAAAAGACTGAAGATTTAGAATAAGTTTTCTCTTATGCGTTTTTAGCTTCACACTTCAAAGGCGTATTAAGCCAAAACTTAATTCCATGCCTAGGTGAACAAACAGTTTAACAATTATTTTTATTTAAAGAAATAAAACTAGTTTGCCAGTTTAACCCACAATACTACTAAAAATGTTGACAGCACGCTACCTACATATATGAATATATTTGAAACAAACAAAAATTAAATCGCCACTAAAAATATAGCTTAACTTAATTACTGGCTCGTGTTGAAATTTATATTCACACGCACGCATGCACAAACAACTACGGTAAGTGTAATAATCATTACCACAGTGAACTGGGCTTCAGAAGGAAGGAACAAAAGTCCTAAGCAGAACTATGAGGCGCTGCTTTCTATTGCTTTCGATCAGTGAGAAATAGATCATATTTAAAGCTCGCTTAAAATGGCAGATCCAAAAAAAAAAACAAAAAACCTGCCACGTACCGTGAATTTGGATTGGTTTAGATCGATAATTTGGGGCTTCCAAGACGGTGCACATACAGTATACATAAAAAAATCCCATTAGCGTATCCTAGTGCAATATTTATTTTGTCAACCACTGTGACCAACGTGTAATTATTAAAATTAATCATTTTAATAATTACACGGGTAAAATACAATGTGTAAAATATGTTAAACATATTTTAATATAACTATTAAATGATTAAAAGTACGAATAAAATAGTCATAGAAAAAAAAATATATAGGTATACAATCTGTAAATGAATTATTATTATAAAAAAAAAAAAAAAAGAAGCAGAGAAACACTTATCTCAGATGCTCTCACATGTACTAGAAATTTGATTTGTGTTGGACAGTAAGTTAGCCCTAGATGAGTCGTGCTTACAATTTGTGTCCAAATAAAAAATCAAAAGAGTAACGATACCTCCCTCCCATAAACGTACCGCAATGTCTCCTCTTATGTACTATAATTTTAGAACGGAATGGAAGCATACAAGTCATTGGAGATTTATATATACATATAAACAACTTTCCATTTTTGAATGACAAGCTAAAATGGCAAACTGAAGAGATTCCTAAAGGTGTTATTTCTAGACTTCGATTTCTTCAAATGTTCTTTATTTATCATCAGTTTGTTTATTCAGTTCATTCCTTTCCATCCTTTCCTATTGCCAGCAATTGCGATCAAAAGGCCGAAGTTTAAAACATTATATCGGGTTTTTCAGGGTAGTCCCTTCGTTAGCCTTCAAGTAAGGATATAAGGATTTTTCCAAGAATTTTTTAGATTAGACAAGATCTTATCTGAATTCTGTCTGTCTGTCTCTATAGCGTAAGTGTTGATACTCGTACGCTACAGACTCATAACCGGAATAAAAAAAAAAGAAGTAAACTGCAGCCATTATCAACCCACTGCAGGATGGAAGCCTCCTCAACAATTAATGTAAGGGAAATGGACCATAATCTACCACACTGGTCCAGTGCGGGTTGGCAGATCGACCGTATTTAGCAGTCAGGGGCTTGAACCTTGGTCTACTCAAAGAGCGTGTGCTACTGCACTCCCGCTCCTGACCACTCGGCTACGGAGGCCGGAATACCCAGGCACTAATCTAAAAATCCACAGACTGTGGCAGACTATAGCTGAAATTTAACAATTCCAGTCTAATGGTAACTGGTCAATGAAATAAATGCAAAACTGCTTTATTTCAGAAAGAACGTCTTATAATCAGATTAATACAATCTACTTTTTTGTACATAGGCCTTCTGGTAATTTTGTTTCCAATTCTACATTTCCTTGATTTTGCGAACACCCTAACAATCTCTCCTTGATGATGTCGGTGTCCTCGAAGTAGAAACGAAATTTATTTCACTGTAAAAAGGGATCTTTTGATTGCGAAGTAAATTGGACGGCAATTGGAGCATGGTTCATGCCCGAAGCACTTCTACATTCTGAAGTACTTCTCGTTTATAGAATGAGAAGACTATCATGCAATACGAAACGCGGTTTGCCGATCAAATAACATTAGCTACTAATGTCACAATTAACGTTGGAATCCTTAAGAAAATTAGTTTACTTGTAGCGTGTCCTACAGAGGAGAAAATTGTCAAGTGCGCGAGTTCTTGACGACTTGATTACAGTCTGTAATCTAATTAGCTAACTTCGGATGAAAGTTCTCTTAATAATATAATTTCAAAAAAGAAAATCCACTCCTGGTTAGAGATGCAGAAATTATAGAAGGCGTGTGTGCTTCTTTAGTGCGTAGGGAAAAAACCGAGTTAATCCTAAGCTGGAAATATTGTCATTCAAACAAAATCATTTATTTCATTAAAATCATTAATGCCAATGGAGTTAAGCTGGAATGCATAAAGGAACTTAAACTTCAAAAACTCACCAAAAGTCTGTATGAAAGTTTATTATAAATAAGATCTTTATTGTACAGTTCACCGGTACACGCAGGTACCACGACCATACAATACCCTTCACGGCACCATGCCAGGGGTTAACAAACGGCAGAGATAATAAAGGAATTGTAAAGATTAATTATAAGCAAATTATATAATAAAAAAAAAAAAGAAAGAAAAAAAGTACTCATGGCAGATAACAATGACTTGAAAGGAAAACTAATACAAAATTAGTTAAATAAACCAATAAAATGACCATGTAAAATAAAATGACCATATAAAATTACAATGGTCTGGTCAGGGAGCATGATAATAAATGGTCCCTAAAGGTCTCCACATCTTATGAAGTAACCTGATCTGAATGATCAGAGATATAGAGACAATATCCTTGAGCTTTATATGAATACTTTTTAAAAGCCTGAATTCATTTTTATGGTCAATAATACTCTCTAGTCTGATGGTCTGAGAAAACATCATCACGAATCGACAAAACTATCTTCACATCTCCGAGCAAGGTTAGGGATAGCTGTGAATTAAGCGCAAAAGCAAACTAAGACTATGAGACTACTACCTGTAATTGTGCAGATAATTATTATTATTATCAGATGATAATATCGACAACTACAACTAAGGCAGTAATTTCCATCTACAACTAAGGCAATAATGTAATTATTGCCCTAGTTGTAGATGAGAAGCAGCATACATGCAGTTATCTGCAACTGCCTGCATTTTTTGGTAGGTTTTCTGGCAGAAAACCAGAGCTTCAGGAAGATAATGTCACGCAACCTCGCCTGAGACTGACTTACGTTGTGAAAAAAAAAAAAAAAAAAAAAAAAAATCGCATAAAATTCCTTACGTCATTCACTGCATTAGAACTCAGTCCTTTCCAACCACTGTGGAAGGACAACGTTGTAATCGCTAGGGCTTGAGGAAGGTAACTTTAAGCATTAAAAATCATATTCAAGGACGATATCGTTCTCTCGCCTAGGGTCCAGCTGGTCGACGAATTCCTTAAAAGTGAAGATATTTTTCGGATGAAATGGCCAGTCGGATATCCTGACAAATTCTCTTTAACATGTCTGGAACATTTTAGGCAGACGAACTGGAGCACATGTCTTCCTCCTAGAACCGTGCACTGGGTTTAAGATCTGCTTTTGTAGAGGAGCGGAATTTATTACCAAGATGCATTGTTAAAATTCTTGTGCAGAACATAAGGGGCCTGCGGTTGATCGTACTCCTATTAAATGCTCGAAGTATGCAGGACTAGCCTCTCAATTTTGGGTAGCCATGATCAGATTATTACAATTCATAAAAAGAACGATGCATAAATCTTTTCCAATATACTATAATTGAGTCTAATGCTTTTGTGCAAAATATTTAATAGAATAGTTTCGGATTCTTACTGTTCTTGATATGTCAGATTATATAGCTGTAGCTGAACTTAAGATATTCTTGTAATTGCTGAAAAAAATGTATTTTAGCTCAACTACGGATACTACTTTCCCCATCCTACTGGATAGTGGGATAGGTATTAGCACAGAGAGATACTGGCCGCCTTTCTATTTTCAGGTCTCCAGGAGATTGAAATACAAACATAAACAAATTCATAAAATTCTATTCGAGTATCACAGAGATTTGAGATATTACACAAATTTCTGCTGTTGAAAATCACATGATGGGTACTATCATGTGATTTTCATGCCAAATTATTAAAAATAAATTATTTGAACGTCACAAATAGTGAATTTCTCAGACCCTTGAAAAATATCACCGCTAATCAATTCACAGCCTAATATAATAATAAATAATAAATATTCATTTATTGCAAATAAAGCAAGCCCATCACTAGCACTAGGGGCATAAATTCAGTACGAAGGAGACAAATATAAAAACAAATCCATAGCATATTCTATACATACATTTACAACGAATATGGATTATAATGATCAAAAATATATATTGCAGAATATCACATTTGAGAGAACAAATATAAATACATGTACGTATAATTATAACCCAGTTTAATGTAAAAAATTAAAATGTAAAAAATGTAAAATTACATTAAACTGGGTTATAATTATACGTATTTATATTTGTTCTCTCAACCATGGACCCCAGTACACCAGGCCCATTCGTTACCAACATCACATTTGGCTCTCGGATGTAGTTACTGGGTTGCAGGCAGGCAGCTGTTTGTATTTCTCATAATTTGATTGGAAATGAGACTCCTGTAGGCTTCAGAGTTGAGAAACCTCTTACAATCAATGTTGTGATAGTTTATGAGGTGAAGGGATGCATTGGGGAACATCCTGTCCATTTGTTTTAGTCTGGAGAGTTTGGATTTGAATTGTTGTTGGTTTCTTGAATAGAATGTGAAGGGTCACATTGGCATGCTGCATCTAGTATGCATAAAAGGTTTTGGATCCGTTAATCATAGCAGTGCAGTGAACTTTAGAAATTATCGAAGTCCTCAACCGGAATCGAACCCAGATCCCCTCAAATTGAGTAGTAGATGGGAATGCTTCGTGCCGACTAAGCTTTCTAGGATGGTTTCTTGAAAGCAATAGAATGTTTATTTGTCTGTTACAATATTATATTCATTACAGTTGATGGTTACATGAACATAACAAATAATGTTTATATGACGAGTATATAGACAATTCTCTGGGTAACCGGCGTGTGTTAGGATGCTATTTAGGGACATCCTCAGTTGAGTTGTCTTATGTGCCATTATGGGTTGTTTGTTTGTTGTTTGTTATTTGGATTTTAGGAGCATTAGCAACTAAGGCCATATTGCTCCGGAATATGCGGTGGTCATTCCCTGACCTTTCCGCATCCTCCATATTTGGTGGTGACGGGCTCGAACCCCGGTCTAATCAAGAAGCATGTGCTACGCACTGCTGCTCCTTTCCACCTGGCTACGGAGGCGCCATTATGGGTTGTGTGTGTCTTTATGAGTTGTCTACGGACACCTGTCATTATCGGTCACCTAGAGTCGGCTCTTCTATTTAATACCCACCCTGAAGAAAACGAAGGTGTTGAAAAAGTTTCTCAACTCGGTTATAAATAGAACGGTTACAAACATTGAAATACATTAATAATAACCGTACGCCCTTGGTCTGATGAAACAGCTGTACATTATGGTCAATCGAGCTCAATCAACTACCGAGATTTTTGATCTTTCAAAACCCAAGAAGAAGGCTTTATTTCTAGGATTGTTACTGGTGATATCAGTTCATCACTGGAATCCTGAGAAAAAATGCATTTGAAACAATGAAAGCACACATCGTCACCCCCTCCAAAATGTTCCGTACTGTCGTCAGGTAGGCACAATCTTTTGCAGTTGCGAAGGAAAGTTATTATTCAATTATTTATCAAAATGTACCACGATGAACGGTGATAACCAAGCTCAAATAATGTTTACATTGCGATATTTTATCAAATGTAAACAATGGAGAAAATTTGAAATGGTTATTTTACTTTTTAATAGTAATGCCCGTATTCAAAGTGTAGAGTTGTTCAGAATACTCTTAAATGATGTCATTATGAGTAGGCTAAATCCCCTCCTCTACATCTTCTCAGAGTTCGGCCGTCAGCAACCATTATTTGTTCAGAAATTTGAAAGATAACCTTCCTGGGAGTACAGTTTCAGATGACGATGCTACTGTAAAAGAGGTTGTTAATGGCTCTTTTGAGAAGAAAAATTCGGAATTTTATTGTAGGAAAATTGGAACAAGGAATTGTAGTGCACAGATATCAGAGTGAAAAATAAAATTATAAGTGGAATTGTTTCCACTTATAATTTTATTTTTAAAATTATAAGTTGAAACAAAAGTGAATGTTTAAAATGTTTTACAGGTTGTAAAACCTTTTAAACATTCCATGCAGTTATTTATTTATCCCTCTGTACTGCTCTTTTTAGTTTTATGACAACAACAATTCAACATCAGGCAGTAAATATGATATTCATGGGTTTGGAAAATGGTAGCCATGAATTCAACTATTGTTAACGATAATTATACCAGAACACAATTTTGTTACTTGCTGCTGGTACGCTTCAGCATACTGACACGTACTTTAACCAAGGACCACCGACAAATACAACGACTTAGATCGATGACTGCATGCTCTTTGTGAACAGCACGACAAACAGTAAAAAGAAATTTCCAAACCTATTTTACCAAATATGCATGGGAATGAAAAGAATGGAAAGAAACGATTGATTCTACAAAATAAATGCATGTTTTCTTCTTTATCGGAATTTTCTATGCGTGAATATACGAAAACTAAAAGTTTACGTTATGTTTACCTACGCATCGCAAGTGAAATAAGGACGAACGGATTCAAAGAATGAGGTTCGATTCTTTTTCAACGATTAGGTCCCCCTCGAAGTGTTTCGGGCAAATTCTGTGTTGTATATAAGAGGGCTAACTTTATTTTACTTTACACAAACATGTCACAAATATCGACAAATTATTCCTAGACCAAATCGAATAAAAAATTTCACAGTAACCCACATTATTTCGTTTTCGAAATTACAGTCGCTGCTGCATATTGTGAAATATTTCGAACAAAACAGTTTAATATGCAAAATACCTTTCCATTCAAGTAAAGATAGAATTAAAAGATTCGGAAATAGGAAAATTTTCTAATTGAAAACCACGTGAGTTATTATTATCGAGTGAATTAAATTATCGAGTGAGTTTTATGTATACAAATGTAAAATAAAACTTTTTTTAAAATACAGTGATAAATAAAGTGCAATGTACGTAAAGATTAAAAAAAAAAAAAAATGAAATGAACACAGATAGAAATAAAATATATAGGTAAATGCTAAAAGTGATAAAAGTACTAGAACGATAAAAACAAAATATACACTGAGAAGCTTTTGGAGCAATATTCTCCTTTATAAACTTAAGACAATTCTTGTGCCTAGTCTTTGGATGCTGACCTTTTAATGGTTTGCTTCTGACAGGGATTACAGACGTCGCATCCTTGAATTGTACTTCTCTGTCCTGATACTTCTTCTCGAAGCTCGTCTTAATGCCGCAAGCCAACAATACCATCTGATATCAAGATGGCTTACCAACGTTTCAATATTACAGTGATTAATGATAAACTGACTTCTGTTCAGTGCAAAGAATGTTGCCTGTTTTATAATATACTATAAAATGATTTGTTTACACCTGTATCTTCTTTGTATATTGTGATGTACACGGATGAACCAAAACATTATGACAAACGAGTCATTATTCAAACCAAAGCAACTGCAGGTGAACTACGGCGCGTACGCGGGTCGGGACACGGTATAAAAAACACCTGATACTGAGCTACGTTAATCAGTGTTACTCTTGTTCTTCAGATGGGAAAGGCAGCGGACTTAAGCCAATTTGACAAGGGCCGAATTGTAATGGCCAGACGACTGGGTCAGAGCATATCCGAAACGGTACGGCTGGTGGGATTCTCACAGTCAGCCGTGGTTATTACCTACTAAAAGTGGTCCGAGGACGGAAACCCACGAACCGCCAGCGAGGTGTTGGACGACCATGGCTCATCGATGCTCGAGGTGAGCGAAGGTTCTCCCGAATGGCATGGGGCAACGACTATGGCGCATCTCGCCGGTAATCGGAATGCTAGTGAAGGGAGTAATGTGTCTCAACACACAGTACATCGAACCCTGCTGAAAATAGGGCTGCGTAGCCGCAGGCCACTCCGAGTGACCATGCTAACCACAGTTCACTGGAGAAAGCGCCTACAATGGGCATGCGAGCATCGAAACTGAATCTTCAGTGATTGGAAGAAGGTCGTCTAGTCTGATGAATCACATTTCCTGTAGCACCATGTGGACGGCCGGGAACGTGTGCATTGTTTACCTGGGGAACTGATGGTGCCTGGATGCACCGTGAGATTAAACCAAGCCGGTGGCGGCGGTGTCATGTTTTCGGCGATGTTATGCTGGGATACCAAGTGTCCAGTCATCTATGTGCCAGGCATTCTAACGTTTACCACCTAAAATTAGTAGAAATTGCCCCGCAAATCCCACTCACCCCCTACAACAGATGTTTGGAAACAGGAAAATTCCTTGCGGCCTGGAAAATTGCAAACACCAAGCTAATTCTGAAAAACCCTACTAAGAACCCAGAATGCCCATCCTCATACAGACCCATCACGCTGCTCTCAGTGGTCAGTAAATTATACGAGAGGCTGCTCCACATGCGGATGCAGAACCACAACGAAAAGGCAGACCTGGCAGCTAAAAATCAGTTTGGCTTTAAGCCAGTCTCCTCTACGGTGGATGCCATAGGAGATCTGCTTAGAAAAGCACATGAGTGCAGGAAAAAATATCTATTAGTCATTTCAGTCGATTTCGCCGTGGCATTCGACTCACTTTGGTTGCGGAGCATCCTGAGTAGGCTGAAAGAAGCTGCAGTACCCATCAACTTATACAAAGCAATGGAAGACTACCTTTCAGGCAGAAGAGTGGAAATAAATACAAATTATCAAAAAATCACAAGAAACGTACATAGGGGCTGTCCACAGGGGTCTGTCTTGGGGCCTTTCCTTTGGAACATGGTCTTGTACGATTTCCTGTGCCAGGACTTGGGGCTGACTGAGGCCCAGGCCTTTGCGTACGATCTGATTGTTACTTTTGAGGCAGATTCTAGAGTCCAACTGGAAAACATCGGTAATCAGGCAATGCAGAAATTACAATACTAGGCCACAAAAAGCCAGGTAAAAATTGTACCGATGAAAACTATGTCCATCTTGCTGAAAGGAACTCTTCAGGTACTGTGTCCGCCCCAAATAAAAAGAAATGGCCTGACCATAAAACTCACCAAGCAAATGAAGTACTTAGGAGGTATCTTAGATAATAACCTATCCTTCATACCCCACCTAAAATACATAAGAATGAAAATAAGAATATACTCAACCCTAGTGGCTAGGATTACGAGGAAGGACTGGGGAACGAAAAAACGAACCCTAATGCTATATTATAAGTCAACCTTCATCCCAGCAATAACCTACGCAGCTGCAGTATGGTACATTAAAACATCACTAGTAATCAACAAGAAAATCCTAGACATGACACATAGGACCATCCTATTGACAACCACACGAGCTTGCTGCACAGTAACCACACCTGCACTGCAGGTGCTTGCTGGCATGCTTCCCCTGGATTTAGAAGCTGCGAAAGCTGAAATGCTCTACCTGCACTCAAAGGGAGTAGCCGCAAATCACCAGGACATCACAATCAACCCAGCAAGCAGTCAAAAAACGAAAAGAGCCCAACTATAGACCTACTTCCTTCAAGAGTGGCAGCAAAGATGGACCGAGACGACAAAGGGCGAGATAATTCGCAAATTCTTTCCAGAACTGAACAAAATATACCCAAGGCAACTGGGCTGGTTCTTCCCGGGCTTGCACCTGCCCTCGTTACTCACAGGACATGGACCCTTCAACCAGAAACTGTTTGGCTTTGCCGATGACCCAAATTGCACGTGCGGGGAGGTCGAAAGCTGGGACCACCTGTTTTACGACTGCCCACAATACGAAGATTTCAGATGCAACCTTATCACGAAAATCCATTACCTCCCTAAAGAATTTGAACATCACTTCATTGACACGGAAGAGTAGTAGCGAGCGCTTTCCCAGTACGCACAGGACCTCTTCATAAGGAAATAGGTGTTAATTGCCATATATCGAGACTGATAGTACAGTATCATAAACAAATCGCATAAGACAGAAGCGACTCTTGTAAAAGAAAACTGTAGAAGAAAAGAGAATGAACGGAAAAGAAAGGAATAAAGAAAAGAAAAAGGGAAAAAGAAGAAGAAAAAAAAGGGACCGGGATTGCCACACGAGTGGCCCAACCTGAATCAAGTGGACAAGAATAGAGACAACAAACTGCAGCCTATCCCTCTTCACCTGTAAACGCTACTTCCCGGGGACAATTCTCTCGTCCCCCACCCTCATTTCTACTCTGGTGGGGCATGGGCATGCTCCACTGAAACTTCAGACTGTCTTCCCTATTGGCCCCATACTTCTGTCTTTCTCTCCCAGTCTTCAGCTCCCACCCTATCTTCACGCTAGCGAATCCCCACACACCTCAATTTAAACACATCCAAAATATCCTTGCCCACGTCCCTCGAGCGACATCAACCCTACGATTGACGCTGGTATGTGTATGCACGTTGTGTGTATATATGTATGTGTGTGTATGTATATGTGTATGTGTGTGCTTGTGTATACATGTATATGTATTTGTATGCACATGTATATATATGCAATATAAATACAATATAAGATTTTTTTTATTTATTTGTTTATATATTTATTTATTTTATTTTATTATTATTTTTTATTTTTATTTTTTTTTTAAGTCCTAGACATTGTATATAAAGTGCTTAGCATCATAATACACAGCCATTTCTGAGTAAACAGAACATTTTTAAGGTGGCATCGTTTTAGGTTATATCTCATATTGTGAATACCTTCACAACGAATTGCCATGATATTGCACTACTTCGAATAAGTAACGCTTCACCTAAGGAGAAGACTAATGTTACTTATTCTCAGATAGGTACCACCACCCAGACAGCACCGTTTCAGGGCTATTTATGTATGTGAATATCTACTCGAATATCCACTTGTCCCTATTAGACATAGAAAAGCAAAAAGTAGAGGGAAAGTTATAGTAGGAGTGGAAGAGGAAAAGAAACGGTGTAGAAGAATGAAAGGGACAATAACTCCTTCAACTCACACCACTCAAAAACTCCTCGAATAGGCAACGCTTCCCCAGTGGAGAAGACTGTTGTTACCTATTCTCGGAAACTCCGGACATCATCAGACTCCCCCTGGCGGCACCGTTTCAGGGCTATTTGGCCCTTCTTCAGTGAGTGGGTAGGTACCAAAGTGATGCAATGATGGCAAAAACAGTTATGAAGTATAACTCCACAATATGAGAGATGCCTGATGGTGTATAATGTATTTAGACTAAGGCGCATTTAGGGCTAGAGCCTCAAGCTGCGAACAAATTTAGACTATGTATATAAAGTGCTTAGCATCATAATACACAGCCATTTCTGAGTAAACAGAAAATTTTTAAGGTGGCATCGTTTTAGGTAGTCTAAATAGTCTAAATTTGTTCGCAGCTTGAGGCTCTAGCCCTAAATGCGCCTTAGTCTAAATACATCATACACCATCAGGCATCTCTCATATTGTGGAGTTATACTTCATAACTGTTTTTGCCATCATTGCATCACTTGGGTACCTACCCACTCACTGAAGAAGGGCCAAATAGCCCTGAAACGGTGCTGTCTGGGTGGTGGTACCTATCTGAGAATAAGTAACATTAGTCTTCTCCTTAGGTGAAGCGTTACTTATTCGAAGTAGTGCAATATCATGGCAACTCGTTGTGAAGGTATTCACAATATGAGATATAACCTAAAACGATGCCACCTTAAAAATTTTCTGTTTACTCAGAAATGGCTGTGTATTATGATGCTAAGCACTTTATATACATAGTCTAAATTTGTTCGCAGCGTGAGGCTCTAGCCCTAAATGCGCCTTAGTCTAAATACATCATACACCATCAGGCATCTCTCATATTGTGGAGTTATACTTCATAACTGTTTTTGCCATCATTGCATCACTTGGGTACCTACCCACTCACTGAAGAAGGGCCAAATAGCCCTGAAACGGTGCCGCTAGGGGGAGCTTGATGATGTCCGGAGTTTCCAAGAATAGGTAACAACAGCCTTCTTCACTGGGGAAGCGTTGCCTATTCGAGGAGTTTTTGAGTGGTGTGAGTTGAAGGAGTTACTGTCCCTTTCATTCTTCTACACCGTTTCTTTTGCTCTTCCACTCCTATTATAACTTTCCCTCTATCTTTTTTGCTTTTCTAAGTCTAATAGGGACAAGTGGATATTCGAGTAGATATTCACATACATACATAAATAGCCCTGAAACGGTGGTGGTACCTATCTGAGAATAAGTAACATTAGTCTTCTCCTTAGGTGAAGCGTTACTTATTCGAAGTAGTGCAATATCATGGCAACTCGTTGTGAAGGTATTCACAATATGAGATATAACCTAAAACGATGCCACGTTAAAAATTTTCTGTTTACTCAGAAATGGCTGTGTATTATGATGCTAAGCACTTTATATACATAGTCTAAATTTGTTCGCAGCTTGAGGCTCTAGCCCTAAATGCGCCTTAGTCCTAGACATTGAAATTAGATGGCAGGACCTGCCAGAGTAACTTAAGTCTACTGGGTTCCTGGTCTGCCTCTACGGGGCGAAGGTGGGGCAACGTTGGGCCTCAGCAGGGGTACAGCGGCTAAACGACCAGATGAACAACGGTAGATGACATTACACACCCCAAGATCCACACACTTTTAAATCTCTGACCTTTACAGTGTACTATATCACCTGACAATGTAAATTACGCGGAGATTGGGGAAATCCCTGGTGCCGCTTGACCCTAAACACACTTTACACTTAACTAAGCCCTTCCGTGGCAGGATTGGAGGGTGTAGGCGGCGACTCGGTGTCTCTGCCCCCCATCTGCTAGGTTGACGATCCAGCCACTACACACAACAGAACAATGGCCGGAAGAGAGATGCCATATTACAAGAAGAAATGAAGCGGATAATGTAGGAAACTCCGAACTCCGCTCAGGCAACCCAACACACACACCTAAGCCCTCTTAGCCGCAAACTCGTAACTGCCGAAAACAGCCGCCCGGTTTACTTCATTGACCAAGGAGAACTCAACACTGGACTACTCCGACTCCGAACGTTACACTGCCCAATGTACGGGTAGTACTACGGCCCAGACGACTCAGCAATGCCACAAGAATGGACTTCATGGACAGGACAGCGTTCCCATGTATGACCAAAAACCAACCTGACAACTCTTGGATGGGACGACACTGTCTCAGGAACTGCAATCGAACTTGACCTACTTGATTTGACTATGACATCTGCAGTTTTGCTGCCAGTGCCTTTCTGGCGATCTGTACCGACTCACTTGCTGGGTACCTTTTTTCGGTACCTTTATTCCTTCCCCTGATCGGGGAAGGAATAAAGGTACCGAATAAAGGAATAAAGACATTGGCCAAGAGAATGGGCCTATGTCACCTCCCCTCCCGGCTGCCTCCTTCTTCCTCTGGTGGGGCGTGTCCCAACTGATCTGCCTGGGGTCGCCTCTCTATAGTCCCTATATTTCTGTTTATCTCCCCAAGTCTTCAGTCTCCCCCCATACTCTAACTAAAACGACAGCGTACGCCCTCTAAATTAACAGCCAAATTACTAGGGTTAAAATTCAAACTTCACTCTTATTAAACCATTTCGGCTTAATCAAACTCTAGTGCTTATCCTTTTTTTTTTTTTTTTTTTTTTACAATAGGCCCTTGCCACTGAAATATTCGGAAACTAGGTGGCAGGGCCTGCCAGAGTACGAAATACAATCTACTGGGTACCTGACCTGCCTCCTCGTGGCAAAGTGTGTGCAACGGTCGGTCCCATTAGGGGCCTAACGGCTAAATGGTCAGAAGATACAACGCACCACGACATTACACTACAGAACAATACCCATATACTTTTTAAATCTCTGGCCTCCACAGAGTACTGTGTTTCATAAACAATGCATACAATGTGGAGATGGGGGAACCCCTGGTGCCGTTAGACCTAAAATACTTTACACTTTATCCAAACATCATTGCTGACCAGGTACACTCTTTCATGGCAACGGTCTTACCCTCTGGCAGTGCCGTCTTTCAGCAGGATAATGCTTCATGTCACACCTCCCAGATTGTTCGAGACTGGTTTTCTGAACATGAGGAAGACTTCCAGGTATTGCCCTGGCCTCCAAATTCCCGAGACATCAATCCCATCGAGCATCTGTGGTTTGGGTGGAACAGCAACTCCGATCTGTGTCGTCTCAACCACGGACCTTACAGCAGTTAAAGGATCTGCTGGTTACGTGTTTGTACCTGATACCACAAGAGACATTTAGAAATCTTATAGTGTCCATGTCTCGCCGGGTACAAGCTGTTTTGGCTGCACGTGGAGTACCAACATCATGTTAGGTAGGTGGTCATAATGTTTTGGCTCACCGGTGTATATAATTGTATTATCCTTTGAGTTTTGAGCTGTAATTACTTTTATGAGTCCATGTATGTATTTCGTCATGTTTGTTTTATCAATGTTCTCTATTTATTATATTATATTATCATTGTTAACCTCTGGCCTGGTGGCCGAGAAGGGCAATATTGCAATGTACCGATCATCATGGCCGTCATTCAGAGTAGCTACGTATTCTGGAGCTCCTAAATGTTGAGTTATTTTAATGTGTTTAAAGTGTTTTCTTCCACAGGAAAAGTGTACCAGATCAAAGAACTTCGCATAAGGATTACGTGGGTGAGAAAGTTTTGTTATTACGAGGGTTTTCTTGTCTGTACTCTCTCGTCATCTACATAATCCCTTTAGGCTTAGCATTCTGCTAAGGCTAAACGTGTTAGACGTGTTTGATTCAGCTTCTGCTTTCTAGTGATTTTAAGCAGTTTTTAAAAGGCATCTTTATAAAATCTGTGTTCTGAACATGTTCCTTAAATGACTATCAAGCAGCTTAGATGGTTTTTATGAAGTCTTCATCAAGATAAGTACTATTTATTTAAGCTTAAATTTTTAGTGTGCAACGTTACTCTGAGCCTTGTTTTGCATAGCTACAAATAGCAATGTTATTGACTTTTGACCTGAAGTTCTTACCTTGATGCAAAGCTCTTCGTGATTTTGGTAGTGTTCCTGCTTTTGTAAAGTCCTGCAGCCCTCTAACAATTTTTCAGTTAGCTACTCCCACGTCCGAACTGTCTTCTCCAGGCTTAATACTCTTCTCTTCGATTCCTGCTGTGTCAATAACGGCTCACTTGCTTATTTGTTTCATTCTGTTTGCTGATATTTAGTGTGTTGATTTATCACACACATTTAACCCCTGGCACCACCATGCCGTGACGAGAACTAATTGTATGTCTATCATTGCTGCAATTAAAGATTCTATTCTATTTAAAGCCATTCTCAACTCTTCAACATGCCACCTAAAAAAGCGGTTTCATGCAATATATGTCAAAAAACAGTACGAAATTGGGTTATCTGCAAGGGAATTTGCAGTATGTATTTTTGTGATGCGTGTTCATTAATAAAGAACTTTTCTAAATCCAGTAATTTAAAAAACAAATTCAGATGCCCTTCATGCAAAAGTGCTAACAAGAGAAGTGCAAACTTACAGTCTCCTAGTCAGCATAAGCTGGATTCCCAGGATACCCCAACAGATGCTGATCTCCTCAGCAACGTTGACCATCCCTCGTCTCCCCCCGTCAATATAGTTCAATCTCCTAAGCCCTCAGACCATACAAGGAAGTCAACTAAAGATGCCTCCGCCCAAACGGATGACGCTTCCTCTCTGTCCCCCCTGCCTTCAACAGCACCAAACAATGATCGCCCATTTGCTTCCCCGGAACAAATGCTGAGGAAACAATTTAGAGAAAATGAAGATATTAAACAGCGTCTTTTTCGAATTGAAGATCAGCAATGTAAATTCTACCACCTGCTTCTCGAACTAAAGGCTATGCTCGAAAGCCATCCAGTGCCTCACCCTTCTTTTCATCAGGCTTCTGCAGTTCCAGTCCTCAGTCCAGATGCTGAAGAATTTGTTCCAGAAAAAACAGCTGCGCGACCCCAAAAATCAAGCTCTAGCTCTCTTTCTGTCCGAGAACACAATCGTGCTTCCTCGCAACGCGTTGACACAGGCAGACAACCGATATCTACAACTATTAGTAATCAACAAAAACCGAGCAATCTGTATGTGCACTGTCAAAATGATTGCTCTGAGCAATATCCTGAAGTGCCTTCCCATAATGGCTTGCTTACAAACTCTCCAGGTTTTAAGTTTCCCCGCAGAAACAGCAGATATGCAAGCATAATAGGAACATGAAATATGCAGTCCTGTATTAAAATTAGAAACAGAAATAGTTCGACGCCTAGAAGTAGTAACATTTTTGTTAGGCTAGACCCCAATACTACTTCCCAGCACATGGACAGCTACTATTAGAACTAGAAATTCCAGGTAGGGCGTTCAAAATAAGAACGAAATATCCCACATATTCATCATTTAGAATTGAGCTAAAGAATTGTGACCAACAACAATATCTAAATCCTGATATCTGGCCAAATGGTCTACTCGTCATGCCATTTTATGGAGCTATTGGAGGATCGGTCAACAACTCTAGTGAAAAGGTACTAAAACCAGACAAACAATTCTACAGCCTAGATTTCACACTTGTGAAAAGGAAGGCTAAATTCAAATTTTTTTATTTTATTTCGTTTTATATTTTTTATTACATTTTTATTTTACCTGCACTCTTTTTTATTACAAACTGCACCACGGGTAATTTTTTTTTCTCTCTCTTCCCTGTGGAATGGGACCCCAGAGGTTCCTGGTCCACCTGCTGACAACACCAGATGGGTCGGAGTCTCTTTCGAGACGGTATGTGTTTTACTGTGACTGGCCCACCTTCTCGTGGTGTGGACGAGTACCCAGAATCATCTTTCCAGGTGACTGATGCATCTGGGTAGCTAAGAGTCCAGAACATAACAGAACACGCACGTAGTACACACGAACCTGCGTCACACACATATCTGGCCCATTTGTAGTGATGCTGTTCTTCACAGAGATACGAGGCGGAGTTGAATAAACGTTCCAGGTGCCGCCCTTACACATGTCCATGTTGGCATACTGGCTTTCTGCATACTTAGGTAACCAAACGGGAACTAGCGCGCTGAACATCTAGAAATGGGCGAGCACGATCCGCCTCTAACTCCACAGTTAAAGAGATATAAGAAGATAAGCAATTGCGACACTGATACATTCCATATATCTTCGCCACAGCCTAACTGGCACCGGCAAATTTAAAAATAAGTCTTCCTCCAAGGGCTCTATGGCAATATGGAAACTCTGACTGGAGCACCCGTAACTGTACGCTGAATTTTCCAGTACAAGGATTCACCGAACACGATTGTGCAATCAGATAAACAAAATTTTAATGCATTAAATATATCATTTACAGGAAGAGAGAGTCCTTTCCTTCAGCGGGGAATCCCTGTCCAACAGTCGCCTACCGAAAACAATTGGAATAGATGAAAATGTGGATAGCCCGTAGAAGGAAACCATGACCTCGTCCTCCAGGATGTTAAAACCCTTAATGATCTGCAGGAAATGAGCGCTATTACTGACAACATCAGATTGTTTTACCAATGAGTTGTGAGAGCAATCCAGCAATGTGCTTGGAAAGCTTATACGTATATCAGGATGCTATAACAAGAAACAATCGGACGCAAGGGAATGCACAGTTTTTGAGTTTTGAACTGGGAAAGCCGTCTCGTGAAGCTTACAGCGAACAGATGTACTAATTTTCTTATCAATCAACCACGCATAAACTTGTCTACCTTGTATTCTAATCTCTTAAGAACTTTAATGGAGGAATCCTCAATACCTTCATAAATCTGTTAATACTGGAACAAATGGAAATGTCAATTCGTTCAACACCACAGTAGACCGATATTTTTCCACCGATAAGGCAAAAATACCGCAGACCCTACACAGAAACATAAGGGCTTTTTGTTGAACACGGTCCGAATCCTGATGAAACATTGTGTATGTTCTTCGCAAACATACTGTATACCACCTGCAGTGCTGATAATATTTAATTAAAGGCTTGTGAACGATTTGTAGAACCCGGAAAAGTAACAAGCGATGATGTCAGTATTCATATTATCTTTGAAATATGAAGAGAGTGATTACTTAAGAAAATAATATAATATATCCTGTTTAGAAGTGAAAGGGCAAAACGTTGTTGTCGTACAACAACAACATTTTTGTTGTTTGGATTTTTGTATTTTTAGGAGCAATAACGAATAAGAGCACAACGTAAAGTCCGTTAACACATTATTGCATGCAGCTTTGCTAGGTTTAATTTTTGTTCAACCGTTTTGACTCCCTCTATTCGGAAAAGTCATTTACAAGCATTGGTTTGTTTATTCGGTTAGTTTGTACTTTAATTCTTAGAGAAAAAAAAAAAAATGAAAATTCTAATCGCGCACATAAGCCCAGTAATAACACTAAAGTAATTTTAGGAATTAGTACTTTAATTAACAAGAACTGTATAGAATTTGGAAAGGTGTATGTGGGGGTGGCATTTCTGATTCACATCTGCGCTCATGCCTTGGAACTATTCTGCATTGTCCGGAGTATGGTGTGTGTGTGTGTGTGTTTCGACGCCATCTTTAGACCGATGAGTATTGATTCGTATTTTGATTAATTTCAATATATAAAGTTCCCTCGAGTAAAACTTTTCTTCCTTGAAAGAAGTGCGGCAAACTTTTATGACTTTTCTTTCTCATGAATTGCTTTTAACGGATTTTTTCCTCTGCTTTTATTTCCCTTCTTCTCCTTCATTTAAATTTCCTTCTCATTTGCTATGCACGTACAGAGGTTATTTCTCTCTCTGATCCTCTTTTAATTTCTGCTCTTTAATAAAACCAACTCCACAGAGATTAAAATTTAATCAAGATTTAATTAAAACACTGTTGCTTCTTCCTGTCCCCTGACGTCATTACTTGCTTGGTTTTTAATGACTTTATTATGATCCCCGTTTCCGTCTTGGATAATTTCAAAGCGACAGCATGTTGTCCTAATCAAGTTAAGGCAATTAGAATATTTAAAAACATCGTTATCGGTATTAAAAAGAACTTGTTTTTTTACTAGAAATAAATACTGTTTCTGAAAATAGAGAAATTTTCATTATAAAAAAGATGACCGGATCCACTTTGTATTACGCCGTAGAAGGCAGAAAAGCAAATCGCTGTCATGCAATACTAACATAAAAACATAACACAGAATTAACAATCTACGGTTTTTTGAGCATAATAATATTTACTCAACTTAATATAAATTACCTGCAACTTCTTTTTGACCATCTTTCGTATATTCTTTATCCTTATGCGAAGGAAAATGTATGGTGAGATGAGGGAGGGAGAATACCATGTCTCTGACTAGATGAGTATATTGTGATCAATCGTTTGATGTGCTTCAGTTCGGATTTTTTGATGATTGAAGGAAAGCACTGAAAGCATTAAAATAAGGGCTGAGTTGGTTGGCCTCAAGTGAAGTACGAAGTTCATTCGCCTGTAAATAGATAACCTTACCCTAGAACGTATGCAAATACAGACACAATACACTGAAATAAAAAAAAAATACAAAATTAAAGACAGCACTGATTGATTCATTGGACATATTAATCCATATTTGGCTATGTGAAAAGTCAAAAAGTCAATCCGTACTAATCCATATTTGGCTATGTGTCCGTATTAATTCATATGCCCATACGTTTGCCATATTTAGCTGCTGGTATTTGTAAGCCATGATCCCCAGTAATTTCAAATATCGTGATATTATTGTTGTAACTCTAGAATTATACTCTCCGACATAAGTCTCTTCTTGCTATGATTTTTATGGGTGTGAAATTTTAAATCTTGCTGTTTCGATCTGCCTTAGATTTCCTTATTTACTTGAATATTGCATTTGAATTGGTCATATAGGCATAGCAGATGTACGTAAAATCAAACTTTTCCTGCACCATAATCAACTATTTATAATTCTATCCTCACTATTGAATCTTAATCCAACTGAGCAATATGAAGAATCTTAAGCCAACTGAGCAATATGAAGAATCGTAAGCCAACTGAGCAATATGAAGAACTTAAGCCAACTGAGCAATATGAAGAATCTTAAGGCTTCTGAGAAGCTTAAGATTTTTAAACATCTCTATTCATACAAAATTCTTCGATTACTGTTGTGATTCTTTCAATGTGTATGGGTGTTTTCGGGTTGGCCAATTCATTCTTTTGAAGCATAGGACTATTATGCTCTGCCTTCTCTGATCCTTATCCTTCCTAGATTTAAATTCCCCCACTAATACCCAATCTATTATCTGTAATCAGTACAAATTGATCCCTTCTTTAATGATGGTCCTCGTTGGTAGCACAGTAGTTAATCATTGTCTTCCTCATTCCGTGTGGTAAAGCCCGGTTCGAATCCAGTCAATGACAAGAAACTCATTTTTCCCATTTTAGGAGACAGAAGTTTCTGTGACAATGGAAACAAGGAAAATTTCATTATAAACCCATACTTCTGCAGCACAGAGAAGCAGAGAATACAATACAAATCTTATACACATGCTTGGTGATCTTTTATACAGAATTAGATCTTTCTTGGCTGTCAATCGAAGACATGTGGCTCTAGATGTAAGCTTTCTATATAAGATTCGAAGTGGATCTTGGTCAATAACCATTTCCAAGTCGGAGTGAGTTATGAAAGCTAGGATCGCAACACCACTGAATGTCAGGACCATTACTGGGATTGAATTTAGGGTAAAATACCATAAGCTTTGTTCTTTTTGGTGCAGTGAAAAGGGATTTATGAACAAACCGTACTGTTGAAGGTATGAGCATATTTTGAATGCCATATTATTAAAAATGACATGTAATGATTTCCTTGCCGACGTTATTAAGATAAATGGGAGCCAGAAATTTTTTCCTCCGCATAAGTAGTGATATTCTACGGTTGAGAAGTGCAATGACAGTTGTAATAATAATAATAATCCAGATAGAACTCTACCTTAGGAAACAACGACAGAGATAGTGAGATTTCTTGCGAGTTTGTCTACACGTGTTGACCTGTATTACATTAATTATGAAAAAGCAATTCAAGGAAACAGAATCAGAGCTCGTAAAATTGTTTATATTGACGCTATTCTGAAATTATGACTTATTCGCTTGGTCAATGAAAATGTTATTGTTTATCTTTGAAAGAGGTATTACGGGACGTTTATATAGGTTGTATAAAAATTAACAAAAAATTTCACATTACAGAAGTTGATACAAGATGTTCGAAAATATGGTCACATGACATCGGTACGGCGTATGATCCACTCCAACTGCTAAACAGGCCTGGCGGCGGTAAACCATGTTCGATATAAGGGTGCCTAGAAGATTCTTTGGCAACAAAACCCATTCTTCCACTAGCACAGACCTTGGGTCATCAAGTGACAGGGAAGTTGGCTATCGGCGTGAAGGAAGCACCCAAGAGCGTCCCACACATGTTCGATCGGATTTAAGTCTAGTAAGGGTGCTGGCCACGGCAGTCTTTGGATATTTTCATTTTCAAGATATTCCTCCACCACCTGAGCTCTACGAGGGGGAATCAAAACGTTCATTCCCTGACTTAGATAAACATCATTCGGAAAATGCCGTTTTTAATATAGGTTTGAATATACATTTTATACATATTCAGTAACTAACATGTGAAATTTCATTACCGTAGGTGATCATACACCAGAGGTGGAGCCCGGAATCTGAGGAAGGTAGGAAAGAAGCTATGGTTGACAAAGTGGAGTATCGAGCAGTGATCAAGTTCCTGCATTTGCAAGGCAAAAAGCTTAGGAAATTGACGAAGAAATGAAAGCTGTGTATGGGCAGAATTGTCCATCCTGACACTGTAAAAAAGTGGAAACGGGAGTTCCAGTGCGGTCGTACAAGTGTCTTTGACGAGCCAAAAGAAGAAAGGCCATCAACATCCAAAGACAGTGAGACGATTGCAAAAGTTAAACATCCGGTGTTGAGTGATAGACGTGTGACAATTCATTTTTAATCGCAAATGCAGTGGGAATTAGTTATGGGCCTACCCACAGCATTTTACATGACCATCTGCGCACTGTCTAAAGTCTCCGCACAATGTGTTTCGCAGTTGCTGATTCCTTTGCAGAAGTAATGTCGAATGTAATGGTCTCGCCATTTGTTGGATTTGTGTACTCAAAAAAAAAAAAAAAAAATAATAATAATAAAACAATAAAAAATAATAATAAATAAATAAATAAATAATAAATAAATAAATAATAAAATAATAAAAAAAAAATAAAAAAATATATATTAAAAAAAAATGTGGGGGGGGAGAAAACAGAGCAGGAGTACAAGTTCTGTTCCTTCTAACTTGTACTCCTGCTCTGTTTCCCCCCCCCCACTTTTTTTAATATATATATTTTTTATTTATTTATTTTTTTTATTATTTTATTATTTTTTTATTTATTTATTTATTATTTATTTATTTATTTATTTTATTTTTTTATTTATTTATTTATTATTTATTTATTAATTAATTTAATTTTTTTCACTTGACCTTTGTCAGGAAGCTTAAGCAACCCTGGCAAAGGCCAGCCAGAGTATAATGGCTCACCTCCCAGTGGTGGTGGCGGGCAACGTGGGGTCCCACTAGGAGCTCTGCGGCCAAGCAGCCAGAGACACAACAACAAAACATAACACTACTCTGACAAAGACCAGCCATTACACTTTTTCTGGCTTTTACAGAGATTCTGTACTTCTTCACAAAGTACTATGGTGCAGATGTGGGAAACCACAGGTGGCGCCTTTCACAAAACACTATGCCACTATGTTAGATTTGTGTAATGCGGATGTGAGAACCTTTTCCTGACGTAGCACCGTCAGACTTCTTTTTTCGAGAAATGAAGAAACCATTGCGTCGACGCCGCTTTGATTCGTCTCAGGAAGTCATCAATGAAGTGGAATCATGATTTCAGGCAAAAGGTGCGGACTTCTATAATCAAGGCTTTACAACTGATCTATAGATGGGAGAAATGTGTTACTATACATGAAGAGTACATAGAAAAGGATTAAAGTTCTTGTGAAGTTTCAGCTATCTAGGGCTATCATATGTAGGTAAGAGTACGAATTTTTGATATCCTCTCGTATGTGCAGTGGATTTGTCGTGCATGAAAATAAAATCTGGGCCAACCAAACCCCTAAAAGTCGCACATAGGGTATAAAGATATGTTGCGGGTATCTCTGCGCGCGCAGTTACAGTACTCTTTTAAAATCACGAAGAGGGGGTGCGGCTGTTAATCATTATTCTGCCCCACACTAGAGCACTGACTCCCCCGTAAGTGTACTTTCTCTGATGTTGGAGGGATGGTATCGCATTTCTCGTTTTCTCCAGATGAAATAACGTCTGGAATCTGTTTGTAGACTCAAACGGAACACATCAGAGAATAGAACACTGAAATGGCACCACTTTTGACGAGCTCTGCGGTGGTTTGGGGTTAATGGTTTACAAACCACTGGCTTTCTTGCGTAGAGTCCACTTGAATTAAGCCTTCTTAACACAGCTCGGTTGGAAATGTTTTCAGCGGTGGCTGCAGCAACCAACCTCAAGAATCCGTTCATGACAAGAAATAGTAGGGTTCCGTCTTGCTGTTAGAGCCAGATAGCAGTCTGTTCTAGTTGACGTAGTCCTCGGGCGACCTTCGCCAGCTCTTCTTATAATGGTTCCAGTCTCCTGAAACTGCTTCCATAATGCTCAGACGACGCTGCGTGACACATTAAGCCAACATCCACCTGCGACTGCCCGGCTTCAAGTCGTGCAACCGCCTGTCATCTCAAAGAATCATCTGAACGACGATGACTTGCCATCTTTAGTACTGGAGATGTGGTTATTCCTCTGAGAAAGTCAAAAAATGGGAATGTAGTGATGTGGTTGCAACCCGTGTTTTTATAGGCATGAATAATTTGTGGCTCTGTAAGGTGGTAGATCGATTTCTATTAGCTACTTGGAATTTTCATGCTAGGATGCCTATTACATCAAATATTCGCCTTTGCTCGCACAATAAAATATTCATGAAAAATAATTTTGTTCTGTTAATTTTGTTAATTTTGTCGAGTAGTATATTATTAAAAGTTGAACGGTGGACATTGTTGAAGAGCAGAAATAAAAGTAATCCAATATTTCTTAATGGTTCTCTTACTATCAGAAAGCATTTTATATTTGAAACAATTTAGATATAATTCATTATATAAGTGGTAAAGACAATTTTCTGTTAATTTGAATAACGTTAATGATCTAGGAGCAGTAGTAGTCTACAGGTACCTTTACATAAAAGAACATAGTTAACTGTAATCTTTCCAAACTTAGCTCTGCTACTTGATCACAAACAAGAATTTGCCGCTTACATGCTCATCTACGACAATACTTCGACTACCAGAGAAGGTAGTCGAAGTATTGTCGTATTTTCCCTCAGCATGAATTGTTGAGGAGGCTTCCACCCTGCAGTGGGTTGATAATGGCTGCACTTTACTTTACTTTTTACCAGAGAAGAGCGAATCGCTTTATTGAGGATATTCCTGAGTCCTTTATTGGCATAAGAATATCACAAATATTGCTTTATCAACCTCGAAAAAAAAATCTATGCTGTCTATTTGACTCTCGTTACTATTTCTTATAAACAGATTGCAGCTCTATAAATAACAAATCCGCCCTACCATGGAATCAAATTCTACATCAGGGGTAGCGTGTCGCTCCCAAAAATATATTCATCTAATCCTTAAGTAAGTTCGCGAGAGTAGCTGTTTGTTTGTTTGTTATTTGCTTTTTAGGAGTATTAGCAACTAAGGCCATATTGCTCCGCGATATGCGGTGGTCATTCCCTGACCTTTCCGCATCCTCCGCATTTGGTGGTGACGGGCTCGAACCCCGGTCTAATCAAGAAGCGTGTGCTACGCTTCTGCACTGCTGCTCCTTCCCACCTGGCTGCGGAGGCGCCGCGAGAGTAGAACAGTGGTTATAATCACTGTTCTGCCCACACCCGGTGGAGTGCAAAGGGCGCAGTTTCGAATCCAGTTAATGAGGCAATGTACTTTTATGCGACTTTTTTTCATTTCGTTGCTCAGTTAGTCAGTCTCAGGAGTGGATAGCAAGATTTTTTCCTCGAGAAACTGTGGTTTTACTCCCAGCAAAACAGGCACTTCGACCATAGAACATATGCAATTTATGGACAAAGTACACACAGATGAATTAGTTCGAGAGTGGCCCTACTACGACACTTTACTTTAATCCTAAAGTAGCGTTATTTTTTCTTTCAAATTCCCATCAACTGATAGGAACCCGTTCACACTTCCACGTCAAACTCACTGATTTAACTTTTATATTCTTCATTTTTCCTTCCACTTTTATTCATTGGAAAATATTCCTTTTTATGTGTTTCCTGAAAATTTTCAGGAAACACAACTTTTCTAAAATAATTTCTCTTCTAAATAATTTTATAATTTTTAATTTAAAATCTAATTTATAATTTAAATAATTTAATAATAGTTTAAAGAAATTAAAGTACAACATGATGAAATATACGAGCATGGGCTACGTTACCATATGTGCCAAAAACCTTTCGGTTTTGGGGTTAGCATTAAACAACATCTCTCTTTTTGTGTTTTCATTGAGATTATGAAATAATATCCAGTGTTTCAGGCCTTATATCACTCAAATTACTTGTCGAAAAGTATCAAAATTTTGGAATATTCCTGTATTCGAGATAAAGGTAAAAAAAAAAAAAAAATATATATATATATATATATATATATATAAAGGTAAACTGAAGCCATCATCAATCCACTTCAATGTTTTGTGTTGAGGAAAATGGACCATAAACTGCCACACTATCTAGTTCGGTTGCCAGATCGACCGTATTTAGCAGTCAGGCGCTTAAACCCCAGTCTACTCAAAGAGCGTGAGTTATTGCACTTCCGCTCCAGATCACGCGGTTACGGAGGCCATCTATTTGAGATGTCCGATATTAAATTTTCAAACTGAATTGCCTCCAATTTGTGACACTATATGCGGGATGACTGCTATTACAATAAATAAACAAACTGACACAAAAATTACAGCAAAATAAAAATCTTGCTAGTAGACTTTACAGTATTCCTTCAATATGATGTCGACCACTAACGTCTATAATATGCATTTAGCTTGAAATGTTTGCTATATCTTTAATTAAAGCCGCTTTCACTTCTAATCCTGTTGAGAGGATTCCAATATAAAATTTATGTATCTATAGAACCAAATACCAACTGGTGCCAAGTCGGACGACACAGAATACTTATATTAGAAAATTTCTCAGCCAGGAATACTGGTTGCTCCGGTGGTTAAATAGGATTGCCGTTAAGCCCTTCAAAATTTCGAAATCCATACTGTACGCAAACTTGAACACAGCTCCGTGGATTCAGATGATCACAATACGAAACATCTGCACTCTGGCACAACTTCTGACTGGGAGTTTAGATGCCCCTCAAATTGAAAATCTTGTAGTAAGGCCCCGCCCTGGAGCCCACTTCCACAACCCTCATAGTCTCCGAAGCGCTCTCAATAACACGGCTGGATTAAGGCGAATGTTTCCCGCCAAAACTTTGGAGCTGTTTAGAGACCTCAAAATAGACCCGGACAGGTACTGTCATGAGAAAACTTACAGGAAGCTCATTGCAGTGGATCTGTATACGAAACTACAAATATGATGAAGAACGAACGTAATTCGAGAAAGACTTCAAGTGCCCTGGAATTCATAAAAATCTTAAATGAACTACATTTTGTGTTTCCAAAAGACTCTTATAAGACTAAGGGTATTCTTTTTGTTCAGAGAATGAAAATGGGGACCAATTCATTGTGTAAATGACCATGTCATTTTTCTATGTATGTATAATGTTTTGTAATTTTTCTATGCATGTATGATTTCTATATCTGTGTAATTTTTGCTCTATATTTATATACCTTATTTTTGTTGATATATTTTCCTATGTTACGTTCTAATAAGTTTATTTGGATGTATGTATGAGCCACCCTCCTAGATAATTTCTGTACAGGGGTGTTTGTTGAATTAACTGATAATAAAAATAATAATACAAACTCAGGAGATGTTTTTTTTTTTTTGTTGACGCCACCTGAAGGAGTGAAGTATGATTCGTCTATTGATTGTATTCAACTTTGTTGGGCGATTCCTCGTCCTCTTACAATATAGCAAGAAATTTCGGTGCAAAGCCAGGACGAAAGCCTCGAAAAGTTTGAACCTTGGAGATGTTATATGTTGCACGCACCCTATCACAGGTGCAACAAAAGGCCTATTTCTGGAAACATGGATCACAGCAGAGTTATGCACACGTAGATATTCCGTAACCCAGCTTCATAATTACGTCCCTGCATGTACTGATCTTTCAGTAACTCAGCACATTTCACCGATGCCACGGGGGATGACTGATTTGCTCTTGGAGAATGTTATTAAATAATTCTCCTGCACTGTAAATTATCCTACAATGGATTGCACAACTGACATTGTGAAAATCTGATATCGGCTATCCTGGGCGCAGGCCTATGGTAGGAATGTTCCAAAATTTAACTCTTTCCAAGAAGTATGTCGGGTAAAATAAGCTAACAAAAGCCAAAAGTTATTCTATAATCAACCTGTATTTTTAATTTCAGATCGTACCATGCCTAGCAATAAAATTTATTTCATTACTTATTCGAAAATTGGAAATGATTTTAAATGACTTGATCATTAGTGTTTATCAATTATTATTATTTTATTTATTTATTTTTTTTTTTGAGAGTTTCTTTTTCAAGTCGTACCCGTAACACGGCTCGCTATTTTTATTGATTAGCCCATTTAGAAAACATGTGCACATAAAAATACTATTTTATTAGCCTGATTTGTATTCAAAATTCGCTATCCTGTTTGTTTGTTCAAATATGATAAATTTCATTCTTTCTTTCTTTTTTAAAACAAGACAGTAACAGTTAATGAACCATGAAACGTAATTCCTTATGACAATATTTCAGCATTTCGTAATCTCATAAATGTTATCGATTTCTTTTCAAAATTAAACTAAAGTGAAAAAAAAAAAAAAAAAAAACCTAACTTTGCTTACTCTGGCGTAACTGAGAAATTTTTCTGGTAGTAGAAAGGCGCAGTGATGACATCTGATCAGGGAAGGTGTCGGTCACACTTCAACTGGTCAAGGAAACTGCAAGTCGCTTGGATAATCAACTTAGGCTGTTCCGATGAAAGCATTCTATCTGTCTAAAACCCAATAGAGAGTTCCTCTGACCAAAAGGTTTATCAGGAAATTAAGATCGATTTACAGCAAGAAGAAAAAGAAAGTCAACACCGCACACCGTTTAGTGCGAAGAAGAGGAAGAGCGTAGAAATCAGGAGCGGTAAAATGGAATTACAGCCGGGAAGGAGTACAGTGCAGTGCAGTCGACAGAGTGGTACGTTATTGCTCTTTTAGTAGCAGACTTTGGAACATAACTTATCTCCTGAGGATAGCAGCACATCTTAACATAGTATCGCCTGTCCTAACCGCGGAATTTTCTGGAAAAATAAGCTTGTAATTGCTGCACCATGTAATAAGAAGAGTGATGTGCACTGACATTTAGAAAGTTTCATGATTTTTACATTACATATTTTGCAACTTGTAATTTTGGGAAGAGTGCACAGATTTCCCCAAATAACGCTTATTATGGTTTACTGCAAATGCTCCAACTCAAAACCATGGTTACACTTAGATATTCATCCTTCCTTTAGAGACATGTCGTTATCTGGCATAATGGAAACTGAGTTATGTACAACTGATAATCTCTAGACGGAAAACACCGTCCTTGATAATGTTATTGATTTCTCTTTAAATCACTTACATCAGAACATGCCATTCAACCGGTGGTGCACGTACTCATAGGATTGCGGAAAGTCCTTTCCAGAGGCATGGAACACTGAAATATTAAAGCAGATTTTTTTTTCTTTTCACGTAAACAACTTAATTTATTTTCACGTCAAATAACATCATTTTGTGGTGAAATAAGGTTTCATAAAATCCTATATAATGTGCTGTATAATTTTGTCCATAAAATTCCATTACCTAAGGAATTTCTATATATCAATCTCCAATAAGTAGTTAAGCATGTATGAGTACTTTTTTTCTCTAAATATTCACAAAATATGCATTTTGTGAAGATTCAGATATGTATTGATTTGAATGTATGTGTCTCCTATTTTTCCTATTTGCAAAAAGAAATAAAGCAAGAGTTAGTTAATTGTACACATTAATTGACTCTTGTTTTGACTAAAAGTCGTCTTTATGGCTACACTACGAAGGAGTTTACTGACATATGGGTTAGTGCAATCGTATAATTTTTATGCGCAGTAAACTGCCAAGGTTGAATTGGCATCGTTTTCATTATATCTCATGTTGTGAATGCCTTCACAGCGGGTTGCCACGATATTACACTACCTCAAATAAGTAATGGAGAAGATTGCTTCACCAATGGAGAAGAATATTGTTACTTATTCTCGGCGGATATCACCGATATTGTGGAGTTATACTTCATAATTGGTGTCACTGTTGTAACACCAGTTTACCTGCCCGCCGACGAAAAGCCAAAACGGCATGAAACGATACCGTTTGGGTGGTGGTATCCGCCGAGAATAAGTAACAAGTCTTCTCCATAGGTGAACCGTTACCTATTTGTGGTAGTGCAATATCATGGAAACTCATTGTGAAGGTATTCACAATATGAAATGTAATCAAAACGATGCCAATTCATCTATCTTGATAGTTTACTGCGTATAGAAATGATGTGATTGCCCTAACCCATATATCAGTGAACTCTTATTTTGTAACGCGTTTGAAATGCTTTACATTTCAAGCACGTTAGCAAATAATAATAATTCATGATTAATAAAAAAAAAAAAATCAAGCAAAAAGCAACGACTTTTATGCGCGAACCAGAATATTTCATTTCTGCACATTCTCCGCATTGCCCACTCCTTCCTCCAATCAGGACATAGCAACAAACAATACTCAGTGCTTTAGCTGTAATATACCAGAGGGGTAACAAAAAGTTTTCACCCTGACCTAGATAAAACATCAGTAGAAAGATGGCGTTTTTAATATACGTAATCTACATATTCAATAACTAACATGTGAAATTTCATTACCGTAGGTGATTGTACACCAGAGGTGGAGCCCGAAATCTGAGGAAGGACGCCACGGTTGACAAAGTGGACTATCAAGTAGTGATAAATTTCCTGCATTTGCAGGGCAAGAAAGCTCAGGAAATTGACGAAGAAATTAAAGCGGTGTATGGGCAGAATTGTCCATCCTATAATACTGTAAAAAAGTGGAAACGGGAGTGTCAGTGCGGTCGTACAAGTGTCTTTGACGAGCCAAGAGAAGGAAGGCCATCAACCTCCACAGACAGTTAGACGGTTGCAAAGATTGAACAGCTGGTGCTGAGTGACAGACGTGTGACAATTTATTTCATCGCAAATGCAGTGGGAATTAGTTATGGGTCTTCCCACACCATGTTACAAGACCGAAAGAAAACCAAAAACGAAACTATTAATTTTAGGCCACCCGAATAATTAAATTCATCTGCCGTGCTGAATGTCTTATGTCTGTTAATTGCGTGTGTTCTATGGTCCATTTGTCTGTTTTGCTGAACGAAAAATCCCAGTTTCTGGGGGGGGGGGGACCTTGCTATTGAAAAAAAGCCCATTAAAGTTCCTCACGTCATTCACGGGATTCGAACCCCTGGCCTTTTACACCCAGGGTTGGGAGGACCGTGACGATACCACTGTGCTACCCGCGCAGACCATTTTACATGACCATCTGCACATGTCTAAGGTCTCCGCACGATGGGTTCCAAGATTGCTGACGCCTTTGCAGAAGCAAATGCGTCTTGCATTGTTGAATGCAATATTCTCGCCAATTGTTTTTATTTGTGTAATGCGGATGTTAAGAACTTTTTGATCGATTGGTGGCAAATAACGAATGCTGGGTGTATTAGTATGATCCGAGGACTAAAGACATGGCAAAGCAGTGGAAGCACACCTCCATCCCACCTCCCAAAAAAGGCAAAGACCACGCCATCTACGAAGAAGGTGATGTTGTCGGTGTTTTGGGACAGAAAATGGACTATCCTGAGAGATTACCTACCTCGTGGTTCCACACTTATCGGAGACTACTACAGAAATCTTTTGAAAAAGTTACGCGATTCTTTGAAGGTGAAAAGGCGTTGAATGTTAACCAAAGGTGTCAGTCTTCTGTCAGATAATGCATTATCTGACAGAAGTCAGATAATGAATTATCTCAAACTGCCGTTTCCACCACCAACTTTGCTGCCCAGTGCGGCTTCGAACTACTGCAGCACCCACCCTATTCTCTTGACCTAGCACCGTCAGACTTATTCTTGTTTCGAGAAAGAAAGAAACCATTGCTTGGACGCCGCTCTGATTCGTCTCAGGAAGTCACCAATGAAGTGGAATAGTGGTTTCAGGTAAAAAGTGCGGACTTCTATGATTAAGGCATTCAACAACTGTTCCATAGATGGGAGAAATATGTTACTATACATGGAGAGTACATAGAAAAGGATTCAAGTCCCTATGAAGTTTAGATTTCTAGGGCTATTATTTCTAGGTAAGGGTACGAACTGTTTGATACCCCCTCGTAGCAACAAACAATAACCAGCACTTCAGCTGTAATATACAGTATATGGGTAGCCTAAGTGATAGGCATAAAAAAAATAATAATAACTGTCAGAGATCTATTGGTCAGATTTTAATGAAATTTGGGAAGGCTGGAGAGATCGTATTCCAATAGAGCGAAATATAAAATTTCATGAAAAATCACCCATTAGGAGTCGACTTATGCATGCGGATAGATATGGTGAAGACAAGCGTATTACGCATATTTGCTAAGATACCTAAAAACGGATATTTTTAGTGTAGGTGTCAATTTCACCAGTTCTGAATGAAAATTCAGAACTGGTGAAGTTAACTACTTCACGACTATAGCCTGAAGAGACAGTCCAATTAAAGTTCAATTACATAAGTCGAATTACATAAATTCGAATTACATAAATTAAAGTTCAATTACATAAATCGAATGGAAGTAATACCACAAAATATGGCACTATTCTAATATACCTTAACTCTTCTCTCTCTACGTAATAGTCTGTAAATATAAACAAAATGGAATGTTTGTTTATTTATATAATACGGAATCAAATATTTGCCATGAGTTTCTAGCAAGTGTTTCAATAATAGTTTCCAAGTGCTCACCCGGGGTAAAATTCCAGCCCATTTACAGCGACTAATTCAGTCGACTTCCTGTTGTGAATATGGTGTACTTCAATTCCAGTCTAAATGGGAATAACTTTCCAGGATCTCGGTAAATAGTACAATAACCTTGCAGATAGGAAAGTGTGGTGGTGTTTTGTGTCCCAATCGGAACACAAAAGTATGCCATTTAGTTCGCCATGAGTCATTGCCTGGTGCAGGGGCGTATTCAGGCTGTGGAGGCCTACGTGCGTGAGAAGAGTGTTATAGCCGTGCAGCGTGAGTTGCACCGTGGAAACGAATGCCATTTCTGTGTTCCTGACAGAAGGATGATATCAAGGTAGGTGAAACAGTAGCGACAAACGGGCTCAGTCACCGAAAAGAAGCAGGTGGGTCCCCAAAAGACAATGTGTATGCCTGACAAGGTCCAACGAGTCTGTGAGGCTCTGCAGCAAAGTCCCCAGCGATCGGTTCGTTGCCATGCAAAGACACTGCACATGTGTCGCAGTTCCCTGCGTCGAATTGTAAAATTTGATTTAAAGTTACAACTGTACAGATTGCAAGTTGTTCAAGAGTTACGGCCTACAGATAAAGTGAGCAGGTGAGACTTCTGCACAAAATTTCTTGAGATATTGGAGCAGGATGAGTTAATTTTCACTTCTCTGGTTATGTCTGATGAAGCGAACTTTCATCTTAACGGGTTTGTGAATAAGCAAAACTTCCGTTACTGGGCAGACAGCAACCCTCACCTTCTTCATAAGATGCAGCTTCAGAAGCTGCTGCTTGTAGAGAATACCGTCAACGGTTTCCTAACCTCAGAATACTGGATTCAAGAGCGTCTACTAGTGTTTACACCAAACTGTGTGAGACTGGTACAGTTCTCAGCGCTCATATTTCTTCTGAACATGCAAATGAACAAAATGGGGATTTGGTATGTACTTTCAGCATGACGATGGATCGGCCGCGGTGATCCCGTTTCAACCCTCTCCACAAACAAAAATCTAACTCCGTTAGATTTATGTTTGTGGGGATGAGTTAAAAGCGCAGTATACAAAGAAAAGGTGAATACAAGAGACGAATTGCTGGCTCGCATTTTGGGTACTGCTGCCCTCATAAAGGAATGCCACGACGACCTCAGAAAAACAACACGTCATATTACCACAAGCGTTGCAACGTGCATTGAGGATGGCGGTGGAATTTTCGAACATTTATTGTGAACCGTAAAAATATTGTCAATTATTTGTGTTTTGTATCATTCAAAGAGTCAATAGATACAAACAATAAATCATTTATCGTTCTTTAATACACTGGTGTACAAAATTTAAGGACCAGTCAGGTTTTCACCTGTAGCTTCTCATAGGAGTAGCCTGGATATGGGAAAAGCATACCAAAGGAACCTCGTGAGGTACAAAAATGATGAAGGAAACAACACCGACCCAACGGAAACAAAACGGTACAGAGGGACTTTTTTCAAAAATGGAAACATAGCACTGACTGCCACGATACAGATGCATCATTGCCAAAGATGGGACAAGGGAAGAGGTGGTCCTCAGTAGGAAATATGGCTACTCCTAATGTCGATGCAGGCTTTATACCGCCTGTCCATACTTAGAACAATGTTGTTGATAAGTTCTTGCGGTAACATCGTCCATTCCTCTGTCAGCGCCATATTCAGCTGGTGAACATTTTCTGGTGGGTGTGGACGTGCCGCTAGGTGTCTCCCCAGAGTATCCCATATATGTTCGATGGGATTTAGATAGACGGAACGAGCAGGCCAATCCATACGAACAGTGATTAAGGCATTCATCCAAAAGCATATCAACAGCTGCAGTGCGATGGGGTGTGGCGTTATCATCCATTAACACGAACTCTGGGCCAATGGCATCTCGGAACAGACGCACATGGGGAAGAATTACCTCAGTAGAGTAGCGTGCACTAGTTACAATACCGCCTTCCAGTATCTGGAGTTGTGTACGTCCATCCAAGATAACGCCTCCCCAGACGAGAACACCTAGACCGTCATATCGATCCTTTTCAGTGATGTTTGCGGGGTGATACCGTGCGCCAACCTCCCGTCAGATTAGCTGACGTCCAGAATCGCTGCTGCGACTGAATCTACTCTCATCGGTAAAGAGTACCTTAAGTAAAGATTTTGTGGTTGTAACGTTTAGAAATAGTGCTGGTCCTTAAGTTTTGCACACCAGTGCACACCAGAAGATACAACAGTTTCAAACAGTTGTACCTCCGGGTCAATTGAGAATTGGATGCATGCTGATATGAACTTTTTATTCAGAATAATTAGTATTAGTAATGGCCACATGGTGCAAGGAAGACTATGGCTTATTCTGAACTAGCCAAAAAATATATAATAATAATAAAGTAAATAATAATAATAATAATAAAATAATATGAAAAAAAAACAAAATAATAATAATAATAAGAAGAAATTTTTAAAATAATAATAATAAGAAGAAGAAATTTTTAAAATAATAATAATAATAAGGAGAAAATAAAATTATAATTTTATTATAATGCTCGGGTAGCCAATAAAAATATTATGGGATGTTATGGAGAAAATAAAGTAAATGGAAATGGAATTAAGAGATTTTGTAACATTTAATCATTTAAAGATAACAAATACATTTTTTAGGAAACGTGATATACATAAATATACATGGTCGGCAAGAGGTACACAATCTATATTAGACTATGATATTTATTCAGATCATTTTCCATCTGTCGTTGTGTAAGTTGATAGGTTGAACAAATTTAAGGAGGAACTGGACATTTGGAGGGAATGGTGTGATTTTTTTCTTTTTTTTTTTTTTTTTTGGCTGATGCTGCGTAAGCTCATACACTTGCTTTCTTGCATCACATGCCACTACTAATACTATTTTTAGTGGATTCAAAAATAGAGTTATGGCTTCAAATATAGAGTTATGGGAAGAAGAGAAAAGCTATTAGACAGAGGAAGGAGGAATTAGGTTACAAAGTATATCTACTTCAAGAAGAAAGTATACAAAATTTATATGAAAAAAAAGGCTTAAAGACAAAATAAGTAAAACATCGGAGGGAGAACAAATATAAGAAGAATGGAATAATATACGAAATATAATTCAAAAGAATGGAATAATATATGTAATATAATTCAAAAGATAGCAAAAGAGACACTAGGACAATTCAGGAAAAACTATAAGGGGAGGGGGGGTAAAGATATGGAATAAAGAAATAGTTAAAGCAGTACAAGACAAACAAGATAAATATCTTAAATAAAAACAAAACATGAAGAAATAAGTGAGAATGAAGAAAGATATAAACAAGAACGTAATAAAACTAAAGATATAATAAGGAAGGCTAAAGCAGAGTCATGGGATAGATTTATAAGTACAACAGAACATGATATTCATGGAAGTCAAAATTTGGCCTATAAAATGATGAAACACTTGAATAGCACAGAGAAAGACACTTCAAGAATAAATACTATAATAAAGGAAGAATAATGGAAAAAAACCCAACATATCAAATAGAAGAGATACAGTTAGACCCAGTTAGTGACATATATCCGATAACAAAGAAAGAATTGGAAAAGGCATTGGAAGCTACAAAAAAAGGAAAGCAGTAGGAATGGATGGTATAAATGAAGAACTGATCAAGTATGGAGGAAGTTTTTTAAAAGACAGGATACTAAATTTATTTAATAAATGTTGGGAACAATATAAAATACCAAAAGAACGGAAGATAGGAACAATTATTTGAATATTAAAAAAAGGAAACAGAAATGATACAAAGAATTATAGAGGGATTAGCATATTAAATACAGTATATAAAATGTATAGCAAAATAATAAATAATAGAATTAAAATTATCTGTGATGAAATATTAATAGAAGAACAGGCAGGAATCAGAAAAGGAAGATCATGTACAGATAATATATTTATATTAAAACAAATAATAGGAAAACGAAAAGAGTTTAATTTAGAAACGCATTTAGCATTTACAGATTATGAAAAAGCATTTGATCGAGAAAACAGACGAAAATCACGGGACATATTGAGTAAGAAAGGATACCCAAAGCATCTTACAAAAATAATACAGAGTTTATGTCAAGGAACAAAAATAGTAAGAGATACAGGTAATACATTAGCAGAAGAAAGTATAATAAATCAAGGAGTTAGACAGGGATGTAGCTTGTCACCAAAAAATTGGTGACAAGCTACATCCCTCGATTTAACATATATATCGAGGATATGATATGTAAATGGAAAGAGGAAATTAATACAGGGATATATTTAAATACAATGAATAGGGTTAATACACTGTTATTTGCAGATGATCAAGTAATTATTCAAGATAGTGAAGATAATTTTCAAAGAGCAGTATTTAAATTAAACCAAATAACAGAAGAATATAAAGTTAAAATATCAACAACGGTGAGAACAAAAATAGTTATAGGCAATAAAATATTAGAACAAGTAAAAAATTTTAAATGTTATGAAGAAGATATGAACCAGAAATTGGCGAAATTTCAAAATATATGTGGAACAATAAAAAGTACTCCGGCTAAGAAAACAAGGAAAGAAACCCAATTGAAATTTTACAAAGTAATGGCAATACCAACACTTCTTCATGGTTCTGAAACATGGATACCGAAACAAAGAGACATTAATAGAATACAAGCTGCAGAAATGAAATTTTTAAGATAGGTTAAAGGATGTATAAATTAGATAAAATACCAAACGTAAATATTAGAAAGGAATTAAAGATTTACTCAATTAATGAAAAAATATAGAATATAGACAAAGTTGGAAAGAACATGTAGAAAGAATGGAAGATAATATATTTCCTAAATTAGCTTACACATATAGAGAAAAAGGAAAAAGAGACGGAGGAAGACCGAAGAAAAGATGGGCAGACCTCTTCGAGATCGGAACAGGCCTATCGCCTAATCCGTGAAGGAAGATAAGATAAGAAAATAAAAAAATAATAATAATAATAATTTTTAAGGGTCGATACTATAACTCACAAAATACATCGTGTATATATATATATATATAGGAAAATGGATTAGATAAGTTTATGGGTAGGAGCATATACAGTATATACGGTACTTCCGCCTAAAAGTTTGAAATCAGTTAAATTTTCAAAGTTTTTATTAAAATTGGACAAACCTGTTTGTCAATTTTTATAAAAATCTATTTTCTATTATATGTAAACATCAAAAATGTGAAATAATATTTAAGAAATATAGAAATTTGTAGAATATTCTTGACTATTCCAGAAAGATGTATAAAGTTCCTAAATGCGGTAGAGCGTAGTAGATGGTTCTAGAATATTTTAGAAAGTGAGAGAATTGTTTCAATATTATGGAAGATTGTAGATGATTCTAGAGTGTCTTGCAAGTATACAAATTGAAGGGTATGAGATGTAACTTATAAAATAACTCCCGTTATTGAGAAAGAATGTTTGGTGTACATTTTTCGCGTTTCGTGAGGAATATAGCAAGAAATATTTCTTGCCGTGGTTATTCACTTGAAGAAAAAACTAGGCGTTTCATGGATGAGTAAAAACTACTATTCGACGATTCAATGAGACTGGCAGTTTAAATGAAAAACCATGAGGACGACCACGCGTAACAACGGGAGTGCAAAATAAGACCATAACACTGATTTATCCGAGCTCAGTTCAACAGGAACAGAGAAACGCCCGTGTCGACATCCACTCTAAAACTTAGTCTTAAACAAACGGGAATTTATGGCCGTGCAGGCTTCCGAAAACCCTTATTAAAACAGGAAAATAAAAAACAAAACCGGTTGGCTTGGGCAAAGCTTCATAAACATTGGATAAATTAAGAAGGTAAAAAAGAACTGCGGATGGATGAATCCAAATTTGAAAATTTTGGATTCAAGAGTAGAATTTATGTGAGATGATCAACTGAAGAAAAAAAAAAAATGGTGCCACGGTTAATGCACAATGGTGTTTCCACAGTCAAGCACGGTGGTATTTGCATCATGATCCGGGATTGCTTCTGTGGAGTGGTCACATCGTCAGAATTGAAAGAATTTTAAGAAAAGAAGACTATAAAAGAAGACTATTTTCGCCTGATGGATGTATTCCATAGTACCTGGGGGATGCCTTCTTCTTCATCCCCCATACTTATACCTGTTTCCCCCTGTTCTTGACTCTAAAGCCCACACACTGTAACTTTTTATTTTATTTATTTATTATAATTTTTTTTACATTGGTCCCTGTCAGGACGCTTAGCCAACCTTGGCAGAGACTATCCAGAGAATAATGAGCAGCCTGAATACCTCCTAGTGGTGTGTGTGTGGCAAGGCAACGTGGGGGTCCCACCAGGAGCCCTGCGGCCAAATTCCACGACACCCAACAAAACCCAACACAATACTACGTATTCAACACAGAACACTTTTTTTGGCATTTACAGTAGTTCTGTATTTCTTCACAGTGTACATATGGCGTAGATGTGGGAAACCACAGGCTGCTCCTAATAATATGCACGCTATGCACCTAAAAATCATTGCTGACCAAGTACAACCTTTCATGGCAACGGTGTTCCCTTCTGGGGGTGCAGTCTTTCAGCAGGATAATGCGGCATGCCAAACCGCTCGGATTGTTCGAGACTGGTTCGCGGAATATGAGGAAGACTTCCAAGTATTGCCCTGACCTCCAAATTCCCCAGACATCAATCCTTTCGGGCATCTCTGATTTGTGTTGCAACAGCAACTCCAATCTGCGGCATCTGAACCACCGACCTTACAGGAGTTAAAGGATCTGCTGGTTACGTGTTGGTACCAGATACCACAAGACACATTTAGAAATCTTGTAGCGTTCATGCTTCGCCGGGCACGAGCTGTTTTGGCTGCACATGGAGGGCCAACATCATATTAGGTAGGTGGTCATAATGTTTTGGCTCATCGGTGTATATACGATACTATTTTATATCATAAACAATAGAATACACTTATTAGTGGATAGTTCACGCATGAACTGCAGCTGAGCATAATGAAGCCTGGAGCAGAAAAACAAAAACTCGTGGATGTTTTATTTTCGAAAAATGCAATACACTCAAATACTTAAATTTCTCATTTGCAACCAAATTTCGAGACACCAGTCATACGTCGAAGAAAGTATTCTATGATAGGTGTTTGCTTTTAGAAAATACAATGAAATCTCAATCTCAATTAATGGGAGGAACGCCCTAAGTCTTATGTATAAAGCAGATGGTACACAATCATCAGATGGTGCCCATCTTCCTAGTAAAGTAAAATCTAGGATGTCTGTGGGTGGGCGTTTTATTCTACGTTTAAATTATATCAACGATTATAATTACAAAAGTATTGAGTACCACTGCATTAAAACATCCAAAAACTGAAAAAAAATAAATCTTAATTCATCTTAGATTTCATGAAAGATACGATTAATTTCAGCAAGTGGTGGAGTTTATTAATTGAGTTTGGCGTGCACTTTCTGAGCATCATTTACTGAAGGAAATGATGTTCAGAAAATACATCGTGTATATATATATATATATATATATATATATATATATATATATATATATATATATATATATAGGAAAATGGATTAGATAAGTTTACAGAAACACAATGCCTTCCTTTTTCTTTTTTGCTGGTATTTAAAGTAATAAAAATAGAACAATGTGAATTTTAACGTTTCAATTTTACTCAGAGGCAAAACAACCAAATACTCTTCGATAAATTCTATTAAAAAGTGACAATCATATTCACCATGAGTAATGGCGCATATGTAATCGAAATTATGACATATTACCCGAATCATACAATCAGGAAATTGCAGCAAACATCCATCAAAGCATAACTGGAAGTGCTTCACCCAAAACTGCTTACGTCAGTTCCGACTAACCATAAAGTCCTGGCATTAACAGAACATCCCACGAAATATAAACGGCTCTCCTTAGACAATGGATAGGGATCTTTCTGGTAAGCCATACGTATTACTAGTTATTGTTCACGTAGTCCATTCATTCATCAAAGGTTGACCCTTGAGACCATTCCATTTTCACTCCCGTTAATGGTGACAGGTTTGTTTGAGAGAAATGTGAATTTGCTCACGAAGCTTGGGTACTTTCATTGTTATGGTTTCTATCCCTGCATTCCTTATGGACAGAATGGTCACGCAGATAAACATTCGCTTAATTGTGTACAGTATCAGCTTGATAGACTGTCATCTACAGTGCTTCCGTTTTCACGTGAAACAGCTTCCGTTCTGGGTGAAATACATCTGCGGTCCAGTAGACCAATTTCAACGTTGCATTGAGATACAATGATAAGTCCCTCTTCAAATAGCGTGATTCAATCCTTGAATATAAGAGGCCCATAAACATTATGTGATAGACCGTTGGTAACCGTTAATGAAAGCGGTACCTATTTGAAAATTTGTGATAATATCAGCAACTTGCTATAGTAAACATTTGTGAAGTAATATACAGTCTTCATTATCCATTATTGACCGTTTACGGGATGATTTATGCAACTAAATGGTATTAAATAAATAAATAAACATAAGTGGGAATACAACAGCTCGCTTATTCCGAATGCCGTGCTAAATGCAGGAAATACTGCTAAAACAGACCACAGTCAAGCATTAAATTTTCATGAAAATAAAACAAATCGTGCATTCGCAGCATTATAAAGCAAATCTTTAAAAAATATACACCAGAGTACAGGAAACGTTTGTATTCAATACTGGAAATTCGTTGTTCCAAAGTGGTTTTGTCGGCATAGCATCTCCAATAAATCGTATAAATGAACCTAATAAACCAAAATCCAATGAACCTAATAGGCCGCCGTAGCCTCGTGGTCGGGCACGCGGGTTCATAAGTACACGTGCCTTGAGTGACCGGGGTTCATCAAGTGAACTTGAGTGACTGCTGAATACGGTGCTGTTTCTTGTATTGTGTCTACGTTGTGAATTCCTCTGACCATTTGGTCGTCCCGGAGTATAAACAGAAAATTTATATTTATTTTAATAAACCAAAATTGACTGCCATAATTTATTTCAACTGGCGTATGTTTCAGGATAATTTTTTTCATTATGATAGTCGGGACCAGAACTTAATATGAAGCACAGAAGCAAAGAAATAAAATATGTAAGCATAATGCATATATGCAATGTGCTGTACTTCAAATTTGACAACAAAACGCAAGAGGGTTTCAAAAAGAGTGACAATGTTATTAATAAAATTAAGTGGTCTCATAAAACTTACAGAACAAATAATAATAATTTATTATTTGTTCTGTATTTAACAATTAAATAACAATGTAAATAACAATTAAAATGATAAATTAAAGTATAATTAATTTCATAAAAAATATTTATCAGGGCACCACAACAGTTATGCTTCATCATTTTTCTTCAGTTTCTATCCGTCCACGACACGGGGAGCAGGAACTTTTAAGTCGAAGTTAGTCTCGTGATGATGATGATTATTTTTAATATGCCTCCTCCATATGCCTTCCTTGCCTTCATCTTTTCTGTAAAATGCTCCTTTCTGATAGCTCTCTTCACTCTCGCTATTTCAAGAATGCAGGCAGCCCGATAGGCGTTTTTTAACTGTCCCTGTTCCTGCTCTCCGTGCTGTGGACGGATACTGGGAAGTCCTTTCCTGGTGGTCGTGCCTCCTGGTAACTAAGTGACCAGTCGAACAACACAAACAACACAGTATTCACACAGCTCACACCGACTGGCTTTGCAAAGTTGAGAATCATTACAGAGTACTTAAAGCGAATTTGTGGGAAACCAGAGAAACTGCGTAACAAACACACTATGTCCACCTCTGGGCATTACTGCAGATCCCTACTGCCACTGCGACCAGATATAAGATTGGCATCCTCTAGTCTACACCTGCCTTCGCTACGGGGACCTTCGTAGCTAACTAATCGCAGATATACACAACTTTCCACAAGACAGAGAGCACCATTTCATAAAAGACCAACATTACTACCAAGCTTTTACCAACTTCACTCACAAGCTTTTCAATTGCAGAAAAACAATAATAGCCAAGAAAATCACACCCTCTTGACAGTGACTAATGTCTCCCTCTGCACCTTTCTCCCAACCTGATGATCAAACTGGGCATCCTCACCTAAAACTCTTGCCAACTGAACCTGGGCTTGACTTAAACCGGACATGATTCTACCCATTGTATCTCTACTATTATCCCTAACTAGGATTTACTATGTCTTAAAGTATTTCTCTGGAATGATCTTCATACCGGACTTGACTTTCTTCTGCGTCCACCTACATGGATTGCTAACCCTGGACATCCAGGGTAGAATCTTGCTAACCCAGGCACACTGCTGGGTAGGACTTTACATGACCACGCTAACCCGGGTATACCCTGAAGATGCTGCTAAACCAGTCTTCGGATTGGATAGGATCCAATGGTTCCTAATACTACAGTGGCAACAGGCAACCACACCTAGGACACTCGTTGGGTGCCTTTTCATCCCTCTCCCTGGGGTGCCTTTTCATCCGTCCACTCTCCCTTTCGCCTGAGGGAGTCAATGTTCAACTTATAATTAGGGGGACGGATGCCTTCATCAACATCTCTTCACTCTTACTCTCTCTCTCTCTCCCTTTTTTATGCTTGCACACTTTACTCCCCAGATCTCCACCTTTTTTTTTTTTTTTAAGTTGGTTTGTCAAGGAAGCTCAGGCGACTCTGACGGAGACCAGCCAGAGAATAAGAGGCAGCCTGGCTTACTTCCTACAGGCAACGTGGGGTCCCATCTGGGCCCTATGGGCAAAAGTAAGAATACAACAACAGAACCCAACATAACGTTATTCACATACCACACACAACACTTTTTTCTGGCTTTTACAGAGTACTGTATACTTCAAAAGAGTACTTATGGCGCACTTTTTGGAAAAATAGCAGTGTGCCTCATCGCGAAACACTGTGTACCATAATGTTAACAATGTGTTAATAATTGACTAACCGACCGTTAACGCGAGATGGTTATTTTAAAGTGGCACCACCACTACTATCGGGTTTATTGTGGGGTCCTCCTCTTGCCGCCACACAGCGAGGCATGAGTTCTTAGAGTTCATAGAGCTGAACGTTGCAGAAGGGATGTTGTACAATGGTCCAGTGGTACAAGGATGCAAGTTTAGGTGCCGTTTGCAATGGGTGGAATGAGTAACTTTACAGGGAATCTACTCCGTGGCCCGATCTTAAGGAGGAGGGTTGGTCGGATCGTGGAAACACCACTGATCGTTCCCAGGTTAAAGCTCGTAGTCATATATGTATGTATATTTTAGTGGGGCAGCACTTGAGCGTTAATTCAACCGCGCCTCGTTTCATTTTTCAGATAGAGAACTATGTAAAAAGAGCCAGGATATGTTATGTAGGTAGTTGTGGGGGTTGTGCTGTTTATTGTGGGGGGGTGGGTATTATTGTTTTTTTGGTTGCCCTAATTTTCTTTATATTTTAATTATTGTAATTTATCCACTTTTTTTTTTATGTATATCCCCGTAGTCCAATCCTCCCACTTAGCATCTGACTTGTTTGTTCTCAGAAGATTACCAGACCCAAAGGGGACCCCAATTATTTTAGGTATTTTTCCACCGGATTGGCTGAGTTTCGGAATGACAGACTCCAACACATGAATGTAAAATAAAACAATGTTTATTAACATATCATACAGAAACTAGCAACAGTATTTAGTCAAACTATATCTGGCTGGTGACTTGTTATTTCATTAACCTTTATATGTGTAAATATCTTGTTCAGACTCAATTGTTTCATCATCAGATATCCTATTCTAATACACATTATTATTCATTATGACATGGTGTCTCTTCATGTTCTTTACAGGGACTTCAATAGGTCGTGTCATACACTTTACATAGATTCCTCTCACTCTTCTTCTGAACAGTCTGTATAATAAACCAACAACTACCAGCCAATGAACTGGCTCACAAAAACCTTCTGAGTTCTTGTCTCAATTTGTAAAAAAATTGCATTTATTCAATTAGACACCCTTTCTGCAATCAGGTCAACAGGAAATATTAATCAATTCAATTTAACATTGCCCTTCTGAACGGTTAATCCTCTATACCTTTATATATCAGTTATTAATTAGCCCCTACTCAAATCAGAAATAGTCTCCACAAATCACCTCATAATAAATTGAAATTTCAACCTTCAATTTCATACATGTTATAAAAACCCTTCCCAACTTTAAACAATTCTCAGTTATCTATTATAATCTCTCCTTCCAGCAAGCATTAATATGAGGAGTTTCACTTCAAATTATAGGCTACGTCCGTCTTAAATACCTTACACTTTTATTCATATATAGATTACTTAAACCTCCCTCAACTATATATGTCTATTTATCCTAAAGTCCTCTCCTTAATAAATTAAGTACACCTATGTCGGTAAACTCTCTAGCACTTACGTGTTAGGCCTGGAACTTTCCTCCCTGCTCGGCTTCCTTTCATACCGGTCATTCAGGTACTGGAATGCGGGGGCGCTCATTTGGGGATCTCGGTGATCATGGTGTTTCCCTACCGGGTACTGCACAGCTGGAATCAATCAGTGTCGCATACTCTTTACCGGTCAGCATTTCTTCTTCAGTGGATAGAGGGGTTTTCGAGTAGGTCAATGGTTCGATCACTCATTCGACTGGCTTGGCCTATATAATTCTCAGGGTGTGATTCTTCCTTCTTCCTCACTACGGCTTCCATGTTTACAGGTGAACATTCCTACTGGCTGTCGGGATATGCAGAATTTCTATCACTGCTTCCATCTACCTCAGGTCTGCAGCTATCACCCAAACTAGACAACTGCTCTGCTTTGTATCGTCCTCCAACTCCTTCAAATCATCCTCCAGACCGCTCCGAGAACTTCTTCCGACTCCTCCGAAAATTTCTCCCGAATCTCACCAAAACCTTTCCAGAAATGCCACGAAAACCTTTTCAGAATCTCCCTCTCAAAATTCCCTCTATTTTCTTCCTGGCCAATAGGAGATCTGCACATCCTTTTTCCTGTGTTCTCATTTGTCTCCTCTCCTCTTCCGTGGGCGGGTCTTCTTTACTCTTTGTGTCCCAACTTCCGTGGGCCTCGAACATACGAGAACAATCCAGAAAGAGAGGCGGAAGTTCCGGTCAACTGAGAAGCGTCACAGCTCCTCCCATGACCTCACGCGCGCACACCTGGTGACGTCGCCCACCTCTAATAGTGTTTCACCGTGAAATTTATAAGAGGGTCAGCTTAAGCACTCTTGGCCCTTACTATGGTGCATCTGCCTCTGTCTTAATGGGGATTTGTCATGGTATATTACTTTCACTGACTCGTCAAAGAACTTCCATACAAACAAGCTACAACTAAACAAGGAGTGACTGGAAGGTATTTTTGAATTTCAGTGCTTCTTAACCCATGTTGTTTTTACCAGAAAACCACTATTCGTATTACAGTTAAATTCTCATAATATTTAACAAATTTTATTAATTAATGTAAGGACGGGTCCTTACATAGTGTTATGTTTGTGTATATTTGTGCGTATTGTGTTAAAGCCCATAATCAACCGTTACACCGTTTTTTTTTTCTATTATCTCAAGCAAGGCGGGACAACCTACGTTCACCAAGCCCCTCATCACCAAGCCGATGAGGGGTGTGCACCCGCCATTGGCTCGGCGACTGCTTTTCTGTTTACTATCCGTCCACTCTTGCGAAGTTGGGGACCCCCAGGTGCCGCTTGACGTGACACACTATATCCATCCAATCTAGGAACACCTTAACTACAACACTCCACCAGCAGTCAAGATTTGCACTTCCCATAAAACTCCCACCCTTCAACCGGTATCGACATTCATCTCTTTTTCGCAGTCCGTCAGATCGCGTCCCATGTCCAAGTCGAACAAGTACTTCGTATGGATAACGTGCCACTGACCTGCAGTTTGACGTTTGCAGTGACAATTGGTAAACGTCAAACGTGCCACTGACCTGCAGTTTGACGTTTACCAATTCTCACGGCAAGGCGTGTGCCATCAGGCACACGTGTTGCAGTAAGAATGACCGATTGCTAAAACATTTATTCTCCAGTAAGTTATATACCTCACATTCAATCTCTAGTCAGTTCCAAAATAACGTGACAGCGTTTCTACATAAATTTGATATCATTATAGCTGTAATTCAAGAATTCAAATGATACTGCAGAGAGAGAGAGAGAGAGAGGTGCATAATACGAGGTGGAACGACCGATTACTAAAACACCGAAGTGGTCAAAATGTTTTGACTGGACTGTCTTCCTACACTACAATATATTCAATATAATTTATGCATTAATATCGCAACATTTCAAGAAGGTAACGATGCAACACGAAAGTAGATGAATTGTAAATTAACAATTTATAATATAATTTGGTATCTTATTCTCAATTTTAAGTGTTTTAGTAAAAAATTTAAGTGAATTACTCCGACAATTGGAAAATTGGAAAATGAAATATTTTAAGATTTTTCAGTTAATGTTCAAAAAAAAAAAAAAAAAAAACACGAGTGAAATGAGTGTCATTCCATTTTTTCCTTTCTCACAGTACCACCATCAATTATACACTGGTGTGCAAAACTTAAGTACCAGTCAGGTTTTCACCTGTAGTTTCTCATAGGAGTGGCCTGGATATGAAAAAAGTATACCAACGGAACCTCGTGAGGTACAGAAATGATGAAGGAAACAACACCGACACAACGGAAACAAAACGGTACAGGGGGACTTTATTCAAAAATGGCAACATAGCACTGGCTGCCGTGATACAAATGCATCACTGCCAAAGACGGAACAAAGGGAACAGGTGGTCCTCAGTACGAGATATGACCACCCACTAATGTCGATGCAGGCTTTGTATCGCCTGTCCATAATTAGACCAATGTTGTTGATAAGTTCTTGCGGTAACATCGTCCATTACTCTGTCAGCGCCATCTTTAGCTGGTGAACATTTTCTGGAGGGTGTAAACTTGCCGCTAGGCATCTCTCCAGAGCGTCCCAGATGTGTTCGATGGGATTTAGATCGGCTGTAACGGGCAGGCCAATCCATACAAATAATGTCCTCACTTTCAAAACGCATATCAACAGCTGCAGTGCGATGGGGTGTGGTATTATCATCCATTAACACGAACTCGGTGCCAATGGCACCTTGGCACAGACGCACATGGGGAAGGATTATCTCAGTATAGTAGCGTGCAACGGTTACAGTACCGCCTTCCAGTATCTGGAGTTGTGTACGTCCATCCAAGGTAAGGCCTCCCCAGACGAGAACACCTCGACCGTTATATCGATCACTTTCAATGATGTTTGCGGGGTGATACCGCTGCTGAGACTGAATCTACTCTCTTCAGTAAAGAGTACCTTATCCCATTACGCTGCTGTCCAGTCCTTGTGTTCGATACACCACTGTAAACGGTGTCTCCGATGGGCAGGTTTTAAAGGGACACAGCGTTCTGGCCGTCGGGCAAACAATCCACCTTTGTGAAGTCGCCTGGCCACAGCAAACCGCAATATCCTGCCTCCTGCAGCTGGTTTGCAATGGATCCCGCTGTCTGGTGTCGGTCCCTATTGGCCAGTAGGAGACGACCACTGGTCCTTCGAACAGCTGTACCTGTCGTTCTCAAGGCCGACCACGCACGTCAGACGATGCTATGAGCGATAACGAACTCTGCAGCCAGACTCTTCGCACTTCGACCTTCCTCGAGCTTCTCAATTATTCGACCCCGGGTAAAGTAATCCAGATGTTGTCTACTGGCCATTTCTATGTCTGTAGCACTGTAACCAATGAAACCAATCGAACGAGTGTAACAATCGTGCTCACCATTCGGTAATTTGCGCTGAACTGCTGCTTTTATCTGTTTAAGTGACCCCTCTCATCAGGATTCAAATTTTTGCATGTGCACCAGCTTTCTACTGATCTGTCACAGTTACGCAAATCGGCACAGGCTGTTTCGTTTGATTTTGTGGTTGTAACCTTTAGAAATATTGTTGGTCCTTAAGTTTTCACACTAGCGTACAATAGCTGCAATTATACAAAATTATACAAAACAGAAACTGAATCTTTTCAGTTTGTTTGATACATTTTTTTTTTTTTCAATTTATGTTTTTTGAATTTGTTTATGGCGCAAATGATAAGCGAAGAAGAAGAAATGAATTATGCCATTCTCTCACTTTAATGATAGTCTTGTGAATTAATGATATTAAAAATGACAAGGTAATGCTGTAATGAGTTCGATTAAATTTACATTAGCCCAACGGTTTCCTTTGTAATGTGAATTTTATAAATACATTAAGTTATCGTTGTATCTTTTTTTAAATGTGAAGAAAACTCATTTGCGCTCTCTCTCTCTCTCTCTCTCTCTCTCTCTCTCTCTCTCTCTCTCTCTCTGCAGTATCATTTAAATTCTTGAAATACAGCTATAATGATATCATATTTACGTTGAAGAAATGCTGCCACATTATTGTGGAACTCAACAGGGAATAAATAATCGATCAGTTTTAACATGTGAAAATTCGATTTTCACATGCTGAAACTGCGAGCACAACAGAACTCAGAAACATACCAAATCTTCCAAATAAGTTATTGGCATGCGACTTTCGTAACGACTTTGCTATTTAAATTGGGATTTAGAATTCAAATCAAATTTAAAATATTTATACTCAAATTAACTTTAAAGTAATACACACTTAAACGAAACATTAACTGACTTCCTATTAAAAAAAAAAAAACATATATTCTACAGAGTACAAGTTCCACACATCATGTTCTACACCCACCAATATTACAATGTTATAATAAAATCGTATTACACTCGTTTGTTTTAAGCAGGTAAATGCAAAAATAAATAAGGGCAATTTGGTAAAACTAACAGCCCCATTAAAGAACACACTCGCAAGATCATCATACCTATTACGTTGTTAGACAGGTTTATGCGTGGTCGTCAGTTTTGCGCACTATAGTCTATTTTATACGGTCGGGGTGTAATTTTGTTGAATCCGCTTTCCACTTGCACTTTTAAAACAACGTGCTGATGAGATTTCTGAGGTCAGAAGGACTTCAACCCACCCAGATTCTCAGAAGGTTTACACATTATGGAAAATATGTATTAATGAAAGAAAGTGTATGAATGGATGACACTCGCCTGTATGGCTATATTCATTGTCATTCCACACCAGGTGGGAAAAAATATTGAATTTGAATGCTATAAATGATGTGAAGAATTTTGGGAGCTTTTTATTTATTTTTTTTATTTTTCCTTCACAACGTGGCTGAGTTAGTCAGCATCGGATGAGTTAGATAATTAGATACACTAACCGAACAATAACTGCAATTGCAGACGCAAGATATTGATTCCTCATAGTCTTGGTTTCTTTAGTGCTTATCGTTATTTTTGTTTTTTAGGAGCATTAGCAACAAAGGCCATATTGCTCCGGGGATATGCAGTGGTCATTCCCTGACCTTCCCGCATCCTCCGTATTTGGTGGTCACAGGCTCGAACCCCGGTCTAATCAAGAAGCGTGTGCTACGCACTGCTACTCCTGCCCACCTGGCTACGGAGGCGTCCTTTAGTGCTTAATACACACTCTTAATACTTAAAATGATATATGGTTGGAGAACATTTAAAAGGTCAGAATGAGTGTGGTAGGAATTGTGTGACAGTCCGAATAGCTTTAGTCAACCACACTACCTTTCTTTGATTAATACACTTTTCTAAATACGGTGCTGACATTAGTCTGTAAATGTGGGAGGATTTAACCCTTTCTGGCCATAAAAGTGATCGCAGCACGTTGTTCACTAACGGCGGAATTGGAAAGCAGAGTTAAATAATTCCACCTCGACGGTAAAAAAAAAAAAAAAAAAAAAAAAAAAAAACCAGACTGAATGCAGGCAGTTGGCGACATACATAATGTAGGATCATCTAGACAAGACTGTATTTATAATTCAGACAATGCATGGGTTTGTTAGGGGGAAATCTTGTCTGATCAATCTGAGTGTATACTACGATGTGATCACAAAGGAACTGAACGCAAAAAATAATTTCTATATCACATACTATTTTCAGGAAATCTTTTGAAACTGTTGCACATAACAGACTGCTGTACAAATCGGAGCAGTGTGGCATCAAAGACCAGTTGCTGCTAAGGATAAAAGGATAGTTGATTAGAAGAAGAGAGTGGTAATGAACGGACACTGCTCTTCGTGGACTAATGTTATCAGCGCAATATCCACGGGTTCGGTGTTGGGCACTTTCTTGTTTTCTATATTTATCAATGATGTTGATGAAAGTATAACCGGCTTAATATCCAAGTTTGCATATGATACAAAGATTGGTATGGTTATTAATGACAGTAATGGCAGATGCTACTGTAACAGGATCCAGAAAAGTTAGGCAAGTGGGCTGAGAAGTGGCAACTGAAGTTTAACATTCACGAATGCAAAGTACTGCACGTGGGTAGCAGTAGCCCATAGTACCATACCAGCTACACTCAGGGTAGTGGAGAATGAAAATTTTTGAAGAAAATATAACAGTACTGCACTGATTTTAATACAGCAAATTTGTGATAAACCAGTAATGACAGAAGGGTACAGAATAATTACATGAAAGGTATTTAGTTCCGTTAGTTAGCAATTATGAATAACATTATTCAATATAACACCGTCTGCAGTTATTAGTCAAATATCCTTTCCGAACCTTCCTAATACCAAAAGGCATTAAATTGATGCAAAACTAAAACTTTCTTTCCTTCTTATGACCTTCGATTTGTATAAACTACGGCAGTAAAAGAAATATAAATCCCTTACAAACTATCAACTATTTTAAATAAAATTCTACTTCTGCTGTTCCGGGGATCTTTTAGCATTAAATAAATTTTGATTGCGCCACTCACAGTAAATATTTAAATAAAATAAAACTCTCGACCTGTGTAAATTCTAAGTACAGCAATATACGGACACCATCTATCCATTTTTCATTACTTATTCGCGACATCCAAAGTCCGGTAGTTTCTTCACATTGCAATTTTGTGGTATAGAGCCGTGATCTAATATTCAAAGAAAAATATAATCCACAGGCATGAACGGAAATTGCCGTGTGCTTCAGTCGCCATAAATTCTACTTTAACCTTATTTATCGGTCTTGAGCATCATCCAAGAGAGCTATATCCATAAGTCCTGATTATTGAGTTAATGTTCCACAGAAAACGGCGCTGTCTTCTTCCATAAGGATTTCTTCTACTACTGGGAAAAAGTCGACTTATTTTTAATTTGAAATTTTAGAATCTCCTATTTGAGCAGACAGAAATGTTAGCGTTTTGCAATCGCCATTAATATGTCGACCAATAAGTTTCCATTAATATAAACAAAGCAAAAAGCGTAGATGAAGGAAGTTCTTTTATTTCATTTTATTTAGGGTGTCCATAACTGCACGAGGGTGGCTTCTAGACGTCTAAGAAATGACCGCAGATACTACAAATCATGAGTAAGTGGCAGCAATTGTCAATTTCCCCTTTCACGGTCCACCCCTAGCCATGCTTACCTTACCTATTTTCGCCATATTTCATATCTGAAAATGTCTTTGGTGCAAATAGCTACGGTTTATCTAAGGTAATAAAAGAACCAACGCTTTGCTTTCTGTGGTGATGCGGGCGTATATGAGCCCGCGAGTGACCAAAACAGGAAACAAGCGTTCAATAGGAATTCATATTCTTTACTCACCTGTAACTCACGTTAATTATTTCCCGATTTGGCCCTGAATAAATCAACTGAAACCAGACAACGCTCAGTGTTGCAGCAGTACATTCTATAGAAGAAAATTATAAACCAAATCACAAGGATCAACCGGAAGAAAATAAACAACAAAATCTTAATCTTCATTGAAATGTGACCATCGCAAAAATTTGAGATAATAATCTTAATTTTTTAAGCTTTTTTTTTTATCTACTCAACAATATATATATGACAACATAAAAACTTTATCGATTAATGTTATTAGCATCTAGCTAACCAAAAACTGAAAAGTCACTCCTACATTTAGGTTAAATTCAAATTCAATACCTTCATGTGTATAAACATGCATTCTGAAACTAGGTTTATAGTATAACATGTGGTTTATGCATTTCTGGAGCGTTTTATGTTAGCATTTCTTCGGGTATAATGAAATTAATAGCCGTATTCTCAGTTGCAGTTGAAATAGAAACCAAGTTAAATCAGCGCTGCTGGAAGGTTCGAATAGGGGAATATATTCTGCTAGCATTAGCAACAACGCATATTTAATGCAGAAGCAACAAGAAGAAAATGCAGGAATAGCAGCTCATTGGTACAAGCTGCTATTTCGGATCGAAAAAAGAGAAGTACTCGTACACCATATGTAAGCCCTTTACTTCTTGTTCATCTTATTAGTAAGACGGTGTTCCTTCACGAATATCTAAGGGATCAGCATTTTGATCGAAAAAGAAGATCCCGTAAACTTCAGGCGTTGCTGAAATAGCTTTCTGTAATCACCATAAAAACAATCAAGGATTGTTTATTTATTTATTTATGTTTGAATATTGCAGGCTTCGTGTTTCCCTCCTTTCATAGCATAGTACCCTAGAGGGGGAATGGTAGATTTTAATACAAAAAATAATAAAAATAGACAAAATGCTCACACAATTTTTATGAAACTGCATTTAAAAGAATGTGATGTGGCTAGTCTGTGTTATCAACAAACTCATAGGTACAAGAGTTACCGTAGTTTTTGTTTTACGAGCAGATGAGAACTCCATATGTCAGCTCTACAGCAAATAGAAACTTATCTTATAGTTTTTTTTGATTTTCTCGACATATTTTCACTGGTATGAGTTGGAATTATTGTTGTCGAAACTGAATTGCTTGTTGAAAGCGGAGCAATATGGCCTTAGTTGCTAATGCTCTTAAAAACCAAATAACAAATAAGCTTGTTGAAAAACAGCAGTTCCTTATGAGAGCGTAATTTGCCACGGTCGGAGGAAGAACAATACGTGGTGATTTTCCATAGAATTATACTTTTAGTAATGATCACTCTTATACCACGTGAAGACAGTTTATTCATTTAATAACCAAATTCCTATAGTTAAGGTGACTTTTCGGGAATCTTGCAGGTACCCGCCATCAGACCAATGTTGGCTGTTGTCAGCCAACTGCTTGCCGAGTGTCTCGATCGCTACTGTGTATTCTGAATGCACAGGATTGTTTGTTTGTTTGTTTGTTTGTTTGTGGATTTTTTTGGCGCATGGGCGTCTATGGCCATAGTGCGCCATGCATAGGTTAGTATTTATGCTATTTCTTTATGGATCGAGAGTCAGGAAACTTATTTTTGACTAGATAAAGGAGGTGGTATACATTGATCGCTTTGAGAAAGGTAAAAATTTTTGAGACATTTGTTTTATTGCCCAAAAGTGAAATAAGCGTTAAGTGTGTCTTCTGTTGTGGCTGGAGTGAAGTGATCTGGCGTTCTATTGCAAATTTTGTGCTTTCCACAAGGATATGCTTCGCTGATAGCACTGTTTTACAGTGATCACACTGGGGGTGAATGTCCCCTCTTAAAAGATAACCATGAGTAATATTAGTGTGACCTATTCGCAGACGAGCTAGTATTACCTCCTGTTGTCGAATTGAACTGAAGCTTTATGGTCATTGCTCAAGATTTGGCTTGATACTTCCAAGCTTATTTTCAAGTTGGTTTTGTGTTGATTGCCACTGGTACATGCATTTTTCCTGTATTATTCGTCTATCATCTTGATGTGGAACTCTCCACTGTACATAGGGTGGTAAGTCGGCCGCTTTTGCGGCATTGTCCGCTAATTCATTTCCTGGAATTTCCATATGTCCTGGGACCCAACAGAAGTGTATGGTTCTTCCAAGCTCAGATAAGGTATATAAATAGTTTGTTATTTATTTTACGACTGGGTGGGTGATGTTCATGGTGTTTTCCAGGGTTTGAAGTACACTTAGAGAATCAGAGAATATTATACTGTTTACAATATTGGAGGACTCGATATGCTTCAGTGCAACCTGAATTGCCATTAGTTCGGCAGAAAATATACTGAACTCATGTGGCAGGCCAATGTTATGTTCGGGAAAACTGCGGCGATTCCAATGTGGGTATCATTCTTTGTCCATCTGTATGAACTACAACAACGTTTGGAAACTGCTCCAGCACTGCAAGGTACAAATGCAAGAAATTTTCTTTATGTAGTGCAGATTTATCCCATTTATGAAGGTATTTATCACATGAAGGTGGAGTAATGCTCCACGGAGCAAGGAGTAGTGGAGGGGATTTGCGATATTATCAAAACTCAGATTAAGTTTTTCTAGAAGATGTCTTATTCTTATACCTAACGGTCGGTTAGCAGTAGGGCGGTTATGGTATAACCTGCTGTGTTGGGGGGGGGGGTGAAAAGTAATTCCAATTTGGGTGTTCAGGCATAGATTTAATTTTATATGGATAGCGTAATATAAGTTGTTGCCTTCTGATAAAGAAAGGGGGTTCGTGAGCTTCGGCGTATAGACTATGAATTGGAGACGTGCGATATGCTCCTAGAGCAATGCGTATTGCACTATGATGGAGAGGATCAAGCCAGCGAAGGATACTAGGTCTTGCTGAGCTATACACTGGTGCCCCATAGTCAAGTTTTCATCTTATTAAAGATCTGTATAGTCATAATAAGGTAAAGCGATCAGCTCCCCACTTTGTTGCTGAGAGAACCCGGATGATATTTAATTTTTGTTGGCAGGATGTTCTTAGTCTTTTAATATGTTCCAGGAAGGTAAGTTTATGATCTAAGGTGATTCCTAAGAATCGTATGCTGGGTTGAACTGCTATTGGTTGTCCATTCAGTTGTAGTTCCGGATGTGGGTGCAGTTTACGTGGCAAAAATGGATGCACAACGTTTTTTTGAGATCAAAGCTGAAAACCATTGGTTTGTGCCCATGTACTGATCTTATTTATTGCCCCTTGTAACTGTCTCTCGATCGTATTCATGTTTTTCGCACAGCAAGAAATATTAAGGTCAACTACGAACAGTGCCTTATCGATAGTGTTTGGAAGTTGTTCAGCAATGGTGTTTATCGCAATTATAAAGAGTGTAGCACTGATTACAGAGCCCTGGGGAACTCGTTTTTCTTGAAAAAATAATTCGGACAGCGAAGTTTTAAATCGAACCTGTCTAGGAAGTTGCGTATGAAAATTGGGAGATGGCCCCGAAGTCCATGGCGATGTAATTCGCGGAGTATTCCATACTTCCACATGGAATCATAGGCCTTGCTGATGTCAAAGCAAACCATTACATGGTGTTCTGATCTAAGGAATGCATTCCGAATGGAATTCTCTAGTCTTACTAGTATATCTAGTGTTGATCTGTTTTGTCGAATGCCGAATTGTGCAGAATGTAAGAGATTGAAATTTTCAAGGTATCATAACAGTCACCGGTTCCCCATCTTTTCGAGGATTTTGCAAAGGCAAATGGTCAAGGCAATGGGTCTATAGCTAGAAGGGTTTGTCGGATCTTTTCCTGGTTTAAGGAAGGCAAGGACTGTAGCGTGGTGCCATTGTTTAGGGAATGTGTCTTCCAGGTAGAGCCTACTGAATAGATCAAGAAGTGACTGCAGTGATTCAGCACTTAGTTCCTGTATCATCGAATAATGGATATTATCTGGTCCTACAGCGCTACGCCTAGATGTTGACAAGGCTGTATGTAGTTCGTGGATAGTGAATGTTAAGTTATATTGTTCTTCTGCTTTTGAAGAAAAGTTTAACTTTTGTTTTTCTGAATTTGCTTTGAATCTTCTGAAGGCTGGTATGTAACTTCCTGTTGCTGATATTTTGGCAAAGGTTTCCCCTAGTAGATTGGCAATTTGGGTAGGGTCAGCAATGTTCTGCCCTCTCCATTCCATGATAAGCTGAGGTGTCGTTTGATATTTACCACTCATTTTCCTGATTGTTTTCCAAATTTTATGTGTGGGAGTTGCTTGATTGATGGTTGAAGTGAAGCCAATCCAAGCGGCCTTTTTATTACTGCGTCTAACATACCTTTGCTCTAACGCGTTTAAACTGTGGTTGGATAGCGCCGAAAAGTATTCCAAGCTTTATGGTCTCTTTTCGCTGCACGGCATTCGTCACTCCACCAGATTTTTGGGTGTTCAGGTAATTTTGAGGAGGATTTTGGTATAGCTTTTCCTGCTGCATGTAATATAGTTTTTGTGACATACTCAACCGCTTCCCTGGTTGGGGATTTTTGTATAATTTCAGGGTCCAGTTTAGCTAATTTTTTATACGTCTCCCAGTCTGCTTTATCAATTAGCCACCGAGGAATTCTAGTAAGATGATAAGAGGACTTATTCAGTAATTCAATTGTAATGGGAAAATGATCACTATGCAGTGGATCATTGTTTGTCGTCCACTTTAGAGTAGGATACAAAGTTGCTGAATAGATAGACAAGTCTATTGAAGTATATGTTCCGGAAGAAACGTGAACGTAAGTAGGTGACCCATCATTTAGAAGGAGAAGGTTGTTATCATCTAAACATTTTTCTATTAGTTTTCCTCTTTGGTCGATATTGTTGTTACCCCATAGTGTGGGATGACCATTTAAGTCTCCCAGAATGAGGAAAGGTGTGGGGAGTTGAGCTATGGGGTTGTTTAGATAATTTTGTTGGATGGAAAAGCTTGCTAGAATATATAAGGAGCAGATTGTAATACGGATGTCAGCAGCTACACGGACCGCTATTGCCTCGAGGGGAAAGTTCAGTAAGACCTGTTTGACAGGAACATATGGGTTTGTTATAACAGACCGGAGGAATTAAACATGGCTGGCTGAATTTTTGCCAGTTGGAATTCCGCTTAGGTTTCTCAGGCCAGAAATTAGAATTGGAATGCTAGCAGCAGGGATCAGAGTTAAATTTTTGTCTTGGTGGTAGAGATGATGGATGAGCAGAGAGCAGTCTCCAGTGAGATGGAACTGGGATCGGTTCATATCGTGTTTTCTTGCTATTCGCCTCTGAAAGGCATACCGGCGGATGATTTGCTTGACTATTGATGCCATTTCCAGGATGCCGTCGAAAGGCCTGATTGGAGACCTGATAGGCCATACGAAAGTTCAGCTTTTGTTTTGTACTTTGATTTTCTCTGAGTATTTTGAAGGATGAATAATCAGGGTTCTTGGTTTGCAACAGTTGAACTTGTAAGTCAAGTGAAGGTTCTCCATAATCGGGGATTTTTTCAGGATCCAGCACCGAGACGAACAACCTTCCTGATTTGGGGTTTGTTGTATTTATTTACTATAGAGCATACTATAGTATGGCTCTACAGTATTTTGGTTTCAGGTTTCTGTTGATGGCTGACGTACTGGTGCTAGTGTTTCGCAGTGCTCTCTTTTATCTATGAGGCTCTGGAGATTTTTCAGCAGTCACAGCAACAGCGGCATCGAAAGTGCACAGAATTGCAGAGGATGGCGCAAATTAAGTTCATTTTGGGGATTTCTGTTATCACACCCCTGCCTCAAAGTTGCAGGGCGGAATTCAATGGTAGACAGAACGCTTTTCGGAAACCTTGTAGAGCTGACGGCATGACTGCTTAGCGAGTGTAGTTTAAGAGAGTCAGCATATGATTTTTATTCCTATCTTGGTGCTGTATGTTGAGTGCTCTTCTGGAGAAGCCATACAAGGTAAAACAGGAGCTGACAGCACAACATACCCAATCGAATTCAGTGAGATTGAATATGTACATATAGATTAGAGGAAGTAGTGGATGGATCCGTTTAGCAATGCCAAGCCAGTCAGCAGAGGTGTGCTGAAAGACTCTCTTTGGTGTGCGTGTTTGAGAAGATATTTAAGCCTCGTATCTTTGATATTTGCTAGTGTCTCAGAAGAATTTTTCACAGATGACGATCCTTGTGGATTGCTTGTCCAATTGCGTTGTTGGCTATAACAGTAGTCTGTGAATAATCGTTATGCCTTTGAAGGAATTCCTCTGTATTGAAGAAGTTTGTAAGCTAGGAAGGATCTTCGAGCTCACTAATTTTAATTGTATTGCATATGTCTATAAGGATTAGCTTTATCTCCTTATTTTCTTTATGCAGGGCACTAACATATTCTTCCAGCTCTGTCAATTGTGCTTTTACTGTTTTGTTGCCATTCGTGATTTGGCTACTTGCATTGTCAGGGGCGTTTTATCCGTAGAAGGTTCTCTGACATAATGCTAATTCATCTGTTTTGTTTTCCTGAATCTCTTTAAAGTGTTTGAGCTGATCAGAGAGCTTTTGCACAGCTGTCTGAATAAGATTGACTACTGCTTCCAGATGTTATAATCTGATGGTTGACATATCCTATAGGGAACGTCGAATGGGCAGAAGGTGTTATTGATATCAGGGTTCTTCTGCTTCGCTGGACTTTTCTGTCTGCAGAAGGAACATTTAAATGCTATATTTTCTTTTTTTTCCAGGCTCTTATAAAGAAAAAAAAATCGCAACTGCGAGCATTACAAGATTTGCACGCATTACGTACTCAGTCTCTTTTTTGCAGAAAGCGTAGAAGTTGTTGTTGTTTGTTATTTGGTTTTTAGGAGCATTAGCAACTAAGGCCATATTGCTCCGGGATATGCGGTGGTCATTCCCTGACCTTTCCGCATCCTCCGTATTTGGTGGTGAAAGCGTAGAAGAATGAGTAGTTCATATTTATTTCAGTATTACAGCAGTAATTCGTAAACTGGGAAAAACCAGGAGGACATATTTTGAGGTAATCTCTAGAAGTTGTTAACGGAAGATTGAGAGTTTTTAGGGGAGTATCAGAATCAAATATCACTAACTCCGATAGCTGTTCTCTGGGAGCTGACCACGACGGTGCCCAGATGGACCTTTCCTAAAATGCTAAGATCGCTTTAGGCTCGGATTACTGTGTGCAGTTGACAAGCGTTATGCAGGAGTATTGTGCAAACCTAGAGCCAGTAAGAGCATTCAATAATGAAATACAATTAAAGGAATATCTGTTTATCTGCACGAATACTATTCATGGTAAGGCTGTATTTAGAATCGTTGATGGCATAAACCATCTTTCCGAAATATAATTTAAATTTTGATATCAACGTTCATATTTACAGTGTTTAGTTTTTTTTTTTTTTTATTTAATCAACGATTATTACATAAGAAAAACATTCTTATTATATAATTGAAATAATATTGTTCAATACTGAGGAAGATGCATGAAACATCAAAAAGAATCAATACAAGAAATTGAACATTACTAAAAACGCTTATTTTTAAAAGTCTATGTCACGTTTAGTGAATACAATAATGGTATTCACATTTCCAAAGTCAAGCTCCATTTCGGGCATGCCAATTTTATAAATTTGCAAAATTATAGATTCACAGAAAAATTACAGATGAACAAACCAAATACACTAACGTCAGACAGCAAAGTAAATTAAATTCATTTAATTATTTTTAGTGCTCATGGATCGGATCACAGGGAATAGGGCACAAAAATATTCCAGCCAGTTGTTAAAGAATGAAAGAAAAACGTACCTTTTCTTCTTTAGCAACTGGTACGACAAAAGTAGCTAATATCCAGAAGAGCATGTGACCGTTTTCTTCAAGAAACACGCTCTAAAGATACTAGTAAGAAGCCAGGAAAAATTAGTGAGGAGCAAGTCACGGTTTGTTTAAAGAATTACGACAATGCAGCAGGAAATTGGACATGGCATTACTAGAAAAGTTTTGTATGAAACAGTATTTCAGTCTTAAATTTAAAGCAGAAACATGCATCGTTTTGGACATTAAAGTGAACGTATATGTAAGGACTGGTTACATGAATTTTGTTGTATAAAACTTCTAATGAAAACAGGACTTGTACAATGTGTGACGTTTGCTGGCTGTGACAATGAATGAGGAACTGAAGAGGATATATCTGTTTGTATTTTCTGTATTATAATTTAATGAATATGAACTACTTTCTATTTCCGTTTTTCTAATTTCGGCATACTTTCCGAAAAGTGACGTTATTGCATCCCATGTGGATAAAATAACGCCACTTTTCGATATTGTTATTTTTTCCCTAATCAACAGAATATAAAATAAATCTTTTCAATAAGCAAACAGAACTTTCTAAAGGCATTCAATATATATATATATATATATATATATATATATATATATATTAATATTTTTAAAAACGTATTCTACTTTGTTGAAAGTAATTGTAAAAAAATAATGGCATTATTGGGTCCCTTATCCTATATTTAACCTATATTTATATTTATTTTATATTTGCTTTTAGATTTAGTTTAATATTTTTGATCCTGATAGTACAGGAAATATTTGTAAAGTGAACTGTCCATTAGTTGTTCAGAAGCTGCGAAGAGAGCTTGAGTTGATACCGCTTTAAAGAGAACAGGAAACTATTCAGAAATCCTTTAGGGCATTAAATGGAAATGCCATTACAAGAGAATCCTAGAACTGTTAAACTGTCATAGCATTTCTGAATATGTCAACCGTTAGAACATGCGCTGTACTATTACCCAATGTTTGAAATACAATTAATTCGGGTAAAGGAATTTTGTCGATGTTCCTAATCGGTGCTCTAACTCAAAGTGTAATGTTAAGTTCGAAGTTATAAATACTTCTGTTGTATGACACTTAAATTTTTAATTGTCAAACTTCAAAATGTTACTTTTCTGACAGAATTATGTGATTTGTCATCTTTAATTCACGAATATAGCACACCACACAATGCCTAAGCTCATTACTAGAGGAATTCTGTAAGCATTATACAGAAATGTCAGTATAAAGGGAATTCCAAAGCTGTTAATTGAATTCTCGGAAACTATGGATTATTTTTAGTGTGGTGCAGGCCTTTCCGATTTCGAAAGCCATACGTGTGCAAATTCATAACACAATCAGTTTTGGGAACAGGATAACCGTATTTCTAATGTTTTGTATAGTATAGTTGGTATAATCATTGTCAGCTCCACACCGGGGAAAAAAGGTCCAAATTTAATTCCCATCATTGACGCTAGAAATTTTTGTGTTTTTTTTTTTTTCACAACGTGGCTGGGTTAGTCGGTCTCAGGCGAGGGTAGCATGGTGATTCCTTCGCGGAAATTCGGATTTTTCGCCCAGAAAATAGCGAATCTACCAAGAACACTCATAATTTACAGACATATGAGTATTATTATATACGGCGCAATATGGCCTAAATTTCTGCTGTTGTTGTTGTAGATTTTTACGAGCATTAGCGACTGAAACCATACTGTTCCGTATATATTGTCTGTAAAAATGGCGTCTGTTCTGTGGTCGATTTTCTGTTTTGCTGGACGAAAAACCCGAGTTTTCGGAAGAAAAAGCCATGCTATCCTTGCCTGAGACCGACTAACATCCACGTTGTGAAAAAGGCCTATAAAAATTCGTCACTACAATATAGTGTATAGTGTGTTTAGGGTCTAACGGCACCAGGGGTTTCCCCCATCTCCGCGTAATATACATTGTGGTGTGATACAGAACACTGTAGAGGCCAGAGGTTTAAAAGTGTATGGATATTGTGGTGTGTAATGTTTTGTACCGTTGTTCATCTGGTCTTTTAGCCGTTGGGTCTCAAATGAGACCCACCGTTGCCCACACTATACCTCGTGGAGGCAGACCAGATACATCAGTATTATAGAGCTTTACTATTTACTCTGGCAGGTCTTGCCACCTAATTTCCTGAGATTTCAGTGGCTAGGACCTAAAAAAAAAAAAGTAGGGGGGGGAAGAAACGCTAGAAATTGGGTCAGGCCGAAAGAGATAAGTTATACGGGTTATAGTTCATTTTTTTTTATTATTTTTTTATTTTTTTTTAAATTTTTGTGTGGGGCTTGTGTAGTTTTGGCAAGGGTCAAATGCTAGTCGCAAGATAGCTAGAGAGGGAAGGGAGACTGAAGACTGTGGGGTGAAAGACAGAAATATGGAGTCAATAGTGAAGATAACCCCAAAAGTGTCGGCGGGGCAGGCCCATGCCTCACCAGGTGAAGATAGGGGATGGCAGGGGGGAGGGTACAGAGTAACCATCCCCTGCCAAGGGAAGGGAAAGAAAGTGAACCGAGTGAGGGTACCCGGTTCAGATCGCCTAAAGATGTTTCGGCAGCAAACAGCATAATGTCTTTGTCAGGTCTTCGTATGCCATTCCTGGGACATGTTGTCCCGTCCGTGTGATTGGTCAAGTCCAGATAATGACTCCAGTTTAAGCCAGTGGTCAGATCCAGGTTAAGTTAATGATTAGTTTTTCAGATTGTAGCTGTTAGGTTTTTGTTTGGTTGACTCATCTAAGGATCTTTATTATGGACGATGAGTGGTTAGTTTGTGGGAAAATTCCTGCTAAGGTTGTGGATATGTTCTTCTTCTAGTAAAAAGATCCTGCGCAAACTGCGTTAAGGCTTTATAGTTGTCCTCGCTCTCCAGGAGATATTGTTCTTGGTTTATTGGTGAGAAACGTATTCTGGTTATTAAGAGGCAGCGGAGGTCTTCGTATAGTTGGCAGTGGTGCATGAGGTGCTCCCACGTCTCTGGCTGTCCACAGTGGCAGAGAGGGGTGTCACTCAATCCGAAACTGGAGAGTTTTGCTCTTATTGCGCCATGTCCCGTGAGCAGGTAAGATGTCAGCAGACCCGGTGAAAACCAGTTTGGGCTTTTGGAAAACACTAGTTGATTATTCGGTATGAATCTTCGGGTGACTTCCCCTTTTGTCGAAGTCGTCCAGCTGGTTTGCCAGGCCTTCTGTAGGTGGGTGAGAAGGCGTTTTTTCTCTAGTTTACGATCGTTCGCCGGATCAGTTGTGTAGTCTAGGCAGGTGATTGATTTGCCTTTGGATAATTGATAAAGCAACCCACAGCGGACGATCTCCAGGTCCAGGGGGAGAGCACCCAAGAGGACCTGGAGGGCGTGGGTGCTTACAGTACAGCAGGCTCTCGAGATTGTTAGTAGGACTGAACGTTGAATAGTCTCTAGCTTCCTTTTGTTTACTGCTGTTACCGCCTTGTGGAACCAGACTCCTGATGCGTATGTTATTGCTGGTAAGAAGACTGCCTTATAGAAGAGGGCTAGGGTCCTCTTTTTAAGTCCCCAGTCGCGACGAGTGACTCTAGCTATTAGTGCGGAGTATTTTTTGATTTTGCTTCGGAGGTAAGTAAGATGGGGTGTGAATGACAGATTTTTATCCAGCAGAATACCAAGATATTTAAGTTCGGTGGAAAGCTTAATTGTTGTTTCCTTAATCTTTATCTGGGGAGGCCTTCTGATATTGAGAGAACCTTTAGCATTAGCATTAGTAGAGGCATTTGATGCAAGAAAGCAAGCTTATGCAGCATCAGCCAAAAAAAAAAAAAAAAAAAAACCACTTCCACTTCACCCCTCTGTTCGTTCAAAATACCTGTCCAGCTGAGCCTTAAACTTATTTAGGCTATCAACCTCCACCACAAGGGATGGAAGTCTGTTCCACCAACCAACCACCCGCTGGCTAAAGGCAAATTTCCGCACGTCTATCCTACATCTGTCTTTCCTCAATTTGAATTTATGCCCTCTCAGGTGATTATTCTGAGCTAGAGGAAGAATCCCATCAGCATTGAGCATGCTTAAACCATTCAAGGCTTTATACACCTCTATCAGATCACCTCGCTGGTGCCTAGTCTCCAGACACTGTAATTTGCAAAACTTAAGCCTTTCTTCGTAAGAGCACCCCTTTGTTCCATTCACTAATCTTGTTGCCCTTCTCTGTACTCGTTCCAGCAGCTCTACATCCTTCTTGAAATGAGGCCTCCAGACCTGTATACAGTACTCTAGGTGTGACCTTTAAGTAGGATGGAGCAGGTTTTTGTTGGGGATATCTTTAAGTGGTTTTGGGTGGCCCAGTCTTGTAGGATATTTATAGCACGGTTTGCAGAGATCTCTAGTTGAGTTCTTGAGTCTGCTGCCAGCATCAGGATCAGGTCATCCGCATAGGCCTGCGATCTCACATTACCAAGGTCGAGGTTTAGAAAGCTGTCGAGCACTACGTTCCAGAGAAGTGGGCCAAGTACTGAGCCTTGTGGGCATCCTCTATAGACTGGTCGTGTGACTGAACAGTACGGAGCACTGACGGTTACTGTTCTGTTTGCAAGATAGGTTTTTATACAATTGTACAAATTAGCTGGTAGTTTTGCTTTCCGGAGTCTGCCAAGGACGCTTGGCCACCAGAGGGAGTCAAACGCCCCGGCAAAATCCACTGAAATGACAAGGAAGTATTTATGGCTGGTAGTGGTAGCTGCTTTGACGATATTCTCTAAGGCGTCCACCGTGGAGCATCCCCTTCTAAAGCCGTATTGGTTGTCAGAGTGAAGGCCAGCCTTGGAGTAATGAATTTCTATTCTATTGCTTAGAAGATGTTCTAGGAGTTTGCTTAGTATGGATAGAAGAGCGATGGGCCGGTATGACTCCGGAAGGTCTTGTGGTTTTGTCGGATTCTTGAGAATAAGCCTTAATTTTGCAGATCTCCATACTGCTGGGAAATGGCCTGCTTCAAGGCAATGGTTGAAGAGGTTTAGGATCTCATTTGGGATGGTTTCAACAGCCTTCTTTACGATCTCGGGCTCCAGCATATCTTCTCCTGGAGATTTCTTGTTTTTTATTTTTGCTGCAGCAGAGTCCAGTTCTTCCTTGGTGAAGCTGTCTTCCACTTGGGCTGTGGTGTATGTGCTGTTTTCCTCACATAGTAGTATTTGCTCTGGGGTACTTGGTGGCATGTGTTGATGGAACATGGCGTCAAGGATGTTATTTATAGATTCGGACCATGTCTTTGTATACGTGCCTTGTGGCGTCTTGGTGGCTGGGATGACTTCTCCCCTGGGGAGTTTGTTTGTGATTACTCTGTAGACCACTCCCCATGGTGCAGAATTTCCAACTGTGGAGACTAGGTGCTCCCAGGAGCGCTTCTTCCTTTGTTTAATCAGGGCTGTGTATTCGTTTCTTGCCGTTCGGTACTGCTGCTTGAGATACTCTACTTCCGCTTCCGGCCATGTCCGTCTTGCGCGTTGAAAATTTTTCCGTCGGGTGTAAACCTCTCGTCGCAGTTGTTGGAGCTCTGGGCACCACCAAGGTACGGCTCCAAGAGAAGGTTTCTTCCGTTTAATAGAGTTAATTGAGCTTTCAGTGACTAGGCTTACAATTGCCTTTTGGTGCTGGTCTGGGTTCAGTCCAACTGTGCTGAGAGAGCGGGCGGCCATGATCAGTGAATCCTTAAATTCCTGCCAGTTTGCCTTGTCAATTGCAAAACTATGTAGAGTTTGCCTCATAATTGGTTGTCGACTTACTGATCGGTGCAGTTGGAAAGTTATTACACGGTGGTCCGAAGTGGTCCAGCTTTCTCTAACTGTCCAGGATGAAAGGTGTTGTGCAACGGATCTTGTGGCCAGGGTGATATCAATTGTGGCTTCCCACATTGAGAGAAGGTCGGTAGGTTATTTGGTTGGTTGAGAATTGAGAAAGAACTGTTTGAGAGATATTCTTCCAGTCTTTGTCCGTTGTTTGTGCCTCGTCTATCTTGAGTTTCACTGAACCACGCTGGCGACCTGCAGTTTACGTCGGCGGCAACGATGATTTTTGCATTTGGGAATTCCAGAGAGATGCTTTGTAAGTATCTAATAATCAGGAGAATATCCTCCCCCGGCCGAGAGTAGAGAGAAACTGCGTAAAATTCTCCCAAAGGGGTGATGATATGGGCACAGGCTGCCCAGGGAAGGCAGTAATGTGGTATTTTGGTAACAGTGAGATCAGAGTTTCTGACCAGAATACCGCCCATGGGGTCTCCCCATCCACTTGAACGATCTTATAGGTCAACGGATACCCTCTGACTGCCTTACTATGCGAATATGGCTCTTGAAGAAAGAGGATATCGAGGTTCTCCTCATCTGCCTTTTTCCTCAACTGCGCTGCAACTGCTTTAGCTCCCTGGGCATTAATTTGTGCAAATTTTACAGTGGTAGTATTAAATGGTTTAAGGTAAGTCCCCATAATCGAGCCTTAGTTGGCATGTGCTCTTAGCTTTTGTGTAGACAGGGCATTTATTGTTCCGGATGGAATGATCTTCCTGCATTTTCATTGATTTGCAGTTTGCGCAAGTGGGTGGGCCTTCTTTTTTAGTGCATGAGTTAAAGTCGTGGCCTCTCTCAGCACAGTGTCCACATGTGGGTTGAGCTTGGGTACACGTGTGTGTCGTGTGTCCAAAACGACAACACTTGTAACATTTGGGGACAGCCACATGCTCCTTGAAGCGGTGACTGCCCCAATTTATGAACACTCTATTTTGTTGACTTATTGTTCTCCAGGCTGCGGGGGAAAGCTCCACTACCCAGTCGGTAGAATTTCCCACTCTGGCATTTTTTTGGAATTTCGGGAAAACGAGGTCATTTGGTTCAACATCTGGGTGGTCCTGCTGGAGGTTTCTTCTGTATAGTTCATCCTGGAGTGTTGCTGGGGTTAGGTCCTTTTCGGTATCATAAATTATTATGCTGGGCCCCTTTCTTTTCGGGGGTGCAGCCTGTAGGCCAAGTGTTTGTATTTTGGGGTTACTAATGATTTTGTTAGCTTCTTCTTTCGTCTCAGTTTCAATGATGACACCAATATTACGTGTCTTACGCACAGATTTAATTTTTGCCATTTTCAGGTCTTCTGCTAAATTTGCGACCACTATATTTTTTACTTCCTCACTTGTGTGATGATCTTCTGTGGAAGTAGATCTAACAATTACCAGATGTGGTTTTTGTAGGAGAGTTTTCCTTTTGGTTGAGTTTCCTGATTCAGTTGTTTGTTCAGCATTTCTGGGAATCCTCAGCGCGTCTGCATAGGTAGGGGCGCGCTGTTGCATTTGACTATCCCTACCGTCAAGATATGCCTCGAGTTTAGCCACTGCTTTCTCGCGTTCGAGGTGCGTTTTAAGTAAAATGGTTTCCAACTTCGTCCATAGGGAAACTATGTCTGCGCGCAGAGCTGTACTGACTCTACTGTTGGTTGTCTTCATTAAAGTTTCTAGTGCAGTTCTCAGGTAGAGAACCTGCTCTAAAACAGGACCCTCAGGCAGGGTGGGATCCAGTGGTGTCTCTTCATCATCATTTTCTCCTTGCTGGGAAGATCGGTCTTGTAGTTCCTTTCGTTCACTTTGAGATCTGGTTTCCATTTCTGATTTCGGAAATGATTTTTTATTGCGCTTCTTGGAGGCTGGAGTAGGCCTGGAGGCCTCAGTATCACCTCGTAGGCCTAGAGTTTGGATAGTTTCAGGAGTAAAGTCCTGGCATTCATCAATGATATTATAGTCTGCAGTGGACATGATTTTCGAAAAACGGAAAACAGGGGTTTCCAGATAATCGAGTCGCCGTTAGCAAAATGATGGTTGAAACAAATCTCTATGATAAACAGGAACCGGGCATTGGGCTGTAACCTTCTGGTCACGTGGGAAAAAATAGGAAAAGCTCAAGCGGAAAAACCTCTAAATGAACAGAACAATGTTTTTTTTTTTTTTTTTTTTTTTATTAGAAGTTTTTGGGGACGATCAATACGATGACAGTCTTCATTTTCTTGCAGCATAAGCCCGGGGGAAGTTTCACATCTGCCACAAAAAGTTTGTAGACGTGTGGGGAACACACAGATAAAATGGTAAAGTTAGTTTAAATCAGGCGAAAAGTTTCAGAGACGTTGTGCCTATGGGCATAAGAGGAGAAAAGTGCAATTAGGGTGGAAGAGGTATAATCCCTAACCTTGTCGCCACGTGACGTTATACTTGACCTTGTTAAGCGACAATCACTAAGCAACGTAAGCAGACAATTGCTGACACACAGCGGGTGGTCCCCTCCCCAGTCACAATTTGCTAGATATTAGCGTGGCAGCTCCGAAAAGACCGAAAACTGCTCTCTTCAATTTCCTGCCAATGGCGGCATGGCGACCTAACCATTGACAAAGACGTTGAATAATTAACGTTAAGATCTAGCAGAAAGATCCCAGAAAACACCAAAAAAGTCTCACCAACGGAATCCTCTTCTAAACTTGTCTATGGAGAACATAATTCCAGAAATATGAGGCACTTTAAGCACTTAAATTAAACAAAATATCAGGAGCTCGAATTATTGCGTCTGCATGCCGAGACTAGTATGCGAATATGCCCGTCACTTCAATAATGGGACTAGAACTCAGGTCTTTTCCGCCCGGTGTGGGGAGGATGGCGATTCTTTTTTTTTTTTTTTTTTCTTGGTAATTGTTGGCGCATCGGCTTCTGTGACCATAATACACCTCCCAAGGTTTTTGCAGTACTTTGATCCAAGCCCGAGGCGGGATCCGAAGCCGCGACCTTTGGGTTGCCAGGCAGATCGCCATCGCCCACCCGGCTAGCCCGTTCGGCGATGGCGATTCTACCAACTGTGCTACCCACACGTGCCTAAATTGTTGATGCTCCTAAAACCATACTGCAACTAACCAACTTACCGTATTTATCAAAGTCAAAACCAAAAATGAAAGTACTTATCCTCAGAGTTCCAAAGCCGCATTCATTACACAAATGCGTAAACGGTACTCTCAAATATTCGCTTAAAACCATCCAACAATCTATCTATAACTCATTATTAACAGCATTTCAAAAAAAAAAAAAAAAAAAAATTAAAAAGCTTGTTACTGTAATGAATAATATACCATCGTCTTAATCCAATTTTCTGTTTCATGAGATTTGTACAGCTTTCGCCATGGGGAATTCCTGGTGACCAATTTAGTTCTTATAAAATCAGCTATAACGGATCTATATCACAATTTATGAACTTTGCATCAAAAATTCCGCAAAAAACATTTTGGGCCCACTTCGTTTTAACGAATGCATCAACAACGTAGCGTTAACTTCGTGTTCAAGAGAGAGAGCAAGGTGTTGATGTGACACAGATCATGTGACATTCTGTGCTTCTTGTTGGGTATATTGTGAGAGCACTACTCTTCACTTGACTTTATACGTTGACCTATTGGTCAAATAAGAATAATTTTCAAATAAATACTGCTAAGTACAACACTGCTATATTTATGGATGCCATATACCAAAATGAATCTGAAAAACGTTTTTTCAGACTTCTAATGGAGATACACTTTAAGTTACCCACAGAGAAAAAATAGAATCTTTGCACCCTAAGATGCCCAATTTGTATTACTCCTCCTGACAGAACTATAGTTAAACCCAGGATCTATCTCTTTGATTTGTTTTGTAGGGGCTCGTAACTTCGTGATAAATAACTCCACAACATAATCAGAGAAATTGTGGTCTTAATTCATCTTATTTACAAACTGATAACCAGCTTTATAATGACAAGTGAAAAGATGAATAAAATGACAAGTGAAGAATAGATGAATCCTCGAATTCTGATTCGTTCTTGCAGGAAAGATTCCATCTCTTCAGGCAACAAAGAACAGCGTGAGGACCTCTTTTCCTCCCCATTGCCTTCTTTCACCTATGGAAGCGGACGGACACGCATCAAGCCCAGCGATTTTCCAGACTCCTGCTGGAAAACCAGAGAAATTCTAGTTTGTGAACAACTTCAGTGGATGCTGATAATCTTCATGATGGGGTGAGTGATGGCGGTGACCCAACCTCTATCGCGTCCAGGAAGCAATCAAAATCGAGAGTTGCCTCAAAAATGTCTCTGCCTGTGCAATTCTATTAGGAGATGGATGGGAAGAGAGAGAAGATGATCAGCCTTCCAACTATGACAGAAAAACGTTACATAACTTTAACAAATCGCAAGCCTTCGGAGGCGAGCGGAGGTTGCCTCAGTAGAGAGAAGAGTAATGACTAAAGCAACATCTCTCAGAATAACTCACTGCTGGAGCACTATGGGGAAACCTTTCCATGAATTAATGTTCACAGGGCTAAGAAACGTGTCCAGGAATTAATGTTCTCGAGAATCACAAGATAAATGATGAGCATCTTGGGAAGACAAATAATGCTTTACTACACTGCTCAAAAAATTAACAGAACACGTAGAAAACCAATTCTTCAAATAATCCTACGGGGTTGGGAATATTCATATTGTTTATTTATTTATTGTTTATTTTATTTATTTATTTATTTATTTTATTTATTGTTTATTTTATTTATTTATTTATTTATTTATTTTATTTATTGTTTATTTTATTTATTTATTTTATTTATTGTTTATTTTATTTATTTATTTTATTTTAATTCAACATGCTTTAACGCGGTTGGTGTCAACTGCTTAATTCACAATACGTAGAAAACGTGGCGTAACTCGTTCAGCTTGCGATTAATTTGGTGTAGTGGTGTACCATAGAATAATGATGAAATGAGGGGACAGTGAGAAACTTCGAACAGGTATAAGGGGCATTTATATGGGTTATATAAGAATAAACAAAAGGTCACATCACAGAAGTCGATACAGGATGCTCGAAAATATAGTCACATGATGTCAATACGGCATATTTATTTATTAAATTATTAAATCAGTTTATTTACCTATAAATATGGAGTGAAAAAGCCCATAAAAGTTCCTCGGGACATTGACGGGATTCGAACCCTGCCTTTTCCACCCGGTGTGGGGAGAACGGTGATGATACCAGTGTACTACCGAGCACAAACTGGTTCCATAGTGCCGAGACGATACTGCGTGACACATTAAGCCAACGTGCGACCTCTTCCTGCGACTTCCCGGCTTCAAGTTGTCAAACGGCCCACCATTTCAAAGAATCACCTTAACGACGATGACTTGCCATCCTGATTACTGGAGATGTGGTTATCCCACTAAGCATGCCAAAAAATGGGAACGACGTGGTGTGGTTGCAACCCGTATTTTTATAGGCATGAATAATATGCATCTCTGTAATACAGCAGGATTTCTATTGGATACTTGTAATTTGCATTCCAGGATGCCCATTATATCAAATATTCGCCATAGGCGAGATAGTTCACAATAAAATATTTATGAAAAACATTTTGTTCTGCTAATTTTGTTGAGCAGTGTATCTACTTTTGCAGACGGCTCAACCTTCACGCAGCGGGATATTCTTCTGAAGGCTTTTTTTCACTACATTATTGTTGGCATATCTTCCAATCCACCTTTACCTCTCTACTGATGTTCTAAAGAGAATTCTAACTGGTTTAACCCTGTTCCAGATGAACAGCACTATTTATACGGCTAATTTTTGCTGAGGACCTATCCATAGAAGTGGCGATGTTATCAGCTTTAGGCGATGCTTCTTCTCGTCCGTTTGTTCTTAACTCCATTTTTCCTTCCCACGCCTTTCCTCAGTGCCCCAGAGCGTTATAAACGTTTCACGTATCTATTTTCGCATGGATCTTCCCTTGAGCAATCCCAACTTACCTTCCCATTACTGTGCGCTTTTTCCATTCTTGTTGCCTTCAGCCTTTCCACCTCTGGCTTTCAGAGATGGAGCTGGCCTTGTATGGTGTCCCCTACTGTCCTGTCCCGTGCCGTCTCCACGTGTCTATGGACGGATGCTGCTAGATTCCTTCCTTGGAAATGGTGCCTGACAGTAACAAAGTGGCCAAATGGATAGCACGAATAGGACGAAAACATAACTCACGATGACTGACACAACTGGCAAAGCATACAAGAACACAAATAAAAATAAATAAATAAAAAATAACAAATATTACTCTGCGACAGAGTTGCTACTGAATTATATTACAGTAATAATTGTTTTCAAAAGTATAATTTAAAATTGTCTTATTTCGTAGATATCTGACAAGACTTAGTATTTATTTATTTTTTTTTTTTTTGTCTGGATGGAATAGGTACTACGAATAGGTGCTACGTACTGCTGCTCCTGCCCACCTGGCTACGGAAGCGCCGACTATGGTGTGCCTACACCGATATTGTATAGATCTTAAACTCTTAAAATATTATCCCTAGTTGCATTTAGTTCTATTTAAAATAAAAATATAATACATAAGATTCGGAAATTCATTCTCGATACGGCCGAGACCACAAGACACAGTTGACCATGCGGGGGTTTTGTGGTAGTGTACGCGCTCGAGTCCATAACTATCTTACTTGCACTTGCGCATGCTAAATACTGGACCAGAACCACCCCTTCGTAATATTCACTCACGGTGAGAATGCTAATATAATCATACTCAAATAAGGAAAATATTCGCGATAAAATCAATCCACTATTCCAACTGCTTTGCATATTTGATGAAAATGGAAAGGATCCATTTTAATGAGGTATACATTTTAATTAATTTATTAAAGATTTACTTTTCGATTTATTTTCGTGTTTCTTTTCTGTTGTTAAGTTTCGCGGCGCATCAACTGCGAGATACATTACGCGAAACAAGAGGTTACTGAGTCATATATTTTGATATACATTTGTACCTACTGCTTTTTGAGTGTTAAGTGACGTTTTTAATTTTTTAATTTTTTATTTTTGTATGTCTGAATTAAATAAAGAAGGAAACCAAAGCTTCCTTCTTTATTTAATTTCCTTAAGTATTTCTTTGAGCTCTATAAGATTGTATAATACGATCATGTGAGCATGAGAGTTGGGTTCCGTTGCATTTTGCAAAGTTGCATTTTGCTTAGTTGGAGACGAGCACTTCGGTGGGATAGGTAGGCGTGTGTATGCTGCATGTTCTTATGCCTGTAATGAAGAAAGTAGTTCTTTTGCTTTAAGTGGGAAGGGTTTTGTTTGATGGAATCGTGAGGATCGTTGGAGTTCCAATAGATTTACTTCTCTGGTTATCCGTGTGTGAGTTATTCTATTTGAACTTTTTAGGTGCGATTATTTTCTTTGTCCTTGTTTTGTTATGTTATGTTATGTTCTAATTTTACTTTTTATTTATTTATTTATTTATTTTTTTTTTACAAAGATTGCATTTTCTAGAAATGCGACGTTTGTAAAATAGAATTCCCTAGATTGTCTTTGCAATTACGGTATTTCGGTTCTGACTGAACATTTTTGACTGATAAGCTCTTTAGACCCACTCTTGGTACAAGTAGAGATTCCTCGGCAGCTGGTTTGAGAGTGGCCGATAGCTTTTAACATAAAAAAAAAAACCGCAGTGAGTTTCGACTAGTATTTCTTCTTATCTAAGTCTTTTAGTATTAGTATTACTTGTGACAAATAATGCGTGAACTGCATCAGGCATTATAATGCCTGATGATCGTATAGCATCAGGCAAAAAAAAAAGCTACCTACCTCATGTCATCTGTTCTTTCACACTAATAATTTCTATAACTCTTTCTTAAATTTATTCATCTCTTCACCTTCAAAACATCGCAGGGAATTCTGTTCCAAGAATCAAACACTCTGGCTGAAAGCAAATTTTCGCACATCTATCTTACAACCATCCTTTTTATATTTATCCCCTTTATGTTTGTCGTCCGAGCAAGAGTTTAAGCATTTATATTATATTAATGCTCACCAGAAACTTATGCTTTGCGTTGTCCCTTACAAATTTATGCGTTACGGCCTGCTTAAGTAGAAAAGAATATATTTTTATTTGTTGGGAAGAACTGTGGTGTTTTCTTAAAGAACTTCTCGAAATTCTAGAGCGCGCGCACACACACACACACACACACACACACACACACACACCATCATTCCATTTAAACCCTTAAACACCTTTATCGGATCTCCTCGCAGCTGCCTAGCTTCAGGTCGCTGCTATTTGCAGAACTGAAGTCTTTCTTGATAAGGTTTCCCTTTTATGTCCCTGACTAAACTGGTTGCTCTTCTCTGCGTCCGTTCCACCAGATAAACAACTTTCCTAAGAGGAAGCTTCCAGTGCTGGCAAAATTCCTATATATCATTAACAGAACCCCAGTAGCTGTTCTAGAAGCCTGCCTACACTGCGCAGAGAGCTTCATGTCTGACTATAATTACCTTACAACCACTAACTTGAGTGTGTTACCACCCATTGGTATGGTATTCACTTCAGTTTCCTTCTCAGTCCATCTAACTTTTCTAGGTTTTTTTTTGCAGCGTCATACCAGCTCCAAGTGTGCCTTATTTACTTTTATCCGCAACAATCTCTTCCATTTTTCTCTCGGTTATCACAAAATTATTTAGTTCCCGGTTATATATTGGTATACTTCATATGTACCCGTCTTCACGTGCGTATGTAGATGCAAAATATTTATTCAGTTTGTCAGCAAGCAGAAGAGAGCCATTCGGGATCCTTTTGATTACACGATAGCTGTAAATGTTTTGCTCCTGGTGTTTTCTTTATGACTAATTATTGCGATGCAATATAAGGTTGTAATTATTGTAAAAATGTGAGTAGGAATCTGTGCATATTTTAATGCCACTCAATTGACGTACTTGAGATATATTTACATCGCTGATATTTCGTTATATATTAATTTAAAACTTTAGAGCAGATATTTACACGTGATTTCATTCGTGTAAAAGAAATTACGTGTAAATACTCGTTTGTAGTACTCGCCCATGGCGATCGCGAATAAGGTTAAAACAAGATTCTTTGGTGTTGATTGGCCACCACTCATATATGTATGCGCAAAATTTCTCTTTATCTCTTTCTCTCTCTGGGTGTGTGCGTGTGGGAGGGGGGGGATGTATTAGAGTTTCTAGAATTTCGAAGTTCTTTAAGAAAACACTACAGTTCTTCCCGTAAGATTAAAATTTATTCTTTGCTACTTAAGCTGGCCGTAATGCATAAATTTGTAAGGAACAGCACAAAAGCATAAGTTTCTGGTGAGCATTAAACCAATGTAAATGTTTTCATTTCCTGGCAATGGAAACGCGCCTCGATTCGCTTCTCAATTTCAATTATACCGAATTAACGCTTCGGTATACTCGGCTGAACATTGATGCAAGTGGAAGACCGTCTGCTCGTAATTAAGCTATTAGTACTGATGTGGCGCAAATTGTGTTCCTTAGGACACTGCACAATCGCTTTTTCATTTAATTGTTCTTCTTTATTTAACGGATTAGTGAATTAAATAAAGTTACGTTGGAAAATTCATGTTCTCTACTCGCTCACGCAGTTGCTGCTAATTTTTGTACATACAAAGCAGCACACGTATTACAACACGGATATTTTCAAGAGACGCATCATGTATTTGTGCAATTCTCGTTACTTTTAATCAGGCTCACAAAGGGAGGATGAAATGTGAGACCCGTCATTTGATGGAACCGACATGAAATGTAGGAGTTGGCGAGCAGTTTTTTTAAAATAAAGTACACAACAAACAGTTCCCCAAGAGACAAAAGTAAATATCAAAGGCGAAGCTTGGCCAATTACTGATTAAATTTTCATTTCTGGTAATTGCATCTCTGTTTTATTGTAATTGGTTAAAACAAAACCTTATGCTAATATTCATTCAGCTTGTTGTATGATAAAACTGTACATCATTTTACGCGTTGGTTTCCGCTAATTACACAAACAAACGCTTGTCAGAAAATGTGTGATAAAATTCACTGTTTTTTATTTTTTTTAAATTTTGGAGTTCAGTGGAAAAAAAATGGAGTTACAAAATGGTTTCACGTCGAAAAAATGTTTGAAAAGCACTGCACTGAGCTATATTAAATTGTAATTGAAATGAATGGAAATATCATAGAAAAATTTCCGTAATAAAAAAAACGAACAAAAACAACAAAGCTGTTTGATGGATAGGTAGACCTGGGATGAAGGGAGAAATACTATTTTAGCGTTTATTCCTGCATAACTAAGGCTCTGAGGCGTAAATGCATTTTTCAGCTTTCTGAATGAGAGATTCATTTGAAGCGATGAAAGAAAGAATCGCAGCTCGCTCTCGCCCGTGCCCTACTAATTCGACCAACGTGAAAACGATGGGGCCTAACGGTTCGTTCCTACTCGAGGTAAATAAATAAATATTTATTAAACCTTTCTTAGACAGAGTGGAATAAAGCAATCGTAGTCAGCGTCTCTTTGGGGAAACTCGGAGGGAGCCATGCAATCAAGCCACAGTTGAGCCTATCTACAACCTGTGAAAATTTATTGGTCCGTATGCTCTGTATATTTTACCGTCGATTTACTTGTTGCTTGAGGGATGGGGGGACAGTGCGGTCTCTCTCTCTCCTAAAACTGCTTAACTCAATGAAAATAACCCAGAAAAACTCCTCCAGTTCCCAGTCGGAATTATCACTCAATTCTGGATGGTAACGGTAACTGAAGATGCCATTCAATTTTCTTTAGATACGAATGAACATTATTCTTTCTGTGTGTGAGAGAAAAGGTGCTCTCCATTGCGTTACCAACTGATCAATGATCGTGATAATAATTACTAAATTAGAAATTCTTCTAAGTTTTGGTCCAGAATGTTTAGTTAGAAAAACTTACGATAAGAAAAAAATATTGATTCTTTCTTTTCTTCACCTTATACATAACCTACGCCAAATTATATTAGTTATAAAGAGGTTCGACAAAAAATTCACGCCATAAACAATCTCCTTCTAATGTTTTCTACACACAGATATTAAAAATTTGAAATGAGATTTGACTGTCCAACAAGTAAAACTGAAACGGCTTCGATATGCAAATTTCTCGCCTTGTTATCAACACCCATAGCATCCGAAGTCTAGTTTCAAAGCTGCCTCTTCGCAAACAATAGGTATGATGAAATCGTAGTATTCTAGAAAAAAATTAATTATATTATCAAAGAAATCTCGGAGGGATGACTGAAAGCTTTGTGCCAACCGGTTTCAATCCTATATTACCTGTCGAAAATATCACAGAAATGCAAAAGAAAACAAGCGAAAATAATTTCCTTGCTGACGTTTGCTTGCACAACAGCTGCGACACTGAACTCTGTGATACTCGCTGCAACCACAGAATGACACACAGCCTTGTTTTAGCTTCTCTTTCATTTCATTTCTCCTTCCGAAACTGAAGGTGATTACTGAAGAAAAGTGTGCATCTTGGCAGCAACTTCAATTTTCTTAAATCAACCTATCTGTTAGATCCAGATGTTATCACCAGAACAAGATGTCTTGTTCCACAGAAAAGAACAGCGTTTGTTTTTAACTTTTAAGAAGAGCTGGGATCCGGTATCGTAATTGTTATTCCTCTTCGAAAGAAAAATATTCCAAAACACGCAATGTTTTATATGTTTGTGTACACTGCACTTTCAAAATATTGGAGAATGGGTCATCCCGATGTAGAAGGGCTTTCTGTTCTGCCTAAATGGAAAAGTACACAAAAGTAAACAATTCTTTATTGTACAAAAGGATAAGTACAAAAACACAACAATAGGCTAGGATTTTTATAATAAGATACGTACATAATTATTAAAACACATAAACAGGTAAGAATTAAACATTACAAAACTAAAGTGGTAAAATTATTGAAGAGAAGAAGAAATTATTGACTGAGACGAAGTCTTCTTCATAGCAAGAAGGCTTCGTCTCAGGACGTAGCTGTGGATAGTTTCTTCAAGGTTCGGAGGACTTGAATTCCTAGTCCACAGTTCTAAAAGGAAAATCAGATCATGGCAGTATTATCTGAGAGTGATAATAGCACGAGAATCGAGACTATTGAAAATCGTGATTGGGGTTTAACCGCTTGAGAGGTTGGAGTAAACTAAATTTCGAAACAATTTTTACGCCTGGTCATATGACAATACACAGAGGGCGGCACAAATTTAAATTAAGGAGGGATAATTGTAATTGTAGACAGCGTGTCAAAAATTGCCCTTTAGTCAAAGACTGATTAATTGATGAAATAAAGTTCCCTTAATCATGTGGAGGTCGGAAGGTTATCTAAGTTTAAGGAGGATGAATATTCAGGAAGATGGATATTCAAGTTTAAGGAGGATTGGATGAATACTTAGAAGAAATCGGTAAATGAAAGGAGGGAAGGTTACTTTATTTTATTATTATTATTTTTAATTTGATTTTATTTTTGGCTGATGCTAAATAAGATTGTGTCCTTGCATCATTTTGCGACACTAATACTGTGCGGCTTTGCAAAAGCCGTTATAATTTGTTATTTCAACATTTTAGTATAGTGGCATTACTTCGTCTTTATTATTTATGGTTATCTGATGCTAATCTGTATTACCAATCCAAGGTGACACTTCTAATATCGACTTTAGGTTCAATACTCTTATGTCTTTTGCTGTTTCACTTATTGATTCAAATTTGTGGCAATGTTTGTCGCAATATCATCTGTTTCAATATGTTTGCAGTCTCTTATAATTATTTCATCTATTCGTCTCTTCTTGCAAAGCTTCTTGTTATAGATTAAAGTAACAGATTTAGTTAAAAGTTATGGGTCTCGTTATAGATTTAACATTTATTTCCGAAGGCTCGATATTTCAATGCATATCTCAATTCTGTTTAATTTCCATATTATAGCACATATGCATTTGTAATATGAAAAAAATATCAACACACGAGGAGAACAAAAAGTATGTTAAAAACTATACAGTTCTTGAAGATAATCTTTAAGGAGAAAAAATATGCTTAGATATTAACCTATAAGAAATACAAGATTAAAATATATGAAGACAGTCAAGAAGTTATGAATAAAGGAAAACTGAGAGGAGAATAGAAAAATAAATAAATAAATCGTATTGGTAGAATAAACAGCTGCTGTTAGATTTACTTTCTTTCTTTCTCTCTCTCTCTCTCTCTCTCTCTCTCTCTCTCTCTCTCTCTCTCTCACACACACACACACACACACACACACCCTTCTCAACACAGATAATATCTGCTGCGTGCGTTTCCTACAGCTATTTCCAGGTCCACTGTTATTGTGAAACTGAAGCTCGTCTAATTAGGCCACTTTTCTCTAAACGAGTTAAAACATGTGAGGCATACTAATCAGCATCTATTCATGTTTCGGTTTCAAACTCACTGAACTAACTTTTCGTTTTCATTCGTTCATTCATTCTATTTCCGTTCGCTGGAACAACCTTCTTTCGCATGCATTCCCTGAAAATTATTATGTTTCTTTTAGCTTTCCAGCCGTCGATAAATTCGTGATTAGCGCATCATAAGTTTCCCTTCCCGTTTATATTAGCAATAATATATCTAGGAAGAAGAAAGAAATGGATTTCACGACAAATCAGAAAACAGCTGATACAGTCTGATGGAAGAACATAAAAATGAAACCAAAAGAGTCTGCTTTTCATTTTGTTTTATTCCAAACGTAGTAACAAGCAATTTGCAAGGGAAGTTTAGATATTTGAACTGTAATTTTATAATATTGTCTAAACATGCTGTTGCCCTAAACCCGGTACCAAATTCAGTGGTGCTGTGGACTCCACAAACAGTTCTCGGGGCTTTCGGCCACACTGGTGTAAATATTTACACCTATTTCCTTCCCTCTTGCTTAAAAATGCGCGGTCTCATGACCATCATTTAATTATAACATATATTAGTGTTTCTCCTATAATTGCCACTGTTTGTTATTATTTTATCATGGGAAAGTTGACAGCACTTTATACACAACAAGTGTCAAAAAAGAAACGCGAGCAGCCCTCAGTATACCAGTTTAGCATTCCTTCCCTTAATTATTTGTATTTTTCAAAAATCGTACAACTTTTGCAATAGAATCATGTCAGCAGAAATTTATTGAAGATCAATGAAAGGTTCTTTTCAGAGGTTAGCCCTACTTCCTTTTTTTTAAAGATATATAGTTGTTCTTCATAATGCTTGTTATCCTTGTACTTTTTAGGATTCTGACAAGTCAATTTCACAAATAAAGAGATATATATAGAACTGATTTCACCATAAGTAACTATTCCACCGCCTATCTTTAAAAATACCTTCATCTTTTCATCAATAATCATGAATAACGTTTCCATACTAGAAATCCACTTTCCAGTCCTACCTTATTTATCCACTTTATGTAAAAATAAATAAATTCCTTGATATATCTAATTCATTTGATTCTGTTTATCCCGAAATTCTCCACTTTAAACTGCCTTCCTACGGTACATATTTCTCTTTAATAAGCCTCATGATTTTCTATCCCCTCGGTTGAACAAAAGCAAGAAATTTCTAAACCCTTCGAAATTTTCATTTAAATTAAGATAAAATCCATAAAGGCATTTTCCTATAAAATATAAATGATACTTCAGTAAATTGTAACGTACTGAAAACGTCCCCCTCTGAAATGTTATATCTGTTCTCACGAAGCCATCACTGACAGAATAGTTAAAAATATGTAAAAACACAAAATAAAACCTAAAGCATTAAAGTTTCAAAAGAGACACTTAATCTTCGCTCCGTAGACTGGGGAAACGTTTATGGGCTTTTTCATGCTGTTTCTGAATTATTATTATTATTATTAACATATTTTTATTTCAACATCAGTGGGTACCCCCGGAACGGCCTGGTTCGGCTAGAGGGGGTGTACATAATAAATATTCAAATGATATAATAAATATATAAACACATTGAGTTTAAAAAATATATGAACACACATTGTATTTACAAGTAAGCTGACATGATATAACATTGAAGTTTCAAAACTGTGAAGGTGGTACAGCCAATAGTTCTACTTTGTACAGTTCTTTCAGGGTGCCTTGTTCTTTCAGGATGTAGCGCTTCGAGCTGCAGAAAGCTGAAGCATCGATTCCTAGGGAGTTATGCGGTCCGACCGTATTTGCCGGAAATACTGATCCTAGGTATTGCAGGTTTTGTAGTGAAGATCGTGGACAAGGTGTTGACTTCCCCGGGTTCGTTGGATAGTCCGAGAGTTTGTTGTCGCTTCTCAGATGTCGGGTGAATCCATTCGGCCACAGAGTTGAGCCAATGTGTGCAGGTTCCTCTCCTTGATGATGATTTCCCACGGTTTCAGGCCGAGGTTTGCATAGAGCACGGTAAAAGGATGCCCAATAACTCTGTTTAACTATATCAGGAGCCAGTACTCTGTCCAAAGAAATCTCTTGAGTTGAGCAGGAGAGGCCCCTGACCGATGCATAGAGCAGGCGTAGCTCCTTTTTTCCCCTTCTTCTACTTGTTTTTTAGTAAACAGCTATCACTGAAGCCGTGCATAGAATGTGAACAATTTATAGACAAAACATAGCTATCACGAATACGTATGATACATAAAATTCATATGAAGTTAAGAAAAATGTTTGGTAAAATGTTTTTCATGGAAAGTCATACTTTATTGGACTAAGATATGGACGCTAAAGGAGGAAGGCATTAGAATAATTGAATCTTTTGAAGTGTGGAGGAAACTTCAACGGATGAAGTGGATTGCACAAATTATGAAGCACTGAGGAGGGTAGGAGAAAATCAAAGTATAAAATTGCTAAATATAAGAAAAGAGAAATGTAATTTAAGAGAAATTGATGGGAAAGAGATCGAGAAGAAGAAGAACTGTAACAGCGAATGATTTGATAGAGGATGATAGGTATCGAGGGCTAAAGGAGAGGGCTAGAGACGGGGATGAATGGGGTGCGATTGAATTCTGCCTGGTGGGAAACCACTATATGGCCGAGAAAGTATGATGATGAAAAGCGAATCAATTAAAGAGCGACTAAATTATAGGGTTTTCCTAGCTTCCGCATGAAAACTTACGTCACTGTTCTCGTCTACCTCCTTGGGCAATCAAGGCACTATATATCGGCTAGCTCATAACCTAGTACCTGCTCACGGACAAGCCATCACTTGTTTCAACTGTCTCATTTTTTTAAAACTAACCTCACATGACTTCAACACAAGATCAGTCTCTCGCCGAACTAAATGCTACAACTAATAAATCACGTCCGTATAGACTATTCTCAGTACCTCAACAACAAAATATATCGAAAAGAAATCCTCGGCATAATTAAAATCGCTTTTCCAATGAAATACTGTTTGAAAAAACAAAAAAAAAAAAAAACCCTACTAGAATCCCAACATCAAGTTCCCGACACACTAAAACCATCTCATCTAACCGTTTTAGCAGATAACATTTCTCCCCCTTGGTTTAGTGCTGTGAAGGAGTTGACCATATTTACAGAAATAAAATAATTATTTATTTTATTTAAGAGCACTCACTTTGACATAGCTTCCTCTTAATACTCTGCTCAAGAGCACAAGTTGAGATTAAATACTGAGTTCATTGAAGTGCTTCTTATTCCAATGAAAATAGAATAGTTAAAACTTTAAATATTTACGGCTATACGGCATAAAGTTTTGCTCTTTTTACAATACATTAGCACTTTAGGCCACGTTGCCCAAAGAATATTTCTCTACCTATCACTGTGTGTTCATGAGTCAATTTGCATGTTGTACGGTCTGTAAAACCCGAAATAACTCATGGGGAAAAATATTCTCTTTTCTGCCTGAAATCAGCTAACTGCAATCTCCATTGAAAGAGGCCTTTAAAATCAAGTTTTCGACGGAATTTGAAACTTAGACCTTTCCAAAGGAGTACCACGTGGCGAAACGCGTAGTGATGGGTATAGTCCATTATGGCATTTGTATAATTGAATGGAAAGATGTAAGAGGAAATGTGGCTGATGCGGGGAGAAAGCGACGCATACACACAAAGGGAGGGGGAGAGAGAGAGAGAATATGATAATACAAAACTTAAGCATTAGGTTCGATTCCGTTTTCTGCCATTTTTTTAGGTTATGTTCTTTTTTTATTTCATATTCGACAACGGCAATCATTCAATTATCGAAGTAATTGATTAAGGAAATAATTCGATTAATCCCATCACAAATGACTATGCTGCCAAGGAGTCTGTGAGATCTATGTACGTAACAGCGGGTTTAATTTAAACATAAGAAAGGGAAAATGTTACTTAGATATCAGTTATGATTGGTGGAATTAAAAGGAACCGACTTCAGCGGGTTTTTATTATTTTGCTTCAGAATTCGTAAATATAGAAAAAACGCATCACCCTTGCATAAATTTGACTCACGTCAAAATGCTTAATCAGTCGGAAGCGTAGGGCGAATAAACTTTGCTCATAATGCAAAAGTTGATATTTTCGGCAATGGTTAAAAGCTATGGTTAGTAAAAATTCGCTCAGTTTTGGAATAAAAAAGGAGCGTTACACTGATGCTACCTAGTTGTTAAATTATAATCGAAAGACACTCATCCAATAGCAAGGAAGAGCGAAAACTGTTATTTTTCGTATATTAAAGCTGCTGGAACAAAATGCACTACTACTACTTCTATTTGGAATATTAATGCAATAAAAGTTAGTTTCAACTTTAACAGAGCAAGTTTACCCGATATCTCTTAAGAAACCGCAATCATGTGGATGGTGCTTGAGTATAAAAACTCTAAACTTCAACAACAACAGAAATCCATTTATTTCCATTCGGCTTCTAGAAAGCGAATATAATTCCTCATTTTTCTTATGAATAAATATGGTATTTATGCTCGTAGAAGTACTTTTAAGGAAGAAATGTAATTACTTTTCATTATTAACGACATGCGTTCTCTTGACGATGCAACTAGTTTTTAACATGGACCAATGCACTTAGCGAATCTCAGATTACCAGACAATCTTGCGCAACAGCGAATTTGTTGTTTCCTTAGTACCTGCTGTTGGTTGGGCTCGCAACGAACGACACATATTCGGGTTAATGGCCATGTTTATACCTAAGATTTGAGTGAATGTTTAAATAAAATTTATAAAAAAAAATCTAAGAACAGGTTGATTATTTTCTTTTTTTGCGTAATTTCATAAATCATCTACAGAAAAGTGAATTAACAGTTCAGTATAAAACATGCTTCAAAGCTAAAAATTTCAGAAATTATTGTTAGCACAAACAGGGAAAGGCCAGTTAAAGGAAACTACTTCTCAAAAAAAAAAAAAAAAAACCGACGTGAAAACATTTAAATTAATTATACGTTTAATGATCAGCATGAGACTGATTTGATTTATATGAATCAATGGACTAATCGAGGCTAAAACTTTCACCGGATTAACATTTTGAGATCTGCATTAAATGAAATACTAACAGTAAAGCACCAAAATTCTTGACTTCCTAGGTATGACCTTAATTTGCATTATCTTGGTATAATTATTTTTGTTTCAACAACGTCCTCTCTAAATATACGTTACAAAATCAGTTTTCATATAAAAATACGTCAGGTGAGAATAAAAATTACAGACCAAGATTATCTTTTGCAACGTATAACTTCAGAAATATTATTCAAATGGAACTTATCTTACTCATCTGTTCATAATATCATTTTATGATTTTTGTATTGCATGTTTTTCATTAAAAGAAAGTAAAAATAAAACACTTGATATAAAAAAACAAGAAGCCGCCTTTCTTAGAAAGTGTGCATTGGACGGAACTGTGACTGATATGAAGATTACGAACAAATGTTTACTGATGACTAAAAGAAAACTTCAGACCAGAGAAGACCCTAGAAATCAAAAAGAAAAATTGTTGTACAGTACAACTCCCTGAAAATTTTGCAACTCGTTTTCTGTCTACGTTTAGGAAAACAGGTGAATCCGGCAATATGTCCGAAAATCGACAAATTTATTCTCGGATTGACCATTCTCCAAAGTAAGATGCGGAGATGGAGGAAATCCCAGGTGCCGTTTGATACTAAATACACTCTCTAAAGTAAGGTGCCAGAGCCAACTATACACAGTAGGAGATTTCACTTTACAGCCAAAGCTTTTAATGCAAGGTTTTTCTTCCAACAACAACAATTGCGTGTGTTCTGAGGTTGATTTGCTGTTTGCTGGACGAAAAAACCCAAGTTTCCGAGAAAAACTATGCTACCCTCACCTGTGGAGAAAGTTGTATTGTCTAAGACGATCAACACTGGCATTACAGCGAAGAAACTGTATAAAACTTTCCGATTTTCCCTCTTCCAAAATATTCAGTACAGTATATTTTGGAAGGGAAATAACTGATTTCATTTCTACTCTTCTGTGCAGTATTTATTGCATTTTTTCATGTACCGTCGCTACCCTAGTCACTCGCTGCAGGTGATAGTAGAAGACTCTGTCTTGCAACTGACAATCGTGGTTAGTACAGTAAATATAATTACCGTCCTTCCCACAGCGGGTGGAAAAGACCTGAGTTCGAATTCGATCAATGATGCCAAGAATTTTTATGGGCCTTTTTCACAACGTAGCTGAATTGTCGGTCTCAGCCAAGTGAAGTGTTGTTTTGATCCCCGAGAACTCAGATTTTTTTTTGTCCAGAAAAACAGAAAATCGACTAAAGAAAGAACACAAGCAATTTACAGATATAATGTTTATGCAGCGCAACATGGTCTAAATTCCTGATGCGCCTAAAACTCTACAACGGCTTATTTTAACTTATCAATTAATGCTGGTGTTCCGCAAGGTTCAGTTATTTCTCCCACTCTTTTCCTCTTGCATATTAATGAACTTCTTCCACTGACCGGATATCTCATCCATAGTTTTGTTGATTAAATTCCACCTTCCAGTTCTACTATTCTCTCTCTTTCAAACCAGTTCGAACATTTGCCACAACCAGCCAACATCCATCTATTGTTCAACTTATTTTTTTTTTTTTTTTTATTTGGTAGTTGTTGGCGCATCGGCTTCTGTGGCCATATTGCACTTCCCAAGGTTTTTGCAGTACTTTGATCCAAGCCCGAGGCGAGAATCGAACCCGCGACCTTTGGGTTGCCGGGCAGGTACTTTACCCACTCGGCTAGCCCGGTCGGCCTGTTCAACTTATAACTCACAGAATAACATTTCTTCTTACTTGTTTGTCCCTTTAACTTCCGTTTTCTGGAACAATCTCTCTTCGCACATATTTCCTGATAACAAAAACCACATAACTTCAAGTATAATGTCAATAAGTGTTTGTTATTTTTTTGTCTTCTCAACCAAAAGCTGACGTACGTTTCTAAGTACTATAGGCGCTAATCCCTTATTTTGAGTATGGGGTTTTCATAAAAACTTCTCAGGAAAAAAAAAACTACACCTGTGTAGGGCTATACAATAAGGTGCAAAACAGAAGTGCAATATTTTAAGAAGTCTCCTCTTCTTATGACGATATCACCACGAGAAATCGGAAAAATTCCACGATTCTGCAAGAATGAAGTTCTGAGGTTGCAGGATTTCAGATGCACGTGTCATAAAATCAGATTACTCTTTCCGCGGGATTCGACATTTTGACCCCAAAGCGATGAGGTATCAAAGAGGCAAATGAATTAAATCTGTGTTTGTTTAAGCGTAGCGAAGTAAATATTAGTGTTCCTTCCAATTCCCCTCGCCGAATTTTGCTCTTTCTTTTTGCTGTAACAGAATCACCGCTTTCTAAGGTTTCGTTAAAATCATTCTTTTAACGTGAAATTTTCTCCTTAATTACAGTGATCAAGGCTTACTTTTTATTTCATTAATTTTTCATTTATAGAAAACTTTATATTAACCAGAAACTATGTAAATGGTATCATCAGCGTCTACCGGGTGATAAAGGCCCGGGTTCGAATTCCGTCGATGACGAGAGGAATTTTAATGGGTTTTTTTCACTCCGTGGCTGATCTAGTCGGTCTCAGGCGTAGATAGCGAGGTTTTTCCGTCCAGCAAAACAAGCAAATAGACCAGAAAACACACGCGATTTACATGCAGAAATACGGGTATATGTAAGAAATTATCGGATGACCGTAATTATAGGGTTACCAGATCTAGAATTCAAAAACTAGGAAAAAACAAGGACATTTTTAGTTTTAAAAACGAGGACATTTTAAAAATTATATTTATTCCTTAAAAATCGCAATAGATATTTATAGTTACTGCCAATGATTTTTAGTAAGTAATTATACAATGTTTTACAATCCATTTTCAAATTATAAGCAACCAAGAAAACACTATTCGATTTTATTTTTAAAGTTGCTGCACTGATTGCTAATTAATGAAAATACACGCTCTACGTTCCCATTGTGGGAAAAAAAAGAAAATGCACATTGAGCAACGTTTAAAAGCTCGGAACATTCTTCCGAACTCTTGCATTGAATAAAATATTCAGCCTACTTTCTATAGACTAATACGTGTTCCCAATTATCATCTTTCTTTTTCCCAGAAACAAATTCCGTAAAATTCATAAATTGATCAAATAATCTACTATAATTTATTTTAAATTAGACAAATGATGATGATACAGTACACTTGCGTAATATTGGGATTATACAGTCAACTTAATGCAACCAGCGCATTATTTTTGTTTATTCTGTTCTAGTAACCGAAGGTGCAACCCACAGAATATTTAATGAAAACTCATTTTATGATGAGATGATTTTTTTAATTACAAAAAAACAAGGACGCAAGTGTAAAATCCACGTGGACGTCTTAAAAACTCGGAAATGTCCTCGGAAGCAATGATGTCTGGTAACCCTACCCTAATATAATAATTTTGAATTAAAAAAATAACGAACTGATTTCGAGAGACCTGGGTGCGCATTGTTCGCACTTGCCTCGCCTTTAGGTCATATAGAGGTCGGACTGTGCGTGTGTATATATAATATTAATTATATATATATATATATAATTAATTATATATAAATATAATTAATTATATTTATATATACATATATATATATATATATATATATAATATTCATTTTCATTAATATTTAAATTTGCTTAATTAGCAACTGCACCCTTAAAACAAGCAAAGGCATAATGAGTTTAGATGGTTTAAAATGTACGAAGGATGCCACTCTTCTGATTAATTCCTAAAAAATTAAAATTTTCAATGTTTTTAAGAGTTAACCTCTTTAATAAAACAATGGGAAGGTGAAATCTTCCAATGGATGGAGTATAACGAAAGCTATGCTATAAATAAATGCCCTCATTAGTAGCACCGTTAGTGGACTCATTGTCCTCCAAACATCGGGTGAAAAAGAACTGAGTTCGAATCCAGAGGAATGACGTGAGAAATTTTATGGGCCTTTTTCACAACGTAGCTCACGTAGTGGGCTCAAGGGAAGGTATCATGATTTTTTATCCCGGAAACTCCAGTTTTTCCTTCAGCAAACAAGCAAATCTATCACAGAACACACGCATTTTACAGATATAATATAGTATATACAGCGAAAAATGGCTAAAGTTACTGAAGCACCTAAAATCCAACAACAACAAATACTCGCTTGAAATGATTAAACTTGGCCATAGTGTGAAAAATAGCTGAATAGCAATAATGGTTGTGTTAAAAATGCATTTATTTTTAACCGTATTGGTACATTCTTAGAGAGCACAAGGGCCTCATACTTTTTTGCTGCACTGTATCTGTCATACGATATTTACCTCGCCGGAGAAGACAGAATTACTTTCGCTTTCGCATGGGAGCAGAGCCGCACCCACGAAATTCCAAAACCACCGTCCGACGCCTGCCGTACGTTATTTACTCGTTCGGAGCGGGCAAGCGTATTGTTGACGAAAAACAGGGGAGTTAGATTTTCGGAGAACACTACTAGTATTGTGTTTGATTCAGGCATCAGCAGAGTGTTTATTATTTCATAGTTTCTTGTGTCGGAGTAGACGATTTTATGTCCGTTTTGGCTTTTGGGCGAGCCTCATACAAACATGTAATTCTTTCAACGACTTTCATAAATCGGATTTTCGGTTGAGTCTGAACGCTGTAAAAATACAGTTCCCCAGATGTTTTTCCGTTTGACGAAACTAACTAGAAGGGAAATAGGGGGGAAGGAAGTTCGGTTAACAGTTAGGGTGTGGGAATAGTTGAAGTCGGAGTTCGAGGCAGTTGGAGCCGAGCCTTGGACAGTGAGAGTTGGTCGGTGAAAGAGCTGTGACTTGTAAGGGCAGTTAGCGGAGTTTGAGTTAGGATTTTGTTAAGATAGAGAGCCGTCGCAATGATAATCTTTTTTAGATTGTGAAGAAAATATTCTTAAGAAGGGGAAACGAAAAGTCGGAAGAAGAAGAAGGCTAAAAACTCGTTAATGAGATATAGGAAGGAATCGAGATGAACTACTGTCCGGTAACTACAGTTCCTGAGGCGATGCTGAATTATTCGGGTAAGTTAACCCTCGTTATTTAATTATAAACGGAACTTAATTGCGCTAAGTCGAACATACTTCCATCCCCCCCTTTTATATATTTTTTATGTGCTTAAAGACATCGATCCTCACCTCACGCACACTCATACTTTGATGAGAGTTTTGTTATTTTACTTAGCATTTCATATTTAATAGATACTATAACTTGTACATGAATACCGGACGTTATTTAATTAGAATTAATTATAATTAAATATTAAAACTGAATATTATAATTAAATATTATAACTGAATATTATAATTAAATAGTAAGACTGAATATTAATCATGGCCTACAATCTTACATGTTCCACCAATGTGGTGTAATATTCGTCAGCTACGCGATGTATGAACGCACTTTGGCTGTCGATTGTTCATGAAGAACATAACAATTTGCAAACCCATACCATTATTAATTAATCCGTTGGTTACCTAAATATGTAAAGGTATAAAAGCTCAAGGCTATTTTACTAAAGCCTTATACACTGTTTTGTCTAACTGTATTTTGTAACAATTTAGTATGTTTAATAAACCATGTTTTGTTTGCTAATTTTTGCCTATTGATTACTCTCTGATGACACATGATTTCTTTGAATGGATTACTGATAAAGAACTGATAAGGCGGCGCTTTTGATTCTAATCAAATAGAAAGGAGTCAAAGGTGAAAATCACACAACGCAATCTTTGATGTTGCAGACTAGCTCAACGTCCATCTGGGTTAGTTTTCAGAACACGGGATTTGTCCTAACTAACTGCTAGACGATTACATGAAAGCCAGGTTTCTCCGGATGCAAATATTAGTGTAACTCTTGCAAAGAACATTTATTCCTAACTGACACATCACACCATAACTGAGAATTGTTGGACCCCTAGCAAGTTTATACTACAACGGAGAAAAGACCTGCGCAACACTGGTGCCAATTGTGTCCAGGATTGAAGTGTGTCCTTGCGGGATGAAAAACCCGATTTATATGAATGCCCGTAAATGATTCTGATGGTTGTAGACTGAGGAACGTACTTCTAATAGAAAGGATTGGGACAGCACTGATTTTTGTGTGTACAGAGACTAGTCATAGGCATTTTTTTTTACAGCAGTACAAATAACACAGACATCTCCAGGAACACTCATATTGAACAACAGGCAGCAACTTGTAATGTTTTAAACTAGAAAATTTATCAAAAATTAAGAATAAAACGAGTTGCTACATGTTGTAACACCTTTTGCTTTAGAATTGCTGATTATTAACAATATATTTCTGTTTCAGCTCAACGGAAAGGTAGGTTTTACACCATTTTGGGGGACATTAATTTTACACAGACACTAATTAGGCCAATAATGGAGGGACAAAGCCCCCAAACCTCGGGTATAGAAAATTCTGTTCCACCTTTTGGAACCCAGGAGACACAACCCCCTCCCGAAATGGGCAGACCTTATTTGGCAAATATTGCTGGTTATTTGGGTTTAGTGCCAGTTTTCTCCGGCAAAGTAGATGAAGGTCCGTCTGTTCAATATTTTTTTGAAATGCTAGAAAGTGTAGGACAATTAGCACTCTGGGGAAATTGCGAATTAATAGCTGTCTGTAAGTCCAAAGTTCGCTCTCTTGCTGCAGAATTCCTCGCAAATTCTGTAGACTTACGTAAAGAAAAAGATTATAGTGTGTTTAAAAATGCATTTTTGGCTCAGTTCGAAAAAACGGAACCTAGTGTGACATGTCTACATAATTTTTCACATGCTGTACAATTGCCTAATGAGACCGTAGCAAATTTTGCTACGAGGGTTAAAAATTTGGCCCGTTTAGCGTTTCAAACGCAAAGTGAGTCGCCAGAGGCATTATCAATATTAGATCAGGCAATGCTGGCTCAATTTCTCAGGGGCGTTTCAAATAAGATCAGGAGGCTGGTCCTTTCACAAAATCCTCTCACCTTCACACAAGCAATTACAGTGGCGAAACGAGAGGAAACCAACGAGCTTATTACAGAAACAAAACACAGGTCAATTAATGCCATGTATAGTCAGAATAACAGTGATGGAGAAATATGGGACCAACAAGAAAACTATCTTAAAGAAATCATTAAGCCATTACAGGACAAGATAAAAGACCTACAGCAATTGCTACATACACTAGCTGTAAATAATATTACACATAATAATTTAAAAACACAAAGCGCAGATAATAACAGGTATCATCCAAGCCAAAATTTTAATACTGAAACTTATGCATTCCCCCCTTTCTACGATCGCGTAGCGTTCCCCGTAAGGCATTCACAGTCAGGAAGGGCGCTGCTAGGATATGCTACGAATGGGGTCAACAATCACGAGTACCGACGCTATGGAGAACCGAATTATGACCGGAAGCATGGGTTACCGAATCACATAGACGCTAGGGAGCAGGGACAGAATCGTTTTGCTGGCTGCGGCCGTTCAAGTAATTATCGGCCGGTGCCGAATTTTTCTCCTTCTCGGCATGATTGGCGCTCGACGCGCGAATACACTGCAGTGCCAAAAAATGGGACAGCCTATGTTAATGGAAAGAGCAGTAATTTTAATAGAAATAGAGATACATTAACAGATAAAACTTATAATAACAATCGAAATAGGGATAATATGAGCTCATTTACAAGGGAAAGAAGGGGAACACCCAGAGATGAATGTACCTTTGATCAAACTCAGCACAGATCTATTTTGGGAAGATCACCAAATCATGTAGACTATAGGCAAAATGGGGAGAGGTATTTATGACAAAGAAGGAACATGGTGCGAAACGGAAGGAACTTCCAACGCAATAAAACCGCTTCCCCTCGCCAGAATTTCCATAGATTCGATAAATCTTATGCCTATCAGAGAAATATACAACATGGGGTGTATATATTAAATAATGATGCCAAACTGCCGCTAGTTAATGGGTACGTTCAAGGCATCCCAGCCAAGTTTTTGGTGGACACGGGAGCAAGTGTATCGCTTTTATGCACAGATTTATTTAATAAAATTAAGCATGATAGATCATTGAATCCCAGACGTCCAGATTTAACTGTAACTGGAGTCTCAGGTTATGTGGTTCCAATACATACAGAAATTACAGTAAATTTTAAGTTAGATCAGGCGACTTTTCGGGATAAGATTTTGGTAGCTTCAGGAAATTTTAAGGACCAGTACGATGTAATCTTAGGATTAAATATTTTAAGGCGATTTTCGTTTACATTAGACTTGGGTAAGGGAATTATACACTCTGCCCCTTTGAACATTTGCTTAAGGGAAGAGGGTAGCGAGGAGCAAGGCGTAAGAGACCAGTATTTGAATTTAAAACCATCGGTAGCCAAATTAACTTCCAAACATTTGATCCCCGCCTCATCAGAAACAGTAGTAACGGCTGTTTGTAACCATCTTGCTGCTTCTGCCGAACAGTTAGTGTTGACAGAACCTAACTCTAACTTAGGTCGTGATGACCTAGCAGTCAAATGCTCAATAGACAGATTAGGTCCAGATGGCAGAGTGTCTGTTCTTGTAGCCAATCTGACTAATGAAACCCTCCACCTTCCCAAAGGGATGAATATTGCTAGTCTTGAGGGTGTTAGGGATAATACAGTTGTTTTTACAGGTGAGGAAGCTAATGAGAAAACTACAGCTCCTGTGACTTTGCAAGACTTTGACCTCGATCACTTGACAGATGATCAAAGGCATAAACTGTCTGATTTGTTATATGAGTATAGAGATATTTTCGCTAAATCACTAGCTCAGTTAGGAAACTCGAAGGTGTTAAAGCATAGGATTAGACTGACTGATAACATACCGGTCAAGCAGACAGCTTATAGAGTTCCATTTTTGTTAAAAGATGAAGTTCGAAGGCAGGTAAATGAACTTTTGGAAGCCAACATCATACAACCAAGCCATTCCCCATATGCGGCGCCAATTGTTTTAGTCAAGAAACGAGATGCTAGTTACAGACTCTGTGTGGACTTTCGGAGATTGAACGCTAAGACTCTCTCTGATTGCTTTCCTCTCCCCCATATTGATCAAATACTGCAAACTCTTGGTCAGGCGCGATATTTCTCTTCGCTCGATTTGCAAAGTGGTTTCCACCAAATTGAGGTGCACCCAGCTGATCGGCACAAAACCGCCTTCACCACTGGGGAATCTTTGTATGAATTTTCCCGAATGCCATTTGGATTGAAGAACGGGCCCTCTGCGTTCGTAAGGGCCCTCTCCTTGGTGCTTCATGACCTTGGGAAGGAATCCATTTTCGCCTACCTCGACGACATAATTATTGCTTCGTCCGACCTGGATTCTCATTTTTCGAAGCTGCGAAAGGTTTTCCAGCGTCTGAGAGAATACGACCTTAAGCTAAAACCTAAGAAATGTGAGTTCCTAAAAGAACAATTAAAATACCTTGGGCATTTAATCAATTCTGAAGGTATTCGCCCCGATCCCGACAACGTGGCTGCTGTTCGAGATGCAGTTCCCCCAAGAACTGCGAAACAAGTGCGATCTTTTCTAGGAATGGCAGGATTTTACAGGAAATTTATTCCAAATTTTTCGGAGATTGCGAGACCTCTAACAAATTTGACAAAGAAAGAAACACCATTTGTCTGGAACAGCTCAACGCAGCAGGCTTTTGACCAGTTAAAGACTGTTCTGACCACCCCACCTTTGTTGGTCTACCCTGACTTTTCCCGACCTTTCGTGGTATCTGCTGATGCATCTTCATATTGTGTCGCAGCATGCTTAGAAGTACAGATAGATGAGAATTCTAGACAGCCAGTAGCTTATGCGTCTAGACTGTTAAAAAAGTCAGAATTGAACTACAGTACTACTGAGAAAGAAGCCTTGGCTATAATCTTTGCAGTCATGCAATTTAAACCTTTTCTAGTGTCAAATCATTTTACATAATAACTGATCATCAACCATTGAGCTTTTTGCTTAATTTAAAGAACCCATCGCCTAGATTAGCCCGCTGGAGCATGTTGTTGCAAGAATACGACTTTCAAATTGTCTACCGCCCTGGTCGAGTTCATTCAAATGCAGATTTCCTTTCTAGACCTGTGTTAGAGGAAGATGAGTCACAGAAAAAATATGGGAAACCTAGAAATACGAAGATAGTCGCTCCAATATCAACAGAGGCAAGTCAGGAATCAGTGTTTTTGCCTCAAGATCAAACCAGAGCTTTGATCAAAACTCTACAGAGGGAAGATCCGAACTTGCAGAAATTAATTGAAGCGCTAGAAGGAACACTCCAGGCATCAACAAGAGTGCCAGATTCCTTTTATATGAGTAAAGATGGATGGATGACAGGGTATAGTGATATATATATATCACTATACCCTGTCAGGCTCTGGAAACACCCGTGAAGACCCAGTTGAACAGTTGGTCGTTCCAGATGGCCTAAAGGGGGAAATCCTAAAATCATGCCATGACGATTTACTTTCTGGAGGTCATTTAGGGTTACAGAAAACACTGGAAAAAGTCAAACGGGACTTTTTCTGGACAGGCATGTATGCAGACGTCAAGAATTATATTGAATCTTGCCCATCTTGCATGGAACGAAAAGGTTATAATCCTAAAGCTAAAGCGGCTCTGATGAGAGTCCCAGTCGAAAACGCCCCTTGGGTGAGGGTGTCATTAGACATTTTGGGACCTCTCCCAATGACACTGAAAGGAAACAAGTATTTGCTGTTGGCAGTTGACAACTTTACTCGTTATGCCGAAGTGGTCCCACTGCAGACTCAAAAAGCGGATGAAGTTGCTACAGCCTTTATTAATAATGTGGTCGCTAGGCATGGAATTCCTAAGTACATTCTTACAGACCAAGGCACAAATTTCATGTCTTCATTATTACGACAAGTGTGTGAGAAGTTGAACATTCACCAAATTCATACGTCCCGATATCATCCTCAAACAAATGCCAAAGTAGAACGTCTAAATCGCACCTTAGCAAATATTTTATCGCATGTCACAAATGAGGCTCAATCAGACTGGGATGAAATGACGCCATTAGCGATAGCTGTGTACCATGCAGCAACCCATAGTGCTACTCAGGAATCGCCCAATTTCTTAATCTATGGTAGAGATTTAGTGTTACCATCTGACCTATGGCATGGAAAAACCAGACGGAGCTATGCCTCGTTAGAAAACTACTCAGAACAAATGTGTGCACGTCTCCAAAGGACTTATGAGATTGTGTCTCAACATTTGGAAGAGGCTGTACAGAAACAAGAAGAACGCAGAACTGCTGTGGCAGTAGATAAAAATATTCGTGTTGGAAGTTTAGTTTACCTGTTCACACCTAAGATAAAGACAGGTACTACGAAGAAACTGGCCCGATTAAGCTCAGGTCCATACCGGGTAATTAATCAAACCTCTTTGGTCAATTATGAGATACAAAATCTGTATAACCCAAAGGACAGGCAGATAGTGCATGTGGATCGGTTGACAAAGGTTGTCGATCGGAAAGTTTTTCCCGAACTTAGAATAGGAGAGGAAGAAGAACCCGAAGATAGTGAATCACTGGATCAGACATGTACAGAGACAGTGCCGAAGGAAACTTGGATCTTTGATGAGCCCATATTAGAAGAATGTGCTTTGATTCCACCAATACACCCCAGACCTGTGAGACTACAACCAGATAGAACGGTGAGTTTGCCTGTATCAATCCCATTGTCTTCTCTCCCATCGAGGAATCAGTGGAGGACAGAGCCGTCTGGAAGTTCAGACAGAATTACACAGGTACCCACCCAGTCTCACACATACAACTTACGTAGCCGTGTGACTCACCCCCCTCCTGTGGTGTCTAGTATCTCTCCACCACAAAATGAAGTAGTGCCCGAGTCAGTTCCAGTTAGAAGAGATGAGGCAGAACAAAATTATCCTACCATAGGAACAGAGAATCAGAGGAGTGAACCTCCAGATCAAAATAGTGAAGAACAGAGAACTGCAGACCCAGATGAACAGCCAAGTATGGTGGATAGGACCTTTCAGTGGATGCTAGGAGCGCCACTGGCAGCGAGGTTAAACCGACGAGTTGAAGGCGAAGGATTTGATTGGGCAGGCGCACTTAGAGATGCTTGGAGAGATTAAGAAAAAAAAAAAAAGAGAGAAATTGTAAGATAGAAACCCTGAAGAATGAAAGAACAGTGTGGGAGGAGGCTCACTATTGTGTTTCCTCTGTCTTGAAGGAACAGGACAATTTTTCTTTGTTGGAACAGGAGAGGCACATGAGAGTGACATTTCTTTTCTGTATTTATATGTAGTGTAATTGGCAGGCCTTATGTATATGTCAGAGGCTAGCAGCGAATCGTATTGGCTAGCAGAGTTGGATCGTAGATTGTTAGGAACCCACCAGTTATTTTCTACAGAATCTGTTTGATGCCACCAATGTAAAGGTGGATCAGGTTAGACACAGTGGGACGTGTGTTGACTGGTGAGCAAGCCCAGTTTTCACCATATGGAAAAGGTTACCTTAATGAGAAAAAAGAAAAGGGGAGTAAAAGGAGATTAGCACTACAGCTTCTGATCAAATATGACCAGTGATGGAATATTTCTATTGAACAGACATTATTATTTTTTTTTGCACAAACATATCAAGTTTATAAAATTATACAGGATTAAATGCAGAGAGGAAGGGTGCATTTTGTCTAGGGCATGGCCAGTAAGCCCCTGGTTACTTTTGTTTTCTCTCTCTCTCATTGCATAGCTAAAATTTAAGTTCAGGTGATTGGATCCAGAGAAAAAAAAAAAAAAATCATATTTGGTTCTTTCATTTTGGGGACGAGGTGAAGCAATTGTCCTGGGAACGGCTGGTTCCACCCAGGTACTACTTGTTTTGTCTTTTTCCTGAAGAAAAGACTAAAGGAAAAGAAGGTAACATCTGAATTTCAAGATCTACACTTGGGATCCATCTCCCTGTGCTATTTTGGAAAAAAAAAAAAAACAAAACACCTCTCAGTTTTACTCTCAGATAAGGATGTGAAACAACACGAATCAGATTTCTAGTTCCATAATTAAATTTTTTTTTCAAATAAAGTTTACCTACTATTGAGGACTCCATCATGGATGAAATGAAGGGAGTGATTGATATCATATGAATGTAGATAAGTCAATATAGAACAAACACATAGTTAATATCAACTATAATGGAAAAGGAAACGGAAACAAGACTGCTGAGTATTGTACTCATGCTCATGCCTTCAAGGTTCCAGACTGCTGATGAATAAAACACTGTGTTAATTAGGAAAATCAGGGGCGATTTTCAAAATAAGAGAATGGTTTCTAAGTATTTTTTTTGGGATGGGAATCTTGTTAGTTTTCCGTGCATGACATGTTTTGTTTTGCAAATAAATTGAGTGATTCATTTCTGAAATGGAATGTAAGGAAATCGAGAAAGTGACATTTGAGGTTGTGAGTGAGAACAGGAAGAGTGAATGAAATGAGTAAATGAGAAGTGTAAATGACCTAAGATATCCCTCTCCTGTGATTCAAAATAATACGAGAAGACGTAAATGAAACAAATCTTTGACTGAAAGGGAAGAGTGAGGAGAGAAAGAGTGAATAAGTGGAATTATTCTCCTTGCTTGTGTTTTTTTTTTTTTTCTCTTCCCACTTGCAGTTACATCAACATTATTAGTCAGGAATGTGTTAAATTTTGTTACCAAACTGAGAGCCTTCCTCCTCACACGGATGCTGTGGCTGTGGAGAGCTATGGCATACAAAGATGTGGGCCAAGATGGTGTCCATGCAAAACCATTGAAGACCTTGGTGCTCAGTCGGCCCAAGAAAACCCCGGCAGATTGTTAATCATCCCCTTCAACAACAGGTTGTTTGTTGATATCCTGTGGTTTAGAGGTGAAGAAGATGCACCCTCAGCAAAGGAGATTCTCATAAATTGGATGTGACAATCAGTACATGGTTTCAGTTCAAGAGCAAGGAGCTCTCAACTTCTTGACCCTCTGGGTCATGGATCGACCTGATTGCTATGCCGTGCTAGTCAATTCTCACCAAAGGGGTTGAAAAGCACAATTCCTACAGGAGACCCTTCCCTTTAGAACAGTAGTAGACATAAGGGACTTCTCCTTGCCCAGATAAAGAACTATTACCATTACCAAGAGACAACCCTTTCTTGTGTCCTTGGAAACGCTTGGTGGAGCACTGTGCAGTGCACTCAACCAATACCTCCATTCAGTAGCTTGAGTTTAAAGGACTAGTGAAGTTGGAGAAGGCTACTGACCAGATTGAATGTTGAGATAAATAAGGACTGATATATTACTGTCAGATGTTCATGTTGAACAATTACATAATATGTTTTCATAATAATCACAGTTTGTAACCAGTTTATGTTACTGCAGTATTGAATTATCATGTATGTAATCTTAGCTCTATATATATATATTAGACATATATAACCATTGAATGTCAGACATTAGTATTGTACAATTTCTGAACAGGTGTAGAAGTGACTGACAGAAGTGCAACATCTGTCAGAAGTATTTATGCACTGATTATTATTATACTGCATAAATAATTATATAATCTCAGGGACAATTACTTATCAATTAATCTAATATGTTACTCTTTATTTCTTTTATATTTTTGTGGATGTAGCCATTGTAATTGTTGGTTCCTTAAGCATTTTTTTTTGTATTAAACCCTGACTATGTATTGTAAGGGATGGCTAATCTACGTTCAATTTAGCTTAAATATATAATTACACAAAGGTTGAAATAACATTATATATACAATGTACTGTCTTGGTTGTTAATTGTCATAGATGTGAATTCTGTTTTGTGTTAGATATACATCATATTTTGTAAACAATATTAGAAACAAGGACAGATATTAATACTTTTGTACTTCTATTTGTTTCATGTCATGTTACTGCATCGAATGGTGATGGATGTCACACATCACCTACATCCTCCATGTTCCAGAGGAGATGAACTCTTACCGATTCTTCAGATAATGAAAGATAGTTTCTCCAATACGACAGAACTTTGATGGTCCAGAACCAACAATAGTGAACAAAAAGAACATCCTACAGCACAATCAATAAACAGAAATGAGTAAAACCAAGAGAGACACTGTCATAATTCTCCAAGAACACTTACCATTTTTTACTGTGTTAATTTTTTTTTTGCTGCAAAGATTGTTGTTGTTGTCTCTCCAACCAGGTAAGGTTGTCATGTGCAAAAGTGTAAAAACATGAACAGTAATTATCCTCAGACAACAATATTTATGTATTGTACACTATGTGTTGAACACAGTGTTATATTTGACACCTTTTGTTTAATTTAGGTTAATTTGATTATGTAAGAGGAAAGATGTCTGATTTTCCCCCCCTAAAGGCCCCATGCTCAATCTTTGAGTTTGTGTAATGCTTTAAATTTTGAGCATGTGAAATTTTCTTTTCACTTGCGCAAAATCTACTGGTGGCGCGGAGGGGTGTTAAAAATGCATTTATTTTTAACCGTATTGGTACATTCTTAGAGAGCACAAGGGCCTCATACTTTTTTGCTGCACTGTATCTGTCATACGATATTTACCTCGCCGGAGAAGGCAGAATTACTTTCGCTTTCGCATGGGAGCAGAGCCGCACCCACGAAATTCCAAAACCACCGTCCGACGCCTGCCGTACGTTATTTACTCGTTCGGAGCGGGCAAGCGTATTGTTGACGAAAAACAGGGGAGTTAGATTTTCGGAGAACACTACTAGTATTGTGTTTGATTCAGGCATCAGCAGAGTGTTTATTATTTCATAGTTTCTTGTGTCGGAGTAGACGATTTTATGTCCGTTTTGGCTTTTGGGCGAGCCTCATACAAACATGTAATTCTTTCAACGACTTTCATAAATCGGATTTTCGGTTGAGTCTGAACGCTGTAAAAATACAGTTCCCCAGATGTTTTTCCGTTTGACGAAACTAACTAGAAGGGAAATAGGGGGGAAGGAAGTTCGGTTAACAGTTAGGGTGTGGGAATAGTTGAAGTCGGAGTTCGAGGCAGTTGGAGCCGAGCCTTGGACAGTGAGAGTTGGTCGGTGAAAGAGCTGTGACTTGTAAGGGCAGTTAGCGGAGTTTGAGTTAGGATTTTGTTAAGATAGAGAGCCGTCGCAATGATAATCTTTTTTAGAATGTGAAGAAAATATTCTTAAGAAGGGGAAACGAAAAGTCGGAAGAAGAAGAAGGCTAAAAACTCGTTAATGAGATATAGGAAGGAATCGAGATGAACTACTGTCCGGTAACTACAGTTCCTGAGGCGATGCTGAATTATTCGGGTAAGTTAACCCTCGTTATTTAATTATAAACGGAACTTAATTGCGCTAAGTCGAACATACTTCCATCCCCCCCTTTTATATATTTTTTATGTGCTTAAAGACATCGATCCTCACGCACACTCATACTTTGATGAGAGTTTTGTTATTTTACTTAGCATTTCATATTTAATAGATACTATAACTTGTACATGAATACCGGACGTTATTTAATTAGAATTAATTATAATTAAATATTAAAACTGAATATTATAATTAAATATTATAACTGAATATTATAATTAAATAGTAAGACTGAATATTAATCATGGCCTACAATCTTACATGTTCCACCAATGTGGTGTAATATTCGTCAGCTACGCGATGTATGAACGCACTTTGGCTGTCGATTGTTCATGAAGAACATAACAATTTGCAAACCCATACCATTATTAATTAATCCGTTGGTTACCTAAATATGTAAAGGTATAAAAGCTCAAGGCTATTTTACTAAAGCCTTATACACTGTTTTGTCTAACTGTATTTTGTAACAATTTAGTATGTTTAATAAACCATGTTTTGTTTGCTAATTTTTGCCTATTGATTACTCTCTGATGACACATGATTTCTTTGAATGGATTACTGATAAAGAACTGATAAGGCGGCGCTTTTGATTCTAATCAAATAGAAAGGAGTCAAAGGTGAAAATCACACAACGCAATCTTTGATGTTGCAGACTAGCTCAACGTCCATCTGGGTTAGTTTTCAGAACACGGGATTTGTCCTAACTAACTGCTAGACGATTACATGAAAGCCAGGTTTCTCCGGATGCAAATATTAGTGTAACTCTTGCAAAGAACATTTATTCCTAACTGACACATCACACCATAACTGAGAATTGTTGGACCCCTAGCAAGTTTATACTACAACGGAGAAAAGACCTGCGCAACACTGGTGCCAATTGTGTCCAGGATTGAAGTGTGTCCTTGCGGGATGAAAAACCCGATTTATATGAATGCCCGTAAATGATTCTGATGGTTGTAGACTGAGGAACGTACTTCTAATAGAAAGGATTGGGACAGCACTGATTTTTGTGTGTACAGAGACTAGTCATAGGCATTTTTTTTTACAGCAGTACAAATAACACAGACATCTCCAGGAACACTCATATTGAACAACAGGCAGCAACTTGTAATGTTTTAAACTAGAAAATTTATCAAAAATTAAGAATAAAACGAGTTGCTACATGTTGTAACACCTTTTGCTTTAGAATTGCTGATTATTAACAATATATTTCTGTTTCAGCTCAACGGAAAGGTAGGTTTTACACCATTTTGGGGGACATTAATTTTACACAGACACTAATTAGGCCAATAATGGAGGGACAAAGCCCCCAAACCTCGGGTATAGAAAATTCTGTTCCACCTTTTGGAACCCAGGAGACACAACCCCCTCCCGAAATGGGCAGACCTTATTTGGCAAATATTGCTGGTTATTTGGGTTTAGTGCCAGTTTTCTCCGGCAAAGTAGATGAAGGTCCGTCTGTTCAATATTTTTTTGAAATGCTAGAAAGTGTAGGACAATTAGCACTCTGGGGAAATTGCGAATTAATAGCTGTCTGTAAGTCCAAAGTTCGCTCTCTTGCTGCAGAATTCCTCGCAAATTCTGTAGACTTACGTAAAGAAAAAGATTATAGTGTGTTTAAAAATGCATTTTTGGCTCAGTTCGAAAAAACGGAACCTAGTGTGACATGTCTACATAATTTTTCACATGCTGTACAATTGCCTAATGAGACCGTAGCAAATTTTGCTACGAGGGTTAAAAATTTGGCCCGTTTAGCGTTTCAAACGCAAAGTGAGTCGCCAGAGGCATTATCAATATTAGATCAGGCAATGCTGGCTCAATTTCTCAGGGGCGTTTCAAATAAGATCAGGAGGCTGGTCCTTTCACAAAATCCTCTCACCTTCACACAAGCAATTACAGTGGCGAAACGAGAGGAAACCAACGAGCTTATTACAGAAACAAAACACAGGTCAATTAATGCCATGTATAGTCAGAATAACAGTGATGGAGAAATATGGGACCAACAAGAAAACTATCTTAAAGAAATCATTAAGCCATTACAGGACCAGATAAAAGACCTACAGCAATTGCTACATACACTAGCTGTAAATAATATTACACATAATAATTTAAAAACACAAAGCGCAGATAATAACAGGTATCATCCAAGCCAAAATTTTAATACTGAAACTTATGCATTCCCCCCTTTCTACGATCGCGTAGCGTTCCCCGTAAGGCATTCACAGTCAGGAAGGGCGCTGCTAGGATATGCTACGAATGGGGTCAACAATCACGAGTACCGACGCTATGGAGAACCGAATTATGACCGGAAGCATGGGTTACCGAATCACATAGACGCTAGGGAGCAGGGACAGAATCGTTTTGCTGGCTGCGGCCGTTCAAGTAATTATCGGCCGGTGCCGAATTTTTCTCCTTCTCGGCATGATTGGCGCTCGACGCGCGAATACACTGCAGTGCCAAAAAATGGGACAGCCTATGTTAATGGAAAGAGCAGTAATTTTAATAGAAATAGAGATACATTAACAGATAAAACTTATAATAACAATCGAAATAGGGATAATATGAGCTCATTTACAAGGGAAAGAAGGGGAACACCCAGAGATGAATGTACCTTTGATCAAACTCAGCACAGATCTATTTTGGGAAGATCACCAAATCATGTAGACTATAGGCAAAATGGGGAGAGGTATTTATGACAAAGAAGGAACATGGTGCGAAACGGAAGGAACTTCCAACGCAATAAAACCGCTTCCCCTCGCCAGAATTTCCATAGATTCGATAAATCTTATGCCTATCAGAGAAATATACAACATGGGGTGTATATATTAAATAATGATGCCAAACTGCCGCTAGTTAATGGGTACGTTCAAGGCATCCCAGCCAAGTTTTTGGTGGACACGGGAGCAAGTGTATCGCTTTTATGCACAGATTTATTTAATAAAATTAAGCATGATAGATCATTGAATCCCAGACGTCCAGATTTAACTGTAACTGGAGTCTCAGGTTATGTGGTTCCAATACATACAGAAATTACAGTAAATTTTAAGTTAGATCAGGCGACTTTTCGGGATAAGATTTTGGTAGCTTCAGGAAATTTTAAGGACCAGTACGATGTAATCTTAGGATTAAATATTTTAAGGCGATTTTCGTTTACATTAGACTTGGGTAAGGGAATTATACACTCTGCCCCTTTGAACATTTGCTTAAGGGAAGAGGGTAGCGAGGAGCAAGGCGTAAGAGACCAGTATTTGAATTTAAAACCATCGGTAGCCAAATTAACTTCCAAACATTTGATCCCCGCCTCATCAGAAACAGTAGTAACGGCTGTTTGTAACCATCTTGCTGCTTCTGCCGAACAGTTAGTGTTGACAGAACCTAACTCTAACTTAGGTCGTGATGACCTAGCAGTCAAATGCTCAATAGACAGATTAGGTCCAGATGGCAGAGTGTCTGTTCTTGTAGCCAATCTGACTAATGAAACCCTCCACCTTCCCAAAGGGATGAATATTGCTAGTCTTGAGGGTGTTAGGGATAATACAGTTGTTTTTACAGGTGAGGAAGCTAATGAGAAAACTACAGCTCCTGTGACTTTGCAAGACTTTGACCTCGATCACTTGACAGATGATCAAAGGCATAAACTGTCTGATTTGTTATATGAGTATAGAGATATTTTCGCTAAATCACTAGCTCAGTTAGGAAACTCGAAGGTGTTAAAGCATAGGATTAGACTGACTGATAACATACCGGTCAAGCAGACAGCTTATAGAGTTCCATTTTTGTTAAAAGATGAAGTTCGAAGGCAGGTAAATGAACTTTTGGAAGCCAACATCATACAACCAAGCCATTCCCCATATGCGGCGCCAATTGTTTTAGTCAAGAAACGAGATGCTAGTTACAGACTCTGTGTGGACTTTCGGAGATTGAACGCTAAGACTCTCTCTGATTGCTTTCCTCTCCCCCATATTGATCAAATACTGCAAACTCTTGGTCAGGCGCGATATTTCTCTTCGCTCGATTTGCAAAGTGGTTTCCACCAAATTGAGGTGCACCCAGCTGATCGGCACAAAACCGCCTTCACCACTGGGGAATCTTTGTATGAATTTTCCCGAATGCCATTTGGATTGAAGAACGGGCCCTCTGCGTTCGTAAGGGCCCTCTCCTTGGTGCTTCATGACCTTGGGAAGGAATCCATTTTCGCCTACCTCGACGACATAATTATTGCTTCGTCCGACCTGGATTCTCATTTTTCGAAGCTGCGAAAGGTTTTCCAGCGTCTGAGAGAATACGACCTTAAGCTAAAACCTAAGAAATGTGAGTTCCTAAAAGAACAATTAAAATACCTTGGGCATTTAATCAATTCTGAAGGTATTCGCCCCGATCCCGACAACGTGGCTGCTGTTCGAGATGCAGTTCCCCCAAGAACTGCGAAACAAGTGCGATCTTTTCTAGGAATGGCAGGATTTTACAGGAAATTTATTCCAAATTTTTCGGAGATTGCGAGACCTCTAACAAATTTGACAAAGAAAGAAACACCATTTGTCTGGAACAGCTCAACGCAGCAGGCTTTTGACCAGTTAAAGACTGTTCTGACCACCCCACCTTTGTTGGTCTACCCTGACTTTTCCCGACCTTTCGTGGTATCTGCTGATGCATCTTCATATTGTGTCGCAGCATGCTTAGAAGTACAGATAGATGAGAATTCTAGACAGCCAGTAGCTTATGCGTCTAGACTGTTAAAAAAGTCAGAATTGAACTACAGTACTACTGAGAAAGAAGCCTTGGCTATAATCTTTGCAGTCATGCAATTTAAACCTTTTCTAGTGTCAAATCATTTTACACTAATAACTGATCATCAACCATTGAGCTTTTTGCTTAATTTAAAGAACCCATCGCCTAGATTAGCCCGCTGGAGCATGTTGTTGCAAGAATACGACTTTCAAATTGTCTACCGCCCTGGTCGAGTTCATTCAAATGCAGATTTCCTTTCTAGACCTGTGTTAGAGGAAGATGAGTCACAGAAAAAATATGGGAAACCTAGAAATACGAAGATAGTCGCTCCAATATCAACAGAGGCAAGTCAGGAATCAGTGTTTTTGCCTCAAGATCAAACCAGAGCTTTGATCAAAACTCTACAGAGGGAAGATCCGAACTTGCAGAAATTAATTGAAGCGCTAGAAGGAACACTCCAGGCATCAACAAGAGTGCCAGATTCCTTTTATATGAGTAAAGATGGATGGATGACAGGGTATAGTGATATATATATATCACTATACCCTGTCAGGCTCTGGAAACACCCGTGAAGACCCAGTTGAACAGTTGGTCGTTCCAGATGGCCTAAAGGGGGAAATCCTAAAATCATGCCATGACGATTTACTTTCTGGAGGTCATTTAGGGTTACAGAAAACACTGGAAAAAGTCAAACGGGACTTTTTCTGGACAGGCATGTATGCAGACGTCAAGAATTATATTGAATCTTGCCCATCTTGCATGGAACGAAAAGGTTATAATCCTAAAGCTAAAGCGGCTCTGATGAGAGTCCCAGTCGAAAACGCCCCTTGGGTGAGGGTGTCATTAGACATTTTGGGACCTCTCCCAATGACACTGAAAGGAAACAAGTATTTGCTGTTGGCAGTTGACAACTTTACTCGTTATGCCGAAGTGGTCCCACTGCAGACTCAAAAAGCGGATGAAGTTGCTACAGCCTTTATTAATAATGTGGTCGCTAGGCATGGAATTCCTAAGTACATTCTTACAGACCAAGGCACAAATTTCATGTCTTCATTATTACGACAAGTGTGTGAGAAGTTGAACATTCACCAAATTCATACGTCCCGATATCATCCTCAAACAAATGCCAAAGTAGAACGTCTAAATCGCACCTTAGCAAATATTTTATCGCATGTCACAAATGAGGCTCAATCAGACTGGGATGAAATGACGCCATTAGCGATAGCTGTGTACCATGCAGCAACCCATAGTGCTACTCAGGAATCGCCCAATTTCTTAATCTATGGTAGAGATTTAGTGTTACCATCTGACCTATGGCATGGAAAAACCAGACGGAGCTATGCCTCGTTAGAAAACTACTCAGAACAAATGTGTGCACGTCTCCAAAGGACTTATGAGATTGTGTCTCAACATTTGGAAGAGGCTGTACAGAAACAAGAAGAACGCAGAACTGCTGTGGCAGTAGATAAAAATATTCGTGTTGGAAGTTTAGTTTACCTGTTCACACCTAAGATAAAGACAGGTACTACGAAGAAACTGGCCCGATTAAGCTCAGGTCCATACCGGGTAATTAATCAAACCTCTTTGGTCAATTATGAGATACAAAATCTGTATAACCCAAAGGACAGGCAGATAGTGCATGTGGATCGGTTGACAAAGGTTGTCGATCGGAAAGTTTTTCCCGAACTTAGAATAGGAGAGGAAGAAGAACCCGAAGATAGTGAATCACTGGATCAGACATGTACAGAGACAGTGCCGAAGGAAACTTGGATCTTTGATGAGCCCATATTAGAAGAATGTGCTTTGATTCCACCAATACACCCCAGACCTGTGAGACTACAACCAGATAGAACGGTGAGTTTGCCTGTATCAATCCCATTGTCTTCTCTCCCATCGAGGAATCAGTGGAGGACAGAGCCGTCTGGAAGTTCAGACAGAATTACACAGGTACCCACCCAGTCTCACACATACAACTTACGTAGCCGTGTGACTCACCCCCCTCCTGTGGTGTCTAGTATCTCTCCACCACAAAATGAAGTAGTGCCCGAGTCAGTTCCAGTTAGAAGAGATGAGGCAGAACAAAATTATCCTACCATAGGAACAGAGAATCAGAGGAGTGAACCTCCAGATCAAAATAGTGAAGAACAGAGAACTGCAGACCCAGATGAACAGCCAAGTATGGTGGATAGGACCTTTCAGTGGATGCTAGGAGCGCCACTGGCAGCGAGGTTAAACCGACGAGTTGAAGGCGAAGGATTTGATTGGGCAGGCGCACTTAGAGATGCTTGGAGAGATTAAGAAAAAAAAAAAAAGAGAGAAATTGTAAGATAGAAACCCTGAAGAATGAAAGAACAGTGTGGGAGGAGGCTCACTATTGTGTTTCCTCTGTCTTGAAGGAACAGGACAATTTTTCTTTGTTGGAACAGGAGAGGCACATGAGAGTGACATTTCTTTTCTGTATTTATATGTAGTGTAATTGGCAGGCCTTATGTATATGTCAGAGGCTAGCAGCGAATCGTATTGGCTAGCAGAGTTGGATCGTAGATTGTTAGGAACCCACCAGTTATTTTCTACAGAATCTGTTTGATGCCACCAATGTAAAGGTGGATCAGGTTAGACACAGTGGGACGTGTGTTGACTGGTGAGCAAGCCCAGTTTTCACCATATGGAAAAGGTTACCTTAATGAGAAAAAAGAAAAGGGGAGTAAAAGGAGATTAGCACTACAGCTTCTGATCAAATATGACCAGTGATGGAATATTTCTATTGAACAGACATTATTATTTTTTTTTGCACAAACATATCAAGTTTATAAAATTATACAGGATTAAATGCAGAGAGGAAGGGTGCATTTTGTCTAGGGCATGGCCAGTAAGCCCCTGGTTACTTTTGTTTTCTCTCTCTCTCATTGCATAGCTAAAATTTAAGTTCAGGTGATTGGATCCAGAGAAAAAAAAAAAAAAATCATATTTGGTTCTTTCATTTTGGGGACGAGGTGAAGCAATTGTCCTGGGAACGGCTGGTTCCACCCAGGTACTACTTGTTTTGTCTTTTTCCTGAAGAAAAGACTAAAGGAAAAGAAGGTAACATCTGAATTTCAAGATCTACACTTGGGATCCATCTCCCTGTGCTATTTTGGAAAAAAAAAAAAAACAAAACACCTCTCAGTTTTACTCTCAGATAAGGATGTGAAACAACACGAATCAGATTTCTAGTTCCATAATTAAATTTTTTTTTCAAATAAAGTTTACCTACTATTGAGGACTCCATCATGGATGAAATGAAGGGAGTGATTGATATCATATGAATGTAGATAAGTCAATATAGAACAAACACATAGTTAATATCAACTATAATGGAAAAGGAAACGGAAACAAGACTGCTGAGTATTGTACTCATGCTCATGCCTTCAAGGTTCCAGACTGCTGATGAATAAAACACTGTGTTAATTAGGAAAATCAGGGGCGATTTTCAAAATAAGAGAATGGTTTCTAAGTATTTTTTTTGGGATGGGAATCTTGTTAGTTTTCCGTGCATGACATGTTTTGTTTTGCAAATAAATTGAGTGATTCATTTCTGAAATGGAATGTAAGGAAATCGAGAAAGTGACATTTGAGGTTGTGAGTGAGAACAGGAAGAGTGAATGAAATGAGTAAATGAGAAGTGTAAATGACCTAAGATATCCCTCTCCTGTGATTCAAAATAATACGAGAAGACGTAAATGAAACAAATCTTTTGACTGAAAGGGAAGAGTGAGGAGAGAAAGAGTGAATAAGTGGAATTATTCTCCTTGCTTGTGTTTTTTTTTTTTTTCTCTTCCCACTTGCAGTTACATCAACATTATTAGTCAGGAATGTGTTAAATTTTGTTACCAAACTGAGAGCCTTCCTCCTCACACGGATGCTGTGGCTGTGGAGAGCTATGGCATACAAAGATGTGGGCCAAGATGGTGTCCATGCAAAACCATTGAAGACCTTGGTGCTCAGTCGGCCCAAGAAAACCCCGGCAGATTGTTAATCATCCCCTTCAACAACAGGTTGTTTGTTGATATCCTGTGGTTTAGAGGTGAAGAAGATGCACCCTCAGCAAAGGAGATTCTCATAAATTGGATGTGACAATCAGTACATGGTTTCAGTTCAAGAGCAAGGAGCTCTCAACTTCTTGACCCTCTGGGTCATGGATCGACCTGATTGCTATGCCGTGCTAGTCAATTCTCACCAAAGGGGTTGAAAAGCACAATTCCTACAGGAGACCCTTCCCTTTAGAACAGTAGTAGACATAAGGGACTTCTCCTTGCCCAGATAAAGAACTATTACCATTACCAAGAGACAACCCTTTCTTGTGTCCTTGGAAACGCTTGGTGGAGCACTGTGCAGTGCACTCAACCAATACCTCCATTCAGTAGCTTGAGTTTAAAGGACTAGTGAAGTTGGAGAAGGCTACTGACCAGATTGAATGTTGAGATAAATAAGGACTGATATATTACTGTCAGATGTTCATGTTGAACAATTACATAATATGTTTTCATAATAATCACAGTTTGTAACCAGTTTATGTTACTGCAGTATTGAATTATCATGTATGTAATCTTAGCTCTATATATATATATTAGACATATATAACCATTGAATGTCAGACATTAGTATTGTACAATTTCTGAACAGGTGTAGAAGTGACTGACAGAAGTGCAACATCTGTCAGAAGTATTTATGCACTGATTATTATTATACTGCATAAATAGTTATATAATCTCAGGGACAATTACTTATCAATTAATCTAATATGTTACTCTTTATTTCTTTTATATTTTTGTGGATGTAGCCATTGTAATTGTTGGTTCCTTAAGCATTTTTTTTTGTATTAAACCCTGACTATGTATTGTAAGGGATGGCTAATCTACGTTCAATTTAGCTTAAATATATAATTACACAAAGGTTGAAATAACATTATATATACAATGTACTGTCTTGGTTGTTAATTGTCATAGATGTGAATTCTGTTTTGTGTTAGATATACATCATATTTTGTAAACAATATTAGAAACAAGGACAGATATTAATACTTTTGTACTTCTATTTGTTTCATGTCATGTTACTGCATCGAATGGTGATGGATGTCACACATCACCTACATCCTCCATGTTCCAGAGGAGATGAACTCTTACCGATTCTTCAGATAATGAAAGATAGTTTCTCCAATACGACAGAACTTTGATGGTCCAGAACCAACAATAGTGAACAAAAAGAACATCCTACAGCACAATCAATAAACAGAAATGAGTAAAACCAAGAGAGACACTGTCATAATTCTCCAAGAACACTTACCATTTTTTACTGTGTTAATTTTTTTTTTGCTGCAAAGATTGTTGTTGTTGTCTCTCCAACCAGGTAAGGTTGTCATGTGCAAAAGTGTAAAAACATGAACAGTAATTATCCTCAGACAACAATATTTATGTATTGTACACTATGTGTTGAACACAGTGTTATATTTGACACCTTTTGTTTAATTTAGGTTAATTTGATTATGTAAGAGGAAAGATGTCTGATTTTCCCCCCCTAAAGGCCCCATGCTCAATCTTTGAGTTTGTGTAATGCTTTAAATTTTGAGCATGTGAAATTTTCTTTTCACTTGCGCAAAATCTACTGGTGGCGCGGAGGGGTGTTAAAAATGCATTTATTTTTAACCGTATTGGTACATTCTTAGAGAGCACAAGGGCCTCATACTTTTTTGCTGCACTGTATCTGTCATACGATATTTACCTCGCCGGAGAAGGCAGAATTACTTTCGCTTTCGCATGGGAGCAGAGCCGCACCCACGAAATTCCAAAACCACCGTCCGACGCCTGCCGTACGTTATTTACTCGTTCGGAGCGGGCAAGCGTATTGTTGACGAAAAACAGGGGAGTTAGATTTTCGGAGAACACTACTAGTATTGTGTTTGATTCAGGCATCAGCAGAGTGTTTATTATTTCATAGTTTCTTGTGTCGGAGTAGACGATTTTATGTCCGTTTTGGCTTTTGGGCGAGCCTCATACAAACATGTAATTCTTTCAACGACTTTCATAAATCGGATTTTCGGTTGAGTCTGAACGCTGTAAAAATACAGTTCCCCAGATGTTTTTCCGTTTGACGAAACTAACTAGAAGGGAAATAGGGGGGAAGGAAGTTCGGTTAACAGTTAGGGTGTGGGAATAGTTGAAGTCGGAGTTCGAGGCAGTTGGAGCCGAGCCTTGGACAGTGAGAGTTGGTCGGTGAAAGAGCTGTGACTTGTAAGGGCAGTTAGCGGAGTTTGAGTTAGGATTTTGTTAAGATAGAGAGCCGTCGCAATGATAATCTTTTTTAGAATGTGAAGAAAATATTCTTAAGAAGGGGAAACGAAAAGTCGGAAGAAGAAGAAGGCTAAAAACTCGTTAATGAGATATAGGAAGGAATCGAGATGAACTACTGTCCGGTAACTACAGTTCCTGAGGCGATGCTGAATTATTCGGGTAAGTTAACCCTCGTTATTTAATTATAAACGGAACTTAATTGCGCTAAGTCGAACATACTTCCATCCCCCCCTTTTATATATTTTTTATGTGCTTAAAGACATCGATCCTCACGCACACTCATACTTTGATGAGAGTTTTGTTATTTTACTTAGCATTTCATATTTAATAGATACTATAACTTGTACATGAATACCGGACGTTATTTAATTAGAATTAATTATAATTAAATATTAAAACTGAATATTATAATTAAATATTATAACTGAATATTATAATTAAATAGTAAGACTGAATATTAATCATGGCCTACAATCTTACATGTTCCACCAATGTGGTGTAATATTCGTCAGCTACGCGATGTATGAACGCACTTTGGCTGTCGATTGTTCATGAAGAACATAACAATTTGCAAACCCATACCATTATTAATTAATCCGTTGGTTACCTAAATATGTAAAGGTATAAAAGCTCAAGGCTATTTTACTAAAGCCTTATACACTGTTTTGTCTAACTGTATTTTGTAACAATTTAGTATGTTTAATAAACCATGTTTTGTTTGCTAATTTTTGCCTATTGATTACTCTCTGATGACACATGATTTCTTTGAATGGATTACTGATAAAGAACTGTTAAGGCGGCGCTTTTGATTCTAATCAAATAGAAAGGAGTCAAAGGTGAAAATCACACAACGCAATCTTTGATGTTGCAGACTAGCTCAACGTCCATCTGGGTTAGTTTTCAGAACACGGGATTTGTCCTAACTAACTGCTAGACGATTACATGAAAGCCAGGTTTCTCCGGATGCAAATATTAGTGTAACTCTTGCAAAGAACATTTATTCCTAACTGACACATCACACCATAACTGAGAATTGTTGGACCCCTAGCAAGTTTATACTACAACGGAGAAAAGACCTGCGCAACAGTTGAAAGAAAATATGAGAATTTCTAAAGCCAAAGTACTAATTACTTATTTATCTGCTAAGACTGACAGAAACCCGGCAGTAAAAATATAACTGGCTGCTTGGAATTATCACCCCAGCTCTGTGTAGTTCTAACATTCAAGAACTGTCGAAAAATGATAATTACGAAACTAGTAGAAGATTTATGCTAGCCCTTCCTAGTTCTTGTAATTTTGTGATGGGCTTCCCGTTATATCCGCGTTTTTTTTTTTTTTTTAATGTATATGCTCTGGTTGAATCCACACAGGTCAAGCTTCAAGTTTCATTTTGGTGTGTAGAAGATTACGTTTTGGAGTTCTACTGAATATTAAAATAACAAGCATTTGGGTATTATGGCTTCAAGGACCAGTATGCAACAAACCCGCAACGAACGACATGAACTGACGCTGGACCCACACAAATGACGGAGAGTTACCAAACCAAAAACATTCTGAAGAGGGAGAAAGATATATTTTTAAAAGGTTTAATTACAATTTTCCTCTATACATCTACAATACAACATTCTTCAAATAAAAAAAAGCGAAAAAAGTGGCGTGTAGAAATTTCTAACTATTTATGTGTAATGGTTGGTTGTTGTGGTTTTTAGGAGCTTTTTGTTAGTTAGTTATTTGGTTTTTAGGAGCATTAGCAACTAAGGCCATATTGCTCCAGGATATGCGGTGGTCATTCCCTGACCTTTCCACATCCTCCGTATTTGGTGGTCACGGGCTCAAACCCCGGTCTAATCAAGAAGCGTGTGTTGGGCACTGCTGCTCCTACCCACCTGGCTACGGAGGCGCTATTTATGTGTAATGATGTCACCATAATGTTCTTTTATACCTTTACAGTTGAAGTTATTGACTTCAAATAGCCCCATAAGCAATGAGTAATAACTTTAGCAAATTTATCTTATTATCTCCTATAAGTTCCTCGTTTTATTCAGTCTGAATAAAGTTTTGAAACTACATTTAAGAAAATATGCAGACGTGCTGGAAGGACAGAAAGGTCACAACTGTCTCTTGTCTCTGCTGTAACAGAGACATCCTATGAATCCACAGAATGTCACTATGAAGAAATATGGATACTATCAAGCATGTGTCATGCTAGCCCTTAGCAAGTAGCTACCAGCAGTCACTGGGAGAGCTGCTAGCTAGTTCCCATCCATGCCACGACAAGGCGGACCATCCACGCTATCTATGCTGCATTCCATCTCCCTAAGGTTTCGTATGGCAAGCCCATCTACTATTTGGGCCTGTACTGTTTAGAGAAATATCTGGCTGGATTTGTCTGAATTCTTGCCACACATGCTGGAAAAACTGAAATTAATAATACCGTAATTAAATACAGGTGAAAAGTATAGCTTGTATATTTCACAGGGTTATCTGATTACTTCTAATGAACGTCAAGATAATTAAACATATTAAGTGTCACTACACTGATCCGTTAAATTGCATAAGCTCGTTCTATGGTCGGTTTGTCTGCTCAGCAGAGGAAAAATTTAGGGAAGGCAAAACTAGATTTCATGGGTTTCCTTTCACATGAAAGAAAAATTAAGCAATGTAGAGCATGAAAATGTCCATATAAGTTTTTCACATCCAAATAAAAAATAATAATTTCAAATAAGCATTTTATATAGTCCAAAATTCCAGTTTCTAGGTTTAATTTTGTAACTTTGAACATCTGAAAATATGGTATCTCTGCGATGCTCGATTGTGAATTTAAAGTAATAAAAGCGTCAGTGGGAATATCTTTTTTTTCGGATAATAACACTAACTAAAAAACACAGATTTAAACAAAGAAAGGACGAAGGAAGGCTAGATGGAAGAAAACTGGGTAAAACTCTCTTGCCTAATTCTGTGGGACTAGAAAGCTTAGGTAAATTTAAGGGATTTTAAAAAATGTTATGCGTTAAATTAAAACATTTAATTAACTAAATTACAGTAGTTTTTGAACTTAATTAATACTGGAAAAATAAATTAACTTTAAAAAATTTTAAAGTTAATTTATTTTTAACATTTTAATTTGGATGTAACTAGTTTGTAAAAAACTAGTTACATCCAAATTCTTAAAGTAATTCTTCAAATCCTGCTAACTAAATTAAATGGACAAGCTGAATGTCCTACAAGAGTAGTATTCCATCTACTAGTTGTTTTTTTTTAAATTCATAACAATTTTTTTCTGATTTAATTTAATTCCATGATATCAATTTCAATCTGTAAATAATTAAAAAAAACGTAGTTGTTTTTTATGCAAATTTAAAGGTTGAATTAAGTTAGAATGGTTTAAAATCTATTTCAATTAAATTATATAAAGGCTATATGTTTATTGCATAATTTAAAAGGTAGATTTAATCCACCGAGGAGAAGCAGGTTTTAAGAACTTTATTAAGGAAAAACAGGCACAGGACATGGTCTTCCTTTACACAATTTATTTTGTAGACATCCACCTGGCCCTCAGTATGTCTTTGTCAAACACTGCCAAAGAGGATAATAATTCACATATTAAGTTGCCACTGATGCAAAAATGGCTTCATGCGTGCTAAGGAATGCCAAAATAATTCGTTTACGTGTCATTACGTACGGCTAAGTACAGCTAAGAATTCAGTTACTTTTCTTCAACAATGTTTTTACATGATCTTGTAAATTCTGTAAGTGTTTCGTAATATTTTACCGACTTTGGCATACCTATCATGGGTGTCATCTTTACTTTTCTCAGGTGTATTAGGTGGCCCACCATGAATACTGTTGAGTAGTTTCACCCACAGCCTCCGCTATGTCAACAAAGTCATCGCAAGAAATTGCCATATAGAGTATTGTGAGTATTTGAGAACCAAGCTCAGACATCAAATGCAGATTAAATGTTACTCTCTGGTTCAACTCTGCAAGATGGCGAACAGTAAACAGGTTAATACTTCTGCTTTCATTTACTTTATTTCTTGTACAACGGCCCTAGTTTGGATTTTAAAAAACTCAAAGTGACATGTTCAAAAATCTCACCACTGATATATTACACTGCTGCTAGTTTGATGTGATCTTGCCTTTCAATTCAGAACTTGAGTCTGTTTAAAAGTTACAGGACGAGATTACCTAAAGCCGTGCTTGGACTGTCGGATTCCACCAACACTACCAGATCTGTAGCAGAACGTTAATCGAAAGGCAGCAAACAACTCAGTTAAGATGCAAACAGCTACTGTTGTCTCTGTAAGCAGTCATACGCAGGGAACTGTGGACGTTGGCCATGCACATATTGAACTTAGGCGGTAATATACATCGATCATGTCGTTGTCGACATGAACTGTTGATCTAAGCACATCTGGCAGACGAAAACGAAGCTACAGAATGGCGTTAAAATTGTTGAACTCGATAACCACGAATGACTATTTGATATAAAATGCATTCAAAAATAAGCACTTTCATTAAAAAGAAGTTGCGAAAATATAGTTGTGAAATCTCGGCAGGAACCGTTAAATCACCAGATAACATGATATGTGTATTAAGGACGAAATTGCACTGACAAATACAGTAAGTCTACTTAACTGCAGAGAGCCTTCGACCCAAGTATAGTGGTAAAATTATCATCGCTAAATCAACAAATATGGGTGAGATTTACTAATTTTCTTTAGTGCAATTCAGCTGTTATCGCTCGAGATATTAAGCAAAGGGGGGTTAACAGTATTTAATCAAAAAAAAAAAAAAAAGAAAAGCACGCTGAATATACGGCCCTAACTGCAAGTATCATACAGAATATTTCGAACTTGAACACAATCAGTTTCTGTATTATATATATTTTTTCATTATTCAAGCTGCAGAATTATTCAGCTGTCGCAATCCGCTGTCTCCAGAGGCGGGAAAAGTACCCTGCAGCCAATCATAAACTGAAACTGTAGGGATAAAGCGCAGTTGTCTGAATCAACTCTAACAGTATTTGCATAAATCCAGCAATGCAAATTTTAAGACTAGGTGAATGAAACTAACCACATATTTACATTTCTCCATTCCTAAAGTGATCATACTCAAATTCATACCTCCCTCCTCTTTTTTCCAGAAGTCCCAGGAGTGGCATACTAGCATATTTCTATTATAATAATATTATTATTTTGATGAAAATAAATTGTATTGTATTGTATTATTATTATTATTAATGATAAGGCACTCGATGGCAGACACTAAAATAACCTCCATCAATACTACATAGATAAGATGGCTTCCAACGCATGGTTCGCGAACGGAAGGCTCTTCCCCGAGACCTAAGGATTCATCCTCGCCATCCAAGACCAGGCAATAAACATCATTAAATACGCGAAATACGTCGCCACGGATCCCCGTGACGGAGTATGCACACAGACACGACACGACCAGATCGCCATGATAATACATCAGAAGCTAGCGGAAAAGTACCAGCTGATCAAAGAAAGTGTATCATATTTCACTAATTTCATCGGGTAATCCTGAGCTTTAGTATTGTGAACTCCAAGTTTCAGATACTAAAAAATAATCTAAAGAATAAAAAAATTAAAAATGTGAAATGAATCTAGCATGAATAAAAAATTCCATCACGCAGGTTTCTGCTTATTACTATTTCTAATTTTAATTATTATTTTATACTGTTAAAAAATCAATTGACAGTTTCGAACTTCAAACAACTAGGACTCAATTATCAGTTCGGAATCGGGCCCATATAGATATAACACGGTGTTTTCCAAATCCATATAACTGTGAACCCGATTTTTCAGCGGCCCAAAAATGTAACGCAAATAAAAAATCAATAAAAAAGGATAATTTTTTTATTTTATTTTATTTAATCCAATATCAATTTCCACTTAATGTATCTTCACTTTTATTTTATTTTTTTTAATAGCTGAGAAGAGACTGAATGTGAATGATGATGTTTTAACATCACATTAACAACTTGCCAGTTGTTAATGTGATGTTACGGGCAAGAAAAAAAAAAAAAAGAATTTTATCCGTTTAAATCCGGTTCAAAAACAAGTATAGAAATAAACAGAATGCATCAATTTATATATCCTTGTTTTCGAATAAAACCAAAGGTATAAGGGATATAACCAAAATTTTATAAGGGATGAATGAACGAAGGGGTGCACAAATGCAGGACATGTTTTCACTGGTCGATCCGAGTAAAAGATGCTATATCGACATTTCCTAGTGTGTAGTCCACGGCCCCGTACCAGCTAATGGGGAAAAAAATACGTCCTAGGAAAATATGCAAACCTCGCATGATCATAATATTAATGCCCAATATTCATGAACGTGAAAATTATCGATCCGAGCACTAAAATTTTTAATTTTCTCCCAGTCATCCGTAGTCTTCTAATTTAATTATTAATGATAATTCTGATATATTATTACAAAAACCTCTTATCGAACATCGGATAACGCAACCATGCTCCTGTGGATCTGGAAAAATATGGGATAAATGAAGATCTTGACGGAACGAGCAAAATCACCCAGGTGTCCAACGTAACCCTCAGAAGGCAATCTTCTTCAATGAAACTCACAATAGAGTCATCCGTATGACTCAATAGTTTAACATTAGTTTAGCCGGGAACACTTGAACAGCTATTAGCAGAGTGGTTATAATCATTATCCTCCCCACAACGAGTGAAAAAGTTTTTGATTTGAATCCCGTCAATGACGCGAGAAACATTTATGGGATTTTTTTATTCCGTGGCTGAGGTAATCGGTCTCAGATGCATACAGCAAGGTTTTTGTCACCCAGAAACTCAGGATTTTCGTCCAGTAAAACAGGCAAACACGCGGAACGGTGCTTAACAGGTTTATTATTCTGCTGCTAAACAGTTGTGGGGGAGGGGTTTTACCGTCTTGCTTTTCATGGAAAATATGCATCTTCAGAAGGAGGCTCTCTAATTATATGCTTTATTTGATTTTCATTTCATTAGTCAAGAACCGCAATATATGTAATTAAAAGCTGCACCAGTCATGGATCCGGTGAGTCCTGGATTCAATATATTGAGTATTCCGCTTTTAAATACGCGGGCTGAGACAGTATCGAACTCTAATGAAAACACCTTGGCCACTATATAATGAATAGTAATAATTGTCTACGCCATTGCACAATAATTGGAAGATGTTATTATTGCGTATCCAATCGAAACATTCTTTTGTGCAATTTAAAGCGCTTGGGCATCTATTTTACGAATTTAAATGATAGTTAAAGAATTCAGGATGACTTGTACTAGCGTTTCTAATACAGTATAATCTATATACTGCATAGCCTTGTGTAATCAGGTATTTTGGAGATTTCTGTCGATATCAATCCCTGAACATTAAATGAGCAGTTCTGACGGAGAAACTGAAGTTGAAATTTAATTTATTCATTTATCCGTGTTAAATAAAATTTAACACGGATAAATTTAAACGCATTACATAAATTGTGAATTCTTAATAGTTATTTATGAAGATGGAGAAGAAATAGGCATTCTTCTCGTTAAAGATTAACGTTTGGCCAAGACAAATAACGTAAGAGGAATTATTTGAGCAATAAGTAGTAGAGGCTTCGAAAGCAGAAGTGATATATGCATCAAACAGAACGTTTTGGATATTTGACCAATAAAGAATTTCTGCACCTTTCTAATTTAAAATGAACTTTTGGTACACTGCATTACTACAGTGCATTAAATGTAATTTCTAAATTTCGCGTGATGGTTACTGAAATAGAGTTACTTTGATGGGAGAGAGAGAGAAAGAATCGCGTACTTAGTAAGCATTAGTCCAAAAAACAAGAAACCAAAAGCGTTTGTTTCTGTTAAATTGCGCAGCGTATTAATGGTCAAAGAAGAGGTAATCTTGAAAAAATCAGGGCCTATAGTAAACATTTCTTCATTGTTTACGGTATTCGATGGATATACACTTTTATAAGCTTATAAAGAATTCAATAAGGGATGAAGAATGATTGCACCTGAAGTGCACATCCTTCATCCCTTATTGAATTCTTTATAAGCTTATAAAAGTGTTCAGTTCAGGATTGCACCTGAAGTGCCTACATGTGCAATCATCTGTCAAGTTTCTTTCGTTTACTGAACAAATAGTGCAAAGAGCGTTGTTAACTCTAAATTAGTGTTAATAATATTAGTATTGATAAAAGAAAAACTGATAAAAGAATGTCACGCTTATATAGCATAGCTTTATTAAAACGAAAAACTGCCTTTTCATTCTTCTATGTCCTGGCTTTTACGTAAATTCCCTAATCCCTAAGATTAGGCAGCACGCGTTCCAACAGTTAATAAAATTTTGGATAAAAGAATATTTTTTTTATATCTATTCTAAAATTACTCTACGTTCCTTCTGAAAAAAAAAAAAAAAAAAAAACTACAGGATGCCTTTCTGTACAGGAATACTTCTTTATAGCGATGACTAACTGATCTTTTTTTCAGCGGTTTTCAGCAGCAGATCTTTTTTTTTCTACACCTTTAAACGGGTTTTCTAAACTTGTATAAAGTACTGATGACCTAACCAATTCCAGCAAAATAGGGTCGTCATTTCGATTCACACGTGTTAATTAGATGTATGTATATAGGATGGTAAATAGGATGGTATAGGATGCTATTACTGCACATCTATCAGGAAATCATCAGGTCAGGAGCTTTCCCGCAAGCCTGGAAAAATTACATTGTAACCCCAATACCAAAGATTAAACACCCAAAATTGGCTAAGGATTATAGACCAATTTCTGTCAGCTGCACCCTACAGAAGGTATTCGGAAAAGCACTGCTTCCCACCATCAATCAACACTGCTTCAGCCATAGACCACCGCATTTGCACTCAGTTATTTCGGGTAGATCAACAATAACAAACTTACTGGAAACCCTTTTTCGCGTGCAGAGAGCACTAAATGAGAAGGAGCAAATTGATATTATTTTTTTGGATATCTCCGCAGCCTACGACAACGTCTCAATTCCAGCGCTCATTGCGATTTTAAAGAATTATTTTAATGTAAGAGGAAATTTGTTAACTATAATAACCAGCCTGCTAGAACATAGGAAACTTATTGTTAAGCACCAAAAGCTACAATCTTGCTTTACCATCTCGCGAGGAGTGCCACAAGGGGGAGTTCTTTCGGCTACTCTCTTCGCGGCCGCCCTGGAGCCGTTTCTTGCACGGTACTACAATTTTATAACATATGCTGACGATGTAAAATTCTTCATCACTTCCAAAGACCATGAATCAGCAGAAGGTATTTGTCAGATGGCAAATAGCACAATCAGAGAATTTGAGAGCTACCTGGATTGCATCGGGCTCCGTATTAATGCGCAGAAGTCTGCCCAAATGACCATAACTTGCAAGCAGAATAAAAATGACATCTCGATCTCTGTGAACGGGTCTAATGTGGTAAAAGTGCACTCTCACCTGGACCTGGGTCTTAAGTGGGATGACAGACTCACCTTTGCTCAACACTTCGCCCATATGAAGACAAAAATATTCGCCGCTTTATGGGCTACTAGACAGGAACTGGTAGGAATTAGGGATCCTCAGCTAGCGACCAAGTACATTTTAATGTGTGTCCTGCCAATTGCAATGTATGCCTCGCAAATCTGGTCTTCAGCTCCAGATTCACATTATAAGTCCGTCCTTGGGATCGAGTACTGGTTCTTGCGATGGCTTAACAGAATTGCTGGCCACCCTTTTACTATCTCAAGGGCCATTCTCTACTCAAACCTTAACATCACACCCTGGATGCAGCGGACAATTAACAGGAACATACACACTCTCGCACAAATGCTCACAGGCAGAGTGGATGCTCCAGTCCTGGATAATATTCTAGTCAAACCGCGTGCCACTGCTAGACGTTGCGGGGAAGTAAATAATCCACTGCGTCCAGTCCTGAACAATCTTAGTAGCCTGCAAAGATTCTTCCCATCAAATGCAGCGAAAATATTTAACTCACTACACATAGATGCCGAAAAACTGTGTGAGGATGCAACATACCGGAAAGAGATCTTCCAGGATTCGTATAGACTTACCAAAATATGAATCGGCTGCAAAGTACCAAAGAATTTAGAGTAAAAGAGAAACTTTCTGCTTTCAGAACAATAATAATTTGTTGACTGTAAAAATATACCTTCTGTAACAGTTATGTAAATATGTAATTTATAGATGGAATTATTAGTGAATTGTAAATATATCAGTTGTATAATGTATGTACAGAATCATCAATGTGTAAATACTATATATATTAAACATAAAATGTGTATATAATATTTCGGGACGAGACTACGTGTTCAGTATATGTAACCCACTGCACGTAGTATCTCGTACCCTGATATGTACTTAGCACCCTCCTGGCACTTTGCCGTCCCGGGGTGGTTTCCTTATGGAAATAAACGGATAATAATAATAATAATAATAAAAAGGTAGGAGTTAAGGTTACATAGCAGCCCGGGGTGGTTTCCTTATGGAAATAAACGGATAATAATAATAATAATAATAAAAAGGTAGGAGTTAAGGTTACAATCAGGACAAAATGAAAATGATATTAAACGTTTGTTTTTGTGCCCAGGCATCAGGGCAAAGAGGATCATCACATTATAATACTCAGCCGCACAAATTCCGCCATGGATTCTCCCGTTTAGAAGGGACTATTAACTCATTTCCGTAATCAGTGTGGAAGGACAGCAATTTCTTGATTGGTGTAATTTGGCTAAACGGAAAAGATACCCCAGGAGAAAATATCACGGAAAGAATATCCCCCCGGAAAAACTGCTCTAGAAAACAAGCAATGAGGAATAATTCCAGATATGAAACTAAAGAGGCAGTGAATTACTTTATTTAACTGATTACTTCTTCAATTTAATAAGTATACATATACAAGGTAGGACAAAATAATGGAAACACCTGTGATAGGAGTTACAGGCATGCACTAATATGATGAGGTTGGACCACCCTTTGCTTTTAAGACAGCTCGTATTCTATGTGGAACAGATTCATATAAACCTTGAATTGTCTTAATAGGAATAGTGTACCATTCATAGAGGAACGTTTCAAGCTTTTGAGTGATGAAGTTAGAGAAAATCTGTTTCTCACTCTCCTCTCCAAATATGCTACAGCTGCTCAATAACGTTTAAGTCTTGTGATTGTGCAAGCGAGCGATAGAAGATAGTTAGCCTCAGTTTCATGCTCCTCTAACCAAGATTTGACACATTACAGCATGTGTGTATTGGAGCATTATCATCTTGAAACATGGTATGGTTTGTGGGAAAGAATGTTTGCACATGGGATGAATCTGGTCGCTCAGAATATCAAGATGGAAGTAAAATATAACCGTTCATGGTGATGACAGGACCGAAAGAATATCAAGGTATCACTGCCCAGACCATTCTTAATCCTCCTCCATGTTTAACGGTTGGCACAAGACAGTCAGGATGATGTGCTTCTTTTGGTATTCGTCAAATGTAAGCCTGCAAATTCCACGACGCATTACTTTTAAATATTATATTAGTATTAGTAATGACCATCTGGTGCAAGGAAGCCTAAGGCTTATGCTACCCAGCAAAAAAAATAAATAAATAACCATAAATAATAATAAAATAAAATAAAATAAATAATAACAAGAGAAAAGAAATAGACAACCTATGCATTCCCCCCCCCCCCTAGGTAACTATCCAGCTGACCTTTGAATTTCCCCAGCCTCAACCACCCATGTAGGTAACTTATTCAGGTAATTTATAACTTTCTGGCTAAAATAAAACTTCACGCAATCCAGTCTAAACGTCTCCCTCCGTAACTTGACATTATGGCCCCTAGTTCTAGAATCATTTATGACTGTGAAAATTTCATCCTAATTCATTTTACGTTTGCCTCTCAGAGTCTTAAACAGCGCAATAAATTCTCCTCTAAGGTGCCTAGTTTCCAAGCTGTGCAACCTACATATTCGAAGTCTTTCTTCATAAGGACGCCCTTTTTCCGATCTCCCATGGTGAGTTACACGTCTCTGGACCCTTTGAAGAAACTCTATGTCTTTTTTTAGGTGCAGTCTCCACAATTGAACAGAGTATTCCAAGTGTGGTCTAACAATAGCGTTTTATACAGGGTGTCTCAAAAATACACGGCATAACTTCGGGAATGAGTTCCTCATATGTAGACAATAAAAATATTTTATATCAACATAGTTCCTGAAATGCTTGGTTTCCGAGTTTTGAAGGTCTGTCTATGACACTTAACTGTTCACATCTTCTTATAGTAATTGTTCAAAATGTCCACCTTCTGCCTGAATACAGGCCTCATTTACGTCTCATGGACTCGCGAAGACGATGCCAAATTCCTGGCATGTTTCGTATTGTCTCACAACCTGTTACAATTCGATTGCCGACAGTTTCCACATCAGCTACCGGAGTCGAATACACCAATGACTTTAAATGGTCCCACAAGAAGAAACCTAGTGGGTTTAAATCAGTCAGCGTGGAGGCCAGGCAGTCGATCCACCCCTCTACTTCAGGAGTCGTAGATCTTGGTCGTCCTCTGTCGGCAGCACGAGGTGTAAAGCTCCCATGTTCACAAAGGCGGCAATGGATACCTTCAAACGTTTTCCTGTCTGGACATCTTCGTTCTGGGAACCTTTCGTGGTACAAACGACGAGCCTCCAGAGCATTGTCGTCCGCCAAACCGTACATAAAGTGCATATCCACTTGCTCCTGATTTGATTACATGGTCGGAGTGGAAAACCACCAGATTCTGACAGTACCTTGTGAAATCACCTGCGGAGATAAGACATTCCGGTTAATAACTCGGGAACCAAGCATTTCCGGAACTATGTTGATATAAAATATTTTTATTGTCGACATATGAGGAACTCATTCATGAAGTTATGCCATGCATTTTTGAGGGATCCTTTATAATGGAATTATGGCGTCCTTATTTCTTCTGGCAAATGTTCGCTAAATCATCGATTAGACACCATGGGCCTTCCTTGCAACCTGTCTACAATGCTTGGAGAACTGCATGTTTGACCGTATCGTAACTCCCAAGTCCCTTTTTTTCCACTATTGACTTTACTTCAACTCCACCAAAGTGTATAAGTTATTTTGGGTTCCTGTTCTCCAAGTGTAAGACTTTGCACTTTTCTGGATTAAGCATATCCGCCACTTTTCTGACCATACCTGAAGTCTATCTAGGTCATCACTCTGAAGAATCTACTATACCAATCTTTAAATCAACTACAAATTTAGGCATCACGCCCTCTATCCCTTCATCGATGTTATTTATGAAAATCAAAAACAACAGTTGTCCCAATACTGATCCTTGGGGAACTCCACTTCTTACATTAACCCGATCTGAGGAATAACAATTTATCACAACCCTCTTCTTCCTGCCATGAAGCCATCCTGCTGTTGAAGGATTTTCTCTGGGATATTTCACTAATCAAATTCCTATTTACGTATTTACTGATTTTAATTTAAGTAGATGCGTTTTTTGTAAACATAGTAGATGTTATAGATGAAATATACGAATATTGTATTATATGAAAAATACAAATATTATGATTTTCGTCTAATTCACGCAAACGTTTGTCATCACACTCCATTTGACTCCAAGCTTCACCCTGTGGAGCTTTAACGTAATTTATAAATATTTTATTGTTCTCGATAATAACACATTGTGATGAAAAAAACAAGAAATATTTTTAACCTACCTTTAAAATTGGCCGTTCCAAGTAAGCAAATAATCGATACATAATTGCTTTTATCTTGGCTTCCAGAAATACTAGATTAAAAAAAAAAAAATCTAAACTCATTACATCTAAACTTTCAGAATTTGTGTGATGGGTGAGCTTGTTTTTTTTTTTTTTTTTCCTTGTAACTCATTCATGGTACACATAGCAAGCAAAAATTTCTCCTTCAAGCGACTCCCTACGGACGTGTCTGCAGATCCTCTGGGATCTGAGGACGACAGTTTGCGTGCCACTGGTCTAATTACAAATTTGACAAAATTATCTAAGATAATCTTCTTTTCTTATTTTTTCCAGTTACTGGACTTTGAAAAAAAATTCGTTTGATGCAATTTCCAGATTCGATCTATCTTATTGCTTGATTAGATGGTCTACAGTTGCCACGGAGATTTTTCCGGCATGCAGTAATTCCTTCACATAAGATTTCACGTTATTCTTTTCTTGAGAGACAACAGCATTTAGTGCCGCTTCCCTTGTTTGGAGAAAGTGCATAACCGTCCCCAATTTTATCCATGTTCCTTAAGTACGCGACGAAATATAATCTATAATATAATTAATCACAAAATAATAAAGTTATACAATAAAAAAAATTAATAACTGTACAGTGGTACCCTGGTGACAGTCAATTTTTTTTATCCGTTATATCCGAATTCCGTAAAATTGAGGGTTTACTATACCCATATAATGTACAGAATACGAGAATATTATTCAAGAACACGATATCAGAAATAAATGCCTTATTACCAGTAATGCAAAAGTAACACTTCTAAATCAATATTTTAACAAATCATTTCCTGTAAGTACAGTGTATACGTTAACATTGAAAGCTGTAGGCACAAAGGCATCACACAATGTAATAAGGATAATTCTAGACACTGCTCCAGCAAAAGTGAACTATTTGCATTTATTGCAACTGACATTTAGCGATTAATTTTACAAGATAATACCGGGAATGAAAAAATTTTGAAAATTCAAGCTATACATACCCACTAGCCAGGACAAACAGGTTAGGAAAAGCATTGATCAAAATCAAAGTAATGTGTGAACATAGAAAGGTAGATTCCAAAACATATTCATATCTTCTAATTTGAATCAGAACTGTAAATTTACAACTAAAACGAGAACTACTTTGATTTAATCTTTACTAATTTTCCGATGTTGGTTAAGAAGCCAACAAAGCTATTTAAATCAGATCACAATCCAATGAGTATTTCTATTCAGAAAATATTCGTTAAAAACGCTGGTTTAGTACGAAAACAAAATTTTAATTTTAATAATGTGAAATAGCCCGATATGAATGATGCATTCAAAAATTGCCATTGGGATTTACTGTTTAGAATTAATGATTCTCAAGGAGCACTAAATTACTTTTATCAAATCATTAATGAAGCGACAAACAGACTTGTACCGTACTGTAGAGTTACAGATTCAATTTATCCACACTGGTTCTCGAAGGAATTCAAATCTTTATGGGTAAAAAAACGAAAAATGCATAGGAGGTTTAAGATAAATAAGGAAATGTGCACGCTTTTATAATAACCATTCTTCTTTAAGAAGACAGGTAGATACTACATTAAAACATGACTGCAACAAATATTTGGACTTCTTTGAAAGAATTTTATTTGAGGCGAAAGATATTAAGCCAATATTCAGTTATTTTAAGGCAAAAAGCAAACTGCTTTATTGAACACGTTGGATATTCCCCCCAGACAAATACGTCTGAGGATGATTACTTCGCTAGCGGTTTTGAAATATAACAAAACAAATACAGACGACAATCAAATTGAAGTAAATTAAGTATTGTCCCTATATTACAACGATACACTACGCGTATTTCAGATCAATCGAGCCAAATTGTTGAACACTATCACAGAATGAAAAAGAACCTTGCTCGAGGTCCTCAGTATTCCTCCTATTTTATGGACAAACTGTGGAAAAAAACATTGGTAAATCCATTACTGCAATTAATAAAATTACTTTTTGAGAGTTGAATCTGTTCCGAATTGTCCCCTATTTATAAAACAGGAGACTCATCTTCAACCAACGACTACAGACCACATGCCAATTAAATACTCTCTCAAAGGTAATGGCTCCCTCGTAATGAAGCAGCTATTTAAATTTAGAAGTAGAAAATATCCTAAAAATGAGCAATACGGGACTTTTGTTTTAAGAGTGGATTACAATATAATGAGAAATCATATCAAGAGTGGTGTGTATTCTTTACGATTGAAACGCTGGAAGAAAGAAGAGATAAAGCCGATTTACTTCTAATGAGCTGTTAAATGGGACTATTCATAACCCGCACTAAAGTCTCAAAAATAAACTTCAACATACCGAACTTCAACATACTTTTAGAAACCATTCTATGCAATGAAAAATTATAGGTATTACAACTACTATAACAGGACAGCAAGATTAATCAACAAAGCAAAATTGGAGATACTTGATACCCCTGGACTATTTGAGATTTAAGTGGATTCAAGAAGCCACTTAAATCTCAAAATAAATTTGCTATCTGATCTTTGAAATTAATTTTATATTTATAAAATTAATATAAAAATGGAATATATTTTTCTAATGTAAATGCAGAAAATCAACTGTACAATTATATTCCTCTTTGTATATGATATGTATGCATATTACCTGTATATGATCCCCCCTTTTCTTAAAAGAAAAGGGAGGATCATATATAGATCATATAAATAACAAAACACGGCGAACCCATCCGTGCTATTGCATCCCCATGCTGATCACTCGGCGTCAGGTTTCTAATTCGAGAAATGTGCACATACACTCTTCCGAAAACGGTTTTTTTATCATTCGAAATGGATAACTGATTGAAGAAAACTGATTGAAGTAAATATGCAATTACAAACAAAATATACTAACACCTCATCGTTTAGCAGCTTTGGCTCTTAATCTAAAACACGCAATTTTATTTTCTAATCTCTAAAAATTTGGGACTTCGTAAGATAAAACAAGAGGAGGATCTTTATCTTTTAGCCTTCCTTGACACACCCTAGTCGGCGCGATACAGCGCCATCTGCAATTAATTTAGAGAAGTGTGGGTTCCATTCCCGTTGACTACTAAAGGAATTTCTAAAGTCCCCTTCATTTGAGGCTATATTAAGGTGAAGGGTGTAGGATTTCACTTCAGGTGGAGGGTTTCACTAGTGAACATACTTCTACATACATAATACATTTATGGTTATAAGCGTTCTCTTGGGGTAATTTGTTTTTAGTAATGATATAGTATTAATTTTACAGGGGCTAAACAGTACACTTATTTCTTCTTCCGTATCTGAAGGAGTGAAGGACAAATTTTAAAATAGTATAATTAATATATGTATAATGCTACGACTAATGTGAAGCAAGCTATTGTGGGGGTGGGGGTGTTTATATATATTTATTATTTTTTTTTGTAGTTTAAATTATTACTATAGTATTTATTATTATTTATATTTATTTATATTCTTAAAAATCCCCACTTTGCATCTGACTTGTTATCTCACAGAAGAATTCTGGTCCTGTGGGAGTTCTTATATTAGTGCACTCCTCCTTTGGATTCCTTTGCTGTGTGTTCAGAAATGACCAAACACTAATTGCATTACGTTAGATACAATTAGTTTATTATACATAATTACAAATAAAAGATCAAGCAATTCATTACACATTATTCACTTCATATATAAGTACATGGCATGGATTACGTTCCTGGTCATTAGACTCTCCGATCCATCATCTTCTTCTTACTATTGGGCCACTAACACTCTCCTACAATCAGTTTAAATTAACTCTTGCTTAAATACAATTGACATTTTTTATTTATTATTCATACTTATCTAGCACAATCCTACATTCTTCTTCATGGTTAACACAATTCTTCTTCTGGAATTTAATGTCCACTTTACACATTATTCTATTCTATTCTCACCCTAACACATTAAAATTACATATTAATGAAATATACATTGGTTTATTTATTTCTTCATCCTCTCAGGTAAACTTCAGCATTTAGCGACTAATTTCTCTACTTCAGTAATATTTGTATAAGTAACATACCACTGTACCTGCTTTATAGGTTAACCTGTCCAAAATTATTAACTTCCTTCTATTAATTAATTAGCAAATAAACCATAACTATAATCAATCCTTCGTTAAACTAATTCTACAATATTTCTTTGCTTATCTATACAACATGCACTGAGTTAACTGTATGTTTCCCTAAATCTCATTTAATATTTATCTAATCTTCCCTGCAGTCCTTTGCAATTACGTAGGGGTATATACGTTGTTTAATCACTTACTTCTGGGGATTCAAATCCTACCGCTAATACAATGTTTGGCCTGTGACTTTCTGCTCTGCATTGGGATCCACCATCAGTTTGGAAACGCTCTTTTCCGATTCCGGACTGCTAACTTCTGCCAGGGACACTATTCGCTTTGCCGATCATATCTTTCTTTGCTGTGCCGGGTCATTCAATAGGAGTCGCTTCCCATTACTTTATTTCTACAGGACGGTCCAGTGTTCTTCCATAAGCATTATCTCGCTGACCTCCTAAACATATCTCTCAGTGGACGCTTTCGGACTTCTATGTCCCATCTCGAAAAAGTTCCCTTTTCTGTAACTTATCTATACTTTACTAAAGCTATCAGAACTTAGTGAACTCACCATAACTGGTTTTACTGGTGGATCACTTCCGGGGACTGTTTCCCGAGCCTACCTCTCCGAAAAAAAACCTTTATCACCTCCGAAAAAACGTTATCACCCTCGAAGAAAACTTTATCATATCCCGAAAATCTTTATCATCTCCGAAAAAACTTTATCACATCCAAAAAAACTTTCACATATCTCTTTTGCGCGCGCTCTTCCCCTTTTATTTCCCAAAATTTAGTAACGCCCCTCCTTTCCTCAACCAATCACTTCTATCTGACCATCATCGTCTCCATTCTCATTTGCCTATGACACATGACAGGAAGGCCGAGTTCCTTCCGGTGTAGAAAGAACTTCCGTTTCTAGAGAATTCTCGAATATTCTGGAAATGACCAGAAATTTCGGAGCTCAGAATCCATCCGGAAAACATCTGCGTCCATTTTCTTGATTCGTCTCGCCTTATTATAAAATGACCACACCTGCTCTGCAGTAAACAAAAACGCTTACACCTGTTACCCCTATTGTAATCTCTGGAGCACTCCGTCCCTTTTGCTATGCCATCAATTAACCCCCCACTGTTCCGTCTCGTTATCTTCACTTGCTGCTTCAGGTAGTAGGCGCTGATCGTATATCTGTTTCTAATGTTTATCTTCAAGGTATATTTGCTTGTACATTAAATTTAACCTTCTCTTAAATTAATTCCATTAGCGCGAGACCCATTATCTTAAACAATATTTGTGACTTTAAGTGTTTTCTTGTAAGGTCTATAATATCACTCAATCTAGCGTTCTATCATAAATTATATAGACATTTAATTTAATTTGTAAGACTTTGTGTCTTACACTATGAAAAGAAGAGAGGAACAGTCTATGAAAGGAAAATGAAGTTTAATTGAGAATGAGTCATCTCTGTCTATTTGATAAATGTTTAATTATTTTTTTTACAAATTTTTGTAATTACATACATATTTGTAAACGATTTCATATTAAGGGTCAAAGAATGGCAGTTTATGAAAAGAAGTTATGCTATTTTTATGAAAAAGTTATCCCCTTCCCGCCGCCCCCATTGAAATTGGGAATTAACATACATTACCAGTAATAACAGACAAGAATTTAAGTAAAATTAAAATAATGTAAAATTAATAAAAAAGAATATGTAACGCAGTTTCATGGAATACGGAATCTAACATAACGAAACTGGCTCGTCAAAATGCAAGCGAGAAAACTGATATCGCATACCTTAGCATTATGAGGGGAAACTGAGCACGGAAGTAAAGCTTATCACAGAATGAGCCAAATGACAAACTTCATTTCTCATTCCTTCTCTCCTTAATTTTATTGAAACTATCTAGAACACCAGGTCACTGTAATAACAGTTTGAAATATGGTGTGTAATATGAACGTACGTTTAACTAAAATTCGTTTCTAATGTGAACAGAGGACAAAAGAATTTGATACAAATTCTACTATAGACTGAATTGCAGAAACTAACTGAACTCTCTCAATAAGTTTTTTGCACATTTAATAAAAGAAAAAGAATCGAATATGTGTCCACTTGAAGTTTACGCCATCCATCTAAAGTTAATAAAAATATGTCAAATACAATGTCAAACACAGTGTCAAATGTGTTATCTGTATAATTTTAGTTCGATACATTCACATAACTTGTCTACCTGGAGATTTCACTTTTGGTCCAACAGGTCAAAGTTAAGGCAATTTAATTTAATAATTATATCTGTAAAGAAGGCTAAATTTATCGCCCGTGCGTCCCGATAGAGCCATTCACGGAATTCATTTGTCGACGATGAATTCTCTGATTTCTCTCTAAAGGCCAAAGCCCTCATTAGTGTTTTGCCTCGACTCAGCCACCTGATATCGGAGTGCGCCACATTTCCGGCTTTAACGTCTTCAAGAAAAGCTTTGAACAGACGTTTCTCAGCAGACGTGGACTTTACTAAGTTAACGATTCTTGTTAAGATACTCATTACATGTTGAATTTTTGAAGCTTTGGCGCACAACGACTACTTTCGAATGAACTTTGGAAATGATTATCCTTGTTTTTTACAAAGAGGAAAAAGTCTATTGTTATGGCCAATCGCTGAAGCTGTTCCACTGCTTGCAATAGAAGTAGAAGTACATAACTAGGTTATACTCACCCTCTGAAAATGTTGGCACCAATGATTGACTACGTACCTCCGAACATGTCCCCGGATAGATACATATAAAACTGTGTGCGGAGTCTTCAGTCATTTGACAGAAGTTTAAAAAATTACGAAATTTTTCGACTTTACTACGTACCCAATACGAAAGCATAGAATTAAGACGTCTAGTAACTTGCGATCACACACTGACACATCGAGAAAGACGGCTTTTAATGAAACAGGAAGATCATGATCACAATGAGGATATTTTTGATTGCAGAAAAGTTTCGAAATTTTTGAAACATCTATCGAATGACTGAAGAGTCCGAAAACAGGTTTATCGTATTAAGATTTATACGTATTAAATTGTATAAGCATTAAGAACGTCAAGATCATAGTATGACCTTCTTAATGATATGAAATATAATGACTGATCTTTAATTATAAACACTAAATATTTCATTTGAGGACAGAGCCACGAAACTCAGCCGACTAACTAAACCGCGCAGGTGCACTTTATTTTATAAAAGCGACGAATAATGGCAAAAAAACCAGAATACCATATTTTGTGCTGCTGTATGATGGTTGATCGTTCGATTTTTTTGCTCGAGGAAACTAAGGCGATAAGACTGCATTGTATCGTTTCTATAAATTGAGTGCATTCTTTACTGTTTCTTTACTGCATAAAACAGACCCCAGTTTCCGGGAGAATAAACCACGCAACCATCTCCTAAGACAAACTTAATTAGCAACAGTGTTAAAAAATTTCACGAAGGTTCCGTCACTCTATCTAGAGTGACGCTATAGAATATAGATCATTATCCTTTAGTACCGTATAGCTTTATCTATACAATATGGAAGGATAATGATCGCAACCCCTATCCTAGCCACGAGGGTGATTTATTTGTTAAATGCAATTCTCTTAACCGTTAATACTAATTATATTACATAGATATACGAGAATTAAATGGTTCCACTGAATTGCGCAATATATAGAAGTATGTACAACAACAAACTGAAAGCTGGGAAGAGATAAAATGGAAAAATTAGCAGAGAGTAAAAAGAAACAACAATAAAACAGCTATAAGGATGACAAAGACATTGTACGTGATGTCATCCAACTAGCAAACGTTGTTATTTTTTGGTAAATTCCTGTCACATAACGAGGTTTTGGATATATGACTATGCTCAGAAAATTCCTTTGAGGAGGTACAAACTCTTCAGAGATTCTCCACGTCTTATCGTAACGAGGAACACTTGGATACGTGCACTACCCCTTCCCAAATTTCGTAATCTTTTTTAAGGAGAAGAAAGAGCATACTTTTCCATCACCCTCATAAAAAAGTACGGAAGGCATTGCGCATATTATCCTCTACTTACGTTTCATTGAGGTCTCAAAAAATTATATAACTGAAGCTGTACTCCAATTGGCATTTAACTCGATTTTTCAGGAGTTGACAGCAAGTCAGTTTTCTCAGAATAATTTTAATACTATAAATTTTGAGATTCAGGACATATTCCAACGTAGTTAGATTATATGTACTTTAAGTTCCGAAGTAAATAAGGCTCTGAGGCTCACTAATTCAGCCGTGTCGTGAAAAAAATCCAATAAATATTCCTCACGGAGGAGATTGAGGCCTTTTCAACCGGTAGGGAATGATGGGACACTGCGTTACCAACGAGGGCCATACACTAAGGAGAAAAACAATTAGCGAAAATAACGGAAATCTTCCTTAAGAGAGGAACAGCGGAATGATTGATGGATACTGCTATCATATAGCGAAACTGAAGTATTTCTAAATACATTTAATTACGCACATTTTTCTTCCTTTTACACCGATGACCCAAAACATTATGACCAGCGAGTTGTTATGCAAATCTATACAAATGCAGGTGAACTACGACGCGTGCGCAGGTCGGGACACGGTATAAAAAACACCTGATACTGAGCTCTGTTAATCAGTGTTACTCTTGTTCGTCAGATGGGAAAGGCAGCGGACTAAGCGAGTTTAACAAAGGCAAAATTGTAATGGCCAGGCGACTGGCCATTACAGTTTTGTCAGAGCATATCGGAAACAGCACGGCGGATGGGATGCTCACGGTCAGCTGCGGTTAGTACCTACCGAAAGTGGTCCGAGGAGGGGGAACCCACGAAAGGCCAGCGAGGTGTTGGACGACCATGGCTCATCGATGCTCGAGGTGCATGAAGGCTCTCTCGAATGGTATGGGGCAACAGAAGGGCACCGACTGTAGCGCAACTCGTCGGTAACTGGAATGCTGGTGAAGGGAGTAATGTGTCACAACACACAGTACATCGAACCCTGCTGAAAATGGGGCTGTATGACCGCAGGTCGCTCCAAGTGCCCATGCTAACCACGGTTCACCGGGGACAGCGCCTACAATGGGACGAGAGCATCGAAATTGGACCTTGAGTGATTGGAAGAAGGTCGTCTGGTCCGATTAATCACGTTTCCTGTTGCACCATGTGGACGGTCGGGTACGTGTGCATCGTTTACGTGGGGAAGCGATGGTGCCTGGAGGCACCGTGGGACGAAAACAAGCCGATGGCGGCTTGTTTTCTGCGATACACTGGGTCCAGTCATCCATGTGCCAGGCACTCTGTGTCTACCACCTACCTAAACATCATAGTCTGCGCGTGTAGCACAGTGGTATCGTCACCGTCCTCCCCACACGGAATGGAAAAGGCCCTGGTTCGAATCCCGTCGATGACGCGAGGAACTTTAATGGTCTTTTTTCACTCTGTGGCTGAGTTATTCGGTCTCAGGCGTAGATAGCAAGGTTTCCCCCCCCCCAGAAACTGGGGTTTTTCGCCCAGCAAGCAGACAAATCGACCATAGAACACACGCAATTAACGGACATAAGACACAGCACGGCAGATGAATTTAATTATTCGAGTGGCCTAAACATAATAGTTTTACACAATATCTCGTACCATATCTTCCTTCCTGCAACCGAGCCTCAAACCCAAGAACAAAAAAAAATTATGTGAGGACAATAACTCATACACAACCACAGCTGTTGAACCTCCTTTCTCACCAATGGAGCTCAGCATAATGGCAGCGAAGATGAAAAATAGCAAGACCCCTGGTATAGATAAAATTGAGCCCGAGCTGCTTAAGGCCAAGCTGGCGGTAGAAACTATACCGAATTCAATATTGGGACTCCTTAACCGATGTCTCTCGGTGGGCCAATTCGCGGCATCGTGGAAAACGGCACGAATAAAACTTATCTTAAAAAATCCGACGAAACCACAGGGAATGCCAGAGTCGTACATGCCAATCGCCTTGCTGTCAAGCTCTTCGAGAACCACTTCCAAGAATCAAACCTCATGTCGCCTAATAAATTTGGCTTTAGGAAGGAGCTTTCAGCTGTAGATGCTCTGGAAAATATTATTGAAACGGCTAAAAACTACAACACAAAATACTTCCAACTAATATCGATTGACATCGCAGGAGCCTTGGATTCTCTCAAGTGGCCTGCTGTTTTAGCCAGACTCCGGAAGGCTCATATCACAGGAGACTTTTATCGATGCCTGAAATCCTTTCTTGAAAACAGGTGAATCATTGTTACCACTCCATACGCCTCTCTTCCTAGGCCGATCCACAGGGCCTGCCCTCTGGGATGTCCTGGGGCCGCTCTTGTGGAACATGGTCCTTAATTGGATATTCCAAATGTTAAAACCCAGGCGTATGACCTGATTCTGATGCTGCATGTTGTGCACGACTGGAGACCATAGCAAACTGGGCCACTAACGACCTGCAAAAATGGACTAGAGCAAATCTCCTTACTATCTCCTCAGAAAAAAACAAGTTCAATACTTCTCAAAGGATTTCTTGACCCTAGAAGACCTCCGCAGATTACGATAAACGGGAAAACCATAAAGTTGCTAACATAAATAAAATACCTCGGAGTGATACTGGACAGAAAACTGAGCTTCACGCCATATCTCTGCTACCTGAGAACAAAAATAAGAAGATATGCGAGCCTACTGGCCAGAGTCATTAGGAAAGACTGGGGCCTGAAGAAGAGGGCCGTTGGCGTCCTCTATAAGACATTCTTTATCCCAGCACTAGCCAATGGAGCTGGGGCCTGGTACACAAAGACTAGCACAGCTGTCAAAAATAAAAACTGGAGATGACACACCGATCGATATTACTCATAACGACAAGAGCTTGCTGCACTGTGAGCACCCACGCGCTCCAGGTCCTGCTGGGATGCCTTTCCCTAGACTTGGAAATTGTGCGCTGGGGGTTGCTTTACCAACATTGCAAAGGAAAAATAGTTTCCCATAAAGGATTCACCACAGACCTAGCAAACTCCAAAACCGTGGAGAACATACGGATTGTACAACACGTGAAATCACTATTGAAAAATCGTTGGAACTTCACAAACAAAGGCCCCATTACTAAGAGGTTTATACCGGAAGTCGAACAAGTCTATTCACTTTCCCTGCCCTGATTGTCACCCGGACTCCAAACCACCTACCTATTGACTGGACATGGCTCAATTAGAAATAGACTATATGACTTCGGAATCTCAAGTACTCCGCGGTGCTCCTGTGGACAGGAGGAGTCCTGGGAGCACCTGGTCTACGAGTGTGACCACTACGAGGACCTCAGATGTCAATTATACACCAAGATTCACTTGCTTCTTCTAAACCAGGAGGACATCGTTCTGCAAGAGGAAGAGACCCACAAAGCCTTCACATTTTTGCACGAAATCTGCTCACAAGACAACGAACCCTACCCTCCCCTTTAATGGAGGTATCCCAAAGGTTCAAAAATTCACGAATAGGACAATCCTTCAAGACAACAACCATCCCTCATTGGTCCAGAGTAACGGAAACACAACTAAGAGCTGACTAAATTCAACGAAACTCCTCTCTAAGGAACAAGATAAATAATGCCCGAAATATACTCCGGATACTTTGCACAGAATCTGGAACTGACCAAAGAAAAACTACACACTTCACGGGATCACTGGAATGGACCCCCAACCCAACCTGTGAGACAAGCAGGATCTGGTTGGTCTACCTTAGTGACAACAAATCTTATACAATCTACATGGTCTAAAACACGGATGAGACTAGTATACTAACCTTGATATTAAACCCATTGATAAAGATCAGGCAGATGGTCTCTCTCTTGACCCCTAAGCGAATGACAACAGGAATAGATTCCCAAACTGAGAGGCAGCCGAGTGTGTTAAGGTTTGCCTTCTAAGCGACAACAAACTGCTAGGATATAACTGGACCAAAACATGGAATAGACTTTCTTACAACAGACAAAGAAAACACGCCTATAAAGACTGGAGATAGGACATATCAGTGTCCTCCACTGTGACAGTAACTGTGACTCAACTCATCAAGACACCACAGAAGAACTTCATCTCGCCTTGTTGGGAACCTGGACTAAAGGACATCCAAGGTAGTCATATGACTCATCATACACTGTTTCTCTCTTGAACGGTGCTTTCTTTCCCTTCCCGTGGGGAGAGGTGTGACTTTGCCGCCCCACTCCTCTTCCCTCTGGTGAGACACCGGCCTGCTCCACTTCAAACGCAGGGCCATCTTCTCTATCGGTCCCTTACTTCCTTTTCTTCCCTCCAGTCTTCAGACTCCACACCCCAATTTACTGTTGACTTTCACAGCGTTTTCAGCCCTACGCGTCCAAATTTAACTACATGAAAATTTCTTGCCCGACCCATTTAGACATATAGAAAATATTATTTCAGCGTATAGCCCTGATGAAATAAGGTCTAAAATTGCAAGATATCTTCAAAAACTTTAGCTTTTATTAACTAAGTTAATTAACATTAAAAAGAAGCTGCATCTCATTTTTCTGAAGGATTAAGAGGTAATATTTCTTTCAAAGCTTTCTTGTCGCTCTTTCTCTCTTGAAATGTTAATAACTTATGCGATAACCATACATGCTGGATGAAGTTAATTAGTAAAAGCATTTCTGAAATAGCCATCGAGTGATGAAAGTTTTTGATGGTATTTATAGTTTGAAATATGCAATAATGTGATATACATTTCAGAGATAATGATGTTTTCAAATAGGCATCCTTGACTTAATCAGTAACGGAAATATCTGTCGAGTGGGGTAAGATTCTGATTCGATCGATGAGTGAAGATACCCTATCCAGATTTTTATATATAACAAGGATACTTATCGGAAAGAATAAACTTTCAGAAGTTAATTATTTTGCTAATTATCATGCAAAATAGATATTTAATCAAACATAAAATGTACGAATACGAAATACAAAACTCTAAATAAAGAATTGTCCTGGAAATAAAACTATTTTTTATTTCCAGGGATACGAAAGAATGTCAGCTTAATACTTAAGCTGATATTAAAATAAGGAAATGTATTAAATATAGACCTCATTTACCAAAGAGAAGTTATAATATGCAGATTATGTCATGAAGTTTGTAAGAGAACAATGAAATTACAATGCGTCTAGATTTTTTATAATCATTATTAATAACCTTAAAATTTATAAAATGATCTGAGTTGAATTCATTAATAAACCTAAGCAAATCGTGATAATGCGTTAACTCTTTAGTAATCCCTTTTAAAATTAATGGACCATAAGTTGTTAGTTAGAGCACATAAATTTACCTCTGATAAAGCGGTAGCCAAATTAGAGGATGGTCTAAATCTCCATTACAAAAGGGGAAAAAATTAACTAGCAATGTGCATTGTGTATTAATAAAGCCAGGCGAATTTAACTCGTGAAATGACAAATTAATAAGATAACCAGTTAAACAACAGTATTTAGTTAACACAGTAATATCCGATTGTCATTGATATAACCAGTTATCGTTGAGATAGCCAGTTACTGCGTACCTATTTATTTGTGTAAGACTTTGTCTTACAAATATATTCTCTTTGTAAGAATAGAGAGTGGAAGTAAAGCACTTCAGGAATAAAGAAAACATCGGAAATATTTCCATCATCTAGATCATGATAAGCCGATATCTACATATTAGCAATCGAAAGACTACAAAAACGGAACCACAAGCAGATCACAATGAAAGAAGAAACATTTAAAGAAAGGAGTGGCGTTATTTATAAGCAGGCTGAACGACCGCATAAACGAACAACTCCTGTTCCAAATTTCGGTCCTCCATGTAAGGGTCACCAAGATTAAGGGATCACCCATTCAAAAAATTAAAACTGACAAAGATCTGTTGATAGTATGGGATGAGGGGTTGACTTCCTGAAAACAACAAAAAAAAAAAAAAATTGCTCTGCAATGTGAGTAATATGACAGGAACTAACCGGGATACGTGAGCTGGGCTAGTCAGAAAATACGTCCTCTCCTCTTTCTGTACCCTTATACATCTTTATACCGCAACCATACCAGCGAAATGGCAGCCAATACTCTATTTCTAGAGTCCAGTTCTACATCAACAATCTGTTGTTTCCATGAATTCATCTCATGGAAACAACAGATTGTCGCAACTAACCAACTTTCACTGGCCACATTCATTGCAGGACGCCTCAACTTTCCTGATATCACAAAACTCACACAATTGCTAGAAAATGAATGCCAAATCAACTCTAGACTTCCACTGAAAAACAGTTTTAATAATCGCAAAGGCCACGACGCATGTTTCCTAGAAAGATAGTAGATTTTATTAATAATCTGGACTAATTACCTAATCTCAAAAAAAATCTGCCAAGGGAAATCGTACGAAAGCCTGAAACCAATGGAAACACGCACAAGTTCATGATTATAACTTCAAGGATACCAGAACGGTGTATCAAATACTCAAATATAAATAAGGCGTATCAAATTCTCTATCATCACAAGAGACGCTACGTAACAAGCTGATACGCACCGCAAAGAAGTAAAACTTCGAACTACACCTGTCTATTAAGACTAAACCAAAGGAACTTTACCTTAATAAAGAGTTCTTAAAATATATATTATTGTCCAAATAAAATGCTCCTAGTGTTGTCATTGTAATTAAATCCTTTATTGAATGGTCTATCTTTACATGACTAGGGATCTTTAATGACTAGGGATCATTATGAGCGACAATCATCGTGGCTGGGAGTCAGATTATTGTGAATAATTTAAGTTAAACAATTTTAATTGTCAATAATAAAATACAACAAAATATACTACATTTTATGAAAATTTAGAACTTTAAAACTAGATATAAAACTGAATTTTTGAGTATGTTACCCACTGTGAACTGTACCTATGAAAGTATGAAATACGTTACAGGTCAATCATACATGCTTCTCCATGTAATCACGGACACATATCTCTGCTGTAAACCTTAAAAATAAAGGGGAAGGCTCATGAAATGAGCAATAAACAGATATTATTACTACTTCTAATAATAATAATAATAATAATAATAGATAATAGCTATAAAAGACCCGTGAACAAAACTTGATTCCTAATTTCTTCAACTTTTCGACTTTGAGTGGAGCGAGAGAATCGGTAACATGATCAAGGAAAGTCATTAAATTGAGTTATGAAATGTTAAACTTCAGGTTATTTTGTAGTGACCATGTAAAAATCAGTTAAAGACGTCTTATATCACCAAACAGCGCGTATTATCCGTTATAATTTTATATTACTTTAAATGTTCGGTGTAAGCTGACAAAGCTAATTCGTAAGTTTTCCCAACAATTAAATAAAGACGTTAATATGAAAACTGAAAAACATGGGATAGGACCCTGGGCACACCAACTCGCAACACAAGGCTGGGGTATACTCCATCCATTGAGTATACACAAGCAGTGGAAAGAGAGGCAAGTGAAACGAATATGTATGTTAGCTTTAAACCACCCAGGATCTAACACCATAACTTTATTTATTTAAAAATAAATTAATGATTTATAATTTCAAGTGTTGCTTTTTTTTCTACAATAATTTGATTTTTGAGTTCTGTTCCCCTTGTTTATGTAAAGAACAAATACATTTAATTTGAAAAGTATACGGATATTCTCATTTTACATATGCGTTAAATATGAATACGAGAATTTGTTTGCTCTTTTTCGACAATATTGGATGAATTCCATCTGAAAATTTTTTTAAGTGCGATTCTCCCTCTAATTTATGGGTTTGTGAAATGGTAATTGAGGAAATAATATCACATTTATTGATATGCAATGAATCAGAATTGCGACATGTGGAAATCTGATTCGAGATTTAAATTATCTTCCAAAAATATTCGTTATGTCATTTGCATCATTCAATTTGAGAGCGAGTAGATACCTTGAATTGAAACTGACTTGGAGATTTTTAAGAACTGATTTTTGATACTGTTATATTTATTAAGAGCTTGTATCTGCTTTATGACGCAATTATACTTTGATCGTTAAAAAAATTCCGCAATGGCTTAAATTTCGCTTAGCATTTTATTTTGAATGAATTATTTTGAATTTTAATATGATTATCAAATTGCTCTTTAATAATCTTTTGATTTTTTTACAATCTAATTTAAATTTTTCATAAATGTCCACTTAATGTGTACTCAAATAAATCTTATATAATCCATTTTTTTTGTATTTTTAGTGAATTTTCTTTTCTTTGTGATTTTCTTTTAGTGAATTAATAAACGACGGAAATTTTTTTTTACAAGAAACCTTCGGGTGAGGCCAAATCAATAATTCATTCACTGATAAATCAAATTAATAATTTTAATTATGATTCAAATTAATTTGAATGAAACATCCCTCTAACAAGGTAACCACTCTAAGTATAGATGTCAAACCTCACATGAAATTTTTCATATTAGTATAACACGTATTGAATAATGAAATGCAAACTGCAAGTGACTGAAAAAAAGTAAGAAATGTAATAATGAAGGAAACAACAACAAGACAAGAAACTAATGGCGCAAGGGGTGCAGCTGCGTCTTGGCTCTGAGTTCGTGGAGGCTCAAAAGGAAAAGAGATAAAACTATGTGAACCGATAAAGACACATGCACCAGGGCTAAGGATAACACGCCACTGGAAGAAACAAATGCATTAATTTGAAACTATAACTTTGTGTCCTGTTTTCGATATGTAAGCAATTCCTATTATAGCAGTAAATTTTAATTTTAAGTTTGGAATTTGTGAATCAGGTTATTCACATATGCATGTTACAACTTTCTATCAGATGACATTGTATATGTTACTGTTTTCGATAAGAACTTAGAAAGGCAGCTATCACATTAAATTGTGATGGGTACCTTCTAAGTGCTGTATTTCACCTAATTTGGACATTTTTAATTTAGTGTGCTACAGAACCTCTAAATTACCGCCTTGCCTATTCCTGTGACGTCTAATTACGCTAAAACCAGGAACTGTGATTAAGGAGTCCGGAAATGAGTTGCATAACCAAGGAAAAACGTTACAATTTGGTGATCTAAAAAATACAGTCAGGTCATTTGACATAATGTGTATTTTAATACACTCTATGCATCCTTGTTATAAATATATCAAACACTTGTGAATGATACCACAAGGATAAAGTATTGGTTGCTAATCTGATTTGCCCGATTTTATTATTATATGTTTTCCCTTCTGTTTTAGATTTAGGTCATTCGAAGATCAAATGACCAACTACACGAACGATGAGGCCCGTATGATGAAACTAAAGCAAGTTTTTCATCTTTTGGATCACAACAGAACATAAAGTAATTGTAGGTTGAATAGCAAACAATTAATACTGAATGATATGTTAATATCTAAAACGTTTTTAAATTAATTTGTAATGTGATCCATTCCTGCTTCAGGGCTTAGGCTGGAACCAAAAAAAAAATATTAATGGTAGTGGCGGTGCTATTATTCACGTTGAATAATTTCAAAAGAGTGGTTTATTCGTATTACTATTCGTTGAAGGACCATATTCTCCTCCCCTCAGAAAATGTTTGAAAGATTTGTTAAAATCAAAGGATCATTCGCTATGGAAAATTTGACTTGAAAATCTTTTTTTATAGAATAGTAGGGCTCAGTACGATTGATATCTGCATTGAGTTTCGTATTTTCTGTTGTATTTTGTGAAATTCCATGAGGTACCTCATGCGAAAGTTCATATTTTCGCACGACGAATGCGAATGGACCTTAGCTTCGTTTAAAAGTAAAATGGAAATCTATCGTAATCACCATTCACTTATCGCATGGAGGTTCAATTTATCGTTATTATCTAATTATATAGTTTTTTTATAATATTTTGAATACTTGAGTTTTCTGACTTTTAATATTCAGAAATCGATTGGCTGCATGCCACACTTTCAATCAATTTTACGGTTAAGTCCTAATCAAGCGTACTTCTAAATACTATCTTCAATACTGAAATTTTTTCCTGATCTGATATAATTGTTAATAATTAGTGCAACGTCTTTTTGGTGTTATTCACCATTTTGAATAATTTCATTAAAACGGCATTATTCCTGATATCTTTCCACTAACTCTTGTCAGTATTTGACTATGTACTGCTGGTATAGAGTGTACAACGAAAGCTTGAACAGCCCTTGATACTGCTGAAATTGCGTTAACAGTTTTATTTCACCTGTATTATTATTTTTTATTCAAGAATTATCTGAGCCGTCCTTCGCCATCTACCGTGATATGAAGCCCTTCAATTCAATAAATATTAAAACTGATGCAGAAACAATAACAGCTAATTTCTCACCTATCCCAATGTTCCAGATATCCGGAACATTTTAAGTTATTTTTTCCGTTTTCATCTAAATCTGATGACCGACAGTTGATTATCAAGCACTTTCGAATGAAACGGAGTGTACTCGGCTGACGTCGAAGGGAGAAAAAGCGTGTTTAAGTCTACATAAGGGCGCGATCAAATTTTCCAAGCTGAATAATTTTCAATTTTCTTCTAAACAACTGCTCACCGTACAAATCTCAAATCCGCCCTACCATGGAATATTGTTCCCACATCTGGGATGGTGGCTCCAACACCTAACCCAGCTCAGGTTTTCAGACTCTATCCAGAAGAAGGCAATCCGGTTAATTAATGATCCATCTCTTTCAAAGTTTCACCGACCTCTGTCTCCTAGATGTTCGGTTTCGTCTTCATGCAATTTCTGTACTGTCTATACTTCCATGGATACTCTTCTTCTGAATTGTCATTTGTAATTTTACTATTCTCTTCCAAACCAGTACGATTACGTGCGTCAACCAGTCAGCATCCTTTCACTGTGAATTTCCCAAAATTTACACTCTACAGCAGTTAAAGTCTTATTCCAACGATATCTTCTTCTCTGTCTTCTTGGGTTAAAAAAAAAGAGAAACATCTTCAGTGCTTTTAAGCTAGCGCATAAGAAACAACGGTCACCGCCACAAGAAACCTCAGTTAAATACCCTTTGCCTGGCAGCTTCACTATTCACAAGTTGCCATTTGTTTAACAGAACGCAACTAAAATTCTGTTCTTCTCAAACAGCAGAAAAGAAGATAAAAAGTAATAAAGTGTTAAATAAAAGAAAGGAAATCTCTCAAAAAATAGTAATAAAATATTTTTATTAATTAATAGTTTTATTAAAAAATAAAGTCGAGAGACAGAGATACAAATTCGTAAGACAATCACGATTAGTTTAAAAGAAAAGGCCATATAATCGCAGGCATGCCTTGATTACAAAATCGAAAAAAAAAAAAGAACAAGCATATTCACTGTCCTCTTAAATATATCTCGATTTCTTTTTATGCTTGGTTGCACACACTAAATTGCACGCAAATATAGTTTTGGCTGTAGTAAAAATCGCACTGGTTCCTTCTCGTGTTTTCGACCTATAAACTCCGTTTTTTTTTTTTTTTTTTTCAGCTCTGTGAAATGAGTAAAATTCAAAAATAATATCATGATATCAGCTGTTTAGTCAAATTATGGCCTTTGCTATAGCTAATAAAGTGAAAAAGAAAGAAATGAAGTTAGACTTATCTGTCTGTTTTTTTTTTTTTTTTTTTTTATTACGTTCTGCATGCCCCTATCTTATCTTAAAAAAACAACTTGGAAAAAAATACTTTTCGTGTGCGATCTTTAACGTTCGTTCATCCTTATTTAACTCAATTTTTCTAATTAAATTTTATTTATTTATTTTCGGAAAAGCAGGTAAAAAAAATTAAACTACCAAGCATTCTAAGTGAACAGCATTAAAGGAAAATTGAACTTCCTCTACTTCTTTTTCAGAATGTTCATAGTTTAAAAAAAATCAAATATAATCTTCTTTAGGCAAAGTAAAAAGTTTAAAGGAACTTTCCAGACATCCACAATAAAATGTTCCGAGGAGGAGAGATGTGGAGGAGGGTATTAATCAAATGTGATGCGTGCTGACTCCTCACGATTTTACTACCAATAAAAGTCACTGGGTTGTCAAGGTAGGCCATTGAAACAGCTGACTCTGACATACCACAAAGTATGGACTTACTCCTTACGAACCAATGAACTGGTATAGGGTGACTACCAAGGAGTTAGAAAGTTGGATAAAAGATCGGCGATGCAGCATCGCTCACCATATCAATGCGCAGGAAATATTATCTCAGTCAACCGGGACAAAAGCTTGGCTTTCACAAAAATCTATAAAACAAGATGGGGGATGAAGAAGTACACGAATTACTCAGAATATATTTGAAAATATTAAAATATGCGCGTAATCAAAATGCCTGTTTATAATTCAGATAAAAACAACGCTTACTTTGAAAAATTACGTAAAGAAATTCATGCAAGCACGAATAAAAATTTTCGCGATTTTTCATCTCAATTTTTATTTCTTCCCTGTTTCTAGCCAGCGCAAATATAATATAAATTCTTTTTCCATCTGTTCAGTTCATGTACAAAAATTTAATTCCATCGTTGGTTTAATCTGATATAAAAACAGTAAAAAAGTAGACTACAAATCTAGTCGCTTTGAATTTAGAAGTTGGAGGCAATCTAAAATTTAACTGTTTTATTTATGAACTTCAGTTTTATTCGTTTTTCAGTTATTTACGTGATCTGTCAAGAAAACTAAAGAATCTCATTAGTTGGAAATCGATATGCTCGGTTATGAGCTAAGTCTGGTTAAAATCCATTAAACAGGATACTGCATTACTTTCCATTTTTATCAGCAAAAACGTGATGTAGTGAATAAGAAAACCAATGGATTTAAGAAGGGAATCACTACTTTTCGAGTTTCTTTTATTAAATTCACTTATCAAAATTCTTTACGGTTACTGGAAGAACAGCTACTTTACTTTCATAATCTGCCTTTTCAAAAATGTTCTCCAATATTTTTCTGATAGCATGCTCGAGGGAATAAAAATCTATGCGTTTATTTTATTATTATTTTTTAACTCTTGGAAACTGAGTAGGCGTGTATTAAAAACACTTTTTAACCATATATACTAGAATTTCTTATGGAAGAATGATGAACAGGTTTTTTGCGTATTCTGTCAAAATATATCGATGTAATTAATTGGATTGTTTTTTTTTTTTTTTTTTTTGTTTAAACGACGGTTGTTTTTGTTGGTGTAGAGGTTTTTCGGCACAAGGGCAACTGAGGCCAAAATGTGCCTATTCAAATATTTGGAATGGTACCGAAGTTTGCCTTATTTGTTATTAGATATATTCATAAAGTCTAATTTGTTTGAGATAAGCGAAAAGCTCATCCAAATTGGCATTGTTTTCCAATTAGGTGGGTTAGTGATAAAGGTTCTTGCATTTGTGTCAGACAAAGGAAGGTAGTATTTCTGATATGGGAATAATACGAACAATCTAACAGAATATGTCGAACTGTAAGTTGTGATGAACAATGCATGCATACAGGAGGGTCATCGCCCATGAGCAGGAACAAGTGGGTCAGGTGTGTGTGCCCTATGCGCAATCTTGCCAGTATTACTTCTTCATGCCTGTCTTTCCTCAAGCTCGAGCTCCATATTTGTGGTTCTTGTTTAATTTCAAATAATTTATTGTTTGTCTGTGTCTTCCAAATGTTTAACCATTGGTCCCTACAGATACGTCGGATATGTTTTAATAAATCTATATAGGGTACTTGGTAAGATGGAGGTGCATTGCTCTTTGGGTGCTTGGCTGCCTGGTCTGCTGTTTCCTTACCTGTGATTCCAGCATGCCCTGGAATCCAACAGAAACTTACGGTATGATTCAGATTCCTCAAATGATTTAGACGAGACCGGATTTCTTTTACTATGGGATGTGGGGTTGAGAAATTGTTACTTATTGTGGAAAGCGCACTCATGGAGTCAACTATTAGTGTTGAGACAGATATTGATATTGTATATAGCTAGGTGGATTGCATAAAGTTCTGCAGTATAACTGCTACATTCAGTCGGGAGAGATACAGATACTGTAAATGTGGGAAAGACTGCTGCAGCACCTACGGCATCATCTGATTTTGAGCATCAGTATATATGGCGCTAGCAATGCGCAGAGCTGCCTTGTCCTTCGTGCAGTTGCTTGATATAACAGCTTACCATGGACTTTTTTCCCCATTTTTGGAAATAGGTATCACAGTAAGGTGGGTTTGAGGACCAAGACAGATCAGATATTTTGGTTTCTTTGAGCGTGTTTTCAAAATGAACATTCCAGCAATACATCAAATCTTGTATTCTAATACCAGTTGGTCTATGTTCAGTGGGTTTATTGTTATAGAATGTTACCCTTTCAGGATTGAAAAGTAGCGGTTGATTCGGATGATCTGGAAGGCTTTTAATCCTGGCTGCATAGGTGAGGAGTAACATTTTCCTTCTGAGGTGGAGTGGTAGTTCGTTTGCCTCTATATAGACACTTTGGATCGGAGATGTTCGAAAAGCTCCAAGAGCAGTGCGAAGAGCGCTGTGCTGTATTGTATTCAGTCTTGTAAGTACAGTTTTCCTAGTAGGAGGCTGCCTCCCAGCCGAAAGCTTATTAATTGTAATTCTAGTTTAGTTTGCTCTGAGAAACAAAATAAAAATTTTCGTACAGTTTTCCTAGCTGAGTCGTATACTATTGAACCATAATCTAGAAGGGACCTGATGAGCGAACGATACAAATGCAGGAAAGTGCATCTATCTGCACCCCATTCCATGGCAGAGATGGCTCTGAGTATATTGAGTTTTTTCAAGCAGAGAGTTCTGAGATAAGTTATGTGCATGGAAAAATTAAGTTTAGTATCGAATATTAAACCTAAAAAGCGGATATTGCTGGCAAGAGGGATTGGTTGGTTTTTTAATTTAAGTTCAGGCTCTGGATGCAATCTGCGCTTTTTACAGAAATGAACTGCAACTGTCTTTTGTTTTGACAGGCGATAACCATTTTGTACAGTCCATGTCTCTAACTTATTTATGGAAAGTTGTAACTGTCTCTCTATGCTGTTAATGGTTGGTGAATGGCATGATATAGCAAGATCATAGGCATACATATATATTTCTACGGTTTTGGGAATATTCTGCGTCATGGTATTTAGTCTAATTGCGAAGAGGGTAGGACTAAGTATGGACCCTTGAGGCACCCCTTCTTCTTGAATAAAATATTGTGAAAGTACATTCTGGTGACGAACTTGAAAAGTTCTGCACTTGAGAAAGTTCTGGATGAATTGAGGTATGTGTCCTCTCAACCCTAGGGTATACAGCTCTCGAAGAATGCCATACCTCCATGTGGTATCGAATGCCTTTTCAATATCTAAACTCACTATTACCAAATGTTCATTTTTAACATATGCATTCCGAATGTTAGTTTCGGCTCTTACCATAAGGTCCAAGCAGGATCTGTTTTGTCGGAAACCATATTGGTTGATATTTAGTAGCATTTTGCTTTCTAGTATCCATTTTAATCTCATATGTATCATTTTTTCTAGTGTTTTACTCAAACAGCTGGTTAGGGAAATTGGTCGGTAGTTTGTCGGAAGCGATTGATCCTTCCGACAAACTACCGATCCAAGAATCACAGAATGATGCCATGAGGAAGGATAAACACATTCAAGAAATATCCGGTTGTAGAATACTAGTAATAATCTTAAAGCTGTATTATTTAGGTGTTTAAGCATTATATAGTAGATTCCGTCCGGTCCTGCTGTGCTGTTTGCTGATGTGTTCAGAGCTTCTTGGAGTTCAGCTAGGATGAATGGTTAATTATAAGGAAGGGATTGGGTGGTGTTGAAATTTAATTTATATTTTTCTGCAGAGGTTTTGATTTTCAGGAAAAGATTGTCGTACGCAGAAGCTGATGATATTTGACTGAAGGTCTCTCCAAGGAAATCGCCTATTCCCTTTGAGGAGGACAGTTCTCGTCCATTCTTAATCAAGATTGGAGCAGAAAAGGGAATGTACTTATTATTTAATTGTTGGATTTTCTTCCATATTAGCCGACTGCTGGTGTCCTTCGTGATGGTACTGGCAAATGTTATCCACGCTTCTTTTTTGGCTTGTTTCCTGATTTGTCGTGCCCTTGCCTTTTGTTTTTTTTTTTTATAAAATGAGGTGGGCTGTTGTAGGAAATCTACGAAATAGGTTCCAAGCTTTATTTTTTTCTCGTTTTGCACTGTTACAGGCCTCATTCCACCAGTGTTTTGCATGTCTTTTTTGGTTTGCAGAGGATTGAGGAATTGCCTCAGAAGCTACTGCCAAAATTTGTGCTGTGATGTGCTCTGTGATTTTATCTATTGGTTGTGTTTTAATAAATTGATCATCAAAATAAACACAGAATGAATATTTTGTTCAGTTCGCTTTTGTGAATTTCCATTTTACTCTGTAATCTGGAGAGTGGGATTGTTTTGTTTGTATTTTACATATAATTGGAAAATGATCGCTGTTGTGTGGATCATATAAGGTTGACCACTCCATACTGGGGAACAGTATGGGAGAACAGATTGACAGATCAATTGCTGAAGTGGAGCCTGTGAGTAGATGGGCATAAGTGTGATGGCCAGTATTTAGCAAGGTTAACTGCTGTTGATTCAGTAATGTCTCTATCATATGTCCTCTTTTATCCATGCTTGAAGATCCCCACAACGGGTGATGCCCATTGAAATCTCCAAAAGGGCAGAAAGGTTTTGGCAATTGTGCTATAAGATCTTCTAGTTCTTTAAGCATGAAAAGCCTGTTTGGTGGGAGGTATATTGAAACAAGAGTTAGTGTTATTCCAAGAGCAATACGCACAGCAACAGCTTCTAAGTCAGTCTGTAGAGAGATATGTCGAACTGGGATTTTAGAGTTAACTAGTATTGCTACTCCTCCATGTGCGGATTTTGCAGTATTCCTGTCTTTTCTGTACATTGTAGGTCATATATATCATCAATATTGGCTCGTATGCCTCTGCAATTCCATTGAAGTATGTGCTGCATTACTTGCTTTTAGGAGTTATGTTTTGATCTGTCTGTTTTTTGAAGCAGTTTGTTTCTAACGATCTGATTTATTTCTGTCTTTTTTGGGGAAAACCGGTCTCTCTGTATCCATGTGTTCTTCTGCATGAAGTTCTAATATAGTTTCTTCTTGGTCAGTTTTGTTGTCAACATCCATATGTATATGGAATTGTTTCTTGGTCTGAGCATGATCTGTAGGTACTGTTTTTTCTGCTTTTTTTGTAGTTTCAGGCATGTTAGGCGGAACTGAAATTGGAGTATTAATTCCTTGTTCCAGTTGCTTGTGTTTGACAGGTTGTGACTTAGCATTAAGCACGGACCTGGCCTAATCTGCAAAAGAAATGGTTGGAGGGACTGCAATGTCAGTTTGAGTAGCAATAGAATGATTGTGTTGGGTTGCTTGTGCATACGTGCGTTTCGGCATAAACTGCATGATGTGTTTTTTGGCTTCCTGATACGTTACTTTGTTTTCTGTTTTGTATTTTTGTATTTCTTTCCCCACTTTCCACATTTCACAATTTTTTGAATATGCCGGATGGTTACCTTTGCAATTGGGACAGGTGAAGGAAGTTACGGTACAATCAGCTTGAGTGTGTTCTGTTGAACCACAGTTTGGGCAAATCATAGTGCCATGGCATGCTACCTGGGAGTGTCCATATTTCTGGCATTTGTAACACCTGATGGGATTCGGTGTATATGGACGTATACGACAATTCAGATACCCTGCTTTAACCATTGTTGGTAAGTTTGGAGTACTAAAGGTTAGTATTATGTTCCTTGTTGGCTTTAATTCTCCATCTTTCCGGATTAATATTCTTTTCGCATGTATTACTCTTTGATCTGTCAATTCCTGTACAATTTCATCCTCTGAGATGTTAATCAGATCCCACTCTGCTATAACTCCTTTTGATGTATTCAGAGTGGCATGAGGCGTTATTTTCACGGGAATTCCACCAAAAGTAGTCAGTTTCAATAATAATTCCGAGTGTTTTGCCTTCATTGTCTCTACCAGCAGATTGTAATCGCTTTACCATCTTCGGTGATCCTGCAGCATTTTCCAAGCATTTCTGGATTAGAAATGGGGATAATTTGCTAACAGGAGAATTTGATAGAGAATGAATAAGGAGAAAGGCTGGGTGATCTTGTTGACATAGATCTGTTTTTTGTCTTTTATTTTGATAAGAGTCATGATCGGGTTGGTCTTGATCAGTAGGTGATCTCAACTGATCAAGTGAGGGAAAGGTTTCTTTGTCCATTTTATACTCCTTTTGGCCCTGAGGGTTGGCTTTCCCACTCAGGTTACCGGCCCCGCCACGGGGAGGCAGAAGTAATGCCACAAGTGGCCAAGCGGTTGTTAGGTTAGTTGGGTCAGTAACTCTAATAAAATTAAAAGGAAAGTTGTCTTTTCTTTCCTGACTTAACCTACAACTTGTAAGATGAAGTCTACAGTGCTTTTTTTAAGAACTTAAGAGAAACTAACGGGGAACTTAAAAGAAGAGTGATTCCTTTAAAGGAGAACGCTTTGAATCGCTTTATAGAGCTCAGAAAATCGCTTAGCCACGGAAAACGCTTGGCATCCGGGGCTTTAAACGACGGAAATAAGTAAATTCTCTTGAACAAGAGTATTGTACAAGCCACTCTTGGCTTGTACAACACACACACACACACACACACACACACACACACACACACACACACACACACACACACACACACACACACACACACACACACACTCAAAATACAACAGTTTTAGAGAATCAGACACACTCACATCCGGCGCTTGATTTCCTGATTGTGGTTGTTCTGATGCCATACAGGGCCGAAGAAGTCACAAATACATGATGCTGACCTTATGATGTCAGTATCCAGTAATTTCGCACTGGGAAGAAGTTAGGATGAAAGGGAGCAGTTTAATATGTGTACCGCTCTGCCCAAAATGAACTGGAACTTCTAAGTCGTTTAGGAAAGAATAGGAGATACCATCAGGTAATCTTTCCTCGACATCATTGCGTCTAGCCTAATCCTCTCTCTACTGAAACTTTCATGTTTCTGTGTATTAGTGAATACGTTTTATATAATAAAGTATCGGATAACGGATTCTGAGAGATCAAATATGTATGATTAGTAGTTGCTGTAAATGCAGTTCTTTTCTTAAGTTCATCTATATTTTAAATGAATGTACTCTATAATTCTGTCAAAACCAGATTTTAGTTTACAGGATTACTACTTAATTTGCAGAGACAGCACAAGTTTAATATTACATTTTAATAGTAATTTTGTATTGAATTAGTTTACTATGAATAACCAAATTAGCCTCCTTTTCTTAAAAACTTGGTAGCATTCTTACTGCCCAATAGTTAATATTTGGTATTTCAATATATTAGGTCCAATTCCAATATAGCAAAATGTTCATTGCTTTTCATCACTATTTTCCTTATTTCCGATGGTCAGTTACTCAAAATTTAAATGTAAATCCTAAGTCTTACAATGTCTTATGTTTGTTTGTTTGATTAGTCTCTGCAAAACCACAGAAACGACAAGATCAAAGCTTCTGAAAATTAATACGATCTATGTATTTGTTTAATTAACCACTTAAAGAATCAGCTAACTCTTATTTATTAATTTAAAGCCCAGAACATTGTCCAAATGGATGATTTATTCTTTTAAATAACTTCCGTGCTACCGAAAAGCAATAGCTTCTCTATTTACGCGCGGATATATATAGAAAATTCATATTTATAACTCTATACAGGTGTAAATACAGTAGTAGTAAGTATAGTAGTATTTAATATAGAAAGTCCGTAGCAGTATAGCCTGGAGAGGCTGTGTGCGAAATTCGTCCGAGATGGAACATGGAGGAATTGGGGTAATTGGTCTATCTCAGGCGGAGAAGCAATTGGGTAGGCTTTCCTAGTGAGTTAATACCAGATTTTCAGCTCACAGAACATGCACATCGGCCTGGGAGCACTATGTAAGGACCCGTCCTTACATTAATTAATAAAATTTGTTAAATATTATGAGAATTTAACTGTAATACGAATAGTGGTTTTCTGGTAAAAACAACATGAGTTAAGAAGCACTGGAATTCAAAAATACCTTCCAGTCACTCCCTGTTTAGTTGTAGTTTGTTTGTATGGAAGTTCTTTGACGAGTCAGTGAAAGTAATATACCATGACAAATCCCCATTAAGACAGAAGCAGATGCACCATAGTAAGGGCCAAGAGTGCTTAAGCTGACCCTCTTATAAATTTCACGGTGAAACGCTATTAGAGGTGGGCGACGTCACCAGGTGTGCGCGCGTGAGGTCACGGGAGGAGCTGTGACGCTTCTCAGCTGACCGTAACTTCCGCCTCTCTTTCTGGATTGTTCTCGTATGTTCGAGGCTCACGGAAGTTGGGACACAAAGAGTAAAGAAGACCCGCCCACGGAAGAGGAGAGGAGACAAATGAGAACACAGGAAAAAGGATGTGCAGATCTCCTATTGGCCAGGAAGAAAGTAGAGGGAATTTTGAGAGGGAGATTCTGGAAAAGTTTTCGTGGCATTCTGGAAAAGTTTTCGTGGCATTCGGAAGAAGTTTTCGGAGGAGTCTGAAGAAGTTCACGGAGCGGTCTGGAGAATGAATTGAAGGAGTTGGAGAACGATACTAAGCAGAGCAGTAGTCTAATTTGGGTGATAGCTGCAGACCTGAGATAGATGGAAGCAGTGATAGAAATTCTGCATATCCCGACAGCCCGTAGGAATGTTCACCTGTAAAGATGGAAGCCGTAGCGAGGAAGAAGGAAGAATCACACCCTGAGAATTATATAGGCAAAGCCAGTCGAATGAGTGGTAGAACCATTGACCTACTCGAAAACCCCTCTGTCCACGGAAGAAGAAATGCTGACCGGTAAAGAGTATGCGACACTGATTGATTCCAGCCGTGCAGTACCCGGTAGGGAAACACCATAATCACCGAGATCCCCAAATGAGCGCCCCCGCATTCCAGTACCTGAATGACCGATATGAAAGGAAGCCAGGCAGAGAGGAAAGTTCCAGGCCAAACACGTAAGTGCTAGAGAGTTTACCGAAATAGGTGTACTTAATTTATTAAGGAGAGGACTTTAGGAGAAATATGCATATATAGTTAAGGAGAGAGATTTAAGTAATGAATATATGTATAAAAGTGTAATGTATTTAAGACGGACGTAGCCTATAATTTGAAGTGAAGCTCCTCATATTAATGCTTGCTGGAAGGAGAGGGTATAATAGATAACTGAGAATTGTTTAAAATTGGGAAAGGTTTTTATAATATGTATGAAATTGAAGGTTGAAATTTAAATTTATTATGAGTTGAATTGTGGAGAGTATTTCTGATTTGAGTAGGGGCTAATTAATAAGTGATATATAAAGGTATAGAGGATTAACTGTTCTGAAAGGTAATGTTAAATTGAATTGATTGATATTTCCTGTTGACCTGATTGCAGAAAGGGTGTCTAATTGAATAAAATGCAATTTTTTTTACAAATTGAGACACGAACTCTGAAGGTTTTTGTGAGCCAGTTCATTGGCTGGTAGTTGTTGGTTTATTATACAGACTGTTCAGAAGAAGAGTGGGAAGAATCTATGTAAAGTGTATGACACGACCTATTGAAGTCCCTGTAAAGAACATGAAGAGACACCATGTCATAATGAATAATAATGTGTATTAGAATAGGATATCTGATGAAGAAACAATTGAGTTTGAACAAGATATTTACACATATAAAGGTTAATGAAATAACAAGTCACCAGCCAAATATAGTTTGACTAAATACTATTGCTAGTTTCTGTATGATATGTTAATAAACATTGTTTTTTTTTCACATTCATGTGTTGGAGTCTGTCATTCCGAAACTCAGCCAATCCGGTAGAAAAATACCTAAAATAATTGGGGTCCCCTTTGGGTCTGGTAATCTTCTGAGAACAAACAAGTCAGATGCTAAGTGGGAGGATTGGACTACGGGGATATACATATAAAAAAGGGGATAAATTACAATAATTAAAATATAAAGAAAATTAGGGCAACCAAGAAAAACAATAATACCCCCAGCCCCACAATTGGAGAACACAATCCCCACAACTAAGCACGTATCGCATACTATGCACAAATATAACACACACACAGCGCAACATGGCCGTAGATGCTAATACGTTGAACAAATAATAATAATAATAATACAATATTTATTAGGCTTCATCAATCAGATTACGTCAAGTAGGATTGCATTAAGGATTGCACAATCCTTATCAACAAGTTATTGTTAAACAATTGTTTAGACACAAATTAATTATACAATTCTCAAACCCACTTCCTGCAGAGGAAGGAGAAAGAGGAAAAAGACCACAAAAATTAGTTGATTCCACCAAGCCAAGGTAGAGAAAAAGTAACAATAATAATTCTTATAGTAACTCATTAAACACCTTTGTAAAAGTAAATTCAACTGAGTATTTGAAGTGATTGCTTAATCTTGAAATCCATCTTTGACAAACAGTTATGTATAATCTAATAAGGATGTCTTGTTCCATATTTATTTAATGGTTTGGGATGTTGGAATAAATAAACCCTTGTGTGACGTAATCTGTAATTTGTGGTTTCTGGATGATTTCTTACACTTTATTTCATGAAAGTTTTTGTTTTTTTTTAATCTAATTAAATAATAATTTCAGAATAGGAAATAAAATCTTAAATTGTAATAAAACACCTTTCCTTCTTGTTAATGTTATTCTATATATCACTTCCAATAACTAGTTTATTATCCTTTGTATAAGTTGATTCATAAGTAATTCGGAAGAATTGGCTCTTGCCCAAATATTTACAGCATAATTTAAACCTGAATAAACCAATGCAAAATATACAGATACTCTTGCTACTAAAGTAAATTTATGTCTAAGATGGTAAAAAATATATAAAGAAAATTTTATCTTGCTGATCAAATAATTCATATGTTTATTCCAGTAAAAACAATGATCAATCCATAATCCAAGATATTGAAAAAAGCATTTCAATAAGTTGGCAAGAACATGATTCAAAGTCATTCTTATGTAAGCAACAATGTGAATGTAATATGATAGATGGTGTAATACCAGGTAGTTGATGTGGGGCATTTATTAGTAATAATTTAATTTTTAGTAAAGCTAATTGATAACTAATTGTTATGAATCCATTTCTGTATTACTGTGTATCTAAGTTTAAGTCTATTTAAGTTTATTTAAGTATCTCGCAATTGTTCTCAAAATTATATCACCTGAATACTCTTTAATTAAAAGAATCTTTGAACAACACCAAATGCATAATTTATAAAATATTAAATAATATGGGGCCTGAGTGAGTTTCTTGTGTAAGACCTCTTTTCATACTAATTTTATTACTGTTCTGGTTATCTATATTCACAGAAACCTTAATGCTTCAGATACCTTACTAATAGTTAAAGAATATTCCCTCTTACTCCATATGGAAATAATTTATCCTTTGAAATTCTTAAATTAATTAGGTCATAGACCTTAGATAAATCAACATCAAGTAATTCTCAACTATTTTCTTCAAAATTGATTGCAGTGTAATCGGCCTATAATTATTACAATCTGTAAACAAACCTTATATATATATATATATATATATATATATATATATATATATATATATATATTGGTTTAATCTTAAATAGGATTAAAGCTAAAGGAATCATTGTTGAGATGAATTGAACCAATACCAAGGCGAATAATAACAACAACAGCAGCAATAATAATGACATCAACATATAGGGTCAAGCCATATAGGGTCAAGAAGTTTATTCTGTACAGAACATTTATTCATAGTTACTGTTCGGAGACGTCTGAATTTTGGACTAATAACAGATATGCACTATCAATGATAGGATTTACACACAATATGCATGCACAAAACTTTATTCTCTCACCCATTCATTCAAAGTTGATAATAATTTCAAAACTTAGACTAAGTTCAACTCGAAGACCGACTTTTATGTGATCGGAATCATAAAACAATAATAAATTACTATCAAGAATTGTGTACGGCTGTCAGAAAACATGATTACAAATACATTCTTATCGGGGCCAAAAAAACGACAAAAAGTACTGTATAAAGAAACTGCTTTCAACGAAATTCTCGTGCATGAATTGGTGGTAGTATCTGAGACCAGAAGTGGATCAAGACCCACGTCTCACTTTTATCAATGTTTACGCATGTAACTGAATAGCACTTTTACGACAGTTGTCAAAATTCTCCTGTCATTAATATTAAGCAGGTTTAGCAGTGAGCAGCCTGTGTGCATGTTTGTGTAAAGCTTCTAACGTAATTACCGTATGCCTATCTGTTGGCACCCTTGTATAAATATGTTGATGTAATTCAATTTTATTTGACATATAAATTTACAGATTTCATTAAGTCTTGATGAACGCCAAGAAAAATTTAATTATCTTCATGGTAATTGTATTTACTTACTTTCCCGACTTCCTCCGCTCACTTTGTGCTATATCCAGTGTTCCCCTAAAACAGTTCTCCGCCTCGGATTCGGAATATTGCTTTTGCATTGAGAATGCGCTGGTATGTTTTGATTTTCAGAGACTTTGAGATATTTATGTCACGACGTCTTCCCGAGGAATTAATATCAATTGTCGCCATCAGCGCTGTGCAGAAAATATCGAAAATTCTTTGGATTCATGGTGTTGCTCTCCTAATTAATGAACACTGTTATAATGTCCAGTGTTCTGTTCATTGTTGCAGCTTGTGTGACAAGCAAAATAGCTTTAGTAAGCATTTCTCAAAATATTAATATTAACTCAGTTATTTTCCTTTTCTAATGAAAAGGAAAATAACTGAGTTCAAGTTAAAAATAAATTTATAATATTTATAATACTCCTCGGGAACGACTTTAGAAACTTTAATGGCAAATCTATATATCCAAGTGCAGGAAAAATTCAAACGACATGGAAACCTAATATAATTTTTATTTAATTATACTAAACATTTCTAGCAGAATTAGAAATGTTAATTCCTGAAATACATACATGTGGATATGAGCGTATAAATTTTATGTTCAGAATGTCACAGCAGACAGGACAGCTGCATTTAGTGTCATTGATAATAAGCAGTGTGGGCAAAGTCCATGCCACATAAAACATGTCTACGCCATCACAATGTTACCACTAATTGTCGGTGATAGCATTGTGAAGTTGTAGATCATGAGTCGTTAAAATCCCAATGGATGGTGCTATACAATCTAAGTAAAACCGTTCTTTAGGCGAGCTCCATACGTGCATCGATCAGATGCCTAGACTGTGCAGCATGTTCTGCCACTGCTTGATACGTGTCCAAATGCTTTCATCCTCTGCACCATGACATGTATGCTACTGGGAGACGGATTTGGCTTACAAGCAAATGCGTGACCATGGTAACCAATTATTGTTATTACTACTATAGGGTTTTCGGCGCATCAACAAGACCATATTACCCGTATATATTAGATTAAAATTGAGCCTGTTCGAGCCGGGAGAAAAAAAAACGGTGCAATCCTCGCCTGCGACTGCCTAACTGAGCCACGTTGTGAAAAATCGCATGGACTTCCTCGCGTTTTTGATGGGATTCGAACCCAGGTCTTTTCACACGATGTGGGGAGGACAGTGATTATACCAACCGTACTATCCACGAGAGCGGTAACCAATTTTTGAAGTGCTTTTCTGGAGACTTGGTGCTAAATTATCCTATTTCTGTAAATTGTCTTTCTAATCAGCTGAGGTAATTTTCTTTGGCGCTTTTAATGCTTACAACTCCAGCTAGTAGAAAACAGAAGGCAGCTGGAGTTGTAATCATTAAAATCGCACCTAGCTGGTCGAAATGATAAGGCTTTTGCAATTACCAATGAACTCACAGGTTGCTCATTTACCAATCAGAACAAAACAACCCACACTAAGCATACAGCCAACACTCCTGATCTTGACACCTCATATCACAACTTGGGGATGGTCTCGACTTCAATGGAGCATTTCACTCATGGCCACTCTCAGCCTCGTTTTGTTTAGCATTACAAGAATGCAAAATGGGATGATCTGCGAGATTTATTTTCTTTGGTCGGATTACTGTTCCAAATCTTCTGTTCAAACAGCCCATTCAAGGCCTTATACACCTTAATTTAATTTATTGTGGTAATCACCTTTTTATAATCTGCATTGATGTTAGAATAAATTGGATGATAATTTTAAATTTAAGTTAGCGTGAATAAGTTAGGATTTAAAAACAGAATTAAAATATGCGCAAGGAAGTAGAAGTGCACGTCTTCGTCCTTGGTTGTCAATGTTGAAATTGGAACAATTGAAGTTATATGGTTGAAAACAGAAGGCCAATAGCCATAACAAGTGGCTTTCGTTTTCACACATCTTCAGTTGGCAATGGTAGAATGAGAGTGAACGCGTGTATTTAAGACGACTATGTTCCCGTGATACTCCTGGATACACGTGGGAATCTCATGTGCATGAGATTCCAGACCGGTGCTATGTTATAGGGTAGTTTGGAATTTAATACTTGGAGAGTGGAATGGCGGCGAAACCATTCTATAACTAGAGCTTCGTATTGGGAAATTTTAAAACTGGATTTTAATTTGATAATAGGAATGGCTGAATCTACTAAGGGGGTGTGGTTGTGGGATTGAACATGGTTGCTAATTCGGTATTGGAATGGGCGGGGCGAGTAGCATCTCGCCCCTCCCATTTCAAGGCACTGACAAAGTCATACTTTTAAAATATGACCTTTTTGTTGAAATAAAATGCAATAGGCGATATTTTGAAAACACAGAAATATACTGGCAGTTATCAGAACTGAGTGGGATACAACATGTGGGAAGAGAAGAGTATCACTGAGGGACTGGAATCTTTGAAAGAATTTATTTTCAAGAATAGTTGTGTGCAAACCTTCCAGTAATACTGTTCTTTTTTTCCGCAGAAAAAGGGAAGGGCATGCCCAATCCCTCTCTGAAACAACTCGTTCGAGCATACTTCGTGAACCGCTGTAGAATGAAAAACCAGCATCGCAGGGTAAACGGTCTTGAGAATTGAAGGTTGTGTCCATAGTAGCGAAGTGAAAATAAGTTGTAAACATACTCGGAAAAGGTCTTCTGTCCACGTGATTTGGAATATGTTCACGCTTGCTATCTTCACCGCGAAAAAAAAAAAAAGGAAGCCAAATCTGTCGAGTTCGGGAAAGGAATACAGGGATAACTGCAGCTAAATCACAAGAGAAGTTACATTCACCGCCATATGAGAACATCCTCTTGTTTCAGAAAATTTACTCGTATTGACAGATTGCTAACAAAAGTAAAAATTTTTGAAGGAATAGTTTAATTTTATTGTAATAATAAAATAATCATCATTATTTTATTACTTTTTTTATTTTCAACTAGATGCTGATAAGTGTCCCATCCGGTTTCATTCACTCTCCCTCCTTTTTCTTGGCATGATTATTATATTAATCCAGAAACGAAGAGTTCTTATCATAATGCTAGCAGTGTGGACGTGTTTATTTTTTTAATTTTCATTTTATTTTTATAAATTACATGCAAAACATGATATAATCAAAATACAATTTGTATGACAATTATAGTGAAGTATTATTATCACACAATGAAATTATTTCTTATGAATTTCTTTTCCAGGTAGAGAGAAGGAAGCAATCTAATAATTGCATGTTCGGTTCATTTAACATTGACGAGAAGAACTAGGGTAATAATGATTCCATCAATATTAATGACGAGGATATTAATAATGGCTTCAGTTATATATTCAGTTATTAGTATTAGTATTAGCAATGGCCACATGGTGCAAGGAAGCCTATGGCTTATGCTGCACCAGCAATAAAAAATAAATAAATAAAATACAATAAAAATTAAAAAAATAATAAAATAAAATACAATAAAAATAATAATAAGATTTTTAAAAATAAATAATTAATAAGAGAAAGGAAAATAGACAACCTATGCATTTCCTCCTCTCGTAGGTAAACATTATGTAATATTATTCTGACTCAAGTTGCTTCTGGGAATACAAAGATTTCATAATAATTTTATCATGAGTGAATGCAATGCTAAGTACATTTTTATAAATGAGTCGGTGGCCTATAATAGTTCCTCTCTCTTAATTTGTTTAAATGCTCTAAGTAAAAGTAATGATTAGTTTCTTATCAACTGATATAATTATGACACTTTATTGCTATTGTCTGAATACATTCACGACTCAACATATATTGTTTTGAAGACACTATCTGGTGGCCAGAATAGAGCTGTAAGTCCGCTGCCTTGCCCATCTGAAGAACAAGAGTAACACTGATTAACGGAACTCAGTATCAGGTGTTTTTATACCGTGTCTCGACCCGTGCACGCACCGTAGTTCACCTGCAGTTGCTTTGATCTGCATAACGACTCGCTGGTCACAATGTTTTGGCTCATCGGTGTATCATTGAGAGCTTGAAAGACAGTCTTAATAAAGAGACCTGATATGTGGACGAGGTTATATTGAAAATTTCCTCATGATAATTTGCTTCTGCTAATCGAGCAACAATAATTTCTGAATACCTTTCCAAACATCTTGTAACCCTCTTGTACCTTCCTAATTCACCCATCCTCGTGCCATATGATTTTATTTCCACACTAAAAAAACTTAAAACAGCAGACATTCCAGCAAACCAGAAGCTATGAGCAGCTATGAAAAATGCAGTCAAAGAACTTCAAAAAAAAAAAAAAAAAAAGAAAGCCTTCGAAGAAGCTTTTATTACAGTTATGTGGTGTATTTCTATAGTATACTACGAAAAATGTGAAAATGACTGGGCAATTTTACCCTAGTTCTTCCCGTCAATGTGAAAGAACCGAACGAATTAAAGTTTGTTTCCCTCTACCTGGATATGTCTCAATTTGAAGAAGGCGAATTGAAGCTGAAGGTTTATAAACAGTTAAATTTAGTTGAAAATTGTACTGATGTGAAACAAGAGGCAGAAGCATATTCTAAATGCTATACAAAAGGAATAGCGAGGGTTCAAAATAATTGAACAAGCATCAGCATATCCTGATATGAAATGATTAGTCGAGTTCCGATGGCAATTTAAATCATTCGCTTATCGTTAAATAATAAAGGTTCAGTTGAATTCGTTTATGTGGACTAAAGGCACAGGATAGATGATCTTGAACTAATGCTTTAATCAGTGGAAATTTTCTCTTCCTCACAAGACAATAAATACGTTACGTTACATGAATTACATTCCTTATTTTCAACTTTAAATTTTTTGTTAATGCAACACGGACTTCAATGACTGTAAATGTAGACCGACTAACTCAGCCACTGTGCGAAAAATATCTCATAAAAATTCATCCCATCGAAATGAAATTTGAAACTCCCGCCTTTTTCATAATCCGGGGATCGACAGTGGTCATAACTACCATACCAGTCGCGAGGTCGTAGAGTTAGTATCTAATAAAATTCTAATACTGATAACAGAAAATTACCGTATTTCATCAGAAAAATGACCGAAATGATTTTTTTTCCAAAATGGCAGAAGGTAATGATATATGTATATCCATCAAGTAATCATGAAATGCGACTAAAAAGCTGAATCTGTCTCTGAATTAAGTTTAAGCTAATACTTCTATAATGATTTAGGAGGAGAAGAGAAGTTTAGTTTCTCCAGCAGAAAAGAAGCAGCAGTTAATTCAAGTCTTAGCGCTGGAACAGTAAAGGTTCAGTGATTATCTAATCGGAATGAGTTTATTCTAATAGTTCATTCACTCGAAAAGTGATAAATGTCTTCTTATAGAGGCCAGTAATCCTTGGAAAGTAGTTTTCATACCAAGGAGTTTAAAATAGTTTTTATGACTTTCTTTTCCTTGACCTACTCCTGTACCACGCCTGTTAGCTAGAGCCCATAACTTTCATTTAGCATTAAAGTCATACGTTTTATGTAACATTCTATGCACAGACCTAAATTCCCTTCTGCTGCAGTCCAACTCGTCCAAGTCTGTGATTAGTTAGTGCATAAAATTTATGGAGTTTAAGTTGCACACTTCACGTGAGCAAATCTGTATTCGTAATTAATAATATATCTGTTTCTTGCGAAAAATACCCAGTTAGTTAACCTGCCAATAAGAGATATTAATCTAAATTATTCTATTCTGTTAAATATGAATATGGACTCAAATTTTACTGCACGGGCAGTGTTTTTAACAAAAAAAAAAAAAAAAAAAGAGTAAACTAATAATAACACAAGAAAAATATACATTGTTTTTTGAATGCGGCCGAAACAGAGATATAGAAGCAACGACACATAATTACACTCACCTGTTTGTACAAAGCTTTTCTCACGTGCGAGTTAGTCGTCAGTTGTCATCTGTGCTCATTATGAAGCCAGTTATGTGTTTATTATCTTTGTTTTTCTTGTATAAAGTAGATTCCTGGCAGTCAGTAAGGAACAACGTGATTGTAAGAATTCATTGGATAGCTTTTTGTTAGTGGGCGGTTTGCACAAAAATTACAACGTCGATCTATAACAAAAACGATTAAGCATGTTATTGTCTCTACTGTGAATGCTACTTGGGAGATGAAGAGAGAATTGAAGCATGGTACACATGCTGCATAACATGCAATCAGTGACTCTCACTGATTGCATGAGAGAGCCATTCCTTGCTCACATGATATGCATGAATTAATCAGTCGTAATGAAGACTGCTATTTCTATATTAAGAAATTCTAAGATTTTTCGAGGAGCACACTGGAGAATACTAGAAATTCTGTACTGCAAGCAAAAAATCCCATGAGTTAATGTTATTATCGGTTCCTGTCAATAGATTCAATACTGAGCGTACTAGTTGTAAATCGCAGATAGTCTTAATTCAGGAGAGTAAAAATGAGCAAAAGATTAAATGAAATTAAATATTAAAATATTGCTTCTGCAATCAAGTCAATCACGCATACAAATGTTCTTCTTGCTCCAGTACTACATCAACTAATGAAAAAAAAAAAAAGAAAATTCCATTCCCGATAAAGAAGAGAACCTAATGGAATATCCTAGTTACACTCCACGGAACAGCAAAGAATCATTCCTAAATGAAAAAGTAAGCTTAATCACCACTTCGTGATTTAAATCTCTGAAAGCAAGTACACCTTTAGAGAGCGGAACTAAAAGAATGGAATTTGCTGGCAGATGGTAAGCGAATTTATTTTCTTATGTAGAAGGAGAAATAAAAATTGTCAACATTTTATTGTATGCGGAAATCCCTTTGTGTGTTAACTCACTTAGATATAAATGTATTGATGAAAAAATAGGAATTTGAAATCTGAAGAGCGGCCAGTATTCACTGACTTATGTGAAGTAAGTTTAAAGGCAGTTTTGTTACATAATAGAAAATCGTATATAAATATATGTTAATTTAGGAATGCATTGGATTTATCCAATGCATTCCTAAATGAAATATTGCAGACGAATAAAAAAAAAAAAAAGAAAAAGAAACAATTGTCAATAGGACAGTATAAAGTATATAACAAATGAAAACTTCAAAGTTCAATCAAGGATAACATAATAAAAAATTTGATATCGTATACTCATCTAGCAACAATAACGTAAAAAAATCGTCACCATCATTCAGTTAATAAACATAGAATAGAACTATCATCAGAATCCTGAAACAGTCCACTAGGTCAACACGTTCTTGTCAGGAATAATCGCTGTGAAGGTTGCGAAGTCACAAATCGGGATCAATACTCCATTTTTCGACACAGCAAGAGCTGTATTAAAAAGCAGTTTGTGCTCTTCTCATTTCTCATCAATGACAAGACAGACAGTAAGTAGGAATTTTAAGCAAAAGCCAATTGAGAATTCTCCACTGAAAAAAATCCCAGGAGCTAAAGCTGTTATTTGTTCCAGTCAATAGATTCAATAGTAATCTATTTGTAAATCCCAGACAGCCTTAATTGAGGAAAGGCCAGGGCATATTATGAGAGTCATCCGAGAAAACACTATAGATGACTTGATTTTCCGGACAGATTACTTTACCGTCCAGAACTGAAACCGGAGGATTGTTGGAAGATTAAATTATAAATCATGAGAGGACGAATATACATGACAAAATACTTCAGAACTGCTTTCGGTCCGACACTTTACATTTATCTACTTTGATGGCCAGTAAGTCTTTAGTAGCAGCTTTGTCCTCATTGAAAACAAATCTAGTCCAAAGTAATACCAAGAAATTTCACAGTGAACGAACGGCAAAGGAAGACGCTGATCTAAAATAGAAACGAAAAAAGGGTTGGAAGTAATAATCACATCTGTTACTTCTTCGTTTTTGGGGCGAGGGGGGGGGGGGTTATCAGTAGACCGAAAGAATGAAATTCGATCTACTGATAATGAAAAGTTAATAAATCAAAAACATAATTTCGAATTTCTATGCTATGGGCAGAAAAAAGATAAATTTAGATCATAATTAGCTGGAAACCGAATTGTGAAATGAAATACAATCAGAATTTCTCGGTACAAAGGAACCAGGTAGGTAGAAAACAAAAAATAAGACATGATACTCCCTTTAGAAATGAAAACAGAAGAACCGAAAACTTGACGATTAGCTTCACATCAATAGAAAAAAAAAAGTCTCTAAAATAAAATACTTTTCGATATCTGTAGAATCGGAACAGTAATACCAGAACGGTATTACTGTTCCGATTCTACACCATCCAGTTGCAATTAAAGAAAGAACACAAAAGCTGAAGAAACATTACAATAATTTTTTTTCTAATAATTTGTTATATATAGGTAATCGCTAAATGTTTATTCATGCCATAATAGCCCGTATTCAATCGAACTGCAAAGATCTTATTCGCAATTTAAAAAGTATATTCTCCAAAATATTCAAAAAAAGGAAAACAGACTGAGATAGAGCAAAAATCGAAAACACATCAAACATTAGGCACTTTAGGTATAGGAACTGCATTATGAACTTTCCACACTTTTCAAGGAATACTTGAAACTTAAACTTAATCATAAAATTCCACCAGTTGTTGTTGTTATTTGGTTTTTAGGAGCATTAGCAACTAAGGCCATATTTCTCCGGGATATGCGGTAGTCATTCTCTGACCTTTCCGCATCCACCGTATTTGGTGGTGACGGGCTCGAACCCTGGTCTAATCAAGAAGCGTGTGCTACGCACTGCTGCTCCTTCCCACCTGGCTACGGAGACGCCAATTCCACCAGTATATTTAAAATAAAAAAGAAACAAATTTCAAACAGAAATTTGAGGCTGAATCACCCCTAACAACAGAAATGAGGGGATTAAGGATGACACCAGACAGATGATAATGTATGCAACGATAATTCACTTAATAATTTCCAGAATCAGACCACTGATCTGTAACAGGTAAACCCAGAAATCAAAGAATACCATTAATCCACACTCATAGATCTATTGACTTGCTTGAATCAGACTCGTACTATCGGAAATATCCTCTTCTCAATTTTTCTAAAAGAGATAAATTTGTGTACACAGTATTTAGGTACAAACTTCTCTATTGCTTTCCTGCAGGCGATAGTGAAGCTGGAAAGAGCTTCGATAAAGTGAGATCTATTGCTGAATGAAGAAAGCGTCTAATGGAGCTTAAATAACTGTTGCTTCTCTTTGAATAATAAATATAAGTAATGTCAGGGTTTGGAACACTGGGGAATTGTACATTAGTTTGACATTGACACTCGACACTGAAACCGACAATCATCACGATAATCAATAGGCAGCATCTTCTGTTGAGAAGTTAGAAAGTGTTTCAAAGAAAGCATTTAAATGAAAAGGTAGAATTATTAATATTTACATATTTTGGAACAAATCGAAATATTGAATGCAATCAAAATATAAAGATGACTGTCGAGTAAGTGGTGGTTTTCAGACAATCGCACTTTATCCTGGACTGCATGGTGGATTTACCAAGTACTACACTGTTTTCCTCTGCTTATGGTATAACCGAGAAAAAGTAAAGAAGAACTGGTTCCTGAGAAAAAGCAATGTGAAGGGGTTTTTTTTTTTTTTTTGGTAGTTGTTGGCGCATAGGCTTCTGTGGCCATAATGCACCTCCCAAGGTTTTTTTGCAGTACTTTGATCCAAGCCCGAGGTGAGAATCTAATCCGCGACCTTTGGGTTGCCAGGAAGACACTTTACCCACCCGGCTAGCCCGGTCGGCCAATGTGAAGTGAGCACCATTAGTAGATCCTTTGGTATTTCTTGCTGCTGCTGCATATTGTTATTGTTTGTTTGTTATTTGGTTTTTTTAGGAGCATTAGCAACTAAGGCCATATTGCTCCGGGATATGCGGTGGTCATTCCCTGAATGACCTTTCCGCATCCTCCGTATTTGGTGGTGACGGGCTCGAACCCCGGTCTAAATCAAGAAGCTTGTGCTACGCACTGCTGCTCCTTCCCACCTGGCTACGGAGGCGCCACTGCTGCATATAAGCCAGGATTAATGAAAAATTCCATAAAGGCTTTGCGCAAAGAAAGTAATTGGTTTCAAATACTTAAAGAAGACAATTTCCAAAATTAAATGATGAAATCATTGCATGATAATACTTTCAAACAAAAACTACACCCCATTTAAAAGCTTCATGCAGTTTTTTTTTTTTTAATACTCCGGTCATTGGGATTTAGGTAATAAAAAGAAGAAAACTGTAAACAACTTGAGAAGTGCTATTGCTCGGGTGCTGTTATTTTGCAAGGTGAAATATTCCCCCGAAATGTACAAGGTGTGAACAGAATTTTTGGAGACAGCTAATATTTGGGAAATGATGAAGGCTGTTCTGATCGATCTCTTTCGAAGTAGCGTCCTTGGCACTATATATGCCGATTCCAATATTTCTACAACTTCTGGAATTGCTAATAGTTTTTGCGTCGTGCTCTGAATAATTTATTTAGTTGTTGCAAATCTTGTTGTTGCAAACAAATTTAGTTGTTGCAAATTTTGGAGACTTTACGCTTGAGAAACAAAAAAAAAAAAAAAAAAAAAAAAACATCAAGAGAGCTATATATAGTGAGATGGTGGGATGGAGAACCACAGACATGAAACGTTTCAAAAAAAATTCTTGAAATGGAAAGGGCCGAGTGTAAATAAACGTCATGACGCAATTTCTCGAAGCCCATTTTTCCCAACAACATCCCTAATCAACGTTCTGTTGTATGGTACTCCTAGTGACTGCTTGACCATGTGAACAAATTCATAATGGACAATGCCCTGTGAGTCAAAACATAAAAAATAAGTATGATATTCACATTTGATTGGGATCGCCATGCTTTTCTTGGGCTCTGGAGAAGGCGGAGCATTCCATTGAGAGGACTTTCGTTTCCGAGTCATAGTCATACCCCCACGATTCTTAACCAGTAACGATGAAAGCAGGGAAATCAGCAGCAGCACGGAGACGAAATATTGATATGCCAGAAACCGCCGCTGTCTGTGGTAATCAATGATGGTGCAGCACAAACTTGGCTGAAACGCGTCACATTTCCACTGATTTCATTAAAAACTTCGCAGACAGTTGAACTTCGATCACTCCTGATCATACAGAGAACAAGAGCAATTGCATCATTGGTTTCTGAAGTTTCTAAAGTGCAGCTAGAGCAAGAATCACCTTCGACAGACCTCTTTAAACAAGAACCACTGAAAAATCTCAAAGTGATACATATTTACGGAACCTTCTCTGAATTCTGTTTTCAGCATTTCGTGGGCTTTTGTTTCACTTTTTACTTAATTTTAAGCAAAATTTTATTCAAATTCGCTGCTCAGTACAATCACATTTTAAAATGCGACGAAACACACAAAACACTTATTGAATGCGCGCTAATTCATACTGACTACGGATAAACGGCTTGTCACACTGTTGTGTGACACGACATTGTGCCGTGCCTCATTGTGGCTCACAATCAAGCAGTTTTTAACCAACAAAAACGTTCCTACCAAATTTCCCTCATTTGGCGCCGTAAGACTTTGGGCTATTCCCAAAATTAAAGCAGAACATGAAAAGAAAACGATTTCAGTCGATTTCAAAAATCCAGTCAAATACGAGAGACCACTAAAGAGCATTGACAAAAAGGACTTCTAAGTATTTTGATTAGTGGCGGTCTCGATTGAATACGTGTAATTGCAGAAGAAAATTATATTGAAAAATGCAATATAAACATTTATAACTGAATAAATTTAATTTTTTTGCAATTTCAACGAACATCTTAATAAAACCCTGTACTTACTTATATTACAACAGAGTGCAATACTAACTTTACTTAAGGTTTATTTTATTTATATAATCTTGTATGTTTTACTATGTCTAGATTTATGCGTTATTTTTCTAGAAGAGTTACTGAACATGACGCGATAAGTCACAACTCAACTACAAACCGCCAATTTCAAAACACAAAGTTACGCCAAATAAATTTTTATAAGTATATTTTATCTATTATTCTTTTCATTATTGTAATATCTATTCCATGTATATAGCATGTTCCTTTTGTGTAAGGCTTCGACTATTTTAGGAGAATAAATGAATTATAATTTAATTTAATTTTAATTCAATGCAACAATATAAAGAAAGAACGTGAATGCAGCCATGATGAGAAACCATGACTGGTTTTTGCACAAAGTGAAACCGTAAAATAAAACCGAATTTTATTTTATTGAATTTTTTTGATACATTTATATTTTTGTCTTAATATTTCTGCATAACGTACGAATATAATATTTTGTCGGTGATAAAAATTTTATTCTACTTTTTTTTAAATAGTGTTTTTTTTTAATTGCATAAATAAATTTAAGTACTCAAGTGCTTTCCAAAAAAAATTAAACACAACAAAAACCGCTGCGCTGAAACTTTTTGCTTGTCAGTCTTCATTAATCAGCTAGAAATTCAGTCAACAGATTCCTATTTCATACATATCGCACCAAAAAAAGTTAAAATTTCTTAACTTGAATCCGTAAATGCAGCTGTCTTTGTCCTCAAGCAACGTTTCGTCTGAACACTTCTTTTTTATCATAATTGCAATAGATGAATTGGTAGCTTGTTGGCGTACAGTGTTTTTTTTTTTTTTTTGTATGTGCAATGCTCAAGGCTTGTGTTATATCGCCAGAATAGTCCCTTTTTCTGGCTGCCCAAAATTAAATATTTCTCATACCGAAGAAATAACAGAAAATAGCGATACTGCAGCGTCCCTTGTTAATTTTAGGAAAAAAGCAAAATGTTTTCTTTATTTCCACCGTCAAATCAACTTTCCTTAAGCAGCACCATAAAAGAATTTGTTCATCTTTGTCCTACACACATTTAGCAAAACCGCTCACGTTTTGGCGGTTAACTCTTCCTTTATGTGCGCAAATAAGCGTATATTCTCACAGAATAAGGAATCAGACATAGTCTTCCCTAGAGAGACAGGCAAGCATTACGTAAACTACACCACCACTGCTGCAATCACTAAGCATAGAGCAGAGATGACTTTTCAAAGGCGAACTAAACTCCATGTTCGAGCTGAAAATAAAGACTGAAGGAACGCCCAAATACGAATTTCATTTTAGAGACGTTTTCTGTCTTAAACTTGTAACCTTTCCAGCAATCGACCAGAATCCGTAAAAGTTTGGTCTCTGCCGCTCTGTTTGTATTCGGTTCAGATACCGGCATGCCTACATTATGAGGGTAACTCAGTTCAAGTGGTTTCTCGAAAGCAACGGATGTATTTATTTTGTTTCCGATCGCAAATCACTACCGCTATACGTCCACAAAATTTTGATTATCTATATTCTTGTTTTTATGGATTCTGTGTATCCCTTGTGACTCTGAACCTGCACTGGATTCCCAGTGAATTAGTGTATAATTTAAGCTTGCTATAACATGTAACGTGTTCTTATAAATAAGGAGTGAGGTTAACTGAAAGTCTTTTACTAGTTTTTGATTAGAAATATATTGACTTAAACCAAAGAACTTAATGCTGAATTTTTTTACCTCGTAAACGCTTTTCTCACAGCATACCCGCGGCATATGCTTTCACCATACTTTGAAGACAAATAAAACAACTAGAATCTCTTTTTCCCACAAAGCCTGCATCCCCTCATGAATACATGCTTCTACTGTACGCAAATACTACACACCCACCAACCGGAATCGCTCTGTTAAGTTACAAAGATAACAAATTCTATTTTTTTCGGTTATAAAAATATATAACTTCTAGTTATCTCGATATAATGTTTATTTCCATAAACATTAATCCAAAATTTTTCAAAACAATTAGCGAAGTGGTTAAATGGTCAATTGCATTTCATTAAAAGATGAAAGCTGAAATATAGTAATCAAAAGGCCAATCATTAACTAGCGCACTTTAAATTTCAAGAATGAGTAGCTTGACTGTTAATTTTTCTAGAACCTGACGTTTTTTTCGCTTTACTGAGTTCATTCATTCACTGTGACATGTTTCGATCTCGTTCAGAGCCCCATCAGGGACTAGGCAGGGAAACTTCCTTAATCTCAATTCTTTGGCCTTGCGTGCAACCAAATTCTAACTTGTTAGATGCTAGTTTAGCGGAAAGCTGCTTTGAGGGAAATCTACTTCTCATTTGTCGCGCGTCCTGAAAACGACGACATTTGAACCATATGGGAACGTTAGATTTCTTTGTGAAATTGGAAATTCAGCCACGGAAACATATGAAACGCTCGTTGCAGTTTACAGAAATGATACCGCGACAAATAAAACCAAAAAAAAAAAAAAAAAAAAAAAAAAACAATTTAAGATACTAATGAAGTTTTCAAAATACCAATGAAGTCCACACCATTTTGTATTATTTTTAGGCAAATGATGATGGAAGCAAGCTTCGAAAAAGTTGAGTGAGCTGTGTCGCATCGTGCATTTTTAAATTATAGCAGGTGATGAGACTTGTATGTAAGAATATGACCCTGAGGGAGACTAAGGTTCAAAGGACCCAATGGAAAACAAAGTCGCCACAAATGCACACCAGTCAAAACCACATGTTAAGGACATGCTGATTGAATTTTTTAACAAAACGGTGATATTATCAGAATTCATTCAGCAAGGTGTCATTATTAATGCACCCTCTACCAATTAGTCTTAAAATTGCCAAGAAAGGCAATGGCCATAAACAAGCCGAAAAATGCTGAAATCATTGGCTCCTTCACCACAAAAATGCGCAGTTTCACACGTTGCTCATTTATTATACTGCAATTTTTGACCAAAAACGTTCCCATTCCGATAAATAGTTGCTCACCACATTCCCTTGATTTCGCCCATTGGACTTGATCATTCCCAAAAGGAAAATGATGTGAACTGACTCAAGAAATCTAGTTAGAAATAACGGGCTGCCATAAAAGCATTCATAAAAGAAGACTTACAAAAACATTTTCATTAGTGCATACACGGATAGGTAAGCGTGTAGCTCAGGAGGAGATTATGTTGAATAATAACAATGTAAACATTTATTATCGAATATAACTTTTTTCAGTATTCGGAGAACAACTTGATCATACCTTATACTAATTTAATACTATAGCACAGAGGTAATACTAATATTGCAGAATTTAGTAGGTTTATTTTCTTTCCATAAACATACTTAAGTTAAAACTGAGCATTTCAACAAATTAAAAGGACGACTAAGTTTCTTTCTAATCCCCGTAGATAGAATCAAGTCTAGGAAGTGTTAGTGTATTACGTCTATAAACTGGTTGTTTTAAGGCCTGTTTATCTGTTAGCAAACGAAAAATTAAATAAAGAACAGTCAGACTAACTTAGCATATGTTCTAAAATAAAGCAGTGTTATTATATCTCCATTCGCATTTGCAATTCTGTCTCAAAAAGCAGGTTTCATTATGGACGTTCAAATAACTTCACGTCAACTTATTATTATTTCCCCTCGATTATAAAAATATATAGGCGTGAGCATCGTTTAATGCCCTAAGTGTGATTACAAGCTTCCTTAATCTCTTTCGGCTAGAATTTTTTTTTTTTTTAAGATTAAACTGGAATAAACCCTTCTGCGTTTTAGCTAATATTGGGCAAACGAATTTTTAATAACAGGGGGTAATCCTTTTAGAATGCTGGTCTTCTTGATTAGACCGGAGTTCGAGCCTGTGACCCCCAAATACGGAGGATGCGGAAAGGTCAGGGAATGACCATCGCATATCCCGGGAGCAATATGGCCTTAGTTGCTAATGCTCCTACAAACCAAATAACAAACGACAACAGAATGCTGGCAATCCTTATAGACGAACCTATGGTGAATAAACAGATAGTAGCAGTAATAACAGAGGTGAAAAAAATGGCACAAAATGATATAGATAGAAAAACATCAGCAGATTCTTACTGATATGTTGTAATTCGAAGAAAGCAACGAAAAGAGGCTTCTTCTTGAACGTCACCAAAATCGGCTTGATTTCTTCCGGAGAGAGCTTACTGAATCAGTTATAAATGTTTAGTTCTTTATATATTTCCAATTCCATTTTCGTTTTTAGAGTACATAAACTTGGCCCTAGCCATGATATATTTTTATCTTAGGAATCAATGCGTGACAAAAAGCTACGCGCAAACGTAACGCAAGCATTTTCTGGTGAGAGGGGGAGGGGAGGAAGAGAGGAAAAAAAGTTGGAGAGATTCGGTCGCATCGGCGGTTTGACGTCATTTTAACAGAATTTATTTAAACAAAAATCTCTCTGCTACCAGGAACGAAGGCTGAGATAATCCTATAAATCTCCTTATCCCGGCTACTTATCCTCGGGCAGTAGTGAGCGAAAACAGGATTTAACTTGGAACGAAGAAGCTTAACGTGAAAGTAAAAAAGAAAAAAAATAACGTCGGGCCTTTCTATTCCGTTAAAATATCGCTCGTAGGAGCTTCAGGTTTACAAGGTTCGCGGTAGAGATGTAGGATTTTGTTTCTTGTACGGCAACTTAGCTTTTCCTTTTAAATTATATTTTCTTTTAAAATAAAAAATTATAAGGTGTCAGGATGACGATGAAACTGCAGCATCAGTTAATAGGGAAGGATTACCTGCATTTGGAATGCGTAGATCAACAAGTGTCTACCAACTCTAGAGATATCTTCTGCATAATTTAGCAATCAAAGCTCAGTCTTATTAAACTCTTAAATAAAATAGATTTCAGGAGCTGTATAATGAATTATACCAAATTCAACCAAAAAGTTTATTTTGCAATCTTTATTAGTTTTATTCACTTTCCCTTATTTATGTCAAAAACATTGTTCCTACTCTGCTCTTAAGGGGGGGGGATAAACTTGCACTGAGGCCGTGAGCAGCCAGTATATATGTCTAGCAAGTGTATGTATTCTTTGATCGATTTCCCATTTTGTGTGATGAAAAATTTGGGCTTCGTCTAGGGAAAAACATGCATATGTAAACTATTTCTAAAATATACACATAAGACAGCTAAAAATAAAACTCCAGTAGAGGATGTGGTACATGTTAATAAGGAGTATGATCGTCCCCACCCGATAGCCCTGTAACATTCGCAACAGGCACTCATGCTGTAAATGAGTGATCAAGGGTCGTTATGGCATTCAATCCCGCTATTCCAGAAGAACAGTTTGTAACAGATTATACTCCAGTCGTACTCAAAAGGATTCAGGTCTAGGAACTTTGGTAGAGACTTCATTCGGAAATATTCTCGCTCATTCTGAACAAAGTTTTTAACGTGATGAGTTTTAACCATTATCTTCATCAGAAGGAACTGGACACTTATTATATCCCTAAAAGTATGACTGGTCACAGTTCTTTCTCAAAAATGGCAGTGACATATGAACGCTGCCTTCTCAGAACAATGCACCATTTTCTCAGCAACATACCGGTATAGTTAGATTGGCGCAAAACTACTGAAGAGAGCTGCTTTAATGTCATTTTTTTGTATAGAACTAGATAAAATAAGGAATCCTATCTCAAAAAATAATTAAATAAATAAAATAAAACATGAAATCAAACTAATTTAAAAAGAAGAGTACGGCATATTCAATACCATACAAATGCAGGACTCAGTACGTCTGATAAATGGGATACGGTTTCCTCCCGTGAGTTATTCCGGGTTTTTTAGTCCGCATAACGTGCGAATCTGTCGGCGAATGCACATCTACAAACATAACAAACTGGCACACAGCATGGCTGAAGATGTCACTGCGCCGGAAAACCAACGATAATATTTGTGAAAACAAAATAAAATACACTAACAAGTTAGCGAATAAACAGAAAAAAAAAATTAAACATGGAAAACTTGAATAAATTGAACCCCGCGTAGCAATCATGGGAATTAGAAACAAACGTGAAAAAGTTCAGTTCTGGGCTACAGCAGGGACCACAAATGAAGTCAAAAGGAGGTACTTCTCTCCAGAACAAGAATTTTTGACATTAGTAATGGAACTCCAATTTATTTCGAATGCATTTCTAATCAGGATCCTTGGATTTGATTTGCTAATAGCACCCGGCCTTGAGACTGACTAAATCAAGATACTGAGGAGGAAATCCACGACTACCGACAACTGGTCTCGAACCCAGTACACTCCACTCAGTACAGCCTTGCGCTGTTGCTAACATGGCTACCGGGCCTCGGAACTCCAATGATTCAAGCAGCAATGTTCACTAGCTTCAAAGATCAAATAAACAGTCGGTGGAAAAACTTTGTGTACGTCAATATCTCAAACCAAGAAGCTAGAAAAATCACGATAATGACAGCAATGAGTTCTTTTCAGCTAGTATTTGGATCGCATCCCATATAAGAAGTTTCATGATCCCTTAACCAGTTTTTGTCTCCAATAATTGCTTATAACCCAATATGTAACGTCAACAACATATATGTAACGTCAGCAGAAAAACAGAAACCTCTGTGTTTCTATGGAAAGAAAAAAGCACCCGGAAGTGACACAGGAATATATTTTGTTAATAACTTAATGGATAAATTTAAAGAAAAATAATAGAAGTTTTATTCTTCACTGTATGAATAGTAGAGTCAATAACTATTAGACACATCACTCAAATTTTGAGTGGCTCATTAGGAGAGAGAGAGAGAGAATATTTTATTACAACAACATTTAATCTTTTATTGCAATTAATAGTAAAAATGAAATAAAACAAAATATCGAAGAAAATAGAAATAAAACGATAAACTATCTAACTGCTAGACTGTCAGGAAGGATTGTAGCTGGTTACAAGGTTAAATAGTGTTGCACTTTCCCTTCAAGGCCAAAAGGCCAGGGGTTTACAGATAAGAGATATTAAATATCAATAAGTAACATAATACACGAAAGAAAAAAAACAACATGACATTAAATGTCATGCTTATTATTATGAAAATATCATAATAAATAAATTAAATAGTTAAATTTTCTATTAGCCAAAAGGCTTTGAGCTGCAGCAGTAATAGCATATAATAAAATTCGTACCAAGTTGACAAAATGGAATAATTAAAATTTTAATAGTAAAAATGAACTAAAACAAATATATCCAGGAAAATATAAATAAAACGATAAAAACACAATTTAAACTTAAAAATATAAAGATAAAGGGAAACCAGTGTGCAAATCCTAATTGTGGTTTGTTATAGAGGAAAATCTTGCAGGAGGCCTGCAATTCGGATATCCGACCATAAAGAAGCAGTTAACTTCTAGCATTCTTCTCACTCTGCACTCATTGAGTGCTACTGGTGTGAGTAGCACGATCGACTCTATCCTCTAAAGGTTAAAATAGTTGGTCGTGCCCGCAGTTACCGTATTCGTTCTTGTCTCAAGGCCTTCCATACTTTTTTACCTCGGGTCTCAATGTAAATCGTAACAGAGGAGGGCACATATACATTCCATTATGCAGTTCATTATCTTACTCAGTGATAACTACTGGCACGGCATCTATGCGACATTAATTGCTCATTTATCTTCACAGCACAACTAACTTTTCCTTCCATCCTCTCCACCACCCTTTCTTTCCTTTCCAATGTTGAATACGACATGTCGATCCACTATGTTGCTCTCACGTTGAGTCACATGGCAGAACTGGTGCCTTTTAGAGCTGTTCATAATCTACCCTTTGTGAGTTAACAAAGTGGTACACAGCTACGAAAGCAAAATTTGATTATAAAATAAGTTTTCTATTTATATTCTGGAAGAGCCATACATGCCGTGGGGGAGGAGTTGTTAGTTGTGACCGTAGGGTCAGTTGGCTACAGGCAGGCTCACCACTTGACTTATGCATGTTTCCCTCTTTGATGAATAAAATAGGAAAACAGATGCTATTTTCTCACTTAAATTTTATTATGATGACGAAAGAGTAATTTCTTATCATGCAAATTGCTTTGACTTGCATGAAAAAAATTGTTTAGTCTGTTAACGAATATCCGACACTCTAGTAAACATTTAAACTCAACCCAAATGGCAATATCTCAACCCAAAATGTATGAATGCATTTCACAGATAGTTCGGCACTGCGACAATCTCAGGCTTCTTTGTTAGCCTCACTGGAAGATTATTCATGGCTAGTCTTATTTAATGTATTTTAGTCAAAGAAAAATGTATTTTCCCTCTTTTATACTGTAATATTTCAAAACTTAAATTGACTTCTCGAACTTCAAAGCTGAATATTGCCCATTAGAAAACATTTCCATACAGAATGGATTTTTTTTATATAATAATAACCTCTCATTAGGTTATTATTATCAGCGAATAATGTTTCTTCTCTGGAAAAAACCTCAAGGAAAATTTGGGTCCAAGATTCTCACTTCATTTGTAAAATGTAATTCTTAACTTCAAAGAAGATTTGAAATTTGTTTTCAATGGTTTATATTCTTTTTGCTATTTTACATTTAAAATTCATGAAGCTTTCTTTATGGAATTTACAAAATAATTCGAGCATGATAACAAGTTACATTTGTTTCTTACCCTTTTGAAGAATTAAGGAAAACTCTTTAAGAATGCCTCGTGGAACAAAAGTTCTCGAAAAGTGAGTTATGGATTTAAGAACAAAGCAGTCCGATTTACGTCCGTAATAAGTCTTGTGAACGGACAACGCTTTAAGACATCAATTCAATGTGTAGACACAAAAAGCTTTCCATGCATTAGGCCCCAGCGAAAATGCGTAAAGCTGCTGCCATATCGGAAAATATGTGTATTGACTGACAACCTTCTGATGCCTCTCGAACAACGTGAGTGCACTTTACAAGAACATTGTGGAAAACGTCTGCTATTTTGTAAATCCTTAAAGTGGAAAGACGAGAGCCGATTCCTTTGAGGAAAAGTTGGTTTTTTTTTGCCTTCCATTTCCCTTTTATTCTATCTCGTGTCGAATTTCGTTTGATGTGAATAGTACGGAGCGAGCGACTGAGAGGGGAACAAAATTTTATTTCCAGAAAGTGAAATGAGATGTCAAAAGATTGAATTACGTATTTGCAATTTTATCTTTGTAAGTTAAGTGCAGAATGTTGGAAGCGACAACCTCCACGAATATCGTCAGCCCTAAGAGAAGATATGAAGATTTTGCCTTACCTCTATTAAATTACCTCAGCTTGTCAGTTTCACCTATACAAATTTGCATTGCATTTCGCAGTTGCTCTTCTCTTTTGTGTTTCATCAACGTTGCATTCCTGGCGTAGCATCTCTGCTCGTGCGAATAATTTCATCTTTTTTGCCGCTGTTCACACTAAATTGAATGGACTGAGGCAGCGAATAATTTTAATGGAACAATTCACATAACTCATTCGGATATTTTGATATTGTAAGTCTTCGTTTTATGCATTGAATATTCTCTAAATGTGTTTATGCGGACATTTTATTTCATTTGTTTTTTTACGTTAATGCGAAGCCAAACTAAATTTTGAAATATCAATGAAAGAAAACAGAAGGCCAGATTAACTGGCTCATTTGTCAGAAAACTCAAGTGGAGTGGATGCGGTGGGTATAGATAACAGCAAGCTTTCGCCTGTCTTGTCTATCTTGGCCGCGACCTTTTGTAAATTACATGTAAATGAAACTTTATTACATGTTATCTCGTAGACAGATGTGAAGCTTAATTCCCTGAATTATTAATTCTAATTATATAGCTACTTTACACAGCTGGACACAACGAATGGAGATTATTTAGTAAATTAATTTAGGTAGTTAACGAGTCGTAAGACAGTATACAGTTTACAAATCTTCTGAAACAAGTAGGTCACATTGTTAGGGATAAAGGGTTGGTCACTTGTCTCTCGTTTGGAAAGTCTCAATGCGAATTCCATAAAGATTTGAATCGCGAATCTTCAAATTATGTATCAAGGAATTCTGAAAGGCTTCTTCAGCGGGACTGTAGCTAGCCGATTTCTCCTACAAATCATTCAGATTTTTCAAATAGAAAATCTGCCAGTGAACACATTTGCACACTTTAGCATCTAGTCACGAATGTTGCTACTTAGAAGGAAATGCTCACAATTTTCGAAAGATAACGGAGTATGTCTGAAATGCGTACGCTGTGCCAAGAGAGTGGTGACCGTCATTTTGAATAGTACGTATCCTAGCTAAAAACTCACAACTAAAAGTTACATGGTAGTGATATTTATCTAAAACTTAATCTAATCACTTTATTATAATTAAAGAAAGGTGATGTGTCTATCTACAAGACTATTATAAAGCAGAATACGCACTATTTAACAAAAAACAAATAAATGCTACAATTAGAGTATCATCTCAGAAAGGTGTAATATCGCCACTTGTATTCTAAGGCATTCCAATATTCAAATCGAATAAAACCATAAAATAAAATTAAATTAAAAACCAACGCGACACGCACCTTCAGTAGTGCAAGGGTACAACTTCTCGCCTAAGGAGAAGACCCCACAACCACTGGACCATGAGAGCCATTTATCTAAAAAAATAAAAAGAAAAAAAGACAGGGAACTTACTAGCACCACGTTTTCAAGGGATATCAGAGGTTGTAACCTTCAAAAATGAATCGTATTTTAGTCGTTGAATGCCACCAGTCAAATGTTTTTATTTTAATGCATTTTTGTAACGTTTAATTATTTACTCCACAGTCATGTTTTTTTTTTTTTTTTTGTTTTGTTTGTTTCTACTGGGTTGGTGGGTCGTGTAATTGTGATTCTTTAAATATGTGACTTGAAATGTGCCAGTTGCATGAGCATTTCGTAGATTAATGACGAATAGTTGAGCTTTTGGTAATAAAAATATGTTTCATTCAAATGTTAATGTGTCCATCAAAAAATAAATAAATAAACAAAGTAATCAGATTAATTGTTACTCAATTAATTTTGCTGTTTTCTGATTAATACAGTCATAACTTTGGATGAATTGATTTTTAAACGGACTGCGCATCTCTGAATTATTTACAGTAATCTTTCCGCAAACCCTCTCACACAAGTCATGCCCTGAACTTTGCAGACAAAAGATTACACATATATATATATATATATATATATATATATATAGGCAAAGTAAAATAAAAAGGAATCGCTCCCTATTCTTTAATCCTCGTCGTGGTAGCACAGTGGTTAAAATCACCGTCTTCCCAAACCAGGTGAAATGGCCGCGATTCAAATTGCGTCCGTGAAGAGAAAAAACTTTTATAGGAGGTTTTTTTTTTTTTTCAAAAGTAAGTTAGTCAGTCTCAGGCGTGGACAGGAAATATTTTTCTTTGGAAACTCCAGTCTTTCGTTCAAAAAAACCTGCAAAACCTAGTCCAGTGGGATTCAAGTCCATGACTGCTAAATGCGGTGGCAGATCGACCGCATTTAGCAGTCATGGACTTGAATCCCAGTCTACTCAAAGAGCGTGTGTTACTGCACTCCCGCTCCTGACCACTCGGCTAGGGAGGCTTTGTGCTCCGCATATACTGTCTGTAAACTGCGTGTGTTCTGTGGTCGATTTTCTGTTTGCTGAACGAAAACTCCCCGGAGGGAAAACCATGTTACCGTCGCATGAGACCCAGTAACCCACGTTGTGAAAAAAGGCCCATAAAAATTCCTGTCGTCATCGACGGAACACGAATCCAGATATTTTCCACCCGGTGTGGGGAGGACGGCGATTCTACCAACTGTGCTACCCACTAGGGCATTTTGTTGCAAGCCGTATTCTAATGCATATTATAATTGGGTACATTTTTAGAGTTGATACTATTTAGCGATATAATCTGACAACTCAAAGTTGTCGGGTTATAACACTAAGGAGTTTTACAGATACAAAAGGGAGTATTACAAAGGAAAATGGTTGACTATTTTCACAAAATAAATCAAATATATTAAAAAATATTATAAAGTATTTTTCTACTCTTTTTATGATTATACTAGGTTTGCTATTTCAAAGAGATATTTTGCATATTTCTTTTTGTTAGGGACATTTTCCTAAAGATTAAGTTGCTTCTTATTCGATACAGTATATGAACATGCGTGCCATATCAATTCAGAATATTTTGTGACCCCGAATATCTGTTATTTTCGTTCCTCGATTTCTTAGTTTTTCTCTGATTTTTTTTTTTTTAAATGCCTTAATATATAATCTCTGGCTTCTCTTAAGTGCCCCAACTGTTGACAGTACAAAATATTTTTCTGCACCTGTATTTCCTGTAACCAACTAGATATCAAAAAGACAAGTTCAAGGTTATGGCTGCTTTGTTGCTTTTAATATAAATATTAATAGAGACAAGTGATGCAACGAAGCAAACTTATATAGCACCTGCCAGAAGTGAGGAGGACATTATCCACCTCATCCATCCATAGCCTCTAATAATTTTCCTAATTCTTGAAGGGTGCATTCGGAAACATTTAGTTCCCTTGCTTGGGTCTGGAAAGGTCAGTGTTGAATTGCGGCTGGTTTCTTGAATTTTCTCTATTGGGAGCTGCTTGTTACGTTGTCCATACTTGGTGAATCATTTGTAGAAGTTGTCAACTTAGAAAGAAGCATGGCTCCAAAGTCGTTGATGATTTGTCGATGAGGCTTTGTTTTCAGTCGGTTGTGTGGATATTTTATGGGGAAAACCAAGCTTTCCAGTGAGTCCCAGAACTCTAGGGCAAGAAATTTCTTGACGGTTAATAGCGAGGCTCCAGACTAGAATGCGGAAGCATATGCCAGTTTGGAAAATAATGGAGCTTAGAACGTAATTTATTTATTTATATATAAATTTGATGCAGCAACAATCCAGGATAACCTGGATTGCTGTGTTTCTTGTTGTATCAAATTTTCTAGGCAATATGCATACAATGAGAATTAAAAGAAAGATTTGTGTCAAATGCTACTTCTAGATAGGCATAGATATATGTAAATCAGACAACTGAAAATTTTAATTCCTATAGTTGTTTGCTTGTTTCTGTAGGAATAAGTTATGTGAGCATATCTGTTCGTATTAATAGTGATATTGTGTTCTTTCAGATATCTGATGATACTATACATTTGAACATCGTGGTTAACTTTGAGAATATCATCACTGGCTTTTGAATTACGAAATAGCTTTAACTCATTGGCATAAGCCAGCAGGTTTGAATTTGCTTGCAGGAATAGGTTGTAAAGATACTGATACAGTACGGAAGAGAGCACTTCTTCTCCTTCTTTATATTTAAGTAAATAATTTTATAATTTAAAAAAATAACAGTAATAAACATTGCTGGAGTAATTCGATATACCAGTTTTGTAATTGTGAATAATACTACTAATTAATACAAATATTCATAATATTATTTTAAATATAAATAAGTGACTTTGAGCCCAACCTTAAGCTTAAAATCGCAGTTCGCATTTTTCCTTGAAAAGGAATATAAATGATAAAAATTAAATCAGAATTAACTGAAGTGCTTTTTTTAGTTCTCGCTGCCTGAATTGTATGTATTGAAAATGTTATTTGTCTTAGGTTCTGACGTCGGACGCTGTTTGTTTTTTTTTTTTTTTTTTTTTTTTTTCAATTATAACAGACGTTCACTGTGACAAACACTCAAACACTCTTTCTCCATACCTTCTTTTATACCTAGAGAAAAGGCTCGCTCTGTTTTTTAAAAAAAGTTTATATTCTTTTTTAAAAAAGTCGCAGACCAAAGTAACAGTTAAATACATGCAGGAATTACAAAAGAATGTAAAAGAAACAAGAGAAGTGCGTCATCATCGAACTCTGTATTGACTTTTCAGTTTATTTAATCCACCTAACTTGAAAGTCGAAACTACCATCACTATCGTGTACATTAAATGGTAAATATTCATCGTCCTTTAACTTATTCCTCAACACACTCATGATTTCCGTCAAAAAAATAAATAAATAAATAAATAAAATAAACAATCGGGCACACTTAGTCAATTTTTTACATCTTCTTCTGTTTTATTTTATTTTATTATTATTTTTTTTATTGGAAAGCTGCTGAAGATGTATTCAAAGACTTCATTCACGAACGAATAAAGTCTGTTTATTTCTGAGGTTAATGTTTTCATTTTCTCTTTCTCTAAAGGAACAAAGATATTTTGTCATTCACCAACTGAATCTTCAATTTTCTTTATTTATTTACTTTTTGTTTCTAAAGAAGGCCAGTTCGTAACCCTGATGACTTCGCTTAAGTTTTAAGCACTCAAAGTGCAGTTGTATCGCTCTTCAATATAATTTAAGAGGAGCATTAAGAGCAAATGCATACTTCGGCAGCTCTTTTAAGTTTAACGTAGACATGTTTTCATTTCCGTCATTGGCCGCTGTTTAGGAGAGCAGAGGTGCATGCACAAACTCCCCACTTATCTGGCTTCTTCTATAATTCACGCATTAATTTAGCATTGCTTCAAAGAAAAGTAGTCTGCATGACGATCACAATTTCTTCGTGGAATTCCCCTTTCTGCTACTGATGTATATTGTATAAGATGCCAAAAGTGACATTTTCTAGCTCATTACCCCGTGTGCAATGGCATACTGCCAACTTTGTAAGTTGCTATAATGGCCAGCTTGTTCTTAACAAAGGAAATCATCCCCGCTTTTCTTGTAAAGTGCACGCTTTAAATGGACCGTCTATCATTTACCTTTCTTCTTTAGGGATGGAGCACGCTATTTTTTCCTTATCCCTTCGCTATTCTCATTACATCAGGGTAAATGTGTGCCACACAGTTGAGGGAAATGTCGATAGCTATGGACCATCATAGCATAAATAGAAATGTTCTCCATAGTTAAATGCAAAACAGTCAAACTAAACAAATAAAAACTCCCATTAGATATTCTCTCAACTTATGCATCTGCTGCATATTAATTCTATACAATATATCTGAATTCCTACATTTTATTTGTATTTCGTTCTTTCAATTCTCTGACTCCATCTCAAAGATTTTCCATTATCGTTTCCCATATATATTTAAATACACAAATATAACCGCTTCAGTTTCAAATTTTCATTACAAATAATAAAACATTCTGCAGCACACTTACCTGAAGAAACGGGAATTTAGCCTCAGTAAACTGCAACCATCACTACCAGAATACATCGACTTAGCTCAGGAACAGGGAACCAAATATGAAATTCATTAACGGGCTGCAAATACATAACAATAAGAATTCTATTTATTAAAATGTGCTGGCTGTCCAACAACCATGAAACAACAATGAAACGATAAAAACAAATATGCACTTATTACAGCGTCCATTACGGTGTAGACAATGTGTTGCCAGCAATGTCAAGAATTCTGGCAACAAACGAATGTGAAATAACATTGTATTGTTTTGTTTAGGGAAATTGAATTCGGTTCCAGTCTCCCAACGAAGTTGAGAAACACTTCCCATCGGAACGAGAGGAAGGAACTTCTATGGGCTCTTCTGCCCTGAGGCCTCTCAATCCTCGCGCGAGACCCAGTCGGCTTCTCCATCATAAAAAATATTCAATATGACCGCAAAATAGCTGAAATTTATAGGCAATATACAGAGCGACAATTTAGCGCTGTACTAATTCTAAATATCCAGCCGAAACGAAGTAATACTCGTCTCATCCACTTAAATGGAGGGAATATTCATTGCCACTCAGGCTATTATAATTTTTTTCGGGTCTGCAATTTATGAAAATCAATATCACCCCCAGTTAACTCTAAGATAAGTTAAATTTGGAAAACACGCCAAATTACCAAATATTTTATTTTGGCTACTAGAAATCGCAACCGAATCTTGCAGCATTGTTCAAACCTTCAGAATCATTACGAGGCAAGGTATTTTCTGCAAAGTTCCTATGATTAAGTGGAAAGACAGCTTCGCAAAAACAAAGTTACATTTTCTGGTTGCACCATTTAAATGGGAATCTTCTAATTCGTTGTTCACCAAATTTAATAGATGGCTCGTCGTTTAGCAAGAGAGACAATTATAAATTATGATTCTTTTTTGAAATGTTAAAATAATATTAATCTTTAGCTACACCCTCTCTCTCTCTCTCTCTCTCTCTCTCTCTCTCTCTCTCTCTCTCTCTCAGAATAAAACAGTAGTATCTGTATTTTAAAATATGAAAAATAGATTGAAAAATAGATTACAATTCACTGACTCACTAAAAATATAGACTACAATTGTCTGATTCATCATTCCTAACCGTGAGCCGCTTAATTAATTAACGATGAATGTATAAAATATTAAAGAATCTAATATCATGCGTGCCATTAAAAACAAACAAGAAATGGGATATTTATGATATTTATAAAATGCGATGATAATAATTTTTTGAACGAATCAAGTTCAGGAGGGCTAAATATTTGTATGCCCCACGCTGAAAACATCAAAGGCAAGCATGAAAAGGGGAAAAAATAATTATTGACGTTAATGATGGTCTTGATGAAGATAATGTGCAGGAACAGAGGCGAAAGGCGACGTGTACATCCTTTGAAAAGCTATTAATACAGAAAAATCTGAGTGAATTCAATATCTGTAAAGCATAAATAATATCTGTAAAATAATATTTGATATCAAATGCAGATTTTTGTGAGAAAAGAAACTGTGAAAGAAAGTACATTGAATACAAACTAACAGCCGGTTTTTGCAAGGTTTACTTGATCATTTCTGTGATATGAATGGGAAATCTCCCCTCACAAGCACAATAACTATTCCCAATTCTGTGACAATCGCGAGCCAAAGCACACTCAGGAAAAATGTAAACTGTTGCATTTGTCCTGAAGGGCAAAACTTGCAGGAAAAATGCAACAGTTTCATACCGAATAATAACGTTTACTATTTTGATACAAGTAATTAAATAAATAAATAATCATTTATTACAAATACAGCAAGCCCATCACAGCAGTAGGCTAGGGGAATAAATTCAGTATAAAGGAGACAAGTGTAAAAACAAATACATAGCATATTCTATACATACATTAACAACGAATATGAATTATAATTATCAAAAATATATATTGCAGAACATCACATTTGGCTCTCGGATGCAGTTACTGAGTTGCAGGCAGGCATCTGTTTGTATTTCTCATAATTTGATGGGAAATGAGACTCCTGTTTTTAGTTTGAAAATAATCTACATTTAACACTGGTGAGAGATTCCACTACAATTTTTCATAAAATTAACTTACTTGAAAATTAAAAAAACATCGAATAATAATCACAAAAACAGTAACTTATTTCGTGTAATAGCTTCTGTATATCCTCCGTATATAACTATGGCGATTTCTGCGTCGTCCCACAGTGACAAATTTTAATTTTTAGTATCTAAGCTGTAAATGAAAGTCCTGATAACTATTCTTATCACTCAATATTTTGAAAAGAAGTAGTCTGATCGCATACGCCTAATTCTATTTAGAATCAGATTTTTTTTCATTTTAATTTTAACATTTCAATAATCATTTTAAAATCATTAATTATCGAGGGTACTAGAATTTCTAAAGGTCTTTTTTCTATGCGTATGGCTGTGAAATAATAGATGCACTTAGCTGAAACCTAAAGATCTAATAACTTCCATTCAATCCAAAGGATTCAGTACTGACTGTTTTGGATTTATGTTAAAATGTCTCTCTCTATCATAAAACACTTTGTTTATACGCACCATTCTTCGTGATGCAAGTGTCTTCTGTAGAGATTTAGTGAGGCCCATACTACATTTGTACAAGTATGTGCGCATAACAAAAAAACTTCTTCAAACCAGCAAAATTTTCTTCTCCAGAAACTTCCGAAAATCTTAACCATGATCAAAGAAAAGTTGATGAAACACTTATCGAGTGCACCTTCATTAGTTTTTCTCTAGCGTTCTTGCACCTTTATTCACATTTACCTCACGTTTCCTTTTCCAAACGTCGTTCTGCGTTTACCGCTGACGCGTGCATCTTTCTTTTGCTTGACCCTTCTTTATCCATTTTTAATCGTTTACGATATGCAGCTTTATTGTCTTAATAGCACGTGTCATAATAATGAATAATTCAATCATTTAATAAAAACTAGTGAAAATAAAAATTCTGTACCAGGTACATAATGTGTCCTCCCGCTAGCATATTTAACGCGTTTTACCTTTAAGGATCATCGGCAGGTGATAAAAATATTTTTATTTTCAGATTTTAATATTATTTCATTAATAATAATTACATATCGGTAACTGAAAGTATTGGTCAGTGAATAATTTATTAAGGATAGTTAATCAGACTAATATGCAGATAGTTAATCAGACTAATATTAAGGAAAACAATTAAATATGAAAAATATAAATTGTTAAATAATACAGAAGTATATAAATTGGGGTTTACAAAACTATTTAATCCATTTAGAATTACGACATGTTGTGGGAATTCCAGAAGTTACATGACATGTTGATGGTGGTATCAATTAAATGTAGGATATGAAAGCCAAGCGTACTCAATGGCATAGTGATGGAACCGAATGGGACAAGAACATTTTTCGAGATGCGTTCACAAGTGGTGAGATAATAGGTTGCCACGTAGTGAGCACATTCATTTACCAAATAGCTGATCCATTCCATTTACCAAATAGCTGATCCATTCCATTTACCAAACAGCACATCCATTCTATTTATCATCAAATATCAGTGAAATACTCAGAATCAACTGTTGTAAAAATCGTTGACAAAATAATGTTTTGTGTACAATGGGATAAGAGCTATACGAAGAGCGATCAAAAAAATTATTCTCAGTCCGGATATCATATAGACTAAAGGCGGCACATACGCAAAGAGCAGTTTCTCCCAGGCACTCCACAAAATTTCGGTGGTATTAGTGTCATGGTATGAGCTTGGCTCATACCATGACACTAATGGCTCCACAGTGAATCATCAATGACACCACGAATATGGTAAGAATTGGTAAGATTGTGCACTATTTTAACAAGGCATTTGGCAAAAATAACGTTTCAGATCTTAATTTGCGCAGCTAACGTAGAAAATTTCATGTCTGTGAACCTCAGACAACAGTTGTATTCAGCAAGTAAATAATTTTCTGGCTGATCAACATAAAACAGGCTTCCTGTAATTGCAAGTAGACTTAAGTCTCTCTCTCTCTATTTCATTCGCTCTTCCTATTTTCCTAAAACGAAAGATCGTTTCGCCTTTAAGCACGTGATGTTCTCTCAGATATCGACGATTTCGCGGTTCTGTTTCCAAGCATCTCTACATTCGATCATCATATACAGTTTGTCAAGTGAGGAACAAGGCAGAATTTACTAAAAGGCAGTAAATTCGCAGGAATTCGCATCCCTTCAATCATCTTATACTTCCAGCCGTGGAATTTGCCTCTCCCCTTTGGAATTCATATAACAATCATTTGTAATGCAACAAGACGAATTATCCCATACCTCAAGAAATTACTGAACCAATTTCATTTGTAAATATGTAAAAATATTTGACTAAACTACAGGCACGAAGGTCACTCTTGCGACTGAACAAGTTTATTTTAATTCTTTTGAATTTCTAGAGATCATATTTGTTGTTGTTGCATGATTTTTTAAGGAATATAAACGCCTAAGGCCATATTTCTTTGCATATACTGTCGGAATTCCATGTATTCTGCAGTAGATTTTCTGTTTTTCCGGACGAAAAACCCGAATTTCAAGAAAAAAAAAAAAAAAAAGCTACCCTCGCCTAAGACTGAATAACTCAGCCACGCTGTCAAGAAGGCACATAAAAATTCCTCACGTCATTGACGGACTCGAAATCTTTTCCAGTCGGTGTGGGGAGGAAATCAATTCTACCGATGGCTTCTGGCCACATCGTTATTAAATAGCTTTTCATAACCAGTGTACACTAAGTGGACAGAAATCATGGGATACCTACTATAGGAAGCCTGTAAGCCCACCCTTGGCACGGATAAGGACAGCCACATGGCGAGGCATTGAGTCTACTAGTTCACGAAAGCGTTCCACAGGTATTTCCATCCATGTTTGCTGCACCACTATCCATAATTCCGTCGCATTCTTGGGTGGAGCATCCAAAGCTGGAACGAACCTTTCCACAGCACTCCGAAGTTGCTCCACAGGGTTCATGTCCGGTGAACGGGATTTTACCACCATTCCATGGTGGTAAAATCTGCGGAATGTTCTTTGAACCATGTTCTAGTCACCACGGCTCTGTGGGGAGGCGCACTGTCCTTCTGAAAGAATCCATTGTCCTGTGGGAGCACGATGACCATGAAGGGATGCAGACGGTCTGGAAGGATGGACACATAACCTGGACCAGATGTGGGAAAATACCGTTGGCACCTGAACCTAAATACTATGCCACTACTACTACTACTAACCTGGACCCTTCAGAGATGCGTCTAGACGTACTAGAGGTCCCACTGTCTGAACAGTTCCTTGTTGACATGACGGTGCATAGCTTCGTGCGGTTTCCGCCAGATACGCACTCTCTCGTCCCCTGGAAATGGAACACATCGGACCACGAGACCCGACTCCAATCATCCAAGGTCCAGTACCGATGTTCTTTCGCCCAGCTGAGGCGTAGGGTCTTGTGTCGTGGTGTTAGCAATGGGAGTGCTTGGGCTTAATTGTTTGGAAACGACAAAATTTATCCCCAAGTCGATCTAAAGTTGCTAAAATCGTTTTAAATTGAAGAGTATTACCAATGAGATGAATCCATTATTCATTAAAAACTCGAAGGTACTCTCGTTTGTTTCGACCAATTTCTAAATCATTTGGTTTCCTCGTCACACAATAAGTGGCCATAGTTTCTTTTGCGCACCACTAGGCCGTCCTTTAGATTTGATAAATTTGTCAAATCACTCAAGGTCACCAACTAAATACTGTAGTTGCTTTAAGCTTGTAACGAATAAGAATTTCACTTCACTGGTGATGTTATTCAATTAAAAAACGACATTAATAACAAATTTTAGTCTAGTCGTAAATAAAAGTGATGATTCCTAGAGAGTGTGAATAAAGCTCTCTCTCTCTCTCTCTCTCTCTCTCTCTCTCTCTCTCTCTCTCTCTCTCATTCTCTCTGTCATTGTCCGCGGAGAGATCAACTTTGTCCCCCGAGAGTAAAAACGCAAAACGTAACGCAGAGTAGCGCGATTTTCTCAAACTGTTTCGATACACGACGTTGAAACGGGCTACCCTTCTTTACTAAATTTCTGAAATCTTACTGTGCATTTCTTCTTACTTCCTTTCAAAGCTGTTTACATTTACTTTTGTTTTATTAAAAACTGAATTACTGCATGTTCTTTTAACCTTTTCTGCAAAATTGGTTCACTTTTGTATGCATTTTGACTGAAATGAAATAAACTTCTTCAACTATTTTTCAGAAATTCATATATAAAAAACCACTATGCTCTCAGTGCTCTCTATTTAAGTTCAAACTGTAAACCACGCATTTTGGTCTTCAAATATCAAAAATAAATACGTTGTGTATGCTCAGTAGTTTTTAATGAGGATGGATACACCAGCCACCTTTTTAAGCATTGCTATCAGAATAAACAATTTCATTGAGACTGCATCCATGTATAATACTGGAATTCCTTTTATTCTATGTAATTTTACAGGGCTAATTGGCTGTCCCTGGAGTGAACTTTTTAAAGTACAAAGAAAGAAAGAAAAACATCATGTGTAATTCGTCACGCGTGCAGAAGAAAACAAATAAAAAAGCTTGTAAAATAAGCATGCAATGTTTCAATCCCTAACTTCTATATCGCATGCACACCTGAGCCCCGGGCAAGGAAAAACTAATTACGAAAGCTTGCAACTTCACTTTTTTACGGAACTTGCTGTTCTTCCTTTGATTTCCTGAAGCCGTTTCAAAGCTCTGATGAATATTTCAAAGTTTCTGCTTTTTAGCGTGAGAGCATTATAAAAAATGGAAGGCAATTAAATACCAAGTATGCGGTAGCTTTAACATGCTCTATACAAAGGTTAATTTATTATAATTCTAACTAAAGTGTATCTATACATAGAATATGTTACACAAATAATTTATATGAATGAAGAGAAACATCTCTTGAAGACTTGTCAACAATGATACCAAAAGTCAGTGGAATGTTTTCCAGTCAAAACACGCTGGCTAGTTTATAAAAGAAATAAAACTGTATGCTTGGACAGTTTTGAAATAAGCTAATGAGAAAGGTTTCCATTTTAAAAGTTAATGCGAGTTTAATGTGTTTTGTTGTGTTCTAAATTTGCCAGTTTTCTCGGTTTGCAGATGTTAACATCTGGGAATTAATTGCATATAATTAAACCAAATCTAGCTGATAGGTCAAATTTTCTTCTATGAACTTGAGCCAACAATCAAATAAAGAATTCTGGATCTATATTGTTTTGCGTATTTATATGGGGTGGTTTTACTATAGGACAGTGAAGTACCATATCTTATGGAATAAAATCAGTTGTTTGAGTGCCTTAAAAAAAAAAAAACTGGTGATTATACCTCAATATTTCACTGACATTCAGTGAAATATTCATACTAACTTATGTCGTTGTATTCGGGTGCTTTTGTTATTTACTTCCTGATAAAATTGTAATATACAATTGCATCGACGAAATATCCTACACAAAGGAATGGATGCCATTAAATAATATTATTACATTCCAATTTAGTCGGGTTATTCGAGCTAGCGCTAGAGGTGACCAGAAAATAGCAAGTTATTGATTATTCTTCTGATTAAAAACTTTTTTTGTGAAAAGTTTCGCACGGGATACACTAGTTTAGTTTACTACAGTATTTCGTAGTATTATATAGAAGACTGTGTTGCAACAAAATCCTGAAGCAGTACAGTTTAGGGAAAAAAAACAGGATCATAAAAAGGAAAAAAAACAGGATCATAATACAGGGAAAAAAACAGGATCATAATACAGGGAAAAAAATCCCATAATGTAGAAAAAAGTTTAATACAGTTTAAATAAAATCGAATCGAGCAACACAGATAACCAAATAATGGAGATAACATACAAAATGTATAAGAGAAAAACGTAATTAAGACGAGTTCTTAAGAGAAATTATGAAATCTTCATATTTGCGTATTTATCATTCAAAGGTAAGGCAAATCCATCCTACCATGGAATATTGTTCCCACACATCTGGGGCGGTGCCCCCAAAACCTCTCTCAGTCTTCTAGATTCCATTCAGAAGAGGGCAGTCAGGTTAATTAATGACTTCTCTCTAACAGAGTTTCTTCACTCGCTGTCTCATAGACGTACTGTTTCTGCTGCATGCCTCTTCTACAGATACTTCCATGGGCACTGCTCTTCTGAAATGGCTTCTATAATTCCCACTCTCTCTTTCAAAACAGTCCTAACACGTGCTGCCGTCAGCCAACATCCATTTACTGTCCAGCTTCAAATTCACAGAAACAACTTTTCAGCTTCCTCTTTTATTCATTCAACTGCCGTTTTCTGGAACAACCTTCCTTCATACGTATTTCCTGAAGATTACGGTCTAGAGAAGTTCAAGTCCAATGTCAACAAATATCTTCTTTCGTCTTCTCAACCTCCAACCCATGCACAGTACTGAGTACTATAGGTTCTAATACCTCTTGAGTTTGGGGGTTTTCATAAAAAAAATAAAAATAAATGGCAAATATCAAAATCCAAATAAGTGACGCATTCTATCTATACCAATTAACAGAATTAACAGAAATTATACCTAATTTTAGACACAGCGTATCTTTCAGAGTGTAGGTCCAGAATCAATCCAGACTTCACTATTTGTAGAATTTCAGGCACGAGAGAAATCCTAAGAACGATACAGAAATTACTCAAGCGGTTCGATCAGTGCGCAGAAAAAAAATCAGTGGGTTTAGTTTTCAAATTTAAAAAAAAGAAAAACGTTGATTTACCTTCAAATGGTTTGACAGTAATATATGGCGGTCAATATTGCATCTCCTCTTTACTAGAGCCGAGAGCAAATTACAACGTATCTGTAATATTGACGTGTCACGGTACAGAGGCGGGGACTTTAACTTGCGTGGAAGATAATAAATTATTCTCCTCTTTCAAGTTCCGGGATGTCACGTTCCGATAAGAAAACCTGTGTCTTGTAGTCTACACCCTAATATAGATTGATCCGCTTCAAACTAGTAGATACGAATATTAATCATGAAAACTAAGGGGTAATTTGTCAAAACACTAAAGGTGCATTGCTCCTATTTCACAATTTTAAAATTTCCAATCTTAAGAAAGTCTTCGTTTGCTGATTGCGTCTTGCTTCCAATGAGACTTTTTTACTTTCTTTCGTTGTAATGATGATGAATAGTGGGGACGTCTACGAAACCATATCGATTTCAGTTTAACTGAGAGATGGATCCACAAAATTCTCGCGATCATCTTAAAAGACACACATTTCCTGCATACCCCGATTATTCATACTTCTCATTTAAATAATCAAGAGTTATTATAAGAGGAATTATGTATAAAAATGCATAAAACAAATCAACTAGAAATAAATTGGGAAAAGTAGAAGGAAATTAGCAGTTCTAGAAACCAATTAAATGTTTACTTAAATAAAACCAGTTTGATATAAAATTTCTGAATATAATTTGTATATTATGTAACACCTGTAAATTTAAAAACGTCATCTGTATTAATTTCCAAAAGTTGTTTTCTTTATGTGTCACAAGGGAAATTTAAGAAAAGTAGATCGCAGAATCTCAACGTTCTGCCAGAGCGACTGGTTATTGAACTACAAGCAGAAAATAAAGTTCAGAGGTTAATTTAATTCGTAAACTTTGTTCTAGGTGATAACTTTTCTCAATTATAGCAGTTCCTTTAGAAAACTCGACTTTTCTAAAGAATCAAATTGGAGAGGAACACTAAATATCCACAATTCGATTTGATCATGTATATCAAGAAAGGACTGCACCACGTAAAACTAGTTTACCCATCACGCCACATTACACTAACTCTATATTAAAGCAAAAAATAAAATAAAATAAAAATACTGCCACACCGTAATTGCGAAAGAGCCCAACAAAAATAAATAAATAATTCAATTACATACTTTTAAAATAAAAATTTAATTCTGCTTATTGCTTTACTCTACATTCCTGTGTGCTCTGGCCTTGTGTCGCATCGATAAGGCTATGTGTAACAATTTCTACATGAACTATTGCAATAAACATCTAATGGCATTAATGAGATTCCTCATCAAGACCTTTTGAACGATATGTAGATATAAAACTAGAAGGCAAGGTTGTGGACAAATATCAGTGATCACTTAGTAAAGATATCGCGAACTTTCAAAGGGGAGTGACTTTTTTTTTTTTTTTTTTTTAGTTAGTTGTTGGCGCATCGGCTTCTGTGGCCATAATGCACCTCCCAAGGGTTTTGCATACTTTGATCCAAGACCGAGGCGGGATTCGAAACCGCGACCTTTGGGTTGCCAGGCAGGCACTTTACCCACCAGGCCAGCCCGGTCGGCGGGGAGTGACTGTGGGAGCTCTTGCATCGGGTGCTTCCATATCGTAAACGGCACCTCTTGTCGGTTGCTTACAGCCCACTGCGGTTAACATGTGCAAAGAATAATGTCGAACGTGTCAAACCACCTCCTGCCGACAGAACTCTAATAAAAGATTACGCAAGGTTGATATTCTTGGTGAACTAAGGGTGAAGTGCGTTAGTGTGTGTGTGTGTGTGTGTGTGTGTGTGTGTGTGTGTGTGTGTGTGTGTGTGTGTGTGTGTGTGTGTGTGTTTAGGGTCAAGCGGCACCAGGGGTTCCCCCATCTCCGCGTAGTTTACATTGTAGTGTGTTACAGTACGCTGTAAATGCCAGAGATTTAAAAGGTGTGGGTCTTGGATCGTTTAGTGTCATGTACCGTTGTTCTTCTGGTCGTTTGGCCGCTAAACCCCAATTGGGGCCCAACGTTGCCCCACTAATGCCCCGTGAAGGCAGACCAGGAACACAGCAGCTTATATGCACTCTGGCAGGTCCTGCCACCTAATTTCCTGAGATTTCGGTGGCTAGGACCTTAAAAAAAACAAAACAGGGGCACTTAAGTTTAGAAAAGCCAGGAGAGGTTAATGTGGTTCAGTTTTCAGTTTATAAATCGTTAATTTTGATTAGTTATGTGGGGTTTACGCTGGCGTATTAGTCAGAGTAGGGGGAAGAGACTGAAGACTGGGGAGAAAGACAGAAGTATGGGGTCGATAGCGAAGGCAACCCCAGGTTGTCAGTAAGGCATGCCCATGCCTCAACAGGCGAAATATATGGGGTGGTAGGGGAGGGAGGAAACAGGAAGACCATCTCCTCCTCCCCCTGCCAGGGATAGGAAAAAAGGTACCAGGCAAGGGAGCTGGTAGAGATCGCCATTTGGCTACATGGCAGTGAGGCTCATCAGTCGTAGTGTAGTCATAAGTCCGGTAGTAGAGTCACTCGTGGGATAGTGTCCCGTCCAAGTTGAATGTCTTTGTTTTTGGTTCTCTATCTTCATTCAATATATTTGTCAGTTTCACTTAGGTCTCATATTTGTTGGTACATAGGCAGGGTTTCTTGGTAGACAGCTAGTAGCTTCCACATAATTTTCATTCCGGGGTGTGTCCTAAAGGATGTTTTGATTTGTTATCTGGCTGGTCGTCTTTCACTCCTGGTGTATTGCATATAGTGTTCTCCTTCTTGAGCGAAGTTGATCAGGGCTCTGTATTCCTTTCCTCCTCTGAATCCAGTAGGTGAAACTCTTGCCCTCTGGGGAGGTATCTTATACTCGTGATTAGAATGCACCTGAGATCCTCGTATTGCGGACAGTCGTACATGAGGTGTTCCCAGGTTTCGATCTCTCCACATGTACAGCATGGGTCCTCTACAAGGGCGAAGTCCATTAACTTTGCGTTAAAGGGGCCGTGTCCAGTTAGCAAGTATGTTGTTTGCAACCCCGGAAAAAATCAATTAGGCGATTTTGGATAGATTTTTTCAAGTTGCGGTAAGAACTTGTGGGTGATTGTTCCTTTGGTTGTTTCTGCCCACCTGTCCTGCCACACCTGCAGCAGGTGAGACTGAAGCCGGATCTTTTCTGCCTTATGGTTGTTTGTTGGGTCTATTGTAAATTCCAAGAAAGTGGTGGTTATTCCCTTAGATAAGTAGTAGAAGAGTCCTGTTCTTGCGATTTCAAGATCAAGTGGAAGTACTGCTGTTATCACCTGAAGCGCTGGGTTACTCACCGTTCTGCAGGCGCGGGTGGTAGTGAGGAGGATGGTGCATTGAATTGCATACAGGGTTCTCTTATTTACGACCAAGGCAGTTTTGTCATACCAGATTGCTGAAGCGTATGTACTTATTGGGAGGAAGGTTGTCTTGTAGTATAAGTCTAGGGTACGCTTTTTGAGACCCCAGTCTTGCCTTGTGACCCTAGCTACCATGGCAGAGTAGTTTCTGATCTTTTGTCTTAGGAATTTGAGATGTGGTTGGAAGGATACGTTATTGTCTAGTATGACACCCAGGTGTTTTAGTTGACTAGTAAACTTGATAGTTGTCCCATCAATCTTAATCTGGGGTGGTCGTCTCAGTTGCAGGGTTCCTTTGAGCAGCGCCGACAATGTCTTTGTCGGTGAAATTGTTAAGAAATTCTTCTTGGCCCACTGTTGGAGTATCTGCAGGGCCTGATTAGCTAGGATTTCCAATTTGGCTCTGGAGTTTGCTTGTACTGTCAAAATCAGGTCATCTGCGAAGGCCTGCACTCCCACTGCGCCTAGGTCCATTCTCAAGAACTCATCAAATACCAAGTTCCAGAGGAGTGGGCCCAATATCCCTGTGGACATCCTCTGTGTACTGTTCTATCGATCTTTTTGCATGGAGTGTTTATCTCAATTTTTCTTTGTGAGAGATAGGTTTCTATGACTTTATAGAGGTTGATGGGTACTTTAGCTTTCCTGAGTCTGCCCAAGACGCTCGGCCACCAGAGTGAGTCGAACGCCCCGGCAAAATCAATCGATATTACGAGGAAATATTTGTTGTCACATTCTTTGACCTTGTTCTGTTGTGGAGGATCCCGGTTTAAATCCAAACTGATTCCCAGCTAGGAGGCCAGCTGCTTCGTAGTTGAGGATTCGTTTGTGCAGTAGCCTTTCAAATAATTTGCTAACTACAGAAAGAAGTGCGATGGGCCTGTAGGATTTCGGGCACTCTGATTTCTTAGTCGGACTCTTGATAAGTTTGATGTTGGCCGTTTTCCATTTTTTTTGGGAATTCCCTACCTCTAGGCATCTGTTGAACAGGGTCAATAGAAGTTGTGGTGTATATTCTATTACTTTTTTAAGTATTTCGGGTACTATAATGTCTAGGCCGGGACATTTTCTCTTTCTTATCCGGGCGGCAGCAGTACTGAGCTCCTCCATGGTGAAGGGGGAGGCTCCATGATTTGTGTATTGTAGTTCTTTGTAGGAACTTAGCAGCAGGTCAGTGTGCGTCAGTTGACATTGCAACACAATATGGAGAATTAAAAAATATCCCAAATGACGATGCTCCACACACTTAGAAGTATGGAGTTTCATAGCAGACGGCCCAAGAGACAACCTCTCCTCACCGCTGATCATCGTCGATGGCGAATGCTATGGTGTCAAAAGCACGCTAGTTGGACATTAAAAGACTGTAAATGAGTGTGCTGGTCGGATAAGTACAAATATCTGGTGTAACATGCTGACGGACGCCTTCATGTGTGGCGCTATCAACACGAGTCCCTGGATCCATCATGCATAGTAGCCATTACCCAGGTAAGTGTCGGTGGTTACTAAATATGGGCATGTTTTGCTGGCAAGAAGTAGAACCCCTGGTGCATACGAACTAATGTTTCACTGCTAAGTTGTGAGGCAGCTCTCAGGAGACCATATGCACCCTTCCACGTTGCATTTTTTCTCGGAGAGAAAAAATGCAACATTGCACGGTGCACATGGTCCAAGACGATAATGCGCCGTGTCTCCGGGTTGATGTTCCTCGAAAAACAGCCCGCGTCACCGCGCTGTTGTTCAAGGAACGTAGGGACAATATTGCCTATCTTGATTTGCCTCTAAATTCGCCTGATCTCAACTCATTAAACACCAATGGGATGTTTTGTTACGGGAAGTAAGAAGTATGGACACGCAACCGTCATATCTTTCTTACTCACCGTCATATCTTACTCTATCTTACTATTTTATCATACTATTACCCATGTGAAACCCCTAGCACGGTTGCAGATCCCTACGGACGTCTTCAGACATCTAGTGGAGTCAATGCCTAGGCAAATAGCGGCTTTTGGACCAACGGTGGCCCAACACCTAATTTGGTAGGTGGTCATAATTCAGCGATCACTGAGATTATATACACAAAGATGTATAACAGAAAAAGATGTACAAGTATATTCAACGATGTATAATAGATTTTTGTCTCCATTTTATAATAATCCCTTATAGCTGAGGTTAGTGTATAGATTAATTTCAACCTAACGAACTAATTTTTTTTAGAATGAGTTCTAAAACCAGAAAAGCCAAAGCAGTGAGTGAACGTGTTCCAAAATCGGTTTTAAATAACCGATTAAAAATGAAAGTATAGGAACATCACGGTTAGTAGAGTGGTAGTTTTCTTTCCACGCGGAGTGGAAAAGGCCTAATATCTTCGTGGAAAAGACCTTTTCCACGGCTTTTTGTACAACGTAGTTGAATTGGCGTAGGATTACACGGATTTCTATCCAGCAAAACAGACAAATCGACCATAGATTCATAGACACAATATACAGACGCTTAACATCCTTAGTTACTTTTTCGCAAATGTGACAGGATAACCTGTTCACAGATTTAAAAAAAAAAAAAAAAAAATGTAGGACGAATCAAAATGAATTTAGTGAAAGCGATTTAACTTACTTGACTACCCCGGACGGAAGCATTAAAAGTTTTGCTTTTCGTTTTTTTTGGATTACTTACTTATTACCATATAAGCGGTGCCTTACCGTTAGCAGCATGCACGCCACAATTTCAAAATCGTTACGTGCAAACATGGATGTTTATGTTGTTTAATGAGTCTTGTTAAACCGTCATTTTGGGCAAAGAAATTCATAACTCAGTGCGTGCTGTTTACTAATCACGGAATAGAAGCAAACCGCTTTCGTTATCACAGTCCTCCACTGCAAGTTGTGTAAAGGAGGCCATTACTTACACTTGCTGAGTGTTGCTGAAATGTACAGTCAATCTGTAAATTAATATTTACAGATTAACTAATTTTTTTTAATTTGACATTTAAATGTTGCATTATATTTTTGGCCCATCGACTACCAACAAACCGTTCAAGAGCTGAAAACAAGAAAGACAACAAAACTAAACATCGAACATCTTTTTTTATTCATTGTTCTGAATTAAAATTAAGGGCATCTACATCTCTCAATTTCGGGCTAGGACCAGCGAAGCTCATAATATCCTCTTCTGGACTCATCAAACGGAAACTGACCCAATCGAACAAAAGCTGTTAGACAGACACATATGATTAATAAAAGGAGTGGGGTGCTAACCTTTTGTGCATAAGGCAGTGCTTTAGCGTACTAGTATAATGCAGAAGGTTCTTAAAAGAGTTTCTTAGGAAGCTTTTAAACCTATGTACAAAAAATAATTCCGTATACAACAGAAGGTTGTTGGATATTACACAGCTGAACCACGTATTCCAGAATTTCTGCTCATGTTACCCACAAAAACTGCCCCCGAACATTTCAGTGGTCAAGAGCCAACACTCCAGATTTAATAAATATTGCTAATAATTTCCTGATAGACTACTCAAACAAGTAGCAGGAAGAGAAATCTATAATGATTTAAAAAAAGATTTTTTATTTATCGCATGAAAAATTACGTTACCTTGCCTAAAGATGAAATATAGACATGGTGGACAATTTCAAAAACATCAATTGTTGGTTTGCATCACGGAAGAAAACTTCTCATGATATCTGAACACATAAATTTTCTAATTCTGAACAAATCTTTTAAAAGAAATCTCATCTCTATTATTAACAGTATACTTCATAACTTTGATTTTAAATTAAGAAAGATGCACACACTCAATAAATTTAAATTCTGCTGTTTGTCCCTTCTTATTCTGTCGCTTGTTGTTTAAAGTCGTTATCTGCTTAAGTTCTCTAATTTTGTCTTTGTCTTTTTACTAGAATTCAAGATTGTATTGAATTATTAACTTTTGCGAATTGTTAATTTTTGGCTAGTCATTTTTGTCAAGTAACATTCTTCGACTTGCTTATTGACATTCCAGTAGCCAGATGAGTTTCTCAAAAGCTTTTCTGAAAAAAAATTTCAATTGAGATAATTGGTAACTACGCTAGGAAAACTGCAACAATAATGGTAAGGTACGCGACAGTTTTCCGCGGATATTACTACAAGTGCATTATGTGCTTATTATTTTCACCATATCCGTCCACGTCTCTCTGGGACTATTCGTTTGCATGTAACAACTTGACGCCCAGTGAACGAATCTTCATTAATTTTGTATTTGGGAAACTCCAAATTCATTAAAATCTAAGTAGAAATCGGGAAATTTTATTATTGTTTTTGTCCGCGTCTTCATCTAATAATTCGACTCCCAGTGGATAGATATTATCATGAAATTTTATATTTGGTCTTTATTAAAAGATTTGTTGAACATTCCCAATTTTCATTAATTTTAGTCAGATAGAAATCCCGCAGTTATTACTATTATTTTTATTTATTTATTTTTTTTCATACATATCACACAGGCTATCTATATATCGTATATTGGAGCTGAAGAAATGGATATTATTTTTGTTGCCATGCGCTAATTGGAGAAATGAGTGGACAATGCGACGGAATGAGTGGACAAAATTTTCTTGGTCGCGCATTTTTACGACGAGATTTTAAATTGAAGGGAATATTGCAATTGTCTTAGTGGTCACAACATAAGTTCTAAACCAGGAGTTGCTTACTTAAGTTTTCTGAATCGCCATAGCCCGGATCATAGCAGTGACTTATCTTTTAAATAAACGGTAAGCGACCCTTTGGTGATGCCATTTGTTCGAAAGTAATGGTAGGAAAATCTTCAGCGCTGTTGTGAGTATTATGATCACTACAGTTTACAATCTGCTTGCCAAAAAAAAAAAAAAAAAACAACACAATAACTGGGCAACACAGCTCTTGATATATTAAATATCACGAATCATAACATATTTTATGCTATAGAGTGTTAAAAAGCACGGGGCTCTTTTGATACTTAAATTGCATTTAATTTAATTATATGTAACCACCTTAAATAACTATTACTAACTTAAACAGACTTCTAGCAATGCCTCATATACACATTTTGCAAAGTGGATGAATGATAACTGCTTTGTATACAGCAATTTTGAAATAAACAATTTTTCTTTGGCTTTCTAACATAAACGCCTCAGTGAAATTTAGAGTACAGATCTGCTGACAAAACTCTGAGTTTCCAGAGTAAAAGGAATATGTCGACTGTAAACAATACAGATGGTTTAGTATAGACACGAAGTTATAGGAATTCTCATGCATTTTCCTTATGATACAAGTTATACGTGACCAGAGTATGAACAGCCAGCGATACGTCCTGAAAGACAAACAGGAACGTAGTAGCATAGAATGGTAAAGAAAAGAAAGAGCAAGATCGTATTACAAATAAGCTCTCTAGGTTGGTTGCGAACGTGATACAGATTCTAAACACCTTGTCAACTGCCATTCCTAGACCAAACTAATAACTTTCTTTTAACTAGTCTTTAAGGTGTCATCTCAGAAGATGGATAAGGACACGATGTCACGATCATGGAAAGAATTTTGTAATGCAACTTTCATTTCGAAATTTAAATTAAGAAATTGTCTGAAAAGTGCAGTTAAAGATACGAAGATATTTGTAAAATTTAGATTTTTAAGGGTTAAGGAATGTATAATAAGAAAAAAATGGCAGTCATAGTTCGCGAAGAACTCAGACAAAAAAATAATAATAATAATAAAGTATATGATGAAAAGCAATTCAGAAACAGTTAACAACCTACGAAAAACTTAAGTATTGAAGAAAGCAACCTATTATTTATAAAATACGTATTAGCTTGTTTTTTGTTTGTTGCTAGGCGCATCAGCGACTTAGATATTATACCATATTGTAATATGTGAAATATGTTAGTACAATTTGTTATAATTGTGTAATATATTAGTACAAGTGTTATTCATGGATGGTTTTTTAACCTGCACAACACGCAAATGCGTGTTGTGCGGGTTAAAAACCGCAATAATTCATGGGAGGAACCGGCCTCCCTCCACCTGAGAGACCCCACTACAATTTCAGTATCACCATTCTCGAACCCAAACCTCTCCAAACGCGTGGCAAGTTGCGAAACCACCTATACCTTCACAGAAGACTATATATAAGCATGCAATATCTTACGATATGAATAACTAGAGAAAAACATACTTTGTTGTTTTGCTTTAATAAACAATATTATTAGTATAATTATTATCCCCAGAACAAACGATGAAATTAGAAAACTCATATCGTTCTTAACCATTTAGCGTCAACAGTAAATGTGCTTTACAAACCATAAATTTTATTGCATCAGCTTTCGAACATTTCTCCAAAATGGAAGTTTAATTTGAAGCCGTTTCTCCATTTGACTCCATTAGACTATTAGAACTTATCGCTCTGCTTGTTACATGAGTGCCATCACGGCACACTTCTCCAAATAACCATAATGTAAGATGAAATGATTCATCTTAACGTCACATCTAATGTTATGCTGGCATGAAAGCGTTATAATCAATTTATGCTACCGAAATTCTCAAAAGTGAAGAAAATAATTACATATATGAAAAAAAGGCAAAAAATAGATTAATGTTTATTTCATTATTCACCAACGATTATTTTAAAAGAACTACAAAATGGTGTAATCCTGATGTACGTATAATTCAGTCCTTCAATGTTCAGTAAATGTTTTTTAAAGCTGGCAATAGGCGCTCACGCTTCGCCAGGAGGCCTGCTCCGCGACTGGCAGACATGAAGTAAACCTGAATCCTCCGAGAGTCAACACAGGTGCAGTTTTACATATAAGAATTAATAGCCTCCAAGCGTGCGATCATAACTGTAAGTGTTTTGTGTCTGGTGAAGTGTGTATTCAAGGATCAATTTGCATGTTTTGTGGGATGAAAAATCAGAATAATTCCCGGTAAATAACTCTACTTGAAATCAGCTAATTGTAATCTCTAAAGAAGAAGCTTTTACAAATTCCTCCAGTCGTCGACGGAAATTAAACCAGACGCTTTCAAATGGGGAAGGGGGAAAGTGGCCATATATGGTGCCGACTAGGCTGCTACTGAGGTACAGGTGCAGATAATAAAGGTGGCTAAGCTGATCCAGTGTACAAAAAGGTTAGGGCTGGTTCTCGGCGAAGCCTTCTGGCAGGAAATTGGGTTACCAGTACACGGCTTCCGGAAAGACGAACCATTTATTGTTAAATAGATCGAAAGATTTCACCAGAAAATATCCATTAGATTATTTCAGTACTCCATAAAAATATCATCACATTTCTTAACAATAATAACATATTCATATATATACAGATAATAATAGATTCACCTAGGCTGCAGGAAATTTTATACAAAAGCTATGGGCCAGCCTAAGAGACGATCACAACTGCCCTCCTTATAGATAACGAGAAGCTCAAGGCAGTAAATTAAGAGCTAAAGTCAAGGACGACAATACTTGATAAAGTTCTGGACACGTTTTCTAGGCTTCCTCTACCGCAGGAAGAAAACGTGGAACTGGAGAAAGATCCTGGTTCCAGCCCAGCCCCTTCAATTTTAGTATATGATGTGCCAAAGGATGTGGAAAAGGAGAAATTTTTTGAGGACTTGTTTTATAAGAACTTTAAGGATTTTGGTTTTACTGAATTGGAAGTTAAAGAGGGTGTATTATTTAGATTTTGTACTGGATCTAAAGCCAGGTATAATAATTGGGTTATAAGTATGAATCCAAAATTATACAGGTGTATCTTAGCCTGTGATAGGTTATACATTGGGTTTGCTTCTTTTAAATTCAGAAAGTTTGTAATAATATCCAAATGCTTTAAATGTTTGGGATTCGGACATTCAGCTGGTAACTGTACACATAGGACTGTGTCTTGTGGGCATTGTGCCCAGGGGGGGGGGCATAAATATAGTGATTGTCAAGATAAGGATGGTACTCCAAAATGTGTTAATTGTAAAAGGAAGGGAAGGATTCATGATCATTCTATAAGAGATGTTAATTGCCCTGAATATATCAGGGCATTGGAAATTGCAAGTATGCGAATTAATTATGATGAATAATGCTAGTACGTATGATCATAGAGTAAATTATTTAAGAATTGTTCAATTGAATGGGCAAAAATCAAGAAATGTCATGGATGAAATTAAAGTTGGTATGATTGAAGGAGGTTATGATATTCTGTCTCTCCAAGAACCTTATGTAGGTACATTTGCAAACTCTTGTAAGGTCACTGGATTTCCAATAACTGCTCATGTTATACACACTACTGTAGTTAAACCTAAAACTGCTATTGTAGTTTTTAATAAGAGTTTTAATATCACTGTTATATCTAGTCTTTGCTCTGAACATGCTACTTGTATTCATGTTTCAACTAATGTGATATCATTTTATTTAGTATCTGTATACTGTCCACCTTCATTTAATATTGATATTTCAGTGCAATACTTAGAAAATGTAATGAATTTTGTAGCTTCTAGTAATCTTATTTTAGCAATGGATGCTAATGCAAAATCACATTTGTGGTATAGTGATATGGTTGATTATAGAGGTGTTCAATTAGAGGAATTCATTTTATGTCATAATTTATGTGTTTTGAATGAACCTTTTAAACCATATACTTTTGATAACATTCATGGTGTTTCCAATATTGATATCACCTTAGTAAATAATCAATTAAATAGAAGAGTCAGTTCTTGGGATGTTGTTACAAATATGACTAACAGTGATCACAGAGCTATTGTAATAATTATAAATTTATCTGAAATTAGCAATACAGATATGTCAACAGATGATACTTTGAGATTTAATTATAAAAATATTAAGTGGGATAAATTTAAAGGTGCTGTGTTGGATAGTTTTTCAATTTATACTAGGGAAAATTTAAATTCATTAACTGCTTCTGAATATGCATTTTTTGTTCAATCCTCTATTTTTAATGCTTTAAATTTGGCTGCTAAGAGAAGAAAACAGAGAGGTCATAAAGTACCTTGGTGGTCTTTGGAGCTATCAGTATTAAGGAGGGAAGTGTTTAGAATGAGGAAGCTTTTCAGAGGGTTAGGAGTAGAAGTAATAATGAAGCATTAAGGTATAAAGAAATGTATAAAATTAAGAGGAGAGAATACCATAAGGCAATCTCTGAACACAAATTTAATGCATGGAAAGAATTGGTTTGTACTACTGGAAATAGTGAGCCATGGGGATTGTTGTTTAAGTTAACTAGAAACAAATTGAATGTTAATAATTTAATTAATACTGTGTATTCAAATGATGCTGAGTTTGAATTTTTTGAATGACAATTGTGGGGAAGATAGTGTACAGCAGCGACAAATTAGACAGGGGAATGAACAATACACTGGATCATCTGAGATGGAATTGTTTAATATTGATGAAGTGAAATTTGTATGTTCTAAGGTTGGGGATAATAAAACACCAGGTTTGGACTTGATTGAAAATAATTGTGTTAAAAAGTTTGTTGACTTGTGTCCAGAAATAATGGTTAATATGTATAATAAGTGTTTATTGAAAGGAGTTTTTCCAGGATTTTGGAAAATTGCTCTGTTAAAATTATTACAAAAACCTGGCAAATTGTTGACTGATCCTAGGGGTTATAGACCCATTTCTTTGTTAGCAAATTTGGGTAAAATATTGGAAAGATTGTTGTTGTTAAGGCTAGAGAAATTGTTCAACGAACAAAATCTTCATTTTAAATATCAATATGGTTTTAAGAGAAATAGTTCAACAGAGGATGCAATACACGATTTGATTAATTTTAGCGTAAATTCTGGTGAGAAATATGTGTTAGCATTATTCATAGATTTTGAAGGAGCATTTGATACTGTATGGTATCAAAGTGTGCTTTTTTCATTAAGAGAATTAAATTGTCCCAATTTGTTATACCAAATTATTAAAAGTTATTTAATGGATAGACAGATTATGATAAGATCCCAACATTTAACTTTTAATAGAATTATTGATCGCGGTTGTCCACAAGGATCTGTGTTGGGTCCTATTTTATGGAATCTGGTCTTAAACCAGTGGTTAAGTAGAACAGTCCCTAATTGTTATAAGGTGGCTTATGCTGATGATTTGGTTTTGTGCGTGACAGGAAGATCTAGAGCAGTATTAGAAAGTAGAATGGAGGTTATTGTTCAGGATTTGACTGATTGGGCTACATTAAATAAACTAAAAATTTCATCTTCTAAAACTGTCATAAAACTGTCATGTTATTAAAAGGAAAATTAGACTACAACAGACCACCTCGATTATTAGTAAACAGTAAACAAATTCCTCTTGTTTCCCAGGTAAAATATTTAGGGGTTATCTTGGATGACAAGTTATTATTTTCCCAACATTTGAATTATTTAAGTAGGAAAATAAAAAATTACACTGCTTCTATAGTTAGGGTTACCAGAAAAGATTGGGGATTAGGTAAACGCATTTTGTATCTATATTATAAAGCTATTTTTATTCCGATTGTGTCGTATGCTGCATCAATTTGGTATGTTCGTACTGTCAATGTAAAATTTAAACAAAAACTATTATCAATACAAAGAATAATGTTGTTAACTATTTTGCGTGTTTGTAAGACTGTTTCGACTAATGCTCTACAGGTGATTGCGGGGGTATTGCCTTTGGATTTAACAGTCGTGTATAGAGCTTTTTGTTATTTTATAAGAAAAGGAATACAAATTACATTTCTGGGGATTACTAATGAAGTTTCTTCTGCAGTCAGCAAACAGAAGAAAGAAATTTTGGTGAAATTAATTAAATCATGGCAGGACCGTTGGGATTCCAGTAGTATTGGTAGAGTAGCTTATTTATTTATACCTAGTGTTGAATTTAATTTTAATAACAAATTGCATCGCTGGTTTTATCCAAGTATGGAATGCTCATATTTGATTACGGGGCATGGTTCCTTAAAAAGTAAGTTGCATCAGTTTAGTTTAGTGGAAGATCCTTACTGTGTTTGTGGAAGGTTGGAAACATGGGATCATATCTTATATGAATGCAATTTGTATGATGAATTTAGATTAGACTTATTTAATTTGGTACCTAATTTTATTAGGGGTTCTGAATTAATTTGGCTGTCTAATGAAAGGAATTTTGTAGAATTTCAACGGTTTTGCAGGTTGACATTTAATAAAAGGAGGAGTATACATGTTGTTACTAATACTGACTAAAGACCTGTTTTTTTTTTTTTTACCCCTCCTCTGATAGGCATTCTGTCTTGGAGGCGGGGAGAAAATTTTTTTTTTTTTTTTGGCTCGCCTTGTGGAATGACCATGAGGCGGGATTGTTGCACTCACTAGTAAGATGTATTCTCCTAGTTGGTGCATTTTCTTTTTTTTCTTTTTTTTAAATTTTTTTTTTTTGCTGGCTCTTGGGTGTGTTCACCCCAGGAGCGGGACTGCTGGCACCCACCAGTCTTGCACCCTTACTGGTGGGTGCGGGATTTAGGTGCAATATGCACAGCCAGAGCTAATAGATCCAGGCATAGCTCCTCGTGCCAGGGATGGGCACCAGGTGGTAATTGCCCAATGGATTATCACCTGGTGGCAGAGTAGCCTGTTTGACTTATAACACATTACACACACGTGCACACACACGTACACTAACAGGCCATTATGAGAATATGTTATATGATAAATTGGTGGAGATGGATGTATGTCCGGGTGCCACCCTTCGACAGTTAAATACATACACACATACATACATACCAGAAAATATCCATTAGATTATTTCAGTACTCCATAAAAATATCATCACATTTCTTAACAATAATAACATATTCATATATATACAGATAATAATAGATTCACCTAGGCTGCAGGAAATTTTATACAAAAGCTATGGGCCAGCCTAAGAGACGATCACAACTGCCCTCCTTATAGATAACGAGAAGCTCAAGGCAGTAAATTAAGAGCTAAAGTCAAGGACGACAATACTTGATAAAGTTCTGGACACGTTTTCTAGGCTTCCTCTACCGCAGGAAGAAAACGTGGAACTGGAGAAAGATCCTGGTTCCAGCCCAGCCCCTGTTAAAACCTATGCAAGTGTTGCAAGATCCAACAAATCGATCCCAACCTAGACACATCAACCATATGCAACCAACAAAAGGAGATAACTTGAAACCACAGCACAAAACCTCGGAGGGATGTGAACTCAAGACCAGTAGAGGAATCAAAGATCTAGTACAACAAACCCTGAAGACAGATTTTAAGACTGTGAAAGTCAAAACGCTTAGGCCTATCCGGAACCGTGGAGTCTTACAGGACACGACCTCCAAAGATGATATAGTAGTGACCATCTCAGCAGCCAGAAATCTTCAGAAATATCTTCGACTCCTCCAAAACTAGTTAACTCGTCCATTGCTATTTACGGTATACCGAGAGACCTCACCAATGAAGAAACTTCGGAGGACCTGTTCTTCAAGAACCTTGGCATTGGACACACCATTGGAGAGGTTCGGAGTGAAATCACAGTTAGGTTTAATACCAAAGCTAAACAGCGATCAGTAACGCACCGAGTCATCACATTGCCACCAAACCTATTCAGGAGCCTCATGTCCCTTGACAGGATTTTCCTTGGGTGCAGCTCCCATAAATTTAGGCCCTTCACGGTGACAAAATGTTTCCTTTGGGGTTTGGGCATACTTTAATGCATTGCACCCACACATCACAAAAGTATGGTCACTGTGCTCGAAGCGGTCACGTCCATGCCGAATGCCCGAGCAAGGATGAGTAGCCCAACTGCATTAATTAAAATAACGTGACCATAATCATTCTGTTAGAGATGCAGCCTGCCCGGAATACCAAAAAGCACTAGAATTAGCACGACTTAGGGCCGCGGATGGCTGAAACCTTCCATTTAGAGTTATGCAAATTAATGGACAACGATCACGTGCGGTGGCAGATGAAATCCAAAAAGCAGATGAAGATCACAAGATTGATATTATTGCAAAATCCCGGCTAGCAATACCTATAAAATCACAGGGTACTCTACCCAAGCAAGAATCATGCAGTCAACCAATACAGATCCAAAAACCTGTATAGTTGTTCTAAACGAGAAATTGGATGTCCTTGTAGTTCACATGGGCTCTGCACGAGATTTGCAACCTGCATCCAAATCAGGCACCACTCAATGTCCTTCTACTTAATATCCCTCTACTATCTGCCCTCTGGACAGATCTAAGAATCTCTTAACTATCTTGACTATACATTAGACTTTTTAGGCTCAAAGAACATCCTAATTACGGCTAACTTAATGCGAAGTCTCATTTCTGGCACAGCGCAGTTCCTGCCCTGCTGCTGTAAGATCTTATCCTCACCAGGAACCTAACCATCCAAAATCTTCCGAACCAACTATATACATGTTGCAGTTCAATAGGACAGTCAAATATTGATGTAACCATTACTACCAATGATATCCGAACACGCATACAAAACTGGACAACCATCCTAGACTGGACGCTTAGTGACCACTGGGTTTATATATTTCTACATTACTAATAGCCAACCGACAGCCCCTCTCCATGAGCAACAACCTGGCTTTGTCCGATTTTCCATGAAAGAGTTAGATTGAGCAACATTTCAGGAATCCATTAAACAGGACTTTCCGGAAACAGAGTCCTCCCATCTCACAGTGCTTTCGACTGATGAACTGGCATATACCATCCAAATGCCGTAACCAAGGCATCTTACAGGTCGGCAAGTAAGAAGAGAGTTTGCACTAGACCCTGTGCTTGATGAACAACGGAAGAGCGTGAAAACAATATCAGACCCAGAGCACGAAATCAATATTAGACCCACAGAGACTGGCCAGCTCCTGATGTCACTGGCTGTATAGAGACTTCATAGATAAGAAAAATACATATACCTGGGAAATAGCAAACAGAAAGAAAGAGACCTGGTCCGTCCAACTTTGTAAAAGAATCAGGTAATGCGAATGTATGGGATTACTATACAAGTCAGCACGAGACAAGACTCTCGCAAATGACATCTTCGGAACTATCAAATCCGGTCAACGGGAAACCTCTACCTGGGCTGACTCAATCAACGCCTTAACAAACTCTTTCCTGACGATAACGCCCTGGAAGACCTTCCAGAACACAGTAAAATCAGAAGAGACAATGAAAAATACCAAACGTCAGTGCAAACTGACACATTCACAAAACAGGAACTTGTTCTTAAGAAGATTAAAATCAAAAATGGTCACGACTAGACATGGTGTAATATGCATTCATCACTACATTACATAAAATTAAACATGAGCCCCTGCTCTATTATACAACAAATGTCTCTCTCACTCTTGTTTCCCACAAATCTGGAAGACTGCACTAATCCGTCTCATCGCCAAGCCCAATAAACCAATTACAGAGACGAGATCCTTCAGACCCATAACATTTCTGGCCAACCTGGAAAAAATCCTAGAACGGTTAATAGCTCTGAGCATTACAAATCAATTTCTTTCTCGGAATCGCATCTCGCCTGCACAATATGGATTTACCCCAGGTAGGTCTTGTGAAGAGGCCCTCTCAGACCTGGTCCTGCATCTGGAGATGTCCAATTGCAAGTATGAAATGGCCCTGTTCATTGATTTTGAGGGGGCCTTCGACAACGTGTGGTGGGAAAGTACCCTGGAACGCCTCAGATCGGCAGAATGCTCTCACAATCTCTATTGGCTAATCCGAAGCTACTTTTCAGAGTGATCGATCATTGTAAAATATAAATACCAACAGATTCGAAGGCCTATTTACCAGGGTTGTCCACAGCGGTCAGTTCTGGGACCCCTGGTCTGGAATATGGTGCTTCAAAACTGGCTACACAAATCATTTGAGCATACTAGTCATTGCATTTGCCGATGATTTGACTGTCATCATCACAGGTCATTCAAGATCTGTCCTTGAACTGAGAGAGCAGAAAGTCCTGAATAGCCTAATCTCCTGGATGGCAACCAAGAAAATTCAGATTAATCCCACCAAAACAAAGATGATAATTTTTAAAACGAAACTTGACATAAGAACGCCCCCTAGGTCAAAATTAATTGTGTCCAGCTCTCCCTGGTCGTGCAAGCCAGGGCCTTGGGCGTGATCATAGACCCCAGGCTATCATTCCTACCTCACGTACAACACCTTCTCGAAAAAACCAGGAAGTTTTCAGCCTCCATCATTAGAATTTCAAGAAATGAGTGGGGCCAGTCCAGGCGGGCCCTGCTCTTCTACTATAAAGTGGTATTCCTTCCCATAGTCTCATTTGCGGCCGGAGCTTCAAAATTAATGGTAACCATCAAAATGGAAGAAAAACTCAACTCAATCCAGAGGGCAATGCTACTAGCAACACATCGCATCTGCCGAACGGTCTCCACTGCGGCAATCCAGGTTTTTTCTCCCGTTAGGCCTATATACAATATTTAGCGGATTATGCTTCGGGCTCAAAAAAGGAATACCTACCTCCATTAGGGACATAGTCCTGTCCTATCGCTGAATGATGGTATTAAAACGGAAAAGCTCGATACTTTATGAAGAACTAATAAATGTCTGGCAAACAAGGTGGGACAATTCATCTGTTGGCACTGTAACCAGAATTTTCCTTCTGGATGTCTCCTTTGTGATGTCGAAGAAGGTTAGCTCAAAAATACACCAGCTAGGCCTGTTAAATACTGAGCTCTGTTTCGGTGGAGCAAAAAAAAAAAACTCGCAACACCTTCAAAAAAAAATTTCAGTCACGTGACGAACAAAAAAACTGTTTTATCAGGTTGTATCACTATCATCATCAACCATTTTCAATCCACTGCAGGATGAAGGCCTGTCCAGCAACTTTCCAGTTCCTTCTGTTTTGTGCAATGGCCATCCATTTACTACCCACAAACTCCTGAATTTCATCTATCCATCTCCACCGTTGTCTTCCAGGTTTTCTTCTATCTCCTCTTGGGTACCATTCTGTTATTTTTTTAGTCCATCTGTCATCATGTCTTAGAGCTATGTGTCCTGCCCAAGACCATTTTAATCCTTTAGTTTTTATAACAATGTCCTTTACTTGAGTTTTCTGCCTAATCCATGTGTTTTTCTTCTTATCTAACAGTCTGATTCCCAATATAATTCGTTCCATTCTTCGTTGTGTAATTCTCAGCTTCTCTTCCATTCTTTTGGTGAGTGCCCAAGTTTCACTTTCATAAGTCAAGGTGGGGAGTATACATTGGTTCATTATTTTACGTTTCAGACAAACTGGGATATTGCTCTTCAGTATGTGAATATATTTCCTAAATGCTATCAATCCAAAATTTATTCTTCTCTTGACATCCAGCCATTTATCATTATTACAGGTTATAACTTGTCCCAGATAAGTATATGACTTTACCTTTTCAATTACTGCTCTTTCAATCGTTATGTCCCTTTCTGTAGCATACTTGTTCATCGTTACTTTTGTTTTAGCCATATCCATCTTTAGTCCAAAATCCTTACTGACTCCTTTCTGAGACCAATCTAGTCTTCTGAAAGCTTCCTCCTTATGTCTCCTTGTCGAACTCCTTTCTCGATTTTAAATTTGCTACTGCCTTTGTCTAGTCTAATAAAGGAGGTAGCGTTCTCATATATTTTCTTCAAAATCATAATATATGGGGTATCTATTACTTGTCTTTCGAGTGCCCGAAACATTGCCTTATGCTGTGTGGAGTCAAATGCCTTTTCATAATCCACAAATTATGAAAATTAATGAAATTATGAAAAAAACATAATGGTGTTTTAAATTCATTTGCTTTCTCCATTAGCTGTGATATTACATGAAGTGATCCATAGTTGAGAATCCTGTCCTAAAGCTAGCTTGCTCTCTCGGTTGATTCTCATCAAGTATTCTTTATAATCTGTTAGTAATGACCCTTGTGAACAACTTGTATATGTGGGATAAGAAGTTAAGTGGCCTATAATTTCCAATTTCTGATTTATCTCCTTTCTTATGCAGCAAAACTATGATTGCATTATTCCACTGCTTAGGCATCACACCTTTTCTAATGCACTTTGTGAAGAGCCTTGCCAGTTTTTGTGTTATGTCTCTTCCTCCCAATTTTAACAACTGTACAGTAACTTCATCTTCACCCGGGGATTTTTGATCCTTCATTTTCTTCGACGCATGTTCTACCTCATCAGGAAGAATATCGGGTATGTTGTATGTATTGCTAATTTCCGATCCATCTTCCCCACTGCTGCCATCATTTCCTCGCTCCTTGTATAATTCTCTATAGTAGTCTTCTGCTATTTATAAGTACATTGGCGCCTCCGTAGCCAGGTGGGCAGGAGCAACAGTGCGTAGCAGACGCTTCTTGATCAGACCGGGGTTCGAGCCTGTAACCACCATATACGGAGGATGCGGATGGTCAGGAAATGTCCACCGCATATCCCTGGAGCAAAACCATATAACAATAAGTCCGCCATTGCTATTCTTCAGTTTTAGTATCATTCGTTCGTGTTTCTGTATTACTGCTCATGGCTGCTGATTTAAGTCCTTTGTTTTCCCTTAATGCCTTTTCTACTTTTCTTGTGTTAAATCTTTTTATGTCCTCTCTGAGTCTCTTTCTAATAATTTGGCATAACTCAGTATACTCAATTTTCTCCTTGTCAGTGTTTATCCTGCTCTTTATTTGTCGCCTTAGGTTCATCATAATAAGTGTTTCTTGACTAATTTTTCTTCTTTGGATTTCTTTTCCCCTATAGGTTTCTTGGGCTTTATCGATTTCAGAAAGTTATAATATTTCTCGTATATATCTTGGTCCTGAGCAGTCTATAGAAGCTCAAACTTGTGCTTAAGTTCCAGTACATATTGCTTTAGTTATCTCAAATACCTTGGTATTATTTACTCGAGTCAGTTTTTTCCTTTCCTTTCCTTTCCAACATCTATATCAAGTGTGCATCTTACCATTCTGTGATCACTTTCAACATTTACCTTATTCGAGACGGTAACATGATTCACGATATATCTTCTGTTAGTGAGGATGAAGTCGATTTCATTAGTTGTTAATCCATTTCGACTCTTCCATGTCCACTTTTTTTTTCACCCTTTTCTTGAAAAAATGTGTTCATTACTGACAATCCTTGAGATTCTGCAAATTCCACAAGTCTTTCACCTCTTTCATTTCTTTCACCAATTCCAAAATTTCCTGTAGTTCTCCTTTCTGCGCTGTTTTGTCTTTTTCCATCCTTAACATTGAAGTCCCCCATTATAATAGTGTAGTGGGTTTTCTACTCATCTAGAAGACTCTCAATTTCGGTGTACATTTCTTCAACCTCTTCATCATTATGGCTCGATGTTGGTGCATAAATCATTATAACCTTTATCTTGTACCTCATAGAAATCTTGGGTCTTGACACTCTTGGTGATGTACTCTTGAATTCCAAAATGTTGTTTTTTATATCTTTACGGAACAGAAACCCAACTCTACCTTCGCCCCTTTCACTGTTTCCATTGGTGTAGAGCAGATTTCCACTAGGTAAACTTATAAGTGATTCATTTCTTTTTCTTGTTTCAGCCAAACCGATGACATTCCAATTCACATTTTCTAGTTCCTTTTCCAGCTCTAATATCCTGTCTTCACCGATAAGCGATATTATGTTGTAACAGGTCAAGTTCAGTTTCCGTGCATGGCAGCCTGGTCATACCCAAAGATTCTTAGCACCCTCTGCTTCCACTCTGATCCTCTCGCTGCCGTACGAGGCGGAGTGAAATCCTCTGAGGACTGAGGGCCATTTGTTTCGTCGTACTCTCATATGCTGGAGGGTTTGGTCTTTTCGTCTTCATGCTGACAAGGCGTCTTGAAGAGAACCACTACTCTTCAAGAAGAGAATCAGAACTACACGTTCGTTGCCACCTAAGTGACGTAACAGGGCTTACCATCGAGAAGGTGTGCTTGAGTGGATTTTAGGGAAACAGGCCAATCGGACTTCTCCTAAATCTTCTGTAATAGAAAGATAATGGTGTATCCATCTGTGTGTCTGACAACACACAGAATACTTGTTCCCCTCTAAGCCCCGGTTGTTTCATAAGTAATGTTCATTCTGTAAATCTTATCTCAAAATAAAAAAAAACAAACAAATTCAACCAAAATAAATTTTAATCAATTATTTATTTACCTTTATTCTTTGTGACCTCTTACCAATTTTTAATAAAAATATTTTCGAATCATCCTTTTATAAAATGTGGCTTTGAAAATCTTTTTGCTTCCTCGATTTTGGGAATCTTAATCCGAGCAGTATGAGAGCGCTCGTTGTCCTTATGAAACAAAACTCGCTGTAAATTTTCTAAAGAAGAGCATTTTCGTTGCAATGTAACAATCAAATGTATATGGTTTCTGGCAACAGCCATTAGATGCAATCGTCTCAATTAGATTCAATCCTTCAGAACAGACCGCTGCATATCCCACCAAAATTCAGAGTGTGGTGTGCAATGCAATACAAAAGGTAACTATCTGGCACTCCGCGTACACGAAAGAATCTAGAATGCATTTGCTGTGCAACTCCCCTCCTCCGTCTCCTGTATTGCGAGAAATTGCCCATCTTCTGGTGACAGACATCTGGAAAAGTTAAAAAAGAAACAAGAAAATCGCTGAAATGATCCAATTTAAAAGGTGGTTCATCCAGTGGTGGACTAAGCAAAAATAGGGTCCTAGGCAAGATTCTCATTTCGGGCCCTACCTAGGGTTGCCACCTTTCAGAAATTATAATGGAGGACACCAGTAGCTACCCTTTTTCTGGCCCGGAGGCAAAGAAAATGTTCGGGCCCCTGCTTAATTAATGAAAATTGCAAAAAGAGGAGACAGTCAAAGACGCCGGGCCCCTAAAGGACCCGGACCCGGAGGCAATTGCCTTGCCTGCCTACATGGTAAAAGTGTAAAGTGTGTTTAGGGTCTAACGGCACCAGGGGTTACCCCCATCTCCGTGTAGTCTACATTGTCGCGTGTTACAGAACACTGTAAAGGCCAGAGATTTAAAAGTGTATGGATATTGTTGGATGTAGTGTCGTGTACCGTTGTTCATCTGGCTATTTAGCCGCTGGACCCCTACTGAGGCCCAACGTTGCCCACACTTAGCCCCGTGGAGGCAAGCCAGGTACACCAGTATTTTTAAATAAGTACTCTGGCAGGTCCTGCCACCTAATTTCCTGGGATTTCAGTGGCTAGGACCAAAAAAAAAAAAAAAAAAAAAAAAAAAAAAAAATGGGGGGTGCGCTAGAGGTTGGGTCAGGCCAAGGAGTTTTAAGTTATACAGTGTGGAATTAAGAATTTTGGGTGTAGGGCTAGGATAATTTTGACATGGGATGAACGCTAGTTGGAAAGCTAGAGGGGGGAGGGGAGACTAAAGGCTGGGGGGTGAGAGACAGAAGTATAGGGTCGATAGAGTAGATGACCCCAAAATCAGTGAGGCAGGCCCATGCCACACTAGAAGGAAAGGGGGGGTGGCGGGGAGGAGACAAGGGGACCTTCACCTCCTCCCCGCCAGGACAGGGGAGAAACAGGGCCGCGCAAGGGAGCACGGGTTCAGGATCGCCACGTGGCATTGGCAGCAATGCTGCGTGAAGTCATAGTTGGCAGAGTCCACTCCGAGAAGGTAAGATTCGAGTAGTGCAGTCCTGGGACAGACAGGTCCCGGCCGGGTGGTGAAGTCATTTCAGTAGTGAGCTGCATGAAGATGTATTTGGTAGAGTCAATCAGAGAGGATCAAATCCGAGTAGTGTCAATCCTGGGACAAAGAAGTCCCATCCAGATAGTAGAGTCATTTCAGTGGTGAGTCAACTTGGTGGGAGGCGAAGCCGGAGCGGCAGTCATGGTAGATGAAGGTGATGTTGAGACTACATTGTAAAGGCACAATTATTGTGCAGGTTGAAAGTCTTCACGGGGATTGCAGTGTGCTGAAGCAAGTAGTGGTCTTAACACATGGCTGTTTAGGCCGTTTCATTGTCTGGTTGGGTCTGATTCTGTGGTTGTGGTAGGGTTTTCCGCCTCGTGAAGAGGCCCTGAGCAAAGTTCGAAAAGGCTGTATAGGTATGGTGGTCTTCCAGGAGATGTTGCTCCTGATCTCTCGGGATGAAATGAATTTGTGTGATGAGAGAAGATCTGAGGTCATCATATAGTAGGCAGTCATGCATCAAGTGGTCCCAGGTTTCCTGGGCACCACAGGTGCAAAGGGGGCTGTCGGAAAGTCCAAGAAGGTTCAGTTTGCTGCGAAAGGCACCATGCCCTGTTAGGAGGTACGTGGTTAGAAGGCCTGGGGAGAACCAGGATGGTGATTTGGGATATACTTTGCATATGTCTGGTATAAATTTGCGGGTGATGGCCCCTTTGGTGGATTCAGACCATCTGGCTTGCCAGGTCTGTTGTAAGTAGGTTAAGAGTCTGCTTTTTTCGCTGGAATAGGTGTTAGCAGGATCCGTGGTAAAATCAATAAAGGTGGTAGACTTTCCTCTGCTGAGTTGATACATCATCCCCACATGGGCCACCTCAAGGTCTAGGGGCAGTACACCGGCGAGGACTTGTAGGGCGTGCGTGCTGGAGGTGCAACATGCTCTGGTTATCGTAAGGAGAATTGGCCGTTGAATGATGTTCAGCTTTCTTCGTCCTACCACAGTGGAGGCTTTGGTGAACCATATGCCAGAACCGTAGGTGATAGCTGATATGAATATGGCTTTATACAGTAAGGCTAGAGTGCGTTTTTTGAGCCCCCAATCTCGGCGGGTAACCCTGGCAACCAGTGCAATGTAATTTCTAATTTTCTTTTGTAGATAGTTGAGATGTGGGAGAAATGTTAGTTTGCTGTCGATGATAATGCCAAGGAGTTTCAGCTGAGTAACAAGCTTGATGGTTGTGCCATGTATCTTGATTTGAGGCGGCCTCTGCGGATCAAGATAGCCCTTCAGGAGAATGGATTGAGTTTTTGTGGATGAGATGGTCAGATGGTTTTTCCGGACCCACGCTTGAAGGGTGGTAAGAGCTCTGTTGGCAGATACTTCAAGCTGAGCCCTGGAGTCCCCTGCCAGGATGAGGGAGAGATCATCAGCATATGCCAAGGTCTGGACATCGCCTAAGTCAGTACTGAGAAGCTCGTCGAGTACAGAGTTCCAGAAAAGGGGGCCCAGGACAGAGCCCTGAGGGCAACCTCGGTGGACACGACGTTCCACGCTGGAGAAGGGAGCCTGAACCACAATGCTCCTGTCACTGAGATAGTTGGCAATGCAGTTGTAGAGATTTCCTGGGAGCTCAGCGCGTCTCAGCCGTCCGAGGACGCTAGGCCACCATAAGGTGTCGAACGCCCCAGCAAAGTCGATCGAGATGACAAGGAGGTACTTCTGGGTGCAGTTCCTGGCAGCATTTGTAATAGCCTCCAGCGCATCGACCGTAAACATGCCCGGTTTGAATCCAAATTGATTTTGTGCTGGTAGCTGTGCAGTATTGTAATGGTTTTCCAGTCTCCGTCTAAGGAGCTGCTCAAAAACCTTACTCAGCACAGGAAGGAGAGCAATAGGCCTGTACGAGTCAGGGCGATCATACGGTTTAGTTGGATTTTTGAGTATGAGCCAAATGGACGCAGTTTTCCAATCAGTTGGGAACCATCCCTTTAGCAGGCAATGGTTGAAGAGGTTTAGCAGGGTTTCTGGAGCGAATTCAGCAACTTTTTTAATTATTTCGGGCTCGAGCATGTCCAGGCCTGGTGACTTGTTATTTCTCAGTCTCCCAATGGCCATAGAGAGATCCTCGACGTTGAAAGGCTCTTCCACGAGTGTTGAGTTATAGTTGTTATTGTCGAGGCAAAGCTGCTGTTGTTCTGGTGAGTTGTCATCTGGTGGCTGTTTGAAAGAGTAATCAAGTATGTTTGAAATTGAATGCTGCCAGGTGGAGGTCATGTGGCCTTGTGGGGTGATTGTGGAGCGAATAACTTCTCCCCTTGGCAGTTTGTTTGTTGTTACCTTGAACACGACACCCCAGGGGTCAGAGTTACCAACTGTTGATACCAGGTGCTCCCAGGACAGTCTTTTACGCTGCCTGATCATCGCGTTGTAGGCGTTTCGAGTTTCTCTGTACTCCTGCCGGAGGTATTCAATTTCTGCAGGGGGCCAGGATCGCCTGGCTCGTTGGAATGCACGCCTCTTTTGGTTTACTTCACGTCTGAGGGCCTGAAGCTCTCCTGACCACCAGGGGACTGCTCCAGGGATGGGATTTTTCCGTTTTATTGCTGTGTTTGCAGCGTTCGTAATCATGTCCGTGACCTTGCGCTGATGGGAGTCTGGATGCTGAACTTGCACATTCTCGGTTTGTAAGTGCAATATCCCATTGATGAGTGTTTCTTTAAACAGGTTCCAGTCAGCTTTGTTCAAAGCGTATCTGTGTTGCTTCTGTCTGATAATTGTGGACTGAGTAATCGATCTGTACATGTTGAAAGTTATGGCCCGATGGTCTGAGGTGGACCAGCCCTCCCGTACGGTCCAATCCGACAGAAATCTAGCAAAGGACCTAGTGGAGAGAGTCACGTCAATCGTAGATTCCCAAAGTGAGCTGGAAAACGTCGGCAGGCTGTTGGGCCTATTTATGACTTCCAGACCACTATTGGCCAGGAACTCCTCCAACCGCTGTCCATTTGCTGCACTTCTAGCTGCGCCACTGGAAGACACAGTTCAATGGGTTAAAAAAGGTTAAAAAATGGGTTAAAAATCCAGTGATGCCTAGGCCAAAGTCCGCCTCTGGGTTCATCCATAACTAAGCCTGACAACAGGAAATGTCTTAATTCTCTTGGAACAAAAGGATTATATTGCCCAATCTTAACTGAAACTGCCCTAATGCTTTCTGACACAGACAGTTGACATCACACAATGATATATGCAGTACACGCACTACGAACACGATATAAAAACCAGAAACTAGATTCGATCTTATGATGTCCAGTAATAATAACGATAATTTCTTAACCTGCGTTTCTCAACCGTTACCTCAATCTTTAATTCCTAGCTTGTACAGAACTCTGTCACGCATGACTAAATTTACTATTTTATTATCGGTTATTCTACTAAGACAGGCCCGCATACACTTAACTACTTTTCATATCTCCTACCTTCAGATGGCTTCATCTCCACATATCCATCATCCCCTCTCAGGTCATATATCACAGTTCCCCCTCACCTTTTCCCTCTATTACATCCTTCGTCAATCCCACGCAACAAACATCAAATCCAATTTCTCCTCTGCGCTCCGATTATTTCAGGAAGTCAAACATCTGTTCTCGCCAATCCTTCTCAAATCCTCCTCATTTATTATTTTATTAATACATGTTAAGTGCTCCATCATCCTCCTCCGCGATGCCCACATCTCAAAACTTTCCAGTCTTCTAATATATTGCATTCTCAGTGTCTTTGCCCCATAACGTACCATACATCATAACAGACATCTTACCGATCTCTTCCTTAATATCAAATATTACCGACTAATATCAAAAATTAAGGTAACAATATAATTACAAGAAACCCAATAAAATGAGTGCTAACTGCTCATTGCGTCCTATTATTAGTAAAGTCCTTCCTCCTGTTTTTAAAAATCCGTCTTACCCTATACAAGGAATTGCGCTGTGCTTAATTAGTAACCAGAAAATATTTTCTAAACCGAGTTGATGGTATCTGGACACCACGTACTAAATGGTGTGAGTGTACACACGCACAAAGAGCTTAATATAGGAAGACGGAAGTAACGGACTTTCCAGTGATGCATTTAGTCCCCACACACACCAATCCAATCAGCAATAAACTGCTTTCGTTAAAGCTTCTCTGGAAATCAACGCAAGAAATATTTCTAAGTTTAGTCGCTGTTTGTCATCTTCATCGCTAATTGTCATCATAATGCTCACAATGTCCTGCGAGCATAAAAACTCGCCTACCTAGTTTATTCGTTGTTGCCCGTGTTTGTCCTCCTCGCCCCCCACCCCCACTACTTGTGCTGGCTCGCACGTAAACACAAAGACACACAAGATAAAACAGTTTGTCTGGGGAATTCAATGATAAATGAAGGGGGACTTAGGTAGCAAGAATGTGCTGCCAGGACTAAGCAAATCCTCCGGTAATCACCATTCCGCTGGGTGCTCCTTTCGACGGCAATAATGCAGTTCCGACGGAAGATAAGGCTTAGTGCCACCGCCTTGCGTGATGTGCGAGACAGTGGCATATGTTACAGGGATTAAGGAACTAGGTAAGTAAATAAGTAAAGAACAGAGCTAAAGGAAAAACTTGACGTTGTTCGGAGGATTTTTTTTTTACTTTTTCGCAGCTTAGTTCGTCGCAAGTAGGTAAACATGATCTTTTCGTGCTTCTTTGCTCTGGTCTTTGTCGCGATTTTAATTTTCACTTTAGATTTGTATCAAAAAGCGAGAGCGCAGGGAAAAAAATGAAAGTAGGAGAGACAACTTGAGTAGTCGAGACTCGCTAATTTTCGTAAAGTCGGACAAATGCTACTAATTTATTGTTATATTTCCTGTAGTGGATCTGCATTCTCGTTACGGATTTAAAATAAACTTCGTGGATTTTTTTCCAAAATGGATAGTGTAGGCTATTTTTGGAATATTAGATTTTAGAAATATTATATTTTAAGGCAGGAGAATTTTCTTACCAGGAGTTTTAAGGTTCATATAAGTTGAAATGCAATGGGGGGTTGTAAGCCTTTGAAATAGAACAATTGATTATTCACTGAAGCATTCGTCTGCGTCAGTGGATGGTAAAGTCCGAGGGGGTGGAACTCAAGAGTGCAATATCTTATGTAGCGTTTCTTCTGTAATAAGGAATATTGTTTCACTTATCAGAAATAATCTGAAGTATGCTTGATTTCACAGCAGTTGTTTACTCAGGTAATGTCCCTTAATCCAGTGATAAAAATGTAATGATCTGTCTTTCAACTAAGAAAACACATCACATTTTTACTAAAGAAAGCAGAGGAGAAGTTTAAAACATTATTTTGTATGCGCGGCATATAAAATAGTTTCAGTCTTTAATTTATACAATTCCATATTTCGAAACTTGACGCTAGATTAAAACAACCTTTTTTACTCTGTACAGTACTTCGTTCCGAACTTTCCCAGACGTGTTTAACTTCACAGACAGGAGATGTGTTCGATTCGGAGAGGCTAATACATATTATAAGTATAGTAAGTAAACAAGTCTGGGAGAGTTCGGATCCAAGTACGATAAAGGTTAAAAAACTTGTACAAGTTTAGTAAATGATTATTTATTTATTATGAAGGATTAGCTTGACTCATCAACTACTGTTTAAAACAACGCAGAATAACATTTTAATAATGTTGTCTTTAGAGTATACAACGTCAAAATATAATTGTTATTCGTTAACGTTTTCTTAGACAATTTTATTTGCATTATTGTGTTATCGTTCGATATAATTACAGTCATCTGAAATTGTAACAAAAAAGTTAATTCCAGGATTCAATGATAGAAGAAGTTCTCCATGGAAGAATTTATGGTCAGACTTAGTTAATCTGGGAAGGCTGAGAACGCTACCACAGTGTGTATGACGGAAACATGAACATCATAAAAGAAAACTAATCTTACAACTAACATTTTCTAGTAATTACAAGTAACATCGCTATAACTTTTATAGACTTGTTCCGTGTGGTTAATAGAACTTTCTTTAGCAGTGTTCGTTTCACGGTTTTTTACGATCCCTGTCCTTTCACATTAAATGATGTGGAAAAGGGCTGAGTTCAAGTCCTATCTTGAAAAGAGGGTCTTTTATGGGACTTTTTTTTATCCAGAAACATGCTGGATTTAGTCAGTTTAGGCCACAGTGGAGAAATGTCAATATATTACTTTTATTTTATTTGTTTTTTTGTAATTTATTTTAAAAAGTTTGTGAATGATTTCGCAAGGTCAGATGCTACAGTACTAATTGTGGGATTTCGACATTTCTCCATGGACAAATTGGGGAATTTCTGATCAGTCTTGGATAATGATGCCATTTTGCAAACCTTTTTTTGCAAACTTTGATTTTACAGCATGTGAAAATGACGACGCATTAGTAAATTTTCGCAGTCAATAGACTGAGACTTAAAGACTGAACAGCGTTATGTCCAAAATTTACTTAAATTTTTCGAGGTTAACTCGAAAGTAATTCACTAACAAAGCGATCATACAATACTATATTTCGCCGTTTACCAACATCAGTTTATATTTAATAATTATCTTATTCCGTATTCCAAATGAACAGTCCATTTTAGTTTGTTAGAAGAATTTCGGAAAATATCTCTTAAGACATCTTAAAGTTGTCCAATAATAATTTAAAACGTCAAAAATTCAGAAGAAAAAAGTCACATAAATATACAAATCTCCTGAATAAATATAATAAATGGCGATAGTGAAAATAAACCTAGTGTATTTGGTACACCAGATAATGTGACATCAAAAGCCGCAGTTTGCTCTCTTTTGCATATATTCAGTGAAGAAATAATGATTATCTATTATAGCAAAAAACGAGAGTTTTTTTATAATATTAAATTTCTTATTCTGGACAGAGAAACTACGATACCATTGCAATATTAACGTTCACTGTTGTGTAGTATTTATTCATTATTCTCGTATAGTGAATATTACTCCATTACTTCCCATTGATATTTTTGCCCTTGCATCATTATTCCATGCCCAACCACGTTAGGTATCTACAAGAACTCGAAATTACGTGAATGGGTTCCCATCGTGCCGTTCTTATGCAAGAGCACCATTCGAAAAACAAAAATGCATTTTTTTTTTTATTTATGGTTAATTACAGGAGGAGGAAGTTAGTAAGCCCTAAAGATTTAAACTGCGGTACAATTTTAATGAATTGTGCTAATTTTATATCAAAGGAGGATTGTGTACCGATATGGTTACAACTGTGTTAGATTTAATTAAAAATTACTGCATTAAAAATAGAAAAATATTAAATTAATCTTCTGTAGTTATTAGATATCTCGCTTATTAGACGACCCACGAAGAGCGGAGTCATCTAATAAAGTTTAATTAATGAGGAAAACTACTTTGTTATATTCCTCCGTGATATTCGGTGAACTCGTTCATTAAAGTCAGAGTTATGTTATTAAAGAACAGCTTGCTTTGGATTCATCTGCTTAGTTCGCATATTGTTTTGAACTTTCAGTAACATTAAACTTTTAATTGACTAGTACACAATTATTCCATTATAACGAAATATAACCCTAATTATAATATCCGTCCTGTGTTTCCTTTAACGAAAGTATTTTAAAAAAGGCAACACACCGCATGTGAAACAGCACAATTTGGGGACGGGTTTGATCAGGTGAACGGAGGACGTACAACACTTGTTTCTTCATAAGACAACGATATTTAATTACCTATCATAGTACAGTTGCACTATAAGGATAGCAAGACTACAGAAAACATAGCCAAATGTAGCAAAGTGTGTCTCTGTGAATTTTCGCCGATATCAGACCGATAGAAATTCATTGCCACATGGTGTACGTGTAAGGAACGAACATTAGTGTGGTCTGAGTTTGATGAATATCTTTGCTAACACCAACTGCAACCCTCAACTGTTTACGGAATTAGGACTGAGAGATTTCAGAACCACTAATCAAACAATTATGATTTCAATGCAAATGATTTCCGTCTCCTCAGGCCCTGAAGGACTGGCCACCCAAATGGAGCACCTGGTTAACAAGACTTTGTATGTCGCATCATTCACCTAACCGAATGTTAAGAAGGAATCCAGCATGACTCGATGTGACGATGCTGCTTGCAGTTGAACGTTCTTTCTATTACTGTTACGTATTTTATATGTTCAATTTTTAACCAAAGGCGTGCATTCTCCCTTCTACCACCAGCCCCGCCTCGGGTAAATTTGTCCTTCTTGAGAGCTTTCTTTTGATCATTTTTCTTACTTACTAAGTTTAATTCACTGTCTTAAATTTAATTACGAAGGATCCACTAATGTACAATTCCTGCAATGTTCAAATATCAAACTATCTCATCTGTGTTTACTGTCGGTTGGTTGTTGTAGGGTTTCAGGTACGTCAGCAACTTACGCCATATTGTGTCGTTTATAAGATGTCTGTAAATTGTCTGTGTTCTGTGGCATATTTTCTGGAAGAAAAACAGAGTTTCCGGAGTAAAACCATGCTACCTGCGCCTGATACCGACCATGTTCTGAAAAATACCCATAAAAATTCCTCGCGTCAATGACGGGATTCGAACTCTGTTGATTTTTTATACTCGGTGTGGGGATGACGGCGATTATTATTATTATTGTTGTTAACAGCTACAAAACAGCAATCAAACGTGTTCGAGAGTGCAGCTACAAAGCTTCACACAGCTTCAAAGCAGAAGCTTGGAGTATACATTTCCGAAGTAAAGAGAAAGTAAATGTACATAAAAAGAATAGTAAATTGAAATCTACAGACAAAAATAAGACTAAATAAATAAAAATAGGACTGATCCGTCCGATTTAAGTGAACAGGTAGGAGTGAGGTAGAGCACTGGTATTTCTTCACACACAATCAGTCTTAGAACTTGCAAGAAGAGTCAATTTTAAGCTTCAGGCAACGGATGAGGTTAGCAATTTCAGTTGCCTCTTGAAGTGTCCAGGGGTGTCAAATATCTCCAGATTTGCTTTGTTAATTGATCTTGCAGTTGGTTTCAGTAGTGGATGGTTTCTTAAAGCTCTTGTCGGTGCGTTGAAATTTATTTGTGAGAAGAGATGCAGGCAATTCAGGGTACCATTTAACAGCTGGTTAAGAAGGAATAAGTCGGGTTTATCTCTTCTTTCTTTCAGCGTTTCAAGTCCAAAGAATACACACCACTCTTGGTAGAATTTCTCATTGTATTCAAGGCCACTTTTAAAGCAAACGTACTGTATTGCTCTTTTTTTGAATAATTTCAATTTCTGCATGTGGGGACCAGACCTGTGAGGCAAATTCTAGGGCTGGCCTAACATAGATTTTGTAGAGAAAGATGAAAAGTGCCAATTGATTGAAGTCTCGGTTAACTCTTTTCAGGAAACCTAGTTTTTTGCTAGCTGCCTTCCTATGTGTTTCCTGACGAGGGATGTTTTGCTTCCCCTGCTCTGCTATAAAGAATAAAAAAAATTACACTATAGTTCCTGGAATCATAGGTGATGTCGTAATTATAGACGGTCTAACTCTTCTGTCTCACTTCCCCCGCTTCAACCAGGGGTTGAAAGCGTTCTTCCAGGCTAACTTTCTAATGCATTGTTTGTTCCTTCCCTACACTCTCAACATCAAAGACGAACGAAACACAGGCTATTCCCGTTACGGAAAACTAGTTTCGATATTTCTACCGACTCCAAGAATCAGACAGAGTTTTCCCTTGCAGGATCAAACAAATCAAACCCCCATTGTGTTAGCAAATAACATCTTTAATTTCTTCCAGGAAGTTTTCAATATTAAGTTTCTTCTTCTTCTTCAAGAGAAGTGTTTCCATTTACAATGGGTTTCCTCAGCCTACAAGTTATTTCTTGTTAGGAATTTTTTTTCCCGCCATAAAGTGCGGTTCAAGATGTCTTGGTCGGTTAAGCCTCGGGCTGTCATGCACTCCCGTACTCCATCCATCCATCCATGTCCTCCTAGGTCTTCCTCTTCTCCTTCTTCCAGGAGGTATCCATTCCAGGATAGCCTTTGGATATCTGTTTTCTTGCATCCGTTTTACACGTCCATACCATGTTAGACGCTTTTCTCTGATGGTGTCTTTTTCACTTCCATTTTTTCCCTTATGTCTTCATTCCGTTTTCTGTCTCTTCTACAATTTCCTGCTGAGCGTCTCCAAAAATCCATTTCTGTGGAGAGCAATTTAATAAAACCTAATAAATGCAGATTTTAAAATCAAACAAGTCGATAAATTCAAATATTTGGGATCAATCTTACAATGTGATGGATCATCCCAAGCAGAGATCCATAAGAGCTTTGTAAGATTGATCCCAAATATTTGAATTTATCGACTTATTTGATTTTAAAATCTGCATTTATTAAGTTTCTCGTTCGTAAAATTAAAAAAAAAGGCACCCATTGTTACATGATATGCGCACCCAAGGATTCTTCCACCGTCTCTAATTTAGATAACTGCCCTTCCGGCATTCTTATTTGCTCCTTTAATGAAAACCGTAATAAATCAAGTAATCACAGCTCTAGTACTACTGATGCTCAAAAGCCTAACTGCAAATCTCCTGCAAACGATCCATAGCAATTACTGCCATCTTTACCTGTTACACAGTCAGCTATTAATAATAATCGTGATAACATTTTAAGACTTAATTGTGGACATGCGGATATTGTAGATCATCAAATTATAGCATTCAATGAAATTTGGCTTTCAGACTCTACCCAGAGCAGAGTCTGAAAGCCAAATTTCATTGAATGAATTCGTCGCAGAGTCTCGACGAATCACCTCCCAGTGATTCGTCGAGACCACGAAAGTCGTGGTGGGGATGTTTTTGCTCTCTGGCATCGCAGTTTGAGATTAACTAGTTCAGGTACTTTCAGCGATATCGAAGGAATTTACCTCCTCTTCAAGAAAGCTAGTTCTGTGTTGCTTCTTTTAGTCGTTTTGTACTTACCTTCCCCGTTTTACATTCTCCTGTTTCGGAACTTCACTGCAGCTTAGACGATCTTATATCCGAAATCTCGCCATCTGCTCACATCATTATATTAGGCGATTTAATCTTCTGCGAATTATCTCACCCCTGATCTTCACGAATTAATCTCTCTCCAGCTCGTCAACGCGATGGCAAAACATTTTTATTAGCTGCTTTTTTCGACTCGGTGATTAAAATGCTTGGTCTTAGGTTTTTTTGAACGAATTCATTAAGCCGGAAGTGATTCCTAACGTAATTCCATCTGATCATAAAGCCATTACTGATCTCTTAATTTATTCTGGCACTAGATAGTATAATTTCCAAAAGGTTAAATGGTCTGCTATACTTCCTGCATTCGAATTCTGCTTTAATAGATTTTTCTTTCTCTAACGATGTACATTTTCTTTTTGAGTAATTTTTTGCTATTCTTCGCAACATCATGCACTGGCGTGTATCTTTCAGTAAACCTAAACTTCCCTTGCTGGTTAAATAAATTGCTAATTAGCTTAATAAAGTTAAAATTCAAACATCATTCCGTCTTTCTTAAAACTAAACTTACCTCTAATTTTCTTAGGTTCAAAGAAATAAGAGCTAAGTGTAAAAATCTAAAGAATAGTGTTAATAAAGATTACATTTCTTCTATAAACATCCAGCGTCACACTTTAGAATGGGGAGATGGGAGAAATCCCAGGTGCCGTCTGACACGAACATACCTTTAGAATGACCTCAGACCATTTCGGAATATGGTCAACAGTGTGAGATCTTGGAGTACAACTACAATCGCTTCATTAAAACTTCCTGACCGCATTATTAGTGATGCCGATAAAACTACTTCCGAATTTTCAGAATATTTTATAAAACTCCTGAGAACGTTCACGACAGTACTAATTATGATTACTCTCTATTTGCGTGTAATGTTATCTCTACAGTGGCAGTTGAAGAGTCTGATCTCATTTCTGGTGTTGAGCACTTGAAAAATAGATTACTCGCAGGGATCCCTCATATATTTTGAAAAGAGCATCCCTGCGCTCTGTTCTTATAGTCTCCACTTATTTAATCGAGTTTACCCCTTTATACTCGAGTCTGGGTTTACTCTCCCTCTCCATAAAAATGGCGCCAAAATTCCAAAAAGAATTATCGTCCCATTGCAATATTAAATTCACTAGCGAAGATCTTCGATCGAGTTGTTTGCCGTAAATGTTCCGTTGTTGTTGGTATTGGGTATACGACAAGTGCTACTGAGGCCAAATTGTGTATGTCCATAGTTCATTTACTTGCAGCATATCGTTAGAAATGTTAAATTATATGCTCCTGTACAAGCCAACGTGTTTTAAGTACATTAAAAGTTCTACATTTGCTTTATTTGACGGACCGTAAGTTATCTGTGACAGGATAAGAACTGAGGTGGGTTTTCTCCCAATAATAGGAAGAGATGAGTATGGCGAGTGTCTCCAATTCTCAGTCTTCCCAATACCATTTCCTCTCGTCCGTTTCGTCGGAAGCCAGAGAACCACAGCTTTGGATCTTGTTTTATCTGATCTGGTAAAATTTATTGTTGGTCTTTTCCAGATTTGTGACCAGTTGTCGGAACATACTTTGCAAACGATAGGCTTATTAGTCAGTGTAAGGAACCGAGAATGGATGTTATGAGAAAGCTGGTTGAATATGTTTAGCGGCATGGTCAGCATTTTCATTTCCCAGAATGGCCAGGGATCCAGAAAAAACTGATTGAACAAGCTGCAGGAGAATACCTGGTAATGAATGTATTTCAAGATAGGATGAGAAGATGAGAAATTCTTCCTTACGGTAGAGACAGCACTGAGGGAGTCTGCGTAAATTGTGGCAAGTGAGAGAGAAAGCTCAGTAATCTTACTAAGTACTAACTTGATGGCATAGAATTCAGCAGTGAAGACGCTGCAAAATAATGGTAGTGACGCTATTACCGTGAGTAAAGGAAAACTGCCGCAGCAGTTTTTCCTCGAATAAGGATCGGGTGGTGGACTGATCTTTCGATCGACTCGCCTTTGCGGTGATTTGTCTAGCGATCGAAATGCAGCGATTCCCTAACCATTATTGGCCTTGTGGTCCTCTGTTGAGATGGGGCGTAATTGTCAGTCTATTTTTTGTTTTACTTTATTTTATTGTAGTTGGTTTACATCTCTGCTGGAGATATTTCACATAAATTTGGACTTCGTGCCCGTCAGAGGGGTCGCCGTTAAATTTATATTTAATTGGCATTCAAAATTTAATTGATTATTTTATTATCTTTGCATTTAGATTTTCTAAATTATCTTGGAGAGATTCTGCTGCCATATTTTTACTCTTGTTACCCTTTTCTTCTCTCCCTGTTGGTTTGATCGTTATGTTTAATTTTGACTATTTCGCCCTTCTGTTTTGCCATGCTGCTGGATTTATTTTTATTTTTTAATCATAATTATAATTTATTTTTATATTTCAAGCATCATGGAGAGGAATATACTTTTTTTTATTTTTTATTGTGAAAGATTCAGTTTTCAACTATTTTAAACATTATATATATATATATATATATATATATATATATATATGCAGCTATGGTTTAGCTAGTTGCAATTTGTATCTTGGATTTTTAAGTGCTTTTATATTGAATTCCATCACATACTACTCTAAAGTTACTGTTGTCACCTTTTCAGCTTGAATCTCCCTATTCCTTTTGAATACCCGTCTAATCTTGCTATTGTCAGCATTGTTTCCTTAGAATTTCATGATGTTTGTGACTGGTTATTACCCAATATTAATACTTAATTTCACTTTCGGACCACGTTTGGATTTATTCACCATTGCCACCAATGTGCCAACTTTGGATTTTACACACACACATATATATATATATATATATATATATATATATATATGAATTTATGTAGCATCAGCTAAAAAAAACAATTTCACACATCCATTCCCTCTAAAAGTTTCTCCAGTCCCTCTTTGAATTTATTTAAGCTATGAACTTCCACAACGACAGATGGAAGTTTGTTCTAGAAATTAACCACCACCCGCTGGCTAAAGGCAAATTTCCGCACATTTATTCTACAACTGTCTTTCTTCAATTTGAATTTATGCCCCCTCAGTTTCGTAATCTGAGCACGTGGAAGAATCCCATCAGAATTCAACGTGCTCAACCCATTAAAGGCCTTATATACCTCAATCAGATCACCTGGCAGGTGCCTAGTCTCCAGCCGCTGCAATTTGCAGAACTTAAGCCTCTCTTGGTAAAATGATCCCTTTCGTTCCCCTCACCAATCTTGTTGCTTTTCTCTGTACAACCCAAGCAACTCTACATCCTTCCTAAAATGAAGCTTCCAGACCTGTACGCAGTACCCAATGCGTGGCCTGGCCATTGCCTTATACAAAAGGATAATCACCTCATTTGCCCTACTAGCAAAATTCCTGTATATCATTGACAATACCCCATGACTTGCTCTGGCAGCCTGTCTGCATTGCTCAGAAAAGTTCATATCTGACTGCACAATTACTCCCAGATATTTTTCTACCACACTACGTGTAGTACAACACAGTTACTACGTTTCTCTGGGGTTATTTCAACCCATATGCAGTACGTTGCATTCGACAATGTTAAACTTCAGTTGTCACTTCTCAGCCCATCTGCCCAAATTTCTAGATCCTGTTGCAGTAGAACACTACGATTACTGTCATTAACAACCCTGCCAACCTTCGTATCATCTGCAAACTTCGACATTAAGCCTGATATACCTTCATCAATATCATTGATAAATATACAAAACAACAATGCGCCCACCACCGAACCCTGGAGGAATCCCCTAATAACATTAGTCCACGAAGAGCAGCATCCATTGATTGTCACTCTCTGTCTTTTCCCACTCAACCACCCTTTTATCGATTGTAACAACTTACTCTTAATACCATACTGCTCCAATTTGTACAGTAGTCTTCCATGCTTTCCTCAAATCCAAGTATATGATAACAAAATTATTTAGACACGTTTGTCCCTTTCCAGTGAAGAATTTGTGTGGGTAGCCGAATCGATTTGCCATGTAACGCTTGTATGTATTTCTGATGGTTGATACAAAAGCACGAATCACGTTTTGCGCTCCGTCTAATTTTTCTAGTGGTAAGGTACTTGCGGAAATTATTCCATGCATGGTTTTTCTCCTGTTTGGCGTTAAAGCAGTGATTCTGGTGCGAGAGCGATATGTCTTGGATTTTGAAAGGAAGCATTAGCTGCAATCTAGATTTGACTGGTTATGTAAGTAGTTACATCGTCAATAGGTTGTTGTTGAACATAAAATCTGCCAAATACATTTGGCAGATTAGTCATCCCAGTTCGTGTTATTAAGCCTCCAAGTGGATCCTTGAATGTTTGCAATCAGGAAATAATTGCAAATTGATCACTGTTAAAGGGATCGGTTATTATCGACCATTTCACGATTGGAAAGATGGACAATGAACAAATTGGCTGGCCAATTTCAGAAGTAAATCCTATAGGTAGGTCGATATAGGTGGGAGAGCCAGTGTTTAAAGTCACCGAAAAGATAATTTGGAGTTGGGAGTTGTATAAGTAGGTTGTCGAGTTCTGAATGGGGAAATGACAGACAGAGAAGGTGGAATGTTGGTAGGAACAAGGGTAATTGAAGTACCAACTGCAATACGAACTGCTACAGCTTCTAAGGTGGTTCGTAAACGATCTCGATGGAATGTTAGATTTAATAAGAATAGCTACTCCTTCACGTGCAGGAGACTGAGCTCCTATCTCATCTGTGAAAGATATAATTCGAAAATTTTGGCAAGTCATGCGGTGACAATAATGTTTCCTGTACTCATACACCTATGGGATTGAACTGAGCGAGTAAATCCTTTAAGCCATCAGAATGACTCACTGCTTACTCTTCTGCAGTTCCATTGTAAAATATTGTGCATCATTTAGGTTTAGCTGAGGATGATTCAACTGACTGTTTCTTTTTTTTTTTTTTTTTTTTTTTGCATGAGGAGCAATTTTCCGATTTTTTTTTGGGGAAGGATGGGGCGTCCAATATCCATAGTGTCGTTTGCATGATGTTCTAGTATGGATTCCTCATAATCTGAGTGTACATCCACTTCCATACTGTTGGTGGGTGTTTGGTTTTCTTACCGTCTCTAGCAGTGTTCGATACTTTTGTAGCATTGGGAACGTTGGAATATCAGTTGGGATGATAATTGGAGTATATGGTCCCTTCACTGGTTTTAGTTTGAGGTGTGTTTTTTCCGGAGTTTGATAGTGTAGTTTTAAACAAGTTAGCTACAGGTGTAATGGGGAGTATTGATAAATCTGTTTGAGCTGCTGTTGAATGATACCTTCCAGTGTGAGATGCATAAGAACGACTGGGCATGGTCACCATAATTTTTCTGACTGCCTCAGGTATGTAACTTTATGTTCTATTTTATATTTTTGAATTTTCTTCTCTCTTTTCCACATTTCACATGATTTAGAAATGGCTGTGTTGCTACCTTCGCAGTTGGGGCAAACGGGAGTTGAGGCTGAACAATCTGCTTGTGTATGCTCCCTGGAACCGCAAATAGGAAAAATGGCATCACTTCTGCATGCCTACTGGGAATGATCATATTCCTGACATTTAAAACAATGAGCGGGATTTGGAATGCAAGACCAAATTCGGTAGTTTAAATAGCTAGCTTTTTCTGAGGATGCCAAATCTGGAGTGCTGAAAATAAAAATGGTGGATCGAGTTGGAATAAGATTTCCATGTTTTTCATTCATTATTCGTTTGGTGCTGATTACTTTTTGATTGCTAAGTCCCTGAACTAATTCTTCTTCAGATACTGAAATTAGGTCCCACTCTATGAGGACACCTTTCGACGAATTTAAGGTATTGTGGGGAGTGATAGATACTGGCAGCCCACCAATTTTGGTGGTTTTGAGCGGACACTAGGAATGTTTTGAGATGGCTGTTTCAATCAGGAGATCTCCGGATTCTAGTCATTTAACCATTTTTATCTTTGTAACCATTTTTGTCCATTTTTTTTATCTTTGGAGAGAGAGTCTATTACCAGAAAGTTTAGCATGGCATTACACTGTTTCCCTCCAAAGCCTTTTAGGTTGGTCAGGGACATCGGATATTTCTGGTCTTGAGCTTGAAGGCTCTAAATGAGGAAAGTTATTTAAATCCATGTTTGCTCCTTTCAGCCCTGAGAGAGGGACTTTCTTCTCCTAGGTTACCTGCCCCGCCACGTGGAGGCAGAAGGAGCGCCAACCAGTGACCAAGCGATCAGTAGAATAGAAGAGCAGCACGTTGCTAGCGGAGGTAGTAGTAACGATGCAAACGGGGTTAGCAGTAACCTTGCTAGAGGGTGCAGTGCCGTTGCTAGCGAGGGTTTGTTCGTTGTTTGGTTTTTAGGAGCATTAGCAACTAAGGCCATATTGCTCCGGGATATGCGGTGGTCATTCCCTGACCTTTCCACATCCTCCATATTTGGTGTCGACGGGCTCGAACCCCGGTCTAATCAAGAAGCGTGTGCTACGCATTGCTGCTCCTTCCCACCTGGCTACGGAGGCGCCGCTAGCGAGGGAAGCAGTAAGTTATTTGTTCTTAATTGAATACTAATTTCTTCTGCTCTAATCCATTAGAGAGTTTTGTCCAGCTACTCTTCTTCTACCTGGGGGGGGGACAGTAAACTGATATTTGTGGGAATCAGTAACCTGACCATTTATCTATATGAACAGAACAAGAACAAAACAGTATTAGCAGTTGTGCCATCTAGCATTTCAAAGTAAAATCAGGCATTTATTTCCCAGTTAGAATGAGATATAAAATTTAGAAAAAAATATTGATTGATTGATGTCTGAATTCAGAAATAAATCCTTTGTATTTTGGCAGTACATAATGACGATTACATTTCGTTTCGTTGTAATTTGAAGGAACGTTACTGAAGTCTGTGATGCCCCTGTCAAAATCAAAAATTAATGCGCCACTTCTCAAAATTCAGAAACTATATATTCTCTAAGTCTTAGAAAGTCATGTTATTTGATACCCTCTTTGTATTTCAGGATTTTGATCAAAATCAGTTGTTAACCTATACCGAGTGACCACTTTATTGAGTACACTTCTATTTTTTTATGAAATGGAGTGCTTCTTCAGTAACGTCATCAGGTCTTCGAACCATGCAATTTAAAGCAGGTAATTCAAAGCGAGAATGGGCAAGTCTCTAAAGGTGGTGACTCAAAGTGTCATGGCAGTTTTTACAGACGTGTTGACAACAGTATTTCGGAAACGTTTTCACGTATGACGGCATCTCAGGTGTATCAAGATTGCTTCAATAACCATATAATATCCAGCCACCGGCGAATCTTTGATAGGAAACACCTCTTTGATGCGATAGGCCAATGGAGGCTGACAACACTTGTACATAGTAACAAAGGCTGGAGTCAATAACAATCCAGTACAGCAGTCGTAACCAAAGAGACATTTCAGAAAACAGAACTCATTGTAACTTGTCACGCATGGAGTATGGCAACTGAAGACAGAACCTGTTTAACTCTCCTATCAGCAAAAAAAAAAAAAAAAAAAAAAAAAAAAAAAAAAAATAGTAGATGGGATTACAGTGAGCGCCAAAGCACCAAATGGACCAAAATTGGACAGTAGAGGATTAGAAAAACAGACTGGTGTGACAAATTCCAGTTCGTTTCTATTATTTCACAATTGAAGAACAAAAAAGTTTGAGAATAGACATCATTCCAAATGGCTGAATCTAATAAAACGGTTAAGTTTCCTAACTTTGCCGATTATGAACCAATGTATTCTAATGATTTTAACGTGTATATACTCATCGCATATAGGCAATATTCAACAGCTGTTTTGACTTAAATGAAAATCTCAGCAAAATTAAAAAAAATAATAAATAAATAAAATAATACTGAATAGGCGATTGCTTGAATTACTTGGTTCACCTTGGTGCCTGTCAAAAAAAAGAGACAATAATAGAGATTTATTGCGTTTATTGATGTACTGTTTAAAAAGTTTGCCGACTTTTATCGTCATTCAAATAACATACTGTTTTTATTCAGCGATGCAGAGCGTCCTTGAAAAGTTATTACCAAAAAATAAGTTCGAAATAGTTCGTTTGAAGTTATTACATATCCCACAAATCAAAATGTGTGCTTAATCCCACGTAAAGAAATTACAAAAAACTGGACCGATTGACTAAAAACAGTAAGGAAACCGTAAGGGAAAAAAAATAATTTTAATTTCGGATTTATAACAAAAAAATATATTTTTTTTTTTCTCAAAATGAGGATAACTGAATTACACTAACCAGTGTATAAGATTAGTGCTAACAAATTATCCAGATCATGCTACCAAATGATTCCGCCCCCAACTGGCTGATATCGATTCTTTGCACAATTTACCTTGTTTAATATAATCGGATTTAAAAGAACGACCTAAAATTTTGAAGGAAAGTAATACACCTGACCCGGTGCTGTTTACCACCGAACTCTTACAGTTAATCTCAATGTTCATTTCACCATACTCTTCGGTAATATGCGATAGATTAAAGATTAAATGAAGTAGTTTCTCAGATTTTTCCATTGACGAAAGCGTGCCTCTTTCCTAATTATTTTTAATACCCTGAGGAGCAACTTTTAGATTTTAATTCGATGAATTAATTAACTGAGAATAAATATATACCAAACTGGTTTCTAAATGCGCACGATGGCGCATCCTGTTGACATTCGAAATATAAATATGCGGTGTATGTGCGCGCGCGAGTGTTTTAGTATGCGTGCCCATAGTTAGCTAATTTGCAAACTCCTTTCTAAGCGTGTAGTTTTGCCGCAATCATCGGCAAGCAAAACAAACAGCCGTGAGACGGAAACAAGGCACGGTAATCAAATTATTAATTAGTTATTAATTTGAAAGTTTCTGTCTCAAAAGGAACATAAATTATCGTTCTGTTTATGGAAGACTTTTAATATTGCATGCAATATTCATCAAAACTTCGAGGAACAGAATCTTAATTAATGCAGCCTCAGTACTGACTTTTGCTTCACGAAGCTCGGTTAATGAATGATTCGGATCTGTTTCCTCAGCTGTGTGTATTCGCGGGGTTAATTAACACAACTCTGATATATATATATATATATATATATATATATATATATATATATATATATATATAATTCGTGCTTAATACAACGATTAATACGCCTATCCTTCGGAAACTTTAGTATTTGCCTGCATACAATTCAAGTAAGTTGCTAAGATGAGTCCATACTTTATATTCCCCTCTGAGGAAAATACTTTGCGCTTTAACGGGTTACAAGCAGCTACTTCAGGTCATACACGAAGAGTAATTGCTATTTAGTTTCGAAGGCATATGTTCATGCCTTGTTGCACACAACGTTAACATTCTTATTGCTTCGCTGTCTCATTTCCTCTAACATTTCATTAATTATTCACTCTATGTAATTTAATATTCACACGCAAAAAATAAACTATTAACTTATAATTTTAATTTACATATTAAAATTTTCTCACTCCAGGATAACATTCCAAAATTAGTTAGAAACAGTGTGAAGAGCTGCGATTATCTAATGCTGAGATAAAACAAAACAGTGTTACGCAATAAATTTTCTACAGCGATCTGAACAAGTCATTCCTTCGAACTCATGATTGTATTTCAAAAAAAAAAAAAAAAAAAAAAAAAAAGAACGTCAAAAATTATGTTCAAATCTTCGTTATCGGTGAAAGGGTGCAAAGGGTAACTTCCCATACAGACCTAGGCCTCACCCCGGGATACTGAACTCAACTTCTAGCCTCACCTTGTCAGGATCAGACAGAAGACGTACGCGGCACTTTGGGCAGTACGTCAGGAGCTCGTTGGTGTGCTGATGCACACCAGCCAGCGCTGCTTTGTCGGTACCTCATGAGGTGCATTACCCCTATCTCTCTCTACACATCTGAATTTTGGTCATTTGCTCCTGCCTCCCACCTAAAAAAAAAATACCTCAGTCTGGAATATCAGTTGCTCAGCTGGATGAACACGGTGGTGGGCCACCCTTTTACAATCGCCAGATCCATTTTCCAAGCTAATCTAGGCACCAGTCTCTGGAGACTTCTCATCACGAAAAGAAATGCACTCACGTTGGCTCGGCTTATCACAGTCCGTCTGTATCGCCATTTATCTCTGGGCCAAAGAAGACAAGACGAGAACACCCCGACTCCTGCCTCCCTCTGCGGCTTACGCTTACAAACATTGATTCCCTTAGAGACATGTTCCCTGCCAATTGGCTTCAGATCTACAATAAATTAGGTATCCACCCTGATAAGTTCTGTGAGGACAAGTTCTACAGAAAGCAAATACTTAAAAACTGTTACCAGCTGTTGAATCTATGACGTTCACCTACACCTGGACTTTTTTCCTGCTCCATTTATCTTGCTGTTTATTACAATCTTTGTTTTCATTTCGAGCTCTTGTAAGTGTATCTCTGTAAATGTCAGGTCGAGCACGCACGTACTCTTGTACTTGTACGTGTGGTTCCTCGCACCTTAGCATGTAAATTTTAGACCCTCCCCCAGACACATTGCCATCCAGGGGTAATAAATTGATAATAATAATAATAATTTGTTGCTATTATTTATATAGAGCAATTAGCATCTAAAGCTAAATTGAGCTGTATGCCTTGTATCTGTAGAAGTGTGTGTGTGTATGTTCACGATCTAATTTTTATGTTCTGAAAGCTGGAATAAATAGCTCCCTCATCCCGAGATCGGTTAATTATTAATCATGGCCTAGACTGGGGCGTTTCCGGACTTTAAAATTTGCTCCATCTCTGACTTCTCATGATAGTATAGTGGTTTTGTAAGAGTACACTCTTACAAATATAAAGGAAATATTTTTATATGAATTAAATGATTGAAGGGTAGATAAAAGTGAGAATAATTATTAAGGTTTGAAAATGAAGTTTGAATACGATAAATATTAAGGCTCGAAAGTTAAGTTTGAATATGGTAAATATTTAGGATGGAAAATGCTGCATTTATAAATAGGGAGGTTACAAATGTGATGAATTAAACTGCAATTAAATGGAGGCAAGAATAACAAGTACTGTATATGCAGACGTGTGGAAAGAGGGCGAACTGAGAGTAAACAAAACAGTGGCCTGTACTAGGGTCATTTGCAAATGAGCGAGAAAGGGTTGCAACGAGCGGAAAAACAATAAGATCCAATTAAGAAGAGTTTTAATCTACATTTTGGTAATACAGGTGTAATACATTTCATATGTTAAAGGCTAGAAACAAAAATACAAAAACAGTAATTGGAAATGTGGAAATGAGGTTTTTTGATGTAAGTGATAGAACTTGGTAATGTAAGAGAATGATTGAGTAATCATCGAGGATTTATATTTAGTAAGATACAACTGATGCAAACTGATGTTAATAATTTATAAATTGAGAATAGTTGATGAGAGAGATAGTTACTGTAGTGTAGTGTAGTATGGTTCAAATATATGAAAATTGGTGTGCTTGTATGTAATTATTCGTTTCTTTTATGTAAATGCTGTATATAATGTCCATTAAAGGTTTGTAAATATTTGTAAATAAATGTGTGTCTTTAATGTTCTGCTAACACCCGCTTTACCCCTAGAGTCTAGAATTTTCTGTGAATTGCAGTCAGATTTGCGTTTGTGGGCTGTTTGAGACTTCAGTAGGGTGGGGGTCAAGAGAAAATGGAAAACAAAAACCTAACCCCCACAAAGTGTAGAGACACTGTCCCTAAAAAAAAAAAAACTTCTGGAAGCAGTTCAAAGTAAGGTAACAAAGGTGATAAGTATACATCGATGAGAAGATGGGCTTAGAAGGTATGGACTTCTAAGTTAGACAACTAAGGAAAGATCTGTTTGAGGTGTATTCAGTGCCGAAGGATTGAGATAAATGAATGAGGAAGGTCTCGTCTTCCTGCAAGGGAGAAGACAAGAACCAGAGGAACAAAAAATAAAATTTCATGGAATAGTAGAAGACTGAATCTCGTGAAGTTCACCTATCGGCAGTAATTTGTCAAACCCCAGAAGGATAAGTTATTTCCTTACATTATTAGAATTAATATTGGTAAGACCAATATTAATTCTAATGTTGATTTTAAAATCACACAGAACACAATGAGAACAAGTTATGTTCGCTTTAGTCAAACTGAAACAAAAAAGGCTCAAAGTGTGGAATTAGTCTCGTATTTGTTTCTGTAAAAAAGTGTTAGGGAGACCTGTCACAGTCTAAACCGCCTTTAAACAGTTTTGTCTATAGTTGACTCAATCAACGTTTGCTTATCCTGAGATAAATGGATCGAATATTTGCATATTGAATTCGTAATGAACGTTATTCGTTAAGCCCAGTATGCAGAACCTGCATAGGTCTTGCATCGAGTAGTGTGATTTATCACCAAGGCGACGGGCCGTCATTATTTCGTGTCTTAAACGTTCAATTTGGAGAAGTGCTTACTATAGCTTCGTATACAAATTGAAAGCATTGACTATAGCAGTAGTCAATGCTTTCAAAGGTTCTGAATACTCTGGATGGAATCACCCCACTGAGTTGTTATATCATTCTGATGAAAATTTTGTCCTGTTTAACGTTAGTGAACCGCAAGCTGGAAGGTCTTGCTGCAATGAGAAATTTACAACCTCCTGCGATACATATAATAAATAAGTTAAGCACCTGCAGCAAAAACAAACAGCTGATTAAACAAACTATGTAATAGTATTAGACCTAAATATATCAGATGAAAAATCCCTCGAAAAATTTTCTTAAAGGTATTTTTTTTTATCTGATTGATTAAGAAAATAGTACTTCCTTCCAGAGAAGATTTCTTCCAAATAAAAGGTAATTCAATCGTCTAACATTCCGAGAGAATATTAACTTGATAAATCAAAGAACACAGAGGAGAAATAAAAATGCAGGAACTGAATTCTAGCAAAAAAAAAGTTGCATCATAAACAAAACAACTAGCATCGAATGAATTTAAATAATAATTCATTCGATGTTAGTTGTTCATTTAAAATTCTTCTGTATCCCTCCTCATATATATCATTCCGCTTTTATTTTTTTGTTATATACATAACTTCCTTAACGTATTGATGAAATGTCTCTCTCCCATCTAGTCTGAAAGTAATTTTTTTTAGATTACAAGTATTCACAATTTTTTTCTGGATGTGACATTAAAGGACCGGGTGGTCTTCAGCCTTTATTTCAATCATTATAATATTGGTTGATATGAAACTCTACCACCAGCACTGTTTACTAAATGTATATATTCGAAAAAATATATGAATATTTTTCCCAGAGAGCACTGAAACAATTCTGAAACTGAAACAAACGTAAATTCCTCTTTTGACGTTTCCTATTATGCATGGATTTCGTAAGTAACTGTTGTGAAAGAGGATTATTTCTTTGTGATTAAATAAATAAAAATTAAATAAACATTCAAACATTATCAAGTCTGGCTTCCAAGGTTTACATATTAATATAGATTAGTTCGCAGTTTATACGCGCATATATATACAAGCTTGCGTGTGTGTCTTGAGATCAAATAAAATCAAATGAGAAAATCTTGGGTCGCTATATTAGAAATCGTCATAAATCAGAAATTTTCTCATTTATAAAACTTTCATTCACATGGAAGTTTTTATAATCTTTTTCTTTTTCAGTATTTACGGTTAAGCAAATATTTAGCGTTCTTATTTGAATAACTCAATGGCATCTTCCTATTAACCCTGGGACTTTGTTACTACAAAAGGAAAGTTTTTTTTTTTTTTTTTTTTTTCAATTTAATAGACATAAATTTGTTTTCTGCCTCTACGACATAAGGTAGGTGACAAGAAAAGCTAACTAGGGTGCCACATTCGAGTGTCCCTTCAGGCTTGATTAATGTTGAACCACTAATGCCCTGAGGATATTCACACATCACCAGCTGCTTATTATCCCTTTACCTGACTTATCTGTTACCTCTGGCTTTTTCCGAGGGGGGGACTCGAAACCTTGAAATGGTATCAGGAAACTTTAGAGTTTGATTGAGTGCAGTGTCATGAAAGGAAGGAGGATGAATAGGCAGACATAGAACCATATTTTTTTTCATTTACTCTTTCAGTTACTGTATCGACCTAAGAGTCTTAGTTTGAATGTTAGGCTGCAAAATTAATAGTTACTGATTAAATATGGCATGCTTTTAACAGGATGATGATGAGGTTTTCGATGTCCAAATTGCATACTGATGTCCAAAGGCTAAGCAAAAAAAAAAAAAAAAAAATGGCCAATTCTTCCTTAACAAGAAATGAAATATTTAAAACCATACTGAATATATGAGCCATAATTTATGCAGAAAATGCTCGAAGTATGGAGAGCAGGCGACCATCTTTTATACTTTTGTATACATATATAAGAATTTTGTCGCAAGTATTACTGAAAAGGTCAGGGTGATCCTATTTCAACCGCACTCTAAGATAAGGGCAACCAGGAAAATGGAAAAGGCCAAACTTCTAAATACATGGAAAGATTTAGCTTTTCCGTTACGTAATGTATAGAATTACAATACTACGGTTGAGAAAAAAAAAGAAATAAGGTCATAGGTTTAGCAAAAGGTAAACAAATAACACTAAGTTGTGTGGGGAAAGAAACCACCCGTAAAATAATCAAAACTCATACGCAGACATCAGGAAATTTCTAGAGGAATATGAACGACTACAGTGTGCGTGCCGCACACGATATACCGTATATTCCAGCGTATAAGCCGACCTTTCTAGTACTGACAAATCGGTTAAAATTTTAGGCTGACTTTCATCGTTCCAACCTTTCTCATGGACATAAAAAAAATCCCTGCTGGAAACTATTTTCTGTATTCTTCTTCTTCTTAAAATAACAGTCGGATAAACAGCAGCACTGTTTACTAAAAGTATATTTCCGGAAAAAAATATACAAACGCACTGTTAGCAAAGAAAACCAATTTGTAATACAGTATGGTACTAAACAGACATATTGGCATAGTGTTTTGGGGTAAGGCGCCATCGGTGGTTCCCCAAACCGCACCATGCTCTTGTGAAATATACAAAAACTCTGTAAATGCAGAGACGTGTGTGTGTGGCATGTTGTATTTGTATAATATTGTGTTGGGTTCTGTTGTTTCTTTGGCCACTTGGCCCCAGGACCTTATTGAGACCCTACGTTTCCCACGACCACTAGAAGGTGAGCCAGGCTGTTCTCTGCCAGGGTCTCCTGAGCTTCCTGGACTGGGTCGAAAAAAAAAAAAAAGGATGAGCGGGGAGGAAGATGGAAGGAAGAGGAAAGGTGTCCTCCAAATGAAAGAATGGTATTAAATAGACAATAAGGAATGCCTCGTTTACAGTTATTCGCGCTATATCACGTTGCTATCAAGGTATGCGATACCTCGTCATCGCCTATGCTTGTATGTTTTATGCGTATAAAAGCACATGAGATATATTATGTTATGCGTATACAGCACAAGCGTATCTTAGTGGAGTCCTTCGTCCTCCTTTATGACAGGACCAAGATTTTCTAGAAAACAAAATGTGTGCGTGGGAGTGCAGTGTAAGATCTGAAAATCTTACAAAAATAAAATATTTTTTTTGACTTCTGAAGTTAGTTTTCCTTTTTGGATTCTTGCCGTTGGGAGAAATGTTAATAGCGTCAGTTTCTATAAACAAGAATTATCCAGTAAGGATTGTAAAACTTAAAAGGTAGGAAGAACGAAAAACAGAAAAATTAGCTTTACATCCGTCAAAAACAGAAAACTGACGGAAAATACTATAGCAAGCCCAGCAGGTGGTACGGCGCAACAAGTTTATGAGGGGTCACGCACCGGAAACGCATATGGCTAAACGCACACACAAGCCTCTAAAAATAGACGCGATGGTCTCCAGTGACACATTTGTGGTTTGTCTGTAGTGCTTTTGAGACAAGCTGTGATGACACAGAAGGAGTTGTTTTGATGCAGTCGGCCTACATGAAAGAGCTCAACGGATGTTAACAGGTAGGAAATAAAAAAGGAGAGGGGTATTGTGAATCACGTGCCACAAGGCTGGCTGACCTGCCAACAAATGAAAGGATAAAAATGAATATAGGAAGGAGGAGATTGGGTAGAACACTGTGGAGAGGCGTGACAGACTGGTAAGAAAAATTTGTGGATGGAGACGGACAAAAAAAGAGTGTCAGTGAGTTGGGCAGGAAGATGAGAGTGGGTCAGTGTCAGTGAGTTGGGCAGTAAGATGAGAGTGGGTCAGTGTCAGTGAGTGGGGCAGTAAGATGAGAGTTGGAGAAGAAAAGAAAGGAATGAGTTTTTTTAGATAGAGTAGCCGGTGGAGAAAAGTGGCTAAGTTCTAATGTGTAGTGAGTATGAGGGGTAGATAAGCTTTAAGTGAACAGTTAAGTCAGTGATCTAATAAGTAGTGAGAGAAGCAGTCGAGTAAGTGGGAAGATGAAGTTGGAGCGCCGAAGTCGGTCAGACAGTCAGTCAAAAGTAGACTGAGTTTCGAAGTGAGAGACGAACACGTGCCATAGAAAAGAGGGAAAATTTTTCAAGATCCTTAAAGTAGATGAGAAGGAGTCAACTCCATTATGAAGGAACGATATTGCCTGATATTCTGAGAGCAAGTACGCTGGAGCTGATGAAATCCGAAGCCGGACAAAAAGAGTACAGCCATTCTGATCAGATGAAATTAATGCGTCCATAAAGAAATAAAAAGGTACCCAGGAAGGAATCCAGTATCTTATATCGAACTCCCCCAGTGATTGTGAGATGCGACCCAGATAGAAAGAATCCCCTACTCGCTTAGAGAAGGATGTACCGTGAAGTCTGCCAAGTTATGTCAGTAAGTGATTAGTTTGTTTAAGTACTCTCACCATCACATCGATTATAGACACTTGATAACCAATTTATCAGAACTTTTGATTGAACACATATGTATAAGTAGTACTTTATTGTAATGAGTAAGTTAGTGAATGTTATGGACTGAAGGACATTACCCAGGGCAAGTCAATATACATATAGATAAATTTTGGAAGGGAATAGATATAAAATTTTTGATGTGATTGATACTTGTTAATATTTGGTTAAATAAGTGAATGACTAAGTATGAATTTTGGAAGGGGATAGACGGATGTCAGTAACCCCCAAATGTGCAAGTAGTTAATTGTAGAAATTTGATAGTATTGATTACCTAGATTAGAGAAGGTTGTAGGCTATAATCTGTTACAAACCAGAGTAATGATTTATACTGAAATTAAGAGTATCGGAGCTTTATCAATTTGGAGTAGGAATTGTTTTGTAATGAAAGGAGAATGTTAATAGATTCTTTTGAAAGTTAATTGAACTCAGGAGTAAGGAAGTAGAAACATTTTGTTAGTTTAAAAGAGGAGATAGTTGTTTATGATTTATGTAAAGGAAATAGCCCTCCTTGAGTTTGCTCAATAGGCAAATTACTTTGCTCATTTACATTCTGTTATAAGAAGATGAAATTAAATCTATTTGGTCATGAGTTTAATAAATTTCTTTTGTTTGATGTATCTATGTAAAGGTGTCCAATAAACTGTATTTTTATTATACAATATTTGTGTGTCTCTTTGTTATTCTGAGAAAAAGCCTATCCAAAGGGAATTAAACTCATCAAGGAGATTTTCCCCTAGAACATGGAAATTTTCTGTAAAGAAATGGTCAGATGCGCAAGTGGGGAGTTATTATAAAGGGGAGTTGTTAAAAGGGGAAATAATAAATATAACCAAATATATAAAATAACATTTTCATAAATCCCCCCCCACAGCAGGAAATGAATCTTTAACATCACATTACATCCATTTTTTTTTGTTAAATTTATTGAGCATACTCTTCAAGATATTTTCATAACTAGCATCATTCTTGTTTCTATATTTTCCCATGCAATAGCTTCTCAACGTTTTGGATACTAATCCATGCTTTGTTTTCAGTAGTCCAACGAAAATGCCTTATTTGAGTATGACATTCAGATACACACAGAAACTACTTTAAAATCATTTAGAAATTGCATGCTAAATGCTTCTAAAGCATTTAGAACTTAAAAACTGCTTCCTTAACCCTAATTTCATATGAAGTGATAGTAACAAGAATTTTGTTCGGCTTTTGCATTCATTATTTTAAAAATCCTAAATAAGGCTGTCTCTACGAGATCACTACCTCCTTACCGATACTGTCTTCGTGCTCTTCCATAACATATACAAGTATTTACTCACATAAAGAAAATTTATTTATATAAATTCACACGTACAACTATTATTCTTATAGAACAGCAGCTATACGTGCGTAATAAATTTAAATTAATCATCAGTGAGTACGATGATTCCATGTTGAAGGTCATTCCTAATGTTCAACTGTATGGATCCAGAAAAACATTACTTTCCTTTCCATAGCCACTGTTATAATCAATGCCTACCACCTTTTTACATAAAGTGCTCGATCTAAATTGATTAATAAGAACAAAATGAACAACAGGTAGGTCATTCCTAAAAAAAAAAAAAAAAAAATAAAAACGGGACTCAATCGTCGGATATATTGTTGCTGTTTCCAGTGAGAAATGCGAATAATCGAAGTCAGGTGGAGACTACCAGTTTGTTGAACCATCATAAAGTTGTGAAATGGGAGCAGGAATAGGGCAGGCAACATGCACTCAGAAGAAAATGCTTGTTTCTTCTTCTTCTTAAGTAAAATGGCAGCTTTGCCGTACTATTTTTGTGTATTGCAGCGTTGCGACATCTCCAGTAAGAGGAAATTAATAAAGTAGCAGTTTCAGTGTATTACTTTAATGCTTTACAGCGCAGCGACATATCCAGTAAGACAAAATTAATCAAGTAGCAATTTCAATGTATATCTCCAGTGCAGTACAGTGTAGCGACATCTGCGGTTGAATACATGAAAAAGGAGTAAAAATATAGCGGACTTTTGATAGTTTATTTCAAATGCAGTCCATTTTTCCTTAGCACCTTATAAGCAAGATTTCGTAATTTAATTTTTAAGTACAAATCTAGACATATATATATATATATGTAATGACATTAAAAAATAAAATAGATAAATATGAAGTAGTAATTAGAGGCAGTAAAATACAAATCCTCCACATGATACCCAATATATTACTGAAATTACGTATTGAAAAATTAATACAAATGCCCGTAGTATGGCAAAACTGTAGAGCGAAAAGTCAACATAAACCTAACAGTTAATCGTAATTGGGAGGGTAGAGAAAGCACAATATATATATATATATATATATACACACACACACACACACACACACACACACAGAGGACCACTTAATTCATTTAAGTTAATTAAGTTCACGCTGAGGTAACATGCAAATTCAGCTCAGGGTCCTACTATAGGAACGGGTTTGCGATCCCGAGCATACCCGAGCCACAACTTATATCTTGTAATGTCTTTAAGCTGTCCTACACCCTTTAATTTTTATTTCTCCGAAATTATTAGGGCAATCCGAGGACGTAGGAGAAACTATTTCTTATCTATATCACTATTTTTCGCCTTTTTGGAGTTCAGGTTCTATTATTCCTACTCCTTTAGTTTTCTTCTTACTATCTGCATGTTTCTCTTTGCATTAACTTAGATTTGATTGGCTAATTGATTAATTATTTATTTATATTTATTTTTACCGAATCCATCACATAGAGGGCACCACATATTATTTTTATGAATATTACATTATGTCCTGGATACGGTAAATATGTAGTATGTATTATATATTTAGTCTTATTTTAATTATTAAATTACGTTCTCTGTCGGGTCAACGATGATTAATATATGCTTACATTTATAATTTACTTATATTTTCTTACTTTTGGTTCTAAAATTTCTTAACTTTTTAATTACTATATTTGATTTATATTCGGCCTATATTGATTTTATTTGGTTTAGATTTAAATTACTTATCATATATTGATCATTACAGAAACAGAGAACTTCCTGTCGTTTTTTGCCTTCAGTCTGGGTGGGTTGGCCCCAGTTGAAGTCATCTGGATTGTGGGTAAAAAGCGATAATATTTTTTTTTTTTTTTTTTTTGCGTTTTCTTAAATCCCTGAATGTATTATTTCATTGATTTACTTTTTCTATTATTTTCTATTATCTTTAATATTATATATATATATATATATATATATATTATGCAATCCAAATTATTTGGTGTTAACAGTAAACTGGCATTATCCCAGTTTACTGTTAACACCAAAAAATTTGGATTTCAAAAATACTTATAATACTTATAATCAGGTATACTTAAAACTAAAACTTAATACGATAAAGATCTAGTAAAACTGTTAGTGGGACTACATAAGCGGGTATGCATGAGACATTCATTTAATATTGGCTATCTGTCCACTCAAAGCCCCTGAGGAAGTAGCAAAGAGATGACGATGTGAAAGAATGTAATTTTTGTTCCCTAATTTTGCCTTAATTTTTCCTAACTTTACCTTATTATTATTTCCACTAACCTATTATTGTCTTGTAATAATTATTTTAGCAATTTCAATTTAAATTCAATATATAACAATAGGCTAACCGAACATTGCTAGCACACAATCATGCCTCCCGCCCTAAATAAAAACCATAAATCACATAAAATTTATGCACAACACTATTAATTTGCTTATAATATATAATTGTTAAACCAGCAATAGCATTAACGCCACATTCGCATGACATTTTATCTATCGCAGTGACAAAAGACTAAAATTAGCGATTAAAATTATAAATAAATAAATATATAAACTCCACCTGATATACCTAATTGCTATAAATATCTTTCCAAAGGGTAAAATGCGCAATTAATGAAAATATGAGAAATCATGCATATGACAACCAAACATACATGTTATTGCATTTTCGTGTACAAACTGAAATGACAAGTTAACATAATAGCATTATGTACGGCAAATGAGCAGAATAAGTCTTCAATATTTTGTTGTTCTTCCTCGAGCTGCAATTACAGCCTTGCAACGATCTGGCATAGAGTTAATCAACTTCTGGATATACTGTTGCCCAATTTCGTTGTAGCACACCCTTACAATGCTCTCCGGCAGAGAATATTACTTGTTGACGTCTTCTGAGCAATTTCAGGCGACATTATGTACCAGAAATTTTCAATATGGTTCAAAGCTGGATCGTTGCCGAGCAGTCCAACACTACAATGCTAGCATTTCTGAGGTATGACTCCACCTTGAGGTAGAAAAACGAGGGAAAACATTGGAGTAAGTATGTTTTAAGCCTTGTGAGATAAGAAGACAAACTCATTCTTAAATCTAAATAGCATAAAACTTATCAATTTTGCTGTGTGGCAAGGTGCTGAGTCCTGTTGAAAAATGCCGTTTTGGACGTCTCTGTTGTGATCCCTAATAACGAGTTTCAGGCACTCCTCCAAGATAGCAGTGTAGGTTTTTGGATTAACAGTTCCGTCAATAAACTTAATTTAATTCGACTCACCCCATTTCTTGTTATGCATCCCCAGACCATCTGACAGACGGGGAACTTTATTACAGTCGGTGTTATGCAGTCAGGATAGTATGCCTCCGATTTTCGTCTTCTGACATATCGCTTCCATCCGAGCCATGCAGGTTGAAATTCGATTCGTCAGAAAAGATGACGGTAACGCAAGCAAGCCGCTTCTTCTTCATTTGTTGGGTCAACAAAGGCTTCTTCTTTGGCCGATAGTCATTCAGACCACATTCTGTCCTTGTCTTTGGATAATTTGTGCACTTGTTTAAATGCCAGAGGCCATCTCAAAGTCCAGTTTTAGATCAGGATCACTATCATGGTGATTATGAAGGCATAGCCGTTTAAAATATCGATATTGGGAAGGCGTAGTCACTCTCTTACGACCTAATTCAGGTCTTCTCTTCACATTACCGGTTTCACGCTTTAATTTCAGCACCCGGGACTAGTAGCAGCCTATTTTATCAGCGATAGCACGCCTAAAAAGCTATTCTTGGGACAGAGAAACAGCTACACCTTTTTTTTCTTAATGTCATCTGAACATATGGAGCTATGCTTACACCTCCGCAAAATAGGATACTAATGAGCTTGTATACTCTTCCAACGCCGTATTTGTAGAAACGGCTGATGCAATACCTTGCAATTACTGTCTGATGCAAAAAGCGTTATCTGACGCAATACCTTGGCTTTGCGACAAACAAAATGACTGTAGTCAAACAATATCTTATGCGTTTCACTACAAATGTTACTTTTTTTTAAGGTGAGGCAGTATATATGTATCCAAAGTATGTAAAAAACATAATCAATAAACTGAATATACTAAATTTAATTTAATAAATAAATAAACCAACACAGATCCGATTAATGCCATCTTATATGATTAAACATTACATCCATCTGTACATTTAAGATGTTAGTTATAGCGGTAGAGACTAATGGTGTAGACGCTTAAATAGGTTCTTATGTTTCTTGGGCCGTTATATCGTACCGGTTTGTTTCTCAGTATACACTATAACCTGTCAAATTCTGATTATAACTACACCATTAGTCTCTACCGTTATAACTAACATCTTATATATATATATATATATATATATATGCGTGTGTCATCCTGAAATGGCGTTGAATCTTGAAGAGATTCCGTTTCATATATATCAGGCAGTGCAATATAATAAAATTAGTGTAAGATTATTTTAAAATCATACTATGGGATAAGATTAGTATTAGAATACATTATATATATTTTTTTTAATTTAATTTTTTATATAAGCAACATCTTTACTGGTACATATATCTACAATGTCCAAGGGCCGTCACTAGAACGGACGGGATATGCGCTTCCAATAACCCGAGCACTAACATTATATTCTTCACTCGTATACTGGTCGCTTTTCTCGAACTATTTTTTTTCAGCACTCTGAACTATTAGTTTATGCGAAGCCCGGAACATCTATTTCTATCCGATTTCCTTACATAATTTCGCCTCCTGTTATCTAAACTGCTATACCATTGCCCATAACCACAAAACTCAATTTGTACCCAAAATGAATATATATATATATATAAGATATATACTATATCTTATATACTATATCTTGCGACTGCCTTTGCAGCCAGTCGCAAGATAGGCCAGTAGACATACCCATATTACAGAAAAATATCCTAAATAACACATATATATATATATAACAAAGCTCCTAGGCAGATGAGTCAGGAGTTATGTGTGAGATAACATTATACGTATTAGTTGAATTCGGACTACTTTTTATAGTTTTTGGTGTGATGGCAGTTGAAAGTACTTTTAGTATGTTACGTCAGAGCGTAACTTCACTAACTTTTATGTTTTAAGATAACTTTTATGTGTGCAGTGATTACACAAAAAATATCACATACAGTACATAACGCCCTTGTTACAGAAAACATATGAAGCTTAATTTGGCTACAAATTAAGTAATAAATACAAAAATTAGTTCCTCATATATGTATGTTTCACTAATTGTATTTCGCGTCTCAGAGTCTAATTAAAATATAAACACAGAGTATCACTGCCATTCGCTGTTACCATGGCGTGGAGGGAGCCAACCAATCATATCAAAGACTGATAATTTTAGGTAACTTAAATTGAAGGATGTAAATGGAGGGAGAGAAAAAAGCTGAATATCTGAATATATAGTAAGCTATTAGACGAATTAGTCACAGTGATGAAATACTTGTTTCTGTTCTCCAGAAACCTAGTCATTAGAAGGATAAAACGCAGATAATTCAATATAAATAGTTCAGCTACGAAAACGAATGCTCAAACAAAGGGTGTATTAAGTGATCTTATGCGTGATTTAAATCTAAGCACAGGTACAGGCAGAGATTTTGGAATTTACTATGAAAGAATTCAAGAAACGGGAAAATTATATAACTATCTGTATTTATTAAAAACCAACAAAAATGATTGATTTTTTATATTATCCTATTAAAGTTGTAACAGAACAGAACACAAATCAAAAGAACAGAGGATTTTCATCGAATCCTTGAAATGAAGTCTAAAAACTGTACTATTTCCAATGCATCCATCCACATTCTACACAATCATACGAAAGGACGTACTGATATAAGATTGAACAAAAGAACGAAATTCTTATATCCATACGAAAGAACACATGAGAACGCTAAACTTCTCTTCTCTTCTCAAAAGTACAGTACGATGAAGACAATTGGCACTACAATTGGAATATTTGAAAATTGTCGTGATCCCCCTAGGTCTTGATATACAAAATATTGCTGTTTGTAGTGAGAGTTGGAAATTGGAGCCAAACCATTCATTGCGAAACTAAGATTTTGCCTCCTCACATGAGTCCTGTACCTCAAAACAAAATCATCTGTAATTCACTAGTTGATGGAACAAATATATTTCACGAACGCTTCACATAAGGTTAGGTCTAATGAAGAATTATCTAATCGCAATGAACAGGAATGGAGGTAGCTTTCAATGTTTTAAACTAAAGTTTTCATGCATTAGTAATGCCACAATCAAAGGTCTACCGATTCGTCTGTCCATAGATCAGAGAGTTATCAAAAATGAACATTTAGAAACAGCGAATTCTTCCGGAAGCTTGGAAAGCTTCCAAGAAAGTTTTTCAACATTTTTTTTTTCGGTTACAACAGAGCAGACAACTATAAAAACCTGATTGATAATTTATTACATCCTATAAAAATTTTAGTTGCCATGTGTCTAGCAGCACACTTTCTCCATTCCCATTTAGACTTTTTCCCAGATAACCTGGGACACGTTAATCATGAACTCGGTGCACTTTTTCTTCAATCTATTGCTGCCTAAGAGATATATTACTAAGGAAGGTAATTACGCCAGTATGCTGGTAGACTATTACCAAGGAAGGTTAATCTGCCAATATGCTGTCAGGCTGTAGCTGAACATTGATTAGAGATGACTCCTAATCATTACAAAAGGAAAAACAAGCTAAAAATAAATAATTGAATACATTTTCCTCTGTTTGTTTATTTTAATGCGTGATAACATTTTATTAAAATTTTCAATAAAATGTAGCCTGCATTCCTTTCTAAATCTATGGATTTCAAATTTAGATTCAGCTCATTCAATTCCATGACATGTATTATATTTCGAAGGCGAGGAGGGAATCAGATGCTTAAAATTTATTTTACATTGATGTAGTGATTTCTCTTGCTGTGGTAAACTCTTATTTTGAAGTCATTTTTACTTTGTACAGTGAGTGGTGTAATCTCGGTCTACGGCAGCTTTTTGATGCATGCTCTTTATACATAATTCCTGATAATTTGGTTGTATTGTGTTTTATATAAATAGATTGGTGCCAAGTCATCAGAAAATGAGGCGTACATATATTATCAGTTTTATAAGTTTTTTGTAAGTTTATATATAAAGTTCATTCAGATACCATCACAACTGTTTTGCTGAAACATTTTATTTTATTTTTTATTAATCTCGGGCCTCGTCTCATTTGAATATTACATTTTCAGCATACATATATTTTTATAGACTGCAAATTCAGCACATACATCTGTATAATTTGAAACGCTGTGTGAAAAAAAAAAAAAACTTATAACAAGAAGATGAAAAATAAGTGGTCATGAGAACTGTTGACTGTAAGGAGCTAGGGCCTACATTTGCATTATACAGCTCATTGAGAATATTAGAAAAAAACTGTCTGTATAATATTACAGAAATGGGCAATACTGCTCTTGCAGTATAAGAACTGCATGCCATTTCCAAATGCAACCTTGGATACAACTGTCGCGTTCTCTCTTTATTTTAAATCCTTCGACCTAATCAATTTATTTTAAACTAGGAATTTATCATGTCTAACTCTGACCTTAGCGATAATGTTAATCATTTGAAATAAGTTCGTTAATGTAAGCAGTGCATTGCCATTTCAGGCGTTAGCCTGAAATGGCAATGCACTGGTTACATTAACGTTAGCAAAGAGTAGATAATTCATGATTAAAAAATAAATAAAACGATCAAAAAGCAGCGACTTTTATGTGCGAATCGAGAGCATTTCGTTTCAGCACATCTGCCATATTACCCATTCTGGATATCACGTTTGTTACGCACTGCAACAAACGTGAAGAAGTTTTACCTTGTCCTTTCATATGCTATTGTGGCAATACAATTTAAACTGATTAGACATTGCAACGGCCTTAATGCTCCCAGCAGAACATATTTTGCCTTTACAAAGAGTTGGCGGGTACTGCGCTGAAATGTTCTATCTACTTTGAAACAGATGGCTTCACCGAAAGGTTAATTGTATCGGTTTAAAAGGTGGAAAATTGTTATGTCTGTTTTCACCATGGATCAACTAGTCCCTCATCAAATAGCAGGTGAAAATACTCAGATAATACAATTGTGAATAAATTGTTCAATGTGAACTGACATGCGGTAATCCGAATTCACGTATTGTAATCTTATAATTCTGTGATTCCAATTTGTCGTTTCATTTGTTAACCATCTCCAATTTGACATTTCTCAGATTACAAGTTTTTCAAAGAATTCTAAAACAAGACTCGACTTAAACTGTATTTAAGTGAAATGTGTCATGCACTTCAACGTATGATGCATTTATAAATCATAGATTGCAATGCATGATGTATGCTTTACATCGAATAAATAAGTAAAATATTCTTTAATTACGTATCCATAAAATTGTACATAGTCTGCTTTAGATCAATTTGAACCTCAAGATCTACTGGATACAACACTCTGCTGATCCCATTCTATAAAGGTTGTGATGAGCAATGTTTTTCTTCATCTATTTTGTGTAGTAAACATTGTTAATTTGAACGGTCTAGGTCTTATTTAATTGTGAAGAATCCTGTAGCAATATAACCTGAAGTTTCCCTCTAAATTGCTCTAGCTTAAATTTGAGTTTCTCTCCTATATCAGCAGCCAAAAACGTACAATATTTTCTTTGATGAAGGACGCTTTCTTTCGTCTTAGATTCCAGGAGACACAAAAATTCTAGTACATTACCATTTGTTACAAATTCTTTATTAAGTCGCCCTCCTTCACTACCATATTTTAATATCATACGGAATTATTATATTGCAGAAGTTCGTTTCACAACGAATATTAGAGTTGTGATTGGCGTGGGGTAACACGAAAACGTTATTATAAATGGATCCTTCAAAGTATTTTACGCGTCTTTATTTTTTCAAGAACATGAATTCCCCGTGATTAAAAGAAACCAACGTACTGCACGTGAACAGTAGCGGTTTCCTCATGTTTCTTAAAAGTGCATTAAAACAAAGGAAAAATGGATAATGCAGAACAGTGGGATACCTTTTCAAGCCGGAAAAGAGTAAACCGAGCTAGGATGTGCCAAGTTCCCACCTGACGGTTGTTCTAAACCCATGAACAAACAGGATAAGGAATGCATGAAGTTTACAGACCTGATGCACGCATCATGCCCTGAAACATGACCACAAACGCGTTACTTGCCTCAGGTTGAATTGTAGAAGAGAATTTGCAAATCTGGTTACTACGTACGGTTTTTAGATTAGTTAAAAACAGTATTACTAGGATTTAGATTTGTCGCCCTTCTTCACTACCACCTTTTTCTGCTTGTCTCATGAATTTCGGAGTGGCCTTGTTCTGAATTACTATGATATGATTTGGTAGTTGTTGGCGCATCGGCTTCTGTGGCCATATTGCACCTCCCAAGGTTTTTGCAGTACTTTGATCCAAGCCCGAGGCGAGAATCGAACCCGCGACCTTTGGGTTGCCGGGCAGGTACTTTACCCACTCGGCTAGCCCGGTCGGCGTTCTGAATTACGGGTGAGTTGCTAGTCGTTTAGAGTAAAGATGCTGCTTTTTTTGTTTTTTTTTTAAAATATTAATGTAATCTTTATTGTGGTACAAGAAATACACACAGATCCCTTCACGGCTAAGAAAAACCAGGGATTTACAATGTATACGATGAAGCCATACGTAAATGTGAGATTGATTATAATAGACTTATATACAAGTAACCTTGGGTGGGCATAGATGTAGTGGCATTGTATATGGGATCAAGCTCCACCGGTTATTTCCACATCTGCGCCGGGTGGAAATGGACAGATAGGCGAAACAATCGTTGTATCACCGGTAGTCTTATTGACAGCATCGATTATTCGTTGGAGACATTCGATATTCACATAAATAACCAGCTGAAATTTGGGGCCTTTCCTTCTTTGGTACAGTCACCATTGCAGCAACAAAAGCGGACCGTATTGAACTCGCTCCGATCCGGCTTTCCATTTCGCTGCAGTGTAGAAAAGTTACAGAGAAATAAATAGTACTGAAACCAAAACAGCTACAAATCGATCTGTAATAATGCCACTGAAAAGGTTAGGCTGGTTTCTCATAATCTGCCTTTGTCAGATTATGAGAAATCGTTGGCAAAGAGAGCAAAGAAGGGGGATAAGGAATTATTCACATATATAAATGCAAAGAAGAGAAGGACAAACTAGATCGGATCCTTATGTAATGGACGTGGGATAGTATTAGATACCCCAGCTGAAGTTGCAGATGAACTTAACAGTTACTTTGCATAAATATTTACAGAAGAAAAACCATTCACGTCAATGAGAAATTCTGGGAGAGAATGTGAAAAAAAAATTAATTAATGATGTTGAAATTGCACACGTTTATTTAATGAAAAAAACTTTCGAGTCTACAGGCCAGTAAGGCTCCTGGGGTTGATTGCATTTACCCTATAATCTTAAGGGAGGAGGCAAGTGAGTGCATTGATGCTAAATATGAGAGCATCACTGGGCTTGGGAGTGATTCCGTAGGATTGGAAAAGTGTCAATGCATCTCCAATACATAAGGGCGGTTATAAGAGGGAAGTGGGAAATTACCGACCGGTTCATCTAACTTCACTAGTAGGGAAACTAATGTAGACTATGATCAAGGGTGGAATTCATGATCACCACATAGAAAAGGAATTCTGCATGGTTTTTTAAAAGCATGTCCTACTCAGCATGGTTTTTTAAAAGGAAAATCATGTTTAACTGATCTGGTTAGCTATTTTGACAAGGTCACTAAAGAGCTGGACTTGGGGAATAATTTCGACGTTGTTTATTTGAATTTCAGCAAAGCATTTGACTCAGTCCCACATGAGCGCTTACTTTATAAGCTGGAACAGGTTGAAATCACAGGGAAAATCCTTAGATGGATAGCAGGGTGGCTTCAGGGCAGGAGGCAGAGGGTTGTGATAAATGGTTATTCCTCAAATTGGGTTGACGTAAGAAGTGGGGTTTCCCCAAGGATCAATATTAGGACCATTGTTGTTTTGATTTTCATAAATTACATCGATGAAGGGATAGAGGGCGTGGTGTCTAAATTTGCAGATGATGTAAAGATTGGTAGAGTAGTTAATGATTACAACCAAGCAGAGCTTCTTCAGAATGACCCAGATCGACTTCAGAGATGGTCAGAAAATTGGCAGCTATGCTTTAATCCAGCAAAATGTAAGGTATTGCACCTGGGGAGAAGTAACCCCAAAATAACTTATACACTTCGTGGAGTTGAACTAAAGCCGGTAGTTGAGGAAAAATGGACTTGAGTATTACAACACGGTCAGATATGAAGTTCTCCGAGCATTATTGACTAGTTGCAAGGAATACTGTGTTCAAGTATGGAGACTGCACATAAAGAAAGACATTCTTCTTCTTGAAAGGGTCCAAAGACAGGCCTGGAACCAATATATTGTCCGACCAACCCCCAAACCACAAGTTTCACAATTCAGGCCAATCATGAAAGTCTCATGTCTCCTCAAAGTCATGGAGAAGTGCCTTCTCATCCTAACCAACCAGGTTCTGCCATGTGGATCACCATTCATTCACTGTCTTGAAACGCAGGTCAACTATTACCAACCTGTTGCAAACGACCAACACCATTCTGGGGGGCTCTACAAGATAGGGCTCAGATGGAAATGTTTATCTGGATATCCAGTCTGCATTCGACAGCATAGACATCCAGTCCCTCCTGCAACTTTGTGAGGAGGTATACCAGATAAAAGGCAATATACTGGAATTCTTGGAGTCGCTACTTACGACCAGAGTCCTTCACCTGACTGTGATTAAAAATCATTCGCAAGGAAAGTTTTTGTAGCTGTTCCGCAAGGGCGGAGTTCTATCAGAGCTCTTCTTGACGGCTGCCATCCACTCCTTCATGTGCCAGCAAAGAGAAATTATCAGTTATGCAGACGACTTGAAGCTTCTCTATCGGATAGACGGGACCGCCCAACCTGATTCTGTTTCTGAAACTATTATTAACAGCCTTAAGAATCTGATTACATACTTGGCACCCTTTTCTCTTAAGATAAATCCAAACAAATCTGCACAAATTGTATTTTCACTAAAATCAAAACCAAACGCAACTAAACCTGGAAATACACGGAACCCCCATCACCCCAGTAACCAAGCACAGAGATCTTGGCGTTATCTTCGACCCAAAACTCAGTTTCAAACACCATGTTGCAGACATTCACAACAAGGTCTCCAGATCCAGATGGCTTACCAACCAACAACCTCTTTCATTTCACAGAGCCTGAGTACACGCTTCAATACATATACCTGTTTCTGCAGCCAGTCATCACCTACGGTTCAGAAATCTGGGCGTCGGCAACGGAAACCATTGCATCTGATGAGTAGTGGCTTCTCCGGTGGGTCCTCTTCAAGCATAAACTGCCATCCCCCACACATACTTCAGATATTACCCAACTTCTACATTACAGAAAAGTCACCAAACGGATATTCGCCCTCCGCTTGCTCGTGTCAATTAAAATGATAGCGGGTGAAGTCAACACGCCAAGTTTTTGGCAGATGAGAAATTGGAGGATCCCACCAAAACCCTTAAGAGCCCTCCCCTCTTTACAGTCTGTGGCGTTGAGGCTCAGGATAGGCGATAGATTCCTGCCCACGGAGATGCTCCACAACGTCCAGGTGATGGATATGGATTACAAAAATACATAGAAGGCAGATATTGTTGGGATATCAGAGACGTGGTGTCACACAGATATAAGGAATGCAAAACTGGAATTTGGGGAGTACAATCTGTACAGGAAGGATAGAAAGGGAGGAGGGGTTATTCTATTAGTTCAGAAACACAAAATTCAAAGACGTGAAGCCAGTCGACATCGCTTGGTGTGACATTAGCATTGGGAGATCAAAATTGAGATTAGGAGTGTGTTATAGGCCTAATGACTCTGATGAGTATAATAAGAAACTGTACAGGGAAATAAAGTGGGGCAGTAAATCAGAGGCTTATATTGGGGGATTTTAATTTCCCAGATATTGACTGGAAATTGTGGGTTGGTCACCCACACACTAGTAAGGCTTTTGTGGATTTATTGGATGATTGTTTTCTACATCAGCATGTTCGGGAGGCAACTAGAGGTAGTAATACTCTTGATCTGATTATCAGTAGTGATTCTTCATTGATCAGATTGCTCCACTGGATATTGATTGTTCAACTGTTGATGATCCTGCTCAGGTGGCTAACAAACTAAACAAGTATTTTGCATCTACATTCACACATGAGGAGTTATTCAGGAAGGGGAATGCCAGAGGTGAGTTAAACTCTGGCAGTGAGCTAGATGATTTTGTACTAACTGAGAGGAGAGTGGAGGAGAAATTGTTGAAGATAAACATAATAAAGGCACCCGGGGTGAATGGGATCTTCCCAGTTATATTAAAGGAGATAGCAAAGGAAGTGAGCAAACCCTTAGCTATAATTATGAGAGCTTCTTTGGACTCAGGGGTACCCATGGACTGGAGATGCACAAATGTGACCCCAATTCACAAAGGTGGATCAAAGGGCGAGACAAGTAATTATAGACCTCTTAGTTTAACTTCTGTTCCAGGAAAATTAATGGAGGCACTGGTTAAAGAAGCACTGCAGGATCTATGGACAAGACTTCAGTTATAGCTCGGACACAGCATGGTTTTGTTAAGGGAAAGTCTTGCCTAACCAATTTGATTGGATGCTATGATGTGGTCACAAAGGAACTGGATGCAGGGAATAACTTTGATATCATATATTTGTATCTTATAAAGGCTTTCGATACTTTTGCATATGGAAGACCGCTGAACAAATTGGAGCAGTGTGGCATTGGAGGCAAATTGCTGCTATGGATAAAGGGATGGTTGAGTGGGAGAAGACAGAGATTGGTAATCAATGGACACTGCTCATCTTGGACTAATATTATTGGTGGAGTCCCTCAGGGTTCAATGTTGGATCGATTGTTGTTTTCTGTATTTATAAATGATATTGATGATGGTATATCAAGCTTAATATCCAAGTTTTCAGACAATACGAAGGTTGGCAGGGTTGTTAAGGACACTAATGACAGTACGCTGCTGCAACAGGATTTAGAAAAGTTGAGCAGATGGGCTGAGAGGTGACAAATGAAGTTTAACATTGATAAATGTTCAGTACTACATATGGGAAGCAGCAACCCCTGAGTGACGTATCAACTCTGTGGTACTACACTGATAGTGGTAGAGAACGAAACGGACCTGGGGGTAATTGCGCAGGCAGATATGAAGTTTTCTGAGCAGTGCAGACGGTCTGCAAGAGTAGCTCATGGTGTCTTGTCAATGGTATGCAGGAATTTTTCTATCAGGAATAAGGGTGAGATTATCCCCTTGTATTAGGCAATGGTTATGCCACACCTTGAGTAATGTATACAAGTCTGGAGGCCTTATTTTAAGAAGTATGTAGAGCTGTTGGAATGAGTACAGAGAAGGGCAACAAGATTAGTGAATGGAACAAAGGGTTGCTCCTACGAAGAAAGGCTTAAGTTTTGCATATTACAGTGTCTGGAGAATAGGCACCTGCGAGGTGATCTGATTGAGGTGTATAAAGCCTTGAATGGTTTGAGCATGCTCAGTGCTGATGGGACTCTTCCTCTTGCTCAGTATAATCACCTGAGAGGGCATAAATTCAAATTGAGGAAAGTCAGATGTAGGACAGATGCGCGGAAGTTTGCCTTTAGCCAGCGGGTGGTTGGTTGGTGGAACGGACTTCCATCCTTCGTTGTGGACGTTGATAGCCTGAATAAATTTAAGGCTGAGCTGGACAGATATTTGGAACGAACGGAGGGGATGAAATGGGAGCGTTTATTTTATTTTTTTTTATTTTATTTTATTTTTTTATTTTTTGGCTGATGCTGCATAAGCTTGCTTTCTTGCATCATGTGCCTCTACTGGAAAAAAAAAAAAAAATAGATGACAAATCCTACAGAAGACGCATCATCGGGGAACAGCTTTCGCCTTCAACCGAGTCACTGCCATCGTCTTTTCATCGCTTTTTGTGTTAATATTAATTTTATATGTAAAATATGTATTTGCACGTCTTATGTTTAATATATGTTTTATGAAATTTTTCGTGTATTAGTTATTTTATGTTAAACCGCTAGCATTGTCGCTTGTGTGGGTATTATCGTATCAGGCAATCGTGTAACCATTCACTACCTGAAATAAAGATATTAACTCACCTGGTGAGATCGACAAAGGGTCGTCCATATGAGGAAAGTCTTCGACAGTGGGTTGCAGAGCTTGGAAACTAGGCAACTTAGAGGAGACTTGATTGAGGCGTTTAAGGGTTTTTTTGAGAGGCATAAGCAAAATGAATAAGGACAAAATTTTCACGGTGATAAATGATTCTAGGACTGCCGGGTGGGTAAAGCGCCTGCCTAGTAACCCAACGGTCGCGGGTTCGAATCCCGCCTCAGGCTTGAATCATAGCAAAATGCAAAAAAAACCTTTGAGAGGTGCATTATGGCCACAGAAGCCGATGCGCCAACAACTAACAAAAAAACAAGATTCTAGTTTCAAAAGAAGATTAAAAAAAAAAAAAAAGAAGAAAACTAGGGGCCATAATTTCATGTTACGGGGAAAGTTGTTTAGACTGGATTGCAGGAAGTTTGTTTATTTTAGCCAGCGAGTTAGAAATTACTGGAATAAGCTACCTACGTGGGTGGTAGAGGCTGACAGGCAGCAGAAATTCAAACGTCAGCTGGATAATTACCTAAGGGAGGAGGGAAATGCATCGGTTGTCCATTTCCTTTTCTCTTACTAATTTTGTATTATTTATTATTTTTTCATGTAGTTTTGTTATTTTATTTTATTATTATTATTTTTTTTTTTTTGGCTGGTGCAGCATAAGCCATAGGCTTCCTTGCACCATGTGGTCATTACTAATATAAAGAAGCAATGTCCACTAAAATGCACTGTGGGTGATGTGGGCGCCTGCTTAAAACTCTCTAGATTTGTTGGAGCAACTCATTCCGGCTGATTTTTTTGGACTACATTCATGTACGTACTATATTCGGAGGATTATCCGATCACTTTTAACAGGTTGGGATAAAGATTGTTGCAATTAAAGAGCACCGGGATCTATTTTGCTTATTTTTAGGTTTAGGCTATTTGTCATCTGGATCTTTTCTGTCTTACATCAGCTGAGAGTTTTGAATTTGTTTTTAAAATTGACCAAGTTTCGCCGTTTAGATTTTACGATTACTGAAATTAAATTTTGTTCAATAAAATATATTTTTTTTTTCTAAAAGTAAGCAAGTTAGTGCTCGATGCCTTTCAGTTGAAGCAATCTGTATATTAGGTAAGCTTAAATTCTTTTCAGTAACTACTAACAAGTTAGCCAGCGTTTAGCTGAAATATATATTTTTTCTTAGGAAACAGAAACTTTTCATCCTCAGAATCGCCGACAGAGCATATCTTACCAGATTTGCTCTGTCTGTGATTCTCAAAAGGGTTGTGTAGAAAATACTTGAAGTATTTTGGATTTAAAACGGCAGAATCGTGACTGATTTGGTAATTTGTGTGATTCATTACATAGATCAAGATTATGAATTTCAAAAAAAAAGTTTTAAAGAAATATATATAAAAATAACATTTGATTAGAAGGGCCGGAATTAAAAGAAGAAGTTAGCGTGAAATGAGTTCGAAATAAATTTTAATTATCGTGCAGATAACGGCCTGGAAAATAAGAGAGCGAAGACCGAAAACTTTTTAAACCCAATTATAGTGAACATGAAGAATGGATGAAAACGTAGGCAGTTCCTGCGGCAGCACAACCACCATATTGTACTCACTAATTGCTGATTAAATTCTAATCTCCGAAAGAAGAGCTGCGGAAAGAATGACTGGGGAATGAAATGAGGAAAATATACGCACGTATAATGAAGACACGGATGTAGAGCACATTCATTACAATAGTATAAAAATTATCGCAGTAATTAATATATTTCCGCTAGATTGCACGGCCAGCAGGAATTCGTTTCCCAGAAGAATATGGGGGATAAATTAATACAGAAAAATGTCACACTAATCAAGCGTCCTTTATAAGCTACAGGGAATTCAGCACGAACGAAGAACAGGTTGAAAAATGTTACTGAAAGTTCACAAGCGAAAGCTGCTTATTATTATCCCTCCAGGGACTTTGCTTAGGCGGACAGATATCCTAAATAATTCCCATCCTCAATGTGACGTGTTTACCTTTGCGCTGAATTCTAAATAAATAAATAATGAGAAATAAACGAAAGACGAACAAAGTACTTAATAAGGAGATATTAAGGTATAAATTCAGTTTAACTGCATGCACCAGAATAATACGAGAGATAAATTAAAGAAAAATGTCACGTTAATCAACGTTCTCAGACACACAAAAATTCTTGAATCCCTAACAGAGCATTTTTTGTCCTTTGAGGCTTTTCTATTTGAAACCACACCAAATAAATAAAAGTAATCGATTCGTGTTCTAGAAGAAAAGTAAAGCTTATTGCTTGATAACATGGAAGTATTTTATTTAAGTAGCTAAATTTACCGTCATGGAACACAATTGGGATTTTTTAATCGTTCATAATTTTATTTGACAAAGAGGAACAATTCAAACACATTTTTAATCTCTCTGTTTTTCACAGCTCCATCAATGTTAGATATTTCTACATGCATGCGCATACTTTAGCGGTTTTAATGTACAAAATTCTCGATTCCAAAGCTTCTTTTAATCTGCAAGTCATCAAATACGATCTGTGCCCGATTTTTGATTAAATAAAACATTTTCACAATTTTTAAGATTTGTACGGGGAGAAGTTTTAATTTCTTTTTTACATCAGTAGTGAGCTAATGTAAAAAAATATAATGATGTACATTATAGGACATCATTATTTCTCTCAGTTTTCATCTTTTATTGATAGTATTGTCTAAGAGCAATATTAGGAGGGTTAGCATATATGCATAATACGCCTATTGTCTTCACCGTATCTGTACTCATGTAAGAACGCGATTCCCAATGGATGGATTTCGATGAAATTTTATATTTGGACCTTTTAAAAATATTCGTCGAACCATTCTAAATTTCACTGAAATGAGACCAATAGACTCTGGAAATTATTATTATTTTCTGTCTGTATGTAATTGCTCGACTCCCAGAGGATAGAGTTTCATGAAGTTTTATATTTATTCTTTTCAGAAAGATTTGTTGAGCCATGTGGAATTCCATTAAAAGTGTACCATTAAAAATATGGTAATCATTATTACTTTGTACGTCCGTCTTACAGTAAGGAATAACACGACCCCCACTGGAGGGATTTTCACTAAATTTCAGGAGCGAGTTGTCGACCTTCCCCAAATTTAATTAAAATCGGATCAATATAAATCTGGAAATTGTGATAAAGCTATACTTGTGCATATACCTTAAACTTACAGTCAGTTTTCATATTTATAATTCATAATCAAACTTATGCATGCAAAAATTTCAGGTATACGGTTACATGTTTCACATTTATATATATTTTTATTGGCTTCCTGCTGCGGTATTCTTTGTGTCTTGGCTATAAGGTGTCGGGTGTTTGAAATAAAGCTGGAACACTTACCTTAGGGTGCTTACACGTAACCAGCAGCAACAAGTAGCCTAAATGAATAATGTAAGTTAATGGACGTGCGTATAATAAGAACATGTGGGCACTGGCTACCTTTTCTTGTCTTGCTGGTTCCCAGCGGAAGTACAAATATCACTCAAGTGGATACGCATTGCTCGCATCTCTGGCCTTTAGACAATAATAAGAACTGCTTTTGCTATGGGAAGCAGGATTTCATGGGGACGTAAAGAAAATTTGTAATACAGAAGTTTTAAACATGAATACTGAAATTTTAAACATTTATGGATTTATGTAAAACGCGCAATATGGGACAAAAATGTCAAACTGTATTCCAACAAGAATACTGTGGTTCTTTTTTTCTGATATTTATCTGTAAAGTGCTAATAAATAAGTAGAATTTGGATGTTAGCGCTTGTTTTAGTAATCGAAATTAAAACATACTGTTTCTCGATTCGTCCTGAATATATTTAATATTGCCATTGATAAACTTCCAATTTATTACTTAAATTATGATATCCAAAATTTTGTCTACAATAATGTACGGGGATGGAGTATTTGGAGTATTCCAATCAGTTCCTTATTGTTTCTAAATATTGAAAATAAAAAAATAAAAAAATAGAGCAAAAAAATTATCACTATGACAACGAAGAAATAACATTTTGGAACATGTAAAATTACCTTTTTATTACTCAGTTTTCATATTTATACTTACTCTGTTTCTGAAAATATCACACTGCATTTAATTATCATTTTTTTTTGTCAATGTTTTTTTCCTAAAAAGTTTTTTTTTTACAGTTTTGCATTCTACAACAAATTGCTGCCTGCACAGTGCATAAAAATGCATTAATATATTTTAAAGCATGGCCTAAAAAACACAGTAATTGCTCACATTCACCGGCTTCATATTTCCTAATAAATTAAGTTTTTCCATCTGCAATTAGCATTAAATGAAACGTAACTATTTTGAAAACTACATATTGCATTTAGCTTAGGAATAGAAATCATAAGTTCCGGGATTCCAGTGGCACCCGTAAAACCTACCCCATCGCATACCGAGAAGTTGCACTGGTAAACTGCTTTCTATGTGTTCATAGCCAGTGAGTTAGTGGGAATACTTAACATTTACTATTATTTTTTTCAGTAAGAGAACTTAGTTTGTTGCCATGCGCTGATTGGAACAGCGAATGTGCAGAGGGGAAATTTTCTCAGTTCTCGCATAAAACTCGTTGTTCTTTGCTTATATATATATATATTAGTTATAAATCGTGAAGTATTATTGAAATGTATCGCTCTGCATACATATACTAACTTGTTAATTAATGCCATCGGCACAAAAAAAAGGAAATGCTCAATTATTGTATTAAGAAATATTACAAATTTAATATCAAATAATAAGAAAAATGAATAATAATAAATGATAAACTAAAATAAGGAAATAAATGACATAAATATAACTTTAGAAGATACCTATATGTTCAAATTAAAAAAAAAAATTAAAAAATGCAATCACAAAGCAAAAACGAAATTGCCACTAATGCAAAATAAAAAAAAAAATAATAATATATCTAAATTGAGGTCATAGAATTAGAGAAGTACCCTTACATCTAGAGTAAGAACTTGACGTGATTAACTAATGCCCTATATTCCTATAAGAATAGTTAGAAAGGTGTAGCCGCAAATATATGACAGTAGCAGATCCCAAAATATATATGAACAAAACAAAAATCTCTGTTTATACTCCGGCACGACCACGTAACTGTGGGGAGTTTACAGCAGACCATTTCAGACAAAAATACAATCACTGTATTTGGCAGTCATGTGGGACTCGAATCACCGTGTCAACTCAAACGTATGTGCTATTGTACTACCGCGAGCGATTACTCGGCGACGTCATGGCTTCAGTAATAAAATATAATCAAATATAAATATCAAAAATAATAGTCTAACGAGGTTGATACGCCATATCAAAAAAAAAAAAAAAACAAACAAAATAACCTCGTCTATAGAAGTCATTTCCTGACATAAGTGATTTAAATAGATGATAATTTATCCATACTATTATATCGAATATTTTGAAAGGAATTTAATAAGAAATTTTTAAAGTTAATTTAAATTAATAATTATATCTCTATAATTATTATCATGAGAATTTGGTAGTGTAATAGGTCCCAACGAAATTCAGAGTAAAGACCTCAAGCTGCGAGATCAATGACACATTATTGTACAGGTGGGGGATAGTCTCAGTTATTTGTACAATAGCGAGCTGGGTGAATCAATGTAACCTAATTTTATCAGACTACAAATTTATAATTTCACTGAGGCCATTTTCATTAGCTATGTTATAAATTTGAAACTGATTCAATTGAAGTTTTTAATATATTATTTTTCAAAAGTCAGTATACAATAAAGTGTGCCTCCTGTTTTGATTATAAGTTCATCCCCTTTCTTTCTGGTTTCGATATTGATATAACGACTGCGTCGTTTCAGCAAAGTATAACTCTCATAAATCAAACCATGAGGAAATTTCTGCACGAGAACTCTGATGTTAAACTGTTCAGATATTCCCCGAAATTGTGAATGTCTAAGCGCCATCTCAGCGATTGCGAATCAATCGCTGGGATGGCGAATATTTCCGCCATATTACTCAGAACGATATTTAAGTGAAAAACACCTTCTAGACACTTTAAACGCTTGCGTAAAATTTGAATCAATATCAAAAGCATTGAAGACACCACAGATCTCAAAAACGCGCCATCTGAAAGAATATCATGTGATGACATTCTACACGACGCCATTTGATTGTACGTATCCACATATAAAGGACAAAACATTAAGCACATTTATTATGACTTATATTTAAATACTGAGAAAAACTTTAAAATTCTATCCCATATGCATATCTACTTTTAACCCAAGAATTTTGCTAAGCTGCTGGGTATTATTACATTCTTTGAATCCCTTTAAGATGCATACCAGTTAATGAGCTTAACAGATTTTCTCCTCACATTCTTTTACATTTCACGTTGCCTAAAAAGCTTTCCACTCTGAAAATAAAAATATGGTTTACAAGATATTTCACTTTTTTTAATGTCAGTATTTATATAAACGCTTATATAATGAAAATATTTTTTGCTTCATCTAACTTTCAACAATGCCCTAGTAATTATTCATTCATCTATGAGCTATGTTCAATGAAAAGAAAGTAGGCCTATTTTTTAAACCATCATTTTGACCGGCTTTGGTACTATGTTTTTGCATTTTTGGATTTCCTTCTTTTGTTTATCCTCTCTCCTTTTTTTTTTTGTCATTCTGGAGTGCTTTTTGCCCTCTTCTAATATTATATTTTTAAAACTCTTAGATGAATTTTGGTAAGCTGCTGGTATTACCTTCTTTACGTCCTTTTGTCAAGATACATGTCAGTTAATGAGCTTAACAGATTGTTCGCTTGCATTCTTGTATAACATATTTTATATTTCGTGCCTCATTCAATCATTGTTAAGCCTCCTTTTCTCCCTTGATAATTTTTTACCTCACACGCTAAGAAAATTTGCCTTTAATTGTATTAAGGCTGCCGCTTCTAAAAGTTGTTAATACCTCTGTGGGATTTACTGCTCGTTATTTCCTTGAAGTTTTTTTTAATCTTTTGCAATAAACAAACAAATATGAGCTACTTAATAAAAATATAAATCTTTAAGGAGAAATATAATTCAAGCGAAAAATTAACTTCGTCGAGTGTGCAACCAACACTCGATTCCCACACCCATGGGAATTCTTTGCCCGTTTCTTCAAGCATTGTTCCACTTAGTGTTAATATTAAAATGATTTTATCCATCAAATAAACTTAAATATTTACCATAAATTACAGATTTCCCCGAAGTGCACTGCTCGGCAAAATTAACAGAACAAAATGTTTTTTTATGAATATTTTACTGTGAACACTGTCGCCAAAGGATAATATTTGATATAATAGGCACCAGGCACGCAAATTTCAAGTATCCAATATAAATCAATCTACCACTTCACAGAGCCGCACATTATGCAAATTATTCATGACCTTTTTACTTCATTAAGGTTTGCTCAGTGGGATAGCCACATCTCCAGCACTCAGGATGGCAAGTCATCGTCGTTTAGATGATTCTTTGAGATGATGGGCCGTTGGACGGCTTGAAACCGGGCAGTCGCAGGTGGCACGTTCGTTTGTGTCGTGCAGCGTCGTCTCGGCACCATGGAAATCACGTATTCTTGTACTAGGATCTTACAACAGTACAAGATGTAGATCTTACAAATAAAATTTAAATATTTGTTTTGCTAAAATAAATTCAGAAGTGCGATGGAAAACGAGTATTAAGTTAAAGTTAGTAAATATTAAGATTGAATATTTAGGTTGAATGTAATAAAAGTTCAAATTGGAAAAACACTGGATTTAGGAAAGGAAAGTAATTTCGAGTAATATAAAGAGCAAACAGCACTAGAGAAGGGAGTGCCATTTGGGAACAGGCGTGAATGGGTTTCTGGGGGCAAGAACAATAGGACCGTGATACGGGATTACGAAGCGTCTCTTTTGATCTAAGCCACCGTTAGGAAGTAAACAAGAAATTAGTGGACGTCCAGAGTTCGCGTCAGTGTGACTGATATTTGGGTTAAGTTCGATATATTTAGCAGAGGTGTGTCATGAAAATGAGTGTTTTGGAGATGACCCGGCAAACACGAAAAGGCCATATTGTCGTGTGAAAAAAAAAGAAAAGAAATTTCTAGAGAAGGATTGGTTTGTGCGCTAGGGAGACAGCTAGGGTGAGTTGTTTTAGCAAATAGGAAGGAATGAAAAAAATTAAACAGTATGGGGATTGGGGGAGGCGTTACAAACTTGAGGGAAAGAGTAAAGTTCGGGAGGAAGTAATTAAGAAAGTGTCCACTCTGTATCTGACTTCTATGTGCTCAAGAGGAGAAATTCGTGAGTTGTGGGTTGAAGTGAAGTAGGAGCAGATGCGTGGTCATCAGAGTTCACATCTCTTGGTAGCAAGATGAAGAAGAAAAAGAAAAGAAAAAAAAAACGTGAGAGAAAGAAAGCCTGGTCCGGCATCGGAAGGCAGTGAAGGCGGTGGCTAATTTTAAGGTTAATGTAAAAATGCAAGAAAGAATGCCTTGTCCGTCATCGGAGGGCAGTGATAGGCAGTGAAGGCTGTGTTAAAGTTTAGGGTACGTTCCACAGATATCATAAATTTTATCCATTCTGGGGGCTTCCTCGGAGACGTTTTCCTGGGAAGAGACAATGAACAAGTGAACAAGTTTCTAGATGGAATAATCTACCAAGACAATCCTGATCATGATACCGAAGTACACAGAAACGTCATCACTAAGAACCAGGGCTACCTGCCCTCGGCCACAGAAGAACCCTTCACGGAAGATGAGGTTGCATTAGCCATAAATAAAATCAAAAATGGAAAAGCTCCCGGACTGGACCTCATCGAGGGGGAGTCCATCAAACACCTTTGGTCTGTTGCACCCAATATTCTAGTACAACTATTCAATGAGTGTCTTAATGAAGGTTCCTTTCCCACGTTGTAAACACGCCAACCTCTGGCTTTTACCCAAAGATCCAAATCGTCCCACTGGTACAGCCAAAGCATACCGTCCAATTGCTCTATTGCCAATATTAGGAAAAGTATTTCAGAGGTTACTTCTCATCTGTTACTACTTGTCTTCAGTCTGTCTGTGAAACCAAATGACTCGCCTCTTACATTCCAGTTTAGCTTCAAGCGGGGATGCTCAACTATTGATGCACTACTGAAAGCCACTCAGCTAGCAGATGCAAGAAAGAATTTTATAGAAAGGCCATTTTTATAGATTTTAAGGGATCTTTTGACACCGTCTGGTGGCCAGCGATCTTGCGGCGAGCCAGAATATCTGGCTGCTCCCTCAACATCTTCAAATGTCTTACAGATTATTTCTATGACACAAACGTTACGATAAAAACAAAATTTCATAGTATCACCCGCCAACTCACCAGAGGCTACCCGCAAGGCTCTGTTCTGGGGCCAGCTGTTTGGAATATGATTCTGGATGAATGGCTCCTACAGAACTTTCCCCATACCACACAGCTCTCATATGCAGATGATCTGGTTATCGTTGTTAAGGGCAATACTCGTGCAGCTATTGAGACCAGAGCCAACACAGTCTTGAATGCCCTGTTGGTTTGGGCTGAAGGGAATAAGCTGGAAATCTCTACAGATAAAAGCAGAATCCTGCTCTTCAAAGGCCGTCTTGACATCAACAGACCACCAACCATTCGTTATAAAGGATATGCACTCAAGAATCAGCGGTCATTCAAATATTTAGGTGTTACCTTAAATGATCGCATTACTTTCATGCCACATCTAAAGTCCATGAAAGAGAAGGCCAAAAATTATATCAATATGCTTGGTTATTTCACCCGCAAAGACTGGGGTCTTAAGGGACCTGCACTCCACCTTCTTTATTCAGCTGTTTTTGTACCGTTCGTAACATACGGCGCTGCTGTATGGTTCCATCTTTTGCCCATTCATCAGCCCTAGGAAAGTTATTCTGCAGATGTAACAGTTGATGCTATTAAAAATGACTCGGGCGTGTAGAACGACATCAACAGGAGCACTATAAGTATTAACAGGTTGTATCCCACTTGACCTCCAAGCGGCCTTCACAGGGCTTTCCCATACCATCAGAATGAACAAAGAAACTGAATTCCTGGGGATAAAAACTATTGTCGATGCAGATCCGAAACAAGAACTTTGGCGTACTTGGCATAAACTTTCCCTTTGGCAAATCCGCTGGGATGATTCCACAAACTGTTACTAGATATAAATTTAACCACACTTAGTCCGGAAAGCAACCTGTTAAAATCAAAAGAAGCGTTTTTAGCTTTTAGCAGATATGCCTCAACAGTCTTCAAAAGGCATTGGTATCGTCTCTCCACGTCTGACCCCACAACACAGACATCCAGCACCAGACGTTCCTGAAACCGCTATGATCTCATCTCGTACCTGCTCTTCCCTCATCACCAGCCACTATTAGAACTGAATGAACACCCAACTGGACATCTTCCTCGTTTGAATGGACGGCACTGAACTATTAGCGATCAAACTCAGACACTTCACATTGCACATACCCAACTTTGCAGACTCCCTTGTTCTGCAAGCTGTCTTCCGTTCCCTGGCCTTCGGTGGGCTCCCAGACCAGGGGTGATTCCTACTTCTCCCTTCCCACCTCTTCTTTCCGCTAGAGGATGCCTTCTTTCCTCATCCTCCTCCTTTTACCACTTGTACTATCTTCCCCACTCTCTTCCTTTTTTTGTCTCCGTCCAGAGAGCTCAGGCGACCCTGGTGGAGATCAGCCAGATTATTAAGGCAGCCTGGCTCACCTTCCAGTGGCGGTTCTGGGCAACGTAAGGTTCCACTAGGGGTCCTGCGGCCAAGTAGCCAGAGACACAGCAATAGAACAAAACACAATACTGTATAAACCAGACACTACACTTTTTTCTGGCTTATTCAGTAGTTCTGCATTCCATCACAGAGTACATACGGCGCAGATGTGGGAAACCACAGGTGGTGCCTAACCCTAAATACTATGCCACTGTTAAAGTTTAGGGTTAAGGTAAAGGTGCAAAAAAGAAAGCCTGGTCTGGCATCGAAGGGCAGTGATAAGCAGTGGTTAGGTTTAAAGATAAGTGAGTCAAGAAGAGAAAGAAAACCTGGTCCGGCATCGGAAGGCAGTGATGATGGCCAGTTGTGCAGATATGTGAGCCAAGAAAAGAAAGAAAGCATGTCCGCCACTAAGGAAAGAATAGTGCCCCAGAAATGGAAGAAGAAGCGCGTCTGCCACAAAGAAAGCCTGAAGGCAAAGGAAATAGCTGCCATTTCGGAACGTAAGTCTGTTCCTGTTTTTTTTTTTTTTTTTTTTTTCTTGGAATCCTGAACTCACGGACTCATAATCTAGCTCTGTAAGGAATTTAGTGATAGTCCTTTTAAAAAGGGAATATTAATGTTGTATTAGGCAAGTTAGTTACTAAGGTTGAGATTATTTGTTATGAATGGTTATGAAATAATGTAAGGGTGGTACACGGGTAATAAATAAAGTGATAGTATAAAGGAATTAGTAAAGAAATTATATTTATAGGGGTAGTACTGTAAGGATATGTTAACCTATATCATTAAATCAGGCCAGGTGCCAACACAAGATAACATACCAGATGGGGTGTAAAGAGAAAGAAATTTTATTAATAGAGAAACCTCATGAGTGAAGAGCGATGAATAAGATGTTAACTAGAGAGTAATTAAGGTAGAATGAAGGATTTATAGTGAACATTATTGAGGTAAAAGGATACCAGTTGTAATACGTTTCATGTGTTAAGGGTTAGAAAAAAATATACAAAAAGAGTAATAAGAGCTGAAATGAGTTTTACTAATGTAAGTGATAAAAATTGGTAATGTAAGAGAATGATTGAGTAAACATCGATTATTCATATTTAGTAAGATGCAACTGATACAAACTGATGTTGATAATTTTTAAATTGGGAATAGTTGATGAAAGAGAGATTGTGTATTGTACTAGTATAGTTCATATATATGTGGAAATCGGTATGCATGTATGTAATTATTTGTTTTTTTATGTAAATGCTGTATATAATGGTTTGTAAAGGTTGTAAATTTTTTTGTAAATAAATGTGTCTTTATTGTTCTGCTAACATCCGCTTTACACACCTAGAATCTTCTGTGAATTGCAGTCAGATTTGCATTTGTGGGGTGAGTTTGAGACTTCAGTAGGGTGGAAGTGATTTGCGTTTTCTGGGATGGCTTGACACATCAATAGGGTTAAATATTAAATCAAATAATAAAATTTTCTCCCCCCCCCACAACGCTTCTGAATTTTTTAGTTTTTTTATATTATTTTGGCCAAAGTGACTCCTCCGCTACCGTTACTTTTTCGCCCAGTGCAACTAATGGGCAAGTTACTGAAGCAGATCTTGATCTGATTCAGGTAATATTTGGAATTTTTTAAATTTTCAATTACACTTCGTTATTCGCAACCTCGTGGACAACCTTATAAGAATCCAGAAAGCCTTCAACGACAGGACACTGCCTGATGTTATTTACTTTAATATAAAAGCGGTCTATGACAAAATAGACATAACAGCTATAATCCTCATTCTCCAGAATTACTTCAACATTACAGGAAATACCCTCAGTATAATTAAATCAATCGTGGAGTATAGATTTTTCATCTCACATCGTATCTTTCGGACAATATGCATTACTAATAGGGGTGTTGCAAAAGTGGGACTCTTATCCTCATCCTCAGTGTCTTAGCGCTACTCTGCAGACAAATAAAAAGAACTACCAACTTAAACAATATCTGGCCTCAATCGAATTACAGATTAACCAAGCAAAGACAGCTCAAATGTCTTTCACCTAAAAGAAGTCACGCAGTGATATCAATTTACTATCAATGAATTACCCATTCAAAAAGTTAAAATGCACAGGGATCTGGGGTTAGAATGGGATGAGGGGTCTGACATTCCAGGTTCATCTCCTGAACATAAAAACAAATATATTTGTTTTGTGTTCAGGAGATTCGCAGTGCTGAATTGGTCAAGGAATACATCCTCCAATGTTTTTATCCCACACCCCTTTATGCAGAAACTATTTGGTCCTCTGTCCCTACTCAACAAGTTACTCAGCCTGGAAGACTGGCTCCTGAAATGGCTTAATCGGCGGACTGACAACCTATTTCTACACTAATTCTAGGGCCTAACTCTACGTCAATCTTGAAATCACCATGCCACGCGGAAAACAAGAATGTGGCAACTACTATTCTTGCACTGGCCAGACTAATCACAGGTTGAATCGACGCCCCTGATAGGGCACATCTGATTAAAAAACCCCGAATTACTGGAAGAAGTCAAGTGGATCCCAGAAACAGTTTCATTAAACTCAAACTCGTGTTTCCTGGAAACATGCCTGAGACGCCTGTTTCCAGGAAACACGGTAAATTTTACCATAAACAATCTGATAAATTCTGCCTTCAGAATACATGCAAATGTGAGAAGCTAATGGAAACATATGCAAATCTATCGTTATGACTCTCAATAACACCATCAGAAGTAAAACAACATGCCACGACAATGATTCGCATGATAGGACAAATATAAAATAAAATAAAGTAAAGTAAAGCCCGTTACTGATCTCATCCCCCCTTGGTATCTAAAACACCAGAGACGCCTGGTAGTGAACACTGCGATAGCCAGGAAAGAAGTAATACTACAGAGAAAAACCGGTGATGAAATGCCTCAACCAAAAAATTCCTTTACATTATTGTACAGCTCATTTTTCACAAAATAATATATCTTTCTTAATTTGGGATACTTCGGTATCCCACAAAATGGAATTTCAAGTATGTAAATAGAAACTGTGTAAATACTGTACCTTTCAGGTTAAGCATATATGTTGTTCCATATAATCCTCGACACATGTCCCTGCCTTAACCTTTGGATGTAAATATCACTTCCTGACTTACTGCTGTCCAGGTGGTGGCTATCGTTCAGAGCAATAATCCGATTATAATTTCTGAGGAACGCCATTTCCGTTGTTCTTCCCCTGTGAGGTAAGTGTAATGTGACAAGCTATCAAAACTGTGGATAAAAACCTTGCCAATGACTTTAAATCAACGTGGATTAAATCTCTCCGAACGACCCCAAATCCCGAAGTTATCATAAAGACAGCAACCAGAGAAGAAGTCAAAGCTATCCTCAAATCCATCTGCAACTACTCTTGACTTACAGGCCGAACACCGAAAAAGAAGGGCCCTCAAACTTAGTATAAATCACACTACCACAAATTAAAGGAGTTTCTCAGGAGAAATCGCTATGATGCACACATGGAAGTAACTTCAGCCCTTCAAGTCACACCTAAGTGTAAAACCAAAGCAAAGACACCCCAATCCTGTAACTGGTGCTCCAACTGTCTCCATTTGCCTGGCAAATTATCAAAGTCCATGACAGAATTTTAATCGGTTGGTGCAGTCATCGCTTTTGGGAATTCCAGTTCCAAAGTGCTACAAGTTCGGCCATACGACTCATACATGTTCCCAAAGCGAAGTTGCATGTGGCTACTGTGCCCAAAATGACGCAATAATAGCAATTCCCCAAACAGTAGGACCCACAAATATGCGAAAATTGCAAGTCTGCAAAACTGGGTGTCAAGCATTCTACTAGAGATGCCAAATGCCACATTTATATTAAAGCAAGAAAAAACCAACAAAGACCAATTATGGCAGCACGGACTAAACCATTTAACATCAGATCCCTAAAATTAATGCAGATCAATACACAATGGGGCCAGGCCGTAGCTGACCAGAACGGCCTCAAAGGCGATGAAGAGAATGCAGACATTATCAGCCTACAAGAACCGTACACGAACGACAAGCAGGTCAGGAGATACCACCTGACGTACAAAATTAAATCCGTCGAGGACACACTTTGGGCTGCCATTGACCTTCGAAATCTCACCATCACCACAACCAGGATTACATCATTTTGTACCCCATGGGCAGTCTGCGCCCAAGTAATTGGTCCGATGGACACCTTTCATGTGGTCCCTCTGTACTGTCGACCTGTACAGGACATCAAACCAGCCATCTGATACCTCCGTATGGTAGCTGACTCCCTACTAAACGGAAAAACCATTGTCGGCGCTGATGCAACTGTCGCTACACAGAAGACCGGTCAGGTTCTCATAATGGCAGACAGCTGGATGATTACCTCGCATTCCCTACTTTTCATATTCTAAACAGGCCCAACAGTTCCTCAACCTTTTCAAATACCCTCTTGGAGGTGAATATAGATATCAACATTACAAAACGTTCAATCTTCCGTAAAATCAGTGACTGGGGGGTCAATGAGGCTTGGATAACCTCAGCCCATAGAGTATTACCTTTCATATTTCCACGTCTGCAGACATTTCTTTCCAGCAGGAAAGAAATGTCTGCAAATTTCGAAAGCAGGGAAACCGGTATGTCATTCAAAAAACCAATTGGAAGCTGTTTAACACTACGCTAGAGAACTCCTTTCAAAATTCTGTCTTCGTCCAGGATCTGACAACAATTCATCCAAATCAAAAACAAAAGAAAATCACAGAAGCCATCATCCACGCATCAAACGCTGCAATTAAGAAAAAAAAATTCATTCCCTGTAGTTGTACCTTGATGGCGCCCTGAGCTGTCTATAATTTTAGAAAAGCTTTCCAAGCAGGCCCGTACCTCCTAGTAGATGGCGGAAGTAGAGACGCTTAAACTATTATTTTAAGGCCACCAAAAATTATTATATTCATCTGCCGGGCATTGTCTATTATTTCTGTAAATTGCGCGTGTTCTCTGGTCGATTTGCCTGTTTTTCTGGACGAAAAACCAGAGTTGCCGGCGAACAAACCTTTCTATCGACGCTTGAGACCGACTAACTCAGCCACGGAGTGTAAAAAGCCCATTAACATTCCCCGCGTCATCGACGGGATTGGAACCCGGGCCTTTTCCACCCGGTGTGGGGAGGATGGTGACGATACCACTCTGCTACCCACACAGACTAGTAGAGACGCTTAAAAATAATTACAGAAATATCAGATACCGGTATGCAATCTCATTCATTAACGGAAGCGGACCTCGTGGGAGATTCTCGTCACCATCGCGGGGAACACTGACCTTTGTGGAATGGTGTATAAAGCCACCACTAATAAGCTCCCTAGAGTGGAGGTGGTTAACTTCATCCTAACTCCGCAGGGTACAATGACAACCACTTGGAACGAGTCGATAAGTAACATTTTGGGTGACCTGTTCCCACCACTAGGGGACGTCTGATCACTTAACCAGCTGGAGATCTGTCAACATAATGATATCTATAACACAGCCCAGGACGAACAGCCCTTTGCCATCAAAGAAATGCAGCAGGCTCTAGCCAGAACTCAAGAAAACAAAATGTCTTGGCCCCGATCACATTCAAGTTGAAATTCTGAAAAAATGCCATAGAAGTAAATCCAAATATTTTCCTTGATCTCTTCAATAAATGCCCGCCGTAATTTCATCAGTTTATTAGTCCACAATTTCACAGGTGCATGTTTATTTTGACTTCGCCACATGGGTGCACATGGCGCCAGGCACCAAATCTGCAGCAGATCCACCGCCTCAGTCCCTTCCAGGATATGTCGTCACAAAACTCAGAACTAAGCTGGCGAAATTCATCACCAATTTATGCCAATCAGCCGAAAGTAAGGAAAAATGTCCTGGTATAAAGTTCCATTCATTGTTTCTAGATACTTTAACACAAACCATGATATGGCCACTCGACAGCCAGTCAAATTCTACAGACTAGTCCTGAAGCCAATTTGATCCACGCGATGTCGAGGGTGCCGTCAATATTTGAATCTCCGGTCACTGTCCAGAAGGCGCCATGTTATTTTGGTCCGTTGTGAAGCACCAGTACGCAGCGATTAATCACCTCTTCCATTACACGCCCTATGTCGTCAGTAAAGGCTGTACCAAAGCTTGTTTTTAGAGTTGCTGTCCATACACAGAATGACCCCTTCTACTCTCAGATGTTCCAATAAACTCTCAAAGTAATCAATATGCAGAGTAATCAAAGTAATCACGAACTCCGAAAACAGTGCAGAAAGAAAGAATCCAACGCTGTCGCAGTTAAGTCGTTATTAAATATAACTAACGCAATCCGCAGATGACGCTGGGTTCATGATGTTATTCCTGTTACCAACGAGAATCTCATCACTCGTCCTCATATAGCTCCTGTATACAAGCAACATCTACCCGATTAGCATTACGGACTACTCTCAAATCATTAGTGTTTTATTTGCAACGGAACACAACCCATTCCTCTCAGCACCCAAACTTTAGACGCGTACACCTCGTTGATCGCTAGACCTATAGTCCTCCTTTCTTTCAGTGTACTGAGATTTCCTGCGTCTGCTAATTAACTGCGCCATGATACGTCAACCAACATTATTATTAACTATATGGTGCAAGGAAGCCTGAGGCTTATGCTGCACCAGCCGAGAGAGAGAGAGAGAGAGAGAGAGAGAGAGAGAGAGAGAGAGAGAGAGAGAGAGAGAGAGAGTGAAAAGTAGAAAGGAATCACCAAGAAAGAGAAGAATTATGATATCCAGCTCAGGACCAGCCCATGCTCACCAGATGTGAGCCTCTGTATTCGTCCGTTCAGCGACCAATCGTGCCTTTTCATACTCTGGGCACCGTTTAACACGCACCGAATGGCTTGCCTTCCCTCCTCCAGACATAGAGTTAGTCCAACATGTTACCTATTAGAGTTGCGGTAAGTAATCTACTCTTGCCACAATGGCTACAAATCCGTTCACTGCGTGTCCGAGGGAACAAATCCGTTCTCACAGTGTGGCCAAGGGATTGACAATGATAACAAATTGTGACTAAACGAAATGCATTCAGCCTATAAGACAAAAAAAAAAAAAAAACATACTATTATTTTTAGGACACCCGAATAATTAAATTCATCTGCGGTGCTGTGTGTGCCGTCTGTTAATTGCGTGTGTTCTGTGATCGGTTTTTCTGTTTTTCTGGACGAAAAACCCCACTTTCTGGAGGGGAAACCTTGCTATCTATGCCTGAGACCGACTAACTCAGCCACGGAGTGAAAAAAGCCCATTAAGGTACCTCGCGTCATCGACGGGATTCGAACCCGGGCCTTTTCCACCCGGTGTGGGGTGGACGGTGACGATACCACTGTGCTACCGCTCAGACAGCCTATAAGACATTAATCCTAAGAACGCCCTGTCCTGATTCAATAGTTATTTGTAGATACGCCCAGAAACTTCTAATATCCAGTTTCTGCCTTCTTCGTGCTTCCAAACCGTAATAGCACCTAAATGTCCATCTCCAATTTGCTTATGCCCATATGACTCATGTTCCTATCAAAGAGTTCTCTTAAGGATACTCATTGTTTACCTCAGTATCTACATCATAAATAATAACTTTGCGTCCTCGCCTAAAATGTCTCAGTCACTTGTCAAGAACCACCCAGATGGCGGCAGCTCTTAACATCAGACGTCTTCCTGCCATCATTCACGAGAGCAGACTCGTCTTTGCTGTCAAAATGATGGTTGGCATTATTTCCGAACCAGATTTCTAAGCTAACTGCGAATGGAGGATCCCAATCCCAAGCCTTAGGGCCAGTCTAGTACTTCAGGGTACCCCAAACTGGTTAAAGTTTGGGGTGCCCTGACTTCTTGGACGGCGACCTCTACAAGTTCGCAGTCGATAAGAAATACAGGCAGAAATTACTCATTCAACTTCCTTCTCAGGACTACGTCACAGGACATTAGAACCTGCTCCTGAGAATCTGTCCATCACTGCCATGGATCTATCACTCCAGTGTTCAAACCTTCCTGCGCCTGCTCAGACACTATAAAAGGACTTCTCTCTGGAAACAACGTCACTTGATAACACTCTTTTGTGAATATATTTTCATGTGTAAATTTGTCATTTATGCGCTCCAGGCTTTAATCATGTTGTATAATTGGTTGTAATGCGGTTTTTGTTTTTTGATCTTTGTTTACAATGGTGTGTCCTTTTATGTAAATCCCTGACTTGTAGCTGTGAAGGGTGCTCTTGTATACAGCAGGCACATTGCTGTGTATAGCAATTGGTCTGCTGTATACAATAAAGAGTTCTTCTTATCCTCTCTCTGTAAACGCTATCCCGATTATGAAATTTTGTTATTATGTGAAATTTTGTAACCCCTCATTTTATAACGCTCATTAATTTTGTTCTACTTTCCTTCCAATCCACACATATCTTTAATGTCGTCTCTTGCTAATTAGAATGCAATTTTTTTAGATTCCATTCCTCATTAAGCGAGAAAATATGAGAAATGGCCGCACATTGATACATAATATATTACAAAAAAGTAACTAAACTAACTTTGGGTACTTTAAAGACGAACAAAAGGTATATTTCCGTAAAATATATGCGCACCCCATGGCATTTCTTCAAAAAGACAGGGAGTCCAAAGTTTTCGTTACAAACTGGCAGAATGCCAACAAAGTAAACTTTCTTTACTATTTTTTCTTAGTCTTAGGACATTTAATAAATCACATCTTGTTTCAAAAAGTTATGTAAATTGATATATAGTGTTATGGAGAACATTTCATCGCATTCATCCTAATTCCATGTTTTACGACACATTTACATATTTTAAAGTATCCTTTGTTCTGTTCGCTTGGTCTGCAAACGAAATGAATGTTTCAGATTGTTTCAATACTGTTTGTGTATTCACTCGTATAATTTAAAATCAGACTGGAGGAAGAAAAGATATAGATCCCCAGCAGTGAATAAAATTATAGTCTTTGTTTAACTTCCTCAAGAAGAACATTTAAGTTAATCGTAAAGATTACCGAAGTTCAAAATGTTGCCATCGTTAGACATTATGTGAATTAGCGGAGCGGATGCAATGATTATAAGAAATATTAGAATTTGGATGGATGTGATAGCGTTTGCCTTCAAACATCTTTTAAGCAGTTTATACTGTGCAAAGATTGATGACCATTCTTTTTCTCAGTATTCATTTTTTTCTTAACATATGAATGTTCAAAATGTTCAATTAAGACTATGATGTATCGATATATTTACCGATTATAAATTGCATGTATCTTATGGCCGGTTTGACTTTTTTTCTTCCAGCAAATCGACTTCATAATTCTCGAGTGAAGGTTGCACATCCCCCTACCTCTTATTTTTTCCTGGAAGGAAGCTATACAAAGTTCACACAATACCGAGTAACTCGACCCAAAGTGGGAGGAAGTCCACAAAATTTCTTCTCATTTCGAAGTGACTAGAATCCGTTCCTTTTTCCACATTGTGCAGAAGAACATTAGTTGCAGAATTGTGAAATCTGCGACGGTTATTGACGATGTCATTTCCACGAATTGTTATATCACAGATGATTTGTTCAGCATTACTGGGGCTCCATCGTCTAGACGAGATCTTATCAAGGTTCAATTCAGGTGTAAAAGTGTGAAGCGATCAGCTCCCCATGCTATTGAAGAAATAACTTTGAGGATATTCATCTTTTTCATGCACTGCGTCCGTAATGGCCTCATATGTGCCTGAAACGAAGGGCGGGAGTGCAGTAGCACACGCTCTGCTAAATACAGTCGATCTGCTAACCCGCACTGGACCAGCGTGGCAGATTACGGTCCATTTTCCTCAACATGAATTGTTGAGGAGGCTTCCATCCTGCATTGGGTTGATAATGGCTGCAGTTTACGTATTTTTTTACCTTTACTAGTCCCAAGAACCGGATATTGCTGCTAAGTGGTATCTGTTGGATTCCTAACCTTAATTCAGGATCTGGATGGAGCTGATGCTTTTTTGCAAAAGTGGATAGCAGTTGTTTTTGTTGCAAAGAGGCGATAGCCGTTGTAGGCTGCCCATAATTCTATTTTATTTATTGAGAACTGCAATTGACGCTCGATGGAGCGCATATTTTGTGAGTGGCAGGATATTGTAAGGTCGTCTGCATATAGATAGATGTCGACATTAGCCGGAATATTGTCTGTAGCATTGTTTAGCTCAACTGCAAAGAGTGTCGCACTAAGAACTGATTCTTGTGGGACCCCTTCTTCTTGGACAAATTGTTTCGGGGACGACGACCAATGTTCCAACCGCAAGCTGTGACAACCAACCCAACAGAGTGGCAGCATCTTTGCCAGGCTTCACAGTTAGGAGACTGATAAATAATGTTCTCCGAGTATCCCCAAACCCAAACACGGCATTCACATCTGAAAACATTTACTGTATTGTGATTTTTCACTCCATATCGGAACTCTCCAGGGACGAATTAAAATGGTTTGAATTTCATTAGGTTGCAATTTTCTGGAAATTGAAACCTATGGAAATTCAAATATGTTTTCATACAATTTTCATAAAATAAATGGTTTCTTAAAAATATATTGGGTCAATTCATATGTATGAAATCGTACGATTTCAATGAAAATGAAAAATTGTACTTAGATATAAAAGTTATATTTTATTATTACACTTTTATTTATATGTTTAAAATACAAACCAAATTAGTCTCCATAATTGATGTATTGAATTGTTACCAAACGAGTAGTAACCGAATATATAGAAAAATATCTAAGGAACCGAGATTTCATTTTTGAAATATGCGAAAAAATCGACGTTGGCTCCATGGAGCCGAAGGTGGATCCGTGAATAACGTCATGTGAAATGAAAAAATACAATTTAAGCTTAATAAAATCAGTTTTTATTTTATTCGGTATTTTCATTTACAATCAACAATAAAGGTTTGTGGTAACCTTTATTTTTGCATCTTTGCACTGTTCTTTTCGATGTTAATGGCCGACATCTGCCTCTAATTGATCTTGCTCGCATTTACGCTTACGACTCTCTCTCTCTCTCTCTCTCTCTCGCGTTCCGCAGCCGATTTTGGTGTTTGCCTTTCAACGTTAGATTTGTGATTTATGTCTAAATCTTTGAACACATTTAGTTGATGTAACTTTCGGCATCGTCACAAATTAACTAAATGAAACACAACCGCACTGCTCGACAAATGCGAAGTAACTGAACGAAGTAGTTACTTTAACGAGTTGTTCAACTCTCAAAAACTAAAAACGTAATTTGAAATCTAGTTATACATCCTTGTAGAGCTCTCAAAGGGAAACACTTTTTGTTGCTTTCTATTTTTGTCTAACGTTTATAATTTAAGATATTTCGAAAATGCTGGAATTTTTCAACTCTTTCAAATTTGCATCACTATTACTCGGGAACAATAAGAGCTACATCAAAACTATTTATATCTATAAAACATACTTTTTCTACTGAATAATTTTGCATCTTACTGTTTATGTCTATCTGTCATAGTTTAAATTTATTGAGAGTGAAATTAACCAAGGCGCAACGGCAAATGACCAAAATGTGAACATTTTAGTGTTTTCGAAAAAAATTATATTAAATATCAAAATTTATATTTTTTTCTTACATATTCGTCGACAGCATTATATACCCTACAAAATAAGCATAAATTGTTTATACTATTGTCTATTAGTTTCGGAGATATAGCAGCGGTTAGACGTTTCACTTTTCGTGACAGCCTGAGCGCCGTAGGGTACCCCAGCATAGATGTTATTCACGTCAAAGGTATGCTGAATGGTAATTAAAAAAATACTTGATTACAGACAAAATTTTGCTTGCATCTTTTTATCTGGACTTGAAGAGAAAAAAAAAGAAAAAAAAAAAAAAAGATGATAATTATATAAGTATACATCCACAGCACAAGGACGCACCACAGTTCTATGATTATCAAGCTAGAATAACAGCTTACTGCACTTTAAATTTTATACGAATGCGGTTGCTTACTTGTCGATAAAGCGAGGCTGTGCGATGGCACTAATTCTGGTTCTTTTAGCAGTGAAATTTCCGATTCCACGTTTGTGCACGAACAATAGGCGATTTATTTGCATTACAAAGTTTCCACTGTCATAAAATTTAAGCACTTTGAATTAGCAAATCGGACAGATCATTGACTGATCTGTCCGATTGTTGTTCCCTCAATTGAGAACAACTGACATGGCTGAGCAGCTAAATGTACCCAGGATCCCGAGGTTAATTGACAGCAGGCGTTTAATGACTTCAGTAAAAATGTACACAGGAGTAATAAACGCCCCAAACATCTGGGATTTCTGTCAGTGGCACAATCCTACGCCATCCTTGAGGTCAGAGCCCACACTAATCCTCAAATACAACCGGTTGAAACTGTGTAGTCGGTTCCTACCTGCCCAGGCACTCCCCAAAATTCAGGCACTGCTCCGTCTTGGAGTCGACCTTCAGAAATTAGCTACCGACTACAAATACCGTCACATGCTCTTCGAGTGGATTCCATCTGTGGAACTGGGATAATTTCCTCCATATGACGTTTAGTCCTCATTTTTCATTATTACAATTTACATGTTTGTAACTCATAATTTACATGTTTGTAACTCATAATTTACATGTTTGTAACTCATAATTTACATGTTTGTAACTCTTAATTTCCATGTAACGGAAATTTTTTTACTTTTTGCCAATTAATTTCATTTATAATTTCTTTTATAATGTAAAACTCCTGGCCATGTCGCCGTGTTGAGTATTATTGTCTCTAGTACATGTCCTGTACTTATTAGCAATAAAGAATTATTTGATATTCCAGTCTATATTTTGATTTATAGCCAGGAATTTGCTCTCTGTATACTAATATAATTCTCTCCCAATAAGTATAATTAATTCCTTGATGTTTTTCATTTTTCTCGATTAATTCGGAAATTGTTGTCGATCGTATTGCATCTATCTGATTACACTTTCTCTTTCGGTAAGATGCCATATAAAATGTAGAAATACAATATTTTCTGTTCAGATTTTATGTATGTGTTCGATTGTTATAGTCACAATGTAGGGTCCCAACGCTTCTGTAATTAGCAAGCTGAGTTAACTGCGTAATGAACGTCCTCAAGTCTTATGTTATCTTATGCAATATCGTATTTTTTTATGCTTCCACCTTGGGAAACTGAAAATTAATTAGACGGTATTGCTATTTATTAATTCGAGCTGCCGGCGAAGATTGTTATTAATCAACACGGCAATCACCAATTAAAATAAATTAGAAGATGCCATTACTGGCACCATTTGTATTAAAGAAAAGTAGGATTTCGTTTGATTTTAGAGACACAATTAATTAAACTATGGCTAATTAAAAGCGCTCATTACTGTTACTTGGATCTGTTATCTAGATCATTTATGAGAGTGTTTAAAAATGCATATTTAGATCTTCATAAGTTTAAAAACGTGCAATTTTTGATTTTTATCAAATTGGCTGTTAGCAACATATTTTATATGAGTAGTTCGTCTTTCCATTTGTTCAAGCAATATGTGCTATTGCTCGAACAATCCGAAAGTGAATATAAATATATTTAAAAACTAAAGTGTAATGGAAATGAATGATTACACTGATTTCAGTAAAATCAACTTAAAATTTCTGCAGAAGAATCAGAAAAATATGTTATTATGAAATATAAAAAGTTAGCAAAACTGTTTAACTTGTATTTTTAGTACATTTCGCTATATTTAATTGACGTTTCCGACATTTTATGTTAAAATCAGTTGTATCTTTGTTTTCGTGGTAATGTATTTCTCTGTTAAATGCACAGAGAAATCACTTTTGGTCTACAAGGTCTCGAAGTACGGGGGTTACCTATTAAAACTAGATAACTTAGTTCAAAATTATATTATTTTTGTTCAACTAGCTAAACCTTGTTTAAAAAGCGCTCCACAATTCTCTCTCGATTCTAAGGTTTAATATGTGATGACAGCAAATTAATTTGTAGATAAATATTTGTGTAACGGGCATGCCTTTTAAAACAATGAAAAGACCCACGCGTGCTTAAATATCCACTGTATGTAATGAAGCAGACATAAAAAAAAATGCAATTTAGAATTTCTAATTATTATTCGAAGAAACAAAATATATTAAGTACAACATTCTTAAGAACGCCTCATAAGTAACCAAATAAATGCATAAAGAATTTATAAGTAAAAAAGGGAAACGAATTTGTAAGTAATAAAATATGCAACTTATCTTAAAGTAAATGCCTATTTTTATCGTGATTTGTTGTTCTTAATTAAACGTTCTTTGCTAACGTTTATCAAGAAACTAATTTGATCTTCCTTTCTGCACTATATTAGTATGTTAATAAGTTGGGCTTGTACTTTCAAGGAACCCGAGGGAACACTTTAAATACGGTCCAGCAATACATAAAGGTTTACTACAAACAAACAAAATAATTGCATTTCAAGCATAGAAATCGATATCGGAGTTATATCGTAAGCCCAAATGAATATTTGAGAACCTCTAGAAAACATTTAATGAACGCATAGCAAAAAATAAGTCAACTAATCAGGAACACCGTTACTTTCTTAATTGCGCTGCTCATGAAATTCTTATCATTAATCGTTTACAGAACTGAATAATAAGCAAAGCTCGCCATTTTAAAGTACACGTACTTAGTTTACATTTGATTATGGTCCCCACAAAAATGTTAACGCCTTGCGGAAATGTTATATTCTCGACATCATAAAGGAAGTATTTTATTCTAATTTATATGCGTCAATAGTCACTGAAACAGGCCTTGTTTTTAAATCTTATAGTGAATGAAGGTGAATGTTATTTCTCAAGATGATGATCCTAGTGTACAGTTTAAGTTAAGTGCAGAATTAACTAAGTTCACGACGCATCAGCACATCGTTTTGGTAAATTTCAGGGATTTTCCTCAGGCATCATTTTAACCTTCTACGAGTATACTGAGTGGACAGAAATCATGGGATACCTATCACTAAGAGGCATTGAGTCCACTAGTTCGCGAACACGTTCCACACGTATTTCCATCCCTGCTTGCTGACCGATGTCCATAATTCCGTCGCATTCCTGGGTGGGGGATCCAATGCTCGAAAGGACCTTTCCATAGCATTCCAAAGATGCTCCACAGGGTTTATGTCCAGTGAACGGGAAAGTCATTCCATGGTGGTGTGGAATAATCCTGCGGAATGTTCTACCTCTGTGGGGAGGCGCATTGTCCTGCTGAAAGAGTCCACTGCCCTGTGGAGGTACACGACGGCCATGAAAGAATGCACATGGTCTGCAAGGATGGACACGTAACCTGGACCGTTCAGAGATGCGTCTAGACGTACCAGAAGTCCTAACGTGTGCCAGTTGAGCACGCCCCAGACCATTACTGACCGTCCACCTGCCTGAACAGCTCCTTGTTGATAAGACGGGTGCATAACTTCGTGCGGCTTTCGCCAAATAAGCACCCTACCGTCCGCTCGAAATAACTGGAAACGGGACTAATCGGACAAGGAGCCTCGTCTACAATCATCCAAGGTCCACTACCGATGTTCTTTCGCCCAGTTAAGGCGTAGAGTCCTTAACTGGGCGAAAACCGCAGACCCGAAAACCCGTGTTTTTTTCTCCCGCAAACCCGTGTTTTCGTCCGGAAAATAGAAAATCGACCTCTTACCAAAACCATGTGATTTTCCCTTAACAAAACCATGTTGTGCGTCCTTCAGAATGCCATATTTATCTAAATGTCGCTGGATTGCACTCTTAATTATTGCCTCTAAAATTTTCCTACCACTGAAGTCAGACTAACCGGTCTGTAATTACCAACTTCATTCTTAGAACCGCTTTTATGTGTTGGCGATACGTTGGCACTTCTCCAATCCACAGGAATCACCACCCAGTCCAAAGATGCCCTCATGTTTAACTTCAATGGTTCAGTTTACTCCCTGGCGGTCTTCCTCATAACTACTGGGTATATGCCATCAACTCCGGGAGCCTTACTTGCCTTTATGCTCAAACGATTTTCTAATAAACAATTATCTGTAATTACGAAATCGCTAATTTCATTTTGGCTCAGCTTCACTCACACAGCCTCTTCTCAGAATGAAGGGTCTCTCGTCAGTAAAGACCGATGCAAAATACCAATTCAATTCATCCTCAACATCAGCTTGGTAACAGACAATGTTGATACTTACCCCTTTCAGTATCCAGTAATCCACGAAAAATATTTGTTTCTTCGAGATGGAGAGAGCAAAAGCCCGTATTTCTAGACCTTGCTTTTTTTTTTTTTATTTATTTTTGAAGGCGGCAGTCACAGCCAGTTTTCCTGGAAATCCCACTATCCATTGAAATACTCTGCAGAATATTACTCTAGTTCATGTCTGGCGTCTCTCCACTCCAATAATAAGTATTTTATTTTATGATTCCCTCAAAAATTTACTTATTTTATTCATAGTGAGAGTGCAGTTAATCTTTAATCTGATCTCATCTAGGATTTGAGGACCAAAAAATGGAAAGGTGTTTATCCTTTGGGATAAACTGATTATCTTTAGCACGGAAGCAAAGCTTACCATCTAGTGCAAAGGTGCGTTGAAAACATGCGATGGTCAAGTTCAGATTTCAGAAGGTAAAAAGAGATTGAAATGTGAGCTGATTTCTGCGTCCACTTATACTTAAGAGACTTTTTCCACCAGTCAGCAACTTATCACCTTATAATCACTTTCTGATATAAACGACTCCTACTGCCGATATTTAATTAATTTTTAATCTGAAGTGAAAAATGCAGTCATCAGTATTCAGGGATAAGTTGTCAAAAACTGCTGTGTTCCTCGCTAAGTAAGGATAATTTACACTTTTAAAGTGAGCAGGTTCTAAGAGACGCGGTGTAATGACACTGTCTTCATCCAGTAAAGATTAATGCTCTCCTTCAGTTCGTAAGAGCATAATTAGCTTTCAGGAGACCAGCTCTTATCTTTTAGTCATTGAATGGATGCTATCGGTTCTCCCGTGTCAAGTTGTGGCGATTTATTCAAACTGCCAAGACGTATTGGAAATTTCTACGCATTTAGGACAACGAGACAGCTGATATAACTAATACATATCTAATTGTTTCTTAGCAAATACACGTATGGGTGCGTTAGGTTTAAAATGCCATCAGCCTCAATCGGTTCTCCATCAGCTTGTAATTGGCAAATTTAATATTCTACACGAATTCAATATAGCGATACTTCACGCGCTTGTTGTCAAAGTTGTAAAATCATTGGTGACCTACACAGATAAACTTATCCCTCACGTGGATCTTCTCAAAACCAATATAACATTTTGTATCATTTAAAAAGAAAATACTCGTATTACGAATTGGTGCCATTACTTGGCTATTTTCGATTAATGAACAGCAAACGAAGCCGAAACCGTTAAAAAACATACAAGATTTAATTTAATAATATAAACCGAGATTTCTGTAGCTGTATAAGCATTGTCAGTGCACTTTGAATTAATCTATTATACTTTAGCAAAATCGTCCTTGAATAGTTGGTTCACGATATTGGAGTTCAATTTTGCATCTAAAGATAAATCGCATACCATTTTGAAAAAGTCTCGACGAAGAAGAGATAGAAGGGAGAAGCAAAAAATTCACAGTAATGTAATGAATAAAATAACTTCACGTGTATTTTTATTACTTCTGGTATACCCGATCAATTCCAGCACTTTTCTCGTATAAATGAGACATATAAATAAAAAAAGTACGTAACCGGGAAGAGCATTTGCTTACTTAATAAAGATTACACAAAATAACCACTGAACATTAAACCGCAACATAACTTTTGACCGAAAATTACAAATATAAATTTTAGTGAACTTAAAATATGAATTGTTGTAAATTATAATATAAGTTGAACAGAAAATTATAAATACATTTATAATAATACCGAAAAAAAAGTGTTTCCCAGAAATAGTTTTCCATCTACTGTGCATTCTGTATAGATTGAAATGTTTCCTAATGGATGAATCACATTTTAACGAAAATTCTTAGCTGGAAATGGCGTTCAACAGGAAATTACTGTTCTAATAACATAACTCAAATGAAAATTCACGCTAACCGTTATAAACTAAAACACACTGTACTGTTATTTTAATTATGAAACGAAATTCCAGAAGACCCTTGTTGGCAATTGTCATTCCAAAAGCAAATGATTAATTTTGATTATCGTGGTTTATATATTTATATTCTGTGAAAGTAACTTGTGTATGACCACAAGAACACACTTTTCGCTTTCCCAGCTCCCATTTCACGTGGTTATTTCCTAAACTCATTATACGAATTATTGGAAAACCAATTTAGTGAAAACCGATGTTTAGTGAGCGTGTTGAATAACTGGATTCAATTAAATGAGTTACGTTATCAAGTGATATTCTGTAGAACAGATTCACCTCGTTAAACATTCCCTCATTTCAGAAGTTAACTTAATAATCTAACTATAACAAAACTTTTTTTTTTGCCAAGTTCAGCCCTTAAACGAATTGTTTTAGCTACTGTGTAAAACAGCGGCTAAAAGTTCTTGCAATTAAAAAAAAAAAAAGTCTGAGTCTGTTAGTTGAATGTATTGTTTTCTATATTCATGAAGAATGTAAAAAAATCGGACCGGAATTATCTTTAATTATAATTTAAGCTATTTAACTAAGTAATATCGACCAACTTACTCATGCATTCCTTTAAATGCGTGTTTTTGTTTTAATGAATTCAAGCTGAAATTTTTAATATTTCTTTTTATTGACTGGAATTTTAACGCCATATTGCGGTCCAAGCATTTCATCTAAGTTACTACTGTAAAAGAATGATATTTTTCATTAGTTATGATTTTGGCAACTTCACGTTCAATAGGGTACGGGCATTTATTCGCTCTGCTATCGTTGCCAGAAGTCCTCTGTGACCGACATCATAGTGGTTTCACCACCTTTTTTTGGGAGAGTTATTAGTTTGAATTCCGTCATATGTATTAGAGGATTCTCCAAGACCTCTTCTTCAGTCGGGGAATTACAGTTAGCCCATCTCAGGCGAGAAAATGGGGGTTTCAAGGTTTTTAACCTGCACAACAAGCAAATCGGTCCCCAACACACACACACACACACACACAAAAATGTACATGCACTAATGTATTTGCGCCTGAAATGACGTCGCCAAAAAACTCTTTACCAAAAAATTACTTGAAAAAAATACTAAAGTATCCTTCTATCTATAATCTTAACTAAATTAAGATGTGTATCCATCGTAATTTTAAATATCCGCCTCTCAAGTGAAGACTACATGAAATTAAATTAGGAAAGGAAATTTCTTAGTTAACAATTACTGGAAGCAGATCACTACCGTGATTCCTTTCGAACTGGAACCCATGAGGATTTTTTTAATTCTGTTATAAATGGTTCATATGAGATTAAAGGATACCTCCAAGTTTCTTAGGCAGTCTCAGTCTTTGTACAAATGGGGAAGTAAAGTATTTTTCATGCCGCAAGCTAGCCTAGGATGCATCACAAATACGCAGTCAATCTTACTGTCCGTCTGTAATGCATAACTTATTTTGATAGGAAAATGAATAGCACTTTGCGACTACCAGCCTTGACGAATGAAACTAAATTATGAGTGACATAAACAGAAATTTCTTGGTCAATTAACTAGTTATTTAGTGCTTTGAACAGGGACACATTGGTTAAACAACCAAAAGAAATGAATGAAAAATAGATGTTTCACATTCTGGAGAACTGTAAATTCTTAACTTTACAATGTAGAATGGTATCTTATGTGCATCCTAATAAACATGAGATTAGTTACAATTGTGGTACTCGTAATCAAATTATTCCAAGCCAATTATGTTTTAATGATTTCACTATTATAATCAAACTCAAACAGTTTCTTTTTTTTTTATCTCATATTAAAATATTTTCATAAAAAGCATTCAAAACATTTATTATGATCAGTATCTGTTAATTGTTCTTTTCATGAGCCACCCCCTCCCGGCAGCGACATGCTACGAGGTTGCGGTTATTTTTGCATAAGAACTGTAAGTTGTGTGGGGAAAAAAAAAATGTAGTAGAGCTATTATTAAAATTATGTTGAACTGTGATTTTTCATCACAATCATCCCTCTTCGTTAATTAATAAACAAGAATACCAAAATGTAAATTTTGTATAAGATTTTGAATAACAAAATAAAATAATTCTTACTGGAAGCCAATATACTTTTTAAGATATTACAGTTTTTGTTTTATTAAATATGTAATTAAATAAAGAATTTATGATGTCTTGTTCACTGGTAATGTGTATTTAACTTAACCTAATTTAGATCCATTTACCGAAAGTTTCTCTAAAATCTATATATTATTTTAATAATAAAATTTATCATTATGCTTAACGTAATCGGTTGCACTAAGTATTTATCCAATTCCTTGTTTGTTCATATTTATTCTTCTATACAAACTTGATACACGTTAATATATTTCTATATATTAACGTGTGCCAAGAAAACATTCCCCACACTATAACACTATATATAACACTGCCCCACCACCACGCATAGTATTCGTCAGACATGACAGGCCCATGGATTCATGTTGTTTTCGCCAAATTCTGAGTCTTCCATCAACATGGTACACCAGGAACTTCGACTCGTCAGACCAAGAAATTGTTTTCCAAACCTCGATAGTCCGGTGCTGATGTTGCTGTGCCCACAGGAGGCGTGCTCTCTTGTTCTTCATTGATAACAAAGGTACGCGATGTGGCCATCGGCTGTTGCAGCCCATTCGCGACAAAGTGCGACTAGTGGTCCGTTGTGATATTTTGTTCTGCGCACCATGGTTGTATTCTAATGTGATGTGCGGCATTGTGTCCCGTCTGTTTGCTTGCACAATTCTAGCCATCCTCCTCTGGTCTATCTCATGAACAAGCGATTTTCTTCCACAGGAGTGCTGTTGAGAGGATGTTTTCTGTTCGTTGCACCATTCTCGATACATCCTTGAAACTCCGGTACGTGAAAAGTTCAGGAGAACTGCCGTTTCAGAGATGCTTTGTCCAGCACGTCTTACACCTAATGCCATACCACGTTCGAAGTCCGTTAAATCACTCCTTTTTCGCATTCTTGCTACGGTTTACGCTTAACTGATACTAGAAAGGTTGTTCTGCTTCATTTATATCCACGATTGTGGTCATGTGACTTGCAAGGTTGTGGGACAAACCATTTGTGTGCACAGCAGGGGTGTGCCTAATAAAGTGGCAGCACAGTGTATAGCATATCCATGGATTTCATGGATAACTGCAACTATGAAAAGATGCCTTTTACACAAAACTGATGACATATAATCTTGCATCCAAATGTTTCTCAAGTGGCATCAAGGAGCCCAATATGCACAACGAAAATACTCCTCACAAAACCATTGCACCTGCACTACCAGTCTGCATAGCTGACACTATGTATTCATACTGTTTTCGCTATGTTCTCGTCCTCCCACAAATTATACAACAGCAAGAACCGGGATTTTCAGGCCAAGCAGCGTTTTTCCAATCATCCATTGTCGTTCATTAGTCCAGTGTAACCATATCTGCGGAGTTTCAAAAGTTTCAGTTCTGAATTAGACAAATAGGTTATCCTTCCTGATCTATCTGTAATGAAATTTGTGAACTCACTCCAGTACGAATAGCGTTAAGTGAAATATTAGCTTAGTACAATTCTTATCACAAGATTCGCTCAGTTCCCGCCTGAAAACATAATTGTTTTCAAGTGGGACTGAGTGCATAACATTCCGATTTATTAAAGTTATTATTCATTTTTTTTCAAATTCTGCAACTATTTATTCTTTCCCATTAATTGACCTTATGTTTAATCTTCCAACTTTTCTTGTTCATCCCTTCTTATAGATTTTCCCAGTGCCATTCGTGGTCAACTCCCTTTGATAGCTGAGATATGTTTCTTCACGTCGTACTACATTCTCTTCAGAAGTTTTCATATGAAATTCTTTCACAGTATTTTAGAAATGACGCTGGTCGTTCCAGATATGAGAGTTGTGATATGAACATGTGAGTTTTATTTTTCATATTGCTGAATTGAATTTAGGTTTACTGATAGGACAGACATACGCTTGTTGTTATATATCTTTCAGATTTTTGGATATGAGTTCAGCAGATGTTGAAAAAAAAAAAAGAACTTCATTGGTTATTAGGCTGGTGTGACGTCTAGATTTTTGATCCTTTTCACTAGAGCAATATTATTTTCTACTATATGGATTCAGATATGGTTTCTCCTTTCCAAATCTGCTGAAAATATCTAATACTTGGCTGTTCTTGTCAGAGGCTGTTTGCCAATTTCAAGAAGAGGAAGCGGAAAAGAACAGACTACCCAAAGAAAATCCGAAGTCCAAGCAAAACAGACTAACCCTCTGCTGAGTCCTGCGTGTCAACCGGACCGAAAACACACGCTTTATAAACAAAATAAAGAATACGAATATAAGAGACAGTAAAAACGATACTTTTTCAAGAGCTGAGAAAAATTTACTAAGGCACAGTCCGATTTCGAAACTCGGCCTTTATTAATCAGCAGCCACGTTATGCACTGCTTCCAGGGATCCTAGTTATTGTTTTCAGGAGAGAGAGGAAAACGTTAATTATCGACTAAACATAGCAGAGAGTATTTGCAGTTACTAACTGTAAATATAAGCGAGGGGAATATTAATTTATCATGATGTACTGAAAACCAAACAAGACGTACAAAGAAAAATGCAATATTCCAACCCGCAGTACTCGATACAAATAGAAGATCATTTGTAACTTCTTTTGCAATATAATTCAGTCTGTCATATATGCTTGAGTACTAATAGCGTGAAATGAGCAAGATAAACCACTTTCTCTTCCTACAAAACTGAATATCTCCAATTTACAGCTTCATTCCACGAAAGTTTACACGACCGAAGCAGATTGATAATGGGGGAAGATAGTGAAATATCGCTTCTAAATGACGTTAAATTTTCAGAGTTTTCACGCATTCAATTTATTTGATGAGATTAGTTCCTCATACTGCCGATGACGGGATAAAAATAGAACGTTTGGAATACAATTTCCCGGTGACATGTGTCCGTTATCGCAGATATTCTCAGACATCATTACCGAACATCCTTCTCGTATATGTTACTGTTAACGGCGTTTTCACGAGAAGCACCTTAGCCGTCGTGGAACTATCCCGAAACTTTGAATTACTAATTCTAAACATGTTGAGATATGCAAAGAATTTATCGATATTTGAAAAGAGATTGCGAATACCGAAACTAACTGAGAATAATGGAACCCAACTGTCACGTAACGGGATAATTGCTGTAATGTAATTTGATTGGCAGCTTCGTTTGCAACACTGCAAAGTGCCGATATAGATGCAAAGTAAAACCTCCCTAAAATGGCCACCTGACGTTCTCGCAAAATTCGGTCATTTGGTAGGTGGTCGCCTTAGAGAGAGAGAGAGAGAGAGAGGAGGTACTGTTGTATTATTTTCTTTTTTGAAGTTAATTTATTTTACTATGGGAATTACAAAAATTGAGGTTAAATTGAGGTACACAAACTTTTCAATGTGAGTAGTATGTACGGAGTCAATTAAATTATTTCTGTAATTTCCATCTATTTAAGCAACTGCACATACGATCATTAAAAAGTGATTGGCACTTATAACATTAAAAAGCAATTTAAGGATGTAGATCAAAATAATCTTTTAAAGCCACATGTTTTGTTTGAACATTTTTTGCCTTAATTTCTTTTTTTTTTTTCACATTATCTTCTACTTCAAATAATAAATTAATTATTGTCTCACTTTTTTGCCTCGTTATCGCTACTTGTCCTCTTGTTCACTGTCATCTTGGCGGCCGAAAAGGTTTTCTTTCAAATTTTCAAGGTTATCATTGCATGTCTGTACAGAGTTCTCAAAATTAAATTTACTTGAAAATTTGCCACTTCTCCTAGCTGCGTGTGAAAATAATATAAAAAACATGAAAGGTTGGCGTGGGAATGAACAAAAGTGGTTATTTTCGTCAAAACTTATTACTTGGAGTACCCCCCCTGTCGTAAATAAAATAAAGTTAAGGAAAGAATAAAAATATGCATGGAAGATGGTATTAGCATTTTCACATTCCTATATGATCATGGCCAATGGCAGTGTTGCAGTTGATTTTTTTTTTCATTTATTTTTTACGTTGGGGTATCACACCTTTTCATTAATATATGACATATACGAAAATAGCAATCGGATAGCGTGTGATGGCGCAACCTATCAGATTACGAATTTGTACCAACACTTTTGGTACAAATTCCTCATTTCAATTCGTACTACTCACATTGAAGAAGCCATAAGAAAAATAGATATGGGACCATAATGAAATAGGCCTTGTGTTTTCGAAATTTCACACTTTTTCTATAGAAATATTTTCGTAAACAACCAACTCGTCCGTTGTAATGGTAAAAAAGCATAGTAACATTACTATAGCACTAAAGAACAAATTATTATATTAGGGATACCTGTAATTGATTATATTAACCCGTATTTGTCTGTAAATTGCGCGTTCTCTGGTCGATTTTCCTGTTTTGCTGGACGAAAAAATACCAGTTTCTGGGGGACAAAAAAACCTTGCTATCTACGCCTGAGACCGACTAACTCGGCCACGCAGTGAAAAAAGCCGATTAAAGTTCCTCGCTTGATCGATGGGATTCGAACCCGGGCCTTTTCTACCCAGTGTGGGGAAGACGGTGACGATACCACTGTGCTACCCACGCAGTCTAAAGGACAACTTGGGAAATAAGGTATTCGTCACTCAGTGGACCTTCTCTTTCGTAGCGTTAGTAGGAAGCTTAATGAGTGACTTTAACCGGCCTGTTGTTTTTCTCCTTGCTATAATGTAATGCAACTTTAGTACAATCTGAAATCACACTAAAATTAAATGTTTTTTTTTTTAATTATTATTTTTATACACGAAAATTTAACGAAGTGGGACCACGTTCCCGATCGTAAGCGTTATCCAGACATAACAATATAAGGAAGAGCATCAATGGAACAACGGGAAACGTCAAATTTCTGTCCTGGATGACAATTTACAATTCAGCTTTGTAAGACTGTCTTGCGACTACTACTTTGGCGGGGAAGACTTGGACGAGGTTAGAGCTAGTACAGAATTTTAGTTCTATATGCTATGTGTTTTTCAAATGAAGTGAGGTTCGCATCACGGACTTGGACATGCTCGACCAAGAAAAATTAATGCAGGAGTCCCTCAAGGTGGTGTCCTGTCTGGCCTTCTCTTCTCAGCGATTCTGATTCCTTTCATGAAAGCCGACCGGGCTAGCCGAGTGGGTAAAGTACCTACCCGGCAACCCAAAGGTCGCGGGTTCGATTCTCGCCTCGGGCTTGGATCAAAGTACTGCAAAAAACCTTGGGAGGTGCAATATGGCCACAGAAGCCGATGCGCCAACAACTACCAAATCAATCAATCAATCAACCTTTCATGAGTCATCGTGATGATGCTCTAATATATGCCGACGATATAAAGTTTCTTACCTTAATCCCACCGTCTGCAAACCCAATGGAAATTACGTCTTCCATCACAAAGAACTTGACCAGTCTTTCAACTTACTTGAAGATGTTTGGATTAAACCTTAACCCGTCAAAATCTGCAATAATGACTTACTCATTGAAACAGCAACCAACAATAATTCAACCTTCAGTTTTAGGTACTCTAATTCCAGTGGTTACCTGCCATAAAGATCTCGGGGTCTATTTTGATCCGAAGCTGAAATTTAATGATCACACAGAATACCTCCGGAAGCGTTTTAACACCCTACTCTGGAAAGCGAAACAACACTTACTTCATTCCAACGATGCCACAACCACTACCAGATATCTTCAAGCCTCAATTGAGAACAACTGACATGGCTGAGCAGCTAAATGTACCCAGGATCCCAAGGTTAATTGACAGCAGGCGTTTAATGACTTCAGTAAAAATGTACACAGGAGTAATAAACGCCCCAAACATCTGGAATTTCTGTCAGTGGCACAATCCTACGCCATCCTTGAGGTCAGAGCCCACACTAATCCTCAAATACAACCGGTTGAAACTGTGCAGTCGGTTCCTACCTGCCCAGGCACTCCCCAAAATTCAGGCACTGCTCCGTCTTGGAGTCGACCTTCAGAAATTAGCTACCGACTACAAATACCGTCACATGCTCCTCGAGTGGATTCCATCTGTGGAACTAAGATAATTTCCTCCATATGACGTTTAGTCCTCATTTTTCATTATTATAATTTACATGTTTGTAACTCATAATTTTCATGTAACGGTATTTTTTTTCCTTTTTGCCAATTAATTTCATTTATAATGTAAAACTCCTGGCCATGTCGCCGTGTTGAATATTATTGTCTCTAGTACATGTCCTGTACTTATTAGCAATAAAGAATTTATTTATTTATTTATTTATTAAAATTACTACATGCAAGGAGTTTCGGGATTCTCCAGCCAGAGGAGTCGCAGGGTGACGGATCAGAGATAAGGCTAATGAGTAGCTTATGATGAACACGGACATACAGAAAATGGTAATGTTGATTTTCGATTCTGTGGTTAGAGGTTGAGAAGGAAGACTTATACTTGTATTTAGATCAATTAAGGCTCAATATTCGGCTGAGAAGATTGGTTTAATAGCGATTCGGGCTGCAGAGGCCTATATTTCGAGTGTATACTGCAGTGGCGAGTAGACGACTGATCTCACAGAGTTAGCGGTTATAGCTTTATCATCTATATATCTCAGACTCTTTTGCAATTCACAAAATTCGGGTGGCGTATGTCAAGATACTGTTTGAGCCTCAACTTTTCATCAAAGACAACTCTCAGTTCCGGCACTGAAGATCCATACGGGCTAACAAAGTCGAAAACATAAAATTGCTGTCAATTTTGTTATTAAATACATAATAAACATGTGATAAAAGGAGTCCAAGAAAACTAAGTTGTAGTGGTATGTAATTTATTAAATATTTCAGCACGAAAGAAAGTATGATAGCAATGTGCTTTTAAATTAAGAATGACCCGCTCTAAGATCCATGCAGGATAACATGTTACCTGTTGTTATAGTAGGGATTTAGGAGCATCAGTGGCTAAGGCCATATTGCATCGTATATATGTATATTGTCTGTAAATTGCATGTTTTCTATGGTCGATTTTCTGTTTTCAGGAATTAAAACCCGAGTGCCGCAATTCACAACGTGGCTGTAATTCAGCCACGTTATGAAATGACCCATTAAAATTCTTCACGTCATCGACTGGACTAGAACTCAGGTCTTTTCGACCCGGTGTGAAGAGGACAGCAATCCTACCTACAGTGCTACCCATGAGAGCGTAGGATAATAGACAAGATATGAGTAGACGGATTCCAAATGAAACTGTCAGAAGAGATAACCATATGCAGATTTTAAACAAATTAAGAATTTATAATGAAGAGAAACAAATGAGATAAACAAGTTCATGAAGAATCTTCTCTTTGTACCGAGTGGTGCAAATAGAATTTCAGTATTATTTAAATAACACTGAAATTCTATTTACACCACTCGACAACAAGAGAAGATTCTTCATGAACTTGAAATAACACATTTGAGAACACTGCCCGTCGATGTTTAGTAAATTTATTTAGACAAAAGTTTAATTTATAATGCGAATAGAAGGACTTGCCGAAAGATGAGTTTGATAGGGGATTTCTTTCTTTTCAGAACACCCTAAATGTTAGCGATAAATGAGCCGGGACATGCTGGGATTCGTGAAATGCACAAATGCACGTGAAACACAAATTGACAATCAGTAATAGACTATTCGGTACACTACTGCGCGACAAATTTTGAAACATATGCATATTAGACTTAGTAAACACACTGCTCGACAAAATTCACAGAACAAAATGCTTTTTGAATATGTTATTGCGAACAGTGTCACCGAAGGCGAATATTTGATATAATAGACATCCTGACATGCAAGTTTCGAGTATCCAATAGAAATCGATCTACCACCTTTACAGAGTCACACATTATGCAAACTGCTGATGCCTATAAAAACACTGGTTGCGACAACATCACTTCATTTCCGTTTTTTTTTTTGTCTTGCTCAGTAGGATGGCCACATCTCCAGTAGTCAGGCTAGGAAGTCATCGTGTCCCTTAGATGATTCTTTGATATGGTGCCGTTGGATGACTTGAAGCCGGGCAGTCGCAGGCGACATGTTGGCTTAATGTGTCATGCAGTGTCGTCTCGGCAGACAGTTTCAGGAGACAGGAACCATTACAAGAAGAGCTGGCAAAGGTTGCCCGAGGGTGACGTCAACCAGAGCAGATCGCTATCTGGCTCTAACAGCTCTTAACATCGCAGACGAAAACATTTCCAACCGGACTTTGCTAAGAAGACTCAATTCGAGTGGATTCTAAGCAAATAAGCCAGTATCCCATTAACCCCAAACGAGCACAGCTCGTCGAAACTCGTGCCATAAACATATGATTTGGAGCCCTGACAAATGGAATACATTTCTATTCTCTGATGAGTCTCGTTTTTGCCTACAAACAAATTCTAGATGTTATTTCGTCTGGAGACAACGAGGAATGCAGTGCCATCCCTCCAACATCACAGAAAGGGACACTTACAGTGGGGTTGGTGTTATCTTGTATGGCGAAATAATGACCAACGGCTGCATCCCTCTTCCTGTTTTTGATAGGGGTACCGTAACTGCTCATAGGTACCGAGAACAGATCCTCAAACCCTATATGCCACTTTTTAGAGGTGCGATTAGCCCAGATTTTCTTTTCATGCATGACAACGCGACTGCACAGAGCTCAAGTGGTGCAGGAATATCTTGAAACTAAAGATATCCAACTACTGCCGTGGCCAGCATAATCAACTGACTTAAATCCGATCGAACATGTAGACCCTCTTGGGCGTCCCATTGCATGCCGATAGCCAAGTCCTCGTCACTTGCTGAGCTAAGACTGCGTTGGTGGAAGAATGGGATATGTTGCCACAGAATCGTATAGATACCCTTGCAGTACAAAGTAAACATAGAAAAACAAAAGCCAAGAACAGTTGGTTTCATCAGGGAGTGATTAAGAGTCGATTACATCAATAATAAATAAATAAAATGACTTGCCGTTTCATTTATTTATTATTGATTTTGAAGTTGATAATAAAGCGAAAATTACGGTTTCTGTATATCGGAAAAACGCACAAAGACTTATTTTAAAATAATGGTTGTTCTTTTGAAATAAATTGAACAATATTCGTAACAACGAATTTCTGTACAACGAAATGGTTCGTACCTCCTCCACTAATAACACCATCGTAACAATTTTTCACATTATTTCATTTTTACCTAGTGCAGTATTACTATTGAATCAGTGTGAATTTAGCAGTTTCGTTCTACGTATTCTATTGGCTATTCGGAAAATACTTTAATTCGATTTAGTATTTTAACTCTAGAATTCTTCTTAAAAAGTCTAAATAAATTTAAGGTATACTCTTTCTGTACACTTTGCAAACTCCAACAAAAAATATACTTTTGATTTGATATAATATAAAATAAATCGAAATATTTTTATGTCTGCATTTTGGTATGTACACATGAACTTTTATGTATTATTCCGAAGCATCAAAAATGACTGGCAATTTCAGTTTTCACATCAACCATAAATAACCATTTGTTAGCAAGATTTCGATCTCTGAACAAAAGCTATTGTGCAATTTATAAAATTGCTTTCTTTCGAAAAATGTTCTTTAGATTTCCAGAATCACCTTTATTAACCAGTTAGCCAGTCACGGTAGAGAAAACAATGCAATTTCCTCGACAATTCTTATGATTTTCACCGATCAACAAGGATGCAGCGAATGCGTGATTTACCATCTGTTGCTACTACGGAACTGCATATCTTTCAGAAAGATCACACTTTAAGGAAATGGAAACGCCTTCTCCCAAACACATCAACAACTGCAAGCACCAATGCTGCCATTCCCATTTTCTGAGTGTCACTCGACAACAGATGTTATTAAATGATGATAATATTAAAAGATGCGAATTACCACAAAAATTTATAGTTCATGTTACGCACCTGATTATTTATATAGTCACTTAGGTCATCAATGAACTTCATGCATTATTCAACACTCCACTTCCAGTATAGCACAATGAATTATTTATGGTGACGTTGTCCGAGAACAAATGACAATTTATGTTAGCGTCCATAGCAGTAATCTAGGTTATCAATTTAATAGCTGTTTTTATTATTGCATTATTTATCAGTTCAGAATTTTTAATTACGTTTTGAATTTATAATTATATATACTGTATATACGTATACATATATATATATTTTTCACACAGATTGATCTTGAATATCTACTTCCTACGCTATTGTCCTTGTTAACAAACAGACTTTTGCTGTACAGACCAAAAAGTAGATAAGAAAATACGAATTATGCGTTTTCCTCTCATCTAGGCAACTACCCAGTTGACCTTGGAATTGCTTTAAATTGTCAGCCTCAACTACCTGTGGAGCCAACTTGTTCCAGTAATCAACAATTCGCAGGCTTAAAAAAAAAAAAAAAAAAAAAAAAAAAAACAATCTAGTTTAAACCTCTTCCCCTGTAATTTGAATTTATACCCCTAGTTCTGGAATTCTTTATAAGAGTGAATATACCAAATTTATTATCGAAGTTTAACTTCTGTATAGAATAAAGCTACCTGGAACGTCTGCTTTTTCCAACCTCCGAGACCTTTTCTTACAACCTATGTTTTGGTCGTATACAATGGACAGGCACTCCATTCATATGGATTCTGGTAATGCAGTGGCAATATTTTATGGGCCATGAAGTTTTCCCTTAGTGAAGAAATTGGTATCAAACCATTTATTTGTCGATTTCTAGCTGCATGACTGCAGTACTCGCATCATCGTAAAAGTGTAAAATACTTTTAGTCTAGTTTATGCATTTACATCTGTGCCAATGTGCAATATGGAATCGCCACCACTTTATGCTATCTGTTTAAATATCTTGATAATACGTTTATCTCATATATCAATAAAACGTCCAGGAAAGCGCTCTTGATACGAAGAAATGCAACAGCCACAAGAGAATAATTCTCTGTTTTATTGTCGTCCTCCTGGTCCAGTCGCTGGGAGTTTATGATTTGGCTCTTTTCCCTTTTAAATAGCACCAAAGTGTCGTTCAGGCAGAAATAATCATTCTAGCTTCTAATTATTACTTCGTTAATGGCATATTTAGCATCAAGAGTAGCTGAATGCTAACCAATTTCAACTGACAGTTGCACACTTTCTGATGAGCACTGTTGCCCTTGCGGTGATGCAATCCTTAAAATCTCCATCCTCCCATACCGGGTAGAATAAGCCCAAAGTTCGAATCCCCTGAATTATGCAATGAATTTTTATAGCCTTTTCTCACAACATGGCTGAGTTAATCGGTCTCAGGCAAGGATCGAATAGTATGTTTTGTTTTTCTGCGAAACAGTTGTTTCGTCTAGCAAACAGCAAACCAGCCGAAGACAACGTGCAATTGCAGAAAAATATACTGATGTACCGACAGAATAACTTAGTTGCTTCGGAGCTTAATACGCACCTAACCCTATGAGATGGCTGCTATTCTCATATTACAGTATTTAAATTTCGTAGTTCTCTGCTTTAGTGAAATATAACGCAATTTGTGGCTCACTCATTTCCATGTTGCCATCATTATAGCTATTATTGTAATTCACTTACTCCAAATGTTAAAATTCTTTCAAAAACAAACATAATTTTTAATAACCTTATGTCATGTAAAATATAGCAGATAATTAATACAGCATAAACATAATTTATAAGTTACTCGTGAAGAATATTAATCCGATAGTGTACATATAACAAGAGAAATATAAAGCTTGTATACCTGTTTCCGTTATAGCAAGAAAATTAGATTGTAAAGAGACAATTTTGGAACAAAACTGAGAGAGAAGAAGATATATGCGAAGGTGTGTATGAAAACAATGTATGGATTGCATAATCAAAATGTGTCCGATCATATTCCTTTTGTTAAGTATGGTCTCATCGTTTTTCTATTATCTTTCTTAATGATGTAACAAGCATCATTAACAAAGATAAAATTCTGAATAAATAATTTTATCTTTTAGATTCATTCTACTGCTATTTTCTCTGCTGAATTTCCATTTGAGTCGATTACTAAGAAGGCCAAAAAACTCTACCAATTAATGATCGCCTTACTTCAGCACTTTCTCAAATAATAGAAAATTCACTGACTGCTTCTAAACCATCTCTCATTAATGATCGTTAATACGGATTCCAAAGTGGCAATCTCTAAGTTTTCTCTTGGCCTATGTCACTCATCTTTGGACAAAATCCATGGCAATTCTGGATTGGTTAGCAAAAAAAGATAAGCAAGCTAACTTCGTATTTCTATTTTATGCCTTTTACATTTAGGTAAACAGTTCAATCTCTTGCCGCTCAACCCGTATTCTCAACTTATGATGGGGTACCTCAACGTTCTTGGGTTTCACCACTTCTTTACCTCGTGTAGATGAATGAACTTCTTTCCTTGACTAGAAATCCTAAGTGGATTTCTCTTCTGTGCCTTTTCATTCAAACATTGCACCAGCATCCAGGAAGTTCTTCTCCACAAAAAAAAAAAAGTTTCACAATATCTAAAAGAGCAAGCTAGTTAATAATGATAGCTCTCGCAAACTCACTCAGCTCCATTTACAAAAACGTTCATCTTCTAAAGCACAATTTTGAGTGAACCTTTTCTGAACTACATCTTAATTCCATCCCTTTCTTCTCAATATTTGCACCAACCAACCAACTAGCATTGCTTCGTGATTCACTTCCATTCTCACTGAACTAACTTTCCTTCTTCGTCAATCTCTCTTTCTGTTCTCTGAAAAATCTTCCTCCACATGTATATTATCTTCCGAAACCTACAGGTTATGGAAATCCAAGCTCAGTATAAACAAGTTTCTTCTAACTGCTCACTCTACGTAGGGTAGGGAACATGTATTATAAATGTTACCATCTTTTCTTGTTTGGAATTATCACAGAAAAATCCCATGGCAAAGCTTAAAGATCAGCACTTGCTGCTTTTTTATTGACTCTTCTACTTAAAATTCAGTATTTTATTAAATTTGTTAAATAAAAATAAATAAAAATTCAGAATGGATAATTTCTCGATCCTATCATTATTTCTACAAGGGTTGGTTACGTAATGCTTAATTGGGAAAACTAGAGTAATTATCGAATGTTAGTTACCAAAACACATAACCGTATAAATGAAAATTTTATGTAAAACCAGTTGCATTTATTTAAGATTTATACTGCCACCATTTTTTTTTTTTTCATGTTTTGCAGTAAGTAGGTTGTCCTTCTCCTGATGAAAGAGCGATAACATCGAATTGTGGGGGGGGTTTATGTTGGGTATATATTATATTTATATTATTTTAATTTATTCCCCTATTTAAACAACTCCCCTTTATAATATCTCCCCACTTGCGCATCTGACTATTCAACTTCACAGAAGACTTCAGGTTTTGGGGGGGAAACTTCTAGATGTATTTTATTCCCTTCGGATGGGCTTGTGTCCAGTACAACAAATAATTATACAACTGTTATACAAAAAAAAACAAGTTTATTATGCATATTTACAGTTAAATCATAACAAATCTCATTAAGAATAGAATTTCACTGTTTCAACACCAAGGTACTTACAACATATCCAGTCTCTTCCTAACTAACAGGCTCCTTTACAGACTTGACCCCTTTTTTTTTTTATCTCACCTTTCTCATTACACATACACAGGTTAAATAGTTACACTCTTTATATGCTCACCTTATTTCTGCTCCTATTACAACACAATCAAATCATACCTCATAGGTGTCAATAACATTTTTTATCATTAAAGTTAAACATATCATTGATCATATTACTTTTATGTATCATCATAACTACCAATTTATTCTTTAATTCCCTATTCCTCTTTCTTATATATTTCTTTAACCATTATCAGTTACAGAACTTGATCACCAAAATACAATATTACATTCAAACACACCTTTAAGGGTTGGCAATATACATAAATTTTATCTCCACACATTTAATATTTCTATTTTTTCTACAATTCCTTCCGTTCACTTTCTCATCTACATTACTATCCTCCTTATTCCAATTTACTGCCTAAACCAACCATAATTGCCTTAGAGTAGATTTTACTCCTATTTTGGTTCACCCATCTAATCTTATCTTTATCATTAAATTCCCCAATATCGTATTACAGTCCTTTCACTAGTATTTAACTTACAGTATTTTCAAAATAACTTTCTCTTATCATTGAATTCCCCAAATATCGCACTACAGTCCTTTCTCTAGCAGTTAACTTACAGTATTCTCAAATTAACTTTCACTTACTTAATTTCTGTGATCCGGTGTCTTCATAAGGGCCTTCTATCCTATCCTTATCCAGAGCTGCTATCTTCTGCTATCCAGGGCAACAGATTCCAGGGCAACATCATATGGCATTCACAACTGCTACTCCGCTTTCAGGATCTGCTACTTTTCCTGTCAGGACGGCTACCTTTGCCTTTCAAGACTATATCAGGATATTATCGCCTTCCTCGGTGGACTGGGTGTTCTAAGGGAATCTTCTTCTCTCATTCTCACTGTTTGCAGAACTTCATTTTACTACCCCTTTCCAGTTCATCTCCTAATTTCTCACTCACTACATTACTGATAACCCCACTTCGACTTTTTTCGTCGGCTATTTCTTCATCATCTTTCAAACAACTGTACCCGACTCATCCTTCCACTAGCACCGTTCAAAAAGATTCCCCTCCCTCCTTCTCTTCCTTTTTCCCCTCTCTCTTGTGTCCATATCCATCCACAATTTTCTCCAGGAGTTTTCCACGCCTTCCCACAGTGTTTTCTTCCAATCACTCTTTCTTTTTCATTTTTCTTTCTTTTCATTTGTTGGAAGGCTTAGTTCAGCCTGCCCCGTAGCACTAGCACGTGATTCTCTATACCCCTTTCTTTACAACCTGTTGACATCCGTCGGCCGAATACTTCAAAACAACTCTTTCTGTCTCATAACAGCTTGTCTCTATAGCACTCAAAAAAAACCACAAATTGTGACACTGGAGACATAGCGTCTATTTTTAGAAACTAGTGTGTTGTTCAGAATACGTTTCCGGTGTGTGACCCCTCATAAACCTTAAGTTGTTTTTGTAGCGCCGGACCCCCTGCTGGGTTTGTCTCCATTAGTTCCCAGTTTTAACGGAAGTAAAGCTAATGGCTCTGTTTTCGTTCCTACTACCTTTTTTAATTTTTATACCTCTTACCAGAATAATTCTTATTTCTGAAACTGCATATATTACCCATTTATCCTATTAATGGCAAGAATCAAAAGGAAAACTAACTTTCAAAGTCTTAATAAAAAATATTTTATTTTTGTAAGATTTTCAAATCTTACAGAATTAACAAACGATAACATGCGACGTTGGTGATACCATAATGAATTATAAACCAATATTACTTCCATAGGAAGGATTATTTTAATTTTCAGCGCATTACCATGGTAGAGTGTGGGGATTAATAATTTTTGCACATCAGGAGTAAACGTTTTTTCTTTTTTTTTTCTGATTTAAACGGTTAGTTAACTATTAACTATTATTTAAGCTCGTTCATTAAAATATCGGGCAGACCTACTTCTTTATGGATGTGCTGTAAGAAGCTTTAGTTCTTAGTTAACTTTATCGCACTGTTTTACCTACGTGTGTTTTTCCTTGATGAAATAGCTGAAGAACGGTTCTTTAAACTTCGAAGACCTTTGTTATAAAGAAAGACAAAGCCATTTCTTTAAGGAAGTGAGTACCTAATATTTGTGGTTTAGTAACGCACTTATGAAAAAGATTTGGTCTAAACAGTGTCGGAAAATCGGTCAAGGACTTGAAATACTGTAATTCGCTCTCTTTTATAAAGATTTTACATGATAACGCTTCAGATATGTTTGTATGAGATTAAAAATTATTTCTAAAAGGAAAATTGGCTAAAATTCTTGAAATGTTAGACTAATATAGTCCAAATGTAAGAGATTTATCTGAAAAAATGCGAACTTTATGTGGAAAAATGTGAAATTTATGAGAAACCTCTCCTTTAATTTACGTATAATTAAAAGATTTTCATTTAGGCTTCATTTGTGCTTAATTAATACACTAAGCTCTTGGACGCACGGTTTTTCGTCCTTGTGCAAGCCCGTCACAGTTATTCTCTCTCGTACCTATCATGGCTGTCTCATGTTCAATGCATCAATGGTTTTCCTTGATGCCACCTACAACCTTTTTAGCCGTTTTCACAACACCGCCACTGTTCTGATTTAATTGAACCACACTACGCGGAACGAGTGTTTTGGAGAACGTCACTCGCGTCACTTCCACTTGGTTTATCTCTCATCCGTGGCCTACTTTCGCTAGTCTGCAATGAACTTTCTTTCTCTGCGTCCTTCTGTTCTAGTGTTTACGACTTTCGTAGTACTTTCAAAGACATCTCTACATAAATTCACCGAAATGATTCCTCTTCACTCTCTACAAGTAACAGAAAGCAAACCGAAAAACAAAACTTTGGTTAGATATGCAGTCATCCACTGTAGCTGACGACACTAGCCCGACAGATAAGGATCGCTAAGTCGCTTCCTCTTAACTATACACATGGGAACGCCAGGTTTGAAATGCAAGACAGAAGTAGTTACAAAAGAGAATTTCTTGCAGCTCTTGAGAAGGATTTGTAGCGTAAGACATTCTACTAAAGAAAGCTTTCATCTGGCTTAGTTGTCTGTTCTTAGGATTTCGTCGGCAAGAATTCTTTTCGCTGCGCATTGTCTGACAAAAATACACCGAAAATAATCCCTCCCTTGAGGAGTATGAACTCCACGGACTTATAAACCGGCAAAACTCTAACAAAATGTAGGAAAAAACGAACCATTTGAATGTTGAAGTTTGTAAAGAGTAATCTTACCGTGTGCGTTTTTTTTTTTTTTAAATGCTGAATAACACTTAATTTTCCTTAAGATCTACTGTGGGGAATAAAAATCTAAAATTTAAATAGAAGAAACCATTTTCGTCAAGCTTTCTCTACTATTTTTATTTCTTGAGTGTATCTGAATATTTTCTGATGCATGGTGTGTTAATACTACGTTGCGTTTAGAAAGGTTTTTACAGAAAGCGACACATACTTAATATCTGACAATTTTTTATTAACAGATTCATGGATTCTTTTCAAGAAATTTAAATCATCGGTTCTTTCAGTAATATTAATTCCTGAACTTTTTTTACGTAAATAATAAATACATTTTCTGTTTATATTGCGAGATGGCCACGGAAGAGCAAAATATTTTACGAGACAGAGAGATAATACAAGAACGCTGTCATATTTAGCAACCGAGTGAGCTAGAACCACGGTCAATCAATTCAAACGCGTGCAATACTGTAACCGCTGTTTGACCATTTGGCTACGGCGGCGTAAATTACAATAACCAATTAAATATCTTGTTAGTCTTTCAAGAAAGAAATACGGAAATTATTTAATAATTCTTGAAAATTTTCTCAAAATAAACTTCCTAAACCGACATTGACGGACGCGCCACCTAGTTAAAACAATTCAAACCCTGTTGAAAAACTTAACTCGAAGTGGAGTTAGGTTTCTCAGCAAAGTGGCGAATGAGAATTTGGTTTTATATATCATAATAGGAGTTAATTTCCCGAACGTTAAAATGTGCCTGAGAAACATAACTTGAAGTGGAAAAAATATGTAGAAGGATTCATTAATGTCTTGCAATACCTCCATTTTAATCACAGAAATCGATAAAGATATGATCGATTTCTATGCTAAATCCAACATCAACATCACACTATACTATATACAAATCTTACAATAATTTTAGAGACAGTTCTTGAAGCTGGGCTGATGCCATTCCGCTTCTTTTCGGAATCCTGAAAAATAATCGCGATACCATTTTTTTTTAAATTGATAAATCCTCACAAATCATTCTGCTTCTTTTATGATCCTTGTTTCAAGGATCAAATTACAACTGATATACTAATGGGGGTCAAATTAAAACTGATATACTAAAGTGTAATGGGCAAGGACTTTTAAGATGGCACCTTCGCTGAATAACGAAAAATATATATACTTCTTAAAAATCCTTTAAAATCAATTCACACTTGGCATAAATTTCATTTAAAAAAGGGCAGTATAAATATTAATTTTTAGCTGGTTATAATTTTGTTCATAATATTGGTTATGCGAAGGTTTTTAATACAATGTAAAAACAACTGTTGTATGGTTTTTAACAATCAAAAGCTAATGTTTTAAGCTATTTTTAAGTGGTACGCGAAGAAGGATCCAAACAGGAATACTGATAAACGTGACACACTAGAGAAAAACATTGCTGATAGCGGGGCTAGACTAATTTTTCCCTAAACGGCCGTGAAAGAGCTCAGTTGTAACCACCTCGATGAAGAGAGGAACTTTTGTGGGCCTTTTTCACAACGTAGCTGAGTTAGTCGGTCTCAGGCGAGGTAGCGTGTTTTATTTTTTTATCCTCCCGGAAACTGATTTTTTTGTCCCGAAAAATACAGGTAAAACTGAAAAAAAGAACACACAATTGTCTATAAAGGCTTATCAACCTTATTTAGTTAATTAACCATGTATATTTTTAGAATATCCTAATTTAGTTATTTAAATTAACTGTATTTTAATGGAATAAACTATTTCTTTTTAACTTTTCTTATAGAAAACCTAAGAATGGATATTTCTAAGACCTTAAAAAAGAAAACTAAGCATAAAATAGGGAGAATATTTACACAAGACATCAACATTTTTACTAAAGTCAATGAATTTGTTATACTTCTCCTTAAAATATCTCTTTGATACTCACTCCCATCTATATATTTCCACGAGTTGTAAAAACTGCTTTTTATTGACAATGCGAAAATTATAAATAACTTTACTCTTAAATAAATAGACTTCTTACTCGAGTGAGCAGCCTTCTACGTTGTAAACAGCTCAATATTTTGCAGAATAACGATATTAATAGAAGAATGATTGAGGAAAAACACCATCCCATTGCAGCATATCGAAGTCGCATAGCACTCTAATGAACTACAGAAATAAATGTTTTGCCACATTTTTATAGTTTCTCGAGGTACAAATTTCAGCCATTATTTATAAAATAAGTCGAACAGATAAGGAAAATGTGATGTATTTGCTATTTATCTGAACAAACTGCACATGTTGGAGGACATCGAGAACAAACTTTGTTGGCAAAAAGCCACATCAGATTGGGAACACATCTTGATGGAGCGTGCAGGAAAGCATTCTAAAGTGTGATTTGACGACAAGCGTGTAAATAGTGTTTAATAGCTGAGGAAAATCTCGAATTGATCCCAGTAGTCAAAAAAATAAATTGAACTTTTTTTTTCTGTTATACAGACTTAGATCTACAGAAGTGAACTGGAATTGCGAATTTTAAATGTCTAAATTATTTCTTAATAAAGCGTGCTAATACAATCAACGAGAATGAAACAACAGTTGAGAAATACAATTTGTGAAGAAATTCGAAGGTCAACTGGAGAGTTACAAGAGGAGGGATTTTTTTTTTTTTTTTTTCTTTTCTGGTCGGTGCAGCAAAAGCCTATGGCTTCCTTGCACTATATGGCTATACTAATACTAAAAAGTTAGAGAAAATGATTTTCAATGTCATAATTAGTTTTCAGACTAATTTTCCTGAAAATGTGGAATATTTCAATATCATATATGCGCTTCCGAATTTGTGTCACCCTAAATGATCGGGTATTTTTATTATTTTTTATTATTATTAAAAAATTGCATAAATAGATTTCATAGAGAGCTTTGACTTTATTTTTCTTAAATAACTTATTAGACAGCATTCTGATTCATTAAATAATCTTTATTTTATAATCAGAATAACTATACTACTAAAAATTTCCCAGCCGTCAGGAGTTTTACAAGGAATAAATCAAGGAATTAGCAATTAAGGCTATAATGCCCCAAGACAGGTCATGTCAAAGATAAAACTTTAAATATTTCAGTGTCTTATCTGATTAGGTCACTATATTATAAAAAGGCATAACAATAAAAGTATCTCAAAAAGTACATTTCATATAAGACTAAAAATAGTTGACGCTTTTAAATAATTAAAATCCGCTGACATTGGCATTGTTCGTAATATGCTCATGCTAAGATTGTCGCTACTGAGAGAGCGATTTCACCACAACCTCTGTGGTTGTGGTGAACTGGCCACAGCGTCCGCCAGTTCATTACCTCTAATCCCAATGCGGGTCGGGAATCCAGAAGAAATTATGTCTAAAGTACAAAAAGAGAATTTTTGTACTTTGGATTTAAAGCCTGTGGATTACTTAATGAGTATACACCATAGACCATTGGCAATTGTGGGTTTTAATGTGATCCAAGGCTAACTCTAAAGCATACAACTCAGCTGTGTAAATGTAGCATTCGTGAGGAATCTTCTCAGATGGTGTTATCTGGGAAGACGGCAGCAAATCCGACAGGTGGCTCTAACTTCGAGCTATCAGTGAAGACAAGCAAGAAATCAGAGTATTCGGCTCGGTAGACAGCATAGAGTTGTTAGCAGACAGAAGATGGAGTGGTATTTTATTAATTGATTGCTGTAGGGTTTTTGGCGCATCATTAACTTAGGCCGTATTGCATCATACATAATATGCCTGTAAATTGCGAGTGTCCTGTGATCGATTTGCTGTTTGCAGAAGAAAAAAAAACTATGCTACCCTAGTCTGAGACCAATTAAGTCAGCCACATTGTGAAAAAGACGCATAAAGATTCCTTGCGTCATTGGCAAGATTCAAACTCAGATCTTTCCCACTCGGTGTGGGGAAGACGGTGATTATACCGACTGTGCTACCCACGAAGGCAGAAGATGATGTGGTTACCTCAGCCGAAATTTTAATAGAGGGGTTGCATGAAGGTATTCAAGCATGCCAAGATTCAAATAGTTGTCTTGGTGACTGGGCAACATTGAAGACGTTCTCCAAGCATCTGTTGGACACGAATACCAAAAGGGACGGTTAGCAGACTGGCGCGTGTTACAGATTCTCCCATCGTGGCTCCAAAACGGGTGTCCACGTGTAGTGATCTGACAGGAATTTCAGTTTGAAAGCATATTGTAGAGACAACTGTCCCCAACGAAGGAATAACAATGGTTCATTTCCTTTGACGTAGAAGCTGTTGACAGGATATGTTTGAAATGATCCAGTGGCATTACAAATCGCCTGATGGTGGATGAATCCAGCCATCGGAGTATTCTGAGTCCAGCAGATGCTCATAACTGGGACCCGTAATCTAATTTAGATCCACACGCGCACGATAGAGGAAGTGCATCGGTCGGCACCCGAAGAATTATCGGTGAATGCATGTAGGATATACAAGCCTCTCGTGCAGTTCGCACGAAGTTGACGGATACGTTGTAGAAAGATCAACGTTCTCTCAAAGTCCCATGTACAGTACTACTGGAATAGCATTCTGTATAAGTCTCAGTTCCAGTTCAGAATGAAGGTAACGCGAAAAAATGTACGCGAACAGTCTTTTGCAGTGATAAACCTGAGCCATTATTCATTGCGTATGCATTCAGGAGATAAATGGCACGCTAAAGTTGTATCTCCATAACTCTATGTTGCTGGATTGAGAAAATATATGCTGAAATCATCATCACAGAGGTCACAGTTAACAGTTGTAGGGAGTTGTTCTCTGATGGAATTCACTTTGATGGCAAAAAGCGTAGCACTTAAAACTGATCACTGGACACTCCCTCCTCTTGACATAAGGGCTGAAAGAAGGTAGATCCCACACGAACAAGGAAGGAACAGTGGAATTAAAAGTTTTTAATAAAACATGGGAGATGACCTCTACGGCGGATGTTAAAAAGGTCCTTAGAATCTCTGCTTTTTCCATATCGAAGAATACTGATACCACGTGTTCTCGTTTTAAGAAAGCATCTCTGATGAATATCTCTAAACTAATTAAATGGTCGTCCAAAGTAGATATTTCCATCGAAAGCGGCACTGCACGCTGGAAAGAAAGCAATTTGGCTCCAAATACCATATAAGGCGTGTATTGATCATTCTCTTCAGAATTTTTAATCGAACAGCTACCCAAGAGCGAAAAAACGATAGTTTGTTAAGACATTGGAATGTTTTTCTGGATTAGGACAGGCATACATGATTACTTTATACCAGGAATCCGGAAACTGCTCTTCTAGAAAGATTATATTATACAAAAAGAGCAAGTAGTTTAAGTATTTTGCTAATATATGTTTAATCCTTTCATAATGGATGAAATCTGGTTCAACAGCACTTGTCTTGGTAAGAGTTAGAGTCGCTTTTAACTATGCTATAATAAAAGGCCTATTATAAGGATGAGAATCCTTAAATTTGAAGTTAATTGGCTGCTTTTCGTTTTATACTTTCAAAATCAGAACTCTGTAGAGTATGGACATGTTGAAGAGATGGTAGAAAAAGTCTTTCCTAGAGCATTTGGATAATGTAGTTGGGTCTGCATCATATTCTAAGACGGTTGAAGTACACTGAGTGGACAGAAATCATGGGATACATACCTAATAACGAGTATGCCCACCTTTGGTCCGGATAAGGGAAAGACACGGCGAGGCATTGAGTCCACTAGTTCACGAAAGCGTTCACAGGTATTTCCATCCATTCTTGCTGCACCGCTGTCCATAATTCCATCACATTTCTGGGTGGAGTGTCTAAAGTTCGAACGGACTTTTCCACCGCATCCCAAAGATGCAATGTACCTATATACCTGCTAAGCGGCGGGTTCGTCTACTAGCGAGAGGGATAACAGCGTCGCGTTGCCCAGGAACCCTATGAATTCTATCTATTCACTGTATATTTTCCGTTCATTTTCAGGATTTTGTCCCAGATAGGCTTAGTGCTGGACAACTGGGTAATAGTAGATGTAAAGCCGATCCACGATCTTTTGCTTCTGAGGGCAAATTGACGTGCTTTGGCACGTGTACGTTTCAAGGCTTAGAGACTAAACCGAGTAGAAGAATATCTTCGAAATGTCCCCAAAACTTTGTTTTCAGCCTCTTTTTTGTTGCTGTGCATTGTGCATCCATCATGGTTTCGGAAATGGTGGAAACCGGGTAGATGTTTTCGGAACTGTAATTGCAGCTGCATGGCCAGCGTTTACTATGATATACGCCACTGCATCATTGATAGAATCCTGACTGATTGTGGTGATGTTACACTATGCCGGATGTTGAAAGGAATTCCTGTCAGCCTGATCAATCTTTCAAGTGCGGAAACCTAAAATGTAGACAGGGTCTCCCGCGAAGTAGGATGGTTATCACAGGTAAGCGTTCACTTCTCCTCCATTTCCCAATTTAGTGAAGGAACGAGAGCACAGAAGCATATAAAAAGGTCAAGAGCAGAAAACGCGCGGGTAGGCATTTGGTAAATTTCAGGAGAGGTCACTGTCAATGAATAGATGCTCTATGACACTACACCACAGGGCAGTATGTCCATTGAAATCGGCGAGGATTAAGAGAGGGACGGACAGCTGCACAATGGAATCACCAATGTCTGTCTGGGAGATGTCATCCCGGGTGGCAAATAAATCGAACAGACTTAATAAAAACCCTAACTGTAAGACGAACTGCTACTTCTCTGATGTTGGTGGAAAATGCACAGGTTGAAATGGGCCCTGGTTGCCCACAAGGATAGAAATTTCTCAATGGGTAGGTCCATTCGCAGTTCTGTCCTTACGCATTGCTAGCAGGATTATGAAAGGATGGGTTTTCATTTGTCTTCATGTCTCTTGCAATAAAAGCAAACTGGCTCATAATTTTGCAGGAAGGCCTTCTTAACATTACTATTTCGCCGGAATCCAAGACAATTCACTATAGGAATTTCGCTATTATTTTGGCTTTGTGGATCCGTCGGTCGGCTGCCGAAGTGCCGAGGGCTTACTTTTCTCGGTTTTGTATCTATCTGTAATGGTGAAGTATGGACATTTCTTCCTCCGCAAAGAATTCCAAGACTGAATCTGCTGTTACCGCTTTACTCTGTTACAGGGGTTCTTCAGGTTTTCTTAAATATTGTCTCTACCAGTTTTGGTTACCAGTGCAGCATTAGGAGGCACACATGTAGGAAGGCAGCTGATTGGTCCTTCTGGGAGGCGATTGGAGTAAGTGATTCTGATAGCAACATGGTCGTCTTCGTTTGTGTCCTGACCGTACACTTCCCGGAAACCTTCTGGCCATATGAAGGCCTGCTACTATTACTGGCAGAATGCGTTTCCTGATCCCTTAGGAAATGATTGGTAATTTCAGTTTTTGAATTTCTTTCTCTTCCGAAGTTGAAACCACAGAGGATTTGGAATGTGAATCGTAACTGCAGCAATTTAAGTAGCCTGTGTGCATGGAACTTGGAGACCGTGGGGGTGTTGAATGCGAGGATGAGAACTCGAGTAGGAACGAGATTTCAATCCTTTCGCATCGATATTCGCTTGACAGCTGGCACTCTTGATCTTTCAGAGCAGATTCTCCTTCAGAGATAGAAAGATCACACTCTGATACGACACCATGTGAAAAATTCAGAATTTTATATGGGGTTACGATGATAGGTATTCCTCCTACAGATGTGGCTTTCCGGATTTGCTGGGCATGTTTTGTAGCCTTTTCACGGATTTTGGAGACCTGCCAATCCTTCTGTTTTTCTGGATAAAGAAGGGTGACATACATTTTCCCAACTAGTTACTATACGATGGAATGGAGGAAAAGCGCTGTCACTGATGGTGGTTTGTTTTCAGTTCTGGCTCTTTTCACAGAAGTGTTATCAGTATCATCTGACCGGTTAGGCAGGGGCCTTGTTGGGCCCACAAGGAGATCAATTTAAATTACTGATAACAGTAGAATAAAAATTTCTAATGCCCTACGAGTGGACGCCCACTCCCAAACTAGCAGATGCTGCATACGCGAATGGTACAAGTTCGCCTAGAGCGTCATATCCACATTTCCAATAAGCCTTGATCTTGTCCCAGGACCACAGGAAGGAGACTTAATGAAATATAGTTAACTCTAGAAGTAAGAACCACCTGCCAATTGATTCCAGTCGAACGGGTACAGACCTCACGTCTCATCGAAGAAGGGGCCAAAAGTAATACATTATGGCTGGGCCCCTCACCCCTAAATCTCCCTTTCCATGGTTCCACAGGTCTCGGTGCATAGCTACACAAGTCAGATTCCAATGATGTACCCCTGGAACAAATGTATGGGCGTTGGACACCAGTGATTTAAATTTCGAAGCCCAGCAGCATCACTGGAGATCCCCTCACAACGTATAGGTGCCCACGTGGAGGGACAAGGACAGATGTACCCTATCAAAGTACTGAATTGCTGGTCATCAGGAGCCCTCTCTGGTCTTTCAAGTCAAGTCCAGTGGATATTTTCGACATTTTAACAGAAAGATGGGAAGATAACGACGCCAGTCTGAAATAACTGGATTGTGACCGTTCCAAACAAGATTTCTTTTCTGTACAGAGAAATTTGCGCTGAAATAGCCAGTGGCATGTGTATGTATTAAGTTAGTCTTATGCGATTTGTACAAAGACGGTCATCAATAATTCTTTATATGATCTTTAACTGGTGTCCTGTCTCTTTCAGGACAATTTCTGAGCTGATACGAATTTTTTGGGCTGATAACTATCATTCACTTGGTTGCTCAGCCTACCGGGCTGAACAAAAATAATGTTTCGTCTAGCCGCTTCGTTGTTTTCTCCGTCATTTAGCAGTAAATATGTGTATATTAAGGGTTTCAAATTGTGTTTACTTTTAGTTTGAACTATTTATGGATTATGCCATTAAATTAGTAATATTAGTGTTATATTTGTTTCGATATTGTAAAAATCTATTTGCTAATGTATTAAAGGAACTATGCTGTAACCAAAACATGCGCAATGTTAAACTATGCCGTTGTGCAGAGATATTCTGAATATGAAAATAGCACTGGGTACTTGAGAAAAATTGTTTTTATAATCCAATTTGGACTAGTAAATTATCTTTAGCTTTGGTTTAAATTAATTTAATTTAAATATAAATTGTGTTGTGGACATTATAGGTCCACAACGCAAAACAGTTAAGTTATCCCAAATTTGATTTAAGATAAAAAAAAAAAAAACCGCTACATTTTCGCAATTACAGTGTTGTGTTTAGTTGCGTAGTTATAAGTCTGTGCATAAAACACTGCCTTTACATCACGTATTTTGAGCGCAGGACTAAAACAAAATTTTAGCAATAAAAACATGTCCTTGAAGAATGCACCATTTTTTTGATTTATTACTGCAGAGAAACGGTAATTACCAAGATTCTCGCTTGTCACAATTTCAATGCTAATTTTGCTAATGTGATCGGTATTTTTGATTGACTGAAAGTATATAACAGACATGAAGTAGTGGCAAACGTGCCACGATGCGGTACTCGGATGCACATAAATAGCTATACAAATCGGTCCTCGAAGTAAAACAAGGTTTTTTTTTTTTCATTTGAAGACTAAGTTATATTTGGGACTATTAACCGTGTCTGGCAGAGAAAACAGCAAGTGGAAATATGTGTAGAACTATATAGCAACAAATTTCTCATTAGAAATTTTCCAAGTATTGTTAGATTTTTTGTAATAACAATAAAGACCACTTACAAATTTTAATCAGGTTTAGATTCAAGCTTTTTCTTTTTTTTTTTTTTTTTTTTTAATGGCACCCGAAAATTGTTACTTTCTTTCAGTATACCGTTGTCATGCAGTGCAGAAATCGTTGATGTGTATGTGCTATGTATACACACTCAGTGATTCGGTTTGGGGACTACCTAGCGGCCGACCTGTGAACACCATTTTAGAGCTGTAGCCTTGAAATGTAAGGAAGACTGGATCTCTCGCCATAATGCCCATCATAACCTCAGAATACATCATTCATACCGCATGATGAAAGAGATGGCGGAGCTGGATTTGACCATTTCAAGCCTCCAATAAGCAAAGCAGTGATACATTTACCACCCATGTTTATGAGTCATCTACCACCTATTGTCTGGTAGCACAGATGGGCACCATCTCTCTGTGTGGTGTGGACACCACACCTCGAAACCTGCTTACGTTGGTTCAAGCCCAGGTGCGCCACCTCCAGTGTACTAGGTGCTGTATTTCAGGACTTGCACACAGAGGTTGTACCGAAGGTTGCTAACAAGTCTCTCCATCGCGAAGGTGCAAGAAGAGGATTTGATTGTCGCAGAATGACCGGACTTCACTGAAATGCGGTCCACTTGACTTGAGTGTCACCTGAATATCAGTTCTATCTGCGTTTTAAACTCCCAGATAGCAAGATCAGCTTGTCATACCTGAGAATATGTCTGTGACAACCTCAAGGACCCATGAAGCATTCATAGGATGAACTACAATGAACGGTGAGGGGCCAGATCAACACATCTCACATTGGCAGCTGAACTAGTTACTCATCTGCTGGAAGGATAGGGGAATATACCAGCTGCAGTCTGTTGTCCGAAGATACTGAAGAAGAAACAATGTGTCATGGCGCTCGAAGGGAGGGGGGGGTGACACCCTACTGAAGATAATAAATAAATATTCATTTATTGCAAATACAGCAAGCCCATTACACACATGGCTAGGGGCAGGTAATAATACAAAGGGAATGACATAAAATAATCGAATATATGTACACAGCAGATTTCATACAGACATTAACAATGACTAGGAATTATAGTTATGAGTTAAAAAAGAATTTGCATTTCAGGACATTTGGCTTTCAGTTGCACTTACTAGGTTGGATTATTTTTCTTCATTTTATCGGAGATCTGACTCCTGTAGGCTTCAGATTGATTAACCTGTTGCAATCAATGTTGTGATGATTTATGAGGTGAAGGAATGCATTGGGGAACATTCTGTCCATTTGTTTGAGCCTGGAGAGGTTGGATTTGAATCGCTGGTTTCTTGAATTTTCCCTGTTGGTGGCAGCTATTATATTTGCTAAGTTTGGTGCGTCGCATGCAGAAGTGATTAACTTTGCAAGAAGCATGACTCCAGACTCGCTGATCATCTGTTGCAGAGGCTTTGTTTTTAAGATTTTCATAAAGCTGTTGCCTGGAAAACGAAGCTTACTATTGAGCCATCTAAGAACCCAATATTCTAGGGTGAGGAATTTCTTGACGGTTACTTGAGGAGCACCAGACCAGATTTCGGAAGCATAGGACAGAATGGGAAAGATGCATCTTTGAACATGCTTGATGACTGTTTTTCTGTCTTGAATCGCTGCTGTTTCTTGTTTGATTAACCATTTTGCTTTTTGAATTTTTTGAGCAACATATAAATAGTGGGCATTCAAGGAGAGATTTTTATCGAAAACAACTCCAAAGTCTTTGTGAGCATATACATTTGGGATTGGGACATCTGAAATTTTTATTTCTATGTGGTTGGTTGTTTCTGAAGGGAATAAGTAATTTGAGCAGATTTGCTTGCATTTATATTCAGATTGAGATCTTTCAGGTACTTGATAATTTCACAAATCTGTGAATTCGCATGATTGATAACTTTGCGAATATCATCACTGGCTTTGGAGATTATAAATAACTTTAAATTATCGGCATATGCCAGTCGATTTGGATTTTCTTGTAGAAGTGGTTGAAGAGATGCTGAAAATATCGTACTGGAGAGAATGGCTCCTTGAGGAATGCCTGTTAAGGTTGTGACGAGAATATTGTCAGTACTAGAGGGGAAGAGGAGAAATCTGCGATTTAGGCTGTATTGAAGATAGGAAATAATCATTGTGTCAACGAGAAAATGATTTTTTGGTATTTCAAAAGCTTTTTTGAGATCTATGTTGTCGAAAGCACCTTTGATGTCAAAATAAAATAGATCGCATTGTGCCTTATCTTGAAATGCAGTTTGGATGCGTACAATGGTGTCAGCTAATTTGTTGTTGTGGCTAATTTGTTTGGCCCTCCAGGACCAAAATGCATATTGACAGGTGCATTAGCGAAGATTGCATGTTGAAGATATGGGAAGATAGTAGCGCCAATGTGAAATGGAAATATCTTTGTGTACTTTTTGGAGGGTAGCTCAGCTAAGCGAAGATCTAAAAGCGAGATATTCTCTCCACCTTTTCAGGAGGAGGATTTCTCTTATTAACTGAAACACTATTTGGCTGATGCTGCATAAGCTTGCTTTCTTGCATCAAATGCCTCTACTAATGCTAATACTAGGACTGCATACGGTCTCCGCTCATGGTTTGTTATTCCTGGATTTGATTATTCAAGAAAAAGTATTTGCCATTTATTACATTCATATTATTTCGCCATTTATTATTTTACCATCATTTTATAGGTATTCCCAAAACAGATCATTTTATTTTATTTATTCATAAATTACATTATACAGAAATTAATTCTCTTTTAACAGATGCAATTTGTCCGATTAAAAGGAAAACTTTACCTGTTGATTATTGTGCAATTATTACATATCAAACAAAGACTAGATCAACCATTTAATTCAACTGAAAATCTTTAGTCACTGAAACAGTGTTGACAACCAACTAATCACTTCTCACAAAAAATCTGTTTTCTTTTGATGATCTTAAATTTATGACAGGATGGGATCATTAATCTATGAAAAACCCTAAAACTCATAAATGCCGTGCGTGGTTTGAACTGCATAAAACATTCTTTTCTATAATATCTACCCTAACATAGGCGTGTTTCTTATTTCATGAGTACACCAAAAATGGAAAGAAATTTTCTTCCCTTTTTTATTTCCACTTCACTGTAACTTTATAAACTGAGCGCTGCTTTCTGAATCGGTTAAAATTGGCACTTTTATATTAAAACTTATATTTGAAGTATTCAGCCTGTTGGCGAAACATGTCGAAGAGCGCAATGTAGAATTCGTTTGGCTGCGGTGAAGTCCTGGATAAAAAGACCCGTTTCTCTACTTTATTTCTTGCGAAGTAGAGCTAAATTTAGTTATTTCTCTTTTCTTGGGTGATATACAAGGTTGTTTGGTAGCCCAGCTGCGCACTTCGAAATGTTAGACTACCCCTTCGTTTCGCTAAGTGTTTACCAGATGCGTTCCTTCCTCTCGAGTAGCATAAATCGGCTATCTCGCGTTTCAGACTTGGGTGGCCATTTCTTGTTTTGGTTTGCAATTCATGTATCCAATTGCTCTCTGAACAGTGTTAGCCATTAGACATCCTGTGATCCGCACTATTCTTACCTATTTGTCACTGAGCAGACTCTTCACTTACATACGAATAACCTTAATACAGCGCATAACTTCAAGTGGGTTAGATAATCTCCCTGTATGCGATATCAGAGTTAATGCAAATGTAAACGATTTTTAATGAGAAAATCATCATGCTTTCTTAGGATTCCTTGATTCCGAAACAGCAAACATATACCAAAGTATGGTTCTAATTAGTTACTCAATGTACATTTTAAATAGTATTATGAAAAGGCAGCAAAATACAAATTGTGTAATAGAGCGACAATATGGCGAAAGCTGAAAAATTAAATAAATATGGGCCGGTCTCATTCCACACGTATAAACGATCATCTGTTCGTAAAGTACATTTATAGCTGGATACCTATATCCGTAGCCGCGTGGTCAGGAGCGGGAGTGCAGTAGCACACGCTCTTTGAATAGACCAGTGTTCAAACCCCGACTGCTAAATACGGTCGATCTGCCAATCCGCACTAGACCAGCATGGCAGATTATGGTCCATTTCCCTCAACGTGAATTGTTGAGGAGGCTTCCATCTTGCAGTGGATTGATAATAACTGCAGTTTACATTTTTTTTTTTTTTTTTTTTTTACTTTTTACCTATATGCATGATCATACATGTGCTCAAACAAATTGATTTTTGTTTTGTTTGACAAATTGTTCAATAAAACTTCCCGCGTTGACGTTTCTGGACACATTGTATGGTGATTTATCCTTATCACGGAAGTTTCAGAACTGAAAAATACGCATTTTTTACGTTTAATAAGCTTTTTTTAAGAACGGAGCCGAATTTTCTCGAGTTTATGGTTCGGCCTGTGTGCTGAAAACAATCGCAGTACAAAAGTGGATATATGTTTACAATAAAACCTCACTAATTCAGGCCCTTTAAAATTCAGACTGCCTTCTATTATTATTGTATTTTATTTATACAGAATAAATCTTTCCTAAACGAGAATTTAATGGTGAAATTACAACCTTATTTTAGTATGGCGTTGCAACAATTTTTCAAATTAATTAAATTGTTCAAAGGGAAAAAGTAAATGCAAATGAAAATTAAAGCATTAAAAACAAAACGACAATACCATGCAAGAACTTAACGCAACAGAACATTTCCAATTTCATTCGAAAAGTGGCAATTCGATTCAGGAGAGACCGATTGCATTGCCGATTGATTAAATTGTTGTTGTTAACGTTTAAGACAACTAAACTTTTTAGAAAAAGTTTACAAAACAGAGTTTTAAAAAAGTACTCTTTAAAAAAATCGCATTATTCGTGTGAACTGTTCGTTGTTTTAAACAAAAACATTTTCATAAAAATTGATTATCTTTTCATCATATTTGAGTTCCAGTACTATCGAAATGAACATATATTTGCTGGATTATGAAGAAATTTGCTTGTTTTTATGAACTGCTAAGTACAAGTATTTATATATATGAAATTCTATAAAATCCTGCACATTTTACAAAAAAAAAAAAAAAAAAAAAAAAAAAAACTTTCTCACTGACAAAAAAAAAAAATTAATTAGGTGATAAAGTATAAATTTAGAAACCGTAAAGTCTTAATGGTAATACATAATAATTTATGGTCATTGAAATGACCATAAATTATTATGTATAAATAATAAATCACAAAAAAATCCAGATGAAAAAAGTCTAATCCTAAAAATATCCAATTTTGCAGGTTTTCCTCACTCTATGAGGTAAGAATAATGAGCAAACCAGTGAACTAATAAAAAATAATGAAGTAAAAAGATGAAATCAAGTCAAAAAATAATGAAAAATAACGAAGTAAAAATATGAAATAAAATTTCATATTTTTGCTTCTGTCACGTTTTTTGTTATTAATATTAAGTCATCGAGTGCAGTACCTCAAAACTACACGTGCATGAGTACACGGCCGATGTAGCCAAATGGTCAGGTGCGACGGTAATTAAGTACACGTGCTTTGAGTGAACGTGGTTCAAATCTGCGTGACTACTAAATACGGTGTGTAAACATAAATTTTATTTATTTATACGGTATTTAAAAGTAAGTACACCTATATAAGCAAAGCCGCTCATGGATACATCGATACTTTCCATAAACGTGAGGCTTATTAGTGAAAGAAAATATAACACTCTGATGAGTTTGGGAATAAGATAGATACTTGTGAGATTCCAGTGTCGTATGTTCGTTTATGTCAGAAACGTGGGAATGTTTTCTGAAAACATATAATTTAACTCTCACACGCTGGAACAACAGTCAAAGCTAAACGCAACTGCGGTGTCTGTGATACTCATCCTCCAATAAAAAGGAGACAATAAACTGACGTGCATTTATTTTAAGGAAAACAAGCTTCCTGTTATGGAAAAAGCATTTTCAAGCACAACAAGGAATGTCGGAAACTTCGGCACGCGATGCATAAGTGCATCACGTCTTCTCGGTTATGCTTTGATTTACGACTTTCCTGCCTTGGGCATTTCCATGGGTGTTTTATTATTCGGGAATATTAATGTCCCTTATATATTGGGAAATAAATATTTTTCTGCGTTCTCTTTACGGTCATTTATCACGTGGTACTATGTGGGTATCGTGTCCAGTTTTGTGGAAGCAACATCCGCTGTTATTTTACAATAAATTCTCTTTTACAAACGACATAACAGGTCCTCCACTGCATTGCTTATCAGTCGCTCCTCGCTCTCAAGGAGTTACGGTGTTGAGGCTGCGAAGGCCAGTTTTATCACCCTTCAAATGAGCATGACAGTATCACGTATAAGATACCATAACACAAAAATGAAATTTAAAGGAGGCAAACTCGGGAATATTTAGTTCAGTTAACGCCTACAGTACTGATTAAATAAGATTGTGTGGACTGCATCAAGCGACAATGTTTATGAGGGGTTCTGTTGTTGGGTTTAGGCTGCATCTGCGACTTAGGCCATATTGAACCAATGTGTATTATGTCTGTATGTTAATGGGTGTGTTCACAGGCGATCTGCATGTTGTGTTGTACAGGCTGAAACATCTGGAATAATTCACTAAAAAATGCCCTGCTCTTTTTTTCCCCTCTCCAACTCGAATAACTGCAGCCTCGATTGAAGAGGACTTTAGAAATTCCCCCAGTGATCGACGGAAACTGAACCCATACCTATCCGAACGAGTGACGCCTGGTGAAATATTGCATTCACTTACAAGGAAGTTTATATATTACAATATATGCCAAGTATGACTGTATATGAAAATATAATTTGCTGCTTCGCATTAAGCGAACTATGATCACAGGTTTGGCTAACTACATAAATTTCTTCATAATGAGTTTATAGGTCCTCATTAACTTGAATTTATTAATTTTCGTGTGCTTGCTGGTTCACGGGACGGCAACTTTATTTCCTTGTGGATGTTATGTTTTTTCTTTTTTTTTTTCAATTACAATAATAAAAATTTTCAGATTTCCACTTGGACATTTCACTAATCCTTCTCAGGGATTTATAAACCTCATTCAGGTCACATCTGAGGTTCCTGGCTGCCAAGCTATGCGGCTCACATAATCGGAGTCTTTCCTCATACCATTCAAGCTGCCCGTTTTTGAACCCTTTCAAAAAGCTCAGTGTCACTTTTCAGATGAGATCTCCATACTTGAACACAGTATTCCAAATATGGTCTTAAAATTGCCTTATACAGTTGGAATAGGACCTTCCTTTCTTTCTCTACAGGACAGTGTTCGATAAATCATCGATAGGACACCATGGGCTTTCCTGACTGCCTGTTTTCACTGACAGTCAGGAAACTTCATATCTGCCGGATTGTAACTTCCAGATCCCTTTCCTCCTCCACTGTTTTTAATTCAACTCCACTTGGTGGAGTTGAATTAAAAATCCATTTGTTTGTGGGTTGCTATTCCCAAAGTGTAAAATCTTGCATTTAACGCAATACATAGCTACAATATAGCTTCAGTTACAATATATATTGTATACTGTAGCTGAAGTAATAGATATTATATGCCTGTTTGCTGTTTGAAGGAATGGGCAATATAGCGGATACGCAGAAACAAATGTTTTCTCGGTTCACGCATAAAAATCTTTAATTTCTGAGGAGCTCGCATTTTTGTTATAAGTTTACTATACATATAAATCATGATTTATTGCTAATTACTAATTATATTAATCATAACAAAAATAAGTCCATTTTACCCTGAAAGCTATATTTTGTTATTAAATATATTACTGGATATATACAATATTACTCTCCTTAAAAAGAAGTCACATTTCACATATTAATGCGCCGATCGGGCTAGCCGGATGGGTAAAGTGCCTGCCTGGCAACCCAAAGGTCGCGGGTTCGAATCCCGCCTCGGGCTTGGATCAAAGTACTGCAAAAACCTTGGGAGGTGCATTGTGGCCACAGAAGCCGATGCGCCAACAACTACAAAAAAAAAAAAAAAAAAAAAAACATTACTGCTATTAAAATCCAGGAAGAATAAGTAAAGTGCATTACAATATGTTCAGTGAATATTATGTTGAGGTATGTACAACGATGTGAAATCAGTTACATTTATATAATATTAATTAATCACCGATTAACTGACAAGAAGCTAATTAGTTTGCAAGAGTACATACATTCTTACAAATAATAATTTTTTTTGTATTTGTAATGTATTCATGCGGGGCACTGAAATTTTAACAGGGTTTAATAAACAGAATTATAAATAGGGAAATAATAAATTTGGAAAATTTAAATAACAGTTAAATTGAAATAGAAATAACAAGTAGAACAAAGAAAGTGAACTGAGGAATGTGCAGGGAACGGAAGAAAAATCCCTGATGAGCAGAAAAATGCCATCACCTCCCCGACATCATCGCTTTCTTACATAAGTGATTTAAAACAAGGAGTGTTAGAAGGGAATTCAGTTGGACGGATGCATTATGACCTGTAAGAATGCACCTGGGGGCAGGCAAACGTTATACCAAACATGGAAACAGGCAAATGTTATAAACAAAATAAAGGTGGACCCGTTAGTGAGAACAAATAGGCTGACCATGACCTGATCAACCATTCCAGTTGTCCCCCTCCTTGACCAAAGGCCACCCGTATGCTACTGGTCAAGGAGAGGACAACTGGACATTGGTTGAAGGGTGGTCAAGAAAAAAATAAAAAATTTTAGAATGGAATACTTTCATATGTAAGGAGGAATTTGGCGAGAAGAGAGCAGGTAAATTTGATCGGCAAATTTGGTAATTAAATTACATGTAGCATTTCCGAAGAAATTTTCATGTAAGAAATTACACATGTATCTGCGAGGACGGTCCCACCTTGAATGAGCCAGCACTCAAATATGTGACATGAAGAAACCTATATGGAGAGAGTACCCAGTCTGAAACCAGAAGAAGGGATAGACTGTTATGAATGTAAGAAGCGAATGCAGAAAGTCCATCTGCCAAGGAACAGCAGTCCAGAGCCGATGTTGGAGCCCAGCCGAAAAGGTGAAGGGAGGCAGAAATTGCGATCCCAGTCCTCAATGGAGCCGATTGTTTGTCAGTATAATTAAAAACAGAACTTTACAAACTTAGACGCGGAGCACGTTGAGAAACTGTTTGTTATTTAATGACAAAATGGGAAAGTTCATTAATGTACCGGTTGCATAATTAAGTCAGACGAATAGATTACGTAATAATTTGTGAAATGATGTAAGGATACGAAAGGGGGTAAAAATGATAATAATTACTTATCCATATACGTAGCTGAAAGCGAATTGGGTAGCGTGGATGTGTGTGTGTGTATATATATATATATATATATATATATGAGAAAGGGAACCCATTTATGTAACTGCTGAACTAATGTGGTTGTATGCATGTTCATTGTAAATAAGTACCGAAAAGAATATATATTTTTTTTTATTTTATTTTAGGTCCTACCCACTGAAATCTCAGGAAAGTAGATGGCAGGACCTGCTACGGCAAACTTTAAGGGAACACCTGGCTGGCCTCCAAGTGGCGGAGTACGTAAACGTCAGGTGCTATCAGGGGCCCGGCGGCTAACAAGCCAGATGAACAAGGGGCACAACATATTACACAACACATGACCCACACACTTTTAAATCTCTGGCTTTGACAGCGTACGCTCCTCGATACAAAGAAGGGGTAAATCTCTGGTGCCGTTAGACTCGAAAGTACTCCGTAAATAAGTACCAACTGATGTAGGATCATACGTCAGAAATCTGGAAATAGAAAGAAAAGCCACAGCCCAAGTAAAAGCTGTAAAATATTATGTATTTTCATTGGAAAACGTGTTAACTACTGTGAAAATATATACGACGAATATGTGATTACAGTAAATATAAATGATGCATTCATGTCAAAGTCTATAACTGGAACTCATGTATAAATTTCAGTCTATAATTTGTATATGTTTATATAAATATGCGCTATATTAAAATTGTTATTTATCTAAAACTGGTGTGGTTGGTCTTTATGCTCTGCTAACTTGCCTCTTTATACACACCCTAGAACTTGGAACCCTGAGAGAATAGCAGTCAGAGTTGCGGTTTGTGTCCGCCCGTGGCTTCAATAGGGTGGAAGCCGATTACACCTCAGATAAATCCATTATTCATAAAAAAAAAAAAAAAAAAAAAATATTTAGAAAAAAAATATACTTTGCTGAACAGACTACACGTAATGTATAAATATGTATACAGGCAACCACAAATTATTTTTAACATGTTAGAATCATAAATCATAGAAAATTAAAATTCAATTATAAAAGTTGAAAGCGCCCCGCTGCGAACATTACTTAACTTTCTTTTTTTTAAATATATATACATATTTTTTTAATTTCAGAATATATTCCTCAATGATAGGTGTGTTTTAAAATTTAAATTCTTCGTATTTTATAGTCAACACTTCAAACAGCATGAATTGATAACACTTATTCGCAGCTCTAGTTCTTGAATTCAAACTTAATGTGGAGGCGAATGCCAGAATAATCTCTGGGGGGTCTTGCATTCATTTGGAATGTTGCATTCAGCACATGATGACATCAGCATAACCTACACTATATTCGGTTACCAATTTCCGGTATCTGACAGGATTTTAAGACTAAGATTTTAAGAGTTTCGTTAGCATGCTTACATTTCAGAAGTGAACGAAAGCGGTTGATCATTTCCTGAAGAACATCTTCTGAGATAAGCCATATTAAGTTTGGACACTTTCATCACATAACTGTCCTCAGTTCAATTCTTACCAATTTTTATGATTATTATATGAGGCCGAAGTGTCACTAAGAAGAAGATTGCCTTAATACCGTCGTTATTTCCAATGGAAACAGTTAATTTCTACATTTGTGCACTTTACAAATCGGGAAATAACAATTTAGTTCAGAATATACAATTGTAACAGCGAAATTAAGCCCATCTTCTCGTTGGTGAAATGGAGATTTTTGAGATTACTTACATGCATTCAACAGCTTTTAGTTTTACAATCAAAGTAATTATAATTAATGTGCACGCTTCAGAGGGCTGTTGACAGAACGAATAATTGGACAGCCCTAAATTTCGAAATAATGAAAAAGACCACGCTGAACATAAAACATAAAAGACCATGGGAAGGGATTGAAAAACAAGTTAGTTGCTGCACTCAGCGCGTTACATTTCAGGCATGTTCGATTTAATTTCTTAAATTAAATGATTTTTTGTTTAATTTTTTTTGTGGTTAACAGATATGAAAAGTAAATATAGTCATCTCCTTATCAATTAATTACTGAGATTAAAACTTTATAGAACACTTAAAAACTATATAGGTTTAAGTTCTAAAGTTACCCATTTAGTTTAATTACATCTGTATAATATTAATTACTCTCCTCCTCCTTTTTAAAGTCTCTTGCTCTCTGTATATACATTTATCTCTTCACAAGCGACATTACGTTCACGAATCTTGCATAAAAATACACGCGTACCATGGACGCACTGCATTAAAACTGTATTTCTTTATGAATTTGTTTCCGTAAAAGTATGGGAAAAATAAATAATAACTGCCGGATTTCTATTTGACCGATTTTGGTGGAATTTCGTTTGGCTCCACAAATATTTTTAACAAGCCCAATTACAAAATTTCATGAAAAACGTTCTTTTTCAAAACTTAATAGCAGAATTAAAACGAGCGGCACACTACAAATGGATATTGAATTCAATTAGAACAGATAATTGGATGAATCACAATGTAGCGACAAATTAGTGCTCAGTAAATGATGCATCGTGTCTGCTCCAAAATATATATATATGTTATGTCGCTTAAGTTGCTGTGCGGATCATTACTAACAATATGCTCGAAGGACAGAAGTAGTAAATAGTTGTTCGCATCATATGTTGTCAAAAAAAGTAAACCATCGAGTAAACCATAGTTGGAATGTTTTGCTGTTCCTCGGCTTCAGATATCAACAATCGAAAGTTTTATGAAATGCGATGGAATGAGTGAAAGAGCTACGTAATTGAGTGGGATATTTTGAATTAATGCGAAACCAGCTAACACAAATGTGGTCGGTTTGTTTGGAAGTGAAAAAATCCAGGAAATATTTCACCGTGTGTCTACTCGCCGTGGTTCAAGCGCACATGGCCCTAAATATAGTGAGTATTTGTATTCTCTACTTGTGAAATTCTCTAATCCTATGTAGTATATATATATAAAAAACAAATTGAATCCTGCTTGAAAATGTCTCAGGAATTCCCACGTATCATCGAGAGGATTAGAATAGAACCTTTGCAAACGGAGAATTTAACGTAGCCACTATTCAGCCAACGAATCTCCATGTAGCTGGAAAATTGCATAAAATAAGAATATTATGGATATTAGCTTTAATATCCATAATAGAGAACACTCCTTTAATAAAATGATTATGGAATGAAGAGATCTTCAGGATACAACTACAAGGGAGGAAAAGGGACAGTTTCTAGGGAACGGCTTGGCAGAAAAATCCTCTTCCCCTGAGAGCAAAACGTCAGGGGAATCGGATTTCTACTTAAAGTTATACTAGTATTCAACAATGAATAAATGGTGTTCTGGTTATCTCTCTATATATTAAAAAAAAAAGTTTTCTTCCTAGTGATATTTATTCTAGCCAATGGGAGAAGAGGGCAGGGCAATTATGTCACTACAAATGCACAGCTAAATAATTACATTGTCCTCCATTGAAAGATAACTGCCTCCATAACATTCACTAACCTTGTGCACATTCTTCATGATCACTTCCGGCATTATTTAATGTTCTTGTAATTTAATTTCAGCTGATGAAGGGACCCAATATAGTTCGTATATTTGTAAATAGTTTAGCATTTTATAAATATTTTAAATATTTTTATAGTTAGTAAATATTTTAGTCCTGCTCTTTCGGATGCAACAATATTCCTCATTCATTATGGAACCCGAAGCAAAAGGCGTTTTCCTAACTGACCTAGGTAAACGAGGTAAATAATTACATAGTGATATATATTCCACCTCGAGAATGTCGCGTGGTGGGCGGTTGGGTAGCCAATGGGAGGAGATGGATGGGTCAAGTAGTACAAGTGGGCGGGGCAATTACGTCACTACAAATGCACACGTAAAAAATTGCATAGGTAATTTCCTGATTAGATATCGATCAGTGTGTTTCGACTGGTGTATCTTACGTGTCTGCGCGGTAGCACAGTGGTATCGTCACCGTCCTCCCCCCACACCGGGTGGAAAAGGCCTACATTTGAATTCCGTTGATGACGCGAGTAACTTTAGTGGGCTTCCTTCACTCCGTGGCTGAGTTAATCGGTCTCAGGCGTAGAAAGCAAGGTTTTTCACGCAGAATCTGGGTTTTTTTTTTTTCGTCCAGCAAACAGGAAAATCGACCACAGAACACACGCAATTTACAGACAAAATAAATATGGGTAGATATAATCATTTATAGGGGACCCTAATATCATAATGTATTATTGTATATATTACAATAATACATTATGATATTAGTATATAATAATATTACATAATGTAATATTATTATATCATAATTGTCATGGTATTATGTTCTTAGCAGTTTACAGTAGTAAAAGCCTTTGCGAGTAATTAATAACTCAAATATTCTATATTCCAGATAAAGTGTACTTATAAATCAGATATTATGTATTTCATGTATTTTATAATTGTAACATAGTTGTATATGTATGATCACACTCTAGCCCGTGGCTGTAACCGGATGTTCTCCTAAGAGAAATAAACTGATGATAATAATAATAATAATAATAATAATAATAATAATAATAATAATTTGGTGTATCTTACGTAGAAAAGCTTTGACTTACTCGGTCATACCTCTACATTTTATGTAGAAAAGCGTGCGCGGAGGTTGGCGAGCAAAGCCCACTAGTTTTGAAATTAAAATATGAATAATTTACTATTTATACTCTGGGACAATGACATACGGTCACAGTATAAAGAATAAAAGACCATTACCGCATTTTGTAGTGGATTCGAATACGCTACGACTAACTCCAAGCACTTAAACTACGGTAGCACTAGTACTAGAGGAAGAAACGGATTTCCTATAGCAATATCGATCTCAATAACAGCAACTTGTAGTCATCCAAAGGCTACAACTGAAAATCCACCTACTTTCGCCAATTTCTCATTGCTCAGAACAGCCCATTTGGCGGTCCCTTCTGATTCCTTTCAGGTAGCGATATTGAAGCAACACAGCTATGGCGCTGCTGCCTTTCTACTAAAACAACTTTACTAGCAACAGTTTTAGAGAGAGATAGACAGAAATCAGTTCTATAGTCAATATCCGTTTGAAGCAACGAAAAATCTTTAGGCTGGATCTACTGGAGCATAAATTACACTCCTTTAATAGAAAATGTGGACAGATAACACAAATTACCTCACAATGGAAGTATCATCATGAATAAAAATCTTCTTTTCCTTCAAAGTAATTTTTTACAAACTTGCGCAAATTCTGTTCAAGACCAATTTGCTAAAGAAGTGATGTCGATTTTTTTCTTATAAAATACGTCTTCACATAAAAGCGAAGAAAAAAGTTTCTCTGAGCAGATTGAACAAGTTAGGTTCTGGCATCTCCATGATGAAAGGCAAGCGGCCCTCGTAACCTACAGTAGGGCTGATTTAAATCTGTATTAACCTTTATCTAAATACCACATTTCATCGACTACTTCTTTGCGAGGTTCACGTATATTCTTTAGAAAACTTTCTGAAATTCAAACGAAATTTCAGCATTTGTTAATAACTTTTAATACAAAATTGATACAAAACGTTTTACTAAAATAAATTTAAATTATGCGTCTGAATACTGGAATCTAATATTAAACAGACGCGTTGTAGAATAACAAAATTATATTTGAAGGACATCTTTCCGTTTGGAGTAGATTGGGAGATTGAGAATTTGTCAGAACTTGATGCAGAATCAAATAAGCGGGAACAGTGCGTAGAGAAGAGCGGAAAGATTGGGACGTGATATGATGTGCAGCCTATATTTCAATTTAAATGCAAGTAAGGGAGGTAATGCTAAAGGTAAAGTCTACTGTCGGCGGACGGCCGGGAAGCCTCAGAAATAAGCATTGATCCGAAAGCCATGGTTCAACCACTCACAGAAGGAAGAAAATTAAAACTCGAGGACAAAAAGGAAAAGATGTAAAAAAACAGAAAATTTTTCTTCTAAAAAATGGAATTTTTGATGAGACATATTACATGGATTTTTCTCCTATAAAAAGACAAAAACAGTTAACACTTCTCTGGCAGTTACTTGCGCACACATATATTAGTTAAAGAACCACACGGACGAAAGAATTAATTTGAATAAGGGAACTCTTCTTTTAGACCTGAGCTTATTGTAAATTTATTTATAATTTTGTTTGTTTTCTTTCTTAAGAATTTTAGCACAGTGACTGTTGTCTTTTTTAAGAATTTTAGCACACTGACTATTTTCTCATGGAACGTCAGTTCACGTGGTTTATCGTGGATAATGTCTATAGACGATAAACCTGTTTGGTATATCTAACGATAAATCTGTGTGGTATATATCTACGACTGCTAAAACAGCCGAATTAACCCACGAGAGAGAATCCCCCCCCCCATATACTCCTACCGCCTGAGATCGTTAAGTGTATTTAACTAGTTAATGGTAACCTGCTAGAATTATTTCATTAGAACTGGCTTTTAGAGAACCCTAAGCTTTTATTAGGCTAGGGGCGTTGATCTCTGAGCATTTTCATGCATTGAAATATATCCGATTGAAAAAGATGGAAAATTCCTTCAGTCTCCAAAGGAATTCTAACACAGACCTCTCCAAATGAGCGAGAAGTGGCGAACCCACTACATTGCTATGAAAGTTTGGTTTAATATTACATAACAAAACTCAAAATCAGTAAAATTAATTATATTAATTTTATGATAACTCTTTCTAGCAACCTGATCTCTAAGCTAAACAAGAGATTATTAAAGGAAGACTTAGTACACGAAACTTACATTGTTTTCCTTTGGATATTTGTACCTAGTGTACGATTCAAAGTGTTTTTTTTTTTTTTTTTTCGCTCGACACCAAAGTGTTATTAGGTAAAAATATATAAATGAAATTAGCTTAAAGAATAGTGATGAAAAACAGAATATTCATATTATTCCCATGCCCACAAGGTAACCATCCATTTCTGCTCTGAACTTAAGACTCACTGCCCTGCCACGCTGCAAAGCATATTATTCCAATGTTCGATAACCGCTGCCAATAAACCAATGTCACCAGTTAAAATCTTCTGAAAAACAGAAGATTGGCTCTCATTAAGGCACAAATTAATGAGAACCCAACTTCAACACTTTCAGCTCCTTAAACGCCTCAACCAGATTTCTCCTTAAATGACCAATTGTCAAACTTTGTAGTCTACACCCTTCTAAGCAGTTCTTCATATGCATATCGATTTGCACTCACTTCCTCCTTCAAACTCTCTCCAGAAGTTCAGTGTCTTTTTAGGTGCGTTCTCTAGACCTGAATACAATATTCCAAATGAAATCTAACGGATAATGGTCTAAGAGATAATGACGTCCTTCTCCCTACTGTCATAGGTCCTATACATCATGGCCAGGACACACCACGTGCCTTTCTAGCTGCCGGTTTACACTACATGGAAAATTTCATATCAAATTGAATTAATGCCTAACTATTTTTCATGTTGAACCACATTTGCTCCTTTCCCCCTAAACAAAGGGTGACCAACCCACGCCTCTCCCTTTCACACTGTGCGACCAGCTGCCATATCATTAGCCTTCATGTGTTACTCGTCCCCAGAGTTAGTTTCATATTGATTTTTGAAAATATACATTTTTAATAATATTCGATTTTGCTATATTGCTTTCTGATGTTTCATGCATCTTCCTCAGAATTTATTAATATTATTATGACCATTTAATAAGAATATTATTAAGCATTAAGTAACAATTGGTGGATTTTCGCATTGAATTATTAAATATTAGAAACTGTAAATATGAACGTAGATAAAAAATTAAATTCTGTTTCGAAACGTGGGTTAGTTATAAGGGAATGGTCTTGCGGCCAGAAACCCACTTACTGCGACAACCCACAAAAAAAAAAAAAAAAAAAAATTGTGATAAAAAAAGATGGTGGATTTTGTAGGGTTTCCTGTACTTCGTCCGCAGTGGCATTCCCTGTTATTTTCTGAATATAGAGGTGGACATCTTGGCAGATCCCAGGAAGGAAAGGGCAAGAATCAGGGATGCTTTGGTAAAAAGTCTGGCAAGAGCGTTGGAATGCTTGTGATAAAGAGTAGATTTTAAAAAAATGAAATGAAAAAAAAAAAATTTTTTTTTAAATTTTTCCCAGATTTAGGAAATGTAGCCTGAATAAAATTCAAACGGTTTGCACCAAACTTACAAGCTATGTTCCTATTGACTGGTCGTGCATCTATTAATGCAAAGTTGCATGATTTAGGAATCACTGAAAGATCTAGTTGCCATTGTGGCGAAAGAGAATCATGGGAACACATTGTGTACAGCTGTGAGGAATACAGCGATCTTGGAATTGAATTGGTATCTCGGGTTAGTAATCTCAAACTTATGGCAGAAGGCTGCGAGACAATTCTAGTTGATAAACAGGAGAACTTCTTGGCTTTCCAAGCCTTGGCAACTGCAATATTTCTTAGGTGGAAGACTCTTCTGATTCTGGAAGCCTTGGATTTGTAATGCAGTATGGCGTAGTGCTGAATTACCTAAAGTTCTCTGAAATCATTCCAGGCTTTGCTTCGGTGGAGGCATGAGTCTGCTATATCCACTAACTCCAGGGCCGACCGGGCTAGCCAAGTGGGTAAAGTGCCTGCCTGGCAACCCAAAGATCCCGGGTTCGAATCCCGCCTCGGATTTGGATCAGAGTAAAATGCAAAAACTTTGGGAGGTGCACTATGGCCACAGAAGCACTAGCAAAAAAAAAAAAGCAACTCCAGCTCCTTGTGCTGGCATTTCTGTTCTCGGCAGCTCCTTGCGCTTCTACCTGTCCAACAGACTGTGAACAGATACAGCTCTTTCCAATCAAGTTTGGACTTTGTCTGAAATTTAATTATATGTATATTTATTTTTTATGTAATTTGATTATTCTCAGTTTGTTCATATCAATCTTTTTTGGTTATGGAAGTTTTTCCCTCCCTGTACTTGAGAAAACAGGAGAAGGAGTATATAAGGGTACTGCTGAATTATGTGTAATTGACAGCGGGGTTGCTATTGGTTGGCTGGGACCGCTTTAATTAATAAATAATAATGTACTTATGTCAATGAGAGGGAGACAACGGGTTTGTTGGCTAGTTGCCGAATTAAAATGAAATTGTCCGTCATAATGTCATTGTTTCCACACTAGTGAAAAACTCTTTAATATGCAGAAAATATAGATTATCCAAATGGGGATTACGTAAATAAGATTATGTAGAAAATTAAACTATTTATTTAGAGATATTTTCAAGTAGGTGGCTATCAGAATTTATGCTGTTCCCGTTAATCAAAAAAAAAAAAAAAAAGATAGAATTATTCATTTAGATAATTGTTCATTTCCTGGTCTAGTGCCAAGGAATGCTTACGAAATTTTATTCCCATGTAATCCTATAATAGCCCATCTCGACAGTTCATGGTGGATCCTCTATGTGGGTTTAATATTTTTCCTCTGTTATTTACTCTTTTCCACTTTATCTTCAACTTTATATGACATTACCTTGACAGTGAGTTAGTTATAAGGAACTAGAATTGGATGTGCACATGAGAACTTACATATCCCATGACAGAAGTGGGGATACGGTATACGGGTTACCTTAGATGCTGAGGGAAGCAACTGATCGTTAACAGAACTATTTCTTGTCTAATTATCTGTAATCGGAAATAAATTAAATATTCTCTCTAATATGTTGTCTTCTCATATTTGGCATCACAGTAGAAGAAACATATTGCCAGTAAGACATGAAAGAATATGTTCTTTCTCCACTTTTCCTCCCCAACACACCGTGACAGCGTCAACAGGTTTTAGACCCATGGTTGCATGGCTTCGCTAAATCTAAATCAGGTTTCTCATCACGAAAACAAGCAAACCAACAAGGCACCACATGAAATATTTGAGGCTCTAGGGTTGGCAGGACCGAATGCAAAACAACTATCGGGAAGCCAGTTACGAAATAACTGCGTGGGACCAAAGTTTATTATTCCAAAAACTGTTTTATAAAAAAAAAAATAATAATAATAATAATAATAATAATAATAATATAAACATATGTTATTATAACAGGAAAATGAGCACTAAATACAATTATAAACTTAAACTAAGTTTTCCAAATGTAAAATAAAATACAGTTCTTTCAGTGTATATATGAAATTTGTTTTCACCTGAAAACAAACGAAAAAACACGTCCATCTGAATGTAGAATACACGAAAATACTTAATGGACAAGATTCTCTGGTATGTTTTCCATCCAAGCCTAAAATCGTGGACTCTCGCTGTTTTCATTACGATTAGAGGGCCTAGTGCCATGCACCTCTCACATTCGCCTAGAACCAGTCTGAAGCCTAGCAATAAAGGTCCTTTTCCTAATCACCAAAGTTGTTTTTTGTTATTTATTAAATGGAAGTCCGCGTATATTGAAATGTCTGTTGCAAGCAATCAGGAGAAGGAAACCAATCTTGATTGAACAAGTAACTGATCGCATAAACGGCATTGCGCGTGCAAATTAAAAATTACTACATATGCGACATCTCACATTCAATATTAAATTGAGTCGATGCCTAAAAATGCTTCAGAGATCAACACCCCTGAGCCTAATAAAAGCTTAGGTTTCTCTAAAAGCCAGTTTTAATGAAATAATTCCAGCGGGTGAAATTGAAACTTCAACTTGAAAGTGAAATTTCAACTAGTGAAATTGAAATAACTGGTGTCTATTTATTCTGACAACTGCTTTTCCTTTTTCGCATAGAAGTGACGCTATACAGCATCCTTTTAATTTAATACCGCGCATTTTCTACGTTAACATTCAGAACTGCTAGGAAGTAATGTTTAAGTCTGTTCTGTTTAATTTATACAAACAGTACCTAATGCATAGTTTCCACTAGAATTGTAAGAAAAGAAACATTATGTTGATCATTTAAGTATAACAAGGCTATCTTAAGCATAAATATCTTTCGCATTCTTGGATGTCATTCAACTTGCTGGTAGCCATGACAAGCGTCTTCGTTTACCAAACATCTCCAGGGACAAGAGAAAACTTGGTAATGAAAAATTCTTGGCAGCGCTGTGTTGCTAAGCCCCCTAACAACAAGTACGAGAACGAAAACTGACAGGGAAACCAAACATACAACAGCCAAGGTGAGAAAAGGAGAGCGCTCAGGAAGTCTTCGTATGACAGGCACGTAACGGAAGTAATCTCTAGAGCACATCCTCTGGAGCACAGGAAAAGTTGGCTGACTGGTAATATTTCGCAGCCTCGCTATCAGTGGCTTATTTATTTATTCCTTTCGGCGACGCAAAGGGCAGAACTAGAGTACAGGTGTATTACGACGATACAACAGAATCTGTTCAACCGGATGGGAGAGAGGCGTCATACTTTACATTCAGGATATTTACTGCCTGTGCTGTATTTTAGATTTTGTGCGCACGTCATAACTATAATTTATGTTGATATATCAATAACAGTTCGTTATTAACTGAAAAGTGGCTGAAAAGCAACCCATCTGTAATTTATCTTAACGATACTTAGTCACAAGTCAATAGCTCTATGTTTACGAATCCATTTCAAAATGGTGTCGAATTCAAATAAGATTTTACCATTCCACTGGAACAAATACTTCCCTCCCAGAGAGAGACAAAGGCATTAAAATTAAAAGCTACACATCAACAAAGTTTGCTAAGCTAAATAAGATCGTTTTCCTCCCTTTCACCACACACTATTCGAGTTAGGTCTCTATAGGCCAATGAGATTTTTTATTACCTAATTTAATGCAGAATTAACGATGAGCTGTTTGTTTTCACATTGACTGGAAGGATCTGTACTCTGAATGGTCACGAAAAAAAAAAAAAAAAAAAAAAAAAACAGTAATGTCAATATTAGTGTAGTGCTAAAATTTACAGCAGTCTGCAATGATACAGCAGAATGTGATAGCATTAAGCTAACAAAAAAAAAAGGAAAAAATAGGGGGCTTTTGGGTTTGTTTGTTTTTTGGTTTCGTCGCGCTTCCGCTAGTTTGATTATACTAAGCCAGAGAAGAATATGCCTTTCACTTATTACAAAGGTCAACAGAAATAACATATAACAAATATAATTTTATTTTTGGAGGGCAGGGATAGAGAATGCAAAGTATAGAGTTTAACACAGCAATATTAATAACATACTGCAGCAACACACATTGAATAACAATGCTCTGATTTCATCTAACTTCTTAGCTAAGCACATTTTCTTACTGTATTGAAAATATCTCACAAATAAAGTTTTTTCCGAACATATCTTTGACACAGTATATTATACGAATACATTTAAAATAAAAATAATATACAGAGGCGGATTTAATGGCGGGCGCACCGGGCCCCGACTTCTAAAGGGCCCACGCAAAACCCCAACAAATTAGTTGAACTAATATGTTGAACTATTAGTTCAAAACTTTGTGATTATTATTATGCTATTATTAATTATATTATACATATATTATATTCAAATTTTATTGGAAATAAAACATTAATAGTACATAATATTTTTTATTTATTTAAAAAAATGGTTAACATGTATTTTTATTTTCCCTGTCTCTCTCTTTTTTTTAAGGGGCCCAATATTTTCTTCTGCACCCGGAGCTTCAACCGATCTTAATTCTCTACTGATAATATATCATATCGTTTTCAAGCTATAGTCCATTTTCTTTATTTCATAGGGTGAAGGTAAGGACGCTTATCAAGTTACTTTTTTAATTAAAGTAATGAATGCAGACTAAGTGGCCAACCAGAACTTTACGTCTACATCAGATCAGAGAAAGTATTCGAAATGGCTTCCTTGAGAGGCCATTTCGAATACATGCCTCAGAGCGTCGCCCCTGGGAATTTTCGAACGTGGGTTCGAAAATTCCCGGGGTGTACCGAGTTACTTGACAACCATCCACGATCCGTCCCAGGAGAACTTGTGCATTAAGAACCTGAGTAGCATAAACAAGAGCCTTGAGGGTGTCCATAAGAAGAAACCTAATGGATTCAAATATGCACAGAGTACAGATCATACAGTCCACCTCTAACAATCCAATGGTCAGGTTACTTATTATCAAAAAAAAATTCTGCTAGAGCCCCATCATGCATGAACATTTCACAGCATGTTTCCAATATTTTTTTTTTCCTGAAATGCAGCTAGTTCTTTCTCCAAGAAATTCCTATAATTCTGGCTATTTAGCGTAGATGGCAAGAAGAAATGGACCATTAGGAAGTTACAAATGATACCTGCCTAACTGTTCTAATGAAACCACTACTGATTCCGAGATGGCGAAAACATGGGGATTTTCTAGTGCCCATTTGCGACTGTTGTGAAAATTCATAAATAGCATCTCTTGCGAATCATTCGTGAAAAGTAACAAAGGAAATAAGGTTCAATGTTCAAGGTTCAGTATATCGCTTTAAAAATAAACGATAAAACATCTGACTCTTGGATGAAAATCATCTTCTAAGCGGGCCTGCACTCGCTGCATATGAAATGGTTAGCGCTGCTCTCATGATGAATTTTTCATAGATTCGAATATGCAATACTGCTGCTACATTTCTTGTGCCATTCCAGGGCTCTCTTCGATCCTATCCTCCGTCTGTTCCTCTAAAACAGGGTGTTCCGACAGTTACGATTCTTTCAAACTGCGATAATAGGTGCGAAGAGGCGGATGACGACTTCAAAAGTATCCTTCGTTGGATATCGTCATTGCTGAAAGATGGCTGCTGCGCCGTCTGCTTGTCCATAATGAAATAAATATCTGCTATTTCAGCGATAGACTGTCGGATATTCTTAATGGAGATTGAAAAGCACAACTGTAATACTAATCCACTTACAAGACATATGATAAACATAACAACCGATGACTCACTTTAAGAATAGTTGCCTCATCCAGAAGTAGAGCATGGATTTTTTCCAAATTTTGCACGCATTTACAATGTCCTCCACACTATACATGGACATTAATTCAGTATCACCCACTCAGATATGCAATCGTCTACGTATCTGTGTATTCAAATATTTAATCCAAATTTACCAAACGATTCAAATATTCATTTCAAAATTCATTTCAAATTTACAAGTCATCTTACTTATTGACAAGCACCTTTACCTTCCCTCTATGAAAAAAATAAAAGTTATAATTCAGAAGGGAAGCATTTCAGGACCTGTGTCCGTATGAACTTTTTTTTTCATTCTCTTGTTCAATAGAACACGTTTCGAAAGTTTAACGATACTTTTTAAAATCCTCCTGTATATTCAGTGGTCAAAAGTTAAGAAACAACTACGTTGTTTTAACGGCAATTGCATAAAGTTTTATAAAATTAAGTCCTTGTTTAACCTAGTATGATAAATCGAATATGACGTAAGAAGTTTAAGCGTACCTCACTTCACAGATACAGTACGTGCCTTTTCCATTCCTCAGTTTTGCGCTCACTTACCTTTTTTTTTTTTTTTCCGCACCCATACATAGTTAATGGCAGTTTCCGCTTTGAAAATACTCGTTTAAAATATGTTTCAGTTATCTGTTATCTACTTTTTAGATAATAAACCAATCTAGCTTACATTCTTTGAGACTACATTTTATATTGATATTATTCTCAAAAGTGTTAAAAATTAAGGGGCCACGTTAATGATTTCTAAAATATATCGAAAAAACTTTAAAATGAAAAGGCTGTTAACCAAATGTAAGAGAATGTATGCGCTCTTCTGACCCCCTCCCTCCCTAATCGAGCAGGTTGATGAAATGAGCAGGCAGATTTCTGAAACTCGAATAAACAAAGAGAGATTTTGTTTCTGGGCAAGAAAATTCTCTCACCACATGTTCGCACATCTTGACTTCATTGATTAGAAATGAAAAATACTTGTGAAAGGGAATAAACGGAAATTTGGATGACCAAAATTTCAAAGAGGGCAAAAAGATACCGGAAAAAAAATTAGTCAAAAATGATCCAAGATATTCGCATAGCTTACAAAATAAGCTATTGTATGAATACCAATTCAGAGTTTTTCTACAATTTTGCATCAGTATCTCTCTCGCTACGTTTCTAGAATCTCATTCACACTTCTTTAATATGCAGAAGGCTAAATATGCCGAACTCAATACCAGTGGTTCTTTGTCGTATTCCTATAAATGGGACCAGCGGTCTAAGGTATTTGTTATTTTATGTCCTGTCATGCACAGCCAAATATGTAATACTCGTGCAGGGATGCAATTCTTATCTGCATAATATTACAGGATTCTTTGAATAGTTATTCCATCAACGTATTTTATTGCATACGATGGAAATAACTTCCTGAAAGCTTTTTTTTTTTTTTAACAAGCATTTTATTTACTCTCATTTCTGGCTGCATAGAATATCTATTTTTATCTTTTAGTATCAGCTCCAAAGAAAATAATCAAATGCGAAAAATTAAACCGAAACATTTGCTTAGCATTTAACTAAAAAATTCCACCTATCGACACGGATTAAGAATATTTTCTTATATGATGTTATTTTATGCTCTCCGTCTTGTGAACTCCTCTGACCTTATGTGGTCGTTCGGAGTATAAACAGAATTTTTTTTTTTTTTTTTTTTAATTTTGTATAAGAACGAACAATTATGCTCAGAGACCTTTGCTAAAGAGCTCTCTAGTGCCTTCGCTGGAAGTTCAGGTGTGATTCTTTATTGATGTCTGTCACCCTTGGAAGGCTGCTGGTTAAGAAAATCCAGCACACTGCTTTATTGTAAAAATATTTTAAATGGTAGTAAATACCATCAGACTGAGGTAGTTATGTCACTCGGTTCTGTACAGACGAAAAGTACTGTATAGTTCAATGGACGCTGTCCGTTATTTCCGAAGTCTGTCAAAATGAACCCTGCTTTAGCAAGGGTTTACTGTGTAGTAAAATAGACGTATGTCATGTCATTAGGCTATAGTAAAATGGGTTTTTAAAACCATTAAATTTTATCAATGGAAAGTAATAAAATATATATTTTTTTATTATTATTACCATCATAATCATCTTCAATCACTGTAACGTTTTAATGGAGTTTGGAAAGTAAAACTTCAGAAATTCACTAGTGGATACGCTGCTTTATTTTAGAGGAAAAGACATTAAGGTAACACATCAAGAAAGAAAGTTTTCACGGTAGTTAAGGGTACATTTGTATCCAGACGCCTTTAATTTATTACCCCTTATTCCTATTCCTAACTCCCTGTTCATTGTTGTTTGGTTTTTAGGAGCATTAGCAACTAAGACCATGTTGCTCCGGGATATGCGGTGGTCATTCTCTGACCTTTCCGCATCCTCCGTATTTGGTGGTGACGGGCTCGAACCCCTATTCATTGTGGTTGATCAGATATATCCCTTCATGTTGGCCCGGATGACACAAGTATATTGCAACAGGATAATACGCCCTGCCAAGTTAGTATCAGTATTAGTCATATAGTGGAAGGAGGAAAAAAAGGCTTTTGTTGCACTGGTCAGAAAAAGGAGATAAGAAAATACAAAGTTTGCGCTTCCCTCCTCAAATAGATAACTACCCAGTTGATCTTTGAATTTGTTCAAACTGACAACCTTAACAACCTGCGGAGGCAACTTGTTCCAATAATTCACAACTTGCTGTTTAAATGAAACCTTCCTACAATCTAGTTTAAACCTCTTCCCTTGTTATTTTAATTTATTACCCCTTATTCCGGAATTCTTCACACAGTGAAAACTCCACTTTCATTCATATTACTAACCCTGCTCAGAGCCTTATAAACTTCAATCAGGTCTCCTCTAAGGTGTCTGGTTTCCAAGCTCTGTATGGAGACAGAACTTCGCAACCAGACAACTCTGTATAGCCCACATACTAGAAGCCTTTCCTGTACGGCCGCCATTTTTCCGATCTCACCATGCGAGTTGCCCATCTTTGGTTTCAAGAAGTTTAATATCTTTTTGAGATGAAGTCTCTATCCTTGGACTCAGTATTACAATGTAGTCTGAAAATTGACTTATGCAGTAGGATTATGGCATTGTTATCGCTACAGGTTGGTAGATAAATCATTGCTAAGATACCATGGGTTTTCCTGGCAGTCTGTTTACGCTTCTCAGAGAACTTCATATCTGCCCACATCTTAAACTTCCAGATCCTTTTCTTCCTCTACTGTTTTTAATTCAACCCCACAACGGGTACAAGTTATTTTGGGGCTGCTATTCCCCAAGTGTAAGATCTTGCATTTTTCTGAATTAAAACGTAGCTGCCACTTTTCTGACCATCTCGAGGCCTATTCAAATCATCTGGAAGGATGCTGGTTGGCAAGAATCATTAACGACTCTCCCAATCTTTCCATCGACTGCAAATTTTGACATCACGTCCTCTATCCTCTCGATGTCTTTTAGAAAATCAGAACCAACAGTAGTCCAAGAATCGATCCTTGGGGGACCTACTTTTGATGTTACACAACTCTAAAGAATATCGATCAGTCACAACCTTCTGCCCTGTAATCTACGCTGCGAGCTATTTTAGAATCTTTCCAGTAATCCCGACACGTTCCAGCTTATACAGTAACCTCTTATGCCGAACTGAGTCAAATGCATTGCTAAAATCCAAATAAATTTCGTCGAAGTTGTTCCCTACACATCATGAGTAACTGTGTCAAAATAACTTACCAGGTAAGTTAAACATGATTTTTCTTTAACAAAAGCATGTGTGTGTGTGCCCTTCTAATGCTATTTCTATCTAAAAATCTCTGGATTGCGCTTTTCATTGTCTCCAAGATTTTCCGTACCATTCGAAAGATAACGATACTTTTAGATAAAATTATGGTCAGAGAATTCCTTTTATTTGCCTTCTGTTAGCAGCTAATGAGTTAAAATGAAAGTTGGCGTAAAAAATTCTTTTACCCATTGAATGCATTGTTTTGCGCTGAGAAAGAAAATGGAATATATATTTATATTTTTTTCTCAACATATGGAAGAACACAACATGCAGTAGAGAAATAATTGCTATGTAAGTCACTGCTCCTTTAAAAAAAAAAAAAAAAAAAAACTAAGACTGTTTAAGAAACGTCCTTATTCGCTTTCCTTGATGACGTAGAGCTTTATTCTCTCTCCTGATGGGCGTACGGTAACAGTAATATTTTAGGCCGTCAGACAAAATTCAACTAAGAATAACCACCAAGTAATGATGCCGTTTTCCCATTATGTGTCGCAGTCTAAAATAAAAATTGCTGTGTACCGTCTAGTGGTCAAAAACGATGGAGTCCATTACTTGCACTTTCTACAGCGAATAGAGAAGACAAAATTGGTTAGATTTCATCCGTTTCAAGAGACGTTGGGGGGGGGGGGGAGTGGCTCGGCAATCTTTCTTCGTAGTTTAAGCGGTCACGTAATACTTCAGCCCACACAGCGTACCTCTCTCCTCAACGGTTGTTTATTCCAAGTGGACAAGTCCTGCAGTTACTGATTTATGGTTTCACAAAGAGAATAATCGTCTATATCTGTACACTTAATTTATTCACGTTGGTGTAAAATTGTGTACTTTACCAAGTTTACCTTCAGTTAATATTTCTAATGATTGCATTATTATTATTATATGAACTAGATTTCGATACTTCACTGAACGTTAACAACGCATTGACAATGAGACGAATGGTTTCGTGTGCGTGGCGTGGCATGGCATAATTTTTGAAAAGAGACGGATTCTGCAAATGTTCTAACAATTCGAAATCGATTAAGCTGATTAAAGAACTAGAAATAATAAGGAGCTAAGCAAATTCGCATTTCTTTGTTCAAACTGTAGCAATGGTCAAATACACGCACTTAACCGAGTCACAAATTCTCTCTTAAGCAAAACTTTAATGCCATTTGTAATACGAGTCAACTTCTTTCAAATGCAGTGAGAAAGTTTCCATCCACGCCTGCTCATTTAAATATAAAATTAGCTACAACCGTTTACGTCATTTTGCAGCAACGTGCAACCTCTTCCTTCCCCGCCTTCTCATTTAAATATAAAATTAACTGAACGCCGGCCTGTCATTTACCAACCCAGTTTTCATCTCCTTATTCAAGGCGAATCTTTAGAAGCCTAATGCACTTGAATTCTCCTTGAAAAGATTTCCCCTCATCAATAAGCAGGAAGTAGCATATTCTGTGTCGAATCTGCTGTATTTACATTGGAGGGAAAGGAAGGGAAGTAGAAATTTCACGCAGTCTTTAGTTCGTTTGCAAATTCTAGGCAAATATGACCTAATTAAGGGAAGTCGGGCAGCCAGCTGATGTATTCTAATGGACTCTACTTTTTCGCAGCTTCGTTTATGTTGTATTAGTAGTGACAAAATCACGCAAAGAAGCATAAGTTAAATGACGTCTGCCTTAAGCAATCCTCATTTCGTACCATGTAAACAATGCATCACTATAATTTCTTTTATTTATTTGATATAAAATTTTGGTTAATCCTTCTTTAAAACTCCTCTTCCGTTACGGTTCTTCTTTACTCTTTCGTTGTTGTTGTTTGGGGTTTAATGGCGCAAGAGCACCTTCGGCTATATTGCGCCTAACTATTTCGTTCTCTGAAAGTCAATTTTCAGTTTGCCAGCTCTATTTGATAATAAAACACACCTTGTTTTATTATCCTTGTAATAAAACACCAGTTTTCGGGGGAAAAAATAACAGTCGCCTATGAGATCCGAGAACTTGATCAGGGGATAAATAAAGGTACACACAATTCTTCCAGTGCTCCATAGGGATGAACCTATTTTGGTCAGTGGCTCAGAATCGAACCCAGGCTTTTTTTTTCACGCTGTATTAGAGAGAGAGAGTGCCTGCTGCAATCACTATGATATCTATGGCAGTTGAAGTAATATATTCTTCTAATTGTTAACTACTTTACACAGTTTTGTACAACCAGTAAACTTTTAATGTCATTAATGAATATCAGAACGATTGGATATCAGCTGTTTCTGATATTCCTTCAGTTATTAACGGCCCGCACAGAATTTCTCTATAGGATCTCACTAATGATCCTGGTCCACCCACCGCAACGAACGCATTAATTTTTTTTAGTTCGCTATACTAAACAAGGTCAAAATGTTTCAATAACCATCAAGTAGTTTCAAGTCTCAATTAAGGAATATGGCAGTTCTCCAAGTAACTCCAGTGTTATGGAAGTTACGGGGGTAAGGGCTACTTACGCCATATTGTGCCCACCAAAGTGAGTTGAAACCATCAGTCCTTTTCTTCTTGATGAATATTTTACTGGTTATATTCTGTCAATCTACTTTATATATGGTATTATTATATCATCACGTAAATTCTCACAAATATTTTGCACAATCAAATCGTTATTTATCCAATAATTCAACGAAAGCGTTCATGAAAATAATTTTGTTTTGCTTATATAACGACATTTATATTGTAAATAAGACTTCTTGTTATACGGATTCGGACTAAATAAACAGACAAAAGGCTTTTAATAAATAGTCTTTAGCATACAGTGCACTTTTGGAAACCCAAAACTTTGATTATAAATATTTTGAGAAGTGACTAATTTAAGCTGTTCCCACATATTAATATACGACTTAGTTTTAACTAATAGTATTCGTATATATTTATCATTTACGTTAAAGGACAGTAATAATTCTGTTCAGGTGTTTGTGGTAAATATATTTTTATCCGCAGTAATGAAAAATATTGCAGTGCAGGAGAAAAATTTCACTGTAATTCAAACACGACGCAACATTTCACGAAACACGACAGCCAAATATCAATTTATTTTCTTTCTCGTAATAATAAGAAGGATTTAGAATTATATTAAAAAAACGCCAAACAGTTCACGAGGTACAATAGTATCTTATGTATGGCAGCGCCTGAACGTCAGCTCATCTCCACTTACAAGATACAAACGTTTTACCAGTACCACAGAAGAAATAGTTTTCGCAATCTGTTTCAGAAAATTGTTATATGATGTTAGTGCACAGAGAAAGAAAGGCTAATTTTTCTGACCAGTCAAAAGATTGATTTCTTTTCTTACATTCTTACTCTAATTTGTAAACGTTACATAGTTTTAAAACAAATGTATTTTGGTGTAAACTCGCAAGCAGACAAATATCAAAGAATGAATGGAGGATAATTTTTTTTTTATTAGAGACCGTTTTCTTCCATGAATACTAAAGTGAAGTTAATGGAATGAAGAAATCTCGAGCAATCTTAAACCTTCTGGAAATTACGACCAAAGGAGCTTCCTTATAAGTGACTATACAAGTTGTCGTCAGCACCTTACTGTGGAAAGCGCATCAAAAAAAAAAAAAACACACACACACAATTAAGTAACACTCATTACGAGAATGTTCCTGTGGCTGATTTCCCGCTTAGATAGGAAATATAAATTAATTTTGACTTTTTAAACAAAATTTAATTAACAGATGCCTATTTTTAGCTACTATTAGAATTGACAACACACAAGTATCCGTGGATTTTTGTTTCACTGTCTTAAAGAAATCATAAGAAAGTTTTGGAGTCTCATTTCATTCTAGGTACTTAACTGAAGGTGTAGGAATTTTTCTACACTCTGATAATTACCTCTCCGCTGATGGAGGGAGAAAAAAGTAAAGTTCAAGACATGTATTCGTTAACTGGCTAAATAAAGAATGCTGTCTTAACGAAAAGCAAACTGATGCGCAACGTTTGAAGGTTCCAAAAAACTATATTCAAGTGCATCGCCCCATTTGGTGGATAATGAAATTTGAACCCTGAAATATGCCAAAAGAAAGACCTGATCTAATCTGATTCATATATTTGTTTTTGGAATCGTTTTTATAGATCAAGTGGATTTTTTAATAACTTTAGTTCTTATAGGAATGTAAATTCTTTTATGAATATGAAGGACATAGAATGAGCCTTTCCCTTTGTACGATTAACTGAATTTAATTAATATGAGGTTTCCTCAACAACGTTCCTAGTTCGAAACGTTTAATTACGGGCATCGACATCCTTCATTCACATACGCGCACAGAGCATATTGTGTAGTTTCCTAAATGCTGGAGACAGAGAGAAGGAGATGAAGAAAAAGAATTACTTCTGAGCTCATTCACTTCATTTAAAGTTCATTAAATTTCGGAAATTCTTCGGCGATATTTTTTCATTTTTTCTGCATTTGAGAGTAATATCTTTTAAAATAGCCTCTGCAAAAAATACATATTTAATTACCGAAGAAAACGTTTTAAAAGAAAGAGCTGGAAAAGAATTCACTTTTCCCATTAAATTATTGCAAATAATAAATGAGAACAGCATTATAGGCAAAGTTATTCGTACACTCTGAAAGAAATTCTCCAGAAATTAACAATAATACTATGAGCTTAATACTAATTCTAGTATTATTAGTAATAAAAGCGGCAGAATTAATACTAATACTATTATTTTTACTAATTTAATTGTTATTTGTTTTTTAAGAGCATCGAAATCTAATTTAATTAGTAAAAGCAGTGAAATTTTCATTGCTAATCAGGAAAATTTGATCTAGTGATCACAGCCTCTGTTATGACAATATCAACATCAAATGAGCTTATAATAATCAAGGTTGGAGGCCTATTTTAAAAGAATTAACTTTGAAATTAAGAATGAAGAAGTAGTCATTAAAGTTAAAGCGACAATCAGAGTAATGAAAATAGCAAACAGAGAATTGGAGTTACCGTTTATCGTATAAAAATATGAAAGGAAAATTGATAGATAGACCGCTCTTTAAAGCATATCGATTTAAATTACTTATGAAATCTCGTTGTTTTTAATAGTTCATTTTGATTTGTAAAATTATCACATTACTCTCAGATGGTGGTATCATTTGATTTTTTTTTTTTTTTTTTTTTTCATTTGGTAGTTGTTGGCGCATCGGCTTCTGTGGCCATATTGCACCTCCCAAGGTTTTTGCAGTACTTTGATCCAAGCCCGAGGCGGAAATCGAACCCGCGACCTTTGGGGTATCATTTGAGAAAATTCCAAACGCTATTGCACTGAGCTGTGATACGTACGTCACTCTCTAATGGCAGTTAATGTTTCAGAAGCATTTAAGATTGTAACTAATACATCTCAAAACTCTACTAAAAACATAAACAACCTCAGCTCAAATTGCAGGGCTTATACCAGAAATAACACTGCTACATATAGTTCCGCCATGTACAAAAGAAATGATGGCCACAGTAATAGATAAAAATAAACTAGGCAGAGGTGAAAGTGATTCTTGCACTGCTTCAATTGGAACATGCACCAACCTGGAAAGCAAGGTGTCACGGATTTCAAGCTGTGCTGTAGGTCGATATGGAATAAGTAAACACATAGGCTGTGTTAGGATAACTAAGAGTAAGTGCATGTATATTTGCATGTACACTAACGCTAGGAGCATAGTAAATAAATCTGATGAATTTGATGTACTGATTAAATCATCAAGTGCAGACATTGTGCTAAGGCATAAGAGAGGCAGAATTTGAATATGGGGAGTTCAGTGTTTACAAAGAGATAGACATTACAGAGAGATAGACATGACGGGGCAGTTATGCTCTTATTAGTTGAGAAGCACTGCATACAGTCGACTTGGGTGGGCAGCACAATGTTGAGTCAGCTTAGTGTGACATAAGAACTAGGGATACAAATATGAGTAGCTATATAATCTTTGTGATTGTGATGAGAATAACAAAAATAATACAGAGAAATATAGTGGGCCAGTAAACCAGAATGTCTTTTAGTGGGGTATTTTAACTTTCCAGATATGATCTGGTTGTCAGCAGCGATTCTTCATGCATTAAGAATCTGCAGGTAAAAGGGTCACACGACGTCGGCGACCACAGATTTGGGATTTACTTAAAGACGTAACTAAAGGTCAAAAACTAGAGCAGTTAATGGAAAACGCACCAATAACGGTATTAAACCTCCCACACAACCTGCCGACCTTCTGCAATACGTTGTGGGAAGCAACTATCGATGTCACCATGGCCTCCAGAAACATAGCCAGCAATATTACTGGATGTTCGGTCCAAGATGCCTGGACCACCTCCGACTACCGTGCCATAACCTTCCAGCTTACCCGCTCGCTAACTAGGCACCCAGTACCAAGACAAATACAGCACAGGTACGCTATTCAGAAAGCAAATTGGGACATCTTCCAGACTGAAATCTCAGCTGCTTTAAAGGAACATAATGCCGAACTCCAGACCACTAGCAACCCGGAACTCCTTCAGCGGAAGACAACAGCCCTCATCACTCAGTCCTGTGAAGCTGCAATACCTAGGAAACACCCAGTCCCGGGTGCAGTGCCATGGTGGAACCGGGACCTGCAGCACCTTAGAAAGGAGACTCAGATCCGACGAAGCATTTCAAAGGGCCAGAAGATCTTGGCCAGCTGCAGAAGTGGAGGCATTACGGCAGCGGTACAGACAAGCGAGAAATGCCTACACCGCCCAAATACGTCACTGCAAACAGGAGACTTGCAGCAATTGGTCACAACCACTGGCAATAACGACCCCTAGGGGGTAGTCTACAAGATTACCACAAACAAGCTTCCTCGGGGGAGGTTGTCGCTACTACTAGAACTCCACAAGGTGCCATGAATACAAACTGGGAAAGCACCATAAACAATATTCTTGACATGGTTTTTCGACCACCGGCTGAACTGCAGACTGAAAGTGGAAAACTGCAAAAGAAATTACTTCTTAGTGATCTCTGTGGACTTCGCTGGGGCGTTCGACACACTTTGGTGGCCGAGCGTCCTGGCCAGACTTAGAGCGGCAAATCTTCCCAGCAACCTCTATAAGACCTTACAGAACTATCTATCCAACAGATTCATAGTAGTAGTTGTTATTTTGTTTTAGGAGCATTAGCAACTAAGGCCATATTGCTCCGGGAATATGCGGTGGTCATTCCCAGACCTTTCCGCATCCTCCGTATTTGGTGGTGACGGCTCGAACCCCGGTCTAATTAATAAGCGTGTACTATGCACTGCTGCTCCTTCCCACCTGGCTACGGAGGCGCATTCATAGTAGTGAATGCGCCCTATCAGACCCTCTCTAGAAGCATCCACCGGAGCTGCCCGCAGGGTTCGGTGCTGGGACCATTCCTATGGAACATCGTCTTGGACAGCTTCCTCGTCTCGGACCTCGGAGAAGTGGATGCTCAAGCATTTGCCGAGGACCTCATTCTCTCCGCCTCGGCGAACTCAAGAGCAAAACTGGAAGAATCTGCGAACCTGGCCTTGGAGGTTCAGGTTTATAACTGACGTCGGCAGGGTCTACCCTCAGTTCCTAACGTGGTTCTCACCTGGACTCCATGCAGTATACCTTCTCACCAGACATGGCGCCATCAATGCTAAACTTTTCCTTTTGGGAACTGAAGAGAACCCTACCTGTGTTTGTGGCGGTCTGGAGAGCTGGCAACATCTAATGTATGAATGACAACTTTATGACGACATCCTAATAACAAAGATCCTATATTGTCCTAGAGGACGGAGCACAACATACTGGATACAAAACAAGAGTACCTGGCTTTCTCCTGCTACGCCCAAGAGCTCTTCGCAAGAAGACGAGTACTCGCTGCAATAGAGCACAACTGAAACCCAAGATACGACAACCAGGAATAACAACTAAACCTACTTAATAAATGACAAGAACTGACTTGACTAAACTGGACGGGACCTGGCCAGCTTGGCTCTCAAACCATGCTCCCTTGCATGGTCCTAACTTTTCCCCTCTCCCCCGGCAGGGGGAGGGGCCGATATTTTCCGTTCCATCACCTCCTTGCCACTCCTCTCTTCGCCTGGTGGGGCATGGGCCTGCCCCACTAATTATCTGGGGTCGCCTTCTCTATCGTCCCCATATTTCTGTATTTTACCCCAGCCTACTGTCTCTCCTCCCTCTACCTAATGCGCTAGTGAGAGTATTGCTGCATCGATTTCCTCACGTTCATCGTCTGTGATATCAGGAGTGGCCTCCAATAATGCTTCTTCGCTCAACACTTCTTCAGATTGTCTCATTGTAAATAATAAAATATTAATACTATTTACACTTAAAAACTATCACTCTATACCAAGCGAGTTATTATTTACATTATATACAAAAACTCCAAGGATCAAGAGCCCGTACAAAGCGTAGCTCAAATGCAACTAAAATGTTTAGAAAATCTATTCCAAACAAACAATCTAAAACCTGCCGTGTCCAAGTGAAACGGACCACTGGATCCAGGAGCCTTCAGCGCAGGGAGGGCACGGAAATAGATTATCTAAATTTCCTCTCCCACACTACTCAAGCCCGTCTAGCCAGCGAGGGGCAACCCTGACTGTCTGCCCCAGACTTCGCGGAAGCAGGGCTGCTATATCAGGTAACACTATAATCAATATAACTTAATCAAGAAAATTCAAATATGAACAAAGAAACAATCAATTTAATAATAGGTATCACTTACAATCAGCGCAGCTCCAGATTTAGCCCCCGGGACGATGATTGAGGACAGAGAATAAAGAGAGCTAATTTGAAGATTGAAAACATGTTTTCTTAATGCGCGACTAAATCAGTTTGTTTTAGACATTCAACCCAGCAGTTTTCATTTGAATTATCTTCGTATATACGTGTGCATTTGAACACCATAACACTTGAAAATGTAAATTCAATGCATATTTTGCTGCCATGCAGTTTCATCTACAAGTAGCCCAAAACCACACACCTCAACAAACAGTGGATATTTTAATATTTACGTCATCAGAATACATGTAAACAGTACTGTACGAAGGAGAGAACGAAAAAAGTTAAGCACTTATGTTTATAGTATAGCTTGTTATGAGCAATCAGAAAAATTGAGTAATATCCGTGGCATACAGTACACACGTGTGAACAATATCTTACTAAAATTCATGACGTACACAAGTTATGAACAAAAAATATACTTATTCAGACAAATTAATATCATCTTGGACTATCTCTGGCCGTAATCACTGTTTTCAGTGCGTCATCGAAATCTTTCTAATGATCTCTAGTAAACAGGTGGTGGTATTGTGTTACTCTCCGCCTCTGTGAATGGGATCCACGAATCGCACGCTATCTTCGCTGTGCCCTTATTCTGAATCCCATTTTGTCCCAAGCATATTCAGCTGGATTGAAGTCTGATTCTGTGTAGGCCACAAAAATGTTCCGATGTCAGTCTCTTCAAATCGCTTTTTGACACGAGGCTAGTCGTGTTTGAAGGTATATGTGTCTCTTTCGTGAAATTCTGCAATGAAGGAAAAAAATTCCACACAGAATTATCCCTAACATCAATATAGGATGCAGCATTCTATACACTGCGACCAGTGGACTTAAACCATACCACGACACCTGCACATTCTCTTCCTTCTCCAAACTTCACTGTTGGGACGGTATACTGAGGTATTAGGTGTTCTCAGCATCGTCCCTACCCAAACATGAAAAAATTCCATTGATCCCAAAGATGCAGCAGCTCATATCAATCAGTCAAGGCCTAGTTGGTGGTTACTCGGATTCATTGTTATATCTGAATTTACATATCTTCAGCAGACTGGCAACTGTGGAACTTGGAATTTTTAACGTGCCCAGAAATTTACCGCACACAATGCGCCCCCCCCCCCCCCGACGCTGTTAGCTCTACTAGAGTGTTCGTCGTACGCGTCATCGTTTGAGCACAGTTTCAGACGACAATATATTTTGAGTCTTATTTTTGGTAGGATGCTGCAAATATTCACTATTTTATACCCTTCATAAATTTTCCTGAAATGGATGTTAATTTGAGGGCGATGCATAACTATAAATTATGCAAGAACTGCCCCATAACATATTTAAAATAGTAGTCTTTATACTTCAATTAGCCCTTTGTTAAGGTGCATTACAATTCAACATGTTTTACAAGTCTAGCAGTACCAATTTAAAAATGTTTATGGGGCAGTTCTTGCGTAACTTATAGTCATGCATCGCCCTCTAAATACAATGCTTTTTTCTAAATTATTTTATAACTAAATACATTATGTAAAACTGAAATACATCCCCTTGGTATATTTTCAAATGATGTTAAGAATGTTTCTTGAGTGAGTGTAGATTTGCAACCCGGACAGCAATTTACTACTTCTGGGGCTTCCGTGGCAGAACAGTGAATATACCGCACACATCCCATTTGACAAATCATGTGATCGTCGCATTATTTGATAAAAGTGTAACGATCGATTCCTGCGAAAAATTCTACCATAATAGTACCCTACCCAGTTTGTTCGCTAGAAGTAAAATGATAGTGGGCTACAGGTCCCTCCTTACCCAGCCCTAAAATGGCGCTTCTGCTTTTTGTTTATAGGTTTGCACTGTGCGGGTTTGTTATTAATTTATATCCCTTTGTATGTTTTATGTACTATTCTGTATACCTTTATTATTATTTGATCCTTTCTAATCCCCCACTTTCGCATCTGACTTGTGTACCTCACAGAGGAGATTCAGGCTCGATGGAATTTCTATATTGAGTGTATTCCTCTTAGCGGATTTGGCTGGATATTCAGAATGACAAGACAAATTGCAATCTAACGTTATATACAATGTATTTATACATATATTTACAGAAAGAACTGGATCACTATTCATACACATGTTTTAGCTTGATATCACTCCTATTTGGTACATAGAATAAACAATTTTAGTTATGTTAATTTGCATTTAAGTACATTACTTATCTCTTTACCACCAGAATACTATATTTCATGAATTTTTATTATTATAGCAACTTCTCTAATATAAATCAGTTTTCTTCTTGGGGATCACAATCAATATCCACATTAATTTCTCTTATACACTTCTTCAGTCTTATACAGCAGTAACAACGACGCACAGTCTCTATCTAGATTTACCGCGAAACAGAAACCCTTCTTTAAACTGACATTTGTTTGCTTATTTGGTTCACACTAGCACTAGGCAAAACACTTCTGATTTGAACCCCGTTTTACATCTGAGTCATTAGGTAGGATAGCCTTCATATCTGTTACCCCTTTATTTAATCCCGTCCAAATTTTTACTTTATATCATTTATTCAATAGTAAAATAACCATGTCTATATTTTTCCACTTGTTACCGTTCCCTAACAACATTAATTTACTTGTCCACATTTATATACATTTACCTAATATTATAATTCCCATATGACTTCCCCTAAAGGTTCTCATACCCCTTTCCTACAGGCTTTTATATTAATTGTGTAGTGCTTATTCTATTGTAGCACTTATTTCAATTTACTGGCGGAGCGACCCCTTTAGATCCTTCCCTCTTTCTTTATTCGGGACTGTGGGTCTTCTCGGTCTGGAACAGCATCTCACGGCTTCTGTAGAATTAGCGTGTGAACTGCAGAACTGCTATACTGCTTTCGGGAAACGTTATTCTGCCTTCCGGATACACTCCTTTTGTTCCAGGGCTGCTACTGCTATGCCTGTCCTGCTATGTTTCCTCGGGACCAGTAATTTGCCTTCCAAGACTTTCCTGTTATCAGGAGTTTCAGAAGTTGACTTGGTCCTCTGTGGGAAATTTTCTTTCCCTCGTTTCACTAACCCCTCCAAACTCCTTGATATTCCGATAAACTAACATTGGTTTATTTTTCCTTCGCTGTCAGCCTCCCCATCATGGACACTAAAAAAAAAAAAAAAAAAAAGGACTGTCTCTCCTCCAGTTTTCTCCGCTCTCCCCTTTTGTTCCCCAAACTCTATCGCGCCCTTCAAAACTGGCACGCCTACGATCGGGACTCCAATTTTCTCATTACTATTAAATTTTCGCTCCATTTCATTTGCCAATACTTTTCTCCCAGACTGTACCTTGGCGCGTAATCCAGCCTTCTTTTTGACTATTCTTAATGTTTCTTCCCAGGCCGAGGATCCTTTGATGTTCACCGACAACCTTCACCAACACCCTTTTTCATCTCGCACCTTGGCTTCCGAAAACACACATATCGGTCAGTCTGACGCCGCTTTTAATTTCAAACCGATTACTGGAGGTGCATCCACTTCCTGTGTGTTCTGACGGTGTAACCGATCAAAGGAAACGCCTCGACTAATCCGGTCTCCGGTCCGTTTGTTTGTTCCCGAGCAAACCTTCTCACGCCTACAAATGACCCCCTCTACCTAGTCCTGCTGTCCCTGTTTGTTCTCGCGTATGTTGGGAGTTGATAGTTCATCCCTTGCTACTGTTTATTCTCACGTTATACCCATCCCCTCATTAAATTTAATCTTACCTTGCTAGCTAAAAAAAACCCACTATCTTTTACTTTATTTAATTTGTAACATTTTTCATCTTATACCATCACCATATCTGTTTTTGTTTTTTTGTTTTTTATTAATATCTTACTTTGCACAAAAACAACCCTGATATCTTTAATTTAACTAACTTGTAAGATCTTATATCTTACAGCATGTTATGTGGACTAAAAAACCCAGAAATAGCTCATCGGAATGAACCCTCCACCTGAAAGTCAGGCAGAAGCAAGCGCGTTCTCTCTCTCTCTCCCCCGAACCGCTGAAATACATTCAGTTTAGGACACGATATCTTGACTACTCGCGGCCTAAGCGTTTACTTAATTGGAAAGAGAAACAAAATTAAACACATTTCTCAGAACTGTTAACAGCCTTAACGCATACCCTGCAATGCTAATTAAGCAGAAAGTACTTTTTCTCTTTGTGGTATGCTGCTAATCGAAAGACGATACATTATTAGCTCACCAGGACATACTTCCATTGCTCATTTATCAAGCCAGTAAAAGTAGAAAAATTTTGTTTTGATTCAATAATTTATTTTCTCGCTTCTTTTCCCAGGCTGCTTCGGCGTTCTCTGCTTCTCTGGTCTGTTCAGCTTTACCAGCAAGAACAGTGCTATTTTTATGTGAAGAGCTGACACCGCGAAATCTCAATGGCTATCAAGGACCATAAATCACAGAAAATGACTTGCAAATGCGAATATCAGTATTCATCGTCGTTGTAACTGCCTCCTCACGTTAAACTCCGCTTGCTGCATGCCGCCGAAAAGACCACTTGACACTCGGAACATCTTCGTAGTATATCAGCAGTCTACTTCAAGCAAGCGAAATAATAATAAAAAAAAAGCATTCTCGAATCTCTGGGTTATCTCATGCACGGTACAACGCAAAGCTTAGTGTTATAATAGGATGATATAGCATCGACAAGAACTTAACATATAAAGTGAGACCAGATGGTGTTATCTATTTCAGTCATCACGGCTACAAGATGTGCTCGATGTAGTGGTTCATAAACTACCAGACCCAACGCCACACAATAACGAACCTGAAAGAGCATAAAACTCGCGTACGTGCACTCATAGCATAAAGCGCAAAATGAACAAATACGTTGCATTTCCGGTAGCCTGGTTCTCGATTATTATAATTGTGTTTGCTAATGTATTGTGATTATCGTAACCTTGCTGAACAAAAGCTATCTTAATCATAAAAAGAAAAATTTATCTGCCTTCTCGGCGGAAGAAACTTTCAATAATTACGCGTTAAACCATATTTTCTTTTCTTTTTTTTTTTTTTAATATAGAACTCGCAGTGATACTATACAATATTTCCTTCGTAGTGAACTACAAAGTAGCATAATGGATGGCATCGATTTTGCATCTCATATTGTGACTCCCTTCACTACGAGTTACCATGTATTGCACTACCTCGAATAAGTAACGCTTCACTAATAGAGAAGATTATTGTTACTTATTCTCGGCGGATACCGCCACCCAGACGGCATCGTTTCAAGGTTTATTGGCCTATCATCGATGGGCGGGTAGGTGCCCTGGTGTTGCAACCATGCCAACCCAGTTAGGAAGTATAACTCCACAATGAGAGATGCCTGATGCGATAAACTAAGAAAATAATTGCACAAGGTATAGGACTACGTTGACAATTCACTATAGAACTGGCAGTGATACTTCGCTATATTTCGTTCGTAGTTAGTGAAGCATTATTTATTGGAGGTAGTGCAACGCAAAGTACTGTACCACGGACATGTAAAGATTGAGAAATAAGAAAAGACGTTTTCATACTTTATTTTCTCCTCTGTAGAAAATTCGTATGGACATAAGTTGTTCCGCAGACTAAAAGTAGAGATCATTAATGGATTCTGGCTGGTTAGTGCGAGTCTTCTAACGTTCATTTTGCAACCCACATTATAATTTTTATTTGAAGCAGTTGAAGTTAGTGGCAGGCTAGTACCGTAGACAAGTTAAAAGCATGGGCGTTGAAAGGGGGCAGGCGAATAGGGGCAAAATTGGAGTTCGCGCTCCCTATTGGGAAAGATGGTCTGGCTTAGCGACGCGTTTTCTCTAGTGTCCGTGGCTGTTCTTGACGCACCTAATTAAGGGTTGGTAAGCCAGAAGACACTTCATTAGCACAGAGAAGCGTGTTTATTTTTGCACTAAACAACTAACGCGCCGTGGGGTGTCTGTAAAAAAAGACTGCATTGCATATTTTGTATTGTCGGTTTGCTTTGTCTGCTTCGTAAAAAATACCGAGTTACCTATGTGGGGACGGACCCACGCATCCACCCATAAAAATTCCTCCCGTCACAATGGAAATCGAAGCAAGTCGCTCTACACACAACATGGAAGGACAGTCATATTAATCACTTTGCTACCAAGAGAGTATTAGTATGAAGACTGGATATAATGAAATTAATGGTACGGTGGTGTTTTTTTTGGTTTGTTGAACTTCCATGTTTTTTTCTAATAGCAAGGCTTGGTTGATGGTTGGGAGTACAGAAGAAATTTAATGACGAGAGAAACTAAAATAAGGGAAAATATGAAATTAAGAGTTGTTTTAGGCTATTCAAGCTTATGCTGTTCTAATAGCATTAATGATCTTGGTAAAACATCTCCCACCATTCCCAACACGCTCCATTCAATGCCTCCTGTGGTCTTCTGTCCAAAGGATATCAGAAGGATTTTGATGAATCTTGATGCTAAGAAAACTCCATGTCCTGATGGTATTTCTCCACTTGTTCTCAAAACCCGTGCTCCTGAACTTACTCCTGTTCTTTGCCGCCTTTTTTTCACTTTCTTATTCCAAAGGTGTTTTTCCTTCTGCTTGGAAATTTGCTCATATCCAGCCAGTTCCTAAAAAGGGTGACAAATCCCTCCCATCCAATTATCGTCCCATTGCAATTACTCTTTCCAAAGTAATGGAGAAATCAATTAACCGCCAACTCTTAAACTACCTAGAAACCTTCCGTCTGATCAATGATCGCCAGTATGGATTCCGTCAGTGTCGATCCACTGGTGATATTCTTGCTTATGTTACCCATTTATGGACTAATTCAATGGAAAGGTTCGGTGAAACGCAAGTAGTTCATCTTGACATCTGAAAGGCTTTTGATCGTGTTTGGCATAAAGGTCTTCTAAACAAGCTTCCATCTTATGGTTTGCCAACTGTTTTTAGTAATTGGTTATCCAGTTTTCTCTCTGATCGCTCACTGAGGGTGATGGTAGATGGCTCTCTGTCTTCTAACTTCTCCACTAATGCCGGTGTCCCCCAAGGTTCAGTTCTTTCCCCCACTCTTTTCCTCTTGTATATTAATGACCTTCTTCCATTGACTGGAAATCCTATCCATAGTTTTGCCGATGATAGCACATTGCATTCCACCTTCCATTTTGAGAAACCTTGTCCTGCTCAATCAGCTTCAACTTCTCGAAAGTCTGCTACCAATTCCTTAAATACCGATCTTCGGGTAATTCTCCAGCGGGGCAAAGACAACTTAGTTGATTTCAACCCTTCCAAAACTCAGTCTTGTCTTATATCTCGCAAAAAGGATTCTTTTGCTTCAATGCTTATCTTTAGTGACACTCCGATTTCTAGGCAAAATGATATATCTCTTTTGGGGATTACCCTGACTTCTTGGCACAAGCACATTACAAATATTGCTTCTTCTGCATCTAAAAAACTTCGTTTTCTCTTTCGCTCTCGGCGTTACTTTCTTCCAAACAGCTGCTCACTCTGTATAAATCGCAAATCCGCTCTGCCATGGAATATTGTTCCCACATCTGGGGTGGTGCCCCCAAAACCTCTCTCAGGCTTCTTGATTCCATTCAGAAGAGGGCAGTTAGGTTAATTAATGATTCATCTCTAACAGAGTCTCTCCACTCACTTTCTCATAGACGTACTGTTTCTGCTGCATGACTCTTCTACAGATACTTCCATGGGCACAGTTCTTCTGAATTGGCTTCTATAATTCCCGCTCTCTCTTTCAAAACAGTCCGAACACGTGCCGCCACCAGCCAACATCCATTTACTGTCCAACTTCAAACCCACAGAACCAACTTTTCATCTTCCTCATTTATTCATTCAACTGCCATTTTCTAGAACAACCTTCCTTCATACGTATTTCCTGAAAATTACAATCTACAGAAGTTCAAGTCCAATGTCAACAAATATCTTCTTTCGTTTTCTCAAACTACAACCCAAGCACGGTACAAAGTACTACTATAGGTTCTAATACCTCTCGTGTTTGGGGTTCACATAAAAAAAAAAAAAAAAAAAAAAAAAATGGATTCTTTGAGGGTTGGAAAATCAGGAGAAAAAAAATCTTTATTAACTTAAAAAAAAAAGCTAACAAAAGAAATATTTCTTTGGTCATTTATGTATTTTTTTTTTCATGTACAATTTTGTGTATGAAATATCCATCCGTTTAATATTTTGATTACAGTGGGTTCCACGGCAAGATGCCAGTGGGTTCCACTGTCATCTTGCCGTTATGAGAATAAAGATTATTTATTTATTTAAAATTACAGGCAAAAAACTACGTGAAAAGAAAAGAAATTAAGGTTATGTTATTACTGTGAAAGGTGTTAAAGCCGTATGCTGTTTTAGTAACATGACAGTAGGCTCATACCGACTTTCCAATTTGCCTATCAGTAGCAAGGCGTGGTTGAACTCGGAAAGTGGTTCCGTAGGCGAGCGGGAGTACAGTAGCAGCTACAGTGTTTCTCAAAGGGTGTGCCGCAAAATTTTCCAATGTGTGACGTGAAATCTTAAAAAAACAACTAGCGTCGTTTTTATTTTAACATCATTGTCCGAATATACGTACAATACCATTAATAAGCATAAAGTACACGAATGATCTTTTTATGACGAATTGAAATTGCATTCAGACGCCAACACTATTTGAATAAAGACCAATTATCTGTCGCCCGCAGACCACGTGAATCGGACCGACGCGATACTGTATAAGTGCGCTGACCCCTGAATTACCTCAGAATGTCAAAATATGAGATCCCGTCTCTAGTCTCTCTAGTTCTCTGGGAGTTGTACACGTAGGCATGCGGCGTATTACGTGTTTATATATATCGTGTTTTTAATATTGTCATATTAAACTGTGTTTGTGTTGTAAAGTAAATAATTTAGGGTTAGGCGATTTCTTACGGTAATTTAAATGCATATACAAATTTAAAATTCTACAAAACCGTTTTTTGTTTATTAGAAAAAACTGAAAATGGATATACGAAAATTTTTAAATAAAAACAAACTATTGATATCGGCGACAGTATTTCTACAGCAGATACAAATATATCCATTGAAAATAGTGATAATATGAACAATAACAGCGCCGATGAATCTCAGCCAAAAATATCGAAAATTAGTACAAGAAAATATAATGAAGATTAGTTAAATTTTGATTTTACGTGGACAGGGGACATAAATTTCCCCTTACCTTTATGTGTTGTATGTGGACATAAAAAAGCAAACAGTGCAATGGTTCCTAGAAAGCTAAAACGCCATATGGAAAAAGTTCATCAAAATTTGATGTCTAAAGACAAAAAAGATATTTTGAACGATTAATGCCAAACAAATACAAAAATTGGAAAACACAATAAAAGTGTTTGACAAAGCACAAATTGCCTCCTATGAAGTAGCGCAACTTATTTCACAAAAAGGGAAACCTCTTTCGATTGGAGAAACGTTGATCGGTCCTGCTTGTCGTATAATGGTTAAATGTATGTTCGGCAAAGATTCAGAAACTGAAATAAATAAAATTCCTCTTTCCAACGATACTATAAGTCGATTATTATTTTTTTTTTTTTTGTAGTTGTTGGCACATAGGCTTCTGTGGCCATAAGGCACCTCCCAAGGTTTTTGCAGTACTTTGATCCAAACCCGAGGCGGGAATCGAACCCGCGACCCTTTGGGTTGTCAGGCAGGCACTTTACCCACCTGGCTAGCCCGGTCGGCAATACTATAAGTCGAAGAATAATCGATATGTCGGAAAATATAGTAGAAAATGTTCAACCAAAACTTGATGGTCAAATTTTTGCTCCGCAAATAGATGAGTCAACAGATATCAGCGGGAAAGCACAATTAATAGGATGTGTTCGATTCATTAACGGAGATTTAATTTATTTTGTCAAGAATTGCCAGGAAGAACGACAGGAAGGGAAATATTCAATTGTGTAGATAACTTTTTCGAAAACACAAAGTTATCGTGGAATTTTTGTACAGGAATTTGTACAGATGGTGCTGCATCAATGATCGGACCTGAAAAAAGGTTTTTTTGGCGTTTGCAAAACAAAAAAATTCAAATCTTATTTCTACACATTGCATTATTCATCGAGAAGCTTTAGTAGGCAAAACTCTCCCGACAGAATTAAGCATTGTTAGTACAATGCTTAATTCTGTAATATTAAAAGATGACGTAATAAAAATTGTTAACTATATTAAAAGCATACCTTTTAAATCACGAATTTTCAAAGAATTATGCGACAGCATGGAATATAACTACAACTGTAATTGTTTATTACTACATAATGATATTCGTTGGCTTTCTAGAGGAAAAGTTTTAGCCCGTGTATTTGAATTGCGAGCAGAACTCTGTGCATTTTTTAAAAATGAAATAAATACCGCAGGAAAACAAAAGAATCGTATGAAAATACAAAAATTTTTATGATTGTTTTAACAATGTATTGTGGTGTGCAAAACTGGCTTACATAGAACATATATTTGCACATCTTAATATTTTAAATACTAGTTTACAAGGGCGAAACGAAAATATCTTAACATCAACAGATAAGTCAATTGTTTTTGATAAAAAAAAATTATGCTTGTGGATGAATAAACTTGATGAAAATAATTTAGCTATGTTTCCTAAGATTCCTGAACAGATGAGAAATTTTCTTGCACCAATGGTGAAAAACCATTTGGATTTGCTTCAAAAGGCAACGAAAACATATTTTCCATCTATTAAAGGCGCCTCCGTAGCCAGGTGGGCAGGAGCAGCAGTGCGTAGTACACGCTTCTTGATTAGACCGGGGTTCGAGCCCGTGACCACCAAATACGGAGGATGTGGAAAGGTCAGGGAATGACCACCGCATATCCCCGGAGCAATATGGCCTTAGTTGTTAATGCTCCTAAAAAAAACCCAAAAAAACCAAAACCATCTATTAAATCGGAAAAATATGACTGGATTCGAAATCCTTTTATTAATGATACATCAAACTGGAATATTTGTCTTGAAGAAGAGGAAGAACTGATTTCCCTTTCATCCGATCGAACGTTAAAAATCAAACATTCGGAATTTCATTTGGATACTTTTGGATTTTAGTCAGAGATGAATATCCAAAGTTATCTAAAAGAGCAATAAATATTTTACTCCAATTTTCTACGTCGTATTTATATGAGTTAGGATTTTCAACTCTCACTAACATGAAAAATAAAAAACGATCAAGATTGGAAAGTGTCGAAGATGACCTGCGAGTTGCTCTGTATGAAATAAGACCTGATATAGCAGAAATAACAAAACATCGTCAATCACATATTTCACATTGACTATAATTTTTTAAATAAAAATTCATTTGATCTGTATCAAATATTTGAATAATTTAAAGCTTTGCTGAAGGCATACATATTTTCTTTTTGTAATTATTTATTTAATAATTTTTATATTTTATTTTGGTTGTAAGAATTGTTTGCCTAACACAGATATGATATAAGTATAAATAAAAAAAATTGTTAATATTATTTTTCATTCTATTTATTTAATTTAGAAATTTCTTCTATGACTACGTAGGTGTGCCGCGAAATTTTTCTTCTTTGGAAAATGTGCCACGAGAGTAAAAAGATTGAGAAACACTGCAGTAGCACACGCTCTTTGAATAGCCCGGGATTTAAACCCCTGACTGCTAAATACGGTTAATCTGCCAACCCACACTGGACCAGCGTGGCAGATTATATCCACATCCCTCAACATGAATCGTTGAGGAGGCTTCCATCCTGCAGTGGATTGATAAGGGCTGCAGTTTACCTCTTATTTTTAGGCTCGGGTTCAATACTTTGGTACAAATAAATTGATTTAAAAAATATACTCTTCTCTTATTTGATAACTGTCCGCATTCCTCCTTTTTCAGCGATAATTTTTTTTCTTAGTTTCCCAAATATTTTATTTATTTTCTTAATTTCTGATGTGTGTGTGTGGGTGATACACCGAATTGTCGCAAACAGCGAATTGATGATTCCTGTCCACAGGAACTGTTTTCATTGTTTTGGTTCGCTGAGCGAGTTCTTTTGTAAAAAAAAAAAAAAAAAAAAAATTATGGTACACTCTTTTATATAGATAAATAATCTTATATAGAATTTTTATGTTTTGCATGTAAACGCTTTTCTACCTCCCCAACTGTACAGAATATTTAGTGTTTAGGGAAGAGGACGAAATTTGTTGAAGAGTTTAGGAGGGTCATTATTAAAAAAAAGGGTTACAACAAACCTTTACAGTAGAAACTTTTCTCTTTTTTGAAAATCTTTTTTTCTGCTGTAATCTTTAAAATACAAACTTGATTTAAAATATATCGGGATGCTTGTAACTAATATATATATATATATATTAGTTCAAAATTCAATTTTTGCCAGAAACGCAGACAAAGCTTTGCTGTCATACACAAGCGAATAAAAGCAAATGAATTTGCTCTTCTTATTATGTAATTGGTTGCAGAACAGATGCCAGGTTATTAAGATGATATTCATTTTAATATTTAATCATGATAATGTTTTACTGTTTGTGAAAATTACTTATATTCATCTACGAGAATAATTAACAATGTTATCATTTTTTTCTATATTTCAATGAAGATATTAAAATCTTTTCAAATAACCATTAATTAAATCCCTATATGAGATTCTCCTTAATCAAAATATCTACAACATATTTATGCAGTCAGTCCCTCTCGTACACAGATTTCTTGGCGATGGTGATCTTTCTTTAATATGTTTTAAGAGTTTTATGAATTGAAATGTATTACTTTGGCAAAATTTGATTCATGCATGTAAATAATGTTATTACTATGCTTTAAAACTGCTGTTTTTGTGTAAAATTCTCCAGGAGCCTGCTGGAAGACACCTTATTCGCTTTACAGCATAAACAATATTAATTAGCCACCAAGATGAGTTATCAGAGATTGGTTATGGCAACGGTAATAGTCCTGATGTAAACAAAAATGAACTAAACCAACGATTCGTGTGCTTGTGTGCACGCATGTACCCACCCAAGAGTGCGTGAGTGAAAAAGAGTGAGAAAGCGAATTACTTCTTCCATTTTCAGGACAGAGTTTTTTCTTGTTTTCGTTTTATCATTAAAAAAAAATACATCTATGAAATTATCCATTCTCCTCCTCATACAATTTAACGTTAATTTTTTTCAGATTTCATTAATTGTTTCGAATAGAACGTTTTTAAATCTTTTTCCCCTTACCACTGATTTTTTTATCTGCGTATTAATGGAAAATTCGCTAAAATTAATGGAAAATCCGCTTTAATATTCACATATTCAATTCAGCACATACATTTGTTTGTTTGTGCACGTTGTAAGAGTAAATTCTTAACTATTCAGTTGATAATACTTTTTAAATTAAAGGATGAAACATTTCTGGCTGATATTAAATTTTACGATCAAAAGGAATAATTGAGAAATACCGACCTCTGTTGTATTGAGAATAATCGGAAATTTATTTTTTTATAATCCCGCTACATCAAATTGTATTGATGGCAGCAATGTGTCCTGTGATTGAGAAGATGTAGAGTTCGATCGATTGCTTTTATCAAGCATCAAATCATCCAAGAGTATGACGATGGATCAAATGAAAATGAGAACTATTTATTTACCAATAACCGGTAATTTTATTTTTAACTAAAAAATAAAAGAAATTTTTCATACCCCTGTTTTATAAAATGATTGGTTGCTATTGTCACACTTCTTTGACTTTACCAGCTTTCTCCACTTAATCGTCCTTGTGGAATTGGTATCCGGCCAGTGCACAAAAAACATTAAAATCGCGAGGTCGCGAATCCGATTTATACGCGCGATCCTCAATCATTTCGTAGGCTCTTTCTTAATTTTGGGCATGGGGTGTTGAGCATTGTGTGGTGGCGCATTTTAAGGTAACAAAATGACACCGTCACTCAAACGTCCGGATTTCACCATGCAATACATAGGTTTTTGAGTTAAAGAATATTGAACATAATGTTCATAGTGCTCTCCAAGTCTTGAATTTCTTCGGCCATTGTGATGAATGTTGTTTCTACTGCATGCTGAGTTGACCTCTCGCTCTTTTTGGTTAAAATTAGCTTACCACGTCTCATCCACAGTCAACTGTGCTATCCAAGAAGACATACATTTCGGCCTCTTCTTAAAGCGTTAGGTGCTGCAGGCACAATCCCATTCGTTCATCGTTGAGCCACTTGGAAACTCACTTCACGCAGACTTTCCTGCACTGAAATTTGTCATTAATGGTGTACGCAAACCCATAATTGATGATATGGCCATATCAACAACTGTATGTAACAATATGGCGAGCTTGCCTTCGGCACACCAAATATTCTGGATATTCTGTACAGGATATCCAGGATATTTGGTCCTCGTGTGGTCAAGGTTGAGGAATGTCGAAATCACCCATCGGCATGGGAGGATTTAAAGATGCATCAAGCAGAGTAGTTCTGTTCTGTGTCTCTCAGTATGCTCTGAAACGAAGGTAGATAACAAACACAAAGTCGTTTATCACCATATTTGTAAATATCACAAACTGTGTGGAAGTCATTTCACTAGCTGCCCCGATTCTTGAGTAGGATGTGGTTGTTTGCATGTCTCGAGTAGTTAAACATGAGATGATAGTACTACAATATAATAGCGTAGCTTAATTTATTATGATACTACGCTATTATATTGTGTCAATTATAAATGGTACTTTAAGAGATCTACAATTTTCGAATTGGATGGTAGTACTATTAAGCAATAAATACTTAATTTCTATTGATCTGCGCGAATTATAAGAAACTAGAATTTGAAAAAAAATAAATCTAATTCCATTTACATCATTTATAGTTGAATAACCAAAGACAATATAACTGAAATTATGCCAGCTACACTTGAGCCAATTAAAACAGATTTACTCGACTGGTTAATATTTCACAATGACCGAAATATTATTTCTATTGTATGAATTCCAAACATCAGAGAATAGTGTCACTTATTCTACTTAGTAATACTGTAGTTGAGAACAAATGCAGGAAATTTCTGCATACTCTGCATTACTGAGAAGAATGATATTTATTTACATCATAATTTAGTTTACACTTTACTGCGCCATCACATCAGCACGGCATTTATTTCTAAGTTTGAATACTTTAAAGGATCCCCTGAAAATGTATGGCTACTTTATTAGCCATAGCTTCTCAGAGGCTCTCTCAAGAAATAAGTGTTCTAGAATTATTCAAATGATTCCTGATGACAAACGATGTTATTATGCTACCTGGGCATGTATTTTTTATTTTCTCATTCAATGATACTGAAATGCTGGGTTTAAAGTATGCCTTTCAAAACAAATGCATGTAATCCATAATACATCTGATTTCAATATGTTATCGAGGAAAATAAATATAAAAATGAAGAGATGGGTTGTATAGATCAGCACTGATCAACTAACACAACGAAGCATGCTTATATCGTATCTATAAACCGCGTATTATTTAAAAACAATTTGCCTTTTGTGGTATGAATGAACTCTAGGACGACTGAAGAAGTTTACACTCGCCTGCGAGTGAGTCAGCCTAACTCAGCGCCGCTTTAACGAGCCTCGTTGAGTTTCTCTTGTACTCAACCCGATGAAGCTCATTTCAAACAGATCGTGAGTAACAAGAGAATGGAGCGTGGATCTCCCACATGCGCAAAAACTCTCTCAAGTTCTCAGATTCAAGTCATCGATTTTCAGGTACCTGCTAATGATCAAATACCTGAAAATATTTTGCCGTGTATTAGATACATTAAATAACACGTGAAAAAAAATGATATATTTAAAACATTTTGCCGTTATCCTAAATTAAAGGACGTCTTATCTGAGGATCACACCAAGAGAGTTATTTCTGTATTGAAAAAGACTTAAGATTGAACTTATGCTGCTGTACAGATAGATAATGATGATAAGAACGTGAGGTCAGGAGATTTAGTAACAGTTTGCACAGTATTAGGGGAAAGGCGCTTCCGGTGGTTTCCCACATCTGCGCCATATAAACTCTGTGAAGACAAACAGTATCACTATGAAAGCCAGAAAGTGTTATATGTTGTAAATGAAGTATTGTGTTGGGTGCCCTGGCTTTTGGCCGCAGGGCCCCTGGAGGGATCCAGGCTGCTCTTAATTCTCTGGCTAGTCTCCTGCAGGTCACTTGAGCTTCCTGGAAAGAGACCAAGTATAAAAAAAAGTAACATAGTGTGCATAGTGTTAGGGTCGGGCGCCACCTGTGGTTTCCCACATCTGCGCCATATGTACACTGTGAAGAAATACAGAACACTGTAAATGCCAGAAAAAGTGTAGTGTGTTGAATGTGTAGTTTTGTGTTGGGTTCTGTTGTGTGTCCTGGCATTTGGCCGCAGGGCCCCTGGTGGAACCCCACGTTGCCCGCACACACCACTAGGAGGTAGCCAGGCTGCCCATAGTTCTCTGGCTAGTCTCCGTCAGGGTCGCCTCAGCTTCCTGAGCGGAGACCAAGTAAAAAAAAAAATAAATAAAAAAAAAAAAATAAAAATAAAAAAATAAATAAATAAAAAAAATAATAATAAAAAAAAAAATAAAAATAAAAAAATAAATAAATAAAAAAAATAATAATAAAAAAAAAATTAAAAAAATAAAAAATAATAATAAAAATAATAAAATAAAATAAAAAAATAATAATAAAAAAAATAAAAAAAAATAATAATAAAAAAATAAAAAAATAATAATAATAATAAAATTAATTAATTAATTAAAAAAAAAAACCGCGATTAGAAAGAGTGAGGTAGTACAGGGTGTATAGAAGAAGAGGGGGAATGAAAGTAAGAGTAAGGGGATATAGGCGAAGGCATCCCCAACCAGTCAATGTACACTCAGTCAATCAGGTGAAGGCAAAGAAAGGGGAGGGAGTGGGGTCGAAAGTGACTGTACAATTGAGCACAGATAGGATCGCCATTTGGCTCCTCTGTTATCGACATCGGCTGGTGTCCAATCGAGGGGTTTAATTCAATCCAATGGTAGCTTTCAAACTCCAATCGACGAATAGTTGTCCATTTGATGGTGTGACGGTCAAGTTCATGACTGTCTAGTCTGGATGAAAGTCCATCATGGTCTCAGACCGTCTGTTGTCTTCCTTGGGACCGTTGTGGTGCAGGTACAGGAACTGTAGATAAGGTTTTCCTTCGGCTGAAGAGCTCTTGTGCGAAACGCGTGAAAGCTGTATATTCCTCCCTACTATCAAGCAGGTGTGTTTCTTGGTCTTTGGGTATGTAGGTCACGGAAGTGATAAAGGTGCAGCGAAGATCCTCATATAGGGGGCAATCATACATAAGGTGCGACCAACTCTCAGTCCCACCACAGGTGCAAGTGGGATCATCGATGATTCCCAGGGTCATCAGTTTGCCTTTTAATGATCCATGGCCAGTTAACAGGTATGTAGCATAAAGACCAGGTGAAAACCAGGGGGGAAGCCTGGGGAACACCCTGTTAATGTAAGGGAAGAACTTTCTAGTGATTTCGCCTTTGTTGGAAGTAGTCCATCTCGCTTGCCACGCCTGCTGCAGATGCGTGAGGAGACGCTTCTTTTCCGCTGTTCTGTCGTTTGCGGGGTCTGTTGTGAATTCGAGGATGGTCTTGGAATTTGCTTTGGAGAGGTGGAAGAGTAGTCCACAGCGGACCACCTCCAGGTCCAGTGGCATGGCGCCTGCCAGGATTTGCAGAGCATGGGTACTGACAGTGCAGCAGGCACGGGTAGTAGCAAGCAGGATGTTCCTTTGCAGAGAATCGAGGATTCTTCTACCACTAGCAGTGATTGCTTTCGGGTACCAGATGCCTGCTGCGTACGTTATAATCGGGGTAAATATCACTTTATAGAATAAGGACAGAGTGTGCCTATTGAGTTCCCAGTCCCGTCTGGAGACCCTGGCGACAAGGGCGGTGTAATTACGTATCTTTCTTCTTAGGTATTTAAGATGTGGCTGGAAATTCAGTTTGCTGTCAAGTATAACTCCTAGATACTTGAGTTGAGTGGAGAATTTTATGGTCCTGTTGTCGATTTTTATCTGTCTGGCTTCATTGAGACTTCCTTTGAGAAGAACAGAATCTGTTTGGCAGCAGAAATGGTGAGGTTATGGTGTTTAGCCCAGTCCTGTAGCTTCTGTAGTGCATTATTCGCCAAAGTCTCCAGTCGGGCCCTAGAATCGCCGGTAACGGTGATAATAAGATCATCTGCATAGGCTTGAGAGGTGACCTCTCCCAGGTCCATGCCAAGGAATTCGTCAAGCACAAGATTCCACAAGAATGGGCCCAAAACCGAGCCCTGTGGGCATCCTCTGTAGACCTGTCTGGTGATTTTCATATATGGAGCATTGACAGTGATTGATCTGTTGGAAAGGTAGCTTTTGATGGAGTTATATAGGTTTACTGGACGCTTTGATTGACGCAGTCTGCCTAGGACGCTCGGCCACCAAAGTGAGTCGAACGCCCCAGCAAAGTCGACAGCGATGACCAGAAAGTATTTCTTTTGGGTAATTCTTACTGCTTCAAGGAGATTGTGGAGTGCATCTACAGTGGAGTGCCCCGTTTTGAATCCAAATTGTCTGTGAGAAGCCATATTTGCATTGTTGTAGTGTTTGAGAAGTCTGTAGTAGAGTAGCCTTTCATAGAGTTTACTAAGTACCGACAGGAGAGCGATGGGACGGTAGGAGTTTGGGAGTTCAGGTGGTTTCGTCGGGTTCTTCAGGATCAGTTTTACGTTGGCCGACTTCCAATCTGTTGGGTAGTGACCATCACGTAGACAGGTATTGAATAGATGAAGTATTAATTCGGCGACACACTCCACTGTTTTCTTTATAATCTCAGGCTCCAGCAGGTCCGATCCTTAAAAAAAGTAACATTTGATCATTAGACAGTGCAATGTCTGAAGTACTAAACTGCGAGGTCTCAAGTGGCCATGTAATGCCCCAGTTAGGGCAAAATTCGCCAGTCGTTTCAGCTCGTGCTTCTATGCAATTTCCTTGACATCATCATCAGCCATTTTCAATCCAATGCTGTAGGATGAAGGCCTCTCAAGAAAATCTTTAGAAGAAAATCTTTATCAGTTATGCAGAGTTAATAAGGATTTAGGACTAAAGATAAATATGATTAAAACAAAAGTAATGGTGAACAAGTATGCCACAGGAAGAGATATTAATCCAATTCCTTCTGTTTTGTACAATGGCCACCCATTTACTGCCCACGAACTCTTAAATTTCATCTGTCTATCCCCGTTGTTGTCTTCAATGTTTTCTTTTAGCTTCTCTGGATACCCTTCTGTTATTTTCTTAATCCATCTGTCGTCATGTCCTTCGCGCTATGTGTCCTGCTCAAGTCGATTTCAGTTCTTTAGGTTTAATAATTTCCTTTACTTTTGTTTGCTGCCTAATCCATGTGTTTCTCTTCTTATCCAGCAGTGTGATTTCTAATATAATTCGTTCCATTCTTCGCTGTGTGATTCTCAGCTTCTCTTCCATTCTTTTGGTGAGTGCCCAAGTTTTACTTCCATAAGTCATGGTGGGGAGTATACATTGGTTCACTATTAAGTTTCATACAAGTTGGGATATTGCTCCTCAGTATGTGACTATATTCCCTGAATGCTATCCATTGGAAATTTATTCTCCTTTTGACTTCCACCCATTTGTCATTATTACAGCTAATGGCTTTCTTCAAGAAAAGTATATGAATCCACCTTTTCAATTTCTGCTCCTCGATGATTAATATCTCTTCCTGTGGCATACTTGTTCACCATTACTTTTGTTTTAATCATATTCATCTTTAGTCCTAAATCCTTACTAACTCTGCATAACTGATAAAGATTTTCTTCTAATTCTTCGGGATCATGGCTTATGAACACAATACCACCTGCAAATTGTAAGTGGTTTAGGTACTCTCCATTCACATTGACTCTTTTCTGCGACCAGTTCAATCTTCTGAAAGCTTCTTCGAGGGTTATTGTTTGTTTGTTTGTTATTTGGATTTTAGGAACATTAGCAACTAAGGCCATTTGCTCCAGGATATGCGGTGGTCATTGCCTGACCTTTCCGCATCCTCCGTATTTGGTGGTGACGGGCTCGAACCCCAGTCTAATCAAGAAGCGTGTGATTCGCACTGCTGCTCCTTCCCACCTGGCTACGGAGGCGCCTCTTTTTTTTTTTTTTTTTTTGGTAGTAGTTGTTGGCGCACCGGCTTCTGTGGCCATAATGCACCTCCAAAGGTTTTTGCAGTACTTTGATCCAAGTCCGAGGCGGGATTCGAACCCGCGACCTTTGGGTTGCTAGGTAGGCACTTTACCCACACGGCTAGCCCGGTCGGCCAGGCGCTTCTTCTTCTTCTTCTTCTTCGAGGGAAGCAGTAAACAACATCAGAGATGATGTCTCCGTGTCGAACTCCTTTCTCAATTTTAAATTTTCCACTGTCTTTGTCGAGTCTAATATAGGAGGTAGCGTATATTTTCTTCAAAATCCTAATGTATAGGGTGTCTATGCCTTGTTCTTCCAGTGCCCCAAACATTGCCTTATACTGTATGGAGTCAAATGCCTTTTCATAATCCAGAAATGCCAGGCATAATGGTGTTTTATATTCATTTGCTTTCTCCATTAGCTGTGATATTAGGGGAAGGTGATCCATAGTTGAGAATTCTGTCCTAAAGCCAGCTTCTCTTTCGATTGATTCTCATCAGGTATTCTTTCTAATCTGTAGGTAATGATTCTTATGAACAACTTGTAGATGTGGGACAATAAGCTAATTGGTCTATAATTTCAATTTCTGATTTATCTCCTTTTGTTATGCAGCAAAATTATGATTGCATTATTCCACTCCTTGGGCGTCACCCCTTTACTAATGCATTTTGTGAAGAGTCTTGCCAGTTTCTGTGTCGTGTTTCTTCCTCTTAATTTTAACAACCCTAAAGTAACTTCATCTTCGCCTGGGGCTTTTTGATTCTTCATTTTCTTCAATATATGTTCTCATCTGGAAGGATATCTGGTACGAATCATATGTGTTGATAATTTGTGATCCATCTTCCCCACTGCTGGCATCATTCCCTTACTCCTTACATAATACTTTATAGTAATCGTCGTCTGCTATTTTAATTATGCCTTCTCTGCGGTTTATAAGAACAGCATCACTATTCTTCAAATTTAGTATAATTTTTCTTCCTATATTGACTGCTCATTGACTGCTGATTTAAGTAATTTGTTTTCCCTTAATGCTTGTTCTACCTTTTTTCAGTTAAATCTTCTTATGTGCTCTTTGAATCTCTAATGGCTTTGCAAAAATCAGTATACGGTACTCAATTTTGTCTTTGTCAGTGTTTATCTTGCTTCACTTGTCGTCTTCGGTTTATCATGACAAGTGTTTTTTGACTAAATTTTTCTTATTTGAATTTCTTTTACCTATAGTTTTATTGGGCTTTATAACTTTCAAAAAGTTGTATTCCTCATCAATATTTGAAAGGTCTGCAGAATCTCAAAAACTTGTTCCTAAATTATAGTACATAATGCTTTTTTTTTTTTTTAAGGAGCATTAGCAACTAAGGTCATATTGCTCCGGGGATATGCGGTGGTCATTCCCTGATCTTTCCGCATCCCCCGTATTTGGTGGTCACGAGCTCGAACCCCGGTCTAATCAAGAAGCGTGTGCTGCACTGCTGCTCCTGTTCATCTGGCCTTTTTCTCCTCTTCTGTTATCTCATAATGAAGTCCCCCATATGATGGTGTAGTGAGTTTTCTGTTCGTCTAGAAGTATCTTAATTTCGGTGTACATTTCTTCAACCTCTTCATCATCATGGCTCGATGGTGGTGCATATATCATTATAACCTTTTGTTTGTACCTCTTAGAAATCATGAGTAGAGTCTTAACATCCTTCATGATGTATTTTTGAATTCCAAAATATTGTTTTTTTAATATCTCTATGGACCAGAAAGCTCACTCCGCCTTCACTCTTTTCACTGTTTCCATTAGTGTACTTGATAAACTTGCGATTCATTTTCTTCTTGTTTCAGCCAAGCCGATGATATTCCAATTCACATTTTCTAATTTCTTTACCAGCTCTAATATCCTATCTTCACTGATGACGGATCTTACGTTGTAACAAGTCAAGTTCAGTTTCCATGCATTGCAGCATAGTCGTACCCAGAGATTCTTTGCATCCTCTGCTCCATCTCTGATCCCCTCGCTGCCGTAAGACAGAGAGTGAACGCCGCTGGGTACTGAGGGTCATTTGTGTTTCGTCGTGTTGTCATATTTAATAAATTGCTATTTGTCCCGAATTTGTCAAGAAAATGTGAAACGGAAATCTGGCAAATTATATAATTTTCGACGCTAATGCAGTCACTAATGTTGATTCAGTAGAGTAAGTAGCGGACTCCTGCTCGCTACTTACTCTAGAAAATCAACGTTACCTAAACATCCTTCCAAATCAAGGATGTTTCGCATAAAATCGCTACCGTGCGCGCTCGGCACACGCGCCATTTTTTTTTTTTTTTTTTTTTTGAAAATTGTTAATCTACTTTAGATTAGGCCGAACTTTTCAGTATCCTAAGCTACTAATTTCCTTATTGTTATACCTTTAAATACGTTTATGTGTATTTACAACTTGTCAAACGCCTAGTCTTGTGTTGCTATAGCTGGACTGCCCGCTGTACCTGGTGCATGAAAAGATTATTTGTATATTCGTATTTATGCACATTTATTTAGCAGCATATATGGGTGTATAATAAAAAATATAAGAAACAAAAACTACCAACGATTACGAAAGAAAAACGCATGGTCACCATGATCATCTACTGGAGAATTCAACAGAATGTGCATACACTTAGAGATAACTGCACCTTCATGCTGAACTGATTGTTGCAGTAAGGTCCATTCCATAATTGACCGAGTGTGACCCTGAGATAGAAATTAATTTAAAGAAAAATGATACGCAATGAAAGGCAAAGAACTAGGAAAACACAGAGAAATTTATAGGAAGTTTTTGAAAGAGTTCTGTGGCAATGCGCCGGCGACGCTCGCTCTCAACTGTATCTGGTTACATTATTAATCACTACGTATTTTCTTCTGTCCTTCAGCCACTTTCAGCGTATGAATAATGACGGCGTGCCATCCTGAGCTGTCCGCCTCTAGTGCTTTCTTCATCGATAAGACACCCGGCGTCAGAGTTTTCTTTAGTGGAAATGATTGAATGAACTGTACTCTCCAGCTGTTGAGATTCATAAGCTGGCTTCATCTTCTACCTCTAACTGAACGTTCGATCGTGCCTTTCCCTTTTCACGCAGAAGTTATATGTTCCGCTATCAAACACCGCTATGAACCACTTACCTCGGGAAGTAACAGCAATCAGCAACCCACTGGTGTATTGTGACGCGGTGGAGGAAATACTGGATAATGTTTTTAGTTAGCTTATTCATAACGAAAAAGATAAATTCACTTAACACACTGATCTACCTCTGGGACCCATTGTTTGTTTTGGACTGCAGTTGAACGAACACTACGTATATAGGTATCCAAAAGTTAAGCAACAAACAGAAAAATTAATTATCTCTGGATAACTGGATTCTATAAATTTTAAATGGGACTTAGCATAAAATAACTTAAATTTAAACGAAACTTTCAGAAATTTATTGACGAATAAAAATAAAACGAAACATAAATCAAATTAAGTATGATATGGAGTATGACAAATCTGTGCCATTGTATTCTGTGAACTACGAATATTGTAATCTAGAGGTTCACGTGTCATCTGTTCATGGATTGGATTTTATTTATTAATTTTGTTATTTTTCATTATTTTATCGTGTTATCTTATTTTATTATATTGCTGTCCATGTGAAACCCGTGGCAGCGTGCTTACGTACAATAAAGATTAATTAATTCATTCATTTCCAATTCATGAATATATGAGATGGTATTAAAGGTTTCGACACTACAATTAAAGATTTCAGTCCGATTCCCATTGCCGGTTAAATTTGAGAAATACTTCTCGTCGTGACTGAAGAATTTTATATGGAATTCTTCGCACCGTGAAAGTTAATCGTTCTCGAGCGAGAGTTGTACGGTTTTAAAATATCTTTATTGCAATCAGCGAAAATAAGTAAATTTTACATGTATGCCTGATGCAATGCCCATAACAGCAAAAATGCTAGGGGGTTTAACATAGAAACGAACTAAAACTCTAAAAACAAAAAATTAAGTTGTAAACACATGAAAACAGATTTTTTTTCTACAATATCAACCAACCAATCAATCAAACATCCATAACTTGGACGTTTTGGAGCATCTCCATTGGCAAGAATCTGTTGCTCTTCCTGAGCCTCCACGCCACGGACTGTAAAGAAGAGAGGGCCCTTAAGGGTCTCCGGAGGGATTCTCCAACTACAAATCTGCCAAAAACTTGGCGTATTGATTTCACCCACTATCATTTTAATGGTGATGAGTAAGCGGAGGGTGAAGATCCGTTCTGAGACTTTTCTATAGTTTAGAAGTTTGATCATTTCTGAAGTATGTGTGAGGGATGGAAACTTGTGCTTGAAGAGCACCCACCGAAGAAGCCAGTACTCATCAGATGAGATGGTTTTTACTGCCGACGCCCAGATTTCAGATCCGTAGGTAATGACTGGCTGAAGAAACCGGTAAATATATTGGATGGTGTTCTGGGACTCTATGACATGAAGGTGTTGTTGTTTGGCAAGCCATCTGGATCGGTAGACCTTGTTGCGAATATTTGCCACATGGTGTTTAAAGCTGAGATCTCTGTGCTTGGTTACTGGAGGGATGGATTTTCAGGTTCAGTTGAGTTGGGTGTGATTTGAGTGAGAACATCATTTGTGCAGATTTATTTGGGTTAATCTGGAGAGAGAACTGTGCCAAGTACGTAACAAGAGATTTTAGGCTGTTGTTGATGGTGTCCGAAGCAATCTCAGGTTGGTCGGTCCCATGGATCCGATAGAGGAGCTTCAAATCATCTGCGTAGCTGGGAAAATCTATTTCCTGGCATAGGAATGGATTGATGGCAGCAGTAAAGAGGAGCCCAGACAGAACTCCGCCCTGGGGAACACCTACACTGACTTTCCTAGTGAAGGATTTTTTATTAACCGTCAGGTGAAGAACCCTGGTAAGTAAGAAGCGACTTTAAGAATTCAAGCATATTTCCTTTAATCTGGTATCCCTCCTCACATAGCTGAAGGAGGGGCTGGACGTCAATGCAGTCGAAGGCAGACTGGATATCTAGATACACAATTGCCATCTCCTCGCTGTCTTGTAGAGCCTCCAGAATGGCGTTAGTGGGTGCCAGCAGGTTGGTGATGGTGGACCTGAGTTTCAGTGCATAATGGATAAATTGTGAATTGCATGGGAGAGAACCTGGTTTTCCTTCCCATAGCTAGTTTTTATTCCAGGTGAATTGAATATAAAATAAGCACAGCTTAGAAATATTGTTTGACCTGAGCTGTTCGACGCGAATTCCAAAACAAACTCTTGTCTGCATTATATGCATTTGTTATGATTCTGTTTCTTTATACTAAAGGTTCATTATTCTATGGAATTAACTAATTAAAAATAATGAATGTTGTCTCGTAAAGCTATTTTGTATCGAGTCAGTTCATTAAATGAAACGCATGTCCAATAACGCATAAGTTTATTACCTGATTAATTATAAATAAAGAATATTAACGATGGCTTATTACAATGCATATAAGGAGGGAGTACACTCTGCTGGCATGCAAAGTTGTTTTGTTAGTTTCATTTTTTTTTCCATGGATAAGGCAATAATGAGATTTTACTAATCGATGGATCAATTCTGCCCAATGCCAAAGTCAGCGCCATTTACGTCAGCATGTAACTCAAAGGTAAGTTCCCTTATGATTTACATGTCGTTGTACAGCGATACGTTCTATATTAATTTTATTTACTGACCATGTTCTACACCAAGCCATAGTTTTTAATTGAAGCCGGTCATTCGCTTGCTTCTTAATGGAGAAATATGCGTTTATTTATTGTTGTTTGATTGCACTGATGGAGAAACAAGAAGATGACAAGCGAAGATTGATGACGGTTCACTCCCTGTCTTTAAGCGATAACAGCATCTCATCAGTTATATTCAGATATATCACAGTCAAACTATTGACGTGCGTGCTGGATTTAAAAACTTGGCGTTTTCTTCTTACCTGACTTGTTTACTGGAAAAATGACAAATCTCGACGTTTTGCAAAAGAAATGGGAGTGGCTTCCAGCACTTCCGATAATTATTTATCATTAGACTTTGTGGATGGCATGCCTCGGCGATAAAATCTTTGTGCTTTTGAATGGGCATTGATGAATACTCCGGCAGTGACGTGACTGGATATTAAATATGAGGGCGAGAGCGCTTGTCAAAATCCACAAAACATAAAACAGCAACGTTATTTATAATTTTCGCTATAAATTGTGGGTCCTGAAGGAGAGGAGAAGAGAAACTGGCAATATATGAGATTGATTAGCGGAACTCACAAAAAATACTAGAATGATCAATTATTATCCGTATACTCTGCTATGATTAATCAGGGGGTATTTAGCAAAGCTTATTGAAATTGCGTTTAGATGAGGGTGGTTGCTGGAGCAGCACAATTTTCCAAATGGGAATAGCAGTCACGACAGTAATATCCCTTTAATAGTGCAATTTCGTGAACCCTGCGAGATATTGATCGTTAAACCAGCTGCGATTTTCATAATCGTAAAGGGCAATTGAACAATCATTGCACTGTAGGGAAATATCCCTTCCTTGTAAAGCAAACTGCACAATGAGGGTTGAAAACAAGTAATAAAATGTGAGAATTCTAATATTCCGTCAGGTTTCTAAGGTGTCGGACTCTTCAGTATAGTTTAATATACTGCCATCATGGATAATGCATTGCAAGTATTCTGTATAAATGGGCATAATCTTTCTACGGTCATCAGTTTGTTTTGATGGGTTTGTAACTATTATAGGATATCAGTCTTTCTAAATCCTCAAAAACGTTTCTCCTAAAACTGTAACACCCATGTAATTCTTCTGTGGTTTCTAATTACTTTGAATTTGTTTTGTTGATTAAACCCATATTTTTTAAGGATATGAAATGCAATATGCGATACATATCTGCCATGTGTAAAGATTAAGCTGTTTTAATGAAAATGTTACGAAGTTAATTGGACACACCTAATAGAAACCCGACGTTTCGAGGTCATTGTTTCTAATTGTCAGGCCATTCTAATATGCCTGACAACGAGAAGCCCTTCTTTCAACTAATCTCCCAGGATAGTCATTTTCGTCTATTCACATTTTCGAAAATGTTGACAAATCTGTGCCATTGTATTCTGTGAACTACGAATATTGTAATCTAGAGGTTCACGTGTCATCTGTTCATGGATTGGATTTTATTTATTAATTTTGTTATTTTTCATTATCATTTTATCGCGACAGTGACCCGGCCTCTTTCGACCCAATCGGAACTTATGTCCAGATGCCGCATAGATCAAACTTTTCTTAATCACCGGCATTTCGTTGGCCCATTGTTCTGTTTCCAGTAACCCTTTGCCTGTCCACTAATGACCACTCCTTCCCTGGTATGGGCAGCTGCCTTTATGTACTGTCATTTCATCCCTTTCTCTCACGCATATACATTTATGGTACTTTCTCTTCCATTTGAGTGCTATTCCATTTACACACCTATAATCGCTTATCTCTAAATCTAATATTCATCCCATATATGCTTCTCTTAAATGTCAAAATTCCTTTCCATATCAAAGATTAAATTATTCCCAAATTACAAATTTTCCCATAACCTCTAAATCTCCATTTTTTTTAAGACTGACATCATACAAAACCACTCCGAAACAGCGTATTACCAGCTCGTCTCAATAATCGCTCTTATCAAACATAAAAGAGAAAGATAAAGTAATTTAACTTAATGAATATTGACTGTTTCAATGATGTGCAACTTCCGTGCCTTTTACAAGCTAAAAGCAAAGCTAACTGTTTAACTGAATTGAAACTTACTTAACCTCATAGAGCTCCTTGCGATATATTTTCAACATTTAAGTAATTTCATAGAGAGAGAGAGAGAGTTTAAGATATTTACTTCAACCAACTGTCTTCCGTCTAATCGCGGTCATCCCCCTCTCCTCCCACTATTGCTACTCTATCTATGCTTTGTTTGGAACCACATCAAGGGAAGGAAGCAAGAACTGATGTAGTCTAATTAGACGTGTAACAAAGGATATAAACTTGAATAATACATTGGGATTATTAAAAATAACTAATAATTGGAGATTTAGACAATAATCATCATTGTTTTAAAGTGGACTGAAGTACTTTTATCAACCACTCGTAAAATGAAAACACAAATGACACCGAAACATTTCTGGGCTGTGAAACGACCAGGATCTGTTTACACCTAATCCTTTCCCTTTAAGGGACTGATGGGGAGGCGGTAATAAATAATAAGTCAAGATATTCTTTGAAATTTCAAATTCCTAGAAAGATATTGGAAGTTTTAGGTATTTGTGCCGATAACATTTATGTTATAGGCGTTTACCATTAGTGAGGTACCAACTTTTCTATTAAACTTCAAGTGCGCTGTGTGATGTTGTAACCCGATAACGTTTATGTTAACTTAAATAACAACGCTTTTAATGAATTTCTGGTAGTTAATATAATAAAGGTATGGGACTTTCACTCATTCTTTAATTACTATTTTACATTGGATGTAATCCTGAGTGTAGCCTAAGTCGTAAACTAAAAGTACCAGGTGGAATCTTCTGACGAGTTCTTGAAAACCAACAGTAAAGTGAAATTTTCTTTACTTTCTGAATTACTTTAGAAACTTGAACTACAAGTTTCGCATCTATGCTGAAGCGAGGAAGTCCTGTTAAAGTTCACAGATTTTCAACGCTCCGTTAAACATTTCTTGGGTTTCGCATCTTGTGGTGAAACGTCGAAAGGCCACGTAGATTCTGAAACATGAGAACCGTGCTCGGGACACGCGTAATGATCGAAAAGATAAATTGTTTGTTAAGCGAAGTAGCTGTTCTCTTCATTAATGACATAAGTGAGTGAAATGCTTCGGTTAACGGGATACCTAGTTTAAATTTGGTGGATTCTTTTAAGCGTCTTTGCTCAGCGGAACTTGTTGGCGTTAAATGCTCCTTGCTTGTAAAGTAGGTCAGAAAGTTCATGAACGGAAGGAGAGAAAAGATGATCACATTGCGGTGGTAGCTACCATCGACTCGCCCTGAAATACTTCCCGAGCCTCTACAAGAAACTATTTAAAATCTTGCGCATACCTCATGTGTAAGTGGGCAACGATGATGAAGACCTCGTTACGTTAACATTTAATTATTATAAACTCTTCCTTCGTAATGAAACCGTGAAATGCGGCTAGCATTAAGACGCTACAACATATTTCCTTCTAAATATACTACAACTGCGTCTCTACGAGGCGTAACGTGGCCTAATAATCACCGACTGAATCACCCCTTCATTCATTTCTCAAACCAGGAAAAGTCAAATTAAAAATAGGAGAATGCAAAATGAGTAGGATATGTTTACATACATGCAATCTACATTTTCTGGATGAGTTAAAGTAAAGTCCAGCGTTAAAGTAGCGATTTTAAAATAATAAATAAAACTAATGTCAGTATAAATATTCGTCTCACTGCAACGCTATTTCACCTAGTGCAGGATGAAGAAAACCATACTCGAAAGACAAAATGAAGGAAACATTTTTTAATGGTTACATTAAGACGAACATTTGGGTTGTAACATTTAAAATATATTGCAATCTAATAGACCGGGATAAATTTAATTACTGAGCACAGGAAAAACTAATATTCAACGAGAAATCGAATATTGTCTTCAATTTCAAATCTGTATTTCAAGTCATTATAAAGCGAGCATTACCAAATTTTTCTCATACTACAGCTTTAAATCATTTGGTTTTTCAAGTCTGCAAGGATATAGTGATTCTCCACCTTCTGATGAGATGGCTGCACCAGTAAAAGAATTATAACATACTCTACCATGGCAACTCTCAGTACTGTTGTTACTCTCAGTAGTCATGAAAATTCAATGACATTATTAAAACATATTTTAACGCAAAAATTTATATTTGTTTTTAAGACTAGTATATTCTTTTGTTTAAGAATAAAGAAAGAAAAAGTACGCACAAAGATTTTGAGTTAAGAAAGTATTTATCCCACGTGATAAATTCAGTTCATCGAATTTCCTTGAAAAGCCCAATACTCATTAATTTTTCATAAGTACAAGAAAAAGTTATTCTAGAGTCAGGTAGTTAAGTTCTTGTTTATACTCCGGCACGACCACCAGGTCAGTGGAGTTTACAATAAACCAATCAATACAAATTTGAATCGTATTTAGTAGTGACGGGCTTGAACTCCAGTTCACTCAAAGAGCATGTGCTACTGCACTCGCGCACCTGACCATTCGGCTACGCCTTCTTCTCGGACTCTAAAGTCACATTGAGTGTAAGAGCTTATGGATAAATAAGGCGGCAGGGAATGTAGCTCCTGTGCGTATCCATTAGTCTGTTTTAATGGGAAAAAAAAACTCACACCTGAGATGTACAGTATTAGATGCAAACGCCTGGAGAGGTTTCATTCGTCCTCTTAGAGTCGATTCAAAAATTAAAAACCTTTCTTTTCAAACAATATACAAAACGGTTTTAAGCTCAAATATGATCACTTAAAATATGATCACGCATATATATATATATATATATATATATGCGAACACTGCCTACACACAGTACCCGTATAGGCCGTATATATCTATTACACAGTAAATTTATTAAAAATTACAGCACCTGCTTGAAGATGTTTCCTTTCTTCTGCGCATAACAAATTGGCCCTCCAACTGAAGACGTGTGAATAAGTAAATCTTCCGTCGTAAGGTGATTAGAACATTCAAGTCTCGTCTTAATTCTAAAAGTAATAGTTCTGGACTAACCTTGCTCTTCATCTCACCGTCTTTTCTGGGCATCAAACTCTTAAGTCCCCCTTTGAATTATTGCATCTTTCTGTTCTTTATGCCGATTCGGATTGAAGTTAATGAGATGGAGATCACGCACACAGAATATTTTGTTTTAATGAAGGAGGACATGTAGTACGCTGTTAAACATACTGAAAGACATCTACCGGATTGCATCCTTTAGTTGAATGGCGTCATTCTCCGATTTGTGATATGAGGTCTGCTCCTAACGAATTTCCATGTCAGTAGTCTTTGTAGAACTGGTTATATGAAGTTAGTAATTCTTTTTATGAATGACTGCGTGAAAGAACTTATCAACGCTATTTTGAAGTGCAAGTGGTCTATATGTGGAGGAGGAACGGAATAGAATTTACTCGTTAGAATAGAGTTTACCCGTTCATTTTCCTGAATGATTCCACTTCACCACACTGCGCCGCTGTGAAAGGTCGCAATAAGGCAACAGTACGGTTAATGAGTTAATAACCCAAAGGTAATCATTAAATCTGTTCGACGTTTTTGACATGGCGCAGAAATTAAAGTATATTTCGCTACAGCAGATACAAACTATATCACTTTAAAAAAAATTAAATCATCTGCGATAATCTCATTTTCAATTTCTCTAAAAAATGAACCGATAGTGGCTTCTAGCTATTAAAATGCTTTCTGCTTTGTATCAAACATTTTACTCTAAGGCAATAAAGTAACTTATTTAAATAAATTACTTCATTGCCTTACAATAAGGGTACAGCTGAAGATAATTGTATAAGTAACATAACAGAGATATCTGATATGTTTCTTTCAGAAACACTAGAATAGCATTGAAAAACAGCATTCATTCAAGATAGCAACAACACCTCACGAGTGTTCGTATATCTTCTGAAGCGTTTCTACTTTTTTTTTTAAATTTATGTGGATTCCTTCACCTGGAAGTATTGAAGACACCAACAGGGTTCATACATCTCCTTATGTTATGGAAACAATTTCCAAAATTTAGTAATGTATACAGAGAAACGAAAGATGTTAAGTGCCACTCAAACGATAACAGTCGTTATTCCGAATGTGCAACAAGACTCGTTTGCTTGATGCTCTCCCCTGCGGTACTTATCCGAAGCATTAGTAATGTGCAACAGTTTCATAATTCCCTTGAGACTCGTTGTTGTAACCACATTAGGAATATTTAGCATACATAATGAGCCTAACCTGGCTAGAAATTAATGCATTATTCAATTCACGAACGCGTGAGGAAATTCTCCCTTTCAGAGGCCACATACGAAATCAGGAAAATCAGAGGATTGACATGGTCAAGTACTTAACGAAAAACACCCTTTGGTTTACGAATATTCTGCACGCCCACTGTTCGAAGTATTTCCAGCACATAAATGTGATCAAGAAATTCAAATTATTGATCGTATTCTTCTCTTATTAATCGAAGAAGGTTGTGTTTGAAAACAGAAGACTTCGTGTTCCGTGTAGCGTTGCATGTATCCTACGAGTGCAATGTTTATCTAACAGAGATTGCAGACAGATTGATTAATACGAAGCCATTGAAATTAAACCCTCATATTTTATATGTTGAGCGCTACATCGCATGCTTTATAACTGATGTAAACAGAGGCAGGAAGTTAGTAAACTACTTTATCTTTCATGGATAAATGGATTTGTTAGATACATCTGACGTTCTGAAATTGCTGTTTATATCGTTTAAAGTTAAAGCGGAAGATCTCAAATGATTTATTAAAACCATCAATGTAAAGATTTTTAGAAAGTTTTAGCAAAGAAAGTCTGCACGAGTTTGGTTAATAAATGGGAAGACTTGCAGAAATGGTCAAGAAAGTGTAGGAGAAATAGAGCATGCAAAGCTTTCTAAACGATTAGGACAATGAACTGAACATGCTTTTCTTGTCCTCACGATAACATGTATAATAATGAGTTTTTTTATAGGCATCCATCTCTTCATGCTGTTAAGAGTGTGCTATGATTGAGAAAAGAAGAAACGCTGTGAAGTCTCTGGAAAAATTAAGTATTCTATTCATGCCGTCAGTGAAAAATAGAAATAAAATATGAATTTTTGAGAAAAATATAGTAAATGTTTATTTACCTATTTTAAATGCTAGAAACTAAATTCAGCAACAGATTAAATTAAGTATTTTTATGGGGAGATTGTTACGAATTTTTTCATTAACTTTTGAAGTGTTTCTAAAATGTTTGGCTTAAAAATAGAAGAGATTTATGCTATTGAGATCGGCGGATCAAGTGTAAAGGAAAAATGAAAAGCAAACGTAAAAAAAGGATAAGTAATTAACCGTAAAGCAAAAACGATAAATCAGTTGCGAAAACATGAAAAGTGATCAAATTATGGAAGAAGATAAAGAGATATACGAGTTTTACAAAAAATGCAATCTTCAACAAACTCAGCGAGCTTTCATATATGAAAGCGGTTACAAAATTCAACTGCTCTTCATGTTATCTTTTCTTAACTTTTGTTTTAGATTTTTTCCGTCGTAAAATGGGCTTTCACCGCTTTTTTATGATGCGTTATACTCTTAACTATTCCTTAATGAAAAATAAAAAAAAGAAATGCATTCTATATTTAATTCTGAAATTCGACACCTTCTGGAGACTTGGCTCATGAGGATCCAATTTGGTTTGTGGAAAAATCTTTTTCTGGTTAATGATTTTTAAGGCATCGAATCGTTTTACGAAATTCGCAATGAATTAAGGAACAAATCTGACAACTTAATAGTAAATTTTTGTAAATACACTATTTACAAAAATTTTCAAATTGTAAATAGAATAGAATATTTGCTGATGCTATCGAGACAGAGTTAGGTGGGTCGGAAAACTGCTAGCTTGGGGGATACGCGGACTAATAGATTAACAGTAGCCGCTGGCAGAGATGAAAGTGATTTTTGCACTGCTTCTATTGAAATGCAATCGAGCAGCAGCCTGGAAAGCAAGGCAATGGGGATTTCCAGGATTGCTGAGAATCATAGTGGAACAAGTAAATACATGGCTGTGTTAGGGTAACCAAGAGTAGAAACAGATGCATGTATACTTGCATGTACACCAATGCTAGGAGTATAGTTAATATATTTGATGAGCTTGAAGTACTAGTCAAGGCATCAAAAGGCAGATATTGTTGGGATATCAACAATATTCCAGTAAAATTATGAAGCTTTGGATAGGCAGATTGATGCATAATATGCGACTGCTCCATAGCCAGGAACAGCAGTACGTAGCACACGCTTCTTGATTAGACCGGGGTTCGAGCCCGTGACCACCAAATATGGAGGATGCGGAAAGGTCAGGGAATGACCACCACATATCTTCAGAGCAATATGGCCTTTGTTGCTAATCTCCTACAAACCATATAACAACTCAACATAATGTGCAATAACTGTAAATATAATTAAAATGCATTCTATATATATATATATATATATCTCATATCGTAAATAAGTCAATTCATTTTTATAAGTGGCCTACATTATATGCAGACAATGTGGGTTGTTGGTACTCGTAGGTCTATATTTTTCTGCTTAATAATAGTCTTCTGATGATTTGAAATATATATAATTTTTATAAGAGCAAAATAAAAAACTCTCTATTAAAAATATAAAATTATATTTTATCGTACTATATTTCAGATTGGAAGGCATGTTACTGCTATGAAATCTCATTATAATAATAGTTAACTCAGTTTGTTCTTACTCAGTTTTGGAGAATAGGCTACTCTGGGCATACTGTGCAGTTTCTTATGGTACCCCAGTTCATATGGCTTGAAGTGTATGATGTTAGTTGAACAGTTGTGCTTTCATTGGTCGATGTATATATTGTTCAAGCTGATAAACCTTGAAGACTTCAAGGGAGAAACCCTTCTCTCTCTGCCTGATCGGCTAACAACAACCCCGAATGACGAAGCCTTTGAAAGGAACCGTCAGTCTTCGAGGGAGTTCGATGGTACACTTTTCCAAGCGAATGACAAATGGAGAAGGCACTTTACAATGGAGGATAGTAATACGATTTAGGTAATATTTCCAGTCCATTAAAGCATGAATTAAAATTCGCGGCCTATTGTAATGACTGAAATCTCAAATTTCGATAGCAGCTACCATCTGGGATTTCAGATTTTAATGGTGAAAAAAAAAATGTAAAGTGCTCTTGTAATAATGTAAAATTATTCACAATACATATTATAAATGCGATATTTCATACTTGGACAATGCAGCTTTTAAGAATTCAAATAGGAAAAGTAAATTAAATTCTTAAAGTGCAAGACAGTGTACACAAAGCGTTCCTGAAGCTAATTCAGATAAATTGCAAAAGATATATACGGGGGAAGAGTGGTGGAAAAGAGAGAGAGAGAGCCGTAACTCCAACTTCGATAATTATGCGGTAACTTTCGCCTTCTTGCATAAGCTAAGAGAGTTCAGACATATAAACATGATCACGATGCTTTCTCGCTCTAATAAGAGACTCCTCGAATTCACGGGGAATTTCCGTTCGACAACAAGATTGTGATTTACGAACACCTGAATAACGCCGGTGATTGCGCGGAAAATCCAGCAATCAGGCATTGAATACCGAATTTGTTTCGCTACTGCCATCAGAACACCTAATTTACAAATACAATACCGTAAGAACAAGTTCCAAAATGTTTACGGAAACACAAACGAAGGGCTTTGTTCATGGCGCGTTTCAAAAGGTTTCTCTAATAAAGAACAAGGGAAAGAAGACTTCGACAAATTTGCCAGGTAGGGATTAAATTTTCATGACTGCCAGAGGACAGTTGTTAAAAATACAAGACGTTACTCTGATTACTTCGCTATGAGGAAGAAGATTCCTATTTTGCAGAATTCCCTCTTCCAGACAACAGAAAATTCACGTTACTGGCTGCGTATCAAGATATTGATTTCTGGATGAAGTTCGCTAAGAGAAAATTTTGATCAGAAATAAAAATTATTAGACTTAAAAGTGAAGCGCAAGTAAAGGAGATTAATTTTATTATTTTTAATACGAAAGGTAGTGGAATATTTCTGTTAGTTAAGTAAGATATAAAATTTCACAAAAATCCATTTTATTTTAGTGTCTCAACTTTTCATTCAACCGGATATCGAATAAAGGCGAAGAAACAGATACACCGGAAGGAGCCGGAATAAAGTTCATTAATTGAAATATCGGATGCCCACTTTGATACCTCAATTATCATGACATTAAATGTTTTACTATCGCACATGAGTTATATTTATACAAATAAAAAAAGTCTTAACATATAAATAAATTCCCATTTAATTCTCTCTCTCGTCTCTAATAAATTAGAGGAAATTTTCATACATTGAATCGGTTTGAGCAGAACTTGTGGTGTTTCGGAGTTAATTCGTTGCTAATGTTACTAATCAATTAATAATACTATACATATATATATATATATGTATAGTATTATACTATATATATATATTATATATATATATATAGAATACTATATATTTCTTTTTTTGTTGTTGTGTTTGAAGATCATTTTCTAATTATAGGGAAATTTTTTAACATCTATTACTGTTTGAAATTTGTGCTAGATTTTACAGTTTTATTGTTAATATATATATATATATATATATATATGCGAACACTGCCTACACACAGTACCCGTATAGGCCGTATATATCTATTACACAGTAAATTTATTAAAAATTACAGCACCTGCTTGAAGATGTTTCCTTTCTTCTGCGCATAACAAATTGGCCCTCCAACTGAAGACGTGTGAATAAGTAAATCTTCCGTCGTAAGGTGATTAGAACATTCAAGTCTCGTCTTAATTCTAAAAGTAATAGTTCTGGACTAACCTTGCTCTTCATCTCACCGTCTTTTCTGGGCATCAAACTCTTAAGTCCCCCTTTGAATTATTGCATCTTTCTGTTCTTTATGCCGATTCGGATTGAAGTTAATGAGATGGAGATCACGCACACAGAATATTTTGTTTTAATGAAGGAGGACATGTAGTACGCTGTTAAACATACTGAAAGACATCTACCGGATTGCATCCTTTAGTTGAATGGCGTCATTCTCCGATTTGTGATATGAGGTCTGCTCCTAACGAATTTCCATGTCAGTAGTCTTTGTAGAACTGGTTATATGAAGTTAGTAATTCTTTTTATGAATGACTGCGTGAAAGAACTTATCAACGCTATTTTGAAGTGCAAGTGGTCTATATGTGGAGGAGGAACGGAATAGAATTTACTCGTTAGAATAGAGTTTACCCGTTCATTTTCCTGAATGATTCCACTTCACCACACTGCGCCGCTGTGAAAGGTCGCAATAAGGCAACAGTACGGTTAATGAGTTAATAACCCAAAGGTAATCATTAAATCTGTTCGACGTTTTTGACATGGCGCAGAAATTAAAGTATATTTCGCTACAGCAGATACAAACTATATCACTCTTCGATTCGCTTCTTAAATCGAAGGAATTTCTAAATACCTCTTCAGGGGAAGACAGTTATCCAATCTCAGGTAGAAAGAATAGTTCTGTTCTTTCTGTCCGCGCAACGTTCAAATCGACCCGTGAACAAAATACATTGGTATGAGCACACATAATACACACAGTTCCCGAAACAGACGGGTCAGCGTGAAGAATGATTTAGTGAAAAATTAGGGTTACCTCCTATACGTATTGGAGGCTGGTGGCCCAGCAAAGGACTGGAAACGACCTGGAAAAGAAGAAAAAGACAGCAAAGATGTAAAAAGACTGCTTGCATTTAACAGACATTGATAACCAGGTGGTGGATGCCCATTTTATGGAGAAAGATGACGACTAAGAATAAACTTAGGTGGTTCATTGTCTATCATTCAATTTCACCACGAAGCGAAAGGGAACAGAATAGTTTTTATCGTTCGTTAATCAAGTATAATAAATCACGGCAAAGTATGATATACATCACGATCCTGAATCAAAACGAATCAAGTTTAAAAACATAACTTCACTCCCACCGAAAAAAAAAAAAAAATGTACTGTTTCTTCAGCAGAGAAAAAAAAAAGGGTTAAGGTGACATTAAACGCATTATTCTGTAAAAGGCACCCGGAGTGAATGGGACCTATTCAATAATATTAAAGGCAGCAAAGAAGGTTAGCAATAATTATGAGGGCCTCCTTGGATTCAGAGGAAGTCTCTCGGCTGAAGATGCGCAAATTTATCCCTAATTCACAAAGTCAACAAAGGGGTTAAAAAGTAATTACAGACCTGTTATCCCAGTCTTTTCCAGGCAAAACATGGAGCACTGGCTAAAGAAGTAATGCAGGACCATCTAGACAGGAATCGAATTAGATTTGTCTTGTCAGACCAATCTGAATGCTCTTTTTTGTATTCTCACTATCTTGTGATCGTCCCGGAGTATAAACTGGAAAAAATGATAAAGGAACTGGATGCAAAAAAATAATTTTGATATCATATACTGGGATTTCAGGAAGTATTTTAATAATGTTGCACATAAAAGACAGCTGTACAAACAGGAGCAATGTGGCATTAAGAGGAAGTTTGTACTATGGACAAAGGGCTGGTTGAGTGGGAGAAGACAGAGAGTGGTTCTTAATAGGCACTGCCCATTGGACTAAAATTATTCAGTGGACTAATATTATTAATGGAGTTTACCAGGGTTCAGTGCTGGGCCTTTGGGGCTCTTTGTTGTTTTCAATATTTATTAATGATATTGATGAAGGTATACCAGGCTTAATGTCTAAGTTTTCAGATGATACGAAGAATGGAAGGCTGGCTAATGACAGTAATCAGTGTAAGCTACTGCAACAAGATCTAGAAAAATTTGGCAGATGGGCTGAGAAATGGCAGTTGAAGTTTAACATTGACAAATGCAAAGTTGATCCAGATGCAAATTGACAATTGCATATGGGTAGCAGTAATCCCAGATTAAAATGCCAATTGTGTGGTACTACACTCAGCGTTTTGTAAAATAAAAATATTTATGGGTAATTGGGCAGTTAGATGAGAATTTCTCTAAACAGCTCAAACAAACAGGCTTCCACGGGAGCTAATTTTGTCAATGATATATACAGGAACTTTGCTAGAAGGGATAAAGAGGTGATTATCATCATCCCTTTGTACAAGGTTAGTCCGCATCTTGAGTACTGTATACTGGTCGTCTGGAAGTCTCATAGGTAGACCTGCTGTAACGGGTGCAAAGGAGGGCAACCAGATTGGTGAAGGGAACAAAAGTGTGCTCGTATCTAGAAATAGTTCATTCTGCGAATTGTAGCATCTGGAGACTAGGTGGGGAGATCTGATTGAGATGAGATATTTAAGGCCTTGAGTGGATTAAGTAAGCTAAATCTTAATGGCACTCTTCCTCTTGCCGAGACGACGCATATATTCTACCCAGTGTTATATATACATACTCATGGAATAAAGTGTGTACAGCTCCCGAGCAGGAAAGTGCGATCCCTCATCTCTAGAGTGAAAACACCAGTTCCCACCTTACTACAAAGTAGACTAGTCTACCGGATTTCTTGCCGTGACTGCACTGGTTGCTACGTCGGAGAAACTGGCAGAATGCTCGGCAAACGTATCTCAGAACACGAAAGAGCCATCCGCTTAGCGGACATAGTACACTCGGCCATTGCTGAGCACTTCTGGTCAACCCCACACGACATTGACCCACGCCGCGATGTTATGGTTGTAGATCGGTCCCGCCATTACCGACGCCGCGCCAGTTGGAGTCGTTGCACATCACGTGCTCTAATACTTCGGTCAACAGAAGCAGTGGATGTCGTGTCCACCCTATTATTGAGGCAACCATTCTCATGACTGACAAATGTTGGCAAGGTTCCCATACGTCACAACTTCAGGCTTCAACTTCAAAAAGTTAGTTGTTACATCACGCAGTTTACTGTGCATGACTGGCACTACACGCTCTTAAGTTCTTTCAGTTCAACTGATGAAGGTTACCATAAAAGCCGAAAGCTTTTTGTATTACTATTTAGTGTATGTATTTAACATATTCTGTTTTACTATTTAACATTAAAACTGTCATTTATTTTATTTTAATTTCCGTTTCGCTCTATATATATATATATATATATATATATATATATATATATATTTATTCTTTTTTTTATGTTGTACAAGCTTTCCTTCTACCAATATTAATGCGATTATGAAAATGTGAACCATGCCAAATTTAATAATGACATGGAAATTTAAAAAGCTATGCCTCCATGCTGAAGAAAATTATCCTCTTTCACATATTTGATAAATGCAGGATGTATATCACATATGAAGGTCATCGTTTCTAAAAGAAATTTGTTCGTAACGCTTTTCCAACTTTCACCGTAGGAAAAGCTGAGAATTTAATGACATCAACCACGTTATAATTTAAGTTATCTTTTATAAACAGAATTCTTTCATGAGCCGTTCTGATTTGAAAAGTATTAAAGAATAAGACCACTGAATTGTGTAAGTAACACGTGTGTAATTATGTCGTAAAACTGCATGCCTGTTCTTACAATAAGAAGTACTGGTTCGAAAAAAATTAAGCATATAAAAGAAGAGAGATGAAAAAGCTTTTATATTAAGGTTCTGTGTCCTCCGGACTGAGGAACAAAAGTTGCTCAGTTGGTCAAAGATATTAAGTCTTGAACTACGATGAAAACCAATTATGAAACCCTTTTCTTAAGTTGTTTGTTCCTTGTTTTTTTTTTTTTTTTTATTAAATTCTAGGGAATAGCGATCTTTTTTTTTCTCTCCATGTGATGAGAAACAATTACTAAGGCAGGCAACGATTTTTTTTTAAAATAAACACACTTTTTAAATATTTTAACAAAGTATTCAATCGGGTCACTGCAGACGTAACAAGAGCGATGAATAGAACGAAAGGATTGGCAACACTTTCGACGCGCATTGTCTTTTATTTTAGAAAACTTCAAATAGATTATAAGGGGGCAAAAGAACATAAAACACTATTGATGCATTATCGTATAAAGGCGCTACTTATTTCTTCAAGTTACAAACGGAATGCGTACGATTAAGCAAAAAAAAAAAGAAAAAACACAGCTGTTTTCAATAGGAGTATAGATTTGTATGAAATCATGTTTAATAAAGCACTCACCGAAGCATACAATTTCGCTAGCGCTTTAACTTGTATATTTTCTCGTTCTTTTCTTTGCTATCAGTATAAAATTTAAACATGAAGTATGAAATATAATGCATCTTCTGAGACTATGTCAAATTAATGCCTTCCTTGACATTTTTAAACCTTTACCATTTCTGTGTTGCTTTCGTATTTAAGATTATCGAAGTTAGAACACTACTTTCCCTACCCATTAATTAAAAAAAAAAACTGTCTCTGCTGTACAGTTTTGCTTTACTTTTCTTCATTTCTTTGTCATCACTTCTTAAGGACAGTTTATTTTGATGGGGCGAAAGACCCAATTTGGGCTTCTGTTTTTTTACCGATGAACTACGCTAATGAGCTCATTAGGCTCATCTCATTTCATTCGCTGACCCCAATAGGTCATTTAAAAAAACTAACAAACATTAATGAAGATTGTCCTATTAGTTTGTGTACCACATGAAACGTTCATTTGATTTATTTTTCTGTCACTTTGCTGATATATTTAAGAATATAAATTAGCCAGAGATAACGAATCAGAAAGTGCCAGAATGGATTAATTTCTTAAAAACGAAATGTTTACATTTATAACTGTAGTGATTCATTAGAACATATTGTAAAGTCAACTATGATAATCAAACCTCTCATATTATTTAAATAAAACAGCAGTTTCCACAGATTCTAATAGTAATGGGAAGCTTGACATTAAGTCTTTCGAATGGCCAATTTTCATTCAGAAAGCAACTACTGTATTAAACAGGAATAGCTGTTAAAATTAGCTTACATTTTTATGAGCAGTCTTTTTTTGCACACGGTGACATTTTCAGAAAACGTTTGTCAATGATTGGCTGGTGCACATCGTTCAGTCAGTTTGTGCAGGTTGGAAATTGTACCTGCCAAAAGATACCTTGGTGTTTCAGTAGGAATCTCGAAGGAGAACAACTCGCTCCGACAAAGTTCGCACACACATTTATCTTTCCCGGCTTGCATAAAAAAAAAAAACAAAAAAAACTGTCATGTTAAGGTTACCCCGGAAAAACTTTATCCACTCGTGTATTTTGTCCATTAATTGCATGTGTTCTGTGGTTGGTTTGTCTGTCTGTTTTGCTGGACGAAACGCTCGAGTTTACGGGATGAAAAACCTTGTTTCTCGTCTGAGATCGATTAACTCAGCCACGGAATGAAAAAAAGTCCAAAAAAAAGCTAAAAACGCGCATATCTGAACACGTATTCTTTACTACAGTTTCTACATTTTTTTTCTGTAATTGTCCCAGCATTTCCAATCAAATGAGCATAATCATGACATACTTCGAAGGCTCCATCAAAGATTGAAATTTTAGACTGCGTTGCGCATGGCGGTGACCGAAAGCTGGGAAACATTCTTTTAAACTCATTGTCCTAATTAGAACTAATGATGTCAGTAAAGCCAATAATGACCAACTATTTCATAAAATCTGTTATAAATTATTTACTTCGTACCTGCATAAAGGCCCAAAATTATCAGATTGATTGTCCCGCTGTACTATTACAACTGAGATAGTTGGAAAATCAAATACTGTATATGCATATTACAGAATAATTTACAAGGCTTGAGATGAAAATCACTTTACCATCATTAAGTAATTAAGACAGAAACTCATCTAGGCAGCACATCAAAACAAACACTTCTGCCCTTTTAACTTCTTCCTTTTTAACTTCAACAAGAAAAAATGATTAAAAACTCTTCAGGAACTTCTTTAAACCCAAGTATAAAATTATTCACTAATTTAAAAACAAATGTAGCTAAACCAAATCGCACGATCACAACTTCTTGCAGGTAAATCTATTGACTGCTATGTCCCCACACCTCGAATCAACCATTTCAACCGATAATAAAACTACCAACTAAGCCACCAAAGCTTTGAAATGAAGACGGCCAACTTCATTATTAGAAAAACAAATATTTTTCATCGGGAAAAAAAAAATTACCTGGACTTGAAAAGTTTTTGGACCAAATCGGTTTTCCTCTATAATTTACCTATAGTTTACATAACAAGAGACTGATATACCACTTTCATACCTTTTCAGCCAACTTATGAATATAATTGCTATATATTTATTAATGAATAAATCTGCAGCCATTGTCAATCCACTGCAAGGTGGATTGACAATGTCAATCCATCAAGTCATGTTGAGGGAATGGAACATAATCTGCTAAGCTGGTCCAGTGCGGGTTGGCAGATCGATATTTGGCAGTCATGCGCTTGCTTCAACCCCGGTCTACTCAAGGGACGTATGCTATTGTACTCCCGCTCCTGACTACCTAGCTACAGAGGCCCTATTTATTTATTATTGTTCATATATTCAAGAATTTATCTATATATTGTTATTTCATAATTTAATTATTTGATTATAAATTGTTTTAGGTAAATATCTGGTAAATTACTGCAACACAGTCATCGTTATTCTTTGAAAGTGTAAAAATCATCCCAACAAATTTGGTATGTGTGCGGCTTTTTCCTAAGTAATTAATCACAACGGCGTACAATCACGATGAATATTATACTTTGGCTGTCCTCTGGGTTACCGGAATAAGGCGTGGGCCTCCATGTTATTTATACCTCTTGTTCTAGTGGATTACGTGACTGGTTGAACAAAGGGAAAAAGTCGATGCCTCTTGCCATACCCATGATACAGAGCGAGCCAAATACTGAGATGGAGATTCTTACTTTTATAATGCGAATGTAACTGGATTCTCAGCGAAGAATAATATCGTTTATCCGAATCTGGATTCACCGATGAGAACCTCACCATGCGAATTAAGATACCCATTATTACACGGTGGTCTTAGTTTCTTGAAGATGAAATGTATGCCATGAAGGTGCAATTGGCGCAGACCTGAGAACTTTGTCTGGTCTGAACACGCACTAGAAAATGGGACATTGGAGCAGGAACTATTTACTCAGGATGAGTTGGATGACCTCATTAGAGATGTAGTCCTGTAAATGACTACATCTCTAACCAAGAGAGTAAAGCAGAAGCACTTAGTTAAGAAGAATCAGTTTCGCACTGTAGAAAAAGAAACCCAAGTTTTGACCACATTATTTATACCTAACTGTCTGCTATTGCCATGGTATGGATGGGGTCTTTTGCAATTGTCAAAACAACACATTACATCTGAATTGCGTCACTCTATCGACTCCTTACAGCGAACTCTGAAAGCTATTCCCTTGCATAACGGTAACTTAGTCAACTATCAGCTTTATCCTCTGATTATGAAATTTGGACAGATGGGTAAAATCCCGAGGGCTGCACAACCTTAACTCTGTTCGCGTAAACATTATTTAAAGCAATTAAATACAACATTCATCAATGGAATAACTGTGGTGACTTCAAAGTCATTGGTATATTAATGGACATACAAGGGGAGTTCGCAAAATATTGCCCACGAAACAGCCATTCTCCACATACCATTACAGCAGATGTGGCTGGCCTCAGAAAAGCATATCTGAGCTAGGAACAATTAATGTGCCGTATGTTCCATTAATAGGTCCAATAAAGAATTTCCTTCCACTTATTCATATTAAACTTAGCCTAATGAAAGGTTTGTAAAAGCGATAGGTAAAATGAATTCGAGAGAATTTCATAAGTGAGACCTTTCCAAAGTTCAGTGCCGTGAAAGCAAAGAGGGAACCTTTGTGAGATCTAAAATCGAAGAGGTTTTGCAAGATAAAAAGCCCTGAAAAATGCACCAATGTATTAAAACTGAAACCATTGAAGGCTTTCAGATGGCTTCCTGAAAACGTTTTGGGTAAACAGCAGCTGCCATGTACGAAGGAAGTTCAGGAATTCAGAAACTGCTCAATGTATAAAGAAACCGCTCAATGTATAAAGAAACCGCTCAATGTATAAAGAAAATGAAGTTTCAGTGACATACTGTCGTATGCCACTGAAACTTCATTTCTTGCACTTTGGTTTAGACCTCTTTCCTAAAAACAATGGCACTTTGAGTAAAGAGAAACGGGAACTGTTTCATTAAGACATTAAGTCAATGGAAAATCGCCATTAAGGTTTCTGGATAGAACGTATGTTGGCTGACTACCGCTGGACTTTTTTCCGCAACATTCTGGACAAAATGTATCAAAGGAAATCATTCGCATTTTTAAATTGTACTTTTATTTTCACTGTAGCCTACTGTATTATTTTAACTAGGTGTGCAAAGTGTATATTTGATTTAATATGTAAAAGTGTAGCTGATATAATGAAATCGTAACCATTCTCACGTGCTTTATAATGAAATCATCTTTTTTTTTTTTTTTTTTTTTATGAAAACCCCAAACACGAAAGGTATCAAAACCTATAGTACTTAGTACCGTGCATGGGTTGAAGGAGAAGTATGGAGAGAGGGGGATGCCGGAAACTTTGCTCTAAAGACTAAACATGGGTTTCACCACTTCAAGCCTCCAATAAGCAAAGTGGTGGTATTTCACCGGTTGATGAAAGTCATCTAGCATCTTCACTCGTACCGACATTATCAGCAGTTGCATTACGAAAACTACACGTGACAGAATAAAATAAAAATAAGCTAGAATGTATTTGAAATCGGTATGCAAAATGGTTTAGCAAAGCAGTTTTCAGGCATCTTTAATTTAAAAAAAGTATTTTTGTTAATCAGTGTAATAATAGCGGTGGCATTTCATGGTGTACCATTAATTTTTTTGGAGAAAAACCATCCGTGAACATTCCCTTCTAATAAAATCTGGGCACTATGAAGCACTTATATCCAACTAATTTCACAAAGGAAGAGAATGACTTAATTAGCAAGTAATGGCGGCTCAAGATATAAGAAAGTGCAGTATATGCAACTTTTGATTTTTGGAAATTTCTACTTTCAAAAATTGTTACCTATAATTATTGCCAATATAGCAATGTGTTTTTTTTTTTTGTTTTGTTTTTTTATTTAGAACTATAATAATAATAATAAAATTCTCCATTCATAGAAATGTAGGACACGATTCCCTCTACAGGTAACCAGCGGAATCTAACAATTAACTGGACACATTACATTCAGTACATAAAAAACTACGTGAGCACACAGCAAATACATAGAATACATACAGTGCAATATACACAGCTAATATTGCAATAAATAGATTTTATAGTTATTATAATAGATTGATTATACAGAGCTTATATTCCATTATAGTACATAGATTTTATAGTTATTATATACAAGCTGCAACACATTGAGGCAGTGAAAGTCGGGAGACTTTCACTGGAAGTTATTCCGCTGACAATTGCAGAAATGCTGACTGCACTTCAACTATGGATTTTCGCTTTTCTTCTCTGTAGACAGAATCTCAGAGTTCAGCGCGCCGATGACGCTGTTCGGAAAGTGCCACTTAAAGGTCGAGAGCTTCTGCAGGTTTGAACAGAGCACTGGACGGTTTCTGAGGGCTCTACCAGGGATTTTCCAACCTACGATTTCCCAGATATTAACGAAGTCGAGAGCAGCGGAGCACAAATTTAGTGCCAATGTGAGCTTCCTCGCATATACCAAGTGCTGGGCCGGGGTGTATCTCAGATTTATGCAGAGCTGCGATTTTGATGTTGTATAGGGTAGGTGAGCCCAATTGTTGGCCCACTTCAGGACCCAGAATTTCAGACCCTAGAGAGTCTTCAGACTGGACATAGGAACAGCCGACCAAACTTCAATACCATAACTGATGATAGAACTAAAATAGTAGAGGGGAAATTTTCTGACTGTTTCCTTGTTGTGCGCTCTACAGAGATCAAGTTTCATACCCCAGAAAGCCAGTGATGTTCTTGAACGCAGTTGCTGGATTTGCTCCTTATACGTTAGGTTTTCGTCCAATACCACTCCTAAGAATTTTACGGAATGAGTGGCGACGAGAACATGCCCCGCAATGGAGGGCTGCAGAGAAGCTACTGGATTGTGGTCTGCTTGTGCTCTAGGTGAGAAGATGATATATTTGGATTTTTCAGGGTTTATTTTAAGCCCAAAATAGGTAGCGTATTCACAGAAAGATGAGATATTTGTTCAGGATGACAGACTCAGCTAACACCCCACCAGACTTGCCTGGTCTGGTGGGATGTTAGCTGAGCTTGAGAGGTAACATACAATATCGTCGGCGTAGGCCATAAACGCAGATATTTCATTCATTAGTGAAATAAATATCGTTGAAAAAAGCAGTGCCAACAACGATCCACCTGTTTTTTGATGCAGTTATTCCCTCGCTGGAAGGTAAGGCACCTCTTGGTTAGCAAATTTTTGAGGAGCTTCGAGACATTACCCATGAAACCGTAGTAGTTCTCCAGGAGCACATAAGTGGCTTAACTTGCACTGAGTCAAAGGCCGCTTTCAGATCCAGAAAAACAGCATGCATAACATAGCCTTGCTCCCAGGCTTGAAGGCTTTTCAAATTCAGAGCCAGTATGCATTTTATCGGCGATCTTTGTGAGAGCAAGTAATGTGTATTCTGAGGTCTCTGGGAAATGATCTGATTGGCAACCACTTTAAACAAGCACTTCTCCAAGCATTTGAGAAAAGGGGAGGAGACTGAAATAGGCCTATAGTCAGCAGTAGAGGTCGGATTCTGCACCTTTGGAATTGGGATGACTATAATTTAGCCAAGCGACTCCCTGTTGTAAAATTCTGTTAAACAACTTCGTCAGCTACTCTCTGATGAAGTAGGAGGCAACTTTAAGGCAAAAGGTGGGAATATAGTCACTTTCCATTGATTTCTCATTGGATAGGGTGTTGATGGCCTTGATTAGCTCCTCTTCGCCAATCGCCACGTTAGTGAGATTAGTTATGTCGTAGTGGGCACTGTTCCAGGGGGGGGGGGGAGTTCGCAGCTGCACTGTCTGTTTTGACGAACCGGGTTACATGATAACACCATTCGGCCAGGTCTAACGATTCTGCTGACCGGATGCGATTGGCCGACCAGGATCGCTGGTCACACGCTATCCTCTTCTCCATGAACGAGTTGATAGCCTGTTTCTTGGATTTCTGGAAACTGTATCTGGCTATTGAGTACGCTGGGTGTGACCTTTCTGTGGGTGATCTCTTGAATTGGGCATGTAGCCGTTGTTTTTCTTTAAACTGGTGCATAAGGATGCTGGACCACCACGGCTTCTAGTGTGGGCAGATGACGCAAACTCTTGACTTGGCCACTCTAGCAATGAAAGAACCATTTCTGAAGCGAAAACGCAGCTTTCTCTATATCGATTTCACTGAGAATTCGCCAGGGGTAGAGCCTAAAGAGATCCATTTCTGTTTCAATTTTAGGTATTTTGGATCATATACAGCCTTCCCGATCTTTCCAATCGAGTTCGATTGGTTTGGTTGGTTATAGCATTCTTTCAACAGAAAGAGAGAAGCTTCAATTTGCCTGTGGCCAGAGGGAAATGCCGAATTAGAACTGATTACAGCTTCAACACTCCCATAACTGGAAAAGATCCGCTGTAATGTGGCTTCTCCGCGAGAGGTGGGGGGGGGGGGAACATTTGCAATGGATGTTGAGACTCGACAGATCCGAAATTAACTGATCAAGGAACTTTGATGCAGCTGGCAGGGGCAGGTTGAAGTCTCCGAGAATTATTACTTTCTGGTTGCACTTTCTGGTTGGTCAGGAGCCAAGCAGAAAAATTAGTAATGCATTTGTCTGCAACGGGTGGGGGTAAGTAAACTGAACATAGTAGCAACTGTAGTCCATCCACTAGATAGCAGCCCCAAATTCGTTACCAGGGTATGCCCAAGATTTGATCAGAGGGAACTGCTGCCTTTGGCAGATTAAGACTCCCCCCCCCTCCTTTCCTATCCGCCAGAATAGACTGATAACCGATGTTGGTGGCTAAAGGCGATATGTCCATTTGACCACGAAGCCAGGTTTCAATAAGGACAACAAAGTCGTAATCCGTACTTAGAAATGTCAATCAGGGCACTGAGCTTGTTCTTCAGGCTCCTGATGTTCTGCATGAAGCATTTCACATGTTTATCGTTGACAGGCTTAATCTGGATTAAGTTTCTAGGGTTCCTTTCCCTGAGGATGGTGGCTGATTGGAGGTGGATTCCTCTTGAGCAGGGTGTGGCACTAGGACCCGCCCTACTAGTAATGTGCGCGTGTATCTGGTTATCACACTCGACGAGATGATTGCAGGATTTAGTCAGCACGGTGGTTGCTCTTCTTTCATCAGGTTGAAAGGTACAATAAATTTATGTTAAAAATATATTTTCAAACTAGAGGTAGAATCATATAATGACGCATTTATCTTGTCCATGCAAAGGCACAACCAAACGCTACCAATCTTACAAAGCATTCACTAAGCCACTGCGTTACAAAGATTCTTGCAACTGAATGGAATTATACATATCTGATGACGGCTTATGCATGGAAATACTACTGAATATAGGTCTTCACGCTCGGTTACAAGGATGACTGCACCAGTCGTGACAACACGAGATGATAAAATTACATTATTATGCCAATCATTTAAAAAAAAAAAAAAAAAAGAGGTTGCGCAAACTTGAAATATGGACACGAGCGCTGCTGTTAGAAATTATGGGTAATTTAGTCTCCTTATATAATATTAGTAAGATCTTAGAGACCACAGTGAACTAGCAAATTACCTTGGTCCCTTTATAAACGGACAGTAATATTTTTATTTATGTAATAGAAAAGACAAATACGCAGCTGTGCTATTTATTTCTATGTAGGGTTGCCTGGTTTTCTGACTGAAAAACAGGAATAACATCAGTATACTGAAGCTTGATAAACACATATGCATTAAATTTGTACATAATCATTTTATTAATCAACTGATTCACCAACTGCGATGACCCAAGACAACTAGGCATTGCAATCTCGGGTACAAAAATAATGTAAAAAAACTCCCATCCCCTACAAAAAAAAAAAAAAAAAAAAAATAGCATTAGTAGTTCACGCTATTCTGTTTTCCATATTAAAAATTTACAATCATCGTAAAATCCTTATTTTTATGTATTTCTCTTTTTTGTGTATGAAACCGAGGGATTAGACGCACGATTCCATAACACGGCAGAAGTGTGTGATAAAGTTGCACAATCCGCGGACCTTAGTAGCCTTATCTTTTAGAATTCTGAAATTTATTACCACCTATTACAAATTACTTATTCCAGCTAACAGATAAAAAAAAAAAGCCCTGAAACCTCATTGAAATATGAGCACGTAGCCTGTCACATTTTGAATTTACATTTTTCATAGGTAGACAAACTTCGCGATAAATATAGCCACTGCTTTATATTTTAACTAATATGTAAGAAATTACTATGTATCCAACCCCGATCTCACAGGGTTCTTTATCTATACTCGCGCCATCGACACCCTACAGAAGTGGAACGACGAAAACAATCTCCGCATATCCTCAACCAAGACCAGCTCAATACTGTTAAAAGGTAACCTGGACATCAGGAGACCACCACAAATCCGCATCCAAGAAACTATAATTAAGCTGACAAAGGAACTAAAACACCTCGGGGTTGTCCTAGATAATAACCTCTCATTCACCCCTCATCTGACCTACATACAGAAAAAGATCAGAATATACTCTGCTCATGAGGGTCTCCCGCAAGGATTGGGGCCTGCGGAGGAGAACCCTCAAGCTATTCTATAAAGCCGTATTCCTGCCTGCCATAACGTATGCCGCTGGCGTGTGGTACCGGAAGGCTACCACGGCCGTCAACAGAAGAAAACTGGACACCACGCAACGGTATATATTACTTATAATAACAAGAGCCTGCAATACTGTAAGCACACACGCCCTCCAGGCCCTGACAGGGACTCTTCCCCTAGACCTTGAAATAGTCTTCCGCGGCCTAATATATCAACTCTCCAAGGGACGTGAGGCTAACCATCTGAACTTCACTTTGGACCCTGAAACTGACCACAAATTGGAACGCAAACGTCTCCTCACACATCTCAACCAGAGCTGGCAAACCCGCTGGCAGACATCAACCAAAGGTGAAATAACTAAAAAATTTATTCCTGATCTACAACTGGTGTACCCAAACTATCCACCTTGGCTTTCTCCTGGACTACTCGCCACCTACCTGTTGACCGGCCATGGCGCCATAAGAGGAAAACTCCATGGATTCGGATTGAGTGACACCCCCCTATGCCACTGCGGACTACGCGAGACATGGGGGCACTTGATGTACGACTGCCCACTGTACGAGGATCTCCGCTGCCGATTTATAACCACCACCCAAATAATGCTAAGAGACCAGGAATATCTGATACTAACTGAAAAAGATACTTATAGTGCCTTCACTCAATATGCGCAAGACCTCTTCACAAGAAGGCGGACTCTCCCGCATCCACCACCACAACAACAACCATGAAATGATATGTGGACCTCCTTCGGACAGGACACAGCCTCACGAGTGACTTTCTATTCAGCTGAATTCCAGCCAGCCCAATGAGACCGCAGAGCTTTCTGCATATGCCAGCCATAATGGCAATCGGTGCCGGCGCTCTTGCTGGACCCATCTTTCTTTGCCCCTCCCTCGGCGGTAGGGGAGGCGACAGGAAGTTTTTCCCTCCTGCCTTCTCCCCTACTCGCCAACCCAGATTTCCTCCTGATGGGGCATGGGCATGCCCCACTGACTTATAATGGGGTCGCCTCCTCTATCGACCCCATTTCTTCTGTCTTTCTCCCCCTAGTCTTCAGTCTCCTCTCCCTCTCTACCTGCTCGCCAGCGTATATCCCACAGGTCAAAATTTAATAGCTCTAAATTAAGTTCGCTCACATTTCGGTCTTTCAATCTAGCGATCAACCCACGCAAACGTTTTTTTTTTTTTTTTCTTTTTTTTTTTTTTTAAGGTCCTTGCCACTGAAATCTCAGGAAACTAGGTGGCAGGGCCTGCCAGAGTAAATAACTGTAATACTAGTGTACCTGGTCTGCCTCCACGGGGCGAAGTGTGGGCAACGTCGGGCCTCAGCTGGGGTCCGGCGGCTAAATGGCCAGAAGAACAACGGTACACAACATCACACACCTCAAGATCCATATACTTTTAAATCTCTGGCCTTTACAGTGAACTGTATCACACCACAATGTAAACTACGCGGAGATGGGGGAAACCCCTGGTGCCGTTTGACCCTAAACACACTTTACATGTATTTTATTGTTCCTTTTCCTCTTATTACTAATATGCTCAGACTCAGATTTTAGTACCAAACGTTTCATGGAACGAAACACGCGGTACAGCATGCGTGAATCTTTCAACAGCTCGCTCGTTTGTAGAAGTTAAGACCATTACAATCCCTCGTCTTCTCAGGAACGCCATTCGTAAATAAAAGAAGTATGCTTATAATCAGACTAACACAGATTAATATGGAGTTTATTGCTGAGAAGTTTTAATTTATATTTCATATTCGATCGTTTTACTAAATACGATTGAACGCTTCCATCACTAAATTCAAGGAGCAGAAGAGACTTCAAGCAGTGCTAGAAGTCTCTTCTGCTTGAAGAGACTTCAAGCAGTGCTATTCTTTCCATCTAAACAAAATTAGATCTAGTACAGAAGTTGTAAGCGATAAACACCTAGAAGTCCTAGCGTACTTCTTTGGACCGTTTGTAACTAATCAGTCATTTGAATGCAGCTCACGAACCTTGTTGGAAGGGAAGTTTCTTTGAGCAGGGCGTTAACTCAATTTTACTAAAGGAAAGCACAGAAGCTGATCCTATTTACAAATAGGCTGTAAGAAATGTAATGAATATTTTACATCAATTAGGGGAATAAAATTTCCACATTATTTTCTCAACGTAATAACTATTTCTTAATTTGCTATGACTGTGTTTCAGATATTTATTTCATGGAATATATCTGTGTTTCAGATATATTTATTTACTTCATGGAAATATATATAAATATATATTTCCATGAAGTTTCGACCTTCATGCATTCAAAGGATATCGAACCTCTGCAAATGCATTAGCATTTGCAGAGGTTCTTAAGAGGCATGATTTAAGCTTTGCTTAAAATTAATGTCAGGACTTTAAGATGTTTACAGTTGGATCTGACACGTAGTGCTTGTTAGTCGATTGCGAAGATCTACAGTAAAGAACAGAATTGTCACTAATTACTATGCGTAGCACAGACTACTATGGATTTCCCAAATTAATCTCAAGAAGCGGTTTATTCGATGTCTACTTGTTCACAACTAAGCAGAGTGAAAAGGCCATATGTTTGTGTTATGTAATTAGCGCCTAATTATTATGCTGTGTACGATCTTTTTGACCATTAATAATGGATTTTCTCTCTGAGAAAATGAATGCTCATCTGAATGAGCTAAAATTAATGTTTTTGTATTTTTTTAATAAAAATCGGTGTGAAAAGGGAAGGGAATCGCTTCTGTTTTTTTAATAATTAATTCTCCCACTAGAAATACAGAGAGATGTTTTTTTTTTTTAAATCTTTTTATTATGTTTCCTGTGAGTGGATGAAATTTAGTAGGCATATTGTTTTCATGGTTGACTAAGAAAGCGCGTGAGAAAGTCTCGTAAAGAAGAAGTTCTAAGAAATGAAAATATTACACGGTTCACTTGAAAAGTTCAACAAGATCTATGCGAGGTTGTGGGAAAGCTTATTGATTAGGTGGGAACTGAAGCGCGTGCTGTATGCGTAGCACTCACACAGCATTCAATTTGTGCAACAAGCTGTTTAGACCCGAACAATGCACAGGCTGATGCAGCCAAATTGAAAGACGGAATCAACCCGGTTGTTTACTGATAACAGATTTTTTTCATGACTCGTTCTTACGTGGGCAATTGACATCTTTATCTCATAAACACTTAGACTCCTCCTATGACTGTCATCTGTTTCATGGCCTCAAAAAAAATTGAACGTGCATAAGCGCACACGCACACAGTCAACTTGCAGTACGTGAATGAATTGAAGGAATCGCTCACCAGACTGCATCTCTGGGGCTTTTATGATAAATGAAAGGACTTAAGACTAGCGAAGATGCTGCCAAGTTTCCGCAAATCCTCAAGTAATCACCAAGCCAGCAGACCTTCCTTCAGACGGCAGTAATATGCCACAGACGAAGAGGAAGGCTTAGTGCCTTTCGTCCTGTCTGTGGCAGGGGCATATGTTACAGGGATTAAAGAACATGCCCAGAACAGAAGGCGCAGTTCAATAAAAAGCACCTGCTGTTTGTTCCTCCATGCATGTAATTTCAGTTTCTATCTGCTTGTCCCTTTAAACATGGATACCAAAACAAAACAGCGACTATGACACAAAGAAACATTAAGCACACAGGAACCAACGTATTCTCAGCACCAGCACTTACTTTTAAGTGGATAAATCTTAATTAAAAAAAAAAAAAAAACGATCCCCTGTCTTCGTCCTTCAGTGACATTGGTTATTATCACATGACATTTTCGAATGCCCATAGGTTGTACTGTTTTCTAAAATCATCCCTGCAGCCCACAGATAATATTTTACAGGAAAAGCACATATCTTATACACAAGGTTAAAACGATATTTCAGATCCCAAAAGATGTCAAATACAGCAGAATCGTAATCTTGTATTTCCAAATAGTCTAGGATCGAATTGGAAAGAAAAAACCTGGAGAAAATAAAAAAGCATTTTTGTTTAGATCAGTGAGTAAGTGTACAAACAGCCTTAGCGAAGCCCCAGAGGAAATCAAGGTCCCCAGAGATTTTTCTAAGTATCTTCCCAGTTCAGTCCTGAAGTGGGAAACAAGAATTTCTATCGCTGCATTACTATAAATTACTTCTGAGAATGTGTAAGAACAAAATTCTTACACTTATCCTAGCGAATGTTATGTTATAAATATTATAACATAACAAGAAAAAAAAGATGTAAATAGTAAATAATATTATTTACATAGGATGATCTTCAACCAGATTTCGATCGCTCTGTACCTTACAGTCAAGTAGGGGAGGATTAACGTAACAACGGGAGGTAGCAGGACGGTACACAAGACAATGGGAGCACTGGAACACTAGTACAAAGGGGGCACCGCAAGGCCAGTTCATGGTCGCATAAACAGAAAGTGAGCAGCTCTTTGGAAGGAAAGAACAAGGGAACCGACTCCCCCTTGTGGAGAGGAAGATTTTAAGAACTAGGAGGGTGAAGAAAACCCTGGATGCGATATACACTATGTAGAAATGGCTGCCGCTATTTGAAACAGACCGACTCCTTGAGCACTTACTAATTTCAAGGAGCGGTAGAGAAGAAACAGAGTGGACTAATGGCGGTAAGTGAATCGGGAATGATCACAAGGAAATATCTAGAAATTTCTAGACGCCCTGTAGTTCATCGAAGTTGATGAAAATTTCGTAAACAGGAAGTTACCCCAGTAGAGGGAGGGCCAAGAAAAAACGGAAGAAGTGGGAGAGAGCGAATGAGAATAATGAGATGATGGAGAACGAACGACGATTGGATTAAAATAGAATGAGCGGCTGAAACAAAAGGCAGATGCAAGAGGGAAGTGAGGAGTTTTATTGGGAGAGTTAGGAGTTTGTGGGAGAGTTGTGAGTTTTGGCAGTGTGGAAGTTTGGAGAGTTCCCGTGGAGATGCCTGAGTGATGTGCGGCTGGAAAGAAATCCCGAGAAGTGCCGGGAGAATCGCCAGAAAGTAGCGGCCAGAGTAATGAGTTGTGGGAGATGCTGTTTAAGAGTTGTTGAAATAGGAAGGAGATAATCCTTGAAAGATGGAAACACCTATGCTGGAGCTGAGTAAAAAGGATCGAAAAGCCTCACCATAGAACGATAAGGAAGAGCTACATAGCCAGGCTTCTTAATAAAGCAGTAAGAAGAGTCCTGATAATCCTATTATGCTTCCCAGTTTCGTCGAACTGATCAGACGCCCAAAACGCAGGCCGGAGCAACTTATTTAATAGCCGTATGTAAAGAAGAGCGAGTTCCTGAACGTAGGAGAATCCCTGTAGATGAACAGCAGTACTTTGCCGATGAATAATTCCAGTTGGAGCCTGATGATGCCCTATGCTGTCGATGATGAGTCGCCCCTGAACTGAGAAAAGGTAGTGTAAGGAGTGATTCCCTAAGTTAATATGTAAGTACGAGATAATAATTTTAAACTAGATTTGAAGAGAAGGACTTTAGAAAAATGTTTATTTAGTTGATAGTAGATTTGAAGAGAAGGACTTTAGAAAAATGTTTATTTAGTTGATAGTAGATTTGGTATTGATTAGTATAAAAGGGAGAAAAGGGTTCATAGATGTATGTACTTCATCTCAAGGATAAGTTAAAGCAAGGAAGATTTAGATACATGTACTTGAGACTGGTATGTTCTAAGTTAAGATGTAAAGGTGTTCTATGTACTTGAAACGTTACAAGATAATATGATTGAATTATTTTGGAAGGGATAAATTAATGAAAGATTACAGCGGGGATTTATAAATCTAGGACAATATCCATAGAGGTGTTAAGCCCACTGAGGTAATTCCAGTTGGGAAGTTTAACTGTTAGAAAGTAAAAATAATGTTATGAGATGTAACCTAAACCAGAAGGAGAAAAAGCAGAAAGACACGAAGAGACATATTATATCATTTGCTATTAATTTTACATCTTAACACACATATAATGCCAGTTATTAACATTATACCAATTGATGTTGTATGATACAATTCTTTAATGTATATACTGTGAAATAAACAAATTTGTATATGGTTATCATGTGTAGTATTGAGTCATTCTGAATACTCAGCCAGTCCAGAGGAGACATACACGAACTATTATTCCCCCAGAATCTGTGATCTTCTGTGCAGTATACAAGTCAGGTGTTAACGTGGAGGGGAGGTAAATTAAGGGGGAAATTTAATTGAGAAATACAAAGTTAAAAGAGGTGGGTCTGGAAGGATAACGTGAGATAACGAGATTTATGATTACAGAAATAAATAAATAATAAATAATAAAAGAAAAATTATTATCCCCCCAGAATCTAACTTCCACAAACCATCCCCCACAATTGGCGAGCAAAGCCAGGATATATCCTCACGACGGAAGGCTGGTGTTCAGAACGACAGATTAAAAAGTAATTCAGTTGCTGAAACTGAGGAAAAAATTCAGCTGGCGAGCCAGAAAAAAGAATAGTAAGTATAATAGGTTGATTAATTTGAGGTAATGTGCATATAGTTGTGAATTGATTAAGATATATATAATTTTGGAATTAAAGAGGAATTAGATTGTTAGTTAAGTTAAACCCCCAAAGATAAGTCATGGCTACCAGGAGAGCGAACAGCAGTAGGGATAGAGAAATGGAAAATAATAATGGACGGGAGACATCAGTAGAAACTATTATTTCCAGTGTAGGGAACGATAGTAGGGGGACACTCAAACTAAGTAAGTTTTTAAAAACATTTAGGGGCGAGCCATCAGAAAGCATAGACTATTTTCTACGGAGACTAAAACTGATTAAAGAAAAGGAAGGCCTGTCTGAACTGGAAATAGTCATGATGGCGGAATTCAAGCTAGAGGGCAGGGCCCAGACTAAATATTTAGAGGAGACCCAAGCGATGGAGGTGGAAACCCTAGATGAATTTGAAAAGATATTAAGAAAGCTATTTTCCCCGAAAAACTCTTTTCTAGAAGGAATAGGTATATTAAATAACTACTCTCAAACAAGTCGGGAAACAGTAGAAGAGTATCATAAAAGATTTATAAATGTAAAATTAAATACAGAAGTATCGGAAAAAGAAAGTAGCGCTTTTGACAAAATCCTGATGGGGCAGTTTTTGATGGGGATCAGGGATGAATACAAAAAAGAAATTTTGAGGAGAAAACCAAATTCATTAGCAGAGGCCCTGGAACTAGCCGTAGAAGAGCAAAAATTAGATTTACAAAGTCAGGGGGCAATTAGAAGGGACATAAATATAGTATCAACGGGAGAAGAGACAAAACCAAGCAGTACTAAAGAAAAAGGGGGCGAAAATAAGCTAGAGGGGCTAGAGAGACAGATAGCTGGGATGGAAGTTAAATTAAATAGATTATTAGGAGAATTGAACACAAAAAAGAACGCTCAAGATCAAAATAATAGACAGTGGGGCGAAAACACTCAAACGGGGCAGATCACAAGAGGTGGATACAGCAGGGGGTGTAAAGGAGAAGTCAAAGAAGTTAGGCGAGAAAGATATGGAAAGAAATGCTATATATGCGGGCGAAGCAATCACTGGACTAAGAACTGCTGGTACAGGGATAGATATCACGGGGACAGAAATAAACACTGCCAAGACAGGGGCACAAATCAAGGGCAGCATATAAGCATGAATGCTCTGCATCTTAGACGCTGGAAAAATAATTCCTGTGGAAAAGGGGGGAATAAATCAGGCAGCACAAGGACGATGCCACACACACTTAGAAGTAAGTTTATGAATAAAGAACCAATAGTTTTGGCCACCCTAGAACATAAATGGAATCATCCAAGGCAAGTGAAGTGTTATAGGTGTAGCAGATATGGGCATATAGCCAGATTCTGCTGGACTCAGATGGTGGATCAGGGAGTCAAGTATGGGAATACTGATCCCAGAAAGTCATGGAAGATCAAGACAGGTCGATTTTATCCTTGGCGCTCAAGAAACTTCATATTTGGTCCAATAGAGTGCAAGGATAGGCCAGAAATGAGAGAGATGAATTATGGAAGTCCGGTAGGTGAGAGAAACGATAAGAGATCAAGCTCGGAAATTGAAAAGAAAGAAAAGAAGTGGAAAGAGACTGAAAAAATTGATGTGAAAGGGCGAAAGAAGGGACCCAGACGGCGGAATAGAACCAAAACACTACACGTAGGAACATTAGAAGTAAAGGAGAAAGATAAAGAGAAACATGAAGATAGCGAAATGTTAAATAAAGTGGAAGAAAGTGGAGGTGAAAAGAATGACAACTTGGTAAATGAATCAACAGAGCAGAAAAGAATCGAATGGCCATGGAACCACATAACTGAAACTTCCTATGGGAAAAGGGCCCTCAAGTTGAAAGAGACAAACAGGCTACAACAAATGTGTCTAGGAGCAGCATTTAATGAGAACATGGGATGGGAATAGTTTTAGTGAAGCCCAAAATATACACTTAAGTAGTGTACATGTATATTATAGTATTTAGGATAATCTAGAAGGGCAATTAAAGGTGTTGGCATGTACTTGCTTAAAGACAGATCAAAAGGGAATATAGAGTTGTTGTTAATAAGTAGGCCATGGAAGTAGACGCACAAGCAGGGAACCTGTAAAAAATTTATAATGGGGATATAAATTTTAGAGGGAGGCGGAAGGAATGTAAGAACAAAATTCTTACACTTATCCTAGCGAATGTTATGTTATAAATATTATAACATAACAAGAAAAAAAAGATGTAAATAGTAAATAATATTATTTACATAGGATGATCTTCAACCAGATTTCGATCGCTCTGTACCTTACAGTCAAGTAGGGGAGGATTAACGTAACAACGGGAGGTAGCAGGACGGTACACAAGACAATGGGAGCACTGGAACACTAGTACAAAGGGGGCACCGCAAGGCCAGTTCATGGTCGCATAAACAGAAAGTGAGCAGCTCTTTGGAAGGAAAGAACAAGGGAACCGACTCCCCCTTGTGGAGAGGAAGATTTTAAGAACTAGGAGGGTGAAGAAAACCCTGGATGCGATATACACTATGTAGAAATGGCTGCCGCTATTTGAAACAGACCGACTCCTTGAGCACTTACTAATTTCAAGGAGCGGTAGAGAAGAAACAGAGTGGACTAATGGCGGTAAGTGAATCGGGAATGATCACAAGGAAATATCTAGAAATTTCTAGACGCCCTGTAGTTCATCGAAGTTGATGAAAATTTCGTAAACAGGAAGTTACCCCAGTAGAGGGAGGGCCAAGAAAAAACGGAAGAAGTGGGAGAGAGCGAATGAGAATAATGAGATGATGGAGAACGAACGACGATTGGATTAAAATAGAATGAGCGGCTGAAACAAAAGGCAGATGCAAGAGGGAAGTGAGGAGTTTTATTGGGAGAGTTAGGAGTTTGTGGGAGAGTTGTGAGTTTTGGCAGTGTGGAAGTTTGGAGAGTTCCCGTGGAGATGCCTGAGTGATGTGCGGCTGGAAAGAAATCCCGAGAAGTGCCGGGAGAATCGCCAGAAAGTAGCGGCCAGAGTAATGAGTTGTGGGAGATGCTGTTTAAGAGTTGTTGAAATAGGAAGGAGATAATCCTTGAAAGATGGAAACACCTATGCTGGAGCTGAGTAAAAAGGATCGAAAAGCCTCACCATAGAACGATAAGGAAGAGCTACATAGCCAGGCTTCTTAATAAAGCAGTAAGAAGAGTCCTGATAATCCTATTATGCTTCCCAGTTTCGTCGAACTGATCAGACGCCCAAAACGCAGGCCGGAGCAACTTATTTAATAGCCGTATGTAAAGAAGAGCGAGTTCCTGAACGTAGGAGAATCCCTGTAGATGAACAGCAGTACTTTGCCGATGAATAATTCCAGTTGGAGCCTGATGATGCCCTATGCTGTCGATGATGAGTCGCCCCTGAACTGAGAAAAGGTAGTGTAAGGAGTGATTCCCTAAGTTAATATGTAAGTACGAGATAATAATTTTAAACTAGATTTGAAGAGAAGGACTTTAGAAAAATGTTTATTTAGTTGATAGTAGATTTGAAGAGAAGGACTTTAGAAAAATGTTTATTTAGTTGATAGTAGATTTGGTATTGATTAGTATAAAAGGGAGAAAAGGGTTCATAGATGTATGTACTTCATCTCAAGGATAAGTTAAAGCAAGGAAGATTTAGATACATGTACTTGAGACTGGTATGTTCTAAGTTAAGATGTAAAGGTGTTCTATGTACTTGAAACGTTACAAGATAATATGATTGAATTATTTTGGAAGGGATAAATTAATGAAAGATTACAGCGGGGATTTATAAATCTAGGACAATATCCATAGAGGTGTTAAGCCCACTGAGGTAATTCCAGTTGGGAAGTTTAACTGTTAGAAAGTAAAAATAATGTTATGAGATGTAACCTAAACCAGAAGGAGAAAAAGCAGAAAGACACGAAGAGACATATTATATCATTTGCTATTAATTTTACATCTTAACACACATATAATGCCAGTTATTAACATTATACCAATTGATGTTGTATGATACAATTCTTTAATGTATATACTGTGAAATAAACAAATTTGTATATGGTTATCATGTGTAGTATTGAGTCATTCTGAATACTCAGCCAGTCCAGAGGAGACATACACGAACTATTATTCCCCCAGAATCTGTGATCTTCTGTGCAGTATACAAGTCAGGTGTTAACGTGGAGGGGAGGTAAATTAAGGGGGAAATTTAATTGAGAAATACAAAGTTAAAAGAGGTGGGTCTGGAAGGATAACGTGAGATAACGAGATTTATGATTACAGAAATAAATAAATAATAAATAATAAAAGAAAAAATATTATCCCCCCAGAATAATCATCCTCAAACAAACCATCCCCCACAAATGCACTCAAATCGTAGAAGCCATTAGTTCCTGATGCGATAATTTAAGATGGGCGAGTAAATCACTTTTCTTGGCAAATAAAATTGTCGATTCCACAAGAACACTTCAAATTTTCATACTAGCTCAAACGTTGCTTTTACAGACTGCCTTGATACTGCATTCTGAACAGCAGCCGTTCACTTTAACCTTCTTTCTTTTTTTTCCGTCAAAATTCTATCACCTTTATAAAGCTGCTTCGTCTATTATCGCTAGTTCTTCAGAGTCAGGTTCGTTTGTTTTCTCATAGTTAATGCAAATCGAATGAACAACAAAAGAGGAGGCATCTACAGATAACTGGAAACTCTAAAAAGTATTTCTTTCAGTTCTAGATATCATTTAATTAATATTATTTGGATAATGAGATTTTTTTTTATTTTCAGTTTTCTTAACGAGAGGAAAAGCGCCATTTTACCACTTAGCATGCACGTTATGAAATATAAAGCGTGTGAAACCAACTTGAATTTATTTTATACGTAGTGTGGCAATAAATTTCCCGGACTATTGCGCCATCTTCGATGAGTTTGAAAATGAACGGAAAGGGTACGTTGTAGTTCAAACTTCCTCCAACAGAAAGTGGTACAGAGATGATTCAGCAGGCTTACAGTTTGCAAGTAACAACTAGTTTCGTTAGTAGCGTTAAAGTTTCCTGTAATTATTTTGCAATTGGGCAACGAACGAATATCAAATTTTGCTTTAAACTGGGAAAATCTGCAACAGAAACACATAAAATGTTAAAAACGTTTATGGTGATAAATGGCAAGTCGTAGCGGTGTATTTGAATGGATAAATGGTTCAAAGATCGACGTGAGGATGTTCGCGATCACCCAAGAAGTGAGCGTCCATTAACCTTTCGAAATGAGAACAGAGTTGCAGGGCACCTCCGTAGCCAGGAGCAACAGTGCGTAGCACACGCTTCTTGATTAGACCGGGGTTCGAGCCCGTGACCACCAAATACGGAGGATGCGGAAAGGTCAGGGAATGACCACCTCATATCCCCGGGGCAATATGGCCTTAGTTGCTAATGATCCTAAAAACTAAATAACAAAAACAACAGAGTTGCAAAAGTTCGGGAAATTGTGGCAGCCAATCGTCATTTGAACTTCAGAATGATGGCTGATGAGTTGGATATGAATAATGAGACGATTCATAAAAATCTGCATGAAGATTTAAGGAAGAGGAAGATTTTGTGCAGCACAGTCTCAGGGATCAACAGAAGCAACGAACAGTGTGATCAAGCGAAGACTTCATCCAAGCTTATCAAGACAATTCGAATTTCGTCGACTGTATTGTGACTGGAGATAAGTGTTGGGTGTTTTACTACGACTGAGAACAAAGCGTCAGAGCATGCAGTCAACTTCAAAATCATCACCAAGGCCCAAAAGGTTTACAGAAGTCCAGACTCAAGATGATGCTGATCCTGTTTTTCGATAAACATGATGTGATTCACAAGGAATTTGTACCTGAAGAGGAGAAAGTCAATGCTGCGTTCTTCGTACAGGTGCTCCAAAAACTAATAAGGTGCATTTCCCGGGTGAGGTCGCAATTTGTAGAGGAAGACAGTTGGTTCTTGTTGCATGACAAGACCCCGCCCATTTCGCACTTTTTGTGAAGACATTTCAGATGAAACATGAAACATGGCATTATACAAATCAACTGCCCACCCTACTCTCGCAGTCTAGCGCCAGCTTACTTCTCCCTCTTTCCCAAAGGTAAAAGCTGCCGTCAAATGAGAGAGATTTCAGGATGTTGAAAACAAAGAAAAATATAACCGCCGAACTGAATTGTTCTCTTTGGCCACCTCCACTGACTCTTTTTAAGAAACTTTTAGGACCGTGTAATAAGTGCATTCAATCAAGTGGTGATTACTTTGTATAAAAATAAAACCATCTTTGACTTCCTCTCACTTTGTGTTCTTTTTTATTGCACCATTCCGGAAACTTTATTGCCACAGACTGGCATGTATGTGTGTGTGTGTGTTTCAAGTAGTTATAGTTTAAATAGGGCATACGACTTAAGCACAACTCTGCTGCTATAAATATAAAAGCGACTTAAAATGCGGAATCCAGTGATGAAAGAGTAACAATTAATACAGATTACTATTTAATTAATACTTTCTCAAACAATCTGTATCAATGGTTATTGATAAATAATGTCATAATCGATTCATTTAACAAAAAGAATAGTGAATCTGCGAATCAAAAAGTCACAAGTGTCATAGCTTGGATGAGAAAAGTACTTGCATTACATGTTTTTATAATCATATCGAAACACCTCAGAATACTACGATGCATCATAATGTTCTGAGATGTTTCGAAAAATATATGAACAAGAATTTCAAATGCATGGCTTTGCAAAAATATCAGATAACAGTGTTGATAAGACGGTTTGTTTACTCGCTACTTTCTATTCTGTCTACATCACAGAAGTTACTTCAATAACATTTCGACAATGCTGCTCTAAACATTGTGGATGGCATCATTATCTCTCCCGTTATGTTGAGGCGGTAGCTTATCTATCACTATCTGCGGTACTCTCAGTTCCGACTCCTGCGCCTTCTCGTGCATTCCTAATCAGCCATTTTGCCCGCGTTCTCTCCGCTACATTATCCCACCTTTATCAGTATTTATTTGTCCAGTTCTTGGCACACGGTAGTGGAATTCCTTGTTGGCAATTGCTCTTATCAGCTTGAATCTCTTAATCTTTAAACCGTTTATCTAAACTCTTTTCTCAGGAGTGCTTATCTGTGACACCACAATCTGTGCCTTTATTACAGTACCCAGAAAGAAAGCTTAACTTATAATGCATGCCTGATAATATATTTTCAAACGAACGTAAAGTTTTGCCTCTTTCCCATTCTTGTTCACATTGTTTTACATACATTATCAATATAATTTACCTCTTAAAATTTAAACTTATCTTCTCTTTTTTTAAACCCGTACTTAAATTTAACAATAAATTACTATTTTACATATAGAATGGAAATAAACTTCCGATATTGACATATTTTATGTAAGTGAAACATCTTTGAGGGAGACAAGCAATTTCAAATGTTTCCATGACCTAAATCAAATATTCTGTAGTGCTTGGAATAAAAATAATCATTTTTAAATTGAACAATATAATTACAATCACTTTTTTTAAAATGTTTCTTCTTTTTTGCGGGGGAGGGACACAATTTTCTGAAGTTATCAATAGATAAGCATTCATAATAATTATTTCCTATCCTTAAACGTGTCTGTTAGTAATACACATAATAAAAGATCATAATGGCAGCACATTTTCTCATAATGCACAATTTATTGGAGATATCAGGTGGCATTTAGTACTCATACCTCCCACGAGGGATCTCCGCTCCCTTGATGGACGTTTGCATTATTAAGCTAACATGACAACTTGAGTTCCGTAATGACTGGATATGTCACGAGCAGACAGAAAAATGCTTAGCTGGACGGAAAGTGGGATCTAAGTGGCGCAAGAGACCAACCACAGAAACATATTGATCACAGATCTCTTGGGCCGCACTTACATACGTGACTGGACTTTGAAATTCGTTCTTGCGGGAGGCTTTATTTGCTCGACATGCGTGACTAGCATACAAAAACTGTTCCTACAGCATTGCTTAAACATCCTTTCAGTGAGATCAAAGGTACTGCCAGCTAAGATCAAAGCAAACAAGTAGAGATAGCAATGACTGTTGTTGTTCTACTGATGGCTGCCTTTGACAAGGCGGCAGAATAGAACGGAAAAGCGTGCATTTTTATATCTGAATAGCCACTAAAGGGAAATGGTAATATGCTCTTATTGCTCTCGTTCTTAGTCGATGTAATGTTGTTTCCTTCCCCCCTCGATAATCATTTTACAGTTTTTTAAAATGCAACTCCTGCTGACACGATAGATATAGACTGATACGAAAGAATTTCAATATCTATGGAAATACTTTTGACATTTTTTTATACTTCAAGATAAGCAATATTCCGCAAAAACGGAGAAGTTACACTAGTGATTGAAACTTATTAGAAATTGCAAGAAAATCTGGTTTGTGATAAAATAATTTTCGGCTATTACCATTTAAATCATGCACTTTAGCTGGTTATTAACCGGATGATGTCCTGTGTCTTGTAACCGCGCAAAAAAGAAAGAAAGAAACAGATTTCCAATTCCACTAAATAGAGTTATTCCAATAATGGGCAATTGAAGAAACCAGCTAAGCAAGTAATCAAGGTTACTGCAAACAGTAATTTTCTTTCTCCCAGTAAGTAGCTAATGCATGGATGGAATAAAGTAGTAGCTCTGAGAAAGCCAATAAAAAATTAAAAGAAAGACCCATGAGATGAAATCCCATTACAGGATCCTGGCTTTATTTGCTTTCTTACTCCTACCACCACCCCGTTTTTTCATCTCGCACGTACTTACTACATCAATTGCATTAGACACTTGCATTCCAAGAATCCCCTGTCAATCTTAAAAAAAAAAAAAAAAAAAAAAAAAAAAAAAAAAAAGTGTGTTTCTGTTCCTAAGGTTATTTCTGAGTTGTTCTTTTTTGTTGTTTGTTTTTTTTTTTTAAGTATGTCACAATTTTATTACTTTCTTAAAGTTACATTGACTACCAGTATAGTGCTTGTTGCACACCAAACGCAATATTTGTGCCCGAACATTTTAGTGTGACTCTGCTTCCCTTATATTTTAACTTCACGGGCACAACTGCTAAAGTAATTATAATGAGCCTTATAAAGATACCTGTAAATCAGAAACTTACATTTTGTACGGTTTTTACTGTCTGCCCTACTATAAATCTTGTACATTTTAAAAAAAATCTACATACATCATTCTAGCCATCTGTCAATCAAAGGGATAACCACAGTTGGTAAGAAACTATTAATAAAATTATCATTAATAATCATTTATAACCAAAGATTTCGAAAGCCGCTATTCGCATGTACTGTATTAGTTTTCGATGAAATGCTGCTGATACTTATTCCTGTTGTGGAATGAATAGTACAGTAACAGCAGCATTTCTCGCATGACTCAAAAAAAAGAAACAGAATTTTGCAGTTTCCCTAATATTCCCAAAACCCTGGCGCCTCCGTAGCCAGGTGGGCAGGAGCAGCAGTGCGTAGCACACGCTTCCTGATTAGACCTGCGTTCGAGCCCGTAACCACCGGATGCGGAAAGGTCAGGGAATGACCACCGCATATCCCCGGAGCAATATGGAAAAAAAAAAAATAAAAAAAAATAACAAACTCCCACCCTTCAACCGGTACCTGACAGTTATCCTTTTTTCCAAGTCCTTCAGGGCACGTCCCTTGCCCATGTCGATCAAACACTTCATATAAACCGCATGCCAGGAACCTGTAGTATCGTATTTACCTGTTCTCATCGCGACAGGTGTGCTACCAGGCGGTGAAGAACGGCTTGGCAGTATATATATTTTTAAGAAAAAATTAAAATAAAATTCTAAATGTATGTATATTTTTATTTACGATTCCACATTAACCTACAACTGTCTGTCGCGAGCATGCCGGATAAGAAGGGTTCTACTGTACGTATTATCGAAAAGGTTACAATATGTTCCTTAAAGTCAGGTTATATTTTTATTTATTTATATGAAACTTTTGTGTATTGTGCTTGGTCAAGGCATCAGAGAACACTATTATAAACGTTATACCTCAACCTCTAATGATTTTTTCAACAAAATGCTATCATCTGTAATAGTAATTACAGATGATGGCATTTTCAGACAGTGACAAGTGAAGGCGATGAAATCCGCTAGATAACATATCCTGGAGTATGTTACAGATTCTTATGTTAAATAAGAGTCAAAGGAGATGAAATTCATGATGTCGAAATCATTTTAATCATTATATAATATTTTTATTACTCATTAATATGACAGCAAGTTAATCAACACCTAATACAGTACTACACTACCAGTTGCTAAACAATAGCAAGAAATAACGCCGTAGGAAATAACTATGAACTTTAAATTGCAAACTGACCTAAATTTTACCCATTTCCCAAAAGCCAACTAATGTACATATCTGGCATTTCTAATACAGTGAAGTTTAAGAGCCGAAAATCAGATTAACTTCAGATTACTAAACACATCTTTCCACTTAAGCAATTACTCTAACAACGTTAAATCCCGAAAGAGATATGGCACTCGAACCGAGGCCTAATTTCAGTGAGGACGAAATTTAATATAGCTTAATTACATAACTCACTTTGCCTCCCACTTGTATTGTAAGACCTAATAACTATTACGCGCTAAGTGCCATGCATTTTATGCTACATATACAACGGTATTCTGTCAACTTCAGGAGAAGGTGGTGCCTTGCACATTTTCAAATTACCACATTTAAACCTCTCGTGCAAAGGTTTAATTAAATTGCTAGGCGACACGGATTTCATGTTGTTTAGTTGGTGCCTTTTGTGTCAAATTAATCATCATGAAGCCAGTGGGGCTGAAGGTGTGTTAACTAGTTGATGAAACATTTGCAGTTTTTTCTCGCCTATTCGGTAGCTATACAAAAACAAAATACGGTAGATCATAACATTTTGGTTCAGAAAATAAAAAGACCGCAATGGTATTAGAAATATAATCCTAACAGATTTGTAAAGTATAATTTATAAAATATAATAAAAGTTGCGAAAATCAAAAATAAAACGAGTAGCATAATGATTGCAATGAAATAAATAAATGATTATAACTACTATATCTTTCAGTCTGCAAGCACAAATTCACACATACCACTAAAGTCTACCTTTTGTTTTTGTAGCAACAGAGTTGAAGTGGATTGTTCATCATCATGTTAAGCTATATTATACCGACGTGTATTCATAGGCCGATTTGCATGTTTTGCAGGATATAAAACCCGGAATAGTTCATTATAAAAACCCTGTATTTGGCTAAATAAAACCCCATTGAAGCGCATTTAAGAATTTCTCCGGCCTCCGATGGATTCAAACCCATATCTTTCCAAGAAAGTGACAGTGTCATAGTGGACGACTGAGGCGTGAAGGAATGCAATAACAAGTCATCTTGTTATTGCATGAGAGTATAGCGGTTTCGCTAGTTGCCATACATTAGGAACGGATTTGATATTCCGCACATACTGCATGTCGGAGGAATTTCTGAGAGGGTTTTTATTAGGGTCTGTAATTTGCTAATTTTTCAAAAAAGTGTTCAACCACCCCCACATGGTTGGTTTCTTTATTGACTGATTTTCTGCCAAGAACTATAAAGCAACGTCAGTGAATTTTTCTATAAACTGCCCTAATTTTGTGGCCTGTTTACCTGTTTTTCTAGATGGAAAACCCCTAGCTGGCGACCAATCGCCTAGTTTCCAGGGGAGAAATCATGCAACCTTAACCTCGTTTAGCTAATGGTGTGGAAAAATGGTAACCACTGTGCTTAGAATACACGCAGTTCACTGACAAATAGTGATGTTACATGTAGTAGTCCAGGTGCTTAACTTAAACAACGTCACTCAATTATCCTTATTAGTACTTGCTAAACAGCATCGTCTCTGTACATTATAACAATTATTTAGCAGGACAAACTATCATCATCATCAGCCATTTTCAATCCATTGCAGGATGATGCCTCTCCAGCAACTTTCCAGTTCCTTCTGTTTTGAGCACTGGCCATCCATTTACTACCCACAAACTCATGAATTTCATCTATCCATCTCCGTCTTTGTCTTCCAGGTTTTCTTCTAGCTCCTCTTGGGTACCATTCTGTTATTTTCTTAGTCCATCAGTCATCATGTCTTCGAACTATGTGTCCTGCCCAAGACCATATTAGTTCTTCAGTTTTAATAAGAATGTCCTTTACTTGAGTTTGCTGCCTAATCCATGTGTTTCTCTTCTTATCTAACAGTCTTATTCCCAATATAATTCGTTCCATTCTTCGCTGTGTAGTTCTCAGCTTCTCTTCCATTCTTTTGGTGAGTGCCCAAGTTTCACTTCCATAAGTCATGGTGGGGAGTATACATTGGTTCATTATTTTACGTTTCAGACAAACTGATATATTCCTCTTCAGTATGTGACTATATTTCCTGAATGCTATCCATCCAAATTTATTCTTCTCTTGACTTCCAGCCATTTATCATTATTACAGCTAATAACTTGTCCTAGATAAGTATGACTCCACCTTTTCAATTACTTCTCCTTCAATCATTATTTCGCTTTCTGTGGCATACTTGTTCATCAATACTTTTGTTTTAGCCATATTCATCTTTAATCCAAAATCCTTACTAACTGTGCATAACCGATTACGATTTTCCTCTAATTCTTTGGGATTGTGGCTTATGACCACAATATCATCTGCAAATCGTAAATGGTTTAGGTACTCTCCTTTCAAATTAACTCCTTTCTGCGACCAGTCTAATCTTCTGCAAGCTTCCTCAAGGGCAGCAGTAAACAGCTTCGGAGATATTGTGTCTCCTTGTCGAACTCCTTTATCGATTTTAAATTTCCTGTCTTTGTCTAGTCTAATAAAGGAGGTAGCACTCTCATATATTTTCTTCAAAATCATAATATATGGGGTATCTATGCCTTGTCTTTCCAGTGCCCGAAACATTGCCTTATGCTGTATGGAGTCAAATGCATTTTCATAATCCACAAATGCCAAGCATAATAGTGTTTTATATTCATTTGCTTTCTGCATTAGCTGTGATATTACGTGAAGGTGATCCATAGTTGAGAATGTTGTCCTAAAGCCAGCTTGCTCTTTCGGTTGATCCTCATCAAGTATTCTTTCTAATCTGTTAGTAATGACCCTTCTGAACAACTTGTATATGTGGGATAAGAAGTTAATTGGCATATAATTTCCAATTTCTGATTTATCTCCTTTCTTATGCAGCAAAACTATGATTGCATTATTCCACTGCTTAGGCGTCACACCTTTTCTAATGCACTTTGTGAAGAGCCTTACCAGTTTTTGTGTTATATCTCTTCCTCCCAATTTTAACAACTCTACAGTAACTTCATCTTCCCCCGGGGCTTTCTGATACTTCATTTTCTTCAACATGTTCTACCTCATCAGGAAGGATATCGGGTATGTCGTATGTGTTACTAATTTGCGATCCATCTTCCCCACTGCTGGCATCATTCCCTTGCTCCTTGTAGAATTCTCTACAGTAGTCTTCTGCTATTTGAATTATGCCTTCTCTGCTGTTTATAAGTACACCATCGCTATTCTTAAGTTTTAGTATCATTTGTGTCTTTCTGTATTACTGCTCATGGCTGTTGATTTAAATCCTTTGTTTTCCCTTAATGCCTGTTCTACTTTTCTTGTGTTAAATCTTCTTATGTCCTCTCTGAGTCTCTTTCTAATGGCTTTGCATAACTCAGTATACTCAATTTTCTCCCTGTCAGTGTTTTTCTTGCTATTCATTTGTCGTCTTCGATTCATCATGACAAGTGTTTCTTGACTAATTTTTTCTTCTTCGGATTTCTTTTTCCCTATAGGTTTCTTGGGCTTTATCACTTCCAGAAAGTTGTAATATTCCTCGTCGATAACTTGGTCCTCAGCAGTCTGCAGAAGCTCAAACTTGTATTAAATTCCAGTACATACTGCTTTTTCTCCTCTTCTGTTATCTCAAAGACCTTTGTATTATTTACTCGAGTCAGTTTTTTCCTTTCCTATATCTATATTAAGTGTACATCTTACCATTCTGTGATCACTTCCAACATTTACCTTATTCAGGACGGTAACATCATTCACAATATATCTTCTATTAGTGAGGATGAAGTCGATTTCATTAGTTGTTAATCCATTTGGACTCTTCCATGTCCACTTTCTGTTCACCCTTTTCTTGAAACAAAATTGTTCATTACTGACAGTCCTGGAGATTCTGCAAATTTCACAAGTCTTTCACTTCTTTCTCCAATTCCAAAATTTCCTATAGTTCCCCTTTCTGCGCTGTTTTGTCTTTTTCCAACCTTAGAATTGAAGGACAAAACTATATGGGGTTTAAATATAGATATCTGCCTTTGCAACCACTCAAACCACAATGCTCTGCCGAATTCTATCTCCTGAATGGAAAATTTGGAACGTCTGTTCCCTCCTAGACACGGGTTAATGTTCGTCTGTGCTAGTTGAAGAAGGTACAAGGTAAAAGGTATTCGTGTAATGATTGCGGCCTCCAGGGTTTCCCCTATATACCGCTGTATCTTCTGTAGTTTATTTATAGCCGGCAAGTGTGTGTAAATGTATGTGTGTATGTTTTAGTGTAGGTTCTGATGGGTGTTGTTTGCCGGCCCTGGAGACTTTGCAGCCTGGAGGCAGGGGGGGAAGCCACCTGCGTCCAGACTCCCGTACCTTGCCACGAGGAGGCGCTCCAGGGGTTAGTAACCGCAAAGAGGGTTTCCAACCAGTGGTAAACCCGTGAAAGTTATGGGAAGGAGAAGTAGGACAAAGAAAGAAGAGAGATATTCTCTTAAGAAAGGAGCAGAAAACGGTAGGATGAATTAACAACTAAGAACAGAGAGGAAAGTTAGGTTTTCTCCGACTGGAAGAGGAGACCAACCTCAGCCAGCCAGAGAAAGGAAAACTCAAGAAACAAATTTAATTGTGTCTGAGACACCAAGAAAATAACTTAACTTAACTTAGCATCTAATTACAAAATTTTCCAAAAATTTACAGTGAGAAGACAAGACTTCTGAGAAGCCCAGAAGAACTTGTCTGAACAATAGTTGGTAAGAGTTTTAAACAGTTACACTAAATAACAAGCAATCTAATAACCTTCAGTGATTTTGTTAGAACTGCAATTCTAGTATCTTAACACACAATGAGGAAAACTTGAGATTTAACAAGGCTATTAACTCCGAGAGTCATAATAAAATTAAGATCACAATTACATAAAGAGGAAGTTGTAATTCTAAACAATAATTTTTTTTTTTTTAATCCAAAGTTTTGAGTTAAACAGGATGAGCTGTGTTTAGCATCTTTCGTCTTCTAAACACGGAGTTAGCATAGTTACAAAAAGCTGAGAAGGATTCTGATGTTTCCAAAAATTTTGGGAAATCATCTAGGGTGTAAACATTAGTGTCTAACATGAGCTGGTAACGTAAATCTAAATATATGTTGCAATTTAGGACTAAATGTTCCACCGTCTCCTCAGCTCCACAATGACAAAGAGGAGAGGGGACCAGTCCAAACCTAAAAAGGCGGGAGTTAAGGCCGTGACCCGTAAGAAGAAAAGAGGAAAAAAGTCCAGGTTGAAGCCAGGAAAGATTCTTAGATTTTACAAAGACTTTAGGAAGGAAGGAGAAAGTAATTCTGCCAAGGGGAGAGTCATCCCAAGAGAGCTGCCACTCATCAAGGGCTAAACTGAGCAGTCGAGAAACTTCAAGGTCGGTAGAGTTATTATAATTATTTTCAAAAACACCAATGGAAGCAGGGGTAAGACGCCTCCTGTGAAATTTGAGAAATGCAAGGATAATTTCTAAATGAATGGGAAGAAAGAAGGCTGTTATGCACAACCAAAATATTTGAGAATGAGGGTATCTCCCAAATTCATGTATTTCGTCCAACCTAAGTTTAAGTCCAGCCTATGGGTCTCTGGGTGCATGGAATGGAAGACTACAACTTACTCACCGCATGTTTTCCACTCAATTGATCCCATAGTACAGTGTGTGGATTCTGACCTTAACCAGTAAAAAAAATATAGGCTAAATATTCTGGAATCGTTCGTTCTCCTCCCCCACTCCAACAAGGAGCACGGTGTAGGGACGGTTGAGAGCAGATTGTACACCGTAAAGTAAGGCCCATGACAATTTCCAGGGCACGTTCTGTTATTATATTATCTTTTGTAATTAGAGTAATGTAAAGCGGTTTACTTTAAACTGCAGTGCATGTCATATTCATACAAAAAAATAGCTAAAATGAGAGTTTCGGGCATCATTATTTTAATATTACTTTCTAGTCCCCATTTGTAGGGAACCGTTGGTGATTATCTATAAGTTTTAAAAATCTATAAGGTTGAAGCGGCACCTGGTCTACTCCAGAAATGTAGTTACAACCGGAAAATACATTCAAACAATGATGCATTCTCCCATGTTGTATAAAGCTCTGCATCTCCCACTGCTCTAAAACCGTCTGTTTGTTTGGTTGGTTGGTTGGTTTTTAGTAGCATTAGCAACTAAGGCCATATTGGTGGTCATATGGGCGCCTCCCTAGCACCTGGCTACGGAGGCGCCCTAAAACCGTCGTTTGCGTTGAATATTGGCAGTTGTGCTGCGAACTGCAGAAAGGCTGTGTTCGTAACACAGTTTAGCTCTGTTATGAAATGAAAAGAAATTCTCAAAATGCACAGCCCACTGTTTTTTAAGAACTTCTCAGCATATATATAAGATATGTAACGACATACTAACTGGTTAGTTTTGTATCTACTTTTTCGTCATCTTCAAGTAATGTGATTTCTCATTATGTAATTTTAGCGTGCGATGTTTATTCTCTGTTAATATAATTAAAATTGTGCCTTATATGTAAGAGAAATAACAGCTCGTGTGGGGGCGTGTGTGTGTGTTCACATATTTCCCATGCAGCAGGAGCTCAGCTTCTCAATGTTGAACTTGTCCCCTTGTATGGATTAATTAACTAGTTTTAGTTTGTTAAACCATTGGAATGTTTCTGTTATGGGTATTATTGTATAAAACTTTGTACCTTCTAAAAAAAAAAAAAAAAAAAAAAACTTATTTAAAGTCCCTGGCCATTAAAGGTAATATTATTGTTACATCGACATCGCATGTATATTTAGACCAACAATTAAAATATATTATCTCGCTATACTTTTCCTCCTAGTGACATTTATTCGAGCCAATGGGAGAAGAGAGCGGAGCAATTACACCACTACAAATGCGCAATTCAATAGTAAATGTTGTCTTCCATTGAAAGACAACTGCCTCCATAACCTTCACCAACCTCGTACACGTGTTTCACTGTTTAATACATGACCACGCCTCATTTGACGTTCCATTGCAATGTCAGCTGATAAAGGGTCACCCTTTAGTTGAATATTTTAGTCCTGCTTTTTCGGATGCAACAATATTCGCCATGCATTATGAAACCGAAGCAAAAGGTCTTTTATTAAGTGACCTATGTAAGCGTAGGTAAATAATTACATAGCGATATTTATTCCACCTTGAGAATTCCGCGTGGTGGGGATGGGGTAGCCAATGGGAGAAGAGGGATGCGTGTCACGTGGTACAAGTGACACGCATCATTTTACGTAGAAAAGCGTTTTACCTCTACATTTTACGTAGAAAAGCGTGCGCGGAGATTGGCGAGCAAAGCGAGCAGGGTCGAAGCCCCCTAGTTATTATTTTAATTTTACTCTGTACTGCCAGTTCATGCGAAATGATTTATTTATAACATAAGCAACCTTACCAACTTGTGTTTTTTTGCGTCGAACAGATAAGGCTATGAAGCGAAGCGAAATTGCGTGTATAAAAAGCTGCTTGTCTTCTATGGAGTTTCTTGGGGAAGACAGCCACGCAATCTTCGCCAAAAACAAAAAAAGGCAATATATATTCTTCCAGTTACGATTTGATTCGAACGCAGAGCTTTGAACACTGTTTGGAAAGACTGTGAAGCCTAAGCATTGTGCGATTCACGAGGATTCAAAATTGGTTTCTTCTGCGTTTCATGCTTTAAAATCAGTCAGTCAATAAAAGTAGTCTGAGTCCATCTTAAAAGTAATTATGAGAACATTTCCCTACTAGATATGTAGCTTGATTGTTTGAGGTTGTTCTGAATTAGTATTACAGCAACCGAAACGTCAACGTGTTGTATCTGAAGATTGTGCGTGATACAAGGTACATTTCCTATTGTAGAATAAAAAGAAAATCTAGAGAAGTTTCCAGGGAAATACTGCACCTAATCTTGAAACGTCAATCTCAAGGTTGAAAAGTGCTTAATGAACTCCAAGCATCAGTCCCGCGACGTAGCACATATTGCTAGAAGCGATGTCATCTTAATGGAGTAGCAACAACTGGTTACGTGGATTTTGTTTCAATGAGCTACTGAGTTTCAATGTTGCGTTTGCTCATTATATAATACAACGATAGTATAAATCAGAATAAGGTATTTTTGCCAAATTGAGACTTGATATGCACATGCCTATTATATTGTTTTAGAATAGCAATTCTAAACTAATTACAATAAACTTATAAAAACCACTTCGAATTATCAGACGGCCGTTTCCGTATTTTACAAATATAAAATATTTATATATTTTTTAAAAAATACTTCAAATGATCATATAAAAAGAAACACTTTCCTTTCCCTATTGTTTCGGTTGTGAGACACTGTAGAATGCAAAGCGAATCATAAAATGAGTAGTGCCAGGAAACAAAAGAAATCTTGTTTGGGGGACTGTCCTCTCCAGACTGTTTTTTCCTGCACTTATCTACGCCTCTTCACCTGCTTCAAGCGTGACTTTTAATTAAGGCATCTGCCAGCGACCAATCGCCTAGACGTGTTCTTTGTGTTTTTATTTTGCCAAGTAGCAAAAACGCGCTCTCTGTTATGCTTGGGTTGTTAAGCATATTCAGCACGGCTGGTGGCAGCGAGGCGCTTCTTGATTACTAGAACTTTCCACGCCAGTTACATCAATGAATGAATGTTTCTCTAGTTTAGACACAAATCGTTGGAAGTATCCTCGATAAAAAAAAATTATTCCAAGGAATGCGATAATGAACCTTTCGACAAGTACACCTAGCCGTGCACTATATAACCCACATATCTTAAAGGTGTGCATGTGAATATATGTGAATTCATATTTACATGTAACAATATATCATATTGTTTAAGAATCGGCACCTCGGGGATTGAGAGGGGTCGGATTTTAGGGAGGTATACCCAGTGGTCGAGCAGTTTTGAATGAACACACTTCAATGAATATTAAGCAAAAAAATTGAACTGATTTACATCTGTAAACGTTTGTGATGATTGAAAGATAGTGCTAGTGGTTAAAAATGTAAATAAAGGTTCGATCAGTTACATGTAAGCAAATGCCTATGAACGATGTTACATTAAAATGTTGCCACGTACAGTAATGGCAATTTTAAATGCATGTTGAGTATGGCAGACAGAATATCAATAAACGTGCTTCAGAAAAAAACAAACACTGGCGACAGGGGATGATTCAGATGTTTTTCAAGGAAAGGGGCCATAACTATGATATAAATCATGTGGAAAAGGTGAAACTTATTGCAGGCGTGGCAATAGAGTGTAACCACACTTTAATTTAAAGATTAGCATATGATGCAAGAAAGCAAGCTTATGCAGCATCAGCCAAAAAATAAATAAATAAATAAACCACACACGCTCCCATTTCATCCCTCCTGTTCTTTCCAAGTACCTGTCCAGCTCAGCCTTAAATTTATTTAGGCTATCAACTTCCACAACAAAGGATGGAAGTCTGTTCCACCAACCACCCGCTGGCTAAAGGAAAGCTTACGTACATCTATCCTACATCTGTCTTTCCTCAATTTCAATTTATGCCCTCTCAAATGATTATTCTCAGCAAGAGGAAGAATTCCATCAGCATTGAGCATGCTCAAACCATTCAAGGCTTTATACACCTCAATCAGTCACCTCGCAGGTGCCTAGTCTCCAGACACTGTAATTTGCAAAATTTAAGCTTTTCTTCGTAAGAGCAACCCTTTATTCCATTCACTAATCTTGTTGTCCTCTGTACTCGTTCCAACAGCTATACATCCTTCTTAAAATAAGGCCTCCAGACCTGTATACCGTACTCAAGGTGTGGCCTGACCACCCTTATATAAGGAGATAATCACCTCCTTATCCCTGCTAGAAAAATTCCTGTATATCATTGACAAGACACTATGAGCTACTCTTGCAGACCGTCTGCACTGCTCAGAAAACTTCATATTTGCCTGCACAATTACCCCCAGGTCCTTTTCGTTCTCTACCACTGTCATTGTAGTACCACAGAGTTGATACGTCACTCTGGGGTTACTGCTTCCCATATGCAGTACTTTACATTTGTCAATGTTAAACTTCATTTGCCACCTCTCAGCCCATCTGGTCAAATTTTCTAGATCCTGTTGCAGCAGCGTACTCTCATTAGTGTCCTTAACAACCCTGCCAACCTTCTTATCGTCTGAAAACTTGGACATTAATCCTGATATACCATAATCAATATCATTTATAAATACAGAAAACAACAATGGACCCAATACTGAACCATGAGGGACTCCACTAATAATATTAGACCACGATTAGCAGTATCCATTGATTACCACTCTGTCTTCTCCCACTCAACCACCCCTTTATCCATAGCAGCAATTTGTCTCCAATGCCACACTGCTCCAATTTGTGCAGCAGTCTTCCATGTGCAACAGATCAAAAGCCTTTCTAAGATCCAAATATATGATAACAAAGTTATTCCCTGCATTCATTTCCTTTGTGACCACATCATAGTATCCAATCAAACTGGTCAGGCAAGACTTTCCCTTAACAAAACCATGCTGTGTCCGAGCTATAACTGAAGTATTGTCTAGATGATCCTGCAGTTCTTCTTTAACCAGTACCTCCATTAATATATAAAATATATAGATAATATATAAAACTTGTGTGAATTAGAAAATAGATATTTTAGTCATCCATTGTCGTTCCACCTCCTTGCTATGTCGATAAGGAAACCAGTCTTTTTCATTTAGTTCTGTCTTCTCACATGCCTCTCTCCAACTCCTCCCGGCTAACGACTCTTCTCTCCACATCGCTCTTCACCTCTTCTTGCTATCTTCTTCACGGCCTTCCTCTTGGTCTTTTATTCTCCAGTTTCATTGATAATATCCTCTTTGGCAGTCTGCCACCCTCCATTTTCTTTACACGTCCAAACCCTTTCAGTCAGTCTGTTCCTCTCAATCTTTTCGTGTAATCGTTCTTCTCCCGTTTTCTTCCGAATTGCGCGTTCCTTCCTCAATCTCACCTCTAGACTTTCCGCACGCTCCTCTCAGAAACTTTATTAAAAAATATTTTATTCTTATTTGTTTCATTTCCTTTAAATACTTCGTTCTCTTCAGTGTGACGTCACTTTTTTGTGAAAAGATTTCTTCTGTTTTGAGACTTCTTCCAAAAAAAAATCCTATCTCGTCAAGAATTTTAACGGTTTACTCTTGTTTTGATACTGCGATTAAGTTAGGTGTATCTCGTATTTTTTTTTTTTTATCATAAATATAGAAATCTTGGTTTGTTGATCCTATGACATCACGATCAAATTGGTCCACTGAATAACTTAAGCTTTTTGCACTACGTTTCTTGGGCAATAAAAAACTTGGAGAATTTACTTTTTTTCTGACTTCGAATCCTTTTTTATGAATCATTCTGTCAACCTTGTGGCTATAAAAACATGTTTTGTTGCTTGCCCGTTTGTCATACTCAATTTATCATTTAATGCTCCTTTATCAAAACGTTCCTTGAAGGTCAAATACAATTTTGTTGGATATGTGGAGATTTTGTTCTTTGGTACGGATGCCGGTTCATCGATTTGTATGATTTTAAGATGCTGGTTCATTTGATTTGTATGTTTTTATAACGCCGATCGCTTGTGTATAACTACGTGCACACAGTATCGCGTAAGACGGCAAGTTTAAATTTGGAATACACGAATGGAATATTCCAGGCACGTTGCCAGGGTGAGATTCAACTAAACTGGGTACGTAGTACACTACATTTCTCGCACGTAATAACAAAAGATCGCAAAGTTTTGTTTTTGCAATCATTATAAATTGACATGCAGCTGATGAGCTGTATGACTAGTATACACGATGGCTGCAAAACTTTGGTCGTTTTGAATCAAATCTATTGTTTGTATCGGAAAGTCGCTTTAGGAAAGAGACCAACCATAGATTTAATGAAGAATACTTTCTTTTTCCAACTTTATCCAAACCGGAAACTTTCTTCCACTCTTTTCTCTAAGTTGCTCTAAAGTGACCTAAAACTGGTGAGTTTTTGAGAATAGAGGCCAGATTTTTCAGGGTTTTCGATATATCCAATTAGAAATTTTAAAAAACAAAAATTTAATGGGTTGTTTAATTTAGTTTTATTAGGTTTGTTTGGAGATTATCCGAATTTACTAATTATCTGATTAACTCATTCAAAATGTGATTAAGTGATTATCAAATTATCTGATTAACTATCGACTATTTAAAAACGTAGCAGCTGTTTAGCAAAAAAAAAAAAAAAACACAAGAACGGTATTGTAGCGGCGGCCAAAAATAAATTTGTGAATTCACATTGCGTATTTTCATACTTGGTTGCTGCTACAATTCATGGCAATTGCCTTCTCTATTGAAGGCATTATGCGTTATTGAACCAACAATTTATGGCAATACATAAGTTGTTAAAAAAGAAGACAGGATATAGCTGTACATAGCAAATAAGAGCCATATAAAGAAATATACATCACCTAAGAAATATAAATAATGACGTGCGATGAAGGTGGAATGCACTGGTACTGTGCTAATATTTATAAAACCTCTAATGTGTGTGTTTAATAAGATATTGATTTTTAAACATGAAGGTTAATAAATGATTAACGAAAAACAGTTTTTTTTTTTTTTACCTCTTTCAATAAGCTCTCCAAAGTGGCTTTGTTGCTGCAGTATAACTTATGATTTATTTCGCTGTTGCTCTCCTGTGGCATTGAAATTAATTTCATTAACATAATATATTATTCGTTAACTATTATGAATCAGAGCTGTAATACTCAATACGTTCTACGTTGATATTAATATTTGTAATTAATATCAACGATATTAATGTTTGTTTAAATAACCCTACGCGGGTTATTTAAACAAACTAGGCGGAATCTAACTTTTCGACAAAAAAGTATACTTATTTTTACTGGTCCGTAAATTGTAGCGCACTCAGTTGTTTAGAAAAGTCAGGAAAAAAAAAAAAAAAAAAAAAAACAGAACCAGTCAGAGATGAAAGGTCTATAAAAATACTGCACAACAGATGGGTGCGGATATTCTTTCGCTCGGCAAAATAAAGGACCTACTTCAGAAACCTTTAGAATTTAAAATTCTCTCGAGCAATCTGAGGAGCAATTCGCACCTATCCATCTTCCATATTCCCTACTTAACTGAATTTATAACCCCTAATACATCAATAATGACAGCCAAATTTCTTCCCGAAGAAATTTTTCCAAGTGAACTCAGTTATTTATTTGTGTATCCGCAGGGAAATGGGAGCAAGGGGAATGTGGAACATAAATATGGCTTATGACCAACACTCATATAAGGGCGAATCTACTGCGGCGTCATCTTATATCGACTCTTGTATTCTGACCCTTTCGAATGCGTAAGAAGTACAATTTAACTGTCATTCCTTTGACACGCTTGTGTGAGATGAAAACCCCCAGAACTGCCGTCCGCAGCTGGTCTCGAGGCATTCCTTTCTTCGCACATGTGTCATCACGGCAACGATCGTTGAAAAATTCATGGAGACAATCAGAACTATTTCCTCCAGCTCAACACAACATGTGTCTCCGGGCTCGCATCGTAAATCAGTGGCTACTTTTTTCTCCTCTCTCAAAATAAGCACATGTTACTGGAAGTCTGCAGAATTCTAGAAAGCAGATATTGTGCGAGTATAGAAACGATAACCCGTGCTGCGTAAACGCACTTCTAACCGGTATCAATTTAACGGTCATTTAGCTTTTGCCTATGTTTATAAAGTTCGAAGCCCCTTTCTTTCTTCACAACAACCAGTAAACTGCTACAATTTCTCAATGGGATGCGCGGATGTCACTTTGGCCAGGAAATGTAATTACGAGTTTCTTGCAAGCAATAAAAGAGAAATCCACGATGTGAAAGCGATTCTTTTCTTTATTAAAACTGTAATTTTCCCGCAGACGTTCGTTATGTCAGTTCGATTGCTTATTGCACGGAATGAGTTCTATTTATTTTAATAAAGAGTCTGGAATAGTTTGGATTAGTAGGTTAACAACCGCAGGATACGTCATTAACATTTCATAAGAAAAAAACTTATTGCACAGAAAACTGTGCTTGATGGAATCGTGATCTTATTCTTCGGAAACAAGCATTGCTCGCCGATATTATTAGCACCATAGATATTGGGGCTTCCCTTACGAATGTTGAACAGCTGAAAAACGCATGCAGAAATCTCAAAATGGCTTATGATAAGGCGATTGCTAGTGCAAAAAGGACATCTTGGATTTATTTGATCCATTCCAGTGGTAACTCTGATCCGTGGGGTCTTTTTTATAAATTAACTAGAAAGAGAATTTATTCTCACAAAAACAACTTGAACTGATACTATGGAGAGTACATTAGATCGATTATTTCCAGTTGATGATCCATTATCTGATAAGGCTGAACATGTTCCTATCCAGCTGGAAAATTCCAATTACCTTTCGGACACTACTATAGTACCTATTGCTGCAAAAGAATTTAATTCAGTTATCCTCAATGTAAGCACCACTTAATGTCCAGGATTTGATTTGTTAGAACGTTTTTGTCATCAGATAACATAAAATAGTGCCGCAAGTTTCGAGGAAGGTGTTTGGAGGATGGTGATCTCCCTAGAATTTGGAAAACTGCTTTGCTCAGAATAATTAAAATGCCAGATTAAAAAGCAACCTTTAGATGCAAAGTCATTACATATTGCGTTGCTGGCCAACCTATGCAAACTTCTAGAGCAGCTTACAGTTCTTAGAATCTGTGCCTTAGATATTCCTTAAGTGGCATGATGCGTAGGTAAACTGTTATTTGGAGACAATAAAGCACTCAATTTTCGTTGGTATTATTACGTTTATTTCCGAATTGGAAATGTCCCAAATGCAATTAACCGTTTCGAAAAGACCATTTCGTTCAAGGTAACTTGTTATCTTAGTGACAGTGATATTGCAAAGACAGCTGTCACTGAAGAATTGGTAAGAAACGTACGTTTGACTCCGTTATGTACATATCTTCAATTCGGAAATAACCGTGATAATACCAACGTATGTTTTGAGTACTTTATCTTCAAACAATCCGTAACTTGTTTGATAGTCAACACCTTTTCTTAGACTGTCAGTACGGCTATACTGCTGGTCGTTCCTGTAAGGATGCGATGGTGGATCTTGTCCACCTAGGGTCCTCAAGAACGAAATACGAGACTCCTATTTTTGTTGATTTCGAACGCGCTTTTGACTCCCTTTGGTGGGAGAGCGCTCTCGAACGAATTAGATCTTCTGGCTGCTATTAACATCTTTTTAATCTTGTTCTAGGATTACAAGTTCTTATGAAGTCCAAAATTCGACATTTTACAGAACTGTAGCCAGAGGGTGTGTCCCCAGGGGTCTATCTTGGTTCAGCTCATATGGAATATTGTACTTAAAGACTGGCTTCGCCGCTGTTTTCAAAATAACTATATAAAAGCTTATGCTTATGTCCTTATTTTGGTTATCACTGGTAAATCTATATCAGCATTAGAAACATGGGCTCAAACCGTCGTTAACAATCTTTGTCTTGGACACAATTAAATAAGCTTTCCATCAGTCCTGCAAAGACAAACATGATCCTTTTCAAAGAAAAATTGGATTATGCTAGACATCCTCAGCTAAAAATAAACAAATTGGAAATCGCTTTTTGTTTCCGAAATCAAATATTTAGGTACTACTTTGGACGACAAGGTAAATTTCACCATACATCTTAATAAATCCTTCTATCAAGACTACTCTTGTCTTAATCAAGATCTCACGCCACATACAGTAATTTAAGTTGTCAAGAAGAACTTTATATTATAATGCAGTCCCAGTGGCAATTTTCAGGGCTGGTGCTTCGGTTCATCGGGCAGATAAGAAAATTCAGTCAAAGCTGCTCTTCCTCCAAAACGCGCTTTTAGCTTCTGTCAGAGCTTGCAGGACAGTTTGAATGGCTGCTCTGCAGATGCTCTTTGGTGCATAACCTCTGCATTTACACCTGACCCTCAAAGGATTCAGTTATAGGCTCTGAAAAAACATTCCGGTGGAGTTTTTTGGTATCAGAATTAATTTAAACAACAGCAGTAAAAGAGAAAAGCAAATATTTTGGAATGATCTTATAAACGTTTGGCAAACAAGATTAACATCACTGGACAAGTTATGAACTCTTATTCCTGAAGCCACCTTCCTGCTCGAAATGAAAAGAAAATTTTGGTTCTCCCTCGGACTACATACTTCATTTGTTTTAAATGGACATTAACGACAAACGACTCTACAGACAACAAATTAGCGAAGTACCTCAACTGCTTAAATACTACATGAACAATATTTTTGCCCATTTCAGTTGATTACGCCACTTGTAAAATTAAACTAATCCCTAAATTTTATAGTCTGATAGACGTTACTGGATTACTTTTTGGACAAAACCGAACTGCCTTATGAAGTTCTTGCTGTTTTTAACAGGATATGTATCCTTTTAACGTTTTCCTCTTACCCTCTACCACCCACTTTTTTTCCCGCTAGGGTCCGAGATTAGGTTCTCCGCGACTACTGGGTCTCATCTTGTTCCAGCGGATGTGGGATATTTTATTTTTTTATTAACTTTAATTTTTTTTAAAATTAAACTTGTTTATTATTTTTTTATTTTTGTATAGAATGATCCCAAACTCGTTTTGGACATTCTGTACCAGATAATCGAGGTCCACCACGGTTCAATCTTAGTTACGGCCCGCCTCTTAGTAGTTACGGGCACTGGGCAGGCTTTCCAGGTGATCGTTTCCTGATTGTAAAGTGGCCAGAAACAACTGTAGAACACACACCTGGCTGTTTTGCAGAGTTCTGTATCACCAGTGACCACGGTGGAGTTAAACTAATATTCTGAAGTCATCCTACATAGGGTAATTTAGATGTATATTCAGCTCTTGTTTATACTCCGGCAGGACTACTAGGTCAGTAGAGTTTAAAATAAATCGTCAATACAAACGTTAATCGTATTTAGCAGTCACGGGCTTGAACCTCGGTCCACAAGAGCTCGTGCTACTGCACTGATGCTTCTCACCACTCGGCTACGTCAGACCTTCTTATAGGCATTTCATACCCCCTGACACGACACGCGCTATTTCGTTTGCCTACAACGGAAAGCATGTGGATATATAAATTTTTATATATATAAAAAAATATTTCAATAAGAACATCTTTCTGATCATTATTTATTATTTTCTGTATAAAAATAATTCTGATAAACTGAATTTTCGCAAAGATAATGGTGAGGTAGAATCAAAGAGCAAACAATTGTACAGTTTTAAATATTCTCATTCACATAACGTCACGCGAGAATTACTTCATCCCATTTTGTGTATCATGTCCCTAAATTGAGCGTGTTCTCTGGTCGGGTTGCCTGTTTTTCTGGATGAAAAACAGATTTCAGGAGAAAAGTCTTGTTATCCTCGTCTGAAACCAACTAATTCAGCCAAAGGATCATCAGTATAAAAAGCCCATAACAGTTCCTAGCGTCCCTGAACGGGGTTCAAACCTGGACTTGTTCCATCAGGTGTGGCGGGGGAAGGATAATTATAACCACTGTACTACCGCGAAGACAATAATATCAAGAATTAAAATACTCTACTTTGCCTATTCATTGTTAAATAATTTCAACTTCGTAAAATGAAAGGTTCAGACACCGCTAAAACTTTTCTTAGCCGCCCACGTTCCACGAACTCATCTGTGTGTGATATTGTTTTCTGAAAGCCGCTGGTGGTGGTTATAGTAGTAGTTGATAGTTTTCCAAGTCTTGCTCTGCCGACTTCGTAAAAGATTCGACGTCACTTTCAGTCCCCGTAACAGGAAATATCTGAAATGTGAAGAATGCATGGAGCTTAGCAATCCCTACGGGTCTCTAGGGAACACTTGTTTTGAAGAAGCAAAAACTATCTTGTACTCCGAGACTCAGTTTTCTACTTTTCGCCATGTCAACGCTATGTCAAGTAAAGAGAAGAGACGTAAGAATGCACTCGCGTTTCATCTTGGGGGAGCTTTACCACGAAGAAAGTTTGACGCAGTTTCCCGTTGAGTATGCAAAAGATAAACGTTGCGGCCAATCTATCAGACCAACGCTGAAATGAGTCCATGTATCTGTTCACCTTAGAATATTGGCGAAGAAAAAAAAATCAATACTAGATGGCCGATAAAAAAATTCATCTGCCATCCTGAAAAAATTAAGACAGATTATATAGCAAATTTCAACGTCCTGGATTTTTAATATCACGCAAGAAAGAAATACAGAATACAGATAGAAATACATGTATAATCTGATGGAATTAAGAAACTGAAATGAATAATGGGACAAACTGATTGAACCTTAACTGTCTAAACACGAATGGCACTTACCAGTATTCAAAGGAGTGAAGGGTAAAGTGATAAAATTAATAAAAGTCCTTTGACTTTTATTAATTTTTAACTTTACAACGTTTATAAAATAAGTTCAATTTAGAATCACTAATCCAGGGATGAAAGAAGTTCATCAATGAAATGATTAATTCATTGTAGCCTGAGCAGAAGAGTTTGACCAGACGTTCTCTTTATATTTCCCAACAAAATGCCACCGTTTTTCAGCCCTCAGCCGGGCAATAATTTCAGCAAGTTCGTAACGATTGCAGTGCGTTACATTTCAGGCTCGTTCGATTTAATTAACTTTTTTTTTTCCTTTTTATGTGATTAATACAAGTGAAAAGTAAATAACTAAAACTGTTTCGTTAGCTATTTATAACTACTACTGAATTAATTAATAATATATAATAACAATATTTATATGAAAACCCCAACACTTTTTTTTTTTTTTCGTGTTAGTTGTTGGCGCATCAGCTTCTATGGCCATATTGCACTTCCTAAAGTTTTTGCATTTTTACTATAATCCAAGCCCGAGGCGGGAATCGAACCCGCGACCTTTGGGTTGCCAGGCAGGCACTTTACCTACCTGGCTAGCCAGGTCGGCCCCCAACACTAAATGTATTAGAAACTAACAGTGCTTAGCACCATGAATAGGTTGAAGGTTGAGAAAACAGAAGATCCTTGTTGACTTTACACAACTTTCTGTTGGTTGTAATTTTCGGGCAATGGGTTGTTCCAGAAAACAGAAGTAGAAGTTGGTTTTGGGAGTTTGTAGAGGGACAGTGAATGAATGTTGAGCGGTTGCGTCACGTGTTCGGACAGCTTTGGAAAACGGGGGGGGATTACAGAAGCCAATTCAGAAGATTACAGAAGCCAGTCCGACAGGAAAGGCATACTTTAACCCCACCGTCTGCACACCCAAGGGAAATTGCACCTTCAATCACAGAGAGCTTGACCGCTCTTTCAACTTACTTGCAGATTTTTTGGTTAAACTAGTGGTGGAGAACCTGTGGCCTTTTGGGGTACTAGTTGCAGTCTTTTGTCTTTTTCTCTCGAATGCGAAATCTGCCTTTTATTTTATGACATGACACAAAATAAAAGATATTTTTAAGGTAAATTTTATCTATTCTTTTTTATATATCGTTATTCTCCTTATATAATTTAGTTTACAGTTTAAGTTTAAGGAAATGCGATATGAAAGAATGCACAGCTGTTCTAGACTCCCTGATTGAAGAATATAAATGAAAGGTTTGCTAATTTTGAGAAACATGATCTCACACTGAATCAGGTGTGGTTGAAAGATTTTCAACCACACCTGATCGATGCCTCCAAAGCACATGATGACTTAGATTGAATTAATTGAGCTCTCAGAAGATATAATTCTGATGTCTCTATTTTACGCGAAGAAGGATCCCCTTCAAATATGGAAAAATGCCGTTGAATACTCATATCTACGCCAACATGTTCGTCGAACTCTATCTTGTTTTGGCACAATCTACTGTTGTGAATCAACATTAATTAACAGAAGATTGCGATCTTAGATGATGGATATTCTTAAGGGAGGCGGCAAGTGAGTGCATTGCACCATTGAGGCTAATTATGCGAGCATCACTAGACTCTGGGGAGATTCCGTTGGATTGGAAAAGTGCCAATGTATCTCAGATATACATAAGGGTGGTTCTAAGAGTGAAGTGGGAAATTATTGACCTGTCAGTCTGACTTCAGTGGTAGGGAAAATCATGGAAGCAATAATCAAGGGTGGAATTCGGGATCATTTAGGTAGAATTGAAATTCTCAAGGATACTCAGCATGGTTTCGTAAAGGGAAAATCATGTTTAACAAATCTGGTTCGCTATTTTGAAAGAGTCACTCATGAGCTGGATTTAGGGAATAATTTCGACATTGTTTATTTAGATTTCAGCAAAGCTTTTGAATCAGTCCCACACGAGTGGTTGCTTTATAAGCTGAAACAGGTTGAAATCACTGGGAAAATCCTTAGATGGATAACAGGATGGCTTCAGGTCAGGAGGCAGAGGGTTGTGATAAATGATTATTCCTCAGATTGGGTTGATGTAAGAAGTGGGGTTCCCCAAGGATCAGTATTAGGACCACTGTTGTTTTTAATTTTCATAAACGACATTGATGAAGGGATAGAGGGCGTGATGTCTAAATTTGCAGATGTTAAAATTGGTAGAGTAGTTAATGATCACTGTTAAGATGAGCTTCTTCAGAGAGACCTAGATAGACTTCAGGAATGGTCAGAAAAATGGTAGCTATGCTTTAATCCCACAAAGTGTAAGATATTACAACTGGGAAACGGTAATTCCAAAATAACTTATTCACTTAGAGGAGTTCAATTAAACCTAGTACTGGAGGAAAAGGACTTGGGTGTTACGATACGGTCGGACATGAAATTCTCAGAGCAGTGTTAACAGGTTGCAAGGAAGGCCCATGGTGTCCTATCGATGATCTATCGAACTTTTGCAAGTAGAGATAGGGACGTGATAATCTATAAGGCTTTGTTAGACCACACTTGGAATACTGTGTTCAAGTCGATGTCTTTCTTTAGGTGGAGACCGCACCTAAAGAAAGACATCAAGCTTCTTGAAAGAGTTCAAAGACGGGTAACTCGCCTGGTGAGATCGGCAAAGGAGTGTCCTTATGAAGAAAGACTTCGAATATGTGGGTTGCAGAGTTTGGAAACTAGGCACCTTAGAGGAAATATGATTGAGGTGTTTAAGGCTCTGAGAGGCATTAGTAAAATGAATGAGGACGAAATTTATGATTATAAATGATTCTAGAACTACGGGACATAAATTCAAGTTACGGGGCGAAATGTTTAGATTGAACTGCAGAAAGTTTTATTTTAGCCAGCGAGTTATAAATTACTGGAATAAGTTGCCTACATGTGTGGCTGACAGTTTGGGAAAATTCAAAGGTCATCTGGATAGTACCTTCGGATGAGGGAAATGCATAGGATGATAGATTTAATTTCATTTTCTTTTATTAATTTGTTTGTTTTTTTATCATTGTTTTATCTGTTTTTTTTTTTTTTTTTTGGCTGGTGCAGCATAAGCCATGGGCTTTCTTGCACCATGCGGCCATTACTAATACTATTCACTCGGAGGATCAATTAAAACTGAGCTCAACAGCGTTGGAACCAAATATCAGACTACTAACTGTCATTAAGCATTCGCAAAAAAGTCATTAAATGGTTTGTTGTCTTAAGTTCGTTCATTTTTAGTTTTGTTATGACGTTGCTAAACAAATGAATACCTTCCCTAATTTTTTGTTTAAATTCCTCACACAATAAGAGGCTGTAATTAAAATTGTAAATATGTCTAAAAAAATGTAATTTTTTTTTTTGTATATATGAAATTCTCATTATGCGGCCTAATAATATATCTTGGATAAATAAAATATGACACTCCAATGTTGTTGTTGTTGTTATTTGGTTTTTAGGAGCATTAGCAACTAAGGCCATATTGCTCCGGGAATATGCGGTGGTCATTCCCTTGACCTTTCCGCATCCTCCGTATTTGGTGGTGACGGGCTCGAACCCCGGTCTAATCAAGAAGCGTGTGCTACGCACTGCTGCTCCTTCCCACCTGGCTACGGAGACGCCACACTCCAATGTAAAAAGGTTCCCCACCCCTGAGTTAAACGTTAACCCTTCAAAATCTACAATAATGATTTATTCATTGAAACAGCGACCAACAGTAATTCAACCATCAGTTTGTGGCACTCTCATCCCAGTAGTTACTAGCCATAAGGACCTCGTTGTCTATTTTGATCTAAAGCTGAGATTTGATGCGCACACATAATACCTCCGGAAGAGATTTATCACCTTACGCTGGAGAGCAAAGCAACATTTCCTTCCTTCCAACGATGCCGCGACCATCACAATCTTCAAACTACTGTTTATCCGGTTATTTTATACGCTGCTGAAATTTGGCATCTGCTTCGGCCTCACTTCAAAAACCGGTGTTCGCGTGTGAATATTGGAACCTGAAATGGACTGCATTACCCATTCAATCCCCTAACTAGCATACGCAACAATCAATATCCAGTGCTTCAGCTGCAGTATTCGTTATATGCATAGCCAATGTTGTTATCTATGAAAATAAATTGAATAACAATTGCCGGATTTTTATTTGTCCGATTTTCATTAAATTTGGGATGGCTCGAAAAATCTTTCGAAAAGAGCCAAATGTAAAATTTAATGAAAATCTGTTCACTCAGAATCGACTTATTACATACCGAGGGATGAACGGACGTAATCTCAATAACAGTCTTTCTTGAAAATTCCGTACTCTGGCATGGTAGTCTGGCCCTGATTAACATGCCACATTCAAAAATCGCTTAAATCTTTCGTTTTGCCTACTCTCGCACTGGGCTGCATACATACGGAATTCCCACTTATCCCCCCCCTGCTTAATGTCACATGATAGGAATGTGTTGGTAGGAAAAACTTAGCGAAAGGCACAATTTCACATCCGCTCTTGTGTGAAGGAACATACTCCCAAGCTATACAAAATGGGGAGAATGTTCCTTCAGCATGTACTTGGCTGAACTATAAATGCATGTTGTGGAGGCATTTTGCTACGAGTTGCGTTGGTATTGAATTATGCAATTTAAATTTTAAAAATACGAGGTCAATTGCCGAAGACTGAGCCTTCGTGGTATGTCTCATTCATACGAGCTGAAAAATTTCTTTGAAGATTTTTAAAATTCTGTTTTTGCTTTGCTTTCAATATATATATATATATATATATATATATATATTTTTATTATTCATTTTTTTGCAATTCCGCAAACATTAAAATTCAAATTTCGTGTATATTATATTTAGCAATGATGTTTTTTATATCTGCAATAAAAGGCCTCTAAGGTTGGGATTATTCATACCACAAATTTAAACAGATACGCCAACCGTTTAAAACTGATTTAATAATAGAATAAAATAATACAAAAGACTAAAATAATATTTACAAAAAACTAGTTTAAAACAAAAATAAAATAAGTAAATAAGTTAAAATATAAATTTAAAAGCGATAAAAACACTATTGAAGCTTTCAGAGGTGTCTGCCTCCTTCCTCAGCAATAATGAAACTTAAGCGACACATTCTTAAATACCAGGTTCACGGCACACGTAGATGACAAGGCGCATACTCGGTATTCCTTTCACGTGCACCAGAACCGTAAGTGGTCTGGGAACGTGGAAAACTAAAACGATTATCTCTGGCAAAAACCACCGCCTCAAAAAGGGGGTGTAGCCTAACTCCCCTGTCTCTCTTCATGCTATCCAGCCACTTGCAGTCCCAGAATCTATGCGCCCGGTCAAGGATGACAGCGTTGTTGGGGGAGATCTGGTATTGTTTTTCCAATAGTGCTCGGCAATGGCGGATTTATTGAGCTCTGCGGTCCGTATCGCTCTTGAAAGTTCCCCCAGACGGTCCTTAAGACGCCGTCCTGTCTCCCCCACGTAACATTCCCCACAATCCGGGCATGTGATCTCATATACGACCCCACTACTAGAATCCCTAGTAATGGGGTCTTTGACTACTGTGTGACACTGTGTGCAACCTCCGGCCCGGGAGCTGCACACAGCGTGTCTGAAAGTCGCGAAGCATCCTCGAAATGCGATCTAACAGGCCCGGATAGCAGAGAACATACACTGTGGTAAGCGATACAGGCGGAACTACCCGATTGGGCTCTTCCTCTCTATTGTATTTATCAATGATCCTCTGGGGTAACCGCACCTCATAATATTCGTCGTAATTTGCCTAATTTCCTTCTCACCCCCCTCAGAGTTGCTGCAATGTGTCCTCACCCTACCCAAAAGTGCTCTGGCCACACTATTTTTATGTTGGGCAGTCTGTGTCGACCTATAATGTGTATACTGGCCCCTAGAAATTGGTTTCCTATAAACCTTGGTTCTAAGTCTGAACCAAGGTTTATAGGAAATATTTAAACATAGAAGATATATGTTGTGCTGTTGAATTATGTCTTTCTAGTACAACCTTGGTTTTCCAAGGAGTGATGTATAAACAGGTTCACGGCACAGCCTTTGGTTCTCCAATCAGCGCCATTGTCGCAAATCTGGCTATGAAGGAATTAGAGAATAGGGTTTTTGCGAGATTGGAGTTCCCTATGCGGAAGTGGAAACGATATGTCGATGACACGTTTACTATTATAAACAAGGGGAGAGAGGAAGATGTAGTCTCGTTTCTCAATGGTTTCTCCCCCTTTATAAAATTTATCTCGCAGGTAGAAATAGATTGCACTCTCCCATTTCTGGACATAATGGTATATAGGGAAGGCCCCAGACTTAGAACCAAGGTTTATAGGAAAATGTGTAGGGGCCAGTATACACATTATAGGTCGGCACAGACTGCCCAACGTAAAAATAGCGTGGCCAGAGCACTTTTGGGTAGAGTGAGGACACAATGCAGTAACTCTGAGAGGGGGAGAAGGAAATTAGGCAAATTACGACGGATCTTATGAGGTGCGGTTACCCCAGAGGATCATTGATAAAATACAATAGAGAGGAAGAGCCCAATCGGGTAGTTCCGCCTGTACCGCTTACCACAGTGTATGCTCCCTACCCGGGCCTGTCAGATCGCATTGCGAGGATGCTTCGCGACTTTCAGACACGCTGTGTGCAGTTCCCGGGTCGGAGTTTGCACACACAGTAGTGTCTCAGGTCAAAGACCCCATTACTAGGGATTCTAGTAGTGGGGTCGTATATGAGATCACATGCCCGGATTGTGGGGAATGTTACGTGGGGGAGACAGGACGGCGTCTTAAGGATCGTCTGGGGGAACATTCAAGAGCGATACGGACCGCAGAGCTCAATAAATCCGCCATTGCCGAGCACTATTGGAAAAACAATACCAGATCTCCCCCAACAACGCTGTCATCCTTGACCGGGCGCATAGATTCTGGGACTGCAAGTGGCTGGATAGCATGAAGAGAGACAGGGGAGTTAGGCTACACCCCCTTTTTGAGGCGGTGGTTTTTGCCAGAGATAATCGTTTTAGTTTTCCACGTTCCCAGACCACTTACGGTTCTGGTGCACGTGAAAGGAATACTGAGTATGCGCCTTGTCATCCACGTGTGCCGTGAACCTGGTATTTAAGAATGTGTCGCTTAAGTTTCATTATTGTTGAGGAAGGAGGCAGACACCTCCGAAAGCTTCAATAGTGTTTTTATCGCTTTTAAATTTATATTTTAACTTATTTACTTATTTTTGTTTTAAACTAGTTTTTTGTAAATATTATTTTACAGTCTTTTGTATTATTTTATTCTATTATTAAATCAGTTTTAAACGGTTGGCGTATCCGTTAAAATTTGTGGTATGATGTTTTTTATTTTAGATTTTTAGATTTATAATGAAAATCTTCACAATATTTACGCATTATTTTTCTTAATGACACGTTTATGTCACAACTTAAATATTTTTATATACTTATTAAAATAGTTCATATAATTTATGAGAAAATATAATTTAACAGAAATAGCGACAGAAGTCGAAATATTATCCCAAAAGTTTCAGTTTCGATATTATTCCTTAAATTACATTGTTTTTATCTTCACTTTTTGCCAATAATGAAATCATAAAATCAAATTACATTTCAAATGTAAATGATCGATATAAATTCATATTCTTAAAGCACGCTTTCTGAAGAACAACAGTTTTTGACCTATCACTTTTCTCGCCTGGATGCGATACGTATTTTCATCAGCCAGTTATCAGCATGCATGTAACTAGTTACAGTGGATTCATTAATAAAAAATATAAAACGATTTAACTAAAATAATAACACTCGTTAAGTGGATTTTTGGTTTTTGAACATTAATGCATTTTTCTGCGTAATTATTGCTTTTCTCTGCGTAATATATAACTCGTTCTAAGAGAATACGATAAATCAAATATGATGTAATCTTAAAATGGCGTATTATTAATGTAAACTAATAATGCGTCTTTTTAACACCACATTCTTTTGATCTTATTTAAACAGATCACTTTTGCTCATTTATGAGACAAAAACTGTTTTAAGTAAAATTACAGCTTCAAGGTCGAGATTCTAATTAGTCAATCTACATAAACAATTACGATATTAATTACAGCAGCCAAACGAACAAACAATTAAAAAACCAATTTGTTTTTTTTTAAAAACTCTTGTTGAAAACTCCATAAAAGGGATTAACAATGGCTTCCATTGCTAAACAGTGATGATACTGTTATTATCCGGTAATAACTTCCTATTAGGAAGCCAGTTCTCAAAAACAGTAATTGAGTAAGGCCTTTTTTATGACTGCTTTGTGTGCATTAATTACACAAATCACTTGTTTCTTTTAATTGACATTTTAGCTGATCAAGAATGAGGAATTTTTATTGCACCACTGGACGTTTTCAGTGAGCCACAAACATATACCTTGACATCTTCAACTTTAGAAGAAAAAGAAGAGAAGTTTCTCGCCACTGTTTTCACACTACTGCAAATCGATAACTTTAAAAAAACGTAGAACTTAAGAAAAATTGAAAATCGATTCCGCACACGTCAAAGAAATGCTTCTAATTTCACAAGAAAATTGGAAAACAATTTACATACCTGAAAAAAAAAAAAAATTGAAGCTTTACTCAGACTCACTAAGCCAATACATCGTATTAACATATTGCGGTCAGCTTAAATAAGCATTGAAGTTTCCACCAGTCAGTAATGTACCCACGCTGTTTGTGTTAACTTAGGTTCGTCAATACTTTCTTCGCTAATCGATATCCTCAGGGAATTTAGCATCCCAAGTTCTTGTTAACAATGCTAGTTTTTTTGCTTAAGAAAGTAGAAGGTAGCCCCTGCATTAATCTCGTAAAAATTAAAAGAAAAAAGTAAAAAATGGAAATGAATTCTTGGACTACAACATCATGAAGTTGGATATTTCTTTTATATGGATGATCCAAGAGATTACGATTGGAAAAGTCAAAAAAAAATCTGGTACCGTTAATAAGAAAATTCGAGTACTTTGATATCAGTTTGTGCACTCTTAGAACGCCCTTCACGCCAAACATTGAATCCCATCAATGAAGCAAGAAATTTTTATAGGTATTTTTCATAACGTGGCTGAGTTAGTTGGTCTCAGGCGAGGTAGCATAGTTTTTCTACCAAGTCGGCCACAGAACACACGCAGTTTAGAGACATAATACATACGGGGAAATACGGCTAGTTGCTGATGCGCCTAAAACATTACAACCAACCAACCAAATGCATTAATGTGTCCACGACTGGAGAAGCACGTCTCGGTATTACTCCAGCACAGAGGGCAGCACTGCATGTCATTTACATAATATGTGCTTCAAACTATATCATAGTCGGGTTATTACTACTAATGAAGGCCTAATAGTAAGCATTTCATCAGACTACGCCCATTACACTTGACTATATCAGAGCAGAGATCTCTTACCGTAAAACGAACTGGCTCGTGAATCATATTTTCCACGAGTTTAAATCGTAATAATTAATGAAGTGTAGTGTTTATTAGCTCGCACGAGTGTCACCCCTCACACCCGAGAATGCTAATTACGATTCCGTTAACACCAGCATCACTAATGAATCATTATGATGGAATTTAATCATTATTCTGATCGCAACATTATATTTAAACACCGACGATAAGAAACTAAATTATCCAGAGCAACATTCCCCGATTCAGATTTCCAACTAGTAGTTCAGAATGCCTTGCTCATGGCAGCAGACGCTTAAAGGGAAGAGCTAAAAAACAGTGGCTATTCATGATTCTGATAACCATCGTATAGAGATAGGGTTTCATATTCTAGAGAAACCAGCGGAATTGATTTGATAATCGGCGATTTATCAAAATGGAAATAATTACTTATTTGTTAATAATTGGGTTATTTGTGTATAAAAGTTTAACGTAGCCCACATACACTGTATTGCCAAAAAGTAACCAGATACCTGCATGCTGAAAAGAACCTTTAACTAACACCATATTGCATAACGTGTCGGCCAACTTTGTTCACAGTATTCGATGAGGACTTAAGGGAACACCGTAACTCTTCTGAGTGCCTTCTGGTCTCTTTCGTCAGTTTCTGACGTCAATCCGAAGGTTCTCGGCCTGTAGTAACACCATGACACTTTCATTTATTGATTTCGTCCAGCCATTCAATTGTTTCTCGAGAGTGTTGCAGTTTCGTTGAAATTGCAAAAACAGGTTGATTGCTAGCATGGTATCCTATAACTCCCATCGAATGTCGCTAACATGAACGTCTCGATCCATCAACGATTTACATTAATCTGCTCACTTCTAGTGTGAACGCAGTTTCTTTTATGTATATTTCTAACAGAAAGAAAAGGAACAAAAAAAAAAACAAAAAACATAAAAGGAACTCTATTTGGTTAAAATGAAGCAAACCTGCCGTAAATGGAGGATGTGATTCATTTTAACAAAATACTAGAGGAAATCCGAATACTTTGGCGATATAATTTTTAAAAAAATGAGCCATGACGGCTAGTAGGGTGGTAACGATCATTGTCTTTCTATTGTATGGAAAAGATTTGTGTTCCAGGCCCCATCTTTTATGGAAAAATTTTACACCGGCGTCCAGTTACCCTGATTTTCGAGATTACTTTTCAAGCTCTCTCCCTAATAACCTACCTTCTTGTCACACACGTTTACTTTCATCTTATTTTCATGAGAGCACAAGGGTGTTGCCATTTGTTTCTCATATTCGGAGGACTGAATCCTTCGGAAATTGGAGAAATTCTTAAAACACTCTTTCATCGAGGCTGTACATGGCCGATCTCGGGTTGGATGAGTCGGGTTCCTCCATGAATTAGCCTAGATTTTTAAGCCGAAAATCTGCAAGTGCACAGATAATATTACACTAGCAAAGTATGGTAATGTTGAAGAGTCAAAAATTATCATTAGCATCAACTTATAGCCCTATTGCTTTAGCAAAAAAAAAAAAAAAAAAAAAAAAAAAAATGCAATTCTTTAATATGTTCTAGCACAGTTATACGCAATTACACGGCTCTGTTTTAAAAATCGCGATGACAAAGGAAACTGCATGGATCTGATGAACGATTTATTAACGTTCGGCCAGAAGGCATAAAAAAATGTTAGAATAATATTTTCAAAAGAAATCACCGCAGAATTCCGGTAATTTCTTTTGAAAATATTCAGAATTTATTGATAGGAGAATTCGAACTTGCAGCTGCATGGTCGGTTCTTCATTTACTTTTAAAACTACTGAAATTTCTGAATTTAGATTTATTCGTGATTTATTCATCGTCTATGAATATTAAATTAATGAAATACTATTAGTTTTGTTTGTTTTTTTTTTGTTTTTACTTAAACTATAATTTCATAGCACGAAGATTTTATTAGCTCTAAATTTCAATAAAATATTAACATTTATTATTTTAAATTTATTTCCAGGAGGTGCATATTCTCAATTTTAGGTATTAAAAACATACCTCTTGCCACCAACTATGCCCATAGAGGTCGGAATCTCCAACAGAATTGTACATCCCACATACAGCACAGGCAAAAGGAATGCTTTTAATAATGAATGGCATTACATCGGGAAATCTCAGACTTCGCAGATAAAGTTTTGAAGAAAATCAGATGGCAAATGAGGAAGGAAGATATTTCTCGATATCATTAAACAGCTAATTTTCGATAAATAAAATATGCAGAAATCAGAAAAAAGTCTCTTCCGCGCATATTCCGTGCAATTCCTGCTATTTTTTCCTAATAATAATATGATCGGGAAGAAACTTCAACAAGTGGAAAGAAATGTAACAAGATAATCGAAATTCGTTAGTAATACAATCCGGAAGGGTTGTTAGGGAAATTTGGGATGGAATAACCAAAAGAAGTATTTTTCCATGTAAGGAATTACCTTCAAATAATGAGAAAACAAAGACTGGAAAGTCACAAATTATAACGATTATGGCTGAAAAGAAATAATAAAAAAAAAAAAAAAAAAAAAAAAAACATGCGTTCTCCTAGTTCTCCTATGGATGGGGAATGACCCACCTGCACCCATGTGCATAAGTTAATGTTATTAATATATATATATATATATATATATATATATATATATATATATATATATATAAAACAGAACTTATTTTAACTGCGATACTGTCCTCATTATCCCCTAAGTGAAAGCTTCATTGCGTGTAATAACAAATCTCCCATGAATAATTCAGTTTAAGTATTTGGACTACAGCATTCTGAAATCCTGTTGAAGGTTGCCTTAAATCTCGAAATAACACTTCCAGATATGCTTTAATTGTTTTTATAAGAGCATCGAACAGAACTATTCGTGCAAATATTTTGGGATGGTTTTATGTAGGCAATTTGGACTCAGAGGGAAGTAAGATTCAGGCAAATTCCTAGTCATATGGGACCCATTCTCCTGCATGAAGCCAATGGATTAATAAATCGGGTTGATAAATGTTATTAAAAAAACGAATTCGCTATACGTTCTTCATGGGTCCTATAACAGAATTTATTTAAATGCAATACTATCATCATTATCCCCATTGCTTGTAATGACAAATCTCCCATGAATAATTGAGTAAGCTTTCTTGATTGCTACCTTACTTTTTCTGTGACATTTTTATTCCTCGGGATAAACTAATCTCCGTGTTATAGGGTCCACAATTAGTCGGTCTTCAAAAGCAAACGCAAGAATCGTATCTCAAGATAATAAACGGGACCATTATCATCGTCAGCGTGCATTACTATGAGATCGTTACTCCTAGTTTACAGGAATTTCGATGTTTATTTGAAGCCGTACACGCAATAAAGCTTCCAACAACATTAATCACGCATTAATTCAGAACATGCTATACCGAAGTACTCGCAAGTATGTTTATAATTTTTAATACTGAACCAGCCGTTCAGTGATTTGCGAAAAACATATTTGCTCCGGGCAATTTTGAAACGCGCAGTATTTCTACTTTTCAATTTATATTTCGGAGAACCGACCGCATAAACAGTTGTTTATATCGCGTGCCAACTGCGTGCATGCCCTTTCAGGCGCCTCCAGTTTTGACAGCAACATAACGTGTCAACAATCGTCATCAGGAATGTGCACCTTTCTGATAAACACCGGCTGTTCAACAACAGGTAACTCTCTCCAATAGATACAAAGATTTTCTCTGGTCTACTGCGGTATGCATCGGGGATTACACAGGACGCGAGTTTATCGCGCTGAAACAATGTGACACAGTAGATGCTTCGAAAGTGTCTGCAACTGTTGCCATTGTAATAAACTGTACAGTAAAACTGACTCCATGAAATATACAATTTCCGTTTTGAAATAGTCGTTTTTTTTTTTTTGTTTACGCTTTCTTTTATATCGACGCATTACTGAAAAAAGGGTTATCGTTGCTTCCCAAGTATTTCTTAAAACACGCGACATACTCTTTATCCTAATTCAGTTAGTGGCGCCATCTATTGATACATTTTGCAACTTCGGAATGTAAATTGAATATGCGGTATACTTGATTTTTCGTGGTAGTGGTGTGGAAAGATAGGGACAGGACAGTAGTGATCCTTATGAGGGACTGGATACAAGCAGGAAAATTTGACCCTCACCAGACGAAAACGTCGCAGTAATGCTACTTTTGCACCCTTGTATGCGCACGCCTAGATGCAGTTCCCTCCACTTTAACAAGGAAGGGGTTCTGCTTCCGCTAAAACGCATAATATAAAACACAAAAACCGATGTGAGCATCTATAAGAAAAATAAACAGTTGGAAAAGAGATTTACCCAACATAAAGTTATACGAGTAAGCATAATAGCCTGCTAAAAATTGTTCCGCCATAAAAGTGTAGAGTGGTTTATCTGAGCTTTAATATACGCAAAGGTACAGGTAAGTTCTTTAATTATTCAAAATATCGGAAGAAAAGATTATTAGTTAATGAGAAAAACCAGTTTACATCAGCACGAAGCATTATTTCCCTTGACAGCGATGCAAACAGTTATGGTTCTTGTCAATGCATCAGAAAGGTGCCTAATATCCCCTTGAAGAATATCTAGGTTAATTTTGATCTTAAAACAACTAGAGTTTGGACGAGGCTGCCCATTATACTCTGGCTGTCTCTGCCAGGGTTACCTGAGCTACCTGACAGAAGCCATAAAAAAAAATTATAATAAAATTAAAAAAATAAAAATAATAAAAAAATGAAGAGTGAAAAAAAAGTTGAGGCTGTAAAAAAAAATAATAATAAATAAAAATAAATAAAATAAAAAGAAAAAAGAGCATATGGGAGGAGTAAGAGAAGAAGAGGTCAAATGTAAGGAACAATAGTTGGAGTGGACCAAAGAGGGAAGGCAGTCCACTCTAAGGAAGAGGATGGAGAAGGGAGTTGAAAATTACAGGAGCAATACTCCTGTGAGTATCCTGCACCAGGGTAAATTGCATTATCCTATCCCAGGAGGGGATCGCAGGGGTGGCACGTTATTCTGTTCTGCCCTGAGTTCCGCAAGTCTTGCTCTTCTACAATTGAAAACAGCATGGGCGTAGCGTGTTAAGGCTAGGTATGTGGCCTCTTCTTGAAGTAAAGTTGACTCCTGATTGCGGGGGTTTCCTTGAATCTCTGTGCGAGCCAGTGACCACCAAATACGGAAGATTTGGAAAGGTCAGGGAATGACCACCGCATATCTCCGGAGCAATATGGCCTTAGTTGCTAATGCGCCTAAAAACAAAATAACAACAAGAGATTGACTAATGGGAAGGCCTCCTTCAACAGGTTGTCACAAACCCATCTCCCCCTCCTCTTTCCTCTGGTGGAGCCCGTTCCCAATGACACATCTCTGGGGTGGCATTCTCCATAGTCCCCATACTTCTGCCTATCTCCCCCAGCCTTCAGTCGGCCTATGCGGTAGCGGAGGAACAATCTAAATTAGCGTTAAACTTAAGCTCTCTGTCCTCATCGCAACGCTTATTCCAAATTCGGCTATAACTTTATCCCCAAAGCTCGAAAATTTTATATATATATATATATCTGCTGGGTGCCTGACCAGCTTTCTCGGGGCAAAGTGGGAGCAACGGTGGATCCCAATAGGAGCCCAACGGCTAAATGGTCAGAGAAACAACAGAACATAACACTACACAACAAACCACTCCCCACACACCTTTCAAATCTCTGGCCTTCACAGAGTTCTGTGCTACACAAACAGAGTACGCAACGTGGAGATGGGGTGAACCCCTGATGCCGACAAACAACTAACCCACTTTATGTTGTTGTTATTTGGTTTTTAGGAGCATTAGCAACAAAGGCCGTTTTGCTCCGGAATATGCGGTGGTCATTCCCTGACCTTTCCGCATCCTCCGTATTTGGTGGTGACGGGCTCGAACCCCGCTAACACACTTTAAAATTTACACTAAACACAGTTCGTCGCCATTATTCCTTCCAGCTGGCTCTGCTGGAACCTAACGCAATTTACAACGTCAATGCAACGATACTGAATATCCTGAAGACGAATTTACAGAATCTTATATTCATCCTTTCGGTTTTTATTTTATTTTTCTTTCTCTTCCTTTCGGGTTTCTCCCCCCCCCCCACCAAGAGCGGGCCCCAGAGGAGAAATTCTTTTTTTTTTTTTCTATATACTGTATATTATTTATTTATTTATTTATTTATTTATTTTTTTTTTTTTTTGTCTCGTACTCTGAGACCATAGGTATCCCACATCTACTGGAACTGGCCCACCTACCCGTGGTGTCGATGAGTACCCAAAATCATCTGTCCAGGTGACATGCTTCTGGGTAGCCAAGCGGCCAGAACACACACAAACCTACGTCATTCAAAATATCTAGCCAATTTGTAGTGATACTGTTCTTCACAGAGATACGAGGCGCAGTTGAACTGATGTTCTAGGAGCCGCCCCTTACATAAACACATGTCCACATGTCCTTCTGAGATGTAGGTCAGGTGTTGCTGACATCCAGTCCTTGGATGTGGACCGATTCCTTTTTGCTACTCCGTCTCCTGAGAGTGCAGAATAAATACAAACTCGTACAGGGTACGATAATACATTGAGGTAGATAGGGTGGACCTGACATCCGCGGACATCCCAAACCAAACTAGCTCTCATCTTGCAGGACACCTTTGCCCCGCATCTTTTATTCTTTTCCTGGTTTGGGTGGACTCCCAGGCCAGGGAAAATCCCGTCCTCTTCCACCTCTTCCGGAGCATGCCTCCTTTCCTCATTCTCCTCTCTTTTCCCATTTTCACTTCACCACTTTTACTATCTTCCCACTCAGTTATTCACCCTTTTCTTTATCTCTGTCCAGAAAGCTAAGGCGACTCTGGCGCCAGGGTCGTTTGAACTTCCTGAACGGAGACTGGCCAGAGAAAAATGAACAGACTGCCTCACCTCCGAGCGGTGGTGGCGGCCAACGTAGGATCCCTCAGGCCAAGCAGCCAGCATTAGTAGAGGCATATGATGCAAGAAAGCAAGCTTCTGCAGCATCAGCCAAAAAAAAAACAAAAAAAAAAAAAAAAAAAACAAGCTTCCCATTTCACCTCTCCGTTCGTTCCAAATACCTCTCCAGTTCAGCCTTAAATTTATTTAGGCTATCAACTTCCACAACTAAGGATGGAAGCCTGTTCCACCAACAAACTACCCTCTGGCTAAAGGCAAACTTCCGCACATCTATCCTACATCTGCCTTTCCTTATATTTGAATTTATGCCCTCTCAGGGCATAAATTCTGAGCATGAGGAATAATCCCACCAGCATTGAGCATGCTCAAACCATTCAAGGCTTTGAAGTATTTTGATCTGATTGAGGTGTATACCTCAATCAGATCACCTCGCAGGTACCTAGTCTCCAGACACTGTAATTTGCAAAACTTAAGCCTTTGTCCCATTCACTAATCTTGTTGCCCTTCTCTGTACTCGTTCCAACAGCTCTACATCCTTCTTAAAATGAGGTCTCCAGACCTGTATACAGTACTCAAGGTGTGGCCTGACCATTGCCTTATTACAAGGGGATAAACACCTCCTTATCCCTTCTAGAAAAATTCCTGTATATCATTGACAAGACACCTTGAACTACTCTTGCAGACCGTCTGCACTGCTCAAAAAACTTCATATCTGCTTGCACAATTACCCCCAGGTCCTTTTCGTTCTATACCACTGTCAGTGTAGTACCACAGAGTTGATACGTTACTGTTTCCCATATGTAGTACTTTACATTTGTCAATATTAAAACTTCATTTGCCACCTGTCAGCCCATCTGCTCAACTTTTCTAGATTCTATTGCAACGGTGTACTGTCATTAGTGTCCTTAGCAACCGTGCCAACCTTCTTATCGTCTGCAAACTTGGACATTAAGTTTGATATACCATCATCAATATCATTTATAAATTCAATACAGAAAACAACAATGGACCCAACACTGCACCCTGAGGCCTCCACTAATAACATTAATCCACAATGAGCAGTATTCATTGATTACCACTCTGTCTTCTCCCACTCAACCATCCTTTTATCCATAGCAGCAGTTGGCCTCCAATGCCACACTGCTCCAATTTTCCAGCAGTCTTCCATGTGCAACAGTATCAAAAGCCTTTTTAACATCCAAATATATGATATCAAAGTTATTCCTTGCATCCAGTTCCTTTGTGACCACATCATAGTATCCAATCAAATTGGCAGGCAAGACTTTCCCTTAACAAAACCATGCTCTGTCCGAGCTATAACTGAAGTCTAGATGATCCTGCAATGCTTCTTTAACTAGTGCCTCCATTAATTTTCCTGGAACAGAAGTTAAATTAACAGGTCTGTAATTACTTGTGTTGCCTTTTGATCCTCCTTTGTGAATTTGGGTCACATTTGCACATCTCCAGTCCATGGGTACCTTCCCGTGAGTCTAAAGTAGCTCTCATAATTATGGCTAAGGGTTTGCTTACTTCCTTTGCTACCTCCTTTAATATAACTGGATAGATACCGTCCAACCCCGGGTGCCTTTTTTATGTTTATCTTCAACAATTTCTCCTCCACTTTCCTCTCAGTTATTACAGAATCATCTAGCTCACTACCAGAGTTCGATTCGCCTCTGGCATTTCCCTCCCTGAATAACTCATCATGTGTGAATGTATAATCAAAATACTCAGTTTGTTAGCCACCTTAGCCGGGTCATCAACAGTTGAACCATCAATATCCATTGGACCAATCTGATTCATCCCTTTCCTTCTAGAAGTTTACATAAGTAACGACCTCTTTTCTGTTTTTCTTTGCATCCTTTGCCAAGGATTTCTCATAATCTGCCTTTGCCTGCCTGATCTCCTTTGGACATGGTTGCAGACCAGCTTATATCTATCATAGGCTTCCATGTCACCCATTAATTTATATGTATCCCATGCATTTTTCTTCTCTGCCATATGTCTCATTAGTTTCATCGGACATCCATTTAGGCCTAAACCTTGAACAATATTTCTTATTTGGTATGCAAAGCCTAGTAGCTTCCAAGATATGTTCTTTGAATGCTTCCCATTTTGAATTTGCTGTTGGTAACATCAGTTGGTCCCATTGTATAAAATTTAAATATTGTCTCAGACCATCGTAGTCGCCTTTACGAAAGCAAAAACCCTTCCCTTTACCTCTGATGATAGTTACCTCTTTGAATAAATCCCACTTCAGCACACTATGATCACTACCACCTAGTGGTTCCTTTGTCTGCAGATTCTTAATGCATGAAGAATCACTACTGATAATCAGATCAAGAATATTACTCCCTCTAGTCGCCTCCCGAGCATGATGATGTAGAAAACAATCATCCAATAAATCCACAAAAGCCTTGCTAGTGTGTGAGTGACCAACCCACAAATTCCAGTCAATATCTGGGAAATTAAAATTTTCCCATTATAATACTCTCTGATTTACTGGCCTACTCTATTTCCCTGTACAGTTCCTTATAATACTCATCAGAGTCATTAGGCCTATAGCACACTCCTATTCTCAATTTTGATCTCCCAATGCTTATGTCACACCAAACTGACTCGACACTGTACTGTCCAGCGATGTCGACTGGCTTCACTTCCTTGGATTTTGTGTTTCTTAACTAATAGCATAACCCCTCCTTCCTTCCTATTCTTCCTGTACACATCGCACTCCCCAAATTCCCGTTCTGCATTCCTTACATCTGTGTGACACCACGTCTCTGATATCCCAACAATATCTGCCTTTGATGTTTTGAGCAATACCTCAAATTCATCCACCAAACTCTTAGAATTGGTGTACATGCAAGTATACATATCCACCTGTTCCTATTCTTAGCTACCCTAACACAACCCATGTGTTTATTTGTATCGCAATGACTCCCAGCAGTCTCTGAAATATCCTGCATCTTGTTTTTCAGGTTGCTGCTCATTCCAATAGAAGCAGTGCAAGAATCACTTTCACCTCTGCCAGTGGTTACTGTATTAGTCTTTGTATCCCCCCCCAAGCTGGCAGTTTTCCGACCTACCTAACATTGCCTCGATAGCATCATTCTTGCACCCTTTCTATTTAAGTGTATCCCATCCCTGTAGAAGCAGTCTCTTCAGTTAACAAGTACAGACCAGGCTGAAAAAAAAAATTCTACCCCTTGAGCCTTGCACAATCTTTCCAGGGCCGAGATCGACAAGGCTGTCATCATGTACTCCCGCCAGAGAATAAAAGCAACGCGGAGATGGGGGAAAAACCCATGGTGCCGCTTGACGCTAAATACACTTTACTACATTTTTTCTGGCTTTTGTAGCAGTACTGCATTCCATCTCAGAGTAGACATGGTGCAGATGTTGATACCACCGGTGGCTACTATCCTCCTAAGAGATGCAAATCTGCTAGTCTACCAGCAAATTATCTGGTCCTCACGCTGTAATGTTTATCTGAGAGAGGCAGAAAAACAAGGCTCTATGCACGTTCCGCTATCCATTTGTTTTCCAACATCGGCTAAATGTCTTAAGATCTTTTCGATGAACAGAAATTTGCCAAGTGGACCATCAGCCGAGGAGATTCAGTGGTTCGTTGCTACCCATACAAACAGTCGAAGCATCTAAAAAAGTCTTTTCTAATCATCTAAAAATATATAGGTGTAATCATCTAAAAGATGATTACACCTAATCATTTATCATCTAAAAGTCTTCGAAAATTGATTCAACAGCATTTTTTCTTTTGCATCTAATAACAGTACTTTTCACACTGACCACTTCCATGTTCCCGAATCCTACTTGTTTTTTCATCCAGTGTATACAGCAGCTTGTTTGTTCATTTGAACATTATATCACATCGTTTTGATTTGCATATATCATTAATAATAATAATTAATTATGCCACATCTTATTTTGCACGAAACTGTATTAATAGAACCCATCTTCAATTAGTTAACTTTTTTAGGTTGGGACCATTTTTCTTTGCATATCCTGCTCAACGGACCATAGACTCCGTGTATCGTCCGCTGTTTAAACCGATGAACCTCGAAACGTCCGCTATTTGAACTAATAAACCTCGAACATTTGTCCAATTAATCCTTCGTAGTAGGCGAGCTTTGGTTAAGACAGATTACTAAACAATACGTTGGCGCGCATACTGAAATATGGAAGCGTCGTAATTTACCCTTTCATCTCTCTCAGGATACAGATTTTAATCGTATGAAGTGGATTGTGTAATATAGCAATGTAAACAATTATTTACTTTCTAATATAGTTATTTAAATAATTAATTTTTCAATAAATTTAGATTTACTTTAAAACTTAAACGTACTTTAAAAATTTCTCATTTATCATTAATTTTATATTGAAGAGTCTTAAATTTAAGACCATAAAATCTGAATCTGTCTTAAATTCTCAGATCTAGTTTCTAAATCTGAGATTCTGAAATGCTTAGATCTGAAGTCTGAAATCTTAGTTATCAGATTTTTAACAGACGTTGCAATAATTTCTGTCAAAATTTTCGCACCGATTTTTAAGTCATTTACAGCTTTTATATATATTGTCTTTATTGATATCGAATGTGCTACTTGTCAAAAAATTTATTCACATAAGCCTATCACATTTTCATTAATATGAAAGGACACGAACACCGAAGAAAGAACGCGTGCATTTTAATGCAGAAAGGAGATAAAGAGTAAAATATGTAATCTTTCATGAAAATCACGTGATGCATTTAAGCGTTAATTGATTGAGCACGAAGAATATTTTAAGAATATCCATTTAATCATCCTGAGAGTTTATTGTCAATTGCTTTTCAGCTTTCTCCGTTCCATAATTTTATTCATACACACCCACACTGGTTCTTCGCAATATAAAGTGTGAAGATCAAAGAAAAACATCCTCGCGCTTTACTTGCTTGAGGTGGAATGGGGAAGGAATTCTCGTTCCTAAAGATATTGCAAAAGTCTTGCGGGAGCCATGCAGCCAGCATTAAAATTCACAAATATCGACACAGAATACTACTAAGCGATATCAGTAGAATCTTATTTTCTTGAGTTCATTACTGTTTTGAGTTACCCCTTTATCTGAAACAAGATTACTTGAAACAGGCCGCCCCAATGCGAAGACTCGTTAGCGAGCTTGGTATTAAGAATATTTCATTGTCTTCCACCATTTGAAGCTGTTTGATAACAAATACCGAGGTTTATAATAATCCCTCCCTTGTCGATGAGCATGTCAAGCGTGGATATGAAGGAGAGGTTCATTAGGAAACCTTCGAGAGCGCGTGTATCTCAATAGCTTGATAGCACGCAACCAGCGTTATTTGTCTTTCGGTACACTCCCATTGTTCACTTTTCCGAGAACTGCTTTGATTATTTAACCCTTCAGGTAGTTACGATTGTTCACGTTGTAAAGAGTTTACACAGAATCGCCACACTCGTTCTAGTTTGCAACAACTTTCCATATAACAGTTTCTTGTTCTCAAAGAAGATACCATAAGTTGGAGAGGTGACAGAGTAGCATCTAATGATGGACTACTTTCAATGCGTGATTTTCAAACGCGCTCTTCACAGAAAGCGTACTTACTCTAAATCACGTTGCCATCAGTGATAGTGAATTGCTATTACAAATCTGAATATTTTATTTCCAAAGGACAACAATTACTAATTTGGCTCTCCAATTAAAAAAAGACGCCATTGTTGACCTAAATAAAATCTGAGAGGGAGAAAAACTCTGCTTAAAGAACTAATGATGTATTCATTCCACGAACTCGAAAATGTTATGATCTCCCCCCCTAGGTCTATATGTGCACTTTCATATATTTTTGAAAGTCAAATGAAACTCAACAACCTTTTGTCGGTGAAGAGTCCTATATTCTTCGGTGTGGGGACTACGGTGTTGTCTGTCATTTGTGATGAGGCAATGTAATTTGAGGAGCATCGGCAACTAAGGCCATATTGCTCAGTATATATTATCTCCAAATTGCGTATTCTGTGGTCGAATTTCTGGACGAAAAAATAGAGTTTCCGGGTGAAAAAACCATGCTAACTTTGCCTGAGATTGATTAACTCAGCGTGTCTGTGAAAAATGCCCTTAAATTCCTCGCACTCATGTGATGAAGCAAATAAGGCAATAAGGAGTCAGTATACTTGTGCGTATTCATTCTAGGGTCGATTCCTCTTTTTTGAGGAATAACATAAATCAGTTTATTATCCTAAATTCACAGATTACAACAAGTTCTTAGAAACTGCAAACTTTATTAACTAATACTAAATCTGTGATAACTAATACTAAATTTTAATATTAAATGCTAAAATGCCTAAGGCACTGCTACTATCTGGAAAAATCTGCATATAAGGCAAGAGTACTTTATCTTCTAATGTCATATAGACACCGCACAAAAAATTAGTCACTTGCGGTATTTAGGGCAATATAACAAATAGATTTTTTTCCTTCTGCGCTTGTTTTCTTACAGCACTGAAATTGGAGTATAGAGTTAACCCATTTTCTCTATTTAGAGGAGTGATGAAAGATGTTTTCGATTTCTCTATTCCAGCTGAGACTGAAGAAGCCATGAAAGAGATGGGGTGTAGGAAAGATGTTAGCGAGTGTCAAAAACACGATAGAGTTTGGGAGGACTAAAGAATCTCCTGTTAAAAGAAGTGGGTGTATTTGTTGAGGTTTCAGAAAGTGCAGTAATAAAGGTACATCCAGGTAACTAATCAGAGGCAGGGACAGGAATGTGGTCGAAAGTTTGCGCTAAGTGATTGTTGATCGGCGATGAATTTCGCATCTATTAAACGAAAAACAATTTCAAACAAGACAAGAACTACTGAAAATGATTAGCCAAGAACCTGAAATCAGCCGATTTCTGATAATAAGAATTGTATAACATGGAAATCTGGAACAGGATCCTTCGAAAAAGACTAATGTTAACTATAGCATAAATCGGCTAATTTGGGCTAAAAGGATTAAAACTTGGACCGTTGATAATTCTGACGAATCCAAATTTTGCCTATACTCTAAGGATGTCAGACTACGCGTTCACAGCAGCAGTCAGGCATTTCATCCAGTTTGTGTACAAGGTGTCGTACAAGTGTGACCCGCTAATTGAAACAGCAACCAGAATCGATCAGCCTGACTGATCCTGACCAATCAGGATGATCACGCTGTGCCTTTTTCCCGAACATGTGAAGGAAACTCATGATTTCCATGTTCCTGTATTCTGGAATGAGAACTATCCGGTTCGCAGAGCCTCTAACTGTTTTTAACCGCCTGGCACGAGGAACGCGAGAGACTGGTATGGCATTTAAATTGGCCAGCCAAATTGACAGATTTCAATCCGACAGACGATGTATGAGCCTATCTTGAAAGGAAAGTGAAAGCAGAGCAACAGCATCCATGAAACATGAATGAATTACGAGTTCAACTCTTTTCAGAATGGCCTTATATTGAATTAAACTATTTAAGGGGTCTAACTGAATACAGTACCTATCAACTAAATTCATAAAGTGATTCGTGCTAAAAGAGAGGTTATACATTATTAATTGAAATATTACCCAGTAGCTAATTTTTTGTCCGGTTTTTGTGTTTAGCGAACGGTTATTAAGTGTTCGCATCTTCTTATAATGATCTACCTATTTATTTCGCTTCATTGTAAATGTAAGATATATAATTAGGAGTAGATTACTGTACTCGTTATTTTTCTCTTGTTTTGTAATGGATTCCTTTCATCTGTTTTTCCCATTAACCGCATAAAGTGACAGTCATGTTTTTTATTGTTTTTTTAATTGATTTTAGAATTAATTCCGAAATTAAATTGTTTACATATCAGTGAACACTTTAATTATTTAAAATTCCTAGAAAGAAGTGCAAAGGCAGAATGATTGGATATTTTCTTAAGGGAGAATTGCGGGCCAGTGTCTACTCCCACTTGTTTATTTGCTGCATTAGTTTTATTTTTTCCTGAGGTCCATATCGTGATGTAGATAACGGCTAAATTACCAAGCCATTTGTTACAGTTCTGTACAATAATTTAATGTTTTTGTATCCTGCCCTGATCGGTTTACAGGCTGTGAAAACTATCACAATGGTCGCATAAAATTACCATTAAGGAACATTAATGCCTGGATGAAAAAACCATTCCTTCGGATGATTCCTACAGGAGAAATGATTGATCTTCCTGTTTCGGCAGTGAATATTTGTGTCAATAATAAGGTTATTTCCTTTATTTCGCGTTTACTATGTTTGGGGTTAGGAACTGTCCTTCCATCTTGCTAAACTTCAGGAATGGTCAGAAAAATGGCAGCTGAGCTTTAATCCAACAAAGTGTAAGGTATTACACCTGGGAAACAGTAATCCCAAAATAACTTATTCACTTGGTGGAGTTCAACTAAACCCAGTACTGGAGGAAAGGGACTTGGGTGTTACGATACAGTCAGACATGAAATTCTCTGAGCATTGTAAACAGGTTGTAAGGAAGGCCCATGGTGTTCTATCGATGATCTATCGAACTTTTGCAATTGGAGATAGGGACGTGATAATCCCATTATATAAGGCTTATGTTAGACCACACTTGGAATACTGTGTTCAAGTATGGAGACCGCACCTAAAGAAAGACATCGAGCTTCTTGAAAGGGTGCAAAGAAGGGTAACTCGCCTGGTGAGATCGGCAAAAGGGCGTCCTTATGAAGAAAGACTTCGAATATGTGGGTTGCAGAGTTTGGAAACTAGACATCTTAGAGGAGATTTGATTGAGGCGTTTAAGGCTCTGAGAGCCATCAGTAAAATGAATGACAAAATTTTCAAGATTATAAATGATGCTAGAACTAGGGGACATAAATTCAAGTTACGGAGGAAATGTTTAGATTGGACTGCAGGAAGTTTTATTTTAGCCAGCGAGTTATAAATTACTGGAATAAGTTGCCTTCATGGGTGGTAAAGGCCGACAGTTTGGGGAAATTCAAAGGTCATCTGGATAGTACCTTCGGGTAAGGGAAGCGCATAGGATGATAGGTTTAATTTCCTTTTTATTTATTTTATTTTATTTTTTTATTTATTAATTATTATTAATTAGTTATTTATTTATTTTTATCATTGTTTTGTTCGGATTTTTTTTTTTTTTGGCTGGTGCAGCATAAGCCATAGGCTTTCTTGCACCATGCGGCCGTTACTAATACTAAACCAGTAACACAAATATCAGCGATATCGAATGAAAATTCAGTCTTCAAAATTCCAGACTACTCCCATAACAGAAGAGTAGAAACTCCCGTCTGCCTCCCATTTTTTTGAGAAGCTATTTAAACCCGCGTTCTATCGATTCATTCAAACCTGTTCCACCTTCTCTTTGGTTGACAAGATGCTGTAAACTCTGCTATAAACAAGCAGGTCTTGGTATTCGTATATGAAAACCTCATGTTTGTCATTATTCACGAAGACCAATTTTGGATTGCGCATAGAAATCTATTATGCTGATATTAAATATCTATGCTTGTCCATGATTTTGCTCCCGAGTTTCGAATTTGCACAGATATGTCATTAGAAAGGGCTTAACAGTGAATCGAGTTTATCATATTAACATAACTGAATAATCGCTTTTGTCGCTCAGCCTTGTGGCGTGACAGCGGATCTCAAGAGAGGTGTTATAAATAAAGCATAGCCCAGTGTGGCATGAATATATTTATTATTATAATTAAGTGAAGTGCTAAATATGGTAAGTAAATCGGTTTCGTACGCTAGGATTATACTTGTATTTTGTGATCGAATACAACTATATCGAGTGTTCTGTAATTTTAGCTGCAGAATAGTTGGCTGTAGGTTGAGCAGTTTGCATTTCGTCTCGTCATCCTAAAACCATTGTGTTATTACTTTTTTTTTTTTATTCAAATAAAATCGGTTTATGTTCGTTTCAGAAGTACACTTGAAATGACGTTTCTAAACTAAACCGAAGACAGGGATCAACTTTCTTATCGAGGAAAAGGTAGTTGATAAAAATCTAAACTGTAATCTTTACGTAGTCTAAACTTTAACTCAAATTCAAAAATTTCACTCAAATATGATAAAATAGGGTTCCCATGACAATCAGCCTAAACCTGAAGGTTAGTAAAATAGACCCTTTTAATGCCTTTTAATTCAAACATCTTTAAACTGCCTTGAATGTAGCTTGAGAACGTGCGTCGAGGGAGCTTACGCCATAAAGTATCCGTGTATGTATGTGGAATGGACAAACTGTGGGAATTCCATGAGAATTGATGCTACCTTCACAATTAGAGCATCAAATAATCCAGAAATAGTCACAGGCAAAATTTAAAGGGCGTTTACTTCGAATTTCTTAAATTTTCTAAACTGTTTTGTGTTATGGTCGGTTTCTTTGCTAGATTAAATTTACAGCTCCTCCCCCCACTGTCTTGCAAGGTTTCGTATAGTCCATCCGTGTACTGCAAAGTTGTTCTGCATTACCAGGCGTATTACGAAAGGCACTGTACAGACAGGTGGCAAAGACTCGAGTTAAGCTCTTGATTAATTTGGGTAACATGTGACAGATCTGTTCCAGTTTAGTGGTCAGCTCAACAATGAGCACAGTCCACTGAAGTGAGAGATATCGCTATTAATATTCTAACGACATGGAGTCATCGGAATGGAGGCATTTATGAAACAATCCTTCGAAGCACTTAACAGATGCCCCGAATTACAAAATACTGGTTGTCAGAAATCGCGAGAAATAAAAAGAGAACTTAGAAAGTCAAAATTCTCAGTTGATATAACTCAGTCTCTTGACTAGTTATATTTGTAGGCATTTAAGCCAACCCTGCCATTTAACTATTTGCGAGTACCAAGAATTGGCATTCGCATTTAGAATGCCTGATATTAATATATGAGAATATAACGAGTTTTACAAGTGGAAATTGTCTCTATTGATTACGCTCCTTAGATTAGCAGGCGCCTCCGTAGCCAGGTGGGAAGGAGCAGCAGTGCATAGCACACTCTTCTTGATTAGACCGGGGTTCGAGCCCGTCACCACCAAATATGGAGGATGCGGAAAGGCCAGGGAATGACCACCGCATATCCCGGAGCAATATGGCCTTAGTTGCTAATGCTCCTATAAACCAAATAACAAACAATAACAAACCTTAGATTAGATTGTAAGTCAGAATTTTGGTCTAAGTAAAAAATATAAGTAAAAAAAAAAAAAAAAAGTCTCTCTCATTATCCTTACACCCTCCATTAAATGTTCCCAAAAATTAAACAAATTATACTGCGAACGTCCAATCAGCTTGAAATTCTGTTTCCTATACAAGTAGAAATCTCTCTATTTGCGATGGTTTTTTTAATTTTTTTTTTAAGCTTGGAATTGTGTTCAAAATGAATGATTAGGCTGACCGCTGGTTTACCGATTCATCCACTCGTATCTAGAGACCTTCATCTGCTTTGTTTATACGGTTACTATTTTCCTATTCTTCAAAGTCGAAAACTTATATTTTCGAATTTGCAGTGCGAAGAAATTGTGTCGATAGCTTCATGGCGAAAAGTAAGCACGATTCCTGAATTGTTTTACAATGCTTCGAATAGCAACCAAATATGCCTCATTTACATCGAAAATAAAATACGAAACATATACACACATCCCAACAGATTAGTAGATAGGATGCATCAACAGTTTCCTTGTAGTATTGGTGGTAAACAGAGAATTGGAATATATCAACATGCCTAATAAGTTTCAGCGAGTGATAATAAAAACCTAGTGAAAGGAAAGATTCGATTAGAGAGTAACTAATGACAGCTTCTGTTTATACTCCTGGATGGAATGTGCTAGCCAATCTTATCCGAAACAGAAGGGCCTGCCAAGCGTTTGAAAAGATTTTGGAAACTGCAAGATTTAATGCGAAGAAACTTTTTGAGTGGAACGCAATTCAAGTTTGCCACTGTTGTGTAAGAGATGGCCACTTTTTGTTAGCACATGTTAACAGCAGATATTCAACCGAGAGGAGACTTCATTCGAAAGCGTGACGCAACTGACTAGATTCAGCTGCATATAAGATAGAAGACAGTTTTTTTTTTTTTATATACATATAGCGGAGAACGATAACTGGATTAAAGACATGATGCAGCTGTTGTCTCAATACCCTGAGAGAGAGAGAGAGAGAGAGAGAGAGAGAGAGAGAGAGAGAGAGAGAGAGAGAGAGCGAGCTTTAAAAAAAAATTGATATGAGAATGAAAAATAAGTCTATTAACATTACCCAACATGATTTTTACCTCCAGCAAATCAACGGTTCTTTCTGGTCAAGTTTTATGTATAGAATTTAAAATCAATCAAATTTCGTATCACGTCTCAGTTTTAAGATATAGATAACTGGATTCTGTACAAAGATATCACTTGCTGTTTGAAATACAAATTTTAAACTTATTAACTTTTGGTTGGTTTTGTTTATTGGGCTGAAAGTTAAGCAAGTACATCATTACTGTTCTTGCAATAGAGTATATTTTGATGCACTCTTCAAGACAAGTCAGTATTTTTTATTAATTTTATTACACCATTCAACTGTTCAATATATAGTGTATGATAAACTACACTACAAGAATTCACCTTCTGTTCAATTTTACCGATTGCTTTGACTGTTTTCAGGTTAATGCATTGTTAAAATGGAGAAGACAAAGTACAGAACTTGCGTCAATCACCCAGACAACTTCTGCTATGTTTGTGGATACTTAACCCCAAAAACTCAGAAGAAGAAAATATACAATGTCACAAAAGTTGCATAATCATTCTACTTCAGTTGCAAGATCGGTGGCTGACCAAGAAAAAAATTGGGCTCCACTTATCTGTTGTATTACTTATACAACCAATTTAAGGTTGTGGTTATATGGGAAGCTGAGAGCATTACCTTTTGGTGTAGCGCGAGCCCAAGAATCATTTCGACGACTGCTATTTTTGCATGACAAAAATAAGAGATATTCCCAAAATGAGCAAGCACTGCATCAAATATCCCATCAGCAATTAGGCCAGTGTCACACGGTAAAGAACTGCCACTACTTGTGCCATCAAAATTTTAGGGTATTGGAAGCAGTGATGTAGGTACAGAATAAATGGTTTTACCAGATGTTGTGGAACCCCATGTACTTCACATGATTTGGACTACGAGCCAGAAAAAGAAAAGGCCCCCACACTATATTGAACAAGAAGAATTAAGGACTTGATCAGAGACTTGGGCTTACCCAAAGAGAAGGCTGAATTACTCGGATCCAGACTACAACAGTGGAACTTACTCACCAAATGTACAAATATTACAATATACTGTAAGCGAAATGAAGAGTTTAAGATAAGATATTTTGCAATGGAAAACATGTGTGTCTGCAAAGACGTCATTGATCTTATGCACGAACTGAACATTGATCACAATACCTCTGAATTGCGTTTGTTCATTGATATGTCAAAATTAAGTTGAAGGAAGTATTGCTTCATAATGTAAATAATTTACCATCAATTCCTCTTGTTCATGCTGGCCTGAAAGAAACTTACGATAGTATGTCCCAGATTCTTGCTGCTATACGTTACAATGATTATGGTTGGAATATTTGTGGTGATCTCAAAGTGATTGGACTGCTAGTTCTCGGTTGCAAGGTGGTTTCACTAAATACTGTTGTTTCCTGTATTTGTGGGATAGTCGTAAAACAGCTAAACACTACATTGTAAAACACTGGGACAAGAGATGAATATATTCGCGGCAAAAGAAATGAAAAGTATGTTCCATTAGTTGATCCACAAAATGTCCCCCACCCATTACACATCAAGCTTTGACTGATTAAGAATTTCACTAGGGCACTGGATAAAGAAAGCAGAGGATTCGCATATTTACTGAAAATGTTTCCAAATTTATTTCATGCAAAGCTGAAAGAAAGAATTGTCATAGGTCCTCAAATAAAAAGCTTCTAAAAGATTAATAATTTCAAAGCAACCTGAATAACGTTTAACTGGCTGCATGGAGATCTTTCAAGGCTGTAGTACACGGATTCCTCAGAAAGAGAAAAGAAGAGAACTATGAGCAACTGGTGACCAACTTGCTGAAATGTTACAAGAACATGGGGTGCCGAACGCCATTGAAAATGCATTTCCTTCATTCCCATCCGGATTTATTTACTGAAAACTTATGTCAGTGATGAACAAGGAGAGCTCTTCCACCAGGACGTATCTGCAATGGAAAAACGATAACAAGGTCACTGGGACTCTGCCATGAAGGGAGATTACTGTTCGTATCTTAGACGGGAAAGAAATCTGGAGTATAAAAGGAAATAATTGAGTGGGAAACATGTCTAAGTAACATACACTGATGACCACCTACCTAAAACTTCGTAGGTCCACCTTTTGCCTTCAATACAGCAGCTATTCGACATGGCATTGATTCAACAAGATGTCGGAAGCGTTCAGAAAATATGGCCAACCAGGCTGTGTGTATTGCCATCAGCAATGCAGGTATGGAGGTGATTGGTGTATCCCGACGCCTGATATGCCTGCCTTTCCATAGTGTCCCACCAATGCTCTATGGAATTGATATGGGGGGTCGGAGGCCAATCGATATGCTGGAAGTCAGAACTGTGTTCCTTAAACCATTCCTGCACAAAAAATGCCCGATGGTTCGGCGCATTTTCATCTTGGAAGACACCATTGCCATTCGGGAAAAAGTGTATCATAAGAGGATGTACACAGTCAGAAAGCAGTTGACGATAGCGGAGACCACTGGTACATTGTTCCTTCCGTTGAAACAGACCCCACACCATACAACTGCCTCCACCGGCCTGCACTTTTGATACCATGCATGATGGATAAACAGCCTCATGTTGTTGACGCCAAATCCGTACACGACCATCCACGGTGTGGAGTAAATAACGTGACTCATCCGACCAGCACCCCTTCTTCCAATCTCCTAACGTCCAACTTGCATGCTCTTTGCACCAGGCGCTGGTATAGCCTATACGTGCAAGCATGCGACGCATGGTCATGCCAGATATTGTTCCGAGTTGGCCCATGTTGTATTGGGTAGTCAACTCTTCCTCAGTGCTGAGCCTGTTCGCCTGTACAAGTCTTCGAACCCGGGGCTCACCTCTAACATCAACCTTTGTAGTTTTGCCGTCGGGTCGTTGTTTGACACCAGTCCTGGTACACCTTAACTACGGCGGCTCTCGAACACCCCACCGGTTCATTCGTTTGGGAAATCGGGACACCAGCTCTTCGAGCACTCGCAATCTGTCCTCTATCAAAGTCCGATAAATCCTTCCTTTTACCCATCACGCTCGGAATTTTACTACCTACTGAACCACTGACACCTTATCTATGCTACGTAGGTCGATTAACTGCGCACTCTCGTACCTCACGTGGTCAACGGGTCGCATTCAGTTTTCATAGGGGTGGTCATAATTCAGTGATCACTCAGTGTATATTGTGTGTAACAATTACAACCATGTATGCTGATATTGTATAAAAACAAGGAATTTGAAAAATGCGTATATCTTTTGATATAGATGTGACAGAAGTAAAAGATTGATATTTTCGTAATCAGGACATTAATTTTGTTCAGAATAACCAACTTTCGTTCCAGTGGTACGACGAAAAAAATTTTTTTTTTTTGGGTAGGGTTATCAAAGAATACATCCAGATCATTATAACAAAGAACTGATTTAACTAGCTGGCATCCAATAAGAGGGGAGATGGTAAAATGTGAGAAGTTTTTCTTGGAGCCAAAAATGCGTGCACGCTTATCAGAATTACCACTGCAACAGCATCATTAATATGCAAACTGCTTTTGTGTCCAAACAGCCTAGATTTTAATATCATCAACATAAGTGATGAGCACTTGCATAAGCAGTAGAGGTAGGATTAAGAAGGAGTAAGGTATCAAGAGTACCGCCAAGCAGAATTATTCCAGCAATACTTTTTTAATTCTTTTCTAAAAAGAATCGTTAAACTGTAAAATAAGGGTCCTATAGAGGAAGGAATTGTACATGAAAAAGAACACGTACCTTGCAACCATAACATTAGAATTTTTTCAATAGGTACGGAAGACCCGATGGGCATGTCAAATACACATGCTAGGTCAAGATGCAAGAAAAGTATTTCTAGAATATGGTAGAGACCCTTATTTTGGTAGTGAATGCGAGAGGAGGAGACAGGATTGGTAAGATTAGAAGAGGCAGAATGGATTTTTGAAACAATTTAAGCTGTGAGGAGGCTATGCCAGTAGGTCCTCAATCTTTTAGCATTTCACGATTGTGAACTTTAGGAATGGGAAACATAGGCAAATAGTTATTGACCACAGTACAGATATGACAGAGGGAATGTTTTAGCCTAAATTAATAATTCTTTTAGGAAATATGCACTTATTAACTAAATGATATACTACCTATTGTGGAGTTTGTGGATAGTACTATTTTTCCCCACGAATTTTTTACAATTATTTGAAGTGTTTTTTTTTAATAATCCCGGAAAGCAGTTCGCAGGTTCTAGGTATGTTATGTTAATTAGTGCCAAGACCATAATGAATAAATATTATTGCCTCATTATACTAATGAAATACCCGTTCACTTGATTATCCTTTCAAACATTTTTGTTTATTACGATTTGCATCTCTAATTTCGCATTTTCCAAAAATGATAAATCTTCGCCCTTCTAATAAGTTTAATCCCATGGTAGTTATGAACTAGTTTCCCAAGGATTAAGAAGCTTAAGCCCTTAATGCCGCTTACTTTTCATGTTAATTGAGTGCATGACACGTGACATCTTTTTATTCCAGCCAGAGTTGGCTCACAGGGTTTTGTTTGCCATAATGCGTTGAAGCAGTTGATTAATGGCTTTCCTATTCGCAGTTAATCCACTACTTCCTTCTAAGTAAACTCGTTATAGCGATGCACGCATTTAAGATTCAATGATATTCAAGGTTTTTAAGTTCTCGTTTGGTAAAAGGTTAATCGCTAGAATTTTAATGGCGATTCCATTTTATTTATTTATTTTTCCTAGATTTGATATTATCTGCGTGTTTAGATTTCTTTGTCGTCATCCTTTTCCAGGATAACTTGCATTCCAAATAATCATGTTCATATAATTCCATCACAGAGCAGAAACTCTGAATATTTAGACTTCGCATTTAAAAGAAGTTCAACGTTATTCTAATAAGTAAATATCAGTATACGTAACCCCAATGGCTATTTATCGTTATGCTAACACGTCACGGATGTGTATGGTAGTGCACGATCACTGATATCAGTTTTATTGGCTGAACGTTTTACGAAAGCGAACCTTTCAAACAATCCCATAATCTTTGCAAACAGTTATCAAATCATCTTTAGAAAGCAATGATCTCGTGCGACGCTTCCAGACAATCCACGGTGAGTGGCTTCGCCGGTAGCTATTGTTTTACATGACATTTCAGGTGGAGTGGCATATCGGCGTGGATGAGAGTTGATAGTGTGAAAATACTGCTGCAAAACATTTTGAAATCAAGACCAAAAAAAAAATTTTTTTCTAAGAATATAATGCTTTCCAAGAATTTCGAAAACAGACCCACCTTTCTACGCTTGTAAATCAAGTATAACAACGACATTAAGTCAACGTAATGATAAGTACGCCCACAGTGTAAAACTGGAAACGTCACTGCCAAGCAGTCTTCTCTACAAGGAAGCTGAGAAAGCTAAAGCGGGTCCCAGTACAAAGTGCATGACAAGCCTTCCCCTGTTTTTATATCTGTTCTAAAAGGCAAATAGATTTCATGATATCTACAGAATGTTCCGCGAAACCACAGCCGAACTTCAGAACTTGTTAATTAGGTGATTCTGGGTAGAAAATGTTATGAAGTCAAGCAGTGGGGCCGCCGTAGCCTAGTAGTCAGGCGCGCGGGTGCATAAGTACACGTGCCTTGAGTGACCGGGGTTCAAGCCCGTGACTGCTGAATACGGTGCTGTTTCTTGTATTTAATCTATCATGCGAACTCCTCTGACCGTTTGGTCGTCCCGGAGTAAAAACAGAAAATTTGTTTTATTATAGAACTAGCAAAAAAAAAAAAAAAAAAAAAACTGCAATGGTTGCTGTAAAATGGATATCAGGAAAGTGGAATTCAACAAAAATATTAAATATTTACATGCCGAAACGCTTAAAAAAGAAAATGTCGCAAACGTGCAAAGCGGTGCACAAGAAGGACCATGGTGGCAATTTTGTATACTGCTAACAAAACTTAAATGTGGAATCTTGCTGGTATTTATCTAATAAAAAAATAATCTGATCTACCTGCACTCGAAAGTTGTTTCAACCCTTAATGCCAAAATAAGCAAAAACATTTTGACATCGATAAAAAGTTTCTTTTAATTAATTATTTATATTATTCACTACAAATAAACGCTAATAACAGTACATAGCATGCGAGAAGAGAAACTGAGCAGAAAAATTTTCTTTGTCACAAAGCAGCATTTACACTACTCGAAAAAATTAACAATACGCCCAGAAAATGTGGTGTAACTCGTGCGGCTTTTGATGAAGCAGGTAAAAATTTGGTTTTGTGGTGTACCATAGAATAAAAATGAAATGAGGAGAAACTTAACACAGGTTTAGGGGATATTTATAGGAGTTGTATAAAAATTACCAAAAAGGTCACATTACAGAAGTCGTACAAGATGCTCCAAAATATGATCAAATAATCAGTACGGAGTATGATCCCTCCAATGGCTAAATCGGCCTTACAGCGGTGCGGTGAACCATGTTCGATATAAGGGTATCTATAAGATTCTATGGCAACAAATCCTAATCCTATTCTTCAGCCAGCTCAGGCCTTAGCTCACGAAGTGACCTCGGTCACTTCGTGAGCTAAGGTCATTGTCAGTGTGTAATGCGATGCTCCAGGGCACATGTTCAATCAGATTTAAGTCTAGTGATCGTGCAGGCCACGGCCGTCGTTGGATATCTTCATTTACAACGTGTTCCTCCACTACTTGAGTTCAATGTGCTGTGGGGTTGTGCATGAAAAGAAAATGTGGGCTAGCTGTACCCCTAAAAAAGTCGAACATAGGGTTCGAGGATCTGTTCTCGGTACCTCTGCACAGTTACGGCACCCTTATCAAAAACATGGAGAAATGCGGCTGTTGATCATTATTTCGCCCCATACGAGAACACCACCTCCACCATGTGTCCCTTTCTCTAATGTTGCTGGGATGGTACCGAATTCCTCGTTGTCTCCAGATAAAATAACGTCGTTTGTAGGGTAAAACGGGACTTAGCAGAAAACAACTGTTCCCCATTTGTCAGGACTCCAAGTGACACAATCATGGCACCAGTTTTGACGAGCTCTGCGGTGGTTTTGGGTTAACAGGACACAAACCACTGGCTTCCTTGCATGGAGACCACTTGAATTGAGCCTTCTTAACACAGTCCGGTTGGAAATCTTTTCACCTGTGGCCGCAACAACCTCAAGAGACAGTTGATGACAGGACATTATATAGTTCCGTCTTGCTGTTAGAGCCAGATAGTGGTCTGTTCTGGTAGACTTAGCCCTCGTGCAACCCTGGCCAGCTCTTCTTGTAATGGTTCCTGTCTCCTGAAACTGCTTCCATAATGCCGAGACGACACTGCGTGACATATTAAGCCATCGTGACACCATGCTTAATGTGTCAAGCAGTGTCGAAGATCTAGCCGAAGTTGCCCGAGGACTACGTCAACCAGAATAGACCGGTATCTGTTTATAACGGCAAGACCGAACCATACGATGTTAGGTCAGGTTATATTTGGTTTTTAGGAGCATTAGCAACTAAGGCCATATTGCTCCGGGATATGCGGTGGTCATTCTCTGACCTTTCCACATCCTCCGTATTTGGTGGTGACGGGCTCGAACCCCGGTTTAATCAAGAAGCGTATGCTATGCACTGCTGCTCCTTCCCACCTGGCTACTGAGGCGCCTCCCATACGATGTCTTATCATCAACTATCTCTTCAGGTTGATGCCTGGCTTGAAGTCTTCCAACGGCCGCCTCTCAAAGAATCCTCTAATCGACGATGACTTGCCATCCAGAGTACTGGAGAATTAGCTGTCCCACTGAGCAAGCCCAAAAACGAGAATGAAGTCATGTGGTTGCAACCCGTGTTTTTATAGGAATGAATAATTTGCATAATGTGCAACTCTAAGGTGGCAGATCGATTTCTATTGCGTACTCGAAATTTGCATGCGAGGATGCCTATCATATCAAATATTCGCCTTCGGCGACTGTTTACAATAAAATATTCATTAAAAACATTGCATTCTAATTTTTTTTTTTTTTTTTTCCGAGCAGTATAGCTCTCAAACACAACTGACGCTGATACTCAATCAAACTGATAAATGGCAAAATCATGCCACTGTCAAAGACACGTTAATGGCACTTATTAATAAATTTAAATGCATTTTAAATCATAAAAAATCATTTAAATTAATATTTATGAATTTAAATAAACGTATGATAGCGAAGGTTTAGTGTCAGACAACGTTAACTACAAAGTAATTTTGTAGTTAACGTTTTTTCAATTAACCATTTATTGGAAATATGCTTATAGCCCAAGCTAATCCACTTGTAAACCACTAGAGAAATACATTTCTATGGCATGATGTGCATCGTTATCTGTATAAAGTAAAACTGAAGTTGTCACAAAACAAAAATGCAATTTTGTAGTTAACGTTGTCTGACACTGACCCCTGGATATAATGTAATTGCTTTTAATCATGTACATATCATCTACTCGTAATCAATGTAGTTCAACGTTCAATTAATTTTTATTGTTAACGTTTTAATCAAAATCACAACGGTATTAAAACCCATAGATTGGAGAGTGAGAATACAAAAGATACTTTGTTGGCATTTCATGGGAAGGAAGTTTGTTCCAACGAACACAACTAGAAATGATAATTGAGGAAAAGTCAGTTCTGTGCTTCTGGAGTTGACAGTAGTGAACGAATGTTGAGTGTGATGAGGCACGTGTTTGGACTAGTTTGGAAGAAATCAATGCAATTGTAGATGCCAATTCAGATGAATAGTGCCTATAAGACAGAGTGGAGAGGACTCGTAAGAGACGGGCCATTAATCTGACTTCTCTCTTTTGAAGTCTGAAAGAGGTTATAGAATTTAAGATTTGTATACGAATTTAAAAGAAAGTAACGCCGATAGCAAAAAATGAAAACCCATTTTTTATGCAAAGGAAGCAGATTTGTGATGTGCTTATGATAAGAGAGAGATCATAAGTCTGGTTAATCGCGAATAGATTCCCGAATATGTGATCTTGTCTAGAAATCTCAGTGTCGTACAAGATAAGCATAGTAGCAGTAGATATTTTGCGGGTAATAAGTTAGGACTGAATTTTAGAAAAATTTAAGTCAGCTAAGTTTTCTCTGTTACATGGAAAATTACCTGGAAATCAGTATTTAAGGAATTGATGATGGCTATCCAAGAAGTTGAGGCTATTTGTACGAGGTAAGACTCCTCAAATTAGAAGATGGAATCATCAGCAAAACTATGGCGATTTCCTGTTAGGAAATCATAGAAACTCGTTAATTGTATATTTCCCATTGTATAGAGGAGAACAGTAGAGAAAAACTGAACTTTGGGGAACACCAGCATTAGCTGAGGCTAATGCTCCATAATTTAGAAAACCGTCCACTATCACCCTCAGCGAGCGGTTAATAAGAAAACTGACTACCCAGCTGCGAAAAAACCCAAAAAAACTCGACAATCTATAGCAGCTCATTACGAATTGTCTTCATATCACACAATTAAAAGCCCTCGAAATGTCAAGAGACTGGGTTTCGCTGAACTTTTCCAACAGGTAGAACCGTTTGGACGGAGAGTGTAAGAGTTGGCAATTTATGGATTTTTCTATTACAGTACTTTGGAAAGAACAGGGTTAAAATGAAAAATTTAACTCTGTTCTTTCCAAAGGAGGATAATTGGAAGAGAGGGCTTTGTCATACTCTTAACAATTGGCAAATGTCTATGCATATGGAAAAATACCAGCAGAATAGCAAATTGCATAGAGACGACAGCAAACAGGAGCGAACTCAGCACATCTTTGAAAACAATCGAAGAAATATTATCAAGGCTTCCTTGGAACTTTCTGGATCTTTTCTATTTATTAGTTTTTTCTGGAGCTTTCTTGGCATCAAAATTGTTAAGAATTCTTCTGACATCCTTCTGGCAGAAACTATGGTAGGTATTGAGTGAAATACATTTATTGCTATAGGAAGTGAGTTTACAAGATAGCTGATAAAAGAGTTGGAAGAAAAGACGGATTCTAAATAAGATAGCTTTGTTTTTAGCTGAGGATGTAATAGAACCACCGGGTTTACAGAGCTGGGAGTATAGATGGGCAGAAGTTTCAACCAATAGCTTTGGCAAGACCAGAAGGTTCTACTATTTGTACATGAAGCAAGGTAGGTATTCTTAGCCTATTCAAAATCGAGTTTGGATAGATAAATAACTGTTTTATTTATAATTGTTGCAAGCTTTTTAGTGTATACAAGCAATTAGTGTAGACAAAAAATGAAGCTTGGAAATTTATATATCTCTTAGCAGATTTATTGGAAAACGAAGGTAGAGATAAAGGATATGAATTGGGTAGGTGAGGTGAATGCGTAATAGAGTATTTTATTCCCACAAAAATAATTTCACTGACGCTATGAGCAAACACTGCGCTCGGAAGATTTAAAAGAGCGCCCAGCCAGGGAAAAAGGGAATATAAATGAAGTCTTTGATGTCATTTCGCATTCTTGAGAAGTAGCACTAAGTGGAGAATGGCCATTAAAGAAAATGCTCCTTCAGAAAAGACACCATTAGCAAGCTATGATCTACAATACCTAGAGGACCACTAACATTGATTTGCACTTTGAACGGTTGTTAGCGCGGAAAAAAAAAAAAAAAAAAAAAAAAAAAAAATATATATATATATATATATATATATATATATATATATATATATATTCAATTCAGATATCTTCAGACTGCAATTAAAAACTACAGGCTAAGATAACGGACTTGAATTTTTGAAAGCATCCTCTGGTCTAAGGCTGTAACCGGGTGTCTCCAATGAGAAAAAAAAATAAATAAATAAAGATCTGTGACCTTGTATAATTTCGTACCTTTCTCGCTTATATGACTAACATTACTCATAGCGGTGCTGTGCTTAGAAGGCCTAAACCAGATTTCGTGAAATTTCAATAAAAATTTCATGAATTACATAAGTCATCATAATCTTCGTTCGCTAGGAGAGCGACTGTTCTTGCACAAGAGTTCATACGAGAAAATATTTAATGTTTCTTTCCGTAACACTGCAGTGATTTAAGCTGTAGGTAAATGAGAGCACTTCCCACAGAAAGAAGTCAGTATAGTCTGCAAAAACGTTCTGAATTTGCCACAGCTGGCTTAACATAATCATCAAAATTTTTGTACATTTTCTTTTCAACTAAATTATTCAGCTAGAGTCGTGGTTATCTGCGCCAGAGGCAAGTGTCAATTTTCACAAGAAGATTGAGACCGGAAACTTGAATTCATTTCCTTTCAAGCTATGCCCGAGGAAGCTTCTCGTTCCGCCCAACTCTGTTCAGGGCACCCAGCTAATTTTTCCTCTTTTAGGGAGGTTATCCAACGAAAGAGATAAAAAAAAATTTTTTTCTCTTTTTCTCATGTTCTCTCTCTCCGGCAAGCTTTTAAATAAATGTGATTTTGTCCGGATTTGCACTCCCTTTTAAATATCTTTATTGCAGGCAGTGATTGGTTACATGCCTTCAAACTCTATAGAAACTTCCTCTGTAGCACAGCTTTGTTTATGAAAGTAACGGTGTTCACCATTCACATCGGTATGCAGTTGTACCCACCAACATTACTAAAATCAATATTTCGTGCTCTGCTTCTTATTTATAGTAGCAGATGTTTGCTACTCGTTATTGTATCGGTAACTAGTGAGGACTATGCAGAAATTGTGATGTTATTCTGCAATTTGTAATTTGCGTGCTAAGTTCCAAAGCTTTTTTTTTTTTTTTTTTTGATTTGGTAGTTGTTGGCGCATCGGCTTCTGTGGCCATATTGCACCTCCAAAGGTTTTTGCAGTACAGTGATCCAAGCCCGAGGCGGGAATCGAACCCGCGACCTTTGGGTTGCCGGGCAGGTACTTTACCCACTCGGCTAGCCCGGTCGGCAAGTTCCAAAGCACCTTGGGCTATGAGGCTTCAGTATATTATGCGTGCAAGTTGCGTGGATTTTGCGGTCGATTTGCCTGTTTTCTGGACGAAAAACTCGAGTTTCTCAGAGAAAACAAAAACACGCTACCATACTTGAAATTGATTCAGCCACGTTGTGAAAAAGGCCACAAAAATTCCTCGAGTCATTGATGGGATTCGATCTCGACTCTTTTCTGTCCAGTGCGGGGAGGAGGCTGATTATACGCATTGTGCTACCCGTGAGGGCGATTTAAAGCTTTATAGGCGCACTTAATGCGCCTATAAAGCTTTTCATCCCTGAATAACAAAAAAATGTATTCATGCGTTTTCATTCTATCCCTCGCAAAAATAAAAACTTATTTCTGTATGTATGAGAGACATCGCTATGTCAATTTGAAATACGTTGCATAACTTTCGTTAAGACAGTATTTTAGTGCGCAAGTGAATTCATAACAAACTCTGCAGACCTTCCGAGATAAAAAAAAATATAGCTTCTTATATCATGTTGCCTCAATCCTGATTTTAACTGCTTTTTTTTTTTTTTTTTTTTTTAATTATCCTGCTGTAGTCAATTTTGTGTGAAACAATTAACCTAAAAACTCATACATGAGTAAACTTCATACATTTTTTTAAATTATTTTTATTTCATGAAATTTGTTGTCGCCTTATGGACTTCCTTTTCCCGCAAGATGTCATCTTTCCAAACCATTAGTATCTGATAAACCCTATCGTTCCCTTTGTGTGCAATATTAATTCAGTATGGATTTCTTCGAAGGTTGGCGTATTATAGCCCCAGTTGCTGATGCGCCATTAAAACCCAAACAACCAATCTTCAAGTATTACATAGATACATTGAATTCCATTGTTATGACCCATCTGATTTCAGAAGAATGCACATGATTTGGTTTTACTGTTTTAGTTTTTTTTACATTTAAACATATGGAACTGATCTAAATTACTTAATTTTAACAACCTAAATTCACTAATGAAAACCAAAACGAAATATGGGTCTTATGAATAAAGAAAACATTAAACCACGTAATAAATACAGCAAATTTCTGCTGCAATTAAGGTTGAACTTGGCAAGGTGCGATTTTGCTCCCATGTAGAAAGCCACCTATTTTTCAAAATAAAATAAAACATAATTAGAAATTAAAAAAAAAAAAAAGCAACACCCACCATCACCTGTTCAAATACAAAACCCTTGCTCAAGGTGACACGCACCCGCCGGAGAATTAGCACCACGTCTATAATAGATTAGAACAGGAAATTCACAAGCACACTTTTTCAAAGAGACATCAGTATTTGTGAACTCCAAAAGGATCATATTTTTGCCATTGACCGATATCCAGCACAGTGGCAATAGACGTTCCTATACGATCCGAACCAGATATGAAAATAACAACCTAAACTCAAAATTAAAAAGTACGTCATGACCTCAGCCCTGAATAGGTATTAACCTATAGAGGGCTGAGGCCATGTTTAATCTTTTGAGGCACAAAAAACACAGAAAATTCAAATTTAAACGTCGACCCAACCAATACAAATAACATTGAACTAAATCATAATAAACAGATTTAACATACATAAATATATTAAAGTCAAATGACTGATTAAATCAAACCAAATAATAGTCAATTAAAATGTAATGAAGAAACTAAATTGTGATCATGAACATTCAAACGAAAGGAAGAGTTGGACAGAAGAAAACGTAAATCAAAGAAGGAAAGAATGATGGGGGCGACAAATACAATGGGCCGTGTTATGCCTTTATTAAATTCTGGAGTTATTTACAATATAGGTCGCTACAGAATTGCTATTAATTTTTGAGTAAATTAATTAGCATGTCAGTGGAAAGAATCAAAGAATAAATCGTTGCTCGGTTTCAGGTTTAATCTTAAAATGTTTCGGCTTGCACAGAGAAAGAAGAACAAATACGTTACATTCAGTGCTATATAAAGAAGATTGTGTAAGACATCATTCATTTATAATAACCGGCCCTTTGTCTATTCAAATTAACAGTAGTGATAAGTGAACTATAACTTTAAGTTATTTAGGTGGGAGGGGACAAAGTGAATAAAAAAATCTCAATAGAAGTCTTACCGTAATTGATGGATTAGTAGTGCATGAAGGTTCTTTGCGCTTTGTTCTAGAAAAGTCTCCGTTGTATGACACCACACCCACAAATGTCGCCATCGAACTTAACAGATACCGGAAAATATTATTCAAAATCATTCTCTGGAGGTGGGGTAGTATAATAAAAAAAAACCTTCAACTCTTAATATAATATTAGAACCCACGGTAGAGTAATGGATGGATTTTGGAAATTAAGCTGAAATACAAAAGTAGCGTCTCCAGTTTTATCAAACTTCATAATGATGAAAAATATATAATAAGTTGTGCTGAATCTGCTTGAAAACTTCATTTAGGTTATTTCAAATACTTGGAGTGAATAATTCCGTAACAATTCAGTGATTTCGTCATCTTTCTATCGCTTGGAGATGTCGGGATTCGAACCCTGTCGGATCAATTAACAGCCCCATTAAATGGCCATTGTTTGCTGATCTTAGGCAGAAGGAAGAGCGTTTCCAACATGAGTTATTCCGTGTTTTTTAGTCGAATAACGGCGTATTAGCAAATCAAAACACTTGTACAGACAATACATAAGAAACCAGTGTGAACCGGAGTGCAAATATAAGAGGCGCATCATGGCTTGTGTATTCAATGTGCCAAAAATTAACAAGAACAAATAATCATGCAATTACATATACCTTTGTAACTTCTGTTTCCTTTTTGAGTAAAATCTAAGAACTTTCGCAGAAGCGTGTTTTGTAATATCGTGGAGACGCACTCTTCATGGGATTCTTCGAGGTGGAGAACACTACGAAACATCACAAGATGAACTCTAGAAATGGCTGTATCTTGATTTCGTACATAGTGTCAAATTCAAATATGGAAAAAACTTTCATTATGGTGACCCCATGACATGTGTGATGGTGACCTCATTATGAGAAAAAGTGATTTCCTGTCATCGTTGCAAGCCGCCACACTGGATGGGAACTTATCGCCTACCTCTGTTTCTAGTTAGACTGGTTACAGATTAATTTAAAAAAAAGATCGCTAGCAGATATACAAGGCAACCAGTAGTCTTCTACTCTTAATTGCCGCGCTGAAAGAATTCATTTAAAGTGGAACGTGATTTGATATTAGATGGAGTTGCGTACTCTTTGCACAACTCTTTCCGTTCTCCCAGGCGGATCGCTCGTCTGGGAGAACGGAAAAATCTACACGTGTAACATTAAGAAATGTGTCAGATGCACAGACACGACTCCTCGTGTCTTGAGTTGCAAATGACCCATAGTCGTGCGTCTCTAAAATTAGATGTATTCTAAGACTATTTTTTGTAGGATAAAAGGATTCTTCTGCTTATCTTCGACGACACTCATATTTACGTATCTCCAATAGCTATTGCGCTGACAATCTCTCTTGGCATAAGCACATCACAAATATTGCTTCCTTTGCATCTTAAAAAAAAAACTTGTTTTTCTCTTTTTTCTCCTAAACAGCCACTCACTCTAAACAAATCTAAATTCGCCCTACCATGGAATATTGTTCCCACATCTGGGGCGGTGCCCCATAACCTATCCCAGGCTTCTAGACTCCATTCGAAAGAGGGCAATTAGGTTAACTAATGGCCCATCTTTTAAAAACTGTCTCATAGGCGTTCTGTTTCTGCTGCATGCCTTCTCTATAGATCCTTCCATAGGCACTGTTCTTCTGAAAGAAGAAAGCCCATGGAACATGTTTGGTTTGGAAGAAAACTAAAGACGTTCCGCAACCAGTCAGCATCCTTCTGCTGTCCAACTTCAAACTCACAGAACCAATTTGATTCTTCCTCAGAAGTTAAAGGGATAAACCTTTAACTTCTGTTTTTGGAACAACCTTCCTTCATACGTATTTCCTGAAAATTACAACCTACGGAAATTCAAGTCGGAAATTAACAAGTTTATTTTGTCTTCTGAACGTTCAAACCATGCACGGTATTATAGATTCTATTACCTTTTTCTGTTTGGGGTTTTCATAATAATAATAATAATAATAAAAAGCCTACACCACCTCCTGATGCCGGATAATCCAACCGTTTTAAAGTACCTCAATAAATTCCTCAACTTAAATGAAGGGATAAGAACTATTCCAACGGATGGCAATTTACAGTCATTGTCTTGCCACAGTCTACTACGGAAATAAGAATATCGCATCTATATTGGGCGTGACGGATCCTAGATCTTAATTTTATTTCGTATGCTTAGAACGTTCCATGGAGTTTTTCTGGTGGCACACTTATTTTAATCTTCCAAGACATCTCTGAACTTAAAGATGTCTACGTCTCTATACTCTGGATATCGGGATTCGCTTTTTCATTATCTAGTAAAGTAACGTACAAATTCCGAGATATGAAACAGTTTTAACACGGAATCATTACATCCAGGAATCAGTTCCAGGGTCAGAAAATCAACTGCGGTATCATTTGGATGATTTCAGGTAAGTGAAGGGGGCAAAATTAATGCAGTATTATGGGGATTGTTTATGTAGCAAAAAGACTTTTCTTTGCATATACCAAAAAAGCGTTGATGCGGCATGTTGAAATAACCTTCGTACCGAAGTACAGTACACAGATAAACAATAAATAAATGAAAATTAACGTCACCGTGACTGCATGACTAATGTACTGTTATCTGATAAAAATACAAACAGAAATTACTTATTATAATTTGCATTATATGATATAATAACGTGATATTATTTCGAAATATTTTCAACAAGTACGCCAACATGTACGTAATATGAGTGGCACTTTGATCGAAGCCTGGCAGAACAAAGTTGCCAGCCAAAGTCAATTACTGAACTTTCGAAGGTCAAACTGCATTCATCGAAATATCCACAAAGTTACTGCGAAATACACAGATATCTTGGAGCCATAAAGTAATCCTTGTCTCTGCTTTCGATAGAATATTACAACAGCAACGATTAAGTTGTTCAAAACAAAATTTAACCAAACGAACGATTATGCGCATTGGATGGATTAGGTAACTCCTTCAACATCAACACAGCAAAATATATCCCTGGCGTTAACTTCCCAACACAGAGTGCGTATTAGGTTTGATTCTCGTGTGCATAGAATACAGAATTACATTGTTTATAATCTGCGCAGAGGCAGATAATGCCGTAAGGTGTCAGCATTTCGTGTCTGCACATTAAGTTTTCTAGTACCCGTTTGTGGAATGGAGGTCGTAGCATATACACAATTTACAGTCAGTTAGCTGACACCTCATGGTCTTAATCGCAACACAAAAGAACAAGCGAATACCCTGACATTACCTGCGAACAATGTCGTGTACTAAATTCCTGAATATGCGAGAGAATGCGCATGCCATACGTATTCTCTCCTTAATTTACTGTATTAGCATATTGACTGAGGAATTTATTGTAGCTTAAACACAGAGCGTACAGATAAAGCAGAAATATATGAGCTTTCGGCTATATGGTAGCCTTCGTCAGAATTAAAATACATGAATGGCAGTTGGAACGAAGATGTGCACTGCCAGGTGCGTGAGACGCGAGGTTTAATTGTTTGTTGACGTCTGTGGCTGTGACGCATGATGACGTGGCCAGCGCTTGTCCAATGACAGAACTACTGACTCTGTGATCGGGTTGACTTGGTAACCACTGTTCCTGTTTAAGGATTTATCCGAAGATTTTATATTTAATGATTCCAACCAGGTACGCTTTAGGTAATGGTGGGATCTGTCTACCACGACGACATCGCGGTGTGGGTCGATGTCGTGGTGGGTTGTCCAGACATGTTCGGCGATAGCTGAGTGTTCTATATCCGCTAAACGGATCGCTCTTTTGTGCTCCGAGAGACGTTTCTCGAGTCGACGTCCAGTCTCTCCGAATTAGCAGCTAGTGCAGTCACGGCAAGAGATGCGGTAGACTAAACCGCTCTGCAGAAGGGTGGGGACAGGTGTTTTCACGTTGGAAATGAAAGAACGCAGTTTCCTGCCTGGGAGCTGGATGCACTTTATTCCGTGCGTTCTCAGGATTCTGCCGATCTGTTGTGACAGGTTGGGGTAGTATGGGATGAATGCCCTTGTGGATGGCTCGTCACTGTTGGTGTTGTAGCTGGTCGTCACGATGTCACGTGTCTGTAGATCACACCTGTCGAGGACGTCAATGGGGTAGCCACACCTCGTAAGGTCTACTTTGACCCTAGTGACCTCTTTGCGTCTTTCATCAGCGGAGCTGGAGTGTGTCCAGGCGCGAGTAAGCAAGGTTCGGGCCGTGGAGAGGAGGTGGCCTCGCGCGTGTGCTGACCGGAAGTCGGTAAACTGGCCAGCACACATGGGCTTACGATAAACTGTAGTCCTCAGGTATGTGCCTTCACGTCGGACAAGTGTGTCTAAGTATGGTAAAGAGTTGTTCGGCTCCAGCTCAATCGTGAATTTTATGAAGGGCGATAGTGAGTTGAGGTATGATAGAAGTCGCTGACCTGAGTCTCTAGGGATGACCACGAACACATCGTCAACATAGCGACACCAAAAGGCGATGTGATCAGGTGCGTGTGCAAACGCACGTCCCTCTAACTCCTCCATCACGATGTTTGCTGTGACTGAGCTGACCGGGGAACCCATGGCCGTGCCATGTATCTGCTGGTAGACTGAGTCATTAAATATGATCGCACCCCCTGTTAAGCACAGTCTGAGGGCGGTGGAAATGTCATCGGGTGTGAGACCAGTTCTTTCGTTGAGGGTTCTATCATTGTCCAAGAGTTGTTTTGCACAAGAAATGGCAAGTTCCACAGGGATGGAGGTAAAGAGCGATATGACGTCGAACGATGCCATAACTTGATTCTGCGAGATGGATACAGTGCGAATCCTCTTTATGAATTCAACACTGTTGGAAACGGTGTGGGTGGTCTTGCCAACCAGAGGAGAAAGAAGTCTCGAGACAAATTTAGACAGCTCGTAAGTCGGTGATCCACAGCAGGATACAATTGGTCTCAGTGGTGTGTCTTCTTTGTGCACTTTCGGTAGGCCGTAAAACCGTGGGATCTGACATCCGGAAGCACGGAGGTGATTACGGGTTGACTGTGTGATCTTCCCTTGTTTCAGCCAACTGTTGACGAGGATATTCACCTCTGATTCCCATCGTTCTAAAACTCTGTTGGGGTTGATGGTCAGGGGTTTGTATACAGTAGTATCCCGTAAAAGTAGTAGCGCTTTCGCCATGTAATCAGTGTGATCCATCAGTGTGATGCATTCTACCGGCAGACAAAGGCCGCCGTACGGTTGTAATGGATCACACTGATTACATGGCGAAAGCGCTACTACTTTTACGGGATACTACTGTATACAAACCCCTGACCATCAACCCCAACAGAGTTTTAGAACGATGGGAATCAGAGGTGAATATCCTCGTCAACAGTTGGCTGAAACAAGGGAAGATCACACAGTCAACCCGTAATCACCTCCGTGCTTCCGGATGTCAGATCCCACGGTTTTACGGCCTACCGAAAGTGCACAAAGAAGACACACCACTGAGACCAATTGTATCCTGCTGTGGATCACCGACTTACGAGCTGTCTAAATTTGTCTCGAGACTTCTTTCTCCTCTGGTTGGCAAGACCACCCACACCGTTTCCAACAGTGTTGAATTCATAAAGAGGATTCGCACTGTATCCATCTCGCAGAATCAAGTTATGGCATCGTTCGACGTCATATCGCTCTTTACCTCCATCCCTGTGGAACTTGCCATTTCTTGTGCAAAACAACTCTTGGACAATGATAGAACCCTCAACGAAAGAACTGGTCTCACACCCGATGACATTTCCACCGCCCTCAGACTGTGCTTAACAGGGGGTGCGATCATATTTAATGACTCAGTCTACCAGCAGATACATGGCACGGCCATGGGTTCCCCGGTCAGCTCAGTCACAGCAAACATCGTGATGGAGGAGTTAGAGGGACGTGCGTTTGCACACGCACCTGATCACATCGCCTTTTGGTGTCGCTATGTTGACGATGTGTTCGTGGTCATCCCTAGAGACTCAGGTCAGCGACTTCTATCATACCTCAACTCACTATCGCCCTTCATAAAATTCACGATTGAGCTGGAGCCGAACAACTCTTTACCATACTTAGACACACTTGTCCGACGTGAAGGCACATACCTGAGGACTACAGTTTATCGTAAGCCCATGTGTGCTGGCCAGTTTACCAACTTCCGGTCAGCACACGCGCGAGGCCACCTCCTCTCCACGGCCCGAACCTTGCTTACTCGCGCCTGGACACACTCCAGCTCCGCTGATGAAAGACGCAAAGAGGTCACTAGGGTCAAAGTAGACCTTACGAGGTGTGGCTACCCCATTGACGTCCTCGACAGGTGTGATCTACAGACACGTGACATCGTGACGACCAGCTACAACACCAACAGTGACGAGCCATCCACAAGGGCATTCATCCCATACTACCCCAACCTGTCACAACAGATCGGCAGAATCCTGAGAACGCACGGAATAAAGTGCATCCAGCTCCCAGGCAGGAAACTGCGTTCTTTCATTTCCAACGTGAAAACACCTGTCCCCACCCTTCTGCAGAGCGGTTTAGTCTACCGCATCTCTTGCCGTGACTGCACTAGCTGCTAATTCGGAGAGACTGGACGTCGACTCGAGAAACGTCTCTCGGAGCACAAAAGAGCGATCCGTTTAGCGGATATAGAACACTCAGCTATCGCCGAACATGTCTGGACAACCCACCACGACATCGACCCACACCGCGATGTCGTGGTGGTAGACAGATCCCACCATTACCTAAAGCGTACCTGGTTGGAATCATTAAATATAAAATCTTCGGATAAATCCTTAAACAGGAACAGTGGTTACCAAGTCAACCCGATCACAGAGTCAGTAGTTCTGTCATTGGACAAGCGCTGGCCACGTCATCATGCGTCACAGCCACAGACGTCAACAAACAATTAAACCTCGCGTCTCACGCACCTGGCAGTGCACATCTTCGTTCCAACTGCCATTCATGTATTTTAATTCTGACGAAGGCTACCATATAGCCGAAAGCTCATATATTTCTGCTTTATCTGTACGCTCTGTGTTTAAGCTACAATAAATTCCTCAATGAATCCAGAGCGCGTAGGCCTGTTTCGTTATAGCATATTGACTGTTAGTCATCTTTCTGTTATTATCTGTACGTTATGTTTAATAATACATGATAACCCCTGACTATGATTTTGTAATGCTTTCTTCTGCATAGTGTTCATGTAAATATAGAAACATGCAATAAATGATTTAATTTTAGTAATAAAGATCATGTAGTGACTTGTAGTCAATCGTGAGAATGGATTTCTCAAAGACAGTTTGGTGGCTCCATCTGGTGACATTTTCTGTTACTATGTTTGTATGGAAATACAGTACTGTTTTTATGTTGACGTCTGATTCGCGCAGAAACTTAAAAAGAAAGACAGTGATATTCTTCCAAGTTGGCTTTATGTACGAAAGAAGTTATATAGCGGATAATGTAAATATAATAAAAATAACTACCTATTACCACTTTTTTTTAAAAATTAGTATGAGTATTTGTATTTTTTAAACACGAGACAGAAATCTTGAGATCTGTCTGTCATCATCATCAGCCATTTTCAATACACATCAGGATGAAGGCCTCTCCAGCAACTTCCCAGTTCCTTCTGTTTTGCGCAATGGCCATCCATTTGCTACCCACAAATTAGTGAATTTCATCTGTCCTTCTCAGTTGTTTTCCAGGTTTTCTTCTGTCATATCTGAGAGAATTTGTTTGTTTTTTTATTATTATAACGAAGTCATAAAGCTGCAATGTATTTTTACAATTTCCCCATCAGAAATTGAGGTTTTCTTATAAGAAATGTGTGTTACGCTGATATTTTTCGGTAAGCATCCAGAGAACGGTACCCATTACAAAATGGCGTCGAGAAGAGGGGAAAAGCAGTGACGTACGGTTCGCAACTCCGCCTACTCCCTGCGTTCCCCCTCTTCTCGACGGCTGCACGTGGCGAATGTCACGTGACATAACAGTATGTCGGAGCTGAAAAACAACAAAATTAACAGCAAAACGGCATTTTTTCGGAGCAGTAACAGAAATACAATTTATTTGGGGAAGACAATTTCACGTAACATAACATCTCAGAGTTAAAATGAAGAAAAAGTAACACAAAAACGGCATTTTTTTTTTATTTTCCTAAACAAGAAACAAAAAGTAATACGATATTCAGCAAACGACCGGCTTTTGCTTGAATACCTCCCGAAGTCGCGTAAAAACATAACCTTTTTTCGCCAAACACAAAATGAAAGCCAATTAACACGTGCAATGAACAATAAAATTCCTCTTTGTATAAGCAAAATTCGCGATAGAATTTTGGCGTATTGTCGCTCGGCCAATTTCATCCAACATCCACACTGAAAACACATGCTGAGAAGCAATCAAATTCACACTCATACACCATTCAACCACAGCCTTACATCCGTCCCTTTCAAAACTATGCAACATTCTTGCACCCACTCGCTCCCTTGGGATTGAACAAAGGTCAAAAGAACACAAAAAACAGACAGCAAAAACAAAAGAAATTAAAAAAATAAGACTGCAACACACGACAGTTAAAAACGAAACAGTTTACCTGTAGGAGAGAACAGGATACATGACACAAACACAGAACTAAATGAGAACCACGTGGCAAGCAGCAACCGAACGAGCAACACAGATGTGAAAGCAGCATGCAAATGAAACCATACGCGAGGAATTTCGCATTTAGCGCTGCAGTGACGTCCGCCAGAAACGGAGAGGGGGAATGCAATCAGTGGGCGGAATCACAGCCTGTCAATCACTGCTTTCCCCCGCTTCTCGCCGCCATTCTGAAGGGTGTACCGTTAAGTCGATTCAACGCATTTTTCTTATAGTTATCACTTGTGTTAATAAAAGTTGTCTTTTAATCAGGACCACAATCTAAACCTCTGTCTTACTTTTTATCCAGTGTCCCTTTTTGTACCTGCATTTCTTCTAAAAATATTCTACTTATCCACTTTTTATTAGTAGTTGCTAAAATAACGCAAGCAGTTATTAAAATAATTATAAATAAGCTTTCGTGATATAAGACTACATCTTCAAACATAATATGTACAAACAGTTTAGGCGAATTATACTGAGGATTCTGCTTCGAACTCAAAAGAGCTGGTCATTTTGTAAATGGAGAAAAATTTCTTAAAGTTATTTTTAAAGAAACTAGCTACACATATATATATATATTTAAAACGTTTCGAATAAAATTGATTTTAATCAAGTAAAACTCTACTGGACTACAATAATTATTGATGATACCACAACAATTGCAGTTTAATATGTAGTTATTATAGACATCCGCATTTATTATTTATATATTTAAGAACATTGACTTACCTTCGAAATGTTAATCACTATTCACTATCAGCGCAGTCCCCCACTGAATAATATATTCAGTTCGCTCAACATCCAGAAACTTTGCATAACTTTGTAGAAGACGCACACAGTAAACTATCTTACCAGTCGGTAGCAGAAAGCTTTCGGTAAAACTTTATTATCCGGTACCCTTGGGCGTGGGCAATGAACGATCGAACTGAATGACGCGATTGCTTCACCCCTCTTGTCAATGGCCAGTCACACAAAAAACCTACTCGACAAACAGAAAGCCACGCTCTTACATTTGCAAAAGACAACATTTTTGCAGTCATTCGCTCCATTAGGGTTAAACACAAGAAAGCAAAGGCGCCAGGACGCAGAAACAAAAGCAACCAAAGAAAAATTCACTGGATCTGCACAACGACAAAAAAAAAAACTCACGAACCTCCCGCTAAATACGAATGCGTACTAACAAAGACTTAAAAACGCAAATAACACAAACTACGCATTCCCAATAATCAGCCAATCACAGAACTCCAGAGAACAAAAACATCACATGGCCATCAAGCGACATTTCCCTGTAACGTACTTTCAACTCATTACCGAAATTGAGGTAGTAAGGGTTGAAGGGAGCGACGAACTGATAAATTAAAATGAAAGCCTATCAAAAAACCCACACTCCTTTTGCTTGAATCGTCCCAAATTAGTGGCGAAAACTAACCTATCCATTTTTCACTAAAATGAAAATCTATTATAAAACCCACACTTATTTTCCTCGAATCCCTCCCGAAGTCGCGTAAAAACCTAACCCTTTTTCATTAAACAAAAATGAAAGTCGATTAAAAACATGACCCTCCAATAAATGTTTTTTCCTTCTAATCGCGACTATGATTCTCAGGTCACCTGACCTGAGAACAATAGTCGTCACGTTGCCTTTCCCTGTAACTAATAATAATAATAATAATATTCTTTATTAACACGTCACGTATCACGCGTAAGAAGGAGGAATTACGTCCTTCAGTTCGTAGACCACGCACATTGGCTAGCAATTACTTCCTCCACTTCGACAGAACCAATCATATCCTCCATTTCCACTGTTCGTCGGTTAAGCCCAGGGGTACCGGATACTAAATTTCAGCCTAGCTTTCAAATCAGGAAAATCGTCCATGAAGAGAAATTTAGAATCTGTAAGTGCTGACTGAGGTAGTCAAATCAAAAGAAAAGAATTAACTATAGGAAGAAAACTCTTTCATTAGACTGCAACATTGTCAGGTCTTCATTTAAAAATAAATATTAAGCAGTGATTTAATTCGATTTAGGTAACGAAGGCAACAATTAAGGCACCAATTTATATTTAACAAAAAAAAAAACTTTTATAATGAAACCGGTATCAAAACTGCTAAGCAAAGTTAGCATTTGCTGGACTGCCTTTTTCAGTGAAATAAATTTTCACTCTCCTCTAATTTCTAGTTTCAGATAGATGGCACTAATGCTTATCCTGCAATAATTGCAGTATCCCGCCTGTGGACGACCCAAAAACCGAAAAAGTTGCAGTTGAGGCAATGGAAGCACTAAATAGAGACAGAGAGATAGGCTCACCGTAACAGTCATCTGATAGATTATGCGCTTAGCAATTTATACCGTTCAAGGAATTCATCAATTTATTGTACTGCGAATGCACGTGACATCTAATTTGTAAAGTCTTAATATTTAAAACGAATTGAAAAATCTTGCAAAAATATTTTAACGTTATCAAAACGTTTCACGAAAATGAAGCAAAACGCTCCGTCCATTTTGCTCCATTTACTAATCCAGGCAAAATGTATTCGTTGTTGGATAATTAATTCTGTTTTGGCTTAACAGCAATTCACTTCGCTTCAGTGAGGAAGCAATTTCATTCTTAATTAGCATTTGCTTTCGTATTGTTAACTCTGATTACCTGGCTGAACAATCACAATATATTATAATCAAAATTGTTATTACTGTTCCTAACAGTTTTCAATTGAAGTTCTAAATATTGATAATATAAATTTACAGGAATGAACTCTTAGGTAACCAGAAACATCCGTTCTGATATTTAGGATAAAATGAAAACAGAGAACACTTTATTGTTCCTGTAACCATTTGCGAGTGTGTAAAAGCTTGTAATGAGCGATACTAGCTGTAATTCACCAAATACATGTACAACAAAATCTTCGGTTGGTGAAGTGAAAGGGACAGCTTTGATTGTTCACTGGCTGGCATTCTGTGAACCTGTGCTGGACCGACTGGAATCAATTCATTGGGTGGCAACCAATGATGAGGTTATTTGGTGTTGCTAACATACGCTACTTTTTGTCGCACGTCAATAACCGGTTCAAAAACAGCTTATTGTGACCGGAAAGCAGCGACAAGCCAACTGATAATCTCTAGGGTTTATTGTTAATTGTGAGTTTATACGGATGTATGGTGTAATGAGCGTGTGTGTTAAGCACCACATCAACTACGGCTATGAGGCATCAATATATGTGTCTGTAGTTGCGTGTGTGCTCTTCGGTCGGTTTGCTGCACAAAAATCCGAAATTTTGAGAGGAATAAAAACCCCATTCGGCCCTGCTTGAGACCAACTAACTCAGCCACATTGTAAAAATATAAAATAAAAATTCATCTCATCAGTAACGTGATTCGAACAGATCTTTTCCACACGGCGTGGGAGGACCGTGATTATATCCACTGACTGAGAGGGCTATTTGTTCTGTTTATACACATTTTCCCAGCCAATGCAAATTCAAATTACCATCCTCGTAGAATCTTCTGCAAACACCTGACATGCTTTGCTTGGATTCAAATCAATGGCGTTCTTCAGTTATTCATCGTCAGTGGTGGTCAGTCGTCCGTCACTGTGTCCTTCATCAAATGACTCATCATTAAATTAAATTCTTTCAACCATTTTGGATCGTGCGTTCACGCACTGTATTTTCCCTAAATTCCATGCATATTCAAGTGCTCTTTGTGCCCAGTGTAAATTCATAAAGTAAACAAACTCGAATAACTGTAACGGAAGCAGCCATTTTCCCGTCACGTTTCACTATTTTATTGAACCAGACTTCTCGATTTATTGGTTACAAATGAATCAATGTCACTTTTACTTTCGAAGCGCATCGGCGAACAATCTCCATTTATAATAGCTTCCATATATTTTTCAGTCGCTTGATTAAGCTAAATAAAAAATACTGGCTACAGCTACAGAACTAACTACAACAAATTAATGATTCCGAATGACAGACAAATTTACACTATTCGTAATCGAACTTGTGCATTTACGGAGGTTGTTTAATATACCACCTAAAAACATTTTTAAAGCTAGAGAAAAAATAACACAATAGCCAGCAACAAACGAGAGAAATATTTCTTAACAGAACTAGTGAGATTTTTACACTTTGACAAGGGAAAAACAGTAACAAATATGATGGAGCAGTACTCGCTGGGTGCAGTCAGGCTATAACTCTGGGAAAACGATAAGAAAAAGAAAAAACTCAAAATACATCCCCGTAAAAATTTGTCTACATTTACGAAGGTACAGAAAATCACAGATTTTTATCGCCAGCCAACAATTAACTCGGCCTCGTCAATACGGTGTTTCCACTAACTGATTTTAAGTACCCCACTCTTTTGCTATCTAGCGAGAGGCATTGCTCGCTGTGTGACAATTTACTATCACACCCCCTAGTGAAAGAAACCAGGTACTTTTATTTTCCCATTCTCCTCCATCTACCTGTCGTTGAGTGCGTGATAATTTTAATTGGTACACACTTAACCTGTCATGGGACCGCTGTATCTGTAAATGACTATTATTTCTCGCAGTTGACGTGCTCCAATACATGTTGAAGGATGTACATGTTTGAGATGATTCTTAATTAAGAATATACATTCAGTGATCACTGAATTATGACCAGTCCATTAGCATTGGATTATACCGCATGGCTTACAGTATAAAAAGCCGAGCAGCTTCGTACGCTAGAGAGGTGGTAATTTGCATCTGATAGTTCAAGTCAAGCTGATAAAGTAACAATTATAAGAGGTAGTAAAGATATTATGGAGTTTCAAAAGTGCATGATTGTGGAGGCTCATGATCGGGTGCTTCCATATCGGAAACGGCATGTCTTATCAGTTGCTCACCGCACGCTTTGGTTAAGAAGGGTGTCGAACTGGTCAAACCATCTCACGCTAAAAGGACGGTAGATGTATACGCAAGGTGGGTGTAACTGGTAAGCGAACGGTGCAGCGCGTTTTACGGGCTCAACAGCAGGTCACTGTGCGACAGTTGACATCTTGTAAGATGTAAAATCTTACAAGTATATTATTTTATAGAAAAGTGAGATTAATTTAAAGTAAAACTTATAATATAGCAATATGGGGGAGCGAATCCTTACAAGTCAATAATATTACTAAGGTCACTCGCAAGGGATTAAATTAGACAACGTTTATAGAAGGGAAGCGGTAAGCTGAAAGGCTATTAGCAACCTGGGTACACTTCGACTCCCAGCACACAGAAACAATGGAAACGAGTAGCAACTGCTGTTGGTAATAGGTGTTAACTCTGGAAAACAATGGTGCGGTGGACCATGGTACTGTCGGGAAATTTCTTTGATCGGTGGCACCTGGAGAAGAGACAGGAAATAAATACGGGACAAATGCTGGAATTAGAGACTGGAATAAGGAATGCTGGAATAAGACTGGCGTCTGGCTGTCGGTGATGGCAAGTTTTGTAGATCGTGTGAAATTAGTCTGCTAAAGTATAATTATAAGCAGCTGACTTCAAAGGCACAGACAGCCTGAGAAATTTTACAAATTTCTTAAAATAAGAAGTTAGATCGAGCAATAAGGGGACAGCTAGAGAAAATAAAACGGGCAAATAGAACAGAGTGAAAGTTGACAAAATGAGAAAGATTGGTTAAGACTCAGAACAAGGGAACACCTGACACATAGGGGCGGTACATAATTCAGATGAAAAAGGTGAGTGAAAGGGGGGAGAAGGATGACAAAATTGAGATTCTTGTCGGTGTTTCTGAAAATGGGATAGTCAAGAACACAGTTGAGTTTTGTCGGTGTTTGTCGAAATAGATTAAAAAAGTGACTGAGTAGGAAAGACACAGAACCCCGAGTTGAGTTTATGTGGGTGTTTATGGAATGAGTTAGGGAAATGACAAAGTTGAGATTCTTGTCGGTGTTTCTGAAAATGGGATAGTCAAGAACATAGTTGAGTTTTGTCGGTGTTTGTTGAAATGGGTTAAAAAAGTGACTGAGTGAAAAGTGAAAAAGTGAAAGAAACTCCGATTTGAGTTTATGTGGGTGTGTATGGAAATGAGTTAGGGGGAGACAAAGTTGAGATTCTTGTCGGTGTTTCTGAAAATGGGATAGTCAAGAACATAGTTGAGTTTTGTCGGTGTTTGTTGAAATGGGTTAAAAAAGTGACTGAGTGAAAAGTGAAAAAGTGAAAGAAACTCCGATTTGAGTTTATGTGGGTGTGTATGGAAATGAGTTAGGGGGAGACAAAGTTGAGATTCTTGTCGGCGTTTGGAAAAATGAGTTAAGAATGACAATGTTGAGATTCTTGTCGGTGTTTGTAAAAATGAGTTAGGACAGACAGTTGAGTTTTTTCGTCGGTGTAAGTAAAAATGAGTTAGCAACATGGACAGTTGAGTGTTTGGTCATGGTAGAAAATATGAGTTGGTAACAGTTGACGGTTGAGTTTTTTGTTGTGTTAGAAATTATGGAGTGTAAGGAGAATAAGCCTGTCCGTCATTGGAAGGCAACAGCAGTGGCCTTATGCTATAGTCTAATCCACATCGGAAGAAAGGCAAGGGTAGTGACCCGAATGCAATGAGCGCTGTGAAATATTTCTTAATTTAATAAGAAGTTCTTAATAGGTGGGGCGAAGAAGCGAGGGTGGCACCCTATGACCTATCTCCTTGTGGATGAGCTGTAAAAAGTGGAGTAGAGAAGGAGTTAGTGTGAGATGCCCTGTGAATAAGTTTTAATAAGGTGGAGAGGGAAGGAGCGAAGCCGAAAAATTAGTAGCTCGATGAGAAGGAAGGAAGCAGCGAATGGAAGGTAGCCCAAATAAGGTGGAGAAAGGACGCCAGTCCCATGCAGCCAAGAGTTCCTGAAAATTATCTGTAGCAGATTCAAGTGAAGCAGATGAAGGAGATCCTCAGAGAGCCAAAAATGGAAGGTTGAAACCTCCCCGGAAAGGAAAGAAAAAAGATAGAAGTAGGTGAGAAATATAGTAAGTACTGTAAGTTAACAAGGACTGTCAGTGAAACAGTATAGTAATTAATTAAAAAAGAAGGGGTAGCACTAGAAGTAAAATGATAGATAAATTATCTCTGATGTAAATTATATATACTAACAGAGTTATTATGTTAAAAAAAGTTATTGTAAAATGCAAGGGAAACGAAGGATGAGTAATAGATTAAATTGTTGTTCAAATGATTATAATGTGTTAGAAGGGTAGTAAGGTTTATATGAGAAGTTTTGATTATGTTTTAAGGACAGATAATTGAATTATATAAGAAATTTTGAATATGTTTTCAGGATAGATAACTGAATATAGTGTTTGTATTGATGAAGAATTGTTGGTTCATCTGAAAGACTAATAACAAATAGAGACTTTAGGAAAATTAAGATTGGTCTTCAGTATATTGTAACAGAATGGTGAGAACACAGAGTATAATGATGAAAGTAGCATATTGATTTAATATAAGTGTTAGTTAGTTAGTTAGGGCAAGAAGAATGAATCAAGTGTTTTCATATAATGATCAACTCAGATTAGCTAGTGAAGGGAAACAGGAATAAGAATAATATATGCAAGGTATCCTTGATTTAACTTTGTATGCATATTACATGTTTTTTTTTTATTGTATATTATGTTGTATATATATATATATATATGTAAATAAACTTTGTTGTTTATTAATTTGTGAGTTTGTTATTCCTGAACACTCAGCCTTTCCGAAGGGAATTATACATAATTGAGAAGTTCCCTTGAATCTGGAATTCTCCTGTAAAGCAAAGTCAGATGTATACGTGGGGGTTGTAAGAAATAGAGGTCTATAGTTATAAGGGAACAGAACAAATAAGGAATATTTAATAAAGAATTATTATTATCAATAATCAAAAATAAAATTAAACCAAATTCTTTTATTATTTCTCCCCCCCCCCAATCTCAATACAATATAGGGAAAATAAGATCAATGTAGCAAATAACGATGCCCCACACACTCAGACGTATGGGGTTACACAGCAGACGACTCAAGAGACATCCTCTCCTCATTGCTGATCATCGTCGAAGGCGAACGCTGTGGTGTCAACAACACTCTAGTTGGACACTGAAGGACTGTAAATGAATGTGATGGTCGCGTGAGTCCAAATACCTGGTCAACACGCCGACGTACACCTTCGTGTGTGGCGCAAGCAACACGAGTCCATGGACCCATCGTGCATGGTGCCCACTGTCCAGGAAGGTGGAGGTCGTTGCTTAATATTGGGCATGTTCTGCCGGCAAGAAATAAGACCCCTGTTGCGTATGGACCAACGTTTCACTTGTGAGGTCTACCGGCAGCTCTTCAGAACCATGTGCATCCTGCCATGTTGCATATTTTCCCGGACAGAAACGGGATCTTCTAGGACGATAATGTGCCGTGTCATTAGGCCCACACTGTGCAGGGATGGTTCGAGGAACAGAGTGAAGTTATCACCCATCTTGATTGGACTAAAAATTTGCCTAACTTCAATCCAATTGAACACCTGTGAGATGTTTTGGAACGGAAAGTGAGACGTATGGGCACGCAGCCGTCATGTATTCCGACAGTGTCCTTGCAGGCTGCAGATCCCTGCGGACATCTTTAGACATCTTGTGGAGTCAATGCCTAGGCGATAGCGGCTATTATCCATACGAACGGTGGTCCAACACAGTATTAGGTAGGTTGTCATAAATCAGTGATCATTTGGTGTGTTTTAGAGAGCCACATCGATGGTAAATGTGAGTTGAATATACCTGTATTAAACATTTTAATCTGACATTACCTAATACCGGATATTATAGAGTGACTCCATGCATTATTTAAATTATATATAACAACGTGCATGCACATAAATACTATAAGGCAATGTAAATAATACAATAATGATCCTGAAATGCATCGTTTTGGTCCCCAAACTGAACTTTCAACTATGTCGTTTTGCCCCAAAATTAAGCTTCCAAATGCATCATTTTGTCTCTAAATTTAAGTCTTAAAATGCATAAGGCTATGCGTAAAACGCACGTTACGAATTGTTCGCCACAGTTCTAATTCACAAAGTGGGACAATAGATAGTGAGAGGAAATACCGGAATTGTGAATTTATACTTGGACGAGACTATTTATTCTTTATTCTTCGATAGAAGTGTTGAATTTGATAAATAATTTACACTTTTGCTTTATATGGCAGTACATATTATTAATGCATTAATACAGTTTTGAACAGCACACTACATTTTAGTATTAAAATTTTACTGTTAAAATTGCCTTATGCTGCATATTTTCTAATTCTTAAATGATGCATTTAGTGAGAAAACTTTCTCTGCCCACACCAAACATATTTACATAAAGAACTCGTAAGATTTCAGAAGTATCGCTCTCCTAATCTCATCAACTCATCTGCACCAGTATAACGAAGTAAGTGATGAACAAACTTGCCATCTGTAAGAAACAATGGCCGAGTTATGAACATGAAACAATGGAAAGGAAACTCTTACTTCATTATATTATAATTAACTTTAATAAAATAACTGTTTTAATTAATTTTAAATTAATTTACGTTAACTTAAATTCAATTTAATTTATTTTAAATCAACTTTAATAAATTTAATTTAAGTTTAAATAAAATAAATTATTTTTTTATTTCCGTTACCTCTGAAGGCAGAAGTAACATCTTTGAGATGTTAATCTGCCGCCAAATTTAACTGAAATTAACTTACTTTGTTTACTACTCGATTCAAAATTCAATAAAATTGCGTTAATTGCATTAGCATCTCCCACAGAGATTTTAATGAGAAATGTTACTTATTTACTCTTGGCGGATACCACTGTCGAGAATACGCCGCCTATTTTGGGTTTAAACTAAACCCTGAAAAATCCAAATATATATTATCTTCTCACTTAGAACACAAGCAGACCTCAATCCAAAAGCCTCTCTGCAGCTCTCCATTGCGGAGAATGTCCTCGTCGCCATTCATTACGTAAAATGCTTAGAAGTAGTAACAAACGAAAACCTAACGTATAAGGAACAAATCCTGCAACTGCGTTTAAGAGCATTATGGGCTTTCTAGGGTATGAAACTTGATCTCTGGAGAGCGCACAACAAGGAAATAGTCTGAAAATTTCTTCTCTACCACTTTAGTTCGATCATCAGTTATGGTATTGAAGTTTGGTTGGCTGCTCCTATGTCCAGTCTGAAGATGCTCTGGGGTCTAGAATTTTGGGTCCTCAAGTGGGCCAACAATTGGGCTCATACTCTATTCTATACAACATAAAAATCACAGCTCTGCATAAATTTCAGGTACACCCCAGCCCAGCACTTGGCATATGCGAGGAAGCTCATAATGGCACTTCATCAACATCTGAGAAATCGTAGGCTGGAAAACCCTCAGAAACCTTATAGTGCTTTGTTCAAACCTGCAGAAGCTCTCGGACCTTTAAGCGGCACTTTCCGAACAGCATCATCGGCGCGCTGGAACTCAGCCAACATTGATTTAGATCTGTGGTCCAGATTTTCTGCCTACAGAGAAGAAAAGCACAAATCCATAGTTAAGGGCAGTCCTCGTTAGGTTTTCGTTCGTTACCACTCCTAAGAATTTTACGGAATGAATGGCGACGAGGACATTCTCCGCAATGGAGAGCTGCAGTTGTCAGCGGAACTAGCAATAACTCCAAGTGAAAGATTTCCAGACTGTCTCAATGCGTTGTATCATGTATATAATAACTATATAATCTATATAGTATAATATAATATAATATAATATAAGCCCTGAATAATCACTGTTTCAGAAGAACCAGCTCAAATTGTAATTAGCTTTAATTCAAATCTGATAATGTTAGCTTCATTTTGATGAAAACGAACTATTACCACTTTCTATGTATTTTATGTTTGCTGTGTACCTACGTAGTTTTGTGTGTACTTAATGTAATGTGTCCACTTAATTGCGAGATTCCTCTGGTTGCCTGTAGCGGGAACCGTGTCCTACATTTCTATGAATAAAGAATTTTATTATTATTATTATTATATGGCAATGACGTCATGACATCCATGTCAACTTAATAAACTATCTTTAACCTCTCTCTCTGTCTCTCTCTCTCTCCACGAAACCTACGGGTAGGTGACCCATCAGCAGAATAGAAAAAGCTGTAGGCAGCAACAACTCAGGTTCAAATCTTCACAAAATAAAATCCGAAAATAAAAATAAAAAAAATTCGAAAAATCACCAGCATTATCTAGCCTCGAAACCGAAAATTAATTGCAAACCAAAAATAATAAGCCTAAAAATTAGCAGCATCCACAAAAATAGAAATTAAAAATTAATTTTAAAAAAATCACCTGGATTGTGCAAATTATCATGTAACTCACCTGTAATCGTCATCATTATGTAATCACGCAGTATTATCGCTTTGTTGTTTATAGGCTCCTTACCTACCCTCTCTCAGAAACTGAGACGAGTCAGGGCCAATTAGTGCGACCAGCAAGCAGGAGTAGTCTCCGCTGCACTGTTTTCGGAATTTTGTAGAAGTGCATGCATTTTTACAGAGACGATTTCCACATTGATTGCGCGAAAATCCCATATTATCCCGATAGGGAACATCCACATATTGTGCAAGACCTACCGTCTACATCCCCCTCCCTCCCAGTGAAAGGTTCTTCAAAATAATGGCAACAGCTAGCATCAATCTCCTATCACAGAGGTGTGTTATATCCACGTTCTCATTTCTGATTTCCTGAAATATTCCAAAGACAGCTAATATTATGGCAAATTTATTTTGTGTTTACTGCTGCAAAATAAATCAAGTTAATACTAGAACAATAATTATATATATATATATATATATATATATATATATATATATATATATATATATATATATATACTTACATTGAAAATGGAGCTTCTAGTGACGCAAAAAAAGTCCATGCATGTGAATGCAGCTGGCTGGCCTTGGAGCCTCTGGAGAAATATGATGATCTATAAAGAGTTGGTTGATTATAATTTTTATTTTCTATTAACAAAACCCATACGATCACACATGCAATCTAATTGAAATTTCATGTGTTTCCATAGTTATAAGTCTCAGCAAGTAAAGGTTCAGAAAACCACTACCCAGTCAAAAGTTCTAATAAATCTCAGACACATTTCCATAAGCTAGCAAGTAGTAGCGAGGATAAGCTGCAAGGTACTTTTATGCTGTCTGTATTTAATAATCACTCTGCTATCTACGTACCCCAAATTAATTTAATCATAATGATTAAATTAAGCGTTTAATTAAGCATTAATGATAAGCAGTAATAATGATTAGTTATGCATGTGTTTACAAATTCAGGGTACCCATTTAAAAATGTTATATTTCGATAGCTATATTTCTGTTTGTTACAGGTAAATTTCATATCTATTATGGCTTAAGTTGTCGTTATTTGGTTTTTAGAGCATTAGCAACTAAGGCCATATTGTTCTGGGGGTATGCGGTGGTCATTCCCTGACCTTTCCGCATCCTCCGTATTTGGTGGTGACGGGCTCGAACCCCGGTCTAATCAAGAAGCATGTGCTATGCACTGCTGCTCCTGCCCACCTGGCTACGGAGGCACCCCATGTCTGAACTAACAACGAATGACAGAATTCTTGTAGGAAAATTTTATTAGTAACGCCGAATGAAACCTTTTTGTTTGATGAAGCAGCTTTCCAGATACAAGGGTGGACAAAATAATGGAAACGCCTGGTATGAAAGTAGTAGTTTTTGTAATAGCTGTATGACGTATTTATGAACAGCCAGCGATGATTTTTTTTCTTTTTTTTTTTTTTTTTTTTTTTTGTTTGTTGCAAGTTGTACTGTGAATTGTCTGAATCCCAAAGGATTAAATTGTTGGTGTTCGTTTAGCTGGGATATCGGTAACTAAAATTGCTGATTTGTTTAATGTATGAGAGGAACTGTATCGAAAGTGATGTCTGCATTCATCAAGTATAGATAAACAAAATCTGATAGGATGAGTTATAGCTGAAAATCGAAGGTGACAGAAAGAGATCTCTGAACACTGAAAATGATTCTAGCCTTAAAACATAAACTACTGTCTCAAACTACTGCAAAACATAATGTCGTATCTAGCAAAACAGTTCGGTGGGAGCTTCATTAAGATGAAATTTATTGTAGTGCTGCTATTTTCAAGCCACTCGTTACTGATGCAAATGCTAGAAAGAGGATGCAGGGGTGTAATGAGACCAAAACCGGTACACTCGATGATTGGAAACGTCATATTTTCAGATAAATTCAATGTTCTTCCAATATCAGGGAGAGTTTACGGTTGGTCGGCGAATGCCAAAGGAAGCGCATCGTCCCTGACTTGTGCCAATCTCTTGACTCTCTTGGCCAGCCGTCAACATGGAGAAGGATCAACAACGGTTTATGCAGAAGTATCTGGGATTCTCTAGATCCCATCATCGCCCTGAACGGGCGAATTACTGCCAATGACCTTAATATTCTGAGTGACCAGAATCATCCCATGGTGCAAACATTGTTTCTCATAAATAATGCCATGTTTCAAGATAAGAATGATCCAAATACACACAGCCAGATATGTCCAGTCTTCTTGGTTTGAGGAGCATGAAACTGAGGCTAAGCATATCCCATGGAATCAGGGGGATTGCTCTAAAGAAACAGGTGAGGGTTTTTTTTTTTAATGGAAATGCGAATTCGGAAATATCTATTTATGAATGCTAAGAGATTTTGCTTATCTAAAATTGAAGGAATGCATCAGCATATACATTATTTCCTCGAAGTTCGAAAATTTCTTAATAAAAATTATCAAATTATTGGATCTAGTCATTGTAGTCCTTTCGAGAGACCAGATCATTAGATCAATTCCTCCCGGATTAATTTTTCCGTGGGGCTTTTCAAATGGCATATCTGTTTCAGAACTCGTGCCTACCGAAAATGCGATAAAAAGACTATTTTCATGCACTAAGACTAAAGGAGGCTTTAACTTTGAGCATTCTTAAAGATGATTTTCACGTTAACGTAAATTCTCTATATGACAATAATTTTTGGGGTTTGTTAAGAAAATATTATTTGTTAAATAATAAAAGTTTACGCGTAGTTTCTATTATAATGTTTATATACTTTTTCAGACGACGTATTTTTGTTGTGTTTGTTCTTTGGTTTAGGAGTATCGATAACTAAGGCCATATTGCTCCGTCTATAGTCTGCAAATTGTGTGGTCTTTGTGTTCTGTGGTCTCTTTTCTGTTTGCTGGACGACAAACTGGAGTTTCATTGGAGAAACTCCAGTTTGTCGTCCAATAAATTTTTCTCCAATAAATAAGAAAACTCCCTTATTTATTGGAGAAAAATGCTACTGTCCTCGCCTGAGACCGACTAACCCAGCCACGTTGTGAAGAAGGCCTATAAAAATTCCTCCCGTCATGACTTTACGTACTTTTTATATCTTTTTATATAATTTTGGCATACTCTGTATTCTGATAATCAAATATTTTGTTTAATGTTTCTTAGCTAATGTTAACCCATATTTTCCCACTAAATACATGTATGGTCCAAAACATCGTGGCTAGGGGAATAAATAAATGAAAGAGAGAGAATATTTATTGCAACTTAAGAAATGGTAGGAAGACAACAACAAACGGTTGCATAATTCGTGCAAAGGAAACACTAATAGATCAAAAAATTGTGAAATACGGAATAATACAAAAAGAAAATCTGATTTAGAAATATAAAATTATAGAGTGAAAGATTGTTTGTTGTTTTATGGCGCATTGACCTCTAAGGAAAACTGAAAGGAATTTGCAATATAGAATTGTTGTTGTTGTTGGAGTCTTTTAAAATAAATAAAGAGGCAACAAAAGCCATGAGGCATCACTTTATTCTGTATGCAAGTTTTATATATTCTGTGGTCTGGTTTCCTGTTGGGGGAATGAAAAACTACAGTTTCCCGTAAGGGAAATAGAGCAGTTCTAGTTCTTAACTCTGCCAAAGAGGGGATAATCTTCGTCTTCTTCTTAGTCAGTGCAGTCTCACTGGTGTGCAAAGGCCTCTCCCAAAATTTTCTAACTTTTCTAACCTGTGCCATGGTTGCCCAGTTTCCTCCTACAAACTCCTTCAACTCGTCGCACCATTTCGCCTTTTCTCGACCTCTATTTCTATGTCCTTCCAGTCGTAGCCATCCACCTATTATCTTCTTTTCGCATAATATGACCTTCCCGTTTCTACTTTAAATGTTTTGCTTCCGCTATAATGTCCTTTATACCAGTTATTTTATGTAGTTCCTCATTCTTAATTCTGTCTGAGTGGATAATAAGGAGGTCAAAAATGGCTCTTCCTGTTCTAACGGAATATATTTCTTAAATTTTCAGGTGACTGGAATCAAACCGAAATCTCCACCGCATGATGTGAGAGAGCAATGAAGCTATCTACGGCACTATCCAATTTACTAACTGCCATTTACCCATACGAGCACACACAGCCAGGGAAGAATTCTTGAATGCTCCATCTAATTAAAAGTTAACATTACGCTTTCTTAAAGATGCTGAATCGTGCAAATTTTTAAAACACACAGGAGAATGAGTAGCTTGCGATTATTCGTTTGGCTTAGCAACGGACCTGCTACTTCTTCTTGAATAAAAAATCATGGACCTCTTACTCTCTTCTCATGAATGAACAGATATTAACATTTACATTTGAACTAAGAGTTCTTCAGGAGATTTGGTACAGAGAAGATTACCTCATCAGTAAATGATGAGGCCACCTTTGAAGACAATGCGATGCAGAGGTCCCTCATTCTGTTCAGTTTTCTAAAGTATCCATGCCACGAACTGGGTAGCATTTTTAAGAAAAATTCTATATTCATTAGTCATAAGAATTCCTAAGTAAATGGCTGTTTTTTTAAATCTGAGGTGAAGTTATCGTCTTTATTTTTGTGCTCAAGGAGAGGTACATTTATATATTTATCTCCAAATTTTAAGCAACCCATATAATTTGTAACACATTTCCCACATATATTGTAAATTTGCCATGAATGATTACACGCATCGGTTGATTGATGAATGATTACGTGAGGGGAGCCATCTCCTTAATGTGTGTGCTGGAGAGCTATTGAAAAGCTCGCAGCTATTCACTCTCAAACAGATGCAGCCAAAAGGCTCAATGTTGATTGTGAGCTTTTTTCGGTTAGGTTAAGAATGTCAAAATTACATAGGATATATATATAATGCTTTTAAGCGAAATAAAAAGGAAATAATGGCCAATGAGTCACATTTTTATTCACAACTTCACTGTAATTGATTTCTTGCAGCATGTTTGCTAGTACACACGATACTAATTTATTATTTGCGATCCGTATCAGAAAAAATGAGACTCATTGCAGTCCGGACTCCTTTTTCGGAAAAAAAAAAAAAAAAAAGAAATTAATTAAACGTCAAGTAAATATTATGATAACATATTTTAATTTCCTTTTATTAGAGAACACCTACTTATTACTACAGAATGCAAAGAAAGACATTCAATATAACGTGCGATCATTGTTTTTAAATGTCACAAAGGAAACTTACAAAAATTAAAATAAAAAAATAATAAAATAAAAACTTTCCGTATTTATTATTGATTTCGGTTGGGTGAAAAATGGTTGGCAGGACGGAGGCGGGTCAACGAGAAAATGATGAAATATTCTTCGGCGATCCGACCGTTTAGCAAAGAAAATTTGTCCAGCAATCGTATTGGACAGGTGAATTGCTTACCTTTATTTTCTGTTTGGCTCAAAGGACTGGCATTGCAACGAAATTCCTCATGCAGGTTTAAATTTACAAAGGAAAAGGAAGAAAAAGAAGGCATAGGAAAAGCCTTATTTATTCACGGAGTCATCAACGGGTAAATTTAAATATTTGTATTTAAATTTAGTTATAAAAAGTGTAGCTGTAGCTTTTACCAAAGACTTTCTTTTTTTTTTTTCCAATGACTTTATTTATTTTTTGAAAGCACATTATGGTAAAAAATTCCACTTACTGTTGTTCTCTCGTTTCCGGACATGGACTGTAGAGATAAACCGTATACTATATCCAATATTTCTTCTTCCTGCAAAAAAGAATAGTCAATTTAAGATTTCTCGAAAATATGGAACTTCAAATAAATTAATGAATATTAATTAATGAACATATATATATATATATTTTTTTTTTAGTTTATTTTATTTATTTATTTATTTTTGGTCAGTGGCGATCTACAATTCTTTATAAATGATGAATATATCAAGTGTACTAGGGACAGCCTTATTGCTTCACCCCTTCCTTCCTTCATAATGTGTAGAGATGAAGGAAGGTTTCATCAAGAATTCGCCAATATCAGCACGAACTCCTACCTCATAAGTAATCGAAGATTTCCAGTCAGAAATAACGCTAATTTCCGGTACTGGCCGTCAGGAGGCGTATCCGGACGGCCAATACCGGAAATTAGCCGTCAGGATATGCTTCCTTGCAGTGACACCGTGACGGTGTACATCGAAAACAGTCTCACAGATCTGAAACGTCAACGAGAATCAGGCAGGAGGCATTACAACTGAGGGCTTAAGCAGCCAAAAGCTGACACTTCTGTCAAAAATAGATAAGCAGTGTTCGTTGAACCGTTGAAACCCCTGGTGCCGTTAGACACGAGTCTAACGGCACCAGGGGTTTCCACCCATCTCCGGCGGGTTGCTTTCATTATGGATGTAACCGTTCACTGTAAAGGCCAGAGAATTAAAAGTGTATGGATCTTGAGATGTGTAATGTCGTGTACCGTTGTTCTTCTGGCCATTTAGCCGCTAGAACCCTGCTGGAATTTACCCAGATATTTACTCTGGCAGGTCCTGCCACCTAGTTTCCTGAGATTTTAGTGGCTAGGACCTATTTGTATTAAAAAAAAGGGGGGGGGGGATAAGATGCTCTTAGGGTTGAGAGGCTGAGAGACTTTGCACATTAATTTGGATGCTTTAAATTTTGGTTGTGTGGGACAATCGCTGTTGAATTAGACAGAGTAGGGGAGAGACTGAAGACTAGGGGGTGAAAGTCAGAGTAGTATGTCAATAGGGAAGGTGACCCGCTGGGAAGATCAGTGGGGCAGGCCCATGATCCACCAGGTGGAAGAAAATAGGTGGAGGGGAGAAGACAGAGAGTCTGTTCCCTCCCCTCAGGTGGTGGAAAGAAATTACCATACACGGGAGCATTGGTAATGGATCGCCAGTGGGCGCCTTGGCAGCATAGCTGCAAGAGGAAGTCATATCCAATAGTCCAGATTCTTCTAGTTTCGTGGTTTCAGTGTCGTGTTGAAGAAAGGGGCCCACTCCGTTGAGAGCCCTTGTTCTGTTAAGTTTGTTGGAGTCCATTGACAGTTCCAGTTTGCATGTCGATGTTCAGTGGTTGAGTTTGCAGTTAGTGAGTGTTCGGTGGGTCGGAAGGTAGTTCAATCCAGTGGGTCATATCAGGCAATCCAATCCAGTGGGTCATATCAGGCAATCCAATCCAGTGGGTCATATCAGGCAATCCAATCCAGTGTAAGTCCGATCTGGTAAGTTGATTTTATCAGTCTAGTCCAGTGTTTCGGTTAACTGTACTTTGTGGCAAAGCCAGGTGCAGTCAGTGTACGGTCATGACTCTGTCTTATTGGTTTGTTGGTCACGTTTCGTGGTTTCAGTGTCGTGTTGAAGACAGGGGCCCACTCCGTTGAGAGTTCTTGTTCTGTTAAGTTTGTTGGAGTCCATTGACAGTTCCAGTTTGCATGTCGATGTTCAGTGGTTGAGTTTGCAGTTAGTGAGTGTCTGGTATGGGGGCTCAGAGATTGGCAATCAGGTGGAATGCTGCAGTTGTTTTGTCCAGTTCTGTTCGTGAGTCATGGGACTGTCTTCCAGGAGTTTTGAGTGAGTTTGGAATCCTTGGGCTTGCTGCGCCATGATTATCTATTCCTAATATTGTCTTTGTAGGGTACTGTCGTCACACAGCTGTGCAATTCCGTCGCCATTTAGTGTTGGGGTGTCGGCCAGAGTAGGGAGATCACTAGTTGTCATGGAGGTGGCAGGGATCTTTGTCTTGAAAAGAGGTCCTGAGCAAATTGGGTGAATGCCCTGTAGCATTCTTCTTCCTCTGTTATTAGGTGTTCCTGGTTTCGGAGTAGGGAGTGGATCCTTGTAACCAGCTGGCATCGCAGGACCGTTGCACTTGTAAGGACCTCTCCTTACAACTGTTATTTAATAATGAGGGTTATTGATATTGAAAAATTATTAAGGAATATTAATACAGACAACCATTTGAAATATATCAGGTCAAAACTAATAACAGACATTGTATAGGATAGTTCAGATAAGTCCCAGGTTTAATTGCGCTCGTTTTGCCTATTACCTTTAAGCAAGAGGAAGACTAACGTAGCAGCGGGCGGGAAGCGTTTCGAACACGCGATACTATAGGAAACACTGATGGAGCAGACCGTAGTTAATGAGCACAGATCACAGTCAACATTTCGCCCCTAAAGAACAATGAGCCGAAACAGAAAACAATTTAAGATAGAGATGGAGCTCAGTAATGGAGGTACTCATGAAATTTAAGTGCACACTTTAAAATTTCACAGGGGCAATTAACGACAGGTGTAGCAAGGCCAATACAGGGCGTAGATGGGAAAACACAAAGAAGATCTAGAAACTTCTAAATTACAGAACTTTCCGGTTACCTTTCTAGAAAATTCTATAAATTTCTGGAAACCGGAAGCCCTCTCTAAAAAGGATGGAATACACGCCCACGGAAGAGTATAGGAGACGAATGAGAATTATAGGGGAAGGGATGTACAGGTCAGCGATTGGTCAGAGCGAAAAGCGCAGGAAATTTTGAAATTCAGAGTGAGGAGAAAGAAAAGTTTTTTGGGGGAGTCTTTGGAAGTGCGTAGAGGAAGACAGTCGTGTAGCAGAGTCGTTGCTGAGTTTTGAGGAGATGGTTTAGCAATGGGAAGGAAATTTTTCTTGTGAGAAATTTCGTAAGTCTAAAGTTGGGGAAAGAATGTGTCCATGTGGAAGAAAGAAGATACTGCAGTAGCCAATGTATACAACAACAGTGTAAGAAGCCGATGCAATTCATAGAGAAGGAAGGAGAGCACCCAAGGAGAATTCTAGAGAATGACGTAAGAAAAGGATCCTTATTGAACTCAGCAGAGCAGTGCCTATGGGAGAGCGAACCTCAAGTAAACTGATGCATTCCAAGGATGAACAACCGCCCGCCTTCTAGTCTACGCCGTTACACTGATAGTTATGGCAGCCCTGAATAGAAAAATCACTTGGAAAACTGAGTAAGTGATAGTTCAGTAAGGAAAAATCTTAAGTTAGTGAAGGAAGGACTCTAGGGGAAATACTTAATCTATGGGAGAAAGCTAAATGTAATTGTACCCATGTACACAGAATTGTAGAGAAATTAAGAGTAGGACCTTAAGGTAAAGGTTTATTAATGGGTAGAAAGGATACTTTGAGATAATAGTTAATTTTGGGGGAATGACTAAGTAGGTAACAAAGGACTGTAGTTAAATATGATATTATAGTGAATTTGGATTTATAGAGAGTATAACGTAGTGTGATAGTAATTGTTTAAACGGATAAAACGCTGATTGAGTGCCCTGCTAGTTAAAGAATTATAGGATTAGATACGGGAAGACGGTTAATTACAATTGTTGATTATGAATGATGAACAGGTCTGTAGTTGAGGAAAGGATTTTCTAACTGAGATATATATATGTGTACGTGATAATTTTGGAAAAGGATATAAATATGTATATATATATATATATATATATATATATAGCTACTTGAAATTGTTTATTGCCGTGCGGAAAGCCACTTGTAGACCTACTAGGACAGTTGATTGGTAGGAAAGCTCATGTAAGGATTATGAGATGTAATGAACTCTTAGATCCGTTAGAACCCAAGGATGAGACACACGAAGAACATGATGATATATATATATATATATATATGTATGAAAATTCTGTAGTTTGAATTACAAGGATATATACATAGATGAGGCCTAGCAGTCTAACAAAGCTACACATAATAAAGTTCACAGTTAATCGTAGCTGTTGATTAGAAATGTGTATATATATAATGTCAATAAATATTATTATGTTTTGGTACTTAAGTGTCTGTCAGCCATTTTGAACTTCAGCCAATCCAGAGGATGAATACAAAAAAAATATTGAGACCCCCTTAGAGTCTAGAATCTTCTGGGAGACAAACAAGTCAGGTGTAAAGTGGGAGGGGACTAAACGGGGGACACAGTAGAGTACAGGGAATAATTAAATAAGTCCTTATAGCATTGTGGAACAGGTGGAGAAAAACAATAGAATAAATAAATAAATAAAAAAAAATCTCCCCACACACACTACTACGCACTCTAGCAAATTTTAAACATAATGATAATTACAGTACGTTTAGTGTGTCTTGGGCTGTGTGTTTCTTTGTTGCTATTTTTATGCCAAAGCAACTATGGATATGAGGCGTTAGTGCGTTGTGCCTATATTTTGCTGAATAGAAATCAGAGTTTTCAGTTAGAGGCGATGCGACCCCTTCCGGTTTTCCTCCGATAAGACCGACTAGCTCGACCATTATGTGAAAAAAAAGCGCATAAAATTTCTCTCGTCTTGACATTGTTGCATTATTGTATAGTAATGTGTTGTAATTCGATTGTTGTCATTTGAGGAATTGAAACTCTCTGAGATTAAGAGATGAATCTCAGAGGAATTCATTTGTTGGAGGATTTCACTCGCATTATAGAAGGATTTCACTTAAGTAAGAAAAACTATTCTATCCAAATAAAGTGTAGTACGAGCGCAAACTGGAGAAAATAGAGTGAAAATATTCTTTATCGGCAACGATCAAAAAATTCAAAAGTCCTTCTTGCTGCCAGAATGTCACTTGTGAGCGGTAAAGTGTAATAGTGTCTAACGGCACCAGGGATTTCCCCGATCTCCGCGTTGCTTTCATTGTCGTGTGAAACATAACTTGGGAGCGGTAAAGTGTGTTTAGGGTCAAACGGCACCAGGAGTTTCCCCATCTCCGCACTTGTGAGCGGTATTGAGGCATTCTTGGAGAAGAGCTGTAACCTGCTATTCGCTGAGGACTGCTCTCAAAAGAGGTTGTTTTGCATTATGACAATACGCGACCGATGCGGCAATAACATCTTAAATTATTCTAAAACTGAAAATCCGTCTGCTTCCTCACTAGTCGTATTGTATGAACCTTTTCATTTGACTTTCGTCTTTTTGGATTGTTCAAGGAAGCGTTACACAGGAACTGATTTTTAAATGTATGTAAAAAAAGTGCTGTGCATACAGTAATACCCCGAAGTTACGCGATAGGTGGGTCCAACGAAAATCGCGTAAGTCGAATTCGCGTAAGTCGGGGTACAATTTTGCATATAAATACATATAAATTTTGCTTAATTGGGACCAAGAACTAACAAAAACACTAGTTTAGAAGAAAAATACTAATAAAATTGCAGTTCTTTATACATATTAATAAAAAATATGTATTAAAAAAACAAATGACTTACGTTAAAAAGTTATTTCGATGTCGATGGCTTCATAAAATCTAACAAATTCGTCTGACGACACAGCGCGTTCTTTTTTTTCACGCAGAATTTCTTCGTAGCAAGCTAATAATTTTTTTATTCCTTGCTTTGTAGCTATAACGCGTTCTTCGTTGGAGTCTATGTTTTCTAAAATTTTTAAGCCCTTTACAATTGAGCCCTTTTCAATTTTCAACCTGTCAAGTTTGCAATTGTCATGTGCTTTTTGCCGTTGCTTCATTTAGGCCTGTAGCACGTGCAATATCACATGGTCTTTCATTTCGCTCAAAGCGTTTCACAATTTCATATTTTTTCTCTATCGACAGAGGCGGACTGGCCATAAGCCTTACCGGGGAAACCCCGGTGGGCCAGTGTGATTTTGGCCATAAACCATAGTATGAGGCCACTATAAATTTTCCCGGGTAAGAATTTTTGACCCAGTCCGCCTCTGTTTATCGATAATTGCTTTTCTTTTTCTCTCTGAATCTGCAGTGTCTTCATCAGGACGCTTCCTTTTCACACCTTTTAATTAAGTATTTTACTCATTTTTAGGGAATAAAGCACAATTACAAAACGAGGAGGCACGCTTGATACCCTTAACAAAGCTGCGCGCATGTAGCAACTGAATAAACAACACCATAAAGGCAGAGATACGCTGTTAACACCTCGCATTTCTAGGGGTTACTACCATAAAACAAGAAAAATCCAGTTGCGTTTCTGGTAGTGAAATCTGTTATAAACTGGTAGTAAACTCGATCTAATTGCATTTGCGATTATACCGATTGCTGGAATTGTGTTGGTTTTTACGTTATTATGGTGAAATGTGTTTCCCCTTCACTGATATAAAAAACATAAAAGCAGCAAAGTTGAATTTTGTTCATCTTTCGCTCTCATTCTCCGCCGTCGCACCGTATATCGATAACATATGAAAAACGACCTTGAAGATAGTGGGCGGCAGCGTTGCCAAACGAAAAAAATCAAGAACCGCGTAACTCCGAGTTCGCGTAAGTCCGGGTAGCATAAGTCGGGGTATTACTGTACTTGATACCAGGCTCAACCAAAAAAGGTCTTCGAGTTTGGCACCAGGAAGATGACGGGCCGTTATAACAAGTGTTTGGAGAAAAAAGATTACATCGAAAAATAATGACTATCTGCTTGCCTGTTTTCCTTTTGCAGATTATTAAAACCGCACAATTTATTTATTTATTATTTTTTTATACTTTTCTCATTAAATGTACAGCGAATCAGTTCCAACTGTCTTCGTTGTTCACTGTAAGAATAATTTCAGAAATTTGTAGCAGAGACGGACTGAAACGAAGAGGCTACCAGGAAAAAATGCAACTAGTTCTGTTTTTAGTTGACAGTAAGCACATAGAAATCCTCAGCGATGGCCATATGAGGCCGAGACCCCTCCAGGGATTTTTTCCGATTCTTCCCAGTTCAGTTGATCCCCATTTACAGTAGAAAATTTTATACATTTATTGATTTATTTTTGATGTATTCTCTATATAAAAATTTAAGAAAATCTATGAGTGCCACTTTCCTTTCTTAATGTTCTTCTTAATAGTTCATTATTAGAGTAAACTATTAATAGGTTTGCTTACATTTTGTCAAAGAACAGAGTCATTCTAGGCACTTTACTGGGCACTTCTATAATATCCAATAAAGTACATCATGTTTGCTTGGTGAATAAATACAGGCTGAATAAACATGACTGCGAGTAACAGCAATCTTTTGAAAATTGCCTTTCGTCAGTTGGTGAGCTGTAGTAATTGGGTCCCGTAGATCTACGATAAAATCAACAAGTTGGTAAATTTGTTAGCATTAAAAATATGATAACGAACGAGAAAAAAATAGAAAGAACATCAGGGATACTGCGAAGAATTTCTGAAAGAGAAAGTGAACTAGACGCAGAATAAAGCAAAAAATAATGGAAGTTAAGGTTCAAATTCATAAGTTCTGATTAAAAATACTTAATAATACTTTAAAAATAAAGAGGGAATATTGTAGTTACTATAATTTCCTGATGAAAATTTCAGAACGAAAGATGTTAGCAGAGAACTGGAAGCAGAACTCATCTATAACCACTATCTAAATAAAAGCGCAACTTCTTTAGCGATTGAAAATAACAAGGGGTTACATGGCGCTAATCGAAAATAAAATGAATGATTGAGTGATGATTAGACTATGCATGATGTCTTCTAAGTATGCGAAAACTAATTTCGTTGTCAACAAGAATAGTATAGATTATATTTAGAGACATATTCCTCCTTGCCCCCCCCCCGCACTCAATAGTTGACGCCAATGTACAAAAGATAATACGGTGTTTTCTTAAAATGCAATATACCCGGTTGTTATGAAAGCAATCATAGTATAGGCAGTGTGTGCTGGATCACGTGATGTTACCATGGTGGTTTAAGGCTTACTAGTATTAACATTATTAACAAAAAACGCATACCAAACAAACGCAAAGAATCATCAAACATTTCTCTTTTTCAAGCTATTGCCTTTCTACGCTGACACATTTAGTCACATTTAGTCGGTCAGTAGTTTGTGTGCTCCGCAATTTTATGCTAATTATATTGGTTTTAATGTTTAACCTATAGATGAAGTACACATCATCTATATCCTTATCGAGAGACTGATACACTGACGAAGATTTCATCCTACTACCTGAATTAGGTAAATAGTATTTACTCTTTTTCCATATTCATATCACTGCAAAAGAGTAAGAAATGCTATTGTATTCTGCCTTTGTTCACTAGCTATAGCCCCGGGTGCTGAAAAGCTTACATTCCGATCGCAGCATTAAGCTGAAGTGCTCCCATTGCTATCTCTCAGCCTCCCGATAATTCTGCTTGCCGTACTATTCGACTGCGCGAACTTTTCGCAAGCCCCAGCCTGAAGCCAACTCACAGCAAGACATCCACATAGGCTACGCGAACACCTGTATATTGAATATCCCCACTGCATATTCCTCCGAAATATGAGCATAAACGGAAAATCTCTCAACTCGACACAGAATTGTGCCCTCCGCTATCATTTGGCTGATGACGTCATCCTCTGCACTAGCTGTGACAACCCCATCCGTCCGGGATGGTCGGGCATATCCCCATCCAGTTGGAAGAAACGTTCTATGGCAGTCAGGCTGAAATTAAAGGGATCGTGCTGCAAGAAGCTACGTTCATCAGGCCACAAGGAAAACCCGAAATTTTCCAACAACAATTCACAGAGCTCACCACACACAGCCCAAAGCGCTAAGCGGATAACGCCCAGCGAGGCAGAATTTACGGAAGTCTCGCCGCCATTTGATAATACTCAACACTCTGTCAGCTTGCAAGAAAATATGAACAATAATACGTACGAGACTGACACCTCTGCTACAGATATAACGCCTCATACCGACCAACACCAGGCCAACTAAACCTGTCCGCATCGGATGCAAGTATCAATGCATCTTATTATTATGCAAATATCTGAATCGCGGAAGTCCGAAGGTTGTCAAACCGAACCAGCAATTACCATTCAACACCTAACGTCATCCCTAAAGCAAATCATTAACAGCAAAAATCAACGAAATGGTGGAAAATCTCACAGAAAAAATAACAAGTTACCAAATCAACGCCAGCCTGCAAGCCGACTCTCACACACTGGAAAGCATGGAAAGCACTATATGCAAGACTGTTGATATAACAGCATCGCCCCAACATGGCTGCACAGCCTTAACAAACATATGACAATAAATTTTCAGAATCTCCCCAGGATAAGTCATACGAGGAGATCCTGGCCACCGAGGTGAGAATAGTGGCAAAAACGTCATAAGTCACGCTGTAATATGCACCGCAATAAAATTGCACAGTTGTCTCCCTACTTCATAGTGACTCGGTCTAGAAAATATATCGACAACCTCATCAAACCACGTCGACGCCCAGGCGAACTCAGTCGACACAATTCGAGCTCAGACAGATGATAAGCATAACAACAGCACTGCTCAATCCGTAGCAGCTTCACTAAGCGGCGATACCAGACAAGAAACGCGCACTCAGAAACTGTGCAAACAGCCTTTTCGTATCTCGACTGGCACCATGCACAACCCCTGAACTAGTCACAGGTCTTATACGAATAGCTGAATCTACGGCCAACTGAACACTACAAACTAGGAGTCAACAATACGCTGCATTTAAAATTAACTATAGCCCACACCAAGTAGACCTGATAGGAAGCGTCGCCATTTGGCCTGCTGAACGAGGATCAGGACGCTTATTCACTACCAGTCAAACTCAAAACCTAAAGCGACTACTCAGAACCGACAGAAGTACTCTCACCACAGTCACAGCTGACTTGGCGAGTATAATTGCTTGCCAAGAAGGATGCCGGCACCAGAACTTTTCCACACTAACATACTGGAACAAACTCCGCCCAAGGTTGCTAGTACCGTATTTATTTATTATTTTTATTTATTTTTATTTTTTATTTTTATTTATTTAATATATTTTCTTTTTCACCATGGGGAATTATTATAATTATTTTATTTTATTTATTTTTTTTTTTTCTTGCACCACGAGAAATATATTTTGTTTTTAGTTTATTTACTTTTTATTTATTATTATTATTTTTTTTTTTTTATTATTTTTATTTATTTTTTTTCCCTCTCTGGAGTGGGCCCCAGAGAAATCTGGCCCACCTTTTGGCAACATCAGGTGGTTCAGAATCTCGTATCGAGACAGTACGTGCTCCATTGGGACTGGCCCACCTTCCCGTGGTGTGGACGAGTACCCAGAATCATCTGTCCAGGTGACTGATACTTCTGGGTAGCCAAGAGGCCAGAACGGAACAACAGAACACACACATAATACACACAAACCGACGTCACACACATCTGGCCCAATTGTAGTGATACTGTTCTTCACAGAGATACGAGGCGGAGATGAACTCATGTTCTAGGAGCCGCCCTTTACAAAAACACATGTCCACACACATGTCCAGTACCGTCCCTTTCATCTTCTCACAAATGTATTCGATTGCTTTGTACTGCCAAGATTAGTTAACTGTCCTGAAATCTTATTCTTAAAAGAATTCTTACTCCTGAGGTTCAGTAAAATACTAACTTAATGTTAATTGATAGTAAAAGACCGCCGTCTGTCGGTTGGTTGGAAAGGCTTTACTGGGTTTTTTGAATTTTAGATAGAACGGTTTACGGCCATTTCTTTTGTTTTGGAAACCAGAAATTATAACTATACTTTTGAAGTATAAATCTTTGTAGCGCTCGGCTGCAAAGTTATTATTATTGTTATTATTAACAGCTACAAAACAGCAAACAACGTGCCTGAGGGTGCAGCTACAAAGAATTATTACATAGCTTCAAAAAGCTTGGAGTATACATTTCCCAAAGTAAAGAAAAAAGTATATGTACAGATAAAATAAACTAAATAAATAAAAGGACTCATCCGTCCTATTTAAGTGAACAGGCAGAGCACTGGTATTTCTTCACACACAATCAGAGTCTTAGAACTTAAAAGAAGAGTCTATTTTAAGTCAGGTACCGGATGAGGTTAGCAATTTCAGTTGCCTCTTGAAGTGTCCGGGGGTACCAAATATCTCAATATTTGCTTTGTTCATTGATCTTGCAGTCCTGTTGTAGAAGTTGTAGTATCCATAATTTGTTCTCGCATAGGATGGTTTCAGTAGTGGATGGTTTCTTAGCGCTCTTGTCGGAGCGTTGAAATTTATTTGTGAGACGAGATGAGGGCAATTCAGGGTACCATTTATTAGTTGGTTAAGTAGGAGTAAATCGGCTTTATCTCTTCTTTTTTCCAGCGTTTCGAGTCCAAAGAATACACACCACTCTTGGTAGGATTTCTCATAGTATTCAAGGCCACTTTTAAAGCAAACGTACTGGATTGCTCTCTTTTGAATATTTTCAATTTCTAATTTTTGGTACGCAACATGTGGGGACCAGACCTGTGAGGCAAATTCTAGGGCTGGCCTAACATAGATTTTGTAAAGAAAGATGAAAAGTGCCAACTGATTGAAGTCTCGGTTAATTCTTTTCAGGAAACCTAGTTTTTTGCTAGCTGCCTTTACAATGTTAGAGACATGGACATCAAAGGAAAATGATTCTTTAATAAAGATACCTAAATTTTTGGCTGTACTAACTTTTTTGATTGCCTTGTTGTTGATACAATAAGAAAAATTAAGTTTGTTTTTCTTGTGTGCATTAGCAAAGCTCATCAGCTCACACTTGTTTTCATTGACTGCCATTTTGTTCTCCTTCAGCCACTGAATAACTCGTTGAAGAGCTTCGTTTAGGATGATGCAGTCATTGTACTGCGAATTACTTTATAGATTTTTATGTCGTCTGCAAATACGTTGATCTTGATTTGGTAGGCTCCAAGGGTGCTTGGCAGGTCGTTGATGTAGATAAGAAATAATAGCGGGCCTAAGGATGAACCCTGTGGGACACCAATTTCAGGACTGAAAGGATATGAGGTTTGACCTTTAAATGTCACGGACATTTCTCTACCTTCCAAGTAGTTTTCAATCCAGTTTAGTGCTTGTCCTCTGAGACCATAGTGATGCAGTTTGTTGATTAGTCTCTGATGGACTACCTTGTCGAAGGCTTTGCTTAAGTCAAGGAAGATGGAGTCGACTTGTTTTCCTTCGTCAAGCGCCTGGGATATGTTCGAAACAAACGAGATCATATCTGTGCAGGTGGAACGACCCTTGATAAATCCGTGAGAGTAATCTGACAAATTAAGTTTCATAAAGTTTTGTAGCTGTTAATAATAACAACAATAATAATAACTTTGCCTGTGCTCAGCTGGTTGTTGGGGACTAATCAGTTTGGCTTGTTTGTAGACTGTTTCCGTTTTTGGATTCTCTTACCTGATATATTGATCAGTCTACTGGACTCCAAAGCCCAGTGTTCATTTTGTATCATTATCATTATATATAGCCTTTATGTACAATTATCATTGTAAATAGCATTTATGTATCATTATCATTGTATATAGTTGCTTTGAATTGTACACAATGTACTGCTACCTTTTAGCGGCGGATAGGGGAAACCCACAAATATTTAATAAAATACTTTGAATACTTGAGTACCGTCCTCCCTGCGTAGGTAGCACTGTGGTATTGTCAGCGTCCACCCCACACCGGGTGGAAAAGCCCCCGGTTCGAATCGCGTCGATCACGCGAGGCACTTTAGTAGATTTTTTCACTCCATGGCTGAGTTAGTAGGTCTCAGGCGTACCTGAGACCTACTAACTTAGCAAGGTTTTTCCCCTAGAACTTAGGTTTTTCGGCAAACAAAACAGACAAATCGACCATAGAACACACACAATTAACAGACATAATACACACAGCATGGCAGATGAATTTAATTATTCGGATGTCCTAAAAATAATAGGTTTTTTTTTTTTTTTTTTTTTTAGTAGTACCGTTCTCCAACGCGAGGGAACACAAGTTCTCCCCATCCCTGTCCAGTTCGCTCAACGTCGAGAGCCTCTACTTGTACGCAGCCGGGAAGCAAGGCTCCCTGCCGTGAAGATAAGCATAACAACCACTCCTATCATTCGCATAATGTTCCAGACTATCAGGTCCTTAAGAAACAAACTTAATACACTGCAAGAGATTCTACTTTCAAACTCCTTAGACATGTTGTGCCTGGCTGAAACGTGGTTAAAGACGAACCAGGCAGATATAAGCTGCTTCATTCCCGCAGGCTTTCATGTACTGGCCGCCTCCCGCGATAACTGCAGAGGGAGGAGGGAGGAGAGTTGCTATAATCTTCAAAATGGCAAAGTTCTCCATCGTACATTCTGTCTCAAGCACTTCTCAAGACGTGGAAGCCTTAATGATAATTCTGGAACATCAAGATATTACTACAGACATTGTATCCCTGTACCATCCTGCAATACCAACTATGATGGCTATCGACGAAGCCACTACCTGGTTAATAAATAATCGGCACCCAGCAGCCACTCATGTTGAATGTGGAGACGTCACTCTTCCGCCATCTATCTACCCAACACACCAAAAGTCGGCTCACAAAATCTCTCCAATCAATCCAAACCTTCCAAGTTAACTACCGGTCAACGAGAGACCAAAACCTGCTGGACATAGTCTATTCTTCGGCGATATGACAACTCGAAGAAACTACACGCGACATGTTTCAATCAGACCACCAACCAATCATATTTACAGCTCTTCTACCCAAAAAAATACTTCAATATCCCCAAAACCAAATCTGGGCGAAAGGTCACCGCCCCAAAATTTCTGAATCTAATGTGCTGCATTGAAGTTGCATCCACAGTCCCGTGGAACTGTGGATCTTGGATGGATGTTAACTGAGCCTCGCAATCGAGCTAATGACCAAATGGATCAATACCATCGCCCTTCACACCTCTACCAAGACAGTCACCATCACTCAGCGCTCCAGAGAGTGGTGGACTCCCCAAATCAACCAAAATTTCTACTACAAACAATCACTACACGCCAAATGGAAAGTTTCTGGTAATATTCAAGACCGCATTACATTCTCCAAAGCCAAGGCCGAATTCAACAGAAACAAATTAGCTGCAATTAAGAAGCATCTCGAAAGAACCCTAAAAGGGGGGAACCATTCTACAGAACAAAGGCTAGTTCTTCCGGCAACGTCGACCAGGTTGACTGGTTTGACTACGTTGCCAAATTTTCTAAGCAGGCTCCAGCTCTACCTAACCTGCAACTCTTCCGCCACTCTCATCCCACTGATAGTCTCGCTACGATTCGAATTTCCAAGCAACAAATGATGCAGACCATTAACACTCTCCCTCTCACAGCAATCACCGATGACGATGACATCCTCCAGTTTATCGTCATCAAATGCTTAAGCGTCTTCATCATCGATCTACTCCTCAACCTATATAACAGATGCCTCGAAGTTCATTACTTTCCACCACAGTGGAACAGGTACTCGGTATGGCCCCTTCCTAAGCACCAACAATCAACTCTCCCAAGCCAACATAGGTCCATCGCTTGTGTCTCTGTATTGCTAAAAATTCTGGAGAAAGCACTACTACCGTCCATCACCCATCAAATTCTCTGTGATAGTCTTCAGCAAATACACTATGGGATATCAGGAAGGTCAACTATAACTAACCTTGCAACAACCATCCTACACATCTTTGAATCCTAAGAACAAAGACAGGAATTGCCAGTTCTATATCTTGACATCCATTTGCGTTTGATGCCATCTGCATACCCAATCTCCTACATCTCTTAGAAAACTACTTTCTAAGTAGTTTAGTAGTTTTTATTCGGCCCCGGCTGACGAATCCAACATTAAAAGGATATTCTCTGCAGAAATCTAACTTCTAAAATGGGCTAATACAAAACTCCACCTTCCCCTGATCTCAGATCAACGCAGTTAGCAGATGCCCTTCAACTGCGCAGGCTCCGATCCTACATCTAAGAAAGAAGGCTGCTGTTCACCATCAAGATGGCTAACGGTAAAATTACAGAGCCGAACCTCTGGGTTCACTGATCTTGGCGCATTCCTCCCCCATATCTCCAGCCTTCAGCACTGCTGCTAGCAACGCATAACCGGCTAGTACTGACCGGCAGATTCCTACCGAAGCAAATGCTGCCCTCACTGCAAGCGATCAATGGTGACCTCCAAGAAGTGGTGAACAATAAAAAATACAGGAAGGGAATCCTCGTTGAACTGAAAATGTAGAACTGTTCTTTGTTGCCTCCCAGTAATCAGTATTTATGTAACATATATGTTTTTCTCATGTGTATCTCTTTTGTAAATAAGTATTGTAAACCCCTGGCACCACCATGCCGTGACGGGACTATTTGTATGTATATTTGTATGCAATTAAGGATTCTATAAAGGTTCCTCGCGTTATTGACAGGATTCAAACAGTCCTGTTCCACACAGTGAAGAGGAGAACACGGGAGGAAAACACGGTGATTATAACCATTCCGCTATCTGCGAGGATTTTCATGTATAGTACATAATGTGCATAGTATTAGGGTCAGGCGCCGCCTGGGATTTTCCAGATCTGCGCCATATGTACACCGTGAAGAAATACAGAACTGCTGTAAATACCAGAAAAGTGTTCTGTGTTGAATAGGTAGTATTGTGTTGAGGAGAACACGGTGATTATAACCATTCTGCTAAATGCGAGGATTTTCATGTATAATTGCCCCTGCGCTTTCAACACCTATTTCAACTTTCCATGCAATATGAAGCGCTCTAATTCGTTCGTTTCCAAAATCAGTTCCTCTCCCTGGCGAATATTCACTTCTCTGGCAGCTGGTGACGGATTATCGACTTCTTCACCATTTCGTAAAATTTGTCACTCCAATCATACACACTTGCATATGACGTAGCAGAGTGGTCAGGAGCGTGAGTGCAGTAGCACGTGCTCTTTGAGTGGACCGAGGTTCAAGCCTGTGACTGCTAAATACGATTAAAATTTGAATTAATGATTTATTGTGAATTCCACTGACCTGGTGGTTGTGCCGGAATATAAATAAGAACATATTAGGGACAAAATGGGATGGGGATGTCTCTTCCCCACTTTCTGCATTAACCTACAAAGAATTTCATTGCGCTTTCTCTTCTAACAGAAATTTGATAATACGGCGTTGTTCTACACTCGGAATGAAAAAAAAGTCTAACTCCATCGTGTATTGCTTCTAATGCGCATATGCAGAGGGCACGGATACGTATCAGGGACTGAGAACGCTTTCTCACTACTTGCCATGAAGATTTTTTTTTCATTCTGGTACATACATCTTGCGTAATAAAAAAATCCGGGTAGAACTCGGATCGCCCTCCTTCGTTTGAAGGGACGCACGTTGTGCTACCTGCGAGAATGATGTGATGCAAAACATCGAACCACGCAGGCATCATAATACAATGCAAGGGTAGGAGGTAACAAAAGTCTTATTCGATCCTCTTTCTCTAAAAAGAGAGAAAATAAACTTTTCTAACTTAAGGAAATGAACAACGACTTTGGTTATGTATGGCCTATAACCTAGACAAGATCTAAATTAGTTGGTCTTCTTGAAAAACAAATCCGACAACTGTTGCAAGGCTTGCAATTAAACATATGGACCAAATCAGAAGCCAGGTACTACAATGATTCTATCTGTAGGATACATTTAGGAATTGAATATTGGATTTAGTAATTGTACATATAGTACATTTAGCAATTGTTGCCATAGTACTAATCCAACAGTGGATTAGTACCGAGGCAACAATATATCATTGTCCAACTTGTTTGTGTTCTAAAGGTCAGCTAAATATGAGTCGATTAAATAGAGTCCTAACCGGAAATATGGGTCTTTACCTCGAGATTTTCAAACAGATTTCCCTATTCTTTAACGGTGGGGGGGCTGATCCATATCAAATATTGTAGCCCTCGCACCATCCCCATATCATCTATGGTGACTGTGAATCCACAGTAGTTTTTCTACTGCGACTGATAGTTTTCGCTGATGGTGGTTTTTTTTTTTTTTTTTCTTTCTATGACGCTGGTACTCATAAAATGACTTTACGCCAGACATTTAGATCTCCGTCATTCTTACAGGCGACTGATCACTGAATGCAAAATATTGTATCAGTTTCAACTCTCAAGTATAATCTTTTGTCTCTGTGGCAAACCAGAAGATTCCTACCCATATCATCTTTAACTGCTCTCTCCATACCGATTTTAGGGAACCCATATCTTACTGTCTGATAATTTTTCACCTAGAAATGTAAGCCCAGTTGCTTACCTGTCAAGAGAAGTTTCAAGCTTTCAGCAACAGCAGGTGATTGCTGCTTTCTGGAATCAGAAACAAGCAAACAACAAAACTACACAAGAGTTCTGTACCATCAGTGTACCATGCTGTAGTTTAACTAATGTACAGGGGCAGCCCTACATAAGTCGCAACACTTGTCTATGTGACATTCGTGAGTTCCTTCAACGGTTTTAAATAAAGTGATAATATGAGCCCAATCTGAAATATTTCAGAATATGCAAGATACTAACAGTTCCAGAGGGCATCGAATTTTGCTAGGTAAAACTAGGAACTACATGAAATAAGAAGAACCGGATCTGTCTCCTCAATTAAAAAGATTGTCGGGTTTCATATCAGATCATTTTTTTTAAGCCCGATAAATTTAAATGGTTATCGTCATGTGGCTCGCTTCTGGTGATTGTTAATAATATTACATATGATAAAAAACACTTTTTCTAAATCTAACTCTAATAGTGTGCAGTGCATTTTTTTTTTTAAAAAGGTGCATCTTCTTACATAATAATCAATAAAGTAAGAAAATGGTTTTACCTTCGAAGGAATCCTTGAGGCGCAGAAAGAGATAGCAGACAAAATTCCCATGGAGATCACACCAATCCACGCTGAATATAACCGAATAGCAATCTCGGAAGGAGAAAATAAAACTTGATAGAAAATGAAGCACATCGTTGGAATAGTTATGAGAAAGGTGAAAAATAAATAGCGCTTATAAAACACGTTAATTAATTTTACCATCTCGCAGACTTTGTAATGTGTTCTCTGGGCTTTTATGACTGAACTAAGTTTAACAGCAGATTCGAAGGGGCTCGCAGCTAACTTCAAAAAATTTACAATTTGCTGGAGACGAAAAGAAACAGAAAGTACGAGAATGCAGAAATAGCTACAAGTTGAAATCCAAATGCCCAGAGTAAATAAGGACTCCACAAACGCAATAACACTCCACACAGCCCGAAAAGTAAGCATTTCAGTTTCTTGAGTAAACGTATAAATTATTATGAAGATAAAAAGGCAAAAAGAACTAAAAATAATTATGATGGCTGTGACGTATAAAACAACTCTGCCAGTTCTTCGCAGGCTTTTCCATTCTTTTTCATTAATATTTTCTTCAAATCCAAAACTAGTTTCATTCCACAGAAATTTAAATTCATCCAAGAGATGAACGGTGCCATCCTTGGGATTAATGAAGTGCATGAGCGTCAACACGGCAACATTGCACAGAATACCAGTAATTATGATCCGGTAATACTTTGCATGACCGCCGAAATCACAGAAATACAGAATATAATATGTTCTAATAGCATCACGAGAGAGGAAAAAACTGGCACAGGACCAACAAGAAACCCAAAATATAATTAACATTACAATGGCATTATAAGTTAGAGTGGTAACTTTTAAGCAGTACGATCTTTTCCTTCCTTTTTCTCCACATTCAGCTTTTCTCAATGGACAACGTAGCCCAAACAGTCTCATCATGCTTATAAATGGTTGCAGAAGCGATTTAAGGGCGAGTATGCCATCCTCCATTTTTACAATAGATTGTATCTTAGTCTCATTCATTTACAAACAGAACCTCACCTGAAAGGTCTAGTAATTCAGAGACGTCACAAACTTTGTTTCCACTTGAATTTTACTTCACCGCTTTGGTTCCAGTATGTGCAATTAAACATGACGTCATAAGTACAGGCAACATAAGGACAGTCCCGTGTTGCCTGTATTTATGACGTCAGGTTTTTCGAAGCTTCCTGTATAAGATAAAAGAAAAAAAAAAAAACTGTTTGTCTAATGAAAAAAATGGAGCCGTTATTATTATTATTGAAAACGTTTTCGGAATTTCCTATAAGAGCACGCGTCATATCATTAACGTTACAGATAAACACAGTGCTTACATAGTACACAAACGGTTGGAAACAAAGTTTAAAGAACATGGCACTGAAATTCCCTTTTCCCTTCAATCAATACGTACACAAATCAATACGTACACAAATTAAAGCAGGTTTTTCGGCAAGCGTTCTCTATTGACGCTCTGAACATATACAGAAAAATGTATAATTATGTCAATATACCTTTAATGTATCTCGTGCTACTACTGCTTGAATATTTCGACTCCGCTTTCTAATTGTGCTATTGTTGAATCGCGTGCATTAATTTTATTTTATTATTTTATTTTTTGTTTGGAGGAAGTGAAATTTTCCGAGATTCAAAGAAAAATTTTAGTTCAGTACGGGGAAATGGTATTAAGTAAAGAAAATACAGTTAAACACTTATCCCAAGCGATAAAAAAATTTCAAAAATTTTCCTTCTGCAGGAATTTAAATTCCAAAAACGAACTCAAAGATGTTTACGCTGTTTTAGGCATGAAAAAAGGTTAAACTGGAAGATAATTCAGGGGCACAAAATTGTGAATAGCCCCGGAGTCCTAGAAAGTGCTTCATTGGGCTCTTTTATGAACAAATACTATCAAGATTGTGGATAACGTCCGGTATTGTGCCTCCCCGGCTGCTACAGGGGCCCTCGTGGGTAGCGCAGTTGGTAGGATGCCGTCCTCCCCACACCGCGTGGAAAAGACCTGCGTTCGAATCCTATAAATGGTGCGAAGAACTTTTATGGGCTTTTTCAAGCCGTAGCTGACTTAGTCTTAGAGTCCGCGCGTGCGCGTATAGTGTGTGGCAGCATGCGAATGAGCTCCGATTAAAGTTACTAATTTGTGCGGTTATACTGTTTTGATTTGCGAGAAAGATGTTCTAAAGAATTCCTCTGGTGATGATCTGTCCGGTAATGATGCCAAATCGCCTACATCTTCCTCAGGTAATGTTTTATTATATATTATTTCTTGACTGATTGTATCAATACGATACAGTACTTCCATTGTCCAATTGTAGAACAAAAGCAGTTGGCTATTGACAACCAGTGTTCGACGACTGTGAGTGCTCCCACCTCTTGGCATCTAGGTCATTGCCTCCGGCTGTTTTAAAGACTTCGCCTGAAATAAACTAGGGAGTTGTGCTACCACAAACACCGCCTAATCCCTTTAGAGCAATTGTCAAAAGTGTTCTGCTTCGCCTTCGTTTTTCCGCCCTGGTAGGGTAACTACTAAAATCATTATTGTCGCTTTCCGTCATACTGCAATGCCGTCCAGGAACACCAAAAATCAACTAAAGACGACTACTGTCGTTTGCAGCCGCTGCAACAAAGAAGTCAGTGAAGCGGTCTCGTGTAAATTATGTTTCGCCTTGCTTTGCGCATCATGTTCGGGCCTAAAATCCCTACATAAATTAAATGCCCCGCGTCGCAAGAATTTAACGTGCGTTCCTTGCAAGAACAACCAGCCGAAAAAATTTAGGTCCTGCGAGCAGTCTTCCAGTTGCACAGATAATCAACTTGGTGAAGCGATCGCAGTTCCATTAGCAGATGATAATGATACATCAACCACTTGCATCACCTCAGCTTCTGATAATTTTAATCAAACTGACTGCTTCCCAGATATAAGGGCCGGATCCGTGGAACGGCTTATTTCCCATTGTGATATCACTAACGCCGCAACCTGTTCGGTTGACCCTGATGATGAAGACTCTAGCTTCTCTAACTTAACAGACGCAAAGGATAAGTCCCACCATCGCAGTGTCGCCACTGTAGCAACTCAAACAGAAGACTTCGCCAATATCCCGCATGCACAGCCAACAATGCATGCAGATCCCCAAAGAAGGAACTCCCCACCTTCTATCATGTTTACTAATGTGTCTACACAAACTGATTTTTCGCTTGCTGAATCTTTGTTTCCTAGCCACTCTACGTGCCTCTTCAAGAACCGTAAATCACTGGAAATTATTATAACATCAATACTTGAAGATATCAAACATCGTATGCTCTGCACTACTAATAACTACGTATCCTCCATAGCTGATAACTTTTCTCAAGATCCAAGTTTGTGTACATGTAATGATGGTGGTCCAGCTATTAAATGCGCTACGACTCAGACCTGCGCTACTAATCAGGATCACAATAACTTATCCTACAGCACTAATGTACTGAATTCAGGCCAAACACTAAATTGCCCCGAGATCCAGATAGCCGAAAAACTTCCTTGCCAGGAAAACCAACCCAGAAATCCTGCCAATCCTACGGAAGAATCAGCTAATCCAGATAAACCACTTAGTGTCCCACTCCACAAATCACAGAAGCCATCTACTACATTGCAATGGAAACCCAATCCTGAAACTATCGTCGAGCCTTACTCGTACTCAAGCCGAGTGTATCAACCTACAATGCCGAAGAAACCTGAAATCCACAATTGCGGCCCCCTACTGCTAACATTACAACCATCCTGGGCGGAAGTTGTAGCTGCACCTCCTCCTACACTTGTGGCCCAGAGTTACTGCAGTAAGCCTCGCCACCCTGAAGAGGGTAATATGGGAACCCCAAATATACTAAAGAGAAGGCGATCATTTAAAATGGGCACCTCGGCCACCTCCAGGCTGCAGGCGATGAATCCACCAACTGTCCGTCTTCGACGAAGTCTATTCGTTTCCCGACTGGCCCCAAATACAACTCCAGATGATATCGAGTCATACATAATGCATGAGCTGCACTTTACTGTGTCCGTCACACTTCTTAAGAAAACACCCCTGCATACATCGTTCAAAGTTGAGTGCGATGCACAGAATTTCAGCTCCATATCAGCGACTGCTCTCTGGCCGTCTGGATCACTACTCAGGCCATACTATGAACCTAAATCCAATATCACCCCACGTCCAGCCATGGCTAATGCGCTATCCCACCAAGACTGCTCCCAAGCGTGACGGTTTGATAGACATTCCTATTCTCAGAAGCCCCAAAACCAGGAATCAGGGTCACACGATGATGAGCCCTATACATACCCCGATGACAAAACCTCTGATCAATCTCTGCAATACCACAGCTACAATGAAATCCACCCTCAGCTTATACCAACTATTCTAACCAACCGTGCTAAAAAGCCAGCAAAGAAAATAAATAATGTCCTTGAATCAGCACTCCTGAAGGTCTCGTGTCACCTTACACTCAAGATTTTTTATCAAAATGTTCGTAGTATTCGGAATAAGCTCGAGACACTTGAGCAGATGCTTCTGTCCCAAATGGCTGATGTTATCTGCATGTCTGAAACCTGGCTGGAACCACAACAAGAATCAATTGCCTCCGCCCAAGCTGCTGGTTACAAATCTTTCTTCACCTCCCGCTCTCATACCTGTGGTGGGGGCATTGCTGTTATCATAAATGCCAGTAGACTTGAGTTCGTACATGCAGTCTCCAGCAAATCCAATCTATTCGAAGCATTGATAGTAACGGTCAAGATCAACTCCTGCTTATTAGATCTCGGTGCAATATATACACCCCAACCCCCGATGCTCAGACAATCAATGATATTGCATCCTGGCTAATAAATACGCTTCACACATCTGCTATCCACCTCATCTGTGGAGATTTTAACTTACCACCAAATCTCCAACATCTTCATGAGTCATTTATGGCTAAGATTGCACCTAGTGGCCTCAGGATCATAAATGAAGGCCCAACTAGAGGTCTTCATCGCCTGGATCTCATATTATCGTCTGGTTCCTGTAGCGTCGACATTAAACCCGAAACTCACTTTGAATCCGATCATGAACCAATCGTAGTCCTATTGCAGCTCCCAACGCCCAACTTTAATGTCTCCCACTACGTCAAAAGGAAGATCATCATCTCTCCCACCTTCCTACAACCGAACAGATGACTTTATGCAACAAGATTAATTCCCTGGGAAGTTCTCGAATCAGGAGATCCGGAACTGGCTCTAGACATATTAACTAGATGGCTGCACACTGTTACCATGTTCTCAGCAGCTAAACAGGTCAGTATCTCCGCTAGAACTAATGCTTGGTGGTCTTCGGAGCTAAATTTCAGTTTCAAGTGCAAACAGTCCCTCCATAAACAATGGAAACAGTCTGGTACTGCATATGACCGAACTCAGTACTCCAAAGCTAGAGCACTGTTTAACAGACTGAAATCGCAAGCCATTAAAGAATATACTGACAAGACCTTATCCAAAGGCAAAGTGCCATATACCCGTAACTCTGAACCAGATTCCAATTTCAATCCAGTTGAATGGATCAACTATGTAGCCAGATTCCAAGACAACATCACACAACCATATGATTACCAACCAGACCCCATTTCTAGTCCAGATGATGAGCTGTTTTCCATTCAAATCGATCGACAGCAGCTTCGTCAAGCCATCAACTCGCTGTGTCCGTCATGCACCGCTGGCATCGATAAAGTCCCTCATTTCATCGTAAAGTGCCTCAGTCCATATATCCTTGATCCTCTGCTCTACTTGTTCAACTCCATCCTCTCTCATAGAGTGTTTCCTGCATCCTGGAGCAAATACAGTCTTGCCCCACTACCTAAAGTTCAACTACCAAGCCAGCCGAAGCACTATAGACCGATTTCCACTGCATCCACGCTCCTAAAGCTACTGGAAAAAGTCCTTCTTCCGCATATAACACGCCATCTTCTTCCACAATCATCAAAACAACTCCATTATGTTCTCCCTAATAGATCAACTGTCTCCAACCTTCTGGCAGTCCAAACGGAAATTTTAAATGCATTTGAGGCCAAATCAGAAATGGCGGTTGTTTATGCCGATATTGAAGCTGCTTTTGATAGCCTCAACATCTCAGCCCTTCTGAATCTCCTAACCAATTTATTTCGGATCAAAGGTGACGTTTTCGCTTTTCTGCACTCGCTCCTCCGGAATAGAACAGTGTACCTCACTCATCGTAAGCTCTGCTATACCCGATCCATCAATGCTGGTGTGCCGCAAGGTGGCGTTTTATCGGGGTTACTTTTTACTGCCCTCCTTATTCCGTTTGTGTGTAACAGAGATGATGTCATTACCTACGCCGACGATATAAAGTTCCTAACGGAAATACCACCATCAGCCGACAGGGGAGTGATCACATCGGAAATCTGTAATAAGATCACAGCTTTCTCTAGCCATCTCAACCATTTCGGTCTCAAACTGAACCCCCAAAAATCCGTTATTATGGTTTTTTCTCTGAAGAAGTGTCCCACATCCATACAACCCTCACTTCAGGGTGCAGTTATTCCAAGTGTTACTAAACACAAAGATCTCGGTGTAACCTTCGACCCAAACCTTAGGTTCAACTGTCACATCGAATGTGTTCTACGCAAGATCAACCGAATGCGCTGGATTGCCCGTCAACATCTTCTTCATAACACAGACGCAAGAATCACTATCAGATATCTGGAAACCATTGTGTATCCTACCTTTCTGTATGCCTCTGAAATATGGGCATCCGCAGTACCTTCTCTCATGAAGCCCATCTTCGCCAGTGAATACTGGATATTGAAGTGGGCAACCCACAAACATCGACTCCCCCCTCAGCAGAGGACCACCAGCATGGCCGACCAACTCCAAATCCCGCGGCTGCCTCAAATAATCAGCATGAGGAGAACTGTGACCACAGTCAAAATGCTGGTTGTCAGAATCAACTCCCCTGACTTCTGGGATATATGCCAGTGGCATGTTCCACTTCCGTCCTTACGAACCACCCCTCTGCTTCAGCTACAACGGAACAGGCTGAAGATCAGTGACAGATTCCTACCTGGACAAGTACTTCCTACAGTACAAGCCCTGCTAATGATCGGAGTTGACCTGCAGAAATTCGCTTCTGATCGCAATTACAGGCGCTCGTTGGCCGAACTTGTTCCCCTTTAGTTTGGCCCTTGATGTCGACTCATACTGATATCTCCATCTGCTATCTCCTATGAGGTGCATAACGGCACGTCGCAGGCAAATCGACGAACTGTCTCACAAGAAAATGCAATACCGAACATCAATTTGACACTGTGAAATATTCTGACTTGTGTGAATATGCTTAAATATGTGCTTTGTACATATGAACGTGTACATACCTTGGTGTACTGTCTGCCTCACAACTATGTACATACTCATATCTATTGAATGGCTAATGCTACGTTTTTAATTGTTATGTAATCTTTTATACTGTACAAAATTTTATACTGTACATATTTTTATATTACCCTATATCATTGTCAAGCCCCTGGCCTCCTGGCTGTGGCGGGCACATTATTGTATCTGTATCTTTACTGTACAATAAAGATTTTCTTCTTCTTCTTCTTCGGTCTCAGGTGCAAACAAAGTGTTTTTTCCACAGGGAAACTCGGCTTTTTTGTCCAGCAAAACAAGTGAATCGACCAGAGAACACATGCAATTTATGGACATATTTATGGACGCTGGTGGTCCCAATATGACATTTTTTTCCAACTACTTAAATATGAATAATAACTAAACAATAAACGCCTCACGGTCACGTGACGCGTTTTGTCGTGCTTCCTTTTTTTCTCGTTGTGTGCCTTTTGTAGTAACAGTAATAATTAACAGTAGTTGTTTTTACATTATCTGATATAATGCGTTACCTGGATCCACTTGAATGCTTATTATCTGAATTCAACGAAGTTCGTCCATAGCTAGTCACCTCCTACCCCAAACACCAGATGTCAGACACAACTATAAATATGCTCGTAGGCTTTCGAGGAGACAGCAGTAGTATGATTGCGAATGCACGATGTCGCGATCGACGGAAGTGACATACTTCCAGCGCAGATTAATAATCGGATGCCACGTAAGCAATCGTAAGGTACATTTCAACGGCACTGAAGTTCCTTGGTTGATGACTGGTGACGTGATCTAAAAATGGAAAGGGACTGTTACTGAAAGCGTCACGAAACGGCTCGGAAAATCTCCGAAGCTGAAGAAACGTCAGAGGAGAGCCCTGCAAAAAATTGCCTGCTGGGAATTCAGGTCCTCCGTGAAATTGGGACATATGTTAGCACCTGTGCAATGCGCATGATGCTCCACGATATGGGTTTCCATTACCATGAAGCCATCCAAGCCACTAATCGCTCCAACTGATTGCCAGAAACCTGTTCGGCTTGGTTTGAAGCCTGTTGTTGTTAGCAAAAAATTGCGAATAACGGCGGACCTTGAGCTTTCAGCAGTGAATTGTCATATTTGTGCAATGAACAACAAATAACTATTTGGTTAAGTAACTCATATAAATATTTCTCTCTTTCATTTGTTGAAGCAAGGAATAAATGGGAAATTCTAACCAAACACACCATCAATTATCATTCTATTCAACTGTAGCCCAAAGTAGACTTAGGTGTAACCATTGCCAGCAGTTGCAGATTCGACTAACATATCATTAATGCAGTCAATCAAACAATTATGTTTCACAGTTAGTCTCTACGAGACTTGAATTTACGTCATGTGTCTGGAACCTGCAGTAAACCGAGCTTATCATTGAACTGGAGAAAGAGCAGAAACGCTTCATCTGACATCTTACCAAAACTGGCCTAACGCTCTATCATAAGAAATACGTAACTCACCAAATTTCAAACTTAAGTCCTTATTTCCAAGCAGGATGGAAAATGCCTCAGCTCCAATCCGGTCAATGACACGACGAATTTTAATGGGCCTTTTTTTTACACCACGACTAAGTTGAAAGCAGATGGTCTAGTTGAAAGTAGCATGGTTTATTCTGCCAGAAACTTAGGTTTTTGTCCGTAAAACATGAGAATCGGCCACGGAATCCACACAGTTCACGATGTAATATACTGTATACGGAAAAATATTGTCTAAGTCAGAAAAGTGGCAGCTATGTTTTGATGCAGCAAAATGCAAGGTCTTATAGTTGAATTAAAAACGATAAAGGAAGAAAGAGATCTGGAAGTTACGATCCGGAAGACATGAAGTTTTCTAAGCAGTATAAACATTTTATTTTTGTTAGGGCATCAGCTTCTGTGGCCATAATGCACCTCCTATAGTTTTGCATTTTACTCTGATCCAAGCCCGAAGCGAGATTTGAATCCATGACCTTTGGGTTGCCAGGCAAGCACTTTACCCACCTGGCTAGCCCGGTCAACTGAACAAAATGTCTCCGCAGGTAGTTGAGACTGAAGTTTGAAGAATTCAAACGTCAATCTGAGTTAAACTAAGTGAGGATAGAAACGCATAATTTATATTTTCTTATAAATTATAATTTTATATTTTCTTATAATTTATTTTTGCCGGTGCAGCAAAAGCTTGTGGCTTCATTGCACTATATGTCTAATATTAATAGTAATACTAAGTTGCTGATGCTCCTAAAAAACTTATAACAGCAACGTAAGTCCCTAATTATAAAGGGATCAAAGGATATGTTGAATGATGCTTGAAAAGGTTACTTCACAAAATCATCTCAGGAAAAATTTACTATGCCTCTTCTTCTTGAAAATAGTAATTTATAAGGAAGGTGCCACATGCCTTGTGTAAGATGTAGAAATTAAAATAGAAATATTTGTTTTGCTAAAATAAATATAGGTAGGGCAATGAAAAGTGAGAATTAGCATTAATGCCCGAGTATTAATTAAAGATAGTAAATGTTCAGATTGGATATTTAGTTTAAATGCAAATAAGGTTAAAGTTTGAAGAACACTGGATTTGGTAATGGACAGTTTTAGGCGTGGGAATCAAAATAGTGGCTAAAAGGTAAACAAGTAATTTAAATAATACAGGAGAACAAACAGAGACAGCACAATGACTAGAGAAGAGGGCGTCATTTGAGAACAGGCGTGAACAAGGGTTGCTGAGGGAAAGAACAATAGGAAGTGAAACGGGATTGTAGGAAGCGTCTCTTTTGATCTAAACCACTGTTAGAAAGTAAACAGGAAATGAGTGTGGACATCCAGTGTTCGCCTAAAAAGAAAATAGCGTCAGGCTGACTGATATTTGAGTGTTTCGATATATTTAGAGAGAAAAGTGTTAAAAGGAAAATGAGTGTTTTTGGAGGTTACAGCAAACATGAAAGGTCATAATGCCGTGTGAAAAAAATAAGAAATTTCTAGAGAAGGGCTGGTTTGTGCGCTTGGGAGACAGCTGGGGAGAGTTGTTTTGGCAAATAGAAAGGAATGGAAAATTAAACAGAAAATGGGGATTGGTTGGAGTCCTTGGGGGAGGCGTTTCAAACTTGAGGGAAAGAGTAAAGTTCGGGCGGGAGAAAAATTGAGAGTGTCCATTCTGTATCTGATTTCTGTGTGGTGTGGACTAAGGGAAGAAGGTCGTGAGTTGCTGGTTGAGGTAGAGGTAGGCGAGTTTGGTAATGTAGGACTTGTAGAAAAAGTCTGAAGAGTAACTCGTGAAGGAACCGCTCATGGGTTCCAGCTCCCACCCGTAGAGAATGAGCCAAGAGTGTACACATGTGCACATATAGCCTACCTGAGATGGTGCATCCTGTTCGCCACTAAGGAAAGCAGAGTGCCCAAGAAATGGGAGAAACTCAGAGTGCCACATAACTGAAGTAAGCCTGTTCGCCACGGATAAACCTCGAGTGCCACATAATTGAAGTAAGCCTCTCCGCCACTGAGAAACCCAGAGTGCCACATAACTGAAGTAAACCTGTCAGCCAGAAGGAAGCCTGAACGCAAGGAATGTGGGATCAGTGGCCATATTGGAACGTAAGTCTGTTCCTTGTTTTTTTGTTCAACCCCAAACTCTTGGACTCATAATCTAAACTCCTGTAAGAAATTGATTGACAGTTCTTTCTAACGAAGTTAAATTTGAAATAGGCAAGTTAGTACTAAGGTTGAGATAGTTTGTTATGAATGTAGATGATTATGAATTAACGTAAGAGTGGTAAAGAGGATGACTAAGCTGATAACTAAAGAGTAATTAAGGTAGAATGAGGGATTAATATTACTGAGAGGATACCGGTTGTAAAATCATTTCATTTGTTAAAGGCTAGAAACAAATATTCTAAAAGAGTTCATTGAGGATTCAAATTAAGTAAAATACAACTGATACAAACTGATGTTAATATTCGTAAATTGAGAATAGTTGATGAGAGAGAGAGAGAGAGAGAGAGAGAGATAGTGTAGTGTACTGTATAATGGTTTACATATGTATATGGAAATCGGTATGCTATGTAATTATTTGTTTATTTTATGTAAATGTTGTCTTTAATGCTCATTAAAGGTTTGTAAATTTTTGTAAAATAAATGTGTATCTTTAATGTTCTGCTAACACACCGCTCTACGCACCCTAGAATCCAGAATTTTCTGTAAATTTCAGTCAGATTTGCGTTTGTGGGGTGGGCTTGTGACGTCAGTAGGGTGTTCAGGGAATTGCAGTTAATAAGTTATAATTATATAATATTCATTCATCTCCCCCCCCCCACAACTGCCAACATATATTGGCCAACTTTTCCCTAAGCCTCAGTGATATAATTATTCAGCAGAGCTCGATGTAGATGTCCATTCGGCCCATAATTAATACTGCTTCCACTTGAGCGATATAGTGTATATTCTACTGAACCTACTGTTACCTCAAGTGGTTGGGCCAACTAATCAGAGAGGCTTTTAAAGGTTAAAGAATTTCTAACTTCACATTTTGGATGGAAATTTCGGTGGTTCTACTCCACATACGTTACTTACGTCTTCAATTGTTCCCTGCATTGTAAATGAGCTTCCCTTTTATGTAGGTTTGTATAAATAAATAAATAAAATATTTCAGAATACGCACGGTATTACCAATGCTAATAAGCATTAAACATTTTCGTAAAAAACGAAGAGGTATATGAAATAAGGAGAAATAAGATCTCACACCCCACACACACACACACACACAGCCAAAAAATTATTCAATTCCATGGAAGTTCATTTTATGTCCCATAAATCTATAACGCTATCGCAATGTAGCTCACTTTAATATATTTATTTATAAAACTACAAGGTAAAAAAAAGCGCTTTTTCAGGATCCTGAAGTTTTCGAAACGTACATTTTCTTACATAATTATTAATCAGTTGAGTAAATGGTCTTACCTTCTTAGGAATCCTTGAGGCAGAGAATGAGCTAGCAGACAAAGTTCCTATGGACATAACACCGAGCCATGCTGAATATAGACGAACAGCAATCTCGGCAGGAAAAAACAAGGCCTGGTAGAAGATGAAGCAGAATATAGGAAAAAATATGACAAAGATGGAAAATGAATAGCGTTTATAAAATACGTTAATTAATTTTACCATCTCGCAGACTGTGTAATGTGTTTTCTGGGCCTTTACGACTGAATTAAATTTAACATCAGATTCGCAGGAGCTCGCCGCTAACTTCAAAAAATTTACAACTTGCTGGAGACGAAAAGAAACAGAAAGTGCCAGAATGCAGAAGCTACAAGCTGAAATCCAAATACCCAGAGTAAATAACTCTTTTACAAATAGAGATACTACGGAAGGCCTGAAAATAAAAAGCTTCAGTTTGTGCGGTATATATATTAATCATTATTAAGACAAAGAAACAGAGAGAACTGAATACATTTATCGTTACGGCATCGTATAATACAACCTTACTTGTGCTTTGCAGACGTTTCCACTCCGTTTCATTGGTCTCTTCAAATCCTAAACTTGTTTCATTCCACAGAAATTTAAATTCTTCCTAGAGATGAACCATGCCATGTTCGGAATCACTGAAGTACCTAAGTATCACCAAAGTAACTGTGAATAGAATGCCAATAAGTACAATTCGATAATTCTTCGCATGAACCACCTAAATCAGAGAAATAAAGCATCACGATAAAGGAAAAAAGTGGAAAATGACCAACAAGAAATCCAAAATATAATTAATATTATAAGTTAGAGTGGCAACTTTTATACAATACGATCGTTTCTTTTCTTTTCTTTTTCTCCACAATCTGCTTTTCTCAATGGACAACGTAGCCCAAAGTCTCATCATGACCACAAACGGATGCAGAAGCGATCATGTCATCATCCGTTTTATCAACGGAGCATACCTTACTTTCACGCATTTACAAAGCTAGACTTTATGAAAAGACTAATGTTTAGGAAAGTTAGCAAACTTGTTTCCGATTTCACATCACTTGTTCGGTAGCCAAATACGCATTTTATTGCGCACATGTTGCCTGTTCATCATGACATCATGTTTTCTCAGAACTCCTCTATAATAGACAACTGTTGTGGTTAATGGCAAGGAGGATTTTGTTTTATCGAGAAACATTTCGGAATTCGCTAGAGCAGCATGCTTCAAATCATTAACGATACACACAAAACACCCTTTTTTGTATCTTGCACACGAAAGGACTATCAACAAATAACTCCGAACATTATACTGAAGTACTCGTCTGTTTCACTCGATAAAACACCACTTAGAGAAGCTACAGCCTGTTTATGAGCAAATATTTTATACTCAGCAAAGTACGTGAACACCTGAAGAAAATGTCTATAATTATTACGTTGCACCACTAGCTTTTTTCTATAAACTGCACGTTTTCAGGGCTAGATTTTCATGCTTGCGCAATTTAAAAAAAAAAAAAAAAAAAACAGAAAAAATCCAGGGAAAACAACTGTTTAAGAGTGGACATTTACGTATTAATTTTCTTGTTACACCCTCTACTCGGAGTTTATATTAGTATTGTTATTATTATTAGGCATATGGTACAAGGAAGCCTTATGCTGCACCACCAAAAAAAAACTGAGTTACCCTCAGAGAGAGAGAGAAGTAGAAGGGAATCATCAAGAAAGAGAAGAATAATGATATCCAGCTCAGGACTCTGGGTGTGCCAAGCCCATACTCACCGATATATCCATTGATTCCCCTTTTCTAAACTATAAAACAGTGGTTCTCAACGTGGGGTACGCGGTAAAACTTTTGGGGGTACGCCGTGAGAGCTCAAAAGTAGCTAAGTTGGCACCACTGCTACTGATTTATTTCTGAGAACTGAGTGACTAGGCGTGGCGTTGTAGTTCATGTCTGTACACGTTTGTCAATCCTCCCTTCCCTTCCCTACCTGAGAAGACTTAGAATGTCTTCTCAGGACTACTACAAGACTTAGAATGTCTTCTACGGTTAGCATATTTAGCTGATATTTTTGAAAAAGTGAATATTTGGAACTTATCATTGCAAGGAGACAACGTTGATGTGTTCTGTGTTGAGAAGAAAACAGAGGCCATGGTAAAAAAAATGTTCTCTCTGGAAAAACGGAATTAAAAAGAACAGCTGTGACCAATTTCAGCGACTAGATTCATTTCTTAAAGAAAATGAGCAAACGATTGCAGACTTTGAAGACGTCAGACAACAAATAATCGTTCACTTATTTTCCACACCCTGATGAAACGCAAGAATGGATTCGAGATCCGTTAACTTTTGATTTGGAAAAATGTAAGCTTCCATTGTCCAATAAAGAAGAGTTGGAAATATCCGACTTTGTTAAGAATGCAGTCAAATATTTGTTACCTTTCACAACAAGTTATTTATGCGAAACTGGTTTTTCATCTTTAACTGCTTTAAAAAATAAATATAGGAACAGGCTGGATGTTGAAGATGACTTGCGACTCTACCTTAGCAAGATAACCCCAACCATTGATGAACTGTGAAAGCGTAAATAAGTGCACCATCTCACCGATTACCCAGTAAAATGTTTATAATATTTGTTAAATTGTTTATATCACTCTTCGTGTTTATCGATATATGTAATTTATGAATACAAAATTTAATGTGTGTATATATGTTTTATTTTATCCCCATTGTTATACTATAACTATAGTTTTATCTATCTATACAAGGGGTACGCCAGTTACATACACATTTCCAGGGAGTACGTGAAGCATAAAAGGTTGAGAACCACTGCTCTAAAGCATTGTCAAACTGAATGCTCCCGAGTGGTAACCATCTAGGCTTATTCGAACATTTTAACACACTCCTATTGAGAACTATCAATAGGGTGCTTTAAATATTATAGAAAAAAATCATAATTACCATATTTTCTAACTATGAACAGCCTCTGTCATACTCCTTGCCATATATATATATATATATATATATATATAATTTTTTTTTTTTTTTTTCAATTTACAATGTATTGTATGAGTAATATAGTTTCTATTATTGTGTACTTCCTGCACCTTAATTACCAACAGTAAAGGTAGTTTATTTATTTCATTTTAATTATCATAAAGCGTTTAGGAATAAAATGAATATAAACATAGCCTTTAGAAATTTTATCCTATGGTTTAGTATTAGTAATAAACTATCTGGATTATTCAATGCACGCTCTAGTGATGCATCATGCACTTCAATCCGCTTCTTCTTTATGACAGCTATTACGACTTTCCTCCCTCCTGCAGGTATATAAAATTTATAGGACATCGACGCAGATGATTTTCATCGAGTTTTAAGAACTATTATATGTATTTACAACATGCTGGTAGATCATATCTCTCTTTGGGAGAAGCACGTGACCCTTCCACTTTAAAAACTTATGTTCTCGTTCCTTCAGTTAGTTTTAAAGACCAATGTAGGATCAATTGTGTAGCTTCGATACTTACATATGAAATGAGAATAAAAGTTAAGACGAAGTTGTTGTTGTTGATATGGGAGTTTTATGGCGCATAAGCGACTTTGGCTATAATGCGCCTTAAGACGAAGTGATGACAGTAACTTAGGAGGTCGAACACATCTTTTGAGAGATCACCACATTACAGGTAAATAAAAAATAAAATAAAAATACGCTGTGTAACAAAATTACTGTCATCCAATAGATTCACAAAAGTCATCCCAGTATGTGAGTGACCAAGCCATAAGTTTCAGTCAATATCTGAAAGTTAAAATCCACCATTATAAGACATTTGATTTACTAGCCTATCTCTCTGTACAGTTTTTCGTTGTATTCATCAGAGCCATTAGGCCTAAAACACACTCCTGCTCTAATTTTTGCTTTTCCAGTGTTTGTGTCACACCGAACTGACTTAACATTGCACCGACCACCCATGTCAACTGGATGTACTGACCTAGATTTTATGTGCTTCTTACTAAGCGCATAACCCCTCCCCCTTCCTTCTATCCTGTCTGTCCTTCCTGTAAACATTGAACTCCCCATACTCAAATTCTGCATCAATTATACCTGAGTGACACCATGTCTTTGATATTCCCCACAGTCTGCATTATGACTTGACCAGCACTTCAAATTCATGAAATTTATTTACTATGCTCATAGCTTTGTTATAATGCAAGTATGCATGTACCTGTTCTTACTCGTCGTTACCCTATCACACAGCCCATCTATTTATTTGTTCGATGATGACTCGCAGCATTCCTTGAAATCCCCAACGTATTGCTTTTCAGGCTGTTGCTCATTCCAATAGAAGTAGTGCAAGAATTACTTTCATCTCTGCCGGCGGCTGTTCTTAATCTATTAGTCTGTGTATCCCCCCCACGCTAGCAGTTTTCTGGCTTACCTAACACTGCCTCCATGGTATCAGCAAAAATTCTTGCACCCTCTGTTTCAAGTGTATCCCATCTAGTGTATGGATGGGATACACTTGGGATACATTTCAAGTGTATCCTACCTGTAGAAGCAGTCTCTCCTGTTAAGCTAAACTACACTGAGAAAAATTCTAACCCATGAGCCTTTCACAATCTCACCAGAGTAGAATTGACAAGGCTCTCATCATATAGACTTCCCCTCGATCGCATCTGGGTAGATTTGCAGACACTTTCACAAAAAAAAAAAAAAAAAAAATTAATTCTAACTCGCCACTCTTTCTCAACGTTGCCCTGTATGTGTTAAGCGATCCGCAGATTTCCAACTCTTAATGTCATTAGTGGCAATATGTACAACAATAATGTCTTTTGTGAACTTAAAAGATGATATATGCTGTACAACGTCATCTACTTTTCCCCCTGGAAGATATACCCTTGTACTAACCCAACTATCCTTTTTGCACAATATATTTATATATTTCATTTCCCTGTCAGTAGAATCACCAGTAAAAACTACCTCCTGTGAGACCTGCTCATTCTGCCTTGGGGATTGCTGCTCTGTTGCCTGATGCACAAGTGTGAGTTCTGACGTTGAATTGGGCAGCTGAAAGCTTGATGGGTCCCCATTTAAATTAGTACGATGGCATGCATACTACTTTTCAAGTTCTCATAAACGCCCATCAGGACGCTGAGTCGACGCCTAATTTCTTCACACTCTCTGCACTGAACACAAACAGTGACATTCCCTTTGCTGGATCATGTCCTGTTCCAGAAAGATACAAAAACATTCCACAAGTAGCACATTTCATTAGGCAGTGATGTGTAGGAGAATCGCTCCTTCAGTTCTCTCCCGAGCCACAGTACTCCCGAAAATCTGAGCCCATCGCATTGCTGCTCTAGTCTGAGGCATGGTTTCCCTTTAAAATCAACATATTTGAGAATACCACACTAAATTAATATACTTAAATTCAATAATAACACTACTATATTCACCAGTTATGCAACAATAACGCGTATTACGCTATCAAGTTTACGTTATATGCATTACTCTGAACCGTTACATTTGTAAAGTTATAAGTTAATTATAATACAGTAGATTACACTGGTTTACAGTGTATCATGGGTTTGAGTAAAAGTATGTGGCAGTTATTTAGGCATGTTTACTGATTACTAAACCGAAGTCTGTTTGTTTCTATCACGTAATTTTTTTCGCAATTCATTAACAAAATATTACCTAGGTATTATACGCAAATGTGTACATAACTATAGTTTGATACTGTCAAAACAGTATCAAATATTTGCCTCAAATTCCACATATTGTGAATGTTTAACCCGTAACTACACACACTGCAAGGTCATACTGCAAGGTAGCCGACCTTGACCCAGGAAGGTAGACGGGTCCCCACCCCGCTCTTCCAGCCCATCTGTGATTCCCAAAATTTTATTTTCCGAGTGGAGTCTGGGAGACTCCTGTATGAGCATGCACATGTCTGAGCATGCACTCACTTGTTTGTACAGTCCACTCAACCACAGAGCCTATATAAGTGGCACATCCCTTATGCGGTCACAGTACTCCTGTAAAAACCGTCGTGAGCTCTTAATGTGAATTAGTTTTCTTTTACTATGGCAACCAGAAAGTGTATAAACAGTCCCGACATATTTTGTTACATATATGGTTGTTTTGTTCCTGTAAAGCAGAGGCGAAATATTACCGATTTTGTAAAAAAAAATCGTATTATGCATACTTTGATATAAAACTAGGCGATCAGGATATATCGTGGGCACCGCATAGAGGAAGTAATGCCATACATGTGTCGAACATTTTAGAAAATGGAGTGAAGTAAAAAAGGTGCGCTTGCCATTTGCTGTTCCTATGGTGTGGGGCGAGCCAGTAAGCCATGCCGAATGTTACTTTTGTGTATGTGACGTTAAAGGTTACAATTCAAAAAATAAAAAGGACATCAAATATTCAGATCTACCGTCAGCCATAAGACCGTTTCCGCATGGACCTGATCTACCTGTAAAACCTCCACCAGAAACGTTGGAGTCCACATCTTCTTCCACAGAAGCAGAAGATAAAGAGATCAGTGAAGAGGAATGTTATCAACCAGAAAATATTTTAACGCCACAACAATTCACGCAAGTCGAACTGAACGATTTAATAAGGGACTTAGGTCTTCCAAGCCGACCGAGCTAGCCGGGTGGGTAAAGTGCCTGCCTGGCAACCCAAAGGTCGCGGGTTCGATTCTCGCCTCGGGCTTGGATCGAAGTACTGCAAAAACTTTGGGAGGTGCATTATGGCCACAGAAGCCTATGCGCCAACAACTACAAAAAAAAAAAAAAAAAAAAAAGGTCTTCCAAAGTATTCTGCTGAAATTCTGGGATCCAGACTTCAAGCGAAGAACTTACTTGCTCCAGGTACAGAAATCGTGGAAGGGAGTTTATACAGTATTTTTTTCACAAGAAGGTCCTCCCGTATATTGCAATGATATTGCTGGTTTGATAAGTGCCTTAGGAGCTCCATCATATGTTCCTAATGAATGGGGACTATTTATAGACTCTTCTAAGACTAGTTTAAAAGGTGTTCTCTTGTATAATGGAGATAAGTACACATCTGTGCCAGTTGCTCATTCAGTCTACTTAAAAGAGGCATGACAATCTAAAGTTGCTTCTGGAGAAAATTACATATCAAGATCACGAATGGCAACTATGTGGAGACTTAAAAGTGTTATGTATGTTGTTGGGGCAACAGGGTGGGTATACTAAAATGCCAGGCTTTATTTGTGAATGGGACAGTATAGCTAAAGCGCTGCATTGGACAAAGAAGCAATGGCCTCGGAGACACTACCTTACACCGGGGTCAAAAAATATTGTGCGCGAAAGTTTGGTGAAGCCAGATAAAATACCTTTACCTCCACTGCATATCATGTTAGGCATAATGAAGCAATTATTAAAGTATTGAATAAGAATGGCAACTGCTTTAAGTACCTTTGCAGTAAATTTCCCAGTTTATCTGACGCAAAATTTAAGGAGGGTATCTTCATTGGTCCCCAAATTAAAAAATTGGTTTTAGACGGTCAGTTTGAAACTACTATGACTGACGTTGAAAGGGAAACCTGGATTGTTTTTAAAAGTGTAATGGAAAACTCTCCAGAAAATCATAAATCACAGGATTATGAGAAAATTGTTCAAAATATGCTCGAAAAGCTTCGCAATTTAGGTTTCAATATGAGCATCAAAATTCACTTTTTGCATGCCGAACTTGATTTTTTCCTCGAAAATCTTGCACAGATGAGCGAAGAACAAGGGGAGAGATTCCATCAGGACATAAAGGAAATGGAGCAGAGGTACTAGGGAAGGTGGAATATAAGCATGATGGCCGACTACTGCTGGTGTTTAAAAAGAGAGAAACCTGGCACTGTACATAAAAGAAAAACGATTAAACGTTCTTTTCGAACAAACAGACGGAGGTCTGATTAATGAAAGTTTCAGAATTTTGATTAATACTTGTTACTATTTACGTAATTTTTGATATATGAAAATGTAATCCTATCAATTTGTCATTACTAAATACAATAAAGTTATATATTTTCGTAAAAAACAATACTTTTTTATTTCTTAAATTGTGATGTATCTGGATGTGATAGAAAAAAATCTAAGTCGTATTTGAAATCACAGCAAATTATTTTGGCAGTATTGAAATTGGCTATTGAAATTCAAACCCCAGTGAAGAAACTTAAATTTGTAAACTAGTGTAATTTAACCTCAGGGGATCACATCTGGTGAGTATGGGCTTGGCACACCCAGGGTCCTGAGCTGGATATCATCATTCTGAGATCTTTCGAACTCTTTACCACAATTAAACCCCTAGAATTCCCCTATCACGCACTATAGTAGAAATTACGAGATGTGATATTTGCGCCAAATCATCGCTACAAACGTTCTATTTTGCTGTAATTCACTTGACTCTTGGCTGTCGTTGTCTATTTAATGTTTAAGAAAGGAAAGATGATGGATGGATAATATTTGCTGTTGACTTTCACTACGCACTGTCATTTCAATGGAACTGTAAGAACAAAATTCTTACACTTATCCTAGCGAATGTTATGTTATAAATATTATAACATAACAAGAAAACAATGTATATATTAAATAATATTATGTACATAGGATGATTTCAGCTTAGATTGCGATCGCTCTGTCCATACAGTCAAGTAGGGGAGGATTAACGTAACAACGGGAGGTAGCAGGACGGTACACAAGACAATGGGAGCACTGGAACACTAGTACAAAGGGAGCACCGCAAGGCCAGTTCATGGTCGCATAAACAGAAAGTGAGCAGCTCTTTGGAAGGAAAGAACAAGGGAACCGACTCCCCCTTGTGGAGAGGAAGATTTTAAGAACTAGGAGGGTGAAGAAAACCCTGGATGCGATATACACTATGTAGAAATGGCTGCCGCTATTTGAAACAGACCGACTCCTTGAGCACTTACTGATTTCAAGGAGCGGTAGAGAAGAAACAGAGTGGACTAATGGCGGTAAGTGAATCGGGAATGATCACAAGGAAATATCTAGAAATTGCTAGACGCCCTGTAGTTCATCGAAGTTGATGAAAAATTTCGTAAACAGGAAGTTACCCCAGTAGAGGGAGGGCCAAGAAAAAACGGAAGAAGTGGGAGAGAGCGAATGAGAATAATGAGATGATGGAGAACGAACGACGATTGGATTAAAATAGAATGAGCGGCTGAAACAAAAGGCAGATGCAAGAGGGAAGTGAGGAGTTTTATTGGGAGAGTTAGGAGTTTGTGGGAGAGTTGTGAGTTTTGGCAGTGTGGAAGTTTGGAGAGTTCCCGTGGAGATGCCTGAGTGATGTGCGGCTGGAAAGAAATCCCGAGAAGTGCCGGGAGAATCGCCAGAGTAATGAGTTGTGGGAGATGCTGTTTAAGAGTTGTTGAAATAGGAAGGAGATAATCCTTGAAAGATGGAAACACCTATGCTGGAGCTGAGTAAAAAAGGATCGAAAAGCCTCACCATAGAACGATAAGGAAGAGCTACATAGCCAGGCTTCTTAATAAAGCAGTAAGAAGAGTCCTGATAATCCTATTATGCTTCCCAGTTTCGTCGAACTGATCAGACGCCCAAAAAGCAGGCCGGAGCAACTTATTTAATAGCCGTATGTAAAGAAGAGCGAGTTCCTGAACGTAGGAGAATCCCTGTAGATGAACAGCAGTACTTTGCCGATGAATAATTCCAGTTGGAGCCTGATGATGCCCTATGCTGTCGATGATGAGTCGCCCCTGAACTGAGAAAAGGTAGTGTAAGGAGTGATTCCCTAAGTTAATATGTAAGTACGAGATAATAATTTTAAACTAGATTTGAAGAGAAGGACTTTAGAAAAATGTTTATTTAGTTGATAGTAGATTTGAAGAGAAGGACTTTAGAAAAATGTTTATTTAGTTGATAGTAGATTTGGTATTGATTAGTATAAAAGGGAGAAAAGGGTTCATAGATGTATGTACTTCATCTCAAGGATAAGTTAAAGCAAGGAAGATTTAGATACATGTACTTGAGACTGGTATGTTCTAAGTTAAGATGTAAAGGTGTTCTATGTACTTGAAACGTTACAAGATAATATGATTGAATTATTTTGGAAGGGATAAATTAATGAAAGATTACAGCGGGGATTTATAATCTAGGACATAGAGGTGTTAAGCCCACTGAGGTAATTCCAGTTGGGAAGTTTAACTGTTAGAAAATAAAAATAAAAATAAAATATTCTCCCAAACAAACCACCCCCCACAATTGGCGAGCAAAGCCAGGATATATCCTCACGACGGAAGGCTGGTGTTCAGAACGACAGATTAAAAAGTAATTCAGTTGCTGAAACTGAGGAAAAAATTCAGCTGGCGAGCCAGAAAAAAGAATAGTAAGTATAATAGGTTGATTAATTTGAGGTAATGTGCATATAGTTGTGAATTGATTAAGATATATATAATTTTGGAATTAAAGAGGAATTAGATTGTTAGTTAAGTTAAACCCCCAAAGATAAGTCATGGCTACCAGGAGAGCGAACAGCAGTAGGGATAGAGAAATGGAAAATAATAATGGACGGGAGACATCAGTAGAAACTATTATTTCCAGTGTAGGGAACGATAGTAGGGGGACACTCAAACTAAGTAAGTTTTTAAAAACATTTAGGGGCGAGCCATCAGAAAGCATAGACTATTTTCTACGGAGACTAAAACTGATTAAAGAAAAGGAAGGCCTGTCTGAACTGGAAATAGTCATGATGGCGGAATTCAAGCTGGAGGGCAGGGCCCAGACTAAATATTTAGAGGAGACCCAAGCGATGGAGGTGGAAACCCTAGATGAATTTGAAAAGATATTAAGAAAGCTATTTTCCCGGAAAAACTCTTTTCTAGAAGGAATAGGTATATTAAATAACTACTCTCAAACAAGTAGGGAAACAGTAGAAGAGTATCATAAAAGATTTATAAATGTAAAATTAAATACAGAAGTATCGGAAAAAGAAAGTAGCGCTTTTGACAAAATCCTGATGGGGCAGTTTTTGATGGGGGTCAGGGATAAATACAAAAAAGAAATTTTGAGGAGAAAACCAAATTCATTAGCAGAGGCCCTGGTACTGGCTGTAGAAGAACAAAAATTAGATTTCCAAAGTCGGGGGGCAATAAGAGGGGACATAAATGCATTAGCGACAGGAGAAGAGACAAAACCGAAAGGTAATAAAGAAAGGGAAGGCGAAATTAAGCTAGAGGGGCTAGAGAGACAGATAGCTGGGATGGAAGTTAAATTAAATAGATTATTAGGTGAATTGAACACAAAAAAGAACTCTCAAGATCAAAATAATAGACAGTGGGGCGAAAACACTCAAACGGGGCAGATCACAAGAGGTGGATACAGCAGGGGGTGTAAAGGAGAAGTCAGAGAAGATAGGCGAAACGGGCAGAGGCGTTGTTACATCTGTGGGGGCAAGGAACACCTCGCAAGAGATTGTCCACACTGGAAAAGCCAGGGGAGATACTGGGGAGGTGGCAACTACCGCCATGAGCAAGACGCTGGGCGGCGTGAACAAGCCCTGAGAGTAGACCGTGATGGACTTGAAGGTGACGGAGTAGTAAACAGAGGTGGGGAAAGGAGATGGAAACATAGCGGCAGGGAAAGGGCTATCGATAAAAGAAATATAGAACAGAGGGATTTAAACTAAACAGGTCTCTCAAGAGCGCCCGCAATGGGAGACCAGTACCAGAAGCAAGTTCAGTTAAGACGGGTGAGTATTTGTTTGAAATGTTAAGTGACACAGATAGGATAAACGGCCTAATTTACATAAAGGGGAAGTTAAAGGGAATAAAAGGGAAATTCCTTATAGACACGGGAGCCTCTAGGTCCATATTAATGTGGCATTACTTCTCGCGATATTATAAAACATCCGGGAAAGGGGGAATAAAGCGGTGCCGGGAGTTTTCTTTGAAGGGTGTAGGTGAGGGGGAGATCCGCACTGATTACGTGGTCGAAGGCGAAACCCAACTAGAGGGGTGTAAAAGGAAGGTAGCACACACCTATTTGGTATCTGAAAGGATAGATAGCTATAAACACGATGCAATCTTAGGGATAGACCTACTCAAGAAGTTAGGCGTTAGGATAGATGTGAGGAGAGGCAGCATTAGTTTTGGCAAAGATGTTATAGTTGATACTGAAACAGAAGAGAATTCAGAGGAGTTGGATAGAGACAGCGTGAGAGATTGGGAGGAGGAATGCGCTGTAAACATGTCGGAGATGGTGGAAGAACCACGGTTAAGAGCGTTAATAGAACAGTACCAGCAAGTGTTCGCTAAGAAAATGACTGATCTGCTATGTACTAAATTGGTAGAACATGAAGTGCACATCAGACAAGAAATCCCCATCTATACCCCGCAATACAGGATACCGCAATCACAACTGCCCGCATTAAAGGAAGAGATCGGGGAAATGGAAAGGGCTGGCATTATTGAGAAGTCTGTGTCTAAATGGAACAGCCCTTTACTAATGGTTAAGAAGGGGGATGGAGGCGTTAGAATAGTACTAGACCTACGAAAGGTAAATGCTGTCACTCATCCAATAGACTTTCCTTTGCCCAATATAACGGAACTGCTCTGCAGTCTGAAGGGAGCCAAGTACCTGTCTAAGCTGGATTTGCATTCAGGGTACTTCCAAATACCTCTTAGGAAGGAAGACAGGAAGTATTTTGCCTTTTCAACGCCCTTCGGCAAGTACAATATGACAAGGATGCCACAAGGAGCGAGAAACTCTGCCGCTTCTTTCCAGTGTCTGATGAACACCATCCTGGCAGACTTGCTGGAAAAAGGGGTGCTGTGCTTCCTGGATGATATTTTGGTATACTCGCGGACGTTAGAGGAACACTTGGAGCTATTAGAGGATATATTCCAAAGGTTAAACGAAGTAAACCTAAAGTTGAAAGGATCAAAATGCAGTTTCCTCGTGCCAGAGGTAGAGTATTTAGGCCACGTAATATCCGAAAGGGGGATAACGCCAAACGCAAAAAATACAGTAGCTATTAGCAAACTCAAGCCCCCTGCGAACGTAAGGGAAGTGCGCCGTCTACTAGGGATGGTTAATTACTATAAGAGATTCATCAGGGATAGGGCCCAGTTGATGAAGCCCCTAACTGATTTAACCAAGAAGGGTAGGAAATTTAGGTGGACCGAGGAGGCAGATAAATCTTTCATATCCCTAAAGCAAGTAATGATGAGCAAACCCCTGCTGAGACACCCAGATGGGGGGCAGCCTTTCCTTTTAACTTGTGATGCTTCGGGGGAAACTATAGCAGCAGTTTTAGAACAGGGGGAGGACACTGAAAGAGGAACCATTGGCTATTGCAGCAGACCACTGAACCCTCACGAAAAAAACTACTCTACTATAGAGCGTGAGGCATTGGCTATAGTCTTCGCCTTAGAACAATTCAGGTATCTAGTTTACGGCAGGAAGACAGTGGTGCTGTCAGATCACCAGCCTTTACAGATACTGAGGAGCATTAAAGATAGGAATAGCAGATTAATTAGGTGGAGCCTGCAGGTGCAGGAGTTTGATATAGAAGTGCGATACATTCCTGGGAAGAAAAACACTGTGGCTGATTTTTTTAGTAGAGCCAAGTATGAAATTATTAAAGAAGGGGAAGATAAGCAGGATAACAATACCGTACTTGAGGCATGCGTAGCAACGGAAAGAAATACAGGGCTAGTACGGGAAGTGGAAGAATTAAAAGGGGCCCAGGAGACTGACCCAGAGTGCTGCGACATCAGGAGAAATCTAATGCAAGCGACCAGGGCTAACCAGACCCAAGGTAGGGGTTACTCACTAGATGACAGGGGGATATTAGTGTGGGAAAGCGGGGCTAAGAAGGTGAGCAAGGCTAGAAAAAAAATTGTCTTACCAAAAATAATGCGCCTTGAGATCCTAAACGCATTTCATTCTAACAAGATGGCTGGGCACATGGGTTACAGGAAGACGCTGCAAAGAATTAGGGAGCGGTACACGTGGCGTGGGATGGATAAGGATATAGAACAGTTTTGCAAAACCTGCCACGAATGCCAGATGAGGGCCACGCATATTGGCAAAGCTCCTATGCAACAACACTTGGACCCAGGGAGCCCGTTTGAAGCGATTGCGTTAGATATCATAGGGCCCTTACCGGTCACACAAAAGGGGAACAGGTACATCCTAACCATAATAGACATGTTCACCAGATACCCTGAGGCTTTCCCCTTAAAAGATCAAACAGCACAAGCAATTGCTGAGGCCTATCTGAAGGGAGTAGTGTGCAGATATGGGTGCAGTAAACACATGTTAACTGACAATGCGGCTAATTTTCAGTCTGAGCTAGTATTACAGCTGTGTGAGATGCTGCAAGTAAAGAAACTCAGCACTGTGCCCTATAGGCCTGAGGCTAACGGGTTATGTGAGAGGTTCAACAGGACATTGAAGAGCGTGCTCTCTCACATTTCTGATACCTCTGCTAAAGATTGGGATGAACAATTGCCCTATGCTTTGTTCGCTGTACGGACTTGTGTACACAAAAGTGTAAAAGATACCCCGGCCTATCTGTTGATGGGTTTTGACCCAAAATTTCCGACAGACCTATGCCTCAAGGGAAATAGGGAAGAGTTCCCTGATATCACGGAGTATAAGGAGGAGATAATTAGGAATTTTGAAGAAGCACGATTAGATGCGAGGAAAGCGAGTTTGGAGGCAAGCAAAGGGAACAGAGCACGGCTAAATATGGGCAGGAAACACAAGACGCTGGAAGTAGGAGACTGGGTAGTACGGAAGAACCACAGGAAAGGGAAGGGGAAATGGAATAAACTATCCATAGGACCTTACCGTATAATGGAGAAACTGTCCCCTGTTAATTATAGGATAAAGCTAACTCGGCCCCCATACACTGTTAAAGTGGAACATGAGAATCATCTGAGACGATACCACCTGAGGGGGGGAGAATACTTGAATGACCAATCACCCAAGGATCTCAGAATGGGGAAGACACTGGCAACATCCCCTCAAGTCAGAGATGAGGGCAGAGGCGAGACTCTCACGAGCCTGGGAGAGGTGCTGAGAAGGAGAAAAAGAGTGGATTACCAAGGACTCCATAGAGGTAATTTTTGCGTAAGGGGGGAGTAAGGGAGTCGGAGGGTGCTTGGAGACAGATCAAAAGGGAATATACAGTTGTTGTTAATAAGTAGGCCATGGAAGAAGACGCACAAGCAGGGAACCTGTAGAAAATTTATAATGGGGATATAAATTTTAAAGGGAGGCGGAAGGAATGTAAGAACAAAATTCTTACACTTATCCTAGCGAATGTTATGTTATAAATATTATAACATAACAAGAAAACAATGTATATATTAAATAATATTATGTACATAGGATGATTTCAGCTTAGATTGCGATCGCTCTGTCCATACAGTCAAGTAGGGGAGGATTAACGTAACAACGGGAGGTAGCAGGACGGTACACAAGACAATGGGAGCACTGGAACACTAGTACAAAGGGAGCACCGCAAGGCCAGTTCATGGTCGCATAAACAGAAAGTGAGCAGCTCTTTGGAAGGAAAGAACAAGGGAACCGACTCCCCCTTGTGGAGAGGAAGATTTTAAGAACTAGGAGGGTGAAGAAAACCCTGGATGCGATATACACTATGTAGAAATGGCTGCCGCTATTTGAAACAGACCGACTCCTTGAGCACTTACTGATTTCAAGGAGCGGTAGAGAAGAAACAGAGTGGACTAATGGCGGTAAGTGAATCGGGAATGATCACAAGGAAATATCTAGAAATTGCTAGACGCCCTGTAGTTCATCGAAGTTGATGAAAAATTTCGTAAACAGGAAGTTACCCCAGTAGAGGGAGGGCCAAGAAAAAACGGAAGAAGTGGGAGAGAGCGAATGAGAATAATGAGATGATGGAGAACGAACGACGATTGGATTAAAATAGAATGAGCGGCTGAAACAAAAGGCAGATGCAAGAGGGAAGTGAGGAGTTTTATTGGGAGAGTTAGGAGTTTGTGGGAGAGTTGTGAGTTTTGGCAGTGTGGAAGTTTGGAGAGTTCCCGTGGAGATGCCTGAGTGATGTGCGGCTGGAAAGAAATCCCGAGAAGTGCCGGGAGAATCGCCAGAGTAATGAGTTGTGGGAGATGCTGTTTAAGAGTTGTTGAAATAGGAAGGAGATAATCCTTGAAAGATGGAAACACCTATGCTGGAGCTGAGTAAAAAAGGATCGAAAAGCCTCACCATAGAACGATAAGGAAGAGCTACATAGCCAGGCTTCTTAATAAAGCAGTAAGAAGAGTCCTGATAATCCTATTATGCTTCCCAGTTTCGTCGAACTGATCAGACGCCCAAAAAGCAGGCCGGAGCAACTTATTTAATAGCCGTATGTAAAGAAGAGCGAGTTCCTGAACGTAGGAGAATCCCTGTAGATGAACAGCAGTACTTTGCCGATGAATAATTCCAGTTGGAGCCTGATGATGCCCTATGCTGTCGATGATGAGTCGCCCCTGAACTGAGAAAAGGTAGTGTAAGGAGTGATTCCCTAAGTTAATATGTAAGTACGAGATAATAATTTTAAACTAGATTTGAAGAGAAGGACTTTAGAAAAATGTTTATTTAGTTGATAGTAGATTTGAAGAGAAGGACTTTAGAAAAATGTTTATTTAGTTGATAGTAGATTTGGTATTGATTAGTATAAAAGGGAGAAAAGGGTTCATAGATGTATGTACTTCATCTCAAGGATAAGTTAAAGCAAGGAAGATTTAGATACATGTACTTGAGACTGGTATGTTCTAAGTTAAGATGTAAAGGTGTTCTATGTACTTGAAACGTTACAAGATAATATGATTGAATTATTTTGGAAGGGATAAATTAATGAAAGATTACAGCGGGGATTTATAATCTAGGACATAGAGGTGTTAAGCCCACTGAGGTAATTCCAGTTGGGAAGTTTAACTGTTAGAAAATAAAAATAATGTTATGAGATGTAACCTAAACCAGAAGGAAAAAAGGCAGAAAGACACGAAGAGACATATTATATCATTTGCTATTAATTTTACATCTTAACACACATATAATGCCAGTTATTAACATTATACCAATTGATGTTGTATGATACAATTCTTTAATGTATATACTGTGAAATAAACAAATTTGTATATGTTTATCATGTGTAGTATTGAGTCATTCTGAATACTCAGCCAGTCCAGAGGAGACATACACGAACTATTATTCCCCCAGAATCTGTGATCTTCTGTGCAGTATACAAGTCAGGTGTTAACGTGGAGGGGAGGTAAATTAAGGGGGAAATTTAATTGAGAAATACAAAGTTAAAAGAGGTGGGTCTGGAAGGATAACGTGAGATAACGAGATTTATGATTACAGAAATAAATAAATAATAAATAAATAAAAGAAAAAGTATTATTCCCCCAGAATCTAACTCAAACAAACCACCCCCCACAGAACCATTGTTTTTCCACACTGTGTAAAAAACTTCATGCCGTCAAAACAGGAAGAACTTTTATTGGCTTTTTTGACAAGTAGCTGAGTTAATCAGTCTCAGGATTGGTTGTATGGATTGTATGAGGAAACCTTGGTTTTCATCCAGTAAACAGGCAAACTAACCACAGAATAAAGGCAGTTTGCAGACACAATATATTGATGCATCATAGCGTCATTTGCTTTGACGAAAAAAAAGCAATATAAAAAACATGCTTTTGGAATAGCATTCAGGAAGGGCTCAAACGACAAAGATGTGAGTGCATTTAATAGGCGATGCATCTGCTAAAGAGTGTGTGAAAATCTACTGATCCGTTGCGTTTGATAATCAAGATAGAAATATTTCAGTGGAAACCATTGGGAAAACAGTTTCAGAAATTAAAGAACTGAAAGCACAGTATTTCTGGTTGCGTATCACATTAGTACAAGTGGCTTTGCCAAAGAATCTCTCTAACATTAAAAAAAAATATATATATATGGTGAATAACGAAAACAAGAAGCTTTCCCAATTACTAAGCAAATTACTGTTCAAAATTACACGTTTGTTCATGCCCTAACCAAGGAAGACACTAACTACCCAACAGAATTTCTAAACTCTCTGAAACTATCACGTGTATCTCACCATGCAATAAACTAAAGCGCAAATTATGTTTCACAAGAATCTAGGCCAACCAACCCTCTGCAATCGAATATGAGTTACTGTGAAGAGGCTCGTACCACATGCCATTGAAGCTACCATCAGGACCAGCCATGCAGCAGATCCGGATATATTCATTCCCACCGTACTCTGATCTCCCATTTCAGCTTAAGTGATCCCAGTTCTATTTTCACATCAACAGGACAAAGGGGCAAACGTTCGAAATTAATGCCCCTCCCTGCAAAGAGCAACTCTTTGTCGGCTGCTCTAAAGTTGGCAATGACAAAAACCATTTAATCTTGATTCCAAACGGTAAAATACTGAACATTTTCTATACACGGAGATCTATATTAATCAAATATTGTTCCACACTGTTATAAATTGTGGTGGAATAAATACCTTTGTTAGTAGCTGAGCTTTTCATCAACGTCAATAAATCTTTCAACACATTTTCAACACAAACTTTCAGAACTTTTGGCTTGATCAAAACCTCAGTTTTTAATGTCAGATCTCGAGAGTATCGTACAGGTTAAATAAGGTAATCCTATGAATTACTCCCAATGTTGATTATTGCAATCCTAGGGAAGCAGGATACTTTTCTTAATCAGAACTTTAAGAGTCGTTTTCATCGGAATACATTAACTATGAAATAAATTAGCACCTTGTAAATTTCCTTTTTATGGTGCTATAATTCTACGAACCCATACATTCTCATTACATTTCATACCATATTTAATACTAATGCAGACATTATTGAATTATTCCGCATTAACTAAAAAGTCAGACCACTGCTTGAGATATTCTTGTTCATCGAGCTGCGTCATTTTCATATATAATTATTATTCACAATCACGAAATCGTACAATTTAATTTTAAAAAGTTAGGATATTATGACATGACATTTTGCCATTTCAGCTGCAGTCATCATAGCTACCTATAAAATGTGTAGCGGAAGTTTTTTCTCGCTAAGAATATAAAAAATTCACTTACTGATTTGTATAACAGATGTATGGCACTTTTGATGGGATTTTTGGCTGCAGTCAAATATTGCTCCTGTTTCTTGCGCGAATTGTCTGGCTAGGAAGAAAAATGCTAGCCACTCCTTTAGGGACCATAGTTGCCCAGTTTACCTTGCTGCTTTGGCTTCCGCCAAAGCAAATACTAACTATAGTTTTGACTAGGATGTCTCCTGGTCATCTTTGTTAACAGTAATGTCTCTGTTTAAGAATTACACTGTGACTTGATGGTATGTTGTAATTATAACTTGAGTATTATGGCTGTTTCCAGTTAAAACACTATTTTCTTGGATCTACTGTTGTATAGTGTATATTCTGTTTTCATGTTACTAGTTTTGCTTATCTCCCTGGGGTTAATAATTAATTATTTTAAATAGTACTCTTCGTCCTGATTTTGTATTCTAATCTCTGTGTATATTTTTAAATAACTAAATCTCTTGAATCTGTCTGGTGTTGGTTTCACCAGACATAATTGCTAATTACTAGGTTAGTCTTTTGTTTATCGTACTGTCATCGCAAGCTGCAGCCATCATGGACTTGGTTTGCTTGCTTTAATTAATGTAAGTTTCAATTTATCTTTAGCTCTAACTGGTGTTGGTCTCCCCAGATTTGATTGTTAATTTTCCTAGGTATGCCCTGTAGTATATATTTATCGACAGTAACTGTAGCCATCATGGACTTGGTTTTGCTTGCTGTTCATATTGATTTGTAGTATATCATACTGAAAGTAATTTGTAGCCATTACCGACTTGGTTTTGCTTGCTGTTGTTTCTGCTTGGCCGAACATCAGTTATTGTCTATGGATTTAAAAATTAGTTGTAAGTTTTATTATTGTCCTACTCGTGTGGTAGGACTTGTCTGGCTGGTTGTCAGCTGGACAACGTATTGAATCTCTATGTTTATATTCTAACCTAACTTAAATTTCCTGCCTTGCTGGTATCTGGCCATCCAGGACTTGGTCTTCCCAGCTATGATTGTATATTTATGAGCGTGCATTGTAAATTTATATTATATTCGGTGTTTTACGGCCATCTAGGACTTGGTTTTAATTTATTTTTATTATTGACTGATTGTAATGTGTCTTAATTTTGTATTATAGGTTTGTCTAGTTAGGTTATCCTAGCTGGACTTGATTAATATGATCTTATGTATATAACTAATTGATTTTGTTGGTCTTCCTGGTCGGGGGTTCCCATAAGTTATTGGTTCCCTCGACTGGGTTGATATTTTTCAGTTATAGATGATTAGTAATTTGTACTTCGGGACTCGGTAAGTTTACTGTGGTAGTTATCTGCAAATTGTTTATATGTTTTCTGTCCCCAGGGAGCTAAGTTTGTTGGTTTATTTTATCAAATGTCCTTAATTTCTCTAACCTTACTATTTACCTTACAACTAAGTAGTTACTGCTTGTCAGCTCTACCTTACCTTTTGTACATTCTCTAATTTCCTTAAGTCTTCTAAAAACACTACTCTTTTCTCACTTACTTCCTTTTCCAACTAGTAAAAAGTTATTCTCCCTACGTAGTTTCCTAATAGTAGTTCCTGGCTGCCTCCTCGTGGCTAGGGACGGGAGTGGGGGGTTGGAGCATCTCTTCGCTCTCAGCCCCCTGCTGCTAAAGCCAGGTGCCGGCATACATAACAACATAACCTAACACAATACTTCACCTTAAATTACATGTACTATCCTTTGTGTCCTTTTTTACCTTAGTATCTCTTTTTTTTTTTTTTTTTTTTTTTCATGCCGGCTGTTGGCGCTCTCGCCTAAAATTCGACGGGTATAAGGGAAACCTTGGTGACCGTCATTTACCTACAAAGATACTTTGAACTTTGCAGTCAAATATTTTTTTGGAAGTGTCCAGCGAAAGGGTCAACGGCAGTCAACTGTTTTGTCTGATACTTTTGGGCATAAAACAGTTGACTGCAGTTGGCACTGTCAGGCATAAAACAACTGATTATAGATTTGTTCAAAATAAAGGCGTGACCAATACACGCCGGCATGCTTGCCTGGATCGGTCTCCCCTGTAATTTTATTTTTAACCACTAAAATAACTAATTGAAGCGTGTCGCTAAAAGAACGTGCAGGTCTTTTAACGACATGCTTCCCGATTTGAAAAAAAAAAAAACAAACATAATATAAAAGATTTTTAAAATCAGAAATGAAGCTAAACATGTACACTGTACTTTAAAATGTGCTTTTAAAATTATGAGCCATATTTCAACGTTGTGGGAGCCTACAGTTCATGTTTACCACATTTTAGCACTAAATTAGTGCAGGTAAGTATGGACGTTTGGAGCTGCTCATAATATAGATTCTGTTAGGACGAATTTGCCATTCATTCAAGTTAATTTTTTTAAGTAAAATTGTTTTAAGTTTGTTTTATTATTGTTATTATTATCATTTCTTAGCATTAAATTCCTTTACGTAGTTAGCAAAAACATTGGGTGGCGCTAGAAGCGGAAGCGGATCGGTAAGGTGGAGATAGGTGGGGACAAATACCGATTACGATTAGGTGGCACGCAACGCATTTCTAACATAATAAGCGACACGCTGCAGGTAAACTTTGACCACACCCTGTTATCTAGCAACAATTACTTGATTTGTACAGCATCTATACAAATAGATGTTTGTTTTGCGTGTCTATATAAATTGTTGATGTATTATATGTTCGATTTGGCTGTTCTGAAGAACTTTTATGGGCTTTTTTTCACAACTTGATTCATTTGTCTGGTCTTGGCAGAGTGGTGCATCATTTCTTTTTTTTTTTTTTTTATCTTGGAAACTGGATTTTTGTGTCCAGAACACAAGCACATTGACAATACACACAATTGTATTGTGGTCACGCAATACCCCAAAAAGAGTGACACCTCATAGCTTTAGTTTCCCTAGCTTTTAACAGAAGCACGCATACGCTGTTTTGCGAGGTGAAAACCCATAAATTCCCGGAGAAAATAAAGTCCAACCTTCGCCTGGCCAAGACCTGAAGAAGTGGTGTTTGTTGTTGCTGTCCTTATTTTGTTTCATTTACTCTGGATGCTGCAAGCTTCCTTTAGTGAGTGGGAAAATGCGCCTCCTTTGGATGAGGGTCGTGTCGTTGCACTGCCAAAAGTGAGTATTACTTTAGTTTCATTCTATTTTTTTTTTTTTTTTTTTTTTTTATTTGATCGTTGAGATATATATTGGCATTCAGGTAGCAGAACTCCATTTTTCTACACCCTGAAATGTTAAGGAAATAATCCGGCGCTTGTCAACGATATGATATAACAGTATAACGGTAGTTGGTGTATAACAACTCATACACGCTGGCCAAAAAAATACGAATCTTTAAATTAAGACAGTCACAGACAGAATAAATGCAACGAAATGCGAATAGATGAAATATATGAAAAGGGAACTGTGACGTGAGGTGATGATGTGTTGCCTCGTTGGATATAAAGACTGCACAAACTGCAGTAATCTGAAGCTAGAATGGAGAAAATGTGATATATTAGACTTTGAAAAGGATCTTATCGCGCGTACACGTTTATAAGGAGCCACGATTCAAGAAACGAAACATTCACAGTCGTATGCCTGTTCGAATACTACTTATTTCAAAGAAAAATAGAAAAATCCGCTTGCACTGGAGCTGAGAACGTTGTGATTGGATATTTAAACTGTGGGGGGGGGGGAATTAGTACGATATCTTTACTTTTTATTTTATTGTTTGTTTTTATTTAATATTAAATATTCTTTATTTTGTTCCCTATTATTTATATAGACCACTTTTTCCTTATACCCCCAATTACACATCTGACTTTGCTTCACAGGAGAATTTCAGGTTCAAGGGAACTTCTCAACTATGTATTAATGAACTCGAATTCTTCCAGTAAGTCATCCTCAATGCCTGGAGGATGAGCAGGAGCATTATTCATAACTAGCAAGACTTTCCTTCGGAATGGCTGAGTGTTCAAGAATAACAAACTCACTAATTAATAAACAACAAAGTTTATTTACATATATATATACACACAACATAAGATACAACTGAACTAGATAGCATGTAATATGACATACAAAGTTAAATCAAAGCTACCTTGCATATATTATTCTTATTCCTATTCCCTTTCACTAGCTAATCTGAGTTGACCATTATATGAAAACACTTGATTCATTCTTCTTCCCCTAACTAACTCCTAACACTTGTACATTCACCATACCTATTTCACCATACCTCCTGGATACAATTCTGTTTCATATATTAACAATCAAATATGCTACTTTCATCATTCAGCTCTGTGTTCTCACCACACTGTTACAATATACTTGTAGATCAATCTTAACTTTCCTAGTCTCTATTTGTTATTAGACTTTCAGATAAACCAACAAATCTTCATCAATTAAAACACTATATTCAAAGTTGCTTATATAACTCAATTATCTATCATTACAACATATTTAGAGTTGCTCATATAACTCAATTATCTGTCGTTAAAACATATTCAGAATCCCTCTTTATAAACTTTACTACCCTTCTAACACATTATAGCTATTTGTACATTTATTTAATCTATTACTCATTCCATTGTTTCCCTTGCATTATACATTAATCATTTTTAACATAATAAACTCTGTTAGTATATCTACTTCAGGGATAATTTATCTTTCATTTTACTTTCTAGTGCTATCCCTTTTTTAATTAATTACTATACTATTTCACTAACAGTCCTTCTTGTTAACTTAGCGTACTTAATATATCGCTCACCTACTTCTATCTTGTTCCTTTCTTTTCCAGTGAGGTTTCAAGCTTCCATCTTAGGCTCTCCTAGTTTCTCAATGGGCTGTAGTCTACATCTGGATAGGGTATCACTGTGTCTCTTAGGAATTTATGGGTTCGTCTTCGATACTGCTACTTAACCTTTGGTAAGCTATTCTGACGGACTCGCGATTACAACTTTACCTTCTCAGCTCACTTATCTGCGCCTTTACCTTTACCACTGCCTTCAGTTGATGGACTAGGGTTATTTCTTTCCTTGGCCTTTATCACTGCCTTCAGATGATGGGCTTGGGTTATTTTTCTCCTAACACTACTGTACTTATTTTAACCCTGGTCACTTTCACTACCTTCCTATTACGGACTGGCTTATTCTCCTTACACTTCAGTCGATTGCACACGGGCCACTACCCTTGCCTTCCGACGACGGACAGGCTTATTCTCCTTACACTTCACTCATCTGCATACGGGCCACTACCCTTGCCTTCCGACGACGGACTAGACTTATTTGCATACAGGCCACTACCCTTGCCTTCCGATGACGGACTACTCGACTGTTCTCTTCTATCATGAAACTTACTGACTGTACTTAAACTTATCTAATCCTTCACTACTCCATCTTAACTTTGTCAGATCTTTCTCAACTGGCTGACAGGACAGGACTTATCTAACCCTACACAACTTATTACTTCATCTTTAGGCGACTCCATAGCCAGGTGGGAAGGAGCAGCAGTGCATAGCACACGCTTCTTGATTAGACCGGGGTTCGAACCCGTCACCACCAAATACGGAGGATGCGGAAAGGTCAGGGAATGACCACTGCTGACCTGAGTACTTATCTAACCCTACACAACTTATTACTTCATCTTAACTTTGTCAGATTTTTCTCAACTGCTGACCTGAGTACTTACGTAACCCTACACAACTTATTACCTCATTTTCCCACTAACAGTGTCATAAAAACTCAACTCTGTCTTTCCTAACTCATATTCGAAAAACACCCACAAAAACTCAACTGAGTGACTCCTAACTCATTTCCATAAACACACACATAAAACTCAACTCTGTGACTATTTTAACCCATTTCCACAAACACCGACAAAATCTCAACTGTCGTCTGTCTCCCCCCTTTCACTCACTTTTTGTTCATCTAAATTACGTACCGCCCTTTTGTGTTGGCCCACCTTCGCTCAGAAATTTAACCACTCGTACATAAATATTTAAATTTACATCCCGACTATTCGCTAGTGTGGGTTTCCCATGCTATCTCCATCCCCACTAGTTTCAACCTCTCATTTTAATATCACTATCCCTTTCGCAGGCCGTCTGCTGCTTTGAAATTGGCCGACATAGATGGTGTTACTAGATTCACACCTAGCCTAAATTTCTGCGGTTCAAGCTGTCGCAGACTACCAGACGCTAGCCCTATTGTTTTGGAAACAGTATTAGTCCTGTACTCACTTCCTGTTTGTCTCCTAGAATCTCTGATCAAAGGGATGTTCCGACTAATTCGGCTCAACTTTCTATTGTTTTCATGCGACCTTACCCTTTGTCGCCTGTTCACCGATGGCTCTGCTACCCGTTTTAGACCTTCAGATTTGTTTGCGGTACTTATAGGTGAGTGTTTATCCATCTGTTGGTAGAAATTTCGTGCAGTAATTCTCACGACTCTCCCTCCCTTCGATTAGCCCCTTCCTTAATTTAATCTCCCCCATATTTTAACGATCCACTTTATTTGATTTATTTGTTCAATTTATTTGATTTGTTATATTTTATTTTACAATATAACTATTCCTAACTTATCCTTTCTTATTAAATTCTCAGTTTGGAAACGACGATCTGTTATCTTTATGTACAATTTACTTGTAAGATTTTACATCTTACAAAACAATGGAAGAAAGTCCTGTGGTTAGACGAATCAAGATGCACTTTGTTTTGCATTGATGATAAGCAGAGAGTATGGCGAAAACTTTACGAAGCGACTGATCTCGCTTGCCTTGTTAAGACAACTCAAGCACCTGGAGGTGGTATCATAGTATGGGGAATGTTTTCTTTGTCACGGACTAGATACATTTAAACTGGTGGAAGTTTCGAATGTCATCCAGGAAGTACCTGAATTTTGTATCAGATCAACTGCACCCTGCAATATTACACTTTTATCCCGAAGGTAATAGCCATTTTATGGACAACAATGCAACAGCACGTCATGCCATAATCGTGCAAGGATGGTTTGGACAACATGACACGGATATCCATCTTCCTTGGCTCCCACATTCATGTGATCTCAATCCTATTGAGAATGTGTGTGAAGAGCTATTCGGAAACGAAGTCTTCTTCCTTCAATTTTTCTCTGCTAAGCGATATTTTTCTAGAAGAATAGTTCCAATTAGACCAAAACACAGTAAAACATCTTATAGAATCCATTCGGAGCCGCACACTTGCTGTTATTCGAAACAAAGCCAGCCCGATTCAATACTGAAAAAGCTCATTTTTTTTTTTTTTTTTTTTGGTCAGTGTGCGAATAACAGTCATTGCGTTAATTTTCTGCATTAGTTTCTTAATATGATTAGTGTTTCCCCCCTCCATTAATTTCTAATCATATTACAGTAAACTCTTTTAAAATATGAGATTCTCGAGGATTGAGAGGTGCCCGATTTTAAAATTTTCCGGATTTTAGAGAGGTTGAACTTAATTACATTTATTCAACTGTTTCTGCGGGCAGCAGGATTTAAACCTACACTATATGGATAATATAATGGTCTTACTTGCCTTTGTAATAGGTTACACTTAGTATTGCAGCACTTCCAACAGATAGTTTTAGCTATATTACAAATTAGAAAAACAATTTCTTATATAATAGCTCACATCGAAGAACTTCTTTACAGCTGTTTCGCCTGCGTGTTGTTACTAGAGGTCACCTGATACGTAATGAAAGACCAGTTAGGTGTGAAACAGGCTGTCATAACAATCTCCTTTTTTAAACAAATGGCTAATTTATCTTTTCGAGAGGCCATCTGTAATTCGATAGGTCTGGATTTTACAGAGTTTACTAATATTATATCTAATGAAAAGGAAAGAAGAAACAATCGAGCGCACTAAACCGTACCACCACTTTGCTCATGGCAGGCTCGAAGTGGAGAAACCCATATTTTGTGTCTAGAGCAAAGCTTCGGCAAACCCTATCTCTTCCATCACGCAGTATGACTGATGTCTTTTGAGGTTATGGTGGCCATGACATCAAGATCCAATCTTCTTTATATTTCGAAGTTACAGCTCTAATATAGTATTTGCAGCGCGGCTGTTAGAAAACCCACCGGACAGAACCTATTGGCAACTTTCTAGGAGGCATCTGGATCAACTAGTGAATAAACTCACTGCCACTACTCTGCACACAGTGACTGGAGGGAGTCCAAGTATACGGGGGGGGGACATTGTTGAAGTCATATTATGTCAAACAGCTGGATGCATTCTTGTCGTGTGTACGTATACATCCAGAAATTTTGTTACTTCGTACAACATGCCCGCCCCTCTACTTTTACTTCACTACTAAATGCATCAGCAATTGTCAAACTAATAGAACAAATCTAGCTACGAAAAGATCTAAATCTTCCAAAAACTTCCTCACTCATTTCACAAATATACGCGGCCTCAGTATCAATCTCAGTGATGTCCATTATCACCTTTAGTCCGCCAAGCTCCACTTACTTTTTTTAACAGAATCTTAATTATCGGTTGCCTCTATCACTGCTCATCTCAGTTGTCCTAATTATTGCTCTACGTTTCCTTTCGCTTAAAAGAGGGTAATTGCGCATACATCAGCTCTGATCATTTTTCCCAACTCCACTAATCTTGTGGAACTCTTTAACTTCCTTTCTTTGAAACTCCGACTTCCATTTATTTTTTATTTATTTATTTTTTTTGTCACACGGACCCAGCTGATCAGGATCCTGAGCCTTTTGTAATTACTAATGATCTCACACAGATTGTTCATTTACATACCCGACAATCCTAATAATACACTCAACACTCTTGATTTTGATCTTTTTCTCATAAACAACCCTGAAAAGTACATGGTCGAGGTGGATAGTCCTCTCGGCACCTCAGATCACAACTTGGTGATGGTCTCTTCTTCAATGAAGCCATAGTCAGCTCCCTTTGTGTGGCATCACAAGGATGAGAAATGAGGTGATCTGCGAGATTTCTATTTTTTTTTTTTTTTTTCACTTGGACTGACTATTGTTTTAAATCTTCTGATGTTGACGTTTGCTCAGATCGTGTCGGTGAAATTATTCTTATAGGGATGAAATCCTTTATTCCACACTCTACCTTAAAATTTCATCCTTTATTTTCTAATAATTTGCTACAACTGTTCAAGATAATAATGTTGCATATTGCAATTGCCTCGCATCTGAATGTCTCGGTTCATTTTCTGCCTACACAATTTTTGTGTAGTTTGCACAAAAGTTGGCAATAATTGTAAAGTAGTTACTAATCGGTCCAAACTAGAATTTGAACAGGTTAAGAGTAGAACACTTGCTTTTTGTCCAAACGATAGTCGAGATTCTGGTCTCATGCCAAAGCTATTGGCTCAAATTTTCCCATCTATATATCTGACCTCTGTTAAAGCATAATGGTTCTATTGTCTCCCCAGCTAAAAATGAAGGCGACTAATTATAGCAGTCTACTTTCCCTCTTTGTATTGACAATGTTGGTAAACATCCTCTTACCATCCCCAATAAACTCTATTCAATGCCTCCTGTGGTCTTGCTTCAAAAAGAATGTCAGAAGAAATTTGAACAGTCTTGATGCCAAGAAAGCGCCAGATCCTAATGGCATTTCTCCACTTGATCTCGAAACTCTGCTTCTGAACTTACTCCTGTTCTTTGTCGTATATTTCATTTTATTATTCCACAGGTGTTTTCTCTTCTGCTTGGAAATTTGCTCATATCCAGCCAGTTCCCTCCCATCCGTTTATCGTTTCATTACACTTACCCCTACAGTTTAAAAAGTAACGGAGAAATTCATTAACCGCCAGCTTCTAAACTATCTCGAAACCTTCCATCTGATCAAGATCCTCAATACGGATTTCCTCAGTGTCGATCCACTGGTAATATATTGGCTTAAGTTACCCATCTATGGACAAATTCAATGGAAAAGTTTAATGAAACTTAATCAGTTCCTCCTTAATTGTTTAATCGCGTTTGGCATAGCTGTCTTTTAATGGTCTTCCATCTTATGGATTATCCGCTGTTGTTTGTAACTGCGTATCTGGTTTTCTCTTCTTTTGCGAAGAAATCACGGTAGAATTATCTATCGTGATAGTAGATATTTCTCTGTCTTCTGACTTTTCCACTAATGCTGATATTCCCCAAAGGTTCAGTTCTTTCTCATACTCTCTTTTCCTCTTGTACAAGTACAGGTTGGCCATAATTTAAGTATCTCTATTAAATACACGGAATGCCACCAAAATTAGTAATTAAACTATTCAAGGCATGGGGAGAAGAATCCCGTTAAAAAAAGTTACAAAATCTGCCGATATGGGATAATATGGCGCTGTACAAGAGGAAAGACACGACAAAGTACCAACAAATAAATAACTAAAACAAACCTTAATGAAATTACAAATTTTTATTTGTGCTCTTTGCAAAAAATTTTAGTCCTTCTAAAACTTAGTCCTATCTCAAAAAGGAGTCTACATATTCCTATACTTATTTTCGATGATATTCAGATTTCTAGACAAGATCACAAATCTCTATTAGGATTACCCTGAATTTTAATCTCTCTCTCTCTCTCTCTCTCTCTCTCTCTCTCTCTCTCTCTCTCTCTCTCTCTCTCTGCATACGCACATCACAGAAATTGCTTACACTGCATCTAAAAAAGCTGGGGTTTTTCATTAGTCTCTGGGATACTTTTCTTCTAAACAACCACTCACTCTGTACAAATCTTAAATCGCCCTTCATAGATTACTGTTCCTACATCTGGGGTGATGCCTCTATAACTCTATCAGGCTTCTAGACTCCAATAAAAAGATGGCAGTCAATTTAATTAAAGCTCCGTTTCGCACAAAGTCTATCCACAATTTGTCTCATAGGCGTTCTGTTTCTGCTGCATGCCTTTTCTATAGATACTTCTGTTGGCACTGTTCTTCTGAACAGGCTTCTATAATTTCCCTTTCTCTTCCAAACCAGTCCTAACACGTTGCGCAATCAGTCAATATCCATTTACTGGCCAACTTAAAATTCACAGCACCAACTTTTCCTCTTCCTCATTTATCCTTTCAACCTCAGCTTTCGGAAACAACCTCCCTTCACATGTATTTCCCGATAATTACAACCTACAGAAATTCAAGTCTAATCCACGAATATATTCTGTTTTCCGAACATTCAACCCACACACCTTTCGTGTTTGGCGTTTTCATAAATTAAAAAAAAAAAAACTTACGAATTTTATTTGATAGAATAGAATTTTTTTCTTTTAGAACCATAGGATAGTCATCATGGTAACGCTGCTCTTCAATCATTAATTGAGGTTGTATCAGCCCTTTAGTTACCTAAGAAAGTTCTTTTTAAGGAATAGATTGATAAATGTCAAATGCTAATCTCCTAATCAAAATTCTTGACTAGAAGATTAGCAGGTTTTAATAAAATGCTAAAAGTAGTCGGCTGGATGATAACCGCCTAAGAACTCTCAGCAACCTTTCCTATATGTATGTGAGTGTTCCTGTTCGATATACTGATAACAATAGCATTCTATCTGCTCCATAATCTTTCAATAATGGCGATAAATATCAAATATTCATCATCTAGTCTGGACTCTTAGCAGACGACCTGTTTAATGAAATTGTGGGCGGAACGCTTAAAGGGCAGCACGGTGTCGCGCCAGAGATAATGTGATAATACAGTGACGTCATATCTCATTACTTACATGGAACTATTAATTATCTGGCCAGAAACTGAGTTTGTTTCTCTTAACGTTTAATAATACTGCCTATGAGGGAAAACTAATTACAGGAAAAATATGCAAGTACAAAACATATTCACAGTGACTATATTACAGACCTATTCTCAATATCAAAAATTCTGAAATGGTACCAAAAAATTAGAAAGCTGCCATTATGTACAGTATATTGCATTATGTGTGTTAAACGGGCGAAGTGGGTGAAGTCACATGGCGCGGGTACGTCAGACATTGCCTGATAAACGAAACCTGCGAAGTTCCAAAACAGAAAGATATAATCAAGTTCCAAGGATTGGGAAAGCGGGTATCGTGAAAAGGCTAACTGGTGCAGGATTTCGAAGGCCACGGAAGTTATTGTAATGTGTAACTCTAATTTCCGAAAGATATATAGCGCCATAAAAACTAGCGAATAAAGCATAACTCCGAAAAACACCGCTTTATCCAATAACGGGATTGTGAATGATTTCCACTCAAAAAGCAAGCCTTGGACAATCCTATATAGAAACTATCAAAATGTAATATCAAGTAGCGCGGAGGAATCA